>NC_080430.1:142966688-145366688 GCF_028018845.1 Melospiza georgiana | reverse complement strand
GAAACTGAGTGGGGCTGCTGCTTTTCTGTGTCTGTGCTGTGCTTTCTGGCCCACTAAGCAATGCACATGCAGGATATAGACAACCAGTGCTCTTTCTTCATCAATATGGGCATTTAATTTGAATTCAGCTCATGCAAAAAGGGTTGACCCAGGCATGTCACTTCTCTCCTGAAGCTTAAAGACAGTTGGTAAGTTTAGAGTGATATAGAATCATAGAATGGTTTGAGCTGGAAGGGACACTCAAAGGCTTCTATTTCCAGCATCCCACTGGTGAGAAGGAAGATCTTCAGCTGGTTCATGAGCTTTGGTTTATTTGACTGCATTGTAGTCTCAAACAAGCTTCCTGTAATCAATGGGTTTGTTTGTATTGGGCTTTTATTTTGTGGATTAATCTTTAGAACAATTTTGACCATTCTTAGGAAGCTTTTAAATGAGTTTGAAGAAGCCCTACTTCATACTTTGTGTGCAGTTTTTAAAGCATTTTTTTCTTTGTATTAATAATGGAATTAACAAAATGGAATACAACAATATGTTGGTTGAAGAGATAGTTTATGTAGAAAAATGAAAATGCATCCAGCAGAATAATAGATGTGTTCCTCAAGTGCATATGATACATGGATGTCATGAGTTGTGCTGTCTTGGATGTTACTTTCAAAAAAATTGGATGAGATATGTGATGAAATATAGAGCCACAGGTAGATAATGAAAGTTTATGATCATGTTCCAGCATCTGCTAGGGACCAGATATAGTTCATTACTCAATGAGTTGAAGCATCATGCTATTGCTCCAAAATGTTAGGTGATAAAACTTTCATTTCAGCTGAGGAATGGATCAGCAATGTTTCAAAACTTCAGCAGTATTAAAATTAAATTGAGCAGTATTTTGAAAGAAATTTTATTAATTTCTGCTCAGACTTTAGGCAGAACATTTGGATGATACTTTCCACCCAACTTTCCATTCTACTGTTTTACCTTGTATATCCTGTCCCTTCTGGAAGGGCCTAGAGTTGACTGATATCAAGTCTGTGTGGATGGCTCTTAAATGCTTCAGTGCTTGTAGCAAGACCTTCAGAAGACTTAGATAACAACCTTTTCTATAAAAGCTGCTTATATTTTGCAGACATAAATGTATTATTCACAACTTGGTCTATGTTGTTGTGGTGGGTAGTTTGTTCTGAAAGTCAGTGTATGTCCCTCTAAATTGTACTGGTTCTGTCCTGGTCATCCTGCTGTTAATTCTGTCCTGTTATCCATTTTTGTAGCTGCATTAACATAGAGCTTCTGAGACTCCCTGGCTTATGTGAACACAATAATGAGAAAAATGAATGGTTAGGAATTGAAACACACATTGTGGGTGGAGAAGTCTGCTATGATTGAAACAGTAGAAATTTTACTTGCTCTAGATGTTTTCAAAACTTGTTTGAGTTGTCAGGCTTTTCTCCAGAAATTGCCACCACATTGAGTCAAATCACAAGTTCTCCTAAGCCTGTATCCTGCTCTTTAACAATCACTGATCAATAACATCTGTCTTGGGGAGACCATTAACAGGAAAACTTAATCATGATATTTCAACAG
Source organism: Melospiza georgiana (assembly GCF_028018845.1). Taxonomy (NCBI): domain Eukaryota; kingdom Metazoa; phylum Chordata; class Aves; order Passeriformes; family Passerellidae; genus Melospiza; species Melospiza georgiana. Next base: position 145,365,113 of record NC_080430.1, on the reverse strand, counting down.
TCTGCTGCTCAGAAGTTTTCTGTGCTGAAGATGATAAACTATTAAACAGACAGATGCCCTGAGTATCCTTCTCATTAATTAGAATTTGTTAGGATTCATGCAGACATAAATTTCACATCTTACCTATGTGGTGTTTAAGATAAAAACCAAAGTTTTTAATTAAACTTGCATCCTTATGATTTAATTTGTCATTTTAATAGTATGAGAAAATAATTATTCCTTCTGTGTTTATTTCCTCTGTTCTTACAGACTGTAGACCTCTCTTGCTTTACATCAATCACTTCTTTTTGAGCTTGAAGAACATTAGCATACACACATTTCATCCAACCCCCTTTGGAAGTGTTTCCATAGCCGAGGTCAATCTAATTGCCTTCTTATATCTCTCTTTTAATGTTTTGAGATACAAAGAGCAAAATGCAAATGTACTATGAACTTCCATCCTGGTATAATAAGGCCTTTTGTGCTGCTTTTACTCTGTCCTCAGTGGCTTGGTATCCTGAATATTCAAGGATAGTTCAAGAAAACTCTTAAAACTGCAGCATGTATTTTGTCTGCCATGGTCATGGTTGATTCAGAGACTTACATTATATATGTAAATTTACAAAAATGTTTTTTTTTAATGTGCATTGCTTTATGCCTTTACATACATATTTTTCATCTGCTTTCTTAATGGGTAGTTAGAATTTGAGAAGTTACATGACCTCTGCATATTTAGTTTCTAATTTTCTTTCTTGAACATCTTATGTCATCAGTGAACTTTGTCACTTTACCAACCACCTTCTTTAAGACAGTGTAGGATGCATTGAGCTGCACAGATGGCAGAACTGATTCCTGATGACTTCCCTTGAATGGCCAAATGGACATTTTGGAGTTAATTCCTATTTCCTTTAATTCTAAACAGTTGCTGCTCTGGAGGAATGGCTTTTCCTCATCTCATGTCAGTTGTTTCTTTATCAAGCACCTTTGGTGTTGAGCATTGGTAGATCTTGTTGAAAATTCAGGTAGACTATACCAAGTAGGTTGCTAACAAACCTGTTTGTTCACCAAAAAGCAGCTGTAGTATATTCAATGACTTGGATCCTGAGGTATCTCTTCACCAAACTCATGGTTTGGGTTATTTTTGTTCTCTGTCTCCCCATGTTTGTCAGTTTCTTCGTCATTTTGAGGTGTGGGAATGAGAGAGAAGGTTCACAGCAGAATTAAGACTACCTTTTTGCTTTAAATGTGTTTGAAAAATATATTGGTTTGTAGACATTTAGAAAAATTGTTGCTGCAGATCTCCTGGTTTGTGATTTTTACATTCAGTTTGCCGAGTGCTTCTATGATTTCCTTATTTGCCCATGACTTCATCTTTTTGGAGGATGTCTTCTTTTAGTAATCTCATTTGCAGGCTCTTTTGTCATTATGAAAAGCTCTATTTTTTTAAATGACAGACATTCATTTTCTTAGGTACAATTACTTAAAACATTATAATCAAAGATCTAAAGTTGTGTGTTGGAGAATGGGAGATCTCCAACATACCTTGTTGGAAAACTGTAATACTGAGAATTATATGTGAGTACTAATTTAATACGAGTATGTATTTATACTGTTTCATCAGGAGATCATCTTATATTAAATATAATTTTAATGTAATTTGCCAAAGTTTTTGTGTTTTCAAAAAAGCTTAGGTTAATAGTGCAAATATTTGTACGTTTTCAGGAAAAAAGACCCTTTTAGCCAGCTGACCTTTGCTAAAAACATGGCCGAGAGTGGAGCGCTTATAGAAGAATTTTACCGTAGAAGTACACTGGGGACATGAGCATCTAAATTCAAGTGGGATTGCTGAACATATTTTCCATGCATTGTCCTTGTCCACTGAGGTGATGTTCAAAATGTCTGGAGACTTAGTTCTTTCTGTGTGAAAAATGAGACAGCTCTTCTGTGGGTCAGCAAACATTAGGATACCCTGGTCTGAAGTTATCTGGGAATTGGAAAGATGCTTACTTCAAAAACATCAACGAGTACTTAAAACCGGGCTAATTAATCAGGGGTAGGGTTTGCAATGTTACAGGTTTTTTTCTTGCTTAGTTAAATGAGTTAAACTTAAAATATTTACTCTTTACAATGTTACCCATGTGTCTTTACAGAGCAGATTTTGTCCCCTTCTCCTGTCCTTATGTCAGTGCATTGCTGGGTCAGTGCACTGCTGAGGGGCAGAGCCTGTGCTCAGCACTGCTGGAGCTGCATTAACCACACGAGTGCCTGAACAGGAAATGGAAACTTTCTGGCATGTGCTGCAAGAGAAGTTGTGACACGACTGTGCAGGTGGCACTGCTTGGCAGGAAGTTCTGCCCCTCTGCAGAAAGAATGTCCCTTCTCTGCCCCACTCCTGAATAGGGCTGGTCAGGGAGAAAGGTGGGATTACCAGTCTTCAAGTGGGCACGATCAGTCCGGGATTTAAAAATGTGTGGCCAGCCGCTTTTAGTTACACTGTTGGCCAAAGCAAAGGATAACTTTGTGTTTATCATGTTGCCTTTTGGCTTGGTTTTGTCTCAGCTTTTGATCACCTGTGCAGCATGGCAGCAATAAAGGGTGTAAGTCCTCTAGGCTTGACTTGTTAACCCAGCAGTTTCTTTGCTCTTTGTTCCGATACACGTCCTTATATCAAAGGGCAGGTGAGCCTGTGGTGTTGCACAAGTCCCCTTTAGCCGGGGGTAGGTGCATGAGCAGCAGGAGTGGTGTTTGCTGCCACCCTTCCTCCCCAGCCCGCTCCTCTGCCAGGCTTGTGTGCCTGGAGCGGGGAGTGAGCAGCCCTGGACTGTGCCACAGTAGTGGCTGCTCTTGGCTCTTGCTGCTCAAGAATTAATTGCCTGCCTCTCCTTGCTTTTGTTCCTGTTGACTGGCCATTTGTGGTTCCTTTTCCAGGAGAATTTTTGTTTACTGAGCTGGATGTTTTGGCTGACAGTTTTTTAATGTGAAAAAAAGTACCAACAAGGCATCTGCCTCACAACTGGGATTGCGTTGGGAGGCCAAAATGACAAAGTTCTCTGAAGAGAAAAAGGGATGAAAAGGGAGATGAAGTTCTTCAGGCAGGGTGGGAGAATAGTCTTGTGTATTATCTTCAGCATGTGGCTCTCTTCATCTAGTTCCTTTTTCTTCTTTGCAGGATGGCAAAATGTATCATTAGATTGAACTAGGGATTTGTTTAAGGCCTGAAGGTATTCAGAGTGTGGGGTTTTTTGGGATCTTTGATGTTCATTAGGGAGTAGTTCTGTGCCAGGTAATGTTTACTTTGTCTTTTTAAGTTTCCTTTGCAGACTGCAGTTGTAGTGTTTTGTACTTCCTCCTGAAACTGTTGATGTTTCTTATTTAGCTTTTCTTTCCCAGATAGCCTCCTAGGCTTTAGAAAATTTCATTATCTGACTTCTGTGAGATTAAATTTAATGCAAGAGAAAATGGAGAAGATGTGGTTTTGGGTTTTTTCTTTGTATTAGTGGTTTTTGGTTTTTTTTTTTTTTTTTGTTTATCTGTTTTTTACAAAGGACTGCAATTTTTTTTTTGCAGCATGTTAGTACTAAAGTTGCATATAATAGATAGATTATCCCCCATGTGGTCATTAAAGTCAGTACTTAAAATATTACAGTCTTGATGTCATGCTCTGTGCTTGCTTTTTATATTTTTCTTATGATAGACAGTAAATTGTATGTTAATTTTATTTTCTGTTCATGTTCTGAGTATTTGTTTCTTTTTCAGATAATTTTAGATAAATGATTGTTTTCTTAGTCTAATGGAAACTCTACAGTCTTAAGAGATGACTTCATAAAATTATCAGGACTTTACATTAGGTGTCATATTTAACATAAAATACTGTTTAGAAAGAGAAAGAGTAGCTATGCCCTGCGAGTCATTACTTACAGCAAACGGAAACTGGTTTTGCTTTGTTTCCCGAGTCTCAATTTCATTTCGCTCTCTCCACTCCTCACACTGTAAACTTCTGTCTGAAATCATGTGGGTGCTCCAGCCAGGTGTCACGGGTGTTTACTAATCAGATTAAGAGAAACTGAAATAGAGAAAGGAACTTGCACGGAAGGTCAGGGTGTGTGACAACAGCGCTGAAACGTCTGCGTGGTTTGTGTAGGAAGCAGCAGCTTTCAGCTTAAGGCCAGCAGCAGGGTGGGTGCTGCACCAGGGTTACTCTGCATGATTGATAGGAGGATTGCTCTTTGAGGGCTGATGAATAAGCTGGATTCCCATCTCTGTAATCGTGTTGTGACCCTGGCTGGCCTGAGCAGGTCACAGGGCACCACTGCAGCAGCTGAGCCCTGTTGTTGCTCTCAGCCTGGGATACCACTGAGATGTTGCAGGTTGCCTGAGAGAAGTCTGAGGAGGCAGCCTGCAACCTTCTGGGTTTCTCACTAGCCTTTCAGATGTGTACTTCTTCTGTTTTGTACTGAATTTTACTGATTGTTACATCATTTCACTAAATGGGATTGTGAGACACATACCTGAAAAGATTTATCTAATTCATGGAAGTTACAACTTGCTTGATAAAGTTGAATGAATGGTGAATTAAATGATAAATGGAATTGTAAATTAATTTTAAAAATTATTCCTGAGATCAAAAGCAAATTGCAGCCATTGAAACTAAAAAATAAGTGTTGCCAAATATATCAGGTCCTTCTTGGAATAAGAGCTGACTCTGTCCAGCTTGAGGGCAGCTTCTGGTGTCTTCTCACAGGAGCCACCTTGCAACCTGTCTTTATTGCCCTGTCCACATCTACTAAAACCTTACCACATAAACTAAATAGCACATCCACCTAGCAGAGAATTTATTTTAATGTTGAATTTGAGAATGTCCTTATCCAAGTTGTGGTAACAACAGCTGTTAAGTATGGCTGTGGGTTAGAGGATAGGGTGGTGAAAGATTGATGAAAACATGCCTGACATCAATACACAGTGCTGGTAGTGCAATGCTTTGCATGAGACTCTCTAATGTGCAATTGCCTGAAAGTATTTGCCAAGATCTAGTTTGACTGTTAGTGTACTTCAAGGACATTTAAATCAGTTTTTCAGAGTTATTGCATGTGTAGCCAGTTGGACAGTTTTGGGGGAACCAGACATTGGGTAGACTTGGTCTGGAAGTGTATGCAGTGCTTTTAGGAGCTGCTATGCATCCCTTGTAGATTTTTCCGAATGGATATAATGAGTGGGTGCTGATGTCCAGATTGCTGAGCATGTACACGAGTTTCTGATGCACATCATGTGAACTGGTACTTATGTTGAGTCAAAAATCCTCTGGGAATTTAGACAGCTGCAGAAAATCCTCAGTTTGTGTGGGCACAATTTCTGAGTTTCTTAACCTGTCATACCACTTCACTGCTTGGATCATCCAGCTGAGGTGGGAAATTGTGCCTCTGATAACCCCTTGAATAATCAAAAAGATGTAATAGGCAGCTGGGTGTTTGGTAGCACACCTGTCTTTGGTAACTTGCTACACACTGGAATTTAAAATTCCATCTATTTTGTTATCTTAAAATAAGAATCAACTCCAACCATGGCAAAATGGAGTGCAAATTTAAAACATCATGACTTTGTGAATGGCAACACACAGTGCAAATGTTTCTGAATGAAGTAGGAAAAAAAAATGGGAGAATGATGTTTAACCAAGTTGCAACTAAATTCCCTTAGAGCTTTTTTCCCCTCTCTCTCTCACTGATTCAGCTGGAGAACTGCCTGTCCTGAATTCTTTCTTTGATCATACCTCCTGCTGCACCTGGTAGAAAGCACAACCAGCCTTGATGCAGTGTTTGTGTGTATGACTAATCTTATCCTTGAAGCCATGGGTGGAAAAGAGGGAGAGGTCTAGACTTAAAGTTTTCTTCATTTTTTTCTTTCTTTCTTGCTTGCAGCTGCAAATATGGGTCAAGGTGTCTTGCAGACTAGCATGTTGTATTTGACAGGCTGATTAACAAATGTGTTTGCCTGAGAATGTGGTAAAATTTTCTGTCCCTTTTTGTGACTTGCTAAGGTTGTTATTCTGCAGAATCTGAGCTACCTTTTTTTGATGGCACAGACTGTGACTATATACACCAGCAATCATATTTTCTACTGAATGTGTACTGAATGGGATAAGTATGCATCATTACAGGCATTGAATTGTGTGTAGCCACAAGGAGGTCTACAGTTTTTGTGGTAACTGACCTCCATCTTATAATAACAGTAGGCAGTAATCCACACCTGCTTATCAAGTGTAAACAGGGTGTAGAATGAATATTTGAGAAAAACACACCAAAAACCCCATTACTTTTATGTGTAATAGTTGTTTTTCTGTCAGAATAAGGTGCATTCAGTTGTTCTTAACACAACTGTAATAAAATCATCATCTTTGAAAAAGAATGGCTCATTCGAGAGTACTCATACTCTAAAGGTATTGTTAAGGTATAATAAGTTAGACAAATCAGTGGAAATAGTTAAATTGTATATTAACAAACATATTATTGCATATAGTCCCTATTTGCTGTGATTTGTGGTGAATGAGCTGTAGCAAGACCTGTTCAAAATTACTCCCTTATGTTCACTGATGCCAGTGCTAAGTGAAAGTTTCTGTTCTTGGTTCAGTAGTACAGTAACTACACCAGTGATGACTTAGCTGGTGTTAAGACCACACAGATGTGTTATTCTTCTTGAGAGCACTTGAGATAGCTCAGAGGGTACTATTTACAGGCAAAGCAAAATCCTGGACTGCTTGTTTTTCATTCCTCTCCACCAGCAGTTTAGATCGATTGGGCTGCAAGCTGGCAATTATGTTTCATCTTTGGAGGCCCTAAAAGATACCTTTAAGGTACATATATGTTTTAGTGTCTCTCTAGGTACTTTTTGAAAATAATGCTTCTCCTGACAAGTGAGTTGCTTGGAAACTGCTGATGATTTGGAAAGTGTATTTTCTGATCATAATACTCCTTGGTAATGTATGGTGCAGATGCAGTAAAGGCCTGTAAATTGGGTAACTGCAACAGTTGCACAGTGCTGTTAATAGAAACTTGTAAAAACATGGTCTGAGCTACTCTGGGTTTGTTCCAGGCTGGGAGCATGCATGGGGTATCAATAATTCAGTTTAATTTTATTTATTAAGATGTTGTATATTGGTTAAATATCTTAAGATTTGTAAAACATAACAACCCAACTTATGTTGTATGCTCTGTAGACATTCATACATTGGTAATAACTCACTGATTTTTCAAGACTTGGTTTTATTTTTATTAATATTGGTGAGTCATTTCTGCAGAGGCTGTTTTGTTTCCTTGTGTCACAAGAAATAATTTAAAAACTACTGCTTCTGCTAATAAAGAGCAAAAAGCTTTATACTGACTCAAGGCATAAACAGAATAGAGGTCTCAACTGAGCATGCGACTGTTCAGGCATAACAAAATCAAAGCAGCTGGTTGAATAGCTTGGAGGTTTTTGTTTGTGCCAACCTTGCCAAGACATCTGTGTTCTATAAGACATTAAGGGGAGAAGTTGATTTCAAATAGTTGTATTTTTTTGACAGCCTGGCATTTGAATAAAGGGTTTGTGTAAGTTTCCTTGGTCAAAAATGCAGCATGCCTTGTAGTGTGTCTTCCTCTGCAATCTTTCCAAAATTCCAAGTGTTTTAGTAAGAGTCTGTTTTAATTTGAAGTGTCAATTTTATATCAGCTGTTCTGTTATCAAACAGAGGTGTTTGGATTCATTGCAACAGTTGAACCAGTATAGATTTTTGCCTTGTGAAAACTAGGGGGAGAATCTTTGCTTTTGGGGTTTTAGATTAGCTGTTGTATCACACAGCTGTGAAACTACAAGGTGCACAAGTTATTTGGCTTTTAGCTACAAATTTCAGAAATCACTGCCAGAAGAGTATTGTATGGTAGCTATGAGTGAATCCTTGGAATATCCTTTTTAAAGTAGGCAATTACTTCCAGCTAATTGGTTTAGAATGCTTCTTCTTTCAGAAAGCTTGGAATATAACTGAGATTTCATTTTTCCCAAAGATTCTCAAGATATCCAATACACACATTGTAATCTAACATTCAGCATAACTCCAGGAGTCTGTGATACCACACTTCATTTTAAATTACACTTGTAGGATTCAGAAGATACTGCTGCATCATGGAAAGTGCTTGCTTTCTTGTAAGAGTGAGGTTTCTCTGAATTCTGTGAGCTCAGTTGAAGCCATTACACTTTGTTATAGGAATAGTACTTTATTTTGGCTAGGATACTGAATTTATAAAGTTACATGCTGATACAAATGGTTTAGTTCTTAAACTCAGAGAGCAATTGAGAAGAAGAGCTAAGATGCTACTAATTGCTGTGTGATGTTTGTTTGTTTTAATTTTAAAGTCCCATATGTAATTGCATGCATGCATTTCTTCCATCAGGTAAATCTGTTATTACCCAAGTGACCGTGTAGTTTTTCCTTGTTAAGTGAAGGCACATCAAGGTAGTAACAAACATTACTCAAAGTAATGTAACAAACAATCTGAAAAAAATCTTTGGAATTTAAATGTCTTACTTCTTCAAAGAAGTCTTACTTAACTATTAGCAGTATGAAGTATGTAAGTGTGAACTATTTGTTTGTGGAACTCATAATTACCGGCCAAAACCTAAGTAATTGTTTTTCATAGTTTCAAAGACAAAGTTTCTGTAGCATCTGTTCCTGCAGGGCCAGGCCTGGTGAGCAGCTGAAGTCTGTCTGTGCATGAGCCTGAGCAGGGCAGTCCTACCTCTCTTCCAGCCCTGGGCTGCACATTGTGCTGTGCCACACACAGGAGTGCACGTGGAAGGCAGCAGCAGAGTCTGGGTTGTCTACCTGGGGAACCATTTCTGGAATAAAATTTGAAAAATCAAGGAAGTTCTGCAGTTTTTCCTTCCATTTTATTAGCAGTGTATATAGTAGAACCTTGGGAACAATTCCTTTCTTTCTTTATTAATAGCATGGTTTTTAGATTTGTATTTAATCATATTAATTAGGGGTCAGTTAATCTATGAAATCACTCAATTGTTTTGCTAGACTGTGAGTATGTGATGCATTCTTTGGTTGTTGCAGTTGTCTGCTCTAAAAAGAATGTTAAAATGTGTCACTTGTCTGTTAGTTTTTGGGTAGGTAGTGGAGTTCATGAGGTTCTTTGGAAGGATGTGAGGTTTTCTTGAGCTCTCAGCCAGAATGGCTGCAGAAAAATGTGGTTTGCAAGGCACTGACAGACAGAGACAGTGGGAATAATGGAGAATTGAGGAAAAAACCATTAAATTCTCCAAGTGAAAGTGGGAGGAGGAGGAGAATAGGTGAAAGAAAGGGTGGATGAACTTAGACAAACACAGTAAGGATTCAGAAAAAAAGAGGAGCCCAGAGAACTTCACCACCAGGCAGAGAAAAGGACTCGGTGTCACGTGAGTTGGCTGCAGATTTTTCAAGTCAGTAAGTTAAAACAAATGTAACCAAAAAGGGTTTTATTTTTAGCAGCACACAGCAAGGCAGCCTTTGGGAAACCAGAGCAGGGAGGTGCTTGTAATGCAGCTTCTTGGAGCTTGTTGATTTTGCCAAGGCCTGAACTTGGTGAGGGTGAGATTTTTCTGATTTTGCAGTAGGTTTTGTGTGGTTTTGGGTTTTTTTTAAGGTAATTTATTTAATCCAGTCCTTTACAAATTCACTGATCTCTGGGATACAGGTGAAGAATATGTGTTATCTTGAACTGTTCTTCTGAGAAATGAGTGCCTTGATTTCCTCTAAAAGAGCTGTGCTGACTTTTATGTACACCTTCACCTTTGCTTTTACTTTTTGGGGAGGAGTAACCTTACAGCTTTCCACTTTTAACCTGTTGTCTCTTGCTGTCTTCCACATTTGTCCATACTTGGCTCTGGCCTTCTGTGTTCTTTTGCTTGTAGACTTAAAGGGAACTTCTTTGACTTCATGTTGCCTCTTATCCTTGCTAGGGACTCTCTAGGACTGTGCTCAAATGTTACACATACCTCTTTCATGTTGTCAGTAAAAACTTGAAAAGAGTGCTGTCTGTCATGCTAGCAAGTGCTGTCTTGTTGTACTCCTCCTCTGTGTAGGAAAACATTTTCATTTTCTTTCATGTGTTGCCTCTATCAGATCAGAGACTTTGCTTGACACTTGCAGAGTTCTTACCCCAAAGGACTTTGGCTTCTGTTTGGGAGCTTTGGTAGTATATGTAAGAATACTGGAATACTCCTGCCTTTGCTGTTATTTAACTTTTTTTTTTTTTTCATTTTTAGATTGTATTATCTATGGGGAAGTTGTCATTAATTGGTCAAGTCCTTATTGCTGTAGAAGGAGATAGGGAATGGCATGAGCATCCTAGCAAGTTTCTGATGATTTGCAAACTTTCAAATAGATCTTTATTAAACAATAACCTTTTTTTTGGTATGGTGGAAAATTGTTAATGTTGGAATGGGCCACTAAGGTCATCAAGTTCAGCTGTCAACCCAGCACAACCACCATGTTCACTACTAAACTGTGTCCTCAAGTGCTACGTCCACATGTTTTTTGAACACTTTCAGGGTTGGTGATCCCACCAATTCCCTGGACAGCCTGTTCCAAATGACATCCCTTAACTCCTTGAGTGTCTAAGGTACAAGGTGTGCAATGGTGCAGTCCTCTCTTGCTTTACTCTGAAAACCAGGGGATAAATTAGCCTGTGTGGTAAAAGGCTCATCTCCAAAACACAACGGGACCCACTGGAATGGTGACAGATGGGGAAATAGTCTGAGAAATGGAGGATCCTGACTTGGTTCTTCCCAGGTCTGCCACAGGAAGGTGATCATTTCCATGAGACATATTATGGGGAGGGGAAGACCATCCATAAATTCTCCAGGATGTGTTATGGAATGTTTAGAGGAAGGGCAAAAGGCAGGATCTGTCATTCTGTAAAGGAGGATTTGAGGAGATTTGGAGCACAAGAAGCATAGGAGAGCAGAATGGGGGAATAAAGGGACTAGTCATGTATTTCTGGGTGAGGGGGCTCTCTTCTAAATATATTTGTATATATGGAGTATTGAGTGCCAGTGTCAGCTCATAGTCCTGACTGAAGTGGGGCCATTGGGTGTTAGGGGCCCCTGCACTTTGGAGTCCAGTCAGCTGGAGAGTGTTTCCTGTGTGGAGGTGTCAGTGTGCACCCAAAGCAGGGCTGGTGTTGGTCTGGAGAGTGGCTCAGAGGCCTGGAGCCAGGTACTGAAGCAGCCATAAATCAGGGAGAGACAGAGAGCAGCAGTCTGCTGTACAGTTGGCTGATTGAGGGACTCACAGGCCCAAGGCAACTCCTGCAGATATGATAAGGTGTCCCAGGCCTGGCTGAGGGTTTGTGCACGAGGCACAGCACACTGCAGGGATGAACTTCTGTCCATGTCAGCTCTATGGAGCCCAGCACGAGGAGCCCTGTGTGCTCTATCTCTGCTGGAAGTACACACTCAACCTTTGTCCTGGGGAACCTCACCTTTACTGAGCTGCCAGAATCAGCACCTCACCTTCACTGAGCTACCAGAATCAGCACCTCATGTTTACTGAGCTGCCAGAATCAGCACCTCCCCTTCACTGAGCTACCAGAATCAGCACCTCACCTTCACCGAGCTACCAGAATCAGCAACACATGAGCCATTTGGAGGAGTTTGTGTGCATGGTTGTCTTTGTCCTCTGCTGTCTTATGGATGTGGCTAAAAATGTTACAAGGTAGACTCTGGATATATCTAATATGTCCATTAGACTCTTTACAGATTTCAGTTCAAAACAAGTTTTTTTGTTAAATTATATGTCTAAGGATAGCAAATCATCATTGAGATATAAAAAAAATCTTCATATTTTCTTTTTTATTTTGTGGAGCCCTCTGAATCCTGTTATCAAGAGGGTCTCTTGCCTCTTCCTGCAGTAAATCAGTCATATCTGCCCTTTTCTGCACAACCTGTAACCCTGTAACCTGTAAGTTCTCAGTTTCAAGGAACAATAATGAATAAAATGTAGAGAAATGAACATAAAATTTACAGAATTGGAGGATGAGCATGCATAGTCGTCTTACATTGGCCTTCTGAAAATCAGACTCATCTGACAGAACTCTTTGGTAGGGGTCTCAGTTTTCAACACTGCAGTGTTCTAATATGGAGCATGAATGTTTTGATTTAAATTTCCTTAATATTCCTCTTAGTGTTCTGTGTTTTATATCAGGAAACAGCTCTAAAGGAGATAAAATTGGATTGCTTTTGTATGAAAATAGACTGGAGGATGCACTGTCAGGTATTGCTGAGCATTCAGTTCACAGAGCAGTTTAGATCTGGTCTGGAGTAAGCCTGCTTTTGAAATGTATCTTATGTGGATAAGTTTTGTTTCACAGATCCTATCCTCTCCTTGTGTCTATAGATTTTTTTCTATTTCATGGAGCAGCACAAATATGTGGGATGGTTATTTATTTACCTTTCCTCGTTTAAACGACAGCAAACTTCACCTAGGAGGAGTTGCTTTCATATGTTCTCTAAGGTGCTTTGTTTTTGTGCACCATCCTGATGAGGCAGTTGCAAGGCACATACACTTCTTGAAAAGGTTTGGGATTAAATCAGTTCATCCTTCCTTATTATGGTGTGTATTTAAATGATTTTCCACTGTGCTGCTTCTTTTTCTTCTGTTTGTATTATTTCCTCAGTGCTTATGACTTTGTCTGTAAAACAATCCTTTGTTTATGGTCCTCAATCTCTGCCTTTCATCTTTTTATAACTATTGTGAAATGTACCATACAATCACATCCACCATGGGAGCTGGTTAGCTGCAGTTGCCATCACCTTCTGTATTATGTGACTTTAACTATGATTTCTATTTTGTATATTATACAAACTGTATGTAACATTGGCATCAAATCAGTCTATTTCTAAATTCTGGAACTCTCCAATTTTGTGATTAACAAGTATTGCCTTTATGATTATTCAGTATATAACTAGAATTTGAACATGTTCCAAATGCAAACGCTTAGAAAAGTAGCTCTTTACTGAATCTTCTATTTATACTCCTCATGTGAAAGAGCTGGAGGTTTTCTTACTTTCTTCCTCAGATTCAGGCAGAATACAAATCAGCATTAGGATTTTTTTGCATCATTGCACACAGCTTCCTTTTCTACTGCTCCGTTCTATTTGTGTCCTGCCTTCAGCCCTGCTGCAGCCCTTAGCATTCTGTGCACTGCTGGCTTGCAGGCAGGCAAACAATGCCACATTCATGGAAGCTTTGAAAGCCTGCAGTTGCCAGGTGTAGGGTTTACTCTGTTCTAGCTGCGTGCTGGTAACTTGTAATAAGCCAAGACAAAAATAGAACCCTACAATATTCTCTTGTGAATTCACAAGGAAAGATTTATGGTCACGGGCATGGAAGTACCTTTGCTTGCTCAGCCCATAGCTGTCTCTAACCAAGGTGAGAAATGGATGCTTATAAAAAAGGTGTAGAAGCAGTTTGCAGTGCTATTTCTCTTGGTATGCAGTTCCACTGGTTTTTGAGCAAGGATATTTTCAGCTGGAGTTGCATAAAAGCTGTTGTGATTAAACCAAGACCTTCTTATTTAGAGGTAGCATCATGGCCATGTCTTTTACAGTTTCTGTTTTCCCTGCCCTTAATTTAATCCAAATCTGTGATACAAACTGGAATTTTATTGTGTGTTGCCTGGTAGATGCTCACCAAAAATTTTTTGTTTATTTGTTTGTCAAAACATTCTGGGTCATGGTAGATAGTTCTCAAATGCAGCATTACTCATTCTCATTGCAGGAAAGGGCTGAATTTACCATGGCAGGTTTCTCCAGTGTCTGGTGCACCAAGATCCTTTCCAAAAAAGTATATGTATAAAAAAAAAAAAATCTATATTAAAAATGTTAATCTTTAAAGGCTTGGAGCTGACTTAATATAGTCAGTTCATTTTTCTGTAAAGGATTATGGATTTTATTAAAACAAAATGGCTTTCTGGGAAAATATTCTACTCTTAGTCTTTCAATTTAATGCATTAGTTTAGTAACTTTCCATTCACTGCATAAAGACTGGATGTCCTTGAGTCATATAAAAATGTTAATTAACTTTCACTCTTGGTGTGTATAGGGCAAAAGTTACAGTATCAGACAGCTGTCCTTGTAAAGACTGGCAATAAAAAGGGTTCTTCTTTTCCTGTGACTATAAAGCATTCTCCAGTCTATACATTAAACAATCAGGTTCTGTTCTCTTTTTAGTTTAAAACATACTGTAAAATGTGCCATGGAAATTTGAGCAAATTATATATTTTGCTTTGAGTTTATTCATTTGATTTTGAATGCAGCACATCAATTTGATTTGTAGAATGAGAGTAATGACGAAAGGGTATGTACATTTAAAAACCAAAATGTATGAAATGTTTCATTGGTGTGGTGATGGATCATACTTGTTCAGTTAATTCCTTCCTGCTTAGTTAGTGTTACACGTTTCACAAAATCTTCCCCTTCTATGTGTAAATAGGTTTTGGAGCATTTGCAATGATATCTGATTCTCAGATCTGAACAGGAAAAGTTGTCCTAATTTTCTGCAGGACTTTTGTGGGCTTTTTCCCCCATCTTTTTACTTGAGGTTTGACTGTGCTTGGTGTTGTGCATATATGGTTATGTACTGGTGAATTCCTTCTTGTTACAGCTTACATAACAGAAATGCCATCAGTGAAGGGAAGAACAGCTGTGATGGAGTAGTCCAGAAGTTGATAAGACCCTAGGAGCTTTTCTGACATTGCCAGCAGTAGAGGATAAGGGCAGTAGAAGAAAAGGGCAGAGTTGTAGAGATTCTTTCTCCAGTATGACCTCCCTGTCTCCAGTAACACGCAGCTCAGGGTATGGCAGAACAAAGCCATTAAATTTATATTTAAAGGCTGCACTGAATTTTTCTTCCGCGACTTTACCCATTTTGTCTTCGAGTTTTTGGAATATGTATAATTTTCAAATTCACAGGGAGTTCCACAGCTTACCCTTTGTGGTGCAAAGCACTATACTTTTCCTTCTTTTCTTTTTTTTTTTTTTTTTTTTTTGAATTTGCTACCTGCTGGTTTGTTTAAAGTCCTCTGCCCTTTATGTTGGAACAGACTGTGTTCAGCCATTGAATACTGACCCAAATTTGCCATTTGGGATTTTTATAGGCCTGTGAGGCCTGGCAGGGTGCTTGGCCCTCTGTGATGCCATGTGCTCCTCTCCAAAGCTGGACCTTGTGCCTGCTGTGAGTGCTCTGCAGAGATCTGAAGGGCTGTGCTTACTGTCTTGGGTAAGAAGGAGGAATAGGTGAGACTTTTGAAGGAGCTGCTCTGTGAAAGAAAATTCAAGGTGAAGTATTTCCAGAAAAGCTACTGTCAATTTCCCACAGCTTCTGTTGCACCCCTTAGTGTTTTCTTTCTGTTTAGTGCTCTGTTAAGGCCAGCATCTGGCCTGCAGAACTAAATTCCCCCTTATTAAATACCACCCTTCTCTGAGCAAGAAGTGCTGAGAGGAAGTGCTGTCTGCGTGGAGTGATGTCTGCTGTGGTGGATAAATGGTCTTATAAAAGCAGCAGGAGGTATTTAAACCAAGTTACCTGACAGTTAATAATACAGAACACTGCAAGTTACATAAAGTGCTTTTCAGATTTTGCTCCACTGATATTGTCAAGTGCAGTAACTCTGTAGCTGCAAATGTAAAACTTCAGACCCTTCTTCAGCCATGGTTTATGCACTTGTGAAGATCATGAGAAAAGCTGTAAGGAACAGCAGTGAGTTGCTGTAGTTTAAAGAGTTGACTGAGTTTCTGAAGGATAGAACCATTTAAAAAGTCAAGAGAAACAATGTGAGATTTAAACAGGAAATCTGTAGATGGAGTCACCCCTGCTTGGGGAAGGAGAAGGTGGAATTTAGCTCTGCCTTCTGACAGAGTTGTTTTGTAAGCATTCTAGTTTTACAGTCTCAAAGTGTATCTTCACAGATCAAAAGTAGGTGGGTTGCAAGGAATGCAGCTCAGATGGAATGGTTCCTAATGTTGTTGAAATATCCAATATAATCTGTCTTCTAAGCTCACATGGCAATTTTCATTGAGTCCCAGTGTGGGTAAGGCTGGAAGGGACCACAGTGGGTCTTCTGGTCCAATGTCCCTCTTCAAGCAGCATCATCCCAGAGCACAGGGCACAGGATTGGTCCAGAAGTTTCTTGAAAATGTCCATTAAGGGAGACTCCACACCCTGTCTGGGCAATCTGTGCCAATGCTTGGTCACGCAGTAAAGAAGTTCTTCCTCATTTTCAGGTAGAACTTCCTGGGCATCAGTTTCTGCCCATTGCATCTTGTCCTTCGCTGAGCACCACTGAGCAGAGCCTGATGTGTCCTCTGACACCTCCCCTTGGATACTGATAGACATTCATGAGGTCCCTTCTCTGTCACCTCTTTTTATGAGGCTGAACAGGCCCAGGTCCCCCAGCCTTTTCTCATAAGAGAGATTCTCAAGTCCCTTAACCATCTTTTTTCCTTCACTGGTCTCAGTCCAGGAGTGTCTGCCTTGTACTGAGGAGCCCAGAGCTGCACAGATCACTCCAGGTGAGGCCTTGCCAGGGCTGAGCAGAGGGGCAGGATCCCCTCTCTGACCTGCAGGCAATGCTCTCCCTGATGCACCCCAGGATATCTTTGGCCTGCTTGGCCCCAAAACACACTGATCTGTGTGTGCAGGTTTGTACTTTGTGCATCCTTTGAAGGGGTTGGAGCCACCATGTGTGCAGTTGTGCATCCTCATTTGCAATGACCACAACCCACCAAAAAGGGCAACTTCAACCTGATCTAATTCCTTGACTTTGTGATCACCAGTGTGCTGGTACAAAGAAGGTAATGACAATGAGTGGTTGGAAGAGGAGAAACAGGAAAACCATATTTTTCAGGAACTCTGACCACTCTAGCTTTCCACTAAAACCTGCAGGCATTCCTGTTGTCCTGTTGCTTTCAGTCATGAAATACCAGCTGAAATGTGGAATGCTATTGATTACAACCTTCATTTGCTTAACAATTTAATCTTTCCTATCCAAATTTTTATTCTATTACTCACCATTTTTCCTATACATTCATTTTATGTTCCAAAGTGAATCTTTTAACCATACACATATATTTGGTGTATATTGTAGGACATCTATTGTATTTTTTTGATACCTGAAACCATTGTTACTTCCTGAGAAAAAGGAGAACAATCCATTTTCATTCATATGCTTCCACTTTAAATTAAATTACATTTGGAGGCATTAAATTGCATTTGGAGGTATTAAATTTTCATCAAAAATACTATAAGGAAGCTGCAGAAACGTAAAAATGAAGAAAATGTCAGTCTCACTAAAACTGATCGTGAAATGGTACTAAATTTATTGGTGATAACATTGTGTCGTGTTGCATAGCATCAAAGTTGGAAGGTATTTGTCAAGGGAATATACTCTAGCATAAATTCAAAAGTTTCTGTTGTGTTCACAGCTTCTTCTTTGCAACTTTGTGAGAGCTACTGTGCTGTTACTTAATTTTAAAATATTGCAGCCTGTTAATCTATTATTTTTCTAGTATCTGGGTCTGTCTTGTTTTTATATAAAATTATTCCTTGATTGTGGAAACCTCTTGATTGTCTTTAAGACTGATGTTGGTTGATATTGACTGAGGTTAATTTTATTCAAGCACTAGCTGCATCCATTAGATTTAGTTAATACAATATTTGGACTGGACTGAAGTGAATAAATTGTTTTTGCAAACCAAGGTAACTAGAAGATAAATGCTATCATTTAATAGTGCTTAGTATTAGTCTTAATTTTGTGCTTGGGGGGGAACGTATAGTTAAAAGGAAAAAAATATTTAAAATATTAATAACTTGGTTTCTGATTAAAGATACTTCATTATGTAATTATTGTTGCATATTATACAAGCATGAAAAACTACATGGTAAGAATCAACTTTGTCCATGCATTCTTGTTATCCTGTGGTAGCAATCCTGGTTTTCATTTGCTTTCCCACATTCCTTTCTCCATTCTGAAACATAAATTATATTCCTTATTTTAAAGAAGGATATTGCCAACGTGTGTTCTTTTGAAGTGACATACATCCTCATCATAGAATCATAGAATGATTTAGTTTGGAAGAGACCTTAAAGATCATCCAGTTCCAGCTCCCTGCCCTGGCCAGGACACCTCCCACTGAACCAGGTTGCTCAAAGCCCCATCCAGCCTGGCCTGGAGGACTCCCAGAGGTGGAGCACCCATAACCTCTCTGGGCAGCCTGGTCCAGGGCCTCACCACACTCACAGGAAAGAATTTCTTCCTAACATCCAAACTAAATCTACCCTTCTTCAGTTTAAAGCCATTCCCCCTTGTCCTTATCACTCCATATCCTTATAAAAAGTCCCACTCCTCGTCTCTTGTAGCTCTTTAAAGTACTGAAGGTGCTGTAAGGTCACCACAGAGCTTTCTCTTCTCCAGGCTGAGCCACCCCACCTCTCTCAGCCTCCATTACTTAGAATGCTGGTTAGATAAAACAAACCAAATTAAACACAGCAGAGTTTGTTGGACAATTATTTTATATTCATTGTGGGTGTCTAGTACAAGTGTTAGCAAAAGTGTTTTGAGCTTGAGGAAGAGAAGGATGATTGTGTGTGGTATTCTCTACCTCCATTGAATGTGAACCTTTTTCAAGCCCTGCATATATAGGAAGTTGTGTTCCTTGACTAACTTTTGCGTTTGAATCTGTGGAATGAGAATGCTTTTTGCCTGAGTATTTTAAAGAAAATTGTTGCTAGTGTAATTTAGCTATGTTTAGGATCTTGGCTATGAATTATTATTTGAAGTGTGATATTATTAAAAGAAAATTATAGAATATTCTCCAAGGGCATCTGTTCTCTAATACAGTTATTAAAGAGAAATAGCTTGGGGCTCTTTTTGCAAAACACAATACTAGGTTAAAAAAATGCTGTGAAGAAAGTAGCAGTTTGCTTGCAAAGTACTCATAATGTTTCCTAAAATGCTAAAAATTGCTGCCAAATTCTTCTAAGTTTCACTGTGGTTTTAAAACAGTACCTTTTAAATCAGCCCTCTATTTAAAGTGTCCTTGGTATGGAAGGGAAAGTTGTAGATTCTGTGCTGTCCCAATGACTTTGTCAGGTCATATATACAATTTGGGGAATTTAAGGTTACCTTTACATTGTAGGATTTCAGTGGTGTTAAAATATACTCTTCTTGCACCCTTGGTTGATTGCTGTCACTTATACACTTGTAGATGAGTCAGAAATACTTTTTTATGCATAACCAGTTTGCAAGTGGTCATAATGTGTGCCAGCATTCCCAAAATAAACTACAGAGTATAATCAAACACAGGTCTTTGCTTTAGTCTTGATATCCCTTCTCATTTCACTTTTTTACTTGTATATTGAGAAAGCAGATTTTACTCTGGTCTTATGTTGTATATATAATTATTCTGGTAATTAAACACATATATAATTAAATCATATGTATTACACACATATCTATTCCTTGGATTTCTTCAGCTTTTATAGCTTTTAGAAGTCTGTAGGTTTTCTGTACCACAATGAAGATGAGATATACATCTTCATTTTCTACTGTGCATTTATGTTATTTTTGCATGTTGATTGAAAGGCAACATAGAAGAAAATAGAAGCTTTGAGATGAGGCTTTTATTAAAATACTGGACTTGGCTATCCTGATTATTGTGTTTCCTTTTCTATAATTTTCCCACTAAATTATATATGTCCAGAGAAAATAATTATATTAAAGAACATAACATGGAAATTAAAAAATTAATGCTTCACATCTAAATTATACTCTTGTGATTTTATTTTTCTTTTTTAAGAGGGTACCTCCAATCCCTCATTTATGCATTTTGTAAAGCTCTAGTCACAGGCTAAGCAGAATTAGAATTAGATTAGAAACACAACTTCTACTGTATGTAGTAAAACTTCTAGTTTTCTAGAATCTTTCTAGATATCCATTTTTAAATTTACCTTAAAAACAGCAAAAAAAAAAATTAATGTTTGCTTATTTTCTAGACTGGTTCTAGATGTGTTTTTATTCCTCTGCCTGTTATTATCCAACAGTGTCATTCTGTGTTATACCCTGTAATGAGGATTGCTTGCTGATGATGCTCTCTTAGCTGGTGACGTGAATGTAGCTCTGAATTTCATAAGTGGTGCTGCCTGAAGGTTTAACATGATGAAAGGTGAAATCTCACCGAGTCTGCCATCATTGCAGTCTCCATAAGCAGAACAAAACTGGACCATAACAGTGTCTCATCATGTTGTAGTAGTCTTCAAGGTCTGTATTATACTCGAAATCCTATTTTTTTTTAAATTAACCTAATAAACCCTTGAAAACTGCAGCCTGGAAAACATAGACATGATTTTAATTTTTTTTTTTTTTTTTAAAACAGTATTAGTATGTTAATATACTCACTTTTTTTCTCTGAATGGAATAATTCTGAAATGGAATATTGCAGTCATCCATCAATGTATGCATTTAAATATTTGTTCAGGAGTTAGGAGGAGAAGGAGCATGAGTTGTTCCTGTTCTCAAGTAAGAGATCACGTCTGTTCCCTCAACTTAGCCAGGACAATTTTTTTTTTTTAAAAGGATTTCTGATGGTAGTAGTAATGGTGGAATGGTGGTGGAAGGTCCCAACAATGCCACTCAGGGTTGGAGTTTATGGGGCCATGAGATGTGAGTGTGCTGAGTGCCTGCAGCACCATGGAGAGGCTGCATTTATTCCTCAGTGTCACTTTTGACTTTTGTAGCATTCACAGAAACTGTGGACAATGTTTGTAGAGTTTTTCTGCCAGGAAGAATAACTAGTCCTGATCAAGTAGTCCCTGAGTAGAAAGTGCCTGTGAGTTACTGGGATAACAGCTTAAATGCAGAGCCTGCTGCAAAATATTTTGTGGTTTCAGAAAAAAGAAGGAAAAGAGTTAAATGGGGACAAAAAAAATTTATAGTATTTAATTCTGGTGCTGCAACCAAAGAGCTATCCTGTTAGTAAAATTTACAGTCTGGTATAGTGAGGGGAGCAATTTTCTAGAGACTTCTGTACTTTTTTCCACTTCAAGTTACTAAGAATCACATTTTTAATAACCCTATATTTGTTAGCACATTTGTTGTATGTAGTTGTGTTTATGCTGTTTATATGTCATCTTCTTCTCATTTTGTTTCCTTTTGAAAGACCTTGCCTCAAATATTCACTATCTTCTGATGAGTTTATTGTTTGATTGTTCTCAAAAACACATAATCTTTTTTGGGTGTGTTAGTGTGTAGATATGTCTCTTGCATATAAGCTTTTCAGGTTAGATTTTTGTTAAATGAAAATGTCACTTTGTAATGTCTTGGGTAAATGACAAGAAACTTCAATGAATTATGCTGAAAAAAAAGAATTTCATAGGGTATTTTTTGTTTTGTAGCCAATACTCACACCCAAATCAATGTATTTCCCCTAGTTTTTGTAAAAAAGTATAAGGAGAGGTTTGCAAGAATGCAGGGAAAGAAGAGGCTTTTGTTATTTTAGGATCATTCCCTTTGTGCTTTTAAAACAGTACTTAATAGATTGCTGATGTGGACAAGAAGAATCAAGTCACAGGAAAAAAGACTGACAATATGCCATGGCTCTAGAAAAGCAGAGTGCAGCAGCACTCGTTATTTTAAACACAGGAACGTAGGAATTTGTAACGTAGAAAGGTTCTTGGGTGATGTGCTGTGCAGCCTTAGTGCTGGCAAAGCCCTGTGTGCAGCCTGGGCATTGGGGACAGTGGCATCTTCAGGGGCTGGGAGCCTGGCTGTGGGTGTGCTGGTTTCTGAGCTGTAGCCATCTTTTATCCCAGCAGTCATGCCAATGTGTTTATCCAGCTGCTGGGGTGTGAAATAGGTAAAGTTGTGCTGCAGTGACATTTAATCTGGGAAGGTTTTTTTCACTCGTTTTGCCATTCTAGATTTCTGTACTATTCAGCTTCAGTACTGCTGATTGAAGTGGGTTTGTATGTAGTGAATGATAACTGTTCCAGCAGCTCTAGCTGGCTCAAGGTGTGTTGTTGCCAGTATAAAGATAAGAATATTGTCACTAAGTAGCTGTGGATGCCCCGTCCCTGGAAGATTTCAATGCCAGTTTGGATGGGACTTTGAGCAACTTGTTCTAGGGAAAGGTGTCCCTTCCCATGTCAGGAGCATTGGAACTAGATGATGTTTTCCAACTCAAACTGTTCTCTGATTTTCTGATATTTATCACCAAGATTAGTTTCTACCCAGTGAAGCTGGTTTAGAGCCTGTGGGAGAAACTGTCACTGGATGGTTTCAAGTGTTGTCACTAATTGTGGGCTTTTCAGCATCTCCTACACGACAAAAATTAAAGAATAAATCTGATCAGTGTACTCAACATTCCTGGAAACAAATTCCTTAGCTTATTTTTCAGATATCTCTAAATGTACCTTGTGCACAAAATAAGTCAGACCCAGAAGTATTGATGTAACTCAACTGAGAACTAGAAGGAAGAAATTGCCCAAAATATTGTTAAGCTTTCCCAGGTGTGTCAGAGTGTGCACAAAATCCAACATCCACACCGTGGTCATTGGAAAAAGTGTGCTGCTAACTTCATTTAATGCAGAAGTGATCATACATAGATATTGACTAGTGTCTTGCTCTTGCAGCAAAGGCTGCTGGGTAGAAGTCTGGTTGCAAAGAAGGATCCAGTTGTTAAACAAATTACAATTAGCAATATTGTGCTTTTCTAAGCAATATCAACTGTGCTTCCATTTGAGTAATACTTGGAGAATAATTAAGTGGCTAACAGTTCTGCAGCTCTTTTAAGAGCCCACACAAATGAGCTGGCTCATCTGTTGTGACCTTCACAGCTCTGGAGGTTGGTGATTTTTGTCACATATGTGGAGTTTGGAGAGACTGTTGCATTGCATCAGACCTGTAGCTAAGAGCAGATGTGAGGAAAGTTCAACTGATGGGATCTATGTTAAATTTTGACATTACCTGAAAAAATACTTTTGGGAAAATGTATTTACTCAGTTTGATCACTGAATGCTTTTTTCATTAGGTTATGCTTAAAACAGTTGAAGCTTAAAATTTTCAGAGAAAAGACAAGGTTTTAAAAATGATGTTTTTTTAATTGGTGTTCTATTAGAAGCAGCTTGGAAATGGTGGTGTATGAAATGATGCTGGCATCAGTTACCACAGTGATAAGTGCTTGTTGATGTGTTATTTTGGTTTGCTTCTTCTCACTGGCACCCTTTGGGGTTTTCTGAAGTAGTTCAGGACAAGTTCAAGCTGGACCTTTGTATATCTACCTTTTACACAAAGAGATTGTCTCTAGAAAATTCTTAACACTTGAACACCCCTATTTTTGTCATGTAGACATGTGCTGAGACCAACAATTGGAAACAATTTTCATTCTGGTGACTCTCAGGAACAGTATAAATTGAGTAGAGAGGGAAGGACAGGAAGGGTGGTTTGAGTCAATTCTCTGTGCTCAGAATTAAGTGGGTTTGGAATTCTGCTCATTTCTGAGTGAGTGAGTGAGCTACAGGAGACCAACACTTGATGCTAATCTTCTCTTTTGGTTCTGTTTCACTGTGGCAATTATAGGGGTTTGTGTTGTTGCAATTTCAGTGGCATGCAATAACTTAGTAGCTGTCTAGTCTGTGTTTATTGTATTTCCAATAAAGTCTGGACTTTATTGTGAGGAAAGCTGATACTGCTGCTGCACAGCCATGACTTTGTAAGGTGCTATTTCTCTACTTCATTCCATGGGTCCTGTAACTGGGACTGGAGCAGAGGGCAAGCATGTTTTATAGGATAGCCAGCAGTAACATCTGTGCCAGGGTTAGAGAAGTGTGTAAATTGGTAAGTGAAAGGTTTACTACTTTTTAGTCCCTTGAAGCCAGTAAATCATCTGTGTGTGTTTCATGAAATAATTGTTCTTGTGTCTGACAATACAGGCACATGACTACCAAGCATTCATTACACCCATTTGTGTGTATAACCTCAAATATTTTTATATTTCACATGGATTACTTTTTCAATATAAGAAAATAATTTCTTAAAATACATGGAGAGAGAAGTTTTTTGTGATAAGTACATAGGTTGTGCATGCTCTAATCCCCTTCAAGGTTTTGTCATTGATTTGTCTTGTGCAAAATATTGGAATGGTTTAAAATATTTCTTCTCTGGTATGTTATTTTTGTGGATGAGTTCTGGTAGTGGTAGGATATGGAATCTTTTAGGGCAAATCTCCTAGAAATGGTGTGAATTTCTAAACTTTTTCTGATATAAGCATGAGTGGTTTGTTCCAGTTGGAACATGCATCTCCTTCAGATAATAATATACTGACATATTAATGTGATAGTCAGTGTCTTGAGCCACTTTTTTCTTTTGTTGTTGTTAGGCTGACGCAGAAATTAGTGGGATTTTTTACCCCTCTTCAAATTGCAAAGGTTTGCAAGGTACACAAAATGTATTTGATGTCTTAGTACTCTAATGGTCTCAATGGGCAGTAGCATCCTTTGTGCAAATGTGTGCCTTTGGATTGGTGTTGATTTCTAGAAAAGCTGAATTTAATATGTGTGCAAAGCACTTTGGTGATTGGTTTCTGGACAGTAGTTTTATGTTAATATAGAAATAAAGGTTTATGTGCTGTTTAAACCATGATTTTCATTTGTACCAATAAATACCTCAAATATTCAAAGTATGGTTTACAGTATGTAGACTTTTGTGTACAGACACATCAGGACAAATATAGAATCACAGAGTGGTTTGTGTTGCAAGGGACCTTAAAGTTCATCGAGTTCCAAACTCCCTGCCATGAGCAGGGACATTCACTAATACACTCTAATATGTATTTATGCACACACATGCCCATAAATATATACATATCTGTACAGAATAAAAAGACACAAGGTTTTAAAGAAACAATTAGTGGTTTATCTAAATGTGAACCTGACAGTTTTTACTACCTCAGAGACAGATGGCAAACCAGAATTTACCACTTTCCACGCTCTACTGTAGTATAATTTCTGGTTTAAAATTTAGAGACTATTAAATCAGAGCATGGTCCCAAAATAGAAATACCTCTCACTGAGAAGAGATCAGGCTCTTGAGGGTTGAGGGGAGGCAAGGCAGTGTCTGTCAATGTGAACAGCAGTGGAAAATGTGTAGCAGAGAGGATTGGTGTGGGTTAGGGAATGTCAGCATATACCTCTCCTGACCTGGCCCTGTTCTGTGTGCTGTGGCAGGCTGGTAAAAGTGCCCATGCTGCTTCCCAGTGATCTCCATCAATGAATGATCCACTGGAGAGCTCACCTTGTCTCCAGCCCAAAGTTAATTTGGTTTTATATCCTCAGGTGGACAAGTTTTCCACTCCCTGGTATGAACAGCTACCTGTCAATGTACATGTTAGGAGGGAGGAGGTGCCTTCTCTGAATGTGCAGTGGTAGCTAAGTACAGATGTCTGTCAATGTGCAGATGTCAGTGATGGAAGGTGGGCTAAAAAGGAGCTTTCACAGGGCTGTTGGGAGCACTGCAGCTCCTGAGCTGGGTCTGGTGTAGCCAACAGGAGTGCCCTAGGGTCAGGGAGCAGAGGCAATGCTTTCTTCAGCAGGGCAGATTGGAACCAAGTTGGTGGCTTGAAATGGCAGGCTGGGTTCCAAGCACCCATATTATAGCAGAAAGGAGAAATTATATCTGGAGTAACTATGTGGGGAATTCTGCACTGATTAGTTAGAAGAGATGATGTTGAATGATCAGGAGATTTTCTTCTTCAGCATAAGCTTCAATATAAGTGAATGCAGCAACCTGAAACCTCAACAAAGCCAGAGAATCCGCTGAGAATGAGGAGCAGGGAGCTTTCCTTGTTTCGTTCTACTTAAGCAGATTAAATATGGTGGTTGTTTTGTGTTCTTTCTCAAATTTTTCCCTTTTTTTTTTTTTGAAACTGATTTTGCATTATTTTGATCTTGTCTCCAAAATGGGCATTTTCAAGAATAAAGCTTTGTTTAGCTAATAAGGTAGTAAATCTGTGGTATGGGTACCTTTAAATGATTCATCTTTGCAAAATGCATAAGAGGGTAAGAAAATGTTCTTCTGTTGAATTTAAAAAGGCCTCCTGCAAGATGATTTTATGGAAATGAAGAAAGAAGCATTTGTCAGGAGTGGGTGGTGGTAAGGAAGAGTTCAGTAGGTAGGAAGGAGTGCCACTGAATACCCAGAGATTGTCACAGAAACTCCTTGGCTCCCTAAGACACTGAAATTTCCACTTATATAAATGTATGCCACTTTTAATGGAAGATCACATTTTGTGTCTTCAATGATAAGCAGTTAAAGTGTTTAGTATTCTAAATACTCAAAATGAAAATTAATGGATACTGCAAAAGCTCATTTTCACCTAGCAAGAGAAAGTGAGGCTGTTCCTGTCTAAGATGCAGAGAAGGTAATATTACTCTGGAATAATAATTGAATTGAGCATTGAGTGCAACTTAATTAGTTTGCAGCAGAGTGCACCTAAAAATTACAAGGAAAAGACATCTAAGAGGAATGTAATATATTTGGAAACAATCTGTCTCCAGTTATATAAAATAAACAAAACAAAATCAAACAACCAAAAAACCTCAACACCCAAAAGCACCTAACCCTAGACTACAGGTTTTTTGTACTTGGTATGTAAGTGTGCTTTATTTATAGTTTTGGACTATGAAGAAGTAGTTCATGTAAAAATTGTATTTGCAAGTATAAAAATACAAAATTGGCCTGTGATGTCATTTTCACTTAGATCACTGGCTCCTTCAGGCTGTGGATGTCATCTTTGTATATTGCTTTACTCAGTGATTCCTCTTTTAAAATAATGAATGTTCCCTTTCCTCCTGCTCTCACGTTAGTGATTGCATCTAATTCAATACCAAATCCAATTTAGAAAATTTTTCTAGTCTGCTTGTCATAGTCTTTTAGATTAATAACTTCAGGAAAAAGTTTCCTGGGGATTTTGTATTTGTTTCTTTCTCCTGAGTGTCCACTTTGCTTCAGTACCAGACCTTAGTGCAAAGTTTTATCTCTCAATCTCATCAATGTTAACCATTGTCTTTCTTTCAAAATATTGGTTTCAAATTCTTATCTTGTGTTCAAACTCTCAGTAGACATATGAGTCATTATTTTTTTCTGGTCATTGAAGATAGAAAGAACTTCAGTAGAAATGTATGATAGCAACTGCCTGACATAGAGGCAGGCAGGAGCAAAAGCTTTTGACAGCATTTGCAAAGGAATCAAAGAGAAGCACTTGCTGTGCACTGTCTTGGAAAGGAACACTGAGTTCCCAATATTTTATTACATTTAAAAATGGTAGCTTTTCCTGGCAAGATGTAAGTCAAATCAAACCCACTATTTTAGTGAGGAGCAAAAGAAGTAACGATGTTTGCAGTTCTTAATGTTTTAATCCATTGTTCTGCTGTAAATGGAAAAAAAAATCCTAGAGATAAATAGCCTCAGAAGGCATTTTTACAGCTTTTGTGGTTCCAAACGTTCTAGTTTTAGCCGCCACAGGAATGATTGCATGATCTGAGAAAATGGTTGTTTCCAGTTAAGGAACAGAAACGTTCCATTTTTTGTTACAGATTATCATGTGTTTTTCAGCTATAACATTTTGCATGGTTAAAATTGGGCTACTCAAAACAGAACCATTATATATTAATTGGTTTCTCTCTGTATGGATTCCTACTGGAAGTGTTCACACAGAGGAGCACTCAGTGTTTGGAACTCACTGAAGAGCAGAACTCTCACATTTACCTGTCTCCAGTGCTTAATGCTGTAGCTGACCTGGAGCTCCCCATGTGGTTTTCTGGAGCTTCTTGATGCCCAGCGGAATATCCTTCAATTATAGAATCGTATAATGTCTTGGGTTGGAAGAAAAACTAAATATCATCTAGTTCCTATGTCCTTGCCATGTCCTTGCACCTTCCAGTAGACCAGGTTGTTCAGAGCCTCATCCAGGCCTTGAAGACTTCTAGGGATGGAGTAATCACAATTTCTCTGGGTAACCTGTGCCAGCCCCTCACAACCCTCACAGTAAAGAATCTCTACCTAATATCTGATTTCAGCCTACTCTCAGCTTTCAAGCCATTCACCCTTCTCCTATCACTCTATGCCCTTATAAAAACCTCCTTCTCCAGCTGTTTTGCAGACCCCATTTTTCAGATATTGGAAGGTACTATGAGGTTTTCTAAGGCTTTTACTGTCAAAACCATCTCAGATTTGGCAGTGGAAGCTCTGCTTATGGGGTATTTTCACTCAGTGTTGCTGGTGATGTCCCTCTGTAGGAGTGGCTGACATTGTGCCTTGTTCTGCCAGGCTTCAGACCCCCAGGAGCTCCAGAGTTTAAACTTTTGGATAACAGGACTGTGCAGGGGTCTCTGCAGTGTGACTGGTGTGGTCTCTACCAGGCCCCATGCTCAGTTGTGCTGCTGTCCTGACAGTGGCTCTGAGTAAAAGGTCTGCAGTGATTTGGAAGTGAATATAATATGGCAAACACTGCCATACTGCAAACACTAATCTAACATTACCTAGGTGATGGGAAATTGCCTGTGATCTAAATGGGAAAAAATATAGCACACTATTTAAACATTTCTGTGTATGATTGGAAATCTAATCCTCAAGTCATCATTACTTAATAACATTTTATACTGGATTTTGGAACTATTGCAGAAAATTTGAAGTTCTTAAAGATGTAGTCCTGAAAATGTATATTTGAATATTATTATTATTATTACTATTATTATTATTATTATTATTATTATTATTATTATTACTTCAGTCACATTATGTTGCACAAAATCAGGTGTTATTCCTTTATTTTGATTTACTGCTTTTCATCTGATATACTTTTAGAATTATGTTGTGAAATTTGGTGCAAGGGATAGTGTTGTGATCTGTGTCTACAAACACTATTACTGTAGGAGAACCACAGATGTTAACAAGCAATTTAGTTGTAGTAGAAACCATAGGGCTAGTGTAGAAGCATCTGCTATTTCTTTTTTTGAGTTTTTTTAAAAAATATAATGCAATTGAATAAAGACTTTGTCCTTTGCAAAACTAAAATGGTGTTTTTCTTCTAGTGCTGTCAGTACTGTTCTGCTCTGTTGTCAGAGCATTTTCAGTTCAATTCTTTAATTCATCCTGAAGGGGTTGAATGACCCCAGACTTTCCCACAGGCTGAATCAGTTGTACCTGCAGCTTTTTCCAGCCTGTGAAACTACTTGTTTTGTTGGTTTCTGTTTAGTTGTTAAAGTATATTCTGGCAATCAATGAAGTAAATATTTAAAGTTTGTTTACTTCTTGTTATTGTAGGCATTGGATCAAGACAGAACTGCACTACAGAAGGTGAAAAAATCTGTGAAAGCAATATATAGTTCGGGGCAAGGTAAGACATTGTTTTCAATTTTACAAGAGCCAAAGCATTTAATTTCAAGTTGAGATGTCTTGCAGTTCATCCTGTTGACATATATAGCATAAGAAATGCCTATCTATTTAGGAGTGTTTGGACTTCAAAATTTTCTTTCTTTACTTCTGCTTATACATCAGATTAACGTGCTCTCTAGTTCTTTTACCCTCATATTCCTTCTCAATGGCCTCTGGGAGAATCCCACGGGTAAATTTTCTTGCTGTCATAATATTTCAAGCATTTACCTTTAACTAGAGCAATGACAAAAAAAGTGTTCTCAAATGAATTTTTAGAAAGCACTTAGAAGTGAAATAAGATTTAGAACTTGTTTAAAAGTTTTAAAAGTAAATAAAAAGAAATATCTGGTTTTGTTTTGTCAACATTTGCTCTCCCTTCATAATGTGTTTCTCTTCTTGCCTAAAATCGAAATTATGTATTTGCCCTTCTTACCTGAAATAGTATAGTTATATAATTGTTTTGCTTGCTTGAAGACACTGTTGGTGTTTTACTGGGACTATAATAGTTACTTTGATGGGAGTTTATTTGGTTAGAATATGAATTGATAATCAGTTTGAGTGCAGTAACAAATGGTGATCAAACACATCAATATACAGATTTGGTTTTAAAACTCTGATGCTTCTACCTCTTCTTAAGTTCTAAAAACTGTGCCAAAGGCAGGTAGGAAAACAGTGCTGTGGACTTGCCAATAACCTTCTGACTGTAAATACATGATTTTAGAAAATCCCAGTTCCAGTTTCCTAACAATAATATTAATCAGTTTAGCAAATATTTTGCTATACAGAGCTACTTGTGAGTGCTCTTAGTTTCTGCGTTTATGGAAGTATCTGGGATTTTTAATATCTTGTAGATTCTTAACTATTCTCATTTGCCAATCACTGATGTTGGTTTGCCAGCACCGTGCTTTAATTAAGCTGTAATTTCAATTGTTGATGAATGTTTCCCAATAGTCTGTGAAGCCTGATGTAAAGTGAGAATAGTATTTGGTGCAAGTGTAGTTCAATGCTTTTAGAAGTATTCACATGCTCCAGTCAGCTTTTATATTTGACAGTACTTACTTAAACAGAGTTTTGAAAACTGAGTTTCAAAACTGATGAAGAGTGTAGAACACATTCAAGGTGTTTCTGCCTGGTTTAAGACAATAATATTAATAGCTATCATTTGAATCTTGGGATAAAAATAATATGGTTGTTAAGGCCTATAAGTAAAGCAGTACTATATGATGAATTAGTTGCATTGAATAGAAGCAATAGAAGGTGGATTAAGGGCTTTAATTGGGTGCTCTGCACTTAAAAAGGAGCAGAGATGGGTAGCTGGTTTTTAATTTATTTGGTTTTTTTTTTTACATTTTAAATTGTTTTTTTATCAAGCTTTGTTTCAAAGGTACAAGTTAGTAAGAATTCTTTTGGCTCAAGAAAGCCAAAGCTTTATACACAATCCTCTGGCTCCCTCTTCAGAGTGCTGCTGTCATAGGCACTACAGTGAAAAGCTGTGTGCAGGAGGCAGTTCAGGCAGTGACTGATAAACTGGGATCAGTAAAGCCAAGACCAAAAACATGTTGCACATGTGAAACATTATAAAAATAAATGTGAAGTGAATCAAAACTCAAGCTCAGTTTGTCTCCTTGTACAAGGAAAATTGCTGAACTAGCTATTTTCTTGTGCTCCAGTGATAAAAATGGATTTTGTTGATATTTAAGTAAAGCATTCCAGAAACAGCTGTAAAAAGAATTCGGGTTTATCAGTTCAAGAAAGTATTATGTGGCTATTTTTATTTATCAAAAGAAAGCCTCTGACTACATTTTGAGAACCCAGAATTGGAATTTTGTTTTACAAATTTATTTGTTTGCTACCATATTTAATTTACTAAAGTAGGAGAAGGTTTTGTAGTACTCCTTTGCTTCAAAATCTCCTTTGAGAACTCCAGCTAGACTGGTGAGAAAGAGTTATTCAGGGACAATAGAAATTCTTTTTTCAGTTCAGTAATCCAATTAATACTCTACCAAAAGCCATAGCTAATTTTTTTTGGGTTGTAGTGGTTTTGGGTTGCTGGGGTTGTTTCTGTTTCTTTGGGGGTTTTGTTGTTGTTTCTTTGGGGTTTTTTTATGTCTTTGGGTTTGCGGGTTTTTTTTGCTTGTTTGTTTTTTGTGGACTTTTTTTGCTCCTTTGAGGTTTTTTTTGTTTCTTTTGGATTTTTATTGGTTTGGTTTTGTGGGGAGATTTTTTTTGAGGGGGATTATTTTGTTTGGGTTGAGGGGTTTCTTTTGGTGTTTGGGGTGGTTGTTGTTGTTGTTGTTTTGGTTGGTTTGGTTTAGGTCTTTTTGTTTTCTTTGTCTTTTTCTTTTCCTGAGTAACATTTGACTAGTGACAGTGACACAGGGCAGTGTCTCATACAGAATTCTTCAGGAGGGCTGAACCTTATGGTGTGTTGATTTGTTCCTCTCCAGTGCTGAATTATCAACCACAAGGGTCTCTGGTCTGTTACAAAGAGCTTTAACATCACCCAAATACTTTCTGCTCTTCCTGTACTTCCCTCACCCATTTGTCATATTTACCGTTAGAGCTACTACTGTGGAAATTAAAATAAACCAACACAAGAGTATAGAAAACCCTTAGAAATGTCCCTTCCCTATTTTCATTTCTGAAAGGGTTATATGGGAAAGGACTGTTCATGGAATCCAGTGAGACAGACAGACAGACAGACACCTCCTTCTCACCCCCTGCTCCCTGTCAGGCTTGCTGTCTTCTGGCATGATCAATTGGGTCTGTAACTAGGAGCCCTTCTTATGGCAGGAGTCCTGAACTTCATGGAGGATCTGTTCTGGCTTCCTTTCCTGTAAGATTTGGATTCAATTGTAACAGCAGTAGATGGCACAATTATTTTTGCTGTAGGTTTTTCAATAGCTCTTTTCCATTATTTCCCTGGGATAACTCCCAAATATAATCAAAAGAGTTTACACAATGCAGAAATAAAAACATAAAATCCATACAAGACCAAAGGTACTGAGATAAATCAGCAATCCTCATGGTCTCCCACAGTGCTCAAAAACAGATGCTTGAGGAAGAAGAAAAATGGTTCAAAGATGGAGTGTATTTTAACTACTTTGTTTATCACTTTCTCCGCTCACACTGACATGAAGGCCAGGAATTACCTTGAGTCAGAAATTATATTTGATGTTTGATACTTCTCAATGGACTTCTGCCACCTATTTTGTCCAAGGAATTTGAATTAATGTCAATCTTTATCATTCACAGTCCTGCATCAATCTAGTTAAATTCTCCTGAGCAAAATTTCCGAATGCATGTTCATGTTCTTCAGACCTTAAGTCACCTGAGGAGGAGAGTGTCCCTGCCCATGTCTCAAATTGGCATTGGCCTCAAATCCATTGAAATTACTCATCTGATATGAAATTGAGGGAGCTTTGCATGTTCTCGGCATGAAAGTTTGTAAGAGGCTCTGAAGTGCCAAGGCTTGCTAGAGTAGAGCCAGAGTTGTTTTTGGTGAATGAATCCAAACTTTGTTCTGTGGACCATTCTGTATCTTGAAATAGGTTTGAGTTGTTTCTGTTACTATTCACAGTATCTCTCTTCTAAACTCAGCAGCTCTAGGGAGTATTGAGGGGTGCTTTTTTTTTGGTTTTTCTTTTTTGGTTTTTGTTTTGATTTGGTTTTTTGTTGTTGTTTTTTTTGGGGGGGGTGTGGTTTTGTTGTTGTTGTTGGTTGGGGTTTTTTGTTTGGTTTTTTTTGTGTTTGTTTTTTTTTTTTTACAGATACCATCACATTTAATCATCTTCACTT
Organism: Melospiza georgiana; assembly: GCF_028018845.1. NCBI lineage: Eukaryota > Metazoa > Chordata > Aves > Passeriformes > Passerellidae > Melospiza > Melospiza georgiana. Next base: position 145,331,841 of record NC_080430.1, on the reverse strand, counting down.
TCTCCAAAATGGAATCATAGACTTCCTTTTCTAAAATAGATAAGAGGAAGAGTGAATTTTGGGCAGCAGGGACAGGAACTGCACACAATATTAAGGGTTTAAGCCTAATATGGCAATATTTTGATATTGCATGCTGTGTTTCTTCAACTTTTAGATTTGGTATAAGCCCTCTGAAGCAGAATAGAAAGAAAACTCTTCCATTAGAGCTTCTTCAAACATGTCAGTGATGAACAGAGATGCAAAAAGAAGTAATTTACTTTTCTGGGCTGCCTTATCTCTGTGCTCTTGTACTGTGATGATCTAGAGAACCTTGCAGACACAGTGAGATGTTTCTTGCTCTGAAATATGGAAAGAGGCTTTTATTACTTTTCCCTTGAGCAATCTCATTCCAGAAGGCGTTATTGTTATCAAGTTCAGACAATTGTATGGTGGTCAAATAATTTTTTTCTATTATTTTTTCATTATATTTCAACTTGTGAAGAATGAAATGAGAAAGGGTGTTTTTTATTTTAAATAAAATTTCTGCCATCCTTTTTAACCTTGCCAGCTTTCTTGCTTTTCTAAAGCCTTTCTGAGTCATCTTTCATTCATAAATGCATGTTGGCTCTGACCTTGGTTATTTTTCCTCTCGCTATCCATGGAACAAAGCTGTTTTAGAAGAAGCTTAAAATAGTTTAGAGTTGATCAAAATTCTGAAATAATATTTTTATTTTTGTTAAACACAAATGCAGAATTAATTCTTATTAATTTAGACATTCTTCAGGTTTCTTTGGGCATAATCAATGACAAAAGTAGTGTTTTTCTTCTGTAAATGATTTAATTTTTTTGTGCTTGTGTTTTTCAGTGTTTGCAGGATAGTATATTTGGACAAAACTGTTGTAGAGGAAGCAAATTTTAAGCCTTTAATTTCAGTGATGTGTTTTGTAGGTCCAGCATATAAAGGCTATCCTTTAACCTCTCTTTACAGAATTTGTACTTCTGTACCCTTCCTTAATATGCACGAGTAGTCAGAAATCTCACTAGGCTCAGAGGCATGTGCTAAAATTCTGATAATTTTGGGGTGGAAAATAAGCATAGCATTTAATGAATGCTGTGGGTTCCAGTGAAAGAGTACAAATTCTGTCAATCTCATTTAAGTATTTTCTGTTCATCCTGGGAATAGTTTCCCACTGGGTGACTCTAGGCATGGAGAGCTGCAGGTGACTGCCTGGGAGTGCAGTGCAAGGTGGGGTTGAGCCCTGGGAGTCCTTCAGAGCTCTGTGCTCCCTGAGCTGCTTGGATCTGCATCTCCAGTGGCATTCCTGTTATTTCCTCTGAACATTTCCCCAAAATACATGTTAGAGCTCAGACATAAGGGATGCCACAGCATTACTGTGCACTGGGAGCTGCGAGGATTTTCTCAGACCAAAGGGAAATTCTGTGCTGAATGTTGCCAGGGTTGAAGGTGTGGGTTGTGGAGGAGATGCACTGCTTTCATTCAGCTCAGAAAGTGCCACTGCTGTGTCCAGATGTGCTGCTTTACTCCACATCTGCCACACTCTGGTGGCTTTCTCAGCATGGGCTCAGGGGCTGGGGGCCTTGCCAGCTCCCACTGGGAAGGGAATGAGTGAGACCCCATTGGAGGGAGCTGTGTGTGTCAGTGGGTGCAGAGCCCTTGCTCAGTGTTCCATGATTCCCTCTGAAGGGAGCTGTGTGTGTCAGTGGGTGCAGAGCCCTTGCAGTGTTCCATGATTCTGGCACGCCTCAGGGAGCTGCTGAAGGAGCAGGATGTCTGCCTGGGGAAGCTGTTCTATTTTCATCCCAGTGCTGAGCATTGCTTACAGTATTGGAAAGGCATGATTCAGTTCTGGAAGACAAATCTTATTTCCTGTATGTGCTGCTGTCAGTGATCCTGTCTCACTCTTAGGGTTATTGAAGTCTTGTATGAAGGAAAGTAAATATTGTCATGCCTATTAGAGCTTTCTGTATGCAAAGGAAATTCTATTAGGACATTCAGAAGTAATTTCTGAGTGCATGAGGCACCTAGAGTGAGATTAAAGAATGCTCTTTGCTCTAAGCATGCCAGGTTTCACATTCCATATTTTAGTGTAGGCTACATTGCAGATTTAATTTTTCAGCTATGTGCATTTATAGTTGAGTAGGGAATTTCCTTGCCTCTTTAATAGAAGATATTTAATCTCCTTTTGCAAGATTTGCACTGATACTTATGTAGAAATTTAAAATTTCTTATTCTTACAGAATACTTGCATTTTGTGTGGCAATTACAGAAGTAAGTATAGGAGTATTCCTTTTACTTCACCATCAAAACTTCATTTCTAGATTTACGTGATTTGTAGTCTGGGATTCTTGAGAATTTCCTCTATATTGTTCTAGGACAATGATCTGCTTCCTGCTTCCTCTTTCTGACCGGGAATTTCTTTTGCCTTTCTACAGATAAAGGAAAAAAGCTTCTTCAGCTCTTTTTCACTCTCTTTATGAAATAATTTTTTTAAATGCTGTATGAAACAACACAGTGCTTAAAATCAAAATGCTGGGAAATACTGGGATGGAAAAAGTGCTTCACAAGCAAGGATGGGGATTCCATGATCTAGCAGGGCTCTTTCTGACCTTCCCTTATCCTTCCTTTTCCTTCAGCACAGCTGGATATGCTATGCTTGAGCTTTACTCAGTTAGAGCTTAAGCTAAAGCTCCTTCATAGATAAAGTCCTCTGTGTGTATTTGTGCAAAAGCTTTTACATCAAAACAAAATGCATATTTTATTGTTATGTAGTGGTTTCCTTGAGTTCAGTGCTAAGCTATTTCATTAAAACTGTATGCTTTTGGAACAGTTTTCTTAAAAACATATGGCTTGAATTGCAATTCTGTATTAACATATGATTAAATATTTGGCCTCTTGAAAACCTCAGTATTAATGTCTGATTTTTTAGAATGTGACTGATGTGATGTGTGAGCTTTGGGGCTTGGTATTGCTAAATAAGGATTGTACTTTTTTAACAGGTTTTGACATTTTTTTGTTGGAGCTTTGGTGCACTGTTGTTTGAGTATCTGCAATACCTTAGAAGAGTTAACTGTTTAACTCATCAGCTGTTTGTTAATGCCCAATTAGATTTGTGCATTGTGAGACATTATTTATGAGACATTATTAATGGAATAATTGTTTGAATTCATGGAGGAATTGTTTGAAACTTACATCTTCTGTTTTCCTTTTCTTCTGAGTCATAACTTGTAATTCAGATGCTCTTAGGCAATATCATAACTTGAACTAAAAAAAATAAAATAACCTTGGGGATTTTGGGGGAAAAAACCCATGGTACCTCCTGGCAACTGTTCTCTCTTTCCCTTCCTCCCTTGCATTGCATAGAACTTGTGCTGTAGCTCTGTGGTTTTGTGTTTGTGGTTTGCAGAAAAAAGCCCACATAGTAAGCCCAGGCAATTCATTAAAGTTAAATATTGATTTAATTAATACTGGTAATATCCTCTAAGAGAGATAAAGGTGATAAAGTCTTTCCCAAAGGGCTGGAGAGGTAAATTATCTATTTAAAGACAATAAAATAGAAGTAACAAAAATTATGTGAACACATGCCAGAAAAGAAACTAAATAGAAACAGGAAGGACATTTCAGATACAAGAGTTTCTAATTCATTCTTGAGTCAAGGATTTTTCTCACTTTCCCTGGCTTCAACTGCATTGTCTTGGTTCTGACCTCTCTGTATGTGCAGTGTGCTATTAAATACACTGGGATGAGTCTTTGGCTGTGTACCAATAGACATTCTGTTATCTGGGATAGCTCAGTGTACAAAGCAGGCAAAAAGGGAGCCTTTGTAAGATGCTTCTTCTTTTGAACTTACAGTCAGATTCAGACTTGGCCTTCTTGCATTTAAATCTGATACTTTTGCCTTTTTTATCTGATACTTTTGTTCTTTTTTAAAATGTCCAGCATTTTAAAACAAAAGTTCACGTATGGATGAAAGTTCCTGTAGTGGGCAGCTAAAAATTCCAATGTTGTTTTCAAAACAATCTTATATTGTTTCACTGATGTATTATTGATCTTATTACTCTGTCAATAGCTACAGAGTTTTTTCTTCATCTCTGTATTACAAATTTCAGCTTGCTGATTTAAAAAGCATATATATACCTATTGCTAAGTAGTTCTTTTTAATCTTAAAATTCTTTTATTTTTCAGTAAATGTGTTGACTTGTGGCTTTTCTCAAAGTACTGATTATTAGTTTGTTGTTAAATTGCAGTAAGCTTAAAATTATAATTGGCTACAAAAATACTGACTTTTGATTTTTCTTTGCAGATCATGTTCAAAATGAAGAAAACTATGCACAAGTACTAGATAAATTTGGAAGTAATTTTTTAAGTCGGGATAATCCAGATCTTGGCACAGCTTTTGTAAAATTTTCCACACTTACTAAAGAATTATCAACACTGTTGAAGAACCTGGTGAGGAGCTTTGAACTTTCTTAGCTTTTAACTTGTTTCAAAATAAAGTATAATACAAGAACTGCATGCATGATCGTGATGACTAAGGATAATTTTTAAGATTTTTTTTCCAAAACAAAACCTACAGTTTCTTCAGAGAGAATCTGTAAAGGGTGTTATGACACACTCTGTGTTTGATTGTTAATTGGAAGTTAAGAAGGTAAATATAAATGTTGAGACACCCCTTGAGTCATCATTCACAAGTGATTGATGGTGATCTATACCTCATTGAGCTTAATTTTAAATCATCCCTTAACTTGAAGTCTTTCTTGTTAAAAATACAATATCATTAGGTGTGACTGATTTGTTTTACCACAAAAGGAGAAACATTCACTTTTTGGAAAACAAACCTAACAATTTGAGCATGTTTAAATGGTGTTAACAGTCCACTCTCCCTTTAATACATAAAGCATCCATGCCAGTTTTTTAAAGGTGGTTTAAAGATTTGTCTCACTTAAAGTTTGCCTTAGGCCTTTTATTTCTGAAAACTCCATAATAAAATTGCACTCATAGCAAATATCTTTGAACACTGAAAGTAATGAAGCCACATCTCTTGTGAAATCATTTTTCATGGGCTTGGTAAATGTAGCTGTTTTATCCAGAAAGTCATAGCTTCAGTTTTATATTTTTCTTATAGTTGTGTAAATTTTTAAGCTTTTCTAGTGTGTGAATTACAAGTGATGTTACAGATTGGTCTTCCTGTAGTCCCCAGCACAGCCATAACTGCTGTAGATCACACCAGAGGTCACTGTAGCAAAGTTCCCTGGCTGTGACAGTGGCCCAAAACTGAGCCTTGTGCTTTGCTCTGTAGAGACTTCTGTCACTCTGGATTAATTTGACCCTTAATTTAAATTTAGCACACAATTAAGAGTAAGTATTATAAAATGTGAATTAAAGTGCAGTTTAAGGACAGTTTGGGACTAGAACTCAAGTCTTTTGGAAGCTTTCTGGACTTTGCCATTCCTAGCAGGGCATCCACAGTTATTTTCTACTTATTTCAACTAACAAAGATGTCAGGGTTTATTTATTTATTTTAAGTAGTGCTGTTCAAGTGGAAAAAACACTTTTAATTTAAGAAGCCACACTTACTCAAAGCAACATTAAACTATTTCAGCTAGATTATTAAGCACTTTCTACCCAAATTCTTATTAACAGGATTCAAAATAGGGTATTCACTAATTTACTTCATTTAGCAATCTCAAATAGACAACAAACTTATTTTACAATTGCCTCAGCATTGTAAAACCATTTATTTTTTTCTTATTTTTTCTCCCTGAGATAGAAAATTCTGCTTTGTTGTTCTTAAGCATCATTCTGTTTAATAAGATTACGCTGAAAGAAAAAAATATGTTTATATCAAATAGAAGTTGAGGTCCATTGAAAAAGCCATTGAGAGAAGGATTCAGTTGTGTCCCTGCTAAGGCCCCAAAGTAGGTGCTGAGCCTTATGTTGGTAAAATTAATTGGAAAAAATACCAGGAGTTATTAAGATGAATGGCAGGATAATGGGTTTAGGGATTTTTTTTATTTTTTACCTAGAACAAATTGTTGATGCCTTATTTAATAAAGGTACAATAAAATAATGAATAGTCTTCAAAGACATAAAGATGAATAAGGACTGGAGCTGCACACTAGACAAGGAAAAAAATGCTTCACAGATTTGGATACTTTTTGTTCTATCTTTCAACTTCAATTATGATTCATTAAAATTTTCATAGAAATTGTGATATTTTGGATATGTCATTACAAGGAAGGTACAAAATAACTTACTTTCTTCTTTGTCAGTTATGGAGTGAAGGAGTGACTATTTTGGAGTGATAGTCACTTACTATGGAGTAAAACCAACAACTTTTTTACATACTCAGCCTTTGAAAAGCATAATTTTGGAATGATTGCTCAGCAGACAAGGGCAAGAATAAAATCACATCCATTAATCATTTTAACAAGGCTAAATAAGTTGCTGTGCAGTTTTTACTACTAACTGTTGATGTTATCATTAAATATCATGTCTGAAACTTAAAATTTATAAGTGTAATTAAGTTTTTCAATCATTGTAATTGATTGTCTTATAAGAAGGACACAAAATGACCCTTCAGTAAGATTTTATAAAGGTAAAACATTGGGATTGGCCATTGCCAAACCTGGACTCTGTTTTCAGCAAATTCTGAGTGTCCCACCAGAATCAGTTTCTCTGTTTTTTACTTCTACCTCCTTGGCCATTTCAGGTTTCATTCTTTATGCAGTAATTCATTATAATAGTGCATTTAAAAACTGTATAATGACCTGTGTATATGAAAATGAGTGTGTAAAGATCTTTACATTGATCTAGATGAGGTTTTGGCAGAGAACATTTGTAGCAGTTGCAGATTATTTCTTTTGAAAATTTGCATGATTCTTGCCTTTTTCCAAGTGTTTAAAGCCTGTTTTTCTCTACCTCTCTTTCCTGTAAATGTCCTGAGCTAATCTTTGCAGGCAAATTACCTTTTGTTCACAGCCCTCACTAAATCTTCATATGTGTTTCCATGTGTTAAGGGATTTTTTCCCTTTATTTTGTTCTATATGTGAGACTGCTTTACTTTATCAGATTTTTTCCAGTTCATTTGGTCTATTGTTTTATCAAGTCTTCAGTGATGTAATACATGATTGCAAATCCTTACTGTATTGGAGTAATACACTGCTATTTAGCTTTGGGTTTTTAGGGTTTTTTTTGTATAGCTGACATACTCACTGGCTACTGTTCAGTCATTTCAAGCAAAAAATTAATGGTTTGAGTTGGTTATCTTTAATGGATACACCTGGAAAAATAAAAAAAAAGGCTACAGTGTCTTTAGAATATGTGAGGAGTTTGAGTGGAACACAGAACCTGTTTCAGTGGTTGTTTTGATATTCTTGTCCATAACCAAGCAGGTATGAACTCAGTGGGGTGAAATTTAAACTCAGGAGAGTTTGAGGGGATGTCAGATATACACAATGGACAAGGAAAGGAGCAGTGTTCCCGAAAAGGGGGGAATATTCAGAGAGCTGGTGTCCCTGTTTGCTCCTTCTGTTCGTGGTTGAATTACCATGTGCTTTGTGTGTTCCCAGCCTGTGGCACAACAGGTCCTTCTTCCTCAGGAGGCTGTAGCCAAATTTGTACCCAAATCTTTCTTTTGCTTCAAGAGGATGAATATTGCCTTGAAGTGCTTTCAGAACTTTGCTTACATACTATTTGTAAAATTCTGGGTTTATGTCACCTTGTTAAGTAAACGTTAATTATAATGTTTCTGTGGCTCACACAAGTAAATGTTTATTAATTCTTCCCAGACCTGAATTTACTGTGAATTTAGAAATGTGAGGTGATTGCAACTTGATTAGTGAAGTTCAAAAAATTGTTGGCAGTAGTTTGATAAGACGATAATAAATCCTTCTGAATATAATGTTTTTGTTTTTAGCTCCAGGGTTTAAGCCACAATGTTATTTTCACTTTGGATTCTCTCTTAAAAGGAGACTTAAAAGGTGTTAAAGGGGTAAGTGTTGCAAACTAAATTTTTGTTTCATGTTCATCTGTATAGTGACTGTTTTCCTTTCACTCATGAGAGTATTTCTTATCTTGGCATTTATTAATAATCTGTATTTAGTACGAAGAACAAAATTGGCATGACTGCAATGAAATCTTGAAAATTTCATTGTAAATTGCTGATTTAGTGTGCACAGGAAAGCAATACTTTACAAGATTGAAACCCAGTATTTTTTTCCAACTACTTTCTGAAAAGTTTTGAAGAAAACAGTTTTTTTGTTGCTTTTTATTACTTGATAACTACACAGAAAAAAGTTTAAAAATGTTCTAAGACAATTTTTTGTTTCCTAAGGACCTCAAAAAGCCTTTTGACAAAGCCTGGAAAGATTATGAAACCAAATTGTAAGTATTTGTCTCCCATTTGGCTTTGTTTTTTGTGGTGTTGGGATTTTTTAAATGAATTATTATTAGCAGTATTATTAATATTTTTATTGCTATTATTAAGGTATAATTTTTTTCCCCCAAGTAACACACAATCTAGAGAATACAGTTGAAGGAAGGACAGTTTCATGGCTCAATAGCTTCTTGAGATTTAAAATACACAGGATTTGGTAGAAGAGCAAATCTTTAAAATGTGTTCTTTGATCCTTCTTAACTATTACTTTTTCCCTAAATAATGCCAGAACACATTTTAGCAGAAGGGATTCTCTAAAATGTTTTCTAAATAAAATTTCAGTACCAAGATTGAGAAGGAGAAGAGAGAACATGCGAAGCAGCACGGGATGATAAGAACGGAGATAACGGGGGCTGAGATAGCTGAGGAGATGGAGAAGGAGAGGAGGCTCTTCCAGCTGCAGATGTGTGAAGTAAGAAACAAAGTTCAGTTTTCAATTGCAACACCAGAACTTATTGTTAACAGACTTTGTGGGTCTTTCTTGAAGATGGTGAAATCTTTAGTCACTTAATGGGGGAGGAGGGAGGAAATTATTTTCATGTGACACAGTACAGCAATATAAAGATAATTATTTTAGCAACTCTTGTAAAAAACTTGGCTTCCTTTTGTTTTATTCCTTTTCTTTGGTTTTAGATTATTGTGGGAAGGTTCTTGGGCTGAAAATACACTGTGGAAATATTTCTTATTTTATCAAATTTATGGTTTAGCAATATTTTGATATCTTTCTTTCAATATGCTTTCTTAGGCCTTTGAACATTTCTAATAAAGTGATAAATGTTAGTGATGTGTTTAGTTCCCTAAAGCTGATTTTTTTTATATTAATAGTTCTTTTTATTACATTTTAGTTGAGATTACTTAAAATTGCACAGTGTTTGTACTGTCAGAATATTTCAGTAGTGACTACAGTAGCATTAAAAAGGGAAATCTTTAGACAATAGTAAAGGTTGAAAATTTTTTCTTGAATTTGCTTTATGTTTTGGGGTGTTTCAATTTTATAGAGTAGCCAGATAAATTGTTATCTGTTTTAAGGTTAGTTAAGCAGCAGTGGACTGGTGTTGTGTGGCTCAGCACTGAAGTTAAACACAGAGTTTAATTCATTGAGCAAATGATGTTTTATTGTTTGAAAGCTGTTGAAGTTTGTGATACATGATCGTCAACATGTTGTCTATTCTCTCTACAGTATCTTATTAAGGTTAATGAAATCAAGACAAAAAAGGGTGTGGACCTTCTGCAGAACCTTATTAAATATTACCATGCACAATGCAAGTAAGTACTGCAATACTTTAAGCTTTAGTTACGATTTTCTTTTTTGCACAAGATTTTGTTTCCCTTTGTTTGAATGTATCAGGGTTTTTTTCATGACTGTGATGTGACAGGTGTCTGATTCTTCCTCTTCTGAGGCTGTAGACTTCCAGGAGGGAGTGTGTGAGTGAGTTTGGGGGGCAGGGCAGTGATGGAGAAAGAGGCCAAGGGAAAACCTTGCATGTTGCATGCAAAAAATAATTTTATTTTCTGAGGCATAGATCTGGAATACATTTTTATAAATATCTTGTTTATTCTAATTAATAATTTTAGTCTTTGTGTAAATTTAAAAACCACTGTGAAAGCCAGTAATTTCTTTGGATTTCCTTGAGGTGAAACTGGTGAGATACAACCTTGTCATCATTAGAACCACAAAGGCAAGCACACAGGAGCTTGAGTTAAATACAGAAAAAACATTTTTGAAGTTACTGTAGGAGAAACACATTGGCTATAGTCTCTCTAATTTGATACTTGTTAAAGTCACAATGGTGTATCTCCACTTTTGAAAGATACTCTAAACTACTAGGAAGGGGTTTTTTGTTGGGGTTTTAACTTTTTAAATTATTTTGTTCAGTTTTGAACATGGAAAAAGCTGGATATGTTTTATTGGTTTTGCTATTTTGCTACACGAGACAATCTACTTTGTGTTGTGAACTCCATACATTCCTGATAAATCCAAGGTACTTTTCATTCCAGTTTCTTCCAAGATGGCTTGAAAACAGCTGATAAACTTAAACAATATATTGAAAAGTTGGCTGCTGACTTATATAATGTAAGTTTACTTACAAGTAACTTTATATCTGAAAATGAAAATATTGTGTACATTTTAAATAGAATTACGAGGATATATATTGAATTTACATCTTATAAATGAAAAGTGTGTTACTTGAAACTGAACATAGCTAGATGAAGAAAAGACCTCTTGACTGTTAAACTTCATATGCAATTTTTAGAACTATTAGGAAAAGTAGTTTTCATTCTACTGTTAATTCAATCATATATTAATATAAAACTACTTTTAAGTATGAATATTGGAATCAGCTTATATTATTAACATTAATTTTAGTACCATTTTCACTTTTTAAAACCAAACTACTTAATGATAGCACCAGGGTTTTAAAATGAATTAATTGTGATGTTTATTGAAGAAAAGTAATAGCATGGAATCATAGATCACTTGTCATCCAAGTGTTTTTGTATTCCATAATCAGAATTACAGTAATCCCATTTGCTATTGTAATTTGTTGCTAAATTAAACTGCATTTTCATTCCTTAAGTAATTTGTCAAATTTATTTGAGTTATTCTAATATTTCAGAGGATAATTTAGTTGCATTAGCTATAGTAAGCCATGACAATATAACAGAATAAACAGTGCATGTCAAGTTATACATTCATTTTAATTTTGCTTTTCAAGCAGTAAATGCATAGAAGGTGAAGATATAAGAATGACTGGTACATGAAAATAAACTCAACTATTACAAAAATACAAAATAGTTGAGCATCTGAAATGGTATATTAAAATGCATAAAACATTAAAATTAAATTTGCATCCAGCAAGCGTATAATGGCAATCTCTTTCTGTAGATAAAGCAGACACAAGATGAAGAAAAGAAGCAACTTACAGCTCTTAGAGATTTGATAAAATCTTCTCTGCAGCTTGATCAGAAGGAGGTAAATAATTTAGACATGTTATTCTTGGAGATAATGTAAATTTGTGAATTTTATATTCAGAAATCGGTTTAGTTAATGTTAAATTTTTGTAGTTATTGGTTCAAAAGAGTTGGACTTTCAACATCATGCAAAACTAATATTTACAATGTTCAACTACATATCAACAAACAATTTTTTTACATTTATTTTCTGTTTCTATTTTATGTACGAAGAGAAATTATTCTCTTTTTTATGTACTTTCTTGATGTACTATAAAAAGAGTTGTAATGGGTCAGATAAATGCTTCATTTACCCCAGCATCCTGTCCTTGACAATGATAAGGAATGATTGTTCAGGGAAAAAAATGAAGAGAAGGGATGCACACTCCCATCTTGTGTTCTGCTGTCCTCCAGCCAGTTTGTGCTCAGGATTTTCCTGACCCAGGTGATCCCAAGGCAGAATGAGAACCAGAGGTTTGCCTTTAGCTGTGGTTTGCACTTTGGAGTTCAGCTGCTAACTCACATGGGTTTTGGGCTGTTGTTCTCCTCTCCAAACTCCTTTTGCTATTAGTATATAGTAAGGAAGAAAATTTGTTTGCTATTTAGACAGAAGGGACTGAGGGCAGTTAAAAACTAAAATTTATCATCAAATGCCCTGGTGTCTGGTATGCACTGCAGAAGTGGAGGGAAGCATATGTGGTGTCCATTGCAGATGTTCTGGAATACCTTTTGGACTAGGAGAGAACATAATAACACACATCACAACTTTTACCTGAGATAATACTCTGACTTTCCAAAATCATCATCCCTGAGAGAAATACTGAATAGCCCATGGTGACAGTGATTGTTGGGAGGGTCAGTGTAGCTTTCCTTCAGGAAAAATTTGCTTACCCTCTGTTCAGTTTTGTTGGTGGTGTATAAGACATTCATATTTACCAGATATCTGTTATGAAATATGAATTATAACAAAACATTAGGCAGGTGCCATTCTTCTGAATATATATGATCATACAAATATGTGATTAACAGTATTGCTAATATTGTATATACATAAAAACATAATTTACACCCAGGTCGCTGAGTCAGCCAAGTTTCTGATGCCAGTTTATAGTGGGTGTTGAGAGTAAGGACAGGGCAATAAACACTGATACTTCCCCAGAATACCCTCCCATTAGTAGCTTGGCTAGCTTGGAAGTCTTTGAATTTGTGCAGTTGCTTTTTGAAGAAGTGTAAATCATTAGCTTATGTTACAGCTGAGCCTTTCCCACCATGGCTGCATGTTGTGTGGAACAGTCTTTCTGCTTTTATTTGTTTTGAATTTTTTGATCTGCTTACCCTATTCAGGATCTGAGTGTGTGTGTGAATTTATTATATCCTTGCTAGATACTTTTTTGTTCTTTTTTTTTTTCATATAAAACCTTACATTGACTTGCTTTTTTGGCCAGAGGAGGTGTGTAAGTTTGATCATCTGTAAAGCTATAACCATATCATCCTGTTTCTGAATCTTCATGGTGAGCTCACAGTATCTTATTCTTCCCCTCTGCATCACTTGGCATTTTTTAATGCTGATCTTCACCTGTCATTTGTTGTCAAGCTACTCACTATTGTTGAGTTCCTGAGAAATCCTTCAGTGAGCCTTTCTTGGGTATCCTGAATAATTTATTAACATCTAACAAAATTTGACAGTTTACTGTTCACCCTTTTCCATATTGTTTGTGTAAGACACAATATGTGCTGGCACAGCTTTCTGTGAAACTCATTTGGCTGTTTCATGCTTTTAACCTGTTATGTCACCTCAGGACTTTTCCTCCTGTCCTGTGGCAATGTAATTCTTTCCCTTTCATGAGGAAGAATAAGTGCCCATTGAAAGTCCAGGTTCACTGCATCAGTCATCATTTAATTGCTTCTTTAATTGAGTCTTCCAGGAAATTTTTGTACATAACCTCTCTGTTCAAAAGCCGCACTGATTTTCCAGTATACGTAATAATAAATATATTCTTCAAAGTAGTTTTCATTAATCTTCCTTCTGTGCTGTGAAGCTAAAAATAATCTATTTTTAATTTCCTGGAATTCTTTTGAAATTTTTGAAAAACAGGAGAAGTAATAGGTGTAAACATTTTTGTGGACTGTCACATAATTCTACAGATAGCCCATTGTGATCATGGCCACTGTGTGTAGATGTGTGGCTTGAAGTTAGTAAATGTTAGTAAATTAACTAATGTGGAATCCCAGTTAATAAGGAATAAAGGACAAGTAATTCCTTACAGTGGTGGTTTGTTTTTATTCTTTTGAATGTTTGCTTACATAACACAGGTGTACATCATACAGCAGACAAACCTTGGCCAGCAGGCTGTTCCTCTTCCTGCACCTCTAATCCACCATTCTGAAGGACAGCACAGCCTTACAATGCACTCTGCATGTTTTTTAGAATTTCTTTTGTGGCACAAATGCTGACAGGAGTACCACAGCGCACCTTTGACTAGATCCCAATTTACTGTGAAAGCTGTCAGCTTTTTCTAGTGCTTAGTTTTCCCTTAGCTCATACTTTACAGTCTTTCCTGATTCTAAGTTTGTTGGGTTTTTTTCCCTTCCATCTGCAATGTGCGCATGGATTTACCAGATCTCTTCCATAACACTTACAGAGCTTTCCATACAGGCATTACATTTGTCATCTCCCTATTATCTAAATCACTCTGAACATAATTCCTGCTCATTCTTCATCAGGAATTGATTCCCAACACACAGAGCAGCAAGACTTGCTCTCTCCTCTCATGTATCTTTTCTTCCACAAGCTGATTATTTGGGAAGCAAAGGAAAACATCTCCTCCTCTCCTGGATGCTGCATATGTTGTTGAGTTCATGCTTCTTGACAATCAGCCAGTTCTTGGAAATACAGTAGGAGAAATGGATGGATGTTCTTCAGCAATGTATTGTGCATTCATGGCTGCATATGGTACAGTCCACAGAAGTCAAGTTTCAAAATTACTCATAGATTATTATGAGGCAGAGTAACAAGTGAAATATAATGTTTGGATTTTTCCTGGATGTGTAGTAAAAAAATATATATAGTAAAAAAAAACCCATCTAAAATATATAAGTAAAGTGAAATTTAAATGTGAAGTCAAATTTTGAAACTTGAATACATGTTGAAATAAAGAAGCTTCACAGGCATCACCAAAATAAACTGTACAACTGTTCTGATTGTAATTACAGTCTGGACAAATTCTAAGACTCTTGAAAAACTGTGTGTGTGTATATATGTATAATATATGTATGTAAAGTGACAAATGTAAAAAATAAAGTCTTTGTTTTGAAGAGAATTGAAGGTGTGTCTTAGAAGTAAAAGGAGCAGTATTGTGATTCTCAGATATCCAGGCAAATCACAGGAGAGAGATAGAGAAATGCTGTAATGAAAGAATCTGCTTTTTTTGATAAAATAACCACTTGATCACATTGATGTTCAAGTTTCTGTCTCAAAATCAACATGAGGACTTTGTCATGAGATTCTGCTACATGACCTGAGTCACAGGGTAATGATGCTGGCAGAAATTGAGGAGCTTGTTAAGACAATGTGTTACTTAGGTGTTTAGTGTTTGCTCCTGAAGCAGCAGGTCAGCATTCATTACTCCTTGGCTGAGAGACACCAAAGCCTGATGTGGCCTGAGTTTTCCCCAGTCTGCCTCCATCACTGTGTGTATCCAAATCTTTAAGTGCATAAAGCTGGGCTTTATTATTGTGACAGATGGCCTGGTGGATTATGATTCAGTATACATTTCTCCACTTATATTAGTGCACTATAATCTCATTGATGCAAAATTGATGGATTAATGGAATTATTGAAGAACATTCAATGAATGGGATTTTCTGCAGTGGATTTGTAAAAAATCAGAAGTATACTTACCAAACATTGCTTTGGCAGGGAAACAGTTTGAAATAACAAAATTGAGGCCCTAGTTGTTGATAGTAAACAGTTTTTTTGATGGAGAGAAGGAAATTGAAATTAGGGATTCCTGTCCAAATTGTAAATTCTGCCGTCTTTAACCTCTTGAGAGCAGCTGTGAGAGAAGTGAGACGTCCTGATGTTTTTAAGGTCTTATAATGCCGCTCCTGTTCCACTGTTGCACTTGTTCAAGGTGTTTATTTAGCACTATGGGCATATGTAATGGCCTTGCACATTTTTGTGGCATACCTCTCCTTTCATCAGTGAAAAAGGTATTACTGCAATCACTGCAATTACCTGGCTCCTGGAGAAGCACATCTGGGGCAGGGCAGCAGTGCCAGTGCTGCAGCTTCATTGCAGGAATTGCCATTGACATTGGCCCTGTCACAGGCAGTGTCTCTTGTGGCCGCTCTTGTGCTGTCCTCATGTCAAGCTGGGGCAGATTCTGTTACCTTGTGCAAGAATTATCAAATTTTGGAAAATTATTATGGTTTATGGCTTTTGGAAAAAGTATTTAGTGAATACTAGTGTACTTTTAATTGTGTAAAGCATCTGATCTTTTATGTTACAAAATGCTCATATCCTAAGAAGCTTCAATTTTAAAAGAAACTGAGCCTTTAATACAGGCTTCTGTTCCCTCTTTCTGTCTATTAATTATTGCTGCAAAGGTAACTTAACAGCATTAAGTTGAATATAGCTAATTTCTGGAATCATGTTTTTTGTCTGTTTTGTCAATTATTTCTTTACTTTTTGATTTATTTCCCTAAATCTCTATCTTATATGCTACTTGCAACAAGAGCTATATCTCATTATGTTCTTTCCTATGCTAATACCAGCAGGATTAATTCCCTAATTCCCATGGGGATTTGAAGTTTGATTTCAACAAACAAGCTGCTGGTTGTGGTGGTGTGAGCACTGCTGGCAGCACCCAGCTTGCAGGAGCCTCTGTGCTGCTCCAGCCACACCGGCCAGTTTTACCAAAGCACTTCTCTAAACTCTGTGGCAAACTTGTTACAAAATGAAAGTCAGTTGTGGATAAACCAAGAGGGAGTAATTTCAGTATATATTGGTTGTGGTAGTAAGAAACTCTGCTGTAGAGAGGAAAGGTTATTGAGAAGGGAATAATTGAGCTTCCCATTTCCTTTTTTTTTTTTTTTTTTTTTTTTTTATGGGATATTGGCAAATGTTTTGTAGGCTATTGTTTCACAGTTTTATTCAAAAACAAATTGATGTGCCCTTAAATATAGCTTTTTGCATACACTTGCAAAAATTAAAAGTTAACTTTGGGCCTGATCTTTTTCAATGGAAATTCAGAAGTAGCTCCTCTTGTGGAGGATACAATATAACTATAATTTTAGGCAATTTAAAGATTACCAAGATTGGAAGATGTATTAAACTTTGATCCTGCAGTCCTCTTAGTTATTTTGTGAAGCCAATGTCATATATGCCGGGTTGCCTGGAATTTTGTTATGGTATTTTGTTACTGGATGAGACAAAACACCTGTATGCCTAAAAATAGTTCTTGCCTTCTCTCTGTTAGTGTCTTTAGAAAGGGGAAACATTGTTTTAACAATGGGGACTATAAAATTTGTGTTCAGGGAACATGTCTTTTTTAAATGAATAATAATTCTTGTTTCAAATTATTTGCTTTCTCTTTCCTTTATTGCTTTTGCCTTTCGTGATCGAAGTCTAGGAGAGTAAGTCAATGTTTTAATGAATTTGGGGGATTTTTTTTTTTCTGATGTGCTTGTAACAAGTTAATCCATTTCTCTTAATTGTTTCACTAGATCAGGCCAAAAGTTATTTCAGCTGACTTCATTCACTAAAACTCATGAATTATAAATATACTTTATTTGAAGAAAAAATTACCATTTGTCTTTCTTTATATATGTATTTCTATATATAGATGCATGCTATATTCTGTTGTTTTCTTTTTGAAATTTTATCTTTTGCTTATGAGGTTGTGCAATATTAAATACCTGTATTCTACCTGTATGTAGTCATTTGTTTTGAGATGCATATTTGCATCAAAGGCCTAATGTATTAATTTAATCTTGAACATGCATCTAGTTCAAGATCACATGGTGTAAAATCAAGCTCTCCTGTCAATGTAAAACATGCAGTAGGAGTTATCCTTTTTTAATCTTTATCAATTTGTGATGTTGTAGAGAAGAAAAAGTAAAATAGGCGTAAAGGTTAAGAAAGTTTACTGTGCACATCAGGAGAATGTTCATGTTGTGTTTCCCTTTTCCAGGATTCACAGAGCAGGCAAGGAGGGTACAGTATGCATCAGCTTCAGGGGAATAAGGAATATGGCAGTGAGAAGAAAGGTTATCTTTTAAAGAAGAGCGATGGGTATGTTCTGGTTAATAATAGTGAAATCTTCTGCTATGTTCAGGCTCTAATTTTAACAGCTTTTTACTGTGGGTGCTTCAGGCATATTCTCCTAATGCACCTGCCACAGGGTCTTGGGAGTTCCAAAGTTCAAGCCTGAGCACAGCACTGAATGTAATGTAGCACATATCAAAAGCATGACAAGCAAGCATAAGAAGTAGTCATAGTTAAAAGAAAGCTATTGTCTTTATAACTCTCTAAAAGATGATTAAGATTTCTCACAAAACTCCAAGTTTCTTTTAATGAAGCATTTAGTAAAATTTTGACTGTATCTCTTTTTTTTTTAAACCTAATTGTCCCAAAATGATAATGTTATTTATGAGTTTTGAAGTCACATCTACTTACTAAAATTGATATGATATTCTTATGTAGGTTAAGGAAAGTATGGCAAAGAAGGAAGTGCACTGTTAAAAATGGAATTCTTACCATCTCACATGCAACGGTAAGTTACTTTTATACCTTTATATCAAAAAAATAAATAGCATTATCCTTTCCTGATGAATCTGAGTTGCTAATATGCTATTGCAAAAAGGATGTTACTTCAGCTTCTGACTGTTGAAGTTTTGTGAGACTGTAGCTTATGAAATGAATTTATCAGTACTTTAATGAGAAAATGGCAAATGCATTGAACAGACTTCTCAATACTTCAGATGGATTTGCTTGTAAGGATTGTCATGGTATATATGTGAGCTACATAATTTGGGAGCTTAGGAAGTATTTGATATTAGGTTAGAGTCTGACAGAGGAATGAATGTGTTTAGTGTTTTGAGTGCTTTCAATTAAAAGTTTGGAATGCTGGGCATTTTTGTTCACAGTGAGTTCTTGGGATCAGGCACATATCTGAAGAATTTTCCTGGGAATGCTCAGTCATGAGGTAGCACCAAGGAGATCAAGGGGGAGGCAGTGCTAAAACTGCCTTGTGGGAATTTGACATGAACCTGTTGGAAACAAGCACAGGAGTTGCTCTTGTTAAAGGAGATTGTCCCATTTCCTCACCACTTCTCCACCTTTGCCCCAAAATCCACTCACTCCTCAACTGACAGCCCTCAATTTCTAAAGCTTACTACCTGTATAAACCCCAAATTCCTCAGAGACATTTAATTATCATGTCTTAAGTGACTTAATTACAGCACAGAATATTGGTATTTATCCTGAATTCTGAAACTCCAGATCTTCAGCTTTCCACTTCCATTTTAAAGTTTTAGGATTATATCTTTGATATATTTTATTTAAAATGGGAGGAAACCTGGAACATGGGCATTCTGTAATGAAAAACTGCATTGTAGTTTTGCCCTTGTTGAAGAAATGCAATTAAAAACTATAAATATTAGGATATTGTAAATTTAAAGTTTTTCTTTTCATCCCTTTCAGAAAAAGTGAGACCATGAAAATTTTCATTTTGTTTAGATTTAGCAATGTGTCCCTTTTGAGAGACCAAATCAGACCAGGTGATGCTGGTCTCCAGCTTTTTGAGGGTAGATATGTGTACATGTCCAAGCTTTATGTAATATCATACATGCACACTCCCAGAAAGGGAAAATAATCCTAAATCAATACATTTTTAAAATAAAATAAATTTTCTTTTTAGTCCAACAGGCAACCAGCTAAACTGAATTTATTGACCTGCCAGGTGAAGCCAAATGCTGAAGATAAGAAGTCCTTTGATCTGATATCACGTATGTAGCAGCTTTAGTTCCATCTTGTGTTATTGGGGTTTCTGAAAATGTCATTGCAAGATGCTTTGAGTAGAACACAAGGCTAGAGCTCAAAGTTCAAGTCTGTATCCAGACACACAGAGTGTCTCATGACTGTTCAGAGCCTCTATTTCTGATGATGTGACATAAATATTGTTTGTTTGTGACAAGCCATGAAATGCAGCTTATGTGCTGCTCCCTAAGTTCAGAGATGTTTAACAGCTTTGTGAAACATGTGTTATCTGTATCCACCAGGAAAGGGGAAGGACCTTTGGCTTTATCCTGCTTTTCAGTCATTGTTCTGCTTTTTGAGTGCTATTTGAGGGAACGAGGAAGACAAGGAGACCCAATTTCTTTCTCTCTTATCCTACATTAAAATATATTTCTCTTTGTCTGAAAATTGGTAGTGCCTTTTCTTGTCAGCATTAAAGCTCTGTGGTTCCCCTATTTCCTATTTTGGTCCTGTACAGCAGATGTTTGTATCCAGTCTGGTTTTAAAAACTCTTTTGATGAGTCCATTTAATGTTTTCAGACTTCACATGTAGAGTATTAACCAAGAAACAGTTCCAACATTCCATATTAAAAAGGACAGTCTAGGAAACCTTTGATTGTGGGAGATAATAGCCACTTCATGTCTTCATCTGTTGGCTAGTAAAACAATTTTCTTGGCTCAGCTGGAGGGAAAAGCTATATAAAAGGAACAAATTAATTTTGCCCTCTTCTAATTGTATTTCAGTTTTGACTTCTGAAAGGGTAAAATTTGATCCATATGTTTATTTTTCTTTATTATTTCAAAACTTAAGACTTTTAAAATACATAAAATTAGTGTGAATCAAAATTTACAGTTTCATCTTCCCCTTTTTTTTTTTTTTTGGAATTGTTATCCATAGCTATGAATAAAGGATTAATGATGCATTTTAAGAGAAATTGCTCTTGAAGGCTTTAGCTACCACATAGGTTTTATACCAAGTATGTAGACAGATTGAATTTTGTCATATGCCACCTGAAAAGATTTCTTTCTTTCTTTCAGATAACAGAACTTACCACTTTCAAGCAGAAGATGAGCAGGAATACGTGGCGTAAGAATGTTTACATTTTTTCAAGTTTATTTTGCCAATAGATTTGTGTAAAATCACACATAACAGTGAAAATAATTTTCACAGCTAATGCACAATCAGTGCCTACTGTCTCTTTTTTCTGCTGTTATGAATCTATAAATGTAAACTATTTTGTTCACACTACAGAGCTCCTTTAAAACCCAGTAATGTTAAATCTGAAACTAAACCAAACCCAACTAACCAAAACCCCATTTAGATTGTTCATCCAGCCAGTACCTGGTTTGTGTGGAGTGCTTGGGATGATATTAGGATTACATCAGATTATTAGGATTCAAATGAAGTATTTTTAAATTGTTCTCAAATCTTCTCTGTCAGCCCTGTTCTGCAGTTACTTCTTTTCCTCTTGATCTTACCTTTTCCTTGAAAGTAAATATAATAAATAGATAAAAGATCTCAATATGGCACATAGAAAATATCTACAGGCAGTACATTTTTTCTTCTGTAGGCCTAGAAATAAATGGCAAAGCACATCTCTGAGATTTGTACTTCAGAATCCAAGAGCTTGCTTCATTTAATGCATGCTTCCAATTAAATTATTTCCTTTTAAACAATCTTTCTTCCCACTGCATCAGAATTATTTCCAGAGAGCCCTGTAGCACTGGTTTTCCCTCTTGTGTCACCAGATGGGTGTTGTGCATGTAGTCTAATGTTCAGCACCCAAAAGGGCAAGGAATAAAGTTACTACTGAAGAGGACAGCAAAGACTACCTCACTTTTTCATTAAATAACCACATTCTAGTGGAAGCCCGTGTTGCCCCATGTGTATTTTAAAGGCATAGGGGATGTTTGTAGGGTGTTTCACTTGTTTGGTGGTGTTGGGTGGCAGTGCCATTGACAGCTCAGCCTTGGGAGTCATGGGTGAAATAAAAGAGCTGGAGAATTCTTTGGTGTGCAGCAATTTCCTTCTGAGCTTCCACAGCTTTATGTTGGCTCTTACAGTGCAAAGCTGACTTGCTAGTCATGATTACTGCATTCATCCTGGAACTTAATTATTCCAGTAATTTTCTTAGTCAAGAAGAAAATACTGTTATTTCTTATGAGTCATAAGTTTTTGGTACTCTGCCATAAATTAATTTTTACTGTATTAGTTGGTTTAGTAGCTGAGTGGTTTGTTTGGGTTTTTTGTCTTAACACATGAGCAAGGTAGGGGAAAAATAAATAAGCAGTATCCTTCTTTTGAGAGGCAGATAAATAAATTTAGTTTAGCAGGCTGCCTGTTGGACTGTTTTGAAATTCCAGGCTGGTTTTATTTCCTATTAGAAGCACTGAAATTTTTTCTCTCACTCTAGTCATGGTTTATTTTGAGTGTGCAGCCTGCCAGGAAGGCCTGGTGACCAACTGGGCACTTCTTGATAAGCAGCACCAGTCATCCAGAGATGTCTGTCCTTGTCCTTGTGGTGGTGGGGGAAGAGCTGCCACTGTGCTGCCTCTTGCTCTCACTCACAGCTGCCCCAGTGACAGTCCTGGACAGAGGTTCTTTCTTCCTTAGCAAACATAACCAAAATAAGGATTGCTCTGACAGTTTAGGTACTCATAGTAAGGAAATCTATATCAACTAACAGCTGACTCAGTTGTGTTTTGTTGTAATTGCATCTAATAATTTTTAATTGTTACTGCTCAGTTGAGTTTTATTCAAATTCTGCCTTTTTAGCAAACTAATCAAATTGTAACGCTAAAAAAATTATAAACAAATGTCATAATAAATGCTGTTTGTCTGAGTTTAATTATTATTTTACTTTCTGTATTTAACCAAACATTGTTATAATATTAGAACAAGACACCATTGCTTCTTATTTTTAAATAACATTGAATTTCACCATTAAAATTGCAGAAGAATGCCCTCTAGTGTGGGTTCTTCTCATGCAATGAGAAAGATGAATGTACCTTCATTGTTGACACCATGTAAACTTTGGAGCAAATTTGTGTTCAAGACTTTCAATTTCTCTTTTATTCTTAACACTGATTTTTCAAGATTTTTAAAGCATTTTAAGCACTACTTCCTAGATTCTTTTATGCACATAAAAATTAAAAGAAAATGTGCATGAAGTATATAATATGGAATGCCCATATATTAGTTCAGGCTCTGAATCTGTGTTCTAAGATTACACACATAAATTTCTCTCTGAATTCCTTTAAAGCTAATCTTTTCGTTGTTATTTCACTGAGAAATTATGAATTTCAATCTGAAGTACTCTTAGTTTGTTTAGATGACCATACCATTTCTGCATATTTCAGAAGACCAATGATTGCAGGACATTGTAAACATGAAATGCATTGAGGACACTGCCAATTTACAACATTTCTGCATTTAAAAAAATACAATATTTGCAGTAGATCTAAAATCACTTTACTTCTGAGATTTTCTTTTTACCTTGCTCTTTTTTCTAAATTGGCAACACTGCATCTGCAATGTCCTTGGTCCTTAGTGGAACTGCTTTCTCCTCCTTACTTCCACATGGAACACAACAGCTGCTGAGACTGGGTTTTGTTTGTTTTTAATTAAAACATTATGTGTAAGCCACAACTTGCAGAGTGGTTGGGAGGGGAGGAAATATTGTCTGAGATATCATTAAAGAGTCTTGATTTGTTGCACTCAGCTTGCTCCTGAAGTTTGATATTGACTCTTGGTAGCATTACTCTCCTGTCCTCCTTCACCCCCTGGTTGCCTTGGCAGTTGCCATTTTTTGGGCTTTGCAGTCTGACTCTGATCAGTGCTCAGAGACCTGCATTTGAAAGGCAACTAGACATCAACACATGCACCAGGGTGCTTGCTGTTTCCTCTGTGAAGAGAAAGTAGGGATTATCATTTTCTCCAGGAAGGAGACTTTAGGAAGATTTTGGGCATCTTTTAAAGCAGTTAAATTTACAGGAGCTTAATTACCCCTATTCTCTTCCACAACTTCTACTTATTTGAGGAACCTGAGAACTTGGCTTTAAAATTGTTCACCAAAGGGATGTTAGAATTAAGACTATTTCTCTCTTCTCATTCTTACTTATCTTTTTTCAAATCTTTCCTTTTTGTCTTTCACTTTCCCCCCTTCTCATTCTCTCCCAGAATACAGTCCTTCCCTACAGTCCCACTAATATTTTGTTCCTTGCGAGATTTCTACAGTTTGTAGATTAACATGTATTTGCAAATGCAGATCTTCATTAAGGTCTTTATCTTGTGCTAGATGGATATCAGTGTTGACTAACAGCAAAGAAGAAGCATTAAATATGGCATTCCGTGGAGAGCAGAGCACAGGTGAAAACAGTTTAGAGGATCTGACAAAAGCCATTATTGATGACATACAGAGATTGCCCGGCAATGAAGTCTGTTGTGATTGTGGCTCACCAGGTATCTCCATTTGTTCATGTCGTCATGCTTCATCATGCTTCTTGTTGGGAGCAAAGTAATTTCTTCAAAGAAGTGTTTGTAGAGTGCAAACTCATTTTCTAAGTGATGTTTCTCAGTCTTCAACCTGTTTTTAAAAGAACAAATATGACTTTCCTACATTAGTTCCATTTAATTCACTAAAATATTTTTGTGTGTTGTCTGTGCTTACTTCCAGCAGTTCAAGCCCCTCTGGAGTTTGAACTGTTCTTGTTGCACTGTGTCTAGATGCTTGTTGCACTTGAATGGAAGTTGCTTGGCATCACTGATCCTGTGCATGCTACTAAGTAGAAGTGAGTAATATTTAGACAATGCTTGTGGAAAAATTGACCTGGCCAGGATCTTGCTCTGAGGCTTTATCTTGGCATGAGACTACTGGAGTTGCAGCATCGTTTTCAGAGGTGGAATAAGTAGTCTTGTGCAAAGAATGAGAGCCAGAGTTGAAATCCTATCAGATAATATCTTCAGAAGTACAGAGTTACAGGTCAGTTATGTGGCACTCAGAGCTTGAGAAGGGGCAGCTGGTCAAGCAGGATTGAGCTGGTGTGGGAGCTGGCAGCTACTGCAGCTTTCTCATCAAAGGGACACTTCAAGAAGGTGATGCTCATTTTGAACTAAGTAGATTGTGTGTATCTTGCAGATGCTTACTAATGCAGAACTGATCCAAATTTGAAATAGCTAGATAAAATTACAAACTGGGATATAATTATGTCAAATGCTGGAACCAGTTCATTCAATTATTTCATTATGTAAAGCTATAGAAACTTCAGATTACAGTTCTCATTCATCTTTTAATTTGTAGTAAAGTTTTAAGCTTCTGTACTCCAGCTTGCTGCTTTAAAACTCTTGGCTTAATGCTTCAGCAGTTACTATTTAAAGTCAAGGAAGTGATTAATTTGTGCACAAAGTATGTCTGAAGCTTATTCTTTTCCTTAAAAACTGGTCATGCTTCCTATGTAGCATTTGTAGTATCAAATCTATTCTAATATTACATGCAGATCTCCTCCATGACACCATTTTAAAAAATTGGGGTTTTTTTCCTGGACTAGCCAGCATTCCTCAAATTTTCTACAACATGCTGCTGTTTTACATATTGGAAAGCACTATGATTAATCTTTTATGAAAGACTATTTAAAGTTTAAGAAGTAAATTTTAACACTTCAGAGGTTGTCAAATTTAGGAGATCTGTTACTTTTAAAAACAGGAATTAATTTGTACAGGAAACAAATACAACATGTATTGAAATACATTCATGCAGTATGAATGAGTAAGTCTAAATTCAATGCCTTTGGGTCTGTTCCTAAATCTGAAATACTGCATTCCATTGGTAGCAATTTCTGGTTAAATTAGAGTTCGGAGAAAAGTATGGAATGTTCTTAGTTTATTTTCATTTTTTGAAACATTAAATAAGGAATAATTTCAGAACACATCTCTTGCCACCATTGCAAACCTTTTCTTGGACTTTGATTAAATACTTTGTGTTCCAATTGTGCAGATCCAACATGGCTTTCGACCAATTTGGGCATTTTAACCTGCATTGAGTGTTCTGGGATACACAGAGAAATGGGTGTCCATATTTCTCGAATCCAGTCTTTGGAATTAGACAAATTAGGAACATCTGAACTCTTGGTAAGTCTCTTTAATTTATATTGGGATTTTTTAGTCAAATGTTTACATATATGGAGGAAGCACCAAAATGTACAAGTTACTGTTAATCTTTTTCAAGGAATGTGTTTTTGCAGAATTTTTTCCTCATATTTCTATAGATATTTTACAGGTGCATGGTATATATTACTATATATTATTGGTGCTGTTGTCACTTCTCATTTCATGTCCTGAGGTGTTGCAGAATGAATATTGGCACCCATTGTATTTAGAGCTATCAGAATTTTGCTCTCAATAGCTGATCTTGACCCAAAATCACAGCAGTCTAAAAGCTGATGTGATTTAACACATTAAGGTAATTTGACTTGGCAAGGGAGAATGACTGTTGCTAATTCTGAAAGAAAAATATTGTAGCAATCTTAATTTGATGGATGAAATTATGTAGTACTGAAGTTATGAAAGAAATATGATGTGAGAGTACCAAAAAAAAAAAAACCTAAAGGAAAAATATAAACAAGTCAAAAAAGAAATAGTTGCAGTAGCTGTGTTTGGCCTGAAAGAAGGCACTTGTTACAGAAATTTTTTAAAGGAAAATTGATAGAAGTTGTAAGGCAGATCTGGATTTGGATACAGATTCAACTTTATCACTTTCTCTCTTCATAAAATATTGAGGTTTTTTTGCAAAGTTACTAGTAATCTAAATCAAGTGTTACTAAGAATGATCTTCCGTAGGACTGACCTTCTTTCCCAAAGCAGCTTCCTGATCAGTGTACCAGCACCATTTCACTGTTCATGCTGCTGGTTCCTCTTTCTGGTTTCATGTTGGAGGCAAATTGTCTGGAAATGCAAATAATTTTGTGACTGTGAAGTATATTGTACAAGTTCTGGTATAACAGAAGCATTTTTTTTTCTTTTTAATTGCTCTGTATCTGCATGTAATCATTGAGTTTTAATTTTTCAGTTCTGTGTTTTCCATCTTTTTTAAATAGTATGGAAAATGCACTTAAATAGTATGGAAAATGCACATTAATGGTTCTGTTGTTAGGTTGCTGTTAGACCCCAAAAGTCCTCACTTTTTTTATTCTTTTTCTTATCTCAGCTGGCCAAGAATGTAGGAAATACTAGTTTTAATGATATTATGGAAGGGAACTTACCTAGTCCTTCACCTAAACCCAGTCCATCAAGTGATATGTAAGTACTGAGTCTTTAAACTTTAAGTTTTCTGTGGAATTTATCTGTGGTGTAAAGTGTCTTTAACAGTAACCAAGCCAGGGGAAGGCATGGATGGCTGAACTGGAGGTTTTTATTCCCACTATGGAGCTTCTTAGAAGTTCAGTCTCCAGTCATAGAGTCACATTTTACTTCCTCAGCTTCCCTGTGTAGAAAACTCTTTGTTTGGGTTTCAAGGAGCATTATTTGATTCTTGAATGGTTTTGAGTTTTGTAGTAAACCCTCAGATAATAAACTAAGTGGTGCTAGCTCTGCTTTTTCTCTGGTCTTAGTCTCCACAGTCAGTGTAGTTTTTGTATATAACAAGAAGACAGGATAAAATTGACAATGTTCCATATTTGGGGCTTGTTTGCAAGCAAGACATGCAGTGTAACAATAAATAACACACTTTTTATCAGGTAGTTTTCTTCTTCCCTTCTCAGCTTCCAAGTTAGACAAGGTGATTTTAAATTATAATCATTGACCCATTTTTCTAAAAATTTCTAAAGCAAGCTCTATTTTCACACCCCACAGGACTGCACGTAAAGAATTTATCACTGCTAAATATGTAGATCATAAGTTCTCTAGGAAGACTTGTGCATCTGCAGCAGCTAAACTGAGTGAATTACTTGAGGCTGTCAAATCCAGGGATTTACTTGCACTAATTCAAGTCTATGCAGAGGGGGTAGAGCTAATGGAGCCACTGCTGGAGCCTGGACAGGTAAGCTTATCAGGTAAACAATTACTATTTTAAATCATGTGTATTTGTAAAATGCCCAAGATCTGGGACTGCTGCTTTAGATGATAAAACAAAAGAAATGACAGATGAGAATTATAGGGTTTTTCTTTCTTTCTCTAATGTTGCATCCTTGTGGGGAGGGAAAAGAGCACTTTATTTTTCATCATCAATTGGTCTCAGGGAGTGGGAAATGCAATAGTGATATCATACACTGTTTTGGTGCCTCTGTAGTGTGTTGAAAAGCACCTGTTCTGCAGTGTGTCTCTTTTAGAAAAGTCCCAAAGAATAGAGTTGATTGCCCAGGGTCACCTGGTTCCACATACAGTATCATGCCTGCTTTTAAAATAGTGGCTGGAGGAACACATTACTGAGTGTCTGCAAGTCTCTGTTTACTGAGGACAAGGAAAGAATAAATCTGATGACTTCACAGCTTCTGATGAGACATTTACAGAAGTACAATTTCTTTCAACCTGTAAGATTCTTTTGTGTGTGTATGTGTATCAAGTTTTGAGTACTTGATCTTCCTTCTGAAATCAGTAACAGTTTTTGGAAAAATCAGTCCAGGTTGACCTTAATAAGTAATGGACAAATGTTAATCATGAGCAAAGTAGCCTGTTTTTATTGATAATAGATAATTGATGCCATGTAACCACTTGCTCAGCAATGTTTTCTCCCAACCTGGAGACATGTTAGAGATTGTTTTCAAGAAGTTGTGTTAAAATAGGTAAATTGACAAAGGACACAGTGCCTGTCTGTGTTCAGTGAAAGGGATAAGTTCAGTATAGTCTCAGCACCTGAGCTATCACAGAGTGCTGATCATGCAAACACATTTCAAATTCTCTGACTGCAAAGTCAGCTTTCTGTATTTGTCATCCACAGCAGTTTCCACAGAATTAGCTCCTCAGACTTCGCAGCTATTACAGGCAGTGGTATCTAGAAAGGTATGAGCACCAATTGAAATGTGGTTTGCAGTTAGGACATTTATAGCAGCATTCTCCTCTGTAAATTCTCTGAGGTTTAATAAAATAATATTTTTTTAATTATGACTTTAGTTCTAAGTATATATACTGTAATGTGCTTTTTTAATTGTCCTTTATGATCAATAGGAGTTAATCTAACTTGAGATTTCATTAACTTCTCATGCAACTTTTAAATGGAAATAAACAACATTTCTGTTTCTATTTCAATGCATTAATGCATATAAAATGTATAGAAAATAAAGTATGATTCAATTCAAGTTAGACAAGGAGAAACCCTTTATTATGGCGGAAATGCCCCATGCACCAACTTTGTGCTGGGAACCACACAGCTCTGCCTAAAGAGACCTGGGGGTCCTGATGGACACCAAGGTGAACCTGGGCCTGCAGGGTGCCCTTGTGGCAGAGGTGACAGTGGGGACACATTGCCATCATGTGAAGGGCAGTGATCCTTCCCTCCACTCAGCCCTGGTGAGGCCACAGCTGCAGTGCTGTGCCCACATCTGGGCTCCCCACAGCAAGAGTGACTTGGACAGGCTGGAGAGAATGCAGGGAAGGGCCACAAATGTGTCCTGGAGCACCTGGAAGGGCTCAGATATCTGGGGCTGTTCAGCTGTGAGGGGCTCAGGGACATCCCATCATTGTATGGAAACACCTGCAGGGAGGGTGGGAAGAAGATGGAGCCCAGTGGTGCCCAGTGATGGGACCAGAGGCACTGGCGCAGACTGGAGCACAGGAGGTGCCCTCTGAACATCAGGAAACCTTTTGGTATTGTGAGAATGACCAAACACTGGCACAGGCTGCCCAGGGATGTGGAGTCTCTGTCCTTGGAGATATTCCAGAGCCATCTGGACGTGGTCCGGGGCAGCTGATCCTCAGTGGCCCTGCTTGGGCAGAGAGATTGTTTTACATGACCTTCACAGGTCCTTTCCAACTTCAACTGTCCTGCCAATCTGTAGGAGTTTTAATGTATGTGGGACTGTGATTTTTGTGATGCTGTTTTTGTAGGAAATAATGTTGTGACTTTGCTTGGTGCTCACCAGGCTGTTGTAAAGCTACAAGTACTGCAAATTTACTCAGTTTTCCTTGGCAAGATCCCTTTCAGTTTCTGATAGCTAAAATGGTTAAAGCCTCCTCAGGGTTGTTCCATCCAGCTGGGAAAAGTGAAAATTTGGTTTAGGAAAGCTGAGATCTCAGAAGTGTAATGCCATTTTCCTTTGAAGCACATGGTGTCTTTTAGAGATAAAGACAATAATCGTTTTCATCATCATTTCCTAATATTTTTTTTGAAAGACTGTAAAGAGTGAATGAGATGTATCTCATAGGTCTGATATACAAGCTCTGCAGAAATAAGACAGAAATCTAACTTCTCTTTGCATGTGTTTAGGAGCCAGGTGAAACAGCACTTCATTTAGCAGTCCGGACTGCTGACCAAACCTCTCTCCATCTGGTTGACTTCCTTGTACAAAACTGGTATGGATTGCTGACTTTTCATTCAATTGTACATGACAGTTTTGCATGTTCAGAGTCATCCTGGCAGTGCCTTGGATGGTGTTTGCTCATCACTTACAATCTTTCTCCTTAGATATATTTCAAAGGAGAATAGTTTAGTACCTTTGAGTTAACCTTTGTGTTCCTGATCGGTAGGGAGGGGGAAAGATGTGTAGATTAAAAGCATTGAAAGGAGTTGCATAAAAATAGGATGAAAGAAAAAAGTCTGTAGTGCATGAGAGAACATTGATTTAGAGCACATGACAACATGAAGCCATGCAAACAAATAGTTCAGGTACAGGAGGGATGGCAGGTTCCTAAATGTTCCAAATACAGGACACATGCAAAGGAACTGTAAGAGTAGAAAACAAGGATCTTCGTCAGAAAATTATGAACAGATGATAGATTGGCTTTGAAAAAGATGTTCCAATAGTTAATAAGCTGTATTAAAGCTACTGAGAGCATAAAATTGATGAGTAATTTTCAGTATCTAGTTTATTGGCTGAGTTGTTCTTTGTTGTCAAGGAATGTGTTCATAGAAGTAAAAAACCTTAATGAAAAGTGTGAGTGCTTTTTATAGGAGTATTATTAAAGTAACAGATGAAAAATAACATTCCAATATTTTCAAGCTGTTTAAGATCATAATTTGAAAAATGTTTTAGGAACCCAAATTGCTATTTTCACCTTTATTAAAATATTTTTTATTTTGGATGATTATTTAAATTTTTTCTGGATTTTGTTATGAAGCTTCATAGTTTCTTCAGACAACTATAACCTTGTGTGTGTTCCTGTCTGCTGTGGTTTTTTTTTTTGTGGAAGTCTCAAATTCAGGAGCATCTTTACAACCCTGTGGGCTCTTACTGTCCAATATGGGTAACACTGGGGAAAGCTGTCATCTCCTGAGCTTTGCTTTTCTGGTTTATGAAAATGTCAGTAACAGTTTTTGAAAAACCTGGGTTTAGAAGTTGAAAACTGAAGGAAATACAGTTTTTAAAAACCCTGTGAGCCCTTCTGCACATCTGTGTTTTCCCCTAAGTCAATGTGTTGTCCTTATATTCCTTCTTACAACTCTTTTGTTCATTCTCACAGCTGCCCTCTTGATAGTTCCTTGACTGCATGGGATTTATTAACCTATTTTAACTGTATCAGAATTATTCAGATATTTCTATTGGGCTAATTTAGCATATTTGAAAAAAGAATTATGGTGAAGTGGCAACTGGCATGACCTTAGAGAGGCCTGAGTCTCTGAGTTTCACATCTTTAGTTTTTTGAATGAACATCTGTAGATTTTCAGTCCTTCTCAATCACAACTCAGGTATTTCCAGTGTCCTTGGAAAAATTCTTAATAGTCTTTGAAAGTAATGTTTGATTTAATTTCTTTTTTTGTCCTACTTCATATTTGTCCAGTAAAGTTTTTATTTTTATGGATGCTAGATCTGAAATGAATACCACAGCTACTATACTCTTCTTGATTGCATGTTCTTTTTTTTTTAGTGGAAACCTGGACAAACAAACAGCATTGGGTAATACAGTTCTACACTACTGCAGTATATATAATAAGCCTGAGTGTTTGAAATTGCTTTTGAGGGGGAAGCCAACTATTGATTTAGGTAAGTTCATTATTTAAAACCAGAAAATACAGATTTCTTCAAATTTCTTCCCGTTTTTTTAGCCACTTTTGTTTATTTCTCTGTGGTAAGCAAACTTCTAAAATAAAACTGTGGTAGAAAGATGAAGACCTTGTCAACAGCAAGCATAAAGGAAACATTCAATTAAGAAATTGAATTCTTAGAAGATAATAATGACAAAAATTTCTAATATGAAATACTATTGGCAAACCCTAAGCAGAGTTCAGAGTTCTGTTTCTGACCCATTTTAAACTGCCTGGAATTTAGGTTCATTTTTTGTGCTAGAACTTAAATATCTAATTCCACTCTTAGGTACGTGGGCTTTATGTGCACAGCACTTCATTCTTCTGTTGATATCAATGGCAGCTGGTGCTGTGGTTTCATCCCAGCCAACACTGCCACTGATTAGGGAGGGGAGACCATCCAGAGATCAAGAGATTATCCTAACTGAGCAAACAGAGATTCCATTTTCAATTAAACTTTTGGTATGCCATTATGGCAAATGAACTGATACAGGTACAGCAGGTGTTACTCCTGTCTCAGAGGTAGGTGCAAAGAGAAGCTGAAAGGCAGCTGAGAGAGCTGATCCCGTTTTTCCTGAGTTAGGAAGGCATCCCATGAATCCAGCTAGTTAGGCCCAGGAGTTAAATGTGATCAGCGTGTCTGTAAAACATTTACATTCAGTGAGTTAGTGGTATATGAGAGAAGTTTTTTAAACAGCTGATGCAAACTGGATTTTATTTCTCCCTTTTATTGGTCCTTTGGTCCTTCCATTGAACTTTCTACTAGGTAGATGCCAGAGGAGTGTTCACACCTTTTTGGTCCCTTGTTTTTTGAGGTTTTTTTTTTTTTGTGGGAAAGAGGGTGTTGTGCTCTTTTTGTTGATTTTTTGGTGTGATCTCACATAGGAACTTGAGTGGTCTCGCACAGACCCTGAAGTAAGAGGTATATACTTAAAAGCTATCTAGGTATTAACTTCACAT
The DNA here is from genome assembly GCF_028018845.1 of Melospiza georgiana. NCBI lineage: Eukaryota > Metazoa > Chordata > Aves > Passeriformes > Passerellidae > Melospiza > Melospiza georgiana. The sequence goes on along the minus strand of NC_080430.1, from coordinate 145,299,304 downwards.
AAGTACTATGTTTTCATTCCTTTTCGTATTAAACCACCTCTGGTAGATCTTTCTACAAGTAAATCCTTCATTTAGGGATCTGAATTCTTTCAAAGTCACAGGCCTTTCTGGAGGACTGCTTTGTAAATTCTAGGATTCCTACCTGGCATTGTCTGTGTAACATTTCACACTGACATTATACATCTCAGTTTGGTAATTTTCAGTTCCTGATCACAGAAATGTTTTACAATCTGGATGTGCTGTGGAGCATTCTCTGTTCCAGCTCCATGGCATTTACTGATGTACTGTGAGAGTACATTTTACCTAGGGTTTATCAACAGCAGATTTGGGAGTTATTTTTGTTTACTGAGACTTGCTACTGAGCATCTGGGAAGGATTCCATTAGATGCTGTGCCTGAGGACTTCCCAGCAGCCTCAGATATCACCTTCTTTCTTACCAGGTGGTATTTTAAATTGTAAACCATTTTATAGCTTTGATAAAGACAAGCTAGAAAGTTTTAAATTTATTCTTGTTCAAATATCTTCAAATTAAGGCGTAGATTGAATCTACATATTAATCAAAGTAAAATCTGCTTGGATCAACATTTAGCCTTTTTTTTTCCTTTTTATAAATCTTAGAATTAGTTTTCTTCTTTGAGCTATTTTACCCTGCCTGCTTGCTTCTCTTGCTTATTGAGTTAAGAGTTTTATTGGCAAAGGCATTGAGTGGAGATTGAGGTGACGAAATTTCTTTGTATTCTTTGCTGGTGGATAGGAGGGATTTGGGAACTGTTGCAGCAGATGCTGCTGTTCAGGAAGAACCTGATGATACATGAAATGCATGAGCACTTGGAGTGGAATCTTATAGAGCTGCAGCTGCTATAGAGTAAACAGACATTTTTGATCACTTTTAGGAGTTACTGTGCTACCAGCAGTGAAATTCAATAAATTATTTCTTAACACATCTCAAAGAATTGCTCTTTTTTGTATTGTTAATTATGTAGTAAACCAAGCTGGAGAGACTGCTCTGGACACAGCAAAGAGACTGAAAGCTGTCCAGTGTGAGGAACTGGTAAGAACCAAGCCTGGGGGCAAAGGGGAATGTTTGCTTCTTTAAAAATCTGATTTACTTCATATATCATTACCATTGCATCTCACACATGGTATTGCTGCCAGCTGGCTGTGTGTTGACTGTTTTCTTAGCTAAAACACAGCAGTAATTTTCTTTGTAACAGTTTAAGAAAATGATCTTTCTGCTAGTGGCAGTATTAGTTATTTTAACCAGTGGTTTTGAAGACTTAAGTAGTGGAGGGTCAGATGTGTCAATAAATACACCATTTAAGGAGATTTGGGCTTCATCACCTCAAAAGTTCTTCTTAAAGGCTTTTATATCAGGAGTACTAAACAACCCCTCAGCATTAACACTGTCAAGACCTGTTAGGTTTGGACCTTTTGTCTTTTCTTGCTATCGCTTTTTTCAGATTATTTAACAGAACAGGTAGTTCAGAGATGGTGAAAGTCTCTTTATAAGGAGAATTGAAACAACTTAAAATTATGCTCCTGAAAGGAGGAAGAAGTATAAGTGTAATATCTGGAAGCTGAAGTATAAAAAAGATGTAGAACACCAGCTTCTGTGGGACTTTGTCCCTCTGCTGAGAATGATCAAAGCAAAAACCTCCTGGAATTCTGAGAATGTGTGAGGGATGTTAACAGACACCAAAAAGATTATTGGTGTTCAAGAAATAAAGGTGTTAAGGAATTTCCCAGGTACTTCTCTGAAGCATTTAGCCAGGAGTAAGGATTTTACATCAGACCAACAAGATTGTTAGTTCTTGCCCCTCTAGGGTGCCATCAGCATGCATTTAGTAGTGAATTTAATTACTATCAAGGCATTAAAAAGTCTAAGTAGTGTGGCAGTTAAGACAAAACCAGGAGGATTTACAAAACACTTGCCACTTATTTCTATTTCTTCTTTTTTCTAACTTTGATGATCTGAGGATATCTACTTTTGCTCTGCAGCTGGTAATTTTAATACCGTTCCTGTGACAACTGAAAGTTCTTGTCATGAATTAATTATTGAATAATCAAAAGACCTTGTCCTTCACAAATCAAAGAAATTTTCCATGTTTGTGGGATGCAAGTCAGCATTTTGCTGTGGTTGATGAGGTGGGACTGACTTCTCAGTTAATGCCATGTCTGCTGTGTAAGTAGGTGCTGTTTCCAGTGGTTTGAGTATTCTGTCAGCTGGATCAAGCAGATCACCTGTGCAGCACACAGTGGGGATGGATTGCTTTTTTCTGTATAGTATCCCTTTTCAAAAGTTACATCTGCCATTAATGTGGACCAGCTGGCTGTGTTACAGAACAAACAGTCAAGTGGATGTTATCAGTGAGCTTATATAGCAGTTAATCGTTTAGTTATAGTGATCCAAATTCCATGAATACCTCACTGATTATTTCACTTAACTCTCATAGAGCATGTATGCCTTTTTTCTTTTTTTTTTCCTAATTTTTGAAGAGGAAACTATTTCTGCATTTTTTTCCAAAGCAGTAATGAGTTAAGAGTGAAAAAGAAACATGAATGAGCACACTGTTTGCTGTGGGCAGTAAAAAAGTACAAGATAAATAACTAGGTGTTTGCATTAAGATAGCTGTACTAAACTAATTTCTGTTGCATACCTGGAGTCTTAACTGTGTAATTAAATTCAATTTCAGCTCAAGTGGGTTCATGAATACTTACATAACAGATTGGACATACTGTCTTTATTCCAAGTTTTATTTCAGGAACATGGTTAAAGGCGCTCCTGAATCAACTACTATCAAGTAGACTACATTTTAAAGGATGTGAAGGACTAAATAATGATGGAAGATCTAGGCATTGAAAAGGAGAATTTATCTCCTCAGAATAACCATGAACTGCTCTATTAGGTTTTTTTTGCTGATCATTGAGGTAGTTTTTTTTAAAGAATGCGAAATACATTATTTGGGCTGGCAAAGTAAAGGAATTTGTGCTTAAGACATATTGGCCTCATCCAGGGAGAGAGAGAGGTAAAATATCTAAATGAAGAGTAAATATCTTTTCATTTGATTTGAGTACAAAGATTGTGATTTTGATGGGGCAGCAGATGTGTGTATCAAAATTTATAAATAGGTTTTGCCTTTCCTTTTTGGAAAGGAGGGCTCCAGATAAATTCTGCTTCTGTGCATATACCTTCTCTTCATGTCATCTTTTCAAATGCTTGTCAAACATGGCGACTTCTTTCCATTTTGAGAAAATCTTTCCTTTTTGCCTTTTAGCTCTTTTTCTATACCTCAAACAAATGAAGGATGTTTGTGTGATCATCCTGGAATAATTTTAAACTTCTAAATACTCCAGTTTATTTCTTGCCATTACAAAACTAACTTAGGCAACACCAAAAGAACAGCAAGTACTTTAACAAGACTTTTTATTTCTTTTAGCTTTCTCAAGCCAAGGCAGGAAAGCTGAACCCACACGTGCACGTGGAGTACGAATGGAATCTTCGGCAGGAAGAGATCGATGAGAGTGACGATGACTTGGATGATAAGGTGAGTGGGAATTTCTGATACAGCCTTGCACAAAAACTGAACAGCTCTGCTCCCTGGAAATAAGTGGTAATTAGAGACCCACTTCAGCCTTTCTTTTCTTACAGATATTTTGGGGGGGAAAAACCCCCTAATTCTGAGGCCTGTGTTAAAGACTGCCTAAGTGCTTTTTGAATATACTTTGTCAACCTAGTTATTATGGGCTGCTTCAGAAGTTTGACTTTGACAAGACATACAGTATAATATAAATCAGCAAATCTGGACTGCTTTGTTGCTTTATCCTCTTCAGAATTCTAAGCTGTTAAATTTTAGCTGCAGGAAATCCAAAGCTTACATACTTATTTTTTTTTCCCATAAATTAATTAAAAACCTAGTTATTGAATAAATAACTGTATTTTTCACAAACTGTGCTGTGCTATTTATTCCTGGGTTTTTTTTTTTTAAAGAAGTAATGGAAAGGCAAAACTTGAGGGCATAGAATAATTACCATCCTACAGCATGTGAAAAATTAGCCTCAGTGTCCTACTTTAGCAAGTCAGTTAATTACTGTGTGCTCTATTTCTGCAATAAATGCGAATACATCTCTCCTATTTTATATGAGTGCCGCAAAAAGAAGTGTGGACAACTTCTCATTTTCTGTGACACTTGGGACTGAAGAATTCAGAAACCAAAGTAATTTGCATGTCCTCAAGGACAGCAGAGAACAAAATAATCATCTGTATGAGGAGCCTCTGGAGGATGAGAGATGCTGTGCTGGAGATAATAACCTGAACCGGAGCTGCAGGGAAACAGATCGTGCTCCATATGCACCCATTAATGTACAGCAGGCAAAAACTAATGTGTAAAATTTCTTCAAAGAGCAATTAGATGTGTTTAAAAAGAGCTGTATCACGGATTATATTACTAGTTCAGGGATCAAATAAATCTGATCTGTCAAAAGTGTTTGCTCATTTTTACTAGGCATCAGTGGGGTACTATACTTGATACTTGAGGATAATTGTCTAGTCTGAGTAATGTGCTGTATTCCCTGAAACTTACTCTTAAATTCTAAAACTTCCCAGGCTTTTATTGGCATTTTATTTAGTATATTATTAGTGTGTATTTCCTGCTTTAACATTAATTCTAATTTTGTGTTCATGATGATTTGTTGATGATGGTACAATCATAATTTTCATTTAGAAGAGAGGACCCTTCAGGTTGAATTGCTGAAAAAGGGAGGAGTGGGGGTTTATTTGTCCAACAAAGAAAAAGCTCATGTTCACTAAATTATGTTCTGGTATGCTATTTTCCAAACATACTAACTATAATTAATGTTTAGACAGCTGTATCATCTTTGTTTTTCTATTCACAGCCTAGTCCTATAAAAAAGGAAAGATCTCCAAGACCCCAAAGCTTTTGTCACTCTTCAAGCATTTCTCCCCAAGACAAACTGACTCACCCTTCATTTAGCACTCCCAGAGACAAGCAAAGACTCTCCTATGGAGCCTTTACCAACCAGATCTTTGCTTCTGCAAGCACAGACTCACCCACCTCTCCAACGTCTGATGCTCCTCCTCTTCCTCCCAGAAATGCTGGCAAAGGTAAGTCTCTCTCCAAACCACACTTGCAAGCAGTGATTTTAACACTGTTGCCCTTCCTTTAACCAAGGACATTGCAATGTTCAAGATACAGCATGTTCTTCTTATTGATGCAGTAGTGTGGTACAATGCATGTTCTAAACTTAAAAGACCTGGGGGACACTTTGTAATAGACTCATTCATAACACTGAACACGAATGGGTGAGGAATAAACTAATACTCTGCTAAATTAAAGTCACTTAATTTTATGAGACTTGCAGCTGCAGTGGATTGTGGTGGTTTGACCTAGATATCTCTAATCTTCAAGTCTGGAGGATATTTTTATGGAACAAAGCTTTTTGCTGTATTATTTGTGTAGATCTACTTTTTAGGACAAGGAAACCTTTAATTCCTTTTTATATGTTTAATTTAGAAATTGATAAGTTGTGTTTTTACAGTAGACTTGTTAGAGAAATCTTTAGTTGTGATGAGGGTTACAGTAAAGTTTAGCACTTCAGCAGTTATGCTGCTGCTCCCTTTTATTAGCACTGCTTCATTTCTCACCTGGTAATTGACTTTGTTTAGGAAAAGTGCAGAGATACTCTCACCAATATGTGAAAGAGCAAAAGGGACAGGACAGAGATGGCATCATGGTTCAGATGCTGTGCTTAAGCACTACTGTTCCATCAGTCTTTGTCATGTACTGGCAACTTTCAAATGAATCCCTTGGCTCTCTTTTAAACAGGTTTGTTTCCCATTATGAGGCAAAATGATTTTGGATTTGCATTTTTCACATGAGATTTTGTAATCCATGTTTCCCTGGGGACTCAGTTGTATTCTTTGTAACTTTACTGTGTTGACCTGATTGTTGGCACTACAAGATTCTACTTTTTCCTTCCAGTCTCCCATCCCTTTTACATGCTCACAGTCTAGTATGGATTTTTCACTGCAGACACAATGTGTACTGGCTTAGATGTTCCTTCATGACCTAGGATAACTTTTTTTTTTGGTCATAAACTTGCAAGACTTGGAAATTAATCATGCATCCCATTTCCTGAAGAAGGTTAATGAGGTTGTGTCTGGTATCTGTACACCCTGCTTAGTATGTTGTCAGCTTTCAACACATTTTAATGAACTTTATTTATTTGTCAGTGTATAGTGGAGCTCTCATACAGACTTACCTAGAAAATTGTCTTTTTCTCCAGGAAGGGGAATATTTATGTTTATATTTCATTCTAAGTATGTATTTTGGTTTCTGAAATGTTAGGCATTTTCCCAGTTGTTCCTAAACAAGGAATCAACACAACACCAAAGCTACTCAGAAAGAATTGAGGCATTGAGTTTTCATGTGTTTTCATGTCAGAGGTTATGCAAAGAAATCCTTATTTATATCACAATGAAATAATATTATAATATCACAAAAATGCCTTCTAATGTAGCATTAACTGCTTCATCAGAGTGGAAAATGTCAGATTCACAGGGTAAGTCAGAGAGGTTGTATTGAACTGCTGTTACATTAAAGTCACTGTGCTTCTCTGCTTCAAACATGCTGAAATTCTACAGTCTCTGATGCTGGAGTGGAGTTTAGGTTGATATCCACTCAACAATACTATGAAGTTAGAAACTTCTGTTGCATACATGCCTGTGTTAAAAGTTGGGGAAAAAAGTAACAAATGCATAGGACAATTCATCAGTGTGGAAAGGTTGCTGTAGTTGCATCATTTTCAGATGCACTTATGGTTCATTTAAACTGTGCTGCTGCTTGTTATCTCCCCTCGTCCAGCTCTCAGATTATTTAAAAGAAAATGAAGCAGAGACTCTTCACTTCCATATAAAAATGTTGACACTTCAGATGTTGACACATCTGAATTTTGAGACAGTCAATTTTCTTTCAGTAGGAAAACATAAACCTGTACATTATTCTCCTATTTTGGATGAGTAGTAATAGAGTATATATCCCTTCATTGAAGTTTACACAACCTTACTTGTCAGATGTGTGTTTTTGTTTAGGAAGTTCATTTGAATATCTTTTGTTTAAGATTATATGAAAACACAGTGTTACTTTTTTCACTAAGCTCCCTAAACAGCAAGAGTAACAAAAGCACTGAATGTGAATTTAAATTTAAGCTTACTTTCTGTCAGAAAACAATCTGATCTTTGTCCCTGTGCTGCTGTGAGGCCCTGGCAGATAGCATGGGCCCCTGCTAGGACATGGAGCCTTCAGGGAAGGGATAGCAGATGCATCTGCATTTTAGAAGCAGGCAGACAATTTTGAAGTTTCCTAAGTTTTTCATCCTTTGGGACATGCAGATGAAACTGTCTTTCCAAAACTTGTTTTATTTTTAAGAAAACCCATTCCCTGTAGCCCTCTGTTTCATTGCCCAGTGAAGTTTTGGATAGCAAAGCTCTGTGGAGTTCCTCCTGAGTGATCAGGAAACCATCCACTGAAGTTGTGTTGGGGAGAGGAGGGGAGTTTAAAGTGATTTACATCAGGCACATCGCTCTTGCTCATGGTTTTCAGTGGACATGCTGGCTAAAAAACATTTTTATAGGTACAATAGTTGGAGGAAGGGCTATGGGGAGGTTTTAAATTTCTCCACACATCATTATAACTCATGTCCTGATTTTTCATTTGATAACTTTTCAAAATATTCCTAAAAATGCTGGAACCTTAATGTATTTGTCTCCACATGTCTCATTTGTGGATACATCTTACTTGCTGTTATCTCTGCTATAGATTTAGGTAATCCTAACAGAATGAAAAGTACAGGAGGAGTGCAATGGCTGCCTGAGCCACTGAGCCAACAACTCTCTGCCTTTTCCAATAGTTTATCTAAGCTTATTTAGGGTCAGCTTACTTCTGTTCTCAGTCAAATCTTTAGCCTGTATTATTCTCAAAATAATCTTTTTTATTGCTCTTTTCAACTTATACCTGCATTATGGCTCCAGACATCTAGCAGGTCTTCTGCCTATTGTTTTACAAAAAGCTTTTAAAAAAAATCAATATTTAAGTAATTCCATGACTTGCGTCAGTAGCTAAATAAAATTTTGCACAACCTTCATTGCCAATCCAGTGTGGGGGTAATGTTGCTAACTAGCTTTGGAGGAATGTTAGGCAGTCTAATCCAGGTTTCCTTCACTTTTAGCTGAAAGCTAATTGATTTTAGTGATTCTGCCTGTTTATCCCAGATGAGCATGGATGTCAGGGATAAATTCTGTATCATGAAGTTAATTTGGATCTTCAACACTTACAAGGTTGCACAGTTTACAGTGTCTCAGCTCTGACATGGGTACCTAAACCCAAAGGCACTTCCTTTGTGGTTCCAGTGCACTGCACACAGAATCCCATCATCTGCTCCTTCACTACATCACACTCAATTTCTAACCAAATCAGTTTATTTGAATTTGCTAGTAACTTCTAGAAGTTGTCTGACTGCCTTGCACACAGGATGAGGAATCTTCTTGGGCTCACTAAGTTGTGCATGTACCAGCATTGCCCTTTGGCTTTGGAGGTGTTTCTGTGGCTGGTGGCTGTGTCAAGGATGGAAATCCTACAGGTCTCCATGTGTGGGGTGTTACACTAAACAAATCAATTTTACCTTATCTGATTGGAGAATATTTTCATTCTCCTGGAGTTCAAGTTATCCTTTCATCACACTAACTCTTCTGTGTACCTTTGCTGTTTAAATCAGATTTCTGAAATACAACTGGCTGGAAGAGTCAGGACTGCAGTAAAATTTGCTGTTTCTACTGGAAATGCCACATCAAAGAATTCTTTGGTCATAGGTTTTGTTTTTTTCTTGATTGTATCATGCTGTGGCATAGCAGGCATTACAGTCTCTACTCATTTGTAACTGAAGTTCTTAATTTATAGCACAAATGCATTTATTCTCATTTCCATTACCTCAGCCTTTGGGGTTATCCATGCTTGCAGAATTCTATACTTCTCTTGCATATACTTGGAGACTTTTTTAAAAATATTCTTATAAATGTGTTGCACATTGTGATTAAATAATGCTACTTATTCCACTAAGACTTTTTATTTTTTAATACCATAATAGGAAGGGTAGACTAGCTGATGACTGCTGGTTTCATGGGCTCTTCTATTTCTGAATCAACCCAAAACACAAAATTCTTTAGTATAACTTTTATCTTTTCTTTCCAAACTGAACCTTTTTTTAAGCATTAATTATCTAATGTACTTCAAATACTAATGTTGAATCAATGTATATTCTTAGCTTTCTTATGCAGAGTGATCATGATCATTTTGTCTTTAATTATGCTCTTATTTTCAGTGCTGAAAATGTATTATTTTAGGTAAGACTAACTGAAAAAGTTTAGTAATATCTTTGTAATATGTAATCTTTTAGTAATATCTATGCAGTAAGTCACTCGTGAGAAATTTAAAAATAAGGATAGCAACACTTGTAAATGAAAATGCTATTTTTAATTCAAGTTACTTTCCTTTGCAGTGTCCATTCTACCATTAGCAGGAATTCTGTGTTTTCCCCCTATGTCTCATTAAGTGGTAAAAAAAAATTACACATGAAGTTTTTACACTCTAAACCCACCATTTCTGGATTGAGTGGCAGCAGCTTTGCATGGTTTCACAAGTACACAAATGAATTGTTACTATACTAACTGCACAAACCCTAAAGGGCAATGTACTACTAATTGCACATCTTATCCAGTTATTTACCTTAGTACAGTAATGTTGAGATTATTTGGTCTATTTACACATGAAAGCCTGATCTTTGTAATATGAAAAAGAGATAAAACATGATAACAGTTAGTTCAGTAAGCATTTGCTTTCCAGTAACTGAGGAAAAGAAAGCTGACAGAAGGAAAAGGAAAAACTTCTGGGCCAGGTTTTTTGGGATTTTCTTTTTGGTTTTTGGTTTTTTGCTTGTGTTAGGAAAATGTCCTTTACAAAATGTGAACTTCTGAACTATGTGATAAATCATGATTAAGACATGTATTGGATGAGGAGAGGAAATGACTGGCTCAATTGCTGCCTTGCTAAAATCACAAAATACCTTTGATCTAGTAACTGCTCTGATAATTGCTTAACTATACCTAGCCTAGCCTTGTATAGTTGAGAATATCACACAAGAATTGTTTTGAGCTGCTGGTTTTACACACACATTTATGTGTATATATGTATGGATATGTGTGCAGTTGCTGAGGTGAGCAGCCCTGGTCCCAGCTAGGGCAGTGAGAAAGCTGCAGGAGCCACAGCAGCTGTGACAGCACAGCAACAATGGGGACATGGCCAGGGGCAACAGGGCCCAGCCCAGACATGTGTGAAGGAACTCCTGGAGAGCACCACAAACAGTGCAAGGGCATGGTGTGGCACTTGGGGTGGGAATTTGCATGGAATGGCATGCAGGAGGGGGTGTGACTCTGCCAGCCTGAGCAGGGAGCAGTGGCATCTGCCACTGGGTTATATCAGTGCACGTTGAAAGAGCTTTCAACTAGATTAGAAAGGAGAAAGGGACAAAACTAGGCTTGCTCAAGGTAACCCTAGGGCAGCACAGCAGTGTTTGAGGGAGTGTGTGTGCCAGTGAGGGCCTTTGGGCTCATGAGATATAAGGCATAGAAATGCCTCCAAACACTCTTGTAGAAATCAGGGCTTCTCCCCCAAAAACATGTTAGGATCAATATCCCAACTGAAGAGCATCCATGCCCCTGCACACAGCACAGGCAGTAAACAGGAGGGGCTGGAAGCCATTGTGCAGCAGGAAAACTGCAGCTCCCATCATTCTGGGATGGCTCACACAACTGGAGTGCTGTGATGGATGGCTGTGAACCCTTCAGGAGAGAGAGGCAGTGGGGCAGTCCTGTAGGTCAGGGACTGTTTTGAGTGTCTGAGCTGGATGATGGTGGCAGTAGGGTCGAGTGGTGATAGGAACCAGGGAAAGGCCATTGGGCAGATGTGCTGCTGGAATCTGTTAGAGAGCACCCACCCAGGATGGAGAGGCAGATGAGATACCCTGGGAGTAGGGTATCTGGGAGAAGTCTCACAACTGCTGGCCCTTGTTCTCATGGGGCAGGAATGTCCAGGATGTGTCTGGAGTGAGTGGAAGAGAATTTTCCTACTCGGCTGGTGAGGGAGCCAGCAAGGAAAGGCCCCTGCTGGACCTGCTGCTCGTGGAGAGAGAAGGACTTGAGTGTGATGGAGGCTGTCTGGGGCGCGGGGAATCACAAATTCTTGGACAAGTAAGAGGGAGAGATCAGCAGAGCTGCCACCTTGCACCTCCAGGGGACAGACTTGGGCCTGTTTAGGAGCCTGGCTGACAAGAGTCCCCTGGGAGACAGTCTAAAAGGAATCCAGGACATTGCTCAAGAAGCGAATCCCAAAGGTGCAGGAGCAGAGATGTGGTTTAGGGGAGGATTGGCAGTGTCCGACTCAATGATCTCAAAGGTCTTTCCCAACCTAAGTGACTCCATGATACAGTGTATTTTATAATAATTATACAGACAGTTCATACATCATCAGGTCTTGTATTATTTCACCAGTTGTTTCCATAAAATGATTTTGATTCCAGCACTTCCCCTATGTTTTCATTATTCAAAGCATGATATCATTTTATACCTCTTTCTGAAATGACATTTTGAAGTTTTCCTTTATTTTGTTTTTATTTGACCATAATTAATTTTTGTATTTCAGCCATGTAATCATCAGTGTATGACACTTTGTATTCGTAATTATTTCTTCGGTGAGTTTAGTACAGAAACAAAAGCTAGGAGTCTGAAAGTATGATTTGTAATAATACCTTAAACACCTTTTCCCTGTCACTTTTGTATGCCATGGGAACTTCTGAAAGCTGTGAAGGTATTTTTTGCACCTCCTCAGTAATGTCTGGATATGTATAACTAATGTGAAATCTAAAACATGCCATAAAACCTAACCTAACGGATTTTAAAAATTCTACTACAGTTAATTTTAGTAGAGAAGATTTCTCCCTCTCATTGGCAATTAAAAGCACCAATTTCACTTCATGTCCGAAGTTGAATTTTTGCAATAAGCGCACAACAGTATTTCAGTGCCTTTCCCCCCCATTTTGTCGCTCTGAGCCCGTTTTGGGCGGTTTGTGAGCGGCGCAGTGCGCGCCGCCGCCGCCAGGGGGCGCTGGGACACGCGCTGGGACACTGCGGGCACTGGGACCGGGGACAGGGGACAGGGACAGGGGACAGAGAGGGGACAGGGGACAGACGGTGCTTGGGGGACAGGGGACAGAGAGGGGACAGGGGACAGACGGTGCTTGGGGGACAGGGGATAGAGAGTGGACAGGGACAGGATAGTGAGTGGACAGGGGACAGACGGTGCTTGGGGGGACAGGGACAAGGGACAGAGAGGGGACAGGGGACAGACGGTGCTTGGGGGACAGGGGACAGAGAGGGGACAGGGGACAGACGGTGCTTGGGGAACAGGGACAAGGGACAGAGAGGGGACAGACCGGGGACAGACGGTGCTTGGGGTACAGGGACAGGGGATAGAGAGTGGACAGGGGACAGACGGTGCTTGGGGGGACAGGGACAAGGGACAGACTGGGGACAGACGGTGCTCGGGGGACAGGGACAAGGGACAGCCCGGCTGTGACCGCCATGCTTCAAGAGTTACCTCACTGTTAGCACCGGATACTGACTGTTCCTGCCCCCTTGCCATTCCTAGATGCATTCCCATTACATCACGAATCAAATTGGATTCGTATTTCTGAAATAAAGAATTAGGAGTTTAAGGCATCATCAATCAAAATTTAGAATGAGAAAAGTTGGTTTTCTTTCAGAAGCATCTCAATGCACAGTGTAAGTTGTCTTGCTTACTTAAGCTCAAAGGAGAAATTAAATTGAGAAAGGGTGAGGATGCAAACTGGGGAACAATCATTAAATGCAGTGGCATTTGACTTGTTGTCAATTAATGGCTTTGTGAACTTGGAAGCAAATTCAGAGGAATGGTTGCAAAATATATAATTTGATTTACAAAAGTAGCCAATTAATTAAGGCCCAAAATCTCTGCTGGGCTTGTGGTTGAGAGATTCTCCTGCACAGCAGAAGACCTTCCAGGACTGAATCTGGAAGAGAATAGATTGAATTATTGACTTGTTAGGGGCAATTCTATTAAATTTTTCTTTTCTGTTTATAAGAAAGAGAGATATCACCTGCTGAAAATATCTGACAGATTCATGCTTAGAGAATCATTGAAGTTACTTTTGTCAGTGTTAAATGTTTCACCTAAGGAATTTTAGCAAATATTATTTCTCACTGATTTAAATATTTCTATAATCTATAATAATTTGGGAAGGAGTTCAGGTATTGATCATTTCCAGGCTGCCTATAGAGAATATTCATAAATTTTTTTGAAGAAGGCAGCTCTAGTTTTGTGGTAAGATATATGTCAAGTAACTAAATGAAGGTTTTGGCTCAAATACTGTTCAAATAAGGTAGCTTTTCAAAAATAGGCAAGTTGGTCTACAGTGCTAAAAAACAGACTGACAATAGACTTGAAATTTCAGTATAAATAGACTTTGCTTTTAAAGTTTTATGTCGATTTTCTGCATTTATCTGGACTGATGGCAAAGCTGTCTGACATGGAAACTTACGGCAAGTGAAGACTGCAGTGAAGTCTGAGTTGTTGGTTAGATTAAAACAAGACAAAACCAACAAACCCACAAACTAACAAAAAGCAGCCCAACAACAAAGCCCCTGGAGCTGTTCTGGGCTGCTGCAGAAAGTGTTACAGGACATTTCTTGGGCAGTGGTGGCAGCTGACTCCAGCACTCGTCCCCTCGCTGCCATCTGCAGCCAGCTCTTTCCCTGAGCTGCTTGGCAGGGACCTTTGTGAAGGTCAGTGCCGGAGCTGATCAGGAACAACTCTTGTCTTCCCACTGGGTTATTTTGTCTTTCAAGCTGTATCTGTTCCCATATTGTGTAAAACATGCATTGTGTTGAATGATACTTGTGCCAGCATTAAATCAGAGGGAAATAAAAGTATTTAAGGGTAGGGGTGACTGCACAGGCTCTTACAAGCAATGCTACCATGAAATATCTAATCTCAGTCCCAGAAAGGACTTCTCTGATGTTTATTTTATTCATACCATGTACAACAATTTGCATTGCTTTTGGAATGCATAGTTTGATGTATTTGATCTACAGAAAAAAAGAAAAAAGACTTAGAGAAAATCTTCTCTAGCTAAAAATCCTATTTTGAAAGTGAAAGGAAAATTTGTAGGCATATTTTTATTTCTTTCCTCCTGCCTTCCAGTTTATTAACGAAATTTGTATGGGATGGTCTGGAGGGCTAAAAACCTCCCCACATATTAGAGCATATAGAATGTGCTTTTATTCTGGTATAAATTAACAGCAATTTTAATCCCATGTGCTAAATATTACTTAATTTTAATATTTCATAATGCTTTTTTTTCCTTGAACAATGCCTAAAATTAGAAATCTTGGCACGATTAATCCTGTATTTTTTAAACATAAGTACACATGTCATTCTATTGTCAAGTTGCTTATATTCCCACAGCTGAGATGGTTAAAAATGTGGTGGATGTGTCGTTTAATCTAAACAGTGTTTTTGGCATGGCTTGTCATTTTATTTTAGTCTTTTGCTGCACTTCGCTGTGGGTCTGACTGTGAATTTTTCGGTGCTGCTTTGACGTTTATGCACATGTATTTGTAAGAAGGTTGTTTGTTATTTTGCAGGCCCACCTTCAACCCTCCCTCTAAGCACTCAAACCTCTAGTGGCAGCTCCACTCTTTCCAAGAAGAGACCACCTCCCCCACCCCCAGGACACAAAAGAACCCTCTCTGACCCACCAAGCCCACTACCTCATGGACCCCAGAATAAGGGCCCAATTCCTTGGGGTGAGTTTTGAAAATGCAAATCAAAAGGGCAGGGGAAAACCTTCATGATGGCTGATATATGATCTTTGGTTTGTTTTTACCTGGTGCTTGCTTTCCAATGATTGCAGCTTGATGCAATGTCAGCTCAGATAAATCAGCAGTTCCATCTCCTGTCACTGCCTCCCGGGCTGGGAGTCTCACTTGGGAAAGCTGAAAATCCTCCACGCTGCCCTGGGGCCCCTGCAGCCCCCGCAGTGCTCCCTGTCTGTGCCCCAGCTGCCCAGGCCGTGCCCCCAGCCAGCCCTCAGCCCCTGCTCTCCCCTGCCCCTGCCCCTGCTGCTGCTGCTGCTGTGCCCGGGTGCCAGGGGTGCAGCTTTGGGGCTCAGAGCCACCCACAGTGTCTGTGCAGGTCTCACAGCTGCCACAGGAGCTCCTTTCCTCTCCTCTAAAGTGTTCACACCTCGCTGGTGAGAATGTGTTGTCTTAGTTTGTATTTGCTTTTTGTGATGTTGTCTGTACATACACAAAGACTGATAGGTTTGCATCCTGCTGCCAGCAGAAGTTACACAGAAACAGTGCATTTTAATTTTTATTTTTACCAGGATACCTTTCTGACAGATGCCTTTTGGAAACGATTTTGCAGACTACTCAGATTCTTCCTCTTTTAAATAAACATTGCTCTATGCAGTCAAATTCTCTTGGTAGCTAAAAATATCAGGCCTATGTAATTTTCTGTGATTTTAGTTTTGGTGGCAGGATTTCCATGAATCTGTAAATTTTTAAACCGGAATCCAGTGCTTACATAGGTGCATCATCCATATATTACTTGTATTTTAAGAGAATCTTCTCTCTATTCTAGTACAAACACACAATTACCAGCCTAAAATAAAAAAAAATTGCTAGACTAAAAGCACAATTTTTCTTAGCAAATTGAGTTAAATTTAGTAAATCATGGAGTATTCATGTGTGATTTAATCTAGGATTCAACATGAAGAAAAGTATAGAGTCCAATGAAAAGCAAAGGCTTTTTCTCAAGGAATAAAAATAATGGAATCTTTTCAGCTCTCTACTTCTCAGAGGTCTGGGATATGGAAAAAAAATGTTTCCTATGTTGTGGAGTCCGACAGCCCTGTACTTTTTCAGAAGTAGTTTAGACATTTTTAAGAGCTTGGACTTTAAATATGTAAAAAATCCCAAGTATTTAAGTCCAAAGCACCTAAAGTACCATATACAAGAATTCTGTATAATGTAGCACTGTTAGGTTGAAAGGTGTGGTAGGATTAGATGCTAAGCAGGTGTCAACTTTTCCTTAAACACATTAGGCAGCAGATAAAGGAAGAAGAAAATATGGGAAAGGTGCAGGTGTGCAGTTGAAGAAGCCTGTAGCAGTAAAGCACCTTGTCAGAGCAGGGCCAGAGAAGAAAATGGCTTTTCCTGTCTCTTCACTGCTTTTCAGGCCAAGCTAAACCCCAGTGGATGGAAGAGGGACCTCTTGTCCCCATTTTTCTTAGCTGAAATCTGTACAAAAGCTTGTTTCAAAGTCCATTTGGATTTTTAAGCAAGTATGAAATTTTGTGTTTATAAAAGAGGGAGTTTCTTCTATCTGCCTTTGTGTTTTTTTGCTTAAGGATATTGTCAGATATTCACTACTTTTCCTTTCAGACGCTTTCTTCTCTGTTGATATATTTCTTGCTATGTGGAATTTCAGCATTTGTCTTCTAATCTGTGCATTAATTGAAGTTTCAAGCAGTGCAATCCTTAGCTTATGTCTAAGCAAATTGAGTTACTATTCAAAGATGTTCTAAAAATGTCATTTGGATTATTTTGTATTTCCATAGCAACCATGAGATATTTTTCCTTCCTTTATCCTTAGGATCTACATGTTTGCTGTTTTACCTTAGTTCCTTTTTTGCACCACTTTTAAGCACAAACATATTTTTAGCAAGGCACAGCATGAGCCTTTTCTGCTGTTTCATTTAGACATCAATGTGCCAAGAATGGTATTTAGAAAAATGTGTCATTCTTTTGAATGAGAAGTATTTTGTGTTCTTGGATCATTAAATGTCACTTTGCATCTATTTCAATGACAAAATTTACTAATGGTTGTTGAAGCTGGTTCTGAGATTGACGTGCTGTAAAAGGAGAGGCAAAGGGGATGAAAAGGCACTAAGCCAAGAGTTGCTGTCATTATACCTTGGAAATGGTGATTGCTAATGAAGAGAAGCTGTCTGCTGGACGAGTCCAGAGTGCTTGGGTTTGGATTTTGCTGCCTTTTGACAGAATTCTGGATACCCAGGATCTTTGCTTTACCAGTGGCTAAAATGCAGATTATGGGAACATACAAACTTAGTCACTAAACCAGTAAAGCCTGTTCTTTGCATAGGATAAAATACCAATCCTTAGAAATTTAATGTTTTGTGAATAAACTCACATTCATGATGGTTTAAAAAAGATGTGCCTCATGGTGCAAAATGTAAACATCAGTGAAAAATGAATCTGATGTGTCTCCTGCTGTATCTCCTATGCAGAGAAAATTGAAACACTATTTCAAAACAAATGCCCTACAGCAATGTCATTCAATCTTCTCTTGCCAGGAGATGAGAGCTACCAGTGAGTTGTTTTAAAATGTGTTATATGAAAGGTCATCTTGGATTATTTTGGTCCCTCCTGCTTTTTCAGCTACAAAATTATTAATAAAGAATAAAATTATAAATTATCTTTTAGATATGTTGTATAGAACATGCATAGAGGAATACATGTTTTGCTTTAAATTGCACCCTCTGCTGATTATATTTCAGTTATCCTAATGATTTTTTTGTTTTGTTTTTAATTGTCCTTTTTTCAACTCAGGTAATGATTTGGGCCCACCTTCAACTAAGGCTGCAAACAAGTTTGAGGGGATGTCTCAGCAGTCAAGGTAAAATCTGCATACATGAAGGCAAAGATGAAAATTTAAATAAATACAACTAATTTGTAAATTAGAAAAGAAAAGCCTTTCATAGGAAATAAAATCCTAGCTATGTTTCTTATTAGTTTCCTGCATGCCCTGCTAGCATACAAATGCTTTGGCTGCCCTGAGCCTCCTACGCCGTCCCTCGCTGTCCGTGCACAATCCATCCTTTGAGCAGGACGGACAGAACGCCCTGTGCCCACATCTCTGCTGCTCCTACAGAAGTGCTCTCCCAGCTGGGGAATGCTGCCTCAGACCACGGGCCAGCAGGACAAAAGTTTTATTTTCATGTCTCCTGGCATTTCATTTTGTCTGCTTCAGTGTGAGGTGTCCTGCCTGGAGCAGCAGTGTCACTCTGGGTACAGGCTGCCATCGAAGATGGCTCTGTAAGAGGGAGAGTTCATCTCAGTCTTCCAGTTTAGCTGTTTTCCACTCTGTCAGGCTCCTGTGCTGCCACACAGTTTGCAGTAACACAAACTGCTTTTAGCTCATAGTTCATCAGCTCTGTCCATTACAAGTGTCTTTTTCAATAGCTGGAGCAGTAAGGACAGCCATACATTGCTGTCACTTGGAGTTTGCTACTCCTCTGTCTGTGCTGTGATTCCAAAGTCCTGAGGTTCAGAGCATGATAATTCCAAAAAGCACCTGCCTCAGGCACACAGCCTTGCATGACCACAGTGTGTGGGATGGGCTGTGGCTGGGGAGGGATGTGTAACCTCAGACAGGGCACAGCAGATGTGTAGGAAGAGTTTCTGGACACCCCCAGACTGCTCTGCCTTGCCAGGACAGGGAGGGGACCTGTTGGAGGTAGCACAGCTGCTTCCCATGTTTGCTGAATCCATCCAGCTGGCACTGGGCATTGGGGGCAAAGTGGAAGTGTTCCCAGCACAGAGAGCTGGGCCCATCCTGGATTCTGGTCAGACAAGGGTAAAAGTGAGCTCCTTGTACTCCATGGCATTAGAGAGAGGCTGAGGTAGGAGCTGGGCTTTGAGGATCTTCGTGGGCCCCTTCCAGTTCAGGATATTCTATGATTCTGTGATTTATTGATTCAAGATTGAGCCTGGCTGTTCTTTCAGTTTCATGTCGTGATGTATTTTTGCTATTTAAAAAAGAGCTAAAAATTAAAAGTGTTTCTTCATGCTCTTTTTGAAATGTTGGCTGCAGAGACAAGCAATACCAGAATTAAGGCAGCTGATGCAGAAGAGTCACTGCTCTGTTGAACATACGTTGGCAGATTTCTCACTCATTTATTTTTCTTTTTTTCTTGTTTTTTGAATCATTATTTTGAGCTGATACTGATTTTTATGTATTGTTTGATTTTTATGCCTTAAATCAATTTGCTTTCTTCTCTTTTTCCACATTCCTTTTCTATAAAAGTGACTTAGGTGGGGTTTTAAAGGAAAAACTTTGATGGGAATAGCTAACACATGTGTAATCCAGGTTGACAGAGTAAAACATGTTGTTTTCCCACAATCATCAGTATTTCCTGGGAGCAGCAGAGACTTTGTCTCCTCCAGCAGAGAGTGTGTGATACAATACCCACACATGTGCAGGAGGCTACAAGGCATAGGCTCAGTCCTGGAAAGCTTCACTGACATGAAGGACAGATTATGTTTTATATGTTTCACTATAATTATTTTGAAGAAAAAATTTTTCTTAAGGTTCAGGATCTGCCCACAGAGTTGGTCTTTCAGCTTCACCTATTTTCAGAGTACATTTTGCATGTACCATAGTTCATAGAGTATATCTGCCCCATAGCATTGAAGCTGTGTCGGGTTGATATGTCTCTTTCTCTGAAAAAAAACCCCAATTAATTCTAAACAGTGCTTTCAGATTTGGGATTTGTCCACAGACCAAGTGATTATACAAAAGGGGCAAAATAAATGTGGATTTTTTGTGGGAGTTTTTATTTATGGATGTGTTAAAGGAGAAAATGAGAAATAAGTATATTGATAATAGTTGTAAGCACTAATAATTGACATCTGTTGATTTAGCACTGGGACTGCAAAGACTGCACTTGGCCCTAGAGTTCTTCCCAAACTACCTCAGAAAGGTAAGAAATCTCTTTGTGGCTATTCTCATAATGGAATCTTTTAAATGTGGGTGAAAATGGAAGAGCCCTCAGGAGGTCTCTTGGTCCAGTCCAGCACTCGGAGCAGGGCCAGCTTTCTGCCATGAGAGCAGGTTCAGCTCTCTGCCATGAGAGCAGGTTCAGCTCTCTGCCATGAGGGCAGATTCAGCTTTCTGCCATGAGGGCAGGTTCAGCTCTCTGCCATGAGAGCAGGTTCCTCAAGGCCATGTCCAGTCACATTTTGAGCATCTCCATGGATAATTTCTCTGGGCTTCTGTTTCTATCCTAGACCATTCCTGTTGGTAGTTTTGGTAGTATTGTCTCCAAGTCCCATTTCTTGATAGCTTGGAGCAAACTATATCTGTGCCATGCTCTGCCAATCAGGGTTGTGGTCAGTGCAATTGCTTGGGAAAGAATCAGGTGCTGTTACATCCTCATTTATATATCAGTGACAAGCTGAGACCATCATCCCAGGGAGCACCTTTCTTTTAGAAATGTTCTTTCCCAGTCTCTTTAAACTCACACTGAAGGTTTGTTTGTTTGTTTTGAGTTGTGGCAGCAGTTGACTATAAAGTAGACCTACTTCAGACTGTTCTGTCTGCATGCAGAATCCATCAAAAATACATTATATCTGTCTGAGTGGATAATCACAATAGAGCCTGAAGATCAAGAAATGCTGCTTGTCCCAAATTCTGAAGCCAGATGTCTGAAATTTAGAGTGCAAATAATTTTGTAACAGAAAAAGCAAATGTTAATTTTGTAAGTTTGTTAAATTACAATTATTCTGACATGTTATCTTTTGAAAGAGACAGCAATGATGCACCAGGGTGGCCCTGTGAAGGAAGTCAACACTTCCTTGATTTAAAATGATTTAGGTGAAAATTTAAGAAGGGCTAAATCAAAGCACTTTGATAAGGGCTGCTATCAGGGTTTTTCATATCATCTGCTTAAATCTCAAACCCATGTGGAAGATCAGTGTGTGTACATTTGCTGTGAGGTAAGTCAAGGGCACAGCCATAGACAGGGATCAACACAACCTGTTTTTTATATGAAACATCTGATAGTAATTATACAATTTCTTTCATGGAAACTATGCAAATGGGTTTGGTTTGGGGTGTTTTGTTGGTGAGGTTTTATTTTTGGGTTTTTTTTGGTGAGGGGGTTTGGTTGGTGGGGTTTTTTTATTGGTTTGTTTTGGTTTTTTATTGGTTTGGTTTTTTGGGGATTTTTAGGGCTTTTTTTTTTGGTATAAGTACCCATAAATATATTGTTAAAGTGTTATGGAAGTGGGTGATATCCAAAGGGAGTGAGGGCACTTTTTTGGCTGGTAGAATATGATACTAAAGCAGTGCTGAATGCAATAGGAAATTGTTCCTTCTAGTTAAAATGTGTTACTTTCATCACAGGTTGTAAAATTTTTCTCTCTTGTACCCCTTCATCTGTTTTAACATTAGGGGTGTTTGATTTAGGAGGTTTTGGGTTGGGGAGTTTTTGTATGTACTAATGATTTTGTTTTTTGAGGTAAATTTCAGTTGAGTTTTCTTAGGGAGCTTAACAGTAAAATCAATAGATGACACTGAGAAAAATAACTATTTGAAAGTCTAGTTTCAATTTCCTTCCATCAAATCTGAAAAATACACATTTTAAAACTTTCATCTTTACTAAATTGTAAGTATATACAATAATTAATTTTTTCTTAGTTTTAGTGTGAATGTCTATAGTACAGTATGTTCTATCCAGTACATAAATAGATATATGTGCTCATTCTCTCTCTTCTGAGAGATTCTACAGGTACTAATCCTGAGAGTCAGGTGGTTTTTTGTATGGAATTGAACTGTATATGTGAGTAATTATCATTAAAATAAATTTTGTTACAGTCGTGTCAATTGATCTATAGGTGGTTTTTCAAAGTCTTTTATTATATTTCATATTTTTTGCTTTAGCTCCAAAAAGTGATTCACTTTATTTCATTTGAAGTAAATAATTATGAATTGACATCTAATAGCTGTTGGAATAAGCACTGCTGGCCTCCAGGAGGAGCAATTAAATGAGACCTGAGAGAGCAGGGTTATGTGAAGTTGTATTATCCTGCTTTTGTCATAGACTAGGAACACTTGTGGACAGTTTTGGGGCTCAGTGACCATGTGGTCATTGGCACAATTGCAGTTCTGATATATGCCTAACTTTTTTAATATTAAAATACTAAGATTGTGAAAAACACTGTTTTGCTTTTTTGTTTTAGTGGCACTAAGAAAAATAGAAACCAGTCACCATCTTTCAATAGATAAATCCCATCAGCACATGGAAATGTTTCAGAAGCCCTCACTGTCCATCGATATACCACAGAAACCACAGCCTGGAGACCTGCCCCCGAAGCCTCTGCCTCTGGAATTAACTCAGAAACCTCAAGTGGGAGATTTACCCCCAAAGCCTGGAGAACTACCCCCAAAGCCTCAGCTAGGAGACTTGCCACCAAAACCACAGCTTGGAGACTTACCTCCAAAGCCACAAGTGAAGGACCTTCCTCCAAAACCTCAGCTAGGAGAGCTGTTGGCTAAAACTCAAGGTGGGGAAGCAGCACCGAAGGCTCAGCCCTCAGAGGCAAATCAAAAATCTCACTCCATAGATCTCTCTCCAAACGTACAATCCAGAGATACCGTCCAAAGGCAAGCATCTGAAGAGTCCAATGACATAACACACACCCTGCCAGAAACCCCTGTGCCACTCCCCAGGAAGATAAACATGGTAGGTGTTACTGCAGCTCCTTGGGAGTATCCATGGAAGGCTTTGAAGTTACTGTAGGACTTTGTGTGCACCCTTGAGCTGTGCACTCAAGGCAACATAAAGCTATGGGCTGGGGAATGAGGGGCTCTTTTTGTGCCCCAAAGCAGCTTCAGCAGGTGTTGGGGATTTTCAAGGCCTCCTCCATGCTCAAATACTTGCAACATAAAACAATAACCTTGGGAGCGTGACAATGTATTTAGATTTGTTGGGATTTATGTATTTATTATATCTATGCCAATCACAACTCTGAATGAATTGATGGTTTTCTCTGTTGCCTTTGCTCACGAGTCTGCGTGCCTTAGATTGGTAGAATATTTATATATTGGTAGAATATTTATATATTTGACTCAGTAAGCTTTAAGAAGGGATGTTAGCACCTGTTGTCAGTAGGTACAAAATTTAAAGTAAAGTCAACTGTGGAAAAACAGTAAATGTCCCTGTTGTGAGTATTAAATGTTGATAATGGTTGAGGTGTAGGTTCAGATGTATTGATGAAGTGGCAAAATTGACATTGCTGCATGGTGTGTAGTAGTAGATCTGGAGCTTTACTTTGATTCCAACCCCCCATTTATCCTGCTGTTCATCTTTCTAACCAGTACAATTTCCAACAGAGGATTCTTAATGCCTGTGTAGATTGAGATAACTATGAAACTCCAGAGCTCTCTCAAGATTTTCATCATGGGGGATACATCAAAAGGGAGATGGCTTTGTTTGCCAGATTGGCTATGCAAAGCACTTCTGTAAAAAGGAAATAAGACTTCATCCCAGTGAAATAGTGAAAGCAGAGGATGAGTTTCTGCCTTGTGCTTGTGTGAGGAGGAGCCCTGTGGAGCCATCATTCTGCTTGGCTTCTGGCATGGACTTGCCTGTAAGCTCCTGTCTGAACTGAGCACAACAGAGTTGTTGCTTGGGCTTCCTGAGTATTCTTGAATTTAAATATTGCAGGGATCAGATAAAAAATGTTTGTTTACTTATGTACTTTTAAATATAAGCAGGCAAATGATGCTGGCCATTCTCAGCTACTTGTCACTTTATTAAAGAAGAAAAGAAAGCAAATAATGGATTATCTGTTTAGTTTGGTTACTTTTGGCTTTTTTAAACTGTCACTCTACTGTATACAGAAAAAATCTGAGGAAAGGTTCTTTGTTCTCTAAACTCAGCCATTTTCATAGATGCAGTAAAATAAATAATTCCACTGTTGTGCAGTGATAAAAGCTATTCTATATCTTCCCAGTATACATATATATATGTATGTATGTATATATCACCAGGTTTTTGCACATCTTTGCATGCACACTCTATTTTGCCTCCATTTTCATCCTCTGGCTGGTGAAGTGCTTCATCCCAGTGAGCAGTGAGACCCACGCCAGCAGCCACAGTGCTCATGGGCACCTCTCTCTTGGGCTTGACTATTTAGCCACTAAACAGAGAAGCATAGGTTTTTTTTTTATTGATAGTTTTAGAAAATTAATTGTCCAGAAATATAATTTTAAAATTCCAATGCTGATAATTTATAAAGGTTTGAAAGGATATTTTTAGAGAAACAAAACTTGCACTGAGTGCTCCTGAAATCACACTGAGCTCTTAAGCGTTCTTTTGTGTGTGTGGTGGTTTCTATAAAGGAGACAAAATACTCATTTTTAAAGGCGAAAAAAAAAGTGTTGAATGTAAATAAGAGCATGGTTGGATTATTAATGATCACAGCATCTCATTGCTGTTCAGTTGTAAGCACAAAATCTTTTGGTAATAAGCACTTGTTGGGTACAGGGAATCAGTCGGTGGTGTGTATTTGATTTTCAGTCACAGATTACATTTCCTGGAATTGTTTCCATTTCTTTACACAACAATGCCACAAACTGTTCTGGAACATGAACAAAATATGTTCTGGAACATATGTGCTCTCTACACATCCATCCTTTTTTATACCTTCCCATGATTAAATAGACCTTGAGCTTGAATGCTGCTTTTTGCTGCTCTCTGTGAAAGGAATAAAATGTTGAAATCTGATGGAACCAGAATAATTACCATCATTTCTCATGTGCTTTTACAAGCTGAGTTCCATACAGTTTTCTAAGTTTATAGGAATGTGAATTTCTTTATTCTTTTTATTGAACAAGACAATTTTTACCTTGCAGAAGTAGTTGCTTCCCTTCATCACTGGGGGATTGATTGGGAGGGAACGCTCTTGGCTTGTAAAGGTTCTCTGGAGTTGAAAGGTGGGACTGTCCCCAAGCACCCATTCCTATTGAATTCCAGTCCCTAGTGCTAGATGAGATTATGTTTAAATTATATTGACATATTTTTAAGAAAAGAGGAAGCATTCTTTGAAGTGACTTCTCATGCAGCAAACCTTTGCTGTAGAAAAAATCCTTGATCTCATATGATCTTCAGGTATTTCTCTTCCTTTGTCTTGGGTATGGGGTTTTTTTTAGTTTTATGTTGTGTTAACTGCTTTCTCCCTTAAATCCCCCTATAATTATTATTTTTCTGTACCTTGGGTTTAGTGTGAGTGCTTTATTCAGAGTGTTCTGCTGTTGAGCTGCAGGGATTTTTTTTTGCCAAAAGATGGAGGAATTTCAAGTGGGTAGGTAACAGCAAAGAGAAGGCTCCCTAGGAAATTTCCTCTGTGAAGTTAGTTTTGGCCCAAATTCCTCTAAACCTGCTGACTTTTCCCTTCATAGCCCTTCTGCTTCTCATCTCCTTCTGCTCTTCTTGGGTTTTTGCATTCTTGTAATCTGTTAAAAGAAGTAACTGTAGGTTTTGAAGAGGTGTGGGTATGAAAATACAGGAATATAAAGTAGCAAGAGTGTTTTGCTGTGAACATTGCTTACTTACTCTATTTGGAAATAATTTAAGTCATCTTCTGTGCCATAAGAAACATATGTTTGGGGAGGAGTCCATGGCTGAGGCTTTTTTCATATGAATTAGCAGTATGCAGCAAAGTATGACCTAGAAAATACTTGGACTCAGAATGGCAGAGCTGTGAGAATATCTAGTGTGAGTTATCATCAGAAAATAGTACTGCCATCTGACATTAAGATAATTTTAGTAAGAAATTGCTAACATTTGGATGGAAAAATCTCTAAAAAAATAATTTCCAGTCCTGTAAGCAGATTTAAAATCAAAGAATCCTGTATTTTTGCACTAGATCCAAAACCAAAACTGTAAGGCATACTGGGATTCCAATGCAGCATTTTCCCCAGTCCTTACCTCTCTTGGAACATTTAGAGGAGACTGGATTTAATTTTCTGTTCATGGTAGGTTTATTGAGGAATTACGTATTAAAGAAAAAAGAGGATGTTTGACTAGAACAATGTAAAGACATTATTTAAGCTTTCCTCACCAGAGGAAACAGAGGTTACTTAAGCCCTCTTAAGGGCCACATGTTAAGCACCACACATTATATTCTGCTGTGAGTTCTGAATCTTAAGGAAAAAAAAAAAACTTACACCTGTGTAGGTAAATTTTTATATTATTTTTTAAATATCCTTGTTGAAGGAGTTTTTGGATTTATATATTCCTAGTTGCAGGGAAAGTAGTTGATAGTCTTCACTTTCTTGTAAAACAAAACACAACTAAAAGGCAAAAATCTTTTTTTTTTCCTCTATTTCTCATGTGCTTCATCTCAAATTTCATTCTTTTTTTAGGGGAAAAACAAAGTTAGGCGAGTGAAGACCATTTATGACTGTCAGGCAGATAATGATGATGAACTCACTTTTGTTGAAGGAGAAGTAATTATTGTAACTGGTGAAGAGGACCAAGAGTGGTGGGTATGTATCTTTCCCTTTTACAGTTCCACATAACTTCTTTATGACTTTTATAGGAAAGCCTCTTTCTCCAAATGTGGAGGATTTATTTTTATTTTTGTTTGTAAGTGGTGGGTTTTGTCTTTGTTTTGCTTTGATTTTTGTTTGGTTTCTTTTTGCCTGAGCTAACAGCCAGCCCTTAAACTTCCATTAGAGAAAAACCCTTTTATTTGGGAGGGAGAGTCAGTTAGAACCAGCCCCACCAGGTTTAGCTTTATTGCTGGCTCATACAGCACATATTTACACACATCCCTCTCTGTAATGCACACAGCCTTTCATTAAGTGAAGAAGTAATGATTCTTACTCCATGTAACAAACTTGTACCCTCCATGAAAATGAGATGTGTAACTATCTTCAGTTCACCCAAAAGGTTAAGTTATACCTATAGGGATTGCTGAAAATCTAAAGAATAGTTTGCAATTAATGATATAAGCTGGTGGTTTTCTTCTTAAATGAGAAGCAGATAACATTTTGTTTCTCTTCTTCCCTCTCATATCCCTGTTTCATACCATACTCCCCCTATTATGGACTGCATATTGTTCAAGTGCTAACACCAGGCTTTTCTCAAACTCCTGTGAAGGCTTCAGCCTTTCTTGACAATCCAGCTTATGTCCCTAAAGCCCTGCTACATCATATTTCCCTGCCAAAGAATTATTCCTGGGGACAATGAGACAGATTTCATTTGACTAAAACAAATTCTAATTGCAGTGCTGCCTGTGATATCCTAATCTAAGGGCAGCACAACCTTTGCTGTTTTGTTTCCAGCTACGTTTTCTTCTCACTCATCATTTAAGTGTGGAAGATTTTCAACTGAAAAGCTGGTATCAAAAGAGCAGTGCCTAGTCCCTGATTACTGCTGCATTCCCTGCTGGATCTGTTTTTTGAAGTGCTTTCTAAGCCCCTTGGGATATGCCCAGCAAGTTCCATGAAGCGCCCCAGTCTGAGTGTTTCTGAGAAGGGAAACAAGGCCTGTTGACTCATATGCTTCAAAACTTTGGCTCTCCAAGAGGAAATGGCCAGCCCTGTATGTTTCCCCTTCCCATTTTGTAAGCTTGTGGAAGAGGAAGGAAAGTACACCATTATTCTGAAAGCAGTGAGCAGCATTGAAGCAGGATGAGAAGAGGATTATGTGGTCAGTCAGGGCTGCTGCTCCAGTGCTATTCAACAGTTGTTTATAATTATGCATTTTAAACATGGAAAGTTCATATAAAGTATTCCATTATTTTTGATGTCTTTGAACATCTTAGCTATTTCTTTATAAATAATAATTATGCAAAAGATATAGGTGGATGTAGCCGAAGGACGCTTAATCAGACAACACTGTGATTTGTTATAAACACTACTATGCACCTAAATCATTAGGTATCATACTAATTCAATGAGAAAACAGCTGGGCCTTTATCACCTTAAGTGAAACAGGCAGATTATCATAAATAACTTCACAAATATAGCAGACAATTCCCTTCAGTGAGGTGTTCAGGATTCATTCACTTAACTAAGATCAGTGGTTTTCAGAGAAGTTACTGAAAATCTGCCTGTCAGACAGAACAAACTCAGGCTTCTGTTTTGATTACATTTTTGAAATTCAGTGATGTATGTAAGTTTCCTTAAAAAAATTGAGTTTTGTTCTCTTTAGATTTAATTGACTTAATTTCTTTTATTTATAATGTACTTGTGCAATTTCATTTTGTTCCTTTACACAAATTCAAATGTTAACTAACTTCAGACTGTCCCAGAGGTGGTAGAGGCTCTGTGAGCAGGGCTGGTACTTTTGAATGAGTGCAGGCTGTGAACTCTGTGTACAATGCACATCTATATGTATATGTATATCTGTACCTTCTTCTCCTGTGTTGCAGATTGGCCACATCGAAGGACAGCCAGAGAGGAAAGGGGTCTTTCCAGTGTCCTTTGTGCACATTCTGTCAGACTAGTCAAAACAAACAAATCCTAAACTTGAGCATTGCACATTCTTCATGCAAGACGGGCTTTTTAGCAAAAGCGAACGCTGCTGCCTCCCTGTAATCCTGTGCACAACTGTATATATAGCTGCTGTTACAAATTAAGAATTCATTTAAGTTTCACCTCATGAGGTTGAATTCTATGTATTGTAAATATACTGTGTTATTCTGCCTTTGCCAGTATTATGGTAGCCTTGGAACCTGGCACGCCTTACCGGGTTTGTTGAAGCCATCCTGGGCATTTAGCACTTCCATCTCTGTCCGTGCTGTCCCACGTGTGGACTGCCAGCTTTCCAACATAGGTGGTCTCTGTCACCCACGTACCTGTACAGAAATGACTGTTCCTAATAACCTGGTATTCTCAATATACAATTAGCAGAAAGTTAGAATGAGTGAATGGTTTTGGACAATTTAAAGATCGGTCTGCAGTTCATAAGTGTATGCAGTTTACAGCTATGAAACCCACTTCGATATTTATTTAATATAGTGCTCAGTTAAGTGTAATTATGAAGACAAATATTCACTGACTTTACAGATAACAGTAATGTTTTACAGTGTGCATACAGCATTTCATGTTTATATTATGTGGACCTATGCCAAACTGTGATTGCAGTTCCCCTGTGATATTACCTCACTATAAAAAGTTACAAATTTATTTCATTTGAAAACTTACTTTAATGAAAATTAGTCATATTGTTCTTTAGTAGATATGTGTGAAATTTGCTGGTTTCTTTCACTGAATTCTTAGTAACCAAGGACTTCTAGCAAATGTTAACTGTTGACATTGTGCATGCATTTAGACGCTTACTTGAAACCTGCCTTTGTACAAAAATAGTACTGTAGTCATATAGCTACATTTGAGGAAAAGAACATTTTAACTTAATTGCTATTCAGGTTAATTGTGAGCTTGCAACAGTATTTGTTTATAGCTAAATTGGCTCTTTGAAAAATGATTTTGTGGATTTTTTTCCTCTGTCTTCAACCTTGCTAAAAGTTAGTTACCTAAAATGATTTTTTTAAGTGGTGGTATAAAGATAAATTTAAATTATTTTTCATGCTCTTAAAAGTGGAAGCTAAGATGACCTCTCGTGCATTTGATCAGGCTGGTAATGATAGATCTCAGCTCACAAGGATCAAGCTGGTTTTCATGGAGTTCACCAAGATGTAACATGTAATGGTCGTAACCCAGAGCACGAAGTAACAGACATACGGTCACAAAAGTAATTTCTAAGAAAATCTTTGGAAGGCTGCATTTGACCTGAGGTTTCTTGAAAGTTGGTATAAAGTTGCATTGCCAGAAAACACTTCAATATATTACTGGAAACTTTAATTTCCTGTGTCACTTTCAACATAATTTTTAATCTTTTGGAACATCATGCGGTTGTGTTTTTCCCATGGTTTGTCTGTAGCGGGTTCCATGACTTTCATATGTAGTTTTGTATTACTTGCTTTAAATGTTATTTTGGCTTCAGTACCTAGTGCTGCTATTTCAAAGCAGATTGTCTTGGCTGCATGGAAAGATTTTCATTTCATAAAAGCATATCTCAGACTTTCTGAGGACTTTCATTTCAAATACAGTTTTACAAGACTGTAGTCAGTGAATATTTAATTCTGTTTGTGGTTAATTTAGAAACAAATATCTGTCTAAATCCCACATGAAAAAAAATGCAAAACATTTATCAACTATTAATGGTTTTATCATTTATTTTAAAAAATTAATTCCAAAAAAAAATATGCAATGAGTGAGAGAGCCTGCTGGCATCTAATCTTCAGTATTACCAGCTCCAGTATTTCAGACTTTATTCTGTTTTTATGGAAAGGAAGTCAGGTTTAGCATTTATTTAGCATTCCATTTTATCCATTACTACAATGTTTTAAGTTGCATTAAAGAACAAAACCTATTCACTTTTGTGGTCAATTGTATTTTTAAGTGATCTTGAAATAAACTGATAAATGCAAATCATATAAAGAAAACCTAGGCATGTAAAATTATGTAGAGTCAAATGTCTATTCTTTTCTACGCTCTTTAAAATAGTATACATATGCATTTTATAAAATTAAATTAGTTCCATAAGGAACAATAGTTCTGTTTATTCTGGCTTATTGTGGGTCATAAGAAATCTGAAAATGTATGATATTGATTGAGTTTAAGTACAGTATTATATTTGAACTCAATGAGCCACTGTCTGCAATTTTGTATATGACATAGTATTTGGAAAGTCTAAATCTTTATGGAAAATTAGCTGATAAAGGGTTGGGGGGAGGGGCAGGGGAAGGTGCCCCCAGAGGGGGAAGTTTGCTCTGCAGATGATGTCTTATTTACTGTTGAACAACAGTTGCTATTTATTTTTTTATTACATAGTACATCAACGTGTACAGAAATCAGATCTGGTCATGCCACTAGTTAAAATCTTGACTTCTCATTGAATGTTAAGGTAAAACATCAGTACACATGTCTATTCACATGTATTTAATGTGACAGTTTTTGAGTACTGTATGTGTTAATTTCTACTTTTTTAATATTTAAAATTGCTTTTAAATAAATGTATTCAGTTGATCCCAGATATCTGAACGAGGCCCTTTTTGTCAACTGGAATATCTTGTAGGGAGAAAGTCTGGATTCCAAACAGGTAGAACTAAGGCACTTGAAATGTTTTCTCTTTAATATAAAGCATTCCTTATATAATGCAATTAAATGTGTATCTCTTTAACAGCTGTTAAATATGGATGCAATTGCCTTTATCTGGAAAACTTCACTTACTAAAGTTAGCATCAAACCACTTGTTTTGTGCATGAGTTTGGATTGCTTTCTGTCTGGCCTCAGCAGGCTCTGTGTTGTTTCCCCAGCAGCCCATGGGGCTGAAGGAACCATCCCCAAGCCCTGTCCCTGGGCAGGAGCTCCCAGCAGCTCTCACACCAACTAGAGCAGTACTAATCTTTCCTGGATGGAGTGACTTCCTTGCTGAGAATTTCAGGCCTGACCCAGCTTGCTAACCCAGAGGTTATTTTTTCCCCCATCTCTGACTCAGTTCTTGGATGTTTCTCATTTAAGATCCATTCCTGTCAAAGCTACTCCAAAATGAACAAGTCACTTGAAATTGCTAGAAAGCAAGGAGAACATCCTTTAGCCAGAGGAAAAGCTGGAGTGTGGAGCTATCAGATCTGGTTTGTATCAAGAGCAGTAGCTGCCAGAGCACAGGGCTCAGGAGACTGCTGTGGGAGAGCTTCTTCAGGCTGGATTGTGGCACTGGTGATGTCCCACTGTCACAGAACATCCTGCTTGCTTTGTTTGGGCCTTTCAAATCTACATGGGCTCAACATGGGGGGGTTGGAGGGGGGAAATATGGATATGGGGCAGGGGAATCAGTCTGGTTAAATGTTGTGCTCTTTCTCAATTTCTGCTGTGTCACAGTATTTCAGATAACAGCATTCAGAGAGACATTGACTCCCAGCAGCCTCAGTTCTCTGTCATACTTGTAGTATGTGTTCTTCGGTGACATGTATTGATTTCTTTTGCTAAGTCAAAATTGAGGTGCATATCTCATATACTGTTTGGAGCAGCAGAGAACAAGACAAATGCATGCCCAGAGAAGTCCCTTGTCATTCAAAGTTTCAGTCTCCTTACTTTTCTCCTGGCAAGCCTAAAGCTCATAGTTAAACAGAAGATTGGCAGACTGTACCAGTGAAAGTGGTGCAAATATTAAATACCAAAGAATGAAGCTCAAAATAGCTCCCCACTGCACAACAGAAAACAAACAGTTCAACCATATAAACCTGATTTATTTTCAGGTGCTTCCCCTCCCCAGAACTCTCTAGTTCTGTGTGATAGTTCACCTGAGTATCAACAGAAAAACACTTTATTTTCCCATGCTCCACACTGTTACATAGTTTCATGCCCCTCACACCCTGGACTGGGAACCTTTCTATGCCATGAAACCAGAACTAGACAGAGGAGTAAATGTCCATAAGAAAATAAAGTTCAGCTTCAGGCCTTACATTCTTACAGAGAGCTTCTCACCTTAGGAGTTTAAGGCTCTCAGGGATGCTTTTATTAGACCCTTTAGCTCTTCTGAAACAGCTGGAGGCTTTTCAGGTGGATGCAAAATGCACACCCGACTGTAAGATGTTTTCCTCTGCATAGCTGCAAGACAAACATTTTTCTTATCTAATACAAACTAACTATTCTAAGTTGTCTTAATGATACTTTTAGAGCTATACATAACAAGATTTACAGCTCTGTCATCTGCTGAGGGAGTGCTCAGGTTTCTTCTTGAGATAAGCTAAGTGCTGTTTGTCAACTCGTGCTCCAGCTGCCACCCCCCCCGAGCTGCAGCAGGCACAAAACCTGCACGTCCTGGCTGGCTCTGGTCAGCTGCTGCTGGGGAACAGTAAAAACGATAGTGTGTCATGGTACAGGCTCTGCCTTGTTCCTCTGTGAATTACAGAACAGATCCTCCCGCCTGCAGCACGGCGGATGTCTGCTCCTCTCCTTTGCTAATGCTGGGGGCAGGGAGCAAACGTGGTGACAGCTGTCACATCTGCTAAGCTGGCAGAGCAGAGGGGAAGCTCATCAGTCATTTTCTGCACCACCTAAGGAATGTTTTCCAGCTTACCTGGAACTTTAAATCCAGTGTTGACTCGATTAATGCTGTTCCTACCAGTTTGACCTTGGTTCCTTGTAGTGTCTGACCAGAAAAATCCCTTCCCCTTGTGCTTTTTGCTCTTCTCTGAATGGCTGTATGGGACCAGGTCCATTTCCACATGGGTTTTTTCTTTTCCCTCAAGGCTTGAAGATAATTTTGTGCCTCAGTTACCACCAGAAATTATGAATCTGATTTCTCTCTCACAGTCCCATTGGGTGGATGAATCAACCCTGAGCAGTCAAACACAACTGCTCTAGAATAGCTGTATTAGAGGCTGTTTCTTGTATTTCATTTTGTTCACTTCAAAACGGTAGCATTAGGCTTTGTTTTTTGATAAGTAATTAATTTCCCCAGCCTTTTCCTCAGGGAATGCTCCAGGAATAACTTACTACCTCTGTCTGCAAACTTACAAGCCTAAGTTGCTCTTAAACCTGTTTTAGTAAAGTAATGTTTTTCAGTTCTCCCTGCTCTCACATCCCTGCTACAGTAGGTGTCAACAGTCCCTCTGAGATGGGGTTCTTAGTCTTTAAATAAAATACAAAACTTAGGTATCAGAAAGGACTGAAATGTGCTCCTGAACTTCAGACTGAAGGAGAGACAAGGCACCTTGAGCTGAATGTGCACAAAAGAGGTCAGCAGCTGTTTGGTGATTAAGCAGGGGTTTATTGGGGTTTCTGTTGGAGCCTGCAGATTTCCTTAATGACCTGACACCAGTGTTCACTTGCTGCTTTAGACACCTCAAAGACAAAGCAGACTTTTTGTCAAATAAGTAAAGGTTCTATTGCCTGTAATCACTTGTCTATTTGCATCTTTTCCCATCCATGGCTCCAGATCTATATATCCAAATGCCTTCCCTTGATTCACTGAAGGGTTTGAATTCAGAGCTGTAGCCCTGCTTTAACAGTAGGCAGGAAAGCAAGAGCCCCAGGCAGTGACCAGTAAGTGAGCTGCAGCCAGCCACATGCTCTCACCTCAGCTGGGACTTTCTTATTGTGTGGAAACGCACCCAGGAGCTGGGAAAAAAAGCCTTGTGGAGCAATTTCAGGACCACTGCAGTAGTTCTGACCTCTCTGGATAGAAGCATGGGGATGAAGGGCAGATTGGTGATCCAGGATACTCCTCTCTCTGTCCCCCCTACAGGAGCTGGGCCAAGCTCTGCAGAAAGAAACAGGACAACAAATGCTAAACCTGCCTTGATAGGGTGCCCAGAGCTGCTTAAAAGGGAAGCTTGGCAGTCTGGACAACAGGAAACATCTTCATCTGAAGTGAACTGACACCAAGTGATGCTGGAAGATAGGGAGTTCCAAGGCTTTGGCAGAGTATAGAAACAAATCTGAGCTCTACTTGTGCTACAAGGTAGAGATGTGAGAAGAGCAGGGGATGGAGGCCATCACAAACCACAGCTTGGACACCTTTGAAGGAGTGTAAATGACTCCATTGTTGATGACAAGATCAATCATAAGGAGTGAGCAGCTCTCCTGTGAGCACTTCCTCTAGACTGGCCATATACTCACCTGAGAGCTCAAGGTGATGCAAGCTCCTGTGAGGAGTGAGGGTTCCTTGTCCAGGAGAAGCAGCAAGATCTTAGCAAAGAACACTTGGGGTGGGAGGGCAGCAGGGCAGAGAGACCATCTGTCAGCATTATGCAAGGAGCTGCTGTAATAGCTGGGCCCTGAGAAGGAGCAGCAGGGCCTGTTCCCCCACATCCTCCACTCCTGTAAGCAAGGAGGTGCTGCTGCCCTGCCAGAGCTTCACACAGGACCCAGATCCACCCTTAGATGTGGTTCTGGCACCCACAGTTCCTCCTTGGAGATCTGGAACAGTCACCTTGCTTAGGGACAGATCATCTTTTAACTTGGCACTTACATTCCCAGCCAGGTCTGTCTGGATGAGGTGCTGCTGGGTCCAGCAGAAAAGCTCCTTCTGTTCCCCCTTCCCTGCTGGGATGTAGAGAAATTCGAGAGGAAAAAAACTCCAAACCAAACCAAAAAACCCAAGAAATTTGGAGGTGGAAAACCCCTCTCTACTTTAAAACCGTTGAGAGCAGGATTTGTTCCTCTCATTTGCCCATGGCAGTGTTCTATCTGAATGTTTTCCATATAAAATGTAACCCCTAGTAATGTTTATTTAGATGGGGGCTGCCAGGGGTCATCGCTTCCCTCTGATTGTAGAGCAGGAGCCTGCTCTGCCCATGATCCCCAGCTTTACTGCTTTCCTGGTGGGATGTAAACAAAGGCACCACATGAAGTACTTGTGTACAGGGGTCCCAGTACCTGTGGGATTGCTCTGCACCCCAGCCTCACTGCTGCTCAGCTCTCCATCTGCTTTGGGTAAAAGATAGGACTTGTAGCCATTGTGGCAAGACATGGGCCTTGGGGGCTGCAGAGTGAAGCGAAGCATCACAGCCCCCCACCAGTGAGTAAAGCTGGGAAGCAAAATGCCATTTAGAGAAATTACCTTAAGACATGTTACCCACACCTAATCCCTGTCCCTTCCTGAAAGGGATTGATGGTACAGGACAACAACAGCATCTGTTGCTGGAGGGAGAGCTTCCTGAGGAGCAGATGGAGAGGCCATGTCCTGGGGGGACCCTGACTCCTCCTGCAACCAAGATGTCATCAGTTGTCAACAGGATGGAGAAGATGAAGAAGGAACAGAACAAGGTGCCTCAGAGATGGCACAACTGCTCTGGACTCTGAGTGTAGCTCTAGAGATGGAAAGAGCTCTTGGGGTTTGAAGGAGAATGTAGGCCTTGATGAGTTTTTCTTTGCTCCTTCAAAGTTAGTCTTACAGACAATGTCTCACTGAATTGGCTGCCAGGCTGGATAACCAGGCCGTGACCATGGCAGGGACATCACCTGCATTTGGGGTTGCCAACAGCCCTGTCCCAGGATGTCGCTCCTTCCCTGGGCACAAGCCTGCAGCCCCAGGTGCTGCTCGGGCCGGGGCAGCTCCAGCAGAGCCTGCAGGAGACTGGTGGCGATGGCTGGGTTTTGTTACACACCTTTGAAGCCTACAAGGTGCTCCGGCATGTGGCTGCTCCCTTCCCATGGCTGCAGAGCCTCGCCCGTGCCCCGCTGTGCTGCGTGTGCGGCCCGTGAGGACAGGGCCCTAGCTGGCTCCTCACGAAGGGTCTCTCCTGCCCCCCGGGATGGATGTGGGGGCTGATGCCAAGGCTCTGACCTGCCCCCGTCCTTCACCCCGGCCCGGCGGGGTGAGCCCCCCGGGAGTGCCGCTGGCCCGCGGGGGCTGCCCGGGGAGCCGTGGCCGCTGCCCCGGGGCCGGCGGGGAGGGAGCTCGTGAGGGGCCCGGGGATCGGGGCCGGGCGCGGCGAAGGTGCCGGGGCCGCCTCTCCCTCCCCCCGCGCCGCTTCCTTTTATATCGATGCGGCACCGCCGCCCGCAGCCACAACCTGCGGCCGTGACGCCGCCGGCAGCCGGAGGGACGAGGCTGCGCCCCGTGCCCAGGTAAGGGCTGCCCGCGCCCCCCGGGCGGGCGGAGCGGGGCGCGGAGGCAGCGGCGAGGGGCGGCTCAGCGGGAGCGAGAGGGAGATGGGGATCGCCTGAGGAGCCGGGAGGAGCCTGAGCGGAGCCGTGGGGTGGGCGCCCGTGGGGAGCCGCGGGGTGGAGAGGAACCGGGAAGGAGCCGGGGCAGCCCCCGCCCCGCTGTCCCCCATTCCCGGGCGGGAAGACGCAGCCCCCGCAGAGGATGCTCGGCACTGCCCGGGCAGCTCCGCGCCTTCCCGGCCGCCTCCCGCGGGCAGGGTGTCTGTGGGGCCGCGGACAGAGCACCAGGGCGGCCGGAGGCGGCTCTGGCCGAGCTCCGCTTCCCCCAGGGCACGGGGACTGCGAGGGCCGGGAGGGGCCGGGGCGGGTCCGCTCCTGTGTGCGAGGGGTGACAGGCCGGGCACGGGGGTCCTGGCAGATCCAGCGAGCGCTGTGACAGCCCTCACACCAACCCACACCACCTCCAGTCAGTGCCCATGGAAGCCGAGCAGCACACGCCGGGCTGGCCGGCCTCAGGAGGAAGCCATGGTTCGGTCCTGTGTGCCATGGGTGCTGCGTGTGGCCGTCCTGGGCTGGGAGCAGCACCGACCATGTTAGATGGAGGCCTTTTGTACAGACGCTGGGTGCCAGGCCGAAGACTTATCGTGCGTCCTTGTTCATGCAAATCTTGTGCCTAAAAGTTCAGCCCAGCAGGCAGAAATGCGCTGGACTGGCTGGTGAGAGGGTGAGCATTTCTGCTTTGGGGATCTGGTACTTCCTCATCTGGGCAGGAACGGTGCTGTGGTTGTGATCGTGACTCTGTGTGAAAACTGCCCCTCTCTTGAGCAAGCTGCAGAGTTTCAAAAGGGTTAGTGCTGAAGCAGAATAGCACAGAGCAGCCCCTAAATAGTGAACCACCTGGCTGTATGGTTTGGAGCAAAGTTACCCTTCTGCCATTTAAAAATGAACTCAAATCTCTAATTATCCATTTTTAATATATGTAAAAATGTGTACATTCTTTAATTTAAGGCCCAAAAAGCCATGAAGATGATGCTTATTCAGGGTTTTGTTAAGTATGTGATTAAAACAGTAGAAAGGCCCTTTTTTAAAATTCAGACAAAGAAAACCCTGCATCTGCACCCCAAACTGAGAAGTGCTTTGAAGAGATGTGGAATTTTGGTGGAAGTTTAATGTCCTCTTTGTTTCAGAGCTTGACTGAAAACAAGGTTGGCAATGGCTGCTGCCTGTTTAATGTTGAGGAGGACAGAACTGATGCTGTGGGGAGTGTTCATGGTGCCTACATGAGCTCTGAAGGACTCTCTCAGATGCACATCCTGGGTCATTTCAGTGCTTGGCTCTGCTCAGGGTCATCTTGCCTTAGAGAGAGGCAGCATTGGCTGCATAGCTCCTGCTGGGCTCCCTGCTCAGCAGGGATCAGGAGCCTGTGCCTGTCCAGGATGCTCTCAGCTGCTGTTGCAGACAGCAGTCCCTCCCTGCTGCTCACTCTCTGGGAGCGCTGCTCAGGCCAGGGGCCTCACCAGTGCATTCTCTGAGAGTTGCCACCATTTGCTTTCCCAGGGTGGGTGATGAGGTTTCCTCCATGGCTCAGCACGAGCCCCTGGCATGAAGGAGCTCCAGAGCAGGTCTGAGGCAGTGCTCTGCAGGGACACTAGGAATCACTCAGCATCCAGTAGAACAGTTGTACCAACAGGACTTTTAAAGACAATTCCAATAAAGTCCAGAGCATCCTTTTCTCTCTCTGAGATCAATAGTTCAGACTGCTCAGCAAAGAGTGTGTGTGATGGATTTTCAATAATCAGCACAGCACAGCTCAGGCTTGAGAAAAAAATTGTTAGGCCTCATTCTGTGCCTCTAAATGTGAGTGTGCCCAGCAGGAGCACTGAGGGGAGTTAAAAAACATTAATACTGCCTCTGAGCATGGAAGGGCACAGCCACTCTCAGCTCCTATTTATTTCTTTGTACTCAAAGGTATCAGAGGATACGCAGTGGTTCACAAAAATAAAGACTGGTATTTGAGATACTTCCTGTGCTTGTTGGAGGAGAACAAGGCCCAGAGTATTTTGAAAGTAAAAGCATATTTCCTGTGAAAAACTGCTGAAGTGACGTGCGAGATTGTTTCGGGGCTGGAGGCACAGGCAATGATGATTCAGGCCAGCAGCGTTGGCTGCTGTGGGGCCGAGGGGAGGGTGCTGAGCCCCAGCCTGTCTAAACCTGCACACAGGGCACAGGCACAGCCTCCTGTGCTCCTCTCACTGCCCTGGGAACAGGGAGCCAGGCTGTGTCCTCTGGCTGCAGACAGCCTCAGGGCTTGATTAGGGACCAGAGTTTGGTCTGGCAGCAGGGATGAGCAGACCTGCTCTGGCTGAGTACATGCTCCAGAGGCTCCATAGAGAGCCAGTGCAGGTCTCTGGGCTACCCAAGCACAAAGGTGATTCCATTGTGGTATCAGGACTCCTTCTCTAAGCTGAAGGTCATTCCTGCATTGCTCTCTCTACCCTGACTTAGAAAGACTTGTCTCTGAGGTTAGCTCAGTCCAAGAGCTGTCCTCCTGATAGTCTGGATTAGGTTTTCATTTAGTGCTTATCATGGCTGCAAGTCTGCTTATCAGCTGAATCACTGCCCCCATGCAGACCTGCATGGTTCCACAGGGAGCTGAATCCAGCTCTCTGGCTCCCAGGAGCCTTTTCTCCCCTGCAGCAGCTCAGCTCTGAGGGAGGAGGTGGCTGGGAGCAGAACACAGCCCTGACAGTCTGCTGGAACACAGTTGCTGGAGCTGGTTTTCAAATCTGCAGCAGGGCTGTATCTCACAGTGGGTAGGAAGCACTTTGCACGGTGTCTGCAGTTACTCAGCTGTTGGAAACCTTTGTTCTGTGCTGCTCTGTGAGGAGCTTGATATAGCTTGGATTTTTTTTTTTTTTTTTTTTTTTTTTTTTTTTTTTTTTGGTGCTTGAGTTCTATTACTGTCCTTGCTGGGTATATTTTAAAACAAAAATTACACACATGAATTTATTCCCTTGAGGTCTTTCTGCACTAGAGATGCTCAAACCGAGTGTATGTGTGACCTTGTGGTAATAGGTGGGATAAGTCTAATAGGTAGCTTTGGTTTCCATTCCCAGCAGTTTTTCAGGTGATGCAAGCTGCTTTTCTATCATAAAAATTCATTTCTTCTAAAATTTCTTTCTAGAGCTGGGTTTGCTATCTGTTTTGCCACAATGCTCTATGATTGATCTACCCCAGGGTATCTAGTGGACAAACTCATTTCTCAAAGGCTTGCTGGATAGAAAGGGAAAAAAAAAACAAACAAGTCTTCTGACTACAGCAGAAAAGCAGGCATTTTATCTGAGTCTTGCTAAGACAGTCTTTGTCTCAGCTGAGAAATAGGACCCCCCCAATCCTCAGCATCTGCCTTGTTCCCAATCTCGAGGTCAAACCTCCTGGCCACAACCCTCTCTATTTAAGAAAAAGATGTAGACACAAGTTGTAATCTGTGCTATGAAAATCTAATCTGTGACCTAATTTGTTGTGATACCATGAAGAACCTGTCAGCAGCAATCAGCGTAACCCGTGGCACGGATGCACTGCCGCCTTTCCAAGGGAGCTCGCTCGCCAGAGCCCCAGAGGAGAGGTGTCGTGGCCAGTGAGTGCATTTGGGCTCCTCCACTGACAAAGCTGGGGATAATGCAACTCTCAGGTCACTTTTGTTATTCTTTTAAACATGGAAATGGTATGGGCAGTCTTACTACGTGAAGGGAACCTCTTCTGAGGATCCCTGTGGAGCAGGCTGGTTTGAAACACGTGGGAAGGAATGAGGTGTAACCAAAACTGGACAGTTTTCTGTGCATGCCATAATAGCTGTTTACCTGTCTGTTGTTCATTCTCCATGGCCATGGCAGCAGCTTGGATGAAACCAACTCACTGGGTGAGTGGTTAGAGGAGGGACTTGTCTGAATAACTTCTCACCAGTGGGAGCTGTGGTTGCGTGGGCTGATTCTCACAGGGCAAAACTGGCTGGCTTCTGGTACAGCCCCTTTGGGCCAAGTCTGTTGTCCTTTAAGAAGAAAAAATAAGATCTTTTTTGGTGTACTGCTGAAAATACAGCACTGTCAATCTTGTTCTGCAAGAGTAGAGAAGGAAGGAAAGGTTTGCAGGTCAGGAATGCACATGTAATCGGCTGAAAAACTGGGAACGGTACTCCTAGGTCCCTGCACAGCTACATCTGTCAGGGAAAAATCTTAACTAAGAAACTGCTGCTGTATCAGAAACAACAGAGCTGGGCTTCCATTTTGATCGTTCTAGAAATTGCTGTTTGGTTTTTTTTTAATATTATCCTTCAGATGCTTTACTTGAATGTATTAAATTAAAATTTACAGGGGAATGCAGTCTCTTAACAACTGCTAAAATCCATGTCTGGTTAGTGAGACCATCAACCCATTTGGACTCTGAGATCCAGTAACCTAGATCCAGTAAAATGCATGTGCATGATCTGATCTGCTGCCTCCCTTTCTCGCCCTCACTGCAGCTACCTGTGCTGCTGTTAAGGCATTAGATCTTAAGACATCTTCTTTATTTTGAGCCTGCCCTTTATTTTCAGTGCTTTGTTCCCTAGCATACATTAGGTGTTTGTTAGCATAGAATACTTGCATTCTGATAGTAATTTGTGTGTTCTTTTTTTTGTATTTCAGTGTACTTTTACCACTCTGAGCACTTAGAGCTCAGGTTTCATTGTATTATTTGTTGATTTTTGTTCACTCCAGACTTTTCCCTCCACCCACTCACTTCCTCTCACAAATGTTTCCTCATTTCACCACTTTTTCACACCCATTTCTAGCACAGGGTTGCCTCCCACTGCGGGCAGGCTCAGCACTTCATCTACCTCAGCACTTCATCCACCATTCACCTCTGCAGGAGATGGGTGACAGATCCAGGTGTGAGGGGAGGAGCAGAGGGAAGAGAAGGTGTTTGTCCGTGTCAGGGGAAAGGCACGGTGGCAGGGAGAGGAGGTCTGGGTGCAGGTGTATTTTTGGGCAGCAGTACCAAAGGAATGAAGCATTGTGGATGTATGAGTGGAGGGAGTGAAGGTAGAGAGTGCAGGTGGTTTTATGCAGGGGCACAGCACAACCTCTGTGTGTGCACAGCTGGGAGACAGCTGGGCATGCTGGGCTGGAACCTCTGAGGTTTGAGGAAGGTGCATCTCCAGACCACAGTGCAGCCTGGCCAGAGGCCCTCAGCAAAGCACAGGCAGCTGAGGTGGCACTTGTGATAGCTCCAAGTTTTAATGTGCAGTTTTGTTCTGTCTGCCTTTTATTTTTAACAAAAGGTTTCTCACCTCCCCTTGGACAGCATCAATTTCTTAAACCACAACGAGTGCATCTGGCAGCTTACAACCTGTTAAAAAGAGGAAAAAATACCATGGTGAAAATAGCATGTCTGTAGTTTTAAATTAGGTAAGGGCTAAAATTAGTAGGAACAGGCCTGTCTGTGTCTGTGCAAACCAGCAGAGAATTAACATTCATCTGATGCTGAGCAAGGCGAGCAGAGGTTTGCAGCTCACACTTCCTTCGCCTTGTCCCACTCCTGTCCTTGCGGCTTCGCTTCCCCGCAGGGCTCAGTCACCAGTTAGCAGAAAGCTGTGCACATACCACTAACCTGGTGCCAATACTGAGTGCTACTTTCAGCACTGGGAAGTGTTAGCAACAGCCAGAGCTTTTTTGCCACCCTCCTTTAATTTCTCTGCTCAGCTGCTGTGAGTGCAGCGTTGGATGCATCGTGCTGAGGTCAGAGCCCTGGATGTGGCCCGAGTCCCATGCTGGGGCCCGGATCCACCCACCATTTC
Organism: Melospiza georgiana; assembly: GCF_028018845.1. Classification (NCBI taxonomy): domain Eukaryota; kingdom Metazoa; phylum Chordata; class Aves; order Passeriformes; family Passerellidae; genus Melospiza; species Melospiza georgiana. Next base: position 145,256,806 of record NC_080430.1, on the reverse strand, counting down.
CTCGGTGAGATAGGAGCCCCCAAGACACTTGTTTTCTCTTCCCAGCTGTGGTTTACTTTCCTCTTCTGTAATTGTGTTTCTGTTAACAGGGCTGCAGTAAAAAACAGTTGCTGAATAATTTACCTCACTAGAATAACTCTCGGGTGGTTTGGCTCTTTGCAGACTATTTTTCATCTCACACCCTGGTGTCGTTTTCATTCACAGCATGCAAACAGGTTTATTGGTGCAAGCTAAGGTGTGCAGCAGACTGGTGATGTGTTTGAGGTGGGGAGAACAGCCAGAGCCTTCACCTCTCCCCCTCCTTCCCTGGGACCTGCCGTGCTAGGCCCTGTGCCCACTGCCTAAGTCAGACTCCTGGGAGTGAATGTTCTTCCCCCCAGCACATCCAGAGGAATCAGAGGTCACTTGGAAATCAAAATTAAACGATGCCTTAGTGCAGCTTTGAAAAGGGCTACTCAAAGGGCTGGCGTTGCTCCAGTGCGGTGACACTGGTGACCTCCCTCCTGTAACAGCACCAGTAAGGACTCTGGTTTGGCTCTCAGTGGCCAGGGGTGGCTGCTGAGCTTCACCCTGGGTGGCAGGGCTGGATTCCCACTCCTTGCACCGTGCTCCCAACCAGAGCATGCACAGTGCAAAACAGGGAGGGCTGGACTGTGCCAGGCTCATTCCTGCCCAGAAACCTCTGCAGGGCTTGTAGGGGAGGCTTGTGAAGTGTCCAGGCTGCTTCAGGCAAGGGACAGGGACCATCCCCAAATGAGAAAAGCCACAGAAGACCTGGACTTGGCTTGTTTCCCTGGGCTGTGCCTCCTGTGAACTATCCCATGGAGGGACAGCTGGAAGCTGTCTCTGCAGGCTCATGCAGCAGCATGCTCCTGGCAGTGCGCAGCTATGTGATGCATGATTTATGTTCCACCAGCTCTGTGTCTTGACAGAGACAGGGGACAGAGTGTGATGGGGAGTGTCTCTGTGCTCTGCAAGCTCTAGGGATGGTTTGGTCTTCCACGGAGGTTTGTCTGGATCAGTCAACAAAAGTCATAGATAAAAACTAGGACCTTGATTCCCAGGACTCTTCTGGCAATCCCAGAACTGAGGAGAGCAGGTGCTCCTGCCTGTGAATCCTAACTCTCACTGCAGGACTTGCTGATGACCAAATTCCATTTTCTGTGCTTTAGTGGGTGTGTCAGGCATCCTGCTTACACTGAAGCATTAAGAAATATTTACTGTACATGTTAGTGTTCTCTTGTCAGTGCACTCTGAGTATCACAGATATCACTGGCAATGGCCTACTGGCATCCCTCAAATGTGGATGAAGAAGCCACTTCCATCTCTATTTAAGGACTGGGACCATGTTTCTTTCCCAGGATTACTGCCTTGAAAGGAGGTGGTTTTAGGAGAGCCTCCAGGTTGCAAATCTTATACCTCTAGTGCTGAGGATCCACAGCTGATACATCCTGGTTACTCGTATTACTATAATTGCATTTATGAGCAAAATCTGCTTTAGGTCCACTTGCACCCATTCTAAGTTTGCTGCTACCCCCTATATGCCTGGACATGACATGAATCACAACACCTCTGAAATACATTTATGCATTGAGGTATAAATGCACCTAGGACCTTTAGCTGCTGTTCATACCAAAAAAAAAAAAAAAAAAAAAAAAAAAGAAAGGTCTTTCAAACTTTGTGAGGTTCTGTTTGGTCTGTCTTTTTTTTTTTTTTTTTTTTTTTTTTTTAATTAAACTACCTGGTGTGAGAAGCACTTGGTGAATGCACTCAGAACTCTTGTTCTGTGGGAAAAGGCCTCCTGTGTGGGGACTGTATTACCCCATGTGCTTTTGCACAGGGCTCCCAGATCACATAGCTGGCACAGGAACAGTAAATTCTTCCTCCTGCAATGCCAGTCAGTTTGAGGAAGCAAGAAAGGAGAGCAGGGGCCCAGAAGGACAGTACTATGTTCAAGTGAGCACGTAGGAAAGGACTGATCCTGATAACCTTGAGTGCCTGCTGAGCCCTCTGGCAGGCTGGAGCATTATCCAAGCCCTTGGAGAGGACCATCTGATCCAAGGCCATCAAACAGATCATGCCCAGCACATTGCCCAGTGCTGCATGGGTTTGGAGCTGTTCCTGGGAAGTTTTCATAGACTTGAATATAGTTATTTGCATGTTGAACAGTGTCTGGGCTTTTCCTCTTCCTCTTAGCTCTGTTGGGCACTGCTGTACAAGTGTCTGCAAGGGAAGTTGTGTTCTCAGTCAGTGCCCAAATTGGAGTAACTTCCCCTGGACGGTGGCTCCCAGAACTGCAACCCTGTCTGCAGCAGCCCTGCTGGGGAAGGGGAAGAGCAGAGGCTGCTCTGCAGGGGGACTTTGGTGAGGAACTTCCCCTGGGTTTGTTCTCCTCCCCGAGTTCCTCATGCATGAGATGATCAGAGTCCTCATGTTCCCCGTCAGGTGACATTCACCAGCTGGGGTTTCTGCAGCAGGGGATGCTCATGGCCACTGGAGGGGAGCCATGGGCTTCCTGTGAAATCCCCTGTGGGATAACAGCACCCACCCCACCCACATTACTGCCCCTGTGTCCTGCATGCCTCAGCCTCTGGTCAGCCCTGCTGCTGGGAGAGCTCTGGGGGCAGTCAGAGGTGTCCTTGCTTCTGGGGGAAACCAGAGCCAGCCCCTGCTGGCCCTGCCTGCTGGGGTTCAGCACAGGGAGCAGATCCTCTTTCACTCCCCTCTGCTGGGAGCTGCAGCACCTGCTCGAGGCCAGGGAGACAGGAGGGAGGCGAGCCCTGTTCTGCCCCCAGTGCCCTGCCTGCAGCCACGGCAGTGCCCCCCAAGCCTTGGTCCAAGGGCAGGAGGTGATTGTTCACACCCAGCTCTCACCCACCAACTTGCCAAGCTGGTCTTCCTCCAGAGTTGCTCCATATCTGCTTTACCCTCTTCTGAAGGATGGAGCCCAGACCAACATTCAGGCTTTGCTGTGTTCCCTCAAGGTTTGACCTACTCACTCTCTGTCAGCCAGTTGTGGGTGTGTTCTAAATATTTGTTTAGCTCATCTTTCTCATATGTGCTGAATAGTTTCTGAGCTGGAGGAGCAGGCAGAGCATTGGCTTAGGAACAAACTAAGCTACCCCCTCTTGCTATGTTTTTACTTTGTTTTGTTTTCTTTCCTGCACTATTTTGTTGGGCTCCAACCCTGCAAATTTCACTGATATCAATAAAACACTGACAATTTCCCCAGTGGATCTCAGCAGAATCAGAACTCTTTGGAGATGAAAGCATATCAGATTGTGTGAAAGACATATTTTCAGAGGTCAATGAAATTCAGTCCCTTGTTCCAGAGCCTCCTTTTGCCTTAGACACTAATATTGCAGGTGCAGTAGGTGAATTTAGGTTCCAGCCCCATGAGAAGTTACACTAGTTAATACAGAGAACTTCAGAAATTTTCCTTACTCTCTCTGATGTAATTTTTATCCCTTGAGTGTACAGAGATTAAAAGATAGTTGATGAGCATACTAAACATTCATTGCACATTTCTCTTCCAGTATCCAGCTGACCTCAAATCTAGAATGAAATGAATTTGCATTTGTTTCTAAAAGTATCTTATTTTGTGAATCAAAATGTCAACACATTTGAAAATGGTCCCACATGAGACATTTGTATCTCTTGGAGTTTAAATTGCTGGATCAATGTCCCATTAATACTAAGGGTGTTTAAAGGACAAATTCTCTGCCTACTGCAGTGAAAATTTACCCCGAGGTATGACATTTCACCTGCCACTGAGTATAAGACTGTTGAATATAATGGACCGGAATAGCAAGATCTGCACATGCTGCTAACAAAAACGGGTGAGCAGCAGATCCCATTACAGAAACCTTCCTCTTTTTTTTTTTTTTTCCCTCCTCCTTTTTCAGATATTTAATCTTGCATGCTCTTTGCAGCCTAAATTGCTGCACTATTCAGAAGCTGGGTACAGTTTAGTCATGTAACATATGAGTGGATAAAGAGACCCCCCCCCCCCCCAAAATCTTTTGCTCAAAAGGGTGCAAGGAAATGAGAGCGCCAGGGTACATGCAAGGTCTGGTGGCACAAAGCCTGGATCCAGCCAGGGCACAGAGCTATGAGCCCATCACATGCTGTCCTGGTGGCAGCTCTGCTGATGGACAGGGCTTTGCCACAGCTCATCCCTGCCCTCACCATGGCTCTGTTCTGGGGGAGCAGAGGACAGTAGGCAAGTCTCGACCCCCCCCTCCTCACATGAAATATGGAGACAACTGGCCAGAGCTATCAGCAAACTAAAGCACTGCAAATCCTCTGAAGGCAGGGGCCCAGAGAAACTGAGCCTCAGGCAAGGTATGTTTACCCTAGGAAGTGCTGGCATAGCCCAGGAGAACATTCCAGAAAATTGCACCATACTGTCCCTCCCTTGCGCTGCCACGGAAACCAGATGCCAGGATGGAAAAGCACCAGGAGAGGAATAAAAAAGCTTCAAGTGCCAGAGAGCCCTGCTCAGCCCTACCTTCTGCTGGAGGCCATCTATGCTTCCCAGCATTCCCTGGTCTCCTGCCAATTCCCATCAACAGCTGTGGTTTGTGGTTGTAATGCTCAGCATTTGTCTCCTCTTTCTCCTAGCAGACTGCCCAAAAGCTGGATGTGCAGCATGCAGCAGTTCAGGAGACCCAGGACTCCCAGAATTGGCCTCTAAGTATGAAAACAAATCTTTCTTTACTCCTTTATCTTCTTCAAGGCCTTGCAAGTGTGGGTTTGTAAGGTTTCTGGGCCCTTCTGATGGCATTTGTGAGGAAAGATTACATAACACAGTGCTTTATAATACATAATTTTCTTTCTTTTAAAGAACAAAAAGTGCCAGCAGTAAACCTAAAGCTGGAATGCCAGCCCAGAGGCAGCCTGCTTACTGCATTTAGCAGATGAAATGTTCTTCACTCCATCATGCTTATTCCCAGTTTCTGTGTCTGTGTATTGCTGCTGAGGCTGCAGCTTGGGTAGGAGCGGCTCCAAGATGTTAGCAAGTGTCTGTTAGGAATCCCACTCCCTGTTTCAGGAGGCCCCAGAAGTTCATTAGATGTTTAATAACTTCCAGCCACTGCTGTGCTGGATGGACCTGAACCGGTGACCGAGGGGGGAAAGGTTCTCTCACACATTTGCAAACCCTGAGGCATCTGTTCCCCAGACACAAATTTGTCTAATTCCCCTAAACCACTGATGATCTGCCCTGAAATGATACTCCCATTCCCTTAGGAAATCCCTTGGGTTGATATCAAGTAGATAGTTATTTTTGGATTCTTTCCCAGAGAGAGTGCACTGTATTGCTCTGAACCCTACACACCAAATAAATATATCATCCTACTGTAGTAAAGGTTCAAAAAGTTTTATTGAAGGGGAAAGAGATTATTAATAATTAAGGGTAGTTCACTGTATTGGTTTTGAGCCAAGCAAAGCTAACAGGGCTTTTTTTTAGAGCAGAGATAAAAGTGTATAATATTGAGACTGAATTGATTGCAGCATTTAATGCAACATAAAGTCAATTAATGAATTTCAAGGGTTAACTCTGCATTAAAGTGAAACATGAAGCCCACAAGCAATGTATTAAGCATTTTTAAAGATTAGCAAAAGCAAACAAACAAAAAACAAAGCCACCCATTTTTGATTAGTAAATGCCTGTATTTTTTTCTTCCTGAGGGAGAAACTAATATTACCAATTTTACTTCTTTTATCCTAAAGCTCTAGGTTGTTATATGTATGTGTGTACTTTTCCTTCGCTCCCTTTTAGAATACAATAAAGCCTTTACAAGAAGGTGATCAGTGATTAATTCTAACAAAATCCTCCTACATCTGCCTGCAATATTCTTGTGGCAGGGATGGACAGGAGTGTAGAGGGAACATATAGGACAAACACTTTTGTAAGAAAGGCACTAAATGAGGACAGTTCTAAATTGGTACGTGCTTGGATCACCCCATGTTGTTTATTTACAATTTCTTAATTTAAAAGTATATTTTCTATTTCTCTGCAATAACAGAAGAACATGATATGGAAAAGAGAAAACAGAATCACTGGGTGATTAGCTGTACTAATGAGGATGAGGAAGGTTTTAAAACATTCTGCACTGAACAATTTGAATATTTATCACAGAATAAACCTGCAGCCATTCCTTCTCACTGACAGATATTATATTGTAATGTTGTTATTTTGCAGTGTTTCCCAAACCATCCACTTCTTCTGAAACCTTTATCCAAGTCCCAATATGACATGAGGTCTTTTTCTGCACCGTGGTCTCCTACTCTCTGCCCTCTTTCTTGGTAGCCATGCAGTCTTCCAATGGGCACACGTGCCCCTCTTTGCCATCTGGCCACGTTCAAGTCCTGAGTGCAGCCCCCTCTGCACTAAAGCCAGGCTTGTCACACTCAGCTGCGAAACCTTTCACCGGCTCAGGGGCAGAGTCTGGCATCCGAGCAGCAGCGAGTTGTGCCTTAGGACACAAGTGACCCCATTAAAACCATTTAGAAGCATGCACACTTATGACTGGCTCACTGCCCTCATGCCTCTCCTTGCTCTCACATGGTTCCCCAGACCCTCTCACATCCCTGCTTAAGCTGGTCTTCTTTGAGCAAACCACAGAAATGTATTCTCTACATCTGCCCCTACCAGCCTTTTAAAGTCAAATTCAGCTGATAAACAATTAAGATTAAAATAAGAATGGCAACATAATGGGAGCATGAAGGAGCAGGTACCATTTATCTTTTTTTAGAAGAAAAGAAAATATAATTGAAAAATAGAGTCCTGTGAACACTGTAACTAATGAATTGTAATTTTCTCCTGATTTGCATTCCGTGTGCCCTGCATTTCCCACTGGATCTTTTTCAGTGCAAAACTTCTCAGCTCCTCCCTGTTTCCAGCTCCTTCCTTCTCTGCTAAGTTCCCACTGCAGCTCCCTCAGTGTCTCTCTCACATCTTGCCAGGCAGGCAGGAGATGACCCAAGCAGGCTGACTGGGCAGTGTACACGTGCTGTTGAGTGTCCAGCACCACAAACCTGATTTCCAGGGGAGTGCAGGCTGTGTGTCCTGGGACAGGAAGAATGGCTACCTGGCATAGGCCAGGGGCTCACAGGCAAGCTGGAAAACAACTCAGAATGATCAGCCCCACTGCATAACACATTTCTGTGTGAGACACTGTGCTGCTCCAGCTTTTGTGCCCAGGTTTGTTGGTTTAGGACTAGCTTGGCTGTAGAAAGCCAGTGTGTGTAGCAGATCTTAGCATTTGTGTTTTTCTCTCATCTACAGCTTAGTCTGCAAGCTGCTAGGAGCAGGAATTGCACCAGTGGTTTTTTAAGGCATTGTACAAATATTTCCAATTTAGCTTTTTGCATCTGAAATTACTGAAGTGTAATGGCATCATTTTAGGCACTTGGAAGTTTTTGGAATGGAAGGTACCACTGCCAGGCTTCGTAGCCTTCTTGCTTAATGTCAGACAAGATATCTGAGCTCAGAAATATGGTCTAAGCTTCAGAGTTACAGCCTAGCACCTCCCAATAGAAGACTATTTTGCTTCTTTCAGGTTTTTAGTTTGTTCACTGCCTGAGACAGGAATCATTTAGAATCAGGAGAATATGAGCATGTATTTAAAAAGTCCCACTGGTTTGTGATGCAATCCTGCAGAGGCAGTGTGGTCTTGGGGAAAGCTGTCTAGTCTGATCATTAACATAATAGCTACCTAAGCTGTGACTCCAGGAACCCACATGTCTCAGATGGGACTCGATCCAGATTGCTATAAACAGGCACAGAAGGTTTCCTAGCTCATGCATGGGGTTTATCAGCTGGACATAAAAAATATTATCTTTTAATCAATTGGGAAAACTCGGAATAAGTTTAAGCAATTCCAATGTGCAATACCAGCTTTACTGTCTTTTCTTGCTAACTGAATATTAAACAGCTGTATCTGGTGCTATATTTAGCCCTAGGTGCCATAATCCTGCTCAGGAAAAAGGAAGAGAAAGACGTCTGGTGTGCAGTGTTGCAGTTCCTCAGCAGAGGAAGTGTTTAAGTGCCTGCCTAAATGCTTTGTTTCATGGAAGTGTTCATCTGCACCCAGTCTGTCTCTCACAGATTATAGCACAGGAAAGTCCTGGCTTTCCATTTCCTCTGCTAGCAAACTCTTCCTTGCAGCTAGAGGGACTTGTGCTTGTGGGACCAGTAAGGACTCTGTTTCTGTCCCTCGAGCTACCCAGGCATCTTAAAACGATTGTGCTCAAAGATTCTGCTTCATAACCCAAACATGCCTGCCATGAGGGTGATAGGTGACTGGGAATTTCTTATCCCACAGAAAAAGAGTGCTACCTAACCACTGCATATGAGGTCATGGGAGAACCTGCAAGAAAATGTGTGTACTGATGAGAAAAGGGTTTCTTTTCAGCAATTTGGTACACTAAAATGATTTTAATGTCTGCTGCTCTTTGGAGCATATTGATGGCATTGTGAAACAGCAGAATTATAAAGGTATACAACAGATGACTGCATCAAAACAGTGTAATTTTAAAGAGGTAGATGCAGTTGGTGAGTTAGTAACTAAATCATAGTCTATTTTTTCTCTCATTATTCAGTAGCCTTGCACTCAATATCACTTAGATCACACACAAAGATAAATTTTGTTTATAGAAGTTCAAGTGAATGCTGCAGAACCAGTTGAGGTTTTGATTTTTGATTTAAATTGAATTCTAGTTTTCAGACGGGACCAAACATTCAGGTCCTTTCAAACTGTAACAGTGGCACAAGGGCAGAACAGCAGCAACAGTGACCCTGCAGTGCTGTGATGTGCTGAGCCCCTCAGCTCGTGGTTGTGCCACTGGAGCTCAAGGAACAATCCTGTGCAGCCTGAGATGCTGTCCTTGCTCGTGTCTTGCCCAGCAGTGCCTAACACTGTTCCATGAAGTCCATGTTTACTCACTGAATTTTGTAATTGTCCCCTGAGACTGATGCTCTGCAGAGCCCTTCCCTGAGGTGCTTTCATTAACTTACCTATTTCCCCAACAGAAGATTGCAACTTCCCCTGTGATGTGAAGTGGAAACTAAGAACAGCTGTAGCAGAGGAAACAGCTGAGGCAAAGTGAAATGGTCTCTTGACAACATCCCTTGGTAACACCTAGACACAGCCCAGAAATCACTTATGAGCCAAATGCTCTTCTGAGGGCTTCTAATAACAAATGAATTAAGCACTTTGGGGAAAAAGAAAAAAAAAAAAAAAACCACCCACCAATAAACAAAATCCCTGCAATGATTACATCACGACAAAGGATGGGATCAAAGTAAAATACCAGTCTCATGTTCCTGAGGTAGGCAGAAATCTCAATGAGATCAATGAATATTTGTTTCCATCAGGGCAGCACAACTGTGTCAAAAACTCCCAAATCAAACCAAAACAAAAAGCTGGGTTCTCTTCCAGAGAGCCATGAGACAGTCTAACTCTCTGGGACATTGTCTGCCCTGTTCTCTGAAACATTGATTCTGTCCATTAATTGAATACTATTATGCTGCTGATCTGAAAAATTCAGTGGGGAAGAGAAGAAAAAGAAAAGATAATGTTTGTGAGAAAATTCCAGTTCACATATATATTTTATTTCCTCCTGTGGCCCTGGGGGTTTACTTTGTTTAATAAACTGGCTTGACTGGGGCTAAAGGGAGGTCAAGTGAAACTCTGCCACTCTACAGCACCTGATTTGCAGCCTCCTCTGACTTGGTGAAGCCCTCACTTTTTAGTAGCACTGACTGCTACTCAGAGTGAATAAATACAGTGACATTTAGGAGTTTACAGAGACATTTAGGAGTTTTGCTGGAGAAAGGCACCTCTGAAATGAGCAAAGGTGATGGACTCAGCACCTGCTGAGGTGATCACAGCTTTTCTATTCCCCAAGCACAGACACACAGGGGCATCTGGGCCTTTTCCTCCACTGAGTGCTGTAAGTTCAGAAGTGCAGTCTGTGGCCATGACCTCCTAAACTTGGTGATGCTGGATTATCTTAGGTGCTTTGCAGGCCTCTTCCCTTGCCAGTGTGCTACCAGCACAGGTTCACCACTGCAGCCACTCAAAGGTTTGTCAGTGCAATGGAGTCCATGTGAGATCACTGGAGAAATTCTGTATTTCACAAACTTTTATAAGCAGCTTAAAGATCTCAGAGTCTAATACTGTGTTCTCCTCTATTCTGCAGCAGGTCTACTACTCTAATTTATCTTTCTATTTTCCAGTAGAGATAAAACATGATTAAAATAGCTGCAGTTCCTCTTTCCACCTTCCTCTATGCTTACTGGTCTGTAATCTTCTTCTAATGCAGGCTTAACACCTGACATTTTCTCTTTTTCCTTCCTTTTTCTTCCCTGTCTCTCATATAGATGAGCTACATTTTTGAGGTAAGGCAGCAAAATGTCAAAATGTGAAAAAAAGAGCTTTATTTTGTAAAATCTCCATTATTCTCAATCACAGTCCAACTGACAGGGCACTGAACCTTCCTGTGTTATTTGACTTAAAGAAGTGTTCATTAATTGAGAGCATGCTGTGTGTTTTAGCTGAGGCTCCCCACATGAAGGGGCCATGCTGATCATAGGAGGAACAACTGCATCACCAGATGAGCAAACTCTGAAATAATCTTGGACCTTGTAATGGCAGAAGAGGAGATGACTGATGCAATTAGTCACGTGAAGTGACTGGGGCATAGCATGAGGAAATGACAGGATTTCACCAGGTCTGCCAGCGTAAAAAGACTGAACTCCAGAAGCATTTCAGTTTTCTCACTTGCCACCCAAATATCCAAATGACCTTTTTTTGAAGGGGGGGAGGGGAGGCATTCTGAGATTGTGAGTGCCTGTGTCCATGCAAGTAAAAAACATTCTAACTCTGGCATGACAGTATCTGGAAGCACTTCAGGGATCCTTATGAAGTGATTTGACCTTGGCTTTTTGTTTTGTCTGCGTTTCTGGAAATTTATGTATATCGTTCACATTTTGTTACAACTGTTTATATTCTGAAGAGCGACATTCATATCAGAGGATTTGTACTATCTCAGTGAAAGCCCTGGAGGACTCTGTGGTATAAATGTGACTGCCTCTGCACTCTCTCATCTACTACTGTGCCACTTGAGAATGTGGGGAAATCTGGGCAGGGGAGGGCAAAACCTGACGTTGGTTTTATCTGAACTGAAAGGTGCCATGAGCCACAGCCCTAACAAGGAGCCCTGCAAAGCTGCATTTCTTCATTCTTCACATTTTCCATAAGAAGTTTCGTCTTTAACCATTTCTTTAAAAGAATAATCTTTAGCCATAGGATGTTTCCTTTCTATTTCCATCCATGTAATGGAAGAGCTGTTGCTGTCCTCCCCCCCAGAACAAACAGGGCTGCTGTCAGTGGTCAGGGCCCTCCATTGTCCCTGCTGAGTACACATGGCCAGGGTGATGGTCACTTCTTTTTCCCTTTGGACTCTCTCCCCTGGGCTACCATTAGGTTGAAAAGCAACCCAAGTATTCCAGCAGTGCCTGGCACCTAAGGGCAGCTTTGCTCCTGTGGCTTTATTTGTCCATCTGGCCATCCGTGTATAAAGTCAAGTCATCTTTTGTCACTGGTATATACCCACAGATATGCAATACAAATACATCCAAGAGTAACTTCAGAGCTTATTAATCTCTTCTTAATGAAAATGCTCTGACCTGTTTTCTTTCCTGTCAGATATACCTACCTGGTACCAACTAACAAAATCCTCAGGCATTTAGCAGAATAGGAACAGTTCTGTTACCACTCTCTTATTCTATGATACTAACAAAAAAATACAGTCTTTGATTCTGTTTTATTGTTGTTGTTTTGGGGGTTTGTTTTTTTGGAGAGAGTTTTAATATTTATTGCAGTGATAACCTGGTAAAATAATTTTGCATTCAGAAGAAGCAATTAAGAAATTAAAAGTGAAGGCAGAACTAATAGAAAATTGCTGGATTTTTTAGTCATGCAGCATTTTCCACAGTGTTCAATGATTTTTTATGCTTCAATTATTATGTGGGATGTGGATGTCTTAGTGTGCAACTGCTGTTAAGCATCAGTGATGCTCAGCATCTGGGCATTCTTGTACTTGTGAAAGATGTGAGATCCAAATCAAAGGTATCTTACAATTTTGGAGAACACTGAGGACTATATATTATGATAAACCTGCTCATGGTTTCAGTAGGGAATTTTCTTTGTCCAACCCCACCCTGCCAAGCCCCAAGTGCTTTATAATGTTATGAGGAACAACAACTGCTCATCCCTGAGGCTGGTTGTGTGTAGCTCTTTAGTTCTGTGCAGAAGGACAAAGCTCTATAGTACAACAGGTGAGACTCCTGGTTTCTATGAAGCCCAAATGGTAACAAGTCCAATATTAACTCAGAGCACAATCCTGCTTCCCTTGAGTGCAGTTCAGTGGAACCTGGGTCACCTCCTGCCTGGCACACAGACCTGTAAAGCCCTGCAGACTTTAGAGAAGATGAGGATGTGGTGCCTCATCTCAGGAAGGAGTGTGCATCGATTCACACCTCAAAATTTGTATCCACTGCAAAAAAATCCTTTCTGTGGCAGAAGTGAAAAGCCATGTCAAGCATTTGTTCAGCCACTACACAAATTGCACACAGCAGAACTGGAACTTCCGTCATTCTGCTGAAGGTGCTGCTGTGGAAATCTTTTTTCATCTCTTCTTCAACATCTCCTCTGTTTGCTCCAGTCTGTACAAACCTCTCAGAGCCTCCAGAGCTTGTCTGAGCATTCCCTTGTCCCTGCTTAGCTGAAGGTATGTGGTGCACCAGCCCTGGTCTTGCCTGACTGCTACCCAAGGACCAAAACTCAAGTGTGGTGATTTCTTTTGAGTTCACCAAACAGGTTTTGCAGCTGAACTATACTCACAAATGGCTTCCTTCATATCCCAGGGTACTCCTTTAGCTAGAATACTTTAATGTTGTTATAATCAATTCATATATCTTGAATCCTAATAAGTTAAAGACAAACTAAGTTTATCAGATTAAGTCAACATATACATAGGTATGATAATAAAAAGAGAAATACATTGACATATAAATAAATCTCTGAGCTATTTTCCATTTTTGTGCTTTCTCAGTGGGCTTAGAAGTACCTGATATTCACTATATTTGTCACTTAACAAACTGCTGTCAGGCTTTGAAGAGGAACTAGTAGAAGTGGTTGGAGTGGTTGATTTGTCTCTTTTAGACTGAGAAATACCCTTTGATTAGAGCTGTGTTGATAATGTTTTACTATTGGAGGGTGCAGGTTTTGCATTGCCTGGCTGCCGCTGGTCTCTGAACCACTCCCGGTGCAGCCTCACTGAACGAGCTGTGAACTGCCCTTGGTGTTAGAACAGCTCAGTGAGGAGGCCAGAGGAGACTGCATGGCAAAATTTAGACAAGCATTGTCTAGATTCCAGGTTACTTCAAGGAAAAAAAACCCCACAAACAAACAAAAAACCCCAAAACAAAACAAAGGCAAAACAAAACCAGCAGAACTTTTAATTGTTTTCTTTCTAAGTAGGTCTACATGGAATTTTACTGAAGCAGCAAGCCCTGAAACTAGGTAATTGTGCAATCCCTCTGCTTTGGCAAATTTATGCACAGAGGAGAAGCAGTTCAGGGTGTTCTTTGTCCCTGTGTGAGGATACCAAAATCCAGGGTGAGATATAGAAGGTGAAACCTTCATAAAATCAGAGAATCACAGAATATGCTGAATTGGAAGAGACCCACAAGGAAGATTGAGTCCAAATCCTGACCCTGCACAGAAAGCCCATAATTAAGTCCATGGGACGTTCTTAAAATATGGTTTTGTGTTTGGAGTAATTTAGAATTATTTATGCTGGAGAAGACCTTTCAGACCATTGAGCCCATTCATAAACTCTTAGCAAAGTCGCCACTAAACCACAACCCCAAGTGCCACATTTACATGTATATTAAACTCCTCCAGTGATGGCGACTCCACCACTTTTATGGGCAGCCTGTTCCAATGCTTGACAACCCGTTCTAAGAGGAATCTTTTCCCTCATATCCAATCTAAACCTTCCCTGGTGACACTTGAGGCCATTTCCTCTTGTCCTGTCTCTGTCACTTGGGAGAAGAGACCGACCCCCACCAGCTCCTGTCAGGGAGCTGTAGAAAGCCATAAGGTACCTCCTGAGCTCCTGAGGTTCCTTTTTTCTCCAGGATAAATGATCCCATAACCCCATGGTTTTTTTGTTTTGTTTTGTTTTGTTTTGTTTTTTTTTTTGTTTGTTTGTTTTTTTGTTTTGTTTTGTTTTGTTGTTTTTTTTGTGATTTTTAAACATATTTTGCATGTCTTTTGAATTTTTGCGAGGATGGAGGTGGAAAGCATTCCTGGATCAGCCTGAGTGCAATGGTATGGGGTTCTGGCAGTGCTCACTGAGGGATGGAACTTTCCACATTTTTTACAATTATTTATTTTTGCTTTGATCCACCTGGGAAGACATTTCTGAACGGCTTTGAATCATCAGCCCCACTTTTCCCACAAAAGGAGCACCCCATCTCCCTTCCCACCCTGCCTTTGCCAACTGCAGACACTTCAATCCCCGAGCCCGGCCCCAGAGAAGCCCCGGCCCCGCACGGCTGCTCAAGCACCGATGGCTGACGCTGACTGAGTTAATGAGCTGTGCCCGGCGCTGAAGGAACACCGCGGCCCCTTTAAGGGGCTGCCCCACTCGCGGCCTCACCCGCCCGCCCGCCTCTCTTTCGCTCCCCCGCCCGTGCCCGAGACACTGGGAGTCGAAGCAGGTGCATGCGCAGTGCGCTGGCGGCTGGGCGCGCTTGCGCAGTCACCTGCCGCTGGCCGCCCCCCCCCGGTACATCCGGGTCAGCGCACGCCCGCCCGCACGGCCGGTGCCCGCGGTGCTGTGCGGCCGCTCCCCCCCCTCCCCCGCTCCCCCCTCCCCGCGCGCGCTCCCGCCGCCCGCGCGCGCTCCCGGCGCGCTCCCGGCACCCGCGCGCGCCGCTCCGTCGCTGCTCCGGCCGAGCGGGGGAGGCGGCGGCTCCGGCTCCGCTCCCGATCCCGGTCCCGCTCCGGATCCCGGTCCCGCATCGCGGGGCGGCTCGGTGAGTGCCGGGAGGGCGGGAGGGGCCGGGCGGGGCGCTCGCCGCTGCATCCCTCGCGTTCCCTCGGCGCCGGCGGCGCGACCCCCGCCCCGTTCCCGCGGGGCCGCCGCTCCCCGCCCGGCTCCAGCTGTTGCTCTCCCCGCTCCTCAGCGCTTCGCAACTTCTCCCGTCCCGCCGCCGCTTTCCCCCGCACGCCGACAGGGGCCCCGGGGCGCGGGGGAAGCGGCGGCCGCTGCTCCCTCGCCGGGGAACCACGCGGGGCACCGGGGACCGGCCGCCCTGCCCCGGGCTGCCCCGGCGGCTCCTGCCCCCGTGGCCGGCACCGGGTCCGGTTCGTGCCCGGTGCGGGTGCGGGTGCGGGCGGCTCCCCGGGATGCGGGATGGATTGACAGCGCTCACGGATAACGGGAGAGGAGAGGTCCTGGAGGGACATCCGCAGTGCTCCCGAGTGCGGCTGAACATGCCGCGGGTTAAGCGGAATCCGGGGATTGGGAATACGGTGCCAAATTTGTCATGGGTAGGGTGTATCCTGCAGGTTTGTGTGCAGCGCGGTGATGCTGGGGCTCTGATTCCAGGTGGGGTTAAGGTGAATTTGGAGTCTGTAACAAGAGAGTGTTGTTTCTAACCTATTCATTATATAGCCGATAAAATCAAATTTTAATTCCATTATAATTTTCTCCCATGTAATTCAATGATAAGGATGCCTGCAACTTAATTTATTGTTACTTTTTAATCTGGTGTCATATCTCACTTGGTAAAAAAATACAAGAAGTTTATTCACAGAAACATTTGAGACCCTGAATAAAGCAAGAGACTGTGTGTTACGAAGGTTTTTAAAGTTTTTTTTCTCTGTCTGTTCCATAGCATCAGCATCCAGGATCCAAATGTCAGCAACAGTGTGACAGCTGTCATACTGCTGTGATAGTGGAGTATTACTAACATTTAAAATCTGTCATTCTGAGTTTCTGGTAACATAATATGGAAATACAAGTGTACATTAGCATGTATGTTAATCTTCAAACCAGTAAAGCATTTTCTAGATTGATCTGATAATCTGGGTTCTTCCTTATTACTGTTTGTAATGGTAAAAATTGCAAAGTCTCTTTTGCTCAAATTCTCTCCCCCCTCACTGACGTAGAATTTTCTTTCTTTGTGCTCTGCTTGGACTTTAAATACAGCTTTTAGTTAATCAGCATTTTTTGCTGTAGGTTGTATGTTGGGCAGCCTGAGATTACTGTTGTCAAGGTTGGAACATGGGTTCAAACTTAAAAGCTTCCCCCTGACAGATATCTTTGTTCAGCAAGGTGTGTTGTTTTGCAGAATATATCTTTGGTTCTGTGTGGCAAGCTTAACAGCAAAATCCTAAACCACATGAATAAGATACTGCTGTTACATGAAGTTGGATTGTTTCTTGCCTGGCATGCAGGGAGTATTCTATTGTTGAAACAGAAGCTTTGAGTAGGAGAGAAGATAGCTTTTTATCCCAGTCAGACTGTCAGATTTGTGATTGCATATATTAGCTGTCTGAGAGCAGGGGCTGTGGAAGAAGTGATCCCAGGATTGTTTTAAAATATCCCTGTCAAGAAGTGCCACGATTATATGAAAGTAAGGAATGAATTTGATCCCATCTGTTATACAACTTCCATTTGTCATCAGGTGCTCTAGATTTTCTTCCTTGTTTGCAGTTTAGCTGGGGCCACCTGAGGGGACAGATTATAGAAGAGTTTGTCTTCTGAAAGTCCCTGCCTCTTCCTGTGACAGCCTTCCCTGCTCTGGCTGTGGAAACCTGGTGTCAGCCAGTTCTCTTCTTGCATACAAAACTATCCTGTCCCTTTATCTGGGTTTTGTGTGAGTCTTTCTCTTGATAAAGAGAAAAAAGGAATCCATTTTTATTGTGTCTAGCAGTAGTTATATATATTTCCAAAAGAATCGATTGTTAAATTAATTGAATGCAGTATTTAAAGACACTTATGGGGGCACCTTAAGGTATCTGTCACCAGACCTCTAACAGTGCTTACTAAACACTTGGAATTAATACTGTAAAGAGACAGAAGGGCAGGGAATATTTGTATTGCAAACTGCCGAATTATTGAGTAATACAGTAACAGAAATTGTCTGTCATTTGGAAAAGCATATGTAGGGGCCACTTTGGATTTCTGCAGCTGCCTTGGCATGGCAAACATAAATGCAGAATTTTTTTCCTCTCACTGTGTATCTTGGAGAACACAGACACACAAACAGCCTGCAGTCCCCTTTTTCTTGTTCCTGCCTGCCAGCTGGGGGCATAGATGGAACCAGTGCAAGTCTTGATGTAGTGGAGACAGGCAAAATTAAAGCCTGTGTGCAAGGAGTTGGATTTGTTTTTTAAGCAGGTTTGTGTGTGGCTGTTCTAGTTCATTTGGTTGGTGATTTTTAGGAAATGATGGCACAAGTCAAGGTTGTCACCTTTGCCTGTCCCACCTACAGGCTTGTTCTCTTTAATGATACCAAGAGTTTCTGTCATTGATATAGATGGGCGTAAGTGAGAAAAATTACTCCTGTTCCTTAAGGTAATGTTAACTACCCTGAATACATTACAAATCAGTTTTATGAGACACATTAATCATAAAAATCTTTGAAAATACATCTTCAAAGCTGAAATATTTTGAGTGTTGTCAAACTGCATCTCATGGATTATCAGCTGTCAAGCAAATGTGCTACAGGCAAGGCATGCAGCTTATGTGAATGTATGTGCTGAATGCACACAAGGCTTGGATGTCAGTGCCAACTCCTGTGCTTGGAGCCAGGATGCAGAGAGTCATCCTGGTGGTCATTTTGGTCCAACTGAACCCCTGCAGTCTGTCAGCATGGCTTCAGAGGTGATGGGAGTGTGGGGACTGGGGATATGAAGGCAGCTCTGCTTGGGTTGGAAAGAGTTAAGTACTGAAGCATTGGCCCTGCTTGCTAGCTGTGGCACCTGAAATATGCGCATCAGTTAGGCAGGGTAAGAATTATTTCAAATAATTTTCCAGCTGTTAATGTTGGCCACTTGTACTATTTGATGTCTTTTCTACTCCCATTTGTTTGCATATATCGAGAGCACTTTAAGTAAATGGATGGTCCTCTTGCACATCTCTTAAATTTTCCTCTGTTATTAATCTATGGCTATAGAAACTTTGTTAAGGAGTATCAGTATAAGAAAATACTGATACTCCTTGTGATCATGGAAAATTTAACACCTCTACCCAATGTAGAGAAATCTGCATTTCTCTTCATGTTTACAAAGACAGGGATTAATTTGATTGCCTTTAATTTCAGGATCTCTTATGAAATCGCCTCAGTTTCCCCCTGTCTGTGGTTCAGAAATGTTCTCTCGAGTGCCACAAGTTGGCTGCTGCAGCTGGCAGAGTGTTTCCAACTGTCTAAAATTTGCTGAGAGCAATAGGCTCTTACATAGGCACTGTTTTACATTTGCACTTCCAGTGCTTACTGGGGATACATGTATTGCAGTCATATAAACAGCAGAGCTTAACAGAAACCAATGACAAACAATGAGCAGTTTTAGAATTGACTAGGTAAAGCTGAAAGTATTTTTAGCTGCAGCACTTTCTCCTGTGTTCCCCATCCCCTGTGGTTTTAGTTGCATTCTGCTTTTTAGAAATGGCATTTTGTCCTCTCTGTCACGTGAAAGTCTGATGTACAGAGAGTACCTTCACTGTGGAAACAGTGAAACTAGTTACAGGCAAAGCATAATTGAAAGGTGTAAGGAAAATGATGCAGTCTTTGGCCTTTCACTCATGATCATTTGAATTTCAGGATAGTTGTAAGACAGTCATGGTTGTGAGGTAAGGACTGACTCTGTCATGCTCAGTATGTTTATGTGGCTTATGAACTCAGATCTGTTGTTATAACCTTTATTGTCTGGTTATGCTGCCCTTTTCATTTACTGTTGCTCTTGCATATGGTGATATTGATGAAATGTTTAGTAATTGATTTCTGGTTAACTCTCACAATGTTAATGTTGTTCATGTAATTGATTTGTAAAAGTGTTTTTGGTTCCAGACTTATTATCTTTGAATGATTTTTAGGATTGCTTTTTCAGCACCTAGAAAATGAATTTTTATTATTCTAGTACCCATACAAATGTCAATACCTAAAGCATTGACTAATTTTTGTGTCTTGGGAAAGGCTGTTTTTTACCTTCTTTGCACTAACCTAAAGTTCTGATGCTGCATTTGGGGTATGGCGTCTGACTGACCACACCTGCCTTTTTTTTTCCCTACTACATTAAATCATTGCAGGACTGTAGGAAAAATTGGGGACTAAATATCTCTGAAATGAGGAGACTGTACTTATATACAATCTTCACGTGTGTAAAACTAGTTTTCTGTAATAATGTTTGTATGGGAGGATGTATTTTTATTCTTCTACTCCTGTTCAGTGAAAAGGCTGTATGGTTTGTGGTCTTGATTACGAAGTGTTGGACTGATTCTCTGGCTTATATCTGCAGCACTTGGGATTCCCAGGTGGTCCCTGTGCAAATAGTGTGACTGGGTCTGGGACAGCTTAGCTTGTGAGATTTCAGTGCTTTCAGTTTGGTGTGGCTGTAGCTACAGAAATAGCTTGCCTTGCAAAACAGGCCTTCTGTCTGCCACCCACACCAAAACCTAAAGCTTGGTCCTGTAGGCAGTTAATGCACTTATCTGGGAGGCTGATTCCATCAGCAAATGCTTTACCTGAAATTGGTGTCCACCAGGCAAAAAAAAATCTTATATTGGTAATCACTTTATATATAAGAAAAGTGCAGCAGAACACTGTCCTAGATACATTTTAAAAGCACTTTTTACTTCAGACTACAGGGCTTAAATGTTCCCCGGTAGCAGGAGGCAGTTCTGTGAGCAAATTCTGTTTAACTGGCGTAGTTCAAAAGACTCTTAAATTCAGCCATGAGGCAATTCTGGTTCTCCTGCAGTCCTAGATGATTAAATTAAATGGAGTGTTAGCGTGAGTAACTTTTTCTGGTGTACTACACAAGGTAATAGATGAGCTCCTAGGAGCCCTAGTTGTAAATTAGATGACTGGAAAGCCCCGTTTCTGTGTCTAGTGGCTGTAGCAGTTGAATAACTTCAAAAGTTGGATCTAATTGCATATTCTCCTAGTCAGGTGTGGCAATGGATGATGGCTCCTTCTCCTTTTTATTACAGCAGTCTTGAGGGTAACATCCTCAGGGAAACAGATTTCTTGCCTTTTTGTGTTGCACAACAAAGGTGTTTGTTTCAGCCTCTGATGTACAAATCAGTTTGACCCTCTATTGAATAATTAAAAAAAAAAAAAAAAACACCAAAAACCAGACAGTCTTCTGAATTCTAGCACTGTTATTCTGGGGAAAAAAAGGTATAAGAATTAATAAAAAATGCAGTCATCGCAGAGTTTTTGTTGTTTTGTGGGTGTTTAGGTTTTTTGTTTGTTTTTTGGGGTTTTTTTTGGGGGGGGATGAGTTTGTTGTCGT
This sequence comes from Melospiza georgiana, assembly GCF_028018845.1. Taxonomy (NCBI): domain Eukaryota; kingdom Metazoa; phylum Chordata; class Aves; order Passeriformes; family Passerellidae; genus Melospiza; species Melospiza georgiana. The sequence continues at coordinate 145,236,200 of NC_080430.1, read as the reverse complement.
TTAAACACAACCTTCCTGTTCAGTGTCCTTGAAAGTGAAAATTCTTAGGCAAAATGCATTCTGAGCATGAAATGACAGTTAATTTCTTGTTGTATTTGCACCTTTTATGTGCTGAGACATATGGTTACTTGAAACTGTTCCCTTCAAAGGTGGAAGTGAAATAAGTAACCACTAGACTCCATGAGGCTTCATTTCAAAGATAAAATTGCTGACCTTTTACATAAATGAAGATCATACAGACAAGAGAGAGCATTGTGTAAGGGTTGCTTGTGGAAGCAGTTAATTGATTTGGAGTTTAGATTTCCTGCTTCTGTGTGAGGAGATGTGGATTTGTCAGCTGAACTGGCAATTGCATTGTAATGATGGTTTTGAAGTTTTTTGCTATGGCTACTTTACTTGTTCTCATGTATAACTGACTAAAGTCATGTTCTCCTAAGCACTAAAATAGTAAATGCTTTTTCTGTTCTTACCTTTGCATCTCAGAGTTCAGAACTAATTAATTCAGAAATCATTTCTTTCAAGGAGTAACAGAATAACATAATCTAGTTAAAGGACCTTGAAGTTTGGAGGACAATCCTACAAGAACTTTCAACTAGTATAACAAAGCCCAAGTTGATTTCTTATCTCTTCTGAAGTTTATGGTTTTAGCAGTGTTCAAAATTTTTATGGGGAAATTCACCATTATTCTGTAACTCTGGCTTCTTAATAAATGTGGGGGAGAATTGTGTCCCTGTAGGAAACTCACTGTAGTTGTGACTGGCAGTGTAGTAAATGGCAGTGTAAGACACTATTGATAAAGACCTAATATTTTGAATGTGACATAATATTGATGTTAATATTGTGTCAGGTTTTCAAAGGAATTTCAGTCAAACTACTTCAGTAACTGCCAAAAGTGAAGCTTGGGAACAGATGTTGTAATGGGAGTCTTAAAATTTGACAGCTCTTCAAATAACTCTAGTGTGCCTCTGCTTTAGAGCAGAGTGTTTTTGCAGGGCTGATGCCTCCAGCTTTGCTTTTCTCCCTGTCCCCAGTCCAGAACGGGCCTCAGTTTGACCCCATTACAGTCCTGTGCAGACTCATGCTCTAATAAACATGTATCCAGGCATGGAAGAAGAAATGGGTTTGGATGGAGAGGACAGCTGAGGTGAGGAGAGATGGCAATTAACTAGGAGGAGGAGCAATTTGCTTTGAATTGAAAGCAAGGAAGAAGATTAATTAGGATCTGGGACTGAGTTAGGCCCAGGTTTGATGATAGTCTAGCAGAGAGATTGGGTTGTGGGCTCTTTGGCTGTGTGGAAAGTATTGATCAGTACTGAGGGAGTGTGTGGGAATGATGCTGCCTCTCACCCACCATCCTGGGGACATCTAGGAAAATGGGACTTGCAGGGCAAAGAAAATGCATAAAAGAGAGCTGATGGGCAGGGAAAGGCAGACAGGAGTAGTAAGGGTAGAAGCTAGGATTTTGTAAAGAAGGCAGAGAGGTCTGTTGGACAAGGAACTTGTGAAGGTAAAAGCAGAGTTAGAAAATCTGCAAGGAAGGGACTACATTGAAATAAACAGAATTTTGTCCATTGCCAGTAGTATCCAATGTGTCTTTACCACTTTAGCTTAATATGTATCTCTGAGTGGTAAAAATTGTTGTTGTGAGCAAATGGTTCTGATTCTGGTCATGAGCTATGTAGTTACAAGGATGAATTGTCTGGGCTCATCTCCTGGTTAAGAATTTATACTATTTGGCTGCAAAGCAGTGCTCAAAAGCAGAAGTTGCAGAAAGCAAGCAGCCTTGAATACGTATTTTAGGGCATTTCTTCCATTAGTACCTTGCTTCATTGCCCCAGGTGTCTGGTGCTAGTTCCACCAACACAGTGCTCAATGGTGTGTCTTCATTGCTTTTGGCTGCACCATGCTCTTGCTAGATTGCTCCAGAGGAGCAGTTAATTTCCTCATGGACAGTGGTGCTGCTTTCTGTAAGGTTATTTATTATCAGAATGGTCTAGTGAGATGAGGAAGTAGTTTGCTTCCTATTTCACAGGAGGAGCGAAGGCACAGAGAAGTTCAGATAGTTTTGCATGGTTAGAGATGACTGTAACCTGACTTTTTTTTGACTGCTTTACATATTGCAGCCACATCCCCATAGAACTTGCTACTTTTCTCTTCCTGTGATTCCCTTTTAATAAAGAATTCTAACATCACACTTATTTCTTGTCTTTGTGGTCTCTTTGGTCATGTAGCTGCCCTAATCGAACTGGAGAACAAGGCACTGCTCTAGATCCTGGTTATTGGCACAGCAGGACATGGCCATTCAAAAAGGCAAAGTTGTTTCTAGTTTCTGCTTTTGTAACTGTGTTGCTTGCTGGGAGAAATGAGGAAGTGTTAATTCCGGCATTGGGTGACTCTGGAGAATTTGTACCCTGGTGTTTGTAGCTCCGTGAAGCATTTGGTCTTGATGCATTCCCTCCCTGTGCTGTATTCACACAGCTCTGGGGCCAAACTGGCACATGCTGTGCAAAGACACCTACTTGGTGTTTAAGTGTTGTGGAGACGTTGGAGTGCTGTTGCAGCTTTATTAACAGAATTGTGGGCAATGAATTCCTTTTTCTGCTTCATGAGGAGGGAAGGAGGGATGAGCTGTATTTCCTTTTCAGGTGGGAGTCCACATTGCTCAGCTTATCTGTTTAATTTGACAGACAGTTCTGTCCTGCTGTCACCACTGCACTCATAAGTTCTTTCTGTTTTGGAGACCCTTGTGGCTTCTTGAGTTTCTCTATAGAAAAGAAACTGTATCAACCAAGGTAAGAGCTACAAAGCTGCTGTTTGTTCTGTCAGTAGAAGGAGTGGTAAAAAAAGCTTTTGCTACCCTCTTGGGGTTTTTGATGATTTGTTTGTGTGGGTTTTAGAATTTTTTTATTTGTTTTTATTTTGACTCATGCTCATCACTCAGTTTTTCTTGGAAGCTTCTTTTTCAAAGACAAATACTATGAATTAAGTACATTCTGGTTAGAAAACTATATAGTTAAAAAAAAAAGAAAAAAAGAAATAAGTGTTTATTCCTTGATAAAGAAAAGACCAGTAGCTTCTCCTGGTAGAGTTGTGATGTTTTGCCTTTTCTTATGTTGGCTTATGTTCAGTTAATATTTGGCTGACCAGCTTTTCAGCTTGGAGGACTAGAAATACTTCTGCTATAGAAAAATGTGGTGGAAACTTGCTCTCTCTTGAATAGTGTGGCATTCATTGGTAGCAAATCTCTCTTCGGAGAAGGGAATGGTCATGGGAGCGCTTTTGACTCAAGAGTCAGTCTGGGTTTCTTAGAGGCACAGCTGGCTTCTGATGTGATATTGGGAATGTGACAAACATTGGTCTTTAGACCTGAGGTGCTTTCATGTGGAAAAGGACACATAAACAAAGATTGTAAACCATTAGAACCCCAGGTGCTGTTTCTGGCCTTATGTAGGCTTTTTGTGTGTTTAGTTATGTGATCTGTCAGCTCGGCCCACCTTTACCTCTGTGGGTGGATTTATTCACTTTAAGTCTCTCCAGTTCAAGTAAGAATTGTAGTGACACTTTATAAAAGAACATGAACTGCAACATGCTGAAGCACAGCTACGTGTGGGTGAGTCAGGAGAGAGCTGGAGTAGCAGCACTAGAAAGAAAAGGAAGTACAGTCATGATAAAACTTTATTTTAAAAGGGGGAAAACACCACCCAACCTAATGAAAAAAAGCAAGTCAAAAGCCATCTGTCTCCAGAGGATGGAATTCAATAAAGTGATATAGTTTGTATCTTGGTTACTCTCTGTGTGCACAGTTTTGAGTCTGTATAAATGTGTAACACCACATGTGCACCCATTGCTTGGTGTGTCTGCACACTGCAGGGAGTCAGCTGGATTGTGTCTCCAGACACTGCTCAAGCAGGGCAGTTTGTATCTAAAGCAAATTGGAGTTGATGTAGAACCCACCTGTACTTTTAGGAAACTAATATTTTAATTGCTGGTCAAAATACTTCAGTGATTTTTAAGCCCCTATTTTGGTGTACAAGTGATGCAGCCTTTGCTCATGTTCCATCTGTTGAGGGCAGGTCCTCCCTGCCGGGGGACAGGCATGCACACACTCCCTCATCAGGGCACTCTGTGTTGCTGACAGTTGTCAGGAAATAAAAAATGCTATGTACAATAAAGTGCAATTTCTCACAATGTGTTGGATTTACAACACTGCCAGAATGGTTCAGTACTGCATAATTTTGTGGTTTTGATGTATGTGCCATAGCTTCAGTGAAGGAACTAAAAATCACTCACTAAGTTCCAGCAATTTGTCTTTAGCTTCCACAGTTACATGGCTTTTACTTCCTCAGAGAACATGTCATCTTTGGTCTTAGCATTTTAGCATGTTAAAAAAAGAAGTTGAAAGTCAGATGCTTTCTTTAAAGTGAAAAGCACAATTGTTGTGCTTAGAAATGATCTATTTCCTCGTTCTGAATCAGTGTTTGAAAAAAAAAGCCCAACCAAAAAAAAAACAACCAAATGTATTTACTTGGTAAAATGTTGTCCTCTGCAAAGGATTGGTGTTTTGTTTTTGTCATGTGTTGTAAATGAGCACAAATTTCATTTCCCAGTTCAAAATATTTCTTCATAACTTAATAATGAGAAAGATAAGCTATTTTATGTTGGTACTTCAGGGTATCTCTTTTCAAGGACAATGCTCCATCTCATGCTACAACTTTTTGAAAGTCCAGAGACAGAAAAAAATTGAAGACAGTGAGTGAAAGCCTTGTTTGATATGTCTGAGCAGTCATCATAGGGCTTTATAAATACCCTAATTCTTTGAACTACTTGTGTTGTGTGTCTTTTTTTCTTGATTTAAAGCTGGTTTATTTAAGGTATTTTTTTTCTCCTTGCCTTAGGCAGTCCCAGAGTATGAATTTCTACACTTCATGTGCTGCCCTTCACTGCAGGAGGGCGCCTCATAGTAGTATTTTCTCTCTTATCAGGCAGTAATTGTGTGTAACATCATCTCTGCCTTGCTGCTGTCAGCTGTGCTCTGCCTCAGGAATTGCTGAGGCTGCTCCTGCAGGGCTGGCTCCTAGAGGAACTGTGGAGCCTGTGTCCTGCCGGCAGTGCTGTCACACAAGTCACTCACTGCAAGGTGGGGTTCATGCTCTGGTTTTAGCTCTGCTCGGACAGCTCCACTCTCACTGCTCTGTCCTTCCTTATCCTCTATTTAGCACTTACGTAAAAGGCTCTTCTTGCTTGGACTTCAGGAAATATCTGACATAGATAACATTCTTTGTGTTTTGTTTTGCTCTTACCAGCCATACTTTTCTCTGCTTTGTGCTTCCCCTGAATGCTCCTATGCCAGAAAGTTTAGAGTAACAAAAAAGAGCTATTAGTAGAGTTTGAGTAGTACAGTAGGTCTGGTTGTTATTCTCCTGCTTCTTTCATTTAGCATCATTAGTATTTGTAATCATCTCTGCAAAGCTGAGGCTAGAACTGCCTGAAAAGGAAGTTGTTTGAATTTTTCATAGAATCATAGAATGCTGTGAGTTGGAAGGGACCTTAAAGATCACCTAGTGCCAAGCCCCCTGCTCCTGATGAAGAGCCTGTTTATCAGCTCTGAATTCAGGGCCAGTCAGGCCAAGAGTCCAGAGGGGTTTTCTTTGAACTGTGTTTTGGAATTGGGGATGCCTTGTTGAATAGGACATGGCTTCCTTTCTTTTTTTTTTCTTTCTTCCTTTATGCTGGTTCTCAGGGTTTCTCAGTACGTGTAATTGGGGCAGACTGTAGTAGTCTGGTTTGCATTTCTGACAAATACTTCTTTTGGGTCTGGGTAAAGTTTATAGTGCAGAAGCAGAATTCTCTTCTTTGTGAGACACCATTCTTTTCCAAAGCAGTGCTTCCAGGGGGAAGAAAAAATTACTTTTGCAGTGCAACTGATCTTCAAGGTCAATACTTCAAACATTTCTAATATCATTTGAGAAGAACTAAATTCAGCATCTACTGCCTGAGATTTTACACTGGAAAACATTTATGCATTTCTTGGTTATATGGCAGGAATTCTAAAAATCTGTCTTGGCTTTTGTTGTTTTTCTTGAGCAAGTCTTTTTTTTTTTTTTTTTTTTTAGACAGGTGGAGTCAATATCTTTCCTCCTCCAAATTTAGTAGATTGCTTACAAAAAGAAGCCTGTAGGTGAAGTTTGTCTCTGGAACAGGAGCCCTGTCCTCAGCTTGGAAACTTAGTGATAGTTCCTCCTTTGCCTATAGCACCTGTGACAAGTAGCTGACTCTCTGTACCTTAAGTGGTGGGACTGATTTAATCTTTAAATAGAAACAGTATGGTCATGGTTTTGAAACATGCTGCATTGTTGTTTTAATAGCTAGCTGCACTTCAAAGAAGTTATTTTGAAAAACACTTGTGGAGATTCAGCCCCAGAACTGTCCCACCTTAATGAGACTTGCACCTCTTGCTGTTGACTTCCATGTATTTTATCTAACCTGTGTTTATAGAAAACTGCAGCACATATAAAGATTGAAACAGTAATATTGGTACCTTTGACTTACCCAGAACAGAAAAGATGGAAATGTGTTATCTGGTCTATTTGCCTGGTAATAGGGGATCTGTTCTATGTGCTTATCATATTTATAAGAAAATGATTATATTTGCATTTGTCTCATGGACCAGCTTCTGTCTCGCTATGCATATTCTATTACATAATACTTGTAAATATACTATTTATAATACATCAATATAAAATATTTATTTAAACACACGATATTAAATACTCTGGGATATGCAAATAATTTTTTCAGAATTCAGTAGATGGAGTATGTGATAGAAACAGCTGCACCAGCTGATCCGAGATTGTTTTGTTTTGGTTTTGTTTTTGTCGAGTGAGATGCTCTAATCCCAGTTGCTTAGTTGTTCTGGTCATACAGATGTGCAGGGCAGGTGAAAAGGTCCATCTGTTTCAGTGTGATGGAAAGAACTGTAGTTGTCTATTGCATAAACAGAAGCAGTCATCTAAAGCTTGGACTTAGCTAAGTTCAGAGCTCTGCTTGCCCCAGCCTGTGTACTGGTTGGGCCACACAAAACAGGCTGGTGAAACTGGTCCAGACTTCAAACAAACAACTTGTGGGCTTGTAGTAGTTTTAACCAGTGAATTTACCCATGTTTGCCAGTGGTGTTGCTGTTGGTAGAGCACAGGAAGTAAGGCAAGAACTGTTTCATCTCTGGCAGTCCTGGCTTAAAATATTTTATTTAAAGTGCTAGAGATAGCAAAGGAAATAAATACAGATCTTAATTTTATACTTTTGAACTTGCTGTGTAAAAGATTTTGTCTTTCTAGCTAGTTGAACTGTCTGCTCTCTCCCATGTGAGGGTGGTTGGGTTTGTTTTTTTCAAATTTTATTTTAAATGCAGTAAATGGAGTAATTTGTATTCCAAATGAGGAATTTGTCTGCATTATTCACTCATAAATGTTAACGCCTTTCATTTATCTTGGAAATCCTTTGAGAAAGTTGTCTGGCTGTGAAGAGCACAGGTTTTGCTTTGAGCAGGAAAAAAGGTGTGCAGTTCTCTTATCTGACACAGCAGAAGATGAGCCAAAGAATTGAGCTGTGGCCTTTGGCAGTTCTGTATCTTCCCCTGAATGCAAGGCTTTTCTGTTAAAGGTTTTGTTTTTTTTTTTTCTTTAACCATGGTTTTTAGCTTTCTAAAAGGAGACCTAAGGATGTGACTCAACCTTTCAGAAGGAAGGAAACATGAAATGTAGGCTGCTCTCCTGTTCTGAACTTGGAGCAGAGGGCTCTGTATTGTTGCTAAATAAGTGCAGAGCTGCTGTACTGTGCATGGCAGCCGGGGAGAGCACAGCAGTGAGAGTGTTCTGGTTCATGGGAAAGACACTGCATGTAATCACATCTTGTGTGTCACTTCAACTAAAGTAAGCCACCCTCTCATTTAAATCATCTCAGTCCAAAGGAGTATCAAATCCCATTGTTCCTTCCCCATGTTTTTTTGTTATGAGAACAAAATGCTCTGTATCCTTGCTGGTGTCAGAGGAGAGTTTGAGGTGGTGGATTCAGGTGTGCAAACAGGAGAAGTGTGGATAAGAGGATGATAATACTGCTGGTTCTCCATTTTTATAGATACTTTTAATCATTTTGTCACTTAAGAGGTCTGAATATGGTTATTCCTGTCATCTGTTGTTCCAAAATAAATTTGTAGTCAATACAAATTTGGAAACCAAAGTTGCTAATATAAATATTAAACTTCTTGGTTTACGGTAGTTTTCTTTGTCTAAAACAGTATGCTAGCTAAGGAACAGATGATGTCTTTCTTTATTCCACTTTTTTAAAATATAATCCATAGTTCCAGGAAAGACACCTTCTTCATGGCATTACTGTAGCAACTTTTGTTTCCCCCTGACTGGAGGTATGGACAATGTACTGCAGTAAAGTTCTATAATAAGTAAAAAACCAAGAAAAAACTCCAAAACGTCAGCACAAATCATGACTGGTGACACCCCTGAGCCAGGGGAGAGACTTGCACAGCCACACAAGCAGTTTCTCATGGCAGCTGAGGCCAGTGGTGATTCCCAGTACTTTGGTAGTAGGAACAAAATTTTGGGAGGCAGCTGAGACCTGGCTGATGGCTGACCCAGGACTTCTGCAGTACATTCTTGCTCTTGGTCTGTTGTGCTCCAGCTGGAGCTACAGGGTAGGTGAAAAAGAGGGGACCTTCAGGGAATTGAGATGGAAGGAGAAAAGGTGGCAGAAGATGGAGTTTGTTAAAGCTGCAACCTTGTGGGCTCAGTGTTGGCTTAATTATCTGTTCAGGTGCCATTTAAAAAAGTACAGTCATCCAAGAAATTCCTTGGAGTTTCTGTAGATCAGCCTTGTTCTGATAAAGGTTGAAGAGTCCAAATGAACCAAACAAAACCCTACCATCACTGCCTTTTTCTGCTTGTTTGCAGAGATTGTGTCTGCATGGATTTCAGTCAATGGTTGACCTAGTTTCTTGGCTAGCAAACTAACATCTATGTCTGATTTTTGTAAAAGCTGGTTATAGACCAGGCTAATGTGTAAGGTGGTTGGAAATCTTAGCATGTAAATGTAGTTTACTAAACTGAGTACCTTAGACCTGGATTTTAAGGAAATTGAAAGGCAATGTGGTAAAGGTATATTAAATAAATGATGCAGCACTGCATGACAGAATCAGGAACTTTTCTTCACAACACTGGAAGTTGGCACCCAGTTATCAGGCAATATCTGTAAAATAAATCTGGCTGGTGTTCCCCCTCCTCTCATACAGTACCTAACTGGGCTGTGGCACTTGCTGTCACTATTGGTTGGAGAGCCTGAAGATGTTCATATCAAATGTGCAGGGGTAACTTGTAGTTCAGTCTTTGCATTACCTCTGAAGTGGTCCCAGGGATATTTCCCTAAATCCCTGCTCTTGGACTAGGTGAGTACTTTGTGTAAATCATTTTGACTGTTTGTACATTGCAAAAAACACTCATTTGCATTTATTACATGTGAGTGTAATGGGTGATAGTCTGTGCTCAGTGTCAAGGTCCTTTAACATTTAAAGAGAAAATTCAGGGCTTTTCTTTGTCTTAGGATTTTAGCAAGTATTGAGACAAAGAAAGGATATTCCATGAAAAAAAAATCTCGTTACAATGAGGATATTCAGATTTAAGCAATGCTTGAGTTTGTAATTTTTGTAAAAATAGGAAGATGTCTGTACTTATTCTTGTATCAGTGCTGAAAATTAATGTATTTAAAGCTGTGGTAGTGCTGTTGTGATACTGATTGTGAGATGTTTTTGACACCAAAGAATAGAGAGTGAAGGAAGGCGATCACCTTTTGCTCTTAAAGGCTACTAGATCAAACTCCTGTACCTTGAGAGCCCTTTCTGAAGTAGCCCGAAGTGAGGATCTCATATCATTCCTGTGGTAGTCTTCATTACAGAAGATGCTGAATGGTTATTCATGTATCACTTTTCAGGGTGGAAGGTGATTTTCTAAAGCTGCTGATGCGGGACTCTAATCAAACCCCTCATCACCTACATACTGGCATCAGTCAACTTGTTTGCATTTCTGCTCTGCAAATCCAAATTTTGTGACCGGGTTAAGCTTCAATTGGAGGATTTTTGGGTTTTTTTGCTACTGTGTACAGCAGGAGGAGCAGGTTAACCTGCTGAATGGAAAAGAAACAAGTTCTCCCTCTTTTGTTTGTGTGATGCTAACTGTGCTAAAAGTGGAGGGAGAGAAGGGCAGGAAGAAAACACTTGCTGATTAACAGCTACTGTAATTCTCAAACAGAGCTGCACTTACCCTGTTAGTATTGTTTAGTATGGGATTGTATAATTCTGTATAAAGGTAGTGCTGTATTTATTTTGTGGTTACTTTTTCGTGCCGGTAGTGTTTTCTTTCTTTTGTGAGAATACTATAAAAACTGAATTGTTGATAGTGATCTGCATGAAACAGAACTTGGTGGGTATTGCTGCATGAAAGTGGGATTTTTCTGCTACTAGATGTAGTTCAGGGTTTTTAGTTGTAGTGATTCCTGTTAGTAGTTAAAATATTGTGTAAACTGACTTTTTGTAGCTGTTTTGTTGGTTTTGCTTTTTTCCTGACATTAATAGCCTACGTGTAGTTCAACATGCTACATGAAAAAAATGAAAAGGAAATGTGTAGCAAAAACCTAAATAAAACAGCACAACCAACTTCCCACTACACCACAGCTTCCTACCCATCCCCAGCCCCCAGGCTCCACCTTAGGGCTGCTGTGGGTTTGATTTCCCAGCCCAGTGCTGGCTGAGGGAGCCCTGCAGTTCCTGTGTGGGTTTGCCAAGGTGTTTTGTGCTTTTCCCCCAGCCTTCTCCAGCTGCCGGGCTGAGTCAGTGACAAGGCTGTCTCTGTACCCCATCTCATCTCCTGGGGTGCTCTCCTTGTGGTATTGCACTGTTGGAGGTGTCAGGGGTGCTGTGGTCAGCAGCGAGAGCAGGCCAGTGCTGGACTGAGAGATGCCTCTGCCAGAGCCAGTCCCATGGGGACATTCCTGGGACCATCCTGGCTGACCAGAAAGCAACCCAGTAGATCTCACTGGGCACTGGAAGATCTGCTGGGTTCCCAATGGATGGGCAGGGCAGCACAGTGTCTGAGTGTGTTGCTGCCCAGAGCAGCGTGAGGTTCAGCAATGACAAGTGCAAGGTCTGGAACCTGGGTCCAGGCAAGCCCTGGTATCGCTGCAGGCTGGGGGATGGAGGGTTCAGAGCAGCCCTGAGAGAAAGACTTGGGGGTGTTGGTGGATGAGAAGCTCAGCATGAGCCATCAATGTGCATCTGCATCCCAGAGCCAGAGTGTCCTGGGCTGCATCCCCAGCAGCAGGGCCAGCAGGTCAGGGGAGGTGGTTCTGTCCCTCTGCTCTGCTCTCATGGGACCTCATGTGGAATACTGTGTCCTGCTCAGGAGAAATCAGCACAGCAACCTGTTGGAGTGAGTCCAGAAGAGGCCCATAAAAACAGAGGGATGAAGCCCTTTTTCTCTAAAGGCAGGTGGAGAGAGTTGGGGTCGATCAGCCTGGAGAAGAGAGGGTCCTTGGGGAGACCTTAGAGCACCTTCCAGCACCCAGAGAGAACTTGTGAGATGTTCTCACAGATGGGGCCAGGCTTTCATCATGGGCCTGTAGCACTAGCACATGACCAATGGTTTTAAACTGAAAGAGATTTAGACTAAGGGAGAAATGTTTTGCAATGAGAATAATGAAACACCAGCAGAGGTTGCCCAGGGAGGCAGTAAACCCCCATCCCTGGTAGCATTTAGGGCCAGGTCTGAGCAAGTCTGATTTAGTTGAAGATGTCCCTGCCCATGTCAGGGTGTTGGACTAGATGATCTTTAAAAGTATTTGAATCCAAGCCATTCTGATTCTGTTCTTCTTGGCAGGAAGTGATGCATTGGGAAAATCTGTTTTGAGATGTTTCTCTGATCTGGTGATGTGTGTTGATTTTGCCTTATGCATTTATGGTCTGAGTTCTGTTTTTGTGCTGTTGAGTAGTTCAGAATCAGAAAAACAAGTTAAAGCAAGTTAATTTTTGGACTTGTGAATGTTTTGATCTGTTGTGTAGCTTTTGCCCTCCTTTACTATTTGGAAAGAAGCAGTAGTTGCATAAACACGTAGTTTAATCTTCTCAACTGAGAGAATTGAAATGAACTTTTCTCCAGCTAAAAATGATGAACAGTTTGGCCTAATCTGAAGTCCATCAGAGGCAGTCAATGACATATTGTCAAGGAAAGCTAGAGTTTAACTCATGCTCATTATGCTTTATATATTCTCTGTGCTGCCAGGGAAAGTAGCTTGGGAAGCTGCAGGCATATGTACTGCTGGCAGTTGTGGAATATCCTAAAGATCCAAGATTTTGTTGATGTACATTTCATGTTAAACATAAGTCCTACCAAGAAGTTAAGCAGGACATCCTTCCAGGATCAGATTTCCTTCAAACCAATGCTGTGCTTCTGATCCTTTCAGAAATCTGTTCCAAATGTGACATGTCTCTGCACTGTAGCCATTATTTGAGACCTTGGTTTACTAACCTGTTGTCTCAAAGCAAATTTGTGTTAACTATTGGTCTCACAGATAGTGCTGACAGACTGTTCTGTTTAAATAAAATTGGGAATCACAGTCATTGCAGCTGTGTCATATTCTCAAAGAAACACAAACTCTGAATTGTATCTTAGTATAAAAGTGATCTAAATTGTGCCTGTAACTGAAACAATAATTTGGCAGTATTTGTAAGTGACTTTTTTTCAACTTAAAAGGATTTTGATTGCTGAGTAGCAGCTTTTTGTGTATAAAGATGAGCAGAAAATGATGGCTGGCCCAACTGCACTGCAGCACATTTTGCTGGCTACTGTTTAAGTAACTGACACGGTCCTGTAAAAGGTGTCTGGGGAAAGGAAAAATAATTACACATACCAGCAAATTCTTTTTGCAGTTATTTGTGTTGTACAAGGAAAAAATACTTTTTTTTCTTTTTTATCTCAGTATTCATTAAGCACAACTTGGTTAGACCTGGCTTTAGACATATACATATAAAACTCTCTCATGAGAATGGACTGTATTTTTCTTCCCATGATACAGCTTGAAGTGAGGTTAAGTATGAGGTCTAGCCTCAGCTGTATGGAAGATAGGTTAGATAGGTATGAAGGCTAGAAAAAAGAGAAGGAAACCAAGCTAAAACTCCGCTGATAATAAATCTCTGGTGTGTAAACTCAGAAGATAAGACTGTCTCACTGTGTAAGTGTTCATGGTGGCAGAGCTGAGTTTTATGGGGAATTTCTGAGTACCTGACAGTCTCTGTGGTGTTGCAGTCTTTAAAGAGTAAAGCCCATGGGAAAGAAACCTTGATTTATTCTGAGGAGTTGGGAGGGATTGTGTTGAATAAACATGAAAAGTAAAACTGAAATCTGTTTGAGTATGTGACTGTAACATGTTGACTGACTGTCATGATTTTTGTGTCAAGGGCTGTGTGTGCTTGGGGTTGGAGTTAGGCTGAGGCATTGGTGTGAATGGCAATGCCTTTGGAATTAAAGGTGTTTGAAAATTGCAGTTTTAACTGTAATCTGTAAACAAGAAAGTTAAGATTCTTTTTGATGGTTAGATGGTGGAAAGGTGTAAGTGTACACAGATATTAAATCCTGCAAGTACTTGACACTTGCAGGATTTAATATCTGTATTAACTCCTCTGTTTTATCACAGACATTGATGGAGTTTTGACTTTGGTGGAAAGACAGGCTCCTACATAACCCATAACTACAGCTGCTTTCTTGGAACTAGTTACATCATTTACAGCATGGCTTTAACTGTGTTCCTGGCATGACAGCCTTCCCCCTCCTGATTTTTATATATATTTTAAAATTTCCTGCTTGCTCAGAGCTGATCTTTCTGTGCAGTACAGTAACAAAAGATGTGTCTTCCTGTCTCCCCTGGGAGATAATGGGGGCTGGTGATAAAGTGGTTAATATTGCCTCCTACCCCTACCTCTGTCCAGTTCCTCCTCCTCAGCTTAAATAAATTTGCAGTAGTTTTGTTCAGAGTTTGTAGTTCATTATGTTCATTTTCAATTTCAGTGGTTTTAAGTCTCAAAACTTTCTATCTCAAGGCTTTTCCTCTGACAGTATAAGGCTTGTAAAGAAGTAGCAATAATTCTTACTAATCCAGTCTCAATAAATGGTTGTCAGTGACAAGTTACTTGTGAGGACCTGAATGGGTTATGTCTGTAACTGTCCTAAGAAATTCTGGCATCTTTCCTGCTTTTAGATGTTTTTCAAAGAAAGCAAAAGCTGGTAATTCAGGCCAGTTAACCTAATTTTTGTTGGGAGGAGAAGTGAGCATTTTCAGGTCTGATGACAGAACAGATCTTTAAGGTAGGAGCACTTACTGTCTTGCAGATACCTTTTATAGGATATCCTCCCATCAAAGTTGTGAAGGCAAATGCTTTAAATAAAAACTTGGAGATAAATTTAATCCTGTGATCTTTGTCACAAGCAATCTTCACTGTCAGACTGATTCAGGAGTAACATGAGATTGATTGCCCTGATGCCTGCCTTTGAATTCTGTACAGTTGTGCCAGTTTAAAATTAGTTTTGTAGGTACTTTAGAATATAATGGGAGACTCCCTTCACCTTCAAGGAGGTATTGAATTCATGCTTTTTTTTTTGCCTGTTCATATATGTACCACAAAATTGCCTTAACAGTTTGAATGCTATCTCCTCAATGAAAGCATCCAGGAATGGCATTCTTTGATTTTTATCTCTTTTCTACCATGGAAAAGAACAAACTGCCAAGACTTCTTTGCCAATTAAAAATACTCTTCTGCATTTCTTTGTAATTATAGCTACCTAGAGACAGTGTAAATTAAGGAATCTTTAACAGTACAAGTACATTAATCTAGACTGACTGAACAGATAGTGGGACTTGCTTTAACTTCCCCTTTTAGTCAAGTTACAGAGGTAAGCTGAAAGCCTGCCTGCTCTTAACTGTGATACAGTACAGCTGTAAAAATTAATGTTTGGAGTAGTTCTGAGTTAAGAGATTTATAAGAACAAGGCTGGTAGCTGCAGATACTTCTTCATTTTCCCCTCAGGTAAGTGCAAAGTTTATTCATATTTGAATAATTTGCCCAGGGGCTTACTTCCATATACAGAGATTTCTCCCAGACTTGTATTATTTGGCCTGGTCTCTTCTCCTCAAATAGTTGTAGGACATTTTTTTGTCTTTCTTAACTAAGCTGAGGATCTGGAGTTGCTTGCTTTTTAATAGCGTCTATTTTAGCCTCTGAATATCAATTCTATAAATAGGGAAAAGTAGACTTGGTTAGAATTTTTGAAAGTGGAAGCAAAGTCTTAAGGGTCAGTCATTTCAGAAGTGCTCATTTTCTATTAAAATATCCAGCTATGCATTTTTAAAGATTAAACAGGCCAAAAGTAATTTTTTTATTCTTCAGCACACTAAGGAGAAGGCTGAAAGCTATGAATTTGCATGTTGGTAATGGTGTTTATGGTGTTGACTTTAAACTGTGTTGCAACACTTGAGTGCTTTACTGATTTGAATATGCCTGATAACAATGCCTGCACACCAGAGGAGCCTGGTGAGGGTGAGGGAGCAGGCAGCCTGTGGCAGATCCAAAGTCATGAACAGTCACATAGATAATAGAATGCATTAAAGCATTATTAATACTCAAGCTTTCAAAAGATTTCATAGTTAAGAAAACTTTTGTGGAGCTCTGATTTCCGATGAAAGGTAGCAATAGATTCAGGTTAAAACACTAAACTGTTCTGTTGCTCTCTGTAGAGCAGTCTCTCTGTGTTAACTTAGGAAGGGTGCTGATGTGGCTGAGTGTAATTTAGAGCAGTTTTTATGTAAAGGGTGTATGATGTTTAGGGTTCTTTGCCTCATGGCTTTTTCCCATTGTAAATACCTAAAGTAGTGTAAGATGTGAAATGTATATCTTGTATTTAAGCATTTTATTAACTTACTAGGACTTGCAATGGAAAACTTTGACAGCCATAAAATTGATGGTATGAAATATTAATTCAATTTAAACGAGAAATTCTAGACCTGTCCTTTTGTGGGTGCAAGACAGCAGCTTTATTGGAGCCCAGGGTAACTATAGTGAAAAGTTTCCATCAACAGCAGCATCCTGAAGAGTAGAATGTGTCAGGTATAGCCATCTGTGGGCTGGTTTCTGGCTGTGTCTCTTTTTCTGTCCCTCTCCTCCACCCCTTTTTTGTCCCTATGTGGTCTTAAGTACACTTCTTTTCACCTTGTGGATCTTCTGAACTTCCTGTCGCTCAGCGTGTGCTGTAATTGTGCCTGAGTTGGTGTGCTGAGGAATGATCCTGTTTGCCATTCCCCTGCTCTCATTCACATCTCAGAGGAAGTAAAGTCAGAGTTCTGCCTTTGGGCTGCCAGAGTTAGGGCTCATTATGACAAAAGGTAGGAAGAGCTGCAGTTGGAAGGAGGTTGAGAATCACTGCCTTTAAGCAGTAGCTTTTATTGTCTAGTAGAAAAGTTACAGCTCTGTTTTCTGAAATAAATCTGCTTCAGTGGCTTGGCACTACCCCAATGTACCTTTTTGAAACAGTGATCCTTGACATAAGTGAGTGCTGAAGCAGCTCTTTCCCATTGCAGGCAGAGTGCTCAGTGGAAGAAACTAAAAGTCTGTAATATACTGTTTGATAATTCCTTATAATAATCAAAACTTTGGTAGTATGTAAAAGAGCTTAAGGTAAGGAAGACATTATTTCCTCAGAGTTTATTTTCCTACCACGTGTTGCTCTTGTGGTGCTGTGTGTGTGCACAAAGGCAGCACATGGGGCTCCAGAAACTGCCTCAAATATCAGGTTTCTCAGTGAACTAGTTCTTGTTATTGTTGTATTCCGGTAATAACAGGATGTGATACCTCTTAGGGCAAGGTCGTGTGTGCCTGAAGTTACAGGTTTTGTATCTTATCTTGTGATACATTGTATTTGCTGGTTTCAGGGTAGGGAGAGGAACATACCTGCTCATGCCTTCTGCTATCTGTCAGGAAAGTGACGTGGAGCCAGAGTCAGAGATGCCACCTTTCTGAACTACCCTTGTTTCCTTGCCTGGCTCTTGAGAATGCTTTTCACGGTCTCATGAACTGCTTAATGACTTCTCTGTTTTGTTCATGATCACAGAGGATCGTCTGGCTGACTAGCAAAACAAAAAGCTGGTTTTACTTTTCCAGGTGTGGTTTATTCTTCACTAGTTCTACAGACTTGTTATAGACTCTTGTTGTATGAGAGAGGATAGATTTGTGGATCTTGTTAATGGTCTAAGCACAAATTTCTTTTGCTTGAAGGCTTCTTCCATGGGAGCAGTTTATACTGTACATTAAATATGCTTACTAAAATGCAATTTGTGCATTCATGCTCATTTTTCATTTTAGGAAATTGTCCCAGTGTAGGTTCAGTGTTGTTTTTTAAGAAATGTGTTCTAACTACAGGACATATTAGGACATTCCTTTCTGATAATCCAGCAGTAGCCAGTGTTGAAGTTGGTTGATCTGGATGAAACGTTTTTCCCCTCAAGCACATTGTTTAACATGTGCATCTTTTCCCTTTTTTAAAAATTATTTTTGTCATCTTTATGAAAGGATAGATGGATCAGCACTTTGGAACACTTGAGTGATTTTATAATTAAAATAGTCTTAATAAAAGATTTTTCTTTAACTATAACATGCATATTTAAAGTGAAGTTACTGTTTATGTCCAGGATTAGACTGGACTGTCTCAAATGATTAGTTAACTTCTTACTGTCTGTAGGGCCTTAACTTAAAGGCTTAAGAAGCTCAAGTTTTCAGCAGTAAAACAGTAACTTCCATTATTTTTCAGGCTGATGGATGAGAGTTTAACATGAATATCTTCCCTGGATTGGAGTGCAGGATCTGATTTTTGGAGTCTGTATTGCTTCAGCAACTTCTGTCTGTAATGTGATGTAGTGCAGAGATTTTGGGGGTATGGTGCATGTGTGCTTCACATGGAGTATCCTCAGTGACTGCCTGGGGAGTCACTAAACAGCCTCTTCTGTGCTTTTGCCTTTATCCATTGCTGCCCTGCCAGCTCTTGCTGTAGCAGAATTCAAAGACAACACACCTGGCTAAAGTCCTTCTCTTCTTAGTGTTGAATGTTTGGCCTTATCATGAAAGAAGATAAGATAAGGAACTGAGGTATGGCAGTGTTAATTACCTGGAAGCAAATAGGAAGTCGTAGTAAAAACCAGGGATCAAATGCATATTTCTCTAGTTACTGCAGCAACTGGACTGAGTTTCTGTAGCTGAATGACTCCTCATAAAACATGTTTATAAGATAGAACTAAAGTTAGTAATAGGATATGGGACTCCTTTAGTTTCTCTGAAGTGATACATTAACTGAAAGCAGATCCAAGTGAAACCTTTTCATACCTTCAGATCTGGAAGATCTTAGTCATTGTTGGTGGCTTTGTTTTTAATACTATTTTTGCTGATACTTTTATTTTTTAGAAAATAACAATTTGCACAAAAATGAGATGAGGCCCAGAAGGCCAACATCCATTTCTAGATTTGAGTGATACGATAATGAATAAGTTACTATTTGTCTTGTTACTAAATTATTGAAAGCCAGATTGTTTTTTATTTAAAGTCAAGAAAACTACTGGAAGCCTCTTGTCCATGCAAAGGGGTTTTGCACTGCTCTTTGTGAAGTCAGCCTCCTCTTGTTAGTGAGCTTTCTTTGGTGCTTATGACAATACCATTAGGCAAAAGAAATTTTCTTGTTCAGCCACAGTGAGAAGCATATCTTTATTAACAAGATTTATCCTTATACTTCCTCTGTCTTGTTTTTGTCACATTCCAGTATTCAGAGACTGCTGGAAAATATCTGTTTCTGGAAAGGTCCTGCTATAAGAGATTTCTGCTATAAGAACACCCATAAATCATCCAGTTCTTTGGCAGTGTCTTTGCCACATGAGATGTCTCTGATAAATTGTGTGAGTTCATGAATGGCAATACAAATAATTCCATAGTAGGTAATGTTTGTTTTAGCCCATGCTGGGCATGGTGACCCTCAAACTAAACACTGTGAAAGTTAACTAGCTTTACTTACTCTGAGACTCCTTCTGAGAGAGATATGGGAGCTTTCTGCACTTGCACTGAGCGAGGCCAGCAAGGCTCAGTCAGTCCTGTTAGAGCTGATGATTTAACTTTTCTGAGTGCTCCTAATTGTCTGTGTGTGTAGCCTTCTTCTGTCAGCAGCCAGACACATCTAGGGTGTGCAATTAACTTTTGCATCTGTACTCAATCCAACACACCCTGTAGGCACTGAATCACAGTCCTTGGACAGAGGAGCACTGCAGCACCACGTGATGGATGCAGCTCCTTGCTGGAATTACACATCCATGGTGTGTGTGCTTCCCTTTGTACCTCTCCAGGCTGGAGCTCGTGCTGGGCTTCCAGTGCTCAGTTCCTGTCACACTCTTCCCATTCCTGCCTTTCTGAGGAGCTCTGGAGCCTCTGGTTTGGTTGAACATAAACCTCGTGTGTGTGCCCTGCCCATGCTCTGGCTGCACGTGGGATTCTCATGGAGGAGCAGCCTCAGGCACGCTCTGCCTGCACAGCAACTCTCATCACATGGTTTGATGGAGTCCTCATCTAAATTTGGAGACTGTAGGAGCCAGGCACCGTAATTTCAACTCTGGTTACACATGCTAGTACAATTTATCCCTGGTTTTCAGTGATACTCCTAAAGTTGGTGGTCCTAGGACTTTTTTCAGGATGCTTGAAGTGCTTGTACTGATTATATTCTTGTTGAATGTGCTGGCATCTGCCTGAAATAAATGATAATTGGATGAAGGGAAGCTGCTACCTATGCATGTCTGTTGTTGGAGTTTTGCTTAAATACAACAATTTTGTGTCTACCAGAATTATGCTGGCTATGATTTCACAGTTTTGTGTGAAACAGTTCCTTTTCTTCATGTGTGGAATTTGAATTTTGTGGCTGTATTTCTTCATGGAAAGTGGTTCTTCACAATCTGTTAGTCTGAAGTAAGTATTTCTAGCCTCAGAATAGCAAAAAAGCTTTGTAGTATGACACATCTCTAAATAAATAATAATAGTTTGGTTTTGGGTTTTCTTTATTATTATTTGACTTCTGTTCCAGGGTAAAGTTTGATTTCAAAGCATGAACTAACTGCCTTGCTGCAATCTCTAGAACATAGGTGTGAATATTTGAACATTGGAGTTTGTAATTTTGCTTAAGCATAGAAATGTAAGACTTGTTCTTAAATGCTTCCTTTGTTACTCCAATACAGGGTAATATAGAAAAAATTGTTCTCCTGTTTTGGCTGAGGTTGTCACTTGCACATTACATGTAGGAAAAATGCCTCTGGAGATGATGGCATCTACAAGTACTCTTTGAACAAAGATCTTGTGCTATCTCAGGACATGAGATACAGTACATGAGAGGATGTGGGAGTGTAAGAATGGCTTGAAAATTCATCGGATTTCCTGTGCAGAAACAGGAGTCCAGTTGCTTTAAAGTCTGGGTAGTGAGAAGCGGATGTGAAAGCTGAGAGTCGACAGACAACCTTGTCAGGGTGAGACTTTCTACTCAAGGTCTCAAACATAAGCTTTGCAGTTTCATTTTTTTCCCTTTTTTTAACAAATATTGGATCCTGAAAAGATCATTCAGACTGCTTAAGATAAGAGCTTAAACTATTTACTCATCAGATAAAGTTAGATAGTGTAAACATCACTAAGAGCTGGAACTAATGCCTGCCTCTCTGTGGACTAGATAACAAGCTTGTCTAAATCCAGCTAATTGGAAAATGGGGGGGAAAAAGATATATTGACCAACTACCCAGAGTAAGGGCTTCATAGCATCTTCCCATAGGTTGTCTTCCCCTTTCAGAATTTTTAAATTACAGACTTGTTGGCATAATTATGGGTAGAAGGGACACCTGACTCTACCCTCTGTTTAAGGAGTCTTGAATTGATTGTTTGTCTGAGAGCCAGGCTCGTGCCTCCCTCCCAGCTGAAGCTGGAACGCTTTGAGTAAGAATATGAAGGACACTGAAGCTGAGACATGTTATGAATTGGGGCTTCAGGTGTGTATCCAGGAAAGACTAAGCACAACAGAGCCTGGTGAGAAGGAATTTCTATGGAGTGGGAAAGTCTTTTGTGTTTAGTCTTTGCTTAGGACAGATCTCTGTCCAAGGGAGATCTTAAACTGATCTTACAGTTAGGATATGCAGCTTCTATCCTATAATTAATTACTAGCCTTAACTTATTGAAGAGTTTGTGTAGCTTGCTCATAAGTGTAACAGTTAAAGCTCTTAGAAAGCAGAACTGGTCCACTGGCTCTGGTCACAGGAGAATCTTCTTTCATTGTGCCTCTGTAGGCAGTAGAACAAAACAGGACTGATCCAACAATCAGTCTATGTGTTAATTCCTGCTTTCTGTAATGTCATTCAGTGCCTTGGTTGGGTGTTGTGTATCCAAGGAGAAAACACACACTAACTGAGATCTGAGGTCAAAAAATTTGTGGCATCTGTACTTGAGAGTGAAGAAATATTCCAGGTTGTGCCTTGTGCCTGTTTCTCTGTATGGCAAAAGCGGTTTATGACAAAAGAATTGCTCCTGACATTTGTTATAAGAATTATCAGACTTTCTGCAAGGACTCTGCACTTCTGAGCAAGTTTCTGTTAGTTACATGATATGAAATTAATTATCCTCCTTCTTTGTATTTATCAAGAACATCCTCTCATTAGAAATAGGAAAAGATTAGTCCTGTCTCAGTCTGTCTGTACGTACTTGCCCTTTTCACCCTGCTATGGAAACCTGCTCCATTACTAATCTGGAGAACATGTCATCTGTGTCCTGCCTCTTCATCTCCGAGTTGAGTCACCCTAGAACTTGAGTCACTCTCAGAAGAGTAGTTCTGTTTCAAAAGGGAACTGGAGAAAATACTCAACATGTTATTTCAAGTCTGGCATCAAATATTTTCTTCTCTGCTCACAGTTAAACTTTAATCCTGTCTAATATAAGAGTATTCAAATGATTGACATATTTACTGCTTCCACATTTGTCTTTGAAACAGAGGCATATGCTTATTGTATGGCTAAATGGAATAAGTATTTAGCAGTTTCAGTTTAGTTGGTTTTTTACACATGAGCTACTTTCTCCTTATTGCTGCATTTGTAGTAAATGCAGATACAGGTTCCTGATCTCCAAGAAGCTGAGTAAATTAGAGCTTGAAGGTCAATAATAGTCTGGTGGGAGTCAGAACTTCTGCAGTGTGAGCAAAGTCTACTGGAATTGGAGCATACCCTATTTCCAGTTGTAATTAATAAATAATAAAACAAAAAGTGATAAGGATGGTCATCTACTAAATGTCAGTTAGTCCTTCTGTAATACTTAGTTATTTTGAAAAGCCGTATTTTTAAGGGAAGTTGCTAAATGGTGTCGCAGTACTGAGCTTGAAGTACCAAATCCAGTGTTTGAAAGCTGCAAAACAGCTCTGACAGGAGAAAGTGTTCACAATTGGAAATCCTTTACATGACTTTGGAGTAATTATTGGAGGAAAAGCTGGTCAGTGTTCTGTTCAGTGAATTGCACTTCAGAGAATACATTGTGTTGGGCTGATAATACTTTAAACGTCTGCCAAATGTTTGCCATAGGACAAGGGAAGGTTATGTGTGTCTTCCATCTCTAGGACTTAGTTAACTGAGTGATCCTAATTTACTCACAAAATTACCTTCTAGTACACGAATAAATACTAGAGGTACATTTTGAACCATAGTTAGTGGTTTTGCAGCTCAAACCTGTAAGGACTGTGTAAGTGTATTTAAGTCCTGTAACTCATGCTGTTCTGATGAATGAAAAAAAAGGAATACTTTTGTTGAAAATGGTGTCACTAGAGTGCTCCAGTGTTACATGGAAGCAGAACTGCAGGTTTCTGGAGGCAAATAGTTTTAACCTTGGAATGTGTCTTTGCATCAGTGTTATTAACTGCATGATGTACAGTTGAAGCTCAAACTATTGAGTTTTAGTGTAATTATTTGATCTTAAACACTTGGTTTCATTTCTGTCCTAGAAATAAAAGGAATGACAGCTTACTTTCTCAGCTGTGCAGAAGTGAATAACTGGGGATTTTTTAATAGTTCTCAGACTACCAATTCCTCAAATCACAGGAGAATTTCCTCTTTCAACTGAAAATTAAAGTTTTGGCAAAATATATTCATAAGGGAAAAAAGTAGCCTGTATCATTTTAGCAGGATATAAAATTCTCAAGTTTTCTTGCTGTGGAGCTATTAGTGAGTTCTGGTATTTTTATATTTTCCTGTTTTTGTGGGACGCTGGTTTTGTTGCTTTCTGCCTCTTTCTTGCATAGCTATTTACTATGAAGAGTGACCTGCCAGAAGCTCTGCAGGGGTTATTTTTACTGCTCTATGTGTGTGCTGTCTTAGTCTGACACCAGAAAGGTTTTTAAGCCGTAAGACACTCAGTTGTCTTTATGGATCTTTATGGATTGTTTTTTCTTCAGCTCATTTTGTATACTGTTCATTTCAGATGTATCTTAGGATGGGCTGTTGTTTCTAGGAGTCTGTTGTGATCTGTGTTAGGGAGGATACATCACCTTAAATCCACATTGCTGTCTTTCCTGTGCTTTCTGTGTTTTGGACTAAGCAAAATCAAGTGCAGGCAAAGATGATGTGTGTTATGTGATTTTTAAATGTGGTTCATATCTATACACCAGTGTTAAGTATGCAGGCTAGGTGGAGTTACTCCTAAGTGAAATTTAGACAAGCTTTTGAGCTGAAATAGCCTGCATGTTAAGTTGTGAAATCTACATTTGTCTGGGCTTTTGAAGATTCTGTGTAGGTTACCAAATAAAGAGGAAATGAAATGGCATCTCAGGCCACCCCAGATAGTCACTTAGTAGTGTCCTTGGGGTGTGATGGTCTGACTGGAGCAAGGCAGAGACCTGGAGTGTGGGCTGTTGGGTTTAGGTTTGGGCAGAATTCAAGGACAGATTGACCTCTGCACCTCAGCCTGAGTCATTCCTGTGAGCTGCTTGTGAAGACATGTAGCAGGTTCTGACATGGGCCTTACATGGGCTGTTAGCCTCAGTCTTGCTTTAATGGTGGCAAAGACTGCAAAATTACTTAACTTGAAGCTCTGTGTAGACACTGCTATATCTGACAATAACTGCCTGTTTTGCCTCAGTATTTCAGCAAGCTGTCTTGGATGGAGTGCCCTGAGTCCCTCAGTGAAACCAGCTAAGCCCTGTGTTAGTGGCTTTACCCTTTGCTCCTGAGGACATAGCCATTAATAAATTTCTCAGAAGTTTTCTTCCTTGTAGCTCAAATGAGTGTGAAACTTGGAGGCTTGAGAAGCACTTTCTGTGGCTCTGCCTGTTGAAACATGTACCCAGGGAAAAGCAAACACTGTGCCATTCACAGAAGGCTTTTTGCATCTTTATGGTTAATGGTCTTCTTGAGCATGAATTTTGTATGGAGAACAAGATTTAATCAGGTGCTGTGCTAATTCCACCTTCCCCTTAAGTGACAAAACTAATGAAGTAAAGGATGGTCGCTTACATCAAGAGGTGAAGTCTCCCTAATTTAGCAGGAACAAGTAGGTTTATTCTCTGCTTCCTTCTTTTGAATTCATCATCCTGCAAAGCTATGCCAGCACAGTGTGTGGAGGGCAGGCCAGGATATCTCCTGGGAATGAGCTTACTCTTGTGTTGTTCACCTGCTCTTCTCATTAGCCTGTCAAAGAAACAGTGTTAATTTACTCCACAAAGGTCTACTGAAGTAAAGAAAATGAGTTTGTGAACAAATCTTGTCTGTAAACTAAGATGGCAGCTAATTTGGTTTTTCTCAGCTATGCTATTTATACCATAGGTTACACTTTGGGGATGTGTTATTTAAAAAGAAAAATAAATCTCTCTTGACAGTTTCTATGGACTGAATGGGATTCATCTAGATCATATATAAGGAATTGTTGCCTTGAAAGCTGTGGAGATCTTCCAAAGGGGCCATGTTTTCTGCAGCTTTTCTGTGTGTGCTCCCCCTTCGGCAGCCTTGTCCTTGCTGTGTGCAGTGCTCCTGTGCAGCAGCTTCTTTCCTCTCCAGCTCCTGCTACCACACCAGGCTTAATTCTTTGCCCTGTGCTGGCAGAGGATGTGCTTCCAGTGCTTTTCTGGATGTTTCCATCATCTCTTCAATGCACTGTAACAAATGGCAGTTCTGCCAGGTGGGATTCTCCCATCGAGAACTGCCCCACAGCTGTTGCTGCTGGCTCTGCTTCCCTTTCTCCTGAAGCCAGGCTGCAGGAATGGATTGTCAGGGAGGAGGAACTACAGCACAGGAAATGCTGAGCAGCCAGGAGTGGGAGCAGCACTGGAGAGGGCAGAAGGGTCTCCAGTGAGCTTAGGTATTCTTTTCAGTAAACCAAAATCCTGCTTGTGATTTCAGTAGTTACAAGGAGATTTAACCATTCGAATTTGTCAACTGACAGGGGAACAGCAGAAATATAACAATTTTCCTGTTTAATGAAATGATCAATCATGCTTGAAAAAAAATCCATTTTTGGTAGTGAATAAGAAGCTTTTCATACTGCAGTGTAGCAGGGTAGAAGGAAGTGTTTTTGATTGAGTGTATTGAAGGAACTTGTTGAGTTTCTTAAATGGTCAGGCAGCAAGACTTTCAATTCTGTTATGGACTGTAGGCAGTGACAGAACTGATCTGCTGTGCACTTGCCAAGCAGCATGAATGAAAGGATCTCATGGCTTCCATTCAGTTTATAAGATAATTGTTAACTTATACAGTTGTCTGGCAAGAGGTCCATGAATGAAGGGGACTGAATTGGGTGGTGGAACAATGGTTTAAACAAAGCCTATGCATTAATGGAGCGAATGTGTTTTGGGTGTTGTTTAGATTTCTCCTTCTGCAAGAAAGAGAAATAGTGCTTCTTACAACATTTGCAGGAAGAAAAAAAGCAAATACCAACACATTAACTTGACAGGCAGTTGCTTATCTTAGATACTGTCTTGACACAAATTGGCAAAAGTTATCATTAGTTAATATTACTGTTTTTTTGGTTTTGCTTTTCAGCTGTTTGTTGCAATTATTTGCTTCAATGTAGCTGTGAATAGGATGCCTTGGTTTTATTTGGCATAGTATCTCAGAGTCCTTCCCTTTTCTCCTAGCTGTGCTGCTCAGCTTGCAGGATTTTCCTTTGCAGAGAGGGCAGGAGGCAATAGATGGCAACTTTTGATGGTAGTTTTCACTGTGACTAAAATCATTCCCCAGCCTCAATACTTTATAACTCTTCCCTCCACCCTTCCCAAGCTGGGGAAATCAGTAATGTTATGATGTTTGTGATTATATATTTTAACTGCAAAGCAACATATTTTTGTTAAATGCCCATTAATCAGGATTACCTGATGTAAGAGGAACTGCTGATAGCTGATTAAATACAAATTAAGCTGAATATTTCATGCCTCTTCAGCTGGATTTGAAATGACATGACAGGGATTTTATATTTCTAAAGCAAGTTTGTGCTAAAAACAGACATGTTGCAGAATATGCTTGACTTGGCTTTAAGAAGCAGAAAGAGAATTGGAGGACAAAATGGGAAGATGACTTTTTAAAAGAAACTTTGAGATGTAAGATACTAAAAAGAAGGATTCTAGTGCCAGGAATACCTGAAGGAGAAGCAGCAGTGGTTTTACTGGATACAGTTTGAGTGACAGCACTTAAGTACTTAAACACTTAAGTATCTAAATTAGCTGAAATCTTTGAAAGAGAAGCAGCCTACAGAACCCCAAGGGGAAAAGACTTATGAACCTTTCACCACAACAGAAAGCTATCAGTTCTGGGCAGTTCATCACCCAGTTACTGTACTAAAAAAGGTAGGCTGCTTGCTATATAAATCTACTCCAAATGAGCTGAAATACCCTCCAAGTGCTTGCAGTGGAATCTCAGTGCTGCATTTCCATAGGAGATGCTGTTTTGTCTGACCATACAAATACTGATCTTTCTAAACCAGAAGCTTAATTTTGAAGCAGAAAATCCTAGTGACCCTAGAGAAGTCCAGATAGGTAAAGACTTCTATTGGTGGCATTTTTCTTTAACTGATGAAAACCACAGCAATGAAGTGCTTTTCCCTGTGTGCAATGTATGTGGCACTGTAAATAAAGCTTGAACTGAGACCTACTTTTTTCTGCTGCAATTATGTGTAACTGGGCTCCGTAATGCAGAGATGTAATGCTCTATTTTTTGTGCTGTAACTATATGTAACTTGGTAATGCTGAGCTGCAATGCTCTATTTCTGATGCTTGTGATCATGGCTAGCTAATAGCCTTACTGACTCACAGAAGAGGTTGTAAGGATGCTTCTCTGTTTGCTTGTAATGTCAATTCCATAAAATCACCAAGTGTTTTTGAATTCTGCATGTCTCATTTGCATTCCTAAAGGATTATGTAGGTTCCTTGGCACTGCAGGATTAACTTTGATTTACCCCTGGCACTGGTTTATGTGATTGAAATACCATGTATTGTTTATGTTTAATGGGGTTCTTCTGCTCTTTCAGATTGTGAGGACGAGCTGCTGCATCAATAACCTGAAGAAGGGAGTTCTCTGTTAAGACTGCAAGAAGATACTACTAACTGGTAAACACTTGCTTGGGTTTCTTTGCTTGTAGAATATTTTTTTTTCCATAATATTTTAGGCCAAGGAGTACAAAGTATTTTGATCAGTTGAAAGCAGGTAGTTCATGCAACATTTTTTCTTTGTAACTGTCTGTGGCTCACCAGACAAAAGACTCAGTAGCAGTGGATAATGTGTGGGCATTTAAATTGGAATACAAATTGATTAAATTCCTGCTCTCTATGGAAGAAAAAAAACTGTTGTTTTTTTTTTTTTTTTTCTGTAATGACATGTTAGACATAGTCTGTTTGCTTTTTTAGCTGAGACAAATAGGATGTGTCTGTACTGTGTTCTGTATAAATACTATTTGAAGTGTGATAGTGCAAACAGTGAAACTTCAAATATAGTGCTTCAGTGTCTGGAGAGAGACAAAGGGAAGCCTTAGCAGAAGTCCACATGCTTTGGAAGATGCCGTTAATGTGCTTGTAATTATTCAGTGGATGTTTGTTGAGGCCTAATTTTCACTGAGAATAATGTATGATAACAAAACTAAGGATGTCTTGTGATTCCCAGACACACCAAGTCATGTGCAGGCTGCTTTGGGTACTGAGCAATAATAGGAACATCAGTGAGGAGCTATGACCACTTAATAGCAGTTTGCCAGTCCTTAAGTTAAGATGATGTTGAGCTAGAGTATTACACAGCAATCACAAGGAAACCTGAGAATTTAGGTTTTGAAATAGGTAAATCATGTGCACATTGGTAGTTGGTACCAGAGTGACAGCTCACTTCTCAATTATTTAATACTGTAGATGAAGTAGCAGTTTTCCTCTGTAATTATACCTTCCTGTACACCTTCCATCAAGCTTGGATCTCACCTTTCTGTTTACTGCTGCCACTTGAGCTGCAGGGCTCATTGAATTTGTGTTCTTTGCCCAAATGGGGTGATGTGGCTGGGTTCAAGGAAGAACATGGAAAGAAGCACATCCTAGCCAAGAAGAAAACATTAAGCTTTCATGACTTAAGCATTTACAGGTGCTTTATTAATCTTCACTTGCCAGTTAATTTGCCTAGATTTTATAGGCGGTCATGAATAACTTTATAAAGTTCTTTTGTGTAGCTGTTGCAGAGAATATTAAAATGCTTGGTTTGGCTACTCTGCCAAACCTAGATTAATGATAGGAAAGTTTTGAAAGCTTATAGTAGTCAACAGTGTGCATCTGTCAGAATGACACAGTAAAAACAAAGTTGTTTTAGTCTCTTTTTTAATATAAAGATGACTTTCATAGTACAGCTATTTCTGAGCGATAATTTCAAGAGTTTTGTTGCCTGTAAAACTGCAGTTCCTGAAACTAAAATACATATGAGACTCATTCCTAAATACTGGGTTAGAAAGTGTATGACCTTCAGCTTTTAGGAGAAAAAACCTCTGGCATTTAGTGTGCCACATTTGAGGTACCAAAGCACTGTAGTGCCACCATAAGTTTTGAACCACATTATCATTATCTGATAGTAACTTTTAGGATAATACTGTGGATTATTCTGATTGTATATGATGTGAATAAGTAATGTGTGTCTTTCACTAAATTTGGGTGCATAACTTGCCCTGTACAGAAGACTGAAAAGCTCATGAGTCTAGAATTGAAGTCTTCTGTCTTTCTCCCTACTTTGGCTTCCTTTTCCAGCCCATCATCTCCCCATGTCTCTCGGAGAGAGAAGTTTAACAGGATGGTCATGCTGAGTGAAACTGGGTAGTTCTATGAAGTGGTTCTTTGTCTGCAGCTGTGGTAAAGTATTTATCTGAAATCAGTATTTCCTTTAGGATCAGTAAGTCTCTTTTAGCATGGGGTAGTGCTGCACAAACTTGGTTTCACTGTTTCCAGCAGTAACTTTGTTGTGGAAAGGCAGGAGCTGAGAGCGTGCTGAGCTCTGCTGTGTTTTAGACCTGCCCCAGGTTCCCAGCTCTGGGACTGTGCTGGAAAGAGAATGTGACACGTGGGTGCTGCATCCCTTGGGGCAGTGTCTGTGTCTGGGTCTGGCATGACTGGTGCCAAGATAAAAATTTCTAACCCAGCTGGTCCTTGATGTGCTGAAGACCAGCCCAAGTGGTTGTGGAAGATGTGCATGCCCATTTCATCCAGGTGTTGTTTCTTTTGCTTAAGATGTTTCAACTGTCCATTATCACAGCCACTGAAGGATGAGTATCATTTCAGTGTTTGCCCTATTTTTCTTGTATTAGGTGTTCTTTTTCATTATGCTAACTTAATTTATATGGGATTGTTTTTCCATAATATCAGTTGTTCAGAAAAGACATTAATAATTGTCTTCTGCTTTCACATATAATCTCTGATAATTATTCACTCTCATTTTAGTGTTATCTCTTACATGCAGCTTGAACTTGTCTGCGTGCTTGAAGATTTAAAAATTTTTCCATGCAACTTAGAATTGTTCCCCCATAATGATGATGGGGAGATGTTTTGAGCAAACTGATGTTGTGAAGTCTCTCCAGTACTGATATTGCATTGATATTGTGGGTGGATTAACAGGTTTTTCATTTATGCTAATTTTAATAAATATGAAAACACCTTCAGTATTACGCTTACAAAGTGAAAGCAAATGCATACCTGCCATTTTCTTATTAATTTTGAGAACTCTTTTGTGGCTTGTATAGCTCTTATGAAAGTAACATTTGTCGGGCTGACACATCTTTAAATGTTTTGCTTCCTCTTGTGAAGAACCTTTAAAACTTCTTCAGTAACAATGTCAGTCCTTTCCTGCAAATCCCTTAATAAGTGTTAAACTTTAAAAGAGCAGGAATATTTGTTGTCTTTATACCTGTGTGTGTAGAATAGGTTTGAAGTGAAGGATCTCATGCAGAAGAGATTCTGTATTTGAGTAAGGCCCTATTCCATGTGTTTACAGAATTCTATTTGATTTTGACTGGTGGGAAAGTTTATATGAAGTTAAACATGCTGCAAGAAATATGAAGCTTGGTTCTGTTTTGCTCAGTGCTAAATGTTTCCTCTGTTAGACAAGGAAATAGGCTTTATAAATGTGTAACTTTTAATGGCTGCTTTCAGAAGGGTTGGTTTGTTTGTTTGTTTGAGGAAATCTGTGTAACCACCACAGAAAGTGGTGACATTACAAATACTTCTAAAAGCTTTCAGTGCAAAGCCCACGAGATACCAACAGCAGGGTAATGTGGGAACATCAGGGGTAAAAGAATAACCTGCCACAGTGATGTTATAGAATGTAAATATGTTAAGAAAAATTGTCTTTCTGACAACTGAAACCACTTGTACTTCCCATTTGTGCCACAACTTAATCTCCTTTGATATTGCTGCTCTAAATATATTGCTGTAGGTTTGTCTGTAAATTCAGCAGAGCCTCTTGAATTGATTTCTCATTCATGTGAAAGTGGGTTTGTGTTAAATGGCTCTTAGTACATGGAGGTTAAGTACTTGTTGTGATTTTGACACTCAAGATAATGTAGAAATTCTGATCATGATACTGATATTCTACCAGCATGCATTTATTTGGCATTAATGGTGGTGTCTAAGGCAAAAAAAGAGGAATGGCTGACTTGTTTTAGGCTGAACTGAGCTGTCTTATACTTATTTGCTGTATTTTCTCTTGGGACTTGTTTACTGTGCCTCACTGCAATAGCACAGGAGTAGATTGAGGTGTTAGAAGCTTTTATGCATTGCTGTGTTTTTAAAGTTTAATAGTGTTTATTACCAATGTAAATAATGTGCCTGTGTTGAGGGAACACAATGTGGTCTCTTTTTTCCACAGTAGATGTAACTAAGTTAAACTTTGAACAAAGATTATAGTAATCTGCAGATGATCAGTGGCAAGACTTTTTCAGTGGAATCAAGTGGAATTCAGTGTGTAGCTCTTCCAAAATATCTTTCCTTTACATGTAGTAGTCCTACTGCAACAGTTAATAGAGTAGTTTAAAAATAAGTGAGTTTTGAACTTGGTTTAAAGGCTTATTTAGTAAACTGTGCTCTGCTTGAGACTTCAGCCATGCTGGTTTGTTTATGAAGGTAAAGCTGATATTTTTCTTCACCTGTAAATAGTTGCTCAGAACAACATGAACTGTTTAATTCTGTTTGTCCAATGAGCCTTCAAATCAAAGGCATTAATTTAAGGGTTGTTTTGACTTTTTGAAAAGTCACTTTTAAACAGGGCAGCAAAATATGTAAACTTTTCTCATCAGAAAGACATTTGACCTGAAAAGCTGTGCTTGTTGAGACAGGTGACTGTGGAGGTTCATATTCAGTTTTTTGTGGTCTGTTCTATTAGGTTAAGGTCAGATGTGTATTTCACTTCCTGACTTAGAGAAGAAATCTAAAATACTTGTTAAAGGACAATTCTAAGTTTTGTGGAGAGAGGGTTGTTTTTTTTTTTTTTGACTCTGTAGGCACTTGAACTATAGACCTAAAGTCCTTTAGTTCTTGTTAGTGTTCAGCTTACTGCTTGACCACATAACTGCAGTTGTATTATTTAAAATCATAGAATGTCTGAAGTTGGAAAGGACCCACACAGATCTTAAAGTTGAGCTCTCTGCTCCTTGCAGGTCTCCCCACCACTAAATCATATGACTCAAGAGCATTGTCCAGACACTTCTTGAGCTCTGTCAGGCTTGGTGCCATGTCCACTTCCCTGGGGAGCCTGTTCCAATGACCACACACCCCCTCAGTGAAGCTTTCCTGAATGTCCCATCTGGACTGCCTCTGATGCAGCTTGCCTGCCTTAAGGTGATCATAGGATTAATTTGAGAAATTATTGAAAAGAAATAGTGAGCAGCTGCTGAGACTCAGTGCCATTAAATTACAATGCAGGAATTAAGACCTTGTTGTATAGCTTCTGTTTTTTTGGTTTATTTTCCTGCCTGTTGGATAAAGCTGTTGAAAACACACAACGGTCCCTAGGAACTGAACCTGGACATTCCCATATTATCTCTCTCATGTTTGTTACCCTGTATTCTGTAATTCTTGTGTTTTTCCATCTCACATGCTGCCCAATAAACATTTGAGATCCCAGGTTAAAATATCATGGTTAGATTCTTCCTTTCTGGACAGCTAATGATTGATACAATTGCTTTTAGTATTCTAATCATCCATGTTTTTACTAGAATAATTTCAAAACTGTACTACTGCAATGTATAGCTGATTGGAAAAGCTTCTTCATACCCTGCCCTATTCTGTTCTTTAAATGTTGCTGCAGCAATTATTGCAAATCTTTGTGTAGGTGGAGCTCCCAGAGCTGCTGGACAAGCTGGAGGCACTTTCAAGAGTCTCAGTGCTCTGTGACAGTTCCTCTGGCAGGAGCAGAGCTCTTCTGTCCTCCTTGACAGAAATTGCTGTTTGTGCCAAGGCTCTTATGGAGTCACCCTTTGGAAAGTCCTGCCTCCTTTTGTGGATGAGTTACAGCTGGAAGGAGCTGCCTCTGCTGGGATTTGCATGGTGAGGCAGCCCAGGGGGCAGGAGTTCAGGTGAACTGCTTGGCTGTCACCTGGAAAGTGCTCAGCCCTGAGCCTGTGACAAAACTGCTGCTGGTGTTCATAGGAAGGGCTTTTCAGGCTTTTAAAAATCTAAACTGTGTTCTTAGCAATCTGAAATAAACACATCCATTGTCTCTCTCTGAGCAGCAGAGATGCTGTGTGGGATACTTCCATAGCTGTAGCACAATCGGCTTAGGTCTAAGTTCATCTTAGAGTTTTACCTATCAGAGGGGTAGCTAGGGCTAAAGCTCTCAATTTTTGATACTGTTGATGAATAGTTGATGGTTAGAAGTCACTAAAACCAATAAAAAGATCTTTTAGGTGGTGAGTGACTGTAACTCTTCTGTGGCTGGGGTTTTTTTTTGTTTTTTTTTTTTTTTTTTTTTTTTTTTTTTTTGTTTTGTTTTGTTTTGTTTTGTTTTTTTGTGGTAGAAGTTCCTTGGTGTTCATGTGACCTATTACAGTCCTGAGGAAAGTGTTTGTTGGGCTTTTTTGTTTGTTTGTTTGTTTTTTATTTACCCTGACAGTAGAAATCTAGATTATAAGGAATAAGGACTCCTCTGTTCAAGCATTAGGAAATAGGGCTGTGGGTCTTGGTGTTGCTCAGAGCTGCCCCTACACACTAATAATGTGAATGGGAAAGCCCTGCTGGCCCTTCCTTGTCTTACTGTTGGTGTTTGTGCAAACTTCCTGGGACAGGACATGGTTTCATTTCTGTTTTGTTAATATTGAGCCAGAACTCCCTGTTAAACTCTGTCATATTCCTCATAAATTATATCATCTGTATATCTTAGATAAATAAGCTGTTGAATCACTTGAGTGGTATTCAGGAACACTTCACAACTGGGTGTTAACAGCATAAAAACAAAGGAAGCATCTACTGTGGCAAAACGATGATGCCAGGTAGTCATGGGAAGTCAAACATGCAGTGGCAAATGCCAGTGCCAAATGCCAGTGTCATTTAAAGGTGTAGGAATGATATCCTGTGTCTCTTCCTACCTCTGGAATATTTCAGTAGTGTTTTTGAGGAGAGTTCTTAAAAATTCTGCTTGTGTTTTATATCCAGTACTAAATCACTTCAGCGTTTGGATTTATGAAAGTTCAAAAGAAATACAGGAGATAATATATTACCAAAAGTAGAAAGCTCAGTTGTCTGAGTAATTGACTATTAGACACAGGACTTGCTTTAATAATTCTTGCAGTCTTTTTAATTTTTAGTTTTTTGGGTTTTTTTTAAAACCAGAAGCTGTGTTGCTTGCACTCAAGTACCACAGCTCTGCCCCCTACTCCACTACCAAAAAAAGCAACCAAACACAAACTAAAACACAACTCTAAGTTAAACAGCTAAAGAAATCTCATCTCTGCGTTACTGAAATTCCTTACTTGTCTTCTGGTTACCCAACCTTTTTTTTCTCAGCTTATTTCTATAAGTGAAAAAGTTTATTTGGCAATATTTAACTTTTTGACCTGGTTAAAAAAATCCCTTGTACTTGATGTTCAACTTACAGGTTTGTAGAGCTTTGAGATGCAAAAATGAAGATTATGATAGTTCATTTTACTGTTTCCACTAAACCAAAGTAATGGTTTGTCCCAGAAACAAACCATTATGTGTAAGTGGATGAAAATATAAATTTTCATGCTGAATACTAGTTTTGTGTGAATATTCTCTTCTGCCATACAAGCTTCTGAAATATCTTTTCGTTTTCCCTTTTTTCTTATTTCTTTTCTGAAGTTGTTGGAAGGGGTATATGTATAAAACCTTGTGTCCCACCTATTCGTCTACAGT
Organism: Melospiza georgiana; assembly: GCF_028018845.1. Classification (NCBI taxonomy): domain Eukaryota; kingdom Metazoa; phylum Chordata; class Aves; order Passeriformes; family Passerellidae; genus Melospiza; species Melospiza georgiana. Next base: position 145,201,200 of record NC_080430.1, on the reverse strand, counting down.
GCAGCATGTAAACTTTTCTGAAAGCTTTCAAGGAATTTTTTATGTTGGAACAGGCATGCAAGGTCAGGTCCAACCATCACCCTCCACTGCCAAGTCCACAACAATATAATGTGATGCATTAACTACAAAAGGTGTTAAAAAAACCCCAACCTTGAAATTAAGATCATATGAAGTGAAGCTGCTATGCAACAGTAACAGCTTGGAGATAATGTATCCTGTGAAAATAGAATAATTAGGGAAAATGAAATAAGCTTGAAAAATTATAGTGGAACAGTAGACCCTCTGATGCATTCACATCAGAGGGTCTGTCATTAAATTACAAATTTAAAACATGGGTCATTTCTGTCATTAAATTACAAATTTAAAACATGGATTTGAGTGTAGCAGGTAATGTTAGGTACAGTGGCCGTATTGAGAAATTGCACAGGATAGGGAAAGATTTAATATAAGGTGTGGACTTTTAAGATGCCATTTTGCCTCACCAAGATAAATGAATGGAGAAGAAAGATTTGAGCTGGAGCTTTACAATCAGAAGTCAAAAAAGTGGTTTTATAGCAAGCAACCAGTACATTTGCTCTTTGTGAAGAACTGAGGTCACTTTGCAGTAGGTGGTAGCCTGCTTGGCTAATCTTAGTCTCATATACAATTGCCATACAGATATAGAAGGATCTTTGCTGCAATCACTGATGTTAAACACCAGAGTTCATCCATTTAGCTTTGAGCCATGGGTTTATCTGCAGATGCCCTGAAACTCCCTTTGAAATATGATCCTAGCAATGAATTATTTTTTATAGCTTAGACATCTGTTATTGTTACTGAAGTAAAAATCAAATTTTATTACTAAACATTTCTGAGTTTTCTTTTTTTATTACTCACAAGATGTGGGATGTATTTGACTTGTGGCTCTGTTTTTGACTGGGCTTGGTTTAAATGTTTTAGTGTGTGCTTCTAAGGGTAACAAGTTTTTTAGAGCTGTTTCCACAAACTTTATTTCAAGTCTGAAACTGAACCAAGAGAGCAGGAACATCTAAAAATTGCCAGGGCAGGTAGGTTTGAGCTAGATCCTGTCCTTTTCTGTATCCAGGAGCTGTTAGCATGAATGAACTGAGAACATCTGTGCCATGGTCCACAGCTGGTTCACATGGATTTCAAGGTGCTGATGCTTACCCAGAGGAGTCCCAGTGCAGGCTTGAACTGCAAACCAGGAATTGAAGCATTTGCTCTGTCAGAGTAGCAGTCTGCTTGTTTTGAGAACAGCTTTAGTCTGGGTGCCCAGTATTTCACAGAGAGTACATGAATCCCATGCAAGCTTTTGCTAGTAAGTGCTGTAAGCTTTGTGAAGTTCATGCTTTCTGAAGTTCCCTGATGAGATACCAGTTGAGTAGACAGAAAGTAATTTAGATTCTTGGTGCAAAGTTGTTGATGATTCTTTCTTACCACTCAGTGTTTTCAGAACATGAGTGTTGGAAAGCCTGAAAAAATCATCATTCTGTAGCAAATCATGACTGACAGTCACTGACAAGTCTGTGCCTGAGTGTAGAGGCTCCTTAATGAGTTCAGCCAGAGCTGGGCAGAGGACAGTGGTTTCACACTGGAAGTTCATGGTTTGCTGTTCTCATGTGAAATCTGTTTCCACGTATTGCTGAGTTAAGCAGCATCAGTTCAATATGAGGTGGATGCCCAAAGCACAGGGCTTACTCAGTGGTTAGCCAATTTTCATTGAGGTTTTTTCCTCCAGTTTCATCATTCACAATGATGCCAAGTTTACTTACTGCATCTTTTTTATCTGGGTACCATTTGACTTGTCAGCTGCAGGCCTGTGCTTTGACAAACCGAATGATGCTTGGTTTTGTTTCTGTTATGCTACATGTAGATGGTTCACTGTCCCTCTCTGATGGCTCTGGACAGTTTTCCATTTTGGTTCTTCAGCTGCTGTGACAATTGTTTGAATTTCTGTTGTAGTTGGCCTGAGATATTGGCACGTGCTTTGGCCTCTTTCTGCTGTGGTGAAATTAGGCTGCAGTTCAAGGGAAGGGATTGTGTGGCTAAATGAGATCCCTGGGATGGGATGCATTAATCTCTCTGCTGTTGGACTCCATGAGCTGTAACCCATTAAGTAAAGTTAATTTTCCTGCCCAGAACTTTTTTTCTCTGTAATGTAGCATTAAATATTTGACTACCTCAGAATCACAAGGAATTGAAAAATGCTGGGTCTGAATTATTCAATTTTCACTGCCTATTAAGTTGTGTAGTTTGCATGTCTCATCTTGTGCCTGTTTGTGGTATTGCTATAATAATCTGCAGATCTAAACCTTGAGGATAAGTCAGAAGGAAGCTCAGAGGTTTTGCAAATCCTCTATCCCAGCATGAAAACCCAAATAATGCATGTTGAACCTGAAAGAGTTCTTCATTTAGAAATTCTTTAGTCTAAATCAAGGTGTATCCAAAGTGCGAAAATGAATTCTGAAAAGAATCCAGTTCACCAATCATTTCACATCTGTCTATTTTTAATGCATCTTTGCTGGTGTTCCTCCCTGACTAGAGATCAGCAAGTCAATTTCTTATCCATTTAGGCACTGCTTTATTATATTGTTCAGTGCCAACCTCTAAATTTAAAATACTGTGATGTGAAGTCACACTATGTAAAAAAATCAAATACCTGTCAGCTTGCCAGGATAAACCAAGCATCAGCAGTGCTCAGTGTGAGCTGTTTTGCTCAAAGGCTTGTTCATAGCTACTAAAGGATAGGAAACCAGTTAATGGATTCCTGTGCTAACATCTCTGCCTGTTATTGATGATAGTCCAACTGACCTATAATTCTCAGCTTTCCTGGCTGCTTCCCTTTTGCCTAATGGCTTTGCTGATCTCCTCCTGCCTTCATTACCACAGGAGTCCTAGAAGGCTTTGTTAATTATTAACTTCCACTCATTCATTGAAGCCTTCAGGACAAGCCACCTGAGCATCAGCACATTGTTCTTGCAGGTGTAAGTGCTTATGTCTCTATGTGTGCAGCACTGTGTCCAGAAAGATGGGAAGACCTGACCTCATTTTTTTCCCTAATAATTCTATCAGTTGGAAATAGGTGTATTTCTGTAGAAATGAACCAGTACCATTAAAGGACAGGTTTTTTTTGAAAGTCCTTAAGCTAGCTGCTCCAGTGGGCTTTTTTTCCTTTCATTTTCAAATTTATTTCTATAGTCTGATTATTCTAATGAATTTAGGCTTCTTGTTTTTGTTTAAAGCTCAGTCCTATTTGACTTTTCTTTCACTCTTTTTCAGGAAATCAGCTTCTTAGAGTAGTGTTGGGTCACTGCTTTGGTTTCAGTTTCTCTTTGCAATGCCAGTTGTGTTCAGCCCTGACCTGCAGGGGACTAGCAATTTCCAGAGTTTTATTTTTGTTGTGCTGTCTGAAAGCCCAAATTGACCAGTATGAAGTCATGAGAAGGGAGAAAAACCCCCATATTTAAAATAAGCCCAGTGAGAGTGGGTGCATTTTAGGGAATGGCAGTAGGTCCTATAAGGACAGTGCTGTTAACCATGCTGTTGTCCTGAAGTGCTGGCTGTTGCTCATTTCTGAGAAAGTAAGGGGAAGCTGAAGTCAATAGGAAAAAGGCAAAAGCAGCTGCTACCCAAACTTAAGGCTGGTCAAGGGGAAAACTTCTTTGAGAGAGAAGTGTGCACTGAAAAGAATGGAGAGTTAAATTTCTACAGTTGTAACTGTCTGATGGTCATGGTTTTGCTTATGTTCAGTTCTCTGGGCTGTGAAGAGTCATTCTCACTAAAGTCCCCACTCTGCTCCTTGCCTGTGCTGCTGTGTACCTTCAGAGCCTTCCCTTGCTAATGTTTCACTATTATTTCCTGTGAAGCTTGCAGTTACTGTAATACTCCAAACCTTCTCCTTTAAACTGTACTGTTAACATAATTATTTCACCATGTTATGACGGTGGTAATGATGTGTGCAGCACACTGAAGCTGTCCAAGAACACTAGTTTTCTTTGTTAAGCAAATGGTTTTCAGTGACTTGAAAATGCCTTCTCTGGAGGTCAGCATGCAAGCCTTGAATTTTTTCAAGTGCACATTTGTGGGGTTGGATTAGAATCTTGTGTGATTTTCTTGTTAAAGCAATGTGAAATGCAAGCAGAACAGTTTGTCACTGGTAATTTATTGCAGCTTTGACTCTTAAGTTGCTAAATTTATTCTGGAATATATGTGTTTATGCATTGTCTAATATGGCAGCATTTTTCCCTGGAAGCACATTCATTGCCAAATAATGGCATTCCCTATTTATTTGTATGCCTAGAGATAAAACACAGTTCTGAATTACATTTTCGTAGCAAATTTTTAAAAGTCCTGGTGGTGTATGGATCCAGGACTGTGTTTATGAAGTAGATACATAAGAACAGTATGTCTGGAACAGATGTGTGTTTGCTTTTCCAAGGTCACATTGCATTGCATTTAAGACTTTTGGTGTAAAAGAATTAATTTCCATAATCTCTTTTTTCTTTTTAAAACAGACTGGAGGCCAAGAACAGAGTGCAGCACTGGCTGTAGGTAAGAACTGAAACTTAACCTGCTTGAAAACTGCTGCCAAATAAGCAAAATTGTAGTATGTTAAAGGACAGAAAATGGGACTCTTTCAATATTAGTAATTTTCCCTGCAAGAACTTGCTTTCCCTCTTTTCCTTCAAGAACTCTTGAAATGTGTGGTGTTCTCTGGGAGTCCTGATCCCTGACAGAATTTATGCCTCTGTGTTTAAAGATGCTAAACCAGGCTGCAAGGATTTGGTTTTTGCTTCCACAGGGCCTCAGCACAGAGCCTGGTGAGGCTGATTTTGAAAACTCTTCACCAGAGTGATGTGAAGTCTCATTACTTCAAAGAAGGCATTTCCATTGTACACAAAGTGGTTTAGACACTTGTGTGAACTTACTCTACAAGACTCTGCAGTTTCTTGAACTATTTAAAGAAAGAGATAACGTTTTGGTGGTTTTTCTCTCTGTGTTTTTAGTAAAGCTACTCTGTAGCTGAACCAGATCCCTTATGCCAGAAACCAGTACTGTGAACCAGCTTGTGAGACTGAAGAGGTAGCACATGCTCATGTGAAGGTTTTAGCTTAGTTTTATAACCTGCTGCTTGTCATCTAAGCTACTGCATAGTGTCTGTGTGATACTTCATGTTTATTGGCTTTGCCAGCACAGCCATTCATCTTCTGTCACATTGGGAAGGTGATGGTACCAAATGTGAGGTAGGATTTATTTTTCTTCTGTTTTTGATTAATCATCAAAAAGCCATTGAATTCTGGGGAGCTGGTTAGATGGATTTGTGTTGAGGGTTAATCCAGGCTAGATACAGGTGCCCACCAGAGCCACTCTCACTCCCTTCTGAGTTGGAGAAGGGAGACAGAATACAACAAAATCTCATGGACTGAGATAAGGGTGGGGAGACATCATTCACCAGTTACTGTCACGGATAAAACAGCTTAGGAAAATTAGTTGAATTTATTACCTTTAGAATTAGAGCTCCTTCCCCCCACCCCTTCTTCCTTACTAAACTTAACTTCATCCCCAGTCCTTTGCCTCAGCCCTTCCTGCTCAGTCAGGGGAGATGGGGAATGGGGGCTACAGTCACTTCATCTCAGGTTGTTTCTGCTGCTGCTGCTTCCTCCTCAAAGAGAGGAGCCCTTCCCTGTTCCTGTGTGGGATGTCCTTCCCACAGGACACAGTCCTCCAGGAACTTTTCCAACATGAGTCCTTCTCAAGGGCTACAGTTATTCACAAACTGCTCCAGTGATGGTTCCTTCTGTGGGGTGGAGTCCTGCAGGAACAGGATGCTCCATGTGGGTCCCCCACAGGTCCTGCCAGGAGAACCATGGGCCCACCATGGGCTTCCCTCAGGGTCACAGCCTCCTTGGGCATCCACCTGCTCTGGTGCAGGGTCCTCCACAGGCTGCAGGTGGATCTCTGCTCCCATGTGGGAGTAGCACTAGTACATTTTCCCTTTCATAGCTTGTACTTATAAAATCCTTGAGGGTATTGTTAAAGCTGCAGGTGGAACTAGTGCAAACTTCTAATTTACAGTATTGTGTGCATTTACAAATGAAACATGATAAAAGTTACTGAAGTGAGTCAGACCATGGGTCCATCTAGGCAAGTCCAGGCTCCAGGATCGCCATCTTTCTTCCCTCTGCATGTGTGCACTTGGTTTTGCACATCTTTTCACAATCTCCACTTACTCATCTACTAGAGCAGTGCTGCTTCTGCTTAGGAAGGTGAGTCATCCAGAAAAGCTAGAAAAACTCAGGTTGCATTGCTGGGAATGATTCTACCTGCAGGAAGAAGAATGCTGTCCAGAAAATGGCTACAGCACATGGCAAATAACTTCTGTTTTCTTTGAAGAAACTGTGGACCAGCAGTGTTTCAGGTATTGAAGGGAGAATGTTTGCAAGTCAAGGTGATGTAGTGTCCAGCTCAGCAGAAGCTGGGGTGTCACTCCTGATGCTTTCAACTTCTCCAGCTATGCCAAGACAGAGTTAGCTGCCAGATGCTTGACAGCATCATGAACCATCAGGGAATCACCAGTGTTCAGAGTTGGGAGGGACTGACCAACCCTACCCAAGCAACATGTAAAGAACTGAAGGCTATGGAGGTGTTTGGTAAAGTTTTAAAGAATGGGAAAAACTGAACTAGATGTTGCTGTTGAATAAGGTTAAAACCTGAGAAAAAGATTAAAATTGAGTGAAACCTAAATCTTTGTGTGAGCAGGTGCTTAAGGAATAGTAGGAACAGGGATACCATGTATTTGTGGTTCTTCTAGTATATATTTTCAGCTGGGGTATTTTTCAGAGCCCCATGTTATTAAAGGTGTTCAGTATTCTTAATGTCTTTCCATTCTGCCTGTGTACCTGGTTTTCCCCAGGAACTGCTGCAGACTTCTTGTGAGATGAGATGAGATGAGATGGACCTGTAGAGTTCACAGATGGACCACTGCAGAAAATCATAACTCTGCATGATATTCTGTGTTTTTGTTACTGATCTTAATGGATTTCAGGTTGTATGACATCACTGAAGAATAGAAATGTTTCTCCATATTTCCAACAGGTGGATGAGAATGAATTGTCTTATATTATCTTAGCCTTACAGGGTACTTCTAGTTTGATTTTAAGATATAATAAAACTTGAGATGATGGGAGAAATGGAAAATGGGATAAAAAATGATCATATTTGCACAGATATATAAATCTGGACCAGAAATCTGTAGTGGACTACCAGCAACAGAAATCTGACCCAATCTGGTCAGGTGGGGGTTTTTTTGTTTAGTTGGGATTTTTTTAACACTTGCTTTCCAACAAGAAAAGCTATCCAGGTTCAGTAGAAGTAGTTGGTGGTCTTTTGAGAGGATCTGAAGAAGTAACTTGATGTAACAAAGATAGCTGGTAGATCCTCAATCTTTCAAGGAGTCACTTTTGAATAATAAATAAACCATATAGAGACCAGTTTTATCCCTCTGCCCTGCCTAATGCCTGGTTGTTACTATTTCTGAAAACAGATGGGATGGGAAGGAGCATCATCCTGCTACTCATCCTCTGTTGTACCATCATCATCTTGATGTGCTTCATTAGCCTTCTGTATCCTGCAAACATACTGTGTCTGACTGGTGTCTCAGAAAAGGAAAATCCACAGAATAATCAGAAATCTGTCCTGAAATATGGAAACCTGCCCTTCCAGCTCCACAATTTGGAAGGCCATAGGCCTTCCTTTCCTCCTTGGTATTTCAGAGCTGCTGTGTCCTGAATTCTCAGGTGGACACTCAGTGTCAGGTTCATACACACAAGGTTTGTGGTTTAGCACTGTGACATTCCAGTAGAAGTCCCTTGAGATGGAATATGTTAATGGCTATTTATATCCATCAGTTGGATGATGGGGTAATTTGCCACGACATCATTAGTGCAGGATTGCAAGCCAAGGCACTGAAGGGATGCAACATTTGGAACTGAACTTGGAGAAAACATTTTACCTGAGTGTTGCAGTGATGTGGATGGCTTGTACTCCTTGTGCTGGTGCATTGGATGGCAGCACTGCCAAGGCTGTGGGATCCTCAGGGCACCTTCACCCAGCTCTGATACTGACACGTGTGGCTGTCTGAGAGGTGAGAATTCAGCTCCTCTGAAAGAAAACCATTTCCAAATCAAGGAGGCTGGAAGAGAAAGTGCTGTTTCACGTGTGAAATACCAACTGGAAAATGGCACATGAACTGGACTAGTTAGGAACTGAAACATACTCCTTTCAGTTAGGAACTGAAAACATACTTCTTTTTTTAGCATTTAGATAAAACTTGCAGGTTTGGTTTTGGGGTTTTGAGGCTTTTTTTTTATTTTTGGTTGGTGCTTTGCTTTTTTTATTCTTACAGAGGCGATTGGCAGGAGAAGGACTTACCATACAAATTATTGTTGGGTTTGGTTTTTTTTTTGGAGATGAGAGCTTGAGGGTTCTTAAATTATAGGCTGACATCCTGGAAATATGAAAGTTTCTTAGTAATGTGGTAGCATAGCACAGTTCTAAAGGCATGCCGCCTTTCATAGAGTGAATAGCTTTTCTCTAAAAGAATAACAGAAGTGTAAATCTGCCACAGCTCTTACTAAATGGGGTTTTGTTTGTATCTTTATGTACCTGATAAAAGCATTCCCATTGAGGAAGGGGAGAGTTGAGATCAGCCAGTGTTTGCAGTAATGGCAGTATGAGCGCGGTGTTTGGGCAGCGGGACGCGGCTGCCCTGGCACTGGGATCCCGTGGAGCCGCCGGTCCCGGTGCCCTGGCAATGGGATCTCGCCGGTCCGGGCTGCCCTGGCACTGGGATCCCCCGGTCCCGGTTTCCCTGGCAATGGGATCCCGCCTGTCCCGGTTTCCCTGGCAATGGGATCCCCCGGTCCCGGTTTCCCTGGCAATGGAATCCCCTGGTCCCGGTTTCCCTGGCAATGGGATCCCCCGGTCCCGCTGCCCTGGCAATGGGATCCCCCGGTCCCTGTTTCCCTGGCAATGGGATCCCGCCGGTCCCGGTTTCCCTGGCAATGGGATCCCCTGGTCCCTGTTTCCCTGGCAATGGGATCCCCCGGTCCCGGTTTCCCTGGCAATGGGATCCCCCGGTCCCGCTGCCCTGGCAATGGGATCCCCCGGTCCCGGTTTCCCTGGCAATGGGATCCCCCGGTCCCGGTTTCCCTGGCAATGGGATCCCGCCTGTCCCGGTTTCCCTGGCAATGGGATCCCCCGGTCCCTGTTTCCCTGGCAATGGGATCCCCCGGTCCCGGTTTCCCTGGCAATGGGAGATGCAGCGGTCCCGCAGCGCCCTCTGCTGGGGAATCGCCGCGCTGCAGGCTGCGCTGCATCTCCGGGCTAGCGGGGAAAGCAGAGTGGGAATTGCCCTCCAGTGGAAATGTCCCTGAACTGAATGATAAAGGTGCGTTTTTCATCGATGGCTGCGATGGAATGGAATTAAAAAGAGCATTTTGTAGAATTAAGTTAAAGCGTGTTGGGCTTGTGTCCTTTTGAAAAAGGAAAGTACATGTAGTTATTTTTTAACCCCAGTTTCATGCTTGGAAAAAATTTGCAGTTACTTGTTGAAGAGTAAATCAGAGCAGATTTCTGGAGCATAGTCTCTGCCCTATTCAATGCCAGTTCTGTTTTAAAAACAAGCATAATTCTTCCAGACAAATTGGATTTGTTCCAGACTTGTGTGAGCATGCTTAGTTATTTTATTGTAGCCCCTGTCAAATACGTTATTCAGTGTCAGCTGTGCCACTAAAATGTTCCCAAATTAACAAGGCTCTAAGACTACTTCTAAAGAAACTGTGGATTCTTCAGTGCCTTTCCCTTGATTTCCTCTAAGAGGAAAAATGGACTGAATAAACACTCCTCTGACTGTACTTTACAATTCTGGTTTTGAGGAATGTGAGTCTATTCACTAGTCTGTTTTCCCTGGCAGGCCTCCATCCTCCTGATATGACAAGTTTTGAATTCAGTTTTGTTCTAAAGGAGACTTTATTGATGATGTGTGATCTCAAAAAAAAACTAACCCCAAAAGCAAAACAGCTTCAGCTAAAACAGGTTATTGTATCAGTCAGTTTAGTGAAATGAATGGACATCAGAGGCAGCTTCAAACAGCTTTTCAGTAGTCTGAACACTTACTTTTCTGTACAAAAACATTTCCTATCTGGCTGTATCATTTGTATTTTCACTTTTCAGATAGAATGCTAATGATTGAAGCCCCAGTAATTCAGTGCTATAGGCTGTTTTAGGGGGTTTGGAGGGGGATTTTTGGCCTGCATATATTTTACTTTTCTTGTGGTTGATTTGCAGTCCCTGGTTTGTGGCCACTGGGTGTCAGCAGTGCAGAGCCTGTGGGTCTGGGCGTGGGTTTGGACTGGGAGTCTGTCCCAAAAGTGTCTGTAAAGCTGCTGGAATCTTAATGCTTGCTTGAAAAGCTTGTCCATCAATGAAGGAATACTGTGTGTTCTGTGCAGAACTGGGGCTGGCTCTGGCACTTGACTCATGTGTTTGATTTACACAGGGGACACAATTTGAGTTGTACCTTTAATATTAGTGATGATACTAGAGCTGTGATGAATCCTGAAAATGAAGCCAGTTTATCCAAAATATAACTTGCTTCAAGCTAATGGCACCAAGCTTGTCCTTCCTAAATCTAATGGTGATAATGAGTGATAGCTACTATGTTTTTTAATATTGACTCTAATTGTTTATTCTCTCATATGTATGATATTACTTTGGGTTTTTATCGTGACAGATCTTTATTAATTTAAAAAAGCACTAAAATCAATAGATGAGATTGGAATGTGTCAGAAGGCATCTCTGCTGCTCTAGCACTATTCAGAAGAGAAATAAATATGCATTAGTCTAGCAAAACATGTTTGTATCCAGGGAGAATTTTGAAACAATCAGAAAAGAGGGGTTCCTGCAGTGCATTTTAGCAGCCTGTTTCCATCTCTGCAGCAGTCTGTAGCGTTTCAGGGCGAGGGCAGAGATGTTCTCCCTCATTGGCAGGGAAAGGCACGCGGGCTCCCATAGGCTGCCAGGCTGTGATGCCATGTGTTGCTAAGGGCTGCCTTGCATTCAGCTGATCTGGGCAGGCACCTATCCACTGCCTCATTTCTTTTTGCTTTTCTCTTTTTTTTTCCCTTCTCCCTGTTCATGGTTAGATACTGTTCAATAAGCCTTGAAGCAGGCTGATAGGATTATCTTTCTAGAAAAACAGTATAGGGAGACAATAAGTGTTTTGTGCATGTAGTAACCCTGCAAGTGTTATAACATGGTGCTATTTCACTATAATGCTAGACTTCTAATGCTGTGCATGTTTTTTTACTTACTATTTTGCCAAAAATATCTCTGAATTGGATGTTTATGCCGCACTTACATGGTCAAATGAAAATTCCAAACTCAAATCCCTGGAACAAAACCTTTATTGCTTCATTAGATGTGCTTTCCATATAGTGTTATGCTTAATTGCATATGAGATTTTCAGGGAGATTTTCATACTGCAGTTTTCATACTGCAGATTTTAGTATTGGGAATAGCCTATACATGCATGTCCAAAAGGTAAGCTAAAGCAGATTTTCTTCAGGGATCACAAACAAATGTTTTAATCTATTTATTTAACTGTTTTTAAACTAGTTTGAAAGCATATTAGGCTTGAAATAGAAGAAAAATCACTTATGAACAATTTTGTATTGTTTTACCTGTAATGAGAGTAAGTTCTCCAGCTACTCACCAATTGCAAGCAACATCTTTGTTAATACAGTTTTACTTCCAGGTGTGAGAGGGGAAATTCTTTGGTGCTCAGATGAATTTACTTGCATTGAGTATTTCTATTACATTTCCCCTGGGCTTAGCCTGAGGGCTGGGGGGCACTGAGATGTGTTGGGGATGTTTTCCACAGGAAGGGCATGCGTGCAAGGCTTGTTTTGAAAATATGCCTTTGCTTTCCGCTTGTCTGATCAGGGCTCTGCACGCAGCATCATCCAACCCCATAAGGCTGCAGTGGGCCAGATCACCCTAATCCAACGTGGCATTCCGTATGTCTTCCTCTGCAAGTAGGTCAAGTTTGAGCCATGTTCCTGGCTCGTGCTCCCATTTCCCATAACCTGCTCCACGTGGCTCCAGTGTTGTGCTGGAGTGCAGAGCGTGCCAGCAGGGATTCTGAGCAGCCTCACAGGGACTGTCAGTTTTTGGACAGAAACTAGTGGGTTTTGTTCTGCTCTGATCTCGTGATGTTGCTTTTGTGGCAGGAGAAAACTTCAGTGCTTAAATGGGTGCTTTTACTGAGTCTTAGGCTGTTAGTTTACCTAATGAGTTGCCTCCGGACACCGCACTATAAATTTTTAAAATCAGTAATACCTCTGGGAGAGAAATTGGTTTGAAGGTTTTGAAGTGTGCTGTATTCTGAATGAGAATACCAAATAAAATTGGATAGAGGTTGATGCTCTGAAGCTGTGGAAAAACAAATAGGTAGTGACCTAAAGTGTACTTTAGGCTGGACATGTGAATATTTTGATGTTAGTGATTGCAATATGCAGAATTCTTCTTGGTAAGGATTACAGCTTCAGTGTGCATCTTTTTCCATTTGTGCTAGAAGAGCTGTGGGTGAAAAGGTGATTTAGCGCCCACAGAGGTCACCTGCAGTCAGTGCTCTAAATCAGCTATTCAGCTCCAAAACAAACCCCAGCTACAGGGTATCAAAATCAGCAGTAGGGCTTGCTGATGGCTTTAGTATTCATACAGGCTTAAGTCTTTCCTGAACTGGAGCTGATTGATGTGGTGATGTGCTCAAGAATGGTGTAGTAAGTGCTAGGAGATGTTCTTCACTAGTCAATGGAAGCTCAGTGTCAGGGCTGCCTAACTGGAACCACGTCTGACTTTCTAAACTAGTAATTTTCTCAGAAGAAGTTGTGAACTTGCAAGGAAACTGTAAGAGAGCTTGGTAAATTAATACTGGCTAAGCATGCCACTATGTGGTTAATTACCAAGGTAATTCACAGAACGACCAAAATCTTCCTGCTGGTGATGCTTTTACAGGGTATCACATAGCAGAAGAGGTCCCTGAAGCTAAATGTTCATAGCTGGATTTGTAGACTGCTTCTCATGCTTCTCATGTGTAAATTGTCATCATCTTTAGTATTAGATCCAGTAGTACTCTAATCTTTCATGTGTTCAGTTTTTTCAGGTGTTTTGGGCCCAGAAAAATTGCAAATGACAGACCATCTTGAACAAAACAAGAGTCTCTAGTAAATCTTTTTTATATCTATCAGGAGCCTGATGTATCTCTGGGCTAGGTTGCTTTACTCTAGATTGGTCCAGGTATTCTGCTTACACAGCACCTTCTCAGAAAGGTCAAATTTAATTTTCCTCTCTGCAGTGTTCCCTCAGAGTACAACAGGTCAGCTCTGCCTGCTGCCCACCTTGTCTTCTGAAGGAAAATAATGTACAAAAGTGAAGGGCTATCTAAGCTTAGCTGTGGCATATTGACCTGCAGCTGCTTCCACAAATCTGGGAAGTTCCACAGATGGCACCATGGCCTTGTTTCTAAAAGGTCATTTCAGAGCTAAGGAAAAGCATGCTTAGCTTTGCCACAAGAGTAGATTCTGACCTTTTGGCTCTTGGATTCATTACTTGGAATGCTGAGCTGAGAGAAATCATCCTCCAAAAAAGTGCTTGAGAAATTACATCTTCTCAATATCTATCCAAATTGAGTTTTCAAGCTCTTCATAGCTTAAAGTCTGTCTGGATTGCAGCTGGGGAAATGGTTGTTCTTACAGTTCTTACAACACAGGAGGTTTTTCAGTTTTAAGGATGGTTGAGATCCTCAAGTAAATGTTACAGTGCCTCTTGATTCAAGTTTCAGAAATACTGAGTGCAGTCCAGTTTCAGCTAGATTTCCATGCACTCCATAAAACCTGAATATACAGTCACTGTTTTGCTGCTAAGAAGGCAAATGTGATTGCACATCTTGTGTGCAGAACTCTGATGTGACTAAAATTTATCAAGATTTTTTTCAGTACGGGGAACACACAAAGGGAGAAGTTTGTTGGGAACTTCATTATGAAAAGCTGTTCAAGCAGCTTTGTGTTCATGTAAATTGAAATACATTCCTATAGCACATCTTATCATCTTGCTGCTATCATAGTTGATTATCATCAGTTTCTCTCCTTTACTCTTCACTGAGGCTCTTCACTGAGCTGTTACCTTTAGATCAGTTGCATCTTCTGCTTGAATATCACATTGGCTCTTCCATTGTAGTGCCAAAACTTTTATTATGCTTCTCTATTTGTTAAACTTAACTCCTGGAAAAGAAACCACGGATTCTTCCTAGCAATCTTTCCTGAGGGATGAAGGTATTTGTATTGCAAAACCGAGTCCCCAACTCCCTACTCGTGTTAGGAGGTGGTAGGTGCTCAGTGACACAATCTGTTCTGCAGTGCCTCCTGCTCTTCTGTGAACTTACCTTCAAAATATTTCAACCCTATGAGCATGACCCTGCTCTGACCTTCACAAGTAATGTTAGCCAATATTTAAGCCACATGCATGAGCCTGTAAACTCTTTGGAGTCTGGTTAATATAAAAAAAAAAAAAGGCAAAACCTACACAGAGGCATTTTTTTTTTGAGATACGGAGAATATTTTGTTGGGGGAGGGGATGGTGCAGCTGAAGCACAGCAGTAATTGCAGGTATAGGACTTCTCTTTAGGCCATTATCCTATTCACTGCAATGTGTTTGCTGCTTGATGTTAATGTTGGAATTGAAATACGTAATATGCTGTTCTGAGATTGTGGTTTGGTTTTTAGACCTGAATCTGTAAACTGGGTCACCATTATGCAGCTTATACTTCTGATTTTTTATTGGCCCTGTTGAGAATATTTGTTTAAGGATGCCTCTGTCTGCTCCTCAACAAGAAGAACATTCATAATCTGGAAAACTCTGAAAGACAAAGTGGCTTATTCAGTCCTGTGTTACAGAACACTCTGAGAGATATGGAAAAGTAATTTCTCTGCTTTCTACTGCTGCGTGTTTACACAGCACTGCTGCACTTGTAGTTTTGAAAGAGTTTGCCATGCTATGGGATAGGAAGTCCTGGAGAAGCTGCCTCTTTGAAGATCCATGTTTTAATGGATTAATTTTTAAGAAGAGTCTCTCAGCTGGACGCCCTAATTTAAAAATTCCTTGACTTAGTAGGTGCTTCTCACAGGCTGAGAAGTCTGATCTGAATTTCTAGGAAATAAGTTCAAGTTATTAGGGAGCAGGTCTTGTGTTTCTTTGAGTTTCAGGGAAAAGGTTGAGCATGTGAAAAAGCCAGCACACACCTGGTGACTGCTGTGTGCAGAGTCCCCTGTGGTCACCTGGGTCACAGTGCTAAAAGTCTGGATTCTAAACAGTCATTTGGTCATTGTGTAGAAGCTGTTAGAGCAAAGACTTGGGTTATTTTCAGCAGTTTTGGATTAATTGCCCCTTCCTTCTCAAGCTTTGTTTGTTTGCTGAATCTTGCAGATCCCACAAAAAAAATCGTATGCTTTTCTAAGTTTGACCAAGAAATCTGTCAACACAGTTTCTGAAAATGTGTTTTGCCAAACAATTTGTTTTGAGTTCACGTTGTTTTGGTTTCCTTGGACTCCTAATAAAGTAATGATTCTTGGTGTCATGATATCTTACCTCCAGGTGAACATGATTCTTTAGTAAAAGTAAAAATCAGGAAAAAATAGAGAATATACTTGTTTGTTGTTATAGTTAGACTAATTTGAAAATTGATTTTTTTAAAATATTTTTTGTGCTTCAATTCATTTGAATTCAAATGTCAGATTGTTCATGGTTTATTCTTAAATAATTTGAGATTTTTGGGTGTGTCTTGCTTGTCTTGCAGCAGCACTCTAGTGAGTTCTTGGCATTTCAGAGCAATGGTTAGTAGGTATATTTTCAGCCCCTGTAAAACATGGGAAGATTAATGAAAAGGCAGCTTTGTTATGAAATGCAGTTTTCATACTCCTACTACAGGTATTGATTTCTGAAACTTGTGGTAACATTTGAAACTGTTTTGATAATTTATCTGATTTCAAGTAACCTAACAAATATTTCATTTTTCTTCCACTTTTCATTTCTTTTAGCTGGGATATGACAGCAAACATAAGAAGAACTGTTGCAACTTGATTTTTCCCCTGGTCCTGGAAAGTCTAGTTTTTGTTTTGCTTGTAACTCTGTGATTTAATGGGAAAATTGTTCATTGGCCACAGATAACTACTACTGAGAGGGTTTGCGAATCTGTTTTGGATTACAGTGAGGTAGTAAAAAAGTATTATGATGACAGCAGTTCCATTTGAGGTTCCTGTTGTCCTCAGCAATAATGGTTTTGTCTGGCACTGAGTGCTGCAGTTACACAAAACAATTTCTCAGTCATTGTAGGTCACATGTTCTTTATATGTATTAAACAGTGATGAAAAAGAGCCAGTAATTCACATCTTTATTTTCCTCAAAGATTGTAACTTTTCCAGTTTTTCAACAATCACTGCTCTCTAGGAAGAAGGGGCATGGAAATGCACTGTACAGTGCACAGGTTCTGCTCCCCACCCGAAGTGAATCCAGAGTGCAAAACACAATGGGAGCCCTGATCCAGTGAGACCCAGGCGTGTACTTAAAATAGGAAATGGTTATTGGAACTAAATTATTTTGCCATTTTTATTTTTAGGTTTGCTGGCATGGGTAATCTCATTAAGGTGCTAACCAGGGACATAGACCACAATGCAGCACATTTTTTCTTGGATTTTGAAAGTAAGTCTCTCAGCCCTTCAGAGCTGGTGCATTTCAAATGGTAACAGTAGGGTTGCTTATACCTGCTGCAGTGAAGGCCAGGGGACTCAATTGCCAAGTTGGAATTGGAAAGACTTGCATGTAGTTTTTGTGGTTGTTTTTTTCTTTTTTTTTTCCCTTTTCCCCCCTCTCCAGTAGTAGCCAAGCCACCATCATGCTGCTGTGTCAATTTTCTTTCCGTGTGCTTAGTCATTTTGGGTCTCTGTGGTCAGTGATGTCCATCCATCTGCCTGCAAATCAAGTAATCATGAAATGAGAAATTCTGTCAGTATGCCATAGTAATCTGTGCTGAGCAGTTGTTCACTGTAATCCTCTCATACACAAGAGTGAGTGCTGAATCATTCCTGATCCTGCTTTGGTCATTCCTCGTGCAGTTAATGTGGTTTTTTTTACATCCAAAAGTCTAAAGTGAAACTGTCTGAGTTTCACAAATGTTTTAAGCACCTTGTGTGTAAAAGGTCTGTGGCATTTCTCTGTTAGCATTTTCTGCACACTGAAATGATGTATCATGATGTGTTTTCTGTGATGGCCTTCTGACACAATTATAAGGGCTGACAAAATTAAGGCTCTTTCCTTCTGCTGTCCCATCAGGTTAAAATCTAGCATGGCTAATGCTTTCCAATCTGGTACTTGGCCCTCAAGGCAGTACTCCTGCTCAGGACACTGGTGCTAGGGTGTACTGGGACAGAACAGTCCCTGGCAAAGGTTTTGGTTGGATTCTGCCGCTTTCCCAAAGGGGCAGCTGTGAGGATGTTGGTGACACCGTCACTCCTTCCAGGAAAGCTGCACTGCTGGGGTCCCCAGCTGTGCCTCCTCGAGGTGGGGATGTCCCTGCACCCAGCCTGAAGGACGGGTTCGTACCTGATGGAGCTCTCTGGTCTTCTTTCCCGCTGCTTCAATCAACTACATTTGGGCTGTTCTTCCTTATAAAAAGAAAATTTTCTTTTCTCTCATTCTTGTCTTGGCAGGTACCTTAACATGGGGAACCTTCTAAAAGTTTTGACATGCACAGACCTTGAGCAGGGGCCAAATTTTTTCCTTGATTTTGAAAGTGAGAAGATGATTTTATATATCTATTATTCTTTGCCTGCAGTAGACTGCATTTGTCTTGTACTAAATGTATGTTTTCATTTTGCCATCCCTCTGACTGCTTTGCATGCCTGAGCTATGGATAATTGTTCAGCGAACTTTGGTAGAAAGCAGTAACCTGTTCTAAAATATCCTCAGGTCCTAAAATGTAAAATCTTTATTTCTGAAAGGGCTTTCAAATTACATTTGACTGTTGAAATTTGGTTCTTCTTTTTTAAACCAAAATTCTTCCTATTTTTTATCAAAATGTTACGAATAGTTGTAATTATTTGAAGACTTACTGAAGTTGCAACTGACTTACTCAGATTTGTGAGTTTTGTCCCTTGCTCCTTAAAGGAAGAACTGAAAATTTCTGGAAACAGAAACCTGATTCTCATCACTTCCAATGTGAATTAATAATGCTGCATAGACAGACTGGCTCACAACAGCTATTCATAGCTCCAGCATCATCATGTTAAAGGTTATATGTGAACCTTACTGGATCTGGCACTGAAATTTAACCTCATGCCTTCTTAAAAGGGAGTCTCAACATATACAGAGATTAAATTGATTTTGAAAAGAAGGGACATGTAGCTTGTGTGATCAATGCCAGGTGTTCTAGAAGGTTCACATATGTCAGTATTTCTGCTTCTGGTTTTTGTTGCATGATACAATATAGCCTAAGAATGGCAGGTAAGTGTTGCTGGCTTCTGCTATGCATGTTTAATTACTTTCTTTTGGGATGTGCTGTTTCTTTAGCCAGCTGTACATCAGCAAGCATAAAATAAGAAGATTAATGTTCGAGTACATTTTGACCATGTAATAGAATACAGTGGAATAATGCAATAAAAAACTGATAAAATATTATGATATGGATAATCTGAGGTGCATTAAATCTTTTTTCCCCTGAATTGTTTTTCAGTTGTTTGATGAATCAGTAGCAGTTTTTAATATTACTTATAACATGAAAGTAAATGCTTGAAGAAATATGGTTTTACTTCAATGACATTTAAAGTTTCAACTTCTCTAAGCTCTTACCCTGTTGTGTTGATTTTTATTACTTGTCTCTTCTGAATATATTGTTATTGGAAGATGCTAGCCATACAAATTATTCATAAAGGGAAGATTATCAAGGCCTGTGTTCAAAAATCAGAAAGCAAAATTAATCTAAGACCAATTCTTGTGTATCATCACATTAGGTGAAATCTAGTGAGGTGGGAGAACCCGTGTATGAGGCCATTGGAGTTGTAAAACTCCAGCTTAATCTGCAAATATTGAAAATTTAATTGGAGTAAAGTAAATGCACATTAGCTGGATAGAAAAGGCATGGTTCCTAAATTGCAATAAAAATGCTCCTTTTTTTCTTTTTAAATACAGATTTTTTAGCCATCAGTTTTGTTTTAAAATGCATGTTTTGAGCATGAACAGGATTTGGCATGAGAGTAAGCAGGTTGCTGACATGAAATGCTTTCATATGCAGTCAAATTAGGTGACTTATATTATGGCTGAATTGTTAGACTGTTCTTTGTTCATTTTGGACCCTGTTCTGCATTTGTTTCTGCTGCTATACTGTGTATCCATGCTTCTTTCTCCTCTGTTTCAGATAGCTTGCCTTGACAGGATCTTGGCTTTGACACAGCCAAGATCTTTCTTCAAGACTTGGCACTTAATCTTGTGATATTTAATGTTGTGGTTTTGTGTGGAAGGACAAGTAAGCTCTGTATTAAAAACAAATTTGCCAATTCTGTGTTACGCCTGACTCAATAATAGGCAGTTTGAAATCTTTTGTTCTTAAATCCATGTATGTGAGCAGGCTCCAATTTTTCTTACATAGTACCTTAAAGAACTAAAACCTAGTGTTCATGAAGCTTTGTAGTGCTAGAAACTTCAGATTTTAGACTTCTAATCATTGTTATTCCCCCAGATGTTTATCTTGGTGCTAGATGCCAGTGATTGTGTGACTGACTATCAGAATCCATGTTAAAAATATGGTGAGCTCTAGGCTTTTCCTTGCCTCTGCACTGGTTAAGCTTGTGCTTTCTTTGGCCATTCACCTTACTTGTTTGATAGAAATAGTTCTCCTGAGTATTCTTTTAAAGTCTATTCATTACCATCAGAACACAAGCAAAGTGCACAGGTCAATATTGTTTACATAAAACAGCCACCTCAAATGTGGGAAACTTACAGCTCAACTTTTACATTGGTGTCTTTACTGACACAGTTGCAAATCTTTTCCAAATTTACTGATTGGAATAGTAGCTAAAATACAGTGTACTTTGAGATGGTGATATCAAGCTAGTGCTGACAGTATCCTGCATTATCTCCAGAGGACTTGGCCAGGTTTCAGAGGAGCCACAGAGACAGCATTCTCCATAGTAATGCCAACAGAGATGAATAAATTATTTCATCTCCAGCAGTCTGGCAGTTTTTTCCCCTTGTTTGTGAGTTTTGTCCCAGACAGTTTCAGATGACTTGATGTGTTCTTCCCTGGGAAAAATCTCAGCTTAAATAGTTTGCTGTGCAGTGTAAACTTTTAACCCCAAATTTCTCTCCCTACTAGTTCTGTAGGCTAGCCAAATATTATTTTAATAGTCACTAAATGTGTGTGTTCCCCGCATGCAATATGTTGTCTCACTTCTGTAGTATTTAGTTCACATAACAACGTTTGTATATTGTTTCAAGTCTCCTCTTCTGTCTCTTACTGTGTGAGCATTCTGAACTCTAAGTGTATATTGCATCTAGTGCAGTAACATTCTGATTAAACACAAATTTATTTAAAGATGAACTCCCATTTACTTGCAGAACCTCAGTCTTTTCTTACTGTTGCATTAAAAATAGTAAAGTTGTCCTGAATAACCAGAGCTCAGCTGCTGTGGCCAAAGTTTCAAACCTCAGAACGTCTGGGCGAGCTGTGATGTGCTTGCTGGGTTTGTTCTTTGTGTGGAAGGCATTGCTGAGAAAGGCACAGCCTTGTTGTAACCTTGTAGCAGGAACTTAAATGGTCAGGGGAGAAGGGAAATCCATGAAATTGTATATCTCCTTCATCCTTCTGTTTGGATGCCTGCACTGCTGGCTGCTTTTTCTTAGCAGCCAAGAGTAACTCCAGAAGTGCAACTCCCTCTCCTGCTCTGTGCACTCCACCTTGGGAAGAGGAGTTCCACAATTAGTGATTCCCAGGTGAAGGTCGTGTAGCCTGAGCCCTCAGGTACACACTAAGGGGTGCTATTCCCATAGGATGGGAATGCTGCCTCCATCTTTTCAAGATGGTGACAGTGTTTAGGAAGAGGGATCTCTCCCTCTTTCTTTCCTCTGATGGGCTTTCAGAATACAGTGCCCTGACCAGCACTGGGAAGCAAATTAACCAATTTCGCTCTGGGTCAGCCAGCATTAGTCCCTGAAGATCTTTTATATCATGCATTTTAACCATATTCTAATAACATCTTAAATGTTTTGTGAAGGGATTATAGAATAATTTAAATTTGCTTTGTAAGTTTGACCTCTCTTTTAGAGATGGCCGAGGAAATGAGTTGGGACAAATCAGGTTTACAGATGTTTTTTTATTGGAGAGGAATAGGTTGACCAAAGATGAAATACACACCAGAAGAAATAACTCTGTACCTACTTGATTTTCAAATAGATTGATGTCTAGAAGTTTGTAATAATCGAAACAAACAAATAAAAAACCCCACCACCCCAACAAATGAAAAATCAGCCATTGGTTTAAGTTTCCCGGAGCATTTTAAGGAAATGAAACACAGTGGTTGATTGTTTACATCCTACACTAAGAGAGGTGATGATGGTGTTGATTTGCCTAGCCAGCTGTCCAGTGAAGACCACTAAATTTGTATCTGGGAGATGATTTTAATTTCTAAACATGGAGGGTCATAGTACTGCAGCTGTTCTGCTTGGTGGTGGATTTTGAAATGAGGAGCAGGAATTCTTTTGGGCCATTCTGCTCTGCCCCTCCCAATATTGAAAAATGAACTCTCCTTACTACACAGGGTAAAGAAAAAAAATGGCATGAAAAATTAAACAGGCAGGAGATGTTCTCAGTGTGAGACAATCCAAGTGACAAGTCTTGATTGCATTATTTAACAGCACAATCTGGAACGCTACAGAGCTTCACGTCTCAGTCTGTATTTCACTGTAACATTTCATGTTCGTGCATGAACTGCTGCCAGTCAGCTGGTGTGCTTCCCTGTCTGCTCTTTTCCCTCATTTTTTGTCTTCATTTCTTACAGCAGTCTTCAGCAGCTTTCAAAATTATGTGACCTTTGTGATGATCTGAAAAGCACTGGCCACTTTTACTCGATGCCTAATCAATGTGGTGCTCTTTTATTTATTTATTTTTAAAAGAATGACCAGGTTCTTTAACCTGTGCTAATTCTTGATGTTTCTCAAAATACCAGTTAAACTGTTGCAAGGTCTATATATAGGCATATTTGCTAATAATGTCCACTCTTCATGCATTAAACTATAAAAATAAGAGGTATTATGCAAAAATTACAGCAAAATCCAGACAGGCAATGTATATGAAATTTATTTTCTCCTAATACAAACATTGTTTTCTCTTGTGTTTTTCTAGTGTGTAACACTAAGATACTGTGGGAGTTTTATTTCAAATGTAAAGATGTACCTAACTTCCATGGGAAGTTGTACATATGGATCATGGAAAAAGCATGTCTAAAAAGACATTTTCCAGACTCTTCAAAATGCACAAAGTCATGAGCATATATTGTCCTTAGATAGTTTCTGTCTGTCCCTATAAAAAATAATCTATTGTTAATACCCTCATTTTTGGCATTGGAAATAATGGACTAAAATACAGTGATATTTATTCCATAACATATTTTGCCCATGTTAACAGAGAAGTGGGTTTTTTTACCAAGAGCTTTAGTAACTAACAGTTTCTTTGATTTTTTTAAAAATATGAGTCTAAAAGGAACTAACCTTATAGCTTTCATCAGCATTCTAAAAGAAAAAAAATTGGTTCAGGTAAACCACGTCTGAGATACTTGCCCTAGGTGATTGTTTTTAAAGGTTAAAACCTTTTGTTGATTCTTCTCAAAACATACTTATTACCAAATCACATTTCTTTAAAAATGTGCATGTAGCTTCTTGAAATTATGATCCGATATATTTTTGGGAAGCCCTTAGCTAATTAGAAGAAAATGGGAGACAGCTTATACCTTTAAAGACAGGGAACAAAAGAAAAAAGGCCTTCACAGGCTCACACTAGATCTTTTTGTTCTCAGCTCTGATTGTGTGATGAGTGCAGTGAAGAATATGTTTTGAGAATTAAATATATTTAGAAGTAAAATATATGACTCCTTTCCCAAGCAGTTAAAGATGAGTAAGACAAGATGGAAAATAATCTGATGCAGTGTTTCTAGATAATAATAGACATGAACACCTCCTGTGCTATCTGCAGTGAGAGTGTCTTTTGAGTGCTTACCTAAGTTTCTTCCAGTGAGTCTCTGCTGCACCCCAAGGTGAGATTATATGATAGTCATAAAGACAACTCATCAGGATTTCTTCTCCTCACTCAGTTTTAAATAAATCAAGAAGATAGAATCCAGGTGAATTTTTGGGATGGTAAAAGAATTGAGACTACTAAAATGAATACAATTAGTCTCTTGGAGTTCCTTATACATTGTAGTAGCTCTTCAGAGAATGAAAATTCTTGATGAGTTGCTGCATGAAGAATTTGTCCCATAGGTGATGGTGTGCCTGTTGAATTCCATGTTGTTGTTAAAAATAAATATATATACATTTAATATGTTCTGCTGTTTAGATGCCCAACCTACAGAATCTGAAAAGGAAATTTATAATCAGGTGAATGTAGTGTTAAAGGATGCAGAAGGAATACTGGAAGACTTGCAGTCATATAGAGGAGCTGGCCATGAAATACGAGAGGTGAGCGAGAGCGTTTCAATTGTGCACAGCCTGTGGTTGTTCATTGTCTGATCCTAACCAAATACTGCTGGGGTTTAACTTTGCTTGCAGGAGCTGTTTTGGCAGAGCATGTTGTCCTTTAAAATCACTGTCTTGAATTGCTGCTCTGGAATGTTTCTTTTTAACAGCAAAACAGATGTTGCTTGTTTCAGTCATATTAATCCACATATGTAATAGCAAATGATGCTTCTCAGAGTTTTTGGGGTATTATGAATATTGATTTTTCTTTGTGTTCCCACATAAGCTCTTCTTCAGTTAATAGTGAATTTGGAAAGAGTATAGTGTGACTACAGTGCAAAACTGAATAGTGTTGACATTCTCTTGTATGGTAACTGGAGAAGCCTGGTTTGGTAATCCTAACACAAAAGGCATCTCATTTTCACTCCCTTTTAATTGGCTTTTATTTACTAAAGTATATATTTGGAACAGAAGCAAAGTTCCTGTACAGAATGTCATTCAAATGTTTCTTTGTTTAATAAAGGGTGGAATAAATATTCTCCCAACCCCCTTTATTGTCTTCCTCACATGCAGCAATGGGGGCTTTGCTCATGAAGGAAGGAGTTACTCACTGTAACATATCCTTAAGAAATAGTATTAGATAGGAGTATTAGATTACTATTTACTCCATAGCAATTTGAGATACTCAAAGCCATTCACCTTTGAGAGTTTTTCTCTCCATGGAATTCATCAGGTAGGTTTAAGAGGGATGACTGTGTCACACAAACCCCTTGGGTGGGGAGGTAGTTTACTATCCATGTTCAGAGACAGGCTGTAGGATCAGGCAGGAATGTGTGTGTGCAGATGCCACGGAGAAATGAGAGATGCTCCTCTGAGAGGAGGTAGACATGGCAGGAAGGAAACTTTCTAGGACCTGAGAGGAGTGTGCTGCAAGCCACAGCCCATGGTTGACTGAAACAGTTCTTGAAATCAAGAACCTGACAATGAAAGTGCTGCAGGAGAGTTATGAGCATCTTTATTTCTGTTTTCTTAGTATATTTTCAGTTGCTAACTGGAGAGGTTGAATTTAAGGTATTAAATGTCTGGGAAGTTTACTGTAAAGACAAAGTCTGTAAATATATCCTTCAAAACTGTGGTATATGCTTTGTACTGGTGGTGCTTTATGTTGTTGATTATTCTTAAATGTTCCTCCTGTAATAGCTAGCCTGAATTTCACAGTAATTTTTTTCTTTGCAAATTTGGGAATTAGCGATAGATATCAACATTAAGATGAGGCTTTGATTGCTAATTTTTTTTTTTTTGCTTGGAGTAAGCACAGTAAAGTTGTTAATTTTAATTAACTAGGTCTGGTTATGTAAATTGTCTTATCTGAGTAATTTGATTTTTAACCATTTCTTTATACTCTCTCCAAGTTGTTTTCCTGTTCAGGATGCTTACTTTCAACACAAATTTTTAGACCTTTTTGGAACAGACATGGGTTAGTACATGCTTGTCTCTCAACTGAAAACTTCTTAGTAGGTAGATATTTAATTATTAGCTCTTCAAACAATTGTCTTGCATAGGTGTTTTGGTTTTTTGTGTTTTGTTGTTTGGGGTTGTTTTGTCAGCAGTGCATCAGTTATTCCCAATCCAAGCATCTTTTTCTCCTCTCTCTTTCCAATTTAAGGCAATACAGCATCCAAATGATGAGAAGCTGCAAGAGAAGGCATGGGGTGCAGTTGTTCCACTAGTAGGCAAACTAAAGAAATTCTATGAATTTTCTCAAAGACTAGGTAAGTGGAAAGGTGTTAACTTGAGGGTTTTTTTCTCTTAATTTATGAGTATATTTGGCATATTCAGATATGATCACATCTAGATCAACTCCCTTGTGGAAAAGAGCTCATATTGCACATATTCCTCCATACGTTGGATGACAGCCATCTTGCTTCAGTGGATATCTGAGAGGGGAGAGAGAATGTGATCATCCTTGTTGCTCTTCCTCTACTCCTTTAGTAACTCAGGAAGGCAGTAACCAGCTGATTGTCTGGAAATTAGTAAACTGAATAATCAGGAATTAATTCTGTCCGTGTTTCTGATACCAAGAGTAATTAAAAGAGACTGAATTATTCCTCCCTAAACACCAGAAATAATTTGCTATGGGGAAGTGCCTGATCTTGGTTCGTACAAATGCAGTACTTGAGATGGTGCTTCATGCCTCTTCTGAAACTCACTGATGTGATGGCTATGCTGATAAAACCTGAGACTTGTTTTTTTACCAGCTTTCTGTTGTTATCTCACTTTTAATCAAATTTATTAACATAGCATGTATAAAATGTGTTTAAAACACAGAAACTTGTTGCAGCAAGTTCTGCTTTTTAAAATGGGTGAGGTGTTTTTCTCAAGATGAACAGGAAGCTGGATTATAAATTTATTTTAAGTCGTGACTTCTGCTTACAGTTATGTGCCTCTTGAATTCTGTGTTCTCCTAGAGACTGAAGTCTGCTAACGCAGGTTATTGAAATATGTTCTACACAAATGTTGCAGACAAAGCTTGAGTAGAAATTTTCAAGAAGTTTTTTTTTTTTTGTGGCTGTCAGTGCTGATGAATTATTGTCACAGACATCTTTTGTGAAAAATCCTTTCTTGGGATTTTTCTCCCTTCTGAGAAGCTGTGGCCTCAGCAACAAAATGTAAACAATGGTTATCTGCTGCTGTAGAATGCAACAGGTGGATCTGTGATTGGTCTCCTGTAGATGTTTAGATTTACTGACCACTCGCGGCAGAGCTGCTCTTGCTCTCTGCTGGGACACAGATCTTGTTGTTCATTCTTTTCTATTCTTAGCTTAGCTAGCCTTCTGAGAACTTTTCCTTCTATTTCTTTCTAGTATAGTAATAATGTAATATATATATCATAAGATAATAAATCAACATGAAGTCAACATTCTTGTCTCCTCTCTTCACCTGCAACCTTTGCGACCTCTGTCACAGATTATAAATTTATCTTAAATAATGCATGACTTTTGCTTACAGCTATGTGCCTCTTGAATTCTGTGTTCTCCTAGAGGCTGAAGTCTGCTAACACAAGTTATTGAAATATGTTCTACACAAATGTTGCAGACAAAGCTTGAGCAGAACTTTTCAAGAGGTTTTTTTTTGCGGCTGTCAGTGCTGATGTGACCTGGTCTGTACAGCAATTTGTACGTAAATGTGACAGCAGTTGACACATAGATGAGCAATTCATGGAGTCCCTTTTTTATTAACCACCACGTATTTTGGCAGCTGTGTATTTTAAGTGTAGCATGCAGAGTCCCAGGCAGTGCTGGTGCAAGGGGCAGTGCAGGTGTGTGTTCAGTCCCCTGTCCTGTGTTGCAGAGGCCGGGCTGCGGGGCCTGCTGGGCGCCCTGACCAGCACTCCGTACTCCCCCACGCAGCACCTGGAGCGAGAGCAGGCTCTTGCTAAGCAGTTTGCAGAAATTCTTCACTTCACACTCCGATTTGATGAGCTCAAGGTAAGAGCTTGTGATCAGAAGGGCTAGAAAAAGAAGCCAAGTGTGTTTGCTGAAGCAGTCTGGGTTGTGTTCTGTTCTGGAATAGAATGTGCAGCGGATACTCAAATATCCAATATGCTTGGCTTGCTCTTGTGACCTAGAGTAAGATCAAACTGGAAAGCAGATGAAATATCATATTAGCTTTAGGCACTTGTGTTTCAGTTCACATTAATCATGTTTTTTCACCCAAATTTGGCATATCTCTTGAGATAATGCTGCTGCTTTTAGCTTGTGTGCAGCCATAGTCCAGCTATTTTCTTGCTATATGCAAAGAACTAAGCTGAAATGGTAATTAATTTGCTGGTCTGATCCTTGGAGTCAAATTAGCAAAGCAATTTTTTCAACCTACTAATTTCCAACTTGTATTTAGGAGATTGTTCCTTTTCTCATTCCTGTTAGAGCTTGTTCTGAATCTGAGAAACCAAAAAGCTTTTATGTTGTGCTTACAAGTTCCAAACATATCACAGGCCTTTTTGCTTCACTTCAGGAAGTTGAATATATTCTTGTTGGGTGTATAACATTTTATGAAAACTTGTCCTTACTTTCCTTGAATCTGTCACAACTCTCTTGCTTCCATATCCACATAGATGACAAATCCTGCTATACAGAATGACTTCAGCTACTATAGAAGAACTCTGAGCCGTATGAGGATTAACAATGTCCCAGTAGGTAACCCTTGGATAAGATGAAATTAATTCTGCTACCCCCTCTCTTCTTCATGTACAGAACAACTAAACCCTTTCTTCTGTTTTTTAGGCAGAGGGAGAAAATGAAGTAAATAATGAGTTGGCAAACAGAATGTCTTTATTTTACGCTGAAGCAACGCCAATGTTGAAAACCTTAAGTGATGCCACAACAAAGTTTGTGTCAGAGGTAAGAGTATAAATTTATGGCTTGGATAATGTGTTTCACAGCACTGCAGGGCCAGACATAATAGGTAACACAACCTCCCCTAGGCCTAATCTGACATCTAGGAATGAAACTTGGGGTTTGGAGCCTCAAGAAATGTAACGTGTCATTCCCAGATGCTGTAGAGTTAGGGACTCCAGCCAGGCACTTTGTGTATGCATCCCCAAAATTTAATGGGAAGTGTCACATCAGCAGTGATGGCTTTTCTCAAGCAGGGAGCTGGGACAGGTGTTTTGCCTGCACTGTGGTGGTGTTTTAGAGCAGAAATTTCAGAAAATTGAAAGGGAAACAGCTTGATTCTCTCTGCTTGAAATAAAGAATGGAATTGAAATGTAGCTTCCTCTTCTCCTTCTACTCTCCTGTGTAAAGTCAAGTATACTACATTATTGCAAAAGGGGGAAGGAACCTGAACTGGAAAAGTATTTCAGCATGTTGACACATCCCTATTTATCCTTGACTACCTAAGTAAATACTGGTTGTAAAATCCAATCACTTCAAGTACTGTGCTTGCCTTCTGATAACTATGATGATTTTTGGCTTACGTGCAAAGAATGCTCACTATTTCTTAGTAGAAAATAATTTTACATTGCATGATTCATGCAAAGTTACATCTGTCTTTTAATATTTTTTTTTCTCCTGAGTTCTGCTTTGTGCTTGAAATGCCTTAATAAAACTGTCTTATTTTATATTTATTTGTGATGGTTGTCTGCCACAATTTTAAGTTTTGCTGTTAAAGCAGATGAATATATTTGGCTATAGAAATTTTTGTCTTTGGAGGAGCAGATTAGATGATGATTCCTTCAAAACTTTCCAAAAGTCAGTCATATCAAGGGTGTAGTTCCTTGGCTACCAGCAAGCATGTGGTAGCCTTTGCTCTGTAAATTGCTAATCTATACAATAACATTTAAAAAAAAAACCAGTGCACGACTACCTGACTTACCATTGTTGTGTTGATTTTTTTAATTGCTCCACATTGCTATGCCAACAGATAACTGATTTGACTTAGGTTCTGTAATATAATATTTCACAGTAATTGAGTTGTGGCAACTGTTCACCTTCTTTTGCAGAATAAAAATTTACCCATAGAGAACACAACAGATTGCTTAAGCACCATGGCCAGTGTGTGCAGGGTCATGCTGGAAACCCCGTGAGTACCAACACTGCTTGGGTTGGGTGTGAGTCACCTCTCCGTCTCAGACCTGATGTGTGATGCATGAAAGAAATATAATTGGAGTGATTAGGAGCTGTGATGTTTCCTTTTTACCAGCCTAGTTGTTTACACTGACATGAAACCACCTTGTTTCATTTTGCCAGCCATGGAAATCGTGTGGTCTACTTTTCTGAACGTATTAATATTTAAAAATAGAATGCCTATGGAAGCTAGACAACCTCTTGGCACTCTTTATAAGTGGTTTTCTCATGTATTATTCAGAGAAATGGGCTATTTGAGCATGATTGCCCAGGGTCTCCTGAAAGAGGGGCTGTGGGCAATGCCCTGGACGTTGTGTCCTTGCTGACTGGCCTGGCTGATTGCTCTAGAAAATGACAGTGCTCCTCTCAGGGGAATTAGAGACAACTTCTAGGCATGAAGGCAGTCAGTTGTCTTCTGTTTATTTGAGAGGCACTGAGAGTATGACCAAAGTCACACTAATCTTTGGTTATTTTTTTTAATCTGTTTCTTCTGTGTTCTAAATAGTTTTCTATTGGTAAAATTACTGGGGCATGAGCCATGTCTTTTTAAATAAGTTTCTGTCCAAATACCGCAGGACATTTGTTTTGGAGTGCATTAAGAGCCCCAAGCATTTATACTCTTACTCTTCTTAGGAATGAACTGTTCCATTTAAAAAAGAAGTTAAAGGTTGTCCAGTCACCTGCCCTTTTTTTTTCTAAGTCAGAAATTTGGGTGTGTATTAGAAGGTGGCAGAGAAAAGTGTAGGAAGCACTGGAGACCAAGTTAGTATGTTTTAACCTTTTTCAAAATTATTTTTTTTTTAATTTAAAAATTTTAGAAGCCTATATTTTAGGTTTGAGAATTTTTATTAATCTTCAGGTAACTTTGTAAACAATCATTTGTCTTTTGAAAGGAATAACAAAAACTCAAAAGTTTGGTGTTTGTAGATTTGGTTGGGTTGGTTTGGTTTTTTTTTTCCTCTTGAGGATTTATCATAGAATTTTTCTCTTTAATCTTAATTTGGGTATTACTAGTATGTACTGTTATCTTGTGTTTCATAGATAATAAGCTGTGTTTTTACATTCCAGTGAATATAGAAGCAGGTTTACAAATGAGGAAACAGTATCATTCTGTCTGAGGGTAATGGTGGGTGTCATCATACTCTATGACCACGTGCATCCGGTGGGCGCTTTTGCCAAAACTTCAAAAATTGATGTAAGTTTACTGTTGCTAAATAATCTCCTGAGTATTTAAATGGTCTGTAGGCTCCTTTTCTGTATTGCAGATTCTAGTAGCAGATGTATACACTGGGTTGGTGCTAAACACATAGCTGTGAGCAAAGATGTATATTTCAGTAGTGAGAAATACAAACTAGGCCTTTTGGACATGTAAGTGGGTCATGAAAAATCTGTTTTTATGTAATTCTGGTAGTGTCCAGGAATACTTATAAGCAGTAGTTGTGATGAAAAAACCAGATCAGAAAGTAACAATGGCCCCTGCCTTGTTCCTCACTGACTGGTGAATAGCTCAGTTCACCATCCACCACACTTTGAATTTCTAACTTTCTACTGTTGTTTGATAGTAAGCCTGTGGAATACATGCTGTTACTCTGTGGTTTTGTGATTATTTCAAAGGGAGTATTATCCCACTGCATTAACTACAGTTGGTCATTATTTCACTGGCTGAATGAAATAATTCTTAACGGATTTATGATAAATATGTATTTCTGCTCACAGTTCCAGTGTTTTTTAAGGCTGATAAAGCAGAGCTTGAAAGTTGCATTCACTAAAGTTATCATAGAATTGGTTGGGTTGGAAGGGACCTTAAAGATCATCCAGTTCCAGGCCCCATCCATGGGCAGGGACACCTTCCACTAGACCAGGTTGCTCAGGGCCCTGTTCAGCCTGGCCTTGAGCACTTCCAGGGATGGAACAGCCACAACTTTCAAAGCCTTTCTCCCTCATCTAATCACTGCCTGCTCTTGTAAAATGTCTCTTTCCAGCTGTCCTGTAGCCTCTTTAGGTATTGGAAGGTGCTCTGAGGTCTCCCCAGATCATTCTCCATGCTGAGCGGCCCAAATTCTCTCAGCCTTTCCTCCCTGGAGAGGTGCTCCAGCCCTCTGATCATCTTCATGACTCTTTTCTGGACTCACTCTGGCACAACCATGTCATTTTTCTGCTGGTGACACAGAGCTGGGTCCAGGTGGGGTCTGAGCAGAGCAGAGGTGGAGAATCACCTCCCTTGTGTGCTGGCCACGTTTCTTTTGCTGCAGCCCAGGACAGTGTTGGCTTTCTGGGCTGCCAGAGCACTTTGCTGGGTCATGTTGAACTTCTCATCCAACAACTCCCCCAGGCCCTTCTCCTCTGGGCTGCTCCCAGTCCCCTCCCTGCCCAGCCTGTGTTTGTGCTTGGGATGCCCTGATCCAATGGCAGGACCTTGGAGTTGTTGAACTTCATGAGGTTCACAGATCCCACTCTCCAGCCTGTCCAGGTCCCTCTGAATGCCTTCCCCCCCTCCAGACTGTCAGCCACACCACTCAGCTTGCTGTCATCAGCAGAGTTGCTGAGGATGCACTTGATGCAGCTTTTTAAGTAGCTAAGCCAGTCTGTGATAGGAAGATGTAATACTGAAAGCTGAATTCCTTTTTAATATCCAGAAAATGTCTTTACACTGCTGCTATTTTTAAATACTTATTTTTGATCTTTTGCATACTGATTATAAAACATTCCTGTAAACTCAAAAGGTATTAGCATGGAAAAAACTGTAATTTTTTTAACTCCTAGATGAAAGGATGCATCAAAGTTCTTAAAGACCAGCCTCCTAACAGTGTAGAAGGCCTTCTAAATGCTCTCAGGTACTCCTTTTTGTTTCTTGGGTATTTTAATGTTTTGATGTGAGTTTTCATGAATTGTCCAGGTCATTTTCTTTGCAACAAAGTATTCAGTGACTGTTACAGGGAAAGGTGAATGTAATTATTGCAGGCTTTTCTTCTAATGTGTCCTGAGACAAGGGTGTATGAAGAAGCCTCTGTGCTTTAACAGGATTGTGAATTTGCAGTTGTTCATTCTAAGATAACCTTTTCCATGCATACAGGTTAAGAATGAGTCAGTATGGCATGGTAAGTAACTAGAAATTGTTCCTTTTCAGAAAGAATTAAATCCCTGCTGTAGAATAGATGAGACAAGAATTTGCTACATTAGTCAGAGAAGTAAAGAAAAATTAATAATTCAGTATATTAAATCTAAAACCTGCTAATTTGGGTTCTAAAGCTGTATCTATAGTCAGTCATGTCTTCATTGTGTGGGTGTCCAGCATGGGAGAAGTGGCAAAAAGTGCAAAAATGTGATAGGCAGGTGAAGTGTTTGTTCTTGTCCTTGCTTGGAAAAGTATCATTACTTTGGTAACAAATAACTGGAACTGGGTGTTGTTACTCATGTGCCTGCTTGGAATGTGGAAGCTTTAGTTTGTCTTGTGAAATTGTGCAGTTGTGGTTTGTTTTCCTTATTTGTAGTGAAGCTGCTTTAATTTCATTTGCCCTCTTTTTATTTTTTATGTCATGATGTGGTAAGGAGTTAAATAATGTGATATTCTAGGTGGGTTCTTTTGCAAAGTTGCTTCAGATTATTAGTTAAAATTTGAAAAATCCATGCCTAATTTGAATCTTCATGTGATTATTGCCATGCTAAAATCATGTTCATCTCTGAACTTCATAACATGATTGGTCTTTGAGGTGGTGATCAGTAAAAACACAGGCTTCCAGAGGGAAAATGCTGCATTAGCATTTATTTCTGACTAGTTTATTGTGATTGCAGCTGCCATGATCACCAGTCTTTATTAGTAGCCCATTTTTCCCATCACTTCTGACACTGTGAAAGTACATGGAAGGTGCACTTCAGGTGCTCACTGCACTAAGCAGTGACATTAACTTCTGGTTAATTACACAATTAACTTTGTGGTTAGCAGTGTAAATCCAGTCCGTGCTCTCAAGCTGTGCTTTGCCTTTCCCTGCATGGATGCTGTAACAGTCATGCTTTTGTACATTTGATTACTCTCTGGGTAGGATATTTAAATCTTTTCTAAGCCACGTTTGGAATTGTTAGGAAGAGATGCAGGGTTGAGCTGCTGTGTGCTCATGTGATGAAAACAAGTTCAAGATGTCATTGTGACAAATTAAGTCCAAATCTAAGTCTTTGATTCTGGAGGAGTGAGAAGTCCTTGGGTTTTCCCAAGGGACAGATAATGTGTTTCAAAAGCAAATGGAAGGTGGTATAGGGTTTTGGAGGGAGATCAGCTCTTTGTAATTTCAAATTCATCTGAATATTGGAATCACATTCAGCTTTTTCATGTGGGCAGAATACCAAGTGCAATAACTTTTCAGGATTTCAGAAGACCTTAGGCTGCTTGTTTGTTGAAAGTATGAATTACCAAAAAGTGCTGAAATCTAAAGTATTATTAACTTCCAAACTAAAAAGTCATTATATATTTATCAAGTAAACAAGTAAAATATTACTGCAGTTGTGGATAGCAATGAAAGTGTTAATTTAACATGTTAAATTTAAATTACAAAGTAAGTTTTATTTGCTTTTAGATTAGTTAGGAAGGAAGATCAGAAAAATTATTCACAGAAAAAGTCTGCAATGAGGATATCTTCTAAAAATAGATGTAGCTAGGTTTTTTATAGTGATTTAAAAGTGTGCTATTATCCTAGAGAATTTGAAAGCTGAAATAAGTACATGTGTGTGCTCTTTTGTTTTAGCAGCACAGTCACTTAACTAAGCAGGAAATTAGGCTGAAAAGTGATTAAATCCATTGTCATTGAGGGATTCTGGGAAGGTTTGGTCACTGCAAGTTTCGATGAAGAGTTTCTCAAGCTGTGTTATTTGAAGATGTTTCCTGTGGGCAGAGCCCCCAGAATTAGTCTGACAGACAATTACCTGTCACCAGTGCTACTGTGAGCTTACTGTGAAAGGCAATGTCCAGCTGAGGCTTATTGTGAGCTGCCTTTGGTGCAAGGCTGCTAGATTCTAGTTCTGATTGGCACTATCATTTTCTGATCAGAATGTCTGACTTGTGTTCTCAGTGACCATGGAGTGGGTGATGATCCATGGCTGAGGGTTTTGCTGTGGTACGGTCAGGTTGAGCAATAAACAACGAAATTACACATTTGTAAGCTGAATTACACATTTGTAATGCTCACCTTGACTTTATTTCTGTGTTTAGGTACACAACAAAGCATTTGAATGATGAGACTACCTCCAAGCAAATTAAATCCATGTTGCAATAACAATTACCTGGAATTCGCACCTGCTGTAGACAGTATTCTGCAATGACTGAGATGCACAGATTTTTTTTAGTGATTGCAACTACTATCTCGTTCATTCTTGCTTTTTATTTTCTCTCTTCCTGTTTACTCTTTTTTTAATCACTTCCTTGTACCTAAGTAAGCTCAGACTTCTTTTCTGTGCCAAATCAATGAAAATTATCAATTCTGGAAAGTATTTCTACTTTTCAGAATAGCCATCCTAAGTGGCAGCTAATTATGCGTTGCATTTGGATTTCTCTGTACTGGGGAAAGATTTGTGACTTGAACTAAATATTTTTAAACTTGTGGTTTTTTTCTTTTTTTGAAAAACTAATATTTAATATTGCTTCTTCTGCATGGCAAGACTGCCTACTTCTGCTATTTAAAAATCCCTTGATGACTTCATTTTCTATTGCAGCTTATTTTCATGTGCAACCATGAGGAAACTAAAAGCAGATTTGTTTAAATTAACTGTGTTTGTACAAAATGGTACCCAACACAAAAGTTTTTTTAAATGAGTAAAAACTGTTTTGTTTAAAAGTTACGTTTGCATTTTGACTCATTTTTGTAAGGATGTATGTTGTATGTTTAACCTTTAATAACTAACGTTAAACTGTGGTGTGTGCGTAGCAAAATTACGTATGCATGTTCATGTCAAATGATTGGCTGTGGATAAGATAATAAAATCAGCTTTCATTTTTCTAAGTGTGGTTTGATTTACCAGTATTTTGAGTGAGATGTCTTCGTGCTCTTTGGATTTTTACAAAAAAATAAATTTATAAATTTTATATGGTGAAAACTCTGCTGTTTCATTACCAGTAACCAGTTGCCTAAGCCACTGATTTAAGCCTGGTGTGTTTTAGGGTTCTTGCTCTCCACTTTGTGCTGCTTCCCTCTCTCCCTGAGAATTATTACTCAAATAGGATTTGTGATGATGAACTGGGTGCAATCCATATAGATCCAAGTGGACATTGCTGAAGAACCTGCATCCAGGCTACCCATGCTGCCTCCTCATAGAGCCATCAGAAATGACTCTGCACACTGGGCTCTCTGCACACCAGGAGTGGGAAATGAACTCCCCTTGCTCTGTCCTGCTGTGTACTCCTATGGATCTAGGTATTTGTACTGTGTAAAATCTGAATAATCACAGCACACTAAATAATGGTTCTTCTTAGGGAAACAATTTATAGCAACAAGTCTTACATAGGTTGGTGAAAAAATTAAAGCTCTTTTGGGAGGGAAAGGATTGAAGGGGTAAAGTTACACCCCTTCCAAAGGACCTTGGCAGTTTGGAGATGGGCAGAGGGGAACTGTCTGAAATTCAGCAAAGGCAAATGCGGGGTCCTGCACCTGGGGAGGAACAACCCCAGGCACCAGCAAGGCTGGGGCTGACCTGCTGGAGCAGCTCTGTGGAGAAGGAGCTGGGGGAGAGCAGCTGTCCCTGAGCCAGCAGTGCCCTGGGGGCCAAGGCCAGGGCTGTCCTGGGCTGTGTTAGCAGGAGCACTGCTGGCAGCTCAGGGAGGGGATCCTGCCCCTCTGCCTCACCTGGAGTGAGGGCTCCAGTTCTGACCTCCTCAGGACAAGGCAGAAAGGGAGCTCCTGGAGTGGGTCCAGCACAGGGACTGGAGCATCTCTCACAAGGAAAGGCTGGGGGAGCTGGGCCTGTCCAGCCTTGGGAAGAGAAAACTGAGAGGGGACCTCATCAATGTCTGTCTGTCTGTCTGTCTGTAGGGAGGTGTCAGAGGATGAACCAGGCTCTGCTCAGTGGTGCCCAGCAATAGGACGAGAGGCAATGGGCAGAAACTGATGCACAGGAAATTCCATGTGAATATGAGGAAGAATTTCTTTACTCTGTGGGTGACTCAGCACTGGCACAGATTGCCCAGAGAGGATGTGGAGCCTCCTCACAAGATATGCGTGAACTGTCTGGACACAATCCTGTGCCATGTGTTCTGGGATGACCCTGCTTGAGCAGAGAGGTTGGAGCAGATGACCCACTGTGGTCCCTTCCAGCCTTACCCATTCTGGGATTCTGTGAGAACAAGAATTGAGAATGACTAGAAAACTCTGGAAATGGCATGTTTTGCACTGATGAGCAAACATGAGCACTCCTTGTGTGGCACCATTGTGATTATGCCTAACATGAGTTGTCAGGTTCTGGAAAGTAGACTTGAAACCTACAGGCAAGTGTGACAGCCCTCAGTTTTATTTGGTGGACAAGTAACTTTCTGTAACTTTGCATAGGGTGCTGGCTCCAGGTAGAGTGTATCGATGTGACCATGCTTGATTTCCTATGGATATTCCTTCTATACCATCAAGAAATATTTTCCTTTTTATCTTTTCTTTGTTTTGAAAAGAGGAGATCTGCAAAATTGTAACTCGTGACACTTGAAGACTTTGAAAGAGGTTCAGGTGTCTACTGTGGGTATCTGTACATCCATCTCTCTTAGGGCAATAAATTTTTTTATTTCTGACCGAAGATGCTTAGCCAAGGTCTCTGTCACAGAGAAACCAAACCATGTGCTTTGCTGGCCTCAGGAATAAAATACTCTTGCTTTGACATGATTCTTCTCTGGTCTTTTTGGCAATA
Source organism: Melospiza georgiana (assembly GCF_028018845.1). Taxonomy (NCBI): domain Eukaryota; kingdom Metazoa; phylum Chordata; class Aves; order Passeriformes; family Passerellidae; genus Melospiza; species Melospiza georgiana. The sequence goes on along the minus strand of NC_080430.1, from coordinate 145,163,866 downwards.
TCACAGTTGAAACAAGCTGAGGAAAGACAGAACTGGATTTGTTTGGAGTTTTCAAAAAGGGCAAAAAAAAATCTTTCCCAGAATCGTGTGAATGCTACAAACTGTATACAACTGACCCTTCTGCAGGGATCTGAAAGGGAAACTGTCCTCATCAGCTCATCCCCCTGAAGAAAAAAATAATTTAGTGTCAGCCTTGTTGCTGTGAATACAGTTAAGGAATAATAATCCCAGGAGGAGCAAATCATGCTCCTTCCAGTATTACTTTTTGTAAGTAAAGCTTTCTAATGGAAAGCTAATTTACAGAGAATGGGTTTTAAGCACAACTTCTGTATTTGACAGTTTTTACTTCTGATTTGATTGAAAAACACTTGAAACAGTAAATCAGGCCTGAGGCTGTTGTGGCAGAACCAGCCATACAGCAGGTTTCTTCTTTGTCTTGCCTCACTGGCTGCTGCCTAAAACAACACAATTTCTTCAGTCAGCTGTTTTGGACAGATCTTCCTTTCCTGACGGCATCTTTGCTTTTAGACATCGTTGTTCTTGTGGTCTGAGAATAATTGGAGCTTTCCTTTTTTTCCTCTGGCATTTGTGTTTTGCAGTTTCTCTGTGTATGCAGTTGGGACCAGAGATTAGAGCTGGCTTGCCTTGGAGTTGTCTGGCCCAGTGCTCCACAAGCTTCCCCACTTGTGAGGTTTCCAAGAAAACAGGCTTTTCCAATGCACCAGGCATCAGCTGTTTGAAGTTTTGAGCTGGAGCTGCTGTGTGTTCCTGCTCAAGCTTTGGTGTTTGTTCCTTGCAGAACCATCTTGCCCTCTTTGTTTTATCTGTGCCAGTGGACAGCAGAGCAGCTGGCAGGTCTGGCACTAAGTATGGGTCACTGAACAGCCTCCATGTAAGTTTTGGGGGGAAATTTGCCCTGTTTGGATGGCACCACCCTGTTGTGTGTGATAGTGATTTTGGAGGGCTGGGCTGGCTAGCACTCAATGGTTAAAATAAATGCTGGGCTCGAATTAGCCACCCTCCCTGTGCTGTGAGCTAGTGTAACCAGCCTGTGGCTGTTTTGGATGAAAGGCCTTCTGCTCATGGTGCTGTGTCTCTGAGTGTAAACAATGTTGCTCCTTTCTTGCAAGCCTCAGATTCCAGGCACAGATGGGTCTCTGGGGGAAACATCTACAGTGGTGTGTGTGATGTGTGTCACAGACAGTAGAGACTGCATGGCTGGCAGTGTGTGCCATGATTGGAGCAGATCTGGAGAAGAGGTCCCTGAAATGGCCTTGTTTCATGTGGGCTTGGAGCATTCCTGTGCAAACATCTCATTCTGGATGAACTGTCCTCTGGCTCTTTCTCCTGGCTTGCACAGCCAATGCCAGCATGTCTTTTGGGGCAGGGATGTGATTACTCTTCAGTCTGCGGCTTCATTTGAAGGTTGCTCAGCTTCCTTTTCTTTGGGTTTGCTAAGCTTGGTGTTGTCTTTCTGTCCCTGCAAAGACTCAGTCTGGTGAAATAACTAGCAAGGAGTAGTTGAGGCAGTTGCTGTGAGTTTAAAGCTAATTGCAAGATTTGAGTGTGTCAGTGGGAAGTTCACTGTGATGGTTCCCTGGGTGCTGCAAACATGTGTGGTCACGGGTCCTGTTGGATGCAGGAGGCATCTCTGAGGGTGCCATTTTTGGCTGTGCTGATGGGATTGCTTATTTTTTAAAATCTGAAATAACTGTGAAGCAGCTTCTTCTGTCAAAACAGAAAACAAGCTCTAAATTACCAAGCTGCTTGCTCTTTCTTGCCCTTTTGGACTTTTTGAGCCCTTCTCCCAAGCCTAGTATAATGCTTGCTGGCAGATCACAGTAGCAGCTCAGGGGCAGTGGAACAAGGACTGAAGCAATCCCAGTATAAAGTTCATGGTATCGATTTGCATATGAATTTTGTAATGAATTGCTGTCACACAGGATATTTAAAATCTGGTGATTGCAACCAGCTTGATGTGATCTGGCCAGTGGTCTGCTTCCCCCTGTGCTAATGACCCTTTCAGGCTGGTTTCACCCTCAGTTTTATTACTGTGGTAAAGCTGGCTGGACAGGGTTACCTCTTGTGTCAAGGTTACAACAAAGGGCTGTACCTGATCAGGTAGAGGCTGACCCTGTCTCTCACATCTGTGCAGTGCTGTGGACTCTGTCACAGCTGGAGCAGTGAGAAGTGGCCCTTTGTGGGGTTCTGTGGGCCACTGGTGAAGTTACCAAGTTACTGCACGTGTGTTACAAATTACAAGATTGGACTAAGTGATAGAATCAAGTTTTCTCAAGGAGATCTGCCAGAGTAAGCACTGGTTTTTCTGATCTGAGCATATACAGGGAGACCATGTGCTGCAGAAAGATGTCAGATACAGCTGACACTGCTGAATCACTTGCACCTTTAGATGTTTTATTATGTGGATTCACTGCTCTATTTCACCAGCAAGTGCTGGTGTGCATGGTAGGCTGGCAACAAGTTACACAGACTTGGTGTGTCCTGAACAAGCTTCCTGAGGCTGCTATTGTATATCAGTGGTCCTGGAGCTCCCAGGGCCACGTTTACTTGCAGGCTTTCCTCAGTTGCCCTGCTCAGTCATGTGTTTTACAGCTGCAGCTTCACCTAAGACCCTCTGTTTTCCTTTTGAAAGCATTCATGTTACCTGTCTTATATATGCACGTGTGTTGGTGCTGCCAGCTGTCTTCCATGTGCTTCTAAGGAATTATTGAGGACAGGTCTTAGGATGGCTCATGAGACCTCAGTTTGTGCAAGAGGAGTTGGAGAAATTCAGAAGGTGTATCTGTCTTCTCCCCCTCATGCTGTGAACTGCAGCAGTCTGCTACCCCCTGCAGGCTCCTGCCCCAGGGCCCTGCATTCCCTGCTCATGCTCGAGCCCTGTCCCAGAGCCAGCACTTACTGCAGGGATCAAAGGTGTCCAGTAGCTGAGGGGAGGAGTTACAAACACCTGCTGACCATGATGGTGAAGTGAGATACAGGAGTGCTGTGCCCTATCCTGGTTCCTGCTGTGGGGTTCCCTCATTAGAGGTGACAAATTCCTGTTTGGAAAGTCCCTAGGGGAGTGGCTCCTTGCCATTCAGGGTGTGTCAGTGATGTCCCCATCCTCAGAAGCAGGGAGAGCTCCTGCTGCTGGTGACTGAGGTGACCTCAGTGGTCATGGTAGTCTAAGACAGCCCCAAGTCAGAGCTGGTCTGGCAAGAACAAATATCTGTCCTGGTCTATGGCCTGCCCCATCTCCTCCTTGGATGCAGCTGAGCTGATATTTTGTCCTTGCTCCCTGTGTCCCTGCATTGTGTTATTTCACATGTGCCTGTTGTGTCAGAGTGGCTGGATGCTGGGCCAGAGTGCAGGCTTGGGAAAGGAGTGTGTGCACACATCCAGCTCATCCGGTGGGCTGGAAACACACCCATCATGTGAAGGGGCACATGAGATGTGTCCAAGGGCAGGGTAGAGAGAGATGAGATGTTGCAGTATAAAACTGATGTCCCCATACTCAGCTATGTGACCCCTGCTCAGTATTGGTGTAATTGAACAGTGTGGGAGTGCTTTACTGAAACATGTGAGTTTAAGTAATGTGGCCATGCTAGCTGTGCTCTTCCTGGCTTTAAAGCAGTTGCCTTTATCCTCTTTAGTACCCTTACTGTTGTTTTTAAGGTGATAGATTCTACCTTCAGTACTGTACATCTTTGAAATGACTTGTAGTGCTTAAATGTGAAATGCCACTTGGAGGCCCAGGCTAGAGATGCTTTCTTTTTGTGGCAGCTGATTGACTGTTCTGGCTAGAAGAGTGATGATTTAATGCCATTGGAAGGAAAGTTGGCTGGTGTCACAAGGAGTTTCCTAACACTTCTCTTACGCTAGCGTAAACATCTTGCAAGAGAACTGTAAGGGGGTGGTTCCTCAGAGACATTCAGTCTGGATTGAATAAAGGGCAAGAGGTGTCCAGTAGGAAATGTTACTGCACTGAAGTGGCCCACACTGATTGACAAGTCTTTTTCATCTTAAACTGAAGTTTGCGCTGGAAGTTATGTTTATGAGGTGTTCCTGCAGTTTGAGGTGTCAAAATCCAGAAGCTGGGAAGCATTGGACCACAACATCCTCCACAGAGCATCAATAATAACTGAAAATATAACTTTGGCTGGAGTGGCAGGAAGCTTTTGTTTGTATTGTATAAACCAAAAACTGCTCCCAGAAAAGCTGCTGCACGTTGGGAAAGAGAAAGCAGCCATCCTGAAGATGGCAGTGATGCTCTTCTCAAACAAGCCCTGTTTGCTGGCCAGCGCCGCTGTTCTTTGAGAGCGACTGTCCCACCCGCAAACTCTCCCTCCTATAAATTACTGCAATATTGCTTTTCCCTTCAAAGACTCAGTGATCCATTGCTCTTTTTATTTCTCTCCCCATTTTGACACATTAACACAACTTGCTTCATGCTCTGGCTTTGCAAATGAGGAGCAATTGAAGCAGGAGCATAATTGTGTGTCTGCTCTCAAGGAGGGAACACATTTCAGAATGGTCCCGGACTCCAAAATTTTGCCTCTGCTGATCTGCAAGTCTCTAAAGGGTTTTGAAATATGCTGTTAATCAAAAGCTAATTAAACATTTTAATTAGTTTTTACAGTGTGGTTTTTTTATAGAAGGCTCTCTCCAGGTTCTTGTCATGGGTAGCTCTTGCTCAGGAAGCAGAGCAGGAGGGTTTCAGTCAGTTGCTTAGCTGAAGGACACTCAGCCTCACAGGCACCATCATCTTCAGTGTCTGTCCCTCTTCACCTGTAGCAGGGAGAGCTGTCTCTTGTCAGTGAGGCTTTGGGAATGATGCTGTTCACAGTTCATCAGCTGCTTCCCTCCAGCTGAATGTTTGCTCCATACTTGGCCAGCTCACAGCCCCTCCTGTGCTTTGGACTCATATTTATCCTTCAGGTCTGAGTCCTGGGATCTGCAGCCCCAAACAGCTCCCCAGCAAAGGGATGGCTCATCTGGGGTTTGGATCTGGAAACCCTGAAAAGAAAGATCTCAAGAGGGAACAAGCCCACCCCATCTGCTCAGGGGATAGATTTATTCTGCAGTCTAGGGAAGCTGGAGATCAAACCATGGGAAATTCTGTGGTCTGAACCTAGATCAGCATTTGCAGTTACTACTATGAAGTGCTCTGTGCATCTGTGTGTGTTCATCTCTCTCATCACCTCCTGTGCTGCTCTTGTCAGCACTGTGAGGTTACAACTAAACCTGTGCTGCAGGTAAGGGAGGAGCTGATACTGGGCACTGCAGGGATTTCTTTAGCCTGCTATACTTCCCTCCCACTCCTTGGCTGAGGCTTTTGCTGGATTCTTATTCCCCAAAACTGTTTGGTGTTTTGGGGGCTTTTTTGTGTTTTAAATAATGTCACCAACAACAGCCACAGCTTGAGATTGCATGCAGTGCAGGGAAATTTCTGATTAGCCTGAGGCTGGGAATATCCCACACTCGATTTCTCCTGTAAAGGAAGAGTCCTGCTCTCTGAGTCCTCACTGCGTTTTCGGCTTTGAGCAAGCGGCCAAGGCTGTGCTGAGCTGGGAGGGGCTGCGTAAGGGGATCGGAATTCGCTCGGTCTGCGCCGCTTCCTCCTCTGCAAGGCCTTGGACATGAGGGAGGCTGCTGGAGCCAGGCCCTGGGCTGGTTCTGGGGACACACCGAGGAGGGATGGGGCAGCAGACAGCCTGAGCCCCTCTTCAGACACAGCCTGATGCTTTGGTAACCCACACAATGCCTGAGCATCAGGGAGCAGGGCCCTGGATCTAAAACAATGTGTCACCAAGTCATTGATGAGATTGAGACTCCCTTTTTAAGGAGGTTTTTGGGCAAGGATTACAGATATGCTGATAGGCACAGATATGCTGTAGGTGCAGGCTGTAAGGGGGGAAAGCAGATAAATCTACATTGCGTGAGTTTCTGAGGGTGCTAATCAACCTGTATTTCTTCTTCAGGAGTGATTTGGCCACTCAGCAGTTCTGTCACCTCCTCTAATCAACAGCCTGTTGCCTGAAATGCCCATTTAGCAGCAGGCAAACAACATCAGTGCTGGCTGAACACCAGGTTTCAAGCACGAGATTTGAATTTTGGCCAGGAGGAAGGGCTTGTAACTCTTCAGTAGCATCAGTGGAAGATCAAAACCAATCAGGATGCAGAGCAAATGGTGCTTCCCACCCCATCAGTGTCTGTTAGTGCTGCTGACTATTAGGTGCCATCTCACAGAGGAGGAGTTTTTCAGGAAGATGCACAAAAATAATCTGAATTTTTCATAGGGAGTCTCACACAGTGAACAGCAAACCAAATGGACTGCCCAGGATTGGTGTTGCTAGGTTTGCTGAATCCCACAGGAATCACCTTCCTCTTATTTTTTTGTTTTGCTCTCTGAGTGCAGCTACCAGAGCAGCTCATTAGGCTGGCTCAGCATGAGTGCAGGTGCTGCAATGGGAGGGTGTTGTGCTGCATGCTCTGTACCAAAATGAGACCATTGCTGCCAGCATTCCAGCTGCTGAGGGGTGTGCCCAGCCCCAGCTGGCTGGCACCACTGCTGTGGAGATGGTGGCACATCATGGTGGCATTGCCAGTGTGTGACAGTGCTGTCACTGCACCCCTTGTCTGCTGGTCCTGGAGTGCTTTGCTTGCCATGCTTTGATCAGCTCCATGGGCTTGGTGGATCCCAAAGAAACCTGTCTTCTCTTCTCCTCCAGTTCAGCTGTGGCTCAGCAGGGCCCCAGCAGGAGTCCCAGCAGGAGCCCCAACAGGCACATTTGACTGGGAATCTCTGCTGAAGCTCCCTGCTCTCTGTATTGGCCCTGACCTGCCCAGCTTGGGCATTTCTGCACCTTCTTCCTGCAGAAAGAGCCCTCTCACCCTTGCAGAGACAGTGGCTGCAAGTCTGGCACAGCCTGCAGCAGGTGTGGGCTCTCACTGGTGCAAAATGCTGCTGTGTGTCACTGGACCAGCACTGGCTGCTCCAGCACCTGCCCTGTGCTGCTTTAGCACAGAATCACAGAACTGTGTGGGTTGGAAGGAGCCCAGTTCAACAGCCCTGCCCCTTGTACTAGACCAGGTTGCCCAGAGCCCTGCTCAGCCTGGTCTTGAACATCTCCAGGGGTGAGGAAGTCCACAAGCTCTCTGGTCACCTCTGCCTACCTGTGGCATTCCTCAGCTTGGACCTTCTCCAGAGGTGTGAGGGGAAAGATTGCTGGGCTTGAGCCTATAATACTCCAGAAATCACTAGGGGGTGCAGACAGAAGTTTGTGGTTTACCATCAAATTCCTTTGGTGACCTGGTAGAGCAAAAGAACTCATGTTTGGGCAGGAGTTGAAACCATCCTTTGTTGAGGTTGTGGATCTGAGGACCCTGAGCAACCTTCACAGCTGTAAGGAGCATCTTTTGGCCCTCCTCTGTATAAAAGCAAAACCAGCTGCCTCCACAATAAAGCACTGCCCACGTTCCTGCCTGGCTGAAAGCAGAAGGGGCTGTGACCTGGGCACACACGGGGATGTAACTTTGTGTTACAGGACTCATTTGTGTTGAGGGACCCAGTCAAGGCTGGTCAGCTCTTGCTTTGGCTCTTATAAAATGGGTGGTGAAAATTTGTTGGGGAAAAAAACCCAAAACAATGAATGGATCCAACACTGTATGGAGGAAAGAGAAGTAAAGCAGACTGCACATAAATAATTAAATTTCCAGAGAGTCCAATAGGTCATATTGTATATCAATGAGTCCTATGGTCTTCCTGTATTGCTTTAGACAGTCAACCTGTAAAAGTGTTTAAACTTGGGTCCCCTGCCATGGGAAGTTCTTTTCTCATTCTACCTTTGTTATATGCTAGAAAAACACTTTAATATAGTTTTCAGCACCTAATTTGTATATTTGTGTGTGTGTATATATATATATATATATGCATATATAAAATTCAGATTTTGTAATGGACAACCTATTAATTACAGTTCCTGGGAGAAAAAAGAAAAGGTAGCTATGGTAATGTTTTCCTGTAACAAAACATCTGGGTTTAGATAATAATATATTTCTATAATTACGGTAGGAAATCAAATGTTTGTAGCAAGCTAAGTATAAGTTACAATTGCTTTTCTAGGAATTTAGGAGCTGCTAAGCTACCTCAGACCTGCAAGCCTTCTAGCCCAGGATTTTGACAGTGACCAGAACAGAGCAGACCAAGGGTGTTCCAAGAAACCCTGCAACAAGCAGTTAGGTTTTCCCTTATCTCAGAAAAGTTTCCATTCCTCCCCTTCCCTCTGTAATTAGAGGTTAGCTAATGCCTCTCAAATCATGAGAGTTTACATCTTTCCTGAGACTTCATTTCAAAAATAACATTAAATATTTACTGCCGTAACTCTGGTCATGCTCGTTGCTCATCAAAATGTCTAATCGTGGCTGGAGTCTTGCCAGGCCTTTGTTATCTTTCAGCTTCATCCCATTTTCCTCTGCATGATAATCCAAGGATGGACGAGAGCTGTAGAATGACCAAATAAAGAATGGTAAGTTTGTGGAAATTACTGGAAAACAACATTTTTTTTCTCTATATAGTTTTTCCATGTATAGTTTAACATTCTGTTGCAGGAGCACAAAAGCACCACATTTTGGGGTTGTTTTCCATCCTGATAACTCTGTGTTGGTGGCAGTACTAAAGCATGATGCCCAGATGTGGCCCTTGCTGATGGGAGCTGCAATGTGCTGATGGCTCAGAGCTTCTTCAATGTGCTCAGAGCCTCCTCAACGTGCTCAGAGCCTCCTCAGTGTCCTCAGAGCCTCCTCAGTGTGCTCAGAGCCATCTCAATGTGCTCAGAGCAATCTCAATGTGCTCAGAGCCACCTCAATGTGCTCAGAGCCTCCTCAGTGTGCTCAGAGCCACCTCAGTGTGCTCAGAGCCTCCTCAGTGTGCTCAGAGCCACCTCAGTGTGCTCAGAGCCTCCTCAGTGTGCTCAGAGCCACCTCAACGTGCTCAGAGCCACCTCAGTGTGCTCAGAGCCACCTCAATGTGCTCAGAGCAATCTCAGTGTGCTCAGAGCCACCTCAGTGTGCTCAGAGCCACCTCAGTGTGCTCAGAGCCACCTCAATGTGCTCAGAGCAATCTCAGTGTGCTCAGAGCCACCTCAGTGTGCTCAGAGCCACCTCAGTGTGCTCAGAGCCACCTCAATGTGCTCAGAGCAATCTCAGTGTGCTCAGAGCCACCTCAGTGTGCTCAGAGCCACCTCAGTGTGCTCAGAGCAATCTCAGTGTGCTCAGAGCCTCCTCAGTGTGCTCAGAGCCTCCTCAACGTGCTCAGAGCCTCCTCAGTGTGCTCAGAGCAATCTCAGTGTGCTCAGAGCAATCTCAATGTGCTCAGAGCCAGCTCAATGTGCTCAGAGCCATCTCAATGTGCTCAGAGCCACCTCAGTGTGCTCAGAGCCACCTCAATGTGCTCAGAGCCATCTCAATGTGCTCAGAGCCATCTCAATGTGCTCAGAGCCACCTCAGTGTGCTCAGAGCCAGCTCAATGTGCTCAGAGCCACCTCAATGTGCTCAGAGCCAGCTCAATGTGCTCAGAGCCTCCTCAGGTGCTCAGAGTCTCCTCAGTGTGCTCAGAGCAATCTCAGTGTGCTCAGAGTCTCCTCAGTGTGCTCAGAGTCTCCTCAGTGTGCTCAGAGCCTCCTCAATGTGCTCAGAGCCACCTCAGTGTGCTCAGAGCCTCCTCAGTGTGCTCAGAGCCACCTCAGTGTGCTCAGAGCCTCCTCAGGTGCTCAGAGTCTCCTCAGTGTGCTCAGAGCAATCTCAATGTGCTCAGAGCCTCCTCAATGTGCTCAGAGCCTCCTCAATGTGCTCAGAGCCTCCTCAGGTGCTGGGGTTCAGGACTTTGGCTGGACCAGCCCCCTCCTCACTCTCCTCATGTGCTGAGGGTGGTTTCTGTGGGCACAGCTGCAGCTGTGGCCCTGCAGAGAGCAGACAAGGGGCTGCTGGTGGCCCAAGCATGGAGCTTTTGGGCACAAGGGATTTTGTAGGGTCTGGGCACAGCGTGCTGGGGAACCTGTGCCAAATGAGGCAGGTAAGTTGTGCCATATGGAGGCAGATGTGGCCCTTGTGGGTGACATAGGCACCTTTGGCAGAGAGGAGAAGCAGAGTCAGCACAGAATTCAGCTTCATGGAGATGCACAGTGGGCTGGACACACGTGGTGTGCCCGGGGATGTGTCTCCAGTCAGTTACCAAAAATCATCCTTGTGCTGAAATGGGCACAGAACAGCCCCCAGCAATGTCTGATTTTTCTGTGAGCCACAGGCTGGGGCTTTGTGTATCAGGTGAGAGCAGGGTCATTCCAGCCCCCTGGTGTGAAGAGGTGACAGTGGTTCTCTGCAGCTGGCCCTCTCTGGAGCACAGAGCTCTCTGAGACACCCTGGTCCCTCTGGGGTGAGCCCCAGGGGCTGGGCTGGTGTCTCTGCCAGGCATGCTGATACTGGGATGAAAGCAAAGCACTGGGGAATGAAACAGGGCTCTGGGGGATGATCCCTCATCACTGACTCCCTCTTTGGAGTTAGTGATGGATGAGATCCTGCTGATAAACTGTCTACTGTGATGTTATCAGGATGGATCTCAGTGTTAAAAGCTGATTTTTGATGTGGTGGATTTTAGTTTCCTTCCTACTCCTAGCAGTGATAAGACAGTGATGTTTAGCAGGGATAAATACTCTGCTGGATTCTGCAGCCAGGGCTCTCTTTCGCCCCCCTCATTTGCTTTAATAGCAGGCCTTATTATAAATGCATTACTGTGTTCAGGAGGGAATTGAGAATTTCTCAGTCTCTCTTGTTGAAGGGAGGCAGCTTTTGCTCAGGCCGAGTCAATATTTAATCTTGGATCCATCCTTTCCTGTATCTGCCTCCATGGTCAAAGCTGCTGAATATCAGGGAAAACAAATTTGTACTTTTTTTGGAAGTTCAGTGAGCACACAATAAATATTCTATTTAGTATGGAGGAAGCTTTGCATTTGGAAGAAAAAATCATAGGCACTTTCCAATGTTGATAGGTGGATCTTCAAAAAACAAAGCATCTTCCTAACACTCTACTAATAATAGTGGTGTGCTTATTTGTATTTGAGTGCAAATGAAGGTACCTCAGAACCTTTGATTTAGAGACTGAGCACTCACAGTGGTAAAAATGGGTAAAAAATAAGAGAGCAGCTGTTCTGGTGATCAGACCAATGTGATTATTGATTACAGATTGGAATACAGCATGGAATAGAAGAGACAAATGAGCTGGAAGAGCTGACTGGTCATAAAATGAAGTATTTCAAAAATGACCATATCCTAATTCTCAACTTAGTGGTCCCCAGGTGCTGTGATTTACAGTAGGGCTGCCCACATATAGGGGGAAGAATATAATTTATTTGCTTGCTGTGGATTGTCACTGTTTTTTTAAAGTTTTTCTAAGCCTTCTGTTGCTTACATTCTAGTAGCGAACTTTTTGTTATGTAAATAACTTGTTGTTTTGCATTCTTTTATGGGGGAGGAGAAATTTGATCAACTGTTGGTTTGTCCAGTGTCATTGGAGAGGTGGCACTGTCATCCTCCAATCCACTGTCATTTTTGGAAATCTATAAATGTTGGAGTCAGAAATTAAATGCTCTCTTTTTTACCTTGGAAAGTCCAGTGTCGACGTTGTTTTATTTCATGTCCTAGAGCAACAGTAGGTGTTAGAACATACAGTGTTCGCAGCCAAGAATAACAGTTCCCATTCAATGGACAAAAAGATTAAGGTGTGTTACCAAAGAAAAGCTATAGGGAGCAGGGAATTGAGAACAGATCTCCCAAAGCCAAACCACCCTAACCATTGCTTAAGATCACACTTATCTTCAGGACTCAGTTATTGCTCCGGCAGCAATTATCCTGATTATCAAAGAGCACCAGACTCTTTTCCTGCAGCTGATTCAGATCCTGCTGCTGTCTCCAGCGCTGTGGAATTGCTCTTTGTCAGATTCATGGCTGGTGCTTCCCTGCACAGGGCTGATTTAGTCAAGTGCAAGGCTTTGGCCTCCACCCCCAGTGCTCTGGCAGAGTGGCTGAGGTAGCACATAAAGCCATCCTCATGCATTTAGATGTCTTCATCAGCACAGAGAACCGTTCGGGAAGGAGACATTTAAAAATCTCTTTGTTGGGTTTATAGGTTCTTTAAAGCCACTTAGTCATTAGATAGCAGGTTAAAATTAGTCCATACAAGATGAGGCATCAACAGAGTCTTTTCCCAGAGCTCCTTATTAGCATTGATTTTTCAGTCAGAGCAGGGTCGGGTATGGAAGATGAAATTAATGATGCTGCAGTCGGTTTGCTGGAAATGCCTGGCATCTTGTGCAGGGATCTTCTCACGTGGTTCTTCATGATACAAGAACTAGAGATTCAGCAGCAAGAACACATAAAGGTCACTCTCCTTTTGGGGTGTTATTTTGACTGTGGTGAAAACTACTTTTCCCCCTGTCTTTCATTTCACTAATAGACAGTGGATGACATTATATGATTCTCATTTTCCAGAACTTCATTTCAAAAATTTCCTGGTGATTCTGGTCTTCAAAATCATCCAAACACTTAGAAACAGTAAATTGTTGCTTTCAAGAAAATCCAGTAAGAATTTTTTTTTGTTGTTTTTTGGTTGGCTAGGGGTTTGTTTGAAGCCATGCGTGAGGGAATGCTCTGCAAAATGGTGTGCTGGAAGGAGGGGATGCATTCCTAATCCTTGTGTTTCATTGCTTGGCTGTTGCAGACCAAAGGGCTGATCCAACATCTTGAAATTGATGGGACTTTTTCCCCTGGCATCCGTGGGCAGCAGAGAGGTGGGATGGGAGGAGGCAGCCTGGCTAAGGCTGGAGCATTCCTGGTACCTTCAGTATCTCTCTCCTTGTGACTGTGGTGGCTGTGGTCAGGTGTGTCAGATCAATCTGCACAGGCACATAGTGATAAAAAAAGAGGGAATGGCTTTAAACTGATACAGAATAGGTTTTGATTAGATATTCAGAAGGAATTTAGTGTGGGGGTGGTGAGACACTGGATCAAGTTACCCAGGGAAGCTGGGGATGCCACATCTCTGGAAATGTTCAAGGACAGGTGTGATGGGGCTCTGAGCAACCTGGTCTAGTAGGAGGTGTCCCTGTTCATGACAGAGAGGTTGGAACTATATGATCTTTGGGATCCCTTCCAACCCAGACCATTCCAGGATAATTCTATGATGATGGGTTTATTGCTGCTATTTTCTGAAGGGCAACACTTGAGCCAGCACAGGTGCAGTTATAAACTCATGGCACAGACCCTTGGGTTGTAAAATGTCTGCAAGACAAGGAGGTCACAAAACTCGTGCAGACATATCCTGACATTTTCAATTTTCTTTTTTTCTACACTGGAAGCAGCAAGGACTGGATAACCTGATGTCTGTGTTCTTGTGGTGTTAAGTGATTGGACCATAGAGCTTTATTAAGAAAAACCTGAAGGCTAGTTTGTTTTGCACCAGTGAAATCACCAGAACTGTAACCCTGTCCAAAGCTGTAGTTAAAAACTGCTGAAATGAGAAACAATGATAATAATCATGATCTTTGCCTGACAATTGACTGGTTACCAGTTCTTCGTAGGCATTGGCAAAGTCCTGCTGATAAGTGAGAAGTCCTTTTTTGGGTTGTTTTTCCTTGAATCATTTCACAGAGCCATTTCTCATTCCACAGGCCAGTTCCAGCCCATTCTGGTTGCCCCACGCCTTGCAGGCTGGAGACCACTGGGGACTGGACTGGTGCATCATATGGGGGAGATCTCAGAGGCTGTGGGGAACTGATGGGGTGACTCCTCTGAAGGTGACTGCAATAAGGAGCCAGCTCTGTTTATTGATGGTCAGTGTGGTGTTGGTGTGCTGAGCCCTATGGGGGGTGGTGGCCTCTCTGGAGAGAGGGGACGCTGGCTAAGGAGAATTGTGAAGGAGGGACTTGAAATACCAACTGTGTTTCCCCTTTTAGTTATTTTTTTATGTCTTTAGACTCTCTTTTAGGGGGATTATGCAGGTTTCCAAGCCCAAATTTTGCCTTTTGGGAAAAAATGTGTCCTAATTTTTGTTTCTTTGGATGCTAACATGCCATGCTGGGGTCCTTGAGGAAGATGTGACCCCCTGTCACAGCAGCTTCTTTAGCTCTCCTTCTTCCTTTCCCCAAAATAATGTGTTTGAGCAGAACATGTCATCAACACTAGAGCAGCCAGTTGCTTTCTTCCAGTTGATGCCATCATTTCATAAATTAGATCAAAAGACAACACTGGGTCATTCTGTCCTGACTAAAGTGATTAAGTAGATCTGTGCTATTAACTGCAGTTATCTTCTGAAATGTCAGACTTCCTGCCAAGATCTTGCATAGTTTTAAATAAGGATCTGCTGGCTGAGGATTCAAACTCCATATTGGAGGCAATAATTTGTAACTCCAAAGTGAAAATCTGTGGATCAAGCTGCCCCCTTGGACCACCAGATCCTTCATTTTGCTGCCCCTTGGTGCTGTAGTTCTGCACAGAAAACTCCTGTGCCTAGCAGTTCAGTATCATCTTTATGGTTTCTTTCCAGCTGAGATATCACACAGCTGACAGTTGTTTATTGAGAGGCAGCAGTGGGGAGAGAGAAGTTCTAAGGAAATTAAATATTCTTTTAAAATGGCAAATCTTTTCCCGCATATTCACTCTGCTATTTCAGTGGCTCCCCTAGACATCTGGCAAGTATTTTGGCTGTGTCTGAGAGATTTTGGAGAAGGAAGGAACCTTGGCACTGGCTTTAAATGCAGTGAGACATAACGAAGAGGAGAAGAAATCGCTGCTCTAAGGAGGGAGAGCATTTGCCGCATCAAAAAATGGCCCAGGGAGCTTTCCCTGCAGGCTGAGATGGGATTAACATCCCTGCAGCAGCGTTTGAGCTGCTCCTGAGTGTCTGGAGATGGCTCAGGACCTGCTGCCCCCCTGCCATGGCAGCGCCAGCGTTTGCATTCTTCATCCACAAATGGATGCTGAACCACACCTCGGCCCTTCAGAGCTCCCTTTAGGAGCTGAGCTCATAAAACATTGGGAAACTTGCAGTGCTGTAATAAAAGCCACTGGGGATGTTTGGTAAGACAAACTACTAGAGGTTTCATCCTGCATAAGTAGTCTGTGTTTGTATATATATATATATAATATATATGTGTATGTGTGTGTGTCTGTGTGTCTACATACAATGTTTGCTTCAGATGAAGTGCACAGACAGAAAGTCAAAGCTTAATGCCCTCTTCCAGTTCAGGGCAAAACCTTTGATGTTGCTAACGTGTGAAAGCACAATCAATGCTGAATTTTGTGTATTGGGTTTTACTGTTTTCTTAGGATTGCTTTGCAGCAGAAATAAAATGCTGAATCTTTACAACTGCAATGCCCTTTACATTGTCAGTGTAAAGGCAGGACTCCCAGCTTTTATTTCCCTTGGAATTTGAAATGTTGTCTTGCCTATTGCACTAAACTTCTCTGAGATCCAGTTAACTTTATTGCTACAACAGGAATATTCCCTGGTGCTGTGAGGCTGCAGGAAGCAGGGCAGGCTGGTGGAGCAGAAGGGGAAGGACAATGGAGCTGTCTGGCCTGTGCCCATGTGCTCACCAATCACTGTTCCAGGACATTTGCTGTGCTTACCATTGCCTTTGCTTCCAGTGGAAATGCAGAACTGTGGGTGTTTGGAACAGTGTGGTCACTTGCAGGCTGTTTGGTGTAAGGTGGTCACTGTCACTCAGTTCCTGAGGTGGTTTAAGGCAAGGTTCAGCTGGGTTTGCTGGGTTCAGCATCCTGTTTGGG
The DNA here is from genome assembly GCF_028018845.1 of Melospiza georgiana. Classification (NCBI taxonomy): domain Eukaryota; kingdom Metazoa; phylum Chordata; class Aves; order Passeriformes; family Passerellidae; genus Melospiza; species Melospiza georgiana. The sequence goes on along the minus strand of NC_080430.1, from coordinate 145,148,026 downwards.
TGTCTGTCTCAGCAGAGCAAGGGCATCTCCTGTCTCATTGATGCCAGAGCACCTCAGCTTTGGAGCAATGGCTGAGCGCCTGGGACAGATGGGGATGGTAAATCCTCCAGCCTGCATCATGTTAAGGGGGTTCTTCCACCAGTCCTACAGGATTGTCCCCCCTCTCCAGGTGAGGATTTTCCATTTGTGAAGGTAAGAGTGCTGAGCTGTGCAGGGCACGTTTCTTTCCTGGTAATTCAGTGCTGTGCCAGGAGAATTGGCCCCTGGTGGGCTGGTGTCAGTGCTCCAGGCATTTCCCTTCCTGGAATGCTGCAGCCATATGGACACAAGGACACATGCTGCTCTCACAGCTGGTGGCTTTGCTGCAGCTGATTTTTTTTCCCTTTAAACTTCCAATTGCCTGAGACAATATCCAAGCTCAGAAGCAATGTGGCTGTGACGATCCTTTGCTTGTTGGCTGTAAGAATTTATTTGCCTGTTTATCACCCACCCTTGTAATACCTTAAACCTAAGGTCAGGACAAGAAAAGATTAAAAAGCCTATTTTATAGTCTCATGTAAATACCAGGGCCATCAGAGGCATTATCCTAGTAGGATGTTAGACCTCAAATTCTTAAATTCTTGTATTTTTGCAAAACTTTGTCAATGTTCTCTGAGAGTAAAAACTGTTGTGTCACATCCTCAGCTGCTACAAACTGGCACAATGCCAGTGAAGTCAAAGGGGAAACAGTAATTTACAACAACTGAGTTTTCTGACATTGTGAAGTGGTGAAGAGGGGACCCAAATTGTTTCCCCACATGCCCTGTACTGAGTGACCTGCTGTGTCCAACTTCTGCACGGCAGATTTATCATTTTCTTGTGCTGCTTGGCAGTTTCAGTCTAACCCCATTTCCCTATTTCCTTCTGCCAAAAACAAAATAAAAGAAATTAGCCTGGTCTCCATCACTCTGGATGCATCTCAAAATCCCTTGGAAATAATGTTGCTGCATTCTAGCAATATTTGGCATGGATTTTTTCCATCAATGGTGTATGGCTACTAATTATGGGCTTTTCAGGCAGTTGCACAGGGCTGTCTGTGGGAGTAAGGAGCACTCCATTCATCTCCATTACAGTTTGGGGCGACAGATGCTGTTTTGTGAAATATGATAAAGAACCCCAAAGTTCAGTAGGAGATGGGGTTATCATTTTCGCATTAGGGGTTTTAACAAAGAAGTGAGTATATATATATATGGGTGTGGGTAATATTTTTTTTTCACCTGTTTCTCTGGTTTATCATTTACATATCATCTCCAGTAAATTTCCTGTAGAAAGTTGTTTCTTGACCATGGAATTATTTTAACCATATATTTATTTCCTTAAAACCATTTGTCTACCTTTTATTTTTTTTTTTTGCTGCATCCTCCCATCAGGTTTTGTTTTTTGCTTGCCACAAACAGAGTCATTCCCAACCTCTAACATTAATGATATCCAAGTGTAAGTTTGAATTTGGTGCAAATTTTCCAGATTACTACTGATTTCTCTGACAGAGGGAATGGAGAACATAACTCATGAGCTGTGAGTGCTCTTTAGCCTTTTGTATGAGTAAAAGTGGTTTTTTGTGGGTCCAGGTACCACAGTGATGGGGCACAGATGGACACACAGGAATGAAGCAGGGGTGCCAGGATCTGCACTTTACCTAAAGGCTGTTGTGGCTCTGCACCTCAGTGACAACTTCTCACCTCTTCCAGACCAAATTGTGTGCCAATAAAAAGAAGAGCAAAGATCTTTCTCTCAAGCTGCTGGTGTCAAATCTGGGACCTCCCAACACTGGGCTGACAATGGGGAGAACACATGGCCTCGGATGGGGCCAGGCAGAGGGTGAGGCTGGGAGAAATCTGATTTATTTCAGCCTCTCTCACCTGGTTGATCTGAGCCTCTCCACTATTTCAGCTGAGGGATTGAGGCACAGTGAAACATTGGATGAGAACCTGAATCTCTCCAGGTATCTTTGTTGAAAAAATGCTGCAGTGTTTCCTGCTCAAGCTCAAGTTCACTTGGGGACCCACCAGTTCCAGATATGCTTAGCTTATGAAATAATGAGTTATTTCTTTGCATTCAAGTGGTGTGCACCCCATATGCTGTGGGAGAAGAGAAGGCAAGTTGTGCTGGGTTTAAAGTGCAGCCTCTTCACGTGCTCCCTTTCCTCCTCCTGTCCTTTCCCCAAACTGGGAGCCCTTTTTACTCTCCTGTCCTTGACCTGAGCTCTGTAGGACACCAGCTAAGGGAACATACTTGCTTTGTATGGTGAATTAATGAGTTCAAATGGTCACCTTACACAGCAGAGATGTGTGGGAAAGAAAACCTGTGTCAATGTGAAACATGTGTGTGCCTGTCCAGAGGATGAGGCATCTGATTCATAAATCAGTGGCAGGGAGGTAAGGAGAGATGTGTGGGTTTGGGAACAACTGTCAGACTTAAATGGTGCATTTTATTCTTTTTCATCTTAAGTCTCCAAAGAAGATCATATTTTTGACTTACATGTTTTCTCTGTGGTGCTGGCCTGAGTTTAAAGCATCCAGAAGGTCAGTGTGTTCCCATTTCGTGTCATCTTGTGATTCCTGGTGATGCTGTGGGCACACAAACCCTTTCAGGATCTGCAGAGTACTCGTTTGGGGAAACAAAAGCAGGCTGCAAAAGCTGTCTGAGAACTGTGTCTTGAATGTCCCTCTGGGTGGGTTGAAACTTGGAGTGTGTAAATGCTGCAGTGAGTGGCACGTGAGGAAATTCAAAACCTGCCTATGTGTGCTGGAAGCATTTCCAGCACAGACACAGGAATATCTTGTAGGGGAGGATGTATTGTTCTGCTTGTATCAATTGCTCCTTTAATAAAGACTCTGACTGAATTTGCAGCATCAGGAAGCTCTCCCATTGCAGTGAAATCTGTAGCCTGTGAAGGAGCTCTGTGGGGCAGGCAGCTCCTGGAGATGGGGTCTGAGACCAAATAATAGCTTTGGGACTGAGCCTGTAGTTGGCAGAATCTCCTCTTCCCTTGTGTGATTTCATGTTACTCATTGTAGCTGTGGATGTTGGGGAGAGCCCCAAACCTGAGTGCTGGACTTGCCCTGGAACCAGGCTAAGGTACAAAGAGCTGGTCTAGGTCAGAGGGAATACAGATGGAAAGAAACCTGTCCATTTTTCCAGAAGACAGCAATTCCATCTGATATTTTAGAAAGGCCTCTGCTTTTACCCTTGGGCTATCTGCATTAGCAGTCCCTGAGCTTTGCCTTCTGGGCTGAGGGAGAGTGTGGCTGAGCTGAAGTAAACCACATCATCTCTTCTCCCTCACTGCAAAGGTCAGGCTGGTCCTGCCACAGCTCTGCAGTTCCTGTTTGCGCCATCCATGATGTTCCCAATCCCTTCAGCACTTGTGGTAGAGCTTCTGCAGCTCTTCCTTGATAACTAACTCCAACTGGCACAGCTGAGACATGAGCAGGATGAATCCTTGGAGTGCAGCCAGCTCTGGCTTTGATTTCGCACTCATGTCACTGATGTCAAGCCTTTGAACGAGGCCCCTGCTACAGCGTGGGGCAGATGCATGCAAGAAGAGCATTCTTGCCTTGTAGGGACACCCAGAGTCACAAGATCTCAAATGGGATGCCAGAGTGCAAATGTTTGTTGTGGTCCAAGCCATGACTCCTTTCCTCCTCCAGTGACGCAAGCGTGTGTCATTCCTGTTTGGTGCTGAGCCGTGCAGGGGGAGATGCTGCTCACCCCAGCATTCCTCCACTGGGTCTGTGCAAACCCAGAAATGAGGGGCTCCCTGCAAACAGGACTGGCTGGGGTCACTTGGTCCATGGGCTGCTGGAGCTCTGAACCAAGAGCTGTGGGTCTGGAAATGTCTGAATGAAGACTGGGAGCGTGTGGGGTGTGTGGCATCTCATGGAGCTGAGACTGGCAGGGGATGCTCCTTAAACTTCTCCAGCTGCAGTCAAGAGCTTCCCAGCAAGAGCTGAACATTTGCCATCCACATCTGTAAGAGCTGTGGGGAAGAAAAGCACACTCTGAACTAGTCTGTGACAGTAACACCACTCCTGTCCTTGGTTTTGTTGTAGGTGTGTGGTTTTTAGGGCAGGACTGCATGGGAGAGCAGCAGCTCTTGGGGACTTGCATTGCCTTACAGAACACTAGCAGTGGAAAATGCACCTGCATTGCACATGCAAAGACATGACATTTCTAATGTTGAAGAATATTCTGTAGAAGTGATTATTTTCCAGGGGACACTGATCAGTCCCTTCCTTTTCCTGACAATGCGTGACTCCTGGAAAACATTGGTCTGTTCCTGTGGTCTTCCCACTGGGCAGGTGAAAAACCTATACAGAAAAACTTTCTGATTCGGAATCACAAAGCCTTTTTCTCTGTGAAAATCAAAAATTTAGTATGTGTAGATTCTTCCAAAGGGAGTTTATTTCTTTTATTTTTATTTTTTCCCAGTCTTTCCTTGTAGTGGAAACTTTCCTAGTGTTTCACTGGTTTATTATGAAGATTTCTAGATGCTACAGCAATAATGGAATTTCGCTGCCTTTATTGGGTTTTGTGCACACAGTTGCATGCAAACTTAAGGTCTGGCTTTATATCCTCAGCAAGACATGGGACAAAGTCAAAGGCCTGTTAAAACCCAAGTGAAACTCTATGTCTGAGGTATTTGGCCCTGTCACCTGCAGCTGTGAGGCTTCTGTGCAGAACAACTCCAAAATGCTGAAGGGGATGTGGCTATGTCTTAAATAGCTTTCCCAATAGAAACCTTTGCTCTTATATTTAGGAGAGAATGTTTTTACAGCCAAGCAACATATGCTATGATTTGCCATTATATGAGTTGGAAAATATAAGTTGAATTACATAATGTTACATAAACATTTTCCTTGCCTGACTGATTCATTTCCCCCTACATAAATTTTAAAATATTGGGAGTTTATTTCTTCAAGTCTCAGATCTGATAATTGAAATAACTTCTTTTTCTAATTCACAGAGGTCATAAAAATCTAGTTTCTCTGCTTTTATAAATTAATGAAATTACAGAGCAGACCAGAGAGTTACTACAGGTGCAGAAAGGCTTTCTCTGCCTTCCTAAATTCTCCAGTCTTATTATGTGGCATGACAAATTTCTGACAATTGACTACCAGCTTTCCAGCAGCTATGGCCAGTCATTCTTCTTAGTGAAAATCAGACAATCCTTTTTAACATGGAATTAATGAAGTGATGAAAATTTACATCAGCGAAGGATTTATCACAGAGCCTTACTACTGAATTAAAGGTACTTATGCTTCCATAAATACCAACCATTGTTGCTAATCTAAGACTTGAAGTCTTAATTCTGTCACTTTATAGTTAAGCTGGTAGAGAATAAGAATGAGAGAGATATTTTTCCAAATTTAGTTTAAAAATGCTTATTTTGTTCCTGCAGTAAAGAGAAATGATTACTTGGGCAAAATCATGCTAAATGGTGATCTAAGAAATCTAGCAGATTTGTGCAGAAGGTTTTCATTGTGTGCAATAAAAAGGGATTCTGATATCCCTAAATCTTTCTTTTATCTTTGCATCTGCTATACAGAGTAATCAAGTGTCAAATGCCAATATGCATAGGGCCAAATGGGCCAATGAATCCTCCTCTTCTTCACTCACCCTGGAGTCTTCATTTCTCTGTAACAAGTGAAAGTCAGAGGTAATTTGTATGGTCTGACACCTGACTAATCACCTATAGTTTAAATGAGACCTTGAAGAGCCTGTGTGGTCATTGTGAACCTACTCAGGAACTCCTGAGTCCCAGAAATAGCATTCCTAAAATATATACTGAGCAATTATTCATTTTTTCAATGGGATGGGTGCCTGCTGCAAGGTGTTGCTATTGTAAACTGTTCACAATTCTCTCCTGATGTGTTTAAAAAACCCCACACCTGGATTTGTGCTCTTCCCATTGGATGTTGGCAATGTGTTTGTAAAGAATTCCTTGGAAGAGAGGGGAGCATGCAGGTGGGCAGTGACATAGAGACCAGGTACTACCTGCACTCTAATGCAGCCAGATCAGGAGACAGTGAGTGCTTCTGCTCTGATAATCAAGGACAAGTCCCAGATGTCATGACTAAACTATTTCTTGTCTTCTTCCAAGAAGAGAGAACATATACAAATAGTCCAAAAATACATGGAAACTTACTGAGAAAGCCCTTCCTATAGGAATGAATAATTGTTATTTTTATATTGGGGTGGTGCTCTGAAAAGATGTTTCTGGGTGCCAAGAGAAGGGAGGATGATGTGGGAATATACCCACTGGCAGCCTGAAGTAACTTGGGGTGTGATAGGGAATGCCTGGTCTGGACTGTGCAGAGCCTCATGCAAGTTTCCACTGTCTTGCTTCCTTTTTGCTCCTCAAATAAAAGCAATCACTCTTCCTATGAACACATGTGATTAGAGGTGAGTATTTAGCAGCATTAATTCATGGTCTTTGTGAGAGCTCATTCCTTCCTCGCCCCACCCCAGAGCATTTAAAACTTCCCTCTGCCAAGATATAATAAATGGCAGGTCTGGCCCCGAACGATTCCTCACCCGGGGAGCCAGGGACGAGGGCAATTTATCTCCTAATGATTAAACCTGCAGGAAAAAAAAAAAAAAAAAAAGAAAAAGAGAGAATTGCCTGAATGAAATTACTGCCCATGCATTATTCAGCCACCTGCGGGGGTTCTGCACCACATCCCAGGCAGGTGGGTTCCCCTGGGATGGGCAGCCCTTTCCCAGCCCCTGGGGAGCCGTGGGGCTGTAGATGGCAGCAGAGGCTGCGGGATGGGGAGGCTCGGGCAGAGCTGTGTCAGGGGCTCCAGGAGATGGGGGTGGTGCAGGATGGATGGAGCCTGGCAAGGCCATGGGGAGAAAGGGTGCTCACCCCAGGCTGGGGCTGAGAAAAGACACCAGAGAGGATCTGTCCTGCAGACAAGAGGAGTGTGACAGAGAGAAGGGGAGAGGAGAAGAGAGCTCTCTGCATTGGTGCGTGCTTGACTGCCCTGTCTGGACTGTCCAAATCCCACCTGTGCTTTGCCCTTATCAGTCCCTCTCTTGGCCCATGTACAAAGCTGGTGCTGCATGCAGTGCCTTGGGGCTTTGCTTCCCCCCCAGGTGCAAAGGGACCTGTCCCCTGCTCAGGGACAGGAGGGGACAGTGGAGGAGATGCAGCAAATCATCTGTCATGCTGCTCTGCTTTGATAGTTGCTAAATGACTTTTTTTTTTTCCCTCCAGTTTTAATTATGGTGCCCAACTGGATATACAGATGTTAAATTTTGGTTGTGAGTGCAAGTTATGGGGTCTCCCCCATCCTGCACCTGTAGTGTCTCAGCTTCTGGGGCTGCTTTTCCCTTGTCTTCTCAGTCAAAGAGCCAACAGGTGGGACAGGGTGTTCCACAGAGAACTCCCCGATATTTGCTCATACAAAAGACAGGGTTCCTAGCTGAGCTGGGACTGATGATCAATGTGTCACATCTGGCACATGAGGCTGCACAAGACTTTCAGGAGTATCACTCTTGCCCATCCTGCTTGAGGGGTGAGCTCTGCTGGCTGTCCTGACTGATGGGTCAGCTTTGGTGCACTAACCCCACACTTTACCTTCCCTGCAGGGTAACCAAGCTGGGAACCATCTCATCATTTAATCTCAGACCATTGAGAGATGCAGGGGAATACATCCAGATAAATGCTCCTTAGTGAACTCAGATGATGGCCTGATGCTGACCCTGGTGTTTCTGGAACTGCTGCTGGGGAGCAGAGGGAGTTTACCCTTGTCTGCTACGGTACAAACTCTTCCCTGAGCTGTCAGTTGCACCGCCCCGGAAATCAGGGGCCAGCATGAAAAGCTGTATTTCCCTCTTGGAAAATCCACTGAAAGATCCACATCCAATCTCCAGCGAAATCACCTTAATTTTTTTTTCTTTAGTCTCCTTTAGCTTTAACTGATGTAGGACTGGGCAAAGGGTGTGCTCAAGTGCTGGGAAGTGGGAGCTGCAGTGCTCTCACTGAAGTAGCATTGCTTGGCAGGCTGAGTGCAAGCCACCTTCAAGCTGTGCCAACTGGCTATTTTGAGTCTGAGAAACAGGCAATACCTCTAGGGTGTCACAGACATCTTTTCATGAAAATCCTTTCTTAGGATTTAGAAGCTGAGAGGCTCCAGGAACAAAATGTAAACAATGGTTATCTGCTGCTGTGGAATGCAACAGGTGCATCCGTGATTGGTCTCATGTGGATGTTTGGATTTAGTGACCAGTCACGGCAGAGTTGCCTCTCTCTCTCTGTCTGAGCCAGCAGCCTTTGTTATCATTCTCTCCTTTCTATTCTTAGCTTTGCTAGCCTTCTGAGATGAACATTTTCTTCTATTCTTTTAGTATAGTTATAATGTAATATATATATATATATATATATCACGAAATAATAAATCAAGCCTTCTGAAATATGAAGTCAGATCTACATCTCTTCCCTCATCCTGAAAACCCCTGTGAACACTGTCACACTAGGGTGCTAAAATTTCATGAATTTTCTTTATTTTGATTGCAATACATGATAGAGAAACCAATACCCTTTGCTCCAGCAAGATGTGAGCAAGTTTTGAAAAGTAGTGGGGTTCTGACTGATGACCCTCCACAGTGAAATGTCCTTTCTTCTTCCTAATCTCAAAGTATTGCAAATGCTTTTGGCCCCTGATCAGGACCAGGAAGAGTTTTCCATCCCAGAGCACTGAGGAACACTGTCTGACTGTGGCTGAATGAGAAATGGCAGTGCTGTGGGAAGTAGGTTGGCATCTCTGTGCCAGGGATGGGTGGCAATCCCAAATGGCTGCTCCAGTGCAATGTGTGGCCTCTTCCCCTGTGAGTCAGACCTGCCTCACACCCCAATTTCCCTTGAGCAACTCTTAAATGGCAGATCACGTCACTGAGCCTCATGCAGTTACAAAACTCATCCTGATCGTGTCACTGAGGCTCAGGCAGTTACAAAACTCATCCTAGCTAGGAATGGGCCTGCTAGGGGTCTGTCCCTGAGCCCTCCTGCAGCAGCCTGGGGACTTGGGTGAGTGCTGGTCTCACATCAGTGACTGTCCAGACTTACTGGAATTGCCTGAACCGAGGGTCATGTGAGGGCTGGTGAAACTGGATGGATGCATTGTGGTGTGAGAACAAAAATAAATGGCATTGCACCCATCAGCTCTGGTCCAGGAATAATAGAGATTCCTTGTTTACAGGATGTGGGACAATTGTTTAATTATCTCAGCATTGGCTGGTATTTTTCTTTCTTTTTGTCACATTTTAAGGCAGCATGTTTAAAAACAAGGTCACAGGAGATGGAGTGAATCCATGGAGCCCTCATGCCCACTCCTGGAGTATGGATCTCCACCAACAGTGACGTCCAAGAGCCATTCCCAGGGAACATCACCTTTCCCACCTCTGTGCCCAAAGGCCCTGTGGGATTTTTGTTCACCTGTTCAAAGGGCCTGTGAAGGAGACAGAGAGAGCTAAGGGAGAGCTAACAAATGATCCCTCCTGCTCCTTCTTGCCCTCCCAGCAGCCTGGGGGTCATGTGGCTTTAATTAATCAGTCATCTCACGTGGTGATGCTGACACAAATGGCACCTGCTGTCACCCTCTGCCACGTAAATGCTGGTGATAAATGGCACGGGCTGTGCTGGCCAGTGATTCCAGTTGGCCGAGCAGAGATGGATGCTTGTGTCCCTCTCTGTGACAAGGAGTTAATCATGATGAAAAGTGAGCATGTAGGGCAAGCAGCTCCAGAGCCTGGTCTTCCAAGGAGGATGCTGTGGTCCAGTTCACACAGAGACTTTACCAGTGGCTTAGAAAGTCACAAAAGGTACCAAGTTCTCCCTTACGTGCCAGCAGATGGATTTGGCGCAGGTCAGTCACATTTTAGAGGATGTTTTCGGTAACTGCATATGGGAGGCTGGTAGCTGCTCCTCATCCTCAGCCACTCCTGGATGCTGTGAGTTCCTTTTCCAGCTGGTCCTGGCTGGTGCTGCCAGCAGTGCAGCCCTGCTCCAGCCTGTGGGAGGCAGAGACACTGCTCCTGCCAGGCAGGACTTCAAGGCTTCTCAGAAGAAATGGTCATTAGGTACATCTTCAGGTCCTGCTCACCCAAAGGGTTTTCTTGATCCATTTAATGCATCCAGAGGGACAAGTCTGGGCTCTCCAAGTTCCCTGAACCTGCCATTGCTCCTCTCCCTGTCAGTACTGTCTCACTGTGCAATCCCAAAGCTCCCTCCACCATGTGTGTACCTTGTAGGACAGGAGATTCTATGAACAGGAGTTTGACTCACCACAGAGCCTGTGAGGTGATGCAGCAAGGTGAGTGTCTCCAAGCCTGGAGTATCAGAAAAAGGGTCAATGCCACCAGATGGTCACATACTCCTCCCTCTGTTTAGCCAAGGAGATGTGCTGGTCTGTGTCAAGCATCCTTATGGCTCTCAGGCCAACGCTTCTCCCAGCACCTGATCTCACTGCCCTAAGTGACAGTGACCAGTAGCAGTAAAAAGGAGCCAGGCCAGAGGGCTCATATGTGTGTGCCGGATTTTCCCTTTGCAGAATTGTTTTACAGGTATCAGACACTCAGGGGATGTGCTATCTGGTGGTGGAAATGATATGGGGGCAGGAGGAAGGGTGCAGTGGGCAGAGAAGAACCAACTGAAATTCAAAGGCAAACGCAGGGTCCTGCACGTGGGGAGGAACAACCCCAGGCACCAGGACAGCTTAGGGGGCTGACCTGCTGGAGAGCAGCTCTGTGGAGAAGGACCTGGGGTCCTGGTGGACAACAAGCTGTCCCTGAGCCAGCAGCATCCCTGCATCCAAGATCAGTGGTTTCCTGGGGCACATTAAGGACACTGCCAGCAGGTTGGGGAGGTGATCCTGCCCCTCTACTCAGCCCTAGTGAGGTGTGTCTGGGGTGCTGTGTCCAGTTCTGAGCTCCTCAGCATGAGAGACACATGGAACTCCTGGAATGGGTTCAGTTGAGGACAACAAAGATGATTAAAGGACAGGAGCATCTCTCTTGTGAGGAACGGGCCTGTTCAGCCTTGAGAAGAGATGACTGAAAGGGGACCTCAGCAATGTCTTTCAAGGATGAGCTCTGGGGAGTTGTTTGGTCTGTGGTGTAAGAATGGGGATTCAAAGTCTAGAGCACAAAACTTTTATCTCTGTGCTCAGACTGGCTGCACACAGTCTGCAAAATCTCCAGGCTCTCTTTCAGACCTGGCCCACCAGATCAAAAAAGCATAAAATACGTCCATTGAGGGAATCTTTGGAGCCTTCTCCAGCAGCCAAGGAGAGCACTTTTAATGTCTGCAGTGTCCTGGTGGCTTTGCTATGTGACTGAAAAGTCAATATTTGTATTGTTATTGACTTCTCCAGAATGAATTCAGCAACCCCTATTAAAGATCTCATTCTTGAAGTAACTTCATAGTTATTGAGAGCAATCTTCATAAATGATGTTATGCTTCTGTGTAATCTCACCCAAGAGATTTTTCTGTATCATCTATAAATTTTTTAATGGGGCAATTGGTGCAGAGTTCCTTGATTTTTTCAGTCTGTGCTGAGCAGTGTGATTTAAGATTGAAAATACATGTTTTTGTCTTTTGGCAGTGCAATTTGGTTGGGAAGAAATGTCCAGTCTGTTCTGCTCTGACAGCTCATTGTACAGGTCTGTGTGCCAGCGCCCTGTGTGGGGACATTACCCAGGCTGGGGTCACCAGGGTGACCTTTACTGATCACTCTGCCACCAAGCTGGACATGCAGGAACTGGAGATGCTGTCTGCATGCCAAATGAGATCAGTGTTCCCAGTCCTCCCTCTTCTGCTTTGGGACCCATTGATCACTGTCAGTGAATATCTGTTGGGTGTCCCCTGAAATAAAGCTTTCCTCTGCTGCTCTCTGTCCAGATTTCATAAAGGGCTGTAAGCTTCTTTTGACTTCAGTGATATTTGGATAGTTTTCTTTGAAAATTAGAAAATAAAATGCATTAACTCTGCTCCAAATCCCCAGAATAATTAGAATAATATCAGTAAAAATGGTGGGGTTAACTCAAAGATGAGTCGTGCTGCTGATTTGTGATGCAGCTGCTGTGAAAAAGTGGAGGATGACCCACACATTCTCAGGCACCATTGCTAGTCCACATCCACGGACCAGCTTGGTTTTCCCACCACCTTCTCAGACTGCAGTGCCTGGCTGCTGTCTAAGGTGGGACACAAGATCATGCCTCAGACTAAATGTTCCACATCTCCCTATCCATGTGAAACAGGGAAAGCTCTTTCTATCCTCATAGCTCCAGGCTAAAAGTTGTTGAACCTCAGTGCTGGGTGTGTGCTGCCCAGAATTTTATTGTTAACTTTCTTTGTGCCAATGAGAGCTGAAAAAGCTTTGCGATATGTGGTTGATGCTGATCTCCCTAAGTGCAGAGATGTCCCTACCACCTCACAGGTGACTCCAAAAGAAGCTGACTGACAGGATTAGAATTGGATGGAGCCTGCAGCAACCCCTTCCAGGCAGTGGTCAATTTTCCCCTGGAAAGTGAAAAAGGAAAGTGGAATGATTTGGTAGGGCTTGCTCATGTCTCAGTGATCACACCTGTGTTCACCCTAGGGTTCAGCAGTCTGTGGAGCTGCAGTAACAGCATTGCTTGTGCTTTCAGCACAGACCTTGATATGTCTTGATTGTGGAAAATGAACTTCTCCTTCAACCACTGTGACGTTCCTGAGGGCAAAACTAATGTGATTTTGTTGGACCAGATTTTTGGGTAATCAACATTCATCATTATCTACTTCAGGGAAATGTTAGAGGCACAAATGTTAGAGGCATTTGATCTCTTAATAGCTGAGCTTGCTTCATATTTTAGAGAGATCTCTGAACATTTAGGATTAAAGTTGCACATGTGTGTAACTAGAATTTCCCACAAAGCACATTCTAGACTTTTCCCTTTGGACCACTTCTAAAGTGTGAGCCTACTGTAAAGAACATTGCAAATCAATATTTATGCCTGCAGAAGGATAATTTAGTACTCTGCCACATTAAATATTTTGTTCAAGCACTGTCACTAAAGCCTGCTTAATAAACTGAAGAAAAATTCTCCCCAGGAGAAGGATGAAGTTTAGAGAATTGAAATAACTGGAGCAAATTCTTTCCTTGGTCAGTATGGCCACGTGTCACAGTGAGAAGGGAGGCACTGGCAGGACTCCCTTTCACACAGTTCTTCTTGGCCACTCAGGTGTCACTGCTTTACGCTATTTTTGTTCCTTCCAAGAATGTGATGAATGATTTGGAGATCAGAAGAAATGAAGAACAGAAGAAATCAAGAACTGGCACAGTGCTGCCTTCGTTTTCACCTCCTGAGCTACGTATGACATGGGAGTGAAGCATGACTACAGAAACATTTCTGGCCTAAATTGAGAACATTTACAGAATCCTGGATTTCAGTTAATTGTGCAAATCCTTGTGGCTATGTCAGATTCCAAGCAATGAACTATCTTTGTTTCTATTAAAGGAGTCTCAGGATTTTTATTCCTCCATTTTAGATTCCCTATTTGAGACACTTAGGTTTTGTTCTCCTGGAAGTATTTAAGGTCTAGTTGGACAGGGCTTTGAGCAGCCTAATCTAGTGGAAGATGTTCTTGTCCATGGCATGAAGGTAGGACTAAATGATCTTTGAATATCACTTCCAACCCAATCATTCTATGATTGCATGATTTTCAGTGAGTCCAAACATCCACAGGTTCTGTCACTTTTACGCCATGAATTTTTATCCACATACACCTTTACAACACCTTTTCCCCAGCTTCAAACTTTGGTAGAGCTGTGTTTTGGCACTGTTTACACAAAACCTGCTATAAATATACAGCTTCTCCCTTGGTTTTTCCTCAGGATTTTTACTTTATTATGTTTCCCAGATGTATGCATTTTAAAATCCCTTGTCACATTGCTATCAGACCCAGGGGAAGCACAGACCACTCTTTTAAATCACACAGCAGCAACAAGCCAAGCAATACTCAGTGGTGCATGGATGTGCCAATTAAGAGTGCATCCTACTTTCTCAGTCTGCTTGCTTTTCTCATTCAGGGGGGTCTAATTGTTTGCTTGTAATTATTTAGAGAGTCTAATGAGGCTGAAAAGAGGTCAGATCACCTGTCTTAGAAGTCTGGAAGGAGATGTGATTTTTTGTCTATAAAATTTAATGCCTCAAACACCTTAAGGTGAAACAAAAAAAATCTCCCCAGAGTCATGACTGTGCAGACTGAATATAAAAACAATTGTCTCCTAGTCCACATAACATTTGGGACTCTGGAAGGGAGCTGCCTGCTAGAATTAAGGACTTGTTGCATTCAGTCTGTCACTTGTAAACCCCAGTGCTGCCATTTCTGAATAGATACTAATATGCTGATATTTTTGTTCAGCATGCCCTGAGTGTAGTCTTCACTGCTGAAAAAAAAAGCCCACAGGGATAATGACAGCTTTTTACTTGGGCCACAGGTGGTTTCCTTGGTGTTTGTGCAAAGTTTCAATTGATTTTCCTAGAAGAAGTTCCATGACCCTTTGGTGTGTTTATCAGTCACAGTAAACTGTAAATGCAAGACTGAGGTTACAAAGGTTGTGGCTTTCTATGGTATGTCCTGGCAAGAGTTCCTAACCCAGGGAGTTAAGTGGACATGGATGAACCTTAGCCCTGCTTTCAATCAGGCTCTCTTTCACCTTAGCAAAGCTGTTATGGCCTGAGCTGGAGCATAATCATAGCTGCGTTTGTCCCTCTAAAGATTACTTTTTACTATTGCCTCTTATAATTATATTATTAGTAATTATTTATAGGTTTATTATTACAAACCAATTAAATCTCAATGAAACCTATTCAGATCCCTCTGCAGATCCTTCTCACCCTCCAGCAGATCAACACTCCCACCTAACTTGTTTTCATCTGCAAACTGACTGAGAGTGCCCTTGACCCCCTCATCCAGATCATTGATAAAAATATTAAATAGAATTAACCCCAAAACTGAGCCCTGGGGAGCACCAGGGTGATTGACCACCACCTGGATTTAACCCCACTCTGGGCCTGACCATCCAGCCAGGTTTTACCCAGTGAACAGAGCACCTGCCCAAGCCATGGCAAGCCAGTTTCTCCGGGAGAACACTGTGGGAAATGGTGTCAAAAGATGTTCTAAAGTCCAGGTGGACACATCCAGCCTTTCTCTGATCCTCCAAGTTGGTGTCCTTGTCACAGAAGGAGAACACATTGATCAAGCTGGAGCTGCCTTTGATAAACCCTTCTGGCTGGGCCTGATCCCCTGATTATCCTGCATGTGCTGTTTATGGCACTTGAGGCCATCCGCTCCACAGCCCTCCTGGGCTCTGGGCTCAGGCTGACAGGACTGCAGCTCCCCAGATCTTCCTTCCAGCCATTCTTATAGATGGGTGTTTGCATTTGCTGACCTCCCCACTAAGCCAGGACTGCTGATAAATGATGGAGAGTGGCTTGGTCAGCTCTCCCACAGCTCTTGCGTGGATCCCATCCAGCCCCATGGACCTGTGTGTCCAAGTGCTGGAGCAGCTCACTGACCATTTCCCTTGGATTGTGGGGGCTTCATTCTCCTGCTGTCCCTGTCTTCCAGAGCAAGGAGCTGAGAACAGCTGGCCTCCCAAAGACTCAGGGAAAGATGGTGTTAAGAACCTCAGCCTTATCCTTTGTCACTATGTTTCCTCCCTCATCCAATAAAGGATGGAGGTTTGCCTTCAACCCTCTTTTGTTATTGTATTTACATAAACATTTTTTATTGTCTTGTACAACAGTAGCCAGATTAAATTCTAATTGCGCTTTGGCTCTTCTAATTTTCTCCTTGCATAACTTCATGACATCCTGGTAGTTCTCCTGAGCTGCCTGCCCCTTACTGCAAATGCCATAAACTCTCCTTTTTCCCTAAGCCCCTGACAAAACTCTCTGTTCAGTCAGGCCAGTCTCCCCCACTGGCTCATCTTTTGGCACAGGGAGATAGCCTACTTCTGCTCCTTTAAAATTTCCTTCTTGAACAATGTCCAGCCTTCCTGGATTCCTTTGCTATTCCAGAAGTTCCTCCAAAGGGGCTCTGTCAGCCAATAAAATGTAGGTTACTGACTGTCTTTGCTCCATAAAGCTCCTAACCATGAGAAAGCATGAGAAGACAATATTAACAACTCTAGTGGTTCAGAGAGAGATTTTAGCTCAAGTTTAGACATTGGCAGATGTATAACATGAAGCACATGTATAATCTTCAGGGTTAATCACCATTGCCAAGTTCAAGAGGTGCCAGTTGTTTTTTTTCCCCCAAAGATTCCTGAGAAATTTCATGCTAACTTCCCATAAAACCAATAATCTCCAGCTACAGAGTATTTAAAGTTTTCTATGGGAAGATGAATTTCTTAAGATACTTTTGAATTTTGGCCCAAAGTGGCTTTCCTAATTTCACCTTGTGTATTTCTGTTGGGGCTGACACACGAATCCAAATTCCTGCAGTCTCATTCTATTACCTTACAACTTCTCACCCTCCCCTTACTTTACACTGATACAAAATAGAGGCTCTTGTACCCATTCAGTATCCTTCTCGGGGCTCTGTGGAATCATGTTGCACAATGTTTGTAGGGTTCCTGGAAGATTTCTAGTTGAAAAAGCCTGGTATTGGAGCTGACACCTTTCCTTCTTTTCTTCCTCTTTTTAAATTTTTTGTTTCAAGAGTTATAAATCTGCTTGCTGGTGTCCCATCCTCCTGTGGCTTGGTCGTTGGTCTGCTCCACATCAATGTGTTCATTATATAATATGCTGATGTGGAAATTGCAGGAAATTATTGCTTCCTATTACACAACTGTTGCT
The DNA here is from genome assembly GCF_028018845.1 of Melospiza georgiana. Lineage (NCBI taxonomy): Eukaryota > Metazoa > Chordata > Aves > Passeriformes > Passerellidae > Melospiza > Melospiza georgiana. Next base: position 145,131,136 of record NC_080430.1, on the reverse strand, counting down.
GCATATCTGATGTGTTTTCTGATGCTCAGGGGAACAGAAAGCATGGTGCCTCTAATTGCTGTTACACCTTTGCAGATCCTTGACTGCACCATCATTAGCCTTGAGCAGTTTCTCAACATGATTTTATTGGAATGTCATAGGTTTTTCTTCCAATATCTTTATGTTTGCATGTTTCTTTGCTGTTTGTGTAAACTCACAGGTGGTATTTGTGGTTTTGCACAGTTATGGTGGAAGCTGTGGAGATCTAGATCCCTGCAGCACCCAGGGATCTCAGGCAATGGGGTCAGACAGCTTAAATCAAGAACACACAGGGCTCAAACATGCAGCAGAGATGTGGCAATTAAACCCACTAAAATGTAGGGGTGTGATGGTGTTCACAGGGGTCTGAGGATGAGGGAAGAGATGAGGATCTGATTCCATGTTTCAGAAGGTTTGATTTATTATTTTATGATATATATTATATTAAAACTATACTAAAAGAATAGAAGAAAGGATTCCATCAGAAGGCTAGCTAAGAATAGAAAAAGAAAGAATGATAACAAAGGCTTGTGTGTCAGACAGAGTCCGAGCCAGCTGACTGTGATTGGCCATTAATTAGAAACAACCACATGAGACCAATCACAGATCCACCTGTGGCATTCCACAGCAGCAGGCAACTATTGTTTACATTTTGTTCCTGAGGCCTCTCAGGTTCTCAGGAGGAAAAATCCTAAGGAAAGGATTTTTCAGAAAATATCATGGCTACATAGGAGCTGGGCTGATGTAGCTCTTTGCAACCCCCAGAGCACATGCTCTTGTTCTGACAATGAGATCAAGTCTTTTATCTCAAACTTTGAAAAAGAGCATTAAAGTTGCATTATATTTCCACATATCGGGAGATAAGCAATCCTCTGGACAGTCTCCAGAATTCAGCTGATCAGTGATAACTAATGAAACCACTGTTTCTCAACTGTGTGCACCAAGCTCTTGATGATATTAGTACCTGATAGAGCTACTGGCTTCTGTGAAATGGCAAACCTCAAGGTTGTCACAGTGGTAGCTCATGTTCTCTCTTTTAATCTCCTGTAGAATGATTATATGTTGGAATTAATAAAGTTAAAGGGTTTTAAGGTTTTAATGAAATAGTTAAAAAAGAGTTGGTTTCAGACAGAAGTTTTGTTAGCATTGCAAATACAGCAAAAAGTTTAAGTAGTAGAACATACGTGACAAATAATAATAGACTTCTGTAGAATTGGCTTATAGATTGCAACAAGGTTATTTAATGTATATCTTTAGAAGGTTAGTATGAATAGTGCTCTGTTTTTTGTCTTAGATAAACAAGTCTTTGTTTTAACTACCATTACATGTGTTTTATATGATTGAATTCTTGTTAATAGGTGTTGCTTTATGTGTAATTAGCTGAAATCTAAGCTGAGATGGTTTTATGCTATACTGTAATGCCACACCTCTTTAGCATTCTCTGTAGATCAGCGAGCTGTTAACATCTCGTCTATTCTACAGCAGCATCAGACTACAACTGTGCTGGCAGTTGCACATTTCAGCAAATATTCACACACAAAGTTGTGTGAATGGATTTGAGTCAGTTTGGGAGTCACCAACCAACAGTGTAAGTAATGAACCCAACCAGAGTGTATCCTATAAACTCTTGTGTCACAATGTGCTCATAGCACATTATCCAGCAAACACTGCATCAATCAAATGTGTCATGCAACAGGGGCACATAATTTTGGGAAGATGGTCACACCAGAATCAGAGTTTTCAGAATGAAATAATATCCTACATCTGGAACAATATACCATGTAAATTTCCAGTAAGAAGCAAGAAAAATAATTTTGTAGATTAGGAACTTGGAAATGCTCCTGGTATGTATTGAATATTAATGAATATGCCTAGTTAAAACGTGGGACCCTTTTAAACAGGTATTTTTGAAAAAAAAAACCATGGATAGAGGACAAAGTGTGTCTGCCTCAAGTGGCATTAGGTAAGACACAGACACTGAGTTCTGTTAAAGGTTTGTATCCTATTGCCTTACCCAGCCCCTACTGCTCATTGAAAAGATTCTGCCCCTATTGCCCATGTGTTTTGCAGTTTGTCTGTTCAGCAAATTCAATGTATTTCCTCTGAGACCATGCACAGGCTGAGCTTGGTGGTGCTTGCTGGGTGTGTGAGTTGTTACTCAGGGAGGCAGAGAAGGGAGCACAGGACCCAGGATGGGCCAGGAGATCAAGTTTTAATAACTCATCTATCACACTGCTCTCAGATTTCCTGGATAATCCTAGGAAATTACCTGAGCCTTTCTGACTGCTGTTGGAAACACTAATGCTGATATCAATGACACAAATGAAGCTTTTGTTTAGTATCAAATACATGTGGAAAAAAGAGATGCTGCTATTTCTGTTTCTTCCAGTGAGACAAAAATTTAACTGAACCATATTGCAGAATTTGTGACATCTTTAAATTAAGAATCCACTTCCAATTCTGCTGAGAATATGTTTGGCACAGTAAGATCATAAGTTCATGGGATGAATCCACGTTGGAAAAGACCAGATAAAATTTTTTGTCCAACCTCCTACTCAAAGAAGGATCAGCTATGAGACTGGAGCTTCATCCCATGGAGCTTTCAAATCCTTCAAGGATGGAGAGACCAAAACTTCTCTGTTCTGATGCTTGACTGTCCTCATGGTGATCTCTTATTGCCTTTTGAAAAGTATATATCAGGGGTGTGATTCTGCTTGTTTTTTTCAGACCAGCTAGTCCAGATACGCACCAGTCATCTGTAAACAGTAGACAGATCCCTCAGACTTAGGTAAGAGGTGGAAGTGTTTGGAATAAGCAGGAATAATTGGTGAGCACTAAAGAGCCCACAGTCAATAGGGAATCAGGGATCTTAGGGTCAGGAAATGAGAAGGTGCCTGAGATGATGCTTAAGTGGCTTTTGCTAGAACTAAGTGGCACCTTTTCTTAATTTTTTTTTTTCATTTTTAATGTTCATAATAAAAAAAATCAGATTTTTAAAAGTGTTCTGTAATGTACTTTAATTTCCATTTTCTACAAACACTTGAGGAGAATAAGAGGGCATTGTAGTCAGGGAGGGTTAACATGTGGTGAATGTGCTAGGTCAAGTGATTCCTGTGTCAGCAGTCATTTGCTAGCAACTGTGACCAAGGAGCTGGGATCGTGAGTGCCTTGATACTGATTTCTGCAATGTCCTCAGGCATGTTTTTTAATTTCTTTTTAGTTTCTCATGCAGAAAATTATGCTACTTGTTTTGTCCCCATATTTGTCATGTTTATCTAGAAAGATAGTGTGAGGAATCTAACACAAAAAACTTTGTTCTTGGAGATCCCTGTCCTACTGATGTACAAATAATAAACAGAAAAAAAAGCCATGCTAATGCTTAGCTCATGCTGAAAGATTTATTTTAAAACAAAAATGTTTTTTGTTGTTGAATTTTTTTCTCCTTTGTCACATGAACTCTGTGTGCTTCAGAGGATTCCTCTACTCCTAATTCTTTTTCCTAACTATATCAGAAGGTCCATTGTATAGCAAAGCTTCCAGTCATTCACTCTCTCACAAATCTTTCTTCTGCAGGTGCCTTAGTGAAGTGAGGAGAACCTCACAGCTGATCTGTTTGGATTTTGCTCCTCTGGATCTTTGGTTTCTTTCAGCTGCTTTTTCTGGGATTTTCCTGGCATACTCTGATTACATTTTATGTCAGCTGAAAAGCAGATTACATTTTCTGACTTCTCAAAATGCTGCCAAAATCTCTGTATAGAAAGGTGGGAAAATGCCTGCCAAGGCTGACCACAGGTCCCCAGGATTCAGAGTTCAATCTTTTGTGATATAATTTGTGAGTTGCTTTGCAGGGGATGAAAAGAGAAGGACTCCCTACTTCTTTTATTTCTTCCTGGAATATCACAACATCATTTCTCAGACTGGTTCCCAAGATTTCAGTGAAAGTAAAAACAGCAATCCAACCACAAACCCTTTAATCAGGTTTGTCTGTATAATGAATATTGAAGTAGGTGATTTCCCCAAATCCTCTGTGAGTGTAAGGAAGATCATTCTCTTAGGAGACTATAATTAGGCAATCTTAACAGAGTATTGAATGTTCTTTTTGGCTTAGTTCCATCACTTTTCCCAGAGTCTCTCAATTTCCATCAGTTGTATTTCTTGACCAAGTCAGCAGTTTTGCAAAATAGGATCAGAGAGTGGTACATGTACCCTGTCTGTTAAACCCCTGAGGGACAGAGATGGTGCTGCAAATTATTCAGGTGGGATTACCTACAGAAATATTGCCTTGAAATATAATATTTTATGTCTGCTGTTTCTTAACTTGCATTGTATCATTTGTTCTTTCAGTGATAATTACTCAGATAAGGATTGGTTGTTTACTGTCCTGAAATAAAAATGCTTCTGATGATAAGTAATAGGACTCCATGTAGAATTATTAAATCTGATAGCTACAATACTCAAGACTTCATTTGGAACTACTGTAAATTTATACCCATATAAACCTCATGAAGAGGATGGCATAGTTTATGGGTTAGCACCTGATACTTCATTGAATATTGAGTAATACCTTTTTCCAGAGGATGCACAATTCCCTTCAGTCAGCTGTGAACAAGCTGAAGTGTCACATAAAGTCATGTCTTAACAGCTGCTTGTCATTGTGAATAAGGGCCTTAGCATCTTGATCTTGTTTTTCCTCTGTTTATAAAATTTATTTGTAAAGGGAGATGTTCTGTTTTGGGTTAACACAAGGAATTTGACTCTTGTCATTCTAAGTATAGTCTACTGCTTGATGGAGGGAGGGAAGTAGAACCTCAGAAATCTTGTTTCTTATGTGTTTGTCTATTGGCCAGCATGAGAGGTACCATTTCTATGGATTCTTGGTATCTAAAATAAATTCCTGCACATCAGCCTTGCTGTCAATAACAAGCCTTGTCCCATCAGTTACCAGTATCCAGAAATCCTGTAGGGATGCAGCCTCTCTGAGGTTGCTATTCCTTTGCCACATTCAGTTGATGAGGATTCACATCTTCAAGCTATTGGTGAAGGATTGTCTGACAGAAGCCATCAGTATCAGGATACCATCAGTATCCTAAGCCTGATTTTTTTAAGAAACCAAGTTAGAAAGAAACATAAACTTCGGGATAAGATTTTCCTGATCAAGTGTCTTAGACCATTTCTGCTGTAAGCTGTGTTCTGCTGGGTGCTGTTCTGGGCACACACACTCAGACCACATTTGGCATCTCCTTCCCCCGCAATGCACACTGTGAGCAAAGCTCAGTGGATCTCTCATGGGAGGTGCTTCTGCAGAGCCCACTGGAGTTTTTTGGGCTGGATATTGATGAATCTTTTCTGTGTCAACTGAACAAGTGCTGAAATAAAGGAAAATAGGCTCATAAGAGTAATTTCCAGGATATTATAATGCTCATAGGTTTACCAACTAACTAGCTAATGCCTTTTCTTTGCTTTTATGCTTGACCTTTGGATAACAGAATTTTAGATTCACAGAACACCAACAGTTCTCTAACAACAGAAATGTAGTCATTGGCAGGACTGAGATTTTGGTCACTACCCAAATGGGACATCTTTTTCCTTACCTGAAGTTACCAATTTGTTGAGACTGGAATGACTCAAACACATAAAGTTTTTCTGCAATAAAATAAGGAATTAAAGCAATTGAGAGGCTCCTGTGGAATCTTTTTGACTTTATGTTCTTGTTCTTATAGTGCCTGTCCTTTTAGTTTTAACTGTATTTTATATATTCTATAAAGTGAGAAACCTAAGTCTTGAACACTATGTTATTTTAACTGTAGGAGGATCACAGCATAGGCAGGTCTGGAATCAAAAGGAAAAACTAACTAGAAATACTCATAAATATATTAAACATGCATTGGGAAGTAGATGAGGCTTGTTTCACCAATATATTCTATTTATAGAGAGCTGTTCATGTGTGTATATGTCAGTACAGACACATTTCTACAGATGCACCCAAACTTTGACAGAAAAGCACTGATTGCTGGGCTGTGCTGGTGTTTTCCACAGGTGGGTTACAGGCTGAGGAGTCAGAAGTGGGACAGTGTTGAATAATGTTATTTATCCCTTGCTGCAGGAATGCAGCTTTCCAGAGGCCAGGAGGACCAGCTCAGCTCCATACTCTGTCTCAGGTGAAGGAGAATCTTGCTGATTACCTCAAGGCTGCCTGATCTTCCTGATTTCTCTACCAGCCTCCACTGAGGTGCTAAAGGTGCTTTGATTCTGTGTAAGACTGTCTCAAGGATTGAACAGGTGTTGAATACGTGGTGTTTCAAATAACCCACCTCTGTCACCATCAGGTATGAAAAACTCTTTAGCTTTGAGCCAGGTCATTCATTGAGGTTATTCTGTGTCTCTGTCTGAACTTAGAGTGTTTCATGACCAAATTCCTGCTCACAGTCATTTGTTCAGGACCTCACACAGAGACCTCACTTAAACTCTGCAGTTGCCACATTGATCTGGAACAACAGTTTCAGATGTCTGGATATTGAATTTTGTTTGGTTTGTTTTCAGTATTCCATCAGTTGGAATTTCATTACATCCTTTTAGCACTTTTCTTCTCACAATTGCACTGTTTGAGTTTGCAATTTGTTCAGTTTTGCCACTCTGTTGGAGACTGGCTGGGCTTTTTCTCTTTCAAAAAAGGGAACTTATGTTTAAATGGAACTTCAAATAAATTAGATAAAATAAACAACACTATACAGCTCAACAAAACTAATTCTTATTTTGATAAATCTAGACTTCCCTCAGCTTTGACATGAGGAATCTTGCAATTTTGTGAAAAATATGTAATTTTTCCTTATGTATGATCCATCATTTCACATTCATAGTTGCTAACTGTTAATTGATATGAGCAGATGTGTCCATTGTGCTCTGGAGCATTTCCCCATCTTTCTCACAATATTGCTGAAATATTTTTCAATAGCTAGGATAATGGGTTTTTTTCAATCATGGAAGAAATACATGAAAATATACTATCAATTTTTTTGAGAGGGTTGCCAGCCTGAGTGGGAACAGACCAAGGCAGCCTCAGTCAGATATTTAGAATACATGTATATTTATGACATTATGAATGGAGGTGTAATTTTGGTTTGAATTGTGCTGTGGATTTTTTGTTTATTTGTGCTTTGTGATGTATAGGTTTTTTTAAAGACTATTATGAATAAGCTCAAAAATTCAAATTTTATTTTAGTAGTTTAAACAACGAACATGTTGAGGGCAGGATTTGTATGAGAAGTGTTTTGTATCATGTCAAAATGCTTGCCTTCCTTTAATCCCATTTAAAAATCTGAAGAACCAAGTGTCTTCAGCCAACCCATCATAATGGGTTTTGGGAAAATGATGAGCAAATGTTGGTGAGGTATTCACACCTGTTGAAGAAACAGGCAGTGGGGCTGCACTGCTATTGGGAGGGTTACAGGAACAAGTTATGGGGGCAGGAAGACTTCTGCACTGAGAAATGGCTGGCCACTGAGATTGGCAAAGGAGTATTTGGAGAGCACAGGCTGATACAGACTTATGAAACAAGGTACAGCAGATTTAGATCAAGTGGAATCTGTCTCCTTGATTTGAACTCATTCATGAATTTGAAGTTGGAGGTCTAGGCAAGTGGTGGAAATTGTTGCTTTGAGAGCTGTGTAGTGAGGGTGCAAGAAGATGTGAAGCTGGAAGGTGAGAAGGAAACTGCTGAAACCTTGTTGACTCCTGCCTTGTCTGCAGTATTAAGCTCACCTATCATGAAACCATCACTGTCACCTGTTTGTGCCACTAGCCAGGAGTATTTTGGCACTTTAATTCATGCCCACAGGTGTTCTGGGGCAGCAGAGAGACGTGGGATCCCATGGGGTCATCCCTGCCTCTCTGCTGGGTGGTTTGGTTTCCTCCACTCTGCCAATATTCCCAGGTGTGAAATGTGCCCTCAGTCAGAACTGGAGGGGTCAAAGAGGGAGCAAAGCTTTGATTTAGAACTTTTGAGGAGACCAGTTTAGGCAGCAAATGTCTGAGCAGGTTTTGGTAGGTCAGAAGTGATTTCCAAAGGAGGGAAAGGTGACAGTGAGCTTCTCAGGGTAGGCTGGGAGAGCAACCTTCTCCAGGACTGGACTGCAGCAGAACAGGGTGTGTTATTCCTCCATCCTGCTTGTTTCCACTCTGCTAGGCAGCTCACAAGCCTCAACCCTGTCTGTCTGTGCAGTCCTTGGATGCTTTGACTTGCCTGTCTGCCAGCACACTTTCCCTTCTCCCTGCTCTCTCCTGCCTTTTCTTTATTCCTTATACCCTGTGGCTTTGCAGCTCATTAGACAAAAAATATCAGCTCAACTTGACACTGTGGGAACAGCAATTTACAATTCTTTTTTCAGTGGATTTCTCTGCTGCTTCTCCTGGATTCCCAGTGAAGTGCAGGGTTACAGACACTTTGACCATCGGAATGGTTGGTAATGACCTCGGACTGAGGAGTACCCAAAACAAACTCCCTGAATGATGAGGCTTAGGCAATAAGCAGAGCAAGGGTCACCCAGACACAGGCATATTTCCCCCCTGTTGCCTCAGGGTTAAGAGTGGGTAATTGGTATTTCCAGTTTGGCTTCTTTCTCATTTTGTGTCATCCCATCATGGCATGCCAGGATGCATTACATTAAATGGCATCAAATAGTGGGAGAGTGTGACACTATACATTATATGACATGTCATCTCACACCCTGTCATAACACAGTGTACTCAAAGATCAGTGGGGACCAAAAATTCATTTGTCTGATTCCATTTTATCAGTCAACCCAAAGGGAGGCAAGCATATTAATTATTTGCATTGTGCTTTGCATCCAGTGCTGGTGGGAAGAGGATGAGGAATGATGGCAGAAGGACAATTTCTATGCAGAAGGACAATTTCTATGTTTCAGAACAATTTTACATCTACTCTCTGTGCATATAATGGTGGTCAGGGGGTGTGATAGTGAAATATCAATCTCTAAAACTTGATGCATGATGAAAAACAACACAAAAATAATGAGAAGAAATGCTGGTTCCTCAGCATGAGCAGGCACTGGAATAGGAATTAAGTATTTGCTCTGCAAGAAAGAATGATTGCACAAGCCCAAATTGAAAGGATGTCTAAAAAACCTTTGTTCACGCCAGATCTTAATATGTAGATTTTTGTATGCTTCAGAAAACTTGCTTCAATGTTTATAAAGTATCTGATAAATGAATCTTCAATGGATTTAGCTGGGTGCTTTATGACATTTGTTCTGTTTTTAATGTCCAAACTCTGTACAGAGGCCAACAATGTTGATGTCAGCTATACCCATATGAACCTAACACGTTAGCTGATACACTCTGAAAAGTTGTCTCGTGGCATGAGACTGAATATGTAGAAAAGGTGAAATCATATGATTTGGACACCTGAAAAGAAAAGGGCTCAATTTCTAACTGATTTGCTAAACTATAAACTAGTCTGGGCTCTTTCTGATTTCTTGATGTGCTTTTTTGTGAGTAATTGTATTCTGTGACCACAAATTTGGAGCCCCAAACTGAGATTTGTATGAATAAATGAGCAGAGGTTGTTTGAGCACATCAAACAGGTGAATGTCAGAGCAGCTTAGAAAATGTTCCTTTATAAGTTGCAGATGTCACATGAACTCACAGACATTGTGCATGACCAAAAGAGGCAGCCATGCATCTCAGTGAGTGAATTTAAATACAGGGATATGTGCTGCAAACACTGTGAGCAATGCTTACCTCTAGGATTGCTTTTAAAGAGGGAGATGCTGGATTGTGGAGCACATCTCAGGAATTTGTGTCCTAACCTTGCTGCAGGAGGTGTTGCTGGTACCTTGCATGTGTGAGCAAACCACTGGTGGTGTCTCAAATCTCTGGCTGTGGAGAGAAGCAGCTCCAGTGCATGGTTCAGATACCCCCCACATCATTCTTGCTCTGTAATGCTTTAGCATTGGTTTTAAGACACCCTTTGAGGTGGCTCATGCAGTATGGTGTAAGTAGTGAGCAATGTTAGCACTGGAGGAACACAAAGCTGTGTCCAGTGCCAGGGTATTTGCCCCGGCCCACATTTCCCCTGCTTTGCAGACCAGCTGTAGTTTGACTTGTGGATGAAGGCTCACATCAGTTCTTCCATGTGAACTGGGTAGTGCTTCCCTATTTAGCACAGATCTGCTGAGAAGAGTACACATTAAACATCTGCACTGGCAGCTCTGTTTCTTGTGGTAGGAAACGGCATTCCCCTCCTTTGGCTGCAGATATCCTTGGCAATGCCCCAGGTTTGTGGAGTGGGATGGTGGAGAGACCATAGTTTGCCTCTGGGGAGCAGGATGGGAAGGCATTGCTGGTTCCAAAGATGTGTCTGCAGCAGGGAAATGGTTTTCACTCACACACATCCTTCAGGGAAATATCCCTGAAGTCTTTCAGCTTTATGACTTGGATCCATGCAGGCTGCACAATGGAGAGATGTGTGAAATCAGAATGTCAGTGAACAGTATATGCTCATCCTGTACAACCAGTGCTAAAGTACATGGAAATGAAAAAATCTTTTCTGGTAGATGACAGCTTCGGATGAGTCATTTGTTTTGGAGATGAATGCTGGAGCCATGATAGACATATGCAAAACTCCCAAAGACCAGGTCTGGTCAGAACCTTGAGAGAAAAGACATTTTGGGTGGAACTTATCATTGCTTGTAATTAGACCATGCTTTCATCCCCAAACCAGACCAAAACCAGTGCCCCAAAACACACTGAGGATGACTTCATCCTGTTCCTGAGTTGATAAAGCAAGTAATGAATAATGGCAGATTATGCGAGGGCTGTTCTCAGCTGTTTCAAAGAGACCCTTCCTCTTGGTGCAACTTGCTTTGGCCCAGACATGGTGTATTATGAAAGGGAAGGAAGGAAATTAGTAGGTTTTATCAACCATGGTACAGAATGGTCAGAATGGTCAAAAGGGAAATTATTTATATTTTCCCAAAGAAGATTCTCTGTGAACAAATGCAGAAAGTGGGAGTGAATTCTAGGAAAGGGGGGTATTTTACACAGATTTTGACTTTTGACTCTCTTGTGGCTCAGACCACAGTACAACAGAGCTGAAATCTTTGATAAAACTCCTATAGTCATTGTAAAGGAGAGAGTGGGAACGAGTGTGGCACAGAAAGTTCATGATGTATAGACTTAGAAAAGGTCAGAGGAGAGGAGGGAGTGAATGTGAGCAGAAGGAGGAGAATAAAGAAGAAAGTACACTTGGAGCTTTAAGATGTGAGTTTGAGTGACACTCCTGATGACTGCCTGTGCTATTTCAGCTTTTGGTGGGAGAGTGTATCTCTGCAAAAGCAAGCAAAGGGCTGGGGCTGTGATCGGGATGTGTTCTGTAGAATTTGTACAGATGACGGGCCTCGGTACTGCAAAGAAAAAACTGCAGAGGACATCAGGAAAGCAGAGATTTAGGACACCTCACTGCAGCCATTCAAGTGAGGTGTCCCATTTAGGAGCCTGGCAGCTTTAGACCCCTTCAATAACCGTTGAAGGATACATGGCTCACAGAAAATATGGATCTTTCTCCATGGCCTTAGCTTGTGCTAAGTGGGTTCAAAGCCAAGTCAATAAAGAGGATTCCAGAAGGCTTGCTGTCACCTCCATTGAAAAGTGCCTTCTGAAGTGAGAAATATGGATGGAGTTCAGTCCATCTATCATGTCCATCTCACATTTGGTGATATGTCATCAATAGAGCAAGACAGGCATCAACCTGGGACGCTTCTGCTGGGAGAATGAGTTATGCTAAGATGAATCCTTCTTCTTTGACTGCATGGAGTCCAGACAAACAACTCAGACTAGATAAACAGCTGAAGATGGACAACAGAAAGGTTACACTGGAAGTTTTGACTTGGTGATCTGCTCAGGACTAGTCCCTGTCATGGGCAAAATGCATGGTTTCCTAAAGAACTGCTCAACAGATGACATCTCACTTTGCTGACCTCTGACTGCTGTGGTGAGTGTGAGTGAGAAAACACACCGTACTTATGGTCAAGAACTCAAGAACTGGCCAGGCTCAAAGATGAATCTTTGTCCCACATGGCAAAAAGTGATTTGAAAAATTGGGGGTTTGATTTTCAAAGAGGCTTTCTCACAAGCAATAGGGCTGGTTCCAGGAACAGTGCTGTGGTGGTGGGGTGTGGAGAAGACAATGTGGTTCCCTATGCTGGCCTCATTGTTGTTTTGCTTATGCAACATTCCTCTCTGCCCACAGCGCTTGGGTGACCAGAACTCGTGAACTGTTTTTCCTCTTGGCCACATTTTATTGCTGTTATCCCTCAAGATCGTCAATATCTAATTGAATGTGGGTTTTGTTGTATGCTCAATGAATTCCATGTGTTCATCTCTTAGAAGCAGTTTGACAACAATTAAGACAAGAAAAATTGCAAAAATAGCGACAACTCCTTTTCAGGGAAAAATAATTGAAATTATAGAAGCCCCAGTTGTGGTTGAATTTCTCAGTCCATGACATGGCTTGAGTAGAAGGTGCTAGAAATTCTGGCAGGGTTTGTTCCAGAAACATACGAAAATGTCCAGAAAATCTGTATTTATCATTTAATGCCCTGTTGATTCACTAAAATGCAGATGCAGGTTTAACCTTTGTCTATTACCAAATCAAAATGATCAAAAGTGTGTAAGTGAAAGAAGTTTATTTATATCCTGTGAACAAATATATAACAACAAAACCCAAAACACATAGGATACCCTGATCAAAAATTGGAAATTAAATAATGCACAAAACTGTGTAACTGCTTGAGCAGAATGAAAAAAAATCAGACAATTATATCAGCCACCTTTCACAAAATACTACTTTCCATGACCTAGGATGTTATATTGCACTGATTCTGATCTTGTGTGATCACTGACCAAACGGCAACACAAAAAAATTAACACCCACTCACACACACACTGGGAATAAACAAACAAAGGAACAAACCAGGCAGGGGAAGCAATAACCTGAGGGGTGGCTGGGGACAGAATATATTTTGCTCTGAAGAAGAATCAGTTTCTTGTGTAAGGGATGAGAAACTATCAAATTTACCGTTTCCCTCAATTTCTTAATTAATCACGACCATACACAAGCATTTCATGCCTTTCTTCTCTCCCTGTTCTTTCCCTCTAATGGACATTTTTCCTAACGGCGTCTGGCTCATTAAGCACTCAACAGCCTATTGCAGGATGTTAGCCCACTGCTATCTGACCGTGGACTTTGTGTAGATTTCCAGTTTATCATATTTTTCTCTGCTCGGTGCCTGTGATCCGTGCAGTAGTTCTGGTGATAGCCCATTCATTCACATTGTGTTGAAGGGCTGACTATAAAATTCTTCTTTCTTTCCCCCCTCCTCTTCTTGCAACTTAATGCCTCCTCTTGCTCTTTGATTCTGGCTGCATTCTTCTGGGATTAAGGGTTTTCTGTTTCCTAGAAGGAATAAAATATGACTATCCGAGCCAGAGGAGTAGGAAATCTCTCCGTAAAGTCCTTAATGGGGGTTTTTATGGGATATATTTTCACCTCATTTAGTTTTTATTTCAGTATGGCCCTTTCATCAGTCTGAGCATCTGAAGGAAATGACAACTTTATGGGAAGGCAAGTAAGAATCATTGGATTAAAAGGAGATATGAAAACAGAACTCAAAGAATAGAAAGGTTTAGAAAGAATAAAGGCCTAAAAGGTGATTCACTGAAATCAAACTAAAAGGGTTTTTTTTGGATGGAGAGATTCCTGAGACGTTCTACATGATGACCAAGAGCAGTATGGGATGGTTCATAAAAGTGGACAGATTATCTTTCTTCACAGATTGTAAAACCAGTAAAGAGGCTTTGATCTGCCATGCTGCTTTCTTCTCAGCAAGGGCCCTGATCATCCCCATATCAAGGTGAATACTTCCTTCAGCCAGGTCATGGCATTATGGAAGAAAAACTGGCCTTTCAGATGTCATGAGATTTGCAAATGTACTGCTTTCCTGGGTATTCAGGAAATTTATTATTTCAGTGATTATCTGAACTCATCATTAGCATATATAAAAATGTACATTTTATCTCACCTGTGTGATTTCAAACTCTAGCTGGTCAGACATTTCATGCCTTTTGTCTCCTAAACTGAGCAACTTTTTATTGTCAGAAATATTTTCCAGTCCCAAATACAGACTGTGATTCCATTGCTTCTCTTTTATTTCTAAGAGAAGTTAAAGAGGCTGAGCTTCTTACATCTTTTGTTTTAAGGCAGAATTTCCAGACATAGAACCATTGCTATAGCCTTTTTCTGATCACTTTCCAGTAATTCAGCTTCCTCCTTTGACTCTGCATGTTATTTGAATAATGGACTCACCAGCACTGTGTGCTGAGGTAATAACAACATTCCATTTGGCTCAACATGCTCTTTGTATATCCAAGCACTGTATCTTCTGTTTTACAGGATAGTATACAGGAATCTGAGTACCTGCTCCTGAATATGCTTTTAGAGTGGCTCTTTTAGATGTAGAAATAATGTGGTTTACTGCAGGGCAATGTTGGGGATAATGGTGTCAGCCAAGCTTTGAGGGCTATTGGCCCGTTCCCATTATTGTTGAGTGTTCTCTAAGCGTTTGTGTCCTCTGAAAACTTCACCATCCTGGCTAAAGATGTTGAACAACTTTTGACAAAAGGAGATCTCTGTAGGATGCACAAAAAATGCCCCCCTTTGATTATGATTTCCTATTAACAATTGTTTTTAGGAGTGTAACTCTGGAAGAGACCTCCTGGGTCATTGAGTCTAATCCTCAGCTATTTCAAGTAACCACATCATACAGTTACTATTAGAAATCTAGTTCAATTTTAATCCATTTAATATGTGCTGTGTTGGTTTTAATATAGTGCTGCTTTTGTGCTGAATGCCATGTGATAGTAAATCATTAAGTCATTATTTTATTTCTAGTAATGACAAAACCCAGCTGAAGTGATTTTTATACATTGCAACTTCAGTCTAGAAACAATGAAAACCTCCCCAAAAAAAAGAGCCTGCGGTTTTTCTTCTTTGCCCATTTCAAATGAAATGTTTATAAAAATTAAAAGAACAACTAAGATGACACCAATTATGTGCTGAGACACACTGCTGAAAAAATAACACATGGGAGGTTTTTAGTAGGATAGTTCAAAGTTCCAAAGGATATTGATTCATAAGAACAGGAAGATAAAACGTAGATAGCAGAGTTAATTGCCTTCCCCAGTACTTCCTTCCCTTCTTCTCCCAAAGGTTGCTCCTTTCCTTTTCCTGGAAGCTGAGTTCCATGTGAAGTGACTTTTGGACTATGGCCATTTGATCTGCTCTGTTAAAATCCTCCAGCCTGGAGATGGTTGGAGGTGGTTTGGGAAGCAGGACGTGCACAGTGTGACTGTAACCCCTGCAGCGCCACTTCTCCAGGAAGCAGAGCAGGTCACTGAGGGAGGGCCCTGTTTCACCTGCTGGCTGCCACAAGCAAGCAGCCCCAGGCCCAGGCTGCTGCTGGGCTCAGGGTGCTGGGGAGGGCCAGGCAGTGTCTGGCTCAGTGTGCTGCAGAAGTGACGAGCTGGGGGATGAAGGCCACTGTCACCTATGGCTGAGTTCAGCCAGGGCTGGTGGCATGTAGTGATGTGCTTCCTTCTCTGTGCTCCATGGCCAGCAGTGATCAAAGAAGATGCCTGTGTGTGTTTTGGGAGGAATGAAGGCAGCACTCAAGCCAGATGCCTGTGTGCTCTGAGGATTTTGCTGTATAACTTCCTTTCCATTTGGTAACTGGGAACTAGAGGGAGCTTGGTAGTTTATGGAAATATACTTTAATTTTTAGTAAAAGTGGATTCAGGTAACATGTATATCCTTCTGACACAGTTTCATCCCAACCAGCTACTCAGCATCGCAGAGCCACTCACTCACACTCCCCTGGTGGGATGGGTGAGAAAATCAGAGGAGAAAAAGGGAGAAAACTCACAGGTTGAAATAAAGACACTTTGAAGGCAAAACAAAAGCTGTGCATGCCAGCAAAGCAAAACAAGGAATTGATTCACCACTTTCCCTGGGCAGGCAGGTGTTCAGCACCTCCAGGGAAGCAGGGCTTCATCAGTTGCAATGGGAACTAAGGAAGACAAATAGAATCACTCCAAATGTTCCTGCCTTCTCCTTCCCCAGGTTTATATGCTCTATAGGATGCTACATGGTGTGGAAGGTCCCTTGGGTCAGCTGGGGTCAGCTGTCCTGACTGAGACCCCTCCCAGCTGCTTGTGCACCCCTGGCATCCTTGCTGGTGGGGTGGGGTGAGAAAAAAGACCTTTAAAAGTGTCTGTATAAACACTGCTCAACAGTAACAAAACATGCCTGTGCTATCAACACTGTGTCCAGAACACCTCCAAAGCACAGCTCCATTCCATTCACTGTGAAAAAAATACCCTATCCCAGTCAAAGCAAGAATATTTTCTTAAATGTTGGAGACTGAGCATTTCTGAGCTCATCTTTAAGAGTTGGGGATGTGAGAAGAGTTGGAATAATACTGGGTCTCAGACAATATATTCACCCTCGTTTATTTGATGAATTATACTTTTTTAAAGCAGCCCACAGTATGCAAGGCTTCCCTGCCCCACTGTCATAATCACACATGCTTACGAGAGATGTTTCCATGCCAGTGACTTGTGTCCAAACAAAGAACAGAGTTTTGGAAGCTTCAAAAGGGAGTTATTTGATCCTGCTCAATAATCTTAGCAATATCAATCTTACTACTTCTATATATGTATTTCATCAGGGACCTATTCGGGTTGGGCATCAGAGTGGAAAACACGTGGGTGTAACTGAGGGAAGCCATTCCCTGCACAGCTGAGTGCGCTGGTGTGATGGTGTGGGATTGAGGCCAACAGAGCAAAACTGTCATCTCAGAACTATTCCCCTTCCATTTAAGGGGACTTCCATTTGCTGCTCCTGGTGGACAGCTTTTACAGAGACTACCTATGCAGAATTTAGGACCCAAAGATCTTTGTGATCTGCAAAGATCATGTAGTTAAAAAAAAGGTCACCTGGTTTCTAAATCTATATATTTACCAACTGCATTTTATTTGAATTCTGCTGGGTGGAAGGACTCTTTCATTTTGTCAGTGTTCCAAAATGTGAATGTTCCAGAGAATTTAATTTTATTTTAGGTTATTCTCCTTGTTCTATCCAAGGGGGCATGCAGTCTTTCCTATTGACAGGTTAGGAAGCTTTCCAGGTCTGGATTTTTAAAGCACTCTGATGTGGCCAAATGCCTAATTTCTAGGCATCACAATATCCAAACTGAAGGCAGCCATGGTATTTTATTGTCCATAGCCTTAGCTCCCATCTCAGCAGTGGGGTAGCTCTCCCCATTCTCCCTTCTAAGGATGGTGTGAGGATAAATACATTAAAAAGGATGAAGTGCTCAATTATTATGGTAATAGGTCTCCTATAAATACCTAAGCTATATATGTATATTTGGATTTTAGCAGAACCTGACTTACAACTGCAGCTTAAAAAAAAAATCTGCCATAACCCCCATATAAATTCCATCTGTGAATATTTGATCAGATGCTATGTGGGTGGAAAAGTATGTTTCATTGCTATTGTGATTGCTTTCTTTCTTTAGCTTTTCATGAGTAATAAATGTGAAGAATGTCCCAATGCTTTTATGCTCTCCCAGTCAGTAATATTTTCTCTGAACCTGTATGCGAATGTTTAATTCATTAAATGGTATCATGCAACTTTATGGTGAAATCATAAATCTGCTCTGTTGCATTGCTTATTGGAAAATCTTCCACCCCAGCAAGCCCCTAGCACTATAGCTTGCCTCCCTTGATTACATACGGCTTTTTTGGGCTGCTTCCCACTTTCTCTCAGGTTGTTTTCCCCCTCTGCTTCCAAACTCTTCATTTCACTCGATAGTAGTGAATCCCACTGGTTTGAGAAGAGGACTTTTTTCACAAGAGTGTATAGCTGACAACAAGGAAGATACATCTTGTCCTTCCTTTTACTTCATAGGGATTTTGTGCTCAATACTGCCCAGATTTGTCAGTGCAGCAGTGCTGGAAAATTCCCTAGGGGCGTGAGACACCTGTGAAGGTACTTGTGGTTAAAAAAACTCAGAAATGTTTTTTCTTTCTTGTTAGCCATTTCCAGTTTTAGCAAAACTGTGCAGGATAATGTGCCACATGCAATATCATCCATTGCCATCCTTCTTGGCATCATGCCTTATTCTTGATCATGAGTAATCCTACAAGGCTTTCAGGAAATGCCTTTGGAGACCTGGAGGTGGGCATCACTAAACTAAAGAGCTCCTAGGAAAGCAGTTTGATAGTAAGAACACAGGCTGATAAATCTCTGCAGAAAAGCCCAGTATGCAGCCTGCACAATCTGCCAGAGGGGTGCAAGTTTTGGCTATGATTATAGACCAAATACCTGTCCAGACTGATGATAAATTAACTGCTTTTTCTAGAGTTCTGTGGCCATACTTTCTGCCAGAACCCCAGTGAAATGCAGTCAAAGCCAGCATGGCTGTGAACAGCACCCCAAGGGACAGATGAAGGTGCTCCCTTCTTGTGGCTCCTTGCAGCTGCCTTATCTGTGAGACCATCAGCATGTGCAGCTGTGAGACAAACAGGGCAAGCTGCCCAATGCTCAGCTGTTCCACATTCTCTTGAACACTACCTTTGAATCCTTCTTCCTGAGCTATGCTGTGCTTTTTGTGGTCACGAATGAGCTACTTGGGCAGTAACTATTACTGAAGGCTTGTTGGGGGATCTTTGATGAATTCTCAGTGGTCCAATGTCCCCATCAAGAAATTGCCCAGGCAACTGGAAATAGTTGGTGGCTTTTTGGTAGTGTCAGCTGAAACACTCAAAAGAAGAGATTAAACCTTAACTCTAAAGCTGGCTCAGGGCCCATAAGTTACAAGAAAATTACCTTCTCTTGCTATGTCTACTTCTCATGGCTGCTACTGCTTTGGATCTCTTCTGTCCCCATGCTCTGATTTCCAGAATGGTCAGCAGAAAGGTTTCAATCCAATAAGATATGATGCCACTATGGTATCGTTGGACATAGCAGTACAACTCATGTCTGTGCCTAAAAGCAGCTTTCCTAAGTGCCTGGGTACTACCAAGAGCCATAGGATACAATAATGTTTAGGCATCCAAAGGCACAGCATGAGACAACACTGGTTTTTAAAACCCACATGTAAGCTCACATATGGTTTTATGGAATCCAAAAAGCTCCTCTATTTAAGGTGGGCATGTTCTCAAGTGCTCTGATCTATTTTTCCTTTTTCCGTTAAAGTCTCCTGTATTTTAAAAGAATGATTACATTTGCATTGAGGAATGTCCTCTGTACAAAGGGTGGGATTCCAGTATATTTTCAGGAAAGTGAACCAGGCAATTATCTTGCAGGAGCAGCGCGGGCGCCAGAATGAGGAGGTGTGGTAAAGGGGAATGTGTGATTGATTTCTCTTCTACTCCAGAGCTGGATGAAATGCCTGACACAGCTGTTAGCTTACACTGCTTACAAGAACGAGGAATCAATCTCACCAGATGTTGTTCATTTCCTCTGTTGCTGTGTGGCCAGCTCTGTTGTACAGAGGATGAGGGGGGCGGAGGGGAGGGAGGGAAAAGGGAGAAAATCTCAGTCTAAATTACA
Source organism: Melospiza georgiana (assembly GCF_028018845.1). Classification (NCBI taxonomy): domain Eukaryota; kingdom Metazoa; phylum Chordata; class Aves; order Passeriformes; family Passerellidae; genus Melospiza; species Melospiza georgiana. Next base: position 145,111,428 of record NC_080430.1, on the reverse strand, counting down.
CAAGAGGGCCCAGTGTGGGAATTCAGCGTAAACGAGGAACACAAGAATGAGCCATGACTGAGAAACTGGAAGCTGGAAGACGGAGCCTACTCATTTGTGAGCCTCATTCATTCTCTGGGGAGCACAGCAGACTCCTGTTCCCTGTGGGACAGCACATGACCATCTCATGAGTTCTCCTGAAAGTTAATGTTTTCAATTAAAAGTATGCAGGAGGTACATGGGGAGGCTTTGGTAACAAATGATTCAAGGCCTCATCTGCCAGCTGCATCATGTGCTGTGTTGGATGAGTCTGTGGGGTGCTTACTCACGTGTGTAGAGCCTTTGAGCAATATTCAAGGAAGGGATCACAGTGCCAGTGTGATGTACTGCTACAACAAACAAACAAACAAACAAACAAACAAACAAACAAACAAACAAACAGCCTTTGTGCTTATGGTCCTGTGTGTGCCAGCACCATTTCCAGCCATCTTCTTTTCCCAGGCTGGAACAAGCTCCTCTGCTGGGAGGTGCAGCTGGAGAGACCAGTCCTGACACGAGAGGTACCTGGTGCTGGGAAGCAACTGAGATGTTAGTCCCCTCTTCCAGCTTTTTCACCAGAGCAGTTGCCTTCTGCAGATCCCCAAAAGGTTTCTTTGCCAGTGTGACTGGTTGACAAGGAAATAAGCAGAAGGAGAGGAAAGCACCCTCAGATTAGGAGGGCACCTAAAGCTAAGGGCATATGAATCAGGAAGAGAGATATGAAATGAGCAACCTTTGCAGATGTGCTGTAGAGGTGCCAGAGACCAGGAGAGGGCACGGTGATATCTGTTTCCCACAGAGAAAAGCTGTTTTAGTAAAGCAGTTGAGCCCTGGTTTAATTGTCATCATTTTTTCTGGAACATCCACTCCAAAGTCAATTGATTTTTGTTGTACACTTTTTGACACTTTTTTCTGCACATTCTCTATTTCTTTGCTGTATGGAGCATGTAGGTTACTGCCTCTGCTTCTTTACCATCCTTAGCAGGTGTAAGGAAAAGGGGAATGCTCACAGGGCTGCTGCCATGGGAGGTAAGACCAAGCAACTGCTCACAAACAAGCTCTGGTTTGAGGTCTGTGAGGAAGGGCTACTGCCATGCTTTGTGATTTTCTGTCAAAAACACCTGAAAATAAGCCCATCTCTCTCTGCTGTTTAGCATTTAATGCATTATTGGTAAAAACAAAAATCCCAAAGACTTAAAAAACCAAACAAAAAAGGATACTACTGAGGAAGGGACAACCAGCCTCGGCTTTCTGGATGTAGGACGGATGTGGCATTCACAGATATATTCTTGCTGAGATGAGAATTGGGATGGAAACTGGAATGTAATGTTCCCAATAACAGTGTTGTGTTGCACGATGTGTGGCATGCAATTATGGACCAGGTTTGACCTGCTCTAAGATGTCTCCTAATGAAGCAGTTACTTCTGCCATGGGTGGGAGGCTGGATTCTATGGAGCACTCCTTTCACTGTTGTGCCAGTTCTGGTTATCAAAGGGAGTATAAATTAACTGAGGAAGCTTTGTGTTGAAAGTAATGCAAAGGTTCTGTTTTCCAGATGCAAGGATGCTAAATTCTGAATAAATCTGTTGACATCAGTGCAGATAATCTAGATTTACACCAGTGCAAAATGTGGTCATCCAGATGGATTATCTGAAGTGACTCTTTATGAGTGAATAGAATGTTCTCACAGGGCATGTTAGAGGCTCTGGTGAAAGGAATTATTGTATGGCTCCTGGGAATGTGGATGAGACATCCTGATGCTCTATATATAGTTACATTGATCAGATCCTCACTATTGCTCAAGGCAACCTGGGAGTTATTCCTTGAAGTCCATAAATTTCCTATTTTGTTGCAATTACACTCAGCCAACTCCTACTTTGTCACATGGCTTGAATAGACTGCTCTGAACATCACCTTGGATATCCCTTATTCTCTGTAGTTTTGAAATCTTTTATGCAACCCATAATGTGTGCCAAGGGGACCCTTTCCTTCGGTGCCAAAGCTGGCAGCTTCTGGTAAGTCCTTTGCTCAATGCAAACCTCCTCTGCCATTGCTGAAAGGCAGAAAACGCATGTGCAGTTTGAGGCAACGGTTAAAATTACGTGGAAAGAAAATGACAGGAGCAGCTGTCATATTTTTAACAAAACTTGGTCACTGCGGATATGAAACCTGAGAACTTGCATAAGAGAGCCGCTCCAGTGAGTGTTGGTTTAGTCCACAGAGCAGCTGCAGGAAGGGGGGCATTTCGCCGCTCCTCTGGAGCTCCCTGTCTGGGGAATTGCGGCTGCAGGTTCCCGAGGGCCCCCTGGTGTTTTGCGCAATCTATCTTTAGAGAACTGCACGTTAACTTCTGAGAAGGGCCCTGGCTTGGAGCAGGGGCTACCTCCAAACTGACAAACCACTTCCTGCAATCGTTAACTGAATTAAGAACTTGCTGTCCCCCTCAGTCCCCTGAAAAGACCCCACTTCCCACCCCTTCACCACCACCACCACCCCCTTGGCTTGGCATCAGGAAATATTGGTAAAGACAAAAGAACAGAGAAGGTTGAAGTGATACTAATTCATAATAGGTCTCCCCCTTGCCTGTGTCTTCTACAAGCAGCTCTGATGTCAGTCCCGTTGGCTTTCTGCTAAAGTCATGGCAATTCCAGAGTGTTTTCAGTCAAAGGAAGGAAGGTGCCTGTGTGTGTGGTGCTTTGTTTGTGTTTCTACCAGGATAATCCTCCTCTAACACTGATGCAAAAGGGTGTTGTAATTTTTGGTGAAATCGTAGGAAGTAAAAGAACACCTGCAACTCCTGGGGCAGGATTTCCTTCTAAAAATATCCCAGATTTTGTCAGCGTCAGCTTCCATTAAAGGATATAGCAAAACCTTCCAATCATCAGTGTTGACTTCAATGATGTATTCTTGTAGCCATTGAGAAAAAGAACAGCAAAGCTACTCTGAATTATTTCTGTTTGATTTTGTACTTGGTGATGGTGGTTGTGGGTTTTTTTTTCATTTTGTTTGTTCCCAGATGTGTGGTCTTTTAATATCTACTTCTACTTAATAGCTACACAATTTTGGCCCATATTTGCCTCCAGAATGTCTTTCTGCTGTGTGAGATTTACAAGTGGTTACATTGCTCTCTCCTTGGGTTTCTGGTCCTCCTGCTTTGAAGGTCCCCAGGCAGGTTTATTCCCTCTGGACTTACAGATGCCAATCAGAATTTTGCAAATCAGTAACTGAAATGGAAATGTTAGCTCACTAAGACTTTGCAGTTATGGACAAGGTAATTTATTTGAAAGCATGTTTTTCTTTTATTTTTAAGATTCCAGCATCATCCAGCAGATATCAATTGGCTCTATATACATGAAACACACAGGTAGTTTTAAGACTGTAAACACACTTTAAAACATACTCTTCTACTTAATTTTTATTATATAAGCTCCATGAGAACATGACCCTTGCTTCATAACTTAATTGGTCAGGAAGGATATTCTTCCTGCAGACATATCTATCTCAAAATAGAATATAAGGGTTTTGACTGTTTTCACACACAAATGTAAATAAAAGTTTGTTTTGCAAACAGATATTTTCTCTCAAAAATTTTTTCTTTCAGCTGCTTTCCTTCTACTTTGCCACAGACGTGATGCCAACAAGAATCAAGGAAGAACTAAATGGGAAACATATGCTCTATATTATTATCCAAGAGTGGGAAATGCATGGAGGAGTGCATAGCATGAGCAGAAGAAGACAAAATCAACAATATATGAAAATCTAGGAGAAGCCATTTGAATTTCTTATTAAACTTTGAACACTACTTCCAGGTGCTTGCTTTTTATCCTGACAACATTTGCAGGGCAGAGTACTATGTATTAGAAGACCTTCCAGAAGTTGCTGACTACTGTCCCAAAAATCAAACAGAAAAGGATCTGGAAGCCTCAACTTCTACTGTCTGTGCAGGATGAGCAGGAACAAATGACCAGGCACAGTTTGTCATTCCTTTCCATCTGGAATGGAACACACAATGGTGCATTTTAACCCTTGCAGGAGATGGACTGAATAAGCATGCAATCAACACAGTATCAGAGGTTTTGATCCAGTGTTCCTGAGTGTGTAGGGCATCTGAAAGCAGGATGAGCCTTTCAATTATCCCAAAAGACAGAACTAGTGAAAATTTTTAGTGGAACAGATTTTCATAGGGAAATAACATTTCTTTGGAATAAGAACATTCCCTGGGAACGTACCAGTTGGAGTGAGACTTGTCATTGTCACTGCTGAAAAAGCTGCAAACTCCAGAGGTTTATAAAAACTGAAACTGCCTAAGAAAGACATACAGGCACATTGCTTGAATACATTCTACAATATATACACCCCAGGAGTCTGGAGTGTATAGAGGCAGGCATTTGCTCCCACCAAAAGCATTTGGAGTGTTTCCATCTTTCTTAATAGAAGCAAGATCAGGCCCTGAGTATGAAAAATGCAGAGGCAGATAGTGAGCCCAGGGGAGATGCTAATTTGTTTGTCCATTGCTGCATGTCTGTTGGATGCTCATATTAGCTGCAATATTCCTTTTTCAGTAGGAAGCCATTGATGCTAAGGATGACATTTTTTGCACCTGTGTAAACTGCAGTTCATTCCATAAATGCACTGAAGCCTTCACTGGCTCCTTGGTGAAGCTGGGAGTGAGAGTGATATCCACTTGCACTGCTGTAAACAAGGTTTTTGAGATAAATAGATAAAAGATGCTATGAACACATGCAGGATTGTGTCACTGTGGTTGGTTTGCACAGGGGTTGGCTATTGAGCTGCCTCTCTCCCACGTAATTCACATGAGATCAATGGGCTGTGGCTCACAGCCACCCTGGGCCACCTGAACCCACTTCCCTCTCTCTGAGAAGAGCATCCTGCCACGCGTGCCCAGGGGATATTTGCAGCACGAGCAGTGAAAGCTGAATTTGGATTCTTCACTAGAGGTGGAAGGTTCTGAGAAGAGCAGGAAGTGTGAGTGAGCCTGTGCAGCCCAGGGGCTGGGCAGGGGGAGGCCCTGGTCCCACAGCAGTGACTGCCTGCTATGGCAGATGGACAGGAGCACTCACACAGACACTGAGAGAAGGAAGGTGAAGAACATGTCTCTGTAAGGCCTTTCTGAACCCTTTCCAAATTATACATTTATCATCCCTTTTTGCATATTTAATTCTAACTTGCAGATACTCTATTTGATAATGGTGTGTTTTTAATGGTATAATTTTCAACTAAGCACTTTGTTGGCTGTCTAATGGAAAGACCTGTATTAAACTGCTTTTACAGTCTCTGACCTAGGACTAAAAACCTCTGCCTCAAGAGGCAGACTAAGGTTAGACTAAATGCAGGTATGGTTGTTCACAGGTCTGTGTTCTAATGTATTTTTCACCCACCCACTGCCAGAATCTCCCACTTTGAACTTGATGTGATGTAGTCCTATGACTCAAATCCCTCAGCAAAAAATGCATGCAGAAGATTTACTAAGATCTACCAAAGCAAAGCACCAGTATTATGAATTTTTCTGGGCTACCACAGAGAGCAGCAGTGACTTTTGAGAAAGATTCCTGAATCTCCTGGGTCCATTTCAAGAAGCAGAGCTGATTTTCAGCCTCATTGGCCAGAGTTTGCTCCCACTGCAGCAGAGGTTGTCATTGCACTGAGTTACACCCCTGTCTTGCTTCTGCAATTGCCCATCCTTGGTGCTCTGCTCTCTTGGCTGCTGCCCCAGCCTCTCCCCATCTCTGCTCCTATTTAAGAAAGTTCAGCTTCTGCTCCTATTTAAGAAAGGTGCAGAGCAATAGAAATCAGGGCCTGAAGGGATTTTGTGGGAGCTGTCTAGCCCCTCCCCTTGCCCACAGAAATTCAGCTATACCTAAATTTGTACATGAGGAAGGGGAAGAAGGGGCAGAGAGGCTGTCAGGCTCCAAGCTACTTTTGGCTTGGCTGTGATTAGCACCAAGCACAGGTGTTAAGCACCTCTTCACTGTCAGATTTTCCATGCAGTGTGTGTCCTTAATACAGGCAGAAACTATTTTTGGTTACAACACAATCAGCTATCTTTATCAAGGGGTTTTCTACAGGACCCATCTGTACAGCAGCCAAGTACTTCCCAGACAGATTCAGTCTTCATGGCAGGAACGAGAAAGCATTTCTCTGACAAATTATTTAAAAATAGTATGGGCAGATTTATTAACACCTTATAAAAACCCAGGCAGCTGCTGCTAAGTATAAAGTCAGGCAGCAAAACGATGGGTAAAAGCTGGTTTATGTTTTACAAGAAGTTTTCTAGACATAAAAGATCACTTTTTTAAAAGTGAATTTCTTTTAGAGAAATGATGCGTTTGAAAAGTTTTGTTTGCAATTCACTTATGCATTCCAGACACACAACCCACAAAATAAACATCTTAAACTCGAGAGACTCACTTCAGTTTACTTGATTCCAGTCACTAATTATGGATATTAAATTTCTGTAACATCTAAGCTAAGTTTACATCGTCTGCAGAAAGGTTTGCACCATTTAAATCTATTTAGAAATCTGTTAAATAAATCTGACTTGAGTTTAGTTATAGCAAATATTTTAGCTAATAAATTTCTTGGGACTGTGTTTTATCTTTTCTGCATGCATGGATGAAACTCAAGTGCTCTCAAAACCTCAGCAGATAAATAATAAATGATGCAAAATAGTTTTTTGATACATAATAATATCATAACTTTAAAATGTTTTTTTTTTTTTTCTAGGACTAGAAATGAGTGAGTTGTGTCCCTCTGGGAAGTTATTAAATACCAAGAAAAAAGAGCTTTTTCTAGTGTTGGAAGTATGTTGATGCATATCTCACCACACCCTGGTTCCTGGTAATCATTTACACTCATCTCTCACACCCTTCCAAAGGGGCTGTAAACTACTGCCAGTTCTGTATGTTGCACCTACCTTATCACAGGCAAAAACAAATTTCAAAGCCATGAAGATTCCAATCTTTGGTAGGCACATGCACAGAAAAGCTGCTGCTTTGGGTTATCAGGCACCCGTATTTTGCTTTACTCTATTGTAACCTCATGTTTTATACTCTTAACCCTTTCTCAGCTGATACTTGAGCCTGTGTATCAGAGATCTGCTCTCTCTCATTTGTCCATAAAGCTTTCTTACTCAGATTAATCTCCATTTAGACAAAAAGTGTTTCTCAGCTCATTAAACTGATGTTTAGTGATCCCTTGTGACTGTGTGGCTTATTCTTGGGGCTCTTGGGTTTTTAAGGCAATCCAAAATCTAGCCAAAGCTGAAATCACTTAACTGATGTGGTCAGGTGGGGGGGGGGGGGGTGTAGTCAGTGTCACAGGTGAATAATATTTCTTAATCCATTTTCAATTGTGTATAAGTAAATTTAAAATATCTTTTAAATGGCTCTATTATAACCTTAGGTAACCACATAAAATGCCAAATCTTCCCCTCTGTGATAATTTTAAATGGAAGTCAGACCTAACCCTTGATTTTCCTTCCTGGCAGGAGCTGAATAGGCTGAGGACATGACATCTGTTCCCCTCTTTCCCCTTCATTTGCAGGAGCAATATCCTTGCTTTCAACACACCTGATGTCCCCACAGCCCCCTGCAGCTGCAAAGCTCCCAGAACAGTTTCTTAGCACCTCACAGGGGTCTTGCTGCTTCTCTGCTGCTGCCATGTCCCTGCTCCTGGGACACTCTTAGGACAAAGAGGCAAATATTTGCCATCAGCTTTGACAAATGAGATCTGCCACCTCAGGCACAGGAATTCAGAAGTGTTCCTTGTGATATTTGTCAAAACCTTTGTGAAAGTCCCTTTCATAAGTATTGAAAGAAGCCTGCAATGGTGGCAAATTTAAGTACTCCCAAATTAAGAGATAAAGAAGATAAAATTGTCTATGCAGCTCCAACTTGATCTCTTCAACAAGTCATCTTTAATGATGTGATTGCAGACCCCTGCACTTGCTGGGGCTCCCGTGCACAGAGGTCACTTAGCACTGGGCCCTTCAGTTCAGAATGCTCAGTGTGAGACTCATCTTGCCAGACCCACACACACCAACTCCTGAGTGCAGCATCCCCCATTTTCTGATTGTTTTACCATCATGGTAGGAGTCAAATGTTATGCCAACTCCAAAGGAAATATTTGCTCACTAATGCCCAAAGACTTAAGCTATCACTCTCATTTTTGGTGGCAGAGAGATTCAATAGCTTTCCATACAGGTCATGATTTCTCAGGGCCCTTGGTGCATTGCGCATGCTCAGGGTCGCTCCCTGCACCTCCAGTCACAGCTGAGGATTAAAAGAGTTTTGTCCTTTGCTCTGAATTAACATGGGTAAAGCAGGCTGAGTATGGCATTATGGATCTAAAACATCTAGAAAAATTGAAGAAGGAGGCTGGGTATGTGGCCTTTGTTTCATCATGTATTTACTAACTTTCTAATCAAAATATTCCTTTCTATCTCTAAGTTGGAATACAGCGCATTTTTAGATTATATTTTCAACACATTCAAAAATACAACATCATTAGGATCTGAACTTGCTGTTGCATCAACCAAATACTAAATTCAGTGTTTAAACCCTGCCAAATTAATCCACAGAATTAGTGTGTACCCATCTCCCCTACAGTCTTGAAGAAAATGGAACATGCAGCCTATAAGTGTCCCAGATGTTTGTGGAGAACAGAGGAATGAGGAGATTTGAAAAACAGGAGGCTCAGAAGTGGGGAAGTGGGTTTAAGACAGAACTAAGAAGAATTTGGGCCTGGAGTTAGAACTGTAATGATTCTTTGACGCAATCACACCAGAAAATCCGTCATTTCAGGAAAGAAGAACAGGGGATCTTTGTGTGCTGCTGCAGCCACTGCTATCAGTGCTGGCTCCCTTGACCGCTGCTTTCAACTCACACACCATGGGAGGAATACACTGTGTTTTATCTCAAGCTTCCTAAAGGACCAATTACTCTAACACCTCATTCCTAGGTGGCAAATTGCCCAGGGGAAAATTAGAGATTTCTAATGAGGCATCACCAGGTTCCAACCAGTCTCTGAGCTGACCATCTCTGTCCTGTGGATGTCTGAAGCACTCCATGAGTTTTAGCTCTGCTTTGCTCAGCCTTGAACCTTCTCTTGCTTTATCTCTCACTTCTGCTGGTTTTGATATCAAGAGTCCAGACTTTTTTCATCTTCCTTTTGTTGTGGAAACTGTGGATCTGTCTTCCATTAGTAATTACCTTGTTGGGAGGGAGGCAACTTCACAAGAGGCTATTGTCCTCTGATGTAATACACTAGTCCAGCATCCTGCAGATCCATTACATTCATGTTATCCAAGACCATGATACATTTTCTGCTTCACATTTTTTGATGAAAAGGCTCCACCTTTCAGCATCAGCACCTAAAGTAACATGCTGGTCTGGGCACAAGTGTTCTCTGCAGGTGGCAGTCCTGTTCAGAGGGTAATGCTCTGTTCCAGGTCTGGTTCTTCATCTCTTTTAAGTGTCCTTTTAAACAGTTTCTTTTTATAGCAGCAATAAAATATAACTATCCTAGAGCTGAAATAACGCTATTTTTACATAAAACATTTTTTTCAAAACAGAGCCATGGCAGTTGTGGCCTGTGAGCCATTACAGCTGCAAATGGTATGCTGTGGCTCACAAAAGGATTTCACATGTGAGATGTCATGTTTGGGGTTATATTCTATAATAATGCTCTTTATGGGTAAAAAGGGATGATGATCTAGACTTTATTTTTCCTCAGCACAGCCAAATGAATTGATATCAGTCTTGGATAATATATTTAAAGTTTTTTGAGTTGCCATTCTGTGCTGTTTCTGTTTGTCTATTCTGGCCCTTTTAAACGGCCTTTTCTTTACAACATTACTCAGATCATATCAGTATTGTTTTGTGTATGACATTTCTCTACATCCTGGGTATTTTGAAATATCCTGGTATATTTCTTTTGTAATTTCTATATTTAATCACTTCTCCCTCCCCCTTACCTCTCTCTTATTTTTTTCCTTTCTCTTTTCCTATTTCCCTGCATTCCTCTTCTGATCTGTGCTCTCCCAGTCTGCTGTGCCTCAGAGGGACCTTCTGACAAAGTAATTGCAAACCTCATCTTCTAAAGATTTTGTTCTATCTCAACTTTATGTTCTCATGACAGAAGGGTTTGTTCTCTTGGTTTTCATAGGTATACTTATGATCCACTAAGATTGACTGCATATTTTTCCCAATCCCTGAACACTTTCCTTCTCCTTTCCATTGGGTGCAACCCAGGGAATTAATGGATAGAGAGGCTGTGGCATTACTGAGGAAGCAGCTGGACCCTGGGAGTTTGCAACATGTGCTGGGACTGTGATGAGTTTAGTTAGGCCTCAGAAATGCGTGGAGAAGCTCCCTAGAGAGCAGAGGGCACTGGACAGGGTTTGCTGCCACACAGCAGTGCTCATGCAGGCTGGAAACAAGAATCTCCAGGAGGAGCAGAGGCCATGGACAGGAGCTGGTTGTGCATAACATTGCTTCTTCCACTTGCCTTACCAAGCTGGGTTTTCTCAATTTAAAAAGTGAAGGTTTCATTCAAAATCAAAGATATCTTTTCGGGTAGTACACTTCCCAGAAGTCTCTGGGCAGTGCCACCTCTCCAGGCAGGTCACTGTCCTAAGGTTCCACCTCTTCAGGAGTGATGTGTCCCCTGTATGAGCTGAGCATTGCTGTTACTGATTCTGTCTTCCCAATCTGCATTGTAAATCAGGCATCACCCTGTTCTGTGTGCCCCATTTAAATTAATAAAGGATCTGCTGGTGTGTGAGGTAAAATCCACTCCATGTAAGTATAGTTTAAATCTTTCCAATAAAGAATTATGCTAGCTTGTGTAGAGATAATATAGTTTACACCCACTTGTGTCAATTCTGTTTTTACGGCCAGACTTTGAAAAATACTGTGCTTGTTACAAAATATAGCAGCTTTTTACAAAGGCAGGATGTAAATTTGATTTATGTTTTCTTCCAGTTTTTGTACAGTTTGTCATGATCCTTCTTTCAAATTTTTTTGCAGTTGTCCTATTCTCTTCTGAGCTTTTAGTTTTCTTCGAGTTGCTCCTTTGATGAACCCGACCATCTGAATACGCCCTGTTTTCCTTCAGAGATTTCAATCTGCAAATTATGTTCTCCACTTATGGTGTACTTGCCTTTTCCAAACTGAAGTCAGAATATTTTCTGCAATCTTATTCTTGGTTTTGTCTCTCCATTGCAACTTTTGCCTCCACTTAGAGTCCCTAAACAACACAATTGATGCAATAGTCACAATTCTGTTCTTAAATCCTCAAAAGCCCCTTTCCCCTTCTTTTTGAGTTCTCATGTATCTTGTCACATATTACTCTCAAAAGTTTCATTCTATCTTGAAAGTTTTTTTTCAGTCTTGATTATAATCTCATCACTAGCTTGATCTTCACTTACATGCATATTATCAAACATGCTTGTGATTCTCTAATGGAAAGGCTGATTTTAGTCACTTGTTTCAGTATCTTTGCCTTCATGAAGGCTTGATCCAATTGCTTGCTGTGGATTGACAGGGTCAAAGCTGTTCTGACCTTCTGTGTGCCACATCCTTTGCTCTTATTTTCCCTCCTGTTTCTAGATACACTCATTTGTAGCAGCCTCCAGCTCTGCTGCCATGTAACACTGCAATTTCAGCAAAACTGCCCAGAATTTTCTAAATAAAATGGCAAAAATCTGCTACGCCCAAAAGATTCTCTCGTGTTGCTTTTTTGGTTTTTTTGTTTGTTTGTTCGTTTGTTTCAGTTTTAAAATTTTTCAAAAAGTTAAATTGGTTTTTTTAGTGTATTTTCTTACTCAGTAATTGTAATGCATTGATCAGCTTTTCCAGATTTTCATTGGTTCATATCTACATGTAACAAAAATAAGCCAAAGCAGAATGTAACCTGTGTTTATGAGGTTAAGGTTTTGCAAAGTGTATGATCACCTGAAATAGACTTTAGAGTGGGAAATATAAAGCAGCGAATGTGTGCTTCCAGCCCACCATAAAGGGCCCCTCTCTCACAGAAAAAGGGCCTTGGGCAAGGTGCGCTGTGCTTGTTGAAAGGTCAGTAATGAACATATTCACCTGCAATACTTCATCATCTTTCCAGCTTTTTACATTTGGACTCTTATCCTACATGCCTGTCTTTGACTGTTAGCTGCTCTGATTGTCTCACAGTATCTGTACTACATGTCTGTAATCAAAGCTGTGCTGGGCTTTATCTGCCATTAGTCAAATGTAGGAATAGGCACCTTATTCCCCTACCTCCTGCTGAGCTAAATTGGGAATATAAGTAATGCCACCCCTTTACTGGTCTGGCTGCAGTCCTCTAATGCTAAGGGACAGGTATCTTTTCTAGGGCAAAATCATCTGAAGGCTGTTACAAATCCATTTTTCTCTGTTGTAATTTTGTTGTTCATAGAGCTGTTTTACTTTATTTTGCTCAATGTAGGAAATGATCTCAAGCAAATATCTGTGCAGCAGGGTTAAGGGGAGACACATTTTCAATGTGAAAGGTTGTGAGAGTTCAGATTCATTTTGAGATCTAATGCATGCATAATGCATTTATAATACTATAAATAGTTAGCAGGTCATGAGAAAAACTCCAGTGTTTAGAGCTGACTGGACATGAAAGCTGTTTGTAAACAAGTGAAGTGAGCAAGAGTCACCATTTGCATGTGTGAGGATAAATCCAGAGTGACTCCCTGTGGATCATTGGGCATTTCTAAATTTGTCCTAATAGGATAAAGGTGACTGTGATTTCACTCACTGAGGATAACAACCTCCTCCTATCCCCACACAGACCACAGGTTACCAGGAGAATGGGAGACAAATCTAAGTGTAAGAAAGGTATGAAATGGAATTGAATTTGTCAACTGTGACTAAAAGCCAGGACAGAAGCTCCTATTCAGAGTTTAGGTGACCTTAATTCACATCTGTCTGGCTGACTCTAAGTGCACTTACCACTGGCTGTCTTGTGCATAAGGACATCCAGGTTCAGCTGCTTCATAAGGAATAACATACTCAGGATGTGCAAGGGAACTCCAAGTTTCCTTTTAAACAGCTGGAGTTTTACATTAATTACATCTATCCATAAATATACTTTCTTCATCCTTCTATAAGAACAAAGAACAGCTGTACTCTTGTTAGTTGTAATGTGAGTATGCACACATCTCTAGAGATTACCCCCTCCCAGGCCTATGTGCTCATCTCAGATCTGACTTTGCAAGGCAGTTTGCTCTGTTTTTTGTATATGTAGTTTTAAGCATAAAACTTTTCTTTTTTTTTTTTTTTTTTTTTTTTTTTTGACACAGCTGTGTGGCAAGACTATTCCTGTTCTGGTCAGTGTTGAGTTACTGTAATTCAGTATCAGCAAGGCACAGTGTAAAGAAAAGTAGTTTCTAGATGAAAATGTCACTTTTACTTCTAACTAGCCTCCAAACAAATGAAGTGAGTCCTGATGTGCATCTCATCCCTTTGTCCTCAGCATTTTGCTCTGTGTTCTGACAGTGGCTTTCTGAAGCATGATCTTGTCTGAGGCAGATGCCCTCCAAAATTTACTGTAGATCAGATTTATTTGTCCTCTCTTTCTTACCTTTTTTCTGGCCCTTAACCTCTGCTTGCCATCACAGAACTTTCTAGCAGACATTCTAACTATAACTTTGACACAAGGGATTTACCACCTTACTTGTCCCAGAGGAGGTTATGGTTGGCTGATAGAGGGGGAACCAGGTTGCTCTTCCTCTCCAGTGATGGCCCAAGGGACTGGAGGACACAAGTTTTGCAATTATTACCCAGGGTTATAACTCCCAAATGGAAGGGAGGATTGAGATCACTCTCATTTTGCAGATGACACCAAGCTGGTGGGGTTTTCTGGAGGGCAGGAAAGATCTACAGAGGGATCTGGACAGGCTGGATCAAAGGGCCAAAGACCATTTGTATGAGGGACAACATGTTCAAGTGCCAGGTCCTGCTCTCAGGTCACAACAACCCCCTGGAGTGCTCTGAGCAGAAAATAACCTGGGGGTGCTGGTCAGCAGTGGCTGAACATGAGCCAGTGTGAGCCCAGGTGGGCAAGAAGGCCAATGGCAGCTGGTCTGTGTCAGCAACAGTGTCACCAGGACCAGGGTTGTGATTGTGACCCTGTACTTGGTACTGTAAAGCTACACCTTGAATCCTGTGCTCAGGTTTTGGCTCCTCACTTCAAGAAAGATGGGGAGGGGCTGAAGTGTGTCCAGAGAAAAACAATGGAGCTGGGAGAGGGTCTGGAGCAGATGTCATATGAGGAGCGGCTGAGGAAGGAGCTCGAGGTGTTTAGCCTGGACAAAAGGAGGCTCAGGGGAGACTACACTGCTCTCTGCAACTGCCTGAAAGGAGGATGCAGCCAGGTTGGGTTGGTCTACTCTCTCAAGGAACAAGTAAAGAGACAAGAAGAAATGGTCTCAAGTTGCACCAAAATGTTTTAGATTGAAAATTAGAAAGAATTTCTTCACCAAAAACATTATCAAGTGTTGGAATAGGATGCCCAGGGAAGTGGTTGAGTCACAATCCTTGGAGGTGTTTAAAAGATGCGTAGATGTGGTGCTTAGGGACATGGTTTACTAGTGGAGTTAGCAGTGGTGGGTTTACAGATGGACTCAATGATCTTAGAGATATTTTTTAATATAAATTATTCTAAGGTTTTCCTGGAGGAGGTCATGACTGGCTGGTATTGAGTGGGAACCAGTCTGGTCTTCCTCTCCAATGATGGTCCAAAAAATTTGGTGGACACAAATTTGGGCAGACATACTTGACTGGCATCTGTATGGGGTGACACACGGAACTTCCATTTCCCAAGAAAGGTTGAAATTGGTTTTGATTTCAAATGTGATGACAAAGTAGAAAAAAGATTGATACGTGAATATGTTTCACTGAGTTAAAGAAGATAAGCTGACTACTCTTAGTGGCTTAAAAAGCCAGATCAAAAAGTGACAATAGCTTTCAGCTTTTCTGCTGTATTGTGACAGGTGAGCAAAATTTTTCAAAATTATATACTGGTAGTGCAGTATATAATTTCGAAAAATTCTCTAGTGTGTGTTCAATATTTTTCCTCAAAGTTTTTCCACAATAAAATGTTTATAACTTGATTTTTTTTTTCTGCAGGAAAATAAATTCAATTTTACATAATTTTACAAGGAAATATATTTGATTTTGGTATTTTTCCTTCCCCGAAGTAAAGCTCCCAGATTGTTTTGCAGAAAATTTTCCAGTATATTTCAATCTTATAAAAATGTCCAGTGATATTGCACAATTTTGATATTTGGTGCAGATAATACCACTGCTGAAGCAGAGAGCCTTAGTGCTTGCACACTCAGAGAAAATTCTTAATGCAGTTATTTGGAATAGTGTGCAGTCAATTAGATAGCAGGACTTAAACCACATAGATTTTGGAAAAAAAAATGTTGTGTATTATAAAAAGCTACTGGCTTTATGTGTTTATGCTCACACTATCTCCAGGAGATTTTAATCTCAGTTAAATCGAGTGAGATAAGAGCTGGTCTCTAGGGAATAGCACAGGAGCTTCTGGAAGGGGGTGGATGTTTTAGCAAGAGCATTCTTCCTGCACTGACTGGAACATAAAGCAAAAAGCTGATGGAGTTCCCAGCTAACACACCAGAGATAAAAAAGAGCCCCAAATATTTGTGTTTATGAAAGATCTCCTGGCATTTTGAAAAAAAAAAACTCCCAGGAAGCTGAACTTCAGATCTGCATCCTGGCTGATTGCAACTTGCATTCTCCTCCCGCAGACACACTTCTTCTAGCAAGAGGACAAGGGTGTTGTGCTTCCCATCTCCAACTTCACCTTTTATTTATCTCAGTGGGAGTGTGCACAGGCAGAGCTGCAAAGGTCCCCTGTTCTGACAGTGGTGCTGTGAGCACATGGCACACATGAATTCAATCCTGGAATTTAGTTGCCATGACTGTTTGTGACAGGAGAGATGAATGCTATAGATTTACATTAAGGAAAGCATGAGAGAGGTAAAATTACAGAATCACAGAATCCCAAAACAGTCTGAGTTGGAAGGGACCCACAAGGATCACTGCAGTCCAACTCCTGGCCCTGCACACGACAGCCCCAAGAATCAGACTATGGGCCTGTGATTATGGGATTATCTTCTCTGCTTTTGGTGTCCAGGCTCTGGGCAGGGTACATAATGCTAGTGACAATCCTGCCCAGATTATTAATAAATCTTAATTCTTCTTGGGCACCAAAACAAATATCTGATTAATTTTAATTTGTTATATACTGTGTATAGTTTTGCTGCCTTTGGTCCATCATCATTCTGATTAAAATGAACTGCACTAAATGGCAGAGATGCTGATACTGAATATGTGTGAGACACATGTTGGTACAATCCCTGGGTTCATTGATCATTGAGACTCCTGCTGTCTTTTCCTAAACTCTACACTCCACTTCTAGAAGGCACCATGTAGTCTTTTAACCATCAGAGACTGGCTCAATTTACATCATTATGTATGTGATTTGTTTGAAGGAACGAGTTTAGATGGAACTGGCTATAACAAGTACATATGTAAGAAGATGAGATCCTTTGTATTTGGATTGTAAATCTGTGTATGGAAGAATCCCATGTTGGAAGCAGGGGAGACTGTAGAATGCCATTGGTTCCACTGTTCTGGAAACAAGTGAGGCACTGCAGGATCTGTGGACAGAACAGGTACATTCCTCAGGTATAAGAATCACACAGTCTGTGGTCCTCTGGGGAAAATGGGCCTGGTGTTATGGAATCCAGGCTTTGTTCTGTCCTGTTCCTTCTTGAGCTTGGGCAACTTTTGATGTTGGACATTAGAAATGCAAACACAGTTGGACCTCCTTTTTGGAAGGGGCAGGTGGAAAGGAAAATATGGAATATTCAACCAGCATATAAACCAACAAGGAAATAAAATATATTCAAGTGATGTTATCACAGAATCATGATTCTGTAATTATATGTAAGTGGTATTTTGTTAATCTTACCAATTTGCTATGAATTTATCCAAAACACATGCCAATCTTTCTTTCAGCTGGTTATATCTGTCTGATGAGAGATATTTATTTTGGGTGACTAATGGATGTGAATAAAGATAAACCACAAGAGCACATGTGTTTTCATGATTATGTCTAATAAAAAAAATCCTTTGGCCAAAGATCTTTTGAAGAATCATTTTAGATTCCCAATTTCAAAAATGCCCATTGCAAAACCAACTGAAATTAAAGCATATTCATCTGAATCAATTTTAGTTTTTTGTTCTCCAACTGCTCTAGAGCCTTTTTTTTTTTTTTTTTTCCTGCAACATTTCAATTCACTTAAACAAAATATCTCTGCCTGAAGGGTGTAAAATACTGACCTTTTTCTCAGTGCTCACTGCAATCCCTCCAGGGATCAGCAGGGGCTCCTCTTGGACTGCGGCTAACCAGGCTCTCTGCTCTCCCTTGCTGTTCACTAGCCAGGGGGTTTCCTCACTGGCTACCTGGTGCAGATTCTGTAATGCTGGGGAAACACAATTGTGCAAATGTGTTCATGAATGCTCTCATTTTCTCTCATATGCAAATATGTTCGTGAATTCTCTCGTTTTCCATCTCACAGAACATCCACAAAGTGTAAATGGGTGGATCACTATAGATGTGTTTTCAAAGGAGACTGACTGTGCTCTAAAAGCCAGGCAATGAAAGAGCAGCATCACCACCACATTCAGGAGATTATGATCACTAATGATGTGAACAAACTTTGATATGGTTTTTCTACACCTGCAATTAATGCATTATGAATTAGACGTGGATAACAGAGAAAAAAACCCCACACAGATATATTCTCTGATGATATTACGTTGTCACAGCTGACTATAAGCCTACCTAGAATATAAGGCTCTTGTTTGTCTGCAGTATGTTTAGTTTACCTTCCTCTAGCTCAAGGGTATTTGTATCATTCAGCATTTGGGTTTCAGGTCCCTTGGGAGGTGAGGAGTTTGACCACATGACAGGCAGATGCAGCTGACTGTCGTGGCCAGGGTGGCTCATGACAGTGTGACCTGCATCCTCAGGGTGACCAAATGACTCAGGTTCTTTCCTTCACACGCTCCAAAAAACAGGAACAGAAAGAACTAGCTCAACATCAACAAGACTGGCCAAATGGTCACAAACCTGTGTTGCTGATAAACAAACAGACTGGACAGTTGGAAAACCATTTATTAACTGAGATGAGGCTTAGGACAGAAGTAGCTTTCAGAAGAGAACTGAAGATGATGGAAAAGGTGAGTGTTTACCTAGTTTATTTTAAATAATTAATGTCATTACTGAAAATCTGAGAGGATAAATTATTTCTTCAGCTACTTTCCAGCATACAGAACCCCAAATCTCATACTAAGAAACATTCATTGAAGGCTATTATGACTTATCATGAAAAAAAATAGACACTAAGAGCAGTTTCTGTAAATAGTTGTAGATATTTATGATACAATGCAAACTAATGCCTCTCCATTTTTGCCACAGAAACATGAAGAACAGTAATAATTGATAGCTCAATCTTTCCTAACCTTTAATGATATAAAATTGTTTATTTTTTGTAGAGAGGGAGAGAAGGGAAGCAATATTTTTTGGAACCACTATTCATGTGATATTGTTTTCTCATTCTGCCATTCTCTATACTGTTTTTGTTCATCAAAGCTCAAATGAGAAAAGCTTTTAAGGTTGGGTTTCAAGTCTTTTAACTTCAGGTGTTCACAGTGTAGGTGTCTGGATGTGAGCTGGCTGCCAGTAGATCTCTGTGACAGTCTGTGAGTCCCAACGCAGCCAGTGGAGTTCAGGGTGAGATTTGACCTCCTGAGTCCCCTGTCTGTCTATGCTGGGGTCTGTCTGTCTTGCTCCCTGAAGTACATAGATGCTATTGATCAGCTCTTGATGGACTTTGTAGATGTGCTCAGACTATAAGCCTATGTTATAAGCTGTTAGATTTGGCATCACAGCTCTTAGGACTTGCATTCCAAGTGCCACTTTGGGACTCTGGGCTCTTTGGAGGCTGCCCAGTCTGCCAGAGTGGACATGGATACCCTTCCTGGATGAATGTCAGTAAAATCTCTGGGTAAAATCCCAACTTTCATTACAATTCTCTATGATTTGCTTGTACTTGTAGTGAGGGTGTGATTTCATTCCATGGCTTATGCTGCTTAAGCTGACAACTATGTGCTGGACATTACCTGGGGCAAAAATAGGGGAGACTTTCAAGGCACTGTACCTAAACCTGGGAATTTGGTGCATAAAATAGCCCAAACAACCCAGCCTTTTGCATTTACTATCAGGTCACCTGAATGAAAGTGATATTTTTTTTTCTGTAGCCTGAGATTGTATGGACCAAAAGCAAGGAGGCTTCTCTATGGATGTAGGGGATGAGTTTGAGGTCAGGTCCAGGCTTGTGCTGAAGCTCACCCCTCTTGATTTGCATGTGTGATAAAGCTGGCCTGGCACCCATCTCTAGAGAACTGCTTGTGCATCAGAATACTCAGAGCTTGCTTTGCACATCTTCATCTTTACTTCCTGAGACCTGGGCTTTGTCAGGAAGAGTGTGGCACCAGCTGTCTAACATGGAGAGAGAGAATTGGAATGGAACCCCACTGGATCAGACCTGGCTGACTGCTAGGACCAGCCACAGCACCTGATGTGGCTGGTTCTCTTTGTCACTGGCTGGTTCCCTTTGTCACTGGCTGGTAGGTCACCTGTCCCAGCTCCTGTAACATGCCTTGTGCCACAGATCTTCTGTGGACTTGGCTTCAAAACAATTTGGAGGAGGTTCTGTCTCTTGCAGAACTCATCTGCAGTTCTGCTCCTGCTGGCACATGTAGACACTACAGCTATGCAAATAACATCTGGCTAATAAAAGCAATCCCAAATGTTGTTGTTATTGCAATGAACACAAAACTGTTGTACCCCTTCTTTCTTCATACTTGCAGTGTGCTAGAATGATAAACATGAATTACCAGGTAAGGATTTGTTATTGAGGGATCAGCCATGATATTCTCCTGTCAGGCAATAGGATATGCATGACCAGTTCCCTGAAAAATGAAAGGACAATGTCCTTTGTTAATATTAGATAGAAGGAAAACATTTGCATTATGAATGCAATGATTTTGTTACTGAATGTAATCAGCTTTGCTCAGTCTATTGCCCTTAAATGATTTCTCTGTCTTGCATGCAGAGCAAAAAAACCATTTCACAGCTCCTCATGAAAAGTGTCCAATCATTACTGCAACCCTTGGGACTACCCAGGCTGTGATAATATTATTCAAGATGAATTGGTGGGGCATCTATGGAACCTTAATGCCTCTGGACTGCATTTCAGACTGCTACCAACTGGTTTATATTTTTCTCTGCATTCACAGAGAAGTTTGTCCAGTCACTAAAAGTATCTTATTCACAATATCTCACTTGACTATTTGCTACAGTACAACTGCAGATTTTTGCTTTTGTGAGGTCAGAACCATGAACTTAGCTCTTCTGATTAAAACATGTCTTAACCATAAGCAAACTGGAGACTATATGATCTCTGAAGAAATTAGAGCCTGAAACAGTTCAAAAATCCTACAAGCTGTTCACTCTAAAAAAAAAAAAAAAAGAACAAAAGATCAAGGGGAAAACTTATCTCTTCCTGTGTGATTGATCTTTTTCTCTTCCAATTGCCCTCTGACCTACAATAAATCATTTTAGAGTGTGTCAGGAAAATCCCTTCAATAGCTTTAGAGCTGGGAGGAGAAATGTTTTGTCTCTTAAAGTATTATCACAAAAACCATCCAAACAATAGCAGCTTTTCTGTTATTTTTCCCACATCCAGTGAGATGATGAAGGAAGGTTTTTCCCCATGCTGCTGTGAGTTGATAGTGTTTAATGAAAATTCCCATCTAAAATCCATATACAATTTTAATGCTGTAGGAGATATATAGAAGCAGACTTGTATTTCCTTATGGCTAAAGAACATAAGAGTCAAAAACACACTGGAGAAATTACTGCCCTGCTTTTCAGAGCGGGTTCTCACTTGGAAATTAGGGTATATTTGAAATAATTCTCTATTGAACAGTTAAAAGTATATTGTTGAAACCATTGTTCCACTGGTGTCAGGAGGCAGGAATGGGTATGAAGGCTGACTTTCCTCTGATCTGTTTTCAGGTAGTATGATCCCTCATGTAATTTTTGTGGCAAGTTGCTTCTAGAAAACCACTGTGTCTGTAAAGCCACCTGAGCTGTTGTGAGGGGCAGCAATGCCTTCTAACACATGTTGGCCTCATAAAACCTGAACTTGTTGGCCTCTGATGAATGCATCCTGCACAAAGCATTAATTTCATGAGTAATTTGGAGGTGGGTGATGCCTTCTGTAATGACAAAAGCCAGGAAAAGACTTTCTGTAGGAAGCTGAACTGGTTCCCATTACAATAGAGGTGAAAGTTGCTATTGTTATACTGGGTTATTAAACACATTTTAGGACATTTGGGATGTGATTTCTGTGAGTAAACAAGCATCCACTATACATCTACCTACCTGTGGGCTAGTAACTATGCACCCTGTGTAGTCACTGCAGACCAGAGAAAAGTTTGATGCATGCTGAAGAAAACATCTAAAATGGCATTCTAGAAACACCCTCGAAGTGCCTATTTCTTTTAATGGGCTTTTAATTTCTCTTTCTGGAGCTCTCAGAGCTTAACTCAGAGATAGATGTCAATGTTTCAGATGTGTGATGTTAGGAGAGATGGATCACTGTGGATCACAAGCAAATTTATAGGCATTTTAAAAGCAGAACTCCAAGCCTAAACACACTAATAGATTCAATAGCTTTCAAATATTGACTTTCTGTATTTAACTTTACAATTATAGGAGTCTGTTGCATGTTGTGTATTACAAAAATTTGTAAAATTGTTCTCCCATTTAAATTCAATTTTTTGTGGTTTTGCTATCCACACCCCCATCCCTCCCGTCAAAGAGGCCCCCACGTATTTACCGTAAAACACCCCAGAAATGTCATTATGTAACTCTGATACCCTCCTAATCAGTTGAGCTCGGGCTGGGTGGGTAACCCCAGAGGCAGCAAGAATCTCCTGCACCTACAGCTTGTCCAACTTCCCGTTCTCAGAACTACCGACCACAAGAAACTCCTGTGGTTACTAACAGAAGAAACAAGTTCCCTCCAATCTCCCAGTGCACCTTGTCACTTGTGGTTTGTGAGAATTACACTCTGCTCTTATCCAAAGCAGTCAGGACCAGGGCAGACTTTGCACCCCTTTGTGCTGCTGGTTTGGGGTCCTCAGCTCTTGGCTTCGAACTTTCCAGCACGGCGGCTCCATTCTGTGGGAAATTGTTCAAATTAGTCCCACAAAGAATGCAAATGCCTTGGGAAAACTACCTGTGCTCAATCACAATTACTCTGTGGAAATGAAACAATGCTTCCCTTGAGATTCTTTGATTTATTTTTCATTTATGTGCCTGCTAAAGTGTGAGATTGTTTGGGGCTAAAGATCTTGGTGCTTTCTTCCTTCTAACACTTTCTGAGCAACCTGTGTTCACTTGTATCATTGCCTTTGCTGTGAGAATGATAGGAAATGAACCATTCAGTGGCAGTGAGATGGGAGCTGGGCGATGTGAAATGACATGTTTCCTAATTAAACCACTAATGACCATAAAATATGCCACCATGTTCTTTTATTATAACACATAGCTACAGCAGAAAAACCTTTGGAATATCATTAGTCTCTCCCCTTTCATTTCCTTGAACTTTATTGTACATTTATTTCTCAATATGATCCAAAAGATCAGGCCTTGGAAAACATCTTCCTTTGTGAAAAGCTACCCTGTGCTCTGTCAGTGCATCTCTCCTGTCGCTGCTTTTGTCCTGTGACTGCTTGGCTGTGATCCTGGTGGGATTACACCAGCCTCTAATGGGCATGTTTTCCCTGGTTGCTCCTGGCTATTCTGCAATAGCACCACTCAGTTCCATCAGGGAAATAACTGCAATTTCTCTTCCCTAATGAATTTCATAATGTAATCAGTGTAAGGCCATGACTGAGAATGAAACTAAAATTTGATGTTATGGTCAGGCAAGAAATTTGACTTGGAGCTTTGTTTTGACTGGGCCCCAAATGAGGAGAGGCATTGCTGACAGCTCTGAATATACTCTGTGGATGGTGATGGCTCCAGTGGCAATAAAAATGTTCACAGTTTTTTTGTTTTTGTCTTGTTTTCATTACCACTGTCATGTTGCTTCTTTCTGTGAAGTTTGGGTTGCCAGCTAATGAACTGCTTCCAGGGACAGGAACGGCCTTTGGCTTCCTGCAGAGATTAATTAAAGAAAATACAATAAAATCACGCTGGGGGTTCTTGTGTGGGGGCTCAGCCTCCCCAGGATGCTGGCTGAGAGCAGGTAGACAGCTGAAGATGTCACCAGGCACCCAGGGGCTCTCAGAAATACTCAGATGCTGAGAGTGCTTGGGATGTTGAACATGAGTTATCAGGTGTAAAACACCAGGGACAAACTGGTGAAGGGGCACCAAGCTTCACCCACACAAGGGCAAAGCTCCACATTATTTTTGACCCAGTTTAGGTTGGACCTAGTACAGTGAGTAAGAAATGGTGAAAGAGTGACAAGACTGACTTCTACTCCCTTCCCCGCTTTTCCATGCATTCAGCAGCAACTGGCTATTTCAATAAGTCTGGAGGAAAATTCTGTTTGGACCTGCACATCGTTTTTGGCTTTGGGACAGGACAGTTCAGGACTCCCAAGACAAACATCTGTTGGAATTTGAAGACTTACAAAGTCCAGATCCAGAGGGTTTTAATGTAAGAAAAGATTTGGCTTAGTCAACGTGTTGGCACGGGAAACATCTGAATGATGCCAGATCAAGAGGAGACCAATGCAGCAATGAGCAGGCAAAGCAGTGTGACTTTTTCTTCAACACGTTAGCGCAGCACAGGCCAGATGCCACCATAAGTGCTCCAGCTTCTCTAAGGTTCCTTGGTGAGCCTGAGCTTGGTGGTGAATCACCAGGACTGTTGTCTCTCTGAAAACACTGATTTCCCAGGAGGGTGGAAAAGGATGAGATGGCTGTTTGGGCTGTTTGCAACTGGAAGAAAAAAAGCCACCCATAGTTCTGTTGTGCTCAGTTGTGGCTGCAGTTTTGGTGCCAACCTTCCTCCCTCAGAGCCTCATCCAAATGCTGTGCTTCTTTCCCCTGGGGCTGGTGGCTTGGGAGATGAAGCAATGGGAGACTTCTGGAAAGACAGTTGGGATTTCTCCTTGCTGCAGGTGAGGTGGTTGCTGCTTTCACACCACTGAGAGTGGTGGTGAAATTTCCTGAGGGGCTTTTGCTGGCTCATTGTGCTGATAAGCAGAATCCCACACTTCTGGAGTGCTTTGGTGGGGCAGGGCAAGCTGTAGCACTTTAGGAGAAGTGCATGCAAGGCCTCACAGAGTCATTTATTACAACTGCTGTTCCACTGCCAAAATCTCTGCTATGGTCATTTGGCACCTGTTTGTGGAGCTGAGTTTAACAGGGACTATAGCCACCAACAGAGACTTGGCCCTCTCTGCTGGAAAATCCCAGACTTCCAGGATACGCTTATCTTGCTACAGCTATTTTATTTTGTCTGCAGGAAAGCTGGACAAGTGATTTGGCATTGATGGGCTAGGCAGTAGAAAGCATTCATAAATGTGAGGAGTTTCATCAGTGCAGAGGACTCAGTTCCACCCCCCACTGAGGGCAGCAGTCTCACTTCAGTGAAGACAGGCAGCCAACAGTGCTGAGCCCAGAAGATGGTTAATCTTCCCTGCCTCTTGTCCTAATATGATTTATTTTGGATATGTCTGACCTGACACCTCAAGTTTCCAAATCCCATGGCTCACCCATTTGTGAGTATTTGGCATCCCCAGTGCTGTGCTGACCTGCTCTCCTCCCCTGGACTGGGATGCTCTGATGCTGTGTCCCTGGTGATGTGGCTTCCCCTTCTAGGCAGTGGCTCATGGCTCTGGGGACACCACAGGTGGCACAGTGTATGTGTCTGCTCATAGAGCAAAGGACCATAAGGATGCTGATGTTCACGAACTATGAACTATGACTGGGTCCCTGGCCATTTCTTGAGTGTTTTAAACTTAGAGCTGGCCCACGGGACAGTTTGGAAAGGCGGGGTTTCCAGAGAGAGCCACCCAACACAAAGCAGAAAACTCAAACTATTGTTTCTGAAATATGCAGATAATGACATACTTTAGTATGTCATACTTTCTCCTGCTCCTGAACTGAAAAGTGAGTATTGGTGCTAGCTGTGTTCAGGACCTTGCTATTTTGGTGGTCACATATGCATTCAGAGACTCACTTGATATTCTCTTCACTTGAGAAGGAGAGACACTTGTGCACTGTGCAGAGCTCAGTGCTCTCAACCTGGCCAGGGTGATACTGATGAATGCAAAGTGCACTGAGGTTTCATATGTCTTTTTTTAGGATGAAAAAACTGTTCAATACAATGTATGTTTGATGGAATACAGTAAATCCTATCAATAGCATCCTATCCTATCAAATCCTATCCTAATGGCAAAGAGAAGCCTCACAGGGATGTCACCTCCACACAAACTTTTTCCTGTAAAGAGGAGAGGTGAATTGCTGAGATGAATGATTCAAAATAGCTGCAATAGTTGTGGATTGTTTTCTTGGTTTCACTCTGTGATAATGTGATTGCTTCAAGGTACACTCTGCCTTTCCTCCCAGGACTGCAGTAAAAACATGGATTGTGGAAAGCAGTTCCCTTTTACACTTTGACTGCCTGTTATTTACATTCTCTGCTCATTGTTTGTTCTCACTTTCCTCTTGCCTCCGTGCAAGTGCCTGCTGAGAGTTGTGCCATTTGTTAGGGACAGCCAGAAGATGTTGACTCTACTGCCTTCCCTGCAGGAGTCTTCTTTGCAGTGGTGCTCACAGCAGCTGTGTCTAATTTCCTGAATGGTGTGCAAGGCAAATGTGCAATCAATTAGGTGCACTGCACCAGTGATGGGATCACATTGCTGGGATCCATCGATGGTACAAGCAGAAAGGACTCTTATCACATAGCCTGACTTTGCATTTTCAAGGTTTTGTTGCATATTTTATTAAAAACCCTTTCCCCTCTTTGTGGTCTGTGGGATTAAGCAGTACTATCCATAAGGCTGATGCCCACATCCCAGTTTCCAGAGGCAAGCCCCAGGAGGAGATGTGAAGTTGGAAACTTGGTGAATCAAAATTGTATTTAGCTGCTATAGCACCTAAATGTCAGTTTCAGCAACTAGATGGAACATATGGACATCCTGTTTGAGCATGGACAGGAGGACATCATGCACTGCAGTCTCCCAGCGCTAAATTTTAAAAAATCAGGCCAATGACTTCCTTTAGATTTTCAGTTTTAGACCAATAAGTGTATTGGAAAGATTATCTGTATACTCTGTTGTTAAGCATATTTTTGCAAAGATAGAAAATAACCTTTCACACACAGCAAATTAAAAATGGGTCCTTAAATAAAAATCAGAAGTCTCTATACTTCTTACAAGCAAATATTCCCCCTTCCTCAATTAATGTCTCCTTAGGCATATTAATAATTTTAACTAAATGCCCGCTTTCTCAAAAATTCTGTTAGAATCATAAAATATCCTGAGTTAGAAGGGACCCATAAGGATGATCAAAGTCCTACTCTTGGGCCTTTGTAAAATTATACCATGTGCCTGATAGAGTCATCCAAATGTTTCTTGAACTCTGTCAGGTTTGATGCTGTGATCATTTCCCCAATGAGCCTCTTCTGCTGCCCAGCCACTCTCTGGGTGAAGAATCTTTTCCAAAATTCCAACCTTAACCTCCATGACACAGCTCCATGCCCTTCCCTTGACCAATCTATTAGTTAGATTGGGTACAAGGTAGCAGCCATGGGGCCTTCATGTGACTATTTTTAAACAACTTTTGATTTCTTAAATCTTTAAATCAGGCAGCAGTCGTTCAGGAAACAGAGCAGGTGGGAGACTGTGTTGTTTTGGACAGTTTGCAGGATAAATCTAGCTGGGAGGAGAGGATGGTCCCCACTACTCATGGAGTGTGACTGCCAGCATGCAAAGGGTGGGAGCGGCTGTGGTGTCCTGCCAGGTCAGAGCTGCAGCATTTGTGTTTCTCTTTGGTCTGGTGTGAAGGACCTCACACACCCTGCAGCAGTGCACACCACGCTGTGTAGTCCACATTAAGCTCAGGTTACTTCCAGCACCACACTGAAGAGTGTTGCTGTGGGTTGCTCTCAAGTGTCTCTCTTTCCTGACTGGCTGAGGACAATTTAAGGGGAAAAGTTTCTTGACTATGTAATCTTAACAGAACTCCACAGGTGTGTGGGCTCATCCCAGATCTTCTAAGTGATTGCTGCCCACCATGCAGCCCTTACTAACATAGATAAAAGTAACTAGTGCTGTTGGGAAAGTTTATAGCTCCAGAGGGAAAAAATTCAAAACTCTTCTAGAAAAAGGAGTCTTGTAATCAACCCAAAGATACAAGAGAGACAAAGATGAGAAATCACTGAAATTTCAGTGCATGGGATAGAGTTCTGTGAGGCTTTCTCTATGGCTATGTGAATCAAGAACTATTGTCAGCCCTACTCTCCCTGAGATCACCAGGAAAACTCTTGCTGATTTCTCTAGCTATGAGATCAGACCTGCAAATGTTGCCCTGAACAGGCAGAGATCAATGAGAGAAATAAAAAGCTGGAATGGTGTTAGGCAGCTGGGTCAAACACCAGCACAGCCTGCTCAGAAATGACCCTCTCTGACCTCAGCTGTGGCCATCCTGTGCAACCACAGGAGCACTTGACTTTCCCTCCATTTCACAGGCATCCTTGTATAGGTGCACAGGTATCTACAAATGGTTAGTTTGCTCTGTGTTGGTAAAGGGATTGCTTCCAACAATAAATGAAAAAAGTCAGCTGGAGCTTCCAGGGCCACAGTAAATAAAGACAGGGCATGTGTGCACCACAGCAGATCAACCCCTAATCTGTTCCTCCTGTCAAAATATTGCTTATTGCTGCTTGTCAGTAAAGACTGACCAGTAAATGGAAATGCCAGCTCCATCTGGGAGCCAGATTACCGGGAGGAAAGTTTCTTCCTTTGCATCTTCCTGGCAGATTTCTAACACTTAAGCAAGCTCTCTCCTTCCCTGAGACTGAGTTCCAGTTATCATTAGAGGGAGCTGTTGCCCCAGCAAGCTCCAACCTCTGCGTTCCTCATCAGACCTGTCCCGAGCTGCTGTGCTGAGGAAATTCCCTTGAATCGTGAGTTGGCACCTTTCTGTAAGCACCGTCAATCATGTCAACTCTTGAGGGTGCCTCGCGAATAAAGACCTTCACTTTAAGACCTTCACTTTCATTTATTTGATTTTCTGTACACAACAGAAGAGAGACATCTGAGCTGAACCATGGAGGTGCTGGGATCTTCCAGTGCTGGGTGGGCAAGATGGGGAAGCCTTTTAGCCCTTCTGTTAACCTGGGTTAACAAAAGCAGGGAGATCCTCGACACAATTTTCTGACATTTTAGTAGCCCTTTGTTTGAACTATCAGTCCTTTCCCTCATCCTGACCCTGCTCTCATTTCCATCACGACTGGAGTAATTCAAACCAAGCCAGGAAGTGACATGAGTACAAACCAGTGTGAATCAGTTACATGAGTACAAACCAGTGAGATCAGAGTTGGTCTTTTTGTAAAGAATAACAAAGGCCTGTGACTAAAACTTAGCAAAGACAAGCATCTGACTCAGTGGTAAACCTTTGCTTTTAACTTGTAATGATTTTTCTTGGAAACAATAATCAGAATGGTGGCTCTGAATACTGTCTCCATGCCTTCCTTGCTTGTTTTCCTGTTGGGGATGGGCACATTCTTAGGTTTTGTTTTCTGACCAGAAATGTGTGGAGATTAGATACACGATGTCACTGGTGTTATTCCAGGCTGATAACATCACATTGTGTTTTTCATACTCAGAGAGGGTGTAGATTGAATTACTGCAGGCCCAGCATGGGTCGTGCAGTGAGTGTGTAAGAGAGTATTTCAGCTGCATGAAGCAACACGTGGGGCATTGTTTGAAATGTGCATGGGCTAAATCAAAAATGCCAGCTATCACATTAGGCTTGTTTTTTAATGGACAGGAACAATTGTGTAACCAGATCCCCATGCTTAGTAAGCCAAATTCAGATTGGTAGATAAAATTTAAATAGGAATTTATTTGGCTGTTTACTCCAAATATCTCCAAGCTGGGAGCTGGCTCCCTTGCTCCAATGGGACTGTGCCTTGTATACCTGTAAAACACCATTCTTTAAACTGTGCTACTCATTTGAAGCAGATAAGGTTATCTTGGTTTTTGCAATTTCCCTTCTACTCTTCTGTTTTTCCTGGGGAGAGCACTTGGCACTGTCTCTGCTCTAAGGTAACACTATTTAATTTTCCAAAGCAATTTGTCAGGTTTCTAAGTGTGACCATTCAGCATGTAAATTCAATGCATAATCCTTGTGCTGTCATCTTATTCACTTAAATTAACTGAATACAAGGCATATTTTTGTAATCTGTCTCTGCTCTCTTGAGACAGCTTTGTAAATGACATGTTACATTCCCGAATCTCAGCCAGGCAAAGAGGTTTATTCAGTGCCAGTAAAGAGCAGTTATTTCCTAATATGTATATTAACAGCTCAAAACGTTGTTGTGAAGATCTGAGAAAATGCTCTGTCAACAGAAAGCAAGTGTGAGTGAGCAGCAAGCGGCTCTGCTCAGGCTGTGTGTCCGTCAGGCTGGCAGAGTGTGTCCATCAGGATGTCCAGCACACTGCTGACACACCCGGCCTCTTCACCTCCCTGAGGTGACCCAAGAGATGGGCTCAGCTGTTCTGGGCTCCAAGTGCACACTGCCGAGCAGAAGGTGCCCAGGAGTCAAGTGCTGTTTCTGGGCTCTCTGTAAGCCAGCAGCAGCCATCACTGCACTCAAAGAAGCAGCTCTGCCTTTCCCTGCCCTTCCTGTAGCCATCACCAGGAATAGGTTTTTCTCAGTTCTGCAGGTAACAGGGTCTTGGAAGTGACCTGGTTTAAAACTACCCAGGAAACAGAAACCAAAAATAATTTTGACTGATCTGATTTATTGGAAAGCCACAGACACTGGCCTCAAGGTATGGTGAATAAATTGCAGAAATAAATTGTGTGGAGCAGCAATAGAACTGCTCCTTCTGGTTCCAGTGCTGGTTTATAGTGGTTTAAAGAGAGCATTAAGCTCTAGGTTAAGATACCTATTGCAGCCAAAAACTCCTACCTGTCTCAGCTGAGCCATTAATTCCCTAAGTTAAAGGGCTCCAAATGGAGGTCTGCTCTGTCAGCCCCCTGGCAATACCCCTGCCCAGCTTTGTACCTCCTCTCTGTCTTGGGCACTTTGGTTCAATCAGTGCCACTATCTCCTCTAGTGAGTTCTCTTTGTAGCTTCTTCTTTTGCTGCCTTAGTTTGTCATGTCATGGTCTTAAATTTCAAGCAAAGCAAAGCAAATTGTTTCACAGGGTTCAGAATCAACCAGGGGAAACTACTGCCAAGGGATATAGATGGCAAAAGCATAGGGAAATTTTTTAAAGGCTTGTAACCTTATGAAGGAGGCCTATACTGAAAATGATTGCATATGATGATCTTAGGAATGCTATTATTAGCTATTCATTAGAAAAGGATCATTCTGCACATTACCTGGTCTGCTTTGTCCCTTAAACTTAATGTACTCCCTCTGTCTCCTCAGTGTGACAGGGGATAAGATTCAGGACTGCAAACTGGAGTGTTCAACTTCTGGTTTGATCCAGAACAGCCATTCCTACACTTCCCAATATTTTAATAATCTGTGAATGGAACTGAAGATCTGAATGTGCATTGTCACACTTAGTGCACAAATTATCACCTGCAAAAGCAGTAGCTTATCTGGCAAACTGCACAGTTGTATATTCTCAAGAAAGAATAAGATATGGGAGTTAGCTTACAAACATGAAGCTTTCCAGTCCTGCACAGCAAAGATAAGACCAGTTATGTCAAACTTCCATGTTCTTACTCCAGATGGTATTCTGCTGTGGACACTGAGTTCCTGGGGAGAAAGGAGGAATGTGAAACCTGCTCCCTTTGGTATATAGCTTTAATGATAATCATTTATTTATCCCGCAAGCAAATGTTTGTAACTGAAAATCTGCACAAACTCTTTGGAGACTTGCTTTTATTTGCAGGAGGATAAACAGAGAAGGATTTCTTTGCAGCTGTTGGATGTGGGACAGTGTGACAAGGAGCAGAATCAGGCCTTTAGTATGTCATGGTGCCTTCTCTCCCTGAGTCAGATACAGCAGAGTCAGGGAGAGCTCCTCATTCCTGTCCTCTTCTTATCCCACTGGCAGTGCAGTTGTAGCTCTCAAATGGCAATTGGGAACATTGAACCAGTGTCTTTTTCTTTTTTTGGTAAATGCTCTTTAAATCTATCTCATTAAGTAAGAGGGAAAGACAAGTACTCCATCATCCCTTGCAGGTCATCTCTGGACCATGTAAGAACTTCTTAAACCTGTGCCATTACTTATTGCTGGCCCAATGAACTAAGAAACACTGTCACCCTTAGTGATGTGGAGCTATGTCAGGTGAAAGAGGGAATCCTCTCTGCTGTGGTAGAAATGCCAGGTGGTGTGTGAGGAAGGGAGTTCTTGCAGTTGGCTCTGGGGTTTCTTAAGTTCCTGGAGGCAAGAAGGGAACCTCTCAGGATGTGCTTCAGATATGTGACCTTAGGCACACTTGAGGGCCTGTGGGATTTAGCAAGAAAAAGAGAGATGGTTGTATACTTTCGCTGTGTGGTTTGGAAACTACACCCAGCATGGCATTGCCAAGTGAACCTGTTTTCCAGTGCAGTGAACTGCACAGAGCCCATTTTGTTTTTAGTAACAAAATGCACAAAGACCTCCAAAGCCTGCTGCCACAATAGCTGCCACTAGAGATGCAGGAATTTCAGGGCTGAGCTGAGCTGCAGCAGGACATGCAGCAGGGAGGGGATCCTGGCCACCCAAACACAGCAAAGAAAGAAGTGGTTTCATTCAGAAAGGCAGTTTCTGCTTTTCATTGAGAGTGGGAAGTGTGTGACAGGATCCAGAGATGATGGAGGGAAGTAACCTGGAGGGAAGTAACCTTTACACGCAGTGGGAAAGGGAATTCATTGAAGAAATACCTCCCCATCCCTACCCATCTCCTAAACCCATCTTCTGCCCCAGGGAAGATAATTTAGCAGATACTGGCCACGCTCTAGTTTTTCTCAAAGAAAAGTAGGAAGCTCTGAGCACCAGACACACAGACCCTGCTTCCTCCTGCGGGCTGGAGCAGCAGGCGCTTTCAGGCCGCTTCTGGGGGGGAAGAAAGTGCTCTCTGGGGGGTTTGGCCTTCAGGGCGGCTACGGCTATCGTTCTTGTCTGGGAGTCATGTGCCTTAATCCCCCAGAGTGGACTGCCCTGCAGTTGAACATTCCCCGCATTCCTGCCGCCTGCTGACACGCAGCCCATTCAAAGGCAGCTTCAAGGCTGTGGGAAACCTTTGCACCGGCTCCGGGGGCGGCCGCAGCTCCGCTCGTGGCTCCGGTGCCAGGCGAGGCCTCAGTGAGGGCCGCCCGCGCTGGGCACGGACAGAGCCGCGGCAGCGCCCACGGCTGCGTGCTCGCTCGCTTCCACAGACCTACAGGGTAAACCCACTGCTTGCTAGAGAGAAACTGAGGCAGGGGACAAGAAGGATTTTCTGGGGAGGCTGGATCTCCGATCACAGGAGCATGGAGGTTGAGCTGGGATGGAAAGAGAGGTCCAGAGGAGAGGACAAGCTATGGTGACTGTACCTCCATCCCCCCAGTGAGACCTAGCAAGGTGGGAAGGGGGCTCCTTCTGTCTAGAGTGTGCTGTAGGCAAGGGCTCATGAAGCCTTAAAATTCAGGAGAAAGTGACATTTCTGCTATCCCAGATGGGTGGAAAATAAAATTTCCATCCTTGTCCTGCCTGTGTGTTTGGCAAACCTTAAATAAACTCTGGTCCAGATCAAGGCTGAAAAGGAAGGCTGACCTTCTCTTGTTTCTCTATTTGCAAAGTGAAACAACAACAACAATAATAATAATAATAATAATAATAATTAGGAGAATTAATAATTCTATCCTGTAAGCAATATTCTAAATTTGTTTATAAATAAAAAAGTAATGCAAGTGTCTGCATCCTTTGAAAAGACTGAAAAATCTTCAGAATATCAGTAAACAGCTCTGCTGAGTAAGAATTGTGCTTAGGAGAAAAGGCTGAGGACCCAGGCTGTGGCAGAATAGGAAGCATCACAGTTATTTTTTCTCAGTCTGTTATGGTTTCTCATTTTCTAAGAATTTCAGTGACAGGTAGGAATTTGGAAGCCTTTGTGGACTGATAACAATGGCCCTTAGGATTTGACAAGTGTGAAAGACAGGCATATGTTGTCCTCAAAGATATGCAACACTAACCCTCAATGCATCATCTGTGGACGAGTGTTTACATTGTACAACTTTCTGAATCAACTGTCACTTTTTCTCACTCTCTCTCTCTCTCTCTTTTTATGAATGAAGTCTGAAGCAAGCCAGACAGAAAGGAAGGCTGCAGCATGTTTTATAGCTTGTGTTTCCTTCTGGTGAGGATGTTACATTTGCTGAAGTGAATTTCTGAAAGAGATGTGGAAGGGTTTTCTGGTCAGGGTTAGGGGATATTTCATTCATGCAGGAAGTTGCAAAAGCTGAACAGAAAGTGTATATTCTAGAAGTTTCAATTTTAAAAAAAAACTAGGCTGAAGGGTAAAATTGCAAAATACCAGCTGAGGCTCAGAAGTTGAGTTCAATTCATAGTCTTAGTAAAGTTTAATGTTAATAACAATAAAAAAATAGTTTAAATCCAAGACAGAGGAATACTTTTTCTTTCAATCTTCTAGTGCAAATTTTTGAAAATGCTCTCAAATAATAGCTGCCTCTTGTATAAGCAGTTCCAGTACAGAAACCTTGGACTGAACATGGGGAATTCTTCAAAGCCAGGTTGGATGGGATAGACATAATATCACCTGAATTTGGGTTTAGGGAGTTTCAACATATTGCTTTCAAGCAAATCACCAGAGCAGCAAGAAATTGAAATGCTGCTCTGTTGTCCAGAATGGATGCATGAGCTGATTTGAACAGGGATTGTGGTTCAAATGCCTTTAATACTCCACATACCAGTGCATCAGGGAGTGGAAGCTGATGTGTTTTAGCTTTGTTCTGTTAAGCAGTTAGCTTTTCTCATTCATTTGTCCTAGACTCATGGCACACAGCTTTACTACAGATGTGTAGCCTCAGTGGGAAAGATGCTGGGGGGATGGGAAGGGAGTGTTGGTATAAGCAGTGAATTATACCTTGCTGAACCACAAGGATTCGTAGTTTTACAGGTTTTGATGTCAAAAAGAGTTCACTTGGTTCACTTTGGCTATCTAGGTTGACTCTTTTTGTCATGTGGGCAAAAGAATCTCACCTCAAACTTTCTACACCACGCTTGAAATTTCTGTTTGGATGTTTGTGTATTTTTAGAGAGACAAAATCAATCTCAATTTAAAAGTCTTCCAATGAAATTTCCATATCTCCTGTTAAGGTTATGCATAGATACAACTCAAGTTGTGTGAGCCCTTTATGCGGAGCAGTTTCAGCCAGTTCAATCCTCTCTTGCATCACTATTCCAAATGGATAATTTCCCAGGTCTGACCACATGATAAAGAATAATTGAGTTACTGATAATGCCTATTCTATGAAACCTGCTAACTAACCATGTGCATGCCTTAAGCCTGTCCCACTGAGAAGTGTGTTAGTTTAAACTGCCTCTACAGTGGATTTCATTTTCATTAGGAGCTAAGCTGGCAAAATTTACTCTGCAGCTGCATTATGCTAAGGACACATGCATGGTTAGGCACCAGCCATTACTGTGGCTTAGCTGACAATCAGTGGCTTTATTAACTGTGTGCATTCACTCATGCACCTCAGCCCAAAAGGAGTGGGTGGAAAAGACCTAATATTGATATTGTTATCTCATTTAGTTGTCCCTGGACACTTTTTATAAGCTAGAGGAGGCCTTGAATGCACTTCAGAAGTCAGTTTACTGCACTATTTAAAAGTGAAGGGCAAACAGAGGCAAAATTTACATTTCTCCACCCAGAAACAGGACCTCTAACTTCAGCTTTTTCTGTTAGGGAAAGCAGCCTGTGAACCTCAAAGGTCACAAGTGTTTGCAACAGCAGCTTAATGTCTCATCCAGAAAAAGGACTTTTTCTGTAGCTTAGCCACCTCCTAAAATCACATGGGGGCACTGCTCTGAGGGCTGTGACTGCTTTGCCTGTGTGATCTCATGGAATCAGAGCCTGGAATGGCATGTAAAGTGACAGGCTGACCCAACAGATGGTTTCATTAGTACTGCACAGGTCATGACAGCCTGCAGTAGCCCATGAGCATATTGAGACCTGAGTGCCAGGACATTGGGAAAGCAAAGACAAGTTGACAAAATCACCAGAAGAAAAGTAGTATAAATAGGAAAGCATAAGAAACCTGCAGGCAGACCTGATTTTCTGCTGGTGTGCACACCTGCCTCTCCAACACACCAGTGACCAAGTGCCTGACATGGACTCCAACAAGTGCTCAAAACCATGAAATGTTTGGAGGTCTCTGCCTTTGCTGTCATTCCTAATCATTTGCAGGTAGTTTACAAAAGGGATATTTATTCAGGAGCTCGGTGTCTGTCAGTGCTTTGCAGCCTGACTGAACCAGCCTCCCCAAGTCACAGCCCCATAAGCCCCATTCAGCAGGGGCCCATGATGTTTCATGGTGCGTTGTATGGAGCAGGGACTGCTCCTAGCTCTGTCTGTGCTGCAGAGGATTGCAAGTGGCTGGTGAAAGGGAGTCCTTCGCCCCAGAGGAAACAGGAATATTTTCAAGTGGAGTGAAATGGAGGGCCACTGTATGGATGGAAGTGCAGCTCAGGTCTTGCAAGAACAGAGCATCTTAATGCAGTCAAGAAACACCAAATGGGAAAAGAAAATAAAGGAAAAGGGCAAAACCCTCATGGTTTTCCCAGGAGAAAAAAAGAAACCATGAGAACACATTTTGACATCTATCATGGACAAAATATAGGGGAAATCTTTGAACTAGAGAGAAGTAACTTTTGGTAATCTGGGTATAAAAATGGAAGATTTCTACTCTCATGGGATGAAACCCTGGAGTTCAGCAGAAACTTGCAGCTAACATCCAGTTGCACTGGAAAAAAAAATTTACCCACTACTGGTTATCAACCCAGCTAGGCCTACATGCCTAGTGGAGAAAACTAGCTCAAAAAAATAGTCTCTGGCAAGGCTTTTCCACTGCTGAATGTGAATGCCATTGATCTGCTGAGCTTAATTAAACTGTCTGCCTGTTTCAGCTTGCACAATTTAGATAAGAAAATGACTCTTCGTCCCAGACTCAGAAAGAAGCAACTCACTCTCTTCCTTATGTGGTGTGAGCCCGTCGTTGTCCTGCTGCCCAGTTTGTAACACTGAGCTGCCTGGACTCAAATCGAAAGCTGCTCCCACCACAGACCAGTATTCTGTCTTGCTTCTCCTCTAGATGGCAAGCTCTCCTTAATTTTGGAAGGGGAACGACCACAGTGATTGCTGCTGGCTTTTGCAATCATTAATTTGCAGCACAAATTTAGTTTCTAATTTTGAATCAACCAGACCCAAGAAAATAGATCCCAGGAATGGCAATGGAAGAGGAGGGAAGGGGGGGTTCAGTGGGGACATACATGAGTTTCACAGATTCCTGGCGAGTGAAAATGGGAATTAACATTGATACACCACATACATTGGGAAGAGCAGTCTGGCCCCTGCAGCTGGGTGCTGTAGATCTCCAGGAATTCCTTCTCCAGGAGGGCTACATAGTTCTGCTTAGGTGCTTCAGTTATGATTGAAGCAAGAATAAACCTGAGCTTTTATTTATTCCTTCATTCATTCATTTTGCCAGTGAGAGGAGCCTCAAGCAAGGAGTCATGGATCCCACTTTCTCAGTAGACAGCAAGTTCTCCTGTTCTTCACTTGACAGCCCATCCCCATGGGTTTACCTATCATCCTGTTTCAAAGTCTATTTCTCCTTTTCAGCTGCCATCTCCTGCCAAATGTTTTCTATTCTCTTTTTTCAACCACAGTCTAGCCCTGCCACTCCAGGAGCTGGGCTTTGAACCTTGTGGATACTTTCCATCTCAGGATACTCTGGAAATCTGCATGATTTTTAACCCTTGCAGCTATGCACCCCATTTCCAAACCCCACCTCTCTGTCCAATTCTCATTTTCCCTAAACATTCAGATCCAAAACGTGGTCAGCACTTTTGCAGAGCACTTTGGCAAAGTCACAAATAACCATCTCTCAGCTACCTTTCAATATCATATGCTCCACAAGATGCAAATATTTGAAGTCCTAAGAAATGAAGAAAGTTTGTTGGGTCAGTTCTTAACCATCCCCCCTTTCCCAGAAGCACAGGGCCTTGGGGGAGGAGAGTGGGCTTCCAGGGAGGGATTTATCTGCCTAAAGTGATTGTCTACAGTGCAGTAATCAGTATCTGAGCCAGCCACCTGGGCTGCAGTTGCAATCAGTGGAGAGTTGTCAGCAGAGTTCAGGGAATCTAGGGTACTTCCTAAAGTGGTGACCCACACTAGTTAAAAGTGTGGCACTCCCTAAACTGCCCATAAAGAGAGCCTGGACACTCTGCTTACATGGAAACTCATACCACAAGCAGAGTTAGGGAAGACAAATCTCATTTTTTGTGCCTCAAGTCAGCTGAGGTGACATTTTTATTTTATCTATTTATTGGAATTCAGAATATTTCAGGCTTCCTCTTTGTGGAGGAAACGGAACAGCCTTTGGCATGACTAGTGAGACTTCCTCCTTCCTTTCTTCTTAAAAGCTTTTAGAAATTAATTCTCAGCCCCTCTAGTGGAATTTTTAAATTTAAAAAATAAAAGAAAGTGAGAAAAGACCTCTGGAAAATAAGGAAAGAAGGTAAATGTAGTATTTTTCAAATCAGAATTGGGTGAACATAATGTCTTATGTGTACTCTTGATTAAAAACCTAGGCAGAAATATGAGGTTTCAGAAAGGAACTCATTCTTCTTTCATTTTTGGTATGATGAGGGGCATGAGGAGACCCAGCTGAATATCTGTGTTTGCTGTCTTATCTAGCACTGCAATATTTTCCTATGGCAAGTGAAACACCATTTGTCTTTTCTTAATCATCTGTTCTCGGGATAGAGAAAGAACAAGTAATTTCCAGACTATATAGAGTCAGCTTGATAAATTGCTCCCCTCCCCTGTGAAATTTTTACCAGTTTCCTTTATGTTGCTATGTTGGTACCAAAGGAAGGTGCTAGGCATGTTCCTGGATGAGAACATGTTCTCAGGATAACAGGAATTTCAGAGTGCACACACAGTGACTTCTCTGTTCATGACACAGTCAGTGGAAGTGTCTCCATTTTCAAGCAGCTGAGCCAATGGTCTTCTATTAGAGAGACTGATTTCTTATGGTTCATGTAATCTGTTAATAAAATATAAAGTTAATAAAAGAATCAAAATTAAAACTGCTTGTGCTAACAAGTGCTACCTTGTCAGTATATTCAGGCTACAAGGAAGCCACATTCAGACCTACGGAGATTTAATAGAGCTGTGCTGGAAAGGAAAGGGCCAAGGAATGGGAAGGTCTGGAGCTCACAGTGATGCATTAGAGTGCTCCTGTTGAGGTGTTACAAAAGGCAGTGAGCAGCTGCTTTGCAAAATGCAAAAGCACATCAGCTCATGGCATCTCAGCTTTGATTTTCTGAAGGTCTTGCTCAGCTGTATGTGAGCTTTTAGTTGCAGATGATGTTCAGTTATCAGGTGATTGTTATCTAGTCTTCAAGTCATAGAAGATTTGTACTTTAAATATTTGTTAGGACTCCAAGAAGCTGTCTTATTTTGTATGTAAAGAAAAATATATTAATGAAAGAAATGAAGCTGTGCGAAAAGTGCCAATGGTTGATCTCAATTTAAACAGAGACCCCCACTAGTAATTACATTATTATGAGCACATTGCTGTAGAGCTCTTATTACTCATGGGAAGCTATTATTTTTATTAATTGATATGTACTTAATAATTTCAGCCATGACTCAATGCCTGTGTCCCAGAGATTGTATGAGTGCAGAGGAAAAAGACATAAGTCAGAGGGAGAGGGTATAAGGCTGCCTTTTCCCAAATTTGCCTTTATATTTACAGGTGATTGGGAATTATCCTACTAGGATATGCTAGCTTTGCAGAACTAAAATTTGCATTAGGCAAAACATAAGTTTTGCATGAAAATGTTGAGGGGTTTTTTGGGAACTGAAAATGTGGTGGGTACCTGCTGATCTGGGAATCCAGTTACATGTCCAATTGCTCTCACTGGTACTTGCCAAGGAGGCATTCTGTCTTACATCTGAACTGGAGGCCCAGGGTAGCAGAAGGGGTGAACAGGACAGTTGCAGATAAATCAGCTTTCCTAGACATTGTGAGGCCCAGTACCTCCACTACAATCACCTCTGGGAATGGGTGGATAAGGGAATTAGCCTTGTTAATTACTTGGTGAGGTGGAGGGGTTAACTATTAATCCCACCTGACAATATTGTTTTTCTGAAACCCTGTTGTTTTCTGTGGAGCAGAAATTTCACTGATGGCCAAGTGTACAGCACAAACCTTGCTCTTTACCATGCCAGTTACTGCTGACTGACTGTGTTGCAATGCAGGCCAGCAGGTACATGGCTTAAGCATTCATCTCAATTGATCCATCATATCTCTGCAAACATCTCCAAATCCAAATTGATTACCTTTATTGCTGTCTCAGGATAAACCCTACACAAGCTGGTCTTTCAGTGATTTGTAAATGCATACCTCTCCATAGGCTGTTTATCTGACATGTCCTATGGAATTAATGAGGTTTATTCCCAGCTGACCAATTTGCATTAGTGCCACCTTTACCCAGTTGCAGGATATGCTTGAGCTGACCCTCCACAATTAATCATGCCCATCAACACTGATTGTGCAACATTCACTCAGTCCCATTAACCAGCTGGCAACTGTTGATTCCTAATAGGTGGGGGTACTCATTGTAATCCCTGTGAAAAAAAGCAGAAATTAAATCTCACATGATATTTTTTCTATGCATGTACCTTACAAATACTCTGGGCTTAAATCTGGACTAAAATGGAGGTAATTTCTCATGCACACAGCACTCTCAATTTTGACTAGAAAACTCCAACATTTAGACTCATCCACACATTTTTATTTACTTAATTCAGAGGCGAAATGAAAAGATTTTACCAGCAGAGCTGTTATAGCTGAGAGAGAGAGAGAGAGAGAGAGAGGGATGGCCTTCTCCAGGGTGTGCCTTATGTCACTAAAAATCATACCAAGAGAGGTACCTGTTCCTTTCCACTCATGACTCTTGAGTTTAAAGAGAATAATCATAGGCCAAAATGGGTAGGAATGGCCTAAGAAAGGGCAGAATAGAAATCTCAGGAAATCTTCATAGGCGTGAAGATTCCAAATGAAAGAGGATTTCTGAAGGATGAGAAAAGGCAACTTTGCTAGTGAGGAATAATCTTGCTTAAGATGGGTTTTGAGTTACCTGTATTCCACATCAATCATTAGCCTAAATACATGGTCTGGTGACATTTCAGATGCCCTGCCTTGCCCAGCCTAACCTTCAGCTGCTGGAGAAGGGCACAGATTTCATGTAGTTTATATGTCACATCTAGA
The DNA here is from genome assembly GCF_028018845.1 of Melospiza georgiana. Classification (NCBI taxonomy): domain Eukaryota; kingdom Metazoa; phylum Chordata; class Aves; order Passeriformes; family Passerellidae; genus Melospiza; species Melospiza georgiana. The sequence continues at coordinate 145,070,501 of NC_080430.1, read as the reverse complement.
AGACTGACTACATCTCACATCTAGAAGACTGACCACATCTGTCTACTTCAGATACAGAAGGGCATCTCAAATGGCATCAGATACTTGGATTTAGGTAAATCAAATCTGCTTGAGAGTTATGTAATATCAAAAGGTTAAAGAATCCTTCAGAGTAGAGGAGATGCCCTGGTATTTGGGTTCTTTTGGACAGGTGAATTGTTTGTGTCCATCCTCCATGCCACAGCCTACTGTAGAGAATATTCTCCTGCCATAATATTGAGTGACTGATTCATCTCTGGGCTCATCATACTGCGATTATGAAAGGTGTCTGCTCACATATCCAGTTCTGTGTGGGTTGAATTACTCAGGTCTCAAAGACTGATCAGAAAAAGACAAAGGGATAAATGTGTATTCTTTAAGCATGGTCCTGTGGGGTGACTTTGTGTCAGTTGCACTCAATTATTCAAAATTTTTTCAGTTATTCATTCAGTTATTCAAAATTCAATCAGTTAAAATTTAAACCACGTCCTCCAACATAGTTAAGAAAAAGAAAAATTATTCCCTTCTTCTGATTTTATTCTTTCTTCTACATTTCCTCTCCTTTTCCTAGCAAGATCCTTTTTGCAGGGCATTGTCCTTTTTGCCAGGGTGTTGCTGCTTTTAATGGTGTAGGAGCCAGTCTTTGGCTGTTGGATTAACCCAAAGTTCAGGGCCTTACTGCTTATTTCACTTAAAAGGAAAAACTAGGGATGTGTGATGTTTCTCTTTATTGTAATCTGCTTATACCAAGGGGAGATGAGGTCCTTGTTGGTCGGATCAATAATAGCTACTGAAGATGCTCAAAACATATCAGGCACCTGTCTTTGAAGCTGCTGTGAAGCTGCCAGCTGCAGGCACATCTGGATGGAGCCTAGACACATCTGTACAGGCAATGGTTAAGTTTCCATTGGAGAAGTTAGATTTCCTAAAATAGATTCCTAAAATCAATGCCTTGAGTAGCCTCTGTCACATACAGTATCTCCTCTGACAACTTATTTCTGCATCAGCATTTGCTCCCTCTTTGCAAACTTAGTTCCATAGTTTTCTCTGGGTTGGGTCTGGCTATTTTTACTTCATTTTCTGCCAACCTTTCTCACAGAACACATTACTCAGTGAAAGCCTCCTGGTCCCCACATGCTTTAAATACACCTGTGACAGGAGCAGGCTCATGTACCCATGAGGTGGTGGAGGTTGCAGTTACTTGTCTTTTGAGGGAGACTTGGTCCAAATCAGCACAAACTGCTCCTCTTGAGCAGTGTTTTCCACAAAAACATGGGATAAAATGTGGCTTCAGCTCTCCCCCCACCCCCCCATTAACTGTGTTGAACTTATTGGCAGTGTTTTCTGCTAGCAAGGTCAGTAACAATGTGTATTAGTGTATTTTATATTCATGCATCTGTGTGTATCACATCATTCTTTCTTCACCCCAATAAGTTCACTTTCCCAAGCACATATTCAAATGTGCTTGACTACAGTGTAGTATCAAGTCAAGCCTTTGAAAGTCTGAATGCAAAATTTTGAAGAAAAAAAAGCAGATCTGCTATTTAAGTAGAAAAGCAATAATTTCTCTTTTTTTTACTAAACTGTTAATTTCATGATTGCCCAAATGGTTTTCACTGGTACATGAAAATTAAGTCCAGAATTATTTGGTTGACAGCTACATGGCTAGCAGACTCCAGCAGCTTACCAAGGCTATGAGAATTGCTCTACAGAAGTGTAGCCACCTCACCATGTGAAAAAGAGTCATGCAGAAAGATGGAGGAAACATGGATCTAAGAAGACTCTCATGTGTGTAACAATGAAGTAATTAATTAGTAGATTGAGGCTACCAGTCTAAAAGTGTGGGTTTTTTCTTTAAAGATGACTCCAAGAGCTGTGTTAATTGAGGGGTGTGTGTGGGGAATAAACAGGTCCCTGAAGCAGTGAGGTGACATTACTGCAATGTCTACACTGCCACCCAAGCTCAGAAGCTCTGCAGTGCTCAAGTGCAGTGATGATTATGCAACATTTCACTCCATAATTGGTGCATTTCAGGGGTAAACATGTTCCTGGCTTATGACAGAAGCTGGATTAATCTTGCTTTGGCTTAGATGTCCACGGTGTAGAAGCCCATCCATACCAGCCAGTCACCCAAGGCTTTTTCCTAGTTGATGGAGAGAAATAATACTTTTCAGAATCTTATTCCTGTGATGGATTTTAAATGTCAGCTTTACTGTGAGATAAATTGTGCCTCAGAAGAACCTGTTTCTCTCCACTGGTGATAAAGGAAATCTAGGTGGTTAGCTCAGAAGTAAACAACTACAAGGAACTAACTGGAGTGCTGTCTGACAGAATATGCAGAAAGCATGAATGTGATGGCTTCAAGCTGTGTGTGTTCTCTGCACAGCCACATTCTTCTGGCAATGGACCCCTTTCCATTTTGTTGTGATTGTGATTAATGACACATTTTCTGCCAAGTAAATTTCATCTGGGCCATTTGCTGACCTTTGCATCCCATATTTGCACTTCAGTCTTCATTTTTAATTGGATTGATTTTGGTCTTAGTGAACTTTTCATTTGGAAAGCAGAATTTTGACTTGACCTGCAAGTATCAACCCCTTTTACAAAGTCAAGCCCAGTGCTGCAATAACATTGATCTGACCTTGTTATCAGTTACTCTACAAATAATCTGCTAACTAATCCATTTCCTAAATAATTCATTCTCACTAGTCTAGTTTTAGCAGCTTTCAGTAATTCTCATGCTTCTTTTGAAGTGTGCTGTCAGTTTCCAGTGCCTTTGGAGCTGCCACATCCAATACTGGGGAAGATTTCAGTCTAACTTCCCTGCAGTAAGGCTTGCTTCCAGGTACAATTAGAAAAATGACAATCATTCTTTCTACTTCTGTGCCTCAAAGAAAGAACCTGAATTTCTTGCATCATGCTGTCAGAGTTATAAAAGTTCACTGCTTCTATTATGTCTGATACCTGTCATTATACAGCGTCCTCTTCAAAGTGCGTAGAAATTTATGAGTGCCAATAAACGCTAGATATATCAGACTGGGAGGATTTTGCTGATCAGTTCAGACCTTGGAATCAGATGTAAGGAAGGTGCATGGAACAGCCAGTTTGCCCCATTCCTGACTGTCCACATCTATGACAATTTCCCAATGGTTTTGTGTATCAATGCCCTCCAGGAAGGAAGCCCAACAGCCATCAAAACCAGCATGATGTAGAAAGTGAGATAGAGAGGAGAACAAGAAAATGTGCAGAAGAGATCAACAACATCAATTATGTTCTGTAGCCACAGAACTGAAAAACGGAGAGGCTGAGGATGTTTGGACCACAAGATGGAGAACCAGAAATTGCTTAAGTTGTCTGCTTCATGAAAGATCACTAGATATGTGAAGGTATGAAATCACTTACACAGCAATGAAAAGAAAGCATTGTAGTGAAAATTGCTCAGCATATGAAAAAGAGGATTCATCTCACTAAAATGTAAGTGAAAAGTCAGCCATCAAGCATGGCCAGCTCCCTTGTAGTCAGTGGAAAAGTGGTTACTAGGATTAGCAGAGTTTAGGGTGCACTACAGTATTTTCAAGGAGACTCTGATATTTGGCCAAGTGTATTTCATCTGGCCTCACTCTTTCAGGATTGAATAATTCCATGATGCCTTGGGCATTTACCATTACAGAGCAAGCCAAGTACTGTCCTCACTGTATAACCAATTTTTAAATGTTTATTTCCTGCATTGTAAATGGAACCTTCATGTGTTCTTTGCCAAACACACTGACTTGAATTTTATTCAATTAGTAATGAAGAAGCATGGAATACTGAAGACCAGGAACTTTGGTGATTTTATGCACCAATGTTTGGCACTTCAACAGCAAGCAAACACTGGTTTCCTACAGACATAGTTACACACTGGTGGGGCAGAACCAAAGTCAACAAACATCTTAATTACCCTTGGTACCATATCCACAGGTATCACATTACAGCCCATGTACTTCAGAGAAAGCCGCAGCTTAGCTGCAAGGAGACCAGAGCCTTTGCATCAAGCAAGGTCAGAAGTCAAAGGAAATGCCAGTGGAAGCAGTAGTCACAGTAAAGGAGCTCAATAAACCCCTCACCTTCTTGTTTACTCTTGATTTCTCATTTATTGTATAATAAAGGCAAATCTAAATGCATAAAGCACAAGAAGCAGCTGGAGTGTGTTTGTTCAGGGGGACTCAGCTGCTGAGGAGACAGGAACTGGGTTAATCAAACCTCACTGCTGTTCTGCTCCTCAGTGCCCTGAGGCCATGCATGCAGTAGCTGGATTAAGTCCTCACATTCAAAGTGATGGACAGGATGTCTATGAAAGCACCATGGGAGAAGGAAAAAGTTGCCACTAATATTAAGTATATAAATAAAGCCAATGGATGAGATTAATACAATTGCATGTCTAGTGAATGTGCGTGGTTTCTTTAATTGAATGTGGGACCTAGATAATGCTGGATTATTGCTTGACAGCTGCATAACCACCAGGCTGCCTTCCCACCTTCCTGTAGCCAGCTGGGACAACTCTTGATCACAGCTATGCTGGTATAGTCTTTCTGTCTTAATGGGTTTAACTCAGATCATAGATTAATGCAGCTACAATAGGGCCCAGATTTACTGGGGCAGATCCTTGAATAGATGTGGTCAGGGCACAATTGTTTTGGCATGAGGTCTTGTGGTGTGAGTGGCTGGAGCATTGGGCAGCTGCCTTTGCAGGCTTTTTACCAAGGTCCAGCTGCCCTAGAAGCTGTGGTCCTCACCCTGACCATTGTCCTGAACCTCGTTTGTGTGTCATCTGCTCTGATCGGTGTCTCATCCTCTGCCACCACTGCCATTGTAAACAGGCTGACACTATCAACAGTCTGTTTCTGTTCTGCTTGAGATGTCACCATGGACCATCCCAGGGATTGCCAGGAGTTGCATCCTGATTGACAGAGATTTCATCATTATGGTGCTCATGTATGGTGCAAATCTAAAGCAATGGATATCCCAAATGCATTTTCTTTGGGTTAGAAAAGGTTATTTTTTCTCTGTCTCTCTGGTGATTCTTCATTCCTTGTAACTTTCCATCCTGAGTGACCCCAGGGGTAGCTTCTGGGATGGAACATGTATGACATGTCCTTACCGAAACCCGAGCTCAGCAGCTGGGCAGAGAGTGGTACAGGCTCTCAGTTAAATCTGGTGCTCTGCCATCTTTTCTTCTGTGGCCTTGGACATTCCCCTTATACACCTATAAATCACAAATATGCTGGGTGTCTGTCAGATACCCTGTTCACAGCCTACTCCTCACTCCTGCTGGTGCCTCCACACTCAAGGAGGGTTGAGAGAGCTGAGATCCTATTGCACTTGGGCTGAGCAGAGAGCAGAGAAGTGACAGCCATGATTAAAGCAGCTGCTCTGGGGAAGTGATCTGAAGGTGATATCTTAGGGACTCTGAGGTGCTCAGGTGCTGCACTGACTGGTTCTAAACACTGAGAATTTACCTAAAGCTTCACAATGTTTATGTGGATTAAATGATTAATTGTAATAGTAAATTGCCCATTTAGTTGTGCAACTATTTCAAATAGCCTGTTATATACTAAATCACACACCTGCTTTCAAGTCAGTAATAGTTACTTCCATTTTCTGCTCTCTCAGTGTAACTCATTGGCATAAACAGATCCATCCCAATGACTAGATTTATCCTGGTACACAATCTGACTTTTCAGATTACTTAATTACTGAAAAGAAAGCTGATACTCAGACTAACTGCAGAATTATGTCCTTAGTCTTACAGAAGGAGATGGTGGTTGTTTATCAGTACCTCATAGAATTAAAGCTGTATCTTATGTGTTATATGTTAAATACAGTAATTCAGCAAATAGTCTGGGTTTCAGAACCTGGGATGGAAGTGCTTACATGTAATGCTCACCACAGAAAAACACAGAATGGGCAAAATTACTATTTTTCTACATTCACAAAAGTTTTTAAAAATTGGCAAAGCTGCTTTGAGGTCACCTGTAACAAGTTCCAATTCCCAGAAGCATGTGGGAGAATTTTCAAAGTCAAAAATCAATGGCTATGAAATTACTCATTAGTCTAGGAGAGTGTATTTGCCTGTTTTCACAGTTAACATTCATCTTCCTATAGTAATAGTGGCATAGACAATTTGACACAGTAAAGTTGATCTATAAGTGCTTTAATTAAAGCTCTGACAGCAAATTAGAATCTTTTTCCACTTACAGAGCAGACAGAATTCATCTCCCTCTCACCTGAGGACTCAGGTTTAGAGGAAGACCTCAGGACTGACACAGTCTGGGAGGTACATTAGGAGAACAAACACTCATCAAACTCTAAGCTGATGCTGTTGTGTTTTCTCTCCCACAATGTAGTTATGGTTTGGATGCTTCTTGGACATTAAGAATCATCACCTCTTTAGAAAGGTCTCTGGACACTTCAAAGTGCTGGTATGTAGGAGTTGGGAGGAGATTTTTTATCTGGCTAACACAAAGGTAAGAGATGAGAACAGCACCCTGTGTGAGCAAGGCATGGAAGATGCACAGAGAGAGGATATAAAAAAGAGAAAATGTCACATCTTTAGTAAGGAATCTTTGATTTTTTTCCTCATGCTAGACTAAGGTAGTAGCCCAGAGGAAGGACAGGGTTATTACAGGCTTTGACAGACTCCAAACCAATGCTCAGGAAAGAGAAGGAAAGTAAGGCAACAGTTCATTGCAAATTTTATTGATTTCTGTGGCTCTGCTGTGCCATGGAAGACACAGCCCATGGTTGAGCAGGCTTCAGATGGAGGCCAAGGTAGCTATCCAAAGTACAGAGGTGGAAGTGACAAAACTGCAGTTTGGGGAGAGATGGCCTTGGTCTTGCAGAAGCATTAATGTCTCTGTGAGAGGCAGGTGCAGCTCAGTGCAGCAGAATGGAGGGAAATCCCCAGCAGTACCATCAAGTCCTGATGTACCTTTCCCCTAGGGTTGCCACCCTCCTGGCAGCTCTTCCTCTTCCACTGCTGACCAAAAGTCTGTGGATGTTGTAGAGTTGCATCTGCTGAGAAGGCAGAGCCTGGGAGCCCTGGTTCCTGGCTGCATTCCTTGCTCTTGCACCCCATGGCATGGCAGGCACACCTTCAGCTCTGCCAGAGGAACGGGCTGGGGACAGGGTATGTAGGGCCGTGACAGAATTCTGCAAGAGTTTTGTCTTCCTGAGTTATTTAAGTGATGCTGATGCCCAGAGGAGTTCTTCTGCTTCCTGTGGCAACATGAACTTTAATGATGAGAAATGCTTTACTCTGTGAGTTTAGAGATCCCACCTTTCACTGATTTAGGCACAAGTGGTGTCTGTCTGTTTCCACTGACTGGAGAGGGCATCTACAAGGGTGTGGAAAGACACTGAAGAGCTTATAATCCTGAGAAAAAGCTAATATCAATCAAAATGAATAATCAAACATTTGCAATCATAGGAAGGAGCATCTTAACTCCTAGGAGTTCAAGGAGAGACTTAGGTGGTCTGTAAGAAGATGCATATCAGTCTCCTGCCTTATCAACTAAACTAAACTGGGATCAATGGCTGTAATTCAACTTTCTCTGTTCCCAGTTTTCTGTTTCCAGTTTTCCCTATGAAAAAGCAAGTATAAAGTATATTTATTTCTTACAGAAATCTGTAATTTCTGCGTTCTTACAGTGGCAGACCTCTGGTGAGATGGATGCTAATATTTTAATTGAGCTTTGATTTGAGAAGTGATCTGAGAATTGGCAAGCTGTAACACCATACACCTTTGCTGTCAAAAATTCCCTCTGCAGGTTAGCTCCCTCTTTCTCTCCCTCTCCCCCCCCCTCTCTCTCTCTCTCTCATCTTTTTTTCAGCCAGGGTAGAAAAACCCTAGGAAGCCACCAAGGCTCATGCCTAATTTTCACAAAGTGTGAGGCCATGGTGGTTAACCTACAAGAAGGAATCATGAATCTTTTCTTAGTCTGGCATCTCCTTTTGGGACCCACTCAGCAGCTTGGTTTTGTACTTATTTATAGAACATTAATTTTCAGTCAGGAAAGAACTAATTGTTTACTATTAGCATAACACTCAATTTGAAATAATTAACAAGAATTTTTTTCTTGCACTAATCATAATCTAAGTCTAAAATATATCCCCGAAGTCCATTAAAAACCAAGAAAAATCCACTGTTAATTAGCAAATTGCTCTATTACAATAGCTGTGAGTTTTAACAAGTTCAACCAAGGACTATGCAACATTATACAATAAATCTCCTGGTTTGTCATATTTGAGAGTTACTAATAAAGAGGATAATTTAGCATTATAAAAGTGCTTACTTTGTCTGGGAAGGCCTCACAGTATGTCAGTACTGTATAAATTCACATGATGGCAGATCAGAAGAGAGATATAAATTGTCTGGTTGGGTAAATTAACTGAGGATTGATTCTCTCTGTTTTAATTTAGCATCAGAATGCTAGAAAACTTCTAAAAGCAGATGGGCTATTGATCCAATAAGAGGGTAATCAGTGCATCAAAACAGGGAGAGGACAAGAATGGGTACTCTTGAGGCTCTTCAGCAATTGCTGCTTTAGACAGAGAGCTCTTATTCACAGCAAGTGAGGAGGGGCAAGAGGAAATTGGGGGAGGAGAAGCTGCTTTGGGACAAACCCTTAGCCATGTAATTGAAGCTGAAAAAATATATCTAGGAGAGGAAATGTAAAATTTAGAGGGAAGATCTTAAATCATAAGAGTATAGGGGAAGGAAAATCTTGCAATCACTCACTGAGGACACAGGATCCATCAATGTCCATCCTGTCTGCAGGGCACTAATTGCCATGTCCATGAAAGGAGCTTGAGAGACCTGAGGGGATGGGCTCCCAAGAAACCAAGAGTTTTCTGCTGTGTGAGGTCCAAGTCCTGGCATGAACTTCCATGACAATTTACTTGTCTCTGAAGCTTTTGAAGGTATGGAAATAATTAATGATCTGGATCTGATTGTGTCTCTTTGGCTCTGGAAGCAGAGCATTTCTGTGTCCATGTTAACCACACAGAAATGATGCTGTCCGGTGGGAGGCTGTGTTTCAGGCAGAGTCAGAACGTTCTGACTCCTGGCACAACACTGTTATGTGCACTGCCCTAAAATCAGCATAGGAGCATCACTTTTTGAGAAGAATAGGGAGGAGAAGAATAAAATTCTAGTGTTTAGCCAGCAGTGCTTAACACAGGTCCTGGAGGGAATCCAGGAGTACTTAAAGCAATATTTTTGTTTCCTTCATCTCAGTTACTTTCCCGACATAGCTTCTCTCTGTCAAAACTTGGATGACCCAGACGGGGCTCTGTCTTGTTCATACCCTCGTAAATCTGTAGTCCTAATACAGCACTTGGGGAATATTTGGGGAACCCTGTACCCCATTTTCAGACAGTGCACCCTACTATGCTGTGTCTGTGCTACAGATGGGGGCTGTGGGAGTGTGGTGTTTGATTGATGAACCAGAATGAGACTGGCCTATGAACCATAGACTTCCTCAGTGATTTTAAGTAAATCACTGTCTCTTTCTGCTATTTACATAAAAACTGAATGAAAATTTCTTTTCCCTTAACCCTTGTGTGGCTGTTTTGATTATAAGCCTTTCTAGGAAGATAGGCTTTCTCATTCTGTAGAATGCATCACACAAGAAAGTCTGTCAACACTTAGTTGTCCCTCAGTTGGAGAGTTAGCACCATTTCACACATCCCTGGGTACACTGCAGACCATGGTCTGCTGGAGGTCCTGCATCAGACCTGTCAGCCCCCTTTGGACATCCTGGATGCCTTTGGGCTCCTCACAATTCCCCAACTCACAGCTTGTTTGCTGTAGTGGATCCATTAATAGTCATCAGTTCACTTATTTGTGTTTCTAAACACTTCTGAGGCATAAATTTGGTGAATGAAGTTTGATGTTTGATCCTTGGAAGTGCTCAAGGACAGGTTGGTTGGGGCTCTGAGCAACCTGGTGTGCAAGGTGTCCCTGTCTGTGACAGGGAGTTTGGAAACAGATAATCTTTAAGGTCCCTTCCAACCCAAACTATTCTGTGATACTCAGATAAATCTTACAAAACAATAACTTGAGGAACTTGGTGACATTTAGCCATTTTTTATGACATTGAACTAATTCCAAAGTATTTACTGACTCTATGATGCTTCCAATGGGTTCCAGTGACTCCCAAAGTTTGCTCATAATGGATTTCTTTTAATTGTGATGTATTCATACAGCTAGTGAGCCATGCCTCAGCATTGCTGTGAGCTGCTTCCCAGTCACCAGAATACTCTTGGAATGGATGGAATGGCTGATGCTCAGAACATTGATATTAGGAAGACTGTAGGATGTTTTTACTTGTTTTGGATTCAGGACCATCCCAACCCCTTTGAGTAATTGTGCCATTGGCATCAGCTCTTCCTTTTCTTCCCTCCAACACCCAGAGGAGGAGCCATCATCATACATAGGATTAAGGTCTCTGTGAACCAAAAGCAGGTGCTCTCCTTACCACAAAATTCTGTGTTTGTGCTGGGCAGCCATAAAATGAGTACAATTTGCTCTGATCTGGGTATTCTGAACCAGCTGCTCCAATATTGCTGGTTCAGAAATGGCTATGTAAAGAACAAGTGAGCAGGGTTGGAGATGCTCCCTGTAATTCTGAGGTTTTCCCCTATCTGGGGACGTTCAGTTTGTGGTATCACCAGAGGAAGTGATTTCATATCACAGGGACTCTGGGAAGGAGAACTAAAACCTACTTCCTTCCTTGGGATCAAGCTAAATGCTCCTGCCTGAGAGACATCAAAAAGCTTTCTCTTATTTTGTTAAGTGGCAAGGGTGCAGTTCATTGAAACTAAAATACTGTGCTTGTTAATGTGTTGTGGATTTGAGTCTACAGCTGACACACAGGCAGTAAGAATGCTTAGGAGTTCCCTGAGGAGTGGAAAACATTTTTTGATTCAGCATTTTTTAATATTATAATCTCAAAACATTAAAATGCTTTTTAGAAATTTCAAATTTCTTTGACAAATGAAGTTGTATTTATACCTACATTAAAAATTCCAGTCTGAGTTTGCAAGGAAAATTTGAGTATTAACGAGCTGAAAGCCGATAAATCCCTACCCTAAAGCCCAAACCTTTAAACTACCCTTTAATTTTTTATAGGATTTAGAGTTGTAATAACTTTGAAGTAGGTTGATAATGCCATGTAGACAGAATGTAAACCTTTTCCTTCTGCTGCTGGCTGACTCAGCAGCTTGTCACTCTGCTGGTTTCTTACCACTCTTTTCCTTTTCACTGTGTTGACAACCTGTGTGCTCACCTGTGACAGTGTTCACAGGGGTTTTCAGGTGAGGGAAGAGATGAGAATGTTGACTCCATGTTCAGAAGGCTTGATTTATTATTTTATGATATATATTACATTAAAACTATACTAAAAAGAATAGAAGGAAAAGTTTCTTCTCAGAAGGCTAGCTAAGCTAAGAATAGAAAGGAATGAATAATAAAGGTTTGTGTCTCGGACAGAGAGCCCGAGCCAGCTAGGCTGTGATTGGCCATTAATTGTAAACATCCAAGATGGGCCAATCACAGATGCACCTGTTGCATTCCACAGGAGCAGATAACCATTGTTTACATTTTGTTCCTGAAGCTTCTCAGCCTCTCAGCAGGAAAAAATCCTAATGAATGGATTTTCATGAAAAGATGTCTGCAACACTCACTTGAAAACTCCATTAGCTGGCAGGGAGATGTCAGAAGAGAATTCTGAAAAGTCTGTGGTCCAGATGGGGAAGGGAGATGTTATGACCTCAATTCTAAAGGCAGTGAAGCCAAAGGACAGTAAAAAATGTAGCAGATTCAATGTTAAAATCCCCCTTGCACTCATTCCCCTGTTCACTGATGGTTGCGCCTAAATGTTCCTGCCAAAACTAGTAGGGTAAGGTTTACTTTTCAATTGTTTTAGCTGTCAATAAAAGACATTTGAAAAGGGTGAAATTGAAATACAGATTTTAAAGGGCTTTCTCTGGGGGCAAAAAGTTGCTTGTGTTAATAATTATGTGTATGTTAATTGTACCTTCAGCCCCCATTCAGAAGCTGCCTTTGCCAGGGAAGAATTCAGAATTAACATCCTGCAGGGTGTTAATCCAGGCAGACCAGACAGACAGAGAAATGATTATCCCTTACTTATCAATGGAGATTTGAGGGATTAAACCTTGGTTCCAGAGACCCAGGTGTGACCTTGATGGAACTAAACCCAAATAATCTAAAACCCTGTTCAGTGCTATCGGCTAACATTATTTTTTTGGATTTAATAGTCTGAAAACAAAGAGCCAAAAAAAAAACATTGTACAGGTGTCCAAAACCAGTGATAGAGCCAATTAGGGAAGCATGATGATATTGCATTGAGCACTTTGTTTCATTCCTCAGAAAATACCCCAGGGAACTGCTGTTGCCTCATTTATGGCACTGTGGAGTTGACTGTTATGGATGGATATGAGAGATGTGAGCAGCACATTTAATAGTGAGGGGTAAAATAATTTCTAAGACCAGCTAAGATAGATAGAAGAAGGAGGCAGTATTTTAGGCAGTCAATTCCTTCCACTGGTTACCATGTCATAATTAGATGATAATGGGGTTGCTAAGTATTCTTTAATGGCTTTTAAAATATCACAAGTCATTCCCTCCAAGCCAAGAGTTTGTTTCCAGCAATTATGCAGTCTTTGTTTTGAAAGGGCAACAGAATCCCACTGCAAGTGGCTCCTTGAAATCAAAACCTGTCACTGTGGCAAGGAGCACTTGTGGGTTCCATAGGATCATTGGTATGAAGATTGAAACTCTTTGGTTTTACATTCTTGGACCACAAAACAAATGAAAGTATTCTGTTTCTCTTGAATATTTACAAGGCTCAGTTCAGTAAATGATCTGGTTCATGTGGTGGAATCATCTGTTTAGCATAATATCCACTGGAGCAGATTAATTTATCAAGGAAGGCACATAAGCCTGGGTGTGACTGCACTGTTTCTGATCCAGCACTGGTTTAAATGTCTCCTTCCTCCTCTGCTCTGCTCCTTTAGGATGGACATGCCCTCTGAGGACCTCATGTCAGATTCCTGAAGGATGGATGCCCAAGCAGGCCACATCAAACCCTCCTGAGAAGAAGACTATTTCTCTTGGGCTGGCATTATCACTAGAGGGACACAGGAATGAAAGAGAGATGCAAAGCACAATGACATTGTAGGTGGCTGAACCCTAAAGAACTCTACAGGATCAAACTGTGAACCCTAAACATCTCTACAGGATCAAACTGCTGCTTCATCAAGTCATCTTCACAGAAAATTTTGCTCTTGGGGCCACTCTAGGTCTTCTTATTCAGTACTGCAGGTAGGGACAAGTAAGTGCATGGATTCACATACTTTGTTTACTGAACATTTCCAAGGGTCATTTTCCCTGGTGGATATTTGACTGTGAATGCTGCCTTCTTCTTGGCCCTGCTGAAGCACAGTATTTGAACCTTCTGTCTGAAGGTTGAGGTGTGCCCTGTGTTCCACAATATCAGGAGTAAAAATTTATGAAGAAGCTCTCAGGACTTCCCTCTTTTGCTCTCTGCTATCTTGTCTCTGCTATTGCCCTGTGAAATGAGGGTGCCTGGAAACCAGAAAGAAAAAGGAAAAGAGAGGGTCTGGATCTTCCAAGGTTATAGATTTCTTTTCCAGTAAATAAATCTAAAGAGACTTGTGGTCTCCAAAATGGTAGCTCCTGGTGTCTGGTGGTGTTTGAATACTCTACCCATGATGCCTGAGTAAGTATTTTCCCACTTAATTGTTTTCAGCTCTTCCCTGTTCAGTGGCTTCTGGAAATTTATGATTCTATGATTCACAAAGGAAATAAAAATACTTCAATTGGCTTATGCATCTAACATATAAAGTTTATAGTGATTCTTTCAGTAAGTAAAAGCATGATTTTATTGGCCAATATTGAAGTAACTGAGTTTGATTGCTAAATCATCATGCATCATTCAATTTGGTTTCTTTGAAGATGTCCTGAAAATTGCCACTGTAAAACAATGCAGAGCATTTGTGGTGTGTTGCTGACATCACAGGCCATTGTTTTAACTGACACTGCAGTCAACTATTTAATTATACCCATATCATCACCAGGCCTTAAGCTTTGAAAAAAACATCCTAATAGAAGCTGGATGAAGACCAGTCCACCTCTAGAAAAATTCGCTGTATGCCTTGCTAAAAAGCCATTCTGGGAGGCTCTGTTTGTGCCTTTGGGCTGTAGTTCCCAGACAGGACCACTTTAGTGCAGGAGAGCTCTCAAGTCCTGCTCTGTCCAGCAAGGAAGGGGTTGCCAGGAGTTTTCAGCACCAGCCTTCACCCAGATGTGGATTGCATCACACTCCCAGAGGTGAGGAATTCCCTGAGCACAGAACATAGGGGTGGGGACATGTACTAGTCAGTCTCAGGTTGGCTCCTCCAAAAAAAAAAAAAAAACCCTGAAAAAACTCAAACAAAAAACTAAATGCAGTCTGTAAGGCCAACACATTTCAAGAACCAAACAAAGGCAGTGCAGTGTAGTGCTTCATATCCTTAGGGCTTTGGAAAAGCATATTGCTTTTAAAGGACAAACACACTAGTGGAATTCCTGTTCCTTCAGTCTCCTTTTCTGGGCAAGTCCAAAACTAAGAGCCTTTTACTATCCTCTTAAGGAAGGAATGTCTTGTGGGAGACACTTGTTAAAATCTTGGCAGTGTATCGTTGCAATGTACCTTTCCAAACAAACCCACAGACCTTATGATTGCTTCATGGTGTTTAATGTGTAACAAGGAGTTCTGCTGCTATTGTAAAAATACCAGTTGACTTTTAACAGGACCAATAATTGATACAGTATCTTATTAGAACACTTGTTTAAGTGGCAGTAAAATGTTAAACATTCTTGAATGTATTAATAAAGAAAGGCAATTAGACATGCTTGTTTCAGGAGTCGTGATAAATGAATAAATCTTGAGTTAATTACAGTGCTGGGCATTGAGATTTAGCTCTCAGAGGCTACAATCAGTACATTTCAAAAGGACTCTTATCATAGTTAAGTGCGTGCGTGCACTAATGGTAAATCTGGCAGGAAGGATTGTAAGGGATAACAATTCCATTCTCCTCATTATTTATGATTTCTTTTTTTTCAAATTTCAGATGAAATCCAGTTAACACTACAATCTGAATATCTCCAGAGGTGTGAGAGGAGGTTTGGCCACCAATTTTTCTTCAGATCCTTTGGTATCATTCATTACCAGATAAGTCACATGAAATAGGGTGAACTGTACATAAACCAAAGCCATTTCCTACCTAATGTTTTTATCTCACTCTGCCTTTGAGGTGGGATAGAGATTAGACTTAAGGCTGAATATAGACCTGAAACATTGTCTGCTTCTTCACCAGAACCATTTGCTCTGGAACTGTATCAGTAAATGCAGGAGGTGTTTGCTTAAATCTTGGTATATACTTGGTGTCTCAGCTTTCACTTACTGTTTTCAGTAAGTACAGGTATTTTTACACATACTGACTTTGATACAATACACCCTTGCTATAATTCTGAAAGTCTTTGTGATGCTGTTTTTATGTCTGTTTGCCTGATCATCTGGTCTGCTATATCTGTTGACAATGTTCTACTTGATTTTTAAAGGTTTTTATCGATTTAATCTATAAATTTATGGGTATCCTATATTCAGTAGTAACATTTAGTATACTTTCTACTTTTACAACTGGTTCACACTCTGTGAAATGTTATTATCTTGAACTCTGCCTGTACTGGCCAAGACCCAATGGCACTATTCTGCAGAGAATAGAGTAATTGATATGTTGACTATTCAGTTTTTTATTTATCTGTCCAATAACACTCCTCTATCCCTCTGGTCACCATGAAATTCTGCAGAGCCCATTGCTTTTCAGATCTTGGTGTCTTTGGTGGAATTTAAATAAAGCTTGATGGAAATGCAGAGAGGAGAGAAGCCTGGCCCCAGCTGTAGGATTCAGGAAGCCTGGGCTCCACGGCATTATTCCCCAAGTCAAGAGAAGCAAGGTTTTGAAAAGATGTGTGTGGTTAGTAACACAACTCAGTTTCAACAGTGTATTTCTACATGTTGTAAACTGGAAATGACCCTGTGCTGAGAACAGCTCCGAGTGTAAAATTCAGTTTAAGAATACTATTCTGCCATGGTCATGCAATTTAAATCATACATGTTGCACTGTCTTTTTATACCAAAGATAATTTTTTTGACAGAGCATGGGTTTGAAGCTGAAGAAAGGTACAAGGAGCACAACACAAATAGGATCCTTTCTTTTAAGTCTGTGTGAAGAGGAACCAAAGGTTTTATTAGCTTAATGTAACTCAAGGCTCAGTGAAAGCAGATAAGCTGTATTCCTCTGAAATAAGCATGGCAAAAATTGACCCACCAGCAATCACATGGAGATCACATTTTATTAATTCTGCTTTTTACTAGGCAACCAGAACATGAATGCAAAACTTTGAGTCTTTACTTCAAACATTTACTAGAAAGATAAGACTCTTAAGTGAAGTGTTATAATAAAAACCCTTATGAGAGGCAATCAGAAGAAAGGTTAAAAATCTAGTTTCAAGTTTTTTTAATTTCATGCTAACCAGATAATTATTTGCATTTCAGTTCCATCAAGCCATACACACTGTTTTGCCTTTGGTAAGCCATTGTTTTGCCTGGGTATGTTTTTATTGATTCCTTCACGCTGGAGATTCCCTTTGCTGGATTTCTGCAGTAATTGACAGTCAAGTCTGATGACAAACTATTGGTCTGTGAGAGCTATTAATAAAGAAATGTCAACTGTTTGTGAAGTCAGCAGAGAGATTTCTGATCTCTCTCTCACTCTTTGAACACAATGACATTGCTTCAGTTTTACAGCAGTCCCCCTGCACCCTGGGATCTGTCCCAAGAAATTTACTTTTGTGAGGGGTGGATGAAGAATGATGATTATGACTCTAAATTCTAATTGTTCTATCCTAGCGTAGCAGAATGACAACTGTGGATAGCAACAGGTTCATTTCTGTAATGAGAAAGCCAGTGCTATTTGTATTGTGTGGCTTTTTATGATTAGAGAAGCAAATCTAAGCAATTTGTAAGGAAGTTAATTACTTTACAAATGTGCTCAGATTTGCTTGTCTGCAAAGCTGTGTGCCAAAAAATATTTACAAAGGTTTTACTTGGATTAATGGTGGGAGGCCAGAGGGCCAGCACTGTGCAGGGCTGTGAGGGAGCTCTCCTGAGTGGGTGGCTGGGAGCATTCAGAGCAGAGTTCCTCTCCTCTCTGCCTTGTTCACAGATGGCAGAGCCCAACACAAGTGGGTGTTATTGTTCCTGGGAGCAAACACAGCCCCTGTTCCCCTGACTATTCAAGAGGTGGGATCAGGAAACCCTTGCCTCATTTTGGGGCAGGATACACCTACTCAGTGCTGGGCTTTCTCTTTTTAAGGTGGGGACTCCCCTTCCTGCCCCAGTTATGATCTGGCTGGATAGCAATCTGGGACATACCACTGGCCCCTGCTGCCCTGGCCTCAGAGGCAAGCAGGTCTCTCAGGCTTAACAAATATGAGTCATCCTGCAGCTCATCAAGCATTACCAAGTTCTATCTGTAACTGTTTCTGTGTGTTATTGTGGATACCTCTTTAAACACTGCTGGGAGGAGAAGTCAGTCATGACGGAGGTCACCACACATCACCTGCATTCAAAGCCGTGGTACCCACTGGAAGATCTGTGCACCCTGGTACCTCAACACCACCCACCAACCAAAGGGCTGAGCCTCTGCACAGAGCCATCCACACACTGTGGAAACTTCCTCACTCCTTACCAAGGAAGTGTGCCCAGTGCTAACCCATGGCCAGGGAGGGTTTGCCTCATTTATCAGAGGGTCTGGTGATCTGCAGTTGAGGGGAACAGAAACAATGAATATCAGAAATGTTCAGCTCAATGAAACCAGTTGAGGTCTCAGAGGTCTCTACCCAATACAAGGGTAAGTGACAACACCTCTGTATTGTGAACTCAGATTGTCCCCAAAAGTGTAAGGTTTTAGGCCCATTTCCAATGGCCGAATCCACACAGGGCATTAACCTGATCTGAGATCTTTTACCTTTCTAATGTTTTTAGCTGAAAAGATGAGAAAAGAGAGACACTGTCTTCACTACCCAATGCCAAAATTACCTGCTTTCAGAGGTGAAGTTTCCCTGACTAGCTCATTATGCCACATCTCTCCTGGAATTAAATTAACATGTCATTTTAAAAGGGAAAAGGCTGAGGATTCATTTTCTTTAAAGTCTATATTCCTTTATGCAGACCAGTTCCCCTGTCTAATGCTCTCTACGGCTTGGTCACTGAGGTAATGCCTCCCTGAGACAGTTCTCCAGCATGATGACAATGCTGTTTTTAGCCATATGTCTGATTGCCAAGCCAGATCTGACAACTCTTCATTTGAGCTGAACCATCCTGCTTATAACAGCAGAACCGCCAAAGTGAAACATCACCAACTGCATTGGGGAAAGAAAACGGGTCAGAAGGGTTCATGTTTTAACACCTTTCTTAAAATTTTGCTTTCTTCACCTCATTTAATCTTTGTACTCATATCAATCTTTGTCCTCTAAACAGATCTCACTTGGTTTTTGTCTTCGAAGGAAACTTTTTAAGTGAAACAACTGCCCAGGAAATTTTCTGACTGATATTCCCAGGCAAGATGACACTTCTTCCACCCAAAGGTAAAGTCTAAGTGGACCTGAAGTCACTGCTTTTTTGTTTTATATTGAAGGGAAGATGATACAGTCTACAGAGGCAGCGCTGTCCTGACTGCTCTCAGGCTGTCCAGACAGTGATGCCAAAATAAGAACTGCATGTCTATCCTGGATCTCATTTCCCACTTGTGAAAATCTGCCTTCCTCTCAGGGATGTCACCCTCCTCCTCCCATGACCCTGGATTGGTCCCACCATTCTTTGGTCTGGTGTAACTTTATGTGTTTAAATAAGAATTTTGTGCTGCTGATATACTGTATATGCTGCTAATAATGTATGGTGAATAATAATAATTTATCAATTATTATTATGGCACTACCTGTGCTTTCTGCCAGGATGGCAAAAAAGGTTAAAATTTGGAGCTTCAGAAGTAAGACTAGTTAATTAGGGAGAGTCCATGTGCAACATTGGTGAAGAATTAAGAAAGAAAGAAAGAAAATGTTGATAGATTTGCATGGAAGGAACCACAGAACAAGGAAGAGGACAGGTTGCTGTTTTCAGTGAGACCTGCATGGCCACAGATCTACAGTGGGCATGTGTGTACAGTGTGAACCTCCCACATTCCACATCTGGGGCTTGGGAAGAAACCTGTGCAACCTCCCCTGATCCCCCACATTCTCTCACTGTCATTATTAGAGCAAGACCACAAAAATGTGAGAGCCACTCTGATTTGAGTGGCATCAGCTGGTGTGTGCTGCTCTGCTGTGCTGCTCTCCTTGTTGCAATCAGGTTCTGGGAGAAGCAGAGCTGTCACTCAGGGCCCCCTTTGTGTGGCTCTGAAGGGCAATGCCAAACAGCCACCACAGCTTCCCTTCCTGCATGTGACCCCTGGCATACACTGTGCCACATGGGGCTGAAAGATTTCTCTTTATAAAGCCTCAGCAAATCTGCTCTTTAGGAGCTGTGTGCATCCAGTCTGGAGTCTGCAAGGGAGAATGTAAAGCTTGTGCTGTGGTCAGAGATCCCCAGGTACTGCAGATGTGCCACATCTGGCTGCCAGGCTGACCTATGGGATGCTCACAAATGTGTGTCTGGTTGTGTCTTCCTGTGTAAATCTTAAATGCACCAGTGTAGCTGTGAAGAGGGCTGAGAAGCTTTCTGCCACAATGAAAGTGAACCCTACGTGCTGCTCTTGCAGCAATGTAACAGAGACATTGCTTTTATCTCTGGGAGCACCTATAGGACTAGTCTGAATTCATCCACCTTCAAAAATTGCACTCTTGTGCAGTTTTGGAAGTATCATTTTTGCCGAACATGGAGTCCAGACTCCAAGGAAGTCCAGACTCCAGACTCATCAGCAATAAGGCTTAATAGTTGCATCTTCAGGAAAACTGGGTGGTAAATAGGGATGTTTGTCCCCATGAAAAGATGAAGCTGAGAGTTACAGAATGCTGTGGTTGACAGTGGTGTACCTGTTGAAGGAAAGACAAATTCGAACCTGGTGGAAGATGGTATCCCCATTTATTATAGGACCGGTAACCCATTTCCACAGAGTCACACTAGTTCTACCTGGAAAAAATTCTATAGCTACAAAATGGTCATATATAATTGGAAAAAATGTCTTCATTAAGCACCCTAAAGCTACAATGGATCCTGTGAAAACAGACAGATGTCTGATGTAAAAGTTAAGTTGCGTTTTGCCATCTCCCTGCCTGTGAAAGGTTTCTTGCTCCATATTCTATAAAGCAGCCATTTGAGGTCTTGGTCTCCACTTCTAACCAGATTGAAGTGTAATCTCTACCCTAGACAGCCATCAGCAGGAAAATATCAGACAGCCATCAGACAAAATACTGAGGTTAAAAAGGGAGAACATTCACCTTAAAATCAAGTTCACCATACACTGTTGGCCCTGACAACAAGCTGGCCCATTTGAAACGGTAGCCAGGAGCAGGAGAATCTAGATTTATTTCAAGACATCTGGAGCTATTTGTGCTTTTATTGAGGTTGTGTTTCAGAGTTC
This sequence comes from Melospiza georgiana, assembly GCF_028018845.1. Lineage (NCBI taxonomy): Eukaryota > Metazoa > Chordata > Aves > Passeriformes > Passerellidae > Melospiza > Melospiza georgiana. Next base: position 145,049,714 of record NC_080430.1, on the reverse strand, counting down.
ACAGCCACTGAAACTCAGGTTTATGTATGTGGTCCATGTAAGCTGCTTTGGTCCTTACAAAGAATGACGACCAGTCCCATGCAAGGGAATAATTTTCAACCATTACCCTTTCCTGCAAAAGTCTTCAAAGCTATCAACATATTTAATTATTGTTTTATATGACCTAAATATTGCCCACCACTCCTTAGAGCTGGATTTCACCTTAGATAATGGCACTGCCATTATCAGCTGTATGTTAGCCAGGCAGCAAATGAAAAAGATGATTAATTTCTCTGATGCAGGTGATAATAGTTGTCTAGGTGTTTAGATTAGTACCAACTCATTGATAGTCATGCACAAACAATTTAATAGGATTAAATATATGAGGAAAAATACAGTTTTTGAATTCAAGGATTTCCTTTTCCTTTGAAAAAAAGGTTAACTCTGTTTTCAGAAAGAGAATTGTATAAAATTATGTGTCTGCCCTGATGTGCTGAGAACTATGAAGCAATGACATTTGCAGGGCTTTGACCCTTTCCTTCCCTGGATGGGCAAGCTGTAAATGTAAACTTCAATTTGTCAGGCGAAGTTAATTCAAAGTTTAGAACAGGGTAAAGATGGAGACTGAGAGCTGCATTTTTAATCTTTCATTGTTTCAAGCCTCAGAGATGTAAGGTTTTGATTCAAGGCCACATTGCTGATTTCATTTCTGTTGAAAAGCAGCCAGGCTTTGAATGTAAGCATCTTTTTAAAGGGTACTGTAATAATTTTATCAATATTCACACTGACAATTTATAACTAGTTTCACAAGTTTCAAAACCTTTAAGTTATTTACCTTCTGCATCCTGCTTTTAAAAACCTACAAACTGCTACATATCTTTTAAAAAGCCCAAGCTGTTATTGGTGATTTTACACTGGCAGCAGTCAAATTCTTTGTGCTTTAAGCCTTTTGGGCACTACAAGTTAATGACTGAAACTGAGCAGCAGTAAAAGAATGATTAATGGAAAAACCTCATGTCTCCCTATCAAAGCTGTCTCAAGAGCTATGCTTATATAGCTGCAGATACAATATCTCTTAGCTTTGCAGTCTCCAGACAATGAAAAATGGCATCTTATATATTTCTAAGATAGATAGTTCCCTTAATATTGGCTCCATTATATAAGAAAGTTATGCTTTAAGTAAGGATAAATATTGACATATTTTATTATGGAAAATAAACTCACATTTGAGTCAAAATGCCACTACTATCTTCCTCAGTGAATTATTGTTTAATCCTTATTTAAATTTTGGGTTGATTTACTCTGAAAAAAAGGCACTTCAAAAGCAGGTAATTTAAGAAGCTAAAGCAGAGCAGAAATTACAAGAATCCGAAAAAGCATGGAAAGTTAAAGAGTGATATAACTGGGAAAAACACTGTGAAGGACTTTTAATGAGAGGAAATTATGACATGTTAATACCTCTTAAAGCACATACTTTGGGTTTAACGTGTTTCATACAGGCAGTTTTGGAAATCATGTGCGAGGTTCCCAGGAAGCCGCAGCAGAGGTGAGTCCTGTGGCACCCAGGGCAGGTTTGAGGAGCCACAGCCCAGAGGGCTCCGTGCAGCTGCCCCACAGGGTACCACAGCCTGGTGAGGAGCCTGGTGACTGCTCTGCCAGGGGCTGGGTGAGCTCTGCAGTGCCACACCCTGCTCAATACAGAGAGAGGGGTTTTGGTGCGGGGTCTAGTGCTGTCCATGGGTCCTGGATCCAAACAAAGGACTACAGAACACGTGGACTTTAAACTTAGGAGACGCTGAATTATTGTTGGTATGAGTTTGAAACTAAGTGTGATAATGACACTGCAGGCTTTTGATTGCAGTATTGATCACTGGATTTCTCTTCTTTTCCAGAAAAGAAGTGTCTTGTCTTGTTCTGTCTCATATAAATTCATTATTTCATTATATTATATCTTATTTCATTTGTTTTCTTTAATTTGTGCTAGCATTGGAGTTGGGCTGGGAATGCTTCTACCACACAAAATGCTTCATGATTTTAAAAACAAATCCTCATTTAATATGGAAAATGACCCTTAATCCCTTAGTGTTCTGTGTGCAAAAATTGGGAGGTAGCTTCTGAGTTCCATGGGGATAAAGGCACCCAAAAATGCAAGAGTTTGGTGCTCTTGTGATTCCTGGGCAGATGACAAATCTGAACTGGCTTTTTCCAGGTTATTGATTATTACTTTCAGTTTTCCACTCCTTGGTCAGAATTAGACGCCTTGTCCTGATCTTTCCTGATAGAACTTTCCCTGAGAGATTTTTATCTCTCTGTAAAAAAGATTTCATTTCCCAGACAGGTGCTGTCATTTGGACAGCATTCTTGCACTACTCAATCTGAAAAAAAAAGAAAAAGAAAAAGAAGTTTAATTAAAGACATTTCAAGCCCCTTGGAGAGCAGAAGTGCTCACTCTGAACTGGCAGCATCCTTAACCTCAGCAGAGACTTCTGCTAACAGGAAGAAATGGCAGCTGCAGAGCAAAAGGTGAATTTCCATGTACGGAGAACCTGACTCTGGAAGGCTTTGAACAGCAACACAAAGACACAGACCTTGATTATCTTAAAAGTGAGAGCACCACAATATTTCATTTTTTGGACATGTTAAGATCTACAGCATTTCCTCAACAAATTGCTACAGAAACCTGGACAGAGATGTGGACTGTGGGTAGGTTCAGGTGAATTTCCAGACTGCACTATCAAGTTCTGTAATTGCTACAGCCTCCAGTAAAATTAATTTGCAAGCTATTGGCTTTCTAAAGGTCACATGTCTAGAATTATTTTTTTCTCCTTTGTGCTAAGATACAGTTTTTCAAGAAAAAAGTATTGCTAAGCAAAGGGCACCTGTATAAAATTACTAAGGTTCAAGTAAGAGATTTGCAGATCAACTTCGCTGCCCTTTTCCCCTTGCAGTAAAACTATATGCTTTGCCAACAGAGAGTATGGTAACAAGAGAACATGCCCTTGCCTTGATTTGTGAACTCTAAAAATGCTGAAAAAGTATTTGTGAGGAAAATGCAAAACTGGCCTTCAGATATGAAGGATTTATTTTTCCTCATTTTTTAAAAAAGAAAATGAGTATGCCATAAAAAAATCTGTCTTTATTTATTCTTGTGGTCCTCTGTTTTTCCTTGAAATAATTATTGCAAGCTTTATTTACACCATTTATTGATTTACACTCTAAGCAAAGCCAATATATTTTCAATATTAAAAAAAAAATAAAAATCCACATTTGAATTTGTTTATTTCAGTAGTTGTATTTAGACCTAGTCAGAAAATAGAATTTACAGTCTACACAGAAGTGTGGAATATCTGTATTTCATTTGGGTCTTCACTCAGTATAAAAAGACTATCATTGGCAGAATACAATGCTGCAGAATAGTTTGATTTAGAAATAATAATAATAAAACACTATTTATTCTCACATTAAAGTTCAACAGTTTTCTGCTGTGAAATAACCATCTGCCCACTTCCTTGCTATGTCTGCCTTTTCTTGTGCAACTTTCAACTGGAGGAACATTTGCTGTGGAACACACTTTCCCACTGAAAATAATTTTATTAAACCAGCTTCCATCAAAATACATAATTGCCAGATGATGATTATTAAGAATCTAGTTAAATGTTAAGAATAGTAAAACTTGGGGATTTTCCAGGCTGATTTCCTACAGCTGTGTGATCACTGTATTTGCTCCCTAGGACAGGGACAGCTGTGCAGGGCCAATGAAGGCGTTTTGTGTGATGGATTCCTGCACCATCTTCTTCAACCTAGTAGGAAAGAATCATAAAAACAAAAAAGAGAGAGTTTGATGAGTTGACAGTAAAAAAGTGATGACAAAATACCACATCCTGTTACTGATAAAACCAGTCATAAAGAGGCAAATGTTTTGGGCCCTTGCAGTGGATCTTTCTTGATTCAAATATGGCCAGGGTTTACCTTTACCTGGTGCATGAAATTCTAAAGAGCAGGTTCCTGAAACCCTCTGCAAAGGAAGATGTGTCTGAGTAGGAATGACTTCATCTCTACTACAGTTTCTTTAGTAATAGTATATATTATTAAGGCACTGCTTTGGTCCCATGATAATACCAGCAAAATCTGCTGTGCATTGTTGTATGTTGCAAATTACTTTTCCAATAAAAATATATTTGCAATTGGAAGTATCAGAAAAAAAATTAAGAAGGGGCATGGCTTAGTTGTTATTAGCATATGTTAAACATTGCCACTCTATGTTGTACATGAAAATTAAATGTAGAGACTTGAGGACTGAGGGTATGTTATAACTGTGCAACATTGCTCAGTCTGCAGACATCCTTCAAATCTGTGACCATAGTTCTCCAGCTGCTGTAATCAGCTTAACTATCGTAATTGACTTCATTGCAAGATTCCTGCTTCAATTCAAATTGTTAAATTCCCCTGGGTTGAAGGTAGCTGTGGATGAGTCTCTTCAGATAAATTCTTTCACGTTGCAAAATGGTGCAGCTTTGTGCACACAAGTTCTTGCTCCAAACCAACTGTTCCATGACAGGAAGGAAACAGCTTCAAAATCAAATTCAGAAGCTGCTTCTCTTCCCCAAAATATGAATAAGTTCTTCACTTCATACCAATGTGTGTATTCACCTGAAGGAAGAACTTTGCTTCAGTTAAGTCAAATTGAGTCTCATTTTTTATATGACCAAGAGGCTTCTGTGAGTAATTTTTAAGGAGTAAATGTACATGTTACTTTTCAAAAAGTGTGTGTGTCAATAGTGATGTCTATACACATACCTGCCTCTTTTTAATGCCTAAGAGTCAAGGACATAAACTTGAGCAGCTTCCAGATTTTGCACAAATAGATATTCTCTAAACAGCTCAGCAGACACATCAGATACACAGAAGTGGTATTAGGGCAGTGCTGTTACCTGGGTTTAAATAAAAACAAAATAAAATTGCTTTGCAAGTTGTTTTCTTTTTCCTTCATCTCTCTACAATCTGTGCAAAGTAACCAAAGAAGCAAAACCAGGCACCAGCCACTGACATAAGAGATGACTCAAAATGTCACAATCAGTGAAGCTGGGAAGAATTTCTCTCTCATGAAGTAATGTGTCCTGATAATCCTGGATACCCTTCAGTGGGAAGAACAGCCTTTTATAGGGCTCAATTTTCTGCTTTGAATGAAATTTGCTGAGTGTCTGGGTCACTGTGGATCATGGGAGACATTTTCAAAGGCACCTCAGGCACCAAGGAGCTCAAATACAAAGAAATTTGGTGGTACCTGGATCCTTTATCTATTTCCAAAATGTTCTCATTAAGGAGAAAAAAAAAATATAGAAAAACTTTAAAACAAATCAAAGCTCTTATAAAGGACAAGTGATATGTGGTGTGGGGACAAGAAGTGCAGCAACAGGAAATAGGTTAGTGTTTTAAAGCACAGATTCAAAGTGTCACAATATTTATTTATTTTTTTACAATGACCTTCTGAACTGGAGGTAGCAAGTAATGAAATAATACTGGCAAAATAAGATATAAAGGTTCTCCTTACAGATAGTGCAAGAGTGCAAGTCCCATGATGCTGATAGCAGGAGTCTGTGCCCAAACTTTTCCATTCCCAGGGAGCCCTGGCTCTCCTGACAATGCCCTGCAAAAGATGCTGCAGGTCCATGAGCAGTTTGCATGAGATCTGCATGCACTTGGATTTCATTCTGTTCTCAGTGCATTAGCTCAGCTTTACAGAGTGCCTGGTGTGGTTAGGAGTGAGCTGGCACTCTCCCCCCGGCACTGAGCACTGGGCACATTGCACCCAGAAGGAGTCAGTAGCTGACCCAGCAGCTGCCTGCTGTTTATAGGAGCGGCTCAGGATCCCACAGTAAATTGCCAGAGAGCCGCTTTCATGACAGACCACATTCCTTTCCCCCTCATCGCTCCCCTCTCCACATGACATAGCTGGATTTCCAATTATGGTTGAACACTGATGTGTCTTTTATGCCCCTTTTATTTTTTTTTTTCTAACCTCAGAAGCCATTGCCAACCTGCTCTTCTCTTAACTAACCATATTCTTCCCTCATCAACGTGAGCAAGTGCGGCACCATCAAGCCCTGTGTAAATAGCCACAGTGACATCTGAAACAACAGAAATGTTCCTTTTGGCTTGATGGGGGTTTTTAACAACATGCTTGGAGATGTCGAGGGTTTGCTTTACATCTGCAGCATATTCACTATGTGATCTGTTGATGGGTTGCAGATGGCATCATGAGCCACCGCTTGCAGCAGAAGTAACAACCCTGGTCACATTTTACCACATTAAACAATTTACTTGGGTGGTAATTACACAGCAATTAACTTTGCTGCCTCACAAATGCTATGTGAGCAGTCTGGCTTTTGCAGTTTTTTCTTCTCTGTCAGCCTCAGTCTTTTATCTAAGGCTGGGTACAAGTGTCCCTGCCAGAACAAGCCATTAGGAAATGAGGGCCAGCCATGATCTCTGTGGGAAATAACGTCTGCTCCTCTGGGCAGGGCTGGGAGATGAGCTACCAGCCTATATTTTAGCTGCCGCTGGATTACTGTGACCACTTAAAGGACAGAGTCTGTCTTGATCAAAACATCTGATGTCTACTCAAAATCTGTTGCCCAGGCTCCTTCTGCAGTCACTGGATGGAGCAGTATCTCAATGGGGGGATTCACACCCCTTGACTACTGGTGAGGTGAATTTCTGATGCTGAACACAGACATGACTTGTGTAAGATGCTACTTTTAAAATAACTGCATGTTAAGTGAAAGGAGCCCTGTTCAGCCTAGCTGCAATCTGAAAATATCTAAACAGTATATGGAGTGTGGACAAACTCTTTACAAAGAGAAGCAGCTTGACCTATCCATTTCAAAAACATTTACTTACAGGTGATAAGACAAAGTGGCTCTCTGGTACTTTTAAGATTTATAACCAAAAAATTTACAGTAGAAACATTTGTGTGGAACAGAGGTGTTATCAATCACGGAGACCTCTGCGGTGCTCTGTGGTAGGCTCCTGAATACTTGACATGAAGACTGGGCATCTTTCCAAAATATATGCTGTAATACATACAAATGATGTGCTACATATTAATGTGATGAGTAATGCATGGATATTTTCTCATTGGATGGCTGGTGTAATCTTTCTGGTGCAAAGTCTGTAAAAAAATTCTTACATACATACCTCCTGTTCGCCAGTTTTGCTGATAACCTATCTTTGTTGTATTCACATACTTTCATCACTAAATTATTAATGACCACCTTTGAAGATGAAAAGGTGATCATGGAAGAAGGTACTGCATGAAAACAGAATTCATCCAGTTTCCATTCTGCCAGTGATTTTGTCTCATTAAGGTTCAGAATTTGCCATGTTTTTAATATTGCTTTTGAAATCTGTGGGAGAATGATTCATAATTGAGCTTTGGGCTATATGAGTTACATGTAAAATTTCTACAATAAGAGCACAACAATGCCACTTCTGCTTGTTTGACATCAGTGTTCAATAATTATCTACTGTGGCTGCCTCTTGTTCAGAGCTGCCAGACCTCTGCACCTTAATCAGTTGAGACAGAAAATCTCAGCTCATAGTTTGGCACCTCCAGTAGCAGGTCAGAATGGGATCTTTTCTTTCTTATATCTGATGGTTTTTTTTGCATTCCTCTTCTTTTTCTGCAGAGGCTGTAATCACATTATGTGTAGATGTTTTGAATTGCAGATACAGCTGTAAGTGCCACTTTTACATAACTAAAAGCCGGCTACACAGGACAGTCACACTTGATAAGTTTTTTTCAAAGGCTTTACAATTTTGAGCAGTGTTACTGGACATTGTGGAATTGCTTACATTATACAAGATGGACTGTAAATTGATAAATTTTGCACCATAGAAGAAAGGTGGCATCTGCAGAAACCAGGAGTTTAAAGTCCATTAGAAGTCAGTAGTATTGTTGTTTTATAATCTCCTTGTGTATCTTTTACTATCTCTGACCATCTGTTCTGACAGAACTTCTCTATGTTCTGAACAAAATCCTGGTAAGATATTTTTCCAATGCCATAAACTTAATGCAATCTAAGCTCTGATTACAGTAGGATAATGGAGTTTTTTACCTGTGTTTAGATAGTTACTATGCCAAAATTGCTGTAAAGCAAATGGTGTGCTGACTGCCTAGAAAACTCAACAATTTCCATTTTTTTTCCTTGTCTAATATTTAGCAAGTGTCATTTAGCTCTGTGGCATCTGGAAAAGAGCAGTCCAGCAAAAGCTGTTAATGTTATTTTTGATGATATGTTTCCCTTCCTGACTATCTTGCTTCCTACAACAGCTGCTGCAAGCAGTAAAATGCAACTTCTACCAGTCTTTAGGTTATTTTTATTATTATTATTGTTATTATTGTTGTTATTGTTATCATTGCAATTTTCCTAGTGTGACTCACACAGCAAAAGAAAGTTTTGCAACAGTCAAGTTAATCTGTGAATGGAATTTCTGTTGTGGCTCATTTCTTCCAAAATGATAAGAGTCTTCTCAGATTTATGCCAGAAACATACCTGGAAAGAGGATAATATTGTTGAGACTTTTACTAAGCTATCTGAGCCATCACTACTGAGTTAGATTAGAGTTTTCCTAGTTTACATCACACTGACCTGGAATTTTTTGTGGTGAAAATAGTGTTACAGAAAAGCCAGTTCTAGCAAAAGGGATCTTGCTACACTTTAGGTACTGATTTGACCAACTAAATAGAAAATTCACATTTGTTAACTTGAACTGAAATTTTTACTGTTTAGATTAATCCATGTTTGCCTAATCCTGTGGCAACATTTAAAAGATGTTGTTGGAAAAGTACTTTTTGCCACTTTCCTTTTTTTTTTACAGATCAGTAATTGCTTGCAGGATAGCACAGATATCCTAATATATAATACATTAAGGTTTATGTTGCTTTACAGTAGTCTGGATGTGTACTAGCTGAGTATCTAACCAGGGAACATCACCTAGGCCTTATAAAGTGAAAACCAAGAAATTTCTTTATCTTCTAGATACTTATGTGATTGTCATTAATGTAGTGTAAGGTCACATCACTTCCTTCTCAACATCCATGAGTCAGAAAATTGCTAGTGTCTCTGTTTTTCAGGTGGGAATGGAAGGCCAGTTCACACACTTGCTCTCTGAACAGGAATGGACAGGGGTCTGTGCTGCATGCTCAGCTACCTGCTGGGCTGAGGTAAAGGCACTAAAATGAAGCTTAGGCTTAAACCTTGTATTTGCAAAATAGCTTCCAGAAGTAAGAGAAATGTAAGCTGGTTTTTTGTTTTTGTTTTTTTGGTTTTTTTTTGTTTGTTTGTTTGTTGTTTTGGTTTTTTTTTTGTTTTTTTTTTTTGTTTTGTTTTGTTTTGTTTTGTTTTGTTTTGGTTTTTTTTCTGCCTAGGCCAGGCTACCTCTTTGTAGATGGAGAGCTTCAAATTCAACCTTTGTTTGGTTTGAAGCAGAGCTTGAGGGTCATTTTTCTTCTCCAAAAGGAGTGAAAATTAGAGTCTTCTTCTGGAAGAGTTACACTTTATCTAGAACTATTCTTCACCATGGCAGCATCTGGACTCCACTAATTCAATTAAGGACCATGATGGTTAGGGTGGATTTCTCTTATTTTATCTCTTCTTATATAGGAAGAGAAAACAGCAGTCTGGTGAGTCAAGAACTCTCCTAGAGCTGACTCATGGTACCAGGTTCCTATTTTGATCTGAAGAGTGAAAAGCCAGGTTTCTTCTGGTGCAGAGACAGGCTGAAATTACTGGATAAAGGAGGGCAGCAGTGGCACCAGCCTTGCTGTCAGACTGCTCACCACCTTGGCTGTGGGGACAGAGAGCAGCACACAAATTGTGAGTGTGGAAGAGCCTCTGCAGATCACCAAGTCACTTTACATGTTTCAAGAAAAAGAAATGCCATTGCTGAAGGGGTTGCCTGAATAAAAAACACTTTGGTGCTTTCAGGGTAGGCAGAAACTTAGTGGCAGGGTTGAAATTTTAGTGATACAAAAATGTTAGACTTTTCCACTTAATGGCCTGAGATCAGCCTGAAAACTTAAATCAATCTGCTTTAGAAGCAGGTTGTTTTTTTATGTTGGTGGTTAACACCTTAGATGAAAAGGACCATAACTTTATCCTTGTTCATGGACTCTCTGGACACACTCCAGGATGTGACTTTGTCCCATGACTGTACTTTGGGAAACTTCCTCCTCTGCTGTGGTGTAACTGTGCTACGTGGCTGAGATTTACAGTGTGAGCTGAGCACAGGTGTGACAGATGAGGTGTCACCTGGAGAGAGAGGCACAGATCCATCCACAGTGCAGAGAACCTGTGCTGCTCCCCAAACTGGGGGTGCCAGGGCTGCCCCAAAGATGGGCATGGGCAGCAGAAATGAGCACCTGAGAACCTGGCTCTCTTCTCAATTCTTGACTGCTGAAGGTGGAAAATTTTTAAGTCACCCTGAGAGTTTCAGAGCAGCTGAGGGACAGGACATTACCTAACTTTCCATGATAGTTCCGTTTCCCATAGAACTTCTCCTCTACCTGAGAAATCCCAGTTAAGCAAACCTGCATGATTACTCTCCAGGGAAGTAGAAGAAGAAAGTGAAGAAAATAATGGGAGCCGCATAAAGGAAAAAAAGTATGCAAGGAAAAGCTTCACTCTTTAGTTTCATGCTGCAGTCACTGAACTTAGCTGTTTGTCCCCTAAAATAATAATATCATAATTCATAATATAATTGAGGTTGGAAGGGACCTCCAGAGGTCATCTGGCACCTGTCTTATTTTCCATTCAGACATTCTCCTGACCCGAGTGAGGCAATCAATCAAATAACATCTCTGTTATAAGGTGTCTTGTTGTAAATATGTAACAGTGATTTGCATCTCTCCAATCTGAGATGTAATCCTAAGGATTTTCCTGCCCTGACAAAGCAAATACAGCCTCCATATTCATAAAAAGTTAGAGATTGAAATAATATTGAGTAATCTTTTAACTGTAAACAATGTGTTCAAGGGGATTCAGTGGGAGAAGAGCAGGGAAAGGCAATGAGGATTCACATCCGTGTTGTGCACTCTCCCTAATGTATACAGGCCAGAGGAGGAAAGCTGTGCATGGATGACTGCTCTGAGTCAGAAACATAAAAAAAAAACCAGGCCTATGAACCGTAAACACATGACTAACTCTTTGCCTTAATCTGAATTTTCTCACTGATGCCTCCTATTGTGTCTATGTAATAATTTATGCTTAATATCTTTGCATAATCTGCATATATGACAGGATGTATCTAACAGAGTCAGCATGTAATTCTAAACATCTGCTAGAAGACATTACATGTTCATATATGTGTTCAAATGTTTTGTAAGCACTAGTTGCTGTGAAAATGTCTATTATTTCATTCCTTCATCTGCTGTAGAACTGAGGGTACTTCAGAGACCTAGTAATCTTACATTCATGCCATTTAAAACTGAATAAAGTCCAAGAAAATAATATAGGAAATTATGCATCACTGGAGGAAGAGGGAAAGTTTGGCTGCATTTCTTATACTCATTAAGAGGCTTCTGTTCCAGATTTCAAAAATGTAAATATGATGAGATCTCAGAGGAGTCAATGAGAGTTAAACTGCATAAGGGGTCAAAATAAAGGTCTGTCTAGCTCAACATCCCTCTCCTGTCCACCTTGTGCTCAGTGCAGGACAAACAAGATATTCTTGGGACCTTGCAATAAGTTCAGGAGAAATTTCATATAAAAAGAGAAAAATTCACTGGCTCAGTTCTTTTCATGGTGTTTCCTGAAGGAATCAGTACACGTCATTTTGGGGCAAGGCATGGAAGGAAATAAAGTTTCTGTTTCACAGGTGCCTAGACAAGGTATCCCCTAAGGCTCTCTCTTCTTGTCTCCACCTGACAAGTCAACTTCTCTGGGATGCCTTGAGGCGAAAATCACTTCCTTGTCCTCCTGAAGCTTCCTGAACCTGGTCCTTTCCAGCCTGAACTACTCCCTGTTTTGTCAGGGTGGATTCAGTGAGGAGAGAGGAGCAATTAGCTGTACTTGCCCTGGTTTCTGCACCTCGGGAGCAATCACTCCAGCTTGTGATTGTCATCACGTCATGCCAGAGTCTGCCATGTGGTTGCTTTCATCTGCTCAAATTAACACAGGCCTGCCTTCAGTTGGCCAGACGCTGCCACCAGCTGTATTTAGTTCTCACAGCCTTGGCAGGTGCAGTAATTCAATGAGGTTAACCACCAGCTAAGGGATGCAGAAACCACTTCTCATGTTTCAAGCTATTGTATTTTGTGTGGTAGGAAATGTCCCTTCTATCTATATGGTTATTGATCATATCATTAAAACGTAACAGTGGCTGGAAACTGGAGCTGTGCAAAAGTATCAGCGGTTTTATTTCCCAGAGATATGATCAAGAAATATCACCTCCCGTGCCCTCCATCAGGCTGGTATTTAGATGAACTCAATATTTCTAAATTTAAAAAGCAAATGTTTAACAACTAGCATGCATTGAATTTAGTGCTTTTGTTCCAGGCAAAAAATTTAACAAGGATGAAGAAGTCATCAAAACCACAGAATAATCAGAGATAGCTTTGAACTCAGCTTATATATCTATTATTTTTTCAAGTGTTGGCCAAAGTTTTGGATCGGGAATGGGATAAAAAATCAATCCAAACATCTCTATGCCATCATAAATTAATAGCAGGATTGTGCAGGGAATCACTGAGATCACTGTATAGACTCAACATTTAGCTCCCTGATTGTAGGTTTGTTTTCCTACAGCATGAGCCCCTCATTTGGTCTCACTTATTTTTCCCTACTCCTACTAGGGAAAAACTGCTTTATTGCCACTGGGTACAGCACTTTGCACATTAGTACCTTATAATGTTCTGCTGCACATGCAGAGCACCCCTCCAGCATCCCTTTGGCTGGATTTGTAAATTCTATGGGATGCAGCTTTTCCAAGTTATGTCTGATTCATATTTAATTAGTGTTTGTTTGGTTTTTTTTTTGTTTTGTTTTGTTTTTTTTTTTTTTACAGAAATATGCTATCTGCAATTTCTGAAGTTATGATCAAACAAATTAATAAAAGCTACTAATTGCAGACTGGCCCATGGTAAGAGTCCTGCTGACATGTGTGCTGTGTGTCCCCACACAGGCCAAAGCTCTCACAGCTCTCAAAATGTGCTGATTAAAAACAGCCCTATGAATCTTCATTAAGCCAGAAATTATAGGCATTATCACAGGTCTAATTCTGACTTTCCACATCTGTATCTAAGATTGTGCTTAACAAAGATACCCCTTCATTTCCAAATAATTTACAAAGGGTATATTTTTCCGCACTGAGAAGTTGCTTTGTAACAGCAATCAGCAATTCACAGCTTTCAATTAAACATTGTGGCAGTAAAAATGAAATGGTTGAGCAGAATAGGAAGGAATCTAAAACCAGTTGCAATTACATTCATTTTTATTTCAGACTCTTAAATTTTAATGCCTTTTACAGGCACATGAATAAATGAATTATGCAGAATTCACAACTGTTTGGAATTAATTCATACTGTTCCCGAAACCTCTAGTTCAGAAGAAGTAGAAAGTGGAATAATAGGATCTAAATGTGCCAACTGTTGGCCATAGGTCTCCCAGTGATTCCAACTACAGGTTACAGCACCTGCTGTGGGGCTTGGGATCAGGGGAAGGGATCACACCACACCCTGACAAAGTCACTCCTTATTAATATCATTGGGAGATAGCTGGCTTCTTATTTGGTCTCCAAGGAGAGCAGAAGTGCTCCTTACTGCTGCCCACACTTTGCTTCTCCATCCTCAAGTAGTATTGACAGTATAAGTTATTTTCTCTTGCCCTTGTATCACTGCACACAAGGGCACATAGTGATAGGACAAAGGGGGATGGCTTCAAGTTGAGAGTCAGTTTAGAGTAGATATTGAGTTTGTTTTTTTTTTTACTGTGAGAGTGGTGGGACATTGATACAGGTCACCAAGAGAAGCTGTGGGTGATCCATCCCTGGCAGTGCTCAGGGCCAGAATGGATGGGGCTTGGAGCAACCTGGGACAGTGGAAAGTGTCCCTGCCCATGGCAGGGGGATTGGAAATAGATGATATTTAAGATCCCCTCCAACACAAGCCATTCTATGACTCTAAAATAACTAACATAGTCTCCTTTACTTTGGACATTGGTAGCTGTCCTTATAAGCTCAGTGGCCTGTCATGAAGATCCAAACATCAATTTGTATTTAGATTTACACTGTATAATTCTATCTGTAAATTGGGACTGCATAATTCTATCTGTAACTTGGGACCTTTACACTTAGGCTCCTTGTGGGCTGCAAATTTCCTTCAATTCAAGGCTATTAACACCTAATGGGATTTACAATTGCTAATTATAATTCAGGAGCTGAGGCTACTGCTCTGCTCAATGAAAGTCTGGAAGTTCCTCTGAGGATCTTACTGTGTAAAGTCTGATGATATGAATACTCCTCCTTTATCTGTCAAAGGCAAAGGTCTGAAATCACAGCTCCAAAATAAATCACTGACTTGCTTAAACAAGAAAGTAATTTCTCTTATCCATGAAAGAACTGGAATAAGGCTTGACCTGAGTTATTTTATCATTTTAGGCAGAAATTCAACCCTTTTTAAATGTCAGGGAACATCAGTGACTGACCTGAATCATACCAAGCCCATTTTGCCATGTTTTGAGTGCTCTGTGTTCTCACCACTCAGTAGAAGTGAAAGAATATGAGGAGCTCAGGTGGGATTTTCTGAACCTTGCAAAACCAGGAGTCTATTAAACACCATTCCCTGCCAATTTCTGCACACAGCTGTGACTTCCTAGGCTGCCTTTCTACAGCACTTCTCCTCTGAGTTGAGCCAGTGTTGTCAAAACAAAAACCTGTTTTCCAGGTCTGGAAAACAAGATACCCCCTTGTATTCAGGTATCTTTTCTCATATGGGAAGTATCAATGAAAGGTCAGATGGCCACAACACTGGTTTGCAGTGTGATTTTTGTACCAGACATGAGATGCTGCTATGTGTGTCTTGCTCAGCAGCCATGACCCTCATGGAATCATAGAATAGAATAATAAACTGTGTTGGAGGCGGCCTCCAAGGACCATCAAGTCCAACTTGACTCCCAAGGATCATCAAGTCCAACTCCTGGCCCTGCACAGGACCACCACAAGAATCACATCATGTGCTTGAGAGCATTGTCTAAATGCTTCTTGAGCTCTGTCAGGCTTGGTGCTGTGACCACTTCCCTGGGTAGCCTGTTCCAGTGCCCAACCACCCTCTGGGGGAAGAACTTTTTCCTCATATCCAACCTGAACCTCTCCTGCTAGAGCTTCAGGACATTCCTTTGAGTCTATCACTGGTCACCACAGAAAAGAGATCAGTGTCTGCCCCTCCTCTTCCCTCACAAGGAGGCTGCAGGGAAATCTCCTTTCAGTCTCTTCTTCTCAAAGCTGAACAGACCAAGTGACCTCAGCTGCTCCTCACATGGCTTCCCCCTCAGATTCTCCACCATTTCTGTCCTCCAATTCCACAGTACCTCCACATCTATTTGAATGCCTGGCACAGTGGACCTGGAACATGAAGAAGGCCCCAGAATACCCATTAAATTCTGCTGAAGCTGCAAAAGCATGTGAAGAGGGGACACAGACTCAGACACATGCAGCTGCTTTGTGTGGCTGATGGGTTCAGTATCTGGTCATCTTGGCTTGTGTTATGAGGCTCACACAGGAACAGACAGGAACAGAAAAAGGAACTTGGCTGTTCAGCCTTACCTACACACACTAAAAAAGTAACTTTTTGGTCTCATGACCCTCATGACCTCCCCTCCCCACCCTGTCCCAGCATTGCATTTCTTAGCATTACTGTACTATTCTAAACTTTTGTTATTATTCTTCAGAGCGTTATACTGACATCATTGCCACTCCCATCACATCAGGGCAAACTGGCTAGATAAAAAGGTGAACCTGTCTGTCCTCTGTCTGCACCAAAGACAACTGTTTTACTGAGGAATTACAATATGAGGCTATTAAGAGTATCAGGTTCTAACTTTTCTAACAGCAGGGTAACTTCACTCCCTTTTTCCATGGTGCTTTGTAATTTATTCTCTTCTGAGAATATCCTTGATTCTGGGGCTAGGAACACACATGGAGTTTGCAAAATTTGTCTTTGAATTAAACTTGCTGGATCTCAGATAAAGAACTGAGATAGCATTAGGAGGAACATGGAGTCCTCCCAGTTCTTCCCTCCCTTCCATCCCTTGTAGTGAGATCAAAGATCCCTGGAGTGTAAGAGTAGTTTTTAAAGGGAAAGGCAAATCTTCACCCCTTTCCTGCTGAGGCCTTTCCCTGATTTTAGGCTGCTCTCTGTGTGCAATGTGCAATGTAGAGTAGGGTGCTCCCAGAGAAGTCATAAGCTCTTTAAGCCCCAACTACTCTGGCCTGGCATTTTTGACAGCCTTGAAAAGTGCATTTGCAGCCACAGGACAATGTACAACCTTTAACAGGAGACTGGCTGATCCTCTGGAGTTGTTTTCACACTGATAAGGATTCAGTTAAGGTAAATATAAACAAGGAAGATTTTCTTGAGTGCTAAAGGACCAGTGGCAGCCAGGGAGGCAGCTTCTTGTTGGTTGATCATTGGAATATATGCAGTGGGATCTCCTGGAAGTGGTTCTGTCCCTCAGCTGTCTGATCCACAGCACTTTTGTCCTTTGTGTGCATTAGCAAAAGGGATAAAAACAAACCCTCCTTTGTTCCAGAGGACAAACCACTCATCTGTGTCAGCTTACTGTCACTCCTCTTGCAGTTAAGCTCCTTTAGCAAAGGCACAACAAACTCTGGCTCAGACTTTCTCTCCCACCACCCATCTGCACTGTCCAGGGAGAGCTCTGACAGTTCTTGCACAGCCCAATGATAGACCCAACCTGCCCTGGGAACCTGTGACCCAACACCCAACACTTCTGCCAGGGCAGGTAAGGAGGAGTCTGCTGATCTGATCTGCTCTGCTCTGTCCTCTGGGGCCAGGACTGCATTCCCTCTGTGTCCTTAGCTCCACTGGGAAAGAAAAGTGCTCTGAACAGAGGCTGAAGACCTGCTTGGGTAAGACAGATGAGCATAAGCTCAGCTAATATATTTTCTGTCAGCACTTTTCAAGTGTGAGACTCAAATAAGTGTATTTTTGTAATTTCCAAAGTACACATTTTGTGAGCCGCCACCTGTGGAAATCCTCCAGCTCAATTGTATTCTGGTGTTTTTCTCAGAGGGCTAAAAGTGCTGGAGTTAGTTAAGATTTCTTTTTTTTATGTCATCACACTGCTGACCTGATGTCAGAGCCATATTTTCTGATGCATCTAAGTCACAAAGATTTTATTTATTGGATATTAGCTCCCTTCATGATAACAGTAATTTTAAAATTTAAAATTCCAATTTTTGGAAGCAAAAAAAAAAATTAGAGAGTTGACTCTGTGGACTCTTTAAGAATAGCTCATTCTAGAAAAAATCATCTGAAAAGAAGAATTTATAGAAATCTGATTTAAATAGTTTAACTTGGTTGGTAGCTTATCAACCAGTGGTGGCACATAATTCTCATCAACATTCATTAAATGGCTGTAAAAATACAGAAATGAAACAAGCACCTCATTCCCACTGCAAACAAAATGGGAGAAGCAATAGTGCTTTCAGTAGAAGCAATAGTGCTTTCAGTGTTCACCCTGGTCCTTATTTGCTTTTAATGACACGCCACTGGGGTAGCATTGCAGAAAATTGTCCTAAGGCTTCCTGCAAAAGGCGGCACTTTTTGATTCAAAACAGTTGGAAAAACACATGTCTAAATGAAAGTGCATTCAGAGGACCAGCTGGTGAGATGACTGTACCACTTGAAGTCTTGGAGAATATAGTGGAAAACTGTCTCAGAACTGGCAAGGAAACAAGCTCAGGACTGATCTTCCCACCAGACGTCAGCGTGCCAACAGGAGTGCAGATACAAGGGTGGGCAAAAACTTGGACGTGAAGCCACAGCCACATCAAAGCAACAAAAACCTATAAATGGGATTATTTCTTGAAACAGGCTGGGTTTTGTGCCTCTTTTAATATGGAAAATTTCACCAGGCTATGACTGCCTTACCAAGGGAGGTACTAGAAAATGACAATTCAAGGAAGAACCATCAATGGCAAGAAGAATGACTTCAGAGACATGACACAGATTCATTATGCAATTATTAAACTCCACTGATTTATATGGGAAGTTGTGTAAACTATCTCTTACCAGAAGTGTACAATTGCCAGCTTCTAGTGGACATAAAATAAAAATAAAAAAAAAAAAAGTGACTGGAGGTTATGCACTAATAGTAAAAAAGGAAAGAAATCCCTCTTTTTACAGTTTCTGAAGGTAAGAGCAAACATTAAAAAAACAACTGAAAATGAAGTACTATGTTGGTTGTTGACTAGTCTCAGAGGAAAATCTCTGAAAACCAGAGAAGTGGGAACACTGGTCCATGTTTAATAACTTATGGAGGTCTGCCCCTGACATGCACCAATCTAACATCCAAATTTCAAATCCCTGAGTGATGATATGCACCTACATGGTGGGCAAGGGAGGGAGGGAGCATTCTGCAGCCATCTCTTCTGAGAGAACAGAAAAGCAGTGCTAATAAGCAGGGGGGAGCAACAGCAGCAATGTCTGGGCATTAAAAGCAGAAAGTCACCATGTCACTATTTCAGCTGTGCTCTGCACACTGAGGAGCTGGGACTGCCAGCTCTGAGAGGAGGAGGCAGTGAGACACAGAGGAATTCAGCTGATTCAGTATGAAATAACCAGATGTGGAATTCTAAGGCATGAACAGGTGTAGACATCTCTGAATGCACTTTTGTCTGGGTAAGTGCCCTGCAGAGCCACAAGATCAAAGTTAGGCTCCGGTGGGGGAAGAGAGGTTTGTCTTTTGAAGAACTGGGGGAAAGCTCATTTTGTGAGCAGACGGTAAGTGAATAAATGCTAGCCAGGAGTGTTCAGGGCTGAGAAAATCAGAACAATGAAAAGTTTGCCAGGATTAAAAGCATCATCCTCTGCAAGTGTCCTCATTATGCTCTTTCACTCAACTGGCTGTGATCCAGCATATGCTTGGGTAGAGCCCATGGTTACATAAAGGAAAACACCTGAACTCTTTTTCATATGTGCACCCACACACGTACGGGTACATAACCTCCAGATTTAAAACTTGTCCTACTGGGAAATGAAGAATTGCCACTGGACTTGCTTATGAGGCATCATCCCTGCCTTCATCTCTATCCAATTGCTTTGTCTGAAGCATAACTGAGGTTGCAAAGGGCCTCACACATTTGTGTGTCTGCCACTAGAAACAAACATAAAATTAAAAAATTTGTTAGAAGGAAAACAATGGGCTTTATTCAACTCCCAGAGTCTCTTTGTTTTACTGCTGACCACATGTGTGGGCTTTGCTGCTATTCTGATTTTCACCAAATCAGTTTTCTACTAGTCCCTTCCTTGCCTGGATAAAACTTACCAAGTCCATACTTGCCTTTCTGCACATGCATTCACTGGTGGTTTCTGCATGGACACAGATTTGCTTGATATGTAACATATTAAAGCTTTGCATTTCATCCCACTCTTATTACTATTGTGATTGTAAGCATGGCTGCAGTTCCAAGCACTACACAAGCACAGAGCATAAAAAAGGCCCTTCTTAGAAGAATTTGAAGACAGACATCAGCAACCACCATCACCACAACAACAACAACAAAACAATCAGAAATTGAGAGAGCAGAGATTTTTTTCCCCTCTTCTCTTGCCTTTTGCTAACCACTCCTCTCATCTCTGTCCAGCAGTGAAGACACGTGCTCCACCCTGCTTTGTCCATGCAGAATGCTGCCCCTGGCACAAAGGGGCCTCCTGCCACATCTGCATTGTGCAGGGAAGGCAGAGGGAAAAGAACAAGCTGGAATGCTGCTGAGTGACCCATGACATTGGTGTGGGTAACACCAGCACACAGAACCCCAGCAGGCAGCATGGCTCAGATGCATATTTGTACACAGATGAGGCTGCACTGCTGCTGCTCCCAGCTGTGCTCAGCAGTGGTTTATGTTGGCACAAGCACAGTAAATGCATATCTTGAAAGGGGAAAAAGAAAATGGAAGAGAAATCCCCAACCTAGTGTCTTCAGGCTCGCTCATCCCCAACATTCTTCCCTGTAGTAGGTGTCAGAAGGGCAGACCCGAGAGCTCCCAACTTTCATCCCTCTGTCATGAACCCCACACATTAGAGCTGAATGAGTGCTGGCGTGTCTGACCAGAAGCTGTTCTGTGTGTATGGGAGGGCCTGCAATCTGAAGAGCAACTCCCAGCTCTTTGATGAGGGACAGTGACTGCTTTCACCTCCTCCATGCAATGGATGTGGATAATGTGATGACAGAGAGACAGGAATAATTTGAGTTTGAGGAAGTCAGTCCTTGGTTGCTGATGTTCATATCACATTCAACATGGATTTTGTTGTCCTTGCACTGCCATTTTCCAATATGCCACAGAGTTTGGACTGACAGATTTTAAACTGCATCAAAGGAACTGTCAGAAGTGAAGCTACATGTTTCAACAGCTGGAGAGTGGGCAGCTGATGCTTTAGACACCTGAAAAGGCCTTGGGATCAGTTTGAAGCTCTAGGATAAGCACATTAAGTGGCTGTGTTGGCAAAGCAACAAAGTTATTAGAATGGTGGGATTTAAAATGTCATTATAAAACCTTCACCATCCTGGCTTGTACTCCATTCTTGTTTTCTGGGCTACCTGTGTAGGGACACTGTTTCTTGGTGCCTGGTGATTTCCACAGTGGTGGAGTCCCACATTATCATGTGGAGCATGTAGCTGAGCTGCTTCACCTGTCCTCCCAGTAATTATAACTCTGGCCTGGATTTTTTACTTTTTAACAGGTGAAAGTTGGAAGGGTCTCACTTTGTCTTCTGCCTCAGCTGGTTTTCTTCCCTGGTCACACACGGTCATTCTCTGACTAGCCTGCAAACCTGTTTTGCAAAGACTGAGTGTAATAAAAGAAGATGATTTGAAGCAGTTGGAGATTTTGTTACCAGTCTACTTCACTGGATTTGAAAATCAGTACTAAATCTCCACCACCAAGGCTTTTTTGCTGGGCTGTGACAAACCCTTAGAGTTCCTACCTGAAATACATAACATTTGTTGTACAGATGTCAGAAATACATCTGTGGTGACACATACACACACAACCCAAACTCATTTGCAGAGCAATCCATCATCTTAGTGATTATTTTCCTTTTCTTGTTTTCCCATAGATATGATTAATTTACTTCAAAACTCATTCCTTCATCTTGAGGGCTAATGCAAGGCTTGTTTAGGACTAGGTCTGACCAAGATATGCAGGACATTTGTAGCTGGGCCAAGAGGCCCTGTTCCAGATCCAGCTGACATGCAGCCCCAACAGCTGATCCAGGCATCTACCGAACAGCTGGCAGGATGCAGCCCACAGCTGTTGAAAAAAAAAACAATGAGAAACAGTGTCTGTTTAAAGAGGCAGAAGAGATAGTTTAAATCCTATGACCCAGGGACTAGCAATACACAAAAAAAGATCCTTTCAACCACCCAGTGTCATACTTGTGGATGTGTGTTTATGCAGACATGCTTAATTGCAGTAGGCTGCAATAAAGTACAGTGGGACAATTGCAGCCTCAGTGCAGCTGGCCATGGCAGGGCTGCATTGTTCAACAAGGCCGTGTTGTTTAACTCCCAACAAGAGGAACCCCATGGGATCATTCTTCCATGTGAGGGAGATAAAAACTGGGGGGAATGGCAGGGTGTGAGTGAGGCTGCTCTAGATCCAAGGGGTGAGGGGTTGCATTAGTGAAGTCATTCCATTGCTGCGACGTGATGCAAAGCTATGCCAAATGTTTTGACAGGTTCTGTGTATATCAGGGAGCAAAAAAGGCTGAGGCCATCTGTCTTGCTGCTCAATGAGATCACTGTTTAGATGTCAGAGTGGCTTAAGGTCAGATTTAAAAAGTTTAGGAGTCTAGAAGTAAAGTGCTGTAATGTTTGACATTTAGGAGCCAGGTCTCTGGAATAGGATCCAGAAGTTGAATTGCTCCTCACACGATGCCTGAGGAGCATTGGTGTCTCCAAGCTGCTGCCCTGACAGGAAGAATATGCAGTTACAGATACTGGGGAAACACTAGTGACAGTAATATGGGTAGAGTCCAGTCCCTCCAAATGCCTCACTCCAGATAACAGGGAAAAGGCAAGAAAAATATTGTACTGACCTGACCTGGTACCTGAGTTGATTATCTCCAAGGGAGGTCTCACCATAGTCTGCATTGGGCTGACATGGGGTTGTACACAGGCCATGTGTGAAGATACACCCATTCACAGCTTGCAGTCTCCTGTATTTTGTCACATAAAAGCTTGAGGATTAACTGTAGTCAGAGATGGAAAAGCTCCCTTGGCTGCTGAACCCCAGCCCCCTGCAGTACGGGATTATCCTCTTGGATAGCTCAGTCAACAGGGGAAACAGAAAACCAAATGAAATTAGATATTTGGCCTCACAGAACTCAGTTTGGAAGCTTCACTTTTATGGACATCTGGTAATGTTGCCTCCCACTCATAAATGTCAAATGCAGGACCCTCCGTGTCCCTTTGGTCAAGATCTTCCCCTTCTGCTGCAGTACTTTATCCAGGGAGGAATTTAGAACATTTCCTCCTTCCCAGCAGGTTGGAAAGTGGAGGCCTTAAGGTAAAAAATTGTTTCCCACTGTTTCATTTTTGCTTTGGGATCAGAAGGGACCATTTTATATCTTCTCATCAATTAAAAGTCCTCACACATTCTCCTGGTCTTCGTGTCAAAACCAGTAAGCAACTGTAGGTCAGAGCTTTTAATTCATTACATAACAATCATTTATTTAACAGTAGGTTTTTGAAAGGTCTTAATCTGGAAGTGGGGGTGCTGGGGTAGGCTCTGGCCTGTGGACCAATTTCAGAGAGGAGAACAGGGACATCTGTTTTGACAGTGACTATGTTGACATAACTGCAGCTAGTCCAGTGCCAGCCCTTGGTACACACATAAGCCCAGACACCACAGCTGGGGACATGTGAGCACGCAAGGACCCTGAGTATGAGATGAGCTCTGGACCACGTCCCTGATTTGGCCTCCCAAAGAGAATAATTTAACTAGGATTTAGTTCCTGTGGTGGGCAGTTGGATGTTCCAGGTTAAATTATTGCTCATCTTAAGTACAACAAAAAATTTAACAACTGTTGTCGCATGGGTCATATTTGAAACAGAGGATGGGCTTGAATACTTAGGCTACAATGGATAAAAGTTGAGTAATTGTAAACCATTTCCAACCTCAGGGCAGCCTCTCCTCCCACTATCCTTTGTTCTGCCCACATGTACATAAGATCAACGAGATTTCCATGTCAGCACAGAAGCAGCAAAGAGCATGTGCCTTTTGGTCTCTTGTTGGGATAGACAGTTGACCTCACCCCCAAATTCACTGAAATCAATGTTAATTGCCTTCCATAGGTGTTGATTTAAAAGTGATTAAAAAATAAAATATTGTTTGGGGAAAAAAAAAAAAAAAAGCCTCCCTTGACTTCTCCTCAAAGGTAAAGAGCAAGAAAACCATGTCAGTGTGAACAGACACAGAGAAAAGAGTTCCTAGCTTGATGCTAGTACAAAGATTCCAGGCTGTGGAGGATTGCTGTTCCCAAAGGGGTTTTCCTTCCTTTCTCACCATGATCAGTCATCCTCTAAGACCCTAATTAACTGTCTTGTGAGGTCCCTAATGGAGTGGGAAGAGAAGAAACAAATCCACATGGCTAGACTCTGCACAAGGGTTTAGCTTCATGTTTAACATTACTCTGTTGCACCAGACACCTGCGTGGTGCCTCTGGTTGCTGCCTGGAGGTTTTACATTAATGGTGGTGTGGGCCTCCACTGGAGGAGCATAACTTCCATTAATGAGCTCCTGGGTTTGAAAAAGGAAGACATTCCAAAGGATAAAATGTTAAATTTCCTACTAACACATTCATGTACCTAGCCCACATGAAATGACTACAAATCAGTTTATCCAAAATCCTTTGCATTTTTAATTTTATCACTTGTCTTAAAAATAGCATTCAGTGGCCCAAACCCAGAAGGTGTAGTATTTAATTAGAGACTGCCCTTGACTTAAATGACTTGTGGACTAAGTTCAGATGCAGTGTAATATAAGAAAACCACTAGAGGGGTCTAGAAAGAAAATATTGCTGAAATTCTATGGCTTAAAAAACTGTGGAGCAGTTTCTGTGTTCCTTATTTCTGTCTTCATGAGGAAGGCTCTTCAGAATCCCACTGGCCAATGTTCATAGAATCATAGGACATCTGGAGTTAGAAGGGACTCACATGGATCATCTAGACACACATTTGCTTTGGTTAAACTTTGTATGGATGGTGATTGCTCAGCCTCCAATTTGTCAGGGTCTCTTTGCAGGGACTTTCTGCCTTCATGCCACTTCTCTTTCCCTCTTCATGTTGCTTGAATATGTCTAAAAACTGTCTAAGGAAGAAGATATGCTCCTCCTGCATCTTTCTGTCAAACAGTATACAACCCTGAATTCCCCCTCACAAGTATATACTAAACTATTTAAATGAAATTTGTCACTTTTTGTTGTCTTTTGCTTACAAAAAACGTAGACCAGAACACACAATTGCATGTTGCTAAATTTTAATGGAAAATATTAAGTTTTTAATATTTCAGCAGAGTTTAGTGTTTAAATTTACAGAGCTCTGTAGAAATATTTTATTCACTAATTCAACAGTTCCTTTCTCGACCTTTCTTAGTAACTTCAAGAAAATTAATTTAGTCTTTTCCCAGAATAACCCATCCCAGGACTGCAATAGGGAATAGGGAATACTTATCACATTCATCTTAACTATGCAGTTGTGTTCTGCCATGGATCATTTATAAATCTGTTTCCATGGGTTTATTCATCCTCCTGCTACCACGGCAGCACTTTTTAATGGTGGCTGGTACAGCCCATGACACAGCTTCAAAAACCATCATGTCAGCAATACTTATTTCTTCAAGGCATTTTTGCCAAATAAAATCTTAAGTGACAAAAGTAGATTTGTAGTTCTGGTGAGATTCATGTGTTTTCATTCCTACATCTACGTGCCTTCAGCCTTCTGATTTATTTTGTTACCTCTTTGGGATCTAGACCATCTATTTATTTCCTTCCATAATATAGTCATGATGAAGTCCAGGATGCTTAAGCACATACAAGTATTTAACTAAAAACAGCAGAGAAATTGCTCATGTTCCTGAGACATCCTAGAAGAGAATAGGAGATTCTCAAATTTTTCATGGCAGCCAGTAAAAATTCATGTTGTTAAAAATACTATGAAAGACATCCTTGGAAATATACAGTTAGAATTTGTCTAACAGTCATCCACCCCTCCAAATGCCTATGGCAAAATACTAGTAATGACATAAGTGTAAAAGATTATAAATGTATCTTCATGTAAGCCTTTGTTATATAATTAATGATCAACATCCACAGGGAAAAAATAATTTTTGTACAGGGGCTGGTGTGAGACGACATTGAGATGTGACAATCTCCACTTGATGTTGCTTCCTTGACACCAAAAATCAGCCCCTAAAAGGTTTATCCTTCTGCACAGCATGGTGCATCCATAATACCTCAGCCTTCAACATCCATAATACCTCAGCCTTCAAGACTTAGGTACATATTCCTATTAAGTAAGTGAAACCTGTGTCAGTTTAAATCACAATGCTAATGGAAAGACATTGATCAGAACTGACAATATTTTAATGGAATATAATTTCCATAAAATCATAAGAAATTTCCTGGTATCATTTGGATAAAATTTATACTATCTAGATTTCCTTTCCAAACTATAAGTTAGCAGGGATTTATTTATCTAGGCTGATTCAGGATGTGAGAAAATGAGAATGTAAAATACTAGACTTTCACTGGAAGGGAAATGGCATCCTTACAATCTCAGGAGTAGCTCAAGTTCCAGGGCTAAAGAAGTTCCATTAAATACAAATAAACAATTGAGTGGTTAAAGATTTGTTATTAATTTTTTTTATTTAATTTGGACCTTACACTGGCCTCTTGCAGCTAAGAGCTGAGCACATACCCAACAGCTTGTGACCAGAGGAAGAGCTAAAAACCAGCAGATGAATACATATAGAGTGAAAGACAGAGGCAGTGAAAGTTATAGAACTAGACATAGTAGGTGACTTTGTGCCATTTCAGTGTCAGATTCTTAAAAAAGTATTTCTATGATTATTTTGATGATTTCTATTATCATTGTAATGAAAGGCAGCAAGGTCCCTTTTCTCCCTTCTTCTCTCAATATTGATTTGGAGGACCTGTGTATTTCTGCTTCTTTCATGGTCCCAGCAGAAGCCAATCCATGAAGATCTAAAGAGAGAAATTTAGAATATTATCAGTTTTATTACTTCCATAAAACAATCAAAAATAGAGTGAATTCTGTGGGAAGATTTGGTCTCCTGGAACTCTTCCTGTGAGAGTTTAAACATAATCTGCAAGATCACATCCTCAGCCACACAAGAGCACCAGGTTGCAGAACGGGTGATAGAATGCATGGACAACTCCTGTTGGGTGAAGACTAAGTGATTATGACTCTTCAACCCAGAGAATAGACAGTAATGATAGAAGTCTGTAAAATCATAAACAATGCAGGGAAAGTGCCTCTTACAGAACAGGGGGATGTCATGTAAAAGTATTGGGAAGCAAGTCCAGAGACAATTCTTCATACAACACACTGGTAAACTGTAGGACTGCTCCCTACAGGATGTGGGGGATCTAGGTTTAGGAAGGAACTGGATCACTTCATGAAGGAAAAATCCATTGAGGGCCATTAAATGCAAAAAATTATGTCTGGTTTAGAACACCACAAAATTACAAATTATTGGCAGCTGTGACTCTTTTCTGGGAAAGTATCCCTGAATGCTTTCCCTAGCTCTTCCATGGGGATCTACAATGAAGCTAAACTGACCTTTGATGTGAGATAGTGTAGTTGCTCTTGTGTACTTAAATCACAGGATTACTTTAGACCTAAAGGAAAAAATGCCCAGCTTATACAATTTTAAAACTGTACATTTCAGGATTGGTCTCCTACTTCAGAAAGCAAGTCAAGCTTCTAAGCAGCTTCCCACATACATTTAGCTCCAATGAAACTAATGCCAAGCTTAAGGCCCACACTTAAGATAAACTGGAACACATCTGCAGGTTCAAAAACACAGGAGGAAGAGTCTGTGATGGGAACTATCCACATTCTAAGTGTGGATGCTTCCAAGACTCTGTTGATACAACTACATAAAAATTAGTATGATCGAGAATTGTTCTTTTAAAGACCTTGCTTCAGCCCTGCATATTCGTTTTGAAACTTAGAAAGCTGTTTTGAACAATGAACCTGGAAGATAATGTGGTTAATAGCTGAGTTATATCAATGTCCCAGGCTAAACTTCCCATGTGACAAAGCATCAGTGGGTTTCTCTTCTTTAACTGAAAACTCAACCATGAAACCCAGAGCAATTCATCATCAAACAGATTTTTCACACCTGTTCGGAAAAGGTAAAAACCACCAAGGAACCACCTGGTGTCAGAGGCAGCATCTGGAGTTGTGGGGACAGCCACCACCCAACTAGGAAGCAGAGGTGTTATTTTTTCCCTAGGGTACTGACCTATGTTCCACCACCCTTTTCTTGCATAGCTGAGGGATTAATCTCCCTCTGCCCTCTGCTATATCTACAAGGAAGAGGCCTCTGTGATGTGCAATGACCTGGTTGCATTGGTGTTATTTGAAGATGATGGCAGACAGGCAGATTGTTATAGCTGGAGTCTGAAGACAAATGTTTCCTTCCCCTTGAAGCCAGAGCTTCTTAACTTTGGGACAAGTGCAAATAAACAGATTCACCTTAGGGAAAACATATATGAACTTTTTTACTATTGCTTTATTTATTTTTTATTTATTTCATGCATTTTGAACAATGGAAACCTGTATTTCATATGCTTTTTAATCTCTCTTCAATTGAGATGTTGACACTTTAGATTAAATCTTTGATTGACCCAAACCTGAACCCATTTTCTCAAGCGTGGAACAAGGAAACACTTTTTTTTCCCATACCTTTTAGGATTACTGGTAATTTTCTGTCATTACTGTAACATTTCTCAGCATGTGCAATCTTGCAATATCACCTCAAGCTTTTAATTCCATCCAGAAAAAACGCTTCAACTCAGTGCAAATTATGCCAGATAATGTCTCTTTTCACACAGGATAAAAGAATAGCAAGTGCAAACTACAAGAACTTTATTTATTTAGCCCTCACAGTGTTTAGGGCTACAATGCTCATTATAATGAGATCCTGCAGACAAAAAAATCACTGGATTTTGAGGAAATCAATGGAGGGTATCAGATTTAGGAAAAAGTCAAGAGCAGTCAATCAGTGCTCTCAGTGTAGAGTTGTTTGGAAGGTGAGACTGTAGTTATCTAATAGTCTATCTAGTATAAAGACCATTAATTTAGGTGCCTAACCTCAATGAGAGAGGTAGAAAAAAAATTCTCTCTTACCTCTCTGTATTGGGATTTCCAAATTTTAGGGGGTGGTTAAATAAGCTTAGGGGTTGTCCTTGAACCTTATGGGAAAAAGGATACTCTCATTGGAATCTGCAATGTAAGATATTCTGCTGTGAAATAATAACCAAAAAAGCACACAACACTGGAGTTTCAATCCACTTGCTATTGTTATAAATCTACCACCTCTTGTCATCAATCCAACCTTTAGTTACTTATTAATACTTCGTTACTTGCCTAGATTTTATGGTCATGGGCTGTCTGGTGAAACCCTCAAGGTAAAGTTGGGTGGTTTCTGGAAGATTGCTAACAGTTAGCACAGGAAGCAGGACTCAACACACCAGAGAAGTTGAGGATGATATATATTGGATTATATGATATAATGTATTCATTTGCATATTTTGTACATGTCAGAATAGATCAATTAATAATGATCCTGTCAGGCCTATTTACTACAGAGTCTCTGTGGAACATTATTCATGTAATTTCAGTCATTTGAATCTAAATTTTAGGTAGCCAACATTGTGAATTTAGTCCAACGCTTTTTTCTTTTCCCCCCTCTAGGTATTTTTAGAGCAAATAGTGCTGCTTTTGTTGTTTCACTGGCTTTTTTAAAAGCCTTTTATTTGCATGCTGAAAAAAATCTCTGCTTGCATCTTTTCCCTGCAGAACCAGCCACGCCGTGTTGTAATAATAACCAAATCCCTCCCCACATCAATGTCACAATGTTTGTTTTAGCAATCTTAAGTTCAGCTGCCAGCTGTTCTGTTCTTTGGATTTTATTGCAGGAAGTATAAATTCCCCTAGGTTTGGCTGGAGGTGATTTTAGAAGCCTTCAGTGAGGGGGAAGGGTAAGGGAGAGCAGGGAACAGCGCGTCTATTTTTGTTGGGGCGGGGTGACAATCAGTTAAGGACTATTAAGCTTAATGGCCTTGATGTTATAGCATTGCATCTCTTTTTACCATTTCTTAATCACTACAGAGTAATAACATCTTTAAAATTTATTGGGGCAATTAGAAGAAAGCGCAGTTCCTTTGACCCCAGCTGTTTCAAAGACTTCTATGGTTTTCTCTTCTTTCTCTCTCTCTCTTTTTTCTTTTTTTTTAAGGAAAAATAATCACTGGATTAAACTTCTTCTTAAGCAGTTTCTACCTTGAGATTTATGTCAAGTTCCAAGTTGCTGATCAGATGATAATTAAACTCAAAAAGGGAAGGAATGTATTAATGAATAACATAGCTACCTTAATGAATTTAAAATTGTGCGATGAAGATCTCACTTGGGTAAAGAAAAAAGTCCCTCCAGTTCTTTGCCTGAAATTTGAGGCAAATACCTTTTTAAGAGGTTGGAAGAAAGGGATGGAAATTGAGTTAACACTTCCCTTTGTTTACATTCCTGGTGGCACTGAAGTCAAGTGATACTGAAACCCAGTAACAAAGATTGTTTCTTGTCTTTTATCAGTCTAAATGTACTGTCCCATGTCCATTCATCATCTCATTTCCTCCTCCCAGTTCTGAGTTTTCTGCTCTTCAATGCACTTTCTTCCATTTTGTTAGACATCTGTGAATTTTGTGGCTCTGAATTTCTCTCTCATTTTCTTTCCTTTCCCCCTACCATGCCCCACCTAAAGATAATTGCCATTGTTCATTTTGTCTGTGTTCCCCACCCTAAAAGAGCAAGATACCAATGGAGAATCAATTGCATCTATCATCAGGTTTTTGATCATTTTTACATTGATTATTTATAACTTCCATGTCAGGGAGAGGAAGAATTATACATTTTAAAAGAAGCGATGAAACTCATGGATTAGAACATTTTAAATACCTAAATGAGACAACTAAGTTATGAGCGTAGCCAATGTTGCTTCAACTAAATAGCTATCAGAAAAAGATAATTATCTCCAGAGTACTATTCAACCCAGATGAATCTTAATCCAAGTTTTCAACTTCTATCTCTTTCTATCATCTACAGAAAAATTCCTACCAAAAAAAAAAAAAAAAATAAAAAGAAGAGACAGTATTTGAACTCAGATAATCCAAAGACAATGACCTGGACATGTGCCAAATTGTAGTGAAAATTGTGTCAAGATGGAAAACCTTTATGGCTTTTTCAGAACAGACAAGTGGAGTTTGAGTTCCCACTTTCTGTGTAAATATCCTAGCAGGTGGCAGGGCATCACCCCCTTTTTTGGGACATGCTCCATTTGGATAATTTCAATTAGGTCAGAGTGAGACAGACTGCACAGCCCCATTAACCACACCTGGAGACCCTGTGTGTTCATTCACTCCCAGGGAATCACCCTGGGTATTGGCATCAGAAGAGGTCTCCTGTTGAACATCATCATTCAACCTATTTGATGATAAAGTGATCTTGTTTTTCCCTACAGTATGTTAGGAAAAGAATATTCTGAAGCAATATGGGAACAAATGTTAAAATAGCACAGATTGCCAAATACACTTTTTCTTTTCTATCCAGATTTGTCCTTTTATTTCTGCTTAAATCACTGCCCCAGCTTTCTTCCACTAGAGTCCTAGTAGTATTATGGGGCTGTCATCCTTTTATGACCTTCAAGACTGAAAACATATAATCCACATTGTTTGAGAAATGCCATGTATTTTCACAATATAGTACACAATATATCATCTTCTAGGTTTGGTAACACTTAGGCTCAATTTATTAATCACCTCCAACAAGAATCTAAGCAGTTACCTGAAATGATACACTATATTGATTATGTAGTTGGAAGCATGGAACATGAAGGACCAGAGCTTTTCCTGTTGTTCTGTGTTGAGAGATCTAATTCAGTACAGTGAGATCAGGATTCATGAATAATCATTTTAACATCTATATATTGCCCCAAAAGTCTCTGCAGATACAGTCAGTAGTCAGCCAGTAGTTGAAGCTGGGCAAGCACTGGTTGATCACAGCTTCCTCCATTCATTATTTTATTCCCATAATGTACCCAGATATTGTACTACCTAATAATCCATCTTCAATTCATAATAATAGAAATTTTAGATTAGAGTGAATGTCATAGCCTGGCAACAAAAAATTCCAACAGGATTTTGTTCTCTTTTTCTTTTTGAAGGCTATAAACTCATCTCTCTCTACTGAAATCAAACTATAGACAGAATGTCACAAACTTATGAATATATCTGAAATATTTCTCTTTTAAAAAAAGAAACACTTGAAAGTTTTGAGCAGCAACACATGATGATTTTGAGTTGCTCTAATTTCTTTTTTCCCTTCCTCTCAGAAGATTCAGGATCTTCTGGTATAAGTCAGGGTCCTAATCACCTAGTTACATGTTATGTATTCAATAAGGCTGCCTAAACAGGCACTATCAAAATGGCATATAGAGAGTTGGAAGATCAGCAGTATAAATAGGCACTCTTACAGTAATTATGTAGGAAGCACATAGATGTGTCCATGTGCATTTATTTATATATAATGTGAACAGTATTTTGTTATTGTTATGCTTTATTGAGCCCATTGATTACATTTACATAATGTCATTAAATATCTCCGCAGAGGCTCATCTGCATCAATATTGTTGTAGCTCTAAATCACCAATGGATTGGGCTTCACAGTAATGGTAAATAGCTCCCTTTAAGATATGCTACAGAGAAACAAAACCAAACTGTGAAAAACTGCAAGACATTGCTGTCCTGCTAATTTAGTAGTTTGGTTACTGCTGAGAGCTGAAGTCTGTCTAGCTGTACAGGCAAAGAAGTTAATGAGAAGAAAGGAAAAAATACTGGTTATTAACAGTCATGAAGTCCTGGAAGACCAATGGGGATCTCTGAATATTCATTCAGCAATAAATTAAAGAGCCTTGAAGGAAAGCAAAGACTTCCATAAGCATGGAAATGAACTAGAAAGGCCATGATATCAAATAGAGTGTATAAATGGTTATTCTAAAGATAGCAGTGAAAACCTCTTTTTCTAACACATGCATTACATTTTTCACATATAATGCATGTGTTAATCTCAATACCCTGAGTGTATCTCCTTTTCAAAGTTAAGGGGTTAATCAGGCTGTATCTACCTTTGTGATAACAGGTTTTGTGAAGAAATCTGAAGAGAGAAGGTACAAGGCTAGGCTTGTGATACATAGCTGTGATGCCACTGCAATGCAGGACAGGTGAGAGCCAGGGACAAAGCCTCAGTTTAAATGCAAATCCCAAGGTTAGAGAAGGATAGGCTATTTACTCCTAGCTCTAAAGAGGTGTGCTCAGGGCCCTGACACTAAGGGGAACATGGCATGAAGAGAAGAAAGCCCTGTGTGTACTATCAGCTCTTGCTCAACACAGAGATGTTGAACTCATCTTGTGTATGGTGTTTGGTGAGCTTCACATTAGAAGTGGAAGGGCCATTCCCAGCTCCGAATCTCATTATTTTCAACATCTGAAATTGAAAAGGGTGGTAAGTGGTACTTCTTCTAGAGAAGTGGTGCAAAATGTTGCAAAGGCTATAATTTTCAATGGAAATATAAGCTTAAAGTATTACAGCTTCTGTCAGATGAGTTCAATAGTAACTCCCTACATTTGCAGAAGCCAGGGCCATTTTTGTGGCAATTTGTTGAAAGGACATTCATGGTTCCTTCTTGCAGAGCATTGATGTAAAGCTATGCAAATGTCACACGAAGCAGCTGTCTGCAGCATTCTGTACAGTGCTGGAAACTCTATTTTCAGCTCCTTGAAACTCAGAAAACATGGGAAAAAATGATCAATTGAAACCTAAACACATAAGTTAATGTGTAAGTGTAATTGTGTATGGGTTCAATAGTGTTGGGTGTACTTTATGGGGTGTAAAGGACTGATTATTTGAAAATAAATGGTGATGTTTGTCTGACATTTCACACTGTCTCTGATTTCAGTACTTTATCTTCACCAGTCATGAACAATTTTATTTACGTTTTTTGACAATTCTCTATTTCAGGAGATTCTTTTTGTGCATATGCCTGAGAGGGATTTACTTGCAAGTTCCAGCAAAAAAGTTCAGTTATTTTAATGAAAAAGATTAGGGGGAAAAAACATGAAGTTTTGTTACTATTGAACCACATTGTATGAAAACCATCTTTTGAAGCAAGTGTTTAAAATTTAGAGGTTTGTGAACTTCATTAGTGATAGATCTCTTGCTGATGTAATGTTGGAAATCTCAGCATAAGTAGCTAAGCTATAAATAAGGGAAAATCCTTTATTAATTGTTGCTGGGCTCTTCTATTTTGGATAGATGACCTTCCAAATCCTCTCTCCTCATGGATATCATGCTAAGATGGCACAGCTGAATATGCTTCTCCCCACAACTTCTGATCCAAACTGTGTGGGTGTGATCCTTCCTCCTGTGGCCTGATGCCCAAATCCTGGTGTGGGGTGACAGGAGGGTCTCTTCCCTCAGCTTCAGATGGGATAGAAGCCAGACCAAACAGAGTGAAGGTGGCAACACACAGGTACAACAAATGT
This sequence comes from Melospiza georgiana, assembly GCF_028018845.1. Classification (NCBI taxonomy): domain Eukaryota; kingdom Metazoa; phylum Chordata; class Aves; order Passeriformes; family Passerellidae; genus Melospiza; species Melospiza georgiana. Next base: position 145,015,593 of record NC_080430.1, on the reverse strand, counting down.
GTCTGCATGTGCCAAAACAACACAGGCAGTAGCTGAATTTAGCTGACGAATGTATTTTGTTAGTTTCTTTGCCAGGACTTGAGCAATTTCTCCCGATGTTTCTTACTGTTCTTATTGGCATGAGGCACTACAGTGTATCAACAGTGTTCTCAACTGGGAAGAAACCTGTAGTGCTGCTTTTTTGCTGGGTAAATGACCCAGGGGACTTTGGGATAAATTAGATGGTTAATCTTGATATTCATGCAAAGGGTGAATAGGGCTCGTTAAGACGTTGTCGAGTAAGAGCAAACCTGGCAGGAAAGAAGGCTGAAACCATGAAAGGTCCAATGTTTTGGTCCAGGTTCTCCTCCTTTACTGTCCAGGTGAGCAGTCCATTCTGAGCACCTCACAGTTATCTTCTGGCCTAAAACTTGATCTTTCCTGTCATGGAAACCTTTAATGGAAAGGTGAGAAGCTGCAAAATGTGCAGACAACTGATGTTCTCTGCTGTGTCATCTCAGTTTGGAGTGGGAGCATGAACAAGATATGAAACTAACACTCCTTGGAGTGATCTGAAATTGAAATTGGTTTTCAGAGACTGGGAGAGTTGGCACATAAAAAATATCTGGGCATATGGAGGTTGATAAATCATGATGATTATTTTCACTTTGTCTACTTGTAGAAGGAGAATAACAGTTTCTTCTCTGAACAGCTGCAGAGTAAAGAAAAATTTGTAGCCTTATTTAATTTGGTATTTAGTCTAAGTGTTCAAAGGATGTCAATCCACAACTTGGGATACTTCTTCTTAAAGGCATCACAAAAATAATAGTCTCCCAATATCTGTGAAGAAATGAGATAAAAGCCAGAGTAGTTATATTTGGAGCAGTGTTGGTAGACAGTATGCTAAACAAACATGAAAGCAGACACTTAAATTAGTGAGGTTGGAGGTTGAAAATGCAAGATGTAAATTCAATGCATATAATTGCTTTCGCATAGTAAAGAGGGCACATAAAAAAATCTGTCATTCTCTAATTAAAGGATATTTGAAAAAACGTGCATATAAGGTATAACTGAAGTTGTATATTTATCCTTAATGATGGCATTTCCTAACTGATGATTACTTGATCTTACCACCTTATTGCTCTTTAAACAGAAGGGTTGGATTTAATGTATTTCTGCACTCCAAAATATGCATATTCCTCCGAAACAGATAGCCTTCTGTATATAGACCGTATATAGATATACTTGACTTATAATTAAGCAAAAAGTGTAAGGAATCAGGTATTTTAAAATATTTTAAATGATGTAAAAATAATGTTTAAAACCCATAAAACATCATGGACCAGAAATAAAGAGACCAACAGTATGTATGATAAAATAAAATTTTGTCTATGAGAATTCAAATGGCTGATGACTTTCAGTCAGGAAGGAAGGCAAAAGGATTTTGAATAAACAAATTTAATTACTAATGTGATAATGGTACAGTAATAGCATGGAAAAAACAGATGACATATTGGAATTGTTTTCTGAATTGAAGTTTGTTATCCTACTGTTTACACTGAAGTGTCTGGTTATCAACAGGATATGGAATCATACTTAAAGTCAAGCATGTGTTTGAGTGTTTTTCTTCATCCTCGAGACAGTGAGAGTGTGAGCACAGAGCTCCTCATCTCTCCGTGGGAAACAAGTGAGCAGCGCCATGCTGCTTGCAAAGCTTGCTGATCAGCTGGGCCAAAGGAGTAAGACCAGGGATACTCACTTGGTGGGAATAATTAATATTTTAAAAGAGAGAGAAAAAAAGAAAGTGTAGGGTTTATTTTTCTTCCCTAAAATTGGTGCAAACCAACCATGCCAAACAAAGATACATTTAGACATACTGTGGAAGCAGCAGAAGTAAAATTAAGTTCTAATCTAGTGAGACATGAAATGCAAGGCCCCTATCTGTGGAGTAAACCCATAGTACCTCGTATCAAGAAGATTATGTGGGGATTAGTTCCAGTGTAACTGCCATATTAAAATATATGGTGACAGGTGTTTCTAAATTACTGTAACAAGGTGGAACCTTCTCTCATACCCAAAAATTCTGGCAACAAAAGAAATGGGGGTTTAAGGATAAGAAGCTGCAGACAACTGGAACAAAGAGAAATCTATAGAAAACAAGTGGAAGACTCTGGTGTATATTTATCACAGAGACTTGAGTGTTTTCCTTAAATTTGGCTCTCTACTGTTAAAAGAATAAATAGAAAAAGAAATTCCGCTGAAAAATTCCCCCCTACTCAGTTGAAAGTTCTCCTAGCAACACATTTCCAACCAGCTTTCCTGAGATTATTTAACATTTCTGTGCTGTCTGGTGAGGAGTCACAAACAAAAAAAGGGACGAGAAGCCTCAGATGTGAGCTCTACATCAAGTTTAAGAATTTTGATCAGGATGGAACAGTTGAAATCCGTCTCTAGAGATAAACAGTATCCAATGAGTGGCAAAAATCTGTGCCTGACTTACTGTGCCACTGGGCTATTGCCCTTAAGGCATTTATAAGTCACTGGCCCATAAAGGAGGGACCTGACTTGTGTGATATCTTTCCCACATGGAAGGATGGGTCCATATCTAAGTGGCTCAATCCAGAATGAGCTCTGAAATCCTCATTCTTAAACCTATGAGACTGAACATACAGCTCTTTGGAGACCCTCTGTGATTCTGGAGAAAAGGAAAAAAACAGCAAAAGTGGTTAGGATTATTTTTGTTGACTTCCAGCTAAATTTATGGCTTTAAGTTTTACAGTGTGAATCAGAACCAACCACTGCAGCAAATGAGGGAAGGAAATGGACAGTTAAGGTGGTTTATCCCTAAGGCCCCATCTTGATATAGTAGGGGAATAATGAGAAATGGGAAGCAAAGATGGAGTCAAAATGACTCATAAACAATCTATTGCTGCATTAATACATTACAGACACTTCACCTTGACCACACATTTGCCTGAACTCTGAGACTGTAGGCAAAAAGGCTTTAATCCCTCTAAGATATAGGTTTTTAATGTCTCCTTTAGTATATGACTGTATGCTTAGTAAATACAACTTAGTTTAGGTGTCTAGAGCATAGGCCTTTGTCCATTTGAGCTACCTGCTTGAGTCCTGCTAAAGCTCAGTGATGTGTAATCACTAAGAGCCAGTGGAGGCTGACTGGCACTCATTTGATCTCACAGCACCTATTCAACTGAGATAGTTTCATACATTTCAGTGGAAGTCTATTTACTGACTATAATGGCATCCAAGATGATTTTCTGAGCTGTAAATACCTAAATTGTAGGCATTCCTAGGGGAATCCCACAATGTCATTTTTTATTTCTTACTTCCCAGGTATGCAGACCTCTTGACTTTCCTGTTGTGGTGCATGACTCAGGCCACGTGCCAGTTTACAAGGCAATGAAAGAGGAACTGACTCTTCCCTGCATTGCTGTGCCCTTCTTGGCAGGGATGCTCTGCATCCCTTCCTCCCCCAGACCCTATTGATCCCGGGACAGGTCCTTAAACTTGGCCTTGCTGAACTTTTCCCAGGCTGAGAGGAGCATCCCACTTCAAGGGAATATTTCTTAAGTATAGGCTACAAATGTTGTTTTCAGTCCAGAGTAGATATGTTCATGTGACTCTCAAAAAATCTGCAAAATGCTGGTAGTTCAGAACTTCTTTGTAGGAGATGAGTTTATAAATGTTCTTGAGCACTTTTTCAGCTGCCCTATATCCAAGAGAGGTATCTTCTCCCACCTTCATGGTACAATGACATGGAAATTGAAGTCCTTTGCTGTAGAATGAAGCATTTCAGGAAAGGTCTCCTTGAGTATTCATGCTGCTCCAGTAGTAGTAAAAACCATACAGTGTATGTCATCACACTCTTTAGACAATAGCTGGAAGAAGATTGTTTCAGCAGAGCTTGACTCCAGCACAGACACAGGTGCCTGGTCTGGAGGTATTTACCAGAGCACAGCCCAAATTAACCCAGGCTGCTGGAGCTTTGCTGAGGCCAGCAGAGGCATTGGATTTAGAGTGCTTGAGGGTCTGCCTCACTAGTTTTACTACACTTTAAACATTTGTGTTTATACATGTGGATTCTTTTGATTTTTAACACTTTTTGGCATTGCTAACCTCCTGCAGATGAATAGTTAATTACCCTCCCCCCTGTGCACTTAATAGCATAAGTGGCATTTGCAGGGTTTTTAAGTGCATGTGCCAAGCAAAAGAACTTTCAACAGCCACAAGAAAGTGAGTTCTTATGATCCCCTGGCTGGAAGTGTATGCAGGGCCCTTGAGTGGTGGCACTGCAGTCTGCAAATCCTGGCACTGTTTGGTTTTACATGCGCCGAGGAATGCCTGCCCTTCCTCTGCATCCAATTTCCCTGTCTCCAGCTTTATTTGGTTAGATGTTTCTCTTGTGCATCCAGTAAAACTCGACCACAAGAATGAGTAGTTGCTGTTTATAAAATCAGCACATTGTTATGTAATCCAGATGACAGGAGAAGTGTGAAATGCTGTTAAATACTGGGCTATAACCACAGCTCAGTCAGATCTAGACAGTTAAAGTGCACTGGCGTCTAGGTTTCCTGAAGGGTTGACTCTAGAAGTGGGAGGCCCACTTCACTTTCAGAGTGTAGGAAACAGAACAGCTTTCACTGAAGTGTACACACTTATTCTGACTTTTTCCTGGTATAAATGAAGGAGCAAGGCTACCAGTGTGACAGAAAATATTAGATACGTCCATAATTTCTCTTAAAATATTAAACTTCTGGTAAACTCCAGAATATTTCCATTCACTTAGAGAATGATCACACTGATAAAATGGCAGTTTTGTTAACAGAAAAGTTTTGACAAAATTCTTTCATCTCCTTATTCTAATGGGGGAAAATAACAACTAAAGAGTTCTGGACACTGGATTGAGGGTCTGGCACTCTGCTCAGGAGCAGCAGTTACTAAATGTGCAAGTATCTTCTTGTTCACAAATGATTATTTTTTCAGCGCTATTAGCATGGACTGGAAGAAATTTTGGTTTTTTCTTTACAAATGTCATTCCTTATGATGCCTTATAAACTAGCTAGTATATTTGACTCTGTATCCAAGTAAGATATATAAGGCTGAAAATAGACCAAAATTGCTGAAGGGAGACACCTCCCTGCTCCAATTCTATTGTCTACCCACTGATCCTGCCAAAATATAGGGAGGAGTGGTGAAACAGCTGGGTGACAACCCTCTGTCATTCTCCACAGCCCTCTCCATTCTCTTAATTTGAGTCCCACACTACCTGGTGGAAAGTACAACCTGCCATGACCCACTATTGATGTCAACAACCCCAATAAACTTACACTTACCAACGTTACAATGTGTTAATGTGAGTAAGATGAAGTGGTTCTTATTAACTCCACACCCAGGCATATTTTTGTTACTGGCAATGTACTATTGAAAGCAAGAAGAGATGAATGTAAAACATCTTCATTTCTTTGTAAAACAGAGAAATACTGCTAGCTTGAACTCACTTCCAGAAGCACATGAAAAAGAAATACCTTCCCCACATTCTCTTCAGAAGGCGTGTTTCTGTAGCTATAGGAACAGGAATTCTGTATAAAACAAAGAAATACTTTATAAATGAGAATGACCTTAGGATTTGGGAGAAAAAATCCAAACACAAGGTGATACTAAGACATTATCTCATTTCCCTGTCCAAAGATGTGAATTTCCTAAAAGAAAAAGCCCAGTCATTTCCTTTTCTTGCTCTGCTACACAGTTTTGGAGGTGGATCTCAGCATGGTTCAAGTATACAGAGTCTGTCTTCAGTCTCTAAAATTGTTTCTTGCATCACTGTAAAAAACAGTTGCACTGAGTTTAGTTTTACTGATACTGATTGAATTATTACCTGGATTTACTCAATTTTGTTGCAGTCATCTGTAACAAGAAACATCTTTGATGCTGCTTCCTGCTGCCCAACCATCTTTAGAAAATCCCATTACAAAACTCTCAGGGGGTGATGTGTCAAAAGCATAATTTGTCACAGAGATGGTTCCTACAAGATGTGAATTCTGGCTTCTCTTTCACCTTGCCTTGCTCAGCCCTGCTACCTCCAGCTCTGAGTTTCTGTCTGTTCTGGGAGCTCCTCAGGTTATCAGTCAAGGCAGAAGAGAAGTAAATTTCACCTCTTAGCTGCAATTTCTGCTGTCCCCATGTGGAGTGACAAACAACTCATTCCAACATGCAGCTGCTGTCCATTACTCCCTCTCTCCCTTAGAGGATTGTGGCAAGCTCAGCATTTCATGCATTACAAGGACATAGAGTTAAGCCCAGAAAAATCCTGTTTGAAAGGTACTATTCCCAAGATAATGCAGCGGAATTACAATTTTAATCTGTCCACAGCAGCCATTTCCAATGGAAGAGTTAATGTTCAATATTAAATTCTACACCAAACAAATACAGGACAATGCTGGGCTTTTTTACTTAAAAAGTGAGCAAACTTTATCTGCTCAGATGTAGCAGTGAAGAGAGAGCAGACACTGATGTCCATGAACACCAGGAGTGTGAACAGGTGTGTGAGCTGCCCACTCACTCTTGCTTTCTCCAACTTTCATCCAGGGAAAATTGTTCCCTGTATATATGGCAGCCTCTTCTTTCCTTCTGAGGGCTGAACTTGATCTACTTCAAAGATTGTCTGTGGTCTACCAAAAAGTTTAACAAAGTGGATGCTCCATGTAGCAGTGAACAAGGACTGCATATTTCTGAAACTGGTCAATATCTGCTTTAATGATCCCAGAAGCTGTTGCAGATTGTATTTGATCTGTTCACACTATGTTTCCATTATTTATGCTCACAAGGATCTCATCTCCCTCTCCCTCTTCGGGATAGATTCCCAACTACTCTCATCCTTTGCCCTAGCAGCAGTCCCCCTGCCACACTCCTGTTTCCAGGAAGTGCTTTTAGAGACAGAAGGGATCAAATATTATATCAAATTTAATTTTTGGATAAGTGCATTATCAGGGCATGCATCATGAACAGGGATTACTTTCATTAAAATTAAAAAAAATTAAAAATCTTACAAGGACATTCTGATGTACAATTCCCACAGCAAATTATGATTTAATATTTAGAGTAAATGAGTAGATCAAATTAATGAAACAGACCTTTGAAAGGTAGGAAATTAGGGACCTGCATGAATTTGTGTCACAGGCTCCATTTTATGTGCTATATTTTATCATTCACAGTACAAAATGAAAGTAAAGAGCTCTGTTTCATCAGTTACTCATATCCAGCTGCTATGAAAATAATACGTTTGATATAATTCATTTGACATTTGATGGGTTTAAGGTTCCTCTGACAAGATATAATCAACTCATTATGGAGAAACAGAAACCTTCCTTGTTACAAATAAATTATTCCTAGTCATGATTGAATTACTGTGTATTCAATGAAAATGGGATGGAGGGGTTTCCAGTAGAAGTGGATGTTTTATCATCAGGCCTGTGTGATAAAAGCTAACTCAAGCTACTTTATGTTTTCTCTCTTCAGTGCTCCGATTAATGAATGGCATTGCTTTTTCAAACAAACAAATTAGGTCTTTCCTCTCAATTTTTTCACATTAAAGCTGTTAGATCAAAGTATAAAAACTGTGTCTTTCCTTTTTATGCACAAAGCCTGGATAAACAGCTTGAACAGAGTGTTCTTTTACATTATTTTGTTAGCTTATTTTTAAAAATCTCTATGGTGTTTGTGAAGCAAAGCTAGCTTTATGGGTGGGGTGTGAACTGTCTGTTTTAAGTCAGAACAAGTGATTAATTGAATTTTGGTCTTAACATCAAATATGTTGCACGCTGTGTTCTGCACCATTACTTTGTAGGAACAGGAGAAAGTTGTATCATTTTGCTGGAATTAATTAATTAAAAATGCATCTCCAGAGGCAGCTGAGGCAATGCAGCCATCCAGGACTACAGATCTGAACATGTTTGGGACTGAAGGAACGGCACAGTGTGCACCAGGCTGTGAGATCAGCTTCCATGACTTCGAAGGAATTAGCACATGTACAATCTTTTTACAGATTTTATGGCCTGTAAAATCAATCAAAATAATGTTACATGGTGGAAACATAAAAAACAGCAATGAAAATAAATCTAGGATGACAAGTTTGGGGAGCACATCAACATGTGAGGTGGAACCCTGCAAACATCACCAGAAGACCAGGTTTCCTCCTTCAAAAGCGTCTAATTATAACTGTTCTTCTTAGATACTAGAACAAAAAACACTAGGGCCATTTTGAAGTGAAGGCACATAAATTACCCAGCAGCTACTGATTGTTTCTCTAGACTTCCAGAAATATTGCCTCTCATAGGAGCCACTTATTATTTCTGCATATCTAAAGCATAAAAAAGGTTTCATATACAGTTAAAAGGAAGAAGAACAGACCTGAGAGCTATGCACCGTTTCCCCTGTTCTTTCTTGTTCATCTTTGGCAGGAAAGAAAGAAAAAACTTATTTCTTTGCTCTTTGCCATTATTATAGCATAAAATGTATGATATGCGTGTGGCTTCATAGCTCATAAAAAAAATTTCCTGTACTATGCTTAATTAATGTTACCACAATGGGTCATCCAAAGTCCAAAAAGATCTGAACAAACGGAAAATGAACAACTGACGCCACTAATGCTGTGGAAAACTAGAATGATGCAATATGCATAAAAGTCACTCAAAGTCTCACTAATTCCACATGTGCCAGTCCTGACTCTGCTCTGTGTTGCCAGTTACAAGCAGTGCAATTCACCATGACACAGAGGGATTTAAAAATTAACCTCCAGCTATTCCACTAAGTACCATTCACTAGAACGTGATGATCGCTCTCGGGAAAGTTTGCAAGGTCTTGCAAGCTGCCTATTGAGACTGAATGGTAAAGCAATATACTCTCAGGAGTCCCTGCTGCTTTTCAAAGTGCAGCTCTGTAACCCTTGCCAAAAGTCAGAATAATCTCATGTTGCCATACTTTTAACTCTCTTAGGTGGCTTTGAAAGCCATAGCATCCAAGGTCTCCATCATGCTGACAGGTTTGAGTCTGCAGTTTCTTCTTGGGGGCTGGAATTCTTTGTAATTTTTCAACTCTATTGCTCAAAGTAACTTTGACATCTTTCATTTGGTCTTTGTTTCCCTCTGCATTTTGTCTCTTTTTTTCCTGGAGCTGTGAATCACATTTCTCACCTATTTACAAATGTTTTATAAGGGGTTTTCCTTGCCATGGGTCAGCTGACCATGCTTGCTTTTCAGAGGGATGTGAAAAAAGAGATGGAAGAGACCTATATACATAATTAATATACAGATAATTTATATCACTGGTTTCCCCATTTAGACAAAATTAGATAACTTTCTCTATGGGAAAATGCATGACTGCAGTTTATGGAGAGCAGAGACTTTAATATATGTGCAGCTAGTCAGGATTTCTTCAGTTCATGCTTTTGTTTCTGCTGTTGTTTGTAACCACAAATGACAATTGTGTCTCTCTCATTGAGTTAATTACATGTGATAACTATTTTCTGGAATTCAAGCTCCTCTGAAACATAAGTTTCTTGGCTGTCATGCAGCTGTACTGTTCACACATGTACATAGGCAGAGGATATTCATTATAATACAGGCGTTTTAACTAAGACTATGGAAGTGGGAATCTGCATTTTTAGAGTGGGCATTGCAGTCTTCTACACTATCAAGTAGCCATAATTTAGTTAGCAGCCATAGCCTTTGTCAGTGAAATTAAAGCAGTTCCTGCACAGCTGGGAGAGGATTTGAGAGCAAGATCTCTGTGGATACTCTGGGGGGATGAATGGCCAGGCCAGTGGTGGGAGGGAGTAGGAGTTGATGGAGAAAAGAAGAAAAAATCATGGAAGGGGGAGAATTTATCTGCTGCTGATGGTAAATATGTTCATAGAAGAAATTTGTATTAAAACCAGAAGAAATAAAGATTCTCTTCCCACCATCCTCTCTCAACAGGAAAGGGAGTTGAATTTGCTAAGAAAGAAAAAAATAATCTTGGCAGTCAGTGCCTGGAAATACAGGAAATTTAAAATCTAAGGAAGTTAGACCTGCCACATTGCAAGGATCTGTCTACATTGCAGGAATTGCTAAGAGGAAGGCTGCTTGGGGTGACTCCTTTTGTTACCATGGGAATAGAAACAACTGATTTAGCAGCACAACAACTAATTTAACAGCCAGGCAGATCGGGTTAACTCATGTGCATTTCACAAAAAGTAAGATTTTAACTTCATTATCTTAATGTTCGTAATTATTAATCTGTTTATTTGGCAACATGCAACAAAAAAACCCCAAACTGGACACCTTAAAAATTATGTGACATCAGGATTTGAACAATTATTTTGTGGAGTGTGAACCTAAAATTATTTTTTTCCTTTTTTTTTTTTTTTTTTTTTTAGAAAATAAATTAGAAACAAAGCCAAGCAAGGCTGGTTGATTGATATAGATATTTATCTGCTTCTTGCTAAAATCTATTGTATAGACAAGCTGATGCCAATAGTGAAACTATTTCCTCTGATCAGCAATAAAAAAATTATTAGGGATTGGCAAATGGATTCACTAAGATAATTTAAATAATCATTATTTTATAAATGATGTTTTAACAGTCCTCAATAACTGCAGAATGTGATTAGCTTAGTTCCCTTTAATCAAGGCTTACTCTGTTTTCCCCTCTTAAGACATGAGCAGATTCTTTCTCAAATCAGAAATTACCCAGAATTACAGAGCCTCACATTTCTGTTCTCTGAATTAGCTTCCAGTGTATAAATGGGTTATAACTGAAATGACAAGTGTGTTTAAAGTTCCTCAAATTCAATTCTGAGACAAAAAAAATTTAACCACCTCAAATGCATAGATTTGGATTGTATATAATAGAATTTCTACTGACATAATTTTGTCTATGCAATGAGTTTTAACAGGGGCATTTAAAAAGACCTAAATTTTAGGGACCTAAAAACATTAAATGTTGAGTTTTCCATCTAAGACAGAATCCCTTCTATTATTTTATACAGAAAACATGGGTCAATTGCTGAATGCCTTTGTAAGGATATTCTGGATGAAAAATCTGGCTAAGGAATCCTGGTGACAAACTGGATTCTGGGTGGTAAACTCATGAATTGCTTAAAAATTGAACAAGAATTTCATAGAAGAAAAGGGACCCAAACAGCTATAGAAAGCAAAGCTGCGGTCTCTGTTTCAGAGAGCCTTTAAGCCACAGACTTAGAAGAAAAGCCCCTATCTCATGTCCCTACGTGATGTCCCTAATCCAAAGAGGGGCAGGAGCCATTCAGGTGTGGGAGTTTTGCTCTGCATCTCCTGCTGCAGGCATTGTCATGGTTTGTTAGTCTGTGTATCCTGATAGCAGTGGGTCTGAAGCCTTCTGAATTAAAAAACAGTTTTTCTTGAAACTGAAATTATTTTGAATTAGTGTTTTTGGCATTCCTAATTTCAGCTTGTAACATTTGTCATTTTATATCACTTACAACTTCTTGTTATAATGACAGATTACAATTTTTTAAATTTTATTTCAGAATCACTAGGGACTTGCCACTTATATTTTAATACTTGTCCTAGACCAAACTATTTCCTTTTTATTAAATTGTAGGAAATACCATGAACAGAAATTAAACAAAAGGGATGTGGGAACAAATATTTTTCCAGTTTGAACAACTGTCATCAAATAGAAATTTCCTCTAATTAAGTTATAATAAAAGAGTATTAAAAACATTGAACTTGTATAAAATTCTAGATTTAAAATATTTTGTGATTAAAACATCTGATTATATCTCACATCTCATAAGGATGGAATTTCAGAAAACTGGAAATTCCCATTTATCACCAGTTTCATTTTGTGAGCTCTTGCTCAGCATCAGTTTTACATCTAAATCTCCTAGCTGACATGGAACTTATTTAAAACATAACTCTGAGGGATAAGCTTTTGAGATACACATCTCATTTCCGAGATGGGCCCAGTGGGACAGCAATTAAGCAATCATCTTCCAACCCAGTTCAATAATGGCAAACAAAGGCTTGAAAATCAACCAAAACACTACTTGAACATATATTAGTGTTGTTTATGATTAAATAAAGTTGTCATTTATAATTTTCTCCTGTCTTTTAGTCATTCCACAAAGCCCCAACACAATGCCTGGAGCACTGTTTTTATTAATATCTTCCTCAGGCAGAAGGCTGTAAATTTTTCTGCATTGTAGAAAATGGATTTTGAAGAACTTCAGTGAAATAAAAATCCTTACTGGGATATTTTAAGTCACACCATACTTATTTTTGCTGTTCTTGTTGATTGGCAATAGCAGTGGAGTCTTACTAAGTCCTGTGAATGCCCTCAAGTCCCATGAGTAACTTGCCAAGGGAATTCATGTTGTTTCCATCAATAGCAATATTCCAAGGCCATCCAGGAGTGCAGCTAAAGCAGCCTGGAGACCTCCTTGCCTGATTGAAGCGGGGTCATCTTGATCTGCAGGGACAGTTCCTGTGCTCAGATGGTTTTGCTTTCAGCCACGTCCATTTTCTCCCTCTAATTCTGATTCCTTAGGCATTCACCCCAGGCAAATTCCCAGGAGGACAAGTCTGTTGTGCTGCTGCTGGGCATGGTGTGGACACTGCAGTGTTCTGCTGGAGGACAGGGAACAGCTGCAAAGCTCCTTTCCAACCAGTTGCTCTCTATACTTATTTCTTTCTTGTCTGGCTCCTGAAGAAGGAGAACATAATTTTATGGACTGTACAGAATTTTTTCACTGGGAAAAGAAAAAAAAAATTACCACCAAGGGAAAAAGACAGGAAAAAGATTTCAGTATCTTCGTCCTTATGTTCTTTCCCAGCAGCAGTAACAGTGAGAGAAGTGCAGAGAAAAGCTTTGCTTACTGAACTGGATGTTTCAGAGAAATATATTGCTTTTCTAAATAGTTTTGCACAGGTTTCTTTTTTTTGTCAGAAAGAAAATAGAAAAGCATTGAAAAATATTTCACAATTTGGGAAAGATTCTATTTACCAATATTCACCAATATTCTCTTTACCAAAGGTTCTATTTTACCAATAAAATTAGTGAATCTTTCATCCTCAATGAATGAATAGTATTTAAGTCTTTCAAAGAATAACAACAATGCCTGTTCCCTTCATAATTCACAAGAAATGAGGAAATTTTGCTCACCATTGTGCTCACTGGATTTTCTAACACAGAACTGTCTCTCACTTCATTTAGTGAAATATACAGCTAGACAGATCAGTGCAACTAGAGTAAAACCAGGACTCTTAAGAATTGTTCCAGCATCTTTAGAGTTAACCATTTGCATTCCCTAAAGGCTTTTCTCACAAATGTTGTACCCTGGGCATCAGATGTGACCAGCCAAAAAGCTACTTATTGATCCAGAAGCCTCATTACAACTTGTACAATGTGAACTTACCATCACTGGTCATGCCATTAGTGTAATTATCTTATTTCATTAGCGATAATGCCATTTCACATTACAGTATATTGGCTCACTTAAAAAGTAATAAAGATTTGCAACCCAGAGATGTATTTGTTAACTTTAGAGCATGCCTCTGAACTTGTCCTTGCCCATGCTAGCTACCAGGATGTGCAGCAGTGCCCAAGGCTGTGGTTCTGAGGGTTGCACCCCTCCTACACCAGTGATGTAATGAAATTTAAATGAGTGTAAGGCACTGATGTCCATGCCTGGCTTCCTGGAGTTTAGGAGAGACAACTACATCTCTGGGATCCTGAAAGGCAGTTTATTTCTCATTAATGCACCAATAACTATAAGCCAGACCCACTGAGGAAGCGTTTTTGCTCTCAACATCACAGTCTCTATCAGGATTTGACCTTTCCCAGTGGCCTCTGAGCAGGATGCAAACACTTATGGGGATACATCAAAATCTAATGTATGTGAGTATTTTTGAGGGATTTCCTCTTCTCCTTCCTTTCACACACTGACTAGTAGAGCAAAGTATAAGTTTCTGTGGAGACTACCAAATCTCATCACCTGCTTGGGTTTAGAAAAGTTAACTTGAGGCTGTGCCTGGGGTCCTTCATTGCTGGGCAGTAGAATTCGTGGCTGGATCCTGAGTATTTGCTAATCTAAGTAGGCAAACCCGCATTCTCAGTCAAGCAGAGGTTGTCAGATGTTTTCTACTTCTCCTTGGCCTCCTTTTTTGTGTCCCACCTGTGAGTTCCGCAAGGAAGTAAGATCTGGGATGGCTCCATCTCACACTTCTGCTCTCTAAGCTTTTAGTGAATGAGCAGAACATCCTCTTCCAGGACATGGCAGAAAGGCTCTTTCTCACCAGAGGCCTGCAGCACTTGGGCTTTGAATCACAGATCACAAAGCCCACTCAGATTTGGCGCTGGAATTGTTACATTTGTTAATAAATCAATTTCGGTTTCATGTTCTTAAGTCACACTTATGCATTTTAACAGTGGACAAGTTGATCAGTGTTTTTCAGCCAAGTAAAAAGCTGAAGTATATGGAGATTAGACTGGAAAACTGTTCAGAAGAAAAGCAGAAATCTAGCACGATAAAAGAAAACATATGCTTTCACTGTCCTGTCCTTCCTTTCCTTTATAAAAATATCCCGTGGCCCTTCTCTATCATAGATGAGAAGTGACTTTTCTTATAGAAGTTTTTCAGAGCGGACAAAGCCTGAGTTCTCTCTGGCAGATACACACAGAAATGATTCACATTTTATGCAGTTGGTGTGGTCTCTACTTTTATTTCTTCTAACTAGTTAGTATTAATGGAATCTGCTGCCTTAGCACTTTTCTTTTTAAACTGTATGACAGCATGAATAAGACAACATTTTAGATTACTTATTTCTGGCCAGTCCTTGGAAACACACTGACACTAGTGTGTTGTTTTCTTTCACTGGGCTTTTGTTCCTAAAGGATTGCCATTAAAACCACAGTTAGGAGACTGGGGTATCTCAGTTTGCCACTTTGGTCAGTCTCAGGGATTTGGCAGGGCATGTAAGGGATGCAAGAATTGCCATCTTCAGTGTCAGCTCTGAACTGTGTCTTGTCCCATGTCCAAGAATATTGAACCCAGAAATTTTGGAAAAAAATCATAAGTTCAAAAAATAAGATTTATCATATGTAATTAGAAATCATGCTCAACTGTGACACCAGTCTGAAGCTGGAACAGTATTTAGTAGTTAAATAACATTTGAAAGATGCTTTTCATCTTAGTAGAACTATGAATCATTTTCATTGTCATGGAAAAATTGAATTTTACTCTTTTCTCTTAATACTCTACCACTATGATAGATGAGTACAAATTTGTACATAAGAAAAGAAATTGAGAGACTCAGAAGTGAAAAAGTTTATATAAATGAATCTTTAATAAATAATTTTAAAATGATAATAACATGAACAAAGATGACTTGGGACTTTCCTCTCACAACAGTGTTCAAAAATAGCTGCCATTTCATGGCAACTTAACTTCTCAAAACCAATGAGCCTCATTATCCTACTGTAAGGCTGTAGATACTGGTGATGAATCTCCCCTAACAGTTGGTAATACAGGTCTTTAAATGTAAACAGATGCTGTTCTCTCATGGCAGATGGATGCAGTAAACTCACATTCTAGCTCCTTGACTCCAGGACACAAGTCAAGAAACATGCACGTTCGCAGTATTTGCAGTGAAACATAAAATAAGAAACCTGAACATCTAAATCTTTTTGCTTATCCAAAACTGTCACCTTATCATGTTCTTGTCATTCAAAGAAATTGTCTTCACTGAGAAAACACATGGGGTAAATACCAGAAATCATCCTGCTTTTGACACATAGAGACAAACATGCTCACAAAATGGTCTCAGTTCTGCACAGCTGAGCATTTAATTCTGTATGTCTAGACAGTATCAGAGCACTACACACTGCCAGAAATAATCTCACATAGTCAAAGTGATGGATTAGCAAATTTCATCACTCTTTTCTAGTACTGAGATTTTATGAATTGTGCATTGTGGGTTTTGATTTGATGTTATGAAAGATGGGCTTGATAAATGCCTTGTTTGTGTGTATTTAATTTTTCACTACAGTTCTAGCTGAAACATTGATGTTTCTTCAGAGTACACATGAAGACAGCACTGTTGAGGGTAAATAATGGTGTGATATATATGCAAAGTGTCTAATTGGGGGGGTGTGGGAGGGAGAGAACAGCTGCTCCTTTCAAGATCAATCTCAGGTATCAAGAGTGTGAATTACTACTTTCTAATCTCTTCAGTCATGCCCTGAGACTGTAAAACCAAAGGCTTTATTGCAGAATTACTACTAGAAACCCATCTTAATATTATCTGATCTTTGAAATGGATACAAACTCACCATATCTTTGGGAGTAGCAGGTAAAGGTCACACACTGAAATTGCTACGGGTACAGACAACCAGACATGCTGGCTATTGCTGGCTTAAAGATATTTGTAGTAACAATCTTACCATGCCATCAAAAAAGTGGAAAATACAATGGTTAGAATTTAGTCAGGAACATATTGCAAATAATCCTGATCATTACAAGAAGAGGATGCTATTCTGTAAATACTTCCCTAAAATATTTTATTGCATCTTTGACTCTAGGATTCCTCTGTATTCGAAGAGTGAGGTTCCCGCAGAAAATTATCCAAAGCAAGAGCCTTCCTTTGATTCTTTGAATGTGCCTTTGAGGAGCCCTTCCCTCTGCAGAAGATAGTGTTGAGTAATGAATATTTTATGGAGTGTCCTGCAAAGCCCTGGTGCTGGTGCCCACCCATACCAAAGGGCAGCCAGAGCTTTGTGAATCCACACCCTGCTTCTCCATCCAGTGAGAACTTCTCCCTGAATCTGGCATAAACATTTCCAGTGAAGGTAAAGCCCCATTTTGCTATTGTAGAGCTGAAGTTCAGACCTGTCAAGAAGAGACCAGCTCTTCCCATTGCCCCTACCAGAGGTGTCATCCCTAATTTCACACATTGTGTAGATACAGCTGTTTCAGACACTCCCATATTCTCAGATTGATGTCTCCATGTCCTGACAGCTGCTCAGCTTTGACAGTCCTGTTTGACAGAATGCTTTCCTTGAAAATCTGTGGAGCAGAGCTATGCCTTTCTGTTTTACAAAAATCCATCCAAGGACAATGGGAGAAATAGTTCAATAGATTACTAGAGTTATGGCTGAAATTACCTGACTAGTGATGAGCGCCCCTTCCTTTGTAGATTTTCTGTTTTGGAAGAGGGTATTACTGGGAGGAAAAGATCCACCTGACTATAGGATTATGGTAATTTTTTCTCGTTAAATCTTTCCTCTGAAATTTTATTTATAGAAAATACAGCAACTCCAACAGAAATTAAAAAATAAAAGGAGTGTATAAGAGATAACATAATAATGCAAAGTCCACACAAGAAACTTGTCAGAAGAGTTTAAAGTCTTGCTGTGGTGATGCTGGCTTTGTTTGGAGTGATGCAATACATGAGTAGGAACTTTACTTCTGAGTATCTCTGTCTTTAGGAGAAATACCTAAAATCCGTGTGATAGCAAGAGGTGGCATGATGGAAAGGGAAAAGTGGGGCAAGACAGCGAAAACAAAGGGCCAGATGATAAAGTGGGGCAAGACAGCTAAAGCAAAGGTTCAGATGATAAAGTAATCATTAGCTCACACCTGAAGGAGATCTATGGCAGTGCTCAGCCCCTGAACAGAAAACACACTGTAATTGTCTTCTCACTGTCTGAGGTTTCCAAAGGATTCCTGAGCAAACGACCATGGGTAGTTCAACATCCTAATTATAGCCTGCTCACCCTCCATTCTTGAAGTGTTGCTGAGTTCTCTGGCACAACATTTGTTTGAGTGTGTTTCCCAGAAGTCTTGGGCACCCTGCCATGGTAACACACTTGATTTATATCAGACTTTTACCAGGGGACCTAGGCGAGACCTGATTGTGGAGCTGATGATGATTTTTTCCTTCAGACCTGGGAGCCAAGAGCAGCCCTTATTCTGTTCATGCCTGTAGGTGTCCAGATCAAAGGCCCTGGAGTCATCTGCTCCCTCAAGTTCTCCCTGGAGAAGTGAAATCTGCCTCTGTGTGGGATGAAGAAGCTTTGTCTTTCTCCTGCAAGTTTACTTGACAAAGTACTAGACTTTTTTCTTTTTTTATTGGGTTACTGGAAGATTTAAAGCTTCCTAGCACAAATAATTTTTTTTTAATTGTTTAAAGAAAGAAGTGAGAACATGAGGTCTGAACACCTCTCAGCTCCCCAGGGTACAAGTCCCTGGCTTCAGTCCAGGGAGGGAACGAGACTGAGTCCCTCCACACTGGCAGCAGGAGGATTAAGAACAGTGAGTCTTGGCCCTATGTACAGAGCAGGCCCTGTGCTCTCCACATACCACAGAGCCGGCCTACTGAAAAGGTTTACAGCTAGGATGAAGCTGGCAAGGCAGGATTTCTCCTTTTTGTATATGGAGTATCCCTTAAGTTTCCACTGTGTCCAGATTATTTGTTTCCTGGAGACATGGAAACGTGTTCGACAAACAGTGCAGGCAAATCACATCACTTGAAACTTTCTTGGCTGGAAGGTCCAGAGTGGGACTGTAGCTGATTATAATTCCTTTTATATTCTGAGAAGGCTCAACAATCCTTAACTGAGCTTCATAAATAAGAACTGATCGTTACTTGCCAGTAAATAAAACTGATTTTAAAGTTGTGACTTCCAAGATTCTAGTGACCATAGCTTATTTATGAACACATTATGGGCTAAATGCTTCCCTGCAAAGGATACACATAGAATAAGAGCTTAAACTGTGAATGAACAGTGATTGCTAAGTGCCATGACCATCCAGGCTAAGTGCTCCACTCCGTTAAGCACTGTTTGATTGTTTGCTTCTGCACTACACAAGAGGAGGTGGAAACTGCAGTGATGATGTAAGAATAAGGAAAAAAAGTAATCTTGATAGGGGTGATGCAGTGGCACTGAAAAGTAAGAGCTGGTCATGATATAAAGCAAAACCCAAGAGATAAGGAACTTCAGATTCATGTTTTTCTTTCAGAAATAGACACCAATAATATCCACAGCTGAAAACACAAGATCTGAGGGTTGCTGGCCAAATTTCTAAAAGTCACAACTAACTTTGGAGGTGTAATTTGGGAATATTTGACTGCTTAATTTGGAGAAGGGAAATATTAAATGCCAGCTAGAAAATCAAATGCAAGGTAAACCATCCAAACCTGCATAAGTATCCAGTGAAATTATGGCACAGCTGGCAACAATCTGCCCCAGCACATGTAAGATGTCCAATATCTTTATCTCCAACTCCACCCAAATAACTTGTTCTTTGGTGTAGTATAAACATGGACTTTTCCACAAAACTGCCATCATGAGAGATTCAGTCTGATTAGAGAAAATGCTACTTCTGGATAAGTTATTTCAGTTTACTGATTCTTATCCTTGGATAATATCAGCAAAACTTTCTTTGTCTTCTTCGTCTGTACACAGAGAAGGAAGAAGTTTCTTTCAGAATTAACCTCAATAATCAATTCAGAGCCTTTATTTAAATTTTAAATGTATGCATATATTACTACACATTATATTGTGTAGTAATTATACATTGAACATCTCTGAATGGTGTTAAAAGTCATCTCTGGCACCTCCATCACCAGCAGGTTATATCTAACCCTCCTCTGTGCAAATGGATGTTGAAAGACATATGAGACCTGCTCATTTCAGTCACCTGAACATACCCTAGTGAAGAGATCTAAAAAGTCAGTGAGAATAATAGAAAAGGACAGTGCTTGAGTGAAAAAAAGTATGAACTTTTCTTGACATTCTATAACTTCACAGCTGAAGAGTAGAAAGAATTTGAATCATGTAGGGATTATTGGACATTGTTTTGGATGATGGTAAATTCAATTACTAACAGGGTATTACATTACCAGCATTTTTCATGGTGCTAACATTTCAAATGCCCCTGAAGCACCAGATATTGACTATTATGCAAGGAAGGAGACCTACAGTCATTGGTCTGTTCCAGTATGGCATCTCCTTTCTTGAGTGTGCAAAATGAATCATTAATCTAGGATCATATGGCTGAATATTCTGAAAATAGAAATAAACAGAGGTCAAGCGCTATAATCTGAAGGAGGGCAAATGAAAAAAAAAACTATTAGCTGTAAGAATTTCACCCAATTTTAACATAGATCATGGCTTTTCATGTCTAAAAATTGCTAGACATGTAAAAAGCTTCAAAATGCTAGGAGAATCTACCATGGAATGCAATTTAAGGGTGTTACTGGTAAATTTTTGGCATTTACAGATAATTAGTGATTTTCCTCAGATAGATCTATCTTTCTTTAGTGAACCTTTGTTCCCAGAAAAATGTTGAAAGCACAATTTTTGTGCCTTTCATCACCAGCTGGTCTGTATAGATGTTTATAAGGCCCTGTTGCCATCCATCCCAGAAACAATCCAGGTGGAAGGCAATCAATGGGTTTGACCACTGCTTTGTTCCAATCCTCTGTGCTGCATTTATGAAATCACAGCAGATACATCTCTGTGTTTTGTCAGTTTGCATGAGCCAAGTTTTCTGAATTGTCAGGTCAGATCATGCTATTTTGTAAGTTCTTACAGTTTATTTTACAACATTTTCTCTGCTTGAGTCAAGGCTAGTAAAATTTTCTAAAAAACAATTCAGGGTAGGAACATTTTTTTCTCAGGCTGTATATTTTGTCATCAAATTGTTTTTGACTAATGAAGGTCAGTGCAGAATACTGATCCCACATTTGGTGGAGAGAGAAAAAAAATATCCTTTTTGCATTTAGCCACAGGTAAATTTCTGCTGGGAGAGATTAATCACCTTTGCAAAACGGCCACCCAGGTAAAGGCTAGATAAAAACTTTGTCAAAAAAGGATTTCCTCCTAAGGTAGATTTGATTTCACTATCCTGGCTTTTGCATGTTATTTAATATATTGCATGGTGAAAGTCCAGTGGGGAGAGTCAAAATGCTCTGTTCCCTGATTCCAGTTGGGTAGATGACCTCTCTGAACTCCTGGTACTCTTTGGAGAAGGATCAGACTTAGGGCTGAAGCTGAAGTCAAGGCCAGGAATAGCAAACAGTTTAAATTGATCTCTTAGTCTTCAGAAAGTTGAAAAAAACCCTCTTTTGCTGATGTATTCAATCTGATGTGCAGGGGAGAAAAATATTTATATCAGAGATTCAGTCATCCAAGTTCTGAGTCATGTGAGTAGCAATTTATTAATGTGAACTCAATGAATGCATCAGCTTCAAAGACAATGCTCATATGACTCCAGATTTGGAGGATCAGGTCTTATTTATGTAATAGCTTGAAGAGTGAGAAAACCAAGAACTGTCTTTTCTAATATTCCCTCCCTGTATAATTTATTTACATTTTTTATAAACATTGATTAGCACAGATGGTCCTAATAAGATTTTTACATCTGATCTGAATACATTTTGCTATTATTTTGCCCTTGAAAAGCTAGAAAAGAGGCAAAAAACCAATTCCCTACTCCTCAACTTCCTTTAAAGAAAAAGAGAGGATTTGTTTATTGTATGAACAAAAAGAAAATCTATTTGTGGGTAGTTCTTGTGTGTATTCTTTGGCTGAACTACCTTTTAGTCAGAAACAAAGATGTAATTCCAGAAACCAAATCTTAATCAACACATGTATAGCATTACTTTACTGAGTTACTTTCATTATGTATGAGATGGAATAAATATTAATACTAACCCTGGGCAAGAGACTTTAAATTAATTTCAGAAATCATGGTGTAAGTAGGCACAATGACAATGAGCTCATTGTCTTAAGTGTCTTTTAAGAGCCAGCTTAATCAGGAAATGCTAGCAGGCTTTCCCATAAAGAAACAATCCAAGGACCACTAGTGCAGCACTGCAAACTTCTCTCCTGCACAGATACTGGCTCACTGCGGCACAGTTCCCTCTGTGACTGGGCTCTAGCAAACACATGGTAAATTGGCCAGTCAATCTAGCTTCATTTGTGTACTTACAGATTTAAAAAATAAAAAAAACATTTTTTAAAAAATTACTTTTACTTCCTCAACATGATTAACTCACTAATTTATAGGATTTTTTTTTTCCTGAGTTAACCAGAATCAAGGAAAAAAGGCTCAAAGGAAGTTATAGCACTTGGGTTTCATTTCTAGCAGGGAAGGGAAGTATCCTCTACAGTGCAAAACCTCTCTTCTGTGCCTGAAAACATATCTGGATTCCAACTAGGTTCAGACACTGAATTGTAATTTTGAGCATTTATTTTTGAGAGGCAAAGAATAAAACCCATTATAATGACCACTACTTAGATTATTAGCCTTTTATAGGAAACATCTGCTCCACTGCTAAATATCTGATATACAGGAAAACAGATTTAATTGCAGAGACAGTGGAAAGCCTGTTTCTGAACAAGCCTTTAAGCAGCTGCTTTACCACTAATTTGGGTAGAAGAACATCCAAGATAAGGTGAGGTCTGAACCATGGTTCCTCAGGACAGGCAAACTAAAATGTCTTTGCCCCTGAGATTAAGTCACATGCACTGAGAGTCAACAGTAGCTCAGATTTGATCCTTAAGATCTTTGGTGGGGCAACAGAGCATCTGGACTCCATGTCCTGCCCTGGTTAAGGGTTAATTATTCATTCAGTGGAAAGGGCAAGGTTAACCACAGTGAGCGTCAGTTCTCCTGCTTCTACCCCCACATTACCCTGATGCTTGAAATGGGAAAATGGAAATTGAAGTCTGTATCCACCTTCTGTCTATAACAAGCTGAAATCACTTCAGGATGTAGAATGAAAGGAAGGAATTGTTCCTAAATGCAAGGAAAATACCCTAACCAGTCATCTGATAGAAAATAAAAGGATAAAATCTTCATTGTGCGTATTTCATTAATCTGGTTGAAGAAGGGTTTAAAAAATCTTTGGTGAATTCATAATGAATTTTTTTTTCTTTTTTTTCTGTATTGCAACCACTGCAGAGAAATTACAAAGGAGAAAACCATATATTTTTAATACAAAAATACAAAGGTATTGTTACATTAGTCCCACTAAATTCAAGTCTTATAATGAAGTAGTAGTTTTCACAGAATATTAGGCAGTACAATTTCATCTTCCTCAAAATGCAATTATCAAAATAAAATCAACATATCTTTCAGATTACAAGGAATTAATTTAGAATAATGAGAATTTGCGTAGAGTTTAAGCTTTCTAACTCCTTTGTCTGGCACTGTTTTTATGTACTCTAGAAGGGTCTTGCCAGCCATTCTGGATTTGCTGAGCAGTGGCTCAATAGCAGGGTTAAATGAGCAGCTGTGACTCCCACTGCTGATGTCCATTTTACCAGGCTGGCATTGACTGTGTGGCCATGGGACCATGGTGGTATCAAAGGCATTGAGATCTATACACAACAGAGAACAGTCATGAGCTTAGTGAGTTTAGAAAAGAGAAAGATGACTTAACATTTACTTGAACAGGAACTTTCATTCAAAGTCTGTATTTTTTATTTAAAACTATGCTCAGCTCCAAATGACATGCAGCAACATGTGAAGCCAAAATTCAGCCTGTTTTAGTTTTACTGGGACACAACTTGTGCAGCAGCAGTTTGAATTCTTCATTCAAAAATCTGATGATTAGAAGACCTCACTGAAACAAGATATTTTATACATCATTGTACTTAAATTGCTTCAGGAATACACCAGGCTTCCAGGCTTGCTAAACAGAGTGAAAAACTATTGTGCAACAGAAGGCAATGACAATTTACCTAATTTTAACCAGAGAGAAGAAGCAATATTTAAAATTGAAAAAGACTCAAGATATACACTTCAAACTTTAGTGTTAGGGTGTTTTGTTCTTCAGAAACAAAATTATTAAGCTTTCTGGTTGTTTTAATATTAGAAGGTAAGATTCACCCATGTTCCCATTTGAATGCAATTTTTCATGTTAATAGCCTGTTTGGGAAATTCAGTGTCCTGCTTCCCAAGAAGAATGTGGAACTAAAAACAAAAGTCTCTGTATAATAAATACTAAGAAAATGTGAATGGCATAGAATTACATGAGTATTTCTCCAACTTATTATATTGAGAAAGTGAGGTCATGCTCAAAGAAACAACTGTGGTGTCTGTCTCTGCAAAACTATGCTGCTGCCAGAAGCTCTGGCCTAAAGGAGTCATGGAATAGAGACATGCTAGGAAATGGGGATGGGGGAATTAACTCCTAACAGCTGAGAAATACATATTGAGTCCAAAGCCCCTGGAGGATGCGACATCAGGGAAGATTAGTACCAGTGTAATTTGTTGTTTGTTTATTTGATAGTCCGAAAGGCACGAGAAGTTTTGTTTGTCACAGGGAAGACCCACCACAGACAAACTACAGTCTAACAGAAAAAACTGAGCAAGATAAATGTGGCAATTACTTAGAACAATGCAGTCAGATGAGGAATAGGGAAGTCTTTGCCCAGGCTCAAGATTTTCCCATTTTCCATGCATACATCTTAATTTCTTTTCTTTTAAAGTTTTTATAGCAAGACCTGAAGTCCAACTACAATAATGGAAACAAAATGTTTAGCAATTATTTTAAATTTCACTTACTACATATGGTGGCAGAGCAGTTTATCTTTATGACTGAGGGACGACCACAAAATTCACAAGTGGTGAAGTGCAGAGAAACCATAAGTGCCAATTACACAAGGCTATATCCCTTGAGTGAAAATAAATTGGTTATTCTGACCTCTGCACATTGCATGTTTGATTTACATTGTTTCATACCCTCTCTTTATATTTATTATAATAGTTTCAATACCTTCAATTACCAGTGCTGGCTACTGTCCTTGGGTCGGCACCTGAAATAATTTTGTATCTAACCGATAAAGCATTGACAGGAGAGATTTACAGTATCAGTAATAATAAGTATTTGTGCATAGTCTTGTAGCTGTTTCACTCTCAAAACTCTGAAAAACTCAAAGCAGTTTATAAATGGTGATTAAGCTCTATAACTGGGTTCTTTGTTAAGCAGCAAAATTTATCTCACACTTCTTTACACTGCAAGATTAACAAACAGCATTTGATCCTTGCTAGTATAAGGATCTCAGATAAAAGGAGGAGGCAGACGGACTCAGATCTTGCTGATGTAAGAAGATTGATATGGATTTGTGGTTAGAGTTGTTTAGGGTTGTAGGCCATGACAAAATTCAAGTGACTTTTGTAAGGAGGTAATGTGACTGAAATCACTGTGAAAAAACTAGAAAGAAGGCGATACATATTTTTTATATAAAAATACAAAGATATTATGTTATTCCCAGTAAAAGACAATGATGCCCTGTCAATTCTTTAGACCATCACAATATGAAAGACAGTCCTGAATCACAGGAATCAAGGAAGATCTCCTTTAACCTCTACCTCAACTATCAGGCAAGAAAGATGAATAGAAGTTGAAATACCACATGGATATTCTCTCCTTTTTCTCAAAGAAAGGCTGAGGCTTTTGCCTTAAAATACTTCACTAAGCATAAACTATCTTGGAAGTTTCTCTGAGGTCTCAGTTTTGGGACAGTTCACTTTTCTGTTGATTCCTGAAAATATCCCAAGTAGGAATGTAAGACTGCTACATGTTACAGGGCACGTGCCTACAAATCTCATCTGCCACTGGAAAGCAATACCAAATTTCTCACCGGTGTTAATGCTCAGCTGCACAGCTTCTACTATGCTGAGTATTGTGCGTGGACTTGCTATGATACACCTAAACTTTCTCCAGGAGGACTGCACAGCTAGGCAAATTCAAAGTAAAAATGATCTTAGGAAAATACTTGGCAAAAAAATGAAATTAAATACTATTTGAACATAAAGAGAAAACTATTACATATTTTCACCAAATTTGCCTTCAAAAGAGTAAGATGAAGTTTTCTGAATAGTACTGGTTTTATTTTGTGTTGTTTGTCAGCATTAATATCTTGTGAATTAGCATCAAAGGAAACAAGAAAAAACCATTTTGTGTAATTGGAATACATGCCATTAAATGAGAGTCAACAGAGATACATCAGAGAAGGGATTAAGCTGTTTAAGTGGCATTAAAGATTAAACAAACCCCATGGCGAAACAGTATCTGTTTTCCATGTGAGTTTGAATATGAAGGGTCCCAGAAAAAGCAGTGTGGCTGGTGCATGGTTTGAAGCATCTCTTATCATCAGTGAGGTTGCACTAAGTCAGGATTATAGTTAGGATTTATGTTAGGGTTAAAATTAGATCTGTCCCCTAGCCCAACATCCTTGCATCCTTGCAACAAGCCTTAAAGCAGGTAAAGGGAAAATGGCTTAGGTTAACATTTGGTGCACTGATATATGTTCTTGTCTCCCTGGTGTCAGTGGGACTTTTGCCATTGATCTCAGTGATGCCAGGAGTTGTCTCATCCTAATTTGTTTTTTAATTTTTATCTACAGTTTCCATTAGGCTGGCCGCAGTTCAGGAAAATTATTGAACCAGTGGATGGCTTCTCATATTTTTGCCTTCCTCATTCATCTCAGTAAGACTGTTCTTAATGAAAAACTATTGCAACCACCTCAGTGCAGAGCATATTTGTAAAAGCATTAAAAGCATATTTGTAAAAGAGAGATGTATTCCAGCTAGGATAAAATCCTCTTCTTCCAGAACAAACCTTTACACCTTCCCTTAAAGTTTATTCCCCTCTTATACTAGTCCCCAGTCTCACACTCTTGACTGAGAATGCTGTGTTTCTTTAGGAAAGCGGAAAAAAAAGAGTCAAGTTCTCTTTAGAGTTGGGTCTCTTTATAAAGGGTTGGCTGAACTTTGCAAACTTTACCGAAGGGGGAACCCTTTCCCACAATCCATTTCAAGACCAACCCCTTTGATGTCACAGCTGGCTCAAGTAAACTCATTTCCTTCTTCCCTAATGTGTGTCTGATGCAATTTTGGCAAGCCATCTCTCCCTGCTGTTACTGCTGCCTGTTTTGAAAGGAGGCCAAGTGCAATGTTTAATGTGAATGTTTGGTTTGGCCTAATCATCTGTGCTTTGTTTCACTGGTACTCCACATTATATATTTATATATCCAGATCTATCTGTAGAGATCTATAGGCATTTCTTTCCCTCTTTCTCTCCTCCTTTGCAAATAATTCACACCACATGTTTTCATTTTATTCCTTTGTGGTCTACTCCACCCAGTTCCTAAATCAGTAAATCATCTTCATGGTTCTTCCCACACTGAATGAAAGTAAGTTCTCAATTACAGAGACAGAATTGATTTTTCAAGCCTTTGTGGTAGATGTTGATTAGTTTCTTGCTGAAACTTGAAGGTGCTTGAAAACAGTAGAGAGGGTTTTGGAATGCAAGGTTTGCCCAATATTTTACATACTGCTTTAATGTCAATGGCAGTTTGAAGATGTGAGGGGCATGTCAGGAGCAGCTTGTGAAGGAAATGACATAGTGCAACAAAACTGTGGGGATCATTTGCTTCTCCTGACAAGAAGATATTGATAGTAGGGGGAACTTACCTACTGCAAGAAATGACCTGAACGGCCCCAGAGCAGGAGCTGTGAGCCTGCAGAGCAGTGTGTGTTGAGGGTCATCTGTGGGATTCCCACCTTTTTAACCTTATGCAAAACCTCTTTGTCTTAACACACTTATTCAAATTTGTTTCAGGGATTAAATTTGACTCTAAAGTTGAACCTGTATTAGGAAGTCAAACAGTATCAGGAGGCATTCCCATGCTCTGGGGCTTGATTGCTTATATTGCTGTACTGTTAGAATGGCCCTTGGCATTGCTTTGTTCCCAGACAACCTTCTAGACAATTCTGTGTATTGTTCAGGAAACAGTAGGGCCAAAGGTCATTCATGTTAAACAAAAAGAATACAGCCCTTGCTGTTTTAAAAGATAAGGGAGTTTAAAACAACCTTTTATATTGCTCAATATCTATGCCAGAGAAGGTGCTGGAAATAGTGTGCCAGAGGGTGCTGGGAAAAGGTGAATTTCTCAACACAGTTATCGCCTAGGAGGCAATTTTTTTTAACCGTACCTGGCATTAAATACCTTCTTTGCAGCTTAAATGCAGGAATGAATGTTTCCTTCTGCCTGTAGTTCAGAGAAATGTATTCTCTGTCCCTTCCTCTCCAGTGTTTCTGAGGTAGGCTGCACTGAATCACCAAATCCATTCTAGAGGACCCCTCTCCTCTCATTGACAGTAGAGAAGAAGCAGGGTCCAGCTCTCAGACAGTAACTTTGGGATCTAAAAGGCATGCTGTAATTGAACTCTTTGGCAAAGCAATAATGAGACAGAAACTGGGAATGCTCCTGAATATGGACAAATAGTATTCCAATAAACCAATGTGGCAGGTTAACCTTGGACGGCTTCCAGATGCCTGACCAGCTGTTCTCTCAACAGGGTAGGGGAGAAAAAAGATGAAAAGCTCCTTCATTAACATAAAGACAGGGAAATCACCTGCCAGCTCCCATCACAGGCAAACACTCAATTTGGGAAAAATCAATTTAATCATTACCAATTAAAATAAATTTGGATAGTGAGAAGAAACAACAAAAAATCCACTTTATTCCCCCAGGGGGTGCAAGGGTGGGGAATGGGCTGTGGTCAGTCCTTCCCAGCCCCTCTCAGCTGCTCCCTCCATCCCCTATGTCCAGCTACCACTGCATGGACACATAAATGGGGTAAAATTGGCACTCAAGAAAAGACAGAACGGGAAGAGAGCCTTTTAGACCCCTGTACTACAACTTGGGTTTTTTTTCTGGAAGTCAGGTGAGATTTGACCACAAGTTTCAATGTCCCACACAATTGAATAGAAATAGCAAGAGCCCACCCTGATTTCAGGTAAATGGGAAGGACTTACAAGGTTCAGGTCATAAACAAGAATCTTCCAAAACTGCGTGCCTTTGTTACAAAGGTCATGAGCCAGAGCCCTAAGTTTAGTAATTGGGTTTGAATTCTCCTAGT
The DNA here is from genome assembly GCF_028018845.1 of Melospiza georgiana. Classification (NCBI taxonomy): domain Eukaryota; kingdom Metazoa; phylum Chordata; class Aves; order Passeriformes; family Passerellidae; genus Melospiza; species Melospiza georgiana. The sequence continues at coordinate 144,986,633 of NC_080430.1, read as the reverse complement.
TTTCCTTTTTTCAAATGAGCACCTTTGAAGACATAACAATTGCACAGTAGTTCATTACAGAATGCATGCAGACCGCAGGCCCAAGCCCCTCTGGATAACAGGAGAAAAAGGAGTGAGAAAGGAAGGTGAGAGTCTCAGAGAGTTGACAAAAACTTACTCCAAAGTTAGATGGTCAGCGTATTTCCATGGTGCTAAGTGTTTGTTCTTAAAATAAAACAAAAAAATCCCAGACCCCTGCATGCCAAAGAACTATAACAGAGCAAGGCACTACTGTTGTACCTCTGCTCAACCAGCCAAATCATTTTCAGATATCTTCAAAATTATTCTTTTATCTGTTTACACTCATACACACTCACCATCTTCAGTCAGCATCAGGAGCGGATTAGTGTGGGAGGAAATGTGATCTCAGAGTGAGGTCCTCAGCTATGAATGAAGAACATCAGTGCATAAGTGTACACGGAATGGGAGAACAAAAATTCCCAAAGCAATAGTACAATAATAGTAATTTTTATTTGGCTAATTACATCCAACTGATTATTTTTGGTGATTCACTTCTGCCTGTTTGTCTCACTTACATTTTATCAGTTGTATTAGAATATAAAGAGACACAATCAATTCTTCTACTAGACTCTGCAGGAAAAAATCATTTTAATAAAAATCATGATGTGTAATTGGACAATATCAGTTTTGGTGGTTGGAAGTAGAAACTATTATTAAAGAGAATTGGCTTTTTCATTTTAATAAGGTGACTGTTTCTTTCTGATTTGTGCACAGAGTATATTTTGCGTGTTTTAAATAATTTTAATTTTATTCTGACATTAGGACACCAACTGCAATAGTAAGATAGCAATTTTCTTATATTGAAGATTTGAATTTGTCTAGATGAATAGTACCAAAGAAGAAAGGTGTCCTGAATTAGTTTCTGTTTGCAGCTATATTTTAGATTTTAGCTTTAATTCAGGCAAAAAATTACTGAATTTTGGAATACACTGCAGAATATATATTTCTGCTTTTGACTAGGCACACTGGGAAACAGTTCAAAACAGCATTGTTAATTTATAGAAGATATTCCTAGCACACAGTAACTGCAGTCATACTGATCACTAGGAGTGATTGGAATGGATATAGATCAAATAAGAGCTTATGAATTGGGCAAATGTTCAGGAGATATGATACCTGACAATTTTAATTACCTGCTGTAGTTCTTATATCTCCTATAAGTCAGTGACTATGTCATTTTTATTGCCTACTGAGCATGAGGCATTTTAAAGAGACTTACAGAAAGCAAAGCATGTAAGACTTTGTGATGATGTTACTTATGTTTGTGAGATTGGACTCAGACCTGAGTCTGTGAAACAGAAATTTTCTTCTTCCCACCATAAGGAGACCACACAAATGTGATCTCCTTATGGTGAGAAGAAGAAAATTACAGTAATATCATTCTTATGCTGACACTAATCTTATTTGTTGTTATAGATACTGACCACAGTAAAACCGAGCTAAATCTATGTGTTTGAAAGAATTTAAGGTTTTCTAATGAATTATATTATAGATACAAGAATAAGCTGTCCAATTTTAAAGCAAGCAAGCAAACAAACAAAATAACCCCACAGAAATTTAGAGAGATTCAAACTTGGTGAAGCCATGTATTCTTCAAAGAACTTGAGCCCCACAGAAAGAGAAAAACAGACATGGCATCAAAGTTCCTGAGACTAGCTGCAAATGTGATAGAAGAAAAATAAAAAATATTAGAAGAGTAAAACAAAAATTAGATCACATAGTAAATAAATACAGCACAATATTTCATAGTGCATTACTGTAAGAAGACAGAATAAGATTGGCATGAGAGGGGAAATGACTGGTAGAAGGAGCCGAAAGGACTTAAGTATTTTTTGTAAATTCTGACACTGGATGAACTTGCTGGGCTGCCATATGTAAGTTTGATACCTCTTATCCATGCCTTAAGAAAATTCTTCCTAGCATGCTACGGTGACTGGCCACAGAGGTTTCCAAGGACACCTCAAGGAAGCTGAAAAAATTTCATATTGTTTTGTGAAGAATTAATAATAATTTAGACCTACTCACTTTCATCTTGCATCAGGAAAGAAATAAATTATTGCTTTTGCTCAGTAGAGATGGTGCAAAAAGCTTCTGTCTTAAATCACAGAGGGGATGACTTATGTTTGGCAAGAGAAAAATTCTTAGTAAGAGAAGTTAAGTTCTGGAATAGCTTGCCTAAGGAAATGCTGAAGTTTGTACCACAAGGACGTTTTAAAGAATACGGGAGATAAATAATGAGATATTCAGGAACAGTTAATCTGGCCCTTGGAATGCACCTGGCTGAATAATTTATAGTAACTTTTCATCTCTACACTTGGTCAAAATGTTTTACTTTGTGTACTGCTGAGGAGCTGACAGGATACAGATCTTCACTGCCTTTTTTTGAATGTATATTCCTCTACAGATATAGAAATAGTTGTGAGGGGAACTTTGCCAGAATACTGCTATTTCCACATATACACATAAATATATATATATACGTCTCCATATATATGGAAACAGCAATATCATAACACAGTAATATATTTACATGGAAATGGAAGGGACTATAGCCTACAAGAGGAATGTTTAGCAGGTCTTTCTTGATGTACATGCATATAAAATGGACTTCTAATAACTCTGTTACTAAACCTAAACACCTTGGTTTCTTTCTGCTATCAGGCACAGCTTTCCTAGTTTCATCATCTTTCTTTCCTTTTCACCTAAATAGATGGTGATTATTTTTGAAAATAACACTCTGTCAAATCTACTTTTTCTTTTAAACTTCTGTTAAGATGTACACTCCCATCTTTTGCAGTGACTGAAGTCCCTCTGTGTACAGAAGCTGAACCCATGAAAATCTCCAGTAGCAGCAAGAAATTCACACACATATTGAGGAGAAGACTTGATAATTTTGTAGCTTTGTCACAGGTGGATTAATTGATTTGGAAAAAGTAGAACTGATTTGAATTGTCATCCCTTTAAATTTTAATCAGACTGGGTCTTTCAGTAATAAGTTCTAGTACATTTCAGACTCTTCATTCACCAGAAAATTTGAATCATCTGGGCAGAATTAGTGTCATGTCTGAGCACCACCTAGTAATAATGCAAAGAAATAAGGGAATTGCAAAATTCTGAATGAAAATAATTGTTGACACTAACAGTGGAGTTGAGCTATGAAGAGAAAACCTGAAATATGATTTAGGTAACAAAAGTACGATCCAGGCAGACTGTAGCCACTAACTTCAGAAAATTCAACTCTGAATATGCAAGTCCTCTACGGCCTCTAGAAATGTGATCTAGGAGAGTCCAGCCATGAGCTGAGCACAAGAACACACAAAGTCCTCCCTGTGAGCACCCATATCTGCCTCCACTCTCTTGTCCTTCCAGTGGGGAAGCTGGATCCAAAGCTGTTGATGGAGCTGAGCACCAGGAGGTCTCAGCACAGTTTACAACCTGCCTGTGCTCTTCACTCCACAAGAATTCCTACAGAACCACCCACTGCTCAGCTCCTGACCTCACTGCCATGTTGCAGTACACTGCATAGATGTTTGCTGCCTTTTCCAAGCTGTATCCCAGGTTCTGCCAATATCTGGCTGGATGTCTTGAGGAAGCTGAAGACACATCTCTATGTATCTTTTGCAAATAACAGTACTGAAAGAACTCATCCACTTCACAGCACCATTGTGAGATTGAAGTCATTGTTGCATTGTGACTTTGAAGAGGTAAATGGTAAGCATTATTATTTGATCATCACTCTTGAGCTATTTAAAAAAAAAAACCAAAAAAAAAAAAAAACCAAAAAAACCCCTTCTACAGTCAGATTGCTTAAAAGAAGAGATAAATGCTGTGATGAAAGAAAGGCCTTGAGCACAGATGTGAAGTATCTCTTGAAACCTGTGTGATCTCCCCACCTGCACATCTCTCTCCACCTGCTCAGCAGCCCCTGCTGTCACTGAACGGAAAACATTTGGCTTTTTTGCTAGTGCAACAAAGGGAAACAGTGTACACTGAATATTCTCAAGCCCTCCTCTACATCTGTCCTTATGATGATCCTCTCTGAGAACATTTTTCTAACCTCCTGAATAGATGCTTTAAGAAATGCTATGTGATCCATCACCTTGTGAGTCTTCTTGGTATATCCAATGGGGGCAGCAACATCAACATTTTGATTGTCACTGTGAAAGCAAAATGAATCTCTACTAATTGTCAACAGGATTTGGACACCTTATGGAGTTGTGAGATCATTTTGATCCATCAGGATTAAGAAAATAGTGACCAAGAAACAGGCAGGTGGCAATATACATGCACCTGTTCCCCAGGGAGTACACCTGCTTGGGCTGAGATTGTCAAGGACTACAAATGCATTGAGGCTTTGGCCACCTGCCATGCACAGTGAAGAGGCTCCAGCCTCTCTGTGGCCAAGTGCTTCAAAAAGAGGACTATCTTTTGTCATACCTATGGTACATTGCTTTGTACTAACAGTGTGGGAATATATCACCACTGCCAGGGAAACAGATCCATGGAAAAGCAATACTGCTCTCTGAGCTCCTGTGCTGTTAAACCATGACCTCAGCCCTCTCCCTCTTATGTGGTTATAACTTGATTAGTCCTCCATCACCAGAGTGCCTTTTGAGGTAGACAAGACAGGACTTTAATTGGTGAGACAAAACATTTGTGTTTCCTCATCTCATGTGGTAGAAGACTAGAACAAAACAGGACAGACTTTAATTGGTGAGACAAAACATTTGTGTTTCCTCATCTCATATGACAGACGACTAGAACAAAACCACACCATTTTTTCTTCCTTTTCAAGTCAAAATTTATAAATATTCAGAAATGAAATAAAGAAATGTATCTTCACCTATTTGTTCAGGAAATAAGAAATGAAGGTTCTTTCTAGTATTTCTAACTGTAAGATTAACTCAGTAATCTGGTTTCTGATCTGGCTCCTACCTGCCATGCCTATCTCTTGTACATGGGAGAAGTCAATAGCACTTAAATTCTCTAATCGAAATCAGCCTGCTGACTGAGTCTGCCCATGGATACAGAAGCTGGACTGTAATAATCTGTTCTGCAGAGAATTAATCTCCTGGGAGTGAGGCAGACCTAATTACCAACCCCAGTGAAAAGTCTGGATTCGCTATTGCTGCCTGTGGGCCCAGCTGGAGGAAAAGGCCCAGCATACAATTTAACTAATCTCTTCCTGAAATGTTTGAAACATGCCTAATACTGCATCTTGTGCAATGGGTTTTCATAGCTCCAGTAACAGAGTAGAGGCTCTTTTTCAATCACGCTTTAACATTAAAACAATTGGGCCTTACATCTGGCTCAGGGCAATGACCTGAAAGTCTCTAGAACTGATGAGTAACCCCTGGCTTGCAAATGGCATTTTGACCATGTGTTTTGCAATTACAAGTCAGCATTTATGTAGGCCACAGCTATTTTGCTAGAAAGAAGAGTCTCTGCCAATGGCAAACTGAGAGCATAAATATTTCCCTTGCATGAACAGTGTATCAGCATATCTTTTCAGCTTTGTTCAAGGGATATATCCCACAGGATAAAACATGAGGAGGTTGCAGCCAGCAACCAGCAATAGCTGGGGTATTTTTCATGAAAGACTCATTTTTTCATTAATTTTCTTCCATATTTGTCCGGCATAGGCTGCTGAGAACTCTGAAGATTAATTGATAATGCTAAAAAAGTGTATCAAATCTAGTTTCCTAACTGTAAAATGAGAAGTCAGATGCCAAGTCCAGTTAATGATAGGTACTCCAGGAAATAAAACTAACTTGTATGCTCTTGTATGAGCTACCCCACGTCTTGTAGAAAGTATTTTCTTGACGTTAAGAGCCTAAATTTGAACTTTACAAGAAACGCTCATAAACCTAATGCCTTTTAAAGGTGCAATAATGGTAGAGATTGTATCAAATGTCTCATACATCATAATGTATAATTCTTCATGCAAATATGAAATCCATGCAGTATTTATTTGCCCTATGTGGACTATGAGAAGCATGTCATTAAACACCCAACACTGTTTCAATATTTTTAGCCTGTTCTCAGTTCATCAAATTCAGAGACTTAATTTTGCAACATAATCTGGTAGTTCAAAAGCAGCAGATGCAGATGGAAGTGGAGCAGAATGTGCTCCGTCCTTATCTGCACTGACTTTAGATTCTGGGAAGTTTCCTGTAGGAGAGGAACTTTTTCACTGCAGACCTTCAGAGTCAAGATACAATAAAAAAATCAATAGTTTTATTGATGAAACTGGAGCCTGGCTGATGTTGGGCAGTGGGGACAGTGGCATCAGAAGCAGTGACAGATGTCAGCCAGGCAAGGTGTCTTGGATGTGCTTGTCCAAGGATAGATGAACCTTTTTCACTGCAGAGCACTGCTGTATGGATGAACTGACAGCAACCAAAGCCAATGTTTTGGAATTGCATGGTAATTCAGACCACATTTTCTGCTGCACTTTCCCCAGTTGTGAAATTGCCTTCTATTCTCCCTTTGAGGTTCAAAATCTCACAGCCTCCCCATTAGAAACAGGAACTCTGTATGCAAATGGAAATCAGAGACTTGCATCCTGCTGTGTCCATGCAGATGCTTCAGCTGAAAGCAGCAGCAAAAAGATGTCTAATAGAAGGCAGCTTGCAAAGTGAGGAAACAGGAAGAAGAAGGAAGAGAGTCTGAAAATCTCTTTAAGTGATTGGCTGAACTAAGTATGGGCCCGTTAGTCAGAGGCACTGCTGAACCTAAAGGCTAGAAACTCCCTGAGACCACTGCATGCTACTTCTGCTACTGGAGTTCCCTCTCCATGTTTTGCCACAATGACCAGCTGTTGTGGGGATTGTGATTTTATTTCCCTTAAAGGGAATTTGCATCCACAAAAGACTGCCTTGAACCACAAACTGAGCTAGTGGGTTCATTATGTTGAGCTCAGAATCAGCAAGTGTCATAGCAATACAACAGACTTAGTAATGTTTTATCTTCCCCAGCAGACATGTCTGTGAGAATAGTCATTTATATTTCACTTCGTGTACAAATACTGCTTTTGCATACATATTTTATTTAGTTTGTTTCACTTGGCTGTATGCAAATCAAACCTCAGCCACCTTTAGTGCCAACTCTCATTTTCCAGTCTGCTCTCCCATGTGCATTTATGGGACTCCAGGTATAAGACAAAAGTAATTGGTTTTAATATTTCACTTTATCAATAGAAAGATGACATCCCTTGTCACATGAGAACATCATAATTCATTCTGGATTGCTTTATTACTGTGTCAACACTCAGGCATCTGAAATAAGCTTTAAATGCCTTATTTATGAACCTGGAGAGGCTTGCTTCAAATTTTAGATTGGAGTTGGAAGTCTCAAGGCTACAGGGCTTTGTCCAAGGTGAATTAAGACAGTTCATTGATCAGTCTTGAAGTCCCAGTCCTTAAGACAGGGCCTGTAGGTCTGAGGACTGAAAGAGATCTTCTTTCCATTAACAGCATCCTTGTAAGCCATGAAAAGGCGGAAGAAGGCGTCCCAGAGGGTGGCCATTGGTGGCTTACACCCAGCTGGTAGAACTCACTTGGGAAATATGAGGACAAAGAGACACAAGGCCAGGCCAGGGCGCTTTTCTAGAATAACAGCATTATCTGAAACAGCAATGACTCAAATTTTACCCTGATTCATGATGGTTAGATCTTGTTAAGCTCACTGAAAGGGCTTCATTTTATTGAGGGTACAGTGATACCTCAGTTCTCTCCTCTTTATGCTAGTTCACAAAAGTGCTCTGAGTTTGCAGAGACTGCCAAAACACAGGCAGACAATCCTGTACGTATCCCAAGATTACATTGCAGCCTCTTCAGGCTCCTTCTCCTACACACAGAGACACTTCTCTGGACACATCCCTAATATTTTCAAGAAGCTATTCAAATGTCATTAACAAAATGATCTTTTAAAGCAAAAATGGGTATTAATTTTCTTCATGTAAGAATATATAGTCCTAATAAACAGCTTTTAATCATGCTGTTAGGCACAGTTGCAACAAGTGATAGAAATGAACCAGAAAAAATATAATTTATTTTCTCTGGCTTCAGGGGAAATTGCTTGTATGCTTTGGAAATAAATCCCTCACTGTGCTGAAACTTGAACATTACTTAGTCAGAGGAGACCATGGGAGAACATGCTAGAGTTTTATTGTGGGTTCCCTCTGTTGAAGCCCTTCCAAGATTTAAGTAAAATAAAAGCATATTGCAGTGTTCTGGCAAAAAAAAAGAAATAATAAAAAGTGCAAATAACACGACTGTGACTGAAACCAGGAGAGAGCTGACAGAGTTGGTCTTTGGAGGGTAAGCATATTTGTGATGAATGAAAAATTATCCTGTAGGATTTTCAGCTAAAAATAATCCTAATTATCAGGGTTGATAATAAAAACAAAAACGGGTTTCCAATAACTACCTGAACAGACAAATAGGGCTTTTCTGGGGAAAAAAACCACAGATTCTTCACATCTTCACACTCTTCTTTTACAAAGACATACATATTAAATCCTTATTTTACCAGAGTGAGGCTGAGATAAAATCAAATGAGTGAATCAGTGCTACTGCTCAAGTATTAAAAACTAGTGCTGCAGCAATTCATAAAATAATTACACAGATGTAGAAATATTAAAAGATTAAGGGGTTGTAAATGGGGCACATTGCTATCCCACTTATTTTAAAAAATGGATTTTTAAGTAAAATATTCTAAACCTAAAATCATAGATAACAACCCAAGAAGATATAGATGTGGATTTTTAGAAACAACAATAATTGCTTTATGTTGGTTCAGAAAAGATTATTTGATCCAAGCACTTCGGCCAGTGCTTTCTTTTCCTAGCAAACTCTTCCTCTTCCAGAAAAAAAAAAAAAAACAGAACCCAACAAAAAAAAGAAAATAGTCTTAAATTCAATCCCAATGAAAACAATGTATGAAAACAAAGAAGTTCTGAAATTAAAAATTAAAAGGCGATTAAAAAATATGAATAGAAATAAGTAATTATCTTGAAGGTCCTTTCTCTATCCCTATTTCCACAGTTCATTTCTTCTCCTTTTTTGTGGCAGAAACCACTCACCATTTCCTAATTGCTTCAGTGACCTCCAGAAACTGCATTTTTCTGTCAATTTACTATTCAGTGAAATGATACCACCCAACTAATTATAAAAGCATTTTACTAATGACAACTTGATTGTTTCATTACATCATTTTTAAATTGTAAGGTCCTTGTGGCAGAGACCATTTCTCAGCACAGGCAGCTGAGTTCCCAAGATCAGGATGGCACCCAAGGCTCCCAGTTTGGAGACTTTGAGTATGACTGCACATATGGGAGAAGTATTGTCACATCTCTCTTTCTCTGTGGATTCCTCCCTCAGCCTTGCAAGGGGCTCTGGTTGTGATTAGACCTTCCACCTATTGACCTCTTCTGGTGTAGGCAGGAGAATTGGGGTAAAAGATTTGAATTTAGTCTTGCCCTTTTTATAGCACACACTAACCATTGCTTAGTTACCTTTGGTTTTACCCACTGACTTTGTCTGAGGCGTGGGTGTGCATCCACCCTTCACCCCAAAGCAGGCAGCAACTTCTTGCTGCTTAAGCACCTCTATGATGTGCTTAACAGTACAACAGTAGAATATTTTTGGTAGCAATTAGAAAACTGGCTAAATAAGAGCTGAGAAAGAGAGGGAAGAGAGTCCCCTTCTTCCCTAGTCCTTATCTCTGCTGGAGGGTGGGGCTGTGTTTTATATATTTTAAACAATCTAGCTACAGCTGTGAAACTGGTGATAGAAATGCTTATCAAAGCGACTTGAAAATGCTTTAAATTTGTGCAAGTCTCCCCCAGAAGAGGAGGGGGAGGAAGGAATTCCATGGTAATCCATGTTATAGAAAATGCTCAAATGTATGTAATGCTGATTATTACCACCTGCTCAGCCTCTTCTATGTTACAACCCTCCTGGGAGAATCATACTTTAGGGTCTTGTCAAAAAATGTCAGCTTTATTTTTTTGACCAGATGCAATAACTTTCCTTGAAGACCGCCTGCTTTGGATCCCATGTGAAAATACCATTAAGCCTTTGGAGAATGTGTTTGGGGATGGCAATCGATTTGGGACCAGTTTACGGCTGTTGCAGGGCTCTGAAAGGCCCATTGCACCCCCCCTGCCCCTTACTGAAAAGGCAAGGCTGAGGGAAATTCTATCTGTGTCATTCCTTCTTTATTAAATAAAATACAAATAGGAAGCACTTGATTTGACTGTCTATGATTTCTTTTAATTAGAGCCCTGAAGCCATCCTTTTCCCAGAGGCTAATGTTGTTAGATAATCTTGAACAATGTGTGTATGCATTACAAACCCTGCCATTCAGCCCCCTTTTGACTATGGTTACGTGTCACAAATGAGTTGACAGCAGGCATTAGGAGGTGCCTCCCGTGAGCCAGGAACAAGGATGTTGGACGTTTGAACATAAAGAGCTCAGGCAAGCTTTTTCTGACCTCAGTAGCTTGCAAACAAAGAGGCTGTGTTACCAGGATTTCCGCACCTATAAAACAGTCCTTTCACCTTTGTGCCTTAAAATGGTTCTGTCAGTGATATTCACAGTGGAAACTGTTCCTCTGTAACCCCTTGTTTTTCTTTATTTCATTGCTTGGTAGCTCGTTTTGCTTGCTGTAGCAGTTTGGGGAAAAGAAATTTGAAGTGGGATATATCTGTTTTAATGGGTTTCAAGCTGTAGCCAAATGCCAAAAAATAGATCAGACAAGAGCATCTCTTGTGATTGCTTGTCTGTCTCTAGCACATCGCATGCTATTGTTGATCCGTGCTTCAGAGCGGTCCCTTGCAAGGTTTTAGTTCTTTCACTGGTTAATAATTAATGTTACAAGCATTTGAAACGAGGGTCAGGGTGCGGTCATTGCTGGTAACTAATTGGGTTTTCTTCAGACTTGTGGTGAGTTCACGGTGTTGAGCTTTGAACAGTCCTTTCCTTGAGCAGAGCCTGGAGGAGGCAACTGCAAGTGGAAGGCTTGGATGAACATACCTGGGGGCCTGGTGCCCAAATCCTGACACTGATGATGACTCTCTGTGTGACCTATGGAAAACATCCTACTGTCTGAGGCTCATGCACATAAAAATCCAGCAGTTTTTATTTATTTTCTTTTATATTTTATGTGCCCAGTTTTCATTCTCTCAGGTCTCACATGCAGACCTTGCAGTTAGTTTCAGCATGTTATGCACCATTGTAATCAAATAGCAAATGGAAAGACAAGAACTCTAGACTTTGAAGCAGTTAAACAAATTCTTCCATCTGTAACCAGTCAGGGCAATTTTAAGTCTTAAAGGCCAATGTGATTTCTGTAAACTGTTAAAGAACATTTGTCAAGATAGTTACATCTTCTTGACAGATGGAGGGAAGGAAAAGTAATTTCTACATGAATGACACATGTAAAAGGTCTTGATAGAGCCATAATTGTCAACTACCTGATACAGAGTTATGCTTATCTTTATGGTAGATGGAAATAGAGTCTGTTATGTGCTACTGGTCACTGATACAATCCCAATAAAAAGGTATTCTGTATTAGCTTCTGCTAAGTGTGAAGTTTTATCAGTGAAATCAGGTGAATGTTGATGTGTAGTACTGAGAAGGTGTAAAACTTTCAATGAACTGGGTCACTGAAAGAGTTGAAAGTCACCTCCAGGCATCTACAGAACAGTTTTGTGTGAGTGTTCCAGAGCTACCCACAAATGCTTGGGAGGAACTTGAATGCATTGTCCATTTGTTACTCCATCAACACCCTGTACTCTTAGTTCAAGGGTAGCTGCCCTTTGACAATAAGTCTTTCCTTTTTTATCAGGAATCCTGTAAACTCTGACACTTCTGTGCAAGTTTTGTTAATAACTTTTTCAATTTTGGTCGATTGGTTTGCAGTGTTGACAGTCTTTTTTAGAAAGGAAAAAATTGAAAGCAAAATCACCCTTCATATATCATGACTTTTTGTACTACTAGATAACTACCAGAAGCTGATTTTCTTGAATGCAAAATAGAGTCTGATGCAAATGTATGCTTGGTTGACTATCAGGGATTGGCTGTGCTCTTTGAGAAAGGAAGGAAGGATACAGTGTGTTTCTCAGCTGTTGAAAGAGGTGGGGGAAATTTAATTCAATCCCTCCCATAGGACATCTCTGTGATCATCCCAAATGGCATGTGGCTAAGTTGCTATGGGAATTACTGGAATTCTCTGTGAGTCTGGTGCCAAGCTGAATGTATTTGCTCCCCTTGACAAAACAGGGAAAGAACTTTTCAACTGAGAATCCATCAGAAAAGGATTTTGTAGTTTTGGGACAAATAAGAGAAGAGCAGACATCACTCGGAAGACATCGGAGAGATGTGTTCATGCTAACAGTGCACAGCACAATCCCACACGATCCAGTCCAAGGCCATTTCACTCAGTGCTGGAACTGGAGACCATTACATATAGGAAAGTTAACTTGGCAAAAAAACAATCCTGTGGATGTGGCATGATGGGAAAGAAACGCTCGTAGTGTATGAACTCTTTGTTGGTGATCCAGGATACTTTCAGTCTTGGTCCATAGATACCCAAATGAAGACTTTGAATATCTGTATAATTTCATTTTATTCACTGTAGAGGGATTGGAGAACAATCTTGTGGTTATAGCACAGACCTGGAAGAGAGGAGATCTGGGAGAAAGCCAGACCACAATTGAAAACTTCAGAAAATAATTCCGAATACTTACATGAGGCATCCAGAAACAGAAGTATCCCAAATTAACTATCTCTTTTCCAACTGCTTACTTAACTTCTTTTTAACTCCTTTTTTTTTCTCTGTCCCCTGTAAATGAGGTTAGTGGTAAGGAAGATAATTTTCTTCCATTGCTTTTTTATGGAAAGGAGGTCTTAATACCCTCAGCACACTACCCCAAAATAATATTAAATCACTTTTTCCTTATTTGTTACCCATTGCAAGTGTAAGATATGCTGGGATGCAGAAGGAACAGCCTAGCCAAATACATCTTTTCACAAGAATAAATTTATAAAATTACCTTGAAGAATTTGAAATAAATATTTTCTTCAACTTTCATATTTTTGAACAATTCTGCTCACACAAAAATCTTCTCTATTTGATGTTAGTTTTAACTTCATTAAGTTAACTTGGTCTTGCTGTTGTAATGCCTTGGCTTCTGCCATGTTACAAATGTTGAATGTTAAATAGAATTGATGGGGGCTATTCTTACTAATTGCCACTTGTGAAAAGATAATTATATTCTCTGTCTTGGATAATATACTGTGGCATTTGGGACTAGCTAGGCATGACCTATCTGACCTTTCCTGTTGTCAGTTTTGGAATGAATGGTGTGGAAAACAAAGGCTAGTTGAGACTAGAAAAAGTGACTGCAGGTCTTCAACCTACTGTAATTCATTTGAAGGAAATATGTTTAAAGTTAACTTAATCAATAAAAAATGATGGTCTGCCTTGCCAGGAGTGACTGGGAGATGTTAGCATCCAGAGCAGTTCTATTTTTGTGGTATTGTTCCAGTATCTTTTTGAAATCCAAACATGAAATTTATATGCCCATATTGCACAAAAATTTTTATCAACAAAATATTACTAACAGAAAAAATTGATGCCAACTTGCACTGCATCATAACAAACAAGGACTCAGAGCAGGAGGAAAATCTTTTATTTTTTACAGAACAGTTGCCTGGGGAAAACTGACACTTCATGAAAGCTAAAATGTCCCGTCAATTCTTGGACTGTTTGTTGCAGCTCTAGGATGACACTTCACACACAAATGAACTGATGCAGAGTTTCAGGCCTCCACTGGTCGCACAATTCTAATTCATGTCCCCTCTTGTTTTCTGGAACATCTGTGGGCCTGGTCTCCCTCAACACATGAAAGTACCTATTGCCAGTTCTTCCTGGAGCTTCCTGTTCACTTGTTTCCTCCTAGAAATTCTGGAAAGCTTTGCTTTCCCTCTTTATAGCAATGAAAATGCCTTTGAAGCTTGGATATATTTTTATGAAAAAGAAGTGCTGTTTTCTGCCCCTCCATGCTTTGAATGTTCTTGCTCTGTTTCCAAGCATCGCTGATTGTGACTTTTGAAGTCTAAAGGACCTTAGTGCTCCATCTATAAACTAGGGATAATTCAGGGCTCTATTTCTAAACTGGAGAGACTGTCCCTCCCTTGTCATTTTGATCTGACCTGCTGTTGTTTTCTTTCTTCATTTTGGAATTTTTTTACATTTTGGACACTTACTAGTATTGTGCAATGCACTTAAGTGAGAGTAACCCTTTGACATTCCCTATTCTATTATTGTAATACAAATAATTAGCAAGATGCAGAAAACATAATTAAAAAACTACAGGGGATCCCAAAAAAAAACCTAAATAAAAATAACTCAATTACTAGATATTTATTACCATTACACCATTTTCAAAGTATGGTAGGGGAAAGGAAGATGAGAATTTTTCAGTCTTTCACTGGGCTTTTGTTATAAAATTTGGCACTTTTCTCAGAGCCTTGCAAGTTTATGGTCTATTTACTTTTGATTAATTTCTGCACTGTTCTACTTGTTGCTCTAATGTCTTGTCATTAGACTCCAGGCAAAATTTTGGTTCTAACACTTCAGCAAATGTACCCTGTTTAATTCTTTTTTTCAGTAAAGCTGCACAGATCTACCAGCACTACTTTTCTTTACCTCTCCCAGAAATATTCGCTGACAAGTAGCATATATTTATTTAATATTTTTGCTAAATTACAGCTGAAGTCCATAAAGCCCTACAATGAAGGAAACTCAAAATTTTACCTTTTGTAGTAAGAATGAGCTAGTATCTTCTGACTGAGTCATAATATCTCCCCATAATCAATTCAACAATGCTAGATTTCATCCCTTCAAAACCCATCAAATTCCAGAAAGCCAAGCTAGCCAAAGACATGAGTCAGCATTTTCTTTGCTTGCTTGGCTTCTATTCCTTTCTAGAGCAATGACTATTTCCAGCTGTGCCTTGCTCCCCTCTCAGTTAAATGTGGGTGGCAACATGTACCAGTGCTGACTGGTTTATGGGCCCAAGCCAATGCTGAAAGAGACCACTTCAAAAGATGATACCACAACAACTGATATCAGATGGACTCAAATTTGGTCTATTTCGAAACAGTTCCCAAAAATGCTACCATTTTCCAGGTCTAAGCATGGTGTTCTTTTTTACAGCTGAATTGGGTAATTATAGGGGACATGTATCTCACAGCTATATTCAACTAAAAGCCTTTTTTGCCTTTATTTTAACAGAAAGGGAATGTCTGAGCAGCTCAAGGCCCTGACTGCCTGGATGCTGAACACTCCCTGTTCACTGTCATATTCGTGTGAGAGGGGGGAATGGTTCCTGCCCGGATCCAGCTCTGAAAGTCTGTGCACTATGGACAGGATCATTGTGTTGTGCTCTGCAGATTCCCAGTGAATGTGGACACTAATAGTGAGTCATAAAAGCCAGACAAAAAGTTCCCACTGATGTCAAAGGATGAGTAAAAAACTGTTATCCAACCAGTTTGCCTTCTCTTTATTTTGGCTTAAGAAAACTCATATGGTAGGATGCACAACCAAAGTGACATACAGCTTCAGTAAGCAAAAAGAAGAGACCTCTTTAGTGTCTTCCAAGTCCTCAGGCTGTTACAAAGGATGTTCTGGGAAAGGATTAGTTGCAAGAGTTGGACCACCTGCCTTGGCACCAGAACATCAAACTACTTTTCTCTGGCCAAATATATGAAGAAGACAGGAAGCAGGTTGGCACACTGAATTCCAGTTTTGCAAAGGTGTCTCTCTGCCTGCCTGAGCTCATTGTTGTTGTTGTTCAAGGGAGAGACAGTATTTTTCACACAAACCTTCAAGTGTATGCTGTTGAATGTCTGGTGCCAGGCACCAATCTCTCATGAGACAGTGCAAACAGAACTTAGATTTCTTTTTCAGTCATTTGAATTTTACTTCCCCACCCTGTAGATCCAAATATTGTGAAAGCTATGCTGTCATATCATGAAGCCTAACTGCCTCCCCCTTTTGTATCCCGCTTCCCATATTTGGCCATCCTGCATGTTTTTTGTATTAGGAAAAGGCACAAGGACTTTGGGAGAAGAACAAAGTAAGTGACACTTAATAACCTTCACATGCATTATTAATAGAAGATGAATTGGAAAGAAAATCACTAATAACTGAGTCAATAGGAATGAGATACAGAGGGAAAGAAAAAACATTAAGGTTAAGAGCAAAGAGGAGAGCATAAATGGGAAAGATTTGAGAGAAACAGCAAAGTAAAGAAAGGCAGTCAAACAGAATGAAAAACAATAGGTAATAAGGTGAATCATAAAGCTATATGCATAAAATAAGGCAAAGTCATGCTAAGGAACAAATGTCACAAGTGAGCCTAAGATGGGCTCTTTTGAAAGCCTACCCCCTGCTCCAGATGCTTGTAAATTTAGCTGAGCTCTCTCAATAGTTTGACCTCACTTGTCTGAAGTGAAACTCTTTCCCATTACTATAGACTACTTCATAGATAGAGGTAAGACCATTTATTGGAATATTTGTGACTTTTCCCTTTGCCCACTCTCCTAATTTGTGAACTTTAGACATTTTAGCTGCATCTGCATAAAATCCCAATGTTGACTGAATCAAACTGATCTGAGAATCTCATATGTCATTTTAGCTCTTTCAGCAGGTAACTAATGCATTTCAAAGCATGATTTTTAATATGCTTGAGTCATACTCGGAACATGACGAGTGTTTATATCTTTCTTTTCCAAGTACATGAGAATATAAGCAGAGAGACAGCTGACCTGCTGCTTGGCTGTGCTCCTCTGTGCCCCCTAAATGTGCTGCTGTAATTTATAGCCCTCCTTGTTCGTGTCTCCTCACAGTAACCTCAGCTCTGCCATCTTGGAAAGTGATGTATGTGAATCAATTACTAACTGAGGTTACTAGAATAGCAGCACCTGAGAAAATGCTTTGTCTGAAGCTGGGAGCTGAGTGTCTTGAGACCTGACCAGAGAGCAAATAAAATAAAATTAATGAGATAGAGAGGAAGCAACAAAAAAAGTAAATGGAAATAAATAATGCTGTCTAATGGCCTGGGCAAGTCCTCAGCCTTTCACTGTGAACTTGCAGAGTTAACAAATAATTATGTAAAATTTCTCTTGTAAAACTGATGCTGACAATCACTTGGACCTGAGTGATCAGTTTTGTTATGTGGCAATGGTGGGCCTTAATTCCAGAGTCCATTTTCTTTCAGCAGCCCATTTCAATGGTGGCCTAAAGTCATGTATTCTGAAGTCCTAGTGGCAGCCGCAGAGATTTCACAGCTTTTACCCTTTGCAAAAAAGCAAAAGACGGATTCCGTCCAGGTTTACTCATCCCCTCAGTCTTAATTTTAAAATGGAACAATAAGGAACATCTGGACAAATATCTTGGCATCAAAGTTTGACTTTCAGTAATGCCTTGTAGCATCCAGTCACGAGGCACAGAATGACTTTAGGTCCTTAGAACTGAAAGATTTTGGAAAATTCCTTACAAATGAGGCCCAGACATGTAAGTCTTAGAAGCAATTGTGTTTCTTTCCACTTAGCTTTGAATTAACATTTGTTTGAAATACAAAGGAGTTTTATTTTTCCCCCTAACCCTGTTGATTTTTTTCCTTCTGAGTTTTGAAGACATTTTCTTTTTTATTTTTTTAAATCGGGAAATCAGATTTTGACTGTTTAGGATTTAGTGAGAGAACACTATTGCTTCTTTTGACTTGTGTACCTTAACCCTGTAGTAAATTTTGTCAAAGTCAAGGCAAATAGATATAAATATGAAATCTGGAAAAAAAAAATCTTAACAGAAACAGCCTCTGTCTAAATCAGTAACAAAAAGATCTCTGCAATATAGGTGTGTTGCTTTGTTATTATTTTTTTGTTGTACATGAATTAATTAATTGACCTCTGTATTCATACGCAGGTGGGATGGAATTTACTATGACTTTTATTCTTATTTCCCATAAAGAGCTGAGCTGAGTGAACAGATTACAAAACTCTTTTTGAACTACTGTGGAATAGGTAGTAGCAAATAATGTCTTGTTGAAAGCAAGTGTCCGTTCTCAGCTTATAAGGGTGGAGATACTTTTGCTTGGTTCCCAGAGGTGAAATTCTGCCCCATTGAAGCTTTGCCATTAATTTCAGTTGGGCCAGAATTTCGCCCCAGGTCTTCAAAACCAGCTTCCAGATGTACAGTAAAATACCTGAGTTTTGGCTAGCTTCCCTCCTCTCTTTGCCAGCCTCATGCAAAGAACAAATACATATGGAAAAGAAATCTTATAGAGAGTCCACAGAGCTGAACACAATTTAAGCACAAGGGATTTAAAGAAATGTGAAGGGATTCTATATATAAGAATCCCTTATATCATATATATATATATGTGAAATATATATATTAAAAGAATCCCTTCATATATATAAACAGAATTTTTTTTTTAAGATTGTTTGAAGCATGGGTCACTAAGCAGACATTCAGTTCTGCCACTTGTGTATCTGGTGACTTTGAATGAATCACTGCAGTTTGCTGAGGTGTTCTTTTTACATGTAAAAAAGTGAGTAATAGTTGATTTCCTCTAGAAAGTACCTAAAGAGTTACAGAGTAATCCCACTGTATAGTTTGGCTTGTTTTTTCCTCCCTTCTAGTGAAAAAGGTTTAGCATTTTGCAACATGAAAATTAAAGGGTTGGCCTTATCATGCATATGGCAAAAAAGTTATTTATTAGGTATCTACATGATGCAGTGCAGAGATCCATGCAGTTCCATGCAGTATTCCATCCAAAATGTCCTTGGGAGATTTATTCCACAAAAGCTGTTTTTTCCCCATAAGAAAATAGACACTTTTTGTGGGGAAAAAAAAAAGAGAAAGCTGTTGGGCATGTGTTTACATGCCAGTAGACGGTGAAGAACCCAAAAAGTGAAGAGGACTCAGACCCACAGTTTTTATCTGACTTTGTGTTACCTAGATTTTTTTCAACAGATTTAAATGCAGAAAGTACTTTATGAGAAGTATAAAATAACACTTAAAAATAATCGTTTCACTTTTTTTTCACCTAATCTGCAGTGGAAGCAGCTATTTTCAGTTGTAGTCTGCAATCTGGAATGTGAATGAAAGATTTGCAGTCACCAACTGAATGACTCAAGAAGATGAAAGTTCTGCGTTCTGGACCAGGAATGGAGCAACTCTGGATGTGTGTATGGACTGGGAAATGAGGGAAGCAGCACTACAGAAAGGGACCTGAGGGGGTCCTGGTCTGTGGAAAGTTGAACATGAGCCAGGAGTGTCCTGGCAGCCGGGAGGGCCAGCCCTGTCCTGGGGGACATCAGGGACAGCACGGCCAGCTGGGCAAGGGAGGGGATTGTCCTGCTCTGCTCTGCACTGGGGCAGCCTCACCTCGAGTGCTGGGGGCAGTTTTGGGTGACACAATGTGAGAAAGACATTAAACTGTTAGAGAGTGTCCAAAGGAGGGCAACAACAACAGTGAGGGCCTTCAATGAAGCCCTGTAAGGAGCATCTGAGGTCACTTGGTCTGTTCAGCATGGGGGAATCTGAGGGGAGACCTCATTGCAGTTACTGCCCCTCAGGAGGGGAAGCAGAGGGGCAGACTCTGACCTCTTCTCTCTGGTGACCTGTGACAGGAGCCAAGGGAATGACATGAAGTTGTTTCAGAGGAGATCTAGGGTGGATATCAGGAAAATGTTCTTTACCCAGAGGGTGGTTGGGCACTGGAACAGGCTCTCCAAGAAGTGATCATAGCACCAAAGCTTGCAGAGTTCAAGAGCTTGGACAATGCTCTCAGGCACATGGTGTGACTCTTGAAGATGTTGCTGTGCAGGGCTAAGAGTTGACTTTGATGATCCTTGTGTATTCCTTCCAATTCAGCATACTTTGCATGATTCTGTGTGTGTGAATCTGCCTTCTGTGTTTACTTTTTGTTTCAATTTGACCTTGTTTATTTGGGTTTTTTTTTTTTTGAATGGTGTGCGTTTTTGACAACAACTTTTGCTATGTGAAGGAAATAAATATATGTGTCATGAATGGAAATGATTTACCAGAGTTTATGGCCAAAAGTTACAATTAGGCTATTTACCTAGGACTCTGATATATTAGAGTCCTTTAAATATCATCTACTTATTCTTTTGAAAGTCATATCTACTTCTACTTCATCTTAATGTTACATTCTAGAGAGACAATCCATCTGTGTTGCCAGTGGTTTGTTGTACTGGTTAACAACACTCACTGTTAGATATTTGCCCATTGTTTCTTGTAATACATGACGACTTTCTCTCCTAGATCAAAGCACTTCTTAGTATCCACTCTATTCTTCCTGGGAAAAGGATGATTACTTGTAAACTCTCTCTCTCTTCTTCTGATCAGATAAACAGGTAAAGACCTTTTAAGTGTCTCCATAGACAAAAAAATTAATCATCAAAACATTTTACATATTAAACTTTTTTCTGAACTCTTTCCAGCATTTTTGCAGCAATTAAAAGGTGTAGAGTGCCAGTGAAGTGTGCAGCATCCTTCCATAGAGGGTAGCAGGAGACTGTGCTGCACACCAGGCATGGTCTCCTCTCCCTGTTGGCTCAGTAGC
The DNA here is from genome assembly GCF_028018845.1 of Melospiza georgiana. Classification (NCBI taxonomy): domain Eukaryota; kingdom Metazoa; phylum Chordata; class Aves; order Passeriformes; family Passerellidae; genus Melospiza; species Melospiza georgiana. Next base: position 144,965,904 of record NC_080430.1, on the reverse strand, counting down.
CTTCACTTGCATGCTAAAGATGACATTAATCTCTTTTGTCACAGAATATATGTTGTGTTTGCATCCAATGTACCTCAGGTCCTATTCAGACTCCTGATGCTTAGGAGCTTAGCTGGAATGTTGAGCAAGGATAACCATCACACCAAAAGCTGCAGTTTCATGGTTACATGTTTATCTACCACAGTTCACGTCAAATAATGGGAATGGTTACACAGGGTAGGTATAACAGGTACAGTTCATAATTTCTACTCCAAGAAAAATTGGAAGGAAAAAACAGTATTCATTATCACAGCCCAAATAATCTACAGATTTTCTATAGGTTATACATTCCAGAGTACCTAGATCTCTCAGAAAGTTCTTGGGGTATTCTGGTACTGTTACAAAGGTTGAAGGAATTATTTGTACCATCTTCTTGCCTAATTTCTGCCAACTTCTGCTGGAATTCTATGATTTTCATGTTTGATGTTGGTGCTGCTTTAACCAGACGTGTATGGGGCATTCTTAGAATTGAGAGGCTCAGAGATGGACTGGCATTCAGACCAACCTTCAGTGGTCACTTGTTTGCCTTGTTTGCCTTCCTGCAATGTTTCCCCAGAAGAGTGCTCACCCTGGGGCCACCACACTAGCTTTGCACCTGTACTCCACAAAAGGCATTTCCTTCAAAGAAAACATCAAAGCTCTGAGAAATAACCATGAGAAACATTTCTCTGAGCATCATTCTAGCTATTATCTTGACACAACTGCTGTGTTCTGGGTACTTAACCCAGGAGATTAAATCTTTATGCACCAGTGCAAAAAGATCATATCCCTGTAATTTTTCATATATATAATTTCTCAGCTACCTTAGTTTAAACTTGTCATATTTATGGCACAACTATAATTTAGGCGAACACTTTAAAATGCCATTCTCAAAGGACAATTCTCTGGAACCACTACAACAAATGCCTTTCCTTGTCAGTGGTGGAACTTATCACTGCAGTCAGTTATATTTCTGAGCCAGTGACTGCTTAATATTGTCTAAGAGGAAAATCATTAGGAAATCTGTACTAATAAATTACAGTACAGTGTAATTGAAGTAGGAACAAAACATAAGATTCTGTATGTAACTGCATTTGCTGCAGAAGTGAGTTATACAGGAGTAATCTACCTTGGGTGCTTAGAAAAACTGGGCTGGAAGAGGTATAGATAAAAATTGATTTAGCCACACTCTATCTGCTTTTGGTGATCCTGTACTTACTCTCCAAACTACCTCTGCTTGTCTGGTGATAAGTTAATAATTTCCATGTCTCCTGTCAATCATTGCAGCATTTCTTGCCTACTGGTAAGAACCTTTCTGTACCTTGAGGATCATTAAACAGAACACATTTTTTGGATTTTCAAATTGTGGTCAAACCTTTACCATGGCTGGGATGACTAATGTGGCTAAAGGCAGATGACAAGAGCCTGTGCTTAAATCTCAGTAAATTTGTGTGATTTAGGCATTTAATTACTTGCAGTGCCAGACTGGGGTGATTGTGTTCCTGTCAACACTGAATTCTGCATTGAGCTGATTCTGTTCATCTGTCCTTAAGGACCACAGTGGTCAGGAAACCACAAGAATTTGGGCACACTGAGAAACACAGCCTCAAAAGTCAACTGCTGTTAAGGACTGAAGGTGATGTGGGTAGCTAGCAGGCAGCAAAATGCACTTCTGGAAGAATACTCTTGATTTATAGAATGTTTCTGGTTACCCTCTTTAAAAAAAAAAAAAAAAAAAAAAAAAAGACCAAAAAAAATTGGAATTTCCAAGAATACAAGAGAATAAGGAAAGCATAGGCAGTTTTGGAGCAACAGAGAGGGTACACCACATCACAAAAACCTCCACCACCACTGACATTCTTGCTGTTGGCCTTGGATGGCAGCCCAAGGACTGAACAGGCAAATGAATCTTCACTCCCTCCTGTGACCCCTCACCAGGCTGGGAGCCCACGTGGAGAGGAAGCTCTCATTGATATTGCTGCTCAGGCTGCTTTTGAAAAGCTCAGTCTCCATGGTAGTTGAATTGGTTTCTGGATCCACAAACTTACCTAACTGAAGACAGTCATGTTCCTGCACAGGCTGCTCTGCAGGGCAGCTCTGTGAGCCTGAGTTAGGTTCCTGTTCTTCTTCTTGTGGAGCTTTCCCCTCCATGCAAGGCTCTGCAGACTTGCAGCTTAAGATACCTCACTCACCAAAGGTAAAAACTTAAAGCAGAAGTAGATCTTCAAGGATTTGGATGGAAAGGCAACTTATTTCCTGTTAAGGTCACTAAAATCATTAAACTCCTTCTTACTGGAAGTTAGCAATTTTAATTCAGGATATGCTGCTATATTTTCTGATCAAAATGTCATGGAGTCTGTGTGGAAAGAGTATATATGGGCTTTACAAGGCAAGATTCAGTTCAGTATTTTCTGAGACCAAAAATAGAGAGGAAACTAAACAACCAAATAAAAGAACAGTGAACCAGTGTGTTAGCTGTGGCATATCATGAGCAGTAGATTGGGAATGGAGAACTTGACCAATACACGGCTAAGAGAAGCATTAAAGTGGTGTTCACAGCAAATATTCTGAAGTAGACATTCTCTATATGCTGCCTCCACATCTGCAAGGAGAGCTAATCAAAACAGCTACACTGGACTTGTCACTGGCCTAAAAAACATATTTTGATACAAGGTACTTTCCAAAGAAAAGGGAAAGAGCTTGTCTAGTCACAAGGACTAAGAAAGGGTTATCCTTCAGACTTGCTCTTTCAGTATTGTCCCCTATGAATTTTATGTCTGTTGTGATTTCAATGTGGCTTGCACTGCATACAGTTTGTATTTCAGGTGTGGATCTGAAGCTGGGACTGTTTTGAGGCTATACTGCTGAAATGAGTGCTGGACCTAAGTTTCTTTGCTCAAGAAGCAGCTGGGGCAGTGGGGCCTCTATCATTACATCTTGGTGCAGCTCTGCACTCACCAGAGTGCTTGTCTCTAAGTGAAGAAAAGGCATCACATTTTCAGCTCTCAAATATATGAAGCACTCTGGCTGCTGATCAGCTTTTCTAGGTTAGCATCATAGGCTTTGTTACCATGTAAAGCTTGCATTTCCAGCTTGCTAGATCAGCAGGAATGCCTTCCTTTGAAGTGGTCAAGGAACTCACAGCTTTGTAGAAAGCAATATTTGGAATCCTTCTGGGATGCTTCTAAAAGAGATACCTGTAGATTTAACCTGCCAGCATAACCTCTTAGAATACTGCTGAGCTCAAAAGCAAAAGTTCATATACAAAAAACACACTAAAAAATCCTGTTGAGTCAGAAAAAATTATATATCCGTAGTATGTAAATGACCACATCACTGAGTTCAAGTTTGATTTTTGGTGATAGTTTTAGCAGTCTGCAGTCTGTTTTGTCTGCCTTCTGAATATATTACATACTAACTTTCAGTAGCTTTCTTTATTCTCTGCAGGACTGTTGAGAAAAATTCTCTTGAGGTTCAAGAGCCTGGACTTTCATATTACTCTTCTGCAAAATCAATTAATGATGATTAGAGCAAGTTAATTAGGATGAAAGATTTTGCAGGTAGCTAAGTTAAACATTCAGGCTAAGTCAATCACCCAGGCTCTCTCTAGACTCACTGGGGTGAGATTTTGTACAGCCACGGGAGCGTGGAGGTCTATGGGAGTTATTCCTAAACTTGCTGGAGCTTTCTGCCTCTGTGACTGGATCACTTCCATCACCTATTTAGTTTCTTCAGGTTACCTGAAGTATGACAGATTTCTGTCTTCTTCATCTGTAAATACCTCCCAGAGGACCGTGAACACATAAATATTGCTCAGGCACCTAGTGCTGTAACCTCACGTGGTTGTGATGGTTATATAGCCATCACCTTGTGTCCATGGTAAAACAAAAGCAAAATCAAAACACAACAAAACCCCCACCAAAACTAGGGAAAAAAAAAGATGAATTTAGGCAGGCTAATTAAAACTAGTTTGGTCAAGCTAAAGTGTCATGGGAAAATGGAGCAAGTCTAAGGTGAAGAGTTGAAGGTTCTTTCCACTGATGTTGAAACACTGGTGTCCTGGCTAAGGGCAAATTTTAGTACTTTGAAGTAAATCCCTAACTTTATGGATATTCTACTGACCTTTGGTTAGACAGACAGAATATCTTTATGCAGTTTCATCAATACTTTAGGTGGAAAGCAGAAATTATAGAAATGTTTCAGACAACAAAAAATGCAAATACAGATACATGTAAAAGGAAAGATGAATGAGTTGCCCTTATGAAGAAGAAAAGAAAAATCCTGGCTTGTGTGGTGATGAGACCATTGTAAAAGGAAAATCTTGGTTCTGTAAGTTTTAAACAACATTGATTTTAGTGGACTTCCTTTAATATTGATGAGAGGCTTAATTATAGTTATTCAACTCTTACAAGCATTGAAAAATTTATCCAAGATTTGTGTGTTTTCTCTTTTCAGAAAAAGCTACAAGTTCTGCTCTATTTTTACTGATATAGGGTGCCTTGGATTTTGCTTAGGCAGCACAGGTGTAGCTGGAAGATGAATTTGGCCCAGAATGTTTTCCCACATTAACAATCCATTTGACATTTAAAATGAGCTACACAAAGGCAACAGATTAATCAAGCCAGATATTGCAGATCTGCCTGGAGCACAAAGGAAAACAACCCCACTGAGCTCAGAGCTGCATTGCCTGAACTATAAAGCAGGTTTTCATTAAGTGTGTATGATTCAGACAAATTAGGAACTAAGTACAAGGGAAAACGAAAACCAAACTATAATCATTCCTGCACACTAAATTAAGATTTAAAACAGTAGAGCCATCTGACACACTGCTGATCACGCAAACGTGTGTGTCTAGATGCTTATATTGTGTCCACCAGAATGTGCCAAAGTTTTCTTGTTGTTGGACTTTTCCCCCACTCTTCTACTGAATTGCCAAAGATTCTTCCTTGGCTCACAGAGTTCAGGCACAAACTAGGATCCCTCATAAAGCAAACCTACTATGCAGTCACTAAATCACCATGATTTCCCACATGCCTGCATTTTAAAATGCGTGCATTATTTTCAGATGTGGCTGAAAATGACATCTCCTGAAGATACTGTTATTTCATCTAACACTGAGGAAAAAAAAGTAGTAATGTGTGTTCTGAATTTAAGAACTTTGTAGTAACATAGCTACATATTAATGTACTTCTGAATTTATTTTTCAAAATACCATTGGATTTTACCACCATAGCCATTAAAGTGAAAGAAGTTCTACTGAATATAGGACTAGCTTAATTCAGGTCTCCATTGTGTTACAAAAGCTTTTGACCTTGGTTAAGACATTTAGAAATCAATAGGTTACAGAAACCTAAATTTCACTGAAAATCTGGAGCTTTTTATGCATTTTTGTTCTTGTTTTCCTTCTTTACAATCAAGTTTAATAACATATCTCTACTTCCAAATATCTTGAAAAAGATAACTGAACTATAAGAAATAATTATCTTTTTTTTACTTTACAAAATAAATTAAGAAAATTAGAAAATTTGCCTTTTCATTTTTTGAAATGCTTCTTTTTCAATGAAAACAATCCTATCCACAAATTATTAGACAGAATACACCAGAGATACCATGTGTGGTCAGTAATGTGGGTCACTCCATTTTTTCTTATGAGAGTTACACCGGGAAGAAAGTGATTAAGTAAGATATTGTTCCTTGTGTTTGTCCTATTTGCAAAATTAAATTTTTGATTTATTTCTTTCTTTCCTTTACCCTCTTTTTTTTTTCCTTTTTTTTTTTTTTTTTTTTTTTTTTTGTTTTAGGTGCCAATTATTACCTTTCTGCAGGAGATTTATTTCTGCATAGTTCACAAATAATTTTGGCCACTCAAACTGTTTGAATCTAAAAACCCTTTCCTGCCCTAAGTGGCATACTTCTTTGGAAGAAGTCACTTTTTCTTTCCTTTCCAGATCTTCAAGACTGTAGGTGTAAGTCCACACATTTAAACAGAAAAATTTTTGAGGCCTTGAAGCAAAAATAATTTATTTAGATCTTAACTACAACACCATGGAGCTGCAATGCCTTATCCTTTCTGATTTCACAGAATCCATTAGCTGCAGATCTCATGGATGTGGGGTCAGTGGATGTAATCCACTTCCACTGAAAGCACACTTCCATAAATGCAGATGCAACTGCAGTGGTTAGGTCCAAAGAGATTACTATTGGAAAATAATTGAGGGTGAAGCCCATGCTGTATTCTCTTTCTCAAGACTTTTAGAATACTTCAGATGAATTTAGCAACAGCAATAGCAGATTACTCTTAATAGAGTAATAAATTACTCTTTCAGCCAGAATACTGGGCTGAAAAAATTCTGTATCCAGAATCCAAGCAAGTTACAAAGTCAGCAAGTTACTTGGAAGGATCTGCAGAACACTGGTTCCATGAACCTATTCAAACACCTGTCACAAAATGCTTCTAACAAAAATAGACTACAAAACATTTCCCAACTCTCTAAGGCAAATCAAATGCTACATAACTGCAATAAATCTAACACTGTCTTGGGTCTTTGAAGTATAAACCTTTTAACTTATGGCAACAATTTTACAAAATATTGCAGGATATTGCAGAATGAAAATCACCTCAGTCATTAGGAAAAGGTGTAAATTATGGTGGAACATTTGTTTATTTATTCACTACAGTAGGCAGTGACTGGCAGCAGATCTTGATGGTACATCATAGAAGTAAAGCTGTTAATTTTAAAATGACAATTTTTGTGCAAATGCTAATAAATATCACTGAAAACTTGCAGTTATTATTATTGTGATTTTATTCAAGGGATAAGATATAATGACACAAGTAACAATCATTCACTTACAACTCATTTGAGCTCTAATAAAAAAGCATACTGCAGAATATCACAGTAGAAATGGCTTCATGTCTGAAGCAGCTGGATTCAAAAGCACAGAAAGGAGAGCTTCAGCTTTCTCTCTCACAGATGGTGCTGTCTGCAGCATGGACAGTGGGAGAGAGCTCTCCTTTGCTTTTAGTTGGTTTTTGTAAGTAGCTGAGCCAGAGATGTTCCCCGGACTGTGGCTTTTCTTTTTCTTGGAACTGATCAGCCTTGCTCTGGACTGAAAGCCCAGAAGAACACTGGGAGCTCACCCCTGTGGTCCATCAGGGCCCAGGGCGCAGCATCTTCCAGCGCATGAGGGACGAATAAGAGACTGAGCGAGCCGAGCTACATCCCAGGACAGGCACTGTCCCTCTCAATCTGCCATCTCTTCAGAACACCAGGAGGTTCCATTGTTTAATAGTATTCATATTTCCATGTTTGGGAGTACTTTGCTTGTTAAATAAACAGGTTTTTTTCCACTTTTCTCAGAGGGGATTTTTGTCTCCTGAACAAGGTAGAGAAAGGGCCACTTAAATTTACTTTCTAGAAGGACCCCTTTGGAAATTTCCTCCCTAAATTTGCCTTAAACCAAGACACTTCTACTATTTTTGTCATGTCACAGCCGTCTGCTGCAATCTTGTTCTGGAGTTGTTGGCCGCAGTCATCTGAGAATAGGACACGCTGAGGGCAGATGGAGGTCAGCTGTGATATTTCAGGAAGAAGTCTGAGCCACAGTGCTCAGATACTGATTCAGTCTTCCCCAAATTACAGAGGTTTCCTGACCCAAAGGTTGGCTTCAGGCTCAAATTTTATGATTTTGCTTTTTAAAAAACACAGTTTAGTATTGAAAACAGAGTTTAGTGCTCACAGCTTGTGTTGGTCTTGTGGGAATACTCAGAGGAGAGCACATAGAGAGAGTTTGCAGCGCAACTGTTTTGTTTCTTCTCCTCCCACATCCACTTAGGAAACTTCCCTAATATTAACAAACTTAACATTTCTGAGTGTGAAACTGGAGTAAATTGAGGGTGTGAGGATAGGTGATTATAAACAAACATGTCTGCTTTTTCCTTCACCTTTAAAAGAAAATGATGGTATTTTTCATCTGTGCTTCTTCATGAGGCTGCATTTCAGGACCACATGGTTTTGGTAAAGAATTGCTATTGCTATATGAGCTGAGAAGGTCTAGTCCCAGTCAGAACCCACTAGGACCCCAAACATATTCAAAATATGTGTGTTGAAGGGCATCATGTATACAAATATTTTTTCCTTTAATGCACTTGGAAAACATTCACAACCCACTTTCAGAAAGGTTATTGATGATTAGAAAGTGCATATCTTCTCCACCTTTTTTTAATGTGTAGATCTCTAGGCTGCCTAGTTGATGTTCATTATCTTTGACTGCCCCTTTCACCTTTCCATGTGGCTTATCTCAGTCCTCTCTTTGATGAGTTTAGTGAAATAAACTATCTTGACTAACTGTGATGTGAACCATGTGCATTTGTAAAAGGAGAGTAAAACAGGGCTTTAAAAGGACCATTCAGTGATCTGACAGTGATGCCTGATCTGAAGTTTTCCAATTTGGCTGCTGTTGTGAAAATCTGGAGCCCATTGCTAATATTATTGCTTGAGCAGAGCCTTTACCACAAAGGGCTTTCTCAGGGTGTCAAATCTTACCTGGGCTGTGTGCAGAAGGAGCCCAGCTTCTTTCTTTCCTCTTTCACCTGGGGGAAGTAAATGTCTATAGCAAAACACAAGTCATTAGCTCTATACTAAGCATTGTTTTTTTACTGAGCTATGTTTCCTCTTGACACTGGCCTGATTTGTAAGAGTATTTACAAAAGATTACACTGTGGTTTGAACTTTACATGCTACCCTAGGTGAGGAATCAACTCTGTCAAGCCATCTGCCTCAACTGTGAACCATTTGAGCACATCTCTGTCCAACAGGACAGGAACTTCTCATGAAAGGTGAGAAAGCAAGGCCAGGCTTCTCATGAGAGAACCACCATTTTCAGAGTATCCTTCCAATTCAGGGCAAGGATTTCAGCTACAGTGTGGGATTAGGTGCAACCTCATTAGCCCAGTTTAACTAGGTTCAATCCCTCTTCTGAGATCTTGTCATATACACAAACCTTTGAAGTTTCCGCTCCAAAAGTCTATTTTCATCTTCTCTGTGCCACAGAAACAGCAAAACACACAAGTAAATATTGAGGCTGTAGCTCTCAGAGTAAACTGCTGAGAAGTAGTAATTGTTACAAAGGTGCTAATGTGACCACATTTTCTTCAGTTTTCCAGGAGAATTTTCTTCCCTGACTACAACACATTATAAAAAAAAGATATTACTTCCTTTTTTTAGGTGAGGCTTCATTACAGTTCTGAGACAGAGATGAAGAAAAAAAGTGCATACCTTCTGCAACCATTAGGATATGTTAAAAAGGATATATATAAGAAGTTCAATCCTTAAATGTCAGATGTTTCCCCTGAAAACACTTCTAATGCAAAGTATCTTCAAATGTAATTGAGAGAGTTTGCATGCAAGAACTCTTGACTTTCCATTCCAATATGTGAATGATTTCTTTTTCCCAAAAAAGGCGGGAAGATTATTTGGTTTTTTGACCAGTACTAATGTACACGTTAGCCCTGAAATACTCATTCTGACTCCTCACATTTCCAGAGGATAGAAACTGAGGTGAACAAACTCAGTTGCTATTATTGCTGCAACTCAGTTTGAAACACTAGAATTTAGATATATTGGCAAGAAAATATCAAATATTACATTCTGGGGTTTTTAGGTCCTTACTTATAAACCACAGTATACAGTAAAATGTTTAAAATATCACTAAATAATTTAAAGAACAGTCATACTCAGAAAAGTGAGTATAAAAGAGCTTCGTAGCTACTGTGCTTATATTGTCTCATAAATTCACTTTGTCTCAAAGTGCAAGACATTACACAGAAACACTTCAGAAGATGCAAACTTCTCCAACTTCTCCAGAGTGCACTTGCACATTTAAAACCAGAGCTGTGACACAAGACTTTTTCCATGGCTTGGAGCTCTGCAGGGGGAAAGGGAAGGTGATAGAAGCTCCTGTGTCTCAGCTCTGTAAGCCTGAGGGTGCAAGGGCAGCACAACCCCAGTGCAGAACCTGCTCAAGTTGAAGGGCAGCAGGGACGGACTCATGGCATTCAGCATAACCAGCAGGGCATGCTGCCCAAGCTGATCAGCCTGAAGGCTCTCCTGCTTTCTGGACTTGAAATCCTGTTCCAGAGGAGCACTGGACCATGGCCTGGGGAGGCACAAATCTGTGAGGAGCTTGGGTGGATATTTCTGCCCCTCACACCTGGTGAACATGTGTGATGGTGTGATGGTGTTCACAGGGGTCCGAGGATGAGGGAAGAGATGAGGATCTGACTCCATGTTTCAGAAGGCTTGATTTATTATTTTATTATATACATTATATTAAAACTATAATAAAGGAATAGAAGAAAATATTTCATCAGAAGGCTAGCTAAGAATAGAAAAAGAAAGAATCAGTAACAAAGGTTTGTGTCTCGGACAGAGAGTTCGAGCCAGCTGACTGTGATTGGCCATTAATTAGAAACAACCACATGGGACCAATCACAGATGCACCTGTTGCATTCCACAGCAGGAAATAACCATTGTTTACATTTTGTTCCTGAAACCTCTCAGCTTCTCAAGATGAAAATCCTAAAGAAAAGGTTTTTCATAAAAGATGTCTGTGACAAACACGGGCCCACTGCTACATCTGCAAGGTGCATTAGTGGAGATAAGCAGTTCTGTCCTGGGACACTCACAGTCCTGCACATGAGTGGATCACATGTGCAGAAGGGAATGGACATGCAGCATTTTGACACCCAGTCATTTATTTTTGCAATATATGACCCATTCATTGTCATTTGAGCTTGTAGCAGCTCTTAGACAAGAATGTTCCTGAATTAAGCATGCAGTTTTGTGAGCTGAATTTACAATTTTATGTAAATTACATTTACATAATTAAGAGTCCAATTTTTAAATTAATTTGTATTTGTACCTGTATATGCAGAAATGTGTGCTGTTGCACATGTACTTCTTCCTTTAATTATCTTTGTCTTGCTCATTTACATACTAATTTTTTCCAGCTGATGCAATTATTTTTAGCCTCCTATTAAAAAATTGAAACACTAGGTAGAGAGGGAATGAGCTGAACATCCTTCAGTCTTTTTCAAGATGAGAACAAGTCTGACAAAGCAGAAAGTCTGATCCCTCTTGAATTTAGAATGTGCTCGGGATAAGGCATGAGTCTCCAGAAAGCTATGCACCCATTCATTCATTGAAGGACCAGGCCCAAAATAGATTTGAAATCCTATTTGTACATACCATATATGAAAGCTTTGTTTGTGCTTCCTTCCATTTTTAGACACAATTAAAAATAAAAGACACTCTTCAGAGAAATGCATACCAGTCTGCAAAATTCCCCCTTTCCCAGGGCAGAGGCCAAGAAAGAGACAATGTTTCTTTTCCGCAAAATAGGTTCCGGTTGCACTAAACCAAATCCAGCAAGAGAAATAATTGCCTGTGGTCACAGACAGATCAGAACTCTCTTTTGGTAATTTGGCTCAAGATACAGGCAGACAAATTTACCACATGGAATTTTAGTGCACACATTTTAAAAGTAAAAACTCTGCAAAGTACAGAGTTGAAGGTGGCATTAATTACTCAGAATGAAAGAGTCAAAAAACATACATATAAAACAAATGTACCTTGTACAATCTATTTTGTAGCAAGTTGCAACTTTGCATTCACATACAGATATTTCAAATGCTACATTTACAACCATTAGCCCAAGAGGAAACAAACAGAGTTTAAAGTTGGAGCATAAAGTGATTAACAAATGACGATGGAAAAACAAGCTGAGGTGTGGGGATTCAGGTCATGTTTCTTGAACTAGTACACAAAGAGGATTCAGAGTTAGGAGTTAGCTGCTGAAAGTAGAGGGAGAGTGTGAGAGGAACTTTTTTTGGTGTACTTTATGCTTTCCATAGAGACCAATATGGCTGTAGGCTTAACTTAATGTCTTGACAGCCAAAGGAATAATGTTGAACAATGGAGTCCCTCTTCTATGTGAGAGAAGAAAAGCTGCTGACCAGCTGATAGCTGGAGTCATGCATTACAAGGAGCTAAATGCTCATAGCTTACAGATTCCTTCCCACAGGGAGCTGGGACATCCCCCACTGTCTCCATCTGTGCACTGTGGCAAGCATGAAAACTGTTCTCTGAAGCTCCTGCCACTATGCTGAGCCTTCTCAGACTCTTTCCGTCACCACTTGAAATAAGAGTATGCTTTTCCCTTGTTAAAGAAGATTAATCTGCCATGATGTCAGTGACTGAGTGGACTTCATGTATTTGGTCTCAGTCATGGTATTTTCACCCTAATTGGAGACAATGTTGCTGATTTAGACCATCTGCTGAAAGATGCCATCCTTTTGAGGCACTCACAGACCATAAACAATAACCTCTCAATATGTATAGAGATGTTTTACATGTCTATCCAGCTCTCTGCATACCAGTATGTTCGGCTTCCCAGAGACTTCAAGCAGTGGACAATACTCCTGCTTCACACATGGCAAGATGAAACCCTGAAGAAGCCAAGGAACCTGAATTTGAGATGACCCAGTAAATCTTTATCAGGATGTGGAATAGAAACCAGGCCACCTTACATGTGGTTCTGCACTTTATTCATCCGCTGGTGCTCTGACTTCACTGTGCTCCATGAACCTCGTCATAACTGTGGGAAATGCAGCTGTTGGTTCAAACATTACCTGTTTGAACTAAAACCACACCAACAGATGGAAATACAGTAGGTTAATAGGTATTCCAAGAAGCAATCATTTAAGGTACCAAGAAATTGCTTCTGTTAACCTTTTCCCTTTGTGACATTTGACCAGTATATATGCAGGTTACAAAGGTCACCCATTATCACCGTTTTATGAGACTTGGATTGCCTCTGATCTTTCTCCGCATTTTGCATTCAATAGCCTTTACCTGATCCAGAAAATGGTAATATTAACCAGCTACAATATGTTTTTTTCTTTATGACCCAGGGTCCACGGTCATAGAGAAAGTATAATGTAGCTTTCTTTGCAGTTAGATACTTGTTCTTAGAGTCTTATACCAATTTCAGAGCAAAATCTTCTTCCCCTACATCTTTGATCTGGCCTCAATTTCATATGCATTTTTAGAGTTTGAAATTACATTGCTAAATATTTTTTGAATGTTCTTTATTTTTCTTCAGGTATGCATGTTTTGCTGATATAGTTTCCCTGTCAAACTAACCTGTTGTGCTCCTTGTGTTAGTACCCAGGCTTTTACAGCTTCTCCTTCATAAGAAGCTTAGCATAGGTCTGTGTGCTATCTAACAGAGTTGTAAAATTTTGGAGTATGTCTGGCTTATCAAGTCCTTTGGAGGTCCAGGCAATCAGCACTGTTAATGTCCCAGCCTGATCTGTATGCCTTCAAGGACAAGAGTGATTCCTGAAATAATTTTCCAATGTGATATAAGAAAGAATCCTTAGGGGAGAAAGTGGGTGTTTTGATCTAAATTCACATCATACAGGAAGTTTTACAGAGAAAAAGAAATGTGGTGATGATTTAATTATCCTCTTCAAAGCAAAGAGCATGTTATTAGCAAGAGGCTGTGACTCAGGTTTATACTTGGTTTAAGTTCTTATTAGCGGTTTTGGAACAAGGGAGATTGATTGATTCTTGTTCACTCATTAAACTTGTTAATTTACTAAGATTCATTGCACTGTTGTTAATTTGAGAGTTGCAGGAAGTTGCAGAAAGAAATTGAATATAGTGCAGACAATATTATTTTTAAAGGAAAATCATCTATTCCCTGTAAGGCATTCTTTAAACTCCATTTTGGAGGCTTCTTTTCTGTTCTATTAACATGTCTAAATAATGGAGGGGGACAGACAGGGGTACTCACCTCCTGACCCAAAGCATTTTGTAGAATTTTCTCCAGAAGCAGTAACTTCAAAAAAATAACATTTTGATGTCTTGAAGTTTTATTGCTGTTATTTCTGCCATGGGAAAACAAGCACAAGAGTTTGAATCATGAACTGTTCCAGCATTAACAAGGCAACCTATGGATCTTGTGGGATTACCTTTCTCTGAGTTAGGCCATACCTAATACAATTTCTTTGTGAGATGTCTTATCAGCAATAAAATATGTGAATGCAGGGTCTGTCATGGAGGAAGATATTGAGCTCCTTCACAAGGCTAAAGCAAACTAAAGTGTGGACTAAAAGAGGTGAAAATAAAAATATTATTTCAGTTTCTACCCTATATCAAAACCAAACAGAATCAGCAAGTGTGTATGGCAAAACACATCCGGTTAAACAACCTCCCCACTGAGAACTGCTTGTAATTTATTACAGCCTTGCTTTGCACTGTTTAGTACAAACTATCAGGATTTAAGCAACTGTCAGTGATTATGAATATCCTAGTTGAGATCTGTTTGCCAGAAAACAAGTGCTCAGTGCTTTAGATAAAAAAATGTAACACCTTTAAAATATCTCAATCTGGTTACAAAACAGCAAATATCCCCCCTTCCCTACTAAGGTTTGTTTCAGGAAATATTGGCTGTGGAGTGACAGTTAAGACGGCCATGATGAAAAGAGTCTGTTCTCTGTTACACTCTGAATGGATTAGAATCTTGTTGGTTCAGGCAACACTTCTCCTTTCCAGTCCTTGATGCCGAAAGATTAGGTAGGAGCACAGGAGGTCAACTCTGTTTCTTTTTATGGAGGCAGAAAATGGCATAAAATGAAAATAATTTCCTGTGAAAGCTGAGGACATTCCTTCATTAGATTTGTTTCCTGTGCTAGGTCATATGGCTTTTTTTCCTTTCTTTCTATCTTTCTTTTTTTTTTTTTTTTTTTTTTTTTAACATGCATTTGCTGGTTTCCTGTGCCCCAAGGGCCTTAGTGATCTGCTTTTATGAGACCGGGCCCACCAATGCTGTTTTGTACGGCAAAAATGAATGAACTAAGTGAATCAAAACCATCAGAGGCACGCTTGATAAGGAGCAACAGGTGATATGTATTTGATAGAGGCTAAGTTACTTAGGCTATAAAAAACTGAGTTATTACAAACCCACATTCTAAACAGCCACCTCACCTCAGTACCTCACAACTACAGGTGACACATCCTCTTCCAAACAGCACCAGCTGGACTTCAAACAGTCCTGGTTAGTCACCTCCCTCTTTTTTCACTGTTGAACATAAAATGCCTAGCAATAATAAGATCCAGAGATCTTTTATATTTTTTTCACCCTCATAAAAGCTGCTGTTGCCTGGCAGGAAGGAACAGCTGGTCACCTCTTTCCCTGGCTCTGGTGGAATGCAGAGTGAAATGGAGTCCTTCGCTCCCACTGCCAACAGCCCTGAATCCCAGCAAACTGTCAGGAGGGTCCCAGAGGCTCACACTAAACACAGCATGTGCTAGACCAGCACAAAGGAAGAAGATGAGGCAATATGACAGATCATGCTGACTGGGTGATTTCTCTGCAATATCTCAGCTAAAGAACAATTTTTCCTTTTTTTTTTTTTTTTTTTTTTTTTTTTTTTTTAATATTTGTGACTTTAAGAAAAAAACACAGCAAATATGAACAAGTAAAAATGTGTGAAAGGTCATTACCTCCAAGAGAAAAAATCTTGTGGTTATAATCAATGGTTAGTTCCTTGCTTAATAACCCTCAGAAAGGCAAATTGAACATTAAGCTGTATTCGGAAAGGAATGGGGAGCAATCCATTCCTGCTGTAAAATACATGTGCACCTGCATTCTAGGGATAGGGCTCAACTTAGGATGCTTTCCTTCTCTCTCTCCCCCCACCTTCAGGAAGAATGTAATAGAACTAGGAAAGTTTTAAGGACAAGGGTAATCAGAGGTATGAAATATTTTCCATATGAGGAACAAATAAATAGACTGGGACTTTTCAGCCTGGAAAAAGAAGATGAGTGAAAGGAGATATGCAAAAGCATGAATGACATGGAGAAGGTGAATAAGAAATTATTGGTCACTGTCTCTTCCAGTACAAGTACTACTACATCAACCAACCAGGCAGCAGGTTCGTGGATCAAAAGGTGATATTTCTTCAGCCAGACATGAAGAACTCCTTGTCCCTTGAAATTGTAGATGTTAGGAGCTTTCATGGTTTCCAAAACTGATTGGAAAAAATCATGAGAAGAAAAAGGAGAAGACAAAGGAGCAGAGAAATTTTTATTAAACACAAAGACATGACTATCCATCTCAGCCACAGAGTTGGTCTAACCTGATTCAGGTGTTCGTGTGCTCTCATGCTGTGTTCTCCAAGAGGGGATTATGGGATTTCTTGTAGCTCACCTCTAAGCACAGACTATTTTGATTCTGACTGGTTTTTAAGCTCAAAAAACCTTTGCTCAGTTCAAGTAGGAATTTTGTCTGAATATGTATTTATTAAAGACTGGAAAAGAAAAGACATCCCCAGGAATTCATGGGAGGGAAATGCTCTGTCTATGCAAGTGGCTGTAGATAATCTTGAAACCTTGAGTAATTACATCAAGAGTTTGTGTATAAGACTTCATTGATTTTGGTGCATGAATACATACAGAACTTCTTCCTAAGAATTTTAAATTGATTGTGTCAGGCAGATCATACAGAACCCAAGGACTTTGGGAAATGTTTGTCTTACTCATTTTTTTCTTGCTCAGTAGGCTAAAAATGCACTGTCTGAAGTAGTGCCTCTGAGGCATTTCATTCCTTTTAACTTCAGACACCTTACCCACCATCTGAACTCTTGAACAAAAGCTGCTGTAGACCTCAGATCATTATTTTGTATCCTACTGTACATTAAGTTCACTTCTTACTCAAAGAATACAAGGCCTGCAATTTTGTCACTATTTTTGTTTAGTAGCTCTTTTTCTTCCCTCTGAGTGATTTAGTGTTATATAGAAAATATTTTACAGCAGGGCCTAATGAACTGTTTTCCTTTAATAATTTTGATGGACAGGCCTTAAGGACACAGAGTGGTCAGCAACAGAAGAGTCTGTATGTTGACTGTACTGACAAATAATAAGTGCCCCTACCAGAAATTTTAATATGACATATTAGTTATCCAAGGAAGAGGCCTCAAAGGACAACGCATTTTGTTGCTAACAGATCACCTCTTATCCCTACCACTCCATTTCAAGTTATTTCTTTATAGTGGTCAGCTGTTTGTGTTATTTTTGGCAGCAATTTGTAATACCTTAATTTTCTAGAATTGTTGTCCTGAAGGGAGGTGATGTTGAAATACAAATTATATTACAAGCTGAACAGGGGACCACAAAAGCATTGAGAGTTAAAGCAAAGTGAAGATATATTAAACAACAACTCAGATACCGCTATAATGATGTTAACCACTACCTTCAAGAGGGTATTCAGAGTGGGCCAGAAGAAGTGAGGAAACAAATTCTTGGCTAAACGGAATATGATTTAAATTGCTGGATATTAGTAAACAGCAAGTTTATAACAAGAAAAGAATTATTTTGATGTGAAGCTGATATAAGGCTATGATGCAGCAGATCAGTTGTTTAAACGGGTCTATTTATGTCCAAAAAGAATGGAATTCCAGTGGAAAGAGCAGCCAGGGAGATGATGGAACTGGGCAGAGATATGAAACCACGTACTTCATGGCGCACTGCATTCAAGTAATGAAAGAAAACCTGTGAAAGACAGAGACACAAATCTCCATTTAGAGATTTAATCATCAGTGGGGAAGAGTTACCAGGGCACAATAAAGAAGACAAATATGGTGAAGCAGTTATTATCCTTCCCAGTCCCAGCCATGGACCTACAGGTGCCCTCTTAACTGGAATTTTCATCTAACCATAAACAACTTCAATGTGACCTATTCTACAGCTTTTTGCTAGAGAAAACATTAAGGCTTTGCTTCCAAAACGTGGTGAATGAAATTTGTAGCTATATTACGTGCTATTGACAAAAATACTCAACATCTCAAGCAATCTGCACTTCTCTAAAGATAGAATTTCATTAATGTAACCACACACATATATCTGTGGATAATTTACATCATCAGGTAGTTCACCACAAAAATTCGTTAAAGAAGTAATTGTACTATGAGGTAGTATTAGCATATTTAAAATAATTGCTTGATGAATAAATAGTTCCATAATTTAACATAATTTTAGAAAATTACAGAGCAATCCAAAATTTCAATCCTACTTATCAAAATAGAGTCAATTCTCTTGCTTCAAAGCATATGCTGGATTTTGTCATTGAGAAGAGCGCTGCCTTTGGCATCTGCATCATACTCACAGTTGGCATTTGGAGACACAGAAAAGTTTTATCAGTTTAATTTCCTGAAGTGTTGGCGTGGTCTTCGATTTTGAATTTAACCTGCAAGAAATCAGGGGAAGCTTTATTTGTTTTGTTCTGTTTTGGATTTTTTTTGTTTTTGTTGTTGTTTCTTGTTTTTTTTTTTTTTTTTAACAGACAGATATTTAATCTCTGACAACAAAAGTTTTCTGCAAATTCTCCTAATTTTATGCTGCAAATTTTTTTTGTTGGTTCTTCTCATTTTTCATTAAAAATGATTGAAAGCTATAATTACTGGTTATGACATGGCTGTAGTAATTTTATCTGGCCTCTAGAATTGGCGAGTCTAATTCCAGTTCAGAGAGACTTTCTGTCATTTTTTCACCATTTCATTTTTTTGGGATAATTATGAAAAAATCCTTTTGGCAAAGTTTCAAGAGGCGTCACTTCATGCTTTTGAAGAGTTTGAGGGGGTTTTTTATTAGAACAACTTGAAACAAACAGTTTTCTGATGAATGGTGGTAGAATCATTCCCCTTGCATCTGCTTCATCAGCTGCTTTTTTACAGGGTTGTCAAACACAGGGGAATTCATCAATGAGGTACAAGCTGCTTTCTGCAAGATCTGAGTTCATTACTAGTTCAGTGATATATGAAGAAAAGCTCATCATTTTTCTAAGGAGATATCAGGCATCTCCTTGCCTGAGGTTTTTCAGGTATTCTTGGATGACTTCAGTTTCATCAGCATATGCACTAATTTGGGCCACCTTTAAAGTTGCTGATTTGTGATTTTTTAGGCAGCCATCAGAACAGCTGCTGTTACAATTCAAGTATTGTTCAGCAGAATTGTAGCTACACACCTCTTTATCTGAAAGGTGAAAATGTCTCCAAAATACTTTTCTGGCAGAAACATTTCCCTGGGATGCATGCAAAGGAGTTTCTTCTTTCTACTCTCTGCAGTGAGAACACCACTTGCCTATGTTAAATTAACTTTTTTTTTTTATTGTAAGGCATAGGCTACAACTTTTACCTTGATTCAGCTGTAAAAATTTAGCATGTTATATCTAATGTCACCAAAACCACTGCATTCTGCTCTCAAAAATCTGGATGCTCTTCATTAACTTGTGTGTCTCTCTAAAGTTGCCACTTTCCCTGGGTAAGATAACGTGTAGTGTATTTCAGCAATAAGAGGCAGGAATACAGTTCAAGGAAGGGCTGGCCAGAGAAAAATGATCCATCTCTTGTGTAAATCCTTCCTTCCCTGGGCAGCTGCTATGTCAGAGTCATTCATTTTATCTTGGAGTTTGTGTGCTACAGGGAAAGAGAAAAATATAATGGTGGATCTCAGGGGTGGAGAAAAAAGTTACATGGAGTAAAAGGTGAGAGGCAGCTAATGGCTGTGCTTAGCCTCCTTTTGTTCTATCCTCCTGTTCCACAGAAACATTGACTGGCTTTGATTTTTATAATCCTTTTATTTTTATATTACATGTTGTAATCTTGAAAGTACGTTATGTGTGAAAGAGGTTCTCCCTTTGTTTGTTTTAGAAGCAAAGCTGTTATCAATGCACTGCACTGTGAACCCTTGGCTTCTTCACTATGAGACAGACTAATTGCTCTGCACCCACATTTTTCGTCAGTCAGTTCTTTGTAGGTTACCTTGTAAAAGGTTTCTGTGCTGTTATCATGGCCAGACAAGCTTTTTCTTGCTGGACTTGAGGTAGATGGACTTTCCTCAACCGATGGTTGATGTGGGGAAACTGCCACACTCACACATATCCCTGCACAAGGAATAGATTAAGCATGTCAAATCAATTATTCCTCACCTATTACTCCTCAACTCTTTGGTACTTCTCAAAAGGTTGAGGGATTCTAGAAGCCATGGTGGGATTTAGATTTCTCCTCTTAAGCAATTTGCCCACTTCTCATGTGAGGCCCAGAAGAAGGAGGAAACATTTTGTTGGAGGGTAAACAATAATTCCACTGTCTACAATAAATGACTCCAGTCAGCAGTGCCAAGGTTCATTCTTGATCCTGTAATGAGAAGTGCTCGAAACTCTGGCAGTGGAAATTGCAAAATGTTATTTTTACCTCAGGCTTGTAAGGAAATGAGGCTTGTTTGATCATACTCTGTGTGCATGCATGTGTCTATCTATCCATCTGACCTTTCCTAATAATGTGTGAGGTCTTTGTCTAATTTTAAGAAAATCTGTTAGAAAGAGATAGAAAGAAGGGTTAGAAATCACAAGCAGTGTTAAGTACCAAAAATCATCAAAAAAGTAAGTCATTCTTTAAAAAAGGGATTTTTGGTGTCTCCATCAAGGGAAAGGCAAATATATTCTACAAGCTATCAGAAAGGACTGTCAAAAGCCTATATTAGCTCTTTTCTACGTTGAATGACTGCTTTTAGTTCAGTTTTCTTTTTCCACTTAACTTTTGCCCATGGGCTTTTCTTGTAACCATTGCATGTAAGGGTGGTAGCATGCTCCAGACACTCAGCCAGAGAATCCCATGGGAAAAGCAATCAGTCTGAGCAGCTCAGGACTACAGATTTTCAGTTTGTGGTAAAAGGGAACTTCTGGCCTATGCTGCTTACAATGCTGGCAGCTCTTTTCTCATTCAACATCCTAACATCTCGTTGAAGAGGCTGAGCCTGGTAATGCTAATGGAAAGACATGGCATGGTTGTCAAATGAAAATATTCAAGTGTCAAAAGTTGGGCATCAGAAAATATGAGATTTGTTTAAATATCTCAAGGCTATGTTGCATTTTCCCTTCTTGTGATTTGGCATAACACACTGAAAAAAAAATACACACCACACAATCTTAATAACCAGAATATATCTATATATCCATGTCTATATCTATATCATCTATATTGACATCATATCTATCTATCTGTCGTCCTGATTTTTTAAGGTTTTCTAAGCCTTCTGATGTTTACATTCTTGTAAGGAACTTTCTCACACACTTTCTGTAAATAACTTATTGTTTTGCATTCTTTTATGGAGGAGGAGAAATTTGATGGACTGTTGGCCTGTCCAGTGTCATTGGAGAGGTGGCACTTTCACCCCCCAATCCATTGTCACTTTTGGAAATCTATAAATGTTAGAGTCAGAAAATAAACTTCCCTTTTTTACCTTGAGAACAGCAGCATGTCTGTGTCGAGTTGTTTCATGTCTTATAGTGACATCTATCTATCTATCTATCTATCTATCTATCTATCTATCTATCTATCTATCTATCTATCTATCTATCTATTTATCCATCCATCCATCCATCCATCCATCCATCCATCCATCCATCCATCCATCCATCCATCCATCCATCCATCTATCTCTATATCATCTATCCATATCTATATCTAATCTATAACTATATCTACATCGCAATACCAGCTGAATGGTTAGGCAGGTGGAATTTTCCTATTATCATTTTGTTAAAGTTTCTGAAATTTAATCTAAAACCTCTGAAGGTTTCTGTTGTAGCAGTTTTACTCCAGAAGATCTGGAAGGAAATCCATTGCTTTGCTGGCACCAGAAGCATTCCACTCCACTGAGTAGTTTGTTCCTTAAAACTGTTTATCTTACTTCTGATAACTTGTGAATCAGTGCTACGTTGTTGTTGATATCAAGACCAAATAAACCACATTAACGTATTTGGATCCCCTTAGAAGTATTACTGTTAAACAGAAACTAAATTAGCAAAATATCTTGAAATACAAATATGAACAAAAGTATCTTATTAACTAGAACAAAGTAAATCATTACAATACATTGATAAGAAAAGGTTAGGGTGCTAATTGTAAAAATACGGAATGGTTTGAAACAGTAATATAAGGAACTGTTGTAAAAGGTCTGAAGTATTTAGAGCAGCTAAAGACCACACTGCAAAGTAAACATCTACATTTAAAATGGGACGTGTGGAGAAGAAAATAGTTGGAAAATTCACCTTTGAAAACTTTTTTGTCTATAATGAATTAATAATTTGGAAATCTTACTGATTTTCATCATATTTCTTTTTAAATCAATAAAAAATACTTAAAAAGTAGATTTTCTTATTTTAAAAGGAAAATGAAAGGTCTGCCGGTGACAATATTTTCAGTTTATCAGAATAAAGGTTTTTCACTGACCTGAAGTGAACACAAGTTTTATTTTGCATGTTATTCCATTAAAGAATTTTGCAAATTCTGTTTTGTTTCTATTTTCCCCTTTGTTGGAAAATCCATTTGCTGACCAGCTATACAAAATAGTCACAAAAGCAACATTTTTCTGTCAAGCAAATTCTTACCTGTATTTTGAGCAATGATATACTAATCTTTGGTGTCTTATGGAGATGATGCATAAAATATTTACTATGCACTTAGTGTACATCATTTCTTTCAACTCAGAATGAGTAGGTTCCTCAAACTTTGATTGCTTCAGTGTAGAACCCACTGTGGATTAGTGAGAAATTTGCAAAGTGAGAGTCAGCAGGTAATTCAGTTACTCTGTTTAGGAGTAGCCAAAGTAGAAGTGTGTCCTGTTCCAATTCAGTCTGCTAGGAAGGCTGGACAAGTCCTTTTGCTAATCTTTGCACAGTCTCTGCCTCAAATCTGGAAAACAAAAATAATGTAGCCTTGTTAGCAATATAATTTGAAATTGATGGATAAAAATGTTACCTAGGAGCTAGATAATTATAACAACTCTTTATCATTTTTATTTAGAAAATGTGGGAAATATACAAGAGTGTCTGTGGTCACAAAGCAGGATACAGGTTAGGATTGGTATGTAAGATTTGTACTTCTAACACCCTTTTTTTCCTATCTGGTCTCATAGCCTTCCTGTATGATCTTCAAATTCACATTGTTGTTTCTTCCTGTCTTCATCTATGCCATGAGATTTAATAATAATGTGTCCATAAAGAAAAACAATGATGCAATCTGGAGCATCCATATTCTGTGGTGGTATGGAGGTTCACTCTGGCAAATGAATCTAATTGCCTCAGCATGGTGAACATCAGGGGCCTCACAGTTCAGCTGTAAGTGGGATCCATGTGCTGTGATAGGTGAAATGGAGGTGTACAAAGAAGAACAGAAGGAGGTTGTGAGTGATCTTCTCATCCTTTCATGGACTTTCCCTCAGTCAGGAAGCATTGACATCACCGGATATAACTGATTTTCTCCCTCTATAGTTGATGGATCTAAGCAGAGACTCTTCCAGAAGGTAATTTTAAGCACATGTTAGATTTAGGTGACCTGAATTGTCTTCCAGGGATGTTCTGTTTTTTGCTGACCAGAGATAAATTCAGAGAAGAGGATGGAGGAATGAGACATCTCTGATGCCAAAAGTCAAGAAAACACCTTTCCCCCCCCACATTTCTTTTCTCTGTAAATGATAGTTAATTCACAGTGTTGACATTATCCTTCCCATGCAACACCAGCTAAGAATAGACTAAGCAACTCCTATGGAAGACAACAGAAATTAGCAATTTCAGTATTCCCTACATGAGCACTTACTGAGAATGGCCATGACAATGAATACCTAAAGCAGCCTGACCTCTTTGCAAAAAAGCAACATGCATCTTCATTTGCACAGCAACCAGAATATTTAAAAACATTTATAATTATTTTTTATCATTATAAGCTGAAATGGTTTTCTTAGTTGGTTTCCCATCTAGAGGACACATTATTTTGACAAAGCAAGTTTAAAAGGACTGGTGTTTGATTTCAGTTCAGATTCAGCCTTTTGGAAGGGTCCAGGAAAGCCACATGGAATAACTGGCACTCATCTTCACTCAACACTCTTGGAGTGTTACCCTTCTAAGGCATGATCAAATCATTCAGTAAAGGGAAACAGAAGACAGATGGATTTTCTTTCCACCAAAATGAGGGGTGACTCTAAATGCTGGGAACATCTCATCAGTGACGCTTGCTCCAACCCCAGTCTGCAGCTTTGATATGAATATCTCAGCTATTCCTTCCTGCAGGGAGCAAGAGATAAAATTTGCAAGCTGGGAAGAGGGTGGTGTGTGGTCTGACCTTGAAAAAATAACGGAAAACAACTTTTCCTTTTGTTGCAATGAAGATACACTGCAAGACAGGATGTGCCTGGATGCCTTGTACACATACCTTAAATCTCTTCCCCCTCCTATAGTTTTCCCAAACTGAGCACTGGCTTCAAGAATTATCTTCTCAGCTTTCCAGAATTTGCGGTGTGTTTCATGTTGTTTAAAAAACCAGGGCAAACCCAGGGAAATGACTTCAGCTGTGTGGTGAGAATTGCTAGCTGCTAACTGAACCACAGAGTACTGCTGGGAAACTTCATGCTTGCATCTGATAACTATTTTATGGGAATGTGTGCTGACCCACAGCTGTGGTTCTCCACAAAATACTGGGAGCATGAGTCCTCTTCTACCAAACATACTTTAGGCTCTATTCTTAGCCTTCGTTTCTCTTTTTCTTTTTTTTCTTTTTTTTTTTTTTTTTTCTTGTAGCAGATTCTTTCTTTTCTAAACACTAAGATTAAATGGAAGGAAAAAAAAATCCTTGACAATGTTTCTTGTGTTAAACTGTGTCTTTAGATTGTAAATGGAGGTAGCTCCATTAACAACAGGTCTGGTGTGAGCTGGTTAAGTACTGAACTAATTATATTTATTGATTTATATTTCCACACCTGTAGCTTCTAGAGAATGGCTATTAATTTCATTTATGGCATTTATCAACTCAGATTGTACAGGAATGTAAGGAAAGAAAAAGCTATATTGCCTCTAGCAGAAATATCTCAGTGATATTAGGGCAGATGTTCTGCAGTTTTCCTTCTCTCCAGAACACAATTCTGTGGGTATGGATGTATATATGTATATATGTATATATGTATGTATATGTATATATGTATGTATATATATATATATATATATATATATATATGTGAAATAAAGAAATAAAGAAAATTCATGGGTAGCTAATGAGACAGTAGGCAACTAAGCTGTGGTGAAGCTAAGATTTTATGCTTGACTTCTCTGGGGCAAAAATTGTATATTGAGTTTTCCCAGTGCATTCTTCTGTGTGATTTTTGGAAAGATTTCAGTGTTCCAGCTGAAAATAATCTGATACTTGAATATTTCAAAACAGATGAGTCACAAGTTTTCTAAATCAAGCCTAAATGCATTAGTGTGTCAGGTGAGACCCTATAAAGCCCCATCAAGGTAAAGTTTCTGAGAGAAGTCTTCAGCATGAACAGACCCTCCTATCACTTCTTAGGCAGGAAAGATCAAAGCAAAATGCCACATTTTTAACTTTTCTGAAAGATGAGGGTCCCAAAAAATCCTTTGAACATAGGTAATCTACCTGAAGATGGAGGCTTCTTGTTTTCCAGCTGTGAAAACAGTTGTGTCTCTTGTTTTCAAGATTCATTGATTTAATGATGGACTATTCCTTTGAGCGAAGATAATCAGCATTAAAAACAGAGCAAACTGGGTGTAGAAATGCAATCTCATCACACATGCAGTGTCCCATGCACAAGCACACACACACATTTGTACAAGTTACTGTATATTAATCTGGCAAAGGAAAACAATGTGCAGAAGAAGGCAATTAAATTCTACTTAAAGGGTCTGTTCTTTCTTCCTCTTTTTATTGCCCCTAGCAGTTACTTGGCTGCCTTTATAAACAATTAATCTTGGGTCTGATAGCATTGAGCACAGCAAACTGGAGCAAACTATTCAACTAGAGTGAAGACAGCTATAAACTTTCCCTCCTGAGCCCCCATCTGACCTCGGAAAGCTCCTGCCTGAAAATTGACTAAGGTCTTATCAGGTATTTTCAGTCCCCACATCTCATGGGGAATTGGAAACTGGCCTGCAATGTCCCTCCTTTTCTCTATTGCCCTATTTTTCACATTTTAAATACCTTGAGGGTATTGCCATGCATTCTGTTAAACAAAGCTAGCATTGTGGAAATAGTGTGGGGATGAGTACTGGCAAGAGACACGTGTTGCTTTCCAGGAATGTTGGTTTGGGACAAAAAAGAAAGCTCCCAGTGTGTGTCAAGGCAGCCTCCTGAGATACAGATCTTTCTTCCTTGCCGCTCATATAGAAAGGAAGAGCCTCCCATGGGAAACTGAGGCACAGTGGCTCTGCCAGAAACCAGCACTTCCTTCAGGAAACTGTTTTACACTGACAAAACAATTGCAGTGAAGACTAAAGGTGCTCATGTACCATAGCGATAGGAACATCCAATATAGGGAAAACATGCAACAGTGCAACTTTCTTGCAAACATTTTGGAGTCTACACAAATTGTGAGCACAGACCTGCTCTTCCCTCCATGTGCTGGGCTGATGTCCACACTGCTGGCCTACAAGCTGGAGACCAGAGGAGCTCTGTCTATCTGCACCTTTTACTGCCTGCCAACAGAGTCACTGCAGAGAGCTTGGGCTGCCTTGCTCTGAGAATGTGTAGGTAGAGCAGGGGTGAGCCTGGATCCAGCCTGCCTGCACAGCAACAGTGGCAAAGGAAACTGCTTCCCATGGTTTCTTCCCCTGACTCCTCTCAGGGCACTTAAGGCAAGAAAAGTTTGCCGATTTGTCTGCTTTGGAGTCAGCAATTTCACTTGCATGACAGTCTAGTTCAGTGAACAAATGAAATAGTTTATTTATAAGCTTGCTTCTCACCAGGGAGCCAATTTATGCTTAAAATTAGCTAATTGTCCCTTTGATGGATTTCTACTTGAGTAAATAGAGGTCATTAAGTTTTTCTGTTAGGTTGCATTCAGAAAATAGCTATCTGACAAGAGGTTGACCTTACTGAGAAATCCCAGGTAAAGTCAGCTCTTTGGAACTGCTATTTAGCTTTACACGTTAGCAAAGTGCCCAGGGAGGATGTCATTACCCTGACAGTCTCCTCATGCCTTTTATGACTGGAGGTACAAGTTAGAATAACTTGAGATACACTTATAAAAAGTCACTTTTTGAAGTGCAGAATGATTTTAATTTTCCTCCATGGAAACACTAGTACCCCATTAATGACTTATCTTATCAGACCTCCCAAAAGACCATTGACTTCTTTTGAGAAGAAGCAGAAGTGCTAATAAAACATTAGGCATTCTCCCAAAGTCAAACAGTTGGCTCAATCTGTACTTTCCAAGCTCTGCCAAACCCATTAATACATCTCCTCTGTTTACTGAGATATAGTACACCTGCATTTCAAGCTGCAAATGTACAAGAAGTCTTTTAAAATATAGTTTATTTAAACCTAAGATATCAGAATATTCTAGTTCATTGTTATCTATGATTTTACAGCACATCTTCAGCACTGGGGATGCACAATGCAAAGGAGCACTTACTGAGTATAATTTAAAGAGAAATGCATCTTGTTTGGAATTGCTGTGGCAATGAGAATTTGGCCCAGCATTATTCTACATTTTCAATAATGACATTGAAGAGGGAGCATACACCACATTCATTAAATCTGAAGATACTACTAAATTAGGAGGTGTTGCAGGCTCTGGGGAGGATGGGAAAGTAACAGAGAAGGAACCAGAGTTGTCAGATATATGGGCTAGGAGTACTTACCTGAAATCCATCCTGGACACAAGGCAAGTAGAAAATTAAAGTAAAACACTTCAGTCTGTATTAAGCAGAAGAGGAATGCTGAAGAGCTGGAGAATGAGAGAAGATGATAGTTGGTTAGATAAAAATGTCTGAATCTGATAAGAATCAGTGAAATATGAAATCCCAGCACTGACAGTGGCTCTCTGTGCCCATTGTCTTTTTATCAGAGACTAAGAAAATCTTCTTATATGACACAGTGAAACATCTCTGAGAGTGATCTTATGAAAAAAACATAGTGGTCCATGTAGTCTAAAATCCTGTCTTCAAAAGGGACTAATCCTACATAAATGAGGATAAGGTATAAGGAATTCTGGTACAAAGGGTGGTTGAAGGGATGAAGAAGTGGTGTGCCCAGAAATACAGAAAAAGGCTTATATAAACTCTTTCAGGGACTGGGAAGACCTCAGTTAGTCCCAGTGAGACTGTCAAGTGGGAGTACTGTTGTAGGAAGATTTGTCCTGCTGAAGAACAGAGTCAGCCTGTTCTGAATAACCAGAGTCAGTCTTTCAATGTGGCTCCAAATCATAAATGATCTTCCCACAGGGAGAATTCCCAACCCAACTGCACTCGTTGGATGTTCCTCAGTGTCCTGAAGAAGGGTTTGCATCCATTTCAAAACTCCTTAGGTAAAATATCAATCACTTGGAAATTATCAGTAAACTACTGAGTTCAGTGGAAACAGGATTTCTTCCAATGGATATACATTATATGGCAAAGTCTGTGGAGGAATTGAAATGTCTCTATAGCAGCTTGCTTACATTCTTCCTCTTATAAATCTGCTATCTCCCTCTTGCTACTCCTGTAACAACTTAGTCTTCCCAAAGGTAATGTCTAAAAGATATCAGATATCCATGAAAAATTGTAAACTAATTATTCATGAAACTGGCCATGGGAATCTTTCATAAAACCCTCTGAATATTTTGAAATCTCAGTACAGAAGCAGTTTTATGGAGAATGAAACAAAGATATAGGAAATTAAATTTTATTATTTGATCACTTTTGTTTTAAAATACACAAATAGAATTGTCAGAGTTATCTTAAACAGAACAAAAATATTGAATAGACATTTGTGATTCTTCTCTCCCATCCTTTGATTTAACTGCTACTGACAAATATAGTTGCCAAATTTACCTTTTTCTACACTAAGAAAGGCACAGGGAGGTGTATTAGATTAGTAATTTTCTCTGAACACTTTTAGTTTTAGGATGCTGTGTTTTTCCCAAAAGCATAATTTCTATATTCTACCCCACAGCAGCTGAAAGGTACAACAAAGCTGCAAAGAAGGGAACAAGTTTCCTGTTAAAGTTCATTGCTGCAGAACGTTGTGTCACGAGAAGAGGACAGCAGCCCTGGGACAGCCTATTTACACTGCCACTGTCACTGAGTGCAAAATCAGCTTTCTGGGCATTTTACAGCCACACTGAGCTCACTGAGCTCCAAAGTCTTCTTTTCTCCTTTTTTCTTCTCTTCATTATTTTTCAAAAAACTTTGGCACGCTAGGAATTTGTTAGAGTAATAAGGCTGTAAAACTCACCAGACTGACCCTTCAATAATCTACTGCTGCATAGCTTTCTTCACAGTCTTGCTATCTGTGCCTTTGTGGTACTACTGCATCGTATGTGTGAAAACTGCATGAAAATAAACACTGCTTATGAAGTGTATCCTCTATAGAGATTTTATTTAGCACATTTAAGCAATGTCTATTATTTTATTTCCATCAGACAATGATTTCTTGTGGCAACATTCCAGCTTCTAAATTGGCCAATTGTGGTTTCTTCCCTTACAGAAGGATGAACTAAATTCATATCTATTGTGTGGAGCTTAGATAGAACTGTTCTGATCACTTCTAGAACCAATGTAAAGTGAAAGATATCAGCTTAGTTTCCTCTTATTTTGTCTTTATACTTAATATTATAACTTATTTTTAAATTGAGAAGAAATATTTATTTTTAAGCTTTGATTTGAATGCAGAAAATTTTATTCAATACTATTATGTTGGAAATCAATAAATACACAGAAAATGTTTCTTCATACCAAACACAGGTCACTACCATAAAGCAGCAGAGTAGAGATTTAGGAAGTATTTCTAGGATTTACCGCTACTTATAACATTTAAAATTTTTGCTAAGTGAGACATATAAACTAAAATGTCTTGGTTTCCTCATTCATAAAACTCTGATAATTATAGTTTCTTTCCCTATGCATGTGGTAGGAATTTACTTTTCTGACTATTTTAATATGCAGCAGGTTATTAATTATTTCTACATACAGATTGAACTCTTGGACTCCCATTTTCTGTCTGATTTTGTTAATGTAGAGCTTCACGTTTTTCTCTAACAATAACAGGACTCAGAAGAGAGGGGCCTTGGGCTCCAGTGTTTTCTGGTGAAGAGGTAGATCTTGGTTAGCTGACTCTGAATGAGGGAAGATGGACTCACAGCTTGCAGATTGTGGTGCTCTCTGGAGGAAGCCCAAATCCATGGACCTCAGAGTCCTCTGGATCGAGGCACTCCCAGTCTCACCTGTTGAAATTGCTGCACCTTTCCACTGAATATTCAAAACCTCATTGGATATTTCAAAAAACGTTCCCCCAGGAGTCTCTCCTCTTGACACCCTACCTTTTCTGAAACTTTTTCTTTGTCACCAGCTTTTCTGGGTGTTGAATGGGTGAGCACATGCAGCTGCTGCAATTCTCTGGACTCCATCCCAAGGCAGAACAACCCTTATCTAATCCTTGAGACCCCTGGGGATACATCTCTTACAATACATTGAACAAATGGCTACTTTTAACCGTTATTATGGAAAATAACGTTATACACAGTGGTTGTTGAAACAGTTTTTACTCCAAGGGGTCAAATTATTGTTTTGGAAAATACTGTTTTTCCATGATTTTTATCACGTTATGCTAATTTCCATCTGCTCAGGCTGATTGGCAGATTGAGGTTTTGTGGAAACAGTGAGAGATGAAAACTGCAGGCAAAGAGAAGCAGCAGATAAACTGCATAAGAATGCTGGCAGGTAGAGAGCAATAAAAACCTATATACCTATGAAGTGTGAGTCTGCTTAGTAGCTAAGAGCAGTTTATTTTCCTAAATATTTTATTTTTATCATGTCTTTAATTCTATAAACAAACAAACAAACAAACAATAGCTGTCTTTTGTATTGAATCAACAGCAACAACAAAACATCAAGAAGGAATTAGATATTTCTAATTTTCTCCTTATGGGAGTGTAAGAGTCCAGCAGCTGCTGCAACTGGCAGTAAAGCCAGCATTTCAAAGAACTTACTGAGCAGTAACTGTTAAAAGATCCAGGTTGCCCCTAAATCACAGTTCCTCACTTGGTTCCCACACTGCTGCAATGCCTTAAGCTATACACAGCTGCCACACATCTCCCCAGAGGTGGCTGCATTTCAGTGGCATGCAAAAGAACACCCAAATTACATCAACAGGCAGATTAATCCACTCTCTAATTCTACATGACAAGCAATAAACCAATGCAAACTATCATTTTATTCAATAGGTGACAGAATTCCTTCTTGGACAATAGAAGCTAGTGTCCCAGTATACTGCTAGAAAATACTGAATAGTTAGAAATATTTGGCTACAAATATCTGGCCACCTCTCCAGCCTCCCTGCACTGTGTGTGGTCACGTAGAACTATTTTGATGCAGTTTTTGTAATATTGCAAAATCAGTGTGGTAACTTTCTATACTAACTTCATTCTGATTTCCACGGAGGCAAATAATCATGAGATGTAAAATGCAATGTTGAATGAAGTTCAATCTCATTGAAAATCCCCAAATATCAAATGTGAATGCAGGACAAAATTCTAAGAGGCCTATTTGGACTGGAAAGGAGTATTACGTATATTAGAAATATGATAGGGTAAAAGTTGCATAAGAAACAGCATGAAAAGTAAATTTTATGAACATCATTGAAGGATTCTTCTGATCTATGTGTACATCCTCTAAACACAAAAAAGTCAATAAGTAAAAATAAAGATAAATAAACATACAAAAAAGTGTCAATAACTTATTTTGTTGTAATAAAATTATTCTTACATCATTATTTATCAAATTCCTTTTCTGTGCCTGGAAAAGCAAACAGTAAGCAGCACTTGACTTTCCAGCAGATACAATTTTCCCATGATAATTGATATGCAAGTGTTTGAGATAAATCAGAGACTCAATGACATAAAGGGAAAAGAGTTCCTAAAAGCAGAGGTAAGATGCCAAAGGCAGCTGAAGAGAAAATGAAAATCAAGTTTTTGTATCAGAAATAAAAAGTACCCCTAAATATCTCCATTATTACAAAGTGGGAGTGTACTTAACAAGTCCCATAACTGCTCTGAAAAGGAATAAGAACTTATGCAAGATATTTCACAAAGCCCCAGACTGTCTTCAAAAATAATTTCATACCAACCCTGGTATCATCCCTCCTGTTTTTCTATACAGGCTTTATTAATTGCATATTAGATTACTAGAGCTCCAGTCTTCAGGACAATTTTTCAAAAGGAGGTGGTGTTTAACCTCACAATTTACTTCTTCCAGAAACCTAAAATTCCCTACATTAGCAACAAGTTCACTATAATTTGGAAAAGCCCCACTCTAGCATCTCTTAAATCAAAGCAGAGATTCAGGCTCTAAACTCCAGCTGCAAGCTCAGTAGGAGTGATTTATTTGAGCTGCTGCCATCAAGAACATATTCTTTTAGTAGTGCTGTGTGTTGAAATTGTTTATATAATCTCAGTTTGTCATTTTTAGGGTTTTTTTTTTTTGCATCTGTGAGTTTGAAGGGAGTATCTGCAAGGACCTGCCTCCTCTTAACTGCACTTGGTGACTTGCGCTGTAATAAAGTAACTTGCCTTGCTCTGTTCTGACAATTTTGATAGCCAACAAACAGGAGAAGTTTAATGTTGATTGTGCAGTCAAGGCTATGTATTCACCAATATGCTCATTTTTCTCTAGACTTTCTTCCTTTGTTTGCAATATGGGATGAAGAAGGGTTGTCTCCAAGGTTAATCTGAGTCGACAAGCTTCCTTCATATTTTATATGTGCCTGAAACTCATACAGGCACAAAGCAGCTGCTCTCTGCTTACAGTGCCAATGCACAAATATCTGCCCCAGTCACTGGCCATGGGTAACACAACTGTCCCTGGAAACTGAGGAACAGCAGCAAAACCCCACAACCATACAAAAGCTTTCTGCAAGGCTGGACATGTAAGGAAAAGGTGCAGAGAGTTTTGTAGTGCTGATCAGGGAAGACTGTGCAACCATAATCTACTCTTTTTGGTCACACATTTGGTGGTCATATTTTACCCAGTGTTCATTCCAGGTTTCCAGCCATGAGAAAGATGTGTTCATTTTTTCTTAGACGTCTGGGCTGAGTCCTAAATATGTCCTTAGAGGCTGTAACCAGGACTGACTACTCTTCTGAATATAATAAAAATGTTAATAAAGTTGGAATAATGAAGGGGAGATATGAATCATAAGGAGGGTAATGGGTGAATTTGAAATAGTAGAAATATTATTAGCCAAAAAGATTCAGATTGATTTTAAAACCAATGATTAATCATTTGCAAGGTCCTGGTTAACCCTGGCATTTAAGTAGAGTTTTATGTTGCCTGTGTCATCAGTAATTCAATATGCTCACACAGCCATTATACTTTCATGTTTTTTTTCTGTATTTGACTATCCCAGTCTGCTTCAACCACACACTGGAAAATGTACAAGAACATGTGGTGCTGCACCATTATTTCTTATTCATATCACCAGGCCACATTAAGACAGCTCAAATCAATTCAAAATTCCAGATGTTGCAATTAAAAAAATATTAAGGGAGAGCAGGTGAAAGGAGTAAAAGCATGTGCAAGATAAATATAAGAGAATTCTATTTGGAAAGACTTAAATAGCAATTTTGTAAGAGAAAAAGCATTTTAATTTGGATGGTTTGACAATGTGTAGTTGCGAGCTGTTTCATTTCTTATTATTAATTTTTCATAATCTCTTCCCTGTCCAGGCTCATGGCTTGTGTAGACATTCCTACTGCATGTGCACACTTCCACAAATACACATGGAAATTTAAGTCTATAAGGAAAGAATATATTAGGAGCTTCTTCATTCATAACTGTCTTTGGTTGTTGAGTGTATATCCTTTTGTGGTTGAATTTTGTGATCTGACACTCTTCAGCCTGATATTTTTTTACTGCCCTTTTGACAGCTCCAGCTTGCTGCTTACAAAAAAAAAATGCTTATTTTAATGATCTGAATCAGAATGAACCAGGCCAGCAAAATCTTTTTTAAACAGCTGCAGCTATCTGAAGTCTTTTGCAGCTGAGTTAGGTTAGGGGGCATTCAGAGGAGCAAATTGGCTGAGACCTACAAGGGCTGTAGTCTCCTGCAGCCCTGTCACTGAGCAGCAGGGAGCAGAAGGAAAGGTCTTCTGCTTGCCTGGAGTCTGGAGAGTGTCTGGACAGTTCTCAGCCTAAGCCAAAACTTGCCTGTTCTTAAGCCATCCTCACTAGAAGTTTGTCAGTAGGCAGAGACTCTGAATCTGAACAAAAAAAAAAATATTTAGGTCAAAAAATCTTTTCCCATATCCAGCTCCATTACAGCCTCTGCACAGTCTAATCTAGGTTTTCTGTCCTCAGATACTGCCAGATACACACATTTTGTCTTGTTTTTAACTTGCAGGCTTCTCATCATGCTCAGTTTCTCCAGAATCCTCTTCAGACATACAAATTCTGAGTCCCTCAGGCAGCTCTCCATAGGTGAAAGCCATTGATCTTGCAGTGGTGGGCAGAGAGGCAGGATCTACATTCTCTCCTTCTCTTAGAAGAACTATTGTTCATGTCTTGTTTTTCCATGCTGCTAGGAGAAGTGATTGACCAAGTCCATGGTCTGGCAAAAACTGAGCCCAGGGGCTGGCACAACCTCCCCAGCGGTGCTTGAAGGAAATTCTTGTCTTGGGGATACATGAAGTGAGAAGCATCTTAAAATTTTAGGTTGTGCTGACTTCCAAGTCTTTTGCTACAGCATTTATTACTGCACTTGCCAGGATTCATACAGAGATTGCCTTCATGTAGAAGTCTTTTCACACTGTTACAGTGATGGTGAAGATACTGAGGCTGAGAATCTGCACACTTACCTGATGCCAGAGCAGAAGCAGTGCTCTATTCCACCCAAGACAGTTATAGCCTGCTAGAAGTTTTATGGGTGACTCAGAGCAAAGCTTGGTGACTCTCTGAATGTCTCACTGGCAGGAGGAAAGTAATTTTTCCAGCTTCAGCCCCTGATGAGCTTGTTGTGGCTGGGGTGAGGAGGTGGCTGGAGGTGAGCTGACAGGTGTGCAGCAGAGGGCAGCAGCTCCCGGGCGCACACACACCTGCACCCACAGCTGCCACACCTAACACACACCCCATCAACACTTCTTCCCCCCAGACACGGACTGGCAAGTTTTGGATCTCTGCAGGTAAGTGAATCATGTTCAGTCTGAATGTGTGAACTCATAAAAATAAGTTCCTCATGCTGGGCAGAGGACCTGGGCTGTTTGCTGTGTTTTGCTTCTATGATGTAACCTGCATCCACAGATGTGCTCAAGAGTTCTGTGCTGACTTTAGGGTAATAAATGATACACTTTTACAAAAGAAGCAGGGGTATTTATTCTGAGAGTTCACATGCATGCCTTGATCAACTTTTAAAGAACCAGTTGAACAAGACCAAGAGATCAGAAAGTGTTTTATAGACCAGAAAACTGATCATGATGCTGGACTCACTAATCAGTTCATTTGTTTTCCTGTTTGGTGGATTTTCTCAGTCTGCTTTTCTGAGGCTACCCTAATAATCACAACAACACATTGCATTTAGGAGGGAATCATTATTTTAGGTGTGGGTCAGGTTCTCTTTGTACAGGAAATTATAAATACCATTTCTTTCTATGAAACAGAGACAGAGGTGTAGGGGTAAAATTATGGGCCATTTCACCAGTTCTGAGGTTTTCAAAAGGTTTGTGGGAGCCTTCCTCCTCAGGGTGTTCTTGAAGTATGTTCTCCCATGTCAATAATATATTGACAGTGTATTCTGTTATCATTGATGAGAATGATTCTGGTGTTTGAAATCTATCCAAGCAAAATGATTCTGAGCCCAAGAGTGAAAGCCAGGCTCAGATATCAAGTTTCTTCAAGCATGATGCTGGTTGCATTTAGTACTGTTTGATAATAGAAGTTGCAGCCAGCTGGAATCAAGTAAATGCATATAACTTTTTCCTTAATCTGCAAATTATTTGGATCCAGCATTTCAGCCTGTGTCTGCCTGATTAAAAAAAAAAATTAATGCATTTAGAATTGTTACAGTACATTATGGAACCCAAGAAAAATTCTCTTGCCCAAAGTGACAAAACAAATCTCTGAATGGTTAAAGAATAGTCTGCTCATAAAGAAATTATTTCTAAATATCTAGTGACTTATTTATAGATTTCCTTCAAATTGCTCCAGCAGCCACATTACTATCCTTACTCATATGGAATTACTACTCTCCATGTTATTTCTCAGAAGTAAGATTTTTCAGGGTACTTGCATATAACAAAATTAATTCATTTTTCAATTATGTAATTTTAAGAACTGATTACAAATATAGAGGAGCTAAAAAAACCCTTTAATTTCTATGGCATCAGAAAGCTTTTAGAATATCCCTGCATTGTTACAGGGAAAAGCTTTAAAATGCCAATCAATAAGTCTAACAAAACAGAATACAAAATGGTATTTTTTTTGATATTATAAGACATAATTTAGTAATATAATCTCTTGACTTTAA
Organism: Melospiza georgiana; assembly: GCF_028018845.1. Lineage (NCBI taxonomy): Eukaryota > Metazoa > Chordata > Aves > Passeriformes > Passerellidae > Melospiza > Melospiza georgiana. Next base: position 144,929,261 of record NC_080430.1, on the reverse strand, counting down.
ACTTGTATCAGGATCCTTGATTAAAAACTGCAGTGAAGCCATTCACAATTTAAGACTCTAGCAAGCAACAGCTACATAGGAAAGAAATGAGTTACTGCTGGCTCTGACTCAAATGATTTTCATGGACACCCAGGCAGGATTACAATAAATGGTGGTTTTAATGCAACCAGGAAGTGACAAGCAGCAACAAAAATTGAATCAAATTTTTCTGTGGGAATTTCCCACTGACTTCTCAGACACAATTCCATCAACTTTTGCACTGCAGAATTCTGGCACTGCATTGATATTGCGTTGAGATTCATTCCAGTTTACACAACGCCTCATTCCTCTGTGTGGGGAGACTTCTGTAGAATTCTAAGTCATTTGGACAATGTCAGATACATGCAAACCTGGCAGAGTGAGCAATCCAAAAAAGGACAAAGGATTTATCCATAACCTTCTGCTCTTTCTGGCTGTATCACTCTCTTTCATCAAAACCGTTTCCCAGTGAGATTTCAAAACATCTTTTAGAAAAGGTTGTCCTGCCACTCATGTACCAGTACTTTCTAAGGTTTGTGTATATCAATACTTTCTGTTTTGTAACTGCCATACACTGCAAGAATTCATTCAGATCCCATTTACACTTTTTTTAACACAATGATGATGCATCAATTGACCAGGGTACAATGTGTTTGCAGAATGTGGAGGGATTTCAATTGAACTGGTCTTATGTATCAGGCACAACAGAGATCAGAGTTTCGCCTGATACATAAGATCAGTTAGTTGAAATATTTTTTTTCAGAATAAAATTTTATCCTTTGGAGTGACTCATTTCAATGACTAAAATGTCTTTTGGTTCCTAGAGTCGTGGAATGGTTTGTGTTGCACAGGACCTAAACACCCTCTAGTACCACCTCACCTGCCATGGGCAGGGACACATTCCACTAGACCAGGTTGCTCAAATCCTCATCCAACCCAATCCTGAACAACTCCAGAGATGGAGCACCCACAGCTTCTCTGGGCAAACTGTTCCATTGCTTCACCACCCTCACAGGGAAGAATTTCATTTAAACTTCCCTTCCTTTAGTTTAAGGCCCTTCTGCCTTGTCCTGTGCCCTTGTCAAAAAAAAACCTCTCCAACTTCCTTTAGGTGCTGGAAGAAATGGTCCTAACTATTGTTTAAAAGGCATTATTTATTTGACAAGACCAGTGGCCTAATTGCAAGTAAAGTATTTGATCCTTATAGCTCAGCCATCAAATCTGATCTTGATTGAAGTGGGTTCATGACTGTTGAACTGCAGGAATTTATACTGGTTTTATGATTTTATGCCCTTTGCACAGGACAGATGCCTCTTCCATCAAAATATTAAATCTGGTGCAGACAGAATAGTTTGAATAGCTCTGAACCAGCAGAATGAGTTTATAGTATATTTGAACTTTCTTATATACCTGCAGCATTTTTCACTTGGCAGTAGTGGAACCTGATTATTCCACAGATAGTCAAGAAAGCAAATCTTCAACCCACAACAACCCAACCCTTCACACCTGCCTTTATTATCTTTTTGCCAACACTCACCCTCTGAGATACTTGGTAATTCAGTTATTTTAAATAACAGGATTCTTTTCAAATCATGATTTCATGAAATCATGCCATTGCAATAGCTCAGAGCACTATTGTGGACTCACTGACAGAAAACTGTGTCTCTACTTCAAAAGAACAGTCAATGTGGAAAACAATAAAAAAAAAAGATAAGCTAAAAAGGATTCAGTATATTACTCAGAAAAGAAAGACATTTCCAATGTATTATTTTAGAGTGGTAGTAGAGTAAAGAAATATATATATACACACACACATAGACGCATATATATATGTGAAAATAGATAATTCAGGTCAGATTCTCCTTTTTCACCAAAGTTCATAAAAATAAGCTAACAATTATTCTCCAGAGTGAATTTCTTCTTTCTATTTTATGTTTTATCTTCCTATTTCCTTATTTATTTTTAAAGTTTAATCTTAATCTTAATATTAATTAAAACAAATAATATTCTGCACCTCTTCTATGCCCCATTGGGGGGGTGGATAAACTTGGATTCATAAGTGTCAACACTCTTCCCCTCCAGAAAAGTTGAACAGGTTGGCTTGGTCCATCACGTGAACAGCTCTTTTCCTGTCCCATCCTGCTCTGTCCCATCCCATCTCACAAGCTGCGCCCAGGCACTGTCTGGCAGATTTAGTTTGGCCCAGGCCAATACTTCCAGGAAAAATGGATCAGCTTCTCTGGTTTCCCTGATCACTAATCCATGGGCATGATGGTGCCCTGGGCCAGTTTAGTGCAGAAGCAGAAGGTTTCCAAATCTCAGATTTCCCCAGAAATCTCCATTTTTTGTTTACTGAGATCAGATTCTCCTGCAAGTTAAAGGAGAACCAGAGCCAAGTATCTCAGATAAGTTTATAACTCTCATAAAGACAATTAATAGCAGACATCTGAGTAAGAACAGACAGAGCATGGGTTATAATACAAGCTAATAAAAAATACCCCATATATCACATGAAAACAAAGAGTGAATAAAGCCCCAGATCATGCCCTGTGAAAAACATCACATCAAGAGTAGAACAAAAGTATTGATGGCAAGAAAATGAGAAAAATAAGTAGCAAGTTAAACCATAGCCCAAAGGTTTTAATTTCATGCTTTGAAAGCCTCTTGCCTCTGCCTTTCCAATTGTTATTTCAGGTCCCAATATCCAATCATAAATTAACACTGCCCTTGTCACTCAATAGCTACTCTGGATGAATTAAATGTAGGGAGAAATGCCGATCCTTGGCAAAAGCTGAAGTTCAATTTAGAGTTCAACAACCAAAAAATGTTGTGAATTAGGCTAATGAAGAAAATGCAGCTGAGAATGTCTGGATAATCACACAAAAACAATAAACAATAAACAAACCAGAAGATCATTCATAGGATGTGTACAATTTTACCCATTATAAAACACACCACCAGAACTGTAGATTCAAAACCAGGGCTCTGATATGCTTTATTCACTCTCCTAACCATAACAGCAGCCATGAACCATCACTTCCAAAACACATAAGAAGACATTGCCTTGAGCAAGCAGGGAGTGGGGGCTCTGAATAAATGAAGCCAACCAACAAGCTGTATTTACCTCCACCTTCTCCCATCCCTGCTTCTGGCACCTGATATTCTCCAGACACCATGCAGGATGCCATCACTGGAACGTGATCTGTGTGAATGTTGTTCCTCCACTTCCATGAATTATGTGAAGCTTGTGTGCTCATCCCAGTGCCAAACCTGTCATGAAAACAGCGAGGGCACAAGGAAGGGTATGAATCTATGTGTTGATTACCTTATAGAGTGCACAGTGTTCACATCTGTACTCTTTGGAGCATCTAGCCTGAGGAAAAATGTCTGTAGAGATGCAATTTTTACTTCCCTCCAGGATGATCCTGCAGTCAGAATATTTGCAGTGTAGGAGAGTTTTGGATAAGCTCCTCTCACCAGTGGAGAAATTACACACTCATACACTGCAAGGCTCCAAAACCAGCGAGGGGTGTGATTGACCCAAGAAAATCATAAAATGTTAGCCTGAGGATCCAACTGTGTCACCCTTGAAGCACGCTCTTCATAATCTAGGAGCATTCGCTTTTTGTTAAATGAAAGAACCTAAACCAGTCAGAAATGGCCTTGTGTCTTTTGGTAAAACTCAATGTCAGTACAAGAGGATCCTCTTTTTTTTTTATTGCTGTCTAAACTGTTCAGTAGACAGGAAAAGAGGCATTTAAATACAATGAAATGACCTATTAATATTATACTACAATCACTGGAGGCACACATCTCCAAATGAATAATTTGAAAATCTGGGATTCAGAGAACCTCAGCAGCTTGATAATAAAGCCTGATCTCAAATACAGATTATATCCAAGAAGCATATTTTTAAAATTTTTAATTGTAGTTTTGACCAAAATTATCAGGAAAATCTGAAGAAAATCTAAAACTTGGATCAAGAAAAGAAATATTTTTTTAGTTGTATTGAGATTTTTTTCATCAGCTAAAATAATTACAATGACAGTCATCATGCTGTCAGTAAGGCTGCTACTGGGATAAATTGATCATTCCTTGTCTGTATTGCTTTGCTTCAGCACAGTAGGAGTATTTTATCTGCTTCCAGAATTATTTTAGACAGGGAACAATGATTACCCAAAAAAATGTTTGACTTGAAAGTAGAACCCAAAAAATTTAATAAAAATTTCCATGTTTTATCTGACAAATATTCATGAGGCCAATCAAGCAGAGAGTGTTGGAGGTTCTTCAGTCTGACACAGAATTAAAAATATGCTGATAGTTTCACTAAAATGTTATTTTCACTTAAAGTTTTTCTTATGCAAAGTTTTGACCTACTGCAACCAGCTAGTTTTACATTGAGCCTGTGAACAGCTAATTATAAGATCAGTTTTACAGATGGGAAACAGATATCCACAGTCTAAGGGATCTGCCAGAAGTCACAGAATGCTTGACCCACATCCTCATGAAGCTGGTGGTAGTCTCCACATTCATTCTGCAGTTATGCTTAACCCCATGGGGAGCTGTGAGTAGAGCTCGGTTAATTGCAGGCTCCTGTACGAGCGTGTAACTATTGCCATTACAGGAAACCCAGGTCATTTGTTACGCCACTGGAGCGTCCAACTGATCCTGTCATTAATCACTGTGACATCACAGGACAGCTACCATATGGTGCAAAACAATCCCCTCCCTTGCTGCAGAAATTAGATATCTTAAAAGACAAAATCATCTTTATACCGATTGGAAAGTACATTAGATTTTGCTTCCTTTTAGGACTTTGTCTTAAAATGCTGGTTAAGACAAATTGTGAAGGAAGAGTGAGACCTTCAAACACTTTCTGCAAGAGAAAAGAGGGTCAGCCAGTGCAACTCTTGCTAAATGCAAGTCTAACCTATCCATAACCCTAACAATATCAATCTGATCATTAAAAATCCATCCTTTCTAATGCACTGGCAGACTATTGGTCAGAAGCAATCATTCACACATTCTCACACACAATTAGCCTCCTATTCACATCTTTCCTTCATATGTGAAAAGTTCTTCAGTGGTGACTACAATGATTCTTCAAGCGTGGGCCTGTTGCAATGAGCAAGATGATATCCCACCATATGTTAGTTAGAGCTTTACTCCCAATTCAAGTCCATTAGTTACACAGTTTTAGTTTTGATGTTATATTTCAGTTATCTTAATCAGTGGCCTGGATGATAGCACATTCTGGTTTCATTGCATTTCAAGCAGTAAAGACATTAGCAGCTTTCAAGGCTTGACAAGTCTTCCCTCACTAAAAATCTTTTCCCTTTACACAGGGAAAGTTGTGCCAAGTCTACATATTGCAATATCCTACTTTGGTGCTAAGTTTTTGCAGCAGAATCAGGGACAGCATGTACCTTTGTACAGCATATTCAAAATATCCAACTTACTCAAGGAGGAGGTGCTGATGTCAGCCAGAGCAAAACATTAAGCATGCCCTGGTACTTTATAGACTTAGATTTATTAGAGACATGGTTAAATACCAGAGGCTTGTTTCCATTTCTCATTACTCCCCATACCTGGTTTCTTCAATAGGTTGCTAGTAACTCACCTACTTGCAGGCTTTAGGTACCCCTTCAAGCATTGCACTGTGTTGCAGTTTGGATTTTGGCACCTGTACTTTTCTGAGTTCAGCCTTTAGTCTCCATGTAAAGGAGTGAGAATGTGGCAGTAGAGGGAAGCACACCTGTTGCCAGTGATCTCTGTGCTTGTATAGGAATATCATCAGTTTTTAGAAACCAAGTATGATAAGCTTCCTTTTTATGCACACATTCTGGATGGATTCTGGCTTGGAAAAGTTTGTAACTTAAAGAGAAAATGGGAAAGGAAAGGGTTTAATCACTGCTTTAATAATGGGAAACTGAGGCATAGAGAAATTAAATTCATATAAAACACCAGATCATTCAAACCAGGGAAGAAATTGGACCAAGACCTGAATTGAGTATGTTAACAACAGGATCATTCTTTTTTCTTCAGTCGATGGGGAAAATCTTGGTGGCTATAGTGGATCCATTTCTTTCTTCTTCATCTTCCACAGGAGATTTGAAGCATAACTGGAATTCCTAAACTTTATTTGATCAGACTCAATTTGGTCTAATTATGAGCACAAATGTTTCAACAATTTATACTTATTTCTCCACCACAATAAGTCAAATACAAAAATCTTAAAGTACTTCATTTTGAAAGAGAAAGCTTGGAGGAGAAATAATGCAAACCATGTGATGTCTCTTCTCTGTTTACAATCTTTCTGAAAACACCATTTCCCAAGAAAAGAGGGTTACTCATGTATAACCAAGTCCAGATTCTTATTTAATTTGGTTCAAACATATTGTTAACATCCTGCAGTATTTCATATACATTTTGCATACATACATATGGCTCCAAGTTAAAAAAAAATTCTCCACATCTATGGCTGTAATTGCGTTTGACTTAGAGGGAATATTCATTAATATCTCTCCTAAGTCTGTATCAGCAGAAATGACACCCAGCTGAATAATAGTAGCCTGTTTAGATGTTTAGATATTAGTGGTGGGCATTGCATCAGTATTTTAAGGTGATAGAAATGAAGTCAAATATAAGTTAGACTAATAACTTTCAGGACTATATGTTAAAGCAGAAAAAATATCATGGGACTTTTCTGCACTTGTAGTTAAAGAAACAGACAGGAGCTCTTGTTGCAGGGATGTGTTGTTATCTCCTCATCTACTTGAGAATCTCAAAAACCAGATAACTTCTGCTGTCTTTCCTCTGATCCACAAAACAGATTTTAAAATTACATCTTATAGGAGTAATTATGATGTTGATTTAACATCTATGAAAATATGTTATATAGAGGTGAACTTGTCAGTTGGAGCAATGGTGCATATTCATGACTATTTACATCCTTGGCACCTCTTTAGGGTAACAGAGGGTATACCCAAAGGGAGCAAGAGAGGTGTTTTGACAGGGAGCAGATGTGTCCCCACAGAGCAGAATTGTGACCTGAAAACCTTTCTGACATGTACTAAGTCCTGAGGAAACTGAAAGTTTTCTGAGCATTTGTCAAAAACCAATTCTCACAGGATCACAGAATGGGTCAGGCTGGAAGGGACCACAATGGGTTGTCTGGTTCAGCTCAAGCAGGGTCATCCCATAGCACATGGTACAAACATTTCTTGAATACCTCCAGTGAGGAGACTTCACACTCCTTCTGGGCAATCTGTGCCAGTGCTTGGTCACTGCACAGTAAAGAAGTTTTTCCTCATTTTCAGGTGGAACTTCCTGGGCATCAGTTTCTGCCCACTGCCTTTTGTCCTATTGCTGGGCACCACTGAGCAGAGCCTGGTTCATCTTCTGACACCTCCCTACAGACATTGAAAGACATTCATGAGGTCCCCTCTCCGTTTTCTCTTTCTGAGGCTGAACAGGCCCAGGTCCCCCAGCCTTTCCTCATAAGAGAGATTCTCCAGTCCCTTAATCATCTTCACTGGTCTCAGTCCAGGAGTGTCTGCCTTGTACTGAGGAGCCCAGAGCTGCACAGATCACTCCAGGTGAGGCCTTGCCAGGGCTGAGCAGAGGGGCAGGATCCCCTCTCTGACCTGCAGGCAATGCTCTCCCTGATGCACTCCAGGATGCTGCTGGCCTTCTGCTGGCTCTGAGAAGTGCTTTGTCTGAGTATACTGAGGAAATCCATTTATTCCATCATGTCCAGTGACTTTTTTATTTTACTGATCTCCCAGCTGCAAGGAATTTTGATCCAGAAATAGGTGACTGAAATGGTTTGGGAGAAGGGCAATTTTGTTGTTACATATGTGTAATAAGCTTATATGGTCTAAAGCACTCAAAACAAGATGGTTTCTCAACTTTAAAAACTTCCTTTCATTTTTATAGAAAGGTAACTGTAGCTTACACAGCTATATAAACATGCAGTAGACACATAAATGTATATAAATATAACAGCCATTATATAAATTTAAAAAATGTTTTAATTTTATAAATCAAAGGTTAACTTGGGATCAAAAATTTGATGTGCTTCATTCTGTCATTTTCCAATCAGCACTTTTTTAAAATAACATGCTCACGTCAGTCAGACTTGACTTACTAAAAATAGCAATTTTCTCATGTTAATCAACTGTTTTTCTTTTCCTGCTTGAAGAGTGTGTAACCCAGGTAACCCAGGTAACTAATTGCTTGCCTTTTTTTTTTTTTTTGTAAGCCTTCTACAGTGTTCATAAGCTTTAGTTATTTCAGTAAGTAAAATTCTGTATTCCTCCAGCTGAGATAACATTCTTTGAGTTCAGTGCTGATTTAACATCTGGATAACGAATTCATTCTACATTCATAGTAATTTGTAGTCTAGCTCTTCAGGTCCTAAGCAATAATAAGCAATAGCTTATGGAGAAGAAATTCTCACTACTTATGCATTTTTCAGATGATTCCATCTTAAAACAATCAATGACATCATCTTCCTCTTTTTAAGGCAATTAAATGTCCATATCCTCTGTAACTGATTAATTGAATAACCCAGAGATAGTATTAGAATACAGTGCTAAGAAAAGCAACATAGAAATGGCCAGGCTGGGTCAGAAGTCTTGCTCTCTCCCTAATGGCAAACACCAGCCGGGCAGTAAAAGCAATATGAAAATTAACTTCTAGTGGAAAAGAAATCTGGCCTAGAGAGATCAACCAGCAGTCATTCTTTAGACTGTTTGAACTTGCAGCTTTTTTCCAGAGTGTGTATCAGATCCAAAACATACTCTCTGGAAATACAGGGCTTCATGATAAATACATGTATTTGTGTAAGAAGGGGAATAAAGGGAATTTTAGGAGTAGTAATGGCAGGTAATTGCCATGGAGTAAATTAACTTGAACATGTGAAAATCCCTCCCCAGTCCACATGCCACAAGTCACTAAACAAGTCTTGATTTTCAGCAGTGATTAAATTTCACTCGTGATGACCAGCACCTCTGGAAAACAGGCCAGCTTTTCCTGTCAAAGACAGATGACATTTATCTCAACCAAACATTTCATATATATTAAAGAATGCTTGCCAACATGTCTAAAAGTACAAACTAAGGAAGGTCTGCATGCTACATGTAGGATGTTAACACAAGTTGATTAAATCTATGTCTAGAACTGAGAGCCTGGACAGCCTGGTTTAGCTGATGAGTCTGATGTCTGAGGGCTGCTCCTGTTTAAGCTGCACATATTTACAGGTAGCTGATGTCCTGCAGCTGCATGTACCCAGCAAAATGTTGTTTTTGTAGACAAAGATGAGTTTAAGCCAACTATTTTGAGGCCAAGTCAAATGCCTTGATGGTAAGGCCACTTCCTATTTGAATTTCAGCTGTGCTTAAGTAGTAGGAAGCTACCTGGGCTACTTTCATGCACATGCTGACAACTAAATTAATGCAGCTTAGGAAACAACGAGTTAAAGAAGAAAGTGCCCAATTTCCTAAGCTATTGGTTACTGAAATTAGACATAAAGCACAAGGGAGCCTGGATGTCAACACAGGATATGGATAATACAAAAATTCTTTACTGAGAACTTGTATTACGTCTAATTTCTTAAAGGAAAAAGAGAAACAGTGAGTCATTTGCAGAATTTTTTCAGATAAGCATGAAATGCATCCAACAAATAGTAGCATGGCCAGGTGCTACATCCTGTGTTACGTCCGTCAAGTCCACAGCCAGGTCCTTGTGGGCAGGGGAATGTGTCCAAAAACTCCATGTGAAGGGTTGGTGTGATATATAAAAGCTTGAGATGCACTAGTTCTCTATATTAAAAATAAGTTTGTGATGCAGCATGATTCACCTCTTAGGTGTATGGCCAGGTCAGTTCCACTAGTTCAGCACCATTATCACAGCCAGCACCTGCCATGCTCATTTCCCTGGGATCGGAAATACAAACATAGAAATTGCCATGAATTCAGTTTAAATAAAGCTTTTTATTTTCCCCCTTTTTTTTGTATTGTTCTACAAGACTCCAAGGTATAAATTGGCATTTGGCTTCCAGAAATATCCTGCTTCCTAGAAAAGTGGATGAGCATGCTTAATCTATGAGGTCTCTCTCTACAGGATTCCCTGGTTTTGTCTAATAACTGTGAGGAACAGCAGAGGCATTCCTGATGGGATTTCAGATATGTAAGCAAAAGTAAGGCTGGAACAAGCCAACTCTGCTGCAAAAAAAAGCTTCTTTTCTTGTAGCTCTCCTATTTGAACTTTGTGAACCCCAGAATGCCCAGCTGATTCCTCCAAATGCCAAGTATAGTTGTCATTGTTCAAGTCTATTTCCAGAGAACACCACACGAGGCATTAAAGCACAGCACACATATTTATCGTGTTACACTGTTGGATGAAAGCCCACATCTGTTCCTTGAGCTGACTAGACAAAAATGGGTCAGAGCGAAGGGAATAAAATCACTAATACAGATCTCTCACATGTAAAACAAAAATCTAGAAAACTTCTGACCTTTAACTGGAGAATTTCTAGTTCCTCCTGCCTGTGCCTCCATGAGAACACAAGTGCTGAAGCTGCACACAGAATGCTGGCTGTTTCTAAGAACTGAGAAAGTTCTTCTCAGAAGAGAAGAAGGTTGATGCAATTTGGAGGCCACAGATCAAAATACATTTTCAAGGAAAGCGTTTTGTAATCATCACAGCTTCCTATGCTTAGCTCAAATTCTACTGCACACAGAGAAAACTGAGAGGAGAGCACTTCTCAGCCAGATCGTTTGCCTTGAAGAACACCTTTGTGTGCTGATGACAGCAGATGGGAGCTCTGGCAGGGATCCTCATCTCTTTTTCCTGACAATAGGAGGTTGTTAAGGCCTCATTTACATCCATTTCAAAATGCTTCAGCAAGGGAAAAATTATGTATCATTTCCCACCTGCAGTGGGGGAAACCAAAACATGTGAGTTTATGTGCTTTACATCGTTACAAAAGTCCAGCCTCAGTTCTCCTGCTGCAAACCCATTTGCTTGCTCCAAAGGTGATACAGCTGCTTTCAGTCTGAACAGAACTTTGTACTCTCTTGTTCTCACAGAATACTTGGGAGAGGTTCTTCATAGATAGTTCACTCTCTTCTTGATTTGTGACCATTTTATGAACATCTCTGATTCTCTTTTGCTTTGTTTTTTAAGGCTATTGGAAAGATGATCAGTCATCCTCGGTGCTGGTGACTACACAGGTCATTGTTTGAAATCAGGGCTGAATATTGGATATATCACAAGTCAGGCTGCTGATAAGCTTACCTGCATGTCTCCACAAGACCATTTGGGATTGTGTTTAATGAGAATATTGAAGACAATAGCAGGAAAAAACCCCAAAAATTATAGATTAAGTAAATATTAAAACGTAATTTTGATACCCAAAACACTGTTCTTTGCCTGAAAACAATTTTTTTTCTGCACAAAAGCCCATCATTGAAAATTTTAGTGAAAAGATAATTTTAAAAACAATAAAGGTCACTGGAAGCTGTAAATCTAATATTTTAAATTAAAATTAAAAAAAGATACTGCAATTTACACTTTCTATTTGACATTAAAATTTCTTTTTAATGTCAAAAAAGATTCATTAAAATTAAATTAACTGCTTCTTGGAATAATACTTACTTTTATGTTGAAAACATCAGAATTTAGAAGAAAAAGCAAAAATACCATCTTCAGAAGATTACAAGGTAATCTCATAATTAAAATACATAAAAGGAACAACTCAGTGAAAAATATATTCCCAGTGCTGTCACTGCACCTCTGCATAAGTTTTCAGTGTCTCAGTTTCCCCACGCAACGCTCACATTTTCCTCTGCTCTGCCATCATTCACTCACCTTCACAGGACACTGAAAAACTCCTCTTTGTGGGTGAAGGTCAGAGGTCTGGTTATCCTGGGCATGTGCAATGAAAATGGATAGTGCTTCAACTGCCAGATGATCACAGAATAATGGCATTGTTTTGACAGTTTACAAAAATGACCCTTAATATTTGGATTTTTCTAAGTAGTGAGGAAAATTGCATTAATTTTCTTTGCAGGAAAACCAAAGTAAATCTCCCCTAAAGGAGGACCAAAATCCAAATTCTTTCTGTGGGAGATAGAAAATTAAGTACCACAGAGGACAGGGCTTAAGAATTTTGTGCAAAATCTCACCTGTGGTGAGAAACCTGTGGTGAACCATCCCTGAACTCAGGGTTGCAAATCCCTATCCTAATTTGCACTCAGAGCTGTCTGGATGTGGATGCCAAGATGGTCACCTCTCATTATGAGTTCTAGGCAGTTGCAGCTCACACATTCCTTTGGTTTGGGTTCATGAGAGACACCATATGCATTCATTCTGACCTTCAGAGATGAGCAAGAGAAAAGTGAGAACAATGCCAACTTTTAAAATAATAATTATACATATGACTTAATTATACATTAAGACTTGTTAAAATACAACACTACTTCAAGTAATAATGTAGAAATGAAAAGCATGGAGCAATCTGTGTGAATGATGTTATGGAAAGACATTATTCATTATTCATTTCAATTTTAAGAAAAGAATAAAAATAGTTGTAGTGGATTGATGATGTCTAGTTTTCCACAGGCAACTCAGAGATCAGTGTATATTTGTCTGGATCTCTTTGTGCCAGGGACCACTCCAGGGTTAGGACTGAGGCTAGCCGGTGTCTGGAGCCAGAGCTGCCACAGCAGAACCCAGGAAACAGCCAAGGCTCTGGGTGAGCAGAGGGAGTGAGTTTGGGCAGACACAGCACATCACGAGTTGCTTGCATTTGCATTCTGATGTGACAAAGGGGGATTACCCAGCTGAGTCTAAAAGCTGCTGATTTAGTAGAATAAGGAGACACCTTTGCTTGGGATTTTCTCTGCTCAGAGGAAACAGTTTTATGAAAGGAGTCCCCCAAAATCAATTGAATGCAACAGAGAAGATGCAGTTGATATCATTGGTTGTGGATAAGCAGTAAAACCAAATTTGTGTAAAACTCACACTTTCCAGGGCTACATGTCAGGGACCCTTTCCAGAAAGCAAAAGGGAAAATACCTGTCACAGCCACAACACTAGGGACTGTGACTAGGGATGGTGAGAAAATGAATCATCAGTGTTATCCGTGTGCTATCGGTCTCTGGAAATTTTCAGCGAAAATGAAAATAATGAAAAAATAACTGCATAGAGAAATCCAGAGAAGAGCCAGTCTCCCACACTCAGAAAGGGATGAGGTAGTGGCACAAGCATGCAACACAGTTTCAAAGACTGTAAAATATATTCAAAGACTGTAAAGTATTTTCTCAGGACAGCTCATAATTTTAACAAAGAAGTCAAAACTGAAGTGTTCTGACTGTGAGTGGCATTTTTTCTTGTAGATTCTGGAATACTTTCCTTAGTAAGTTAACTCTCTTGGTCAGTGGCCTGTGCTCTAATGAACCATGGTCTTTTTGTTAATAAGTGGGAAGGATGAAATGGAGACAATCTTTGTGGTGAAGTATGCAAGCTTTGGGACACATAATATGTCTTAGAAGAATATATAAAAGAACAAGCAGGTGAAGAAATGCGTAGAATATTGGCCAGGAAACTCAAAAGAATTGTTTCAATCTCTTATCTGACTGAAATATTTTGGTGTCAGTGGTATCATTCTGTTTATAATTAAGGAAGTCCAGCATGTCCAAAAAAAATATACTGTAAGAGGAAAAATCCTTTCTTGCTAAAAAAAAAAGAAATTTCTTAATTGGAAAGCAGTTTCAGTACTATTTTAGTCTGAGAAAGTCAAGATAGACTACTGTTGACATACTTTTTTCTCTACATTTAGCTGGATAAGACCAGAACCTTTTTTCCCTCCAAAATTAGGGCTTCCAGTTGCTATCTTTGTGCTTTAAGGTGGTGTAAGCCGCCAGCTGGATTTTGAGGCTCTGTAATTTTTTCTCCAGGTATAAACATGCAGCATGAAATGTTTCTTGTCTCAGATGAATATGGGGCAGTGATATACACTGATACATATATGTATATGTTATACAGTGATATCCATTCCTGAGAAGGGTAAGAAACCTGATAGCAGAGAGAGAGAAGGAGGGACCATATCAGCGGCTTGGATCTAGTTATATGTGAGTATTTGCAATGAGATTAAAATCAGTGGACGGATGATATCTCTGTGTTTGTACCTTGCTGAAAAAGCAGCCTTTTCCTCTCCCTTTACGTCACTGGCAGTGTCACAGCTGTGAGTGCAACCACATGAAGGGAATGCAGGCTGCCAGCTTTGATGGCTGCACTCCGCTTCCCGCGGCACCGCGTAGGAAAATACGTGGGACGCTCGGCCCAGCCAGCAGGCACACAAGCAGCACTCTGTCCTGAAGTGTCATCTGTGCAGGGGACACTGCTTTTGTGCTGCTTCTTTGTCATGGCAGAGTCAGAGCCATGGTGAAAGGGCTGCACGGTCCCACGTTTCTCTCTCACGCATCCTAACACGGTGTTTCTGAGGTGAGCGTAGAAGAGTGCTGGTATTAGTAACCCATCATGTCTACTGTTGAATTAGCAGCAAAAATAATTTATAATCAGCAGAAATATAGTTAGGTTATTTCCTTTAAGATATGCAAAATGACCTGAAAGATAATTTAATGTTAGCATTCAAAGCCTTTCATATATCCAGCTTAGAGGGGTATGGTTAGCACACACTTTCAGTTAAGTCTCAAAATTGGTGATCTAAAGGGAGAGTGATGTGGGACAGACACTACTGGGAATGGCTCTCCCAGAGTTCAGAGAAGTGCAGATGCTGAAGCAGTGACACACCAGCCACTCATTAAGTGCAGCAATTTACAGCATCGAGTTTCAGGTTGGACATGTGTGCTGGGGACAGGGACACACAGCAGCTCACACACAGTAAGGGCTCCAGGGGAAGCTGAACAGCTTCTTATTTCAAAAAAGATTAGCAGCCTAGGTCCCTAACTAAATATTTCATTGGTCAGGAAATAAACCAAAAATCTCTGTGTACAGCCAGTCACAAATAACCAAAACTTCCTGTTAATCTTCTCATGGTCTTGTTGCAGTTATTTATCAGCTTCTTAGATCTCAGAATGAGCCAGACTCTGATGTTTATAGGAAAGTGATTACTTCATATATGCTAATAGACCAGTAAGCGTTGTGGGACCATAATTCTTAACTTAAATCTAGGTATAACATAATTCTCAGTATTGGACATATGTACCCATTGCAGCTTATTTCTTTGGGCTTAATAATGGTCAAATATTAAGGAACTTTCCAATTTAGACCAGACTGATCCCTCAAAATATCACACTGGCATTTTTCCTCTCTTTTAGTTTCCTAGAACTGCTTTTAATTTTCAGTCTTAGTCCGCAAGAAGTCATGGAAATGTTTTGAGGAAATTCAGATTCTCCAAGCATTTTTTCCAGACAGATAAAGACATGCAGTAGACCTGCAATATTCAGCTCTATTGGGTTTTTACCTATGGCTTCCACAAATCTTAAATTCAAATGAACTTTCAAGACACATCTAAATTGCTAGGTGCTTATCTGACCTGTATCTGACCTCCCAACCTTTTGTGGCTGACACCATCACTTAATATCATCTGTGCATGTGTATGCACAGCAGACATAGATGCATACACTGCTAGGACATCATTCACTTTTTTTTTTTTTTTTTTTTTTTTTTTTTTTTTTTTTTTTTTTTTTTTTTTTTTTTCCCTTTGAGCTTCATTTACTGTTCATGGAGAAGTTTATTCCTCTGCATCATCATTTTCTGGGCCTGCCTGCCCTCCAAGGATGACAGGTTGAGGAGTATAATCTGCTTGGTTATATGCCAGGAAGAAAAAGAATCTAATTTTAGCAAACAAGTGTTGATACAAAAGGTCACCAAAGTCTGTCATCTCTTACGTGGGAATTGGGAATGAAGCATTTTAAAGTTGGGATGTTGCCAAGAACATGACTCTAATGGCTTTACATACTGCCACTGACATGTGGGAGGGGCAGAGGCAAGTGGATGGAATCCTTGAAGGACAGGGGATATCTTGCCCTTGCTGACCTGGAGGAAAAGGTAATACATATATACAATATATACAAGAGAGCTAATAAAAGCAAAAGTTAAAGATGGGTTCCAGTGATCTGAAGGAATAAATACTGTTGGCCAGATGGTAATTAAAAAGAGTTTTCTTTCAAAAAAAATCTCTTTTTTATTTCAAAGGTGAAATTTCTCATGAAGATATAGCTTTCTGAAAAAATTCTCTATCCTAAAGTTTTATGCATTTTTTCATTTGTTCTATCCTCGTTTGCCTGGGCCAGCATAGCTGGCAGTTAGAGAACTCTTTCAATATCTACAGTGAGAACTGCTCTGTTTGTTTAAGAGATTGGCTAGAGGGGATGAGGAATGGAAGAATTTCAAATTCTGCAGCATGAAATCAGTACCAAACTTTTTATTTTTTAAATGTTTCTTTAAAAAAAAGAAGAAAGAAAAACAGAAAAACCCAACACATTGCTTTTTATAGCATTTCCCTTCTCAAACAGGGACTTTAATGAATTTGACCTCACCCACTCCCACTGGGAGGCAAACAAGACCAAGGTCAGTTACTCTGCTCTTTCTTTCAATGGGAGATCACCCTGCTTGATCCTTAAGGTTGTACCTACAGAACTCGGCTATTCTGGCCAAGTCTACACCAGTAAATTAACTGTTACACCAGTATTGGCCTAACAATGTTAGTGCATGGACAGCCTCGTTCCTGTGCCCAGGAAGATTTTCTGGCACAGAAAATGAACATTTATTAGTTCATTTTAAAATATCCTGAGCCCTCCTTGAATGAAAGTACTTAGTCACTGGCCAGTCAACATACTTCACAATCTCCAGTATTTCAGATGTACATCTGCTGATAACAGGTTTGATTTCTTTTACTTACTTCTGGGAGACCTCTTAGAAAAGATTCAGGGATTAGTGTTTAAAAAGCACAATGTGACCCACCCCAGTCTGTAACCCTGCACTCGATGTGCCCCAAATATTTTCTTCCCAAATTCCCAGAAAGATCCAGTTGTTTTCATCCTCTGAAGTGCTAAGGATTAAATACAGTTTGTATATAGTCTATCCTGAGACTTAGACCATGGGTGAGTTTAGAAAAATGATTTAAATTTGTCCAAAATAGAGAGTGAGAAAATTCAAAGTAAGCAAGGATAAGAGAACAAGAAAGGAGAGGGGGAAATCCTAAACACACTTCTGATAAGAAATATCAGGTGAAATTTATTCTGAATGATAGACCTGACAGCAACCAGGATCTATTGTCCTATGTCCACTGAAGTCAAAGATACCACTTGAGATTTTAATATTAGACACAGTTTTTATCCTGATTCCTTTCCTTATCACAATCTTTAAATTGATTGCAGGATTCTAGGGGAAGCCAGTACAAGCACTGTTTTAATAGAAATTTCTCTGGTGACTTCCCCTTTTCTCTCCTTTTGTGCACACGCACACATTTGCTATATATAAAACCAGCTTGGTTAAACTGATAGAGCCAAGGTCAAAATTTCTCAGGGAAATGGCAGACTAATGGAAAAAAGGTTATAAATATAATAAAACATGAGTCCTGTGACATTTACCAAGGACAATAGTTTCATAATAAACTATCAGGCACTTTGAAGCCTTCAATTAGGCCCCCAAAAGACATCCTGAATCATCAGAGAGGAGGGGGTGGGAGCAGGAGATGGAGGGAAACCAAGAAAACTTTGAAACAGTCAGAGGAAAATATGCCTCTGGTTTCCAAAGTGGCCTGAGCTACTAATGCTCTCTGACGAGTTGAAGGATTAGAAGTTCAAAAGGGCAGGTCACATCAGGGCACCAAGGTCATGCAGTGCTGTGACCTAGGAAATACTGACTGGTCAGAGAGTGAACCCTTCCACAGCATGTTACCAATTAGTGTTTAATGACCAAATGTGGAATGCATTAGTGCTTCTGAGAACTGAATATGTTTTCAAAGGGTCCAAGATGTTCTTTACAAACATTCCTGTGTGGTTTGATTCACACTGTGTTTGGGGAAATCTTCAAGCTTTGTCCAGACTACAAAGCAGATATGTTGCGAATTCCAGTGGATGTAAGAATGGAACAAACATGGTTTAAATTTCTAAAGAGACAAAAAAGTTTCAGCTCAAGGACCCAGGAAGGGCCTCTAGGAGTTAAAAAGGAGATTCTCCTGTCACTATTCAGTGACTAGCATGCTTGGTACTTAATTCAAGACTAAAGAGTATGCAGATTCAATGGAGCTCTTTCAGTTTATACCAGCTGACAAACTAGTCTGTGCTCTAAGACCTTGCTATTTTAGAGGTCTGATGTTGCAAACTCTTTCTACCATACACATTGTTTTTACACCACATCACAGTTGCAAATTGCACACATGAATAGATTTTAGGAAGCATATAGGGGAAGAAAGGAAGGAAAATTCACTAGAAGCCAAAGCTCTGGCTGTACCTTCCTAAAGTCCAAAGAAAAGGGCAAAGAGTTGGGCCAGAATCAGCATGCTTCACTGATCCTTAATCTTCCACTTCTCCCCCCATTCTAACCTGACCCTCAGTTGATCTTCTCCCTTCCTTTAATCCTTTTCAATTCCATGCCATTTACTACTCACAACATTTTTTTTCAGGCCTCTCTTTTTCAGCCTTCTGCCTCATTTTCAAATTTTTATCTTGCTTTTCTCTTCAACTCCTTCTATCTTCTGAGAAATCTTTGCTCCTATTTGCTTCCCAGATTACCACACATAAGACTGACTCACCTCCAGGTCATGTATCAGGCTAAATTTTGTACCCACTGCATTTTAAATGCATTTTTTTTCAACAGGCACTCTGTTTGAATGTATATTTCTTGTGACCCAACCTACAGAGAGAGATAAGGAAGTCCAGTCTTAACTAGGGAATGGCAAAAGGCAAAGGATAGGTCTTCTTGCTTCTTGGTTCATTCTGTTCCATTTTCTTTATGTCATCTGAAAGTGTTGCAAGGTATTTCCAAATATCTTTATCTCCTAGAGGGTTGATTCTCTTAGTGTGTATGGTACAGAAAATAAAGACAAGACTGCTTTCATTAGGACATCCTCAAAAATCTTGGTAAGGGTCAGGATGGGGAAGTGATGGACCCATTTTGGTAGTGTATGGTAATGATGCTTGGCTGAACTATCCTTGGAAAAGCCAGTTAATTTGGAACTGCCTCCAGGAGGTCCCAGGAACAAGAAGCAACAATCACTTAAAGTCACAATGGCATCTCTTTCAGGGTTCAGGAAAAACACCCTGAAGTGTTTCACATCTGTGGAAACAGACCAACAGCCATGCTGTGCTGCTTCCTCCTCCACTCAAGCACAAGGTACCACAGCTTAGTTTAAACCATGAATATGCATGAGTTCCAGGTGTCAGAAAAATAGAGGGAAAAGTTTGGAAGGTCAAAACTTGGGTGAGAAGATGGCAGTCATGGAATCATAGAATTTGATAATGATGTTACACTAGAAGGTGTATGAAAGTCCAGCTCTGTGTTTATATAGGAGAGTACAAACCATCCACAGACTGGACTTTGTCTCCCTAGTCCAAGCCTTTCTGCCACAGGGCTGTCACAAAATCCATATATTAATGATGTTTAAATAGTCCTTGTGTACTGTTACATAAAGCCCATTCCTACAGAGATGATAAGATTTTCTACATCTCTCTGTTAGGCTGCTTGAAAAAAATATAAAGGCTTGTTATATAAGGAGCCCTGGGTAACAAAACCCATCCTTTAGACTTATTTGAGGTCTTAGCTGATAGAGCATAGTCAGACACACAAATTGGGAGTTTTTCTGGCTGTAGAGGAAGGAAGAATAAATTCTTACTTTTTAGCACTGTTTGTCTAACTATGTAATTGGTATTAGCAGTTGAACAGCCACTAGAACAATTTGAAAGTTAGCCAACTTGAACAAAAATTGCTTTTTTTCTGATTTTATTACTCTCCTTATACGTGAATATAAATCAGTCATAGCTTCTCTATTCATTTATAGATTCTTCCAGCCACTATCCCTTTCCAACTGTTCACATATTCACAGCTACATGGGTACCTCCCAGAAGCAGCTCTGAGGCACAGTGTGACAGAGTTTTGCTCTCATTTTGGATGAGCAGTTTAAAAAGCACACCTTTAAATGCCTACCTTTATTCATTGTTTGAAGGTTGAGTTCTGCTAAGAAAATTGTTTGTAAATTAACAGAGAGTGGCAAACATATCAAGAGCTTGGCCTGTATGAATATTCTCTATCAATAGGTGTGATTTATTTCCTTTGTTAGAAAAGGGCATCCTGATAGCAGTATTATGAATTATTATGCTTTCATGTTATAGGAATAGCCAGCTGTGTGTGTCTCATAACACATCCAGTGCTTCTTGAGCCAGAAGGTAGGCCCAGTTCACTTTCAGAGATGCACATTACAGGCTGTTGAGGATATAAATAGGCTTTAGAGTAAAATACTGCCTATGGGTGATAACACAGTGTTCTTCCATTGCAATCTCCAACTCTCAGTCCCTGTTTCATTGGAAAGGATGAAATGTCATGTCTGGCTCTTGAAAGATGGACCAGAATTTAGCCCCCCAGAATGTTGAAAAGTTGCTTTTCTGTATTATTTTCTAATTGCATTGGAATATATCTAGTTTCCAGAACACTGACATGTTGATGGATACACGAGCACATCTCTAGTCCAGCCCACATATTCTAACACTTTTCAGATATCTAGATTCACAGCACCATCTCTGTGCTCCTTCCAAAAGTTTAAGTGGCTGAGCCACCCAGCACCTGTTCAGGGTGGACTCCTCACTTGGCTGGAGGATGTGCATCAGAGCTGCATTTCAGTGTGAGGCTAGAAGAAGGATCACTGACTCAGCTGACGCCACCACGTGCAGCTGACCCTTTCACTCAGGGGCTGCTCAAAGTAGCAGCTGGTGAGTGCCAGAGTGATGCCAATGGCTCTGCACTCAGGCAGCAGCTCCTCAGGAAATACACGAAATGTCTGCTCAGACTTTGCTGCACTGTTCCCTGAGCTGCTGGAGATCACAGTTGTTGAGACACTGACGTCAATTTTCGCTGCTCATGGGGACTCACAAATAGAGCATCAGGCATTTCAAGTATCATAGGGTGGCACTGAAGGATCAAGAGAAAAATAGGGATAGCAGTAGCTTCAGAGGCAGATTAATGGAGCACTGAGATGGGATGGACCAAAAACTCAAGAATTATTGTTGAGTTTAGGAAGCAGTGATTTCATTCTTTGTTACATCAAATTTTCTATGGGACCCTGGGCAAACTTCATAAAGTTGATCAAAGATGATGATCAGGGTAGATCTCAAGAGGCATCCTTACTCAGTTTGGCTCTGACTGCTGTGAACTAAAAGCCACCTTGATGCAAGTCTTCTTTTTTGTTAACAGGAATAAGGGATCCATTAGATCTTCCCCAAGATAATACACATTTAGGGACAACATGATTGGCAGTGAGAGACCTCAAAGGGAGGCCAAGAGCAGGATGCTGATTTTAAATATTAGCTCATGTAGCATGAAAGCAAAGTCTTCACAACTGCAGAAATGGTAGAATTAGCCATTATGACCACGTACTCTTGTATACCAGGCTGGGTCACAGGCTGAGCCCACTCCAGTTCCCTGGTTAATGCTGAGAACTCTTGCAATGGATGGCAGTGTTGCACCAGTACAGCACCTGATGATTTCAAGACAGCGTGGCAGTGGCTGCAAAGAGTTCTCCATCACCTACATGAGATTGTACCTGGCAGACTATCATTTGATAAGAGAGGCCTTTTTTCTCCTGTAATCTGGTCCTCTCCAGCCTGTGGAAAATCTGCTCTTTCAACAGGAATAAAATGCTGATTATAAGGATTCTCTGATCTACTAGAGAAAGATGTAACAAATTCACAGATGCAAATCAAAGACAGGGCACTTAGAAAGGAAACAAAGTGAATGAATAACCATCAGGCAAGGATCCCAAGGGAAAAATTCCTCATATCTTGAAATCAAGAAAAGGGTCCAAGAGGGCTGTCCTTCTGTAGTGATTATCTGGGAAGTCCAAATTTGCAGCTTGTCATGCTGGGTCTCTGTTAAGAGTAATTCAGATTTTTCCTCTGGGAACGTCACCCTATGGAGGGAGTTCAGTCTTTTCCGTTGAACGTGGAGAAAACTTACAGGGACTGTGCTACTAACTTAGACACAAGCCAGAACTGGATTTGGTTATTTTCCTGGATGAGTCCTGCCACTTATGAATTGCTGGGATAATTACAAGAATAAATAGATGGAAAATAAGAGGCTGTGACTGAAAGAAGTCTGGTGCTTCAATATTTTTTTAACTTTAAATCTTTTATAGTATTAATACAGCTCTATAGAAGTCACATTTTCCATACAGGAGTATGCAGGCAGCTGCCTCATCATTCCTCCTTTCTGTTTTACTGATGTGACAGACAAACTCAATAGTTGATGTGACAGCCACGTGGCTGTAGCTGCCTTTTCTTCATCTTCCTCCATTCTGATTAGGGCTGCTTCCAACCCTGACACTGCAAGTGGAAGTCCTAATGTGGTGATTGCAGGGGAAAGTTCATGTGAGCCCAGGCAGGCAGCCAAACACTGAGCTCATGTTAACACTTCCACCCAGGCATGAGGAGAGCTACACTGCAAACACACAGATTGATATCAGCATTTGGTGGGAACTGGTCCAAGAGCTGGATGTGGATTTTGTGGTGGAAAAGGAAAAATAAGATATTAAGAAAAATAATTTAAAAATTAAAAGAGAAGGTCAGACAATCATACACAATATTCTGGCTCCAGGTTGCTAAACTGGAGAGGGTTCAGAGAAGAACCACTAAAGTGATTAAGAGATTATAAACATACTTTGCAGAAATACTCAGCAACTTAATTTGTTTAGTTTAATCACAGAAAACTTTGAGAGATGACTTGATTACAGACCATTAATACCGATTTAAGGAAAGAAACTTTTATAATAATTATGTCCTTTGTGCAGCATGAAAAGATTTAACAAGACCTGATGGCTGAAAACAAGGCCAAGAGCCCCACCCCACTCAAAAATCCCAAGTATTGTAAGCAGTTCCCATAACAACTAAATTGTAAAGCAAAGTTAGATTATTTTATTCTCCATAAAATATTATATGATAAAATACTGTCTGTGTTGATATGACCTATTGGTCCACTCCCCTCAAAGTGCCCTAATTTGACAAAAGATATCAATTTTATCCAATACAGATATTTGCATTGGAGACATGTAATCTAATCTAATCTAATTGTTTTGCTTCTATTTATATGGTCAGAAAAGAGAAGTAGGCACTTTAAAGTGTATCCTTTGCCTAACATTCAAGCTAATTTTCAACTAACCTCAACAATAAACCACATGAGGTGAAGGCAAAGTTTAGAGGGCTTAGGTAAAGGTGGAAGCATTTGAGATTCACAAGTAGAGTTGCAGAGACAGATGCTTTAACTCAGACAGGCATTAGCTCAGAGGAATTTGCAAGATGTATTAGCAAGAAGAGTCACCCAGCTACAGTATTGCAAGGTTTTCTTCATCTTTTTAGATTTTCTTCATAGGCCAGGATACTGAAACCCTACAGACGTGTTCTGCAATTCTTTAGGGAACGATGCAGTGCGAGGAGGAGTTAGAGACAGCATTCCTTAACCTCTTCCATGAGGGCCACTCTCACCTCACATACTCCTCCTGTGTAGCAGCGTGATTAAACAGCCTTGTGGTTCAAGAAATCAACTGCTGAAAATTATTTCTTTGAGTCCTCAGCTGAGAACTTGACACTGCACTACCAGAAACATTTCAAGCAAGAACTGAGAAACACATTCTTCTCTGTTTATGTACAGTGTTATTAATATATCTATATACTGTTATGTATGGCCAAAACAGACAACTAATGGGAGAGGAAATATTCATTTCTAGTCTCATAGATTACATGGTAATGGAGATCACCAGGCCTGTATATCAACCTTCTACTCAAGACAGTGTATGATGTATGAACAGACTACTCAGGGTACCCAGGGTTTTGTTCAGTCTGGTCAGGGAAACCTTTGAGGATCCAGAACATGAACACTTGTTGAATCTCATGAGGTTCACATGCTCACACTTCTCAAACTTGTCCAGGTGTTTATGGATGACATTCCATCCCTCAGGATGACACCTCAGCTTGGTGTCATCTGCAAATTTGCTGAGGGTGCACTTAATCTCAGTGTCTGTGTCTTTGATGAAGATATTACACAGTACTGGTCCTAAACAGACCCCTGAGGGACACCACTGGTCACTGATCCCCATCTGGCCATGGAGCTGTTGGCTGCTGCCCTCATGCAACAGCTGGGGGGCTGTCCCAGCTCAGCTTCTTTTTGTTGCTCACCCAACACCAACTCTCCTGGAAGAGAGACTGGGTTAATAATATATCATTCCTTTTCTCACACAACCTCAACCAGAATTGTTTTGCTGGATAAAGCATCATAATGGAGGCCTTCTGTTATGGGTTCAAAGCCTTTTGGGTGCTGAACTGGAAAAGTAAATTCAGGATATACCAGAGGACTTAATACGTGCTGATGCCTGCCTACTCTCTAAAGCAACCAGAAGTTGCATAATTCTGTTGGCACAGTAATGATTCCATGGTAGGAAGCAATGCTCAGTGGCAGGCTATGTTTGCTTCAACATACCATTCAGATATCAGGATCACACATTTTTTGGGTTAGGGCTGACTGATATTCTGCCATTTTGGAAGAACTCACAGATGTGCAGACCAGTCCACTTCCCAGTAAGCACAAGGCTCTCTTGTCACCCAGGGTTATCTGGCATAGCTATTGACCGCAAACATGATTTTTCCTGAAAAAGATTGTTCTGTTTTCCTTTTATCAGCTTGATGGGTTAGAAACTGGGATGACACAGCAAAATAACACCACTCTTGCCAAATTCTCCAACCACAGTCTCTATGTCAAGCACTTTTCTGGACACTGCATATATGGGAGACATCAGATCATGTGGAGGAGGTAAAGGGAGAGATTTTCAGATTCAAGTTGTCTGATTCAATATTCTGCCTTGCTTCCTCTACAGAAGCAAGGAAATACCATGCATTCCAGTTCATCATTGTTATTGTATACAGAGATGTGGTAGTGTGCTTCTGAAATGTTAAAAATCCCCACAGGGCAATTTTTGGACACAGAATTCCTACCTACTATGTGAAAAAAGAAATAGGAAAAGTAGAATTAACACACTATCTCCACCTTTAAAGCTGTGTACTCAGAGCTTTCATACCAGTATGGGTAATGAACAAGAGGAGACAAACACCACTGGCTTCATTTATTTCTGTTGAAGAAGCTCAGAATCTTTTAGGATTTGACAGGGGCTTTTAGCTTTTCAAAGTACTCAAAAGATTTTAGTTGTCTGATCTGCCTTTTTTGAATGTTCACTCTTCAATATCTGAAGGAAGTGTTTAGTTTTGGCTAATTTCCCAAAATGCACATTATTTTATTTAAGTGAAAGAGAGAAGGTATGGTAGAAGCCATCTGTACCTTCTTCCCTTTCTCTTGCTCCACCCACATGAAAGAATGAGGAAAATAAGAATGAATTACCCATTCAATCCTTGACACCTAAGGAGACTTAACTGAGACTCTAAATGGACAGCTTTCTTCAGGCATAAACCAGCAACAATAATATGATGTGATTACAGTAAATCACTTCCAAAAAGTCAAATACTGGCTCAAAAGTGATCTTGGAATCACTTAATAGCTTTGGCAATTCTATTTTTTTTTTCCCATTCAGGAGAAGGTGCTAGGCCTCAAAGACAGCTACCTCTAGTCCAGGCAACAAATCTCAGCCATTTTGGCTGCTTGCCCAGTCAAAAGTGTGGTATAAGTTTTTTCCAAATACACATCACCTCCAGGCAGAAACCAAACATGGAGAATTGCCAGCAAGACTAAAGCATGGGGAAGTTATTAACATGTGAGAACAGGAAGTTATAAATGAAGGCTGTATTGCAACCTTTATTTTGGAGGGTGTTACCAGGCTTCTCCCAGCCTGGTAAATATTTATGTAGCTATCTAGGAACCTGATCCTTCTTCCATAGGAATTGAGACAGTACTTACTACTGCTTTCACTGGTACAAGAGTCAGGTCATCAAGTATTCTAAATAAACATTGCAGTTTTTTGGTTTTTTTTTTTCTCAAGTAAAAGAATTTTGAAAAGTATAGATGAGTTTACAGAGACTGTCTTTCTGAAGTCCTTATGACAAGAAACTGTGATTTTCTAAGGAAAGTGAACTTCTTGTCCTTTGGAAAGAGATTTTGAAAAACACATATTGGAACCTGAAATTAATTGATTATGAAATTTTTGGTTTTCTGCTTTACATCCGTACAATTCTGTCTCCACAACAGGCTTGATGTGGGAAGATGTTTGATCCTACCTATTAATAGACACACAAACCCTCAGGAAGACATGTGACATAGCTTGAAATGCAATTCTTGAGTCAATGCATTTTAAAATTAAAGGCAAAAAAAAAAGAAGGACAAATGAAGATAAAGTTCATTTCCCACTTATGAAGATCTTATGTGGATCTGGCCAAGGGCATCCAGCCCAGATTCCAAGAAACTGCTGCAGTAAAACAGAATTACTTTTTAAAAAACATTTACTTGAAATACCAAATCTAAATGTTCTTAAGATGAAAGAGCCTCTTTAGTTAATTTTAGACAAGGCTGTCCTATTTTGGTTGTGGACTGGAAGCAGAGAATAGTCAAATGTTTACTCTGAGAACAGCAGTGCTGGGCATTGAGCCCAAACAGAGCTATCTCCTATAATTCTCTTACCAAATAAGATATAGCTCCTTCTAGAAGTATTTACATCAATCTGTACCACCACAGAATGACCACACAGCTCATTATCAAAGAGCAGATCAGCACAGTCTGCTGCACTTCTGTACACTGGAGTCTTGCCACGTTATTCAGCCACTATCCAGGAGAGTCACTGCAGAGTGTACAGATGTATAATCCAGAAAGCAAAAGGGGGATGACCCTGAGACCTGGGTGAGGTTTTTGGCTTTCAACATTGTGAAAGCAAGGGCAAAGTCACTAAACCTGATAAACGAAGCTTGTGCCTCATGGGACGTATGAAATTAATAAGAGAGTGTGAATGTGTGGCAAATGAATAAGAAAGAAAGTGGTCTGGCTCCAGCAATTACACTCAGATGATAATGAAAAAAGATCAGTTCTGGAATTAGTGAAAAATTCAGAGGTTCATATTGCAGACTTGTACCTACAAGTCTGTCAGAATGAGAGATTAATAAGAAATACAGGGAAGAAGACAATTCATTTTGCAGATAACCAAATTCTGACAATAAAAGGCCTTGGTTGGGTCTTTTGGCCTGTTTTCTTTCTATGAAGCATGTAAAATAATACTTTCTCAAAAAACAGGCTTGTTGTAATGACTCACTAGATGCTGCTTGTAAAAGACAATGATCATGAACAGCGTGGTAAAAATATAAGACATATTGAAACAACATGTCACAAGCCTTCTATGGTGAAATGACTGCATCAGCAGACAAGGGAAAAGCTGCTACTGTCATCTACCTGGACTTCATTTAGGCCTTTGACACAGTCCTCTACTACAGTCCTGCCTCCCAGTCAGAGAGCTAAAGATCTGATGGATGAACAATTTGAGGGATAAGGAGATGGTTGGATGGTTGTGTCCAAAGAGCTGGAGTTAAAGTCTCAATGTCCAAGTGGAGACCAGTAACAAGTGATGTCCCCCAGGGGTCTGTACTGAAAGAAATAGAATTTAATATCTTTGTTAACTATATAGTTAATGAGATCAGGTGAACCCTTAGCAAGTTTGTGGATAACATAAAGATAAGTGGTGGATTTGCCTAAGAGAAGGAATCCCTTCCAGAGGACTTTGGGGGGCTGGAGGAGTGGGACCATGTGAACCACAAAAAAGTTCTCCAAGCCAAAATACAAGACCCTGCACCTTGATCAGGACAATCCTCAATATCAGTACAGACTGGGGAATGAGTGAGAGCAACCCTGAGAAGACTTGGGAGTACTGGTGGGTGAAGAATGGATGTAGATCAGCAGTGCGCGCGCTTGCCTTCCAGAAAGCCAGCTATGTCCAGGTCTGTATCTAAAGAAGGGTTTTCAACAGGTCAAGAGAGGTGGTTCTCCCCTTTACCCTGCTGTGGTGAGGCCCCATCAGGAGTAATGTGTCCAGTGCTGGGGTCCCCAGTACAAGAAAGGCATGAACATGCTAGGGCAGGCCCAGAAGAGGGTCATGGAAACCATCAGAAAGCTGGAACATCTCACTTATGAGGAGAGGCTGAGTTGGGGTTTTCCAGCCTGGAGAGAAGAAGGCTCCAGGGGAACCTCATTGCAGCCTTTCAGTACTTATGAGAAAGATGGAGAGAGGTTTATTTAATAGCACCTGTAGTGATAGGACGAGGGGCAATGGTTTAAATCTAAGAGGGTAGATTTAGATTGTACATAAAGAAGAAATTTTTTCAGTGACAAGTGTTGAAACATTGGCACATGTTGCCCAGAGAAATTGTGGATGCCTGGCAGTATTCAAGGTTAGGTTGGATGTGGCTTTAAGCAACCTAATCTAATAAAGATGTACCTAACCAGGGCAGTCAAACTGAACATTTAAACTGTCTTTAATGGTACCTTCTGACCCAAACTACTCTATGATTCTATGAATCTATGAAATATCTATGGTGGCTCCTTCACAATAAAACATCAAGAAGCAAATATTTCAAAAGAAGAAAGCAAATTCAAAATGTTGGTCATTGTATGGCAGTAGCCAAACCATGATAATTTTAAATAGCAATGGCTGGGAATTGGAAAGGGAAATGTTTCTTTCTCTTTTTATAATTTTTTTTGTTTTTATTTCACTCAAGTGGTTTTTTTTGCAGGTGTTTTTTTTCTTTTCAAAACTTTTTTTTACTTGAGCCATTCCAAAAGTAAAAATGAATAGTCAAAACGCAATAGTAAAAACCTTAACAAAACCAACTAAAATGGTAAAGGCAAAATAAAAGTCATGATTCACGTGAAAATTTGTTATTTTGTTTCCAAATTGCCTGAAAAAAGACTTTACCACAAACACAATTTTTCCATGTAAACACATCTGCTTTTTCTTGATTTCCATTTTGTCTTGAAGTGCCACTTCAGTGTTAGGATAGACCTGGAACTTCCCTGTCCATTAAAAATGAAGCAAAAGGATTCAATTAAGGAAACAGCACCTGAGTCCGAAAGAGATTAATGCACTTTAATTGCCAATGCACTTTGTTGCCATTTTAAAATATATATCTATGAAGCCCATCAGACAAGTGTATGATCACTTATCAAAGTAAGCAAAGTTTTCTAGCAGCTGGAGATCAAAGAATAATGGGCCTTTAGTCTACAGACTGCATCAGTGCAGTTCTTCAAAGGCAACTAAACTCCTCTGCCCATGACTGCAGAGCACTTTGAGATCCTTTGGGATCATAGATGCTGGGTTTCAAAGCACACCACAAAGTGTGAAAGTCACAATTACAGAACAGTGCTCTGTCATCTGTCAACTGGGAAGAGATTTTTAAATTAACTAGGGACAAATTCTTCATCATCTGTGTGAACTCACAGAAAAGCTTGCTTTGATACTTCCAGAAAAGGCCACTTGTGAGTCCTGAGGAAAACAGCATCTGACCTTAGTGAGCATCTTAGTGCATCTTAGTGGAAGAACTGTACCTTCCCCTGCTTCCCTGATGCAGATCACAACATCAGGCACCCCTCTGTGCCCAACACAAAGATGTCTCTTCTTACTGGGGACTTACAACTGGTAAAACAAGAAATAGGTTCTATTTTGAATGCTGCACAAATATTCTGTCCCCAGTACTGAAGCAAGACCGAGAGGTCAACTCCTAAGGCAACAAAGATGTTTTCCTGTTCAGAGCCTTTGGAATGGGGATAAAATACCATTAAGTTTCATCTTTGGGAGAGCAAGAAAGCTCCTCTAGAAGAGGCAGTGGCATCTCATAGAGATTTGACTAGATGAACATCACCTAACTATCTTTTGGAAACATCACACTCCAAAACAGAGTATATGCTCACTACAGGGATACAAAATCATTCAAGATAATGTCTTTTAACAAGATCAGTTCTAAATGGCTTACTGTGCTTTCTACAATATTTCACTTCCTCCTGTCCTGAGGGATTTCAGAAAATAAATAAGTAAACACAAACAATTGGTAAATCTACTGATATAGGTTTGTTTTTATTTTTGTTTTTGTTTTTGTTTTTTGGTTTTGTTTTTGGTTTTGTTTTTGTTTTGTTGTTGTTTTTTTTTTTTTGTTTTTTGGGTTTTTTTGTGTGTATGTAACTCATTAGTTTTCCTAACATTTGAGAAAGAATTAAAATAGCCTTATCTTGGTCTGCAGATGAGACACAAGAAGGGAGGGTAGCTTGCTAGTGTTAGAGTGTACCTCCAGTAGAGCTTGCATTTAGGGAGAGGGTGACATTCCTCTGTTATCCTGACTTCCTGACTGTGCTGGGCATAGAAGTCAGCAGGTACTTCACCAGTGCCAAGCCCTGTTCCTCTGGGCCTGCACTCCATCCACTGAGCCACCACTTGCTTTCTGCAAATGGGTCTTGATACATTATGTAGAGTGATTTTAGATTAAGGGATTAAGGTCTTGCCATGATTCACTGAAGCATATGAGAATGCTTTGTTCAAGAGCCCTTGAGTGTTAGACCCATCTTTTTTCCTACCTGGTTACCCATCAGGAGTTGATGATGCCTTTAGACCTTTCCCCACACAGACCTGGAGCCCTCCATTGTGGCAGCCCTTTCCAAACCACACTTCCTTGCATATGCAGCATGTTGATGGGCTCTGTCCATGAAGATAACATGAAAATGGTGAGTCAAGTGTGATTGAATATGTGGAGTCTACAGACAGAAATCATTAGAGTAAAAAAGAAAAAAAGTAGAATTTCGTCTTTCATTTAGTTCTCAACAATTTTAACCTGTGAACAATTTCAGTCCCTCAACTATCACATCTCACAAAGTGCACAATTCCATTTTTTCTTGACTCATGAAATCTAGTTTGCTGTTTGAGACACATTGTTCTAGTGTAGCCTGAGATCAGTTTGCCCTTCATACAGGATTCTTGCTGCTTCTTTAGAAACTGTTTCTGGTCCAAGACTGATGGCAGAGCATTTGAGATAAAGTTTCATAAAAGTTGTGAAACAAAGAAACTGTTGTATCATCTCAACTCTCCATTTCCCAAGATGAAATCATGTATGAGTTAATCTGAAAAATGTTCTTTCTCAGTGAGAAACTGGCTGTTCTCATCTTCAGATTCTTGTTGAGAGTATGTGGGCCCTCATTGCTGTTTGAAATGTCTAGCTTTTCCCAGAGGAGACTTCCTGCACTGACAGGCAAATAAAAATTAACAAAAACAGGCACTTGCAAGAAGCACAATATTTCCTGCTACTGTGCTGAAACATAGATGTGCAGCTATCCAAAAAGGGGAAAATGTGTGGCAAAACTTCCAAAATTACCTTCCTTTTATTTTTAACTCCCTCCTGAATCTTGTTTGTCAAGAATCCTAATCAATGAAGTACTGTAAATAAAAAAATAGTCACAAAAAAATAATCTGTCATCTTTTAATTAATAGCATTGGGAAGATAGGTTCCTCATGTGCCTAAACATTTCTCTGAAAGGGGAGTATAAAGCTCACTCAACTGGGGTGATAATGAGGAAAAATACTTCTGAGAGTTTTTAAAAAGCTGAACATCAAAGTCCTACCCTTAGTGTTTGATAATACGTGAACTGTGCTGCTATTGGAAATTTCTGCCTGTTCCCAGGGGAGGCTTAGTGTGCTGTGAATGAAGACCAGCAACCTTAAGGCCAACTTCTGTGAAGTTAGTCCAGGATCTGTTTGATGCAAGGACATGAAACAATCCTTCAGAGAAGGGGGCAAGAAGTTCTTGAAGGGTTCCTCCAAGAACTCCACAGCAACCTCTGTTAAACACAGGCAACATCAGCCCCACTGGTATATTCCATTCAGGGGTTTATTCATAGCACATTTATTCCATAACAGTTTATGATATTACATAACTCCTCAAACCTGCAATAGGTTGACATATCTCATGTAAGGGGTGGGGTTTTAGTACTTATTTTCTTGTCAGATATATATATAAGGTAACAATATGTGTAAAAGTAAAAGTGAACATTGCTGTTATCTTAAGCAAAAAAAAATTTACTTATGCCAGCTTAAAATTTAAAAAATATTCAAATAAGAAATGAAGAGTAGACTGGACACAGTTTTATTTGGTCTATCTGAATGTTTGTTTTTACCACAAAGCACCCCAGAATATACTTTTTAAAGTCACATCTTGTTTCACAAGTGTCTTTTCGCTTGTCAGGCTGGGATACTTTGTGAAGAAAGCACTTCTGATGCTTCATTCCTCAATCTTAAATCCTTACCAGCATTGACAGTGTTCTCCTCTCCTCTGTCTCTTCGCAGAGACCTCCAGAACAGCTTGACCACAGAAATATCTGCCTCAGGTTTCTCTCCCTAATACTTTCTTTCCACACTGCTGTGAGTTGGATCACTCTGTACAGCATGGCTTTCATATTGATTTCCAAAGTATGAGGCAGTAGAAAACAGCCATTCTTTCAGGTCTCTCTCATTCCTGGGGTCTCAGAGAAAGGTGAGGAATGATGTCACAACTGGGGGGTTTTCTCCACTCATGCCTTCCCTACTTTTTCAGCTAGCATCCAGGTTTGCGGAATTTCTGCAAGAAAGCAAAAGTGGTCAAACAAAATGACATTATATTCCAATTTAACTCATTTTAATTACACTTGTAGGAAGTTTTTTACTTCAGAAGCACAATATGGACTTCAGTTGTATTTTGATAGAAAACAATACAGAATAAATAGTTTTCCAGTAATCAATGATTTGCATGAGATAATCAGACTTTTACGTGAGATTTGAGAGATCTTACACAGATTTGGTTTTAAATATCAATTTCTCATATTTTCAACTTTCACCCCTTTGACATTTGATTAATTCTTTTGATTCTTGTTCCAAACATTGTGGTGTTGAGATCCATAAGCAGATTTTTAATTTTTTTTAAAGTGTGTAATATAAAGACATGTATGTTCACCTAGAAATAATTGCCAGATTGTATGGAACTTAGAATGGATCCAGCTGGAAAAAGTTCATGTTCACAAGAAATGATGGCTTGTTTCCTCTCAGCTCATCCAATGCTTGTTGCACACAGACTGACATCTCAGTATAAAATTCTGGACACTCTTGGTAGTGGAAACCATTGTTTTATGAGATTCCTTTTCCAAACTTATTTTTCCTTTATATTTGTAAAAGCCTGGTAAGCATAGATGACAAGGGTCCATAGTCATAAAACACAGAGATTACACACCACATGACTCTGGGTGCCTATCATTGCCTTGTCCAAGATCACAAAAATGATTCTTCAGCATAACAAAATGCAGTAGTATTATATCCTGATTCAAGGGTCTGAATCTCTAACACTTTCTCCTCAGTCAAAACTTAGCCACTTGCTAAAATTTCTTTTAATAAATTATGGGATTTTAAAATATAAATGGTAGTATATATATGGTTCCACAAATATGCCTATGTATATTATACATCTATAATATGTATATACATTACATAGTTATATACATATATATATAGTTCCACATGTACATACACACACACACACACACACACACACACACACATATATATATATACATGCCAACATAAATATATATATTTGTGTATTTTTGGAGTCACTAAGACAAAACTTAGGATCTATTAGGAAAATACTCTAGACTCTTAATCAACCCAGTTCGTAACCCACTCGTTCAAGAGTGGCCATAGTTGTCACCTTGGTAAAAATCAAAGTTGTATAAAGAAAATAAATTTCCTATCAGCATTGAGCATTGGGTGACCCTATCTACCTAAGTTCTACTAAGCCAGTAAAAAATTTGACTAAGCACTTCTAGTGCACATGGACAGGAATGATTGAACAGTAGTCAAAGTAGTGAAATAAGCACATTTTTACATTGCCATATGTAAGCCTTATTCTACAGAATTGTGCAAAAGAGCTCCTGAGTTTGTCAGTGGAAGATCTGCAAGAAAACATGAGTATAAGGGAACGGTATCAGAAGACAGAAAATTGGCATCAAATCAAGAGTTTCCAGTGAAGAACCCTTCGGATGTTTATTTCAAGATATTTTCATTTCTTAGAAAATTAATTTGTCAGTATCACAGAGTTGTAGCCAACTGCTTCACTTTATCTAAGTTAATTATGGCAGCTAAATAATTTTTAGATAATGGAATTAATGTCATGACAATAAATATGTGCATGCATTGAAGTGTACCCTCAGGTCAGCGCTCCATCCAACCTTTCCCAGTTCTCCATCCTTGGGAGCAGTGGAAACCAAAGACTTTTTATTTTTTTAAAGGGAGATGGGGAGTAGGAAATGGGAGAAGAGATTTCAAAATTCACCTCTAAAAGAGAGTCACCAGGAATCCCACAGAAATTAAGTTTCATAGTGAAGAAAGAAAAAAAAAATTAGACTAAGATAAGAGGTGTGGGAAAAAGTCCAAAGAAACTTAAGCATAACCTAAAGTCTAGTGCTGAAAAAATTAGTTCATCATATCAAAGTTTGACCTTGCTTTGACTCTGTTATATACTAGTTCTACATCCTGGAATGAAAAATATAGAGGCTCCTTTTTTGAAGGAAAATGCAGGTGTTCTATACCAGCTGGTTTTCTTTTCCCCTGGAAACTAGACTTTTCAAATTTTCTACCACAACTGATTAAAAAAAGCCCATACAGAAGGTCATTGTCGAAGAGTGTGAAACTGATAAATAAAACAAAAAAATTCACAGGTTTTACACAGTCATCACTTCTTGATGAATAAGAAGTAGAATATTTAAGGGATAAAAAAAAAAGGTAGCAGAAGAAAACTACGGTGATTCCCTAACATCTGAAGAGAATCATTAGAATAAAATGTAAAAAAAAAAAGAACAAAAATCCAATACTGGGATAAATTCATTCTTTTATGAATAAAATTGAATATAAAAGTAACCACAATTCTTTCTCCCTTTTGTTCTTCAAGGTTGTAAGGAGAGTACAAATCCTACTTAGTAAGCCCTGTGAAGAAAACTCAGCATGTTGTAAAGCTGAATGCTGGGTCTCTTGCTGCCTGGGGAAAGCTTTCTTGTTGTACTTAGGGACTCAGATGAAGGTGAGTTCTTACACTGCTCTGTATTTCAGTTGACAGAGTTGACCCTAATTTATATGCAGTAAAATAGATTAATATCTTCTCCCTAGTTTTAGTATCAGCATTCTTTAAAATATCTTAAATTAATTTATCTGCTGTTTTCCTAATATGTAGTAACTTAATTTCTGTTTGAAAGTACTTTTGTATATTACTAAAGGCTGAATCAGAACCACCATGTTTTGTCTCCTAGAACCAACAATTGGCTGAGGTGTGAAGAGAATGTTTCTATAAGCCTTATTTTGATATAATATTTTAATAGCCTACTGCACAAGTCACCATTAAGGCTGTTTGATTAGCTGTAATTATTGCTGTGATGTCCTTCAGCCACAAGTACCCAATAAATTAGCTGTAGAATGTGATAGTAAACCAATTACTGTTTCACTGTGAGTTGGGATTAACATCCAGATTTATCCCATTTTTTGGTCCTGTATTCTAGCAGTATTTGTAATTCCAATTTGTAAATATTTTGAGTCCCAATTCAGCCTTCCTATAATTCAATCATATTTCAGTACCATTAATTGTCAGTTAACATCTCTGCCTTGCAAATTCTATTTGTAAGGATATTCTTAAACAAACTCTCCACTTTGTAAATGAAGTTTTATTGATCAAAAACCTGAATTTCATCACATCTAGTAACATACTTTAGTTTTAAAAATTCATTGTTTAATATTTTAGGAATATTTGCTCCACTATATAATTTTTCTCCATCTTATATTTTCTTTGCACTCTAGTTTGTAGTAAGTAAACTAGAAGTTTCTGAGAAAAAAATACAAGATTCAGTCCAGTGTTTTGGTTAAAGGTAGAACAAAATCTTAATTTTTAGCTCAAAGCACTCATTTAGGAAGGTAAGCAAAAAAATGTTAACTGTGTGATAAAACTGGACAATCCAGTTCTTGACATCTGTCATTAAAGAAGAGACAAAAAAGGGTTTTACTATATACATTGATAGGTTAGAAAAATTAAGTACAAATATTCTTATAATTAGAACAGATATTCAAAAAATATTAGAGAAACAGTCAATTTTAGGGATCTATTATAATTATTAAATTATAATATCTGTCATGTTATAATTTAAAGGACATGGCTTCCAGAAATGTCAAAAACTATGAAATCTGTAGTATTGGGTTCTGATATAGTACCTTTGCAGCTCATTGTGGGTCAAGATGTGAAAGATAATCATCAGTTAAAAACTTTACTTATTCCACACAGAAAAAGAAATATTTCATGTGTTCTGAAGCGTCTAAAGCCTTGTTCTAACAAAAGAAGGGAATTGTTGCACTGCAAATCGTTGAGGCTGAGTATTGCACCACTCGCTCACCATAACCCTGAGATCCTCCACTTGAATTTTGTGAAGAGTTGAGTGGGACCCCACGCCCTGCGCTCTCTGCAGCATTGCCATGGGGCTGTGCCGTGGCTCCAGCCACACCCTGGAGGAAGCTCTCTGGACCACACTCCCTCCCTTCCCTTGTTCACACTGCTGTCCCATGTAGCTTTGATGGAACACGGTCCCAGCACCAACAGATTATCCATTCACTTTTTCCTCTCTTCAGTTCAAGTGAATCCCTTTCTGTGCTTCCAGAATAGTTCTTGTTTTGTGATATGTTTTGCAGTATTCTGGGGCAATATTACACTTTCAGTGCTTCATCACAAGCATTCTGACCAACCATACCTGTCTCCATCACAGAGCACGTGGCTGTTCTTATTGCCTACCTCATGGTTTACCAGGGATTCACTGCAGGCTTTTAGGAAGATGGCCAACATGAAAATTCCTCTGGAGACCTGAGATAGGAAAACATCTTTTTCTCCCCATTTCCAAGGTTTCTTAAGACATATTGCACAGAATTTCTTTGTTGTCCTTTCCTATGCTACAAGTTGCCACAGCTATTAATCAGACTTTGCATGGTATATTTTAAGCCCTCTGACTGATTGCATCTCTTGTTTATTGTGTGATACAGCTCACCTACCAGTGAGAATGGTTCCAAGTTCCTTGACATGATTTTTATTAGCTATACATGGTATAGCTGCTATTAGTTGTGTGGGGAGAAGCAGATTGATGATCTTCAAGGGCTGGAGCTGTCACTGCTGGACTGATTTTAAGACAAGCTGTTTCTCAGAAGACCTGTCATTTGATGCTTAAACAAGGTTAAAGCCCAATCTGAAAGGCTCTTTTGTCAGAAGGAATCACTTGTGTTGGTATTTTGTTGATTTTGACATGCAGCTTAATTAGGTCTTTAATTCCTGAACCACATGCTTTTCTTAAATTAGCAAAGAGAAAAAGAAAAAACAAAACAAAACAAAAAACCCAAGGCTTTACACCACCTGGAAGAAATTAAAATAAATATCCTTTCTCACTAATCTTATTTCAAGTCACAACAATAAATATGCTCTGTATTCAATAGCTTTGTTAGCCTGCAGCTAAGGGGAGTCCTCTGTGCAAATGAGCCCTTTCCAGCACCAGTACTTGACAGGAACAAATTAGCAAGTCCTGCTAAAATCATCAATGCCTGTGATGTACCCCAACTGGTGCTAACAAACTGTGGGCAGTTCTGGGAGATTTTATATTTATATCCTGGGTATTTTGCTGCTGGTTAGGAAGGTATCACGGGAGTTTAAAAATTACTTCAAGCAGAACATGAATTTGAAGATCAAATTTTACATGCTGGACAGGCAAAAGGAAGGGAAAACTGAATTCTGCTTATACCTTCTACCCTCTGTACCTGAGATATGCTGCTCCAGTGCTAGGGAGGAAGGAGAACACAACAGCTCTGCTAGTTCAGACTTTTCCCTGCTGCTGACCCCAAATTTTCCACATAGGGCAAGGTTCTCTCTCCTACACTAACAGTACCTGGTACAATTACACATTTTCTGGGGCTTTCTGCCAGTTTTGAGCTTTACTACAGGACAAGGATTTGTAGCAGGACAGGGGTTCCCAGTAGCTGTGAAGTCAGCTTATCCCTCAAGTCTTCACATCCCCATGAAGATAAACTAGAAGTTTCTTGGCTGACCTGAGGTGTAGTGGGTACCATTGATACACGTTATTTTCTAGTTCTGCATTTGAAGTCTGGAGTATCACCCCTATTTACTTGTGTTCCCTTTCTTCTCTCACTGCTGTATCACTGGAGACACTCAAATTTCTTCTTTGTACCCCTGATCTGAGTACAAGGGCCTTTCGGGTTCAGGGTGCTCCTCTGACCTTTCTCTTCCTGAGGAAATCAATTAGGACAGACATTTACAGACAAATACATGCATAGAGTGAATAAATTGGTTTATTCGCAGTTTTAACAGCTGTATGGTTAAAGCCAATGTGAAATACTTGAATATACACTGAAATGAAAGTATCTGATCATCAAAATATAAATCTGCTGTGAAAATGCAGATACCCTTTTCTGGTATGGGAGCTTGACTGCTTTATAATTTAGGTGTCAGATTCCCATTAATACCTTTACCTCCCACCTCATGCTCATTAATTCCTTTTATGTAACAATTCATGACCCTCACCATTTCCTCCCAGTTTAATGACTTCAGAGAAAACCTTTCATCCCATTGTCAACCCCCTTCTTTAGCTATTGCCTTTTGCAGAGAGAACACCAGGGGCTGCCAGGGCAGTGGTGCTCATGTCCCCCACATGCTCTGAGGGAGGATTCCCTCAGACATAATTGCAGCTGTTTCCCCCTGTGGACAAATCAGTCCCAAACCAGCCCAAGTACAAAGATGCACAGTTGGGCAGCCAGTTGTGCTCTGAAGTCATTAGCAAGACAAAACACTCTGTGGAATTTAGGCTTTCAGAATCTCCTCTGCAAGGAGGATTTCTAAGAAAAACCTGGCAGTTCCAACTGGGAGAGGAATTTCTCCTGCTAAATAGAAGATAAGGAAAGATTAGTTTAGTGACAACAAGCTGGGAGTTAATGCTCTTCAAGTGGGAATGTGCTCCTTCAGTGACTTCTCCTTCAGAGGACTGAATCAAATTACATATATATATATATATATATATATATATATATCTATATATATATATATATCTATATATAAAAATCCATTTTCAGATATTGGCATTTCCTATTAAATAATGTTCTCTTTAACTGGAAGCATCTTTTTAACAAGAGATACCTGTTTTTCATAATATTTTGAATTAGCAGTACTATTACCAGAACTATTAATAACTTTGTGTCAATATTTCCAGAGAGAAATAATGAAGTCCTCACATTTGATATATCAT
This sequence comes from Melospiza georgiana, assembly GCF_028018845.1. Lineage (NCBI taxonomy): Eukaryota > Metazoa > Chordata > Aves > Passeriformes > Passerellidae > Melospiza > Melospiza georgiana. The sequence continues at coordinate 144,889,694 of NC_080430.1, read as the reverse complement.
TAAGGACACTGAATTTTCTGTGTGACTTGGCAAAAAATTGGTCTTTTCCTTCAGTTTCCAATTTACAGGGAAACCTAAAGTTATGGAAATCAAAATTCCTGTCAAAAGCCTCCCAGAGAAAATAAGACAATTCTATCTGTATACCAAACAACTAGCCAGGTAAAGTAAAACTTTGCCATCTGGTTTATAAATAAATCAAATTATTCAGAAACAAAATTTGGCCTTAGATCTCATTTATGTTCACTGCATTATTCCATCACTAAATGACTGTTACCAGTGGAAGAAATATCTATACACATGAAATTTGTTAATTATCAGTGCTTGTGAACAATTTCATTGCTCAGTTACACTGATGGAAGTAACTCCAAAAAGAGCCTGAGTTTTCAAAGTTGTTAAAGGGGAACGTTGACATAAATATAAAGAAGAGAAAAAATATATGCAAATCAAAAAATTACTTTTCCCCTGGGCTGGGTAGGAAGAGAGAGGCTAAACCATCAAAAAAAGCCCAATCCAAGTCTAAAGCTTTAAATAATGAAAAAAAACACTTAAATGCTTAATGAAATCATGTCGTGAAAAGGATGAAAGTGTAAATATACTTAAGGTTAAATTTGCAGCAAAAATTGTACTGCAGTTGGTGGGGAAGACATTATTTTGCCTGCTTTGAGCAAGATTTTTTTCTTAGGAAGAGTCCCAGTGGGAGTACTGAGCATGCTTTAAAATGTGAACCTTATGTAAGTTCTTAATTGAGAGTCACTCACTTTGTAGGAGAAGCAAACAAACAAAACCAAACACCACCAACCCCTCACCCTCCTTACTCCAGGATGCAAGAATTTGAATGAAGAAGGGGAAGCTGAGGCAATTTGAAATCTGGCTCAAGCCAAGTCAGGGGATTCTCACAAAGGCAACCTGTGCTGGCTCAGGGATTAATTAATGCTGTCATCTCCATCAGCTGGGAACAATGCTGTCCTTTCAACTGCATTCCTTTTTTCCAAGATGAAATCCTGAAATGTTCCTAGATTAGGGGGATAGTTGATGCAACCTTCTTAGCACTTATTTGTATAAGATATAGATTATATTTTTTATTTGAAGCAACGTACTTTGTATTTATTAGAATGAACAGGCCATACCTTTACCTATACTGGCTGCATTACATTCACCCCTTTAAAAGTTGGAAGCAAACTACTGTTATTTCATAAAATGGCAAAAATTTTGTGAAAGAGGATTATTGTAATTATTGTTGTTGTTATTATCTTGACATACCACTTAACTAAGAGAAGAAATTATAGAGTAAAATCCATGTCCATTTAGAAGTTAAAAACTGGCATTCTTTGGCCAGAATGTAAATTAATTTAAATTAATTTCTTCCTCTCAGTTCATTTGAGATGATTGATTTTAACTAATGTATGAAAAAAAAAATGCATCTGTTTCATACAAGCACTGTGTTTATTGTGGCATAGCTTGCAGACAGAACTACCCTGTGGGGTTCCCACCCCAGCTAAAGAGATGCTCCTCTGGGGCTACAACCCCATTGCAGTGGGTTTCAGCTTTCCATGAAGCAAATAAATCATCACAGGTCTTATTTCAGCTTTTGTTTGTTTGTTTTTGTTTATTTTTGTTTGTTTGTGTGGGGTTTTTGTTTTGTTGCGTTAGCTTGAATTAGTGGAAGTTTAATTTTATTTTTTTCTGTTCATTTTCCAGCATCAGCCTACTGACCACAGTGAATCTGCAACTGCTTCATGAGCAAGAGAAACACCCTTGCATTTGGATGCAGCGTTCCAGAAGGCCCTTAAAAATAACCACATGCTGTTGAGTTGGTCCCAGAATTCCAGTGCTTTTGGGTCAGAACTCTTGGAGCTCTAAGGTGCTTGCACTGCAAATCCATTCATACAAATTCAGGTGACTATGAATAAAATAGACTTAAAATAATTTAGATTCTGCCCACCAGTTTAAGTGGCTTCTCCTGGCTTGCAGCTAGGCAGTTAAATTGGTTTTGGTTACGCATTGCTGTGTGCTTCTTATTGTGGAGAAGGTCTGGCACACTGCTAAGTTCTTAAGGTGGAACCATGTCCTTATGTAATTAATTAATTAATTAATTAATGTTGCTCGTTCATTATGTTAATACCAATGCGTGTGACAGAAAAAAAAAGAAAAAGAAAAAAAAAAGGCATGAAAGGACAATTTTAAAAAATCAGTGGTGGATCTGAAGGCTTTTCAGCGTGAGGCTGCTATCTATAGATGGTTATCTCACATGGCAGCCCTGCGTTTTAAGAAGCAGAAAAGTTTTCAGTTTGTGATTGCATACATATGGTAGCAGAGGAGGCCCTTGGGGCTGTTGCAGGGACCTCACAGGAAGCTCAGAGCTTCAATCCAGGGCGTGGGGGAGGAGGAGGGATGCGAGGAACTCAAGACTCAGAGATAGGAAACAATTATCATTCAGCTGGCAAAAGGCTAAAAATGTCCCACAGCAACATTCCCGGGATACCCCAGAGCAAGACCTGCCAGTGGAGAGAAGACCAGGGAAATGGAAACTCATTGTTTCACCCAGGCTGAATTTCACATCCTATTACTAACTCTAACTAGCTCTATTTTCAGTGAATGGGTGCTGCAAAATGCAGTTTGAAAGCAACAAAAATTAGCAGCAAATTTTGGCATGTTTTGTTTTGGGTGACATGCTCGTTGTGTAGTCTGGGTAAAGAAATAAGCATCATATAGTCTAAAGATATGATTTATATTCATCCATTTCAAGACAGTTTTTGGGGCTGACCTGCTGCTTTGCAAAGAAAATGGGGAGTTAATTGTTCAGCCTCAATAATTTAAAAAATAGAGAAAGTATCAAAATATTATTTGAACAGTGAACTAAATGACCAAAATTTGTCATAAAAAACAAATATATAAAGTTTTGAGAAATTAATATTCTTTATTGTTTGTCAGTGAAAAACGTTTGCCAGCAACAAAAACAATTGTTAATGCAGTTGGAGAGTGGAAGAGTCTATTATTTGCACAGTTCATCTACATATCTGAGCATGCAAACAGAAAAAAAAGGATTGATAAGTTGAATTATAATTTCAATATTTCTTTAAATAATGCACAAGTGAAAGTCAGCCTAAAAATGGTGTATATCTTGTGGAAGAAACTGAAATTTCTTGGATGTATATGGTTCATGTGGAATATGAAGATAGCGAAACCAGCATGTAGATTTCCTGGGACAGCTACAATTTTTTTCCTAGTCTACGTTTTATAAAGTGCAATTCCATTTTTTACCAGTTATTTGTGTCTCTTAGTGTTCCTAGAGACTGTTTAAACAAAGATTGCATTTAATATCATCATCCATTGTTCAACTATAGCAATCTTGAGGTTTCAAGGGGAAAATAATTGATCTCCATCTGGGGAAATCTAATGCCAGAAGCTCTACAACAATAACTGTTAGGATGAGATTACTGCCCACTTATACTTTTTTTTCCTCCCTTAACTGATACAAAGATGAGGAGTTTGAATATTCTCCATTTAGTACTCAGAGGCAGATACTGTTGTCAGGTGAAGACAAGGTCATCAATTTAAATTAAGCATTAACCTCCCAAGACTGTTGTTTCCTTTTTGTCAATAATTTCTACCAAGTATTGTAGCAACAGAAAAATGGAAATTGAATGATAATCCATAACTTCCTACCATCTGAACCACTGTCCATTCACCTTCAGGAATGTTTTTTTAAAGCATTCGTTGGACCTGAATGCTTTTGCTTCTCAATATTCCATGTTATATTTGTCTTCCCTTAGCAATAAAAATGCTGAATGCTATTAGAAGCCTTTGAAAAAGTGGTCTTCAGGAGACATTTCAGTCTTTTACAGTGGGCTAAGATTTGTCACAAGAAGCTGGAAGATTATTATGCTGCAACATCAATGAACTTAACAAAAAATTAATGAATAGAGTTCCAAAAGGCAAATGCTCATTATGCTTCACGCATCTGCAGATCAGCATTTGCCATGCTGTGGGTAAGTCTTGGATAATAATTGTCACAAAACTACATTACATTCTCAGTCATGGAAAAACATGTGGTGAATATATTTATTTTTACTCCAGTGATGTCAGTCCTTCATTAGCAGGATGTGAACTCAGTCCCATGAGCCCACTTCCATCCATGCACCACTAACAGGTTTCAGCAGACAATCTGCAGCATGTTCTGATGCAACAGGGGCACTTTATTCAGAAGCTCTGTTAGATCTGGGGGAGGACATGTTCTGACTATGCCCTCTGGACTGAATACTGAAACATTTCTTTTGTTTTCTCCTCTGTCTACAGTATAATGCCATTGCCCCATTTTTATCCTGCATTTTTTCCTACCACCTTATTGACCAGGAGATATTTCCTCCACTGGAACTAACTTTAACATTGGGAGCTACCAGTCTTACTCTCATATCTTCAGCATAGATTAAGCAACTTTGATTTAGAATGTTTAATGTTGTCTTTCCAAAAGCATTCAACACTGTTTTCCCGAAATATAAAATGTACTTGTTGCCTTCCTGAAAATTTAAGTACTTACATCCAAGTACTGGGATGATGCAACAGGGAGAAAGTTCTTTATGAGCCAAAGTTTGTGAATCTGTTTATAGGAATTTACTTCTCTGGAAAATGGAACATTACTGAAAAATAACCCTGACTATTTAAACTTAAAATTCCGAGCACTCCACATCACCCAAGCTCAAGGGTCATGCTCTCTCAAATTTGTCACTCCTCTCAGAAATTCCCACTCTTCATTGGCATTTATCTAGAGTGCCTGTTAACTCTTAATGTTGTCAATGTCTCAGGAAGAACAAGTAAGGATACACAACAAATAGAGACACCATAAAGACTCCCGGTATGCAGCCCTTACAGCTACTTCATCTTTCACTTGAAGAACAAAAATTCATGAATGATAAACTAAACTACAAATTTGCCATCCAGGATGCCTGTCCCAGATTCACAAGTGCATTATGACAGACCTCGCTGAGTAACACTAAGTCCTAATGTGTGAATAAATGTTCACCTTTGGGGAGACAGCCCAAACTGTTAAATTTCATTAAACATGCCTGAGAACAAAATCTCTGTTCCTTAGAAAGGAAACCATATGATTATTGGAAAAGCATTTTTTCTGCCTTGAGTTCCAATTTAAATCATTTCCATAGGTACAGAGATAATTTCCCAGAACTTGGTCGAAGCAGCAATTCAAGATACTTAATTTCTCTGCCTGCTGCACTTGTTGGCCCCTACCTTGGAGTTTCTAACCAGCTGAGTTACATTTACAACTCCAGCAGATCCTAAACTGCTTTTCCCTTTTAGCTCTGGAGCAGGCAGGAAATGTATCAGACATCTCTTAGGGGAAACAGCAGTGGGTGATGTTCTCCTACATGGATTCACTCACTCATTAATATTCTGTTATTTTGAGATGTGCTCTGTGCTGAGAGCAAATGCAAGGCCTTTTCTGTGTGAGAATGCTTCATGAACTGCATGAAGGAAATGGTAATAGTTAATCACAGAGAAAATAAATTTAGCACATTTTCTCTCAATTCCAGAAAGAACTGAGGGATATTCACAGTAGCTTGGCTTGTTCTTGAGAGTACTGCAAGCACACAACTGCGCTTTGTGCATTTCCTTACCAAACAGTATAAAACCTTTATGTTAGAAAACATTTTACTCTTTAAAATCTTGAAGTTGACTTCTGTTGGAATTTGGGGGTGTAGGATTTTATTTGTTTGTGGGTTTTTTGTTATTGTTGTTGTTTGGTTGGGGTTTTTCCTTAAGAAAACAGAACTGTACAACTAGGAGGAAGCATTTTAGATTTTAGTTGTCATGAAGAGCTGTGAAGCACAAAAAAGCTCAAAGTAAATTTTGAAGTACAACCAGTTGAAAGTGAAATTAAGACTTCATCTCCAGCTCTGGTAATATGATTTTATAACTGCAGGAAAAGATAATTCCCAAATGTAAAATGTAGGCATACCTTTCAACATATCTTCTTTTGCCTAAGCTTTTGTGTGTGATGATAGGAAGGGCAAAAATGGAATCACTTTGAGATATTCATCTACACATTTACTTCTTTTGAAATTCTAGGTAATCACAATATTGAGAAAATTAGCTTTGTGTTTGCCTTATCTCAGTATTCCTCCACTAGCTTACAAGAATATTTTCCTATTTTTTAAAGATAATAATCAAACTAGGTTTAATTTGATTTCACCTGTTTCACTTTTCCACTAAGGCAGTTGGATTCTGGCATGTAAAAAACTTCAATTTCCCGCTTTGTATACCACTTAAAAAAATATACATATGCATTTACATAGATGTTCAGTTTTTAAGGGGGGGAAGGTGTGAGTGAAAGAGATCAACAAGGGAAGAACAGCCACAGAAAAGATCATTTCTGTACTAAGAATTTCTGCTTTATTAGTGACATTCTGAAACACACATATGAAAGTGAAGGAAAAAATTTCTAGTACAAAAATAAATAATATTGCTGTATAACTGTTTATAGATATGGTCACATTTCTATGTTCATTGTGCAGTTGCTCTCAATTCTTGTGTTACTTCACCACTCCAATATAAGTGATAATTTCTTGCATGAAGAAACCTTTCTTCAAACTAGCTCTTACTTTGGTAGAATACAAAACAGTATGCAAGTTAATTATGTTCACAAAGTTCTGGCTGTTTTACAGTGTATCAAGACAGTTTGATCTAAAGTTAATTACTCTTGAATCTAACTTCCCAGCTGTGATTTTTGTATTGATTTATAAATAAATCTATAGAAGATGTGGAGATTTAAGTCTTTGCTGTGTTTGGCCTCCAGAGCTGGTCATTTTTGGTACTGATTTATGTGACGTCTTACTTATCAGTCATGTCCTTCTAACTATTCAGCTAATAAAATTGCAGTTATTTATTAGGGACTATCTTATATGCATTAAATGTTGCAAACTTGCAGTAAAGGTAAGTTAAACGCATTGGTTAATCAAAACACCAATATACTGAAAGCAAGAACTTAGAAACTAGGCTTCAGAATGCACAATGAAGTCTTAAACTTGATTATGAAACAATAAATCTTTACAGGATTATACTTTCAAGCACCTGAATAAATCACCTGCTCATTCTGCATGCTAAGTACCTATCAGGTCCCAATGGCATGAAGGAAATTTGTTGAAGGCTAAACATTGTTTTAAAATGAGGAATCTTATCCACATGCCAAAATAAGAGTTAGAGAATTAGCTGAAAGGATCCACTATTTCTTTTAGTAGCAACATGTTCTATAAAAATAGCTATTAACTTCAAGCTTTGTATATATTTTATTTGGCAATGGGATCTTTAAGCTTGGTTGATCTGTTAGCTTCCACTTAGTTCAAATTAAGCAAGAATAAAAGCTCTAAAATCTCAGTTAAAACATCTCCTGTCTGTCACCACCCACACTTCACAGCTTTGCACAGAAAAACAGCTGGAGCACAACACATGATGGAATGGAAATGGAGTGCACAATTTTCCTACTCAAGCTGCATGCCATGGGGAACGTGAGAACATGCATTCTGAAAAAAAAAAAAAAAAAAGTAAAATTATAAGCAAAGTTAACAATATTCACCTTTGTGGAGAAAAAGTAGGGAAGAAAGCCACAGACTAATCAGCTCAGTAGCAATCTGTCTTTTCTAAACTTAATTGAGCAACTACCTTAAAAGCATCCTGGAAAGAAATATCAGCATTTCAATAGAAAGCTGAAGTAGAGAGTTAAGTAGTGAGGAAATATCTGTAGTAATTTGATTCCTAAAGCTTACTTGCTTGTTAGTTTTATTAGAGAATAGGCGTGAAATGTATAGTCAAGACTTCCCATTCTCCCTCTCCTAGGCTCTCTCTCCCTCCCACTCATGTTCATCCCCTTTCCTAAGAAAACCCACAAACTGTCTGGGACACTGCACACAGATTTTAAGAACCTGATCTAGCAAAAGTATAATTGCCTGTTTAGGGCCCTTAGATTTAGTCAAGGGACAGTAGTAGACTAACTTGGCTATCAAACAGAAAATGGAAGTAAATATAAGGCAGCCCTGCAGGGATTTTATCTTCATGGATCAATGATCTTAATGGATCTCTTCCCACCTCAGGAACTCTATGCTTCTGTAAGCACAGTAGTCCTAATGTCCTCTGGTAACAGGAGCTATTCATGTTCCTCACACACCACAAGGAGGAGGACACTGATCTCTAAGAAAATTGGTCAGGCAGGTGTGGCCCTACCTCCTACCAGACAGCTGAGCTTCTTCCTGCCATCTTTGTTAGAATCTATAGAGATTTTCACTAAACTTTGCAAAATCCATATGGATGGAGGAGAAAGGTTCACCCTGCATGCACAGACAGGTGTAACCAAAGCAAGTGCTTTGAATTGCCCTCTGGAAGCATTTCCCTCTTTCCATTAGGGTTTTGGAGGACAAAGGCTTTGACTTCAGGTACTCTGAGGCACAATCAAGTTAATGGCTGATTCAGACCCTGAAACATCCTGGTAAATATACCCCACATGAGCAATGGGCAGGCTTTCCTCACCCAGTTGCACAGACCATTTTGTTTGTGCAAGTTTATTGGCTCTCAATAAAGAACCTTGCCTACTACTGTAAAACACCTCATCCTGCACAGCCCAGCCTACATAAAGCAAAGCTTCCTAATGAAGTGACTCTCTAATGAGAAACTTTCTACCAGAGCATCCTGCAGATCAAAAGCCCTGAAGGCACAGGGTGAGTATGACAAAATTGCACATCAGCTAATCAATTAGGGATTATCCTGGCAATTGTCTTTACTTGGAAACTTTTATCCTCCCATCCCTTTAGAAATGTACTCCTGCAGTCCAGGGTCTTCAAGCAGGTGCTCTGACAGCAATAGTTCATCTAAAAGGCAGCAAGGAGTGTGTAGTTATCAGTCACCTGGGGTGAAAATCAGGATAGTATTGTCTCAGGAATATATTTTATTTGTCTGTGACTATGAGAAGTGTATATTTTACCTTGCTGTCCACCTTTAAGTGGAGAAGACAACGCAATGTCTGTGTTACTAGGAGAGGGAGAAAGCTCTAACTGCAAAGATCAGACAATGTAACAAAGCTGGACACCTCAGAAATTAAGAACAGAGACTGCACACTGGTATCTTTATAAAATTTAAATATTTGATTTCCAAAAGACGCTGAACTACCTCCAGGAGGATCTTGTATAAAAAAAGAAAAAAGGTGAGTCAATCAACAGTAAAGGAAAATCTACCAAAATTGAAAGCAAAAATTGATATTGTAAATTTTCCTTAATGAAGATCAAGGATATTTTTCATTGACATGGCCATCATTACTAGGCATAGAGCACTCAGCAATATGTCATGGGAGGATGGTAATTCATGCTGGACCAATTACTCCTTCCCTATGTATTTCTGCTCTTAGATAGACATGCTTAAGCATGACATGAATTTTTTTTTTATATACTCTCTTTTAAACAGAACAGATTCCTTGCTGTTGGTTTCTGGGCAGACATTGCAATTGGCCATGTTTTTTTCAGAGGAGCTGGACTTGCTGGGCATGTAAGCAATTTTGGAAAAAATAGGTTATTTACTGAGCTCTAATACAAATGTAGGAATCTGGCCTCAGTTATTTTCAGCTTTCTGACAGTAGTCTTGGAAAAGGCAGTGTTTGCACTGGGATAGCACAGGTCTGTTGCTTGTAGTAGAGACAAGATTTCAGGCCTAGAGAAGAAATACTTTGGTGATTCAAGATACTAGGAAATGAAATTTTTCAGCAGCATCTGAAGAGGAGAAAATAAAAAGCAAAGGAGGTTGGAAAGCAAGGATTAGATAAATTTACAGAAATATAATCTCTCTCTGTGCATGGTTCATCTCTGAAGGTTCAACATGGGTTTTGAATATAATCAAGTACATTGATTATAGCTGAACAAAATGCACTGGTTTCAGACCATGAAGGTTCAATGAGCTTTTCCATGGGTTCTAGATGTGATCCTTAATTTCAACAGCAAAGAGATACAGTGGAGCTTCAGATACCATTAGAAGCTGTGTAATGTCAAAGATGTTCTTGAATTTCAGTGCTTGATGACACCTAAATCAAGCATATTTTAGTGCCAGTGAAGACAGGAAAGGGCAAAAGAGAAGCGATGTCTGGGGAAGGAAGAAAAGAGGGGAAAAACAGAAGGTGAACACTTAAAATGTTCTGTTCTTAGGAAAATTTCCAAACCCCCTAACAGTATAGATAAACATATATGTAGCTCCCTTTAATTCTGTATTAACTGCTCAGTTGTCTACTGCATAAGAACAGAAAGAAAAGGCTTATTAGTGTCAATGCTGGTAGGATGTCTGAAAGTAAGGTCAGGTAAGAAAGGGAGGAGGTTTTAGGGTAGAGTGAGAGGGGGAAGAGTGGAAGGAGTGAAAAATCATCTCTAGTCCAAGTTGATTAGATAGAAAGGATGTGTGGGGAAAGGAAGTGTGAGGAAAATTGCATACGTGTGTTTCCAGAGGCTCTCTAGAATGCAAAGGTAGGTTCTGATTAGAAATCAGAAGAGGTCTGGAAAATTTTGCCAGGCACTGAAAGACGGGGGAAAGGAGGGGAAGAAAAGAGAGATTGGTAACTGTTGTGGTAAGGATGTTTCCACTTCTGAATCATGTCACAAATGAGTATGAAGTTTAAGGGAAGGCATAAGAGAAAACACGTAGAGAAAATGGCTCACAGTTTGAAACGCAAAATATCATATCAGTCCATTGCAATAACACCCTGATTTCCAGTGAGGAGAATCACTTTGAGAGCCCCTTTCTGAGTCCTCAGAATCATTAAGAATTAGCAGATTACCTCCTTCTGTAATTACTTTAATCATATTTGTTCTGTAGTTATCTGTTGTTAATAGAGCTCTTTGATCTTCTTAACTGCCTTCCCTGCAATTAGGCAGTGGTGTAAAACACATGGATAATACTTTGCTAACGATGCACTACTTGCACAGAGGAAGATGTAAGAGCACATGGTAATTCTCTATGAGGTTTCGACTCAAAATGTTGCAGACATTTTTTATCATGTTTATTTTGCTGTTAACTGAATATCAGGCATGATTGCTTGTTGCATCGTTAATTGCTCTGCTCAACAGCCAAGAGGTTCAATTAGATCCTGCTAATATTGCAGAGGGTTTCTTTGTTCTGAACTGGGTCAGATTCCAGGATGTTTATGTGGTGACCCTGCAGCCTTGTTTAAATGTTGGGGTTTTGCAGCAACGACACTTCAAAGAATTGCACTCATTGCAGCAAGAAATGTCACCCAGGAATCCCAGTCCTATTGATATTTAGTGTCTTCTTTTGGGCCATGTAATTCACTCCTATACCCTATGCTGCACAGTTTTGGGTGGTCATCTTCCCTGGATTTTTTTGGCACAATAGGTGACTAATTCCTGTTTTCTTTTTCAGAAGCTGACATCTTGACCTTCTCATCTGGAACTAAACAACCCAAGTTACTAAGGTACTGTACAATTTCACATTCAAACCACCCTGTCAAGACATTCTAGTCTCTAACTGAAATCTGTAAATGAACTTCAGAAAACTTGCAGATGGATGGAAAAAGTCAAATGTCACAAGAACTTGAAAATGTGCTTGTGAGTAAGACATGATGGGGCACCCTGATCTGTATTCTGCTTTCAGATTCTCCACAAATAAATGAATATCAAGAAGGACATGAAAATGGTCACTAGTGTAATGAAAAAGAGAGAGAAGATGACAAAGGAGAATTTGGAAGAGTCTTATTCTAATAATGTCCAATATAGGTCTACTGATTATAAGAATTTCTTCCAAGACTCTGAGCATTGAAGTGATTCAGGAGTTATTCTGGAGAATTCTGGTAAGGAGGTTACATAAACTAAGAATTTAACTAAGTCCACCATACAATCCCTATAAAGATTAAAATAATAATTGGACTGAATAATTCCAAAGGCATGTAGGTCTCCTTGTTGAAGAGAGAGGGAACACATAGTTAATACAGTTTTGACTTTAATGTTTCTGATACAATTTCGAGCTCCTGGCCTGAAGCTGGTTTACCAGTATTTTGCCCATCTGGAATGTTTTCTCTCTCAGTAAAACATATAATTACTTGAAAGAAGAAATAAAAAAACAAATCAACCTAGCTTTGATTCTATGGGTAATGCTAAATCTACCTTTATAACAAAAAAAAAAAAAAAAAAACATGCTCTTTAGTAACATTCCAAGAAATACACAACTAGTTGGAAAAGCAGAATAATTTGCCTTTCAAAAGGCAAATAAGTCTTAATATCTACCAATAACCATGTTTGTCCACAGGAGAGACAAGCAAGATTTACTCTCTAAGTTAAGGCAGACAGTAGTAAGAGAAGTACAGAATTCTTTGTGACTTGAACCAAAATGAGCAGAGCAGTGTTTGATCTGAAATGACTGAAGTAAGATAGCCCTGAATGCAAACTACTGAGTGGAGTTTTTAAGAGCTGGGTTTTCTGTTACAGTAGGCATTATAGATGAACCTGTGGAAAGGCTAAATCAATCAGGCCCTTCCCTGAAACACTCAAAATACACAAATTCCTTGCCTGGATTTACTGTGGAAAACCAGGAAAGAGTGATATTTCATTACTTTTCAATCAATTTATCTCAATATTTCAATCAATATATAAAAACAGGTGGTTTTTTTGTTTTGTTTTGTTTTTTTTACATTTCATCCTTTCTTTCCTCCATCTTTTAAACCATACTTTTCCCTTCATTTAGAGGCTTTCTGATCAAGGAAATTTGATTGCTTTTGTGTTGTAGATGGACCTCACACCCTATAAGACTACAGAAGAGAGCACAAAATGTAGGAAGGCATAGACTGAGACATTGTGAATTTGTTGTCATTTTATTAGTGTTAAACCTGCTTCTTGTTGTGTAGCTAGAACAGATTCCGCCAATATAACTCACACCAATGCCTAATTTCAAAGGGAGCTCTAATCCAATTGTGTTGTTCTTAAGTGGAAGCTATGACACTGGATGGACATGGCAGAACTTAATTTAATTCACCATCCCTGTGCCTCCATGGTGGGCTCTGTGCCTGCTGCTTTGACAGTAGAGGATTTCAGGGCTTCCATCTGATATTACACTGTTTTTCAGCAGCTTCCCTTCAACACAAGGCTAGACTAAATTACTGCAAACAGGAGGTCAGTTGGACAGAACCTCATTGGTTTGCAAAGCAACCAAGTCCTGGATTTTCTATTAACATACTTCTTCCAAATGCCATACCATGAAATACATCCCACACAGTGTCAGAATTCCAACTGAACTGATAATTTTGCTAAAATATGAGGATACTCCTACTGCCCAAGCTGTTTTGCAGATCACCACACAGGTGCTGTTCTGATAGACCTGAATCACTGTAGCCAGCACGTAGAACAAGGTCTCTGAGAACACAACCTGAAGACAGCTGAAAGCAGGCAGTACAAAAAGCTTTATGAGTCCAGTGAGCATGATGGATTCTGTTCTCTAGATTCCCCTGGTTACATCAGCTCCAGGCTGCAGTAAACATGAAGGTGGGTATTTTCCTCACCTTGGCCTGTTCTTCTGTGGATAACATAGCATAATTAATTTTAGTATAATTAATTTTGGCAGTAAGAGGGTTCAAAATGAATTTAAGCCTTCAGTTAATCCTAATAGGTGCTGCTGAATCCATTTATCACCTCCCTTTGTGACTGGCAGCCAACACAAAACCCTGTAGTAAATGCAAAACTGGCTGCTTGCCCACCGAACTGGCAGGCTCTGAGACGCTGAATGAATGAGAACATGAAGCGAGCAAAAGAACTTTGATTTTATATGCAAGAGCCCACTGGAGCTCCAGCAAAACCCTGTTCTGTTTAAATGTCCCTGCTAACACAACACAATAAACTGACAAGAGACAGCAAATCCACTTGACTAAAAATAAAACTGAAATCCAACATGATATGCTTGCAACTGCAAGATGAGCATTTTTTCAGCCTAAGAGAAACTCTGTAATTATTCCAGGGCTAGGATAGAGGCAGAAGACAGGAAACCTGGGATGGCTGGATTATTCATTGCACCTGTTCTACTGTTTGTATCACACATGGTTTATGTTGTTCTCCTTACTTGATAACTACATAAAGATTTAACTTTAATGGAAGTTTCTATTTATGTGGAAAAATCAGTAATGATTGTACTTCGCTTGGATTCACAAGTAGCATGCTGAGAAAAGGGCAAGGACTTATTTTATTTTATTTTATTTTATTTTATTTTATTTTATTTTATTTTATTTTATTTTATGAAAATAAACATTCTTTTTTTATAGTAGCACTGAGGAGTATCAAACAGGAGTAGAATTCTGCAGCCAGGTGCTACACATATAAACATTAAAAGACTGCTGTGAGGCATAGGACATTGTTTTCTTTATGCTACTCATGATGGGCAGAGAATGGAGATGATTTGCTCAAGATCACAATCAAGATAAACATAGCAGAGCCTAGAACCAGATCCTAGATAAAAATACACTAGATAGAAATGAACCATAATCAAGAGTTGCAGTTGATACCCAGTAAATCTAGGTCTGTTGCTCCAGACTTTCAAATTCATCTACATATTTTTGTGCAAAATATCTCAGCACTAATCAATAAAGGAATTACTGCCTAATCTCAGCCTCGGGATGATTCTGTTTAGAGCTTGTAATATACAAGAGAACTCTGAGGTAAGGGTACCTGATGCTCATTTACATCATTTTACCTATTACCAGAAATGAGTAAATGCCCCGAAGAATTCAAGTTTTTCTACTCATACAGTCTCAGTCACAAGGAAAATATTCCCAAGGACTCCCTGAAAGTTAAAATAACTGCTATTTTCAGTGTCCTAATAATGGGAGGAAGGAGGACATAGAACCCATAATTGAAGGACTGACTGAAAATTTATGTTATTTGTTGGGATTCAGGAAACATGACATAAGTAAACAAGTGCTGCTTTCTGGGCTAGATGCTCTGTGTTCAAACTCAGCTTTTAGACCTAGAATTGTCACAATTTATTTTCATTAATAGTGTCAATGATGCATAACTCATCTCCCTATCTCAAGAAGAAGGAATCATCCAGCTTGGATTTTACTTTCTGCTCCACTTCACTTCCTGGCTAAATAACATGCTGAACCTTTTAAAAATAGCCTAATAATTAAAACACATTAGCATTTCCTGACTCACCATCTAGATTTGACCTACTTCTGAATTAAACTTTGTCAGCAGGATGGTGTCCAGGATATCCTCTTGCAAAAAACCACCTGCATCATAAAAGAGAATTACTTAATCTGAGATCCTAACATGAGACAACACTTTGGGTTGCTGACTCAGTTTTCAGCATGGGGAAATGGCTTGATCATCAAAATTCTTTTAAATACATAAGAGGCAATAACACCATTTGAAGAATAATAGTTGTCTCAGGCTGTCTGAAAGGTTCAATTCTACATATGAAAACATTTCCTATGTTAGTAAAAAATTTCCCTTGTGACTTCCTGCTGACTCCAGCGTGGTGATTCTTCAACCCCATAAATAATGAAATAATTCCAGTATTCCAGTAAAGCCTTTCTTATAAAATATAACACATTCAAGCCTCCAATAAAAATGCTTCTGTGATAACAAATACTTGGTTTCAGCTTCTTAGACTTGCTGACATCCTGAAGACCACTTAGCATGCTGCTTTTGTCCACACGTCCACTCCCCAGAGAGCTTAGCAATTAAGCCAGAAGGATTTCTTAGGGTGGCCCAGCAGTATATGTGAGGTGACAGTTTCAGATGAGTTCCACTCCTCTGAAACACTTATTTAATACACAATTCTTCTGATCACAGAGAGATGACAGAGAGTGTGCTTCCTTCTGTTATTTTGTCTCAAAATTGCTGTGGGTACAGGTAGGTCACGCAGAGAAGCAAGCAAAATACAGATATGCAGTTGTAGTTCCTTTCTCTCTAACTCCTTCATAGCAAAGCTATCATGTTAGGGCTAAACCAAGAGTCTCTCCATCTTGCAGGGAAACAACACACATATCTGGAAGACACAAAGCTATCTTTGTAGGTTTTATCTTTGCAATCTGTGTAATTTTAACAACCTGACACTGCACTGAGAGTTCACATGATGACTTATTGATTTTTTACAGTGTTTTACAGAACTCATGCATGTGGTGGAATTTGACTCTCAGGGCACAAGCCCAGAGCTACAGAAATGAGTAGAGCTCTCCTCTTAAAGACCACAACAAGTTATGGATCATCCCCTGCTCCTGAGTGCCTAAATCTGAGTGATCCAGAAAGAACTCAGTTCTGATTTAGGCACTACCATTATCGTTTTCTTTCCAAAATAAGGACCAGTGTGTTGTGTTTGAGTGTTGGCACTTCCTACCTTGCTTCCCAGGCATTCCACCTTGCATGGGGCACCCACAATTTCTGGGATCAATAACACTTTGAGCAAAGGTCAAAAATCTCAGTGGATCTGCTCAGCACCCTCAAGGTTTTAGTAATTTTCCAACCACCAGTTTGTAGTGTAGCACCCATTAGCTAAAAGACAGGGGGGAAACTATTGCTTTTTTTTTTTTCCTTTACTGAATTTCTTTTTGACCACTACTGAAAAGAAGAAAAAAATTACATGCTCAGATGACTTTTGCCTACAGAAACACTGACATGGTAAAGTCTGGGGTCTGGAAAGGAGTAATGAACACCCCAGAGGCTGGAAACAAAAGGTTTTTCATCAGTGTGGCTGTTTCCTGATCTTTGCCAAGTAAGATATAAAATGACAGGATCCTTTCTTGGGAAGAATTCTTTACTTTCTTCATCTTAGCAGGGCAGGGAGAACTCAAGAGGTCTGGTTGAGGGATATACCAGTGTGGTGAAGGATGAAACCTCTGCCAAGCTTGTAACTTCATGTACAAACCACAGTCAGCTCACTTCTATTTGGGAGCAGCTGATACAGTTAAAAGGTGAAAAATGTCCCTGACTGAGGGGAGAATGTTCACTTAGAGACAAAATCACAATGTCAGTGGTCTGGCTGGCCATGTCACAGGCTCTCTGGGGTCTGGGGTCATCAAGGAGGCCACATCATCCCTCAGCATACGGTCCCCAAAGCAGTGAGAAAGACTCGTGGGAGCCCCACACCTCCACCTTAGGAGGCCCAGCTCTCCTTGGGGGGCTGTATTTTCCTATTCTTGATGGACACAGCTGATCCCTCAACTTGTTGAGCCACTGATCCCTCAAAGGGACATCGAAGCCCCTCTGCTTCCCTTTGCTAGCCCTTCCCAGCCCTGGCCTGATCTCTCACACGATCTCAACATCAACATTTGCCTCAGCTGATGCAGCAGCAAGTCAGTATGGAGCCTCTCCTTGTGTCATCTACAGAGAAGCTGCAGGATTTGGCTTGTCTCTGATCTCTACTGAAATAATGTTTGCATTAGGAACAGGAGAACCAGCATGGATGGAAGAGAGTAAAATTAATAGTATACAGAGCTGAAGGAGAGCACAGCCTAGAGAGCTGAAAGAGAGCACTCTGGTGAAACTTATGAGGAGGTCATTCAGTTCTCAGTATCTTCACCTCACTGTGAAGAGTGGTGCTGTCCATTACCTTCATACAAAAATATTAAATTATGAACTTTCAAGTTATTTGTATTCTGATCTGTGAGACTATCTTTCTGCCAAGAGCCTCTCAAGCATGTCCTAGCTGTGCAATTTACTTTGTCCACATCTAGGTATTGATTTTTCTCTCTCAGCACACATAGTTCTGTGTAACACTGAGAGACATGTGCACGCATGCTCTCCCAAATGCATCCCTTATGTCTTAGAAACTCGCACCTAAAGAAAGAGAAGAATCTAGACCCCTGACAACTAAGAGAATGCTTTGGTGCTTTTTGGTGAGTGTGTGAAGCACTGGTGACCACCCTCCCCTTCCAGTCTGAAGAAAACTTTCCCCCTGCTGCAGCAAATTCACTCTCTGCTTGCTTCATTTGCAGCTACCATCACTCTTTGCACAACTCCTCCACAGGATATCCTGAGCTGGAATGGACTCTGAAGGAACATTGAGTCCATTCACTCTTAAGTGAATGACCCAGACAGGGATTGAACCCACAAGCCACAACCTTGGCATGATTAGCAACATGCTCTTCCCAGCTAAACTAATCTCAGGGTCCAGTGTTTAAATTTCACAGAGGCAGTAACTGGGATAGGGACATCCTAGAGTGAGTAAATTTATTAGAAGATGCTTGGGTTTGTAAGAAGACCTGAAATAAGATGGAAATTATTTTCCTCAATCACATTTGTTGCTTCACAGAAATGTCAGATGAGGGCCAATGACCTAGAAGGGACTGGAAAAAAAACTTTGTTCTTTCACTCCTTGCTGCATAGTGGCAGTCAGGAATTTTCTCCCAAAATGGAGGAATGGCTGGGATTTGCCCACTGTTTTTCTGGCTTTCCTTTGTAACATGACTTGCCTTCAAAAAGAGTCATTTGGTAGAGATGGAGCCAGTCCTGCACTGCCTTCAGTCTGTTGCCCTGCCCTCTATACATCCAGAAACTTCAAACTCTACTGAGTTCAGATAGTCCACTGGAAACTCTCACACTGCTTACAAATCCAGTGCCAGCTGTCCTTGAGTTTACAGGCCACTGGAACTTGATGTGATTCTGATATTCAGAGCTGAGTTTCCATTTAGTTTATGAGCACTTGGATCCACAATTATTTGGTATCTCTGGTGTCAACACAACAAAATTGATGTGATAAAACAAAATGAAAAACCAGCAGTGCTCTGTCAAGACCAGCCTGGTTGCTGCATAATAGACATTAGTCCTCAACAAAGAGTTTTGCTTCTGTATTGCCCAGAAGACCTTGTGGCTAAGATAAAGCCCAATTTATTTAATGGTTTTCATGCCCAGAAAGAATAAAGACATCCCTTACCCACACATCAGCAATTGGACCTCTGTAAACCTTTGCTTGGAAAGGAAAATTAAAATGGATAATCATCTTTTTGTCACAAGATTTTCCTGCTTCCGTCCTTTTCTCAGGGCAGTGAGCAGCACTTTGCAGCTAGGAAATCTGTTTGGCAGGTAATCTGCCACCCATAGACCAGATGCTGCCTTGGCAAGGTTAGCTTTCCTGTTGCCATGGCAAAGCTCAGGCAGGGATGCCATGGCGTGTTGCCAAGGTAATCTGATGGCACAGGCCTTTGTTAATTGAAAGAGGGAAGCAGGCTGGTGCAGCCTGCTTTTCCCTGCCAATCAAGGCTGAACTTTGAGCAGGGCAAAGGACTAATTAACTGCCTCCACCAGCTGTTGGCTCTAGCATGCCAAATCTGACAAGTGGCCGTGGCCATGCATCCTTAACCCTTGCTGTCTATAGAGGAGAGGCAGCAGTTAATGAAACTGTTGGAACACTTGCAAATGTTGCTTTTCTTTGAAAGACCGGTAGTGAGGAAGAAAAAGTAAAGTGGTTTTGTTCCTCCTGAAGCACTGCAAACATGGTGTTTGGTTGGCTCACAACTCCCCCTTTGAACTGCTGAAGCTGTAAGGACACAGCAGCCTACCACTCATGGACAGACTCTCCAGGTGCCTTGCAGAATAAAAATGTAATGTGCACTAAAAGTTTCAAGACTGATTAGTTAAAGGGATCTGATTCAGCAGTTGCAGGGGGAAACATCTCCAATGCTGACTGTGTTTGCCTGCAGACATCTCTAGTTCTCACTGTGCTAGAAAAGCAAAGCAGTTTGTGTAGAAGGAACTGTGAAAATAAACCTTTCTGAAAGTGACTGGGAATAACTCATGAGTCCTGAGGTTTCCTGCTCTCATTTTAGGCAGACTCTTCCAGCATCCTTTGTCTTTCATAGTGTCTATCCAATGCAGATTACAAAAACTGCTCATTCTGGATATAAATCTTTTAACTTTCAGAGGAATTATTTCATTTTCAGATTAATTAATTCAATTTACTCTGATAATAGAAGAATAGTTACCCAAACAGTTTCTTAAATAACAGTCAAATTATTCCTGGCCCAATCAGTTCATTCCTTTAGCTAAACGAGGGGAAGATTTTTTGTCTCTGGGCATCTGACTTGCCTGTCTTATTGCTCAGCAGAAAGAATCAACAAGTTTCAGCCATGGATCTTACAGCTGTAATGGATAAAATCTCTAAACTAACAGCATCTTTACTCAGGGGTTAGTATTGCCAATATATGTCTACACAGAGAGAGAGAGAGAGAGAGAGAGAGAGAACGACTAAGAGCTATAGTATTCTGTTGTTTGAAATAAGTCTGTGGCTTAAAAGGCTCTGGGCAGTGTAATTTTTACTTTTATAGGCATGTCTTGGATGTGTTTGACTTTTCAAATCCTCTCTTCAGAGATCCAGAAGGGTCTGTTTATAAAATCTGCCTCTCAGACTTGTTCCTGTATGAAGTTCAGAGAGAAATTCCTACTTCTATGTATAAATGTGTCCCTGATGTTTTCTCCTTGGAATAATCTTCTTCCAATTCAAACACTTCCTTTCACAGACAAAAAGAGTGTCTCAGGCTGTGTTTCCTATATAGTCCCCTGCACACATGTGTGTGTGTGTGGTGTGTACAGAGAGAGATGCTCTGGCTGCTGTGGGAGCCTTTGCACAAAATCTGAAACATTATCTGTAAAAGCAGCAGGGGGAAATCAATGCTGATCAGTTCATTTGTCCTGCCAAGGAACTGCCTCTGTCTTTTCCTGTCCCAGGCTGCCTGCAGCAGTTGTCAAGCCTCAGAGGGACTGAGCTGACTCTTACCTTCTGCTCCCACCAGAATTAGGAAATAATGCATTAGGAATTAATGCATTTACACACCACCAGCTCTCTTGTTCTTGTTAGCCAGCTGGAAGTCTACCATGGAAACCAACAGGTTAAGGACTGAGCTGAGGTTGGGAAATACATCATACCATGGTGTCCTGTTTTCAAGAGCCTCCTAGTCACTGGTGGAACTTTGTGCTTGTTTTCTCCTTGAACTGACCAGAAACTCACCAAATACCTGCAATATATATATATACAAACAAATATATACACCACCATACATGTGAGTTTTTTCCACTTCCACACCTATTCTGTACCTGTATTTAGTGGGTTTGGGTGATACCATGAGCCCACTGAGGAAATCTACCTGAAAAGAAAGTATGGAAGGTTATTGTGCTTATTTAAGCTTTTTATGTACTACATTATTTAGAAAAAAAAAAAAGAAAAAAAAAAGAAAAAGAAACCCCCACACAAAAACAAAAACACAAAAACATAAACAAACAAACAAACAAGCAAGCAAAAAACCTCACCCAAATATTGTACCAGCTTTCTGTGTAAGGAGAACAGTTTTTTCAAGTTTTATGCCATAGTAATAAGAATATAACACTTCAAAGAGTTTCTACTAGCACTGTGATAGAATAACCACCCCCCTAATCTAGGGGGGAAGGTCCTGTTCCCATTTCTTCTCTTTGCTAGGATTAATTGAGGTCCTTAATCTTTCTGGCTCTCAAGGGATCAATCACTAGAGGAAAAATGTGAATAAATTCTCAGTCCCCAAAAATTTATTAGTACTTGGAAGAATACAAATCACACATGAAAAATCATAGCCTAGGAATATAACAATGACATATTTTGTCTACAAATTGCATAGTATGTGGCTCTGCCTTTTCAAGATGATTAGGGGGATGGAGCACTGTCACAGACATCTTTTGTGAAAAATCCTTTCTTTAGGAATTTTCCTTCTTCTGGGAAGCTGAGGCCCCAGAGAAAGAATGTAAACGCTGGTTATCTGCTGCTGTGAAATGCAACAGGTGCACCTGTGATTGGTCCATGTTGCTTGTGTACAATTAAGGGCCAACCAAAGACAAGCTTTCTCTGGGACAGAATCAGAGAGTGCTCCTTTGTTGATTGATTCCTATTCTATTCTTAGCTTAGCAGCTTCTGAAGTTTTCTCTCGATTCCTTTTAGTATAGTCTTAATGTAATATATATCATAAAATAATAAATCCAGCCTTCTGATCATGAAGTCAAGACTCTCGTCTATCTCTTCACCCCTGAGGAACCCTTGCAAGCCTGGCAGCAGAGGCTCCTCCTATGAAGAAAGACTGAGAGCATTGGGATTGCTCAGCCTGGAGAAGAGAAGGCTTTTGGGGTGACTCAATTGTGGCCTTCCAGTACCTGAAGGAAGCCTACAGGAAAGATGGAGAGAGACTTTTCACAAGGGCTTGTGGTGATAGGACAAGGGGGAGTGGCTTCAAACTGAAAGAGAGTAGCTTTCAATTAAATATTACAAAGAGGTACATTTGTGTGAGGTTGATATAGGAACAGGTTGCCCAGAAAACTTGTGGATGCCCCATCACTGGAAGTTCTCAAGGCCAGGTTGGATGGGGCTTTGAGAAATCAGATCTAATGGAAGTTGTCCCTGCTCACGGCAGAGGAGGTGGAACTAGACAATCCTAAGACCCTTCCCAAATCACTCTATGGTGGTCAAGCACAACTTGATATCAGGAGTAAATGTAAGAGCCAGGGCTTTTACACTACAAAAAAATTAATTTACATAGGGTGCACAGAAGTTAATGTGTGACATCATATTGAGGTAAGTCATGAGCTGCATTGTTATTGCTCACATGGGTGATAAAGAAATTATTAGAGCATTTTCTGCTCTTTTGGGGCTATAATAGTACAGGAGAATTTCATACATTATTTACAACTCTTCAGGGCATGGGCTTGCTATGGGTGTACGAACAGCAAAAATCAAGGAGTAGGTTAGGACTTCCACTGTCTCTGTTGAATGCATGCCCCAAGATTGAATAATTTCTCTGCACTTGCTAAGTTCTTGAATCAGTCTCCCTGTCACATAATGGTTGGCACCCAAATTTAAGGCTTCATCAACATCTTACATGTTCCCACTTGTTGCATGTACAAGGGTGTCCTTTCCCACCAGCATATTTACACATGGAATGCATCCTGTCTTTTCCAGGGTTATAAGTCAGATTTAAACTGTGCTCACTACAATTTGTTGCCCAGATGCAACCACTGTTGCTAAAAAGGTCATGCATGCACTGCAGATATTGGGAGTCCATCAGAGGCCTGTGTGGTGTTTGTGAGTAGTTAGTTGTTGTGAGTAGTTGTGAGTAGTTAGTTAAAATAATATATTTAGACACATTAGCACTTGATTCTGTGTGTTAGTGTGACCATGGTATCTGTAAAAAGGTAAAAAAATTACTCTGTTGAAGCAATTGCACCATGTATAGAGATTTTATCATAGTGTCCATATATAGACCTTCTCATAGTGTCTTCACTTTTACTTTCAGTCTTTCACAGAAAACTTTCAACCCCCTTATTCCTACCAGCCTGAATCACAGCATATATTTTATTCACACACATAAAAGGTCTTCTTAAGTGAGCCTGCTATTCCTAGTTGATATGACAATTTGTGTATGTGCAAAACTAAGAGCAGATAAACCGCTTTAGCAGAAATACAAAAAATCTTGCCACGGTCATAATACTGTAGCATTTCTTCATCTTCCTGTGAATTAATATGAATTTGAAGAATTCAAAGAAGTTTAAGAGTCCATTTAAAAAATAAAACCCCAAGCTTTTTTACTTTCTGTGCTGACTACCACTCAAGATTGCTCAGTATCTCAACAGTTCTGTTTTTATTTGGTTCTTGATGTGTATCAGTAGACAAAATGGAATGGGTGACAAACTGTTGCTGATGACACATAAGAATCAGAAGTAATGGCAGAGGAATGTTTTTAAGACCAGCCGCCTATGATAACGTTCTCTTGGATTTCAGAACTGAACATGATCCCTTTGAAATGTAATTGAACACGGGATATTCTTCTTTTAATCTTCTATTAAAAGATGTTGTGATGACAAATCATTAATCAGTTTTGTTCTGAATCAGGTAAGTTGGTCATAATACAGAAATCAGAGTAGCATTTCCTGGTTTTAGCTCCAAAATCAACATTTTGCATGGCCCTGGGCTTCAGAGTTGTGTTAAAACTCATTATTGCAGGAAGGGACCATTTATGGAAATCCCTTTGAAACAGACATCTTTTTGTAAATGCAATTTTAATCAACCAGAATAAGTAAAACAGATAGCATTGAACAAAAAAGTTCTGATACTCATTAGATTTTACCAATGAATGCTCAGCTACTACTGACGTGTTGTGTTTAATTTTTGATCTATTATTTATTTTTCCTTTTATTTGAAATTTGCTGTCAGTTATAAAAGAAAGCAGACAACTCTTATTCTCTGGAAACCTAAGTGTAACTGACCAAATGTTATACAAAGTCAGGTAGCACAAAGTGAAAACATTCTTGGAATTGACCCGTAAGTAGTGTCGTTCTCAAGTTGAACATGGTGTTGGTTTTACAATTGTGGTTTCTTTGCTTTAAAACTAGCTGGTTTCAAATGTGCTTAAAACAGGAAAACTTAGTGCAGTTGCTTCCTCCACCCAGTATGGTTAAAACCCAAACTTACAGAAGCTGTGAGGGTGTTAGAGGTGGCTGGAAAGGTAGGAGAAAGAATTGGCTCAATTTTTATTGACGGAGTAGGTTGAAAATACATCAGAAATTCCATCCCCTTCTATAATCAGCTTCAGCACTGGGTGATGTTGACAATGGAACTAGTGCTGGGAAAAAATGTCCTGATAATTCCCACCCCAAACCTCAACACTTTATTATCATTCATAGAAGAAGAACAAATTATTTCCTACAAATAAAGGTTTCTCCCTCCTCCTCACAAGCCTGGCTAATTTTAGGATGAAGAAAAGGTCTTTTGTGAGAAACAATTGCTTGTATGATGAAAGCAGAAGCTTTAGGATTCACTGGGCAGGGGAGAGGTATCTTTCAAGAAAAAATGTTATGTTGGGAAAAGGGTGAGAAAAGGGGAATGGATGTGCCAAAGTTTCTGATCATTTGCTAGAAGTCTTCAATAACAATCTATACATGAAATTTACCATCTCCATGCCAGCAAAATACTGTTTTGCTTCAGTATGTAACTGACCAAAGAATAACCAAATCTACCACTGCACGGTGTGCTGTAAGGATAATCTGTTTTTTGTGAGGTTAGAAACAAGCCTAGGCTAAGAGGGGTTTACAACAACCCCTGAATTGATTTCCAATAACAATCTACATTATATGGAAGAGCATTTTTTACCACTGCCACTCACATCTATCTACTGGGGAACTAAAAGAACATAGAAAAGACCAAATATAAGTCTGTTTTTGTGAGACACTAAATGTTTTTACAATGGAGTCCTTCTTTGGAACTTAGTGTTTAGAGCACAAGGACGGGTTTGGTTGGCTGAGTGAGTAATTCTAGTACTTCATCAGCTCAGGTAATTTGTAATACTTGTATTTCACTTTCACTCTCCAGTCAGTAGCAAGGAACATATTCACTGCTTAAAGCAAGAAGGTCTTCTGGAGACAAGCAGCTTAGCACAGCCATTCTGCAAGGGTGTGATCTTTGCCGATGTTTCCTCTGAGAGATGGAAATCCACTTTCTGTGAGACTGAGTTAGTCAGTAATCCTTGTCCGTGGAAACAAAAAAATAACTGGACCCCAGGAAAATGTAAAAAAGTGATGGTGTTGAAATAGGTAATGATTTATCTTCTTCTGAGATTAGGGTTTCAGTTTTCTTCTCTGGCCAACAGCACTCAAATAAACAAACTTCCTATTGCTTCTGAGAGCGTCAAAGTATTGTACATAAATCCTTCTCAATTTCCTTCCTGTTCCCTCCCACAAAAAATAACTTAAAACATCTCTGCTTCACAAGTTTTTCACAGAGACACTGAGCAGAGGTAAAAGAAAAAAGAAAAAGAAAAAAGTAAAAGGAAAAAAAAAGAAAGTAAAGGAGTTTCTACTTTTTGGTTATGAGGTTTTTCAGTCTTCCTGTCAGCAAAAATGTTCATTCTGTACATGAACGCTTTAATTAACTCTTCTTCCTCCTTTCTGCACTCAAAGAATCCATTTCTCAGTTCTAAGACTTACAATGACCCTCAGAGAGGGCACATTACACTTCACTTCCCCTGCTAACCATCACAGTATCCCATCACCCCTTTTATGCCTCCTTCCACACAAGAAGGACCTTTTCCTGAACATCTTTTCTGCTCATTGTTCCTTATCACATTAGCATTTACAGAAGATTTTAATTTCTTCATAAGTAGCATTCAACTAGATAGATATCAGTGGGCAGCATAAAGGCATCCTGGCATCATCTAATTCTGTCCTCAGCTCCTAACAATCAAGCGAGGTTTGGTTGATTCCTGTAACTTTGTTCTTACACTGTGAAAATATTTCTAAATTTTGCCAAGTTACACACGCACAACTGAAGACTGTGTCAGCACTGCACATGGCAATAACCTCACTCTTTGTTCAGTGAAATTGATTAAGAGAATGGCTCTGGAAATATGTAACAGCATTGATGTGCACAGGACTTGGAGGAGGATGTCTGCATGTACAAACAGAACCTGTGCAGACCTTTCTTTCTCAGGCTCCCATGGCTTTGGTGAGCAGCCTCTCAGCCATTAGAAGAAATACCCGTTTTCTTCAGGATTTCCCAGTGGACGTGGATCCCTGGATGTTTTTGCCCTCATTTTTCTGAAGGGATTTCTGAGGGCTTGTGGCTGAGTCTCCTGGTGTCTGTATGGGTTCACTGTGGAGATTTGCTTTGCAAATGTGGCATTGCAAACAACTGTGAATATTGATCCTGATGTGAACAAGTTCTGTGCAATGAATAAAAGGGGAAAGGTGAGGCTGCAAAAACAAAAATCATTTCAATTTCCCTAAAATTCATTAATGTTTTATAAGGATTGGATGACCATGTGGTTGAAAGCTAACTGGCAGCCAGTAGAATGCATGTGTATCTGACAAAGCAAATTCTTGCTTTTGCTGGTCTAGAATCAGATTAATTGCACCATGTCACATTGAGGAGCTTTGACCATTCATGAATGGATATCTCAAAAACTCATAAGACTAGATGTAAAGATGGAAAAACTTAAATGATTTCCCTGACTGTTTTCTGGTGACTATTTGAGAGTTTTGTTATATGTCCTTTGTTGGAAGTATTGATCATTCTGACCTTTTTCACTAGGTACTGAGTGACTTCAGACCAGTGCATGCCCTACAAGTCAGAACAAGCTCCATCTATAATGTGTGTGTGTAATGCAGTGAAGATGGGTTCCTTTGTTTGGGAAGTCATATGTCTAGAGTAGAAAAAAACTTCTCACTTCTTTTTGGGTCACTTTTGGCAGAAAGGAAGCCAAACCTCATGAGACTTCATGAGAAAAGAAATGAAAAACAGTGCCAATTGAGACAAATTTGATTTTCTCAGCTCCTGAATACATAATTAATCTTGTACTAGCATCCTGACATGGCAGTGCAACAGACAATTAGTTTTCAAAAAGACAATTATTTATATTCCAGGTTATCATATTAAAAAGCAGTGACTTAAATTAGGCTTCTAGATCTGTACACATAGGAACATAAATAATTAGTGACCATTTGAAAATAACTCAGTCTGTACAATAAACCAGCTTCATAGACCTGTTTTGTAGTATTTTTCTCTAGTTTTCAAGAACACCTGAAACTTTCTTAAATTCTGTTATCATCTTAGAATATGTGATTGAGATCCCAGAAAATCTCCAGCCTGAAGAGTTTACAACTCTGCCCCTCTTACTCCTGGCTATAAAATCCTCTCCTTTCATAACTTGTGACTTCTCTGAAACAATGATGTCCTCACCACCATATTTCCCCGTGACAGAAATCACTTGTTACTCATCTGATCTTTTGGTGGAAGAAAACGTTAGAAAAACACCAGAGCTATTGGTTCAGCCACAAAAGGCAGAACTGTGTGTGTACATAAAGAAACACCATTTCACACTTCCACCTGGGTGCAGAAGTGAAAGGTTTGTGGTGAGTAACTGATGCTGCCCTGGTTGTGTGACAGCTGATCATACCCAGAAAACAGGAAAATTCCCTCAATATTTCTCACACAGGTGCATAACCTAAGAAAGGAAAGGCTTTTCCACTAGCTATAATTTGAACTGTATCTCATTTTTTCCCACCCTTCTTCACACAAATTCAACAGCTCAGAAGGTGACGAGTGTTTTCAGAAATGAAAGGGTTGATACAATTGGAAATTTCTGAACTCAGCAATGTGTTAGTAAATAAGTTGACAAAGCAGATGGTTTAATGTAGTGGAAACACCATTAATGGAGGACAGACTTTTAAATAAAAAGTTATCACTGGAAATATTTCTCTCATTTCAACCTTTGACTGAAAATGCTCTAGCTGGATGTAAGTTCACATATAAGACCTTGAATCCGGCCAGCTAATTTCAGCTTGTACCCCCAGAGGTCTTCTGAAGAGCTTGTCAATTAGACCATGGTGGGCATCTTCTTGGGAGGCTTAAACTTCTTACATGGAGGCTTATACCTCCCCTTGAAGATGGGGAGTTACAGAATAAAAATAGTTTGGAAACACTGATTTAGGCTGTTTGGGAAAAGCCCAACAGAGGCTCAGACACCCTGGCTATGTTGTTATCCTCAAGAAAACCCTTCCTGCCAGTAGGACTGAATTGGAGACAAGAAAGGACTATTCACAGCCAAGGGGGAATAAAAAAAGAAAATAAAAGGTGGAAGAAAAGTGCTGTTGGTTAGTTGGCAGACTTCAGGCAGGTTTACTGGCACTGAGTACCTTTGTGTGAGCATTTGTTTAGCCAAGGAACAACTCTCAATCCTTCTTACACAACTCAGTGAGATGTAATTCCCCTAATACAAAGCCAGGAAAACCCAAAAAACACCAATGAATCAGAGAAGTATCTGACTGAGAGCAGTGCTCTGGAATTTATACTGAAATCTGGAATTTATACTAAAAGTCCAATAGTAGCTAATGTTTACAAGATGCAGGTTAGTAAAATATCCACATAAACTCCTCACTTTCTTTTTGTATCACTTACAATCGTAACTGCTGGATAAGAGAGTAAATGCTTGCATTAATTAGAGCATAGACTTAAGGGCCAGTAGTCCTGGGTTATTTTTCCAGCTCTGGCACTGATTTGCTGTTATCCAATCCTTATATCTGTATTAAAACCGCATTTACTGAAATCATTCAAGAGTGCTTAAGGCTATAGTGACTTAAGCACAGTTTAGCTGGATGGAGTGAGGCATTGTTAAAGTGAGACATTACTGCCAATAATGCTCTTTTGCAGTAAATCATAGTAGCAGTAACCTTTAAAACCAAAACTTTTGTAGTTGACTCACCAAAAGGCACACACACTTGAACGAGAGCTTCTGGGTGTGAGTCGTATCCTGCGTGACCCACCTTTCTACCCTTTCTCATCTATCGAGTCTCAAATTCAACACTCCAAAAGGTTTCTTTCTTACCTCAATTTGTTTCCAGAAGAAGATGAGTTGACCACTACAGAGTGCTTTTGAAGGTCAAAGAAGTCATTGTGTACAAAAAAAGTCTCTTTCTATTTGGTCTGGTAAAATTTGCTTCTGTAAAATCATCCAGCCAACAAATACAGATGATACTACAAACAAGACTTTTGAAAAGCTACTGTCACTTGTCTTTTTTTCATCACCATCATGAAAAATTTTCATTTTCTGAGAGTTTTGTCCCACTGGAACAAAATGACAATTTAAAACACAAATTTAAAAGCAGTTCAGTTACCATATTTATCTATAATGGCAAGACAAAGAACTCTGAGACAGCACTGAGATTTGACCAAGTAAAAAGTAAATCAAAATTGTAATTAGGTGAGATGCTGCAAGTGTAGTGCATATAGTTAATGTGCTCAGTCATTTATCACCTCTGCTCATTCCAGTTGGAAACAGGTAAAGGGTGCTAAGGCAGACAGAACTGCTCTGTTCCTCCCCACATTTCTCAGATATGCTCAAGAGCAGTGAAATATCCGTAGGCACTAAATTTAATGTTTTGCATCTCTTCAGGCTTGCTGAACACATGCACATCACATATTTATTATCTGAGGAGTAAGTCTGACATCTCTAGAACCACAATATTCAGGGGTAACACTTCTGGGAAGTGCTGTACCAAGTAGATATAAAACTGAGCTGAGCGTGTCCTGCTGAAAGACTTAATATTTTTGGACCCAGTCTGACTGGAGTTAATACACAGTGGATTTAAGTGAGACAGAAATCCTGGACTCATGTATAAATCCAGAGGGGTTTTTTAACAGAAATATAGGACATGTTCATGGAAACTATTATTGAGAGGGAGACAGAGTTTCACTTGTAATAGGAGACTGGAAGTGTTGGCTTGCTTAGTATCTCAAAATTAATGCTGAGAGGGATGTCATTCCTGACTCTTTATGCATCTCCATGAAGAGAATCGATTATTAAAGCTTTAGAAACATGTCAGCATAAGGCTGAATGAGTGGAAAACCTACCATGCATGACTCAAGGCTGGAAACTGGCTGCAAGGTTCTTGTTGTCAGGGGAGGGAGTTTCATGGAACAATGGGAATAGTGGGACTGAAAAAAAAAACTTATTGTGCTCATAGTGGCACTTGATCTGTTTGGGAGAGGGACTGGGTGCCAAAGGATGTCTGTGACAGTCAGATGAATGCAGACAATATCCTGAAATCACATAGACTGAGAGGTAAGCAGGGATTTGTGTGTGGTGGGGTTCACGTCCAACCCTAAAGGGCAGTACCACAGGGATTGGTTTAGACACAGCTTTGAGGGTGTCTGACATTTCCACAGTGGAATTCCTCTCTTCTTTTACTTGGAACCACAACATTTAATCCATACAGCTTTTGAGCTTGTGAAGTAAATCAATCAAAGAGATAACTCCAATAAGCAACAGGCTGAGCTCAAGTAGTCAGACTGTAAACATTTGACTGATTTGCATGAAGAATCTGACAGTGCAATACCAGCTCACTTTCCTTCTTTTTCTCTTTCTTTTTTTTTCTTTTTCCTTTTTTTTTTTTTTTTTTTTTTAATAATCCTTTCTAGCCAGTCTTACAGGCAAATTTGAAAACAGCGTTGTATGATTTCCAACTTTTTATCTCATGAATTGGTAGAGCTACAAATTTAGAAAAAAAATGAAAGCAAAGCTTACATGGAGATCAAACATTAAAAAACAAAACTCATGAAGTACTGTCCACTGGAAAGAAATGTAGAATGTGATTTCAGACTTGTGATCTATCCATTAAACTTTTCCTAAATTTCTTCCTGTACACAACATTTATTTTTATTTGACTGAGGGCTGTATTTCTGAAACTCATCTTGAGGGCCTTGCAGTTTAGAAATGCTGTCTCAAACTACAAAAGCAAAACCTTTCTTCCATTACCCCTCTCCTGATATTTTCCAGAGGACTTTTCCCCTGCATTTTATATAAAAAAACAACCTAGCAATGTATAAATCAGTATGGGAGAGTGTAGTTGTACAGAAAATGGATTTTAGAGGGTATTGACAATCCAACAGAAAAATGTATTTTTCTATTGAATGTTGTTTATTCCAAACCAGAATATTTCCCCTGGCTTAATCATGACACCACCATCTCCTGTTACTTTGGATTTACTCCTCTTCCCAATTTTAGAGGATATGGAGGGCAAATCCCTATTTATGATTCCCATAATTACTGAAATGTTTGTCAAAAGCATTACAACACATGATTATATCATCTCTATATGGATGACTTTGTTCTTTAACCCTTTTTTTGACCCTTTCCCTCCTGATTTAAAACAAAATATTGAGGTCAGTGCAATGATAATTAACAAACTGGCTCTTCACTTGTTGCTTCATACCCAGATCTGAGGAAGGATGGAAACATCTAGAACTTCAGAAGTATTATCTGCATTTCATTTGCCTTTTCATTCCAGAAAAATCTGCCTTGTTCTATTCAGCACTTCTTTAAAGCAGTCACTGAAATATTTAAACCTCTAAAAAAACAGATTGTAGCCTGAAGGCAAAGTTTATCCCAGGTAAACTTCGACACTGAGGTCTTGGCAGACTGTGAAAGAGGAGGACCTAACTGACCTCGTTGCTGAATTCTGGGAGCTAGCACATGGACCAGCAGCAGTCCTGCTGGAAACCATGCCAAGGCACAGAAAATAGAGACACAAGGGTTGAACCAAGCAGTGCCTGCACTGCCAATTTATAGTACAGAGGGATTGCACTTTCCTCCTGGGGTTTGCTGCTGTCCATGCTCAGAGGTGTCTCACCGATTTTACTGTTTTTAGGGTACTTTTCCAAGAGTGTGAACTTTCCAGTAGCTGGGAAAAAGATCCTGTATTGCTGTTCAAAGAATCTGAGGAGCTGGAAAAGCAAAAGTTTTATCCCTGATGGAATGAACACAGGGGTAATGAATACACCAGAGAATAAGAGCTTGTATTTCTCTAAAGAACTGGTGCCTGATTTCCACTCCCCTCCTCTCAGCCTGGAAGGCTAAAATCTATATTATATCTTCCTTCTGTAACTAGAATGATGTGGCGAATTTGACATGATTTCAAAAGTGCACTCATTCACTGTGCTGAGGATTCAGGGAATTTCTGACCATGGGCTGTTGTAATGCCATGTGTTAACTGACTAAGGGAACACACAAAATTCCTGACCTCAACCATGAAGGAAACATGCCTGATCTAAACACTGCCTATAAGCATACCTAAATACCTTGAATATGACCAAATGCCAGTGTTTTTATGAGTCAATGATATAACACTGTTTCTGAGCCCAAATAATTGCATTAGCTACTGAATATTTCTTTAATAATATATAGCTATCTTTAGTTAACAAGCATTGGTATTGCTGTCACTGCTCCATAAGAATTTTGTCATAATCCCACAACACTTGTCTTGTTCTTGATTTATACTGACCAGAAGAAATATTTTCCAAAATTACAGTCTTGAAAGTTAAAGATGGATTTTTTGTTCAGACTAGATAGTTTATCAACATATTAGTTTAATGTATTCCATAAAAATATTGAAAATTTTAGAACTAATGATAGGAAAACTAGTCACTAAATAGCCAGCCATAAGAAATCTGTCTTATAATTCTGTGTGTATTTCTCATCTCTCTCAGGAACTGGACCACAATGCTTCTGCTGATAATAAAATTAAAAAGAAGTGGTGATTTTCTAGACTACTTAAGAGTGACCTGCAGATTTTTAAGTCAGTGGACAGACTCCAGCTGACTTATACATGCTGTGGATGAGGCCCTCTATCCATTCTGCTACCAGCTGTTAGGCATCACTGACAAAAACCACTTTTCTTCTTTAAAGTTCTTCTCTCAAGAGCAATTTTGTGAGAAAATATTAAATGAGTGAGAGAATATTTTTAAAGTTAGTTTGATCTTTACTATTCAGTGTTGTAGAATAAATATTTAAAATTATGCAAAAGATGTTGCTTCAATTTACCAAAGACAGATTAAGCCAGAATAGCTCCATATCTTTTAATGAGGAATGATTTTTAGATTAAGAAATTTTGGTAGATTAAACTTATTTGGCTTTCAAGTTTATAAATTGTCACATGAGAAGACATAAATGAAACTGGAAAACATATAAATTAATAAATGAATCCTAAATCCAGTAAGGAGCTATTTGAAAGCTCTAAACACATGAATTGTGTTAAACTGGGAATTCCTCTAGAAATAGTTTTGAAATAGCTCTTACTAAGTATTTTTATCAGAAATCATGACAAAAATGTAATAGTAAGAGACTAGTAAAATTTGTTAATGACATGAAGTCTGGAAAGAGAATAAATAAGAACACTTAAAGGTGAAAAATAGAAAGAAAAAAAGAGATTACATGAAGACAATGAACTGTTTTAGTAAAATATGGAAAATCAGTTGGAAACCAGAGGCAAAAATTAATCTGGTTTTGAGCAATGTCAGGTCAGTAACAATAAAGTTTCCAATATTCACTGGAGTGAGGTTCTTGAACAGTTTTCCAAAATAAGTACGAAGTAATCGAAGGAGATTGAGGGTGGAGTTCTCTCAGTTTGTGAAGGGGATTATATGAGTTCTTACTGCCTGCAGTAACAGGAAACTGGAACAGTGTAGTGGAACCTCATAAAATCTGTTAGTTCTAGCATTTCTCTCCTTTTATTTTGCAAAAATTTATGTGCATTTTTTCCCTTTTACTCTCCAACAACTCAGTATTTTCTTAAAAACATCATGAACTCTTGCAAGACAGTGAAAGATGTAGAAAAGTACTACAGGAAATCAGTATTAAAACACACAGCATAATTTTGCTAATTTTCTAGGCTTGCCTGATTTGAAACACTAGAGTGATACTCTGGGGCTGTTTCCATTGCAGCACATGAGGTGATTATATTTGGATTTGTTTCTTGGAGAAGACCCAGAAAAGGAACTGTAATGGAAAGTCCTGCAGCCGTGATACCCCTGAGGCTCCATTAACAAGCACCATTACATCACTGCTCACTCAAAGAAGGTCAGTGCACCCTTC
Organism: Melospiza georgiana; assembly: GCF_028018845.1. Taxonomy (NCBI): domain Eukaryota; kingdom Metazoa; phylum Chordata; class Aves; order Passeriformes; family Passerellidae; genus Melospiza; species Melospiza georgiana. The sequence goes on along the minus strand of NC_080430.1, from coordinate 144,855,292 downwards.
CTTTTTCTGTAGAGTGCTGTGGGCTTGAGGAGGCTGCAGACATACACACAAACCTGTTTTGTTGGCTGTCTGGTTTTCAGAGCCCATAGACATGTGGGTGGAGAGAGTGGGCAGTATCACTCTATATCTCAAAGCAGCAAATATTTTTCCACCTGCAGATAAGTAGTTCAAACTGTGGGAGCCATTCAGGGTTAGGGTCTGCACTGAAAAATTGGTGAGAAACATGACCAAACCAACAAAATGAATGTGTAAATGGTTCTATTTGTTACCTTCTAGTAGAAAAGGATCTCAAGTCATGTTTTTAGATATATAATTAAAAAAATTAGCAAACAAATCCTCAAAACTTCCTGCTCTAATTTCAGGATTCATAGATTTCCTTTCTTTCTCTCAGTCCTGTTTTAAGATCCTCCTGCATTTAAAAGTTTTGGGATTTGTTTTGTTTTTAATTGCCATTTTCTTTCCTATATCTTCACCTGCACAAATTACTTAGGTTTTCTGTGTCAGTAGTACTGTTCTGTCCCAGGGTCTTTTAGAGTAAACTTCTAGCTGAAGAGACTGTAATTGACACAAAAAAGTCTGCCAGAGTATTCAGAAACTATTATAAATTGGAACTATCTCCATGCTTTTCAGTGAGCATTAAGGGAGCTCTGGTGATCTCAATGCAAATAGCAATAAGGTTAATTATTTCACCCATGATCAGGATGTGTGGAGGAAAAGCATTGACACCTGTAATGATGGGCACTGCTTGCCATAACTGGTAGCTGTGCTCTGCCAAGTTTGGCTGGGCACTGAGTCCATTCAGTGAAAGTTTTGGGTTTTTGGGTTTTCCCAAGCTGACTTGGGAGCACCACCCTGGAAGGATTCAGGAAGAGTTCTTAAATCCTTCCTCGAGCACCTGCCCAAACTGTTGTGTTTAACACCATGTTTCACTGCTCAAGGTCAGGCAGACTGCTTTGCTGAAGGTTTGTCTACAAGCTACAAATATTAAGCCTGTAAAAATATCATGCTATTTTAAACTCCCCAAGAGTTATTGAATCATACAATAATTTGGGTTGGAAGGGACCTTTAAAGGTCACCTAATGCAACTCCTCTGCAGTGAGCAGGGACAAGAAAAAGAAACAGCACAAAATCAGATCTCACCTGAAGAAAGCAAGTGTAATATCTTGTTTGGTTTGATTGATTTCTTGCAGATGGTTTGGTAGATTTGAATTTTCAAGAGCAGATATACAAAGATGTTTGAGAGTTATTATGAGCACAGCAGTGGTAATATGACAGTCACATTTAAGATGCAGGATGCCATCTCTGCTGAAGAAAGAAGAGAAAATTTCAAGCAGGTCAGAAACAGGTCCTGAGAGGTGGAGAAATATTAAAAATATATACCATAAGAAGGAGAATTCTCCCTTCTGTATGATAACATCCAGCCTCTTGAACCTGACAGGAGTTCTTTCTTGAGGTCTTCAACATTTAATAATAAAAAGCCATCACCAACAACAAATGATTTCACAAGCAGAAAAGATTTCAAGAAATGTGACAAAGTGTTGGACCTTTTGGAAAGAGATCATAATTTTAGCAGCCTGTTTTAGGCCTAGACAGAGACTTTCAGACATTGAGATATGATGTTATCTTAAATAATCATAGGACATTTTTCAGCCTTCATGTTTGAAATATATTCTTTATTTGGCCATATTTCTAAATATGATATAAACAACATTTCTAGGAATTATTATTTTCTTCATATTGAGAAATAAAGTGGAATCAAACTGTTTTCTAATTATACAATATGGACAGGGCTGAGAGAGGTTTTCGGCTTGTCTGGAGTTTTGTCTGAAACTGAGTAACAAAGAGGAATTTTCTTGGAAGTTCAGTGTTTGCAGGTGTTGTATGCCTGGAATTATTTCAAGAAAAACATCTGGAATTTTGTCTTCAAGAGAAACAAAGCCCTGGAAGCTGCAATGAGTTGTCCAAAATCACATAGACTCTCAGAGTAAAACCAGGAGGAAAACCCAGCCCTTCTAACCCTGTCATTACATGCATCTTGCATTTTCATTTTTACCAATCAGTCACCCAGTCAGCCAAAAGTCTTCCTGGAAAGAAACAATGACAGAAGCCAGAAGAAATGCAGAGTTTGGCTCATTTTAGCCAGCAAACAGATGTAAATAACTTATGGTTTAAAATGTATCAGTAGCTAAAGAGCTGATTTATTGCGTAAAGATCAAGATATTGGTGTCTTTTCAAACATAAGCAATACTCATTTTCCCCCAATTACTTTTATTTGACTTCTTGTTTGGACTCCTACATCTGTAAGATATCATGCCTAGTAAATCCCAGTTGCTGTTGCCCCTCTCTGATCTCTGCACAGCTGTGTACTGTGAGAGCTCTCTGGGCAGGGACCAGTCCAACCTACTGGGGGATGCTCTTGCACAAAAAGAAATGGAGCAGGTTTGAATAACAATCTTTTAAGTTTCCTGAATACACAAAGACTCTATTTTTAAAGTTGTATATCCAGTTCAGATTGAAATTACTGAAATTTCTGCTTTGAAATTTGTTGCTTTTGAACATTTCAGCTGCATTACTTATTCTTGCAATATAAATTACTTTTCAGTGTGACAGTGTTCATTTTTTCTCACTCCTCTTTTGTCATGAACAGGTTTCCTAGTTCTCATAATGTTGTTTAAAGAACTTTGCAAACAACTTCCACAAGACATCTCCACACTGTTTTTATTATCCTAGATAAAAAATGCTCTGGAAGATGCTATGTGATAGGTGATAGAAATGTAAGGGTTACTCTTCCATTCATCCCTTATTTAATGGAATTTGTTTCAAACCCACCTAGCAGGACTAGGATGCAGGTCAGATATTCAGAAGCAGTTTTACCCACTTGAGATTTTATTCCAAATCCTAAATATTTCATATTTGCAGACAGTTGGCATTAAAAAAACCCTTTTTTTTTTTTTTTGTTTGCTTGTTGTGGGGTGGGGGGATGGAGGGGACATGTGGTTTTTTTTTCTTTTAATCAATAAAAAAACAATTCACAAGGTATTTTATCCTACTGGCATCTATTGGCAATGAAATTATTAGACTTGTTCTGTCCTTCAGGGAGACCCAAACCAACAAATTTACTCAGTCTCTTTTATTTTTCCCCCAATATTTTTTTTCTTGATAGCATTTGTTCCAATTCCAGTTAAGAGGTCTTGATGTACAAAAGCAGTCACAGAATTTAAATATTTCCTGCAGAATTTAGAGGTGTTGGAGGAATCTGGATACTTGATTCTCATTGATACTGAGGAGTGTCTGAGAGTTAATAAAGGACAGAAATCACTGGGCTTATTTTGGAGGAATATTTCTACACTAAGTTGCATTGAAAATGTATAAAACCACCAAATTTTTATTAATACCTTCTGAATATAAAAAAGCTAGAAAATATTATATGTCCCAAAAATATAAGCTGGTTTACATTTGTTTATTAATTTTTTAATTGAAGTTTTTTAGAATAACTTAAGTAAAATTATAATGTCCTTAGAAATTCTCACTTTAGGAACTTAAGAACCTTTGAAAATCTCACCTTTAACACTGTCTTAGCAGATGGTGAGGGAATAAAAGCCTGCAATGCATATGCAACATTTTTAATGCTTAATAAGAAATGGACCAGTGCATTGTTGTAATACAATTATATGTACTGTACATGGGACCTAAATTCTAGGTTTGCTTTCTAAACTGACTATCATAACTTTTGGAAAACACTCTTTTTAAAAATTCTTTAGTAGTTTGGATTTATAACAACTACTCTCTGTACCACTGTGATTTAATTTTGGGTGTCATAGAGAAAAAAAATCTGGGTTAAAAAGAGGCTTTAAAAAAATCTAAGAAAGAAAATATCACCTATTACCTATGGTGAAGAATGCCACCCTGGTCAGATCTCACATCTGAGCAGGTCCCATGTGCACTGCCCACTGCATTTTAGTGAAGGACATACTTTTAAAAAAGTATTAACTGCTCTCCTCAGAGTGAATAACTTAGTGCTTGCTTCCATTGAGCAGCTGCTCCATGCTGTGCCGAGAGGACAAGAGCCTCTGTCTGGAGGCAGTGACAGCACCTGAGATGGGCAGGAGAGCAAGAACCTCTCCAGCCACAGCTGGACCTGCACTGGGAAAGCTTTCAGTGATTTTTTTAGCAAGCTGGCTGTGGGGAGAAGCAATCATTCTGCTTATGCTACAAAATAGATGCCTGCCAGTGCTTTTGTGCACACAGGCATTTTTCAGTTGTGAACAGTCTGAAATATGGAGCTCAGTCATAGTTCCAAACAAGACATTTTAAAACAGGTTTATTTATTCATTTTATTCTCTTCCCCAAACCATATAAACATTTGTGTTTGAAAATCAGAGCCCTTCTTTTTTCTTGTGCTTTCTCCTTCCAGCATCACATCAGTGACCTGATTTCCAGAGGAACAGCTCTCAAAGTCCACAGGAGGTACTCAGCATGTCTGAAAATCAAGCCATAAATAGACGTGAATCTCTCTTTCTTTTTTCCTCAAAGAACTGAACTGCCAAGTCTCAGCAAACAGCCAAAGAAACCCAGCTTGTTCACAAATGCTAATTTAAAGCTGCATGTGTGTTTGCACAGGCTGGATTGGACTGAATAAGTCTGAGTCACAATAAAAGGGAAATTTATTATTCTAAAAGGAATCTTTAAATTCTTGGAGGTTTAGGAAGGGGGAAAAAGGCTGTCATTTGAGAGATCTGCATCTGTGGTATCTGTGAGTAAGCCTGGAGCGGAAGTAAAGAGGAAATCCCCCATACTGCTTAATGAAATACTGTTGTGGGATAATCACTGCCAAAGAAACTCATCAGTTCAGACTTTGAGCATCTTTGTATGTTAAAGTGCCTGAACAGAGCAAGTGAAACATGCATTTCCTGTTTGGGGGGCCCTTTTTGCCAATATTAAGATCTGGACTGTTATTCTGTAGAATATAGTATTATTTATACTGAGGAAAGTAGGGGAGAGATCTGTATTTTATTATGTTGCCTTTCTCAATGGATTGACTTTCTGTTTGTTTTGAAGATCTTCAGAACAAGAAATTCTTTCCTAGCGCAAAAGAAGTTAATAGTTGTCATGTTCCTCTCATGTCTCTTCTTAAATCTTTGTTTCCTCAGACCAGAACACCATTAGGTGCAAAGTAGCTATGGAAAAGTGTAATGGAGGAAGAAAATTCCTGTCTTAAATTCTCATCCAAATGTACAGAAAGAAGAAAGAGAAGTCATTTTTACTAAAGGCAAAGGAAAGGATTCTTCCAAATGGAAGGCACTGTTGAGCTAAAATTAAGAGATTGGTGTTTCTCCAAGATGTCACAAGTCCAGCAAACCAGATGCCAAAACTTATTTACCTGAAAGAGGAGGGTACAGATATGTTCCAAGTCAATCTAGCTGTACTCTACTTTCATTTAGTAAATGATTCGTAAATTGTCCCAGATATTACATGAACCATTACATGGTTAATGTTAACAATTCCTCTCCTGCATATAAATCAGAATTACTCCACTGATCACAACAGGCTAAGGCATAATAAAGGAATACATTCTTCAGTGCAGGAAGAGGGTGTAGAAAATCCAAAAGGGTAATTGAATGCAACACCAGCAAGCTGGCTGATGATACCAAACTGGGAGGTGGTCCCCCTTGGAGAGGGTGATGGGAGGTTTGAGCACTGAGCAATGATTAATGGAACCAAATTTAACAAGGCCAAAAGCTATATTTTGAATCTGGGGTGCAGCAACAGTGGGCACAAGAAAGAATTGGGAGAGCAGTGGCTGAGATCAGCGCTGCAGAGAGGGATCTGAGGGTGCTGGCTGGGCAGCAGCTCTCCAAGAGCCAGCAGTGAGCCCTAACCCCATCCTGGGGTGCACCGAACCCAGCACAACCAGCCAGGAAAAAGAGAAGATTATCCCACTTTTCTCACCCTTGGGTGCCACTGAAGAAGGAGGTGAAGGTCCCTGAACGCATCCCAAGGTGGACAACAAAGCCAGTGAGAGGCCTGGAAGGATGCCCTGTGAGGAGCACCTGCGGGCTCTGGGCTTGTCTGGTTTGGAGAAGAGGAGGCTGAGGGTGACCTCGTGCTCTCTAAAGCTTCCTGAGGAGGGGAAGGGGAGAGGGAAGTGCTGAGTTCTTCTCCTTGGGGTCAAGATATCATTACCAAGAGGGTGATCAAACACTGAAACAGGGTTCCTGGAGAGATAATTGATGCTCCAAGGCTGCCAGTGTTTAAGAGGCATTTGGGTAATGTAGATAGCAATATGTTTTAACTCCTAGTCATTCCTGAAAAAGCCAGGTAGTTGGTCTAGATGATCATTGTATTTTTCTTCCAGCTTGAATTATTCTAGCCAAGTCTATTCTTTAGTTTCCATTCTCTAGCCTCATTTTTGTTTGGAATCCTTCCATCCTATATCTCTCTTTTACCATTGCAAGTTAACCTTGCTCCATAGGACCAAGAATTTCAGTCAACAGTCTCAGACACAATATCCTCTCCCTCAAACAATACCTGTCTTTTATCAAATAGGTTGGATGCATAATTTTCCAGGTATCAGAATGCCATGTTTGCCTATTCTCACCTGTTTTCTAACTACTATTCCCTCCCCAGCCCCTGCCAAATTCTCATTTGCTTCAAATCTTGTCCATGAATATCTGAGTAATCAATCTCAACAAGAGATGTGGAAGGTAATTCTGCTTCCTCTGATTCTCCCAAATATTCAACAGCTTGGTGGTGAAGGCCAGCCCAGGGTGCTGAAGTTACACATCAACATGCCTGCACACAAAAGGTCTCCTACTTTTAGTAGTTGTTGAGCTACCATGAGAGAAAGTGGGCACTGGTGTCACCCCTTTAGCAGAGTGGGGACATTGCTGGGAAGGTTATTTAACCTCAGAACAGGGGGCAGGGGCTGCAGGGGCTCAGTGTGAGTCATGAGTCACAGGAAAATGCACTGGGGACACACTCCTGTGTCATGAGTCGCAGGAAAATGCAGTGGGGACACACTCCTGGCCATTTGCTGTTGGTGACTCTGAGCAGCTCTCTGTCTGCACTTCCAGACATTTAACCCTGTTTTCCAGAGACAATACTTTCTTTCTCTCCATTAACTCTCTACTGAACAGAAACAACTGGCTGAAGTGCTCTGGATGTGCTGGGATTAATCATCTCTGGTTTAGGTGCTGTTGTTCTTGAGTTCAAAACAAGAAGAAGAAATGTTGTTATAAATGTTGCAACATAGAATCCTGTATACAGAAAACACGTAATAAAAGAGAAGGCCCCTATTCAGTATTAAAATACACCACACTAGCCCATTTCATAGATTTAATCCCTTCCTTTTGGAATCTGTAGCATGAGGAACCCTATTATTCTTCAAAACAAAAAAAAAATGCATCAGTGAATGCTTTTAAAAATACTGAAAATTATTCTTAAATAATCTGTAAACAAAATCAGTTCATGTCATAATTATTATGACAATGGGCTTTTTAAAAAGCCTCATTAAGCATTTGCACTTGGTGAGTTAATTGTTTCCTTGCTTGCAAATATCCACATACTACTATGCATTGCACATTAAATCTATTTCTCTTGCAGCAACCAGACATAAACCTTGGTGCTGTTTGGTTCACAGTAATTTTTTCAATGTTACAATTAAGGGACTACCTCAGGGTTTATTTCACTTTTGTTTTGAAAATTTCTGATAATTTGGGTTTGAATGAAAAACAAATTATGAAGAACAGGTTTGTAAAACAAATTCATTTCATGTCAAATGAAGTCAATGCAGAATTTTGTTTCACCACAGTTTGAAACTGCTTGCTATCACCAAGTTTATTCTAATCAACATTTTGTTTAAATTAAGTAAGCAAAGCATCACAATTCTGAAAATCAAATCACTTCTTTTCAATACATGGGTTTTATTGTGGAATTTGAACCAAAACAGTTCCCTAAAGTCCATGCACATTTTTCCTATATGTGAACAATCTATTCCTCCATTTTTAATGATGGAATTTTATTCACTTGATCTTAACCAAGCTTTATTTAAGCTGAAAAGCAGAACTCCCTCACAATGAATTGAGGGAGATTGAAGCCAAGATGAGTTAAAGGAAAAAATACAGACAGATACATGCACCTGATTGACTGTCTCAGGTTGTCAGTCAGATTACTCAGCATCATGCCATTATTCCACATCATACATCAGAGATGTTAAAGATCCCACTGAGTCTACTCTGGCATTCATAAAACTGATATGCTGTAAAGAGCCAGCATGGTATGGAGTTATAAATGAATACCTTTCAGGCACTACTGCTAGCAAAAATGTGCAATATTCATCAAAACTGTAAAATATTCACCTGAAATTCATTGAAGGTCAAATATAAAACTCAACTTCTATTCCCTAAACAAGCAAAACTGTTCAAGCTACATTGAAATTATAGCCAGTTTGGCATCTTATAGGCCGACTCTTTTTACCAAAAAAAAAAAAAATCAAATCAGATTCTTTGATCAGTTTGCAAGTTCAGAATTGTTTCATGAGGCTTTATTTGACCAGTACATGAGAGGAGAAAGGTGGAACATTTTAAAAAGGATTGAAATGGCTGACCTAGCTAGGAAAATACCATACTGAATAAATCTAAACCCAAAAGATTTTCCTTAATTTTGGCTCTCTTTTAGAGACTATTATCCCACTGGTTTGAAAGTGAGTTGTAATTTTAGGCTTCCAAAATTCTTTTTTCTTCATTTAGTAGAAATTAAGCCATTAGCAGGTCTTTGGCTATACATCTACATTGTTGGCCATTGTGATGGCTCCAGGGACCTGTTTATGCTGGTATTCTGTATTTAAGGCTGCTGCACACCCCTTTTGAATAAGAATGAACTGAAGATTTAAAAGTGAACGCTGTTCCCTCCAAAACAAAGAGAAGAAAATTGCAGTCTGTACCACTTATTCCAGTTGTCCTTGGACAGAAGATTGGATCTGAAAACCCAAGCCACTAAGTACAATTTTTCACTTAAGGGTTATTGTAAATGTGACCTGCTCAGCAATTATGGGGAGCTCGAGCAACTCAGAAGACCACTTGTGTTAGAAAGACAGGGAAGGAACAAGGACAATTCCTCTTGTCTTTAAGGGATGTTGATAAGCCTTTGTCATCATCTTTTGGCTTCCTACAGAAAGAACAGAGGTAGATATGATGCTACAGAAGCAATTTGTGTTGTGATGAAAGAGAGTGGTGACAGACTGGTTTGAGTAAGAACATAGAGAGACTATTTAGACAAAGAATGAAATTCCAACCAGGAATTTCTTGTAGAGAGAAAACTTGGGTCCAAAGAAGTCTTTGTAGAGTAATTTCAAGAGAAACTGATATTGAACAAATTCAGAAGAAAAGTAGTGGACACTTTTGAACAGTACTAGTGCTGAAAAAACTTATACCTTAACCACGAAACAATGATTTCTTCTCAACTCAAAGTTTTCAAATAAAGACTTCCCTTCTGAAATACTTGCTTTTATGTAGACAGATGTAAAGGAAATCAAATAATACAAAGAAATCAGATTACTAGATTAATAGTCTTATCTCCTGAGAGACTTGTAGGAAGTCAGTGGCCAGATTTTTGATAACATTACATGGGAAATGTATTTACTGTGTTATTTTGCTTAAAACTAGATACCTAGAGTTTCACCAGCCATGAACAACTTTAATATATAACTTTTATGAATTTTTTCTCCAATAATTACATTCCTTGATCTCACTTGAGGCCTTGGAGCAATCTTGTGCTATGGACAATGACTTTGCTAGAGTGAATGCAAGAAAGGCCCACTGTGGATATATGGAATACTACATGGGAAACCAAGAACATGGTTTGAGAAACCCTAAATGGGATTTTCATGATCTTATCATTATCACACTTGCATAGCAGATGTACAGTTTGATCTGATAATTGGGTTTGTATTTGCAGTAACACCATGCAAACTATTCCTGTGTATGAAGCACTAGATATTGAAGAAAAAAGGCATAAAAACAGATCAAACTTTGATGCTTGGAGGTACCAAGTAAGACTTGGTTTCACTTGCATTTAAAAAGTTTCAGTTCTTTTGATACCAAACCTCAAAGCAAGAGACCAGGGTACTAATCTTCTGGTGTCCATGTGCTTTTTTACTTGTAAATGTCACCAGTCATTTCCTTAAAAGTCCTGCAAGCAGCTACAGATCAAACATCAGGATCAGCACTGGCCTGTGGGGACCTTTCAGTGCTCGGGTAGCATGTAGACAATCAATGCTTATAGTTATTAGCACTCAGAATAATGGGTGCTAGAAATCTTTGAACCAAAAGGAGTTTGCAGTGACTTAATTATCATTTAAGTTTATTGTTGACATTAATAACTGGAAATTAAAAAAGATTACAAATCTTCATTCAGCCTTTTGGGGAGAACAAATGTTATAAGATTTAAGCATCAATATTAAGTCTCATTAATTAAGTATCAATATTGGGTAAAAAACCTGTAGTTCTTAATCTGCACAGATGTCCTTTCTTCTTGTAATTCTGGTCTTCAATTCCTGTAGCCATGAATTTCTGTAGCCACAAAACCTCGTGGAAACGAAGGTCCTGAGCTTTTGCAAATTCCATTTTTTACTCTTATCCAATCAATCGCTTCCATGTCCAATAAGAATTGAACCTCATTTTTATATTCATCAAAATTACCTCAAATCCTTTCTTAATAACCTTATCTTGCCATACCTATGGTTCTGGGTGCTGTGCAGTTCACATCAGAATATTATACAATTATTCACTTGTCCCAAAAGCTGGGAGGTTGCAGACACTTGGTGTATTTGCTCTTTTCTTACTTTTCTCTATAGTTCCTTGCATGGGCATTGCTAGCAGGGGTCAATGGGCTAGATGGACACTTGGTATGACCTAGAGCAGATGCAGAATCATAGAATAATTTAGCTTGTAAAAGACCTCTAAGAACATTAGTAATGTCCTAAACTGAATTACATGCAGTCCTGCAAAGAGCTGTGAACCAATTAATTTCACATTTGTGGGGAGAAGGGTGTGAAAAGCAAAATTCTGAATATGCCAGAGTCATTCTTTGAAAAGTTATGAGACCAGAATCAGTCCCACAGATGGAGAGGATGCAAAACACAGAAATTTAGAAACTCTTGTGGTCATGAAAGACCACCATTGTATTTGTGCATGACCTATAAGCTCCGGGGCCATGTGTGAAGTGAAACACGCAAGATGTTACTTTAAAGAGAATATTTACTGCAGGTTTGGCAGCTCCTGCTGAATGCTAGAATATGTGACCTCTTGATAATTCGTAGTGCAATTTTTCAAAGAAAGCAGGAAATAGAGGCTTACAGCAGAAAAAAAAAAAAGGAAAGAGAAAGAAAAAATCCACTCTTGCTTGAAAGCAGTCTCTATATATAATGTTCCAGAAAACCCTAACTGAACCACTTACTTTAACCATATTTGTTGTTAATTTAATTATAATGTAGAGTCTCTTGAAAGAAAGAGAAACATGGAAATAAATACAGGCTGGAAGAGAAAACCTCTGTGTTCTCATTCTAACTCATTCTTCATGTAAGTCTAGTTTTACAATGATGCAGAGGAAGTAATTAAAGAACTTCTACTTCCCTGTCTGTAAACTGGGCATAAAAATATTTTCTTTTTTTACTCACAGTGGTGCTTTGAGGCTTTTACCCTTGGAAAAACTTCACTGTTACTAGTGGGATTCCATGGGAAGAAATTGAAGAAGTGTGGAGTAGAAGCATTAAGAAATTTAAATGTGTGGTTGGTCACACCTGTGCTGCAAGCCATGTGTCAGAAGCCATGGAAAACAGGCCCTGCACTGCAGTGCTGAGGAGAGCAGGACAAGCAGCTGAGCAGCAAAACAGGAGGAAATTGTACCAGCCCCCACCCTCCCCATAACCTGTCTTCCATGGAATGGATGTGTCTTGCACTGTCCAGCCCAGAAATATAAAGAACTAAAAGGCAACTGTGGAGTCATCACATTCAGACTCTAATTAACAGTGACATGAAAGCTTATTGTTTCTTCCAAGAGATGAGTTATAGGTAAGGAGAGAACTACTTGACATCTATGTAGATGTCTACATCTGAATTAGGCCAGTCTCTCTTAATTTAGGCAGGATTATCCTTATTTATACCAGAATATTTGGCTTTCATTATTTATTATGGCCATCTTTTTTCTTCTTTTTTTCTTTTTGTTTCCACTTCAGCACTGCCAGTTAAAATCAAAACCAAACAGATCTCTGCAAAAATGGGTCACAAGTCTTTGTGCAAAGCCAGGAAGTTGGCCCTTGGCAGCATGTTCCCATTGTGTCCAATTCCTCCACAACATTCTGCTCCCTGCTGCATCCACTCTACTGCCTCCACGGACACTAGGATGTCTTTCCTGCAGGACACAGAAGTTCGCTGTTTTAAGTGCTCATCTCAGTATTTTCTGTGTTATTGTGATCCACTGATGAGTACCTGAAGATGAGAGATATGTCAAAGCATACTTAGGAGTTGTTACATTCTGTTGATTTTGACTTAGCACCTAAGGCAAGGATGAGCCAATCCACAATATTAGAGCTTTCACATCTCTTCCTGGGAGCTGTGGGAAGGGAGTTTTGCTGCAGGCACACTCATCCAGGTTGCTATTGCAGTGATGCTATGACTACTTGCAGAGATTTCAGAGATTTTGGAACAGCTCACTGAGACTCCTGCAACATCTTGCTCAGCCTTTGTTCTCTGTTGGTGCAGGTGTTAAAGGGTTGTGCTAAGAACAGCATTCTGTGGTGCAGAATGAGTACAAGGGGTGGAGTCCAAGTTTCACCTGTGGATAAATCATAGTAGAGGAGATGTTGGGGCTGCCTTTTTCACTCTTTTCCACTGCACCATAGTGACCACTAGAGTTTGCTGTATTAACGTTCGAGTGAACTAATCCAAAAGATCTGAAACAGCCCTACAAACAATTACCAAAGAAAGCATGAATTCCCTTACCACAAGCTGCAGAAACTACAATGCCCTTCTCCAGCTGTTGAGATGAACTCAACTAGAAATGTAGGGGGAACTGCAGGAAGTGTATGATTAAGCAAATGGCACTATTTTCTCTCTGTTGGTACTCTGCCAATGTTCTAGCAGAGTGCTAAGGGACACTGTGCTATTTTCAGATTAAGCGAGAAATCAAGGTCCTGACTGCTGGTCATTTTAGCTAATTAAAGATCCCTTGGCATTTATTTGCAGAAGGAGGGATATTAGCTTTGATGAGCTGGCAAAACTCCAGCTAAGAGAAGAAAATGAGGCAGAACAGGTTTTCCCTGAAGTTCTGAAGAGTGAAACATCCATTTTCTTCTTTCACTCTTCAGAGAGTAGCATAGAAAATTAAATATTATAGCAAAAATTAATTTGGGGATTTTGATCCAAAGTGGGACACTAATTTGGGCAAGTAGATTTATTTCTGGATGAGTCTCCAATGCAGTTACAATATTTTGACATTTGAGACTTCCTAGTGAGATCCATATATTCCCCCTGACAGAGGTACTGGACAGATTGTTCTCACCTCTGCTCATACCCTTGGTTCAGCTGGACACAGTCTTAGTGGTGGCATCAGCAGGGAGAACTCTGACAGAGCAGAGAATCTTTTGTAATTTTCAGTGACTACTGCCACCACAGTCCCAAGGAACAAGACACAAGGAAGATTAGTTCTAAAGAAGTTTGCCCCACCTTGCAGCTCTGGTAATGGGTGTCCTTGTTCACTGTTGGGATTGGAGCCTGCTCTGTCAAGACAGGGAACTGTTTCCCCTGATCTTAAACAAGATTTCAGCTTGTGGAAAGTGATTATTTTCAAACACTCATGATTTGGCTATGTTTTTTACACAGACAGCAAAAGATTCTGCATAGCAAGCCCACCCTTTGCCAAAATTCTATTCCCTACTTTGAAGCCTGTAAGGCCCAAAGCCTCCCTTCAAAATAGCTTCCCAGCAAAACCATTCTAGGGTGAAGAAAAAAGCATTGTCCCCACCCTCATACCTCACAAACCTCCTCCACATCACATTTTCAAAGAATCCAAAAGAAAATAAAAACCAAACAAAATTATCCACAAAGACTAAACAATTTTAGTCCAAGCAACTACTGTTTAACAAAGTGATAAGCAAGTGAAAAATGTAGCCAAGCACACCAAGCCAACTTATCTTCTACTAGTTACTTGAAACAGCAATAATATTTACCAGGCTGATGATACAGGAACAAAAGGAGAGCCTGAGATAATAGGCATATACAATTATAATATTGCCTCTTTTAACATCCCGTCCATCTGTTTCAATTACTCACTGCTGCTGTCCCCACTGAGGTCATAACCCAGTTCACTCATGGTGAGGTAAACAGAGTTTAATGGGACTAGTTGTAATGAGTGGGTTACAAGATGCCCTTTACTGAATCACAGTCAGGAGTAAAATTCCAAATATTCATAGGTTCATTTTCCAAGCCTGAGATCTCCAGTCAAAGGTCTCCTGCATAGTCTTGATTTTCATAGAAAATCAGCTTTCTAAGTGCCTAATTATTTTTGGAATAGAGCCTAAGTCATCTAGCAATAGTGTTTTGAAATTGTGACTTTCCGTCTAGTTATCTTTGCAGAGCCACACACTTAGGGAATTCATAAACAATAAAACCCAGCCATTGTTTTTCCTGAACTGAGCCCCAACCCAATAGATGCAGCTATTAAGAAATTAGTTAAACGAGAAACAAACACTTTAGGAATTGCCTGAACAAGCTAAAAATAAGAATACGTAACATGATGCAGAAATAAAATATTCTGCCAAAAATATTGAACAACAGGGATCAGAGGCAGCTTGAGAATTTCAGGGCCAGCCAAAGAAACAAAGATTTTCAGGAGTGACAATTCAACTTAATCAAATGCTCTCAATTGTGACAATTCAGAAAGGCTGGCTGAAGAGGCCATAGGGAGAATTAACTAGGTGGTATATTGGGAAAATGAGGAAAGGAGCAAATGCATTTCTCAACTTTAGGTGACTGGGAGGATGCTCTATTATTTTTCCTGGTGTTCCTGAAGCATCAGAGGAATTCAACTGCTCAGCTATTTTCATCAGCATCACTCTAAGACTTTGATCATGCTTTGTCAAGACATCAGGAACTGTTCTGAGTTTATAGTATCTCGTCTTCTCATCCCCACATATCTCATATCCCATGCAAATATAGTTTCTTTAATGCCTATACCTTCTAAATTATAAAGTTGTAAAGTCAATGAACCTTTAATTATTAGTCCCTTCTTTACCCAGTAAGCGAATATTAGGTGTGCCCTTTAAAGTCAACAAGCAGTAAGACAATGCCTTTCTGTCCAAATTTTTGGCAAATATCCTTGAACACTTCCTAAACTCTAAAGCACATGATATTTTATGCGCAGCTTCAAGTCCAAGACCATATCAGACAGTACTGTGCTTTAGAGTTGAGGCCACAACCTCCCCCAGATGATGACTGCTGCTGTTCCCAAAAACAAAACAAAAGTGGTTGCAGATGGCTTTCCTTGGTCTAACCATTCTGCAGAAGTGATACTCTTCTTCAAGGGCAGTGATCTTTCTGCTCTTCTCCAGCTCTCACTTGCAAACTGCAAGCAGCCCTTTAGTAATTTCCACATACAAACTCTGGGACCAATGAGAGGTTTCAGTCTATTGTGTCAAAGTGCAACCCTTAAAAGGAGAGTTTCATTACATTTCAAGATAATGCAGAAGAATCTCTTCTTTCTAATAAGTCTGCCTGAGCACTTGTGTGATGCTTCTGAAATTGCTGTTTCTGCATGTCTTTTAGCACTGTTGGAAGTTTCACCTCATAGGAAACCCTTCAAGAGCAGTAACTCTTCTGGCTGCTTGCACAGTTGTGGTGGGAATTGTGTAACCATAGGCACAAACAGGAAGGTATTCTTAAAGAGATTGGCAAGAGGTGTTCACAGGCACCAAATTATGTAGCCAAGCAGGGCTGAAAGTATTATGTTAAAAGTTTAGAGTGAAAAGCCTAAACTAAAAAAAAAAAAAAAAAAAAAAAAAGCTGTTTTCCTGTGCTGATTTAATGCAAACCTCAAATACAACTTTAAAAGAAGAAGGTCTTTCCAGACATGGTGCACAGATCTTAGATAAAAAACCCACAGAGTGTTAAATTTCTAAGAAAAATAGCCTATTTATGGACACACTGTCCTGTGTGATCCCCTAAACCCACGGCAGCCTATATTTATCAGATTTTCAACACCATTTTTGTGTGCATTGCATGAACAGTCTTCAATCAGTAAGGCAGAGGCTGTTGAATGGCTGGTTTAGGCTACAACTTTTTAGGAGTTTGTGGGTAAGCAGCAGCAATAACAAACACTACAACAGCATTTCTGAATCACTTAACCCAGAGCCTAGTGCTGGGGAAGGCACAAAGTGGCATTTAAATTGCCACTATCCCATACTGCATTTACACCAAAACCATTTAAAATGATCCCAAAAACCATCCTCCTACTGAGCACTCTGAGCAAGGGATATGTACAGCTGTTGTATTGCCTGTGCTTGGGGATATGACATGAGTCTCAGCCTCTCACTTGGGGCATCCTGAGCTGGAAGAAGACCAGGATGCTCCACTGGCACTGCCAAGGTTCAGTTTCCTGTAGGGTAAAAGGCAGTGCAATCACAACAGAGTTCTTCACTGAACTATGAGCTCGGGCATAGATATTTTCCCTGGCATCCCATGGATTATGATGCTTTACAGTGGGTAGAAGATGAAGGAAATGGAGGGGTGTGCATCTCACAGATTTAAATGCACCATAAATTCACCTTACTATAAAGGGCAGTGAGAGGATCACACCAACCTACAAAGACAAGCGTTATCTTTTCCTATTTATCACCACATTTACTGTCTCTCACATCAGTCACAGCCATTTCTCTACAGGCTGCACAATGTACCTATGACTATATCACACTCACCTACACACCAAACACCTCCTACAGGAGTACCAAATATTACATTGGAGTAACAAAATAGGACTGTGTCTGTGGATGAATTCATCAGGCTTTGCTAATATTCTGGCATTTATAACACAAATAATTTATGCTTTTCTCAAGTATTTATTGTTAACTGCTGGTGAGAGTTTACTTTCTGGAACATCAGAAGACAAGATCAGAGCCAACTCAGAAATATTATTCCTAGTCTTGCCCTGCTAGACTGAAGAGTCTGTGCAATATCCTGTATGTAAACGTGTGTGCACGCCTGAATATGTGTGTACCAGAAAGTGCTTTAAAATCCTATTCTGGCATGTGATAGAGAGACGTATAAAATAATTTCCATTTCTTCTGGAAAGTCTTGAGAAATATTTTTCACAGATTACCCTCAAGTTTGGGCAGATATAGTTTTCAATTTGTTCTGCAAAATACCTTTTTGCTTTTTACAAGCTTCTTGGTGGCTGTGGACCCACAGATACATTGTCTAGACGGGTAAATTCCATGGCTGGGTGCAGCTGGCATAGAGGTGCTCTCATTCTTAAGGATCCCAAGCACATCATAAACTGTTCACAGAGCTCACACCCTGCCTATCATTTAAATACAGCCACTGCTGCAGTGGAATTCAGCAGCTGCTTAATGGTTCATAGATGGCTCTTGTTCCCAATTAGGCCAGTAGCAATCTTTCTGCTGCTTTCAGTGAGAAGGTTCTCGTGTGCTAAGCCAGGCATGCGCTTAAGTACCTTGTTAAATCACAGTCTCAAGGCTTAAACTTTCTCATATAGTATTCATACTGGCTTCACTGGATGCAAATCTGAGCCTTCAGGGTGGAAATAAGTAGGAAGAACAAATGAAAAGACAGAATTTTAGGTAGAAGGAAAATAGGGTGAAGGTGGAGTACACACAAATGGTAAAACAGATGATCCAGATGTTCCCTGTGTGCTCTAGCTGAGCACTTGAGACATCAAAAAGGGGCCAGTTTCATTCTTAGAGCAGTTTCTAGTCTCATAGAGGGGAATACTTAGAGAGGTAAGTAAAGAATGACTGTTAAACATGAGCTAATGAAAGCACTTTGGAAACTCTCTCTAAACTGATGTGAATGTCCATTGCAGTAAGAAGCATTTTCTGATTTTCCAGTGGAAAGTGTCCCTGCCCATGACAGGGGGTTGGAACAAGATGATTTTTAAGGTCCCTTCCAACCCAAACCATTCCATGATTCCACGATTCTACAGCCTAGTTCTCTTGGTCTCCTGCAATAGTAACTCTCCATGATTTCAGTACCAGGCATGAGCATACAGAGAGTAAGTCTCAATTACTCAGTCAATAAGCAAGTTTTAGGTATGTTTTCACCTATACAGTCTTCCCCTGTTTGATCAACTGCACACTGTACTTCCTTCTCACTTATTTGCTGACAGAGAGAAGATACAATTGCAAAGTTGCCATTTATTTCAGCAACAGGGGCCTTTGATAACCAATTGCCCGGAAAACCCACTATTTCTAACTCCCTCTGTATTTCCCCCTCCCTCTCAATGCCTATTTTTTTTATTATTATTTTTTGTGAATGACTTGAGTAGACAGGCTGCAGAATCTCACAGATATAGCACTTAGTTCAATAGACATGATTTAAAAATACTGGGGATTTTTTCTTCCTGTATGACTGCAGAAATTTTTGTAATCCCTTTCACACAAAAAGTAGAACTTCCTGTCAACTGTGAAAAACCAGCTGCTTTTCAAAACAGTTTGATTACTCATCTTTCTCAAAACCTTTTGCCACATGAATATCTTAAACAGATAAACACAATTAATTGATGTGAAATTAAGATGTTACAGTATGAATTAGTGATTCATACAGACTAATGGGAAATTTACTCATGCTCGTCACCAACAGAATATGCCTCAAATTAAAAACTATCTAGTTAGAGACTGGCATTCATGTAGTTTTTACAGCATCTAGAAGAGGGCTTAAGCTGGTTTCATACCTTTATATGCAGCTAAAAATAACAGAGTTTAATCAGGAAACATTGGAAATACTTGTAGATGTTTAATTTATGACCACATCATTGTGAAATTTTAAATGTGGAAGCAAAAAAAACAAAGAAATTGCCTTAGGAAGTTCACAGTACTTTAAATGAGAGAAACCATTTGAGTAACATTTTGACGGGTTTAGGACAAATTATTTTGGTCTGGAAATTTTCTAAAGGATGTTTTAAGAAATTATTAACCTCAGATACTGGAAAAGCTGGAACTTTTGCTGCAACATGATTTGATTTTATTAAACTTGCCCTTCAGAGAAGGACTCAGTTGAAGAAAATACCTTGTATTGAGGTGTCTGCATGCCAGCCAGGGATGAAATGTATTACAGCTACTGAAGACTCAGAATTTTATTTAATTTCTTCACATAGTTTCTTAGTTAAGTATCAAGTTGGACTCCCAGGTACCACTTTGTGGTTCCATGCCATCTCAAGGAGATCATAGACCTGCTTGAGTGGGTTCAGAGGAGGACAATAAAGTTGATGAGAAGCTGGAGCACCTCTGCTTCGAGCACAGACTGAGAGAGATGGGGTCATTCAGACTAGAGAAGTGAAGGCTCCAGAGACCTTATAGTAACCATCCAGTACTAGAAAGAGGTGGGAAGGGAATTTTTATCAGGAAGTGTGGTAGTAGAACTAGGAGTAAGAGTTTTAAATTGAAATAATATGGAGCGTAAAATTAGATGAGACATTAGGAGAAATTCTTTACTGTGAGAGCGGCAAGGCACTGGAACAGGTTGCCCAGAGACACGGTGGGTGCCCCATCCCTGGAAGAGTTTATGGCCAGGTTGGATGGGGCTCTGAGCAACCTGGCCTAGTGAAGTGCCCCTGCTCGTGGCTGGAACTGGCTGATCTTTGAGGTCCCTTCCAACACAAACCACTCTACAGCTCTGTGATGGGTTTCTAGAGGCATCAGGGGGGCTGTGTTTTCAGCCACATTGCACTGCACTTAACTGCACTGCAAAGACTCCCTGCAAAATGTTTCCACAGTGCTGCTTTTACATTTTTCCCTGTAAAAGGAGGTATCTCTGGGGATTGGTGAAGATTGCACTTATGAGGAGGACACGGTGAGTCAGATCAGTCACGAAAGATTTCCAGCTGCTCAGTACAAACTCCCTGAATATCACTGATCCTTGTGAATATTTTAAAATAGCATGCAAAGAATAAGTAAATGTTTTTAAAATTTATGAAAGAGTAACAGAAATCACTAGGATATATTGTCTTTTTCTTGTGTGTATCAGTCATTCCAGGCAGTGATTACTTTGAAACATCATTTGTCATCACAAGTCAGATAGGAACTTTCCAGCACTGCCCAATTGTTGTGAATATCTTCATTCTTTCTCTCTTGCTCTATACCTGCCCAGCTACATCACATGGTCAGGAAGAACAGGAACAAAAAATTAATAAATGTATTGACAAACTTCAGAAGATATTTTCCCTGTGTACTGCCAGCAGAAGTTTGAAATTATCTGTAACTTTGAGGAGAAGGAGAAAACATCACAACCAAATAACAAGTCTCTTTCATTATTTCATGCTAACAATCTTGTTTGATTTTTATTTTTCTACAAACTTCTGAATCCTAAATTTTCATATGCATTTTAAAATTGAAAAAGGTAATCTAAAAAGACAGGATGATATGTACTTTAGTAGATGCTTTACTGTGACCCAAGGAGTGTGGGTCATTTCACTGTTCTTTCCTGAAATAAACATTTTGCCCACACAGACACAGTCATTTGTCACGAGACTTTTAGGTGCCTGAACAAGGTGTGAGAAAAAACCCTACCTGGACTATCCTAAATTTGGTAAAAACTTCTCACATTACTTATACTAAGATAAAGGCAAGGCATCATATTCAGCATAACTACCTTAACCAGTTCTATTTTATTCACACCTTCTTTCTTTCTTCTTATAATATTTTCTGGTTATCAAATATTTCAACATTTCAATTCATTGCCTGTGAAGGTGTGGAAAGACCAGAGGAGGGCAGGCAGAGTCTGGAAAGGAAAAAAGCAGAAGCTAGAAAGAGACGTTTAAAATATGTCAAAGAAATCAATAATCCAGCTGAAAGAAGAGAGCTTTTGTAGCAAATCAGGGAATTCACCTTGGCTTTTCACACAGAAAGAATCCTGAAGCTGAATGCTGCCTCTTCTTACAGCTGTGTTCAATTAACAAACATGAGGCAAGGTGACAGCCAAGTTCTTCACTTCTTCACCTAATCTTCCTTCTCCTTGGATTCTTATTCTAGAAATATCTAAAAGTTGCCTCTGTGGATTGATTTCTCATTTTAAGGACACAAAGTTTCTGGTTATTTATTACACTGCTGTGGCAGATACTTCAAAGAATGAATCAGGCACAGACAGCTCTTCTTTCTCATTTGACACATGACAAGACAAGTAGTGGACAAAGAGATCTCTGCGGGAAAGTAAGGTGGGAGGGATCACTGGGAAACTGAGACCATAAATGCTTCTGGTCTTTGCATAACTCCAAGGAAAGAAGGGAGAAGAAACCCTTCCCTCTTTTCTGGCATGTTTTGAACAGCCTAGGACAAGTAGGTAGAATGCCTTTCTTCTGAGGAATAAAGAGATATTTCTCAGGATGGGTTTCAGAGGGCACATGGTGAGAGGTGAGCAGAGACAACATCTGTTCATCAACCTCTGGACTTAGAGTTTGCTTAACTGAGATGTAAGGAAGGCAGTCACAGGTCTCTTGTCCTTTGGAGAACAAAATACAGGACATAGACTGCAGGAAGGTTGGAGGTTGAATCACCAAGACTCTCTCTAGAGGTAGTGCCACTTTCTGTCTAAAGGGGCCATAATCCCTCGAACTGCAGCTAAACCCAGAGGTCTCACCTAAGGTTCATGACTTTCTTGTGGTAGAAGCTCCTGTGCTATTCAATACTAGGAGAAAATCTAAAAGTGGCAATGGAAAAAAAATGTGACTCTTGGGACATAAGGCTAGTATCAACAGGGGAACAGATGTTTAGTCTTTTGATATCCAAAACCAGAATAGGTTCCAGAAGGAGATTGAAAAGAAGACAAGCTGTAGAGTTTCTTGTGTGATGAAAGCAAAAATACTTATGATTCTTTACTGTTGACAGGAACTAATGAATTAGTTTCCAAAGTCAAGAAACAAGCAAAAAGTTGATAAACCAGAATGAGTAGGAATGCTCACATATTTACTATGTTTTGCTTGCTCCAGATCAATGTTAAGAACACATTCAAAAATAGCATTTTACTCTAAAAGGCACACTTTTTACTCATACTTTCTTTTTCTGGCTGAAGGCTCAGATAAAGTCTACAAGCAAGATTTGAAAATTTTGTAGAGCTATGCTAACGTTAGTAGGTAACTGAGGAATGTCTTGTGATAAAAAGCACAAAATGCTGAAGGGAAGACTCAGAACCAGGGTTCACCTGTATCCTGCATAGCTGGAGACGAAGTTTACTATTTTTGCATCTGTTCAGAATTCGGTCTTAAGTCAGGATAAAATAAACCCAAGCTGCTAATAGTTGATGAGATCACTGTGAAGACATCAAAACATTCAGGTCTATGTAAGCTTCATCTCTGCAGGAAGGGGGACAATTATTACAACCCAAGTGAATTTCATCTCCATTGGGTGTAGCCATGTTGCACGCCTGGTGTGCACAAATCATTTAGATCATTGTCTCTATACATTAAGAGGGAAAAATAAGCAGCTCCACAGGGGGGTTAATCCTTCTGTGGTACAAACCTGTGCCCTGTGGGGATGAGACACCCTCTCCACAGATGGGGAAACTGAGTTGGTGTACATGCATTACTTTTAACCCTACCAAAACACGTGGAGGAAATCCCACCAATTGTTTTTCCTAATTAACTACAGTTGAATATTATCAGTCATCTTCCAGATACAACTGGAAAATACTGCCCATATACTGCCCAATTTCTAGACCACCTGGCATGTACAAAACATCAAACATTGTCTTTAAATATGGATCATCCATTTTCCCATTAAGACACCTGAATTACATCCTTTTAAAAGAAAGTATAAGCATTCAGCTAGAAGCACTTGAGTTTATTCCTTCAGAAATGAGAGATTAGCAGCATCAGACTAATAACTATGCACAAAACCAATCATCTGAAAGATGCCATGGCAGAAAACTGTGACAGGAGCTGGATTATACAGTCATAAAAACTTGAGAGATTTGTCAAGGGAATGTATAAACCCAGAGTTGTTCCTATTTCTGTTCAATTTAATTTCTTAAGTATGTCTGTTTTTCTTTCTAACATATGATTCTGTCTCATTAAAAAAATAGGGAAAGAAGCATTTTATTTTCTCTCTTTCTCCATATGCATATTAATAGACCAACACTCTAATACATGAGTCTCATTTTCTGTAGCTAGCTGTTGAATTTTCACATATATTGCTAATAGAGGTGGCAACGCTGCCTAAATTTGAAGTTACCCAACACTCCTAATAAATTTTTATTTTCAGTGGCTTAAAATTCTGTCAAACTGTAAGCACTCAGGCTAAAATTTTCCAGACTTGTTATCTGTCTCAGACTGAATTTTTAAAGACACTGTCTCTCAAAACACCTCATCCATTTTTCACAAAGACACTCAGGTAACAGTGGTTGCCCATTTCAGACAAATAAAACAACTGTTTTTTGGGGTAACTCTGAATATGTGTTTTTGTGTGGTAGAGACTCAAAATGTAACAGGTGGGAAGTGAAGTCAGGACTAAGGATACTTTGCATGCCATTTCTGTCGCTTAGTTGTAGCCTTTTGAAAGGCCCCTGAGTTTGTCCATGCTCAGACAAGAGCTGAGGCAGTTGGCAGCTGCATGCTTAGAAATTCCTTCCGCACTGGTTGTGTTTTCCTGCCTGCTGCCAGCTCTCAAGGCCAGGAAGTGCCTCTTTCTTTCTCACTCTTTGTGTGAACTCAGTGTTTCCTCTGCTGATGGCTAGGCCCAGGTTCTCTGAAGGAGGATACAGCCCAGTGTTATCCAAGAAAATTCAGCTCACCAAGAGTTTGGAAGTCAGGTGCGGCATTGTATAGTAGGACAGGTAGCACTTGGACAAATTGGAGCAGATGTATCTGAAGCTTCACAGTTCTCAAACCCCTCAGCAAACATTTTGTGCAACTCCACTGGGAAAATGTGTATTTTTGTATCTGCTAGTGCCATTCAGCAGAAAGTATGAGAACATCACCCAGGAGTCACCAAACTAACTCCGGAGACAAGAGGTCCCTGCAGCGGATGCAAAGGTTGCTGGGGCTGAAAGGGCACCTGTGCATGTCACTCAGTTACTACCTGATGGAAGCTTTGTTTTGTTTTTCTCCTTTTTCCTTTATTAGAACCCTAGGAAATTAGCTTCTTTCTCCTTCATGCACAGACACCCTTTTGAAAGAACCCTGACATTTCAAAGTCATGCACTCAAAACTTAGAAATAGCAAGTGAGAAATGCAATGCAGTTAAGTGCATATCATAAAACAAGGGCTTTAACATAAAATTTTAACCACCTTGCTTCAAAATAAATATGTTGCAAGGTATGTGCACATATACAATGGACAAATTAGACTCTTAACCAAGTCTCTCTTAAATTTCTTTTGAATGGTTTCAGGCTCTTTCTTTCCCATTTCCTGCTCAACCACAAAATTTGGCTAAATGACTTTCTTCAATTTTGTAGAAATGCTTACATTGAAAATCCTACCTTCTTGCAAAGTGAGTCCAAACTTTGGACAGATTTGTAAGAGAGGATGAGCATATTTTGCCATTGTTTGGCTAAAAGCATCCAAGAGAATATCACATAGCACATAGCAGTGGAGATTTTTTTTGTTGTATGACACTTATTTCCCCCAGCAGAAACACTGTTGACTTTATTTATTTTGGTGGTCTTTTTCTCCATAGCTCAGCTGAGAAAATTCACATCAGTAAATATGGAATGCATTTTAGTCATTATCATGGTCTTAATAAAGTTTATTCTAACTATTGTATCATACTTTAGTGGAGCCTTTGCCGAAGGCATAACAGCACTTCAGTAATTATTTCCCTTCTTCAGGACCATGGACCAACTCAAAGAAGTAGGTTGGGTCATCAACTGGGGGTCGCAAAAACATCCGTGGAAATTAGGTCTTGCTGAGACAATTGTTCTATAGGGCAGGGCTGGGGCCCATGCAAGAAACAGCCTTTCTAAAGGAGGAGAAGAAAATGTGGCCTTGATGGAATCAGTGTTGGTTGGTACAGACTTGAAGACTTTGAAATAATTTATTTTTATGAGAACAATACTTTTACAGACATTTTATACCATAATCCAATAAAAGGCATCACATCCTCTACTGAAGTTATTTATTTCCTTATGCTTTGGAGAGTGGACCAAAAAATTGTTATTTACATAAATAAAAGCCTTGAATAATCCTTTCAGCTTGTTCAAGGTGATCTGGTCCAAGTCTACACAATGAACCATGCATAACACCTGTCTCCAGCTGAGAACATACTAAGAATTTGTGGTACTTCAAATTGAACAATGTTGAGATATTGGGTATAAATAAACACATTATCTCTTGGACATGTTCTTCACTTGATGTCTAATTGGAGCACTCTGGCATGCAATTCACGAATAAGAAATGCAAGGACTGTTTTTCTGTAGGAAATATTTTCATATGGTTTTCAAAATGAAATATGACAGTACTGTAGACAAGAGATTACTGTAACTTGTTTGCATCTGTTGCCCTAGAGATTGATGCCGCAGTTAGTAGATCAAGATCTCATAAGGAAACATAGGCTAAAAAAACCCCGGAAGGTTTATCTATTATAAGTAAAATGCTCTTAATTCCCCAGGAGCACAACAAAATGGCCAAAGCAAGACACAGATACAAGAAATTGTATGGGCATTTTTTCTTCTGGTTTAAACCTCTAATTGGTTCCTCCAAATCTATACTTTTCTATGAGAATGCCACCTTCCCCTGGCAGATTTTCCAAGTAAATTGTATCATCCTGTTGTACCAAGACCTATCCCACTGTTGCTTGCACATATTGCAGTTTGTTACAGCATGCAAAACAATGCTGAAATATTTCTACCATTATCTTTATTATTTTTCTCTGTACTTCTAATTCTTTCTTTATTGCATCTAATAGATCTGGTGAGATCAGTACTAAATAAGGTCAGTAATACTTATATTGTGCTTTTAACAAATAAAATTCCTCAGTACTACATCATAACAGCATGCTTTTAACCACAGCCTTGAACGTCATTAGAACCAATGTGACTTTAATTCATGCAATTGCATTTTGCTTTGTGCAGTACACACATCAAGTGCTTCAGTATTTCAATATCAGAGATCCTTTCTGGTGTTAGAGGATGTGTTTAACTCCACTTACATTTTCTTCCTTTTCCAGTTAGAGATTAATAATTATCAATTGATAGGAAAAGTTTTCACCTTGAAAAATAATTAAATAAATGTGTGTATCATCTGAAGCTGATTAGAAGTCAAGAGAAAAAAATATGCATTTAGGTTAACCCAAAACTTTACAGTCTGCAGGTGGTGGCTGCCTGGCACCTGGAGCCACCCTCTCCAAGTGTATGTTTTCTTGCCTGCTACTGATAACTGGGACACATTAAGGGAACAGTGAATGTACGCACCAGTGATACACAACTAGTATTAGAGAAGCTCTTACTGGCTTGTGAGGTAGTTGAATTTTATGTTCCTTTATTTTATTTTTTCTTCTTTTTTTTCTTTTTCTTGCTCTGTGTGTGTGTTTTGTTTTGCTTTGTTTTGTTTTATTCAGATGTTTCTTCTAAATAATTTCCTCTAATCCATTTCACAAGGAAGAATAATAATACCCTTTTCCTTGGCTAAGCAGAGCTACTTAGCACTTCATTAGGCACCGTGCTATACACACATCCCAGCAGGAATGGGAGCACAACTCACTTCTTGAAATTGGGCTGTGGGATGTTCTGCACTGATTTTTTCGTTGTGAGAGGAACATCTTTCTAAATTTTATGCATTCTCTATCCTTTTCTCTCAAGAGAACCGAAGACACAACCAAATGGCTTTAAAAATATGGAAAGCACTAGATTAAGGAATATTAAGGAATTGCCTTGGCTCTGGTTCTTGTACAGATAAGAGTTGTGAACCTGCAAATTCTTTGATGACTCCTGGCACTAGCTGGGATAAAAACCCAGAGAAGTGTAATTAGGATTGAAGGCAGAAAAAATTGGGATTTTTGGAGTGGTAACAAAAATTGATAATAGCAATATAGAGGAACTTTTATTTAACTTTTCATAATAAGATTTAAACATCCTGAGAAAACATTTCCAACATGATGGTTTTTTTGCTTTCACCTGTCAGGTTTGAGCCTGCCTAAAGAACAACTGGTTTTCACTGCCACATGTACGTCTTTCTGCACCACCATCAGGGTGCCAATGTCCCTGTGCTGCCACATTAGTAACCGCATCCTTTTCTTTTACTGCTATCATTGTATGTGGTCCTACTCATAAAACAGAAATTCAGGAGGGCTTCATCTGCTTAAACATGGATATTTGCAATTTAGTTATCAACATCTGACTAAGCATACTTTGGTCTTTGGTTTTTCAGTACAAGTGTGAAACTTGCAAAATTGTTTTGTTGTGACAAAGGTATAAATTCTACAATTGCTTGGTTCAAAGTTCCTAAAATTCTAATTCAAATGTTATGTTACTGTAGCAAAGAGCATACAAAGAAGGGAAAACGGGACTAGTAGGAAAATAACATGTCACAGTATACTGCCTGGAATATATTCTGACCTCACAACACCCACATTATCTCCCAATAACAGTAATGGAAATTGTGCACACACATCAAGGCATAATATAGAGCTAAGCCTTTGACTGGTTTGATATGTATTTATGAATGTATTTATTCCCTCAGCCAATTTAAACACCTGTGATTCAGAGTTTAAATTTATTCATTAATACCTTCAAATAGAGAAAACCAGTATGGAGACAACATTAATTTAAAGAAAAGCAATCTGATTATATAGTAAAATACATCAGGCATAAGGAAATAAATTAAGGTTAATATTTTCTTATCCCATTGGGATCAATTGTTTGGAAAAAAAATTTGCATGCTAAAAATTTATGGTACAATTATAGATCATTTGTATAAGAAAAGGTACATGTTGTTTTGCATAAACATTAATAGACAGATTCTAGAATATAGAATTTTATAACTACATGCCGGCAGATGTGAAGAGTTTGGCTTGAGATTCATCATATAAACAAAAGCAAGCAAAAGTATGGACATATCTTTTAATTTATGTAATTGAATCTATTTGGACTAGTTTTCCCAATTGGTTTGAAATCACATTGTGAATTATTGTGAAATTAATATGTTTGAGAATTAGAATACTTTAGATTAATAAACCAATTGAACATTGAAAGCAGGCTGTAGATCATGCACCCAACCACCTTCTCTTAGAATTGCAGGTAAAAATTTCTGCATTCTAATATACTAACTATAATTTTGCTTTATTTTGACTATTAAAAGAATTATACTTAAAGGCACCAATTTAGAAATATAGTAAATATAGAAATATAGAAATATAGAAATATAGTAAATATAGAAATATAGTAAATATAGTAAATATAGAAATATAGAAAAACCAATATAGTAAAGATTGCAGACACATACCCAAAACAAATCAGAAAGATTTGACATTCAGATGTAATGGACTTTTTTAAGTCTTACATCTGTAACTTTGTGATTGGAATTTTTTTAGATTTGAAGAATTGGAATTTATCTTCTCTGGAGACACAACTTTAAAACACATAAGTTAGCTCTTCACTTGCAAACCTGATTTTTTTTTTTTTTTTTTCAATGAGGAAGAAGAATTCTTTCCCTGGTATGAGCAACCAATCCAGACTCTAAAACCACCTTGCTAGATAAAAAGGCAAGTATTAAGATCTGAATGCTTTGCTTCTCAATGGGAGTTTCTAGAAGGTCAAATTTCATCAAGCCTGGCTCTTTTATTAGTGTTGATGATGCATCCTCATGTTATGGGTATGCCAAAATGCTGAAACACTCTGAAACTGATCAACTCTGCTATCACAAAAAACCTCAAATTTGTGGTTTTAATGTCAGGAAATGATATAATCTCTTTTAGAGCTCTCTCATAACAAACTGACCCAATTTGTATGCAATAGTGAGTTCCTGAACTTTGGATGGTTTTTGTTGAAAGGGAATTTCCAGATTTGATAGCTCTGAAGCTGTTTATGCTGGGCTCAACAGCCCTGTCTAGATCACAGTCCTCCAAATTGCAGCAAATCAAAAAAATTTCCCAAGCATGACATTGGAACCTGTTGCAAAATATCAATCCAAACTTCCCCAAACATGAAATGAGTTATTAGATTACAAGACTGAGTGTTTATTATAAAGATCAGTCCAGTTTGATAAGATTTGTCTTAAATCTTTTTCAAGGCCTTATTTCCTTTATTTCAATGCAAGTTTTATGCATATGTCCACTGTGACTTTTCTTCCAGTTCAGTTCACCTCTGTTTTTTTTCTTCTCATTCCAGGTTTTGTGAATAAAACCTCAGTCTGCATCACTTTGTTTCATTTGGTTTCATAATGAAAGGAAAATTTTAACAGAAAATAATGGAATTTTCAAACCAGACTGATTAACCTAAAAATGAGATGTGATTTTTTTTTTTTCATGAGAAGCTGGAGAAACTTGATAAAAGTACTGAAAAAAATGCTTTGAAGAAAAAGTTTGGAAAGAACTGAAGAAAAATTGTTTTGGTGTTTTTTTGCCTAGACAAAACAATCTCATTCCTGAATAATTTTAAGTTAAAAGAGACAAACATATTTTTAAACCTGAAATATGCAGTCTATGAGAGTTTTGTTGTTAAAATAAGTCAATTTTATAATGAAGAGTTTTACAATAAAAATCAGTTTTATCTTAAAAGTGAGAAAGATTTATTTAGTTTTGGGGTTTTTTCTTCAGTTGGAAGTGATGAGTTCAGAAGTAATTTGCAAGTCCAGCAAATACCTGATTGGTATTCCTGCACAAATAAATGCATAACTGAAAAATTTCTGTCTGGTGCATGGATGGCTTTGAAACATGAACAGGAGTAAATTAGCCAGTTTAAAAAAAAACCTTTAATTGAATGTATTTGTTGATGTAATCATATATCTTACCTTCCTTTCATGATGCAGAAGAGATTCAGATGTAATATTACAGAATGAGTAGAATCCAGTCATCCAGTCCATTCTATTCCAACTGTAGAAAGGAGTTCCTCATCATCAGTGTTGAAACATAGATTTTTTGTTTCACTGACCCGCAGCAAAGATGATGGCTTCATTGTTACTCAATTTCTGTGAAGTGTAACTGACTGCAAAAATCAAAGCACTAAAACAGGGTGTTTAACAGTGGTGCTGTCTTGCTGTGGCCCCCACATATAGCCACAACTGCTGAATACACCACTGTCAAAATTGATTAAATACACTCTGAACATTTAACTCTGCTTCAGGCAAAATCAACCAGAAAAATAGAGGTATTTTCCTCTGCTTTTGAGGTGATCAAAATCAGGTGAGAAAGCTCAGCTGGCCTCCAGGTCTCCCTGCAGAGATTAGACAACAAATGGGGTACTTGTGCAGGACAAGAGCAGAAAGTGGTCATCTCTGGGAAATTTGGTTTAGGGCTCTGCAGACTAGCATCTGCAAGATTAATTGTGTAATCTTTTAAGTGCCAAATACTACATTGACTGTCTCTAGCCAAAGAAAACCCAAGTCACAAGATTTGTGAAAATATATCAGTCAAAACACCACTAAAATAAAATGCTCCCTGTGTGCACAAGACTTCCCTCCTTGCTCCTTGTGCTTTTCTAAGCAAGAGGATGAACTACACACACCAGAAGAAAAGGATGCTAAACCACAAACACATAAGAAAATCAGGATGTCTAAGCTTTTTCCACTGCTAAATGAGGGGATTTCTACCAGTAAAGACCTGTACCATAAAATATAGAACAGAGAGTCTTTACTCAAAAAGCAAAGAGCATGCAGAGATTTTAATTTGAACTGAGAATCATAACACATTTCTCAATACATTTTTTCCAGAAGGAAGAGATGCAATACAAATGGAAAATTTATTGGATTCCACTATGTTTTCATCAATAGAGTCTGGCAACTATTCACTTCATATGCGTTAGTTCACTGCTTTTTTTCTGGGGGGTTCTAAGCAATCTCAAAGACACTAAGTTCAGTTAACAAGGCTGAATATTTCTTCTTCTTCAGACATCCAGATCCTCCCCTGAAGGTAATGAATTTGGTCAAAAGTTTATGGCTTTCATCTAAACATTAATAAGAAAGAATAGTGAAGAATATGAGCCTTTCAAACCTAAATTCAAGCTCAGTCCCCAGACTCTTTAGCACCTGAAACTATACTGTCTGAGTGGACTTAGCACATAAAGGGACAGAAAGAATAAATTTCTTTTCCTCTTAAAGGTTTAAATGATTTGTATTCCCTCCTTTTCTTAAGTTTTCTTTGACATTCACACTAATGTAATTGTTTCAACAGCTGACATGCTCAAATAGCAAAGATTTGAATAGGTACTGTGTATAATTAGAAGAGGAATGAGTTTGACCTTGCTGACATAAAGGAAATCTGGGAGAGCTATGGGTAGATATATGTAAGAAAAATAGACAGACAGGTTGAATATAATTCTTTAGTAGAGTAGTAGTTAAAAAATGGAGGTATGTCTTGCTGAATGACATGGCCCAGGTCAAGCTCAGCCAAAGAACATGGAACTCTGAAAGAAACAGGCATCAAAATGTCAAGTCAAATTAGTCACTGGAATCAGTTCTGCATAATGGCTGGCTGTGACAACTGAACACTTGAAAATGCAAATAAAAAG
Organism: Melospiza georgiana; assembly: GCF_028018845.1. Taxonomy (NCBI): domain Eukaryota; kingdom Metazoa; phylum Chordata; class Aves; order Passeriformes; family Passerellidae; genus Melospiza; species Melospiza georgiana. The sequence continues at coordinate 144,823,421 of NC_080430.1, read as the reverse complement.
AAAACTTGTTCCTCTGTAGGTCTTGAGGGCTAAAACACCTGTTTACCAAGCTTACAAAAGACAAATTACAGCTAATAAGCAAGTTTTAAAATAATGTGTAAAGAGTTAATCAGAGAAACAAGATGTGTTCGTCCTAGAAACCAGCACTTCTACTGATTCAAGGAATTTGCATGCAAAGCCAGTCTTCTCTGTGACTCACTGCCATGCTTCATTTGTTCTGCTGTGAACTGTGAGGTCCTGGTTTGTATTCTCCCAAATACACATGCAGAAGTGCAAACACCTTATTGCACATGCCAAACGGCAGTCACAAGCACAATCACTTGTTGGCACAGAATTGGTCACATTGAGCACAAAACAAACTACAGCTCCTGTGCAATTATTTTGAAGCATTCATGAGCACACATATGGCATGCAAAAATTAATTATAAAAAACTTCTTTTAATTTTTATTTTCCCTGTAGATGTACAAAAACTACTAATAGAGTACGTGATGCCTGTTCCCCACTAGTTTCCCAGATAGCTACACAGGAAAGTTGAAATCATATTAAGAAGTTTATTCAGTTGCTGAATAAATCTCTTCTGCTAGAGCAGGAGCAGATTTGCTGGCAGAACCTGTGACTCTGTGGAAGACCCTGGCTGGAGCAGTTCATGAATTACTGTGGCCCATGGGAAGGAGACCCACTTTGGAGAAGTATGTGAGGGACTGTCTCACATGGGAGGGATCCCGTGGTGGAGCAGGTGTGAGGAGCCCTGTCCCGAGGAGGAAAGAGTGACAGAGATCATGCGTGATGAACTGGCCACAGCCCCCAAAACCCATCCCCCTGCACCACTAGAGGGAGGAGGGAGAGAAAATGAGGGGTGAAGTTGAGGCCAGGAAGATGGGAGGGATGAGGGGAAGGTGTTTGAAGATTTATTTTAATTTCTCATTATCCCACTCTGATTTGATTGATAATAAATTTGTGTCTCTTTTGCCCATGGCAGTAACTGATAAATGATCTTTCCCTGTTCAACCCATGAGCTTTCTTTTATATTTTCTCTTCTCCATCCAGCTTTGGTGGGCACCTGATCTCTAGGCTGGATCAATCCACCAACGTAGTATATCCAAAAGCTGAAGAAGAGTGAAAGTATTCATGATTCTGAGTTAGAAATAAATATTTCAGTAAATGGCCTGCACTAAACACATAAATGTAGAACGGGTAAAATCTCATTCTACAACACAGAAGCTACAAAATATACAACACAATATCAAACGGTTTACTTTCCAAGAAATTAATATGAATATTATCTTGATTTGAAGATGCAGCAGCTCATGCCCATTGAGTTCCACTTGAAAAGCTGAAGTTTCCGACTGAAACTCAGTCAGAGCTGACAGTTTGTCTGTGGTCTCTTTGCAGGCTACTCTCACAAAATAAACAACTGCACCCAAAAGTGAATAACTGAGTAAATATTTCCAGAAATTATGTTTAAGGGTCTCAATTCTTTGTTACTCAAGTAAAGTGCTAATAGGATCTTAAAATCAAAGCAATTCTTTGTCACTCTTACAATGACAAGTGTGTACAAACATTAAAAGAAAAATAAAAGTACACACACATTAAATAAGAAATTAATTATAAAGGCAGGAAGGAAGCAGAGCATTTTAGAGGTTCAATCAACATCGAAGACAGAATGTTTTTTACTGGAAAAAGAAGGAGAAATAAAGAGCAATCTATCAGGGCTTCCTTACATTTCAATTTTTACTTGGCCAGGGTCATGAGCTGCATATATGATTGCAAATGCAGCGAGCTATCTTCAGAGCTCTTCCCTTCTTTCTCTCAAAAGATGTTGAAACCCATACTGTCATCCATGACCTAGCAGAGCAGTGGGCTGAAAAAGAGAGGAATAATTAAAATTGGAGAAAGCAAATAATGTCATCCTGGCTTCTCTGTATGAGTCAACACACAACAGAAGTCTCAGCAATGTTGAAGGTTGTGGAGCCTCTTAGAAAATCTTAATAGAAAAACCTTTGTCCCCAGGCAAGCTTATTTGCAGACTTTACAATCATATGCTCCCACAGAGAAGTGAATAATGTCATGAAAACCCAGATCCTTCTGTTTCTGATGCCACAAGATCATGCAAAGAATTGACTCTGTAATGGACAGGAAGAGTCTACGTAAAAATGAGCATTTTTGGCAACGTTGGTAAAGCTGTGTATGCAGTTAAATCATACCAGCCACTCAAGAATCATTTTTACCATAGCCACAGCAACATGTGGATTTGAGAAAAAGCAGGAGCAGAACATAATGTGCTACAATATGGGGGCCCTTCCTTGTTGTCTTCTTTTCCTTCTGGTTCAAGCAATTAAAACCAGCATTGTTCTGACCCTGCTATGTTTGCTTTGAGGGAGCTGAAACTTCCACCTGAATTTGGTCTCCTTCTTCTGCCTTGTACATTGAGAAAACCCATAATCAAAGCTCAACACCTTCTCTTCATCAGTCTTTGAAACTTTCATAAATTTTAGTACTGGATTTTTGTATGACGCATGTTTTTCTTTTGCCTAATAATCCCCTTAAACCACAACCCCAGGAGCCTATTCATTGTCAGCACCATGCAGGACAATGGAAAAAAGAAGCCTTAGTTCTAACCAAATGCTGGTCCATGGAACCAAATGGGGAGCAAAGCCAGCTGTGTGACCCCATGCAGGCTCCTATTGTTGACTCTAGCCCTTTGCAAGTTGTCCAGATCCTTTTTCACAACACACTGTCCAATAGAATAGGTGAAACCTAATCCAGTTATGCTCATGGTCTGGGATAACCTGAGTATCAGTTGTGTGTCTTGGTTCTTTGACTATCCCTGCCTGCTTCATAAATATCATAACTGTTATTTGTTCTTGGAATTTATTTTGCTGTGAAGAAATGAGTTCCCTTCAGAACAAAGCCTGGGTGTGTCTGTGAGTCCAGACAGTTTGTGGGAGGGAACTCTGCTGGAATGGCATTGAACAAGTGTAGCTTTTTCTTCCCCGTGCTGTCCTCCAAGTTGCACCAGAAAACTCTTCATGTTCATTCCTGCTCTTATGAAGCACCTCGGGGCATAAAATGCATGCCCTCAGCAGTATGCCATTAAAAGTCCATTCCAGGAACCAGTTTAAACATTCCTCACAATTTGAATGGGAAAGCATCACTAAATTTTTTGAGAACATTACAACAATAACAGCAGATGCACTTAGCACTATTGAATTTAACTACTAATTCTACAGCTTTCCATTACCTCATTAAAAGCTCATGTTTTGGCGCTAATGCTGCCTAAACAATGAAGCACCTGAGCAGAGGTGGCCAGTGTCAGAGAACAGGATGAGAAAATCCTCAAGGCTAACATGAATATGCAGAAATACTCAGCAAATGCCTAGGCTGAAATCTATTTGAATACCTCTGAATTCCTTGAAAGACAACCAAAAGCACCTCATCAAACTCTGATCTCATATCACTTTCACTGTTGTGAAACTGTGTTGACTCTGCTGGCTTGATCTTCAAATGTATAACAGTGTAAATAAGAGAAGATTCTGGCCCAGGGTTTTTGATCCCTGTGGCTTGGCAAAATTACTAGAGAGCTGCTGGAAATGAAGGCTTGGGGAACACTATAGCCAGGCTGTATCCTTCCTATTGTCAGGCTGTGCAAGGGACAGAAAAACCCTGAGAATTACAGGCAATATTACAAAAGTAGTAAATCTCCAAAAGACACATTTCCCCCATACTTTTCTCCTGCATCACCCTATCAATAGAAAGGGTTAGACAGGAACATTATTGTGAGGGAGATTTGCAAGAGAACTTCCGCAAAAACCCCAAATAAACTACTGAATTATAAGTGACAGGACCATGCCAAAATTGCATATACATAAAATCATCTGACCTCATTGAAAGCACAGGATTTTGTGGAGTGACAGAGGCATTCTCAGGGAGTCAATGAGCTGAGCATAGGGAAAGGAGATGGATTTAACAAGCAAAGCTTCAGGGAAAACACAAATCTTTGGGTTTTACTCTGCTGGAAGCCTTTGGGTGGGATTGGATCTAATCATCCTCTAAACCTGATTTCACCTCTGCCTACTAATATTGTTGTGTTCTTTATTCTGGAGTAATAATTAGAAGAATACATATACACATAGCCATGTTTTAACAAGACACATGCAATTTTAAAACTGTCAGAGAAAGGGAAAAGAAAACCTTACTCTTTCTTCAACTTCTAGAGAAAAGATACAGGATTTTCCTTCAAGTGCTACTCAACCACCTGTCCTTCAGAGAAATCTTTCTAACTTTGAAACTTTTTGCTTTGACCCATCATAACAACCCATTGTCTCTACCAGAACAAGAAGTTATGCCATTATCTGTAACCATAGCAGCAGCAGGAGTAGGCAATTGAATTTTCTGGATGAAATGTCTCCATCAGAAGACATTGCTAAGAGCTAAAATGTCACTGTAAAGAAAGACTTGGGAAAGGAGGACAGATTTAGAGTTCTTATGGTTGTCAAAAGAGGTGTCTCTTTGTCTTCCAAAACCACAAAAATGCTACTAGAAGCAATGTATGAGTCTGGTTCACTTTTTAATACCCCAGTCACCCGAGTAGCACTTAAAAATGAGGTTGTTATATATTTCACATCAAAAAGCATGAGGACTGCTGTGTTGTTAAAGCTTTTGCGGATTTCATTTCAGAATCATATTTTATATTATTTTTTCACTATCTTTCTGCTACTTAATTGCCCATAACACTTAGTTTTACTAAAGATTAAAAATGGTTTTGTTATCGCAGTGAAGCTGTCCTGGTGACTGGTTAGAAGAATAGATGCCTTCAGCTGAAACCTTCCTAAAAATAAGAAATCAAATAGTAATGATCAGCTGGTCATTTTTTAAAATTATATTTTGTTTTCTAGGGAGTGTTTTAAGTAGACACATAAGCTAAAATGTATATATATTCAATATCTTCTCACAGAAGACATGAAATAGTTGCTAATTTTAAAATTTTTTTAAACTAATTTTAAATTAATTTGTTTAGCATTCTTACCAGCAGTCTATCAACTTCCTCAAAAAATTATTTGTTCAAGGCTTCCCTAAAGAGGCAAAAAGGATATTATCACATCACTTTGGAAAAATGTTTTAGATAAGGGAGGTAACAAAAGATTAACCATTTCAATAACCATTAACCAGGATCATAACTTATTAGCCAATATGGCTCTTGTATTGCACTGATAGGCTTTTCAAGAGACACAGAAGGTACATTCCTTTTTAGTCACGCCACACTTACATCAGCAGATCTACCTGAGTAATCTTTTTTTCCACACCTGATATACCTAATATCTCCCACAGAAATAGATGTGCAGTCCTTGTTGAATGCAGTTCCTCTATTTTATCACCATGATTTCTCAGAGCCTATTTGAGTGGCCACAAACCACCTGCTTTGGTGGTTGTGAGGGCCATTGCCTTGGTGCACACAGACATGATGTTTTTGTGAGATGAGGGAGAATAGCTGAACTGGGAAAGTAAGCAGCAACAACACTCACAGAGCGGGTACATAAAAATAACAATTAGAGACATATTCTGATTTGGCCTCCAGATCTTTCCACCAGATCTGGCCTACTGTGGATGGTGTACTCATGTCAGAGACACAGCTTCATCTGCTTTCTGTGCTATTAAAATATATGTAACTTAAGATCATTCAGAGTATAAACCTATTCATTTTGGAAAATTCTTTTGACATTGTCATATCCAATATCCAGAAACCACTTAATAGTGGAACACAACCGTCTTTTCCCAAAATGTCATTTTATAATTCTCAGAAGGAGGCAATTTTGGCTTTCCCCAGCCTTGTTTGCATTTACAACCTGTGGTCAAGTTTCATATTGAAAACATGTGACACAGCTATATCATGGCTGAGAATACTTGTCTACATTATGTCCCATTCTTCAAAGTTCAAATATGATCTCACATCTAGTCTGACAATCTTTCCACCGTAACAGAGGCATCATTATCTACAAAAACCTTGCCCTTCCAACTAGTAAAATGTTGTTATTTACATATGTAAAGTCAAACCTCAGTGCTGAGGTTAAAGTTATCTCATAGGCATTCACAAATGAGTAGGACTGCATGTAAATAAATGAATTCAGTCTCAAGAAACAGATATTCGTCTCAGTCTGGTTAAAATGCTGACAATCTCCTCCCAAAGTAACTAGGTTAAACCCATGAAGGCAAAAGAATACAGAACGTGGAAGGAAAAGGTAGCACTAACCATCAGATGGTTGACATAGTGTACCTCTCTGGTCTTCTTCAAATCATGGTAGACTACACTAAAACCCACATGTCATTTTAACAAAGGGTTCATCAGACTAAGCAGGATGTTCTTTGGTTTCCTGTTGCCTCTGCTACTGCTACCCTTTGGAAAAGGAGCTGTCCAGCAACACCTTGGAATGTCTTTAAAAACAGTCCAAAAAAGAGACACAAAGCAACCAGGGAAAGCTTTAAGCTTCCTGCAGACATTATCAAGAGATGACAAGTGAACATAAGATCCTTGTTTTTCTAGGTGAGGCATCTGTGTCATGCTAAAGGTGAACTGAAGCAATCTGTCTCCTCAGACAGATAGACTGAAAAAGAGAAACATACAAAACTCATATGAGTAATTTTTTTCACATTCACAACAGATATACAGGAAAATTTTAAGTCATGTCCAGTGTTTGTTCTCTGAATGATGATGCAAAGTTAGTGACGCACTGTGGTACTTCTGTGGATACAGAACAACAATTGTGTTACCAGAGGATTCTAAGTTCCTTTTCATTGTCTTAAAAAAAAAAAAAAAAGAAATGGAAGACCAGGAACCCCAGTGTATGTGTCTACTAAGTCAGTCTAAAGTCAGGAGAGAGGAGATACATCTCACTGCAGTGTGGACTCTTATATCTAAACTTCTGGCCATGAGCTTTCTTCATAATCAATAGAGGAAAGGCCTGTAAACTCAGAAAACTTTAAGGTATACTCCTTCTCCTAGAGAAGGCAGAAGCTTTTGATCAGATCAATCACACTCTCAACTCTGTTGTCTCTATTGAATTTGATTACAATAGGATAACTATCTCAGACACAAACTTATGGTGTGAATATCAAAAGATAAGGTAATTTCTGGCAGGGGATTTCATGTCATCTACAATGTGTGCTGTCAGTAACTTTGTTTGGGAAAAAGTAAAAAAGTACATAGGAATGAGTCAAAGCAAAAGAAATATTAATATAAGAAGCAAATATCTCAATTGTTATCTGCTGTTGAATTTATTCTCTTATTTGGATTATCTTCTATTTTACCATCCCTTATTTGATAAGGCTGTATTCTAAGAGGTAAATATCATGCCAAGAAATATTTCTAAGGCATGGGATGAAAGGCTCAATGATCCAAGTCATAGATAGACACCAGTCTTCAAGATCCTAAAGGTTTCCAGAGCATGTTAACCCAGCTAAAACAGTATAGGCACTACTGAAAATAAACAGTAGTACAACCTCTTGTTGCTGGTTGATTTTTTAAACATTTATTTCTTAGCATTGGCAGTATAATCACCCTCTTCTCTTCATTTGATTAATCACAAAGGGCAATATTTTCATGCCTGGAACCAGGCCATCTTTTTAATGTATGTTTTTATGATATTTACATAGCAGTTTGAATTAGAGAAGATTGTCATTAGAGCTCCATTCCTGCATTCCATCAGATAAACAAAAAATTATCTGGGTTGATTAGGTTCACCTTGACAAAAGGGTCAATGTCTGAGGCTTCATCTGACAAATTCATAACCAAAGACTTCAAGGGGAATATTTGTTAGTAATTAACTTGAACTAGTTTCTGGAATAGGAATTTAAGGGCTTTACTTTGGTATTGTTTATCAGATCAGGCATCTAAATTTCACTGACTTCTCAAGGAGGTGAGCATGCAGAATGCACAATATTACTGCAGTGTTTTCCTTGGGATATGAACTGTGGGTTTGTGACTGCTAATCAGCTGTATGGATTCCTCAAAGCACTCTCACAGTCAGTCTGAAATAGAACTCATCTGCTATTACTGGCAAAACCATAAATAGTCATGAAATTAAAAACATATATCCATCCATAACCTGGAAAAAGTTGGATCATTCCCCTGAACCTTGTTACATTGATTTAACCAAATAGTAACAGAATTCACTCATAGTTTACCAGATCTTAATATGTCAAGAAAATAAGGTAGGTGTTCCTCTTTCATTGGAGAGGCAGAAAGAAAATTCACATGCATAAGCACTCATATACATATACACCCACTCTTACATACCTTTTTTTCCCCCAGAAGATATTTTGTTTAGACTGATAGTGAGCATCTGAGCCATCATATGAGATCATCATCAGATATTTCCAAGTTCCTGTGAAGGTTCATAATATTTTCTGATTGTCTGCACTAGAAGGAAATCTACCCTTGACAGTGAAAGGAAACCAGGAAACAGTTTTGGGATGCATTTGTCTTAAATTCCAAGCTGCTAAAAAAAGAGCATGTTGTTTATAAAATTGCACGAGCCTGTATGAGTTCTGAGAGAAAAAACCTGACTTCCTTTCTGTGCTGATTTCTCAGCCCACAAGCTGTTTTCTTAGTAAAACCAGTTTATGACAGAACTCTGAGTGTCTCTCAGAGCAGACTGTGTCACAGCTTTGCACTCAGAGCCATCGTGTTACTGTACCTTGGCAGCTGATGGCTTTCACCTCCATCCTGCATTCAGCACCTTCCCAGACTGGGTTGTTAACAGTTGAGTTTCTGTGTGAAATTCTGACAATCATTTGCAAAAAGCTGAAAAAGTGAATATATTTATATTTTTTTAATTTAAGCTGGAGCCTAGCTGGATTTTAAGGCATTCCTAAATACCTGCCTTCATTGCTGGCCTGAAATTGATTAAGAGACTCAAGTGAAATGACCAAAATTGGAGGATCACTGGATCAGACAGGATTAGAAAGGTCTAGGACCCATTTGACTTTCATTATTTCCTAGTACCTTGACCCACATAGAGTGCCTAGAGGATGGTTTCAAAGCTTTGTAAAATATGGCTTCTTCATCATTCCTGGATTGTTTCCAGCAACAAATATTAGCAGCTCACCATGATCTTTCCTCTTGGCAATATTCAGCTAAATGAGTGTCTGCTCTAAGCTCTACTGCCATAAATCCAAGGTAATGTCACTAAACCAGAGGGGGATATTTGGTTCTGCTCCTTCAACTCTGTTGACTTTGGGGACTCCTACCAGTAACTCAGGGTGTAGACCAAACATTCCTCCCTCTTTTCAGATTTACTCTAGGACCACTGAATTCAAATTTGACCCATAGTCATGTCATCACTTGAAAAGCATCCTAGCTGGAGAAACTAGATCAGGTTGTTAGTATTGCTTAAAATAATTGTCCTTTCTTGAGAATTTTTTTTTCAGATCAGTGACACCTGCTCCCTTCTAATGTGTGGGCTGCTGAAGGTATTAAATTAAAAGTCAATATGAAATGCAATTTTGGATAAAACATAAAAAATTGAAAAATATTAAGTTCTGGGAACAAAAGACAGAAGATGGCTTAATGTAGGTGACATCTAAATGGGTACATAAGCATGTGTCTTGCTCAGACATAGTCCCTGCATGGAAAACATTGGCCATAATGATTTAAATATGTGTAGGAGACACACAGAGAAATGTTGGGCAAAGTCACATGTAGACAACATTTCTGAAAGGAGCATCAGTGTTGAATTATTAGTGTCTCTAATTTCAATGCCAGATTTTCCCCAGACTTCAGGGCATGCAAGCCTTCTGTCCTATCCTTGATGATCACAGATTGTCACAAACTTAGTTTTTCATTATGTCATCCAACCTGGTAATAACAGTATCCAAAAGTTTTTAAAGTTGTTCTTCAAGGTTGCATAAGCAAATAACTGCCTGATGAAATTTGGAGGAGTAATAGTTTTACCACTTTCAGGCAGATTTTTTTCTGTCATACAGGGGAAGAGTCACAAATCAGTTTCTGCATTAAAAGTGAGTGAATACAAACACCCTACAAGCATGAAATGTCAGTATTTCCTTTGCTTTGCTCTGAGCAAGCCTCAGGAAGCTATCCACTCTGTTGTAAAGGTTTTTGTGAGAACCACACAGGTCATCACATCAGAGGGAAAAACTCTCTTTGTGTGATGGGTTTTGCTACTGCAGTTCATCTGCCTGCGTATTTGATCTGCTACTCTGTTTAATTTTCCTGGAATGGTCTTGCCAGGAATGTATTCACACTGTTCAGAAATTCATTTCTCCTGACTCATTTCCTTTCCACAGTGACATCTCTTGTCGGAAGTGTCAGCAGAAATAAAGCAGTTATCTTGGATCCTCAGTGATTTGCATATCTCTGTTAATCGTTTAACCCGAAAATCTAGACAAAATATTCAAAATATTAATCAGTTTCAGTGGGATTTGTTGCTCTTTGTTGAACAAAGATGTTTCAATATCTTTGAAAATCAGGCCAATCTTGGGAACCGAACTACAGACATGAGAGCCCATGTTTGGGTTTCAGTTCTTCAAGTTCTGGCCTTCATTAATTTTAACAGCAAAAAAAAATTAGGAAAAAAACCCCAATAACAGTGCATTTTCCCCAGGAACTATTGCAGTATCAGTTCAGTAATGAGAGACATTGTCAACAGGCCACTAAGCTGACCTAGTTTAATTTCAGCTAAGTTGATTGGCATTTAATAGCTTTGATGATAATTTGCTGAAAGTTTGCCATGCTATGTGTGCCATGCTGCCCTGTGCCCAAGGTGCACAAGTGTTTCTAAGGCTCGCTTTCCAGGGGGGAAAAAAAAAGAAACTGCAGATTTCCTGTGCAATAAATGCAATTAGCGCAAGGCTAAGGGCAGTAAATGCAATCTATGCTGCTCTGGTCCCAGGACAAGAAGATAAAGACTCGATCTGCACCAGGGGAGGTTCAGGTTGGAGAGCAGGAGGAATTTCTTCATGGAAGGAGTTGTAAGGCAATGGAATGGGCTGCCCAGGAAGGTGATGGTGTTGCCATCTCTAGAAATGTTCAAGGAACAACTCAGCACTATGGCCCAGTTGACAAGGCAGTGATTGGCCAAAGGTTGGCCTCAATGGTCTTTTCCAATCCAAATGATTCTGTGGTGTAGCAACAAGGCTGCTGCTAATATCCTGATCAAGAAGTCTTCATGAAATCCTTTCCTACCCAACATTTTTCATTATTATATTATTTCATTATTATAATATTTCTGTTTTTCCCTCCAAGTATAAGAAAATCCAGGGAGAAATAAAGTCAAGCAAAAACTCTTTGGGCTACTTTTTTCCTATGTACATGAAAGTGGAACAAGTATGATATCATTGGAGCTGGGTTAGAAAAATGCAGACCCAGGGATGCTCCATACCATGTATTCCCATCATGTGGGATTTGATCAGTGTACTCTACATTTGTGTCTACATCACTCTCCACGTGCACAGGCAGCTCATCTTACCTTTTTCTGTGTCCCTGGTAGCTGACATGTGTGATCTGAGGCTTCCCCAAAGGGACAGAGAGGATGGAGTAAAGATGATCAGAGCTGTGCTCCCTGATTTTGTTTTATTGACAGCTAATGCATTATACAGCTTTGTGGGACTCTCCTTGTTCTCTCTATCTTTTCCCCCAGGGTCCTTTGGTCATGCCAATCATTTCAGGGGAAGATAAAGGCAGATACATAAAGGCACAGTTAGAAGGGGCAGTGTGCCCTCCAGCTACTTTGCCCAGACATGTATTTTCCCCACACAGTTTTGTTCCTCTATGCATGGTGTAATACACTTTGATTTCCCATCCTTTCTGAACTCATTATCATCTGAAGTCAGTGACATTGGCACAAATTAACACCTCATATCCATTTCTAATGAAGAGAAAATATACCAGGTGGACATTTTAGAAAAATCAATTCCCATGATAAAGCCAAGGATATTAAAAAGAGAGAGAGAAAGAAACACAAAGATTACTGAGCACAGCTCTCCTACAGCAGCAGACAGAGTGGCAGCCAGCCATTGTTCCAAAAGGCAGCATCAGCACCAAGAATCAGATGACTAAGCTCCTGATGAATGAAATATTTTTACTATGCTGAAAAAATTCTGGCACTGCAGGGGGACTCAGGATAAAGGATGCAATTTTGGAGAGTCTTTCTGAAGGACACCATCAGATAACCTTCTGGTACAAGAAATTCCAGTATCCTGAAGAAAAATTATGGTTCTGGGTTTCAACAGGCGTAAAAGGATACAGGCTTAAATTAGGTGGGCTTAATGAGAACACACATGAATAGTATTCTCTACTAAGTATCACCAATATTGCTGCAAGAGACAAGATGCAATGCTGGTCAGGGCTCAAGCTGGCTCTGAAAAGGCAAGAGAGCCTGGGTATCCCTGAGTCTTGCAAACAAAGAAATGTCTGCAGCATCCTAAGGTGTTACTCCCTGCTCAGCTGCTCATTGTTACCCCTTGCTGAAGGCTGAGGAGCCTCTGCAGAGCTGGAAGGCAGCAAGGTGCCTACAGCTCATTCATGTCTGACAGCTCTGCACAAACCCCCTCATCGCAGAACTGGAGATGGTAAAATCTCAAAAGCAGGTTCAGCAGTGCTCATATCCTCACTGGTGTGGCCATCACAGCCTTCTGGTACCCCATCCAGAGGTAATGTGGTATCTGCCTTGCATTGCTGAGTCATGGGTGTACCCTCTTTGGGTACCCAATGTGTCACTGCATGGCAGAGGGACCCCATGCCCAGCAAAAAGAAGACAGGGACCAGAAGAAGATTGTTCATAAGCCAATGTCATTGATAAGTCTCATAGTGTCAGCACCATTTGATTAAACTGGAATTACAGAAAGATACTTCATCTCACCCTTACAAAAATGAAAGGCAGAAACAGATGGAAATTAGGTTTTCAATGCTCATATACAATCATACCTACATACATATGTCTATGCTGAAAAAATAAGGCTATATATATTCTACTGTTAAGAAAATGCTAGCAAAAATGTTTAATAGCATGAGCTAAGCTTTAAAATATTCTGTGGGGTTTTTATTATGGTTTTTTTTTTTCTTCTAGAAAATAGCTTCTCAGCTAGAACCCCTCCACTGAAATAAAGAAAAAAAATCACTTTAATCTTACATATTTCAGGTTTTGAGCTAAAATGTTTGCAATGTTGAAAGGGATCTAGAAGATCATCTAGTTCCACCCCCTGCCACAGGCAGGGACACCTTGCACTAGACCAGGCCTTGAACACTGCCAGGGATGGGGAATCCACAGCTTCTCTGGGCAGGCTGTTCAGGATCTCACCACTCTCACAATAAAGAATTTCTTCCTAACCTCTTATCTAAACTACCCTCTCTTTTAGTATGAAATAATTTTAAATGGTTGAACAAATTTGTGACCAGATCTAGTGGTTTAAATTTGTCCTCATTTCCTAGAAATGATATTCCTTTTTATGAAAACTGGGTAAGTCCAAGCAGTGTTGGGTTTCTTGCATTAAACACCAATCCCAAAATCCAAAGCTTTGGTGGGCACACAGCATCTACAAAGCCTTCATTAACAGTGCTGTGAAGCTTTGAAGCTCCGCTGGGCAACTATTAACTGATCTTGTTTAACAAACAGTGCTCCAGGCCTGTGTGTGTTTTTGTGGCTGAACAGGTGATGATTTTCTCTTTGCTGCCACCAGTCAAGGACTTTCCACCACCAGGACCCAGGATCCAGTTCTGGGATCAGAGGTCCAGGCTGTAGCAGGGGAAAGGAGAAAGGTTATCTCCAGTGACTTCTAGTTCAAAGAAAGCTTTTTGCTTTCACACTTTGAAAAACACCGACTATCAGATCATCTCACAGCCAGGTTAATAGTGGGTTTTGTTTTATTTCATGGCTAGCACAATTGTTACGTTTTGTGTTTGTAGGAATAGAAACTGCTTAAATGGTAGTTGTCTCTCTGTATATTCTAAATTCCTTTCCAAGTCTATAGCCTGCTTATACTGATGGCCTTGTTATCACTGATTCACAGACTTAAAACCAAACTCTTAGGTCCAGTTTTTCCTTGCAGATGAAAGCAATTGTATACAGCCTACTCTATAGTGATGAAGGGCAGTAAGTCATTTTGCTTACTTTCATAGAAGGTGTCATAGGTAAGCTCAGGAAGTGTGTCTGGGTGAGTGGACAGTGAGCTGGATGGAGAACTGGCAGAATGGCAGATCTCAGAGGGTTGTGGTCAGTGGTGCAGAGTCTATTTGGAGGCCTCCAGCTGGAGGTGTCTCCAGAGGTCAGAACTGGGTCCAATCTCACTCATCTCATTCAGCAGTGGCTGGAGAAGGGACAGTGCACTGTCAGCAAATCTGCCTTGCTGATGATAGAAGAGTGGGAGGAGTGGTCTGGAGTGAGACCTGGACAGACTGGAGAGCTGGGCAGAGAGGGACATAAGGAAGGTCAACAAAGACAAGTACAGGGTCCTGCGCCTGGGCAAGAGTAGCCCCAGGCACCAGAGGCAGCTCTGTGGAGAAGGACCTGGGGATCCTGGTGAGCAAGAAGCTGTCCCTGAGCCAGCAGTGCCCTTGTGGCTCTCAATGGGATCCTGGGTGCATTCGGAGGAGCCCTGCCAGCAGGGCAGGGAGGTGACCCTGCCCCTCTGCTCAGCCCTGCTGAGCCCTCAAGCACTGTGTCCAGTTCTGGACTCCACAGTTCAAGAAAGACAAGACAAGGAACTACTGAAGAGGGTCCAGTGGAGGACTACAAAGACAATTAGAGGACTGCAGCACAGTTAGTGGAGTGGAGCATCTCTCTTACCAAAAAGAAAGGCTGAGAGAGCTGGGCCTGTTTAGCTGGTAGGGGAACAACTGAGAGGGAACCTCATCCATGCATACAAATATCTTAGAGCTGGGTGTCAGGAGGATAGGGCCAGACTCTCCTCAATGATGCCCAATGGCAGAAAAAGGAGTAATAGGTTCAATGGAAACACAGGAAACTCCATCTGACTATGAGGAAAAACCTTTTTATGAAGGTGATAGAGCACTGGAACACACTGCCCAGAGAGGTTATGAAGTCTCCTTTTCCAGGGATATTCAAAACATACCTGAATAAGATCCTGTTGAACTTTCTTAGGTGAACCTGCTTTAGCAGGGAGGGTAGACCAGATGATCGCCAGAGATGCCTTCCAGCTCCAGCCATTCTGTGATTCTGCATGTTATAATTTAGAGACCAGCTCTAATGCACCAAATAACACATATGCATCCTTGTTAGGGGCATGAAACTCCATCTTATGGTGATGGTCCTTTGATGGGCAGATGTGAGAGGTACCTATTTGTGCACAGATGAGGTCAGGTGCTAGGATGTGTTAGGCAGGGCACTGGTACTGCAGGTACAATTAGTCTCAAGTATGTCTGAGGATGATTTTACAGAAAGAGCAACAGGAAGACAAACAGGATACAATCTAGGAAAGGTTAAGGGATTATTGCTCTGATCATAAACCCTGGATTACTTAAAGCAAGTGTAGCATCTGGTTTAACCTAAGAGAATCCTAAAAGGAACACAAATAATGGCTAGGATACGTCACCACATTGGGAAACTGTTTGGAAAGAGATGTTTTCTGACTGCTCTGTAAATGGTCCCAAGACTTGCATAAAAGCACTAGCTAGCATGACTAAACAAACCCTTTACTGGCAAAGGCAAACAAGATAAGGATATTCTGTTCTGCAGTCTTGACAAACCAAGTTTTGCTTAACCTCCTATTAAGATAAAATAAATATATCTAGAAGGAGAATAGATAAAGTTACTATATTTTAACTATAGGGGGTAAAACAAAGTAAGAAAAAAACCCATCACATACAACTCTAAAGAGTTTGTATTTTTCAGAGTCTGTGGTCTGGCAGCTCTTTTCACGATTATAACTACTGCAAGGAAACAACTGATTTGTCTCAGAAAGGTAAGAGAATGTTAGAAGAAAATGGGTAATACTTTATATTGAATCCAGGCCTTTGGCATTTACATCAGTGAACTACCAAGTAATACACTCCTCTGAAACCATGCCAGCCTGCATTGTAGCTTCTTATCTAGCTGAAATGGAGCACTGTCATTGTGTTTTTCTAATGGAAAAAATACCTTTTCATACCTAGATGGCACCTCCTAAATTGATCAGGCAGCAAATGTAACAATGCACTGAATGGGTTGAAAAGGGATTTGGCAGATACATAAAAGGGAAGCCCAGTGTGGGTCATTAAAGTTGATTATTGGGAGACAGATCCCAAGATGCTGACTGTCAGGAAAGGGTCACCTTGCCTCGTAACCAAATTCCTTACATCTTTTCCTAAAATATTCTCCAGTGGTCAACAAAAGAGTCACAACACTGAGCTAGCTAAAGTCAGTCTCTTGTGCTTCAGCAGTTTTGCTGCTGCCTTATCTACTATTTCTCTTGCAGTTCATGAAGATGATTTTGAAATGCTGGGTTTCAGTTCAGGGCCTGCCTCTCCCTCTGTTCCTGAAATATTTTCTGGTTTTGTTCCTGTTGGGATTTCTGTATGTTGCCTAGTGGGGTCTGGTTATAACATAGAACTCCACATTTATATAGGACAAAATGCCTCCAAGCTGGCATTCAATATATACCTGACCGTAAAACAGAAGAGAGATGGTTTTGACATACATATGAGGCCAATGAAAAGAAATTTCTAAACTCACAGTTTAGTTTATCTACAATTGAACTCGATTCTAGTAAGGAGGAAAAGAAGATCCTTATTTAATATGTCATGAAACCATGGAAATACCTGAGCTGGAACTTGCAATTTCTTTTTAGTATTTCAACAGACCCATCTCCTAGATTACAGGGAAATTATAAAAGTGTTTTCCACCCTTCTGTTTTGCTGCCCTAGAACTAGGTTTGACCTCCACAGTGAAAATGTTTTCAGTAGGAGACTAATCCACATCACTTCCTTTTCCCACAGGATCCATCTCAAGTAACCAACCCCTACAAAGGGTTTTTCCAGGACCTCTTGGGGAAAAAAAACCTGCCTCTTTTTCTCTTATTAATCTGTTTTTTTTAAAAAAAGGTAATCCACTACCACTTCCATATTTACACTTTTACAGTTTCAGAGTAAGCCTTGTTTGTTTATGAGTCAGAAGTTAATAAATATCCTCCTTTTTATGTACTCATGAACTTCCTCAGGACCTCTGCATGGCAAAGCTGACAATCTGCTCTTTCAGGGTTGAACTGGGAAGGGAATTAAGCAAGCTGGAAAGTGGATTTTCTCAAAAATCCACTGCATCAGGGAGATGCAAATAAATAATTGCAACCTTATCTTTGCTATTAAATACAGAGGAAGTTTTTGATATTTTGATTTTTGATATTATCTTCTTTTCATGGAGACAAGGTAGTCACAGGGGAACTAAATTGGTGCTCGTAGTTCAAGATGCACAGGGTCCAAGTTCTATCATAGTATCTAAATTTTTCCCTGCACCTTAATCCCAGGTCAAATGTGGTGAAACTCTTGTTTGATCCCTCAGTCTTGAATTTGGAGTAAAGTTGTGTTGTTATGCAGCAAAACCTCTTTCTATAAAGCAAAGAGTGTCTCAGTACCAGAGACATCATGGCTCCGCTTCATGTTTCCAGATGTGGAATTCCTTCAGCTGGTTCCAAAAGGAATGGGGAAATGGAAGAAAAGAGAAACATGTTTCCAGATGTGAAAGCCCTTCAGCTGGGTCCAAAAGGAATGGGAGAATGAAAGAAAAAGAGAAATTTCCTTTATCTTAATTTTCATTCTTCAGGGCAACAGCTCATCTTGGGATTTGCTAACAACCATTATTCTTCTGAAGGAATAGAAAAAGAGAGTAAAACCTCCTCTTTCCCTCACTGTGATCTTGCTGCAGTTTTCTTTTCTCCCTCATGCCCAAAGAACATAGAAATATTAATCCTGAAAGTAACATAACATATCTTCCACTCTTTTTCCTACACACTTTTCCATTCTAATCTTCACTGTTTTGGGGCTTAAGATTAATACTAGTATCAGAATTTTCTGGAGTCTTTGACATATAAGTTTGAAAAATGTGATGCCATGCTGAATTTCACAAATATTTCAAGTGTCACTGACTTGGTTCCCTTCCCTATATGTTTAGGGTTTTTTTAGTGCTTTTGTGAAGTGGCAACAGTGACTTGGGCACATTGCCTCAAATCTTATCTGCTCTACCTTTGTGTTATCATCTTCCGTATATTTTCCTCATCATGGTGACCCAAAATTCTCTGTGATATGGGACAGCTGACAGCAAGGAAGCACATGCTGAGAAATAATGTGCATGAACAGAACTACAATCTGTTGGTCATACACCTCTGTCTTACTTATTTAGTGCTCTAAATAAAGTAGTTTCTTTTTCTGAGTCACTTCTTGCATTTTTCCTACATTTCCAATTCCCTTTGCTGTGTGGGTTTAGGCCCTTTGGTTTTTCTCCCTGAATACTCTGCCATTCTTATTTCCCTTATATTCTTCACTTGACAATCCTTTCTGCAGGGGTCCTTGAGCAGAAGATTGATACTCTCATTGCAGTTAATTACCACACACTCATGCACACTTTCCCACAGTGCTGCCTCTGATCCATAGCCAAAGCGCTTCTTCATATTTCTCCATAGCCTGTCCTTTGCATTACCTCCACCAACCTCTGTCCCTCCAAATTTTTCTTCATAGTTACTATTCTGTTTCTTTCTCCTCATCTCAGACATTTTCTGGAGGTAACTGTGTGATGGGAATGAGGTGCTTTCAATCCATCCCTCTCGGGTGCTGTTGTTTGTCTCTGCCCTGAGATGCGTGGGATGGTTCTGAGCAGCTCGAGCTTTGAAGGATGAAACTGGACTCTTCAGTTTTCAATCTTCAGGTTGTTTATTATTTCTTATCTACAAAGCTTTTCTTTCTGCCCAGCCAAGGTCTGAACAGTAAGGCAGCTAAAGGCACTCTGACCGCCCCTGAGGCGGCAGCATCTTTATATACTACAAACTATGTATATCATATTTACTTTTATGTACCAATACCTATCACCTGTGTTAGACAGTGCACTTCTACTCTAAATCAATCCCCAAGTGCCAACATCATCACAGAAAATGGATGACATGAAGAAGAAGGACGAGAGATGCCCTGATTCCTCCATCTTGTCTCCATAACCCCCCCCCCCCACCAAAACCCTAAAATCTATATTTTCACCCTGTAAATATATCATTCCTGCACCATTCAAACCCGAGTGCCTCTCATGTCCTCATACACAGGTGGCAAACCACTAGATAGATCAAAGTCAAGCCACCAGGCACTTCTGGCAACATTCCAGGTCTTCCAAGCCCCCCAAGAGTGTTCCCGGCAACTCTGGACATCCGGAGTGATGTGCTGAGTGCCCACACATCCCTAACTATTTCTTATTAAGATAAGTAGGAATTGTCCCTGCCTGAACAACTCCTGTTCTTGTAGCTGGATGAGCCACTGTTCACTCTGCCTCCTGAGGAGCTCAGGCCAAGCTCATCCCTGAGATGCAGGAGAGTCAGTCAGGGCTTTGCTTATGGAACCCAGAGCTCCAGATGTGGCTTAGGCAGCTGCTATAACCTACTTGCTGTAGGGAAGTTATTCCTGCAGGGCACTGGAGGCAGGTTAGCTAGACAGTGAATTTGCTGTTGGTGTCAGAGCTCTGATAGCTTTACATAATTTCAGAGCTCTCCTCCAGTGAGGAGATTCTCTGTGAGTCTTACAATCAATTGGCAGCTTTGACTCCTAAAGAAGCAGCTCCACTTGAGAATCTTCCCTTATAATTATTCTATCCTTGTTCATTTCCCAAATATGAAATAATTAGGCTATGCTAATAAAAATGCGTTAAGCTGCACATGAGGAAGTACCATGTCTTACTTCTCCTTCACTAAAGGTGTTTACCCCACTTCTTCACACCTCTCCTGCTTTGACCATCTTCCTTTGCATCTAGTCCTGAGATATAAGATCCACTGCTTATTTTGCAGCATCCTGATTTTCTGCCAGAATCTTTGTGTTTTAATTGATCCTATTGTGCCATGGTATGTTTTTCTTCAGCTGCAGCTCATGAGCTATGAATCCTTTCTTTGCCAAGTGCAGAGCTCATACTTTCGCTTGATTTACTGGCACTAAAATATTGTCTGATCAGATGTCTTAGCACAATGCTATTCTCATCTAAGGATGACATTTTTACCTTTCAAAGAAAAACAGAGCTTCACTTGAAGATAAAAAGGCAGAGACCTGAAGAATGTAAACAGAGTCTAGATTCTCTTATCACAGTTGAAGAAGAAAAAATACCCCAAACTATTTTAAACAGAGGCCCTATATAAGGAAGTCTGCAAAACCACTTCCCATTTCATAGGACAGGATACACCAAAGAAATGATACAGCTTGGCACAAATAATGAAGATAATTTCAACTTTATTTAAATACAACAAGGACGTTTAAAGACATCTCAGGACATAAATCCCATTTTGATTACATTCTTCAGCTTTGCTTTAATGTTCATCTTTTTTTTCTGAGTAGAAAGATAGTCAAAACTTGTGGTTTGTAAAAATTATGAGCATCCTGTAAGCAGGTCTGGAAATTAAAACCTTAAATTTCTTCTCCCTAGAAGCCTGGAGAAGGAAGCCAGCATGTAATCTTCTTCCCTTTGTTTTACTGGAATACTTCTATCACTCATGGCTGACCTGGAAGATGAGAGGTAATTTAAACTCAAATTGTCTCAAAAAGAACCAAGCAAAGAAAACAAAACTATATTAAAACAAACAGTCTGCAGTCACTGAACCCATCCTCTCTCAGACTTATCACCCTGGGGACACTGATGGATGGGTCAGAATTCAAACACTGTAGGCAGGGATCACTGATGAGAACAGCCCGTGCTGGCTGCTGAACAGATGGGCACCCTCCAACCTCCACATATCCTCAGCTGATGGAAATCAGCACTTCTCTGCAGGGGTCAATAAAGAAATATCAACATTATACTGCCAGGAATCCAGCCTATACAATTTTCAATTTGGATTAAGCTCAGGATTCACAAGTGTTGAATCCAAGAGCAAGGCACGAGAGGTCCCTCAGGATTTTGCCATTTGCAAGTGCCAGTAAAAACCACACAGGTGTCAAGTGAACCTGCACCTATGCAAAGCCTCACGTCCTGCATACATGCAAGGTTCACAAGAGAAAAGACAATTTGAGAGAGCTGTAAGAATTTAATTAGGAGTGCAAACCTATAGTCATTTGGCTCTTGAAGCACTTACACTAGACAGATGAGTCATGATATTAAAAGCCAGTAGCTGGTGTCCCATGGGGAATTTTTTATTGTTGAGGAAAAAACCCCATCTGCTTTCCATTAGGGAATAGTTCTTCAATGTGCCACAAAGAAGTGTGCTTGGTTTAGTTCATCCTTCTATACTGGTTTCAATTCTACTCCTACAATGAAACTCTTTTAAAATCATTGTGTTAAGAGAGTAAGGGGAGGCAGTATCAGAAAACTCAAGGCAAAAAGAATGTATATACAAATCACAGGTTCTGCATAAATCTTATGCTTCCAGTCCACAAAGTGGAGAGAATGATTCAAGTCAAGGGGAAAACTCAGTTAGGCCTACCTGATATACTTTGTTTAAATAAACCAAGCTGCCTCTTCATTTTTCTTCAATGCACAAACACAAACTGAACGTAAAGCAGAGAATCAACTTCCATGTTCTAGAAGATGATAGTAGAAGTTTTGCCAAGCTTTGCCAGCTTCTGAAAGTTAGAGTGGATGGCATCTATCTGGAAGGCCTCCAGACTTCATACAGAATGCTGATCAAGTCAATTCCAGAAGTTAAGAGTTGGACATTTTAAAGTATTATCCCTTGTTAATATATATGTATACCTATATATAGATAGAATTTTTAATATAAATATATAGAATATCAGCATAATAAATCTCCCAAATATTCCAAAATCTTCCAGAATAATCCACAGAAATATTTGTAAGGCTCAGACACAGAGGGAGGCCTTCAGTCATTCACCCCTGTTCTATGGTGTCATTGGACTTTAAAATGATCCAAGGACTTCCTCCCATGTGTGCACTGCAACATCTGCAGGGCATGACATGCATCATGGCTCATGCTGTGCAGATTCTGGTGATATTTTCAAAATTATCTAACACATGAGTTGGAGCTGAGAATCCAGATTCTTTAGATAAATCACCTGTCTTTAAGTGGGAGATTCTTCAGACTGTGCCCAAGGGCACAAAGGAGGAAAAGTTGCTTGAAAAATATCATCTCCAACGTTGTGTGTGACCCTGGGCACAATTTGCTTCCAAATTATTTGAAGAGAGAAAAAGATATTTGCCAGAGAAATATTTTCAGGACATAGTTATACAATAGCAACTAGAAAGGTCATCATAGGGCATTGTCTGGTGTTTGCTCCTGTGCCTTTCATGGACAAATCTTTAAAAAAAAGTTGGTTTCATATAGGTAATAACTCTGCCAATTAAAAAAAGAAAACTGAGAAGAGTCCTGTACACTGCCACCTTATAACGTGAGGGAGCTGATGCAGAGATCTTATTGCAGTTCACTGATAGCATCTTTGCTCCTTATGAAGCCAGCCAGAT
This sequence comes from Melospiza georgiana, assembly GCF_028018845.1. Lineage (NCBI taxonomy): Eukaryota > Metazoa > Chordata > Aves > Passeriformes > Passerellidae > Melospiza > Melospiza georgiana. The sequence goes on along the minus strand of NC_080430.1, from coordinate 144,800,831 downwards.
AGTAGAAACCACTGCCAAAAAACGTCCTGTCTCTCCAGGCAAGGACACAACCCTAACTGGGACAATGGAGGCAGGCTGGAGTGTCTGAAAAGTGAAAGAAGCAGAGCAGTAATCAAAACAAGTTTGTTTTGCTCTCAGCCTGGGTGTGTCCTCATTTTGACTGAGGAAGTAACTTTGTTTAACATCCCAATCAGCTGAAAAACCTCAGCTTTACCGTAAGTTCAGTTTTTCACATCCCGTTGCTCTTCTCTCACTCTCTGTGGCATTTTCATAACTGACCAGCAGTGTCTCTTCAGTGCTGTTCAGACTGGTTCATTTGATGACCAAGGCCACCTTCCTTGTGAAGAAACTGGTACAAAAAAGCTGTTCCTGCACATGTGCCAACTGTGCCTGCACATGTTGCCTTCCCATTACTCCTCAAACACCAAACGTGGACAAACATGAACTACATGCTCTCTGGGAATTTTAATGGACAAAAGAGCCTTGTAAAGCAAGCCAGGAAAAAGTATTATTACAGTGGATAAGAAAATAAAAGGCTACAGAGTCCTCTGTCCTTGTTCCCAGAGCTTTTATATCCAGTCCAAGCCCCACTGCACAGGGCGCACCAGCACTCCCACAGATGCTATGCTGACCTTTCTTCAAATACTTCTCAACTCATAGTCATCAACCCTTCTGCTTTGAATCTGTCAAAAGAAGAAATTCAGCTCCAGATACACAAATCTTGATGGAGCCCATGTTTGGGAAGGCTGAAGTACAGTGGTTTTTACCGCTGCTATTTCTTCTCAGGGATTTTTGGAAACAATATCAGCAGGTAAAAAAGAGAGAAAATATCATTATGTAGTGCTGGTGTGAAGCTTTGCTATGTCAGTCTCAACTCAAGAACAGGAGGGGCAGACTGGAGGAAGATGTTACTTGCTTGCTAATGTAAAGAAAAGATGAGAAATCACTCATGTGGAATTGATAGCACCTACTCTTGAAAAATGAATTTGCCATGTAGACCCTGTAGAGCCCAGCCATTTAATCTGTTGAAAATTTGAATTAAACTGTCCAAGGGAAACTTCTGGGCACTGTTTGATTATGGAACCCTTGAGAGTTTTATGACCAGTCAAAAAAAAAAAATTCTTTGTTTTCTTGGGGCAATGGAATGTATATGGGGAATGTACCCAGCAGTTGTAGCTTTCATCTTCTACAGTGTCTCCTCAGCTTTCAACTACTGACAGCTGCTAGAAGGGAGATGGCATATTATGAAGTTGTTCTGCTAAACTTTTATTTCCCTCTACTTCTTTCCCAGAAGGAAAATCAGTCCCTGTACTGGGATGTGGTGCCTTTGGATGTCCATCCTGAACAGGGGATACAGAAAGGGCTGCTCCTGAAAACAGGAACGCATCATGAACAGCTGTACGTGCAACACCAAGGGCAGTACCCAACCCAGAAACCCAACACATTTGAAACACCTGACACACAGACCCCTGAGGCTTTGCTCACTACTAGATGCTTTTTTAGGCAACAACCAAAGCACTGCAGGTGTCAGAAATAATAGCAGTAACAGGTTAATCAGAGCTAGGTGGTTAAAAATAAAACTACCTATTTTGCACAGGTGTTCTGTCTTAAACAGGATGTGGGGTAAGCTGCAAACATCATCATAAAAGGCTTATTTTTTGGGTGGAGCTAAGAATATTGACACTTAGTGACTTGTCTATTAAACATGTGTGGTTTTCTGAAGACTCCTTTTCTGTGACTTCTGAAAAGATTGTACAGGTCATAGGATAGTTTTGTTTATGAACATAGGATTGCCCCCTGTTTAAACTGCACAGATAATGATCAAGGGCTAAACCACATCAAGGCAGAGTCCTTCTCTGACTGCTGTGTCCAGAACTGAGTAGCTTATTTTTCTTGACAGTGGTGCTGATCTGAAGTTTGGATATATTTCCAGATGCAAGCACCTTTCCTCTCTCAGGGTTTCAAAACTTCAGTTTCCTATTTTTTCACTGTGAATTGCATATTAAACATAATCTTCTTCCTCTTCCCCACAATTCAGGCACTGCAAAATCTCTATACAAGATTGTAGCAGCAATGTAAATGAAAATCCATGACGATCCTTCTATTCACAGGATCATCCACTGTTACCAGGAAGGAGTAGTCTCTGAATTACAAAGTTTATTGTTTTAGTTTACTAGTGGTTGTGGTTTGAAATTATTTGACTGTTGTGCAGAAATCACTGCCATAAAAACACAAGCCACTGAGCTTTTGATACTCTACAGCAGGGAATGAAGCCAAACATATCAGCCTTGAGCTGTGTACTTTTCTGCCCTTAATCTGATCTCAGCAGAGCAATGACATCCCTTCTAGAACATCTGAGCCATTCTGTCTCTGACCAGAAAGGAATACTTAATAGCAACCTTTATAGTGCTTTTATTGAGAATGGAGAGACAAGTGGCTAAAAGGGCTTTGAAAGTTCATCCTTTGGCCCTTCCTACCCCGACATCCACCTCCTTTTATATATTCCCTAGAAGATGTAATAAACATACCTGATACCTGAAACATTTATCAGATGGTATCCTGTGATATGTTTCTCATTTATGTTGGCTAATCATCTCCACTGTTTCACATGCACAGATATAGGAGATACCTGCTAAAGATTGTATTGTTATTTCTTATCTTGCCCACGTTTTACTCTAATCCCTAGAGTGAATACATAGCAAAAAATGTATTTTTGGTAGCTGGGAACCTCTGGGATTCTCAGGTCTCAATATTTTGCAGTTTTGAAGAACTGGATAGCAATGTTGGTTGCATAAGAAGCAAATTTCTGCCCACGGGAAGGGTGTGGTGCCCAGCAGCTTTTGGGTCATCGATGCAGAAAAAATGCATGTCTCAGTTTTGATCATCACAACCCTGTAATACTATTCACACACAAACCCAGGAGTTTGTAAGCTACTTTACAAACAACCTGGTGTTTGTTACAGCCAAGTGGATCCCAGAGAATCATTTCTTTTGTTGTTTGGCCTCAAGGTAAATAGTATTGCTAATGGCAATGCTATGAAAATTCAATAAATTGACAGAACAATTTTCCCTGTGAAGTACTTTATGACCTAGAAATTTGGCTGTGGAGAGTCTGATCTGTCATTACCCACATTTCTACAAGGAGTGTGGGATGTGGCTGGTCTGAAGGGAAAAGTTGCTATCAACAGCTAATAAGGACACTTCAGAGCAGCAAGTTTCACAAGCTGCCCAGAGACTTTTGCAGACAGCAGAAAAGCCAGACTTTTTTTTGCAAACAGTGTTAAGGTACTATTAATGATCATAGCTGTGAAGGCCTCAGGCTCCTCTTTCACAGAAGGAATGACACCTTCAAACCAGCCCCTCTCTGTGTCCAGATGAGGCCCTGGGTCTGAGGAAGGATGAGATGTGCTTTACTACTGACACTGCTCCCAGCCACATTGGCACACCCTCCACTCCCTGCTGTCACCCAGAAGTGACCTCTGTCTTCTGAGTTCAGATGTAGTGCAGTGTCTCAAAGCAGGGAAGGGAGTGTGCGGTTTAATGAAAACTTGCATGAGATACAGTTAAAGGCTGACTCACAACTGACAGAAATTGTCTTGAAATATTGTCAGGAGTGTTGTCTGCCTCAACTTCAGCAAGGTTTTTGACACTGTCTCCTGTAGCATCCTTGCAGATAAGCTCAAGAAAGGTGGGTTAGATGAATGGACAGTGAAGTGGATGAAGACCTGGCTGAATGGCAGAGCTCAGAGAGTTACGATCACAAGAGTAGAATTCATCTGGTGGCCAGTGGCATTCCCCAGGGATCTATACTGGTCCTGCAGCCAGGAGGGATAACCCCAAGTATCAGCACAGGCTGGGGGCTGACCCACTAGAAATTATTTGCTAGACCCACTAGCAGCTCTGCAAAGAAGGACGTGGGAGCCTCGGTGGGTGACAAGTTATCTGCCAGCCAGCACTGTGCCCTTGCAGCTGGGAGGGCCAGGGGTGTCCTGGGGTGCATTGGGAAGAGAGCGACCAGCAGGTCCAGGGAGGAGATGCTGCCCCTCTGCTCGGCCCTAGTGAGGCCACATCTGCAGTGCTGTGTCCAGCTGCGGGCCCCTCAGTACAAGAAAGACAAGGAGCTACTGGAAAGGGTTCAGTGGAGGCCACAAAGGTGATTGAGGGAATGGAGCTTCTTTCTTATAAGGAGACACTGCAGAAGCTGGGACTGTTTATTCTGAAGACTGAGAGGAGATCCCATTAATGAATATAAATATCTCAAAGGCAGGTGCCAAGAGGGTGGTGGCACCTTTTTTAGTGGTATCCACAGACAAGATGAGGAGAAATAACCATAAACTTAAATACAATAAGATCCATCCCAATATGAGAAAAAGCTTTATGTTGAAGGTGACAGAGTCCTGGAACAGGTCACAGAGGTCATGGAGTCTTCCTCTCTGGATACATTCAAATTCCATCTGTATGCATTCCTGTGTAACCTGCTCCAGGTGACCCTGCCTGGGCCAAGGGGTTTTAGAGGGTGATCCCCAGAGGTCCCTTCCAACCCCAGCAATTCTATGATTCTGTAAAATTGATTCAGATGTCTGTGGGACTGGAGTGAGCCATAAGCAAGGAGAGGCCCTTCATATTGTAGACTTTTCTTGACTTTTATTGGCTATAAATCATTAAGTTTTGAATGGCAATGCCTCTCAACACTTGACTCTTTACACAGCTCTTATATCAACAAATATTTTCCCCAAAGTGTTGCAGTAATTAACATATAAATAAACCATGTCTTTTCAAAGCTGGTGACATATGTTAGCAAGTGTTTGCCAACACAAAGCTTAGCATGGCAAATATAGAGAGATTCCATTTCTTCATATTTTCAGGCAGACTGTTGCTAAAGAAGGTCATTAGCAAGTTGCAGAACCTGCAGTTGTGATCCATATGGCAGGAGCTAACAGCTATCAGCTACATCCATCCCACCAGCCTAACCAGTGCATGGGCAAGGATTTTCAGGAATACAGGTTACAAGGTATAAGAAAGCAATACAGAGATGCATCCACAGCTGGTGTAATTTGACATGGCCAAAATCCTAGAATCACAGAACCAGAGGCTGGGAAAGACCCTTAATGTCGTCAAACCAAACCATTAAACCAGCACTAAACCATGTCCCCAGGTGCCACATCTGCACATCTTTTAAACACCTGCAGGGATGGTGTCTCCACCACGTCCCTGGGCAGCCTGTTCCAATTATTGAAAACCCTTTCAATGAAGAAACTTTCCCTGGTATAAACCTCCCATGGTGCAACTTGAGGCCATTTCATTTTGTCCTATCACTCACTCCTTGGGAAAAGAGACAAACCCCCACCTGGCTGTCTCCTGTCTATCTCCTGTCTATCTCCTGCAGGTAGTTGTAGAAAGCAATAAGGTCTCCCCTGAGCCTTTTTTTCAGACTCTGTTGTTGGTATTGGTCCTCTACTTCTCTCCAGTTTTGTTGCAGAGGATTTAGTCCTCACTATTAATATTGTAACTCTGAAGATTTACATCTTTGTCATGATGGATTAATGCAGATCATGTCACTGAGCTGAGAGCTAGAGGTGTCCTATCTGTCAAACCTAAATCATTCTTGTAAAGAACTGCTCCATTGTATAAAATATTGCAAACTTTATTCCTTGGCATGGGAAAATATTTGATAAAATAAGCTAAAATGCTAGAGTAGCAGCTTACCCTAGATGGATGGATTTCTGCTGTCCCTCTATGGTATAACAAACAAGAGTATTGAGCTTGATTACCAGATCTCCTGATGGAGCCATGGACAAAACTAGAGTAACTAAATAATTAATTAGCTTTTGGTGGATGAAATTTTCATTGTAGATACTTGTGGATATTTCTTCTACCTTAGTGGTCTAGTACAAACAACTTGAAAACCTCTGGAGTAGCAATTGTAAAGAAACTGAAATAGAAGTCCTTCATTTTTGTTCTGTCCACCCAACAGAAACCCATCTCAGGTTCATGGAAAGGTGTCAGGAGATTTCATGGAAGCAGAGAGTGGTTTGGGGAACATGACTGTAGAAGCACTGTACTCTGAATATTTTTCCCAATATCCTTCCCAAGCTGATGAGTATTTCATCCATCAATGGTACTCCTGCCTCTCTCCATATCACAAACTCCCAACAGTGAAATTCTTAACATTTTTACATTAAAAAACAACAACAAAACAAACAAACAAAAAAAAAAACAAACCAAAAAACAAAACAAAACAAACAACAACAAAAAAAAACCCCAGCCAGTCTTAATTCGGATACAAGACATAGCTTATTTATTTACCTAATTCTAAGCAGAATAGCAACCAGACTACCTGGTGTGCTCTGCATCCACCTTAGCTAAAAACAAGCCAAGTCTGATATCAGAGCATGATAAAGGTGGGCTGGGTCCTCTCACACTGACCATACCCCATCAGGCATCTAAAATCCTTAAATTCTAAAGATCTCACATGGGAATGAGAATTTTTGGGCCTGTCTATAGCCTTTCATCTCGTGTTCCTGATTGACTGTGGTCTATGTCTTGACAGAACTCACTATCCTCCTCTGCCACAGCCACTTGCAGAAGCAATTGGCCAATTGCATTCAGCTGAATGTACTAGGTTATCAGACACTGAAAAAATAAGGAACCCAAAATACATTGTAGATAGAATTATGGTGCTGACACCATAAAATCCTGGCGGATCACTTCTTTGCCTGAGGCATCATGGAAACATGCTTTTGTCAGTAGAAACCAGATTCTTCTGTCTTGCTCTGGCTGGGTGCTCTATTGCAAGTGTGAGCTTTGCAGGTATTCAGGAACTGAGAGCTTAAGGGGTCACTGATGAGGCAGGGATGCTCAGACATATTGAGAACCTGGTACTGAGACCAAAAACACAAGCTTTGATTTTAGAACTACTTGTTTAAAAAAAAGCAAAAAACAGGTAGCCTTCCCCTCTCTAGCTCTGAAAACTAACAAAACTACATATAATAGCAAAAAGTAAAGTTTAGGCTTGAGCAGTTAAAAATCCTTCAAGGAAAGGGAGATAATTCAGGTCTGTTTATGAATGATGTCTAATATCTCTTCCTACACAGCACTTGAGGTGTTTTAGCAGCACAGAACAGAATGCACCATTTTTGCCCCAAAAAAACCACTCAGCTCTAAGTCACAGGGATGTCCTCTGTCATTCTCTCTTTGCTTCTGGCCCTTTGAACTTTGCCCTTTTTTTCTGCCCACCACTACTTTTGCAAGGATGGTGAGTAGGAATATCCTGGTACTCAGGACCTAACCCTAAAATGTCAGGCTGAAGTGAGCAGAATGCAGATCTCGCTGTGTGTGAGCACTGAACAATGCAGGAGACAGCCATGACCTCTTCTTCCCCCCACAGGGCAGCTGCTTTTCAAAAGGAGAAAGTGATTCATTTCCTTGCTACTCAGCCTGATCACTTAATACTACATGTTTAGGAAACAGCTCTGGACTGTGAATCACACAATATTAGAGGTGGAAAGTCTGAGCTGCAGAGGTAACATTTCAGACTCTCCTCTCAAACGTGTCCTATAGGAACAATTTGTTTAGGTGCCCCCTGCCCTGTGCTGGGATTTCTGGCTTTACAAACACAAATATCCCAGACTGCTGCACACAGGATGCACACTGGGACCATCTGAGGACTTTCTGGTCATTTCAAACGTGAAGCTTTAATGTGAATATGAGGCACTGTAGAGGATATACATCCGTTTAGGGCTTTGGAAAAATGAACTCAGAGGAGCATTGTGGCACAGCCAACTGTGAGGAGAAATAAGTGTTACTGACTGACAGACTTGTCAGGCAGCCAGGTATAATAAGGTTCTAGCTCCATGTGGAAATAATGGCTTGTGAGTGTTTATTTACTTTCCATTACTTTCAATTTTGATGTTCTAGGGAAAGTTTAGGATGACAAAATGCTTTAGAGTACACTCTTCCCTGAATAATGGAATGGATTCAATTGACAGAACAAATAAACTTGAATACTGAGAGCAAAAGAAAACATAAATAGGCAAGACAGAAAAGTGGTGGGAGGCAGAACAGAGAGACAAGGGAGGGAAATTGCATGCCAAGGTCACAGAGCAAGACAGTAGCTAAGACAGAAATAGAATTCAAAAGACTGGCTTGCTTAGGTATTTTTTAAAGCTTAACAAGTTATATCCTGTTTATTAAGCTTAAACAGATTTTTTTTATTTGTTCAGCTGACTGCAATAGCAATTGTAAATATGAGTCAGGTCTCTTTTCAGATCCTGAATGTTTCTCTGCGCCAGCTTATTCTAAATTATCATCTTATTCTAAGTATTCCCACTCATAGTGGGAGCTATGTTTTTAAAATCAGAAAGCAGCCAGTAAGAAGTCCCATTCTGCTGCCTCTGAGCCATCAAAATGCCCTGGTTGCACACAGAGATCCACTGGCTCCAAAGTCTGTAGCATACAGCTTGCTTTGGGAGATGCATCTTCCCAAACTATTTGAGCAAAACCTGGGAAACTTTGGGCTGAGATCCGGAACAACTCTATTCTGTGTTGATCCAACTCCCTTGCAAAGCCTCAGATTGAGCCAGGGCTCCAGGACCATCCTGAAGGGCCCAAGTCTGGGATGCTGCGAGGCAGGAATGCTAGAGTCCAATAAGAAAGAAAAATGCAAAATAGCAGTGAGCTCAAATATAGTTTATTTCAAATTTTACTTTGATTTCAGATGGTCTGAGTTACACTGTGATCCATCAGCCAGGTATCTCTCTCACCTGAGAAGGGAACCATAGAAAAGGAGGAGGTTGCATCTGTGCATACATCTGATGGAGAGGGAGATGGAATTCTTAAAGCAAGTTTCTTCAGTGAACAGGATTAAATTTGCCTTTGAGAAGGTTGTGTCTTACTCATTTTAGAAAATTTACCCTGTGTAGAAATAAACAGACAAAAACTGGTCATCAATCTTCACTGAAGCTTTTAAAAATTCTTCTTAGGTATTATGGATGGAGTGAGACCAAAACCTATCCTGTTAATTTCTTCCACTATCAAATATGAAGATATGCCACTCAGTTTACTGTGCTCACCAGTGCCATTTTTGATTCTTGTCGTAGCTGGTTTGGGTTCATGCTTTGCTTGATGGTACCTGCTGACTTCACAGGTTCAGCTTTGACTGTATAGTTTTGGGTTTTGTTTTGTTTTCTTTTTAAATATCTTCAATTGAAAAAATAAATACCAATTACTATGCATATTTGGATTTAGAGCTGAACTTGAGGTGTCATGGGGGCGCCTGCTGAAAATGGCCAAACAGACCAGCTTTCCTGCACCTCAAAAAGTCCTTGCAGTTTTCTAAGTACTGTGAAACCAAGGTCTCAAAAAACAAATTTTTAGTGTTGTTTCAGTGGAACATAGAGGTTTTTCAGTATATGTGAAAAATATCATATTGCTTCCCTTTAATTGCTGAGCCATGAATTTCATGGGTCTAATTTCACATACTCCCACATTAGAAAATGCACTGTATAATCTCTCTCCATCTCAGCTTCTCCATCAATCAACTGGGAATAATAGCAACTGATTTAGGAGTACTATGGACTTTAATTAATATGTGTACAGCATGTTGAGATCCCTGAAGAATAAGATGCTTTAGAACATCAAAGAATAAACAATGACATTCTTTGTCTTATGTCCTGGAGTCAAGAGACTTTAACATTAAGCTTCAGACCTATAAGGGATTCAGACAGAATCCCCTTACAGCACTAAGTAAAACCAAAATGTGCAGCTGCCAACAATTCTATATTAAAAAAAATCACAAGCACTTATTTCCTATAGTCTCAATCTGAGAAAACATTTCTGCATGTTTTCCCACTCCTTGCTCTATCTTACTATTGCTGAAGTTTTCAGCTCCAGACTACCACAGGATGATCCTCATTAGCTCCGTGATGTCAAGGAGTGATGCTTGAGGTTCTCACATCAACATCACCAGCACAGGCAATGCATCTGATAAATCTCAGCTCATCTCTGGATGTCCATGAGGCCTGCCCATGGTCAGAATGGGCAGAATATGGTACATAATGTGCCCTAGAGCAGAGCCACGCAGCCAGCTTTGGAGCTGAGTGGTCACACTGCAGTGCCTTCCCAAATCAGCCATCACTAGTGCCATCCTCCATTCTCGCCCTGCTGGTCCTCCACACAGCAGTGGATTCTGTTAGTGCAGCCAAATTTGGCTTCTGACCCTGCTGAAGGTTTGTGAAGGTATTGGAAGACCCTAAGAATTTTTGGTTTCTGTATCCTCACTACAAAGTGAAGAAGTAATCCTCTTGGAATTACAGGTAACCTGACGTCATGATTTCCATCTTTCACTCACCTATCTCCAACACTCTAAAGAGAAGTGTAAGATAAAATGTCATTTATCTCTGGAGAAGATTCTCTCTTTGAGAAATAGGAGGCAGGCAGAAAGCCTGAGTGAGGATCTCCACTATATCTACAATTAAAGCAAACCCATAGATCAGGTATCACACAGAAACAAGAACAGGGTGTGTATATATATATATATATAGTTACTGCTGCACCCATAGACACAAAGTGCAAAGTGCTCCAGAATTGTGTATTTTTTCTGAGCAAATTATAATTATCAGCAGTTTTAAGTTAATTTCATTAAGTTAATTTCAAAGACTCAGAACCTTAAAGTTTTTCCTTGCATCTGCATCATTTATGAATACCATATAATTATAGATATGGTTCGTTATTCATAAACAAAAGTACATTTCCCAAATCCTGTGAATATTAACTAAGATTTCTTATAGTTTTCAATGCTTCCAGAACTTAATTCACTTGTCTTTACAAAGACTTTCCAAATGCTTAATAGAAATCACATTTTATGATCACTAAAAGTGTCATTACCCTTTGAAGTCTATAGCTGAGACAGCAAGTTTCTGAATTTTATTTTTTTTACAAGCATAGGCTTTTCATTCATATTCATTCATATATCCTTAGTTTAGTTTTGTCATTTTTCTGCCTCCTTATTTAGTGTCTGCAGAGGCAGGGAAAGACATCCACAAAGCCAAAGAGACCACTGGAGGTCACAGAGGATTAGCACAGAGCATTTTTGAGTCTCAGGCTAGACTCTGGGCTGGTGCAAGTCAGCAAAGCTTGACTAGCCAAGGATATGCAGCTGGAGTTTGCAAGGCAGCAAAACTCTCCACAGAGAGTACAAAAATACACCTGGCACCTACATGATGGTATTCTTCAGGGGAATAGATCTTGTCTGTCTGGGGCTGGAATTTCTGAAGACAGAGGGAAATGTTTTCAGGAGTGAGGATGTGTTGCACTGGGAGCTCCAGTCACTCACAAGACATTAAAAAAATGCAGAAAAACATACAGCAGAGTTGATTTTTCCAATTTTTCAACCAAAGGAGGAATTGTAAATCTGTAGCTTTCCCTTCCCTCCCTCTTTTCACTGCACTCTTGGCTCTTTCCACCCCCAAGCCCTAAATGTGTCACCACTTTGCGCTGCCCAGGTTGCAGCTATGAGAGAGGGCTGTTCTTCTTCCCCATCCCTAAACAGTCTCTCATATGGCTCCCTTCAGATGTAACTTGATTCCATTGAAACATTTGAAAATATTAGAGGGAGAGGACAGTTGCTCTCATTTTCCTGGCTATCACCATTTGGAGTGTGCCAATTTCCAAAACTGGGATTGCTGGATAACCACCAGGTTATCTGCACTCTGCCTGTGCCTCTGTGGTGTAAAATCTGATTCCTGGTGAGTGCAGGAAAGGTCAAGGACGGGGCTTGTCCTTGCAGTGAAATGGAGGTCACTGGAGCCTGAGGGCCCTGAGAACAGTTTGTGAATGAAAACATTAGTCAGATGTCATGACTGAGGGGAAAAAGGAAGGAACAAGACTCTTCTCTAGACCATCACATGCATATGACAACAAAAAAATTACTCTGCGTTATTCTGTGGTTTTTACTAACTTTAAACCATGTTGTCCTCCAAAACATCTGGATGCTACCAATGACTCACCGAGTGAGCACTTGAAGCTATGACCATTGCAGATAATTGTGCTGCTGCCCTGTGTAGAAAAGATTTTCTCATACATGAGATATCTTTCTGAATGCAAATCTGAGGGACAGTCTGATATTGAGGCTTTGCTGGAAGAATTTTTAGGACAACTTAATAAAATAGAAGAGATGAGACCCTGGGTCTTGACAGCATTCATTCACTCATTCATTCATTCATTCATTCATGAGTTTTCAGGAATATAGTTGTGAAATTGCTGAGCTGCAGTATGTTTTATTTTGCATAAATAAGCTTTGTTGTCAATGTTAAGAAAGATGGGAAATGTGACAGTCACCTTTAAAAAGGGTTCAGGGATAAATTTTGTCACAATTCACAGTCAAATCAGTAGAAACAACAAGAAAAGTTGAATTAGTAGATGTGGGTGAACAGAGCCACCAAGCTCATAGTGGAAAAGATGCTTCAGCTAAAATAATGGAGTTTATTTTAGAAAGCTTTTCATGAGGCCCTTCAGTACAGTCTTAGAAAAAAAAGTAAATTTTCACAGGACAAAGGAACAAATCATCATCGCAACTTGAATAAACTTAAAAGACAGAAAGGAAAACTTAGGGATAAATGTTAAATTTATATAACTGAAGGGAGATCACTGTGGAAATCCACAGAGATCCATGCTCTTAAAGCACATGAAAAACAGTAGAAAGAGAGTGAAAAGCTCTATGGCAAAGACTGAAAATTAAGGAATGTAATGAAACCTAGAAAAAACTGGGGAGTTGTAGTAAAGTCTCATAAGACTGAAGGAGAGGGAAAAATGGCAGATCTAGTACACATATCAAACAGTATAGAAAGAAATCATATCTGCACAGCCAAGGTTTGTTCTTCAGCTTTACTCAGTCATGGTAAAGGTCTGGGAAATGCTGAGTGCAATGCCCAATAAAACATCCCTCCAGTGCTCAAGGGCAGTCCAAATTTAAGCAGAGAGCTAGCAGAAGGGTACAGGCAAACATAAAGCATCTATCTCTATGCTCTATATAAATTCACAAGATATGAATTGATGAAAAGCCTTTAAATCTAGTGTCTAGTCCCGATGAGCCCATTCTTTTCTTATTTACAATCATTGTGAGCAATGGGTTATTAAGGTAAATGGACTTTTGTTTTGACCCTGAGGGGTGGCTCTTGTGTTAAGTAACACGAGTAACAGCTGTTAGACATTTGTTCAAAGCCCATATCCCAAGAAAAATTACACTTAAGAATAGGACAACAATTGGATATTGACAGGCAGGCGTGATGACATAAGTTTTGCAGAATGAGTGATTTTTGAGTATTCACAGTAACCTGGTCTTCAAAGGGTCGATTTTTCGCTGGTATTGCAAATTAGACCCCCCATCAAGTCCCTCAGGCTGGACAAGCAGAGACACTGATCATTTCTGAGCACTTCACTCACCAGATGCACCATTACTGACAATACAATCTTTTAAATTGTTTTACAGACTCCTTAATTTTAGGATATCCCGTTTTCTTCCCCATTGCTAAAAGATATTTCTAATCAATATCCAGGTTTGTTGCATTCTTTTCCCCCTCCCATGCTGCATTTTACTAGCAGCATTTAGAAAATGCAGCTCTCTCTTTCCAATGCTTAACAAGCACAGGGACCATTCTCACCATTTTGAAAGCAACTCACTGGCATCCTAAAATCTAAGTAATTTTATAATAAGGAAAAGATGGCCCCAGGCTCACAGTCAAGATTTTCTTGAAGGGATGATAGATTTCAAGCTTACCTGGGAAGTAGGAGTGCATAATGCATAATGTACTGCTGGACCACAGGCTGAACAGGTGGGAAAATCAAGAGTGACAAGGAGCACAGCATGGGTACGTGGACTTGGAAGGTCTCTTATCTTCCCAGTGGGGAGGACACAGGATCCCATACAGATTGAGCTCTACCTGTTCTTACACCTCTTCCCCTCTCTGGCAGGAAGGCACCTGTGTGTGGCTGAATTAGAGTCAAGGCTGAGGGCTGTGAGAGATGTGATGGTGCCATGCACACTAGAAAGTGGAGCCCACATCTCCAGGGTTTAGGTGACATGAAGGACAGCTGACAGCAGAGGCAGTGCAGATTCAGGGCAACAGAATCATGCTAGAGGCAGAAGATGGATGCTGAGGGCACAGACCTGCTCATGTTGTTGTGGCTGCTGAACTCGGGGCTGCTCTGCCCACCTTTGGCCAGAGGAGCCTTCAGGTCACTTCAGTCAGGTAAGCATGTGTGGATGGACAGCAACCTGACCTCTGGGAATCTCCCTTCCTGTTTTTCTCCAGGATAAGCATGGCCATTGAATGACTGTTTTGTCAACTCTTTAAGGTCTGCCCTTAATTTTGAAGAACAAAATATTGCTGCTGTTATGGTGAGAAGAGCAGAGGCAGCTTGGCTTCTGTTTTTACACAGACTGCAAAGAGCAATTCTGCTGTGCAGAGCACTCAGCTCAGTGCATCTTCCTCTGAGCACCTTTCCCCTGGGGCTCATTGGCAGGCATCAGCTCCCTGCCTCCCTGACTGAGTTTAAGACTCCCTGGCACGGTCTGGAGTGCTGTAACTCAAAGGGCAGCTCCCCTTGGCTGGGGCAGTCGTGTCAGCCCTAGCCCCCTCACCTCTGGAGCTGAAATTATTCGATAAAAATGCCACTGCAGCAGCTATGGGCAGCCAGCTCTGCCCCTCCCTTGTCAGTCACAGCTATCTGCCGGCTGCCTCTGCGCTTTTCATCTCCCTTGCAAGTTGGAGGAAAAGAAATAATACATAGCTCAGCTGTTTCTGTCTGTAGGCATTTAAGCTGGTAAGACTCAGCTGTATAAATCTTCCCAGCTGTGAGAACCTCAGTGCTTTTATTCCCATGATAAAGCCTTTGGCTCTAAATGTGTTTCAGGGATATTCAAAGTGGAAATCTTTCTCTCCATCTGGGGAATTGCTTGGTGTCGACTGACAAGGAAATGGAAGGTCAGTAGCATTAAAAAAAAAAAAAAAAAAGCACCCTGGGTTATAGAATTAACTTTATACTAAACCTCAGTGTGTGTTTTAGGAAGGGAGGGGTGGGAAGGAGGCATGGGGGAGGGGAGGTTCGACTTGCGCAGAGCCTTTCATTGGAAAACTAATGCAGCCATCCCCAAGGCGCTGCGCTGCTAAGATCTGGCATTTTCCTGCTGCAGTGGAAAAGGAAGACCAATACTTTCCTTATAGTAACCTTTGCTGAATAATCAGTGTGGTGACATTGAAGTCAGTTCCAGTGGGAAATAATTGCTGTCGCTCTCAGACACAATATGGAAATAAGATGCCACGGTGACAGCGGCAGTTTTGAAGGGCTGGCAAGGAAATACCGATCAAAGATCAATGTCTGGCAGGCAAAGTGTTCACTTCAAGTCAAGGAGAGAATAGTTTAGGCAGAGAGGTTTCTCTTGAAACTGATAGGGTTTGGGCAGAGAATGGGCAAACTCAAATAAAAACCTGGATACAAGGAAATTTTAGTTCTGCAGATTGGCTTGAAACCCAGGGCACAGATTGCAGCTGAGCGTGGGCAAATCCTAATCTGAAGGGTATTTCAGAGGTCAGCTGCTCAGATGCGTAAAACAGCATCCTTGCTATGGTGCTAGGATTTGGCTTCCACTCTGAGTTCTGCTGAACCTTTTCCTGTTGGTGACCATGAACATGACCCCAGTCTCTTTTTCTGCCTCAGTTTTTCACTTATTTAAAGAGCAATGAGCTCTTTCCTTTCTCCTAGGCTGTTGTAAAGGTATCAAAATGCCCGTTGCTCAGACAATAAAGTAATGAGCTGAGATGAACTTGAGGCCTTTTTGTTGCCCAGACTTAGGTTATTAAATAAATATGTCCCATTGTTATAAAATTATAATTTTCTTTCAAATAAGTCACAAAGAGTTCTGTTTATGGAACTGATACATATCAGTTTATACCTGGAAGAAATTATGGTCCATTCAGCTAAGTTTTATTCTTGGGTCCTTGAAAACAGTCAGATTTTCTCTTTCTTCACCACCCCAATAGGACTGAATATCCTGGTGTGATCCATGTCCTCAGCCAAAAACTGTATGGGGAAGCTAAAGGAGTCTCTGTCTCAGAGATAAAAAGTGCACAACTATGTTAATCTACTGACAAATTTGATTTTAAACATGTAACTGAGAGTTTCCCAAGCATATAATAATCCAAATGACTGGCTTCTTATAATAAAAAGTAAACAAATAACTCACCTAACTCTAAGGAGTGATATGTTATCAGCATTAAAAATACCTTAATGATATTTCTCCTCTGGGAATAAATACATGGTTTTGAATAATATACAGAGCTATCAACAAAGCAGAAGCAAATACAGCACCTACCATTTCCCCTGACTCTCATATTTCTAGGAGGTAAATGAAAGCAAACCAAAGCAAATCACTGTGATCATGAAAACATATGGCATCAAAAGCAAGGGGCTTCCACATGGCTTACATGGGAAACAGAATCTGCCTTCCATCAGCATAATGAGAATTTGTTTCCATGCTGTTCTGATAAAGCAGGCCTCAGCTAGGAGAATAAATATGTTGGTGTCTAGGGATAAATTTAATTATTTTACATTTTTCATTGGTTTTATATGACCAAGGAATGCAACTTCTTGCTTGCCATTAGCAGGACTTGGATGGCTCACAGCTGCCTGCAGTAAATGACTCTAGATAAACAAGATCTCACAGGAATGAGCTGTAAGAAGGGAAAATAAGAGCAACCTGAGAATCAGCACACATTGTATTGGCAACAACAGCTTGCAATAGAACCCCCAGCTGCAGAGATCCAAGGGAGGCTGAACTGGGAAAAGAGGTGGATTCATCTGGCTGGGAAACCTTGACTCAGAGTTTAAGCTTTACCACTGAAGCCTCATTTCTAAGACATTTAGAAAGAAAGATGTGTCTCATGAACTTATGAGGTGCCCTCTTACAATGCTGGTGTTGTTTCATGTGCAGTGCGTGAACCTTAATCTATGGTGCCAAGTCCAGCCAGATCAGCTGGGAACCTTAGAGAGGTTTTTAATTTTACTCAACACAAGGATGGCCTGAGCACCCAGTAAAGATATAGCTATTTCTCTCTCCAAAGGAAAAATAAAAACAGATGTAATTCTCTAGTAGGACTTGAAAAGCTGCTTGTTCTAGCCCACAAGCTGCCTTTATGAGGAACAAACCAGTCCACTTCTCAGGGCAGTCCACCCAGCCCTTTTTCCTGCTTTGATCTTTTAGACTGTATGACTCTAATTCTCAAAGTCATTAGTACACATTACACCTACTGATGTGATTTTTGAAAATTGATTTTCGTGGGAAATGGCATCCAAATTCTGATGATGATGGAAGCTAAGCTCTTTTTGAGACAAAATATGGTAGTGTAGAACATCTGCCACAGTGAGGAAATGAGGCTTTGCTGATGGTTAAAGCAATACTGAAGGATAATCTTTTCACTATCATTTTAATTGTCTTTCACTCAGAAATTCCTATAGCATTTCCTGTGTCCATGTCCTTTCTTTTCTCACCTGTTACGTCAGATGAAAGATGACCATCAATCAGTATGAGTCATGTGCCAGAGCTTGTTTTTGCCAGCTCTGAGGAGGCTGTGCATTAAAATGGGCAGGAAGAAAATTAATGACCTATCGGGCACAAATCACAATTGCAGTGTTTCAGAAGTTGTACAGAGAAAAACTAATTAAACTGACTGCCACATACCCAGGGCAGGAAACTGGGAAATGTGCCAAAACAGTTCCCAAAATAGCTCCTTTCAAAAATGCAAACTTTTTTTTTTCTCTTCTTTCCTCACTTCTCTCCCCTTTTTTGCCACTCTGACATTAATTTCTGCATAGAACATCCAGGCAGTAACTTTCTTCCATCTAGTCCCCAAAAAATTCTGCAGATTAGGGTTGGTGTTCCATGCACAGAACAGCTATTCCACATTGAAATCCATCACATTTCATAAAAGAGCATATTACATCTGATACATCTGATAAAGAGCCACCTCTCTACCAGCATTCCCTGTGGATGGGCCTCAGCCTTGTCCCAGTGTGGACATCCTCATGCTCTTGTTGAAGAAATAGGCAGCAAGATGGAGTTTTGCCAGAAACAGACAATGAAAAAGCAGATTAAAAAGTCAAAATACATCTCCTGAAAACTGGTTGGAGAGAAATGCCACATGAAAGAAATTCACAAGGAGGACTCTCCTTAAGGTCGGTTCTGTGCCTGTCTCTGTCCCAGATTTTGACTGGAAGAGTCACATTTTCCGTATGTCACTTCACAATGAAGAAAATCATGTTTTATTTTCCAGTTAGGCCCTATAGCTCTCCAGGATAAGAAAATATCTCTAATTATCCATTTATCAAACACCATAGATTCTTTAGGAATAAAAATTGTATGTTGTCCTTTTGTGGCTCCACTATTTTTTTATTTGCATTTAAAACCAAAGTATCATGGAAAGAACCATCTTTGGTGTACATTAGAGAAACAGATGCACAAACCTTTCTAAATATGGCATAAGTGCTTTTGGTTAATTACAACCCAGAACTAGAGCACAGACATGCAATGAATGGGAACTTTAGAAGTTTCTCTTATATCCCAGCTGTCAGAAGGTACCTCATTTCCAAGCTCCCGTAGATAGGAATTCCATCTCTAAAAACACTGTACTATGTCAATGTGTTAATTTGTTATTCTGTGACATTAATATGTAGTAGTGGGAGGCTGCATCCCTTTATCTTCAGCAGTCTTATGCTGATTTATGCTAAAGAAGCCCTACAGAGAGGGAGAGATATAAAATGCATGTTACACTGTAATCAACATTAAAAGGAATAAAGTACTTTGGTTTCTACTATCAAGTTTGGCCAGTGATAAAATATTTTTCAGGAGAGCTGACAGCCCCATGCTGCTTTTTCCCAGGAACTGATGGTTCTGGCTCTGGGGAGAAACTTCATTCACCCAAGTGCTGCATCATTCTCATAGAGGCACAACACAAAATTCCCACCTGCATGACAAAAAGTTCCTTGAATATCATCAAGCTAAGCTCAACATGCCAGGAAGCAAGTGAGCAGCAAAGAGATATTGATCACAGAGAAAAAATTTCCAATAGCAATTTTAAACCAATCTTGCCAGAAGGCAGCTGGATTCCAGAGACTGTGACACCAGCTACTGCATCCTTCTGTATAATGCCAGCAGATTTGGGAATCCTTAGAGATCTTTGATGTCAGTCTTTATTCACCACTCAGAAGAGATGTATCTGGGGTTTTTTCCTTTGTTTCCCATGTTTCCCTTGTTGAACTGATCTGTCAGTTCTTTTTGTTTTTATGAAAAAAAATGTTATTTAAGTGTGATCCCATTTAAGGATATATGCGCAGACTGACAATTTAGATGTTGTTCATCAGTTCCCAGATAAAATATTCAGAAGAAATAAAGTGACTTAGGATCCTGCTTCTCAGTTGTAATTAAAAAATTTAAGAACTTACATTGCAGTGGAAGTCTGAGCCAGCCATGAACCTAGATGGCTATTGGGAGTTAATTTAATTTAGGTCTCAGGGTCACCTAGGCTTTTTTGAAGATAGTCTAGTTATTTTTTAAATTGGATGAGATCCTGAGAATGGGCTGAGGGAAGACTGAGTAGTACTCCATACATCTATAGTCTGTGCTAAATACTGCGCAGTTTGGTCATTTCAACAGAAAGTAAGAAATTTGTTAGACTAAGATAAACTCAACAATGTCAAAAAAGTTTGCTTATGGGTGAAGAGCAGTAGCAGTTTTGAGGATAAAATTCATGATCCTTTATGCAATACATCCAGGGCACAGTGAACTAAATGCCATTTCTCCAGCCTTTAAACATATATGCACTTAAATCAGCCTTCTGGGATATAGGAGTGTCTGTGCTGGAAGTTCGCCTGAAGTTTAAAGCACTAAAATAGCATTTCAGACGTAGCAGAAGTCAACTGACTTTAGAGAAATTGCGACCATAGGATTAACTATTTCCCTGCCAAACTTGCAGCAGCACAGTATTCTCTCTTTGTCAGAGAGGAGAGAGCTGAGGTGTGCTCAGAACTTCATGGTCAAAACACCAGTGGGCTTGAGCTGCCCTTTCGCATCCTAGTTTTCAGCATTAAGGAACAACTGCATCAGCAGCTGGGACCAGTAGGAGGCAGGGATGAAAATGTGTGCCAAGTACACATCATGTCCTCTGTCTTCAGAAATCTGGCATATGCTTGCACAGACCCTTGCCTGCTAAGCTGGCCCCTATTTCCTTATCCTGTCCTCCTCATATGTGCTGACTGGGATGGTAGTGGGGGAAACCTCAGTTAAGTACAGACCAGCAGGGAGACACTGGGCTGCTGCTGACTGTGAGCTGCTAATAGCCCATGCCTGGAAAATGGTAATTATTATGGCATGCTTGTCTGCTTAAATTTTTGCTCTATTCATGGGTCAGCCCAAAAGCCAGAGCTGTGAGTGGGTTTATAGCTCAGGTCCATTTCTCTCTTGGCTGCATTTTGCTCAGTGTGCGTAATTAGTTTCTAACTGATCAATCTTGTCAACAAGAAATTAGGAAGTATTTAGCTTCTCATTTCTCTGGATATAATGATAGATTCATAGACATTAAGTGGCTGGTACTTCCAGCTACCTCATTTTAGCTTAAGCTGTGGCTAAAGCACCACATTTTGGTTGTGAGACACAGGATTCAACCTCATGGCTCCAACTGTCGTGTCTAACTCAGGTATGTATCTCAAGGGATAAAGACAAAATTAAAACAAATTCTACTCTTAATACGGTGAAATCTGATTAGTGCAGAAAGGGCAACTCTGAGCCGATATTTGATATGGTGATGATCACATTTAACCCCATTACTCATTGCTGATTTGCTTAGCATGTGCATCATGCTGGACAAAAAGAAATATTCACAGACCAAATCAATATGTTTCTTTTAACACTGGGTGTACCCTTGGTTCTTTCAACTCACAATGACCTCAAGTGCTGACATCTAGATTTGATCCAAGTTTTTATTCTATTTTACAGAGAATAGCAGAATAGGGAACTCCTGATTCCAGCACTAAGGGAAGCAGGAGTTATGGCCATTCTGGGAATTTAATATAAGTTATTTTGTGCATCACAGTGTATCCAGTGGCACCATTAATTGTTCATTGATCCTCTATACCTAAAAGGTTGCAGCAGGGTTGTTTGCCAGTATCAGTTAAGCAGAACAATGGCTGTGATTGGAAAAATATTGAACACTTTCTATGTTAATGTTTTGCCTTGTCACAGTTCTTTTTCTGCTGGGTTACTCTGTTCTGACCTGTCATGAAACACCTGTTCTTTAAGTGGTGTCTTTGCATGTTTTCCCTGTTAGTCTCTTTTTCTCTCTCTTACCTCTTTGTGCAAACATAGTTCTGACAGTGACTTTAGAATACTTCACAGCTGTTTTTCTTATTCTGAAAAAAGTCACCCCACCACCCACAAAGGAACCCACTTGGCTTTTCTTTATGTCACTGCCATTGTGTGGGTCTGTAAAGAATCCTGCTCCTTAAAAACTGTGCAACTAGCCACTGTTGTGTCATTTTATTCATCTCTTTGTAATTTTGGTTTTGGATAAAACTGGATTTTTTTCTCTAGGACAATGATGCGGGGGAAAGAAGGGAGCAAAATTTTAAAAAGAGAAAAGCCTGATGGTCAGTAAATAATGAAAAACACTGACGTAGCTAAAAAGCCTTCATGAATCAATGAGTCACCCTGACAAAGGCATGTGGTAGAGCTAGGAGTCAGGGAAACATCTAGACATTTGGCAAATCTAATGAGCTCAAATAACAGATATATTTAGCAGTGCTGTGTGACATGAAGGATGATTCTCATAGTCAGGTTAACCCTTCAACAATGGCAGGCATAATGCCAGTCTTCTGAGCACTGACTGAGATACTGGGCAGGAAAAGTTATGTCTTCTCATGGGGAGAGATTGATGTAAATAGGTGTGTAAATAATCGCTTTCCTATTCCACCCTTGTTTTTGTGAGAGTGACATCTACATGAAAAGCTGTAGTAAACTACTCAGTACAAGGTTATCCAAGCAGGCTCAGGGGAAAAAATAAGTATTTGTTCTAAGAATGATGATGATGTTTTTACACCTCTCAGCAGAGCAGAGGCAAGGGGCTCTTTTTCTAATGTCATATAAAAAGCCCAATCCCAGACCCAACAATGTCAGTTCTGTGGAAGCAGGCCAGGATCAGTAACTCTCTGTGCCACTTAAAGGCGTAGAAGGGCAGAGCAGAACTGTCAAAATCAGGCTTTATCATCTCTACAAATTGTGAGGACAGCACAGTTCCAGGACAAGTCTATCAGGGAGAGTCTTTCACTACAGACAGAAGAGTGAACTGTACTGATCCAGGAGTCAGGAGATTGAGATTAAACCTACCAGTAGCACAACAAAGAGATGGAAGATTGGATTCAAGTATTTTATCTAATTTATCTATCTTAACAGACTTATCTGTGCCTCTTGCACAGTGCGGAAAACTGCTCTCTGGGGTTAGCTGAGAGCAGGGCAAGTAACACTCACTGATGTTATATCTCAGGTTGGTACCTGGTAACTCGCAGTGTCTGGATTAGAACACAGAAATTTTTCAGAGTTCAATTTCAGGGGAAAGCTTTGGTTTCCTTTCAGTTTCAGAAAGAATTAAGAAAATTAGATAAGAGAAATTCCCTCTTTTTTTCTATCTAAGAACATTTCTCCATTTCACCTCTAAGTGATATGGGCAGTATGCCTCAAAGGTCCTCAGAGGACCATTGAGGCCTGAGATGGTGTTTAGTTTATCTAAGTAAACTCCATCCTCAGACACTCTGAGGGAGGTGGCTCTCTTTTAAGGAGATTAACACAATGCCATTTTACTACAGAAAAGAGGTTAACTCTGATATTGATAGTTCTGCTAACTGCTCAATTATTTTAACCCCAGGATAGGAAAAGTCTATGACAGACACTACAGAAAGGAGAAAATAGAAAGATTAGGAAATATTAAACCGAATGGCAGCAAAAGCTGGCTCAGTCTCACCAGTATTAATTGAAAGGATATTTCTAATAACTTTTGTTTAAGTTAAAGGGGAACACAGTTTTCCAATACTGGATTAGAATTTAGATTAAGTCTAGCCCTTATCACGACCTTGTTGTAGTCTTGACCACTCAATCATGGTGCAGTTGGGTCCCTTTCAGAAAAATGGAACTCGCATTACTGTCTCAGTGATTATATAGTTTCCCACAAGGCAGAAACCCAGTGTGGTTCCCTCTGTCCTCAGAAAGTGTCAACGAGCGCCAAGCTGAAATCACAAAGTGTTGTCACCATGTTGTCTCTATTCCTGAGTGGATTGTTAGCACAGGATAACCAGGATCCACATTTTGGGCTGGCCCAAAAAGCTCTGACAGTGGCAATAATATTGCATTTCAAACATAGGTTTGCTTTGCACTGCTGGATCTGGCCATCCTATAGACACCACAAAACCACCACACGGGTAAGCTGGTAACCAGGCTGGCTGAAATTTCAAGCATTTACAGGGCATTATTTGTGAACATTCTCTAGAGTGAGAATGATACAAATTCATTAGAAAATGAATTTTCAAACAAATTTACACAGGAGAAAGAATGACATCTCTTGAAGGAATCATTGCAAATGATTTATGCGGTTTAAGTCAAAATTGACTATGAAAGGTTGTTCGTCCCACAGCTGGTGGAGCGATTTACAGCTGATAAAAATGGTAGCATTCAGGCAGCCAATCTCTATCAAAACCAAACAAATTTATTACAGTGTCTCAAAGCTTAATACTTCCTTCACAGAGCAAAACCACAAAATATGTGTAAGTTATGTTAGTGGCATGTGTCAATGGCCAAAAAAGAAGGTTTTGAGATGGAAGGAATTCCATACAACATACCTTCTGTGCATTTAGTGAACATCAAAAATCAGCATATTCTAACTGCAATGTTTCTTGTTGCAGTTTTCTGGAAATACAGTTTGTCCTGAAATGTCAGCACATAGAAAGATGGAGGTAAGAGTACAGGACTATCTCACCAGTCCCTTTTCATTCCTGTTTTATAATCAAACAGAAAAGTAAAGCAGATTTGTGAAGGAAAACAGAAACCTTATTGTTATTATTTGGAAGTGCCAGGCTTTAAAAAGAAATCAAAATACAACTCACAGTTGAATTATCAGTCCCCAATCTTGCCCTTATGATCTATGTACTTTATTAAAAATCTGTGAACCCCAAAGTCTATGTCTTAAAGGCTTGCAAAATCTCCAGCAGATGGGGTTTTGTTTGTGCATCACTACCAGGCCACATTTGCTCAGCCTGGCATATATTTTTTCCTCTGCCCCAAAATATTATTATTATAATTTGTATGCTTAAGATGCCAGAATTTCTGATTTTTCTGAGCTGCTCTCATCACTAGAACAGGCAAAACTGGCTTTAAGCCACTTATATCTTTCCCTGGAGTCTGTAGGCAGCCAGATGTCAGTCCAATACCTTGCATAAATTACAGCAGCCTCAGGAATGCTCTGCCTGCTTATCCACACACACAAAGGGCTACTCTGGTGCCCAAGAACAATCAGGAAAGCAGACTGCTTCAATTACGTTTCTTTTGCTCCTGATATCTCCTTTCCATTAGGGGAACACAAAGCACAGTGTGGTTCTTAGAAGTTCCTACTTTAAGTAATGAAGAGATTTAATTATTAGTAAGAACCATAAGAGGCAAGAGGTACCAATTTTGTGACCTTGTAGGGCTGGGACACAGACAATGCAGCATTGCTGAAATTTTATGAGCAAGAATGATATTTTTCTTTCTCCTGGTATCAAATGATCCAGGAGAGTAAGCTCTGCTTTCCATAATATATTAAATATATGCTATGACATCAATGAGGTATTTTTTCACCTAATGTATCTTATATCTCAGTAATTTAAGGTGCAGTCTTGCTACCTGTTCTGGGGACCTAAATTATACCAGCTAAGTGCAGATGCAAAATTATATCCATAATTTTACATGTTTAAAAAATATATTTTGTGTTAAAGACAGACAATTGAATATAATATGTGTATTTGAATGCATATAGAGGACGTAAATTCTGACTGGTTTTCAAGGGAGCATCAGTAAAACATTGCCAAAGGGAGAGAACTGTGTGATATAATCCATCTCAGACATTATTTCATGATCAAGGTAATTTTTCTGTCCCTGTGGCTATATTTTACACAAATATTGTTAAAGAAAACTGTCCCTATTTGTTTCATCATGCTTCTGAATGTAAATTTTGATTTGAAGTGCCTTCTGAAACAGAAAGTGAATGCTGAATTGAAGGGCTTGTGTCTGCAAATGTGGTGTGGGAGAGCCAATGCCTGAGTCACCAGGAAACAGCAATTACATCTGCTGTAAAATCACCTCCCATGCAGACAGAATCAAGAAGAGGAGCAGAGAGATATGTCTGTGTACAGTGGTATGTGTCTTTAGCACACAATGCCTATTTTCCTTCTATTTGTATCTTTCCATCTCTTGAAACTTCTTCCCTGATCAGGTGGTTAATATTTTGTATGTCTCCTCCTTATTCCATGTCCCAGTCCTTTGACCTGTATCTCTTCTAAGAATTCTTCTTTTGCTATATGGTCCTGAGCATATACATTTTATATCATGAATATGACACAATCTTTGGCACAAAAAAAATGAGGTGTAAAGACTTTTTTTATTATTGTATCGATATGCATAATAGGGTTGAATTAAGATCACTAAGAAACCTTAAATCTCAATTTTTTATTACATGCCTTGAAATTGCATCTATATTCCCTTTGTGTATTTCCTAAACATATAATTTTCGATTTCTTTAAATTATCAAATGAGGAAAGAGGATAGACTTTGTCTAGAGAAATAGACATTTCTCTATTGCACAGAGAAATGGTGCAAATTGGTGGGACACCCACACAAATCACTGGGGAGTTGGAAATCTGAGATCTGCCTCTGCCACTAGGCTTAAAGCAGAAACTAATAGTGATAGATGATTGTAATCCTTTCTATGAACAGCTCTGAAGGAGAACCAGAAGCTTTTTCAGAGGGTTTTGCAGAGATTTGCTTTATAGCAGACTGACACATAAACAAATGCATCGAATGAAAATGTGGGCTGCTCTTGTGGGCACTGCCAAAGCCTGGCTACAAAACAAGTGTTAAGTGTTTCTAAAAGTCAAAACCTTACTCTGAGCCATGAAGCATTAGAAAATTCAAGAAACAACTTCTCCACCTTTTTTATTTCTTTTTTTTTTTTCCCTTTAACTACAACAAAACCAAACCACCTCTGGTTTGTTTGGTTTGTTTTGTTGGGTTTTTCCCCCAACTTCATTCATGAAACTAGCTTCTCTTTAGGAAAAAACCAACCAAACAAAAAACATTTGAAACAGGCATCTAATGTAGAGTATTAAACACCAGTTCATTAAAGATATGAAAAATTATTGGCAGCTGGAAAGCAAGCCTCCCTAATGGGATGTATCAGCCTGATGTTACCAGTTGGCTTACAGCCTCTGCCTATAGCAATTGAGGGAGTTTGAGAAATATTTCAGACTTCAGAAAGTCTACAATATAGAACTGGAAGCATGGTAGCCTATTGCTTTTTTTGGAAATCATACACATGGCCTGCAATAAAAAAAAAGTCCCTCACAAATATTAATATATTAAATGAGGTAAATTTTTATCAGATGTTACACTTGTTCAAGATAGTTTCATCTGAAGCTTGAGATAAATTGGTAACAGAGTATAGTAAGGACTCTTCACCCTCTACAGGTGTAGTTTTTGCCCATGGGGTTCTTGATTATTTTGTTTCTTGAGTTTTTCTGAAAAATACTCATCTGGATTTATTTTTACCCATTACAATTTACTAGAGCAGTTCTTCTTGGCACTGTGACTAGGTCTTGTGAAATTCTAAGCTTTTTATATTTTTTTTTAAGGGAGTCATTTTGTATTAGCAACAGTGTATTTAGATCTCTCTACAATCAGCTTCTAAGGCTTCTTTTACTCTTTTTCTGGGTATCTGAGACCAGAAAATAAAGAGATGTTAATTAGACATGCTTGTTTTCTAATTGGGGAACAGATGGCAAGACGCTCTAGTATTTTAATGGAGACTGAGGCAGGTTTTGGGGTAATACTTTTGTTTGAGTGCCTGGAAATTGTATAAGCACAGCTCAGTTGCTCCTGTTACGTAGCTGTCTGAGACTGACTGGCTGTCTCAGGACATAGTCACACATCCTCTTCCAGCTCCAGCTGCTCCAGCTGAGACATTTACTCCCCACAGCTGTTCATCACTGCATCCAAACTGGAATTCTTTACCACCCATCTGATTTATTGGTGGAGAAGCTCTCAGAGGCAGTCCCCAGCCTGTTCTAACCAGGTTAACTACCACAGTTGAGGTGCTGTGCCTTTTGTCTGCAATGCCAGGGAGCAGCAGAGATGGGAGGGTAAGAACATTCACTGCTCAGCTTGGGAAGAGGAATGAGGTGGGAGAGATGAAGCCACCTCTTTGGGAAGTGCTATTAAGGACAGGATGAAATGCATGTCCAGCCTCTGGGAATGACAGCCCACTGCCACTGCAGTGTGCATGCAGGACATCCAGATGCTTCTGTTTCACTTTTGCCTTGGAAAACATCCAAAATCTACCAGCTAGTCTCAAGGCCCTTGCTTTGAATGAGTTTGGAGCTGTCTATATCTATGGAAAGTTAATCACATCTTCAGAGCACTGCAGCGCAAGATCTTGAGAATATTTTTCTTTCTGAAGCAGTCTTTTATTGTCATCACAGTGAGTGAAGAAATAATAAAAACGTGACATTGGCAAAACAGACTCATTGCCACTAGATGATTTGACCAGCTCCACCAAGGAAAGACAGAGAGAGAGGGATTTCAAGGAAAAATAAGCTTCACATTAGGGTATGAATGTGCTGTATTCCTCATCTCCCTTTCTCCCTACTCCACTCCTGTTAATTTTAGAAATATTGAAGTCTCCAAAACAGAGGCCTGTCATTATTTCTTGGATGTAGAAGGCTCTACACATTGTAAGTGGCAGCTGAGCCCAGAAGCTACAGCTGTGCTCTCGGTGATCCATGCAGGAAGCAAGGATTATAGACTGAACTAAAATATTTTTTTTAAATAATAGAAAAAAATATATTGCAGATTTTAATTTTTGAGTGAAGAGTGAATTGTCAGAAAGAAAATAAAAAACAAAACAAAACCAACCAACGAACAAAACATATATGCTGCTCCCATCGGCAGTTACTTGGCTGGTAACAATAAACATTTGTGTAGCATAGTATTGCTAATTTCTGGTCTTCTGACATCTCTTTACTTTCTCCTCCCCTAAGGCACAAGGATGAATTTGATGACTCCTAATTTCTATGATTCTATCATAGCATCTCACAGCTTTCTAGCTAAAATGCTCTTCAGTGTGAAATGAAAGATTTAGAAGAAGAAATGTTCTGCACAGAAGTGAAAG
The DNA here is from genome assembly GCF_028018845.1 of Melospiza georgiana. Lineage (NCBI taxonomy): Eukaryota > Metazoa > Chordata > Aves > Passeriformes > Passerellidae > Melospiza > Melospiza georgiana. Next base: position 144,772,323 of record NC_080430.1, on the reverse strand, counting down.
TGCCAGGGTGAGATCTAACCTAAGCTGAAAGTGTATGTCACAGATTTTTTTTTCATCAGCTATCAAAGAACAAAATAAATTATTACAAATGTGAAAAGCTGAAGGTAGTGAGCACCAGGAGGACTATCCATGGTGATGGTTCTGTGCACAGAATCATCTTTGCCATTATTAGATTTAGAAAGCTCATGGAAAAGTCTATCATTCCTGTGGTTCTCAGACCACATTATTGGACTTTCCATATCTCCTCAAATCTGTTGGGGTGATCTGAAGCATGTGTGTGGGGGGAAATGAGAATTTTTCTGCTTTTTGCAAACAAAATAACTGGGTACTGCTTGAGTGGGCAGGAAAAGATCTTGTCCTCAAACATGTTCATAAGCTCTTTAGTAGTAGAAGTGTTTTAGTAGTAGGAGAATCAAAAGCAAATTTGTTCATGCCAACTATTGCACAATATTTTCCTACTCTTTTGCAACACTGTGAAAACAATGCCAGGAGAAGGTACACAAGTTAATAAAGTCATATGCCCTTCAAGCTTATCAATATGTACTTGGATCTGTATCATAAGGTTTTCACAGTCTTTATAACTTTCTTGATAGTGAATAATGTGTATTTCAGTCAAGGACTTATATAGGTGTTGTTCACATAAGGACTTATATAGGTGTTGTTCACATAACTTTTGACACAGTTGGATCAGTGTAACTTTATACCTGCTGCAGTGATAAAAGCATTAATAGATGAATGTGCTCTTCTGAAACTGCCCAAACAATGGAAAATAGTTTATGGCTTTTGATATATTTTTGACTGTGTGATATTCTTGTATCACTCCTCTTTTCAAAAATTCTCATCCATATTTTTCAGATTGGTTTCCCAAGAGAATTTACTCAGTTTCTCTGGGGGAAACTGGCTGTTAAGGCTAAATCTGGTCACAACCCAGAGGACCATTTTCCAGCCCAAGCCTATTTAGGAAGGGAATGGCAATTTGTTTTCAATGACTTCATTCACTCTTTCTGCAATATTTCCAGTAAATGTAGGCGTTGTTCTTCTGGTGTGAGCTCAGCAAATCATTCCTAATGTGGTCCTAAGAGAAATTTTATATTACTTACCGAAATATGTACTTTTCTTTATATGTTCTTTATCTCTCATATTATTATGCTGAATCATTGTAAAATGAAAAAAAATCTGATGAGCTATCCACAAAAAAGAAAACCTAAGCAACATTAGATCATCACAACTGGTGCTGCTAAATCAAATGCAAATAGCCAGTTATTAGCCAGCAGATCCAAACCACTGCCAAATAGTTTTTGGTTGCTGTGTTTACACAGTGACAGATTCTCATGTTAGTCATATCCTTCTGAACAAATGTTTTGGATGGATTCTTAAATCAGTGTCCACAAGGAAATAGAGGGAGGAAGCCAAACTCAGTTGAACAGCTGCCATCGACAAAGGTTAAGCATTTACAGTCACTCTCTGCCTGAGTATTCTAAGGAAACAGTAAGGAGTGAAAAACAGAAGTCAAGGATGTTCTGTACTCTGGGCAACAATGCAGTAAGGGCGACAGAAGTGATTCCAAAATAGCCAGCTACTGGGCCAGATCCTGTTCCTGTTAACATCGCTGGTAAAACTCCCTTCAGCCTAAAGGGACCAGGATGGGGCAACTGCTCCTTTGAGAGACTAAGGAAAAAATAATGAGGTCTTGACTCTTCTCTTTTTGCTTCCACTTTTTGTTCATGAAGAATCCCTATGGGACTGAATAAAACTAAGTCAGGATGTAAAGTATGTGCTCCCACCAGACTTTCAGGAAGGCTAAGAACATACTGCATTCTCTAAATTTCCCTGAAAAACTATAGCCATTATCCCCATTTTTTTTCTAGCCACTCATAATATTTCTTCTTCCCCAATTAGTTTCACTGACAAAAAATCAGCTGTATTACAGCAATGGAAGAATATTTTTGAGTGAAAATAAAATTTAAACCAAGGTGGATTTTGTTATTTCAGTCCTCACATCACTCAACTGTAAATTCACATATATCTAGGATGACTTTTTGGTCACTGCCCTGACATTTAAACCTTAACCCTCACATAAACCTTATGCAGGGCAGATGGATGGACAGAATTCACTGACACAATTCTACTCTGACATCTCTATAATACATTGAATATACCTGCAGGTATCCCAAGGAATGGAAACTCATGGACAACTGCTGCAGGCACACAGGACACAGGGGAGATATCCTTACTCACCAAGGACAATACAATTTTTAGGGTTTTTTTCTTTGGTTCATTTTCTTTGGTTTTCAGATTAAAATTAAATCTGAAAGATTTGCAGTAACTCTCCTGTAGATTTTAAAAAAATAAATGCAAATGCAAAGTAGGGAAGATATATTTACTTAAAATTTAGAACCTTACCTGCTTTTAGCCTATAGTGTTTCACTTGTTATGCTATAATAAGCAAGGGATGAGGATATATGCATAAGCTGAAAACATAAATCTTACTTGTAAAGTCAGACGGTATCTGAAAAAAGAAAAATTGTTTTCTCAAATGTCTGATTTGTTGTTCTTAAAGAAAGTGTCACTGAAGATATATAGGTATTGAGCAGCACACTACTTTGGCCTTTTTAGGTTTGTAAAGATCATTTAGTTTCTATAAATTAGGGTATGCTCCAGCACACACTGTAGGCAATGGTAAGACCTGTGAACACAGTTGAAGACAGCTTGGGCTTTTTGGGCTTTTAATCTCTGTGCAGCAGAGCAGAGGCAGAGTTCCTGTGAGGTACCTACTGCACCGCAGCAGAGATGAGGGCAGGGAGCCACAGTGAGACAAGGACCCACTGGCCTCGTGGAGCCACACATCTCCTGCTCCTTCTGGTTATCAGAGGTGACACCTTCTTTAGGAAAAGAGGGGAGGGAGTGAGTTAAACATTCCATTTCCAGGCCCAGTATTGTTCCAGACACCATTCAATTCTCATAGCATGTCCATACAAAAACCAGCTGATAGAAAATTGTGTGGGACCCTCTGAGAGAGAAGCCTCTTGCAGTCAGCCAGACCTCCCAAAATCCATCTCATGTCCCATGAGCTTGGAGTCCACTTTTCCCCATTTTTGCCATGATTCTGTTCTAGTGAGAAACAGCTACAAGTGATCCCTCAGCACACAAAACCCCATTCAAGATGGAGTGGAAATGTTTGCCTGGCCCTGGCCTTTAGCCTTTACAGAGAACTTCAAGTGAAGGTCTAAAAACCTGGTCTAGTGGAATCTATCCCATGGCAGGGGTTTGGAATTAAATGATCTTTAAGGTCCTTTCCAACCCAAGCTGGTCTATGGTTCTATGAATCTGGCCCACAATTTCAACTCTTACATAAAAAACCTTCATTCACCAAGACTGAGATATGGCAACCAAGATTTTGCTGATATTGTAGTATAACTAACCAGGATGCTACCTTTTTTACCACATTTCTAAGTTCTCTTGGATCAGTAGCAACATCCATGAACAGTAGTGATGGGAGGCAAACTTGCCATATTTTGTTCGGTGTAATCCAGAAAAGGGTATGTCTGCTCAGACATGCTGAAGTAAACATTAAAGTTTTCCTTAGTTAAGGACTGCTAACTAAACTCATAGCTAGCCCAGGTGGGGCTACTGTTCATGTTAAAATGCTGAGTTGCAGAAATATGTATCTCAGCCATACAAATTATCCTGAAAACTAAATTCAGGGTAATCTTCTTCTGGCACTAAATCTGAAGTGGATTAAAACTATATATTTTAACAACATTTTATTTGTCAGGTTATGGGTTTAAAATTTTTAGAACAAAGGAACAAAGAACTGGAAATCTTCCAGAAGAAGGGATAATTTGATGATTCCCCATATAAATCTAACATTTCTTCATCTTTTATAAATGGAATTTTGCAGGTCATTAGTCCGTTAATGTAGTATAGCTATCAGTTGTAGAGTGTGTGTGTGTGTGTGTGTGTGTGTGTAACAAAAAGCATTAAAATGGTTGAGATACAGAGAAAATTGACTGCTGCATAGTCACCACTTTTAATAAAGATTTTTACTACACCCTTGGTATTATGGATCTATAATATGCAAATGTGCAGCATCATTAATATGCATTTGCTGCATACACCCTCCATAACAGAGTATGTTATGGGAATACAAATTAAAAACAATACACTCGACTCAGCTAAATTTTAATGGCCCATTGTATGAGTGATCCCCAGTTGGGAGGTACCTAAGCCCTTTGTCTTCGATGCTTCCCTTCCTTCCCCACATCCATTTTCTTTATTTGCTCTTGTTTTCACGGACACCTCCACAGCTGAATAAGTTAGGTCTCAGCATAAAAAGTAAAGTAATATGAAGGTTCTTTGTTACCTTCAGCAGGGGTAGCTGGCACAAGAACTGAAAGCTGAGTCCTAGAAATTAGTTCAGCCAAGAGTGCCCATAGTGGGATAAGCTTGCAGCCCAATCTTCTGCAGAAATGTACCCTGAGGTTACTTTGGCTTGAATTTGCTGCTGAAGGGAGCTAAGGCATTGCCTAACAGAGGTGAGTCATTTGAGCACATCCCCTGGCACACTTCTGCTCTCGCCTTCCCTTCCTGGCTGCCTGTCCAGGGAAAAGAAGCTTCTGATCCCTTCCCCTTCATCCATCAAAACCTCTCTGGAGGGACAAGATCCCTTCATCTGCCAAACCAGACCAAGAGCTCTCTCACTGACTCACATATACCAGTGGCTTAAGTTTTGACAGTGGATGCAATCACTGGTCTCAAGTTTTGCCTTCTGACTCTCTACCAGAGTCAGTACTTGTGCTGCAAGGACAGACAGGACAGACATAACAATGAAGCATCTTTAAAGCACTGCAAATTACAGCCCATCATTTTAGTGTCAACTGGTGTTGACTGAGGCTTGACCTAAGATGAGCCTCAAAATGAAGCCTTGCAGGAGACAGTTCACAGGCAGAGCAGACAGGGACCCTGCTGGCATTAGGAAAAGCAGATGCCACCCAAAATGAAGTTACCCATCCTCATTAGCCAGTGCATGCAGTCAAACCTAATAACCAGCTTGCTGGTCTCATCAGTGCTTTTTGCCTGCAGGCTCTGAACTTCGTAGATCAGATGCACCTCCAACCACACTGTGGGGACAGTGTCATCTGACAGTGACTGTGAAAAGGAGTGGTAGGGAAGGTAACGTTTTCCACTGACCCAGTTAAACCTAGCAAAGAATTGGCTAAAAGTCCTTAGTGGATGTTAAGAGTTTAACACACTGCCAGTTTATCCTCATGTATTTAAGGCTAATCTTATATATGCTAACATAAACTGAAGAATTTTTAAAAAACCACAGGCACTTTTACAGTTTCCTTTATTCAGTAATGGATTTTTCTTTATTCAGTAATGGATTCCAATGTTATTTTCCTTTACTTAACAATGACTGTCCCAGAGCTTAATCCTTCCAAAATGCAATAGGGAGAAAAATAACACAGCAAGATGCACTCTGCTAATTGGACTTCCCAATATGGTGTGAGGGCATTTGTCACTCAGCCTGCTTATTCAGTGCTGCATATTCAAGCTGTTTCAGCAGGTCTAGCTACTCTTGTGGGAAATTAAGCTGCAATCAGATTCTGCAGTCATCCAGGTCTAGACTGTGATATTGATCACAGAGCAGACAGACTGAAGGAACAAGGTTGAAATGGCCACTTTGTATAAGAGCACAGTTACTTGACAGAAAGTGGTCTTTTGCAGATGCAAATCTGCTATATGAAGTGTAATGTGGTTTCCTCTAAAAGCTGTGAATTGTCTTGGAAGCCGTAACATAGGAAAGATTCCATTTATTTTAATATGTCTGTCTCATGTCACCTTGTCCATGAATCTGAATTACACCAAACCTTGGAGTTTGGTGTAATTCAGGATCTCTTTCAGATTTGTAGTCATTAATCACGTCTTTCATGGAAATTTCATCACAGATGTGAAGAAAAAGCATGCTGCCCTGACGCAAAGATTGCAGAATCTTTGATGCAGTTGCTCTGTCCACAAATTCTTTGGTAAGTCCCAGCTCCTGCCTACAACAGGAATTTAAAAAGTTGAAAACCTCAGGAAAGCTATACAAGTTTCCATCATGTGACAGATTTTCAGTTCAAAGCTTTGTCCTTTATCAATACTTGATAACTACTGAACATGGGTTGTTGAAGTTCTTCATGCTTTGAACTAATTTTACCACAGCTATAAATGACATGTTGACCATTGAAGCAAGAATGGGATGACATAATGGAACCAAACATTTTCATCTGCCATTTTCAACTAGCTGATGATTAATTGTGAAATGTAATATTGATAATGTTCTAAGTGTTCCTGTCCAAAGCTGAGTGGGAGTGGGTATGCAATGTGAAAAAATATTTATTTGTATACGAATAATCCAGGCTAGAATGGGCAAAAGGCTACATAAAAATTACAATCCTGAACACTGACTTATAAAGCACAGATATAAATTCCAGAGGGCAAGTGATGACAGAGATAGAAATGACAGTTGTGAACTAGGGTATTATTAGCTCACAATCAGAAGTTCCTAACATAAACTATAAAATCATTAACAAAGTTTTTTATTCTTAAGTAATATTTAGTAGTCTGAAGTAATACATTGTGCGCTGTACAGGAAGCTCAAAGAAAACTGCCAGTGAATTGACACAGTCACTAAACCTAGGCTATAAAAAGACTATAGTGAGCACTACTACTGATAGAAAGGAAAGGACTCTTACTGAGAATAATAATAGTTGTAGATTTTAAGAAACCTCAGAAAATGTAACTGTCCAAATATCTTCTAGTGGTACCTTACAAACTCTTCTGACATCACAATATCCTTCACATAATGTTTTCATTTGTGAATAGGATAACCAAATTTACAGACATGCTTAAGCAAAACACATACAAAATAAAAATCTTTTGAAATTTTTATTTCCTTTCCTATCTTATTTTTATAAACCCCAGAGAATAAGCTAAATTAATGATTATTTTGAAAAAGATTCAAAAAGGTTTTAAGTGCACTTGCATCCTACTCTTAGAAATATTTGATCCATTACTTCCTTCTCTGTGAAATAATGTCTGTGAGGAAAATACTTGGTCAGCTTTTGAACAAAGACTGGAAATTGCTCAGAAGATATTCCCTTTTCCATACCCCCATGGTGCCTAGCAGCAATGAGCACCCTGCTGTCTTCACAGCTGGAGCTGCTAAAGGAGAGCCCCAGGATGACAAAGACCTTCTTCACAGAACCCTCCCTTGGTGGGCTGCAGCAAGCATTGCTGACAACAGCTCCTACTGAATTACTTTCTAGCTTGCAACAAAAAGACTTTGTTCCAAAATTCTTTCCTAGGACCTACCTGGTACTAAAGATCTTTTTCCTCAAAACCAGCGAGTGCTCTACCAGACATAAGAGAGGAGAAATGGCCTGCACATCTCAGAACCATGAGTTTCTACACTGTGCCTGAGCAAAAGTTTAAAATTTCATATGACCATCATATATTTCTCAGAATAAAGGAAGCAAAATGAGAAGTATTGAATAGCAAGCCTAAGAGACCAAGAAGTTCATGGCAATATCCACCAGAATGTCAGTTTAAGCCCTGTAATTTACAGCAAAGTAGACTTTTAGCAGAGAGATATTTCCCTTAGAGAGTTAAAATCCACTAAGTCCAAGCTGAAGGAGACTGGTTCACAGCAAATAATTGAAAATTCCCCATGCTCTAGTCTAGATTCAATTCACCTGATTGCTGGAAAATAAAATAAACCATCACTTGATAGGATAACCTTGGTTAATCATTCAGTCTTCTACTCATAAGAAGAAGATGGCAGGTCACAGTGCTCATCCTTAATAGCAAAAATAATTTCTTCATTGAAAATTCTGTGTCTCTATATAGAATTTTTCTTCAAAAGATTATAAAAGTTCATATGAAAAACAGTGCACAGGGAGGTTCAGTCTCGTCTGGCTGAATTGGCTTTGAAGCATTGGTCTCTGAGCCACTTGCTACAATTAACAGGTCCCTTTCCTCATTAATATTGGACCCAGCTGGTTCAGGCCCTGCAAGGATGGCTCATCTGGCACCCTGATGAGATCAGTGAAGGAACATAAATACAACAGAAGCCACTGCCATCAAAAAAGCTGCTTCTTCAGCATAAGAAAATAACTAATTTACATAAAAAAGTGATATTTCATTTTCTCATTCTATGACCATTAAAATAAACTGAGCATTTTCTTAATATCCAGAGGAATAAAAAAGGAGAAAAGCAAGAAGGTGTGGCACAGCACTAGTGAGGACCAAATAAGACAGAAGGAAAGGTAGTTCCAGCTCAAACTCTTCCTTTTCCTTTTCCTTTTCCTTTTCCTTTTCCTTTTCCTTTTCCTTTTCCTTTTCCTTTTCCTTTTCCTTTTCCTTTCCTTTTCCTTTTTTCTTTTCTTTTTGCTAAGTTGCAAATATATATTGAGCCAGAGAGTTGTACAGACAGAAAATTTCAGAAACTATAGATTCGGTATCCGAATCAGATACTGTTTCCCATCCAAGGATCTTTAGATGTTTTAGGAAAATTGATTAGATTCCAGTGCAACTGAGAATGTTATCCCACTCATCTGACAGAGAAAAGAGAATGACATTAATTGCTACTGACAGAAAACAAGTCTGTATCAAAGCCTGGGCCAGACCTTCCAAATCTTGGTCTCTACTTGTAAGAGAACATTACTGTCCACTCCAATGACTCTGGAGGTTGAAAATACTTCCTTTTCATATTCCAAACCTACACATATATCTATTAAAAACAAAAAACAAAGAAAAAAACCTCACCAACTTTTAAAATCAGCTATTGGCTTCCTCAGGAAGCCAATGTTTTGACTGCTTTAAAAATTGGTCATTAAAAGACTTACAATAGGTTTCTTTTACCAACTTATTTCTTTGTAAAATAAGTTGATAAAAGAAACCTATCTTATTCATTAAGTTGACAGCCACTGCAACATTCATGCCTTCAAAATAACCAAGTTTTCACTTTCTATAAATTAGTGCAGGGGCACCTCAGTGTTCTCACTCATGTTTCACACACACCTGTTAAGTAGTGATTGTACTTGTGAGTTTATAATGCTTGCACTTCCTGTGGACGGTGGTGCCTCTCCTGCCACAGCCATGAGAGGATTTCCAAAGCTGTTCCAAACGTTTATTATGGGAATAAAAATTGTTATGCTGAGTGAAATGTTACATGTTGAAAAAGTCCAGTTCCTCAGAAGGCTGTGTTCAGCCAACTTGACAGGCTGTGAGGGCATTTGTCCTGAGGCAAACGATGCACTGTCAGCCCAAGGGAGCCCGCTCTCCTGAAGTTTATCTGGGATACCACAGCAGATGAATCATTCTTCTGGTAAAAGCGTCCTTGTGTGTGCTATTAGGAAAGAAAACGGGACTCAGAACGCATTTAGCAGATCTGTAACTGGAGTTGAGTAATGCAGCCAAGCCCCAGATTTCAGCAACACATGCTACTCTGCCCTCACACTACTTGTAAACAACTTCTTTCCTTGCTGCTTTCCAGCCAGTTCACTTCCCTTTCTAATCCCAGGAAGTCACTGCCCACCCTTAAATGCTGAAAGATACATTTTAATCAAGCGGAGAACTGAACAGTAGCATAATTTTACTTAGAGCACGCACCAAGCCACACTTCAGAGCTATTTGGGGAAGAAACCAACCACAGGCAGGCAGCCCCCCTTGCAGAGTTCAGGCTGGGTGGTCACTGGAGCCAGGGACAACACAGTCAATTCACACAGATGGCCACTAAGTCAGCCAGGCACATTTGGGGAATAGCCAAGATGTTTAAAAGGAGATGCACACCTTCAACTCCCTGCAGCTCGAGTAGCCTAGACCATTATTTAGACCAAATATCACCTAGTAAATTCAATTTCTATTTACAAGAAGCTTAATAACTCCATTCTGTTGCAAATGTATCCTTTTTCATTACTCCCTGTACTTGTTCTACCCCTCAGTCCATATTTTTTCAGATTTCACACATATTCTCTAGGGTCTGTGGGCCATGTTTCTTGGTATGTTAATTGCTGTCAGATCAGAAGGAGCTGGGACAAACTGTACAGTACTCAACAGCCATTTCAGAAGATGGAGAGTGAGGAAAATTTGCTTTGACCTGTTAAAGGCATTCTGAGACACCAAGGACACTTGGTGAAGAGGGCAACAATCACCCTATGCTGATGAAGACCCATAATTCAAAGACGGGCTCCCATGCTCACAGAAAGCAAGGAGTAGATAAGGCACAGGAAGAAACAGCACTGTATTAAAGAGGGAACATCAAAAGTTGGAAAAAGATTTAGCAATTTGTGAGGGCTAATATTTATCATTAATATTGCGTCTGGTTTTAGCTCCGTGCTCCCAGTAGATTAAGAATTGCAAAACCTTCACCCTGAGTCAGGCTGAAGGAACATGAAGATATCAGAAAACTTCCTGACTTCCTACTTTTCATTTCATCTTATTTACTTCCTCTTCCTTGTTTTCTTCCCCCTTGTATGACTGAGCATCTTATTCTTTACTGCATCATCCATGTCATACAGATGATGTCCATCCATAAGGCTGGGGAGGGAAATAACACATCTAAAAGACATAGATGCACATTGCAGCTGCCATTCAACAAAGACACAGAGAGATGTGACAAAGTCGCTTTGGGTCCTTTTAAATGTCACAGAGGGAGGCCAAAACCTCTTTAACCATAAAGATAACATCTGCCTCAGAAATGGAAAGCCAAAGAAAAAAGCCCAGACAAAACCAGTTGCATAAAACATGTAAAGTTTGCACTACTTATTAAATACAAAACATAGTCATGTAAGACAAAAGCCTGTAAAAGAAATTTTTAAAGCCCTGAAAATACAGTATTTTTTTGTATCTACATTCTCTGAACCTTATATTTTTACAGGTCTGTAAAAAAAAGTTAACTCTAACATAAGTAGAAATGCCACAGATTTACCAGGGTCACTTGGAAAGTTAGCAGAAAGAGGTCACGCTTCCAATCACATTAATATACTAACGTGCCCAGCAGTAGATTATGTTAATTTTTAGAGTAATTTTTAAGATTTGTAATGCAACACATTACTTGATAGGATTTCTGAGCCTTCTTGGAGCTTATTAGTCTGCCTTTATAAACCAAATGTCAGCTTTATCAAAGTCAAACATTAATTATTAGTGATGGGTGAACCTCAGAAGGTTTAGAGGTTAGGTCTGGTTTGACCAGACAGGCATGAGACCAGCTGCTTTTGTGGGTCATTTTGATGGCAGATTGGACTCCTGATTCTGCAAATGCTGCACAGTTATTGCAATGTAAGCACCCAGACAGAGCCTGCTGCCTTCTAGGAGGATGGTGGAGTGTCCTGAGCTCGGCAAGTGTGGGTCTGCCCTGACTCATCATTGTCAGACTGCACCATCACCACTTCCCACATCATCCCCTGCAGTGGGTGTGACTGTGCACTATAACAAAACATCTACAGGGAGCTGGGACTAGGAGAGGAGAGGAGAGGAGAGGAGAGGAGAGGAGAGGAGAGGAGAGGAGAGGAGAGGAGAGGAGAGGAGAGGAGAGGAGAGGAGAGGAGAGGAGAGGAGAGGAGAGGAGAGGAGAGGAGAGGAGAGGAGAGGAGAGGAGAGGAGAGGAGAGGAGAGGAGAGGAGAGGAGAGGAGAGGAGAGGAGAGGAGAGGAGAGGAGAGGAGAGGAGAGGAGAGGAGAGGAGAGGAGAGGAGAGGAGAGGAGAGGAGAGGAGAGGAGAGGAGAGGAGAGGAGAGGAGAGGAGAGGAGAGGAGAGGAGAGGAGAGGAGAGGAGAGGAGAGGAGACATATACTGAGGTATACTACTAATGAGCCAGAGAAGTCTTACAAATATTCTAGGACAGACCTGTATAGATTTGTATAAGCTAAATGACATATTGGGAGTCACAAACCCATGAGCCTGAACACAAATCAATATATTTGCAAGGGCTGTGCTTGAGCTGAAGAGCCCAGCCTCTTCTCAGGACTTATTGGCTCAAACAGGGTGACTTTTTACTCTAGCAGAGCATGCCAACATGGTGTAAGTGAATGGTATGACTTTTGGGTTGAAGTTTGCAATAAAGAATACTGGGTGTGCCAGCATACATCAGTGAAGACAGACCTGAGGGGGGCATGTGTGAGGAGTTAAGCTTTTGGCCTGGAATTATGATTGCTTACAAAAAATGAGAAAGTTTAACTTGTTTCTGTATTTCTGTGAGTAACCAGATGAGTTTTACTGCATGGCAGAGATTTACTGGGAAAACCTGTGGTCACACTGAATAACCAGCAACAGGACTTCACCAGCTAATGCTCCTCCCTGTCCTGTAACAATGGTCCTTCAGAGCAGAGCTACAAGGCTAGTCCACGACCTCTCTCACTTTATTTTTTAACCTGAAGCTGTTGTTTTACGTAACTATCACCATTGCTACTTGTGGGAGCGATAGCAGATGGCTCAGATCATCATCACCACAGCTCAGATTTCTTCTTCACTGCCTAAGGGTGGTCTATCCCTTTCTCCTGTTGCCTGCTGAAATTTAAGCACTGTATGAAGAGCTTGTAGATGAGAAAGTTCCCTACATACACCCACCTCTTTATTAATTTTGAGGCAATCTTCTGATGGAGGGGAGATGGGAAGGCATTATTTCAAACTGACAGTGAAAACTCACTGAAATCTCATCCTTCTGTTACTTTTTTTTAAAAGCTGCCATTGCATCCAGAGGGGAAAGTGAGCACTTGCATGTCAGCTGTTTTTTGAGAAAGAAGGACTGAGTCCTCTTTCATTTTAAAAAGAAACAGGCACATCCCCCCAGGGGATGGTTTTACCGTGCATTAAAGAAAGCGTCCATGTCATTTCCATTTCCTGTGGGGAAGTCTTTTCTCAGTGCTGCAACTTTTGAGAAAATTCCTGAGGTTCTTGTAACTTTCCTCATCCATTACAGGGGGAACTTAAAGAAAAGGACACTTAGGTTTCCTTTCATAGTGAAAACCAACCACCAGAAAATGAGCACTGGTGACACGAAGTGTAAAACTCCACAATAAATTTATGCCTAAGTAATAGAACAAATTGGTTGTGAAGCAGAATCTGAACCTAGTTCTCCCAAATCCCAGCTAACTCTATAGCTGCTGCACCAACTACAGGAGCAAGGAAAGATCAGCATCAATCTTCCCACATCTAATTATTGTAGAGAGCCTACATCTTCCCCCTTAGTGCTTGGAGATGGCCACTGGGGAGAAACATGTCTTTAGATGAATCTTCAGCTCACATCAGCCCAGCTACACTTGTGTCCTCATGCTAGAACAAGAGCAGAGCTTATGAGTAGCTGTGTCAAACCCACGTCAGATGCCTGGACACTATGGCAGTAACAGCAGCAGAAAGCACAAGAGTGAATGACATTACAGCCATAAGGGGAGCAGCAGCCAGTGGAGGAGCCGGTGTGATTTCAATCATATCAGTAACAGGGACAGGCAGTGTGGAGGCAGATGGGCCTCTGAGCAAGCAAAGCTGCAAGACGGAAAATGCTGCTGCAAAGCTGGTGAGACAGATGCTCTGATGGGAGTGGGACTGCAGCAGGAGCTGCAGCAGCAGGAGTTGCAGCAGCAGGAGCTGCAGCAGATGCTGCAGCTGCCTCAGAGCAGTGAGCAGCCAGAGTGTAGAGATGCAGCTGCAGGTGCTCTTTGCTTCTGAATTCCTAGTGGTCACCACTTGCTGAATGGGAACAAGGGCTTTTACTTTTACACAATAATTTCTGCAAATTACTGGGGTGTGGCAATGCATGGCACTGAGACCAGAATTGCATTTCTCAGTGATGATCAACCCCTACCCCACTTCACAACAGCGTTTACAGGCCATTCAGTGGGGCAACAAATACAATAAAGAGTTACTCTGAAAAATCCTACCTCTACCCCTTATGCTGTTCTTTAGCTGAGAGTATTTTATACCCCAGCTTTCTCTGTGAATGCAGACTCTTCTTAGCTGGAGGAGAAAGTGACTGTGACACTTGCTGAAATCTTCATAGATTGAATTGCTCCCAGATTTTCACCGGCTGTGCCCAGCCTAGGTCCTCTCTCAGCCTTGTGACAGACCTTTGTTGAGTCCAGAGAGAGACTATTTCATCAGATAAGTGGTAGAAATTATGCAAGCCTTTCCCAAACATGGCACAACATTCTGATAGTTTGGGACATATCAAGCAAAATAAGACAATATTCAGAGCATGAAATTTCATCATGAAGTAATTTTTTTTAAAGTCTTTTCTCAGAAGCTATGCATTCAAATATAAGCATCTGAACCTGCCCAATGAACACATATTATTCTGGTAGAAGAAAAGTTTCAACACTAAAATTGAAAGATTTTTGAAATTGGAAGGTAAACAGAAAAATAATACTCTCCATGGCCTTGAGATTGTGGTGAAGGAAGAATGGACACTACAGTCATGGTCAGTTAAAGATGTGCTCTGTTCATTTAAGAAGAGTCTCAGTTCTCTTTGAAAAAAAGGTGATATTTTCATTCACTATCCATTAGAACTATTTGAACACTTCTTAAAGATATTTATAAGTCTTTCTAGGCAAACATTTCCAAACTGTGTGTGCAGATGAGCCCTTGAGAAGTAACTTGATACATCCTAGTTACACCATAATAATTGATATTACAAGCTCCAAATTTCTCCCTTTCCCTCTCCTTTTTTTCCCCCTTCATTTCTAACTGTAATTTCTATTCAAATGAAATCTTAAATATTCTGCCCTGACCTTTGCTGGAAGGAATTTAATTACCTATGGAGTTTACATAAATTATATGGCCTGTTTGTTTAAGATTAATATTACACAGAGATCAATAGAGCCATGGAGCATCAGTATAAAATGGCTTCTTGCAAATGCCACCAAAGGTCACAAAATTCTTTCCGGGAAAAGGGGACAAGAGACATGGTGTGGCACATTCCTGTCGTCAGTCCAGTGTTTGTCACTGCTGCTGCATCTGCAGCCACTCAGGGATGATTTATCAGCTGTTGGAGGACACTTAGTACAAACACACTATAAGAACCAGCTGAGGAAAAATTAATTGAATGCAGTGATGACTACAATTCATCATTCTCAAAAAAAATGGCTCAAACAGTGAGAGAAGGATGATACATTGACCACAGCTGAGATAAACTGCTTTTTATAACACTCTTTGGAAACAGCCTCTTGCTCCCACAAATGCAATGCCAGTTTCCTTGTGGAAAAGGCAGCTCTTATTCTTGGTTTATGAGATGATGAGGACACACTCAGTATGCATAGTCAAAAGATTCATTAGAAATTACATGCTTGTATCTTGTAGAGCTGCTTTCTGTGTGCCCTAGGTATGTTTACCAGAAAATCTGAATTTATTCTCATATTAGGTTGACAGATTTAATGCAGTGAAAGTGCAACACTGTCAACACTTCCTGGCTGATCAAGACTAGATGGAGTGCCAAGAAAATGTTTCCCCATGTTAAAAGAAAATGGATTGAGAGAACAGAGAAGAAGGAAATAGCAGAAGAAAGTATCCTACTGTTAGAGCAGTGATGTGAAATGGCAAATTGGGTTTATGTGGCCAGGTTTTGGTAGTGGGGGGCTACAGGGGTGGCTTTTGTGAGAAGCTGCCAGAAGTTTCCCTCATGTCTGGCCAATCCCAGGCAGCTCCAAGACAGATGGGCCTCTGGTCAAGACTGGGCCAGTTAGAAAGGATGGAAACACCTCTGTCACGCACATAGAAGAAGAAAGAAAGGTATTGTGCAAATGTAATTGCATCCAGAGAAGAGTGGGGTGAGAACATGTGAGAAGAGCAGCCCTGCAGACACCCAGGTCAGTGGAGAGGGAGGGGCAGGAGGTGCTCCAGGCTGAGATTCTCCTGCAGCCCATGGTGAAGACCATGGTGAGGCAGCTGTGCCCTGCAGCCCATGGAGATCCATGGAGATGCAGAGATCCACCTGCAGCCCCTGGAGGAGACCCACACCAGGGCAGGTGAGTGCCTGAGAGGAGACTGTGATCCCATGGGCTGTCCATGGCAGGGACCTGCAGGCAAATGGAGAGAGGAGCCCAGGCTGGAGCAGGTTTCCTGGTAGGACTTGTGACCTTGTGGGGGTCCACAGTGGAGCAGCCTATTCCTGCAGGATTGCACCCCATGGAAGAGTGACCCACATTGTAGAAGTTAGTGGAGAACTGTCTCACATGGAAGGAACCCACACTGGAGCAGGGGAAGGACTCTTCTCCCCAAGCACCAGCAGGAACAACCTGTGATGAACTGACTGCAAACCCCACTCCCATCTCCCTGTGCTGCTGGGGCAGGGGGTCAGGGTGGGAAGGAGGGAGGGATTGGGGGAAGGTGTTTTTAAAGCCTTATTTTGCTTCTCATTATCCTGCTTTGATTTTGTTAGTAATAAAGTCAATTAATATCTCCAGTTTG
This sequence comes from Melospiza georgiana, assembly GCF_028018845.1. Classification (NCBI taxonomy): domain Eukaryota; kingdom Metazoa; phylum Chordata; class Aves; order Passeriformes; family Passerellidae; genus Melospiza; species Melospiza georgiana. The sequence goes on along the minus strand of NC_080430.1, from coordinate 144,755,885 downwards.
AGCCTGTTTTTCCTGTGATGGCATTTAGTGATCTCTCATCTTAACCCTTGAACTCTTATATTTTCTCTCCCCAGTTGCAGAGGGGAGTGATAGAGAGGCTTTGGTGGGTGCCTGGCATCTAGACAGGGTCAACCCACTGCAATCTCCAAAGACTACTACATCTGAGTCAAACTATAGAGTTCAACCACAGTTTTCCACTGAGAAACCTCTGATTTTGACAATAAATTCTCCTATTCTGACCCTCACCAGAGTTAAGCACCAGATGCCAAACCTTTTGCTAATATTGCTAATGTGAGGGGAGAATTTCACAATTGTTCACAAACTAGCAGCTCCCATTGTGACATATTTTGAAAGAGACCAGTAATTAGTGTACACAGTTCTTAGGACTTCTAACCAATTAGCTCTGTGCCAAAATAGGAACTGAGCTTTTATGAAAATCAGTTCCTCACGGTGGTAATTAGCAGAGTTGGTTTTTGTTGGTTTTTTTGGTTTTTTTTTTTTATCTGCAAGAGGTGGGCAGAATGATTTTAACTTGACTTTGAGACCTGCAGGCTGAATTTCCAGTCTCTGAGAGAAGGAAAAAGCAAAATGGTATCCTCCTTTGTAGACTGGGATGGAATTCTTTGGTGACAACTATATTTTGGTTGGTATGAAAGTCTTTCTCAGCTCTGCTTGGGATAAACTTCTATTGGGATGTGAGACTTACCGGCTTTATCTCCAGGGTATGAATTTTTGGGGCTATAATAAACATGGATTATAAACCAACTGGAAAAGTTGGTTTTATTGCAGTTCTACATAATAGAGCACAGAAGCACTTGACCAAGGACTTCTGCTCTACAAAGCAGTACAGCATGCAATTCCATACATAGGAAGATGACTTGAAGCTATACAATCTGGAGCCTCATTCCGAGTATAGTTGGATTCAGGCCTTTGGTTTGATCCACTGTGGAGAGGAGGCTCAGAAGCTGAATTGAAGTGGGATAAAACTTGGATGTTTAAAAGGCCCCAAAAGCCAAGCAGAGTTTTGATGTGGAATTATGCTCTGAACAGCATTAGCAATATTACCAATCTTCCAATTACTATGCAAGCCTCTTTCAGCAAGCCTGGAGTCAGAACACCATGCTGAGGGAGCATTCAAACAGAAATGATACATTCAGGGCAATAAAACTCCCATTGTTTCCATGTCCTATAATAAAGCCTGTAAACCACAGATGCGATCAAGGCCATCTTTTGCAGGGCACTGCACATACAAGCAGGATGAGACAGGCTTTCCTCTGCTCACAGACCACGAGAGAGGGAGGGAGAAGGGTGAGGATGAGGGAAAGGGACTTGTCTCCATGCCCAGCTTGGCAGGAGCAGAGCCCAGGTCTGCCTTCTCACTCACAGCCCAGCAGAGAGGGAAGTACTTCCCACAAGTACCAGCTGCAGCTCAGATGGATGTTTTAGGTTCCAGTTACAAAAGGAGGCCCTAATGGGCAGCCCTGTTTGCTGGCTTGGAGCCTAGGGGTGCCAGAAGGGGTCTGTCCACTCACACCAGCAGATGTGCACACTTACAGTGTGGCTGGGATTTTAGCAACCAGGATGGGCTGCACCTGGTCCCTTGTACAGGGACAACTGGAAATGATCTACCAAGTGTCTGTCAGGCAATGGGGGACATATTGATTTCTGGTGTAAAACTGCAGTTCATATAATTAACTAATGAGAATATCTTTGAGTTTTTCACCTATGTCCCATTTGATGTCGTTGATGGTGTAGGTTAAGCAGAACATGAAAACTTCCATGTACATTCTGTGCCACTGCCAAGCTCTTACTGGCAGTCACCAGCCCTGAGGCAGGCTGCTAACACTCAGGCTTCACAACAGACCTGTGTGGATTTCTACCTTTTCTGAGCAGTGACAATTGTACCAATACCAGCCCATTTGGACACAGGCAGAGGTGAAGTGTCCCAGAAGCCTGGAGGTAAGGGCCATTTGGTGAGTGGACTTGTGTTAGAGCATCCCACTCACAGGCCAGGAGGCATCTCCATACCTTCAGCATCATCTCTGAAGACCTTGTGGCCACCACTGAATTTTGAGTGAGTCTTTGGCTGGCTTTGTGCTTTAAGGGAGGGGATGGGTGTATAGGATAAGAATCATCATCTTTGCTGGAACAGGAGAGCATTGAAGCTCAGCCTTGAGATTCTGCATCTTTCTTTTTTTTTACTTTTGGGTTTTTTGGGGTTTGGGGTGTTTTTTGGTGTTTTTTTTTTTTTTTTTTTGTTTTGTTTTATTTGGTTTGGATTTTATTTGTGATTCCTAAGACAAGACCATGATGGGGAGCAAAATGTCTTATCAATACTTTGCAGTGGTAGTGACACAGGGCTTTAATTCAGGAGTATGTATCCACATCCTTTTTATTCCCTTAGGGACTATGTTTTATTCTAATGTGAAAGATACAGAAAATGTCCAGAAAGCCAAACACTGCTTCCAGGACAACTTTCAATTAAAACTTTGATTATGCAATTATTCGATGACCTATGAGAGGGGTAAGAGGCGGTTACTGGTTCATTTCTCTTGTGAGTCAGGATACCACCACCAGAAATATTAAAGTAGTTTATAGGTTGTGTGATTCATTCTACAGAGGAAGGAAAACACTTGAAAATAAAATTTAAATGATGATGTAAAAATTGAGTTTTTATCTGTGCATGTTACATCAGTGCAAATCTATGCAAAGAAACCTGAAACACAGCTTGGTCCCTTTAGACATTTCTAAATATTCTCAATTAATACATAATAATTGAAAATCTTAAATACTTGAAAATGTATTAATGTATTACAGGCATTGTCATTCTTGGTATAGTAAAAATTAAAACCAGCATTGAACATAAAGCATATTTTACCACATCAAACCTTAGCTATGATTACGAATTCTCATCATTCCTTCACCAATAATTTCAAGTATTAGCCCAAGGCAAAACCTTTCTGGCATTCTCCTTATATTACCCATAACAGAATGTCAATTTTAGTACCTAGGTCCTTTCATGTGCCTTTCCTTGAGGTGAAATCCTTAGCTATGAGGGGGCTGTGGCACTTCACCCAGTTTTCCAATGATCTTCATGCAATTCCAGCCTGTAACCAAGCAGAGCAAATGTTTATGCACAGAGCCGAAACAAATCAGCGCTGATGCCACCACTGAGAACTGAGTGACCTTTGGCAGAGGAGCCCAGCTTCCAAGGTTCAGCAGGCAATGAGGATTAATTTTATGGTCTGGACAGAGTCCTGAATTCCAAGCATAGAAATTGGATGTTTGTAATAAGCTATTTACAGTTGCAGTTCTATTATTTTTATTGGTCCTCAAGGACCCACAAACAATGCTGCGCATTTTGGTCACCGTCTCCTAACTCATTGTGTATTCACTGTCTCCATAAATAGATATTGCTTGCTGGACAGCATCCTCCATATCTCTCTCTCTCAAAACAAGGAGCCATTGGGTTAAGAATTACAAAGGCTGAGAGTGAAAGAAGAGACACAGTTTTCTCAGCTTCCACATGGAGTGGCTATAACTCTGCCACCAGGGGAAATGTTGGGAACTATAGGAACAACCACAGCATTTTTAGTAACACAAATTTGCAGAATGTCCAAAAGAGGAAAATTCTGTCAGAACTTAAAGGATAAAACACTCTAATGAAATCTTTTCATAGTGTTGCTGTCAAAGCCTTTCCTTATTTCTCTCTGGTACCTGAATACCACAGACAGGATATTCAGCACATTTTATCATTGCTTGCAATTTTCATTTAATGTATGAAGCCCAGGCAAAGCTCTATGGAAAACCCATTCTAGATGTATAAAGTATGGTGGTGTATGAGGTAAGAGTCATTTTTCCTGCATGCTCAGCCTAAAAGCTGCAGAGTGAGGGCCTGCAGAGACACAGATCTGGAGTCTTGGCTGAAGTTGACATTATAAACCTGAACTCTGCCAGGCAACATTTTACAATCATTCAGCTTTTCTTCCTCTGTGAATCTGTAGATTCTTCCAAATGCTCAGTGTAGGCAGTACAGATTTATCAAGCACAAGGCTGGGAAGCTTCAAATACAAGGAATGTCTTGGATCCACTGCAGTTTGAACAGCAAATTTGGTCCATATACTGCTCTTTGAAACTCTTTCCATGAACCAGTCTCACAAAGTGACTGATAGATATATTTTACTGTAATGATGTTAACTACATGTTAAAGCAAAAATGGACAAGGACTGCAGCAAACACCAGCATAGAAATTGTAGATTAAATTAGAAAGGGAATATTTTTTTTCCACATTTTCCAATTAAGTCACAGGGGGCACTAAGCCAGAACCAGGATGGGTACAGGAGTTGCTGTATACTCCAGTCCAAAGTTGAGTCATCATTATACTGATATTATCAGCATGGTATCTTCTTGGAAAATTACAGGAGTAAAAGGAAAGAAACAGCATGGGAAGAGTCCAGCCCCTCAGTCAGTAGTGTTCAGAGGACCAGAGAGAGAAAGCCATAGTTAATTATTAAGCAAGGTCAATATTTATGGCACAGGGAATCATTTAAGTGTACATTATTCATGTAGGGACTTGTAAAGAGCACTTCATGCTTGAATAGAGAATGTATATACTGGGATAATTTTAATAAGAAAGCTCATTGGAAACAGGATATATCTCCTCGGAAATGGTCAATGTGTCTGTCTGTGTCTCGCTCTTGTTCCCATTGAATCAGTCAATACTTTCCACCATTACAATTCATGATCAGAAATATCCTTCAGCTGGAAGTTGGTAAGAATGGAATGAGATGTTTTAGACTTTGGTTTTGAAGCTCCTATTTATGCAAACTGAATCCAGACTGTAAATTTTTCTTGAAAAATGGTAATGTAACCTAAATTATGTGAGGAACTCCAGCTATCCATTCCACATACCCAAACAGACAGAGGCCACTTGCTGGGAGCATTTTCATTGCTCAGTTTGATGAAGTTTCTGAATCCCACTTCCACTTGCTCCGTGAATCCTTCCTCCTCCTGGAGTGTGTATCAAGGATAAGGATGTGATAAAACACTCTTGAACTAGGAAATGACAGCTTTGCTGTGACAACTGCTGAAGAAACAAGTGGCTGGGTTATATGACTGTAACATGTGAGCCCTTGCATTTGGGATTTGGCTTGTATTCCACACATTCATACAGCATCAGTCATTCACTGAGAGCCTGCTCTTTATGCTGCTGCTCTCACACACACAGAAGAGTATCACAGTATGCTGAGTCAGGCTTTAGGCAAATAAAGATGCTGAATGGCTTCTAATAGGATTTCCAAATATGCCTAAGCACACAAATTCTGAAAGGCACCTCTGAAAACTCCATAAGGCAGTTATGTGCACCTCAAAGTGCTTGAAAATCTTATCATTGAAAGCAAGTAAATTTCTTGCACTCTTTACCTGTGATTTTCAAGAGGGGCTGGAGAGTTTTAAGTGTTCTGGACTCTTTAGTTGTGTCCTTTGAAAATCCCAGCCTAAGACCTTATCCATTGCCAACAACATCAAAGAGAGGAAGCTCAGCAAAGTGATTTAGAAGTTGGTACTAACAAGCACTCTAAATCAATCCAAAACATGTCTCATGCTGGGTGACGTCTGCTATTGATCAAAGGGACAGGACAAGTCAAGTCAAGGAAACATGATTGGGAAAATAATAAAACAGCCCCAGTGAATGTTTCAAGGTTTTTCTTAGCTTGAACGATGGCACTAAAGTGCACTGCTGGCTGAGAGGTGATCATCTGTGGGATACTCCCTAGACAAAGAGGAGACATGGTGTATTAGAGGGACAGTAAAAATGAATTTCCCTCCTCATGACCCCTTTTTTCAATCTACAGTTTATTTATGTTCTTAACATTAAGACTATACACAACTAATTCCTTTCTGACAGATGATGCATTGCTAACATAGCACAGTAGATTGGTACTCTGTAAGGACCTGGCAAAGCAGTTGGTGAGCCTGTGAAAAAGCTGCGGGAGATACTGCCAGCTCACAGACCTGCTGATGGAGTCAGAAAGATGGAAAGTGCAGAGAAGTTGGGAGACCTGCTTCCAGGACAGGGCTCTTCTCAAAAAGAATCATTATCAGGGTCCATCTTACATAGAGGAAGTTTTTTCCCTGAGGACACTGAAGACACTTTCTGTCTCAAAGGAAGGTCAACTATTGTTTTATGCATGCTGGGTAGAGTTGTGTTGCTTCTTCTTTTTCTATCAGAACTGAAAATCTGGTTGAGAAAAATCCTACTGGCATGATTTCTGAAGGCCACCCACACATCCCTGTAACTTAAACCTCTGTACTTAACATAGGGGTAAATGTCTCCCCAGGGAAGAGGGGGGAAGGACCATGTTGCAGAGTTACAAACATCTGGAAGCGATGGATGGATGGAACATCTGGAAGAAGAGATGGAAGCCCATGAAGCATGTATGTTTTACAGAAGGAGCTCAGGAAAGGGGAGAGAAAAGATCTTTGTTGCCTGGAAGGACAGATCTTCATTCTCCAGGGGCAGGTGAGGGAGGGGATGCAAGGTCATGACTGAGAAAGGTGAGATGAATAAGGGCTGAAAGTCTCCTGATGTGACTGCAGACTGCCCTGGAGATTCCATCCCTCAAAAAGGGCTGGGAGCTGAACAACATTATCCTGAACTGGGAGACACTGTGAGCAAGGCCAAACCAGCAGCCCCCCTGCCTCAAGTCAGTGCCTTCTCCTTGGCTACAGATTGCAGCCAAGCAAGGATGCAAATTGTAGCCAAACAGTTTGCAGAATTGCTGCCTTTTTTTTTTCTTTTTTTTCTTTTGTATTTTTTTAATAACATAAAGTAGTTAATGAATTTTAAAATAACAACCTTAAAGCTGATCCAAGCTACTCCATTGCAGCTGTAAGAAAAACTACCCTGGTCCAGCTGGCCTGCTGCAGAATAACTCCAGACAGCTGGAGACATGGTTAAAGGAATCTAGTCCTCCACAGCTGGGCTGCCGAATGAAAAAGTATCGTGTGATGATCTCAGAGAATTGCTACTACAGAGGAGAGAAACCCTGGAGACAAGGGAAAGATAGTCTTTGAGAGGTGTAAAATTCTCACAGTCAGCCAGAGAAAGTAGTTGTGTGTGCCGGAGAGCCAGCTCAGCCTGGCTTCCTATGGATTTGCCTGTGGTGGATTCGTGGCTGTCTGATCTGAAACAGATGCCAAGCGAAGCTTTTATCAAAGCCGGGGAATTAGAAATCTCTCTCTCCCAGAAGGATTCTCTTCTGATTCTTTCCCCCAGTGAATGGATTAATAGTCTCCATCCTACCTGCCTGCCTGAGACTTGCAGGAATTTGCTGCTACTTTGCGTGACTGAAATGAAAAGAGCAAGTGGGTTAAAAATGCATCAGATTGAGGAAGAATACACACAAAGAACGTGATACTCTTGTTTAGAAAAACATGCTGAAAATATAGCTGATGTGGAACATGCCATCCCCACAACATATTTCCTCTTTAGCCCCTGAATTTTCTTCCTGGTCTGGAAGATTTTTTTTTTATATTAGGAGTGGGAGAGGAAGGACAGAGCTGTGCATTAAGGGCACTGAGGACTTACAGCTGGCAAAACCAAACCCATTACTTTCAGCTACTCTAAAGAGCTCTGGATAAGTGCAATCCTGCAAGCTGCCTGCCTGCCTTAAGTAACAGGAGTTTCACTGGCTTGCATCAGCCAGCCTCTGGCTCTCCTTATGCTAACCAGGCCAGCATTATAGTATTACATTTAATGGAGCTCCTTATGTCATTCCAGCCTTGCTTCCTTTTTCTAATCCGTGTGCTTTCCCTCCCTCCCATCACCTCTCCCTCCTCTCAGCTGGAGTATGCATACGTGTTCCTCTTCCCCTGTACCAGACACCACTGCAGTGCAGTGCTTATGATTACAAATCATCTCATTAAAGCCAGACAGCCACTCAGCTGGATGCAAATCACTGACCTCCTCCATTTATGAATGTCAGATTTTTCAGGGTGGGAAGGGAGGGAGGAGCAGGGTGGAAAGCGTTCCATTAAATGGCATCCATCAACCCTATCACATTTATAAGCTAATAAAAAGGCTAAAATGAAGTTCATTGGGACTGGCTGGATCTAGTAGTACCAGCTGGTTCTATGAAATATTAATAGAAACAAGACACGTCTCTGTGTTGGAGTCAGTTAGGTGAAAGGATGATACTCTTATTGATAAGTTACTGCCCTGTCCATTCTTCTGAGTGACATCTTCAATTTTCCTTCTGGTAGTGTTAATCCTTCTCTGCAAGTGACAAGACAAGGCTAAAACACAGGAGATTCTCCTACTGAAGAATAAAGACATATTTTACAGGGTATCAAAAAGATAGCCTCAACTGGCAGGTCACACCTACTATTTTGACCTTTTCCCAGCATCTGTGAACTTTGCTGCCTTTGTGTAATTCAAAGGCAGAGCTTTGGCTTTAACTGGTATGGGGAGACATGTCATGGAAGGTGTTGAACCTGAATCCTGAGGGAAAAAATGCAAACTGTAATGAAGAGTTCAGATGATGAAAATGCTGTTTAGCAGCATGGCAGAAGAGCTTGATTCAGGATTGATCAGGATTGATGAAGGTTTTCCCCATTTTGGTCGCCTCTCAGTTCAGCAGGTTCTTGGACTTTGAATTAGGAATAAATATGAGCTAAAAAAATCTGCTGTTTGCTGGGATACATAGGCAACCTGGACATTCACATATCAAGGGAATTAGCTCAGCAGATCCAGACAGATAGGACCAAATAGCTTGAACAGAAAAGCCAAATAATAAACAGGCCTGCACTAATCTCAAAGATCTACAGATGGTCCTTTCAGGTTGCATGAGCACTACAGCATTAGAGGAAGGAGAGTGTACCAAATGACGTCTGTCCTGTGGCAGAGCAGATCATCTCCATCCATGTTAATATCAATTAAGCACTTCTCACCAACACTGAGAAACATTCTCATCTAGCCTGGGCCAACCAGTCAGGCTGCTGGGGGTCTCTGCAATCATTGGGAAGTATCAGTATCAACTGTAAAAGAGAATGAAAACGACAAAAAGAGGAGATCTCTTTGAGTCACTGCAAACAAGAGTTTCACAAAGGCAGAAACATACACCATAAACTTTTTGTTCTACCAATGTCTCCTCCCAAGATAATGGCCAGTCACAAGCTTTTAGAGACAAGAATAAATGCACTAGAGCATATTCCTTGGCAGAGCCAGGCAGATGCAATGATAAATTAGCTGGCTGGTGGAAGACTACCCACTGAGTAGAGAACAGGTTGTCAAACAGATTCATTTATGGCTGTGAGAGTGATCAGTTGGGTTCTGAGCAGTTAGTGGAAATAATTATATCACATAAACAGCATGTTTCTTACAAAGTACAGATATGCCATTGACTAGGTAGCAGAAGCACATCTTGTCGCTGAGCAAACATACACACAATAAATTTGAAGCTCAAAACCAAATCCTTTAGATTTCCCGAAAACAGTTCAGTTCAGAGGAGAGCTCAAGCATAAGCAATGTCAGACAAAAAGGTAGTAGTTGCAATGGAAGTCTGGTGAGAGGTTTATAGCAATATATTTATATGTTTGTTTCACCCAGAGGGGACAAGAGCCAAATGAGTCTTCAAAAAACAGTAGCTATTGCACACAGAGACATCCATTTGCCAAGTGTCATGCTGCATAACTGCTTACAGCCAAAAAATATCCATTACTACAGTGAACAGATGTGAGCAAGAATAACAGGAAAGGAGAGCTGCTAAGAGAAGTTCTGCAGTGATATTCAGAATGATTCAAAGTACAGTAATACAGGCAGGGAATCTCTCCAGGTAACAGTAAACCAGCCATATCTTCACAAAGCGTTTCTATTATTCCCACATTTTTTGACAACTGCTGGTATTTTAAACCATCTTTCAGGAGCAGTTTGATGAAGCTGGTACCCCTGCAAAGATGAACACAGGCAGAGGAAGGAGATCAACATCCCTTGAGCTGTATGAAAGGCAGACAGCAGATAACATGGCAATCTGCACTGCCTTATTGTTCTGCCCTGACTTGAGTTTGAGAAGAAGCAAAAATGGATAGGTAAGAATAGAACTGGTAGATCATAAACATTCTGGTATTTGACAGTGATGGAACACCTGATTTTTTGGAGAAGATAGAGGATCTATTTGTCTAGGTTAGGCACAGGAATCCCACAACCTTTTTTGGTCTTCAAAATCTCTTTATCTAAGAAAAAAATTGTTATGAAGTACTTTGCAAATTAGACATGTGCAAAAAATATTTGTGTGAAGAACTGCTGGTTTGAGACAGCCTGTAGAAGAAGTTGAAGAGTTTTCTCCTCTTCAGACTCAGCAAGCTGCTTTTCACAAAAGAAAATTAAGATTAAAATGTAATGCAAATAATCACGAGAATACGTGTGGAGTTTAGCAAGTGTTCACTGTCTGTTTTGTTTTTTCTCCAAGGACAGCCAAAGAAGTCAGACTCTACCTAAGCTACTATTTGGCCCCATCAGCAGAGTATGTGTGCTATATCCAGTGGCTGTGTCAAGGAAAATCTATTAAACTGACAGTGACAAATAACCAAATCTCCCCCTTCCAAGGAGACTGTAGTCAGTCTTGCTGGTGTTCTCTTTCGTCCCAGAAACTCTTGAGTCCTGTGCTACAGCTGCCCAGCTTCAGTAGGAGCTCTGGAGCATAGCCTAAACCCAGCTTGATAATTTGGGATAATTAACAGCATTTCCCCAGTCAGAGGAGGGACTTTGAGCCTGGACCATTGACCACTGACATCCTGGATGAGTGCTTCAGCCACTGACTACTTTGCAAAGTGTGGCTGAGGAAAGAAGGTTGTGTAGTAACAATAAGGAATTGGCCACCATTTCAGAGGAAACTCCCAGGACTTGTTAGGATCTCAAAAAAATGAATGCAAGCATTTACCCTTGGGATAGTGTCCCAGATTTGGATTGGGAGTGAGGGCCCTGGAGACATACATCTTGCCCCTGCCCACCCAGACCTGCAGCTCTCTCTCTCCTGGTTCTCTCTCAGCATCCCACTGTAGTTCCCTGCTTAGCCTACAGCCTGCTTTGAACCCCACCCTAAGCACATAATCTCTTGTAAGCTGTGTCCTTAGAGAGCTGCAGTGCTCACCTTATGGCACAACGCTGGACAGACAAGGTGGCCACTGGACTTTACCAAGCTACTGAAAGTGGTCTCTGTTGGCAAAGCAAATTGAGCTGGGTCCCACAGAGCTCCAGAGCTTGAACCACTGGTCTCTACACATGCACGTGCATTCATCTTTTTATGAGACAAAACCTTTTTATTTTAACTCTTCTTCAGCAAATGCCTTTAGGTAAAAGGGAGCATTCCCATCAAACGCTGACCTAATATAAAATTCCCTGATTGAATAACTTTGCTGAAGGAGAAACTCATAAAATCACATCGTGCTCACTTTGGCCCAAATGTTTTGGTGTTTTGTCAGTCATTTACTATTCAATTCTCCCACTGAAGCCAGTGAACTAGAAAAGAACATGCTCTCCATGAGTACCTAGACTACATTTAACAAAGGACAGACAAAATAAAAGAGGGGGGAATCTACATATTTTCCAAATGGTCTGAATGAACATAGACCTGAAAAGGCTGGGATAGATGCATTTATGTGGCTCCTGATCCACCAGGCTTATCCAGACTGTATTGACTGCCAGAATTTTGAGCCAGCATAGGAGAAATGCATTGATCTGCTGAAAAGTGGCTGGAGCCTGTGTATCATGCTGAATATCTGCACATGGAATCATAGCCTAATTTGGGTCTGAGCCCAGCTCCAGGATGCTTTTCAGGTGAATTTCATCCAAGAAGGGCTTGTACAAATATACACCTGGTAGGGTACTCTATTTTTGTCTCTGCCTTTGCTTAGCTGTACAGAACGTGCTTGGCTGACACAAAACCTGCTGAAAACTCTGCCCAGGGTAAAAGAATGTTCCTGCAGTAGGCATTTCCCTTTGTTTTCTGTATCCTCTCTACTTTTTATTTGGGCTATACCCTTCCCCCCTTAGTCCTCAATGAGGTAATGTTTATCTGAATTTGTTTGCACTTTAGTATCAGATGATGACCCTCTCTCCTTCACATCATCAGCTGACTCTGCCCGTGATGCCAAGTGACACAATGGGTGACAGCAGAGCAGTTACCAACAGTTGCATCAGAAAAGGCATGTGACACCTGCTCTCAGGAATTAAAAAAAGAGTGAGCTCACACTGAAGGTGACTCAGCAACGCTTCTTTGCTGCTTGTTATAAAACAGGCAGGCACAGTTTGATCAGCCCTACAGCCCTTTACTGTAAGAGGATTTGAAGAATCTTTACATGAGCCAAATGACAGAAGCAACCTCAGCTTATACAGACTCAGGGTATTTCTGTCTGCACATTTTTATAACCCCATGCTAGATGAGACTTGCAGTTGCACTCCCTGATGAGTAAGAATCTGAAAGAGCATGAAACAGCTGAATCATTATTCATCTTCCCACTTAAAGAATATAGAGAACAGGTGGGAAGGAGGAGGCTACTGAAGGCCAGCTACACATTTCTATTCCAAACAGAACACTGTTATCCAGTTGCTTGAGATTTGAGAATTAAACATAGGTAGTGGATATTTTTTTTACATTTCTTCTTATCTTGATACAACCAAATGAAGAAATCATCTCAGTGATTGCTTCATGTACAGCATATACACTACTGCACTTCCCAAAGTTTGCATAAATAAAAATTATATGAGCTGAAACTGTACTTTATCCAAGCTACATTATATAAATTCAGTCCTGAAGAGAAGAACTCAGGGATATTGGTGGATGAAAAATTGGACATGAGCCAGCAACGTGCACCTGCAGCCCAGAAAGACAACCCTATCCTGGGCTGCCTCTTCAGCAGTGTGGGGAGGGAGGTGACTCTGCCCTCTGCTCTGCTGTGGGAGACTCCACCTGCAGTGTCACATCCAGAGCTGGGGCCCCCAGCACAAGGAGGACATGGACCTGCTGGAGCAAGCGCAGAGGAGGACCATGGAGGTGATCAAAGAGCTGGAGCACCTCTCCTATGCAGACAAGCTGAGAAGGTTTGGGCTCAGTCTGGAGAAGTGAAGGTTCTGGAGAAACATCAGAGCACCTTCCAGTACCTAAAGGCAACTTATTAGAAAGACAGGGGCATATTTTTAGTGGGGCCTATAGTGACAGGACAAGAGGCGACAGTTTTAAACTGAGAGAGTAGATTTAGATTTTATATAAGGAATAATTATTTTACAGTGAGGGTGATCAGAGACTGGAAAAAGTTGCCCAAAGAAGCTGTGGATGCCCTGTCCCAGGCAGGCTGGATGGAGCTTTGGGCAGCCTACTACAGCAGAAGGTGTCACTGCCCATGGCAAGAGAATAGAACCAGATGATCTTCAAAGATCTCTTCCAACACAACCCTTTTCTTTTGATTCATAGTTTCTATGATTGTTATCCTTTATATTTGTCCTTTATCTGATCTCACTGGGGACTGTTTTACCATTGGTGCAACAGAGTCCAGACTAAAGTGTCTCTTCTGATCACAGGGGTTGTCATCCTCACTCCCACCTCTCACAGAATGGGGAAGATGATGGAGTGTAGGCTTAATCACAATAGTTGAAGGCTGACATCTTAACTGGGTCAAAAGTGTGAGCAAACTGCCTCATACACTGTCTCCAAGTACTGTCTACCTTCTTAAGTATGAGACAGCATTAAATTTGCCTTATTTTAGTCTTAATACAGAAGAAATGCACATTACCCTCCTACCTTATTCTTTACTATGACTTACACCTTTTTTATGCTTCATTGTCCAAATTAAAAAAACAAGCATGAATTACAACTAATTGAAGTCTCAACTTCTGCAGCTGTAGCCTAGTGCTATAGGTTAATAATAGCTGAGCTCTCAGAAAAGCCCTTAAAGCTTCTAAAATACCCCCACCCTTACAGATTAACCAGACAAAAATGAAATGACAAGGCAAGACAAAAAATTTCCAAGCCTCCTCATATCTCCATGACTAATATTACTGCTGTTGTGGAAAGATCAGGGGGAAAGGGAATAAAAAATATAAATTATATTTATGCCTTTCATCCATGTCTTGTTTGTTTTCTCTTTATCGTGCATTGTATTAATGAGGAGGATAATCGTTATTTAATATCCTCTTCCAAAAAAGGCACTCAACCAAAGCATATGAGGGCTTGAAATAATTAGGATGATATAATTGGGTACATTATAGAGGGCATGAAATTAACTGTAGTTAAATTAACTCTTCTTTCTCACATGAGCATAAAGGAGAATTGCCGAGAACACATCTTTTCCATACTAATTGGAAGCGGAGTCATGTAGTATTTTATCTGCCTGAGTTTTAACTCTGAATCACAGGTGTGCTTGTACATTCTTCTGTTGAACACTACCTCTAATTGTGGTCAGCCTTTGTTTAAATCTCCTGGATTCTCTTCTGCCTATAAGCAATACTGAAATTAAAGCTTGCTGCATAGTGCTTTAATCCCATTTAGGTCAACAACTAAATCGGAGCCTTTCAAGAACATTTAAATGTGTCAATGATTCATTAGGCCAGGACTAGAGCAACATTCCTGTTTCATGAGATGGAGCATTAGTGACCTTTTTTTCACAGTAGAAACACTGGTATTTGATCTCCTGTGAATTCTCTCCTCATGGACCTGCTCGGCCACCCTGGGGTGTGTCTGAGCCTGGTTCCCCTCGATGGGCTGATTGTGGCCCCAGCACCAGGCGGATGCTCTGGTGTGGCTCAGCCCGTCCCAGCCCCTTGGACATGCCCCGGGCCTGGGGCTGCCCCCTGCCTGCCCTGCTCATGGCCAGGGCACTGGGCTGGCCCCTGGCTGTGAGAGAGAGATACCTGTGCCGCCAGAGCCCTGCAGGTACCACAGCCCCCACTGCACCCTGACAACTTCCATCTCCAAAGCAGAAATCTTCTTTGAAAGCCAGATGCAAACCTGCTTATGACAGTTCTGTTCCTTCCAGAAGCACATTTTAATATCTTGCTGTTAAGAGCCTCATTCCAGCCAAGAAATAGAAATGCAGCTGCTGAGAAAAAAATTACAAATTTAAGTTGAATTCTTTTCAGCCAAAAAAGAAAATGTAAAAACAGTGAAAATTGTTGAAGGCTTCTGTCAAATTTTCAGAATGAAATGTTTGGGTTTTTTATTTCAAAGAAACATTTCTTACTAAATTTTTTTTTATCATTATTTTTTTATTTTTAAAATTTTTCCTTTCAAGACTGGACTAATTGATGACTCTTCTCCCTAAAAGTAACAGTATTTCAGAGATGCCTGTGCCAGGATCCATGTGTAGGTGTAGCTTTACAACTTTTTGTTGGATGGGAAAGCAGAGATAGGCTAAGCTCATAACAGTCTCACAGAGGCCTGAAAGAGCTTTAGGAGTTTGGGAAAGCCCTGCTTGTGGAACTAATACTCGCAAAATGACAACTTCAAATGTTCTTTTGTACATTTTTGCCCTGTGAAATTTCAAACCATTGAAACATTATTTTTATTAGTGTAAAGGGATACAGCTGGTCTAAACATAGGTTAACATCAGAAGTGAAAATTTAGAATGTAAAAGCGAAGGCTTATTTGCTCTGCAGATAGGGAGTTGAAAACAGCTGTTTTGTATGAAAGCACTCATTACCTCATTTGTAATTGGTATCATTGAGAACAACATGCTGTGGTTGTACAGGAAGGCTGAAAACATAACCCAGAATGAGTACTTGAAATCCAGCCACCCTGGACCCATCCCTTTCCCAAGAGGAATTTAAGACTAAGAGATAGAGTGGTGATTTGTAAACAGGCAGAAATACCTTCAGTGAGGAAACAGTCAATGTGGGGGAAGCCCAGAGTGTTCCACCCCGATGCGTTGCCAATTTTCACCCTATTAAGTGAAACAGTGTTCTTGTTGGATATGAGGATGAGAACCAGGTGACCTAGTCTTGTGCTCTTCACCAACCCAGATAATTGTTTCATTCACACACATATTTCAGAAAAGAAAGATGGAGGTGTCATTTACTCTCTCCACCCTCTGCTACCCTCCTTCCTCCTGGGTAGCACCAGCATCCTACAAGATATGGCAATGTGCAGCCTTTCTCCCTCTCCCTCTCTCATTTAAAGTCAAATTGTTTTCTCATTCTCTGAACTTCTGTTCCTCTTTTTTCTTCTTACTGAAAGTGTACATTCCTGGTGATCTTAGTAAGCCATGGTACTGCAGAGGTGTCTGAAAACTGTATTCAAGGTCCTTCCTCCTCAGTGTCACTTCTAAAAATGGTCTGAAATCAACCAACAGCAATATTAGCTAAAATAACTCAGATGAGAAGAAAAAAATTAAAGAAATCTGGACCAGATAACAAAGTCAAATAACAAAGTCTAGATTACAAGAGGGCACACACAGAAAGTAAAAGACAGCAGTAAAACACATTCATTTCCAAAGGTGAGACTTCAGTGAGCCAATCTGTATTCTAAGTTATTGGAATATTGACGGTTTTACTGTAATTTTTTTCCAATGAATAATGCAGGATGTAACCACAGATCTTCAGATGGTGTAAATTGGTGTCAGTCATCCCAAGACAGTGCAGAACCAATGGCTGTCATCAACCCAAAACCTGCTGCTCATTTTGAAAGGGGCTGCAACTCTGTGTGCCTGGAGCTCACTGAGGGTTTCAGTCAGGCTGGCTGAAGTCAGCCTCCCATGCTCAGGCTTTGGGATGCGGAAAAAGCAGCTGACCTAAAAGTGCTTGGCCAAGTCAGAAAAGAGGCAAAGGAGAAGTAGAATAAATGGGAAGCATTAGGAAAAGGGATCAGGGGCAGGAGTTAAAGGTGGAGCATGGCAATTGTTGGAGTAACACAAAAATGTGAAGATACACAGAGGAAATCCTGTAAGGACAAGAAATGAAGGGACAAAATTAGAAACCTGGGCATCCATCAAAAGTAGCAGCACTGAATGTATGAGGAGGGGAGAAAGGAGGGAGGGAAACCTGAGCAATTTGTCAGCTTCCAGCTGTTTGTCAAATTTGTAATTTTGCAAAGGTGTATTAGTATGCAGCACTGCAAAGGGATGACAACAGGTGATGTTTGGCCCATCTGCTACTTTTCTTCACTGGCTTTTAAGAAGGTACGCTGTAATTTACACAGATTACATGAAAAGTGCTTCCTTTTTTTGTTGGACTTGTTTTGGTTTTTTTTTTTTTTTAAGAGTAAATTAGAGGAAAAGGAGGTATATTATTATAACTCAGCCTCAGATGCTGAGGAAGATGATATCAAGCAATTCCCACCAGTCCTTGTTAGCTACCTGCAGTGTGAATGTTATAAATATTTCAGGTTTTCTCCCCTCTGGAATGAAGCTCTGACTCCAGTACATCTTGAAGGTAGTCCCCATTTCCTTTTTCTAAGCCAGAAACATCAGCATGCATGGAAGTGTCTGGCAGTGGTAGATCTGAGACATATATGGCAGTATTACGGTTTGCAGTCAGCTGGGGACACAGAAATCAAAATAAAATTTCAGTCCCTCCCAAGACATAAGATTGGGGAAATGTTAGGCAGCTGAAAATAACCTGCATCATCACAAATACACATGTACAAATCTATTTTACAATGTGTGAGCACAAAATCTCTTGAAAGCTTTTAACATCTTCCCCCAAGACTACACAATGTTTGATTTGATGATCCATAGGTTATCTAAATATAATAATATCTTCTAAAAGTCAGAGATCTACAATATGCAAACAGAAAGCTGCAGAGTGTCTCCAACAATAAGATTGATGCCATGCTGACTTTTGTTTTTGCAGAACCTTGGCCTGGGTATGAAGATCATCACCTCTTGTGACTCTCTTTGCATTCACTTGATTTAGGCAAGAAAAATCAAGTGAAAATCCCTGAAAATCAAAAGGTATTTGAGTCTGTAGATCAAAATGTTTTTCTCTTTAATGTGCTTGAACATTTTTAGGATAATTTTTCTCATGCTCACAGATGGCAAAGCTTTTCCTTTATCCTGCACTGTGACCATTTAGAGTGAATCCAAATGAAAGGCAAAATGATGAATTGCAATGTGAAGAGGTAAGTAATCCCAGAACATGGCTTTAACATGTTTCATTTGTCTGTAAGAAAAGTATCCATCACTCCTAGTAGATCTAAATTCTTCTGCAGAAGTCACTGCTAAACTGTCCTTCTTTTCATATTTAAATCTCAGAATGTGATAGAACCTTATAATCATCATTTTCCAGGAAGAGAACACAAAGCACAGGACTATGAAAGGACAAAAGTAAAGTTATCTGGAAAAGACTGAACCACTGAAAAAGAGGTATTTGAATCTTGGTTCAGTACCTGCAGAGTAACATTTAGCCTTGTGGAAAGAGTCTACAGCCAGTCAACATGATATAATATATTGATTATAATCACTCATATTCCAACACCAAACCTGAAAATGAAATTATGTTTTGCTGGAAAGCTATCACTGTTGACAAACAAAGCTATTATGTGTCACAGATAATTTGATGGCCAGAAGATGAATGGACACCAACTGTTCATGGGCTAGAGAAGATCCGTGACTTTGCAGTGAGGTAGGGGGAAAGCACTGGCAGATTGGAGTTCCCACCTCACCCATAATGAGCAGGTACACTGACGTCTGATTGAAAGGCCAAACCCTTCTCTTTTCTCCCAAGGATGATTGATAAAGTAGTTACAAGTTGTAGCAGTTTTTTGCAATTGAAACAACACCACCAATTTTCTGGACTTGAAAGTTTGTAGAGCTGATGCAGAGGCAGCAGTTACATCTCCACAGGCAGTTTCTTGCCCTTCCCAGCATGCACTCACCTTGTGTTTAAGTGTTGTCCTGGTTCAGGACAGTGTTGATGTTTGCAGTAGCCAGGAAGGGCATGGCCAGGACCTGGAGGCCATTCCACACCACCAATCCTCATTTTCCAGGAGACGGGGAAGGGTCCCTTCCAGATGTGCTGCTAGACAGGTACTATTGGGCTTCTTTTGGCAGAGTAGTGAGCATATCAATCCCTTACCTCTCTTGCATACATTTGTTATTAATGTTGTTGTTGTCAGATTAATATTGTTGTTAACACAAAACTATTTGTTTTCTTATCTCATTGGTGTTTCCAGTAAATTGTTCTTATCACAACCTGTGAACTTGAACTTTTGTGCCTCCAATTCTGTTTTCCACCCCACCCCAGGAGAGGGGGAGGAGGGAGTGAGCAAGCAGTGCATGGTTTGGAGTGGTTTCAGGAGGAACACTAAATTGGAGAACACCATTCCCAAGCTACAGCACCTATAAAGGTATCCAAAAGTTTTTTGCTGAGTCCATGGGCTGAACTCATCCACTCTGGAAAAACAAGGCCAGTTCTCAAGATTAAAAACCACACAATGCACACAATCCAGTACTCAGGCACTAAGTCACCAAGAACTACCAAAACACAAAACAACACATAATAGTTATAATATAATCATGGGGAAAACCCCTGTTAATTTATAGCAATCCTATTAAATTCACTATTAACTAACTGTATAAGACGTTATACGACATACATATCTTAAGCACCATTTATGTCCCTGAAATGGGTCAATTAATTTTCAGACCCCTACCACAGACATCAAGAGAAGGCATCCCAAACTCAAAGTCCAAATAAAAGATTCAAGAGAGAAAGAAAGAAACTCAAATACTTTGATTTATATTTTGATAATTGTTTGAGGTTCCCAGGCTTCATGACCATTTAAGAGGAAGTCACATTCCCATAGAACTAAAAGCATCCATGGAGAGCTTTCCATAGATGGTGGAGTGATGTGTTACATATACATTTATTTTTCATGGAAGTTGAATGCACATTCATCTAAGTCATTTCTGTTATATTCTCTGACAGCTTTTGAAAATTGCCAGGCTAGTTTTTTGTATTTGATCTTTCAACGTTATTGGAGGTTGTATAAACAGGAAGCGATGTATAGCTTCAGCATCAATTAAGATAATTCTAAACAAACACACTGTCACAGTGCTGTCAGTTCCCTGTGGTGGGCATGTTCATGGACTAAGATCACATTGCAAATCCACTTCCAGTGGAAATGGCAGTCCTGGTGTTCCTCCACCTATCTGCAGCTCTGGCTACATTAGTAGCCCAGGCACATCCACACCATGGAGTTAAATACTGCACAGTGTGGTTCATGCAGATTAATAATTGTTACATTACCTGGGGATGGTGGGAAGAGGAGTTGAGCCATGTGGATGCTGTTCTGCTTGCCCTTAGGGCCAGAGAACAGGACTTGACCTGCTTTATTTAACAGTAGCCTGCAGCTCTTATTCTGCTACCAAGCACCACAGGATGGACCACATAAAGCAGATGGGCAGAGGCCAAACCATGCTGAGCTTCAGGAATTCTCTGGGTCTTCCTGGGTTTGTCAGTGCATGTTCAATAAGGAGCAGCAAAGGGAAATCAGGTTGGGATGGAAGTTGGTGGTCATTAGTCCAACATCATACAGTGGCACATTTATTAAAAATGCATGTTTTTTAATTCCCTTGAAGAAGTAAGTTGCATAGACACTCTGAAGATTGATCTCCCAAATAAAAATCCATGAATGGAGTATCAAAAGACATGGGGAGGTAGACTCCATTACATTTCTGTGCAGAGACTACAAACCCTTCTCTAGTCATTAATTCCTTCCATTGTTTTAGACGAGAAATAAATTCAATATTTCAACTCTGAAACTGGTAGGAAGTTTCTCACAGCATTCAATGAGCTTTTGATTAGACCATTCTTTTAGCTGTTCAGGTCCTGTACATTTACTATGTCTGCAAGTGTGTAACATTGGCTTCTCATATATCTCTGGAGGAGAAGTATCTTTCCTGGCATTAATTTTAAATGTCAGACTAAGGCTCTTTATGCCTTCCCCCACTAGGCCCTTACAAATTGGTTGTATATGATTATATCAATAATTTCCACAGCACAGGTCTCAACAACATTCTGCAGGGGGACTTTGTAAGTGATTGCTTTCCAAGAAAATCATGAGGCCTTCCAATCTAAATAAATGACTGGAAAAGAGCTCCACTTACTCTGTGTGGGTGCTTCCCAAAAGACTTGGGTGGACAGGAAGAGACAGAGTGTGAGTTCTCCCAGTCATAAATCTTGTGCAGACAGGATTCTTCTTTCATACCTCCTGCAATGAGCAGTCTGGAGAGGCACAAAGGACTGTCTTGTAAGCAAGAGACTGCAGAGATGCTCAGACTGCCCAGATTTGCACTTCTGTGATCAGGGCCAGCCCACTGAGGGTACAGATGTGTCATATGTGTGCATTGTGCACAGGCACATGAGTAAAGATATTTCATGAAATGCTTTAATCCAGGGAGGCAAAGGTAATACTTCAGCCTACCTTAGAATAGAAACTTCAAAGCAGGAAGATTTTCTAAGCCGTTTCTATTGTCTGTTTTCCCTTATTCTCAACCTACTGAGTCAACCTCCAACTACAAGTGAGAAACACAGTGTGCAAGCAGGTCACAGTGGAAGAGAGCTTGAAAATACTCTCCAGAAGGAAATATTTGATTTTCATTTCTTCCCTAGAAGTACTTTTATAGATTCATGATACTTGATGATTAAAAATGATGCAACATGTCATATGTGGATATGTCTGTATAGTGTATTACCCAAGAGACACAAAAAGCGTTCCTACACTCTGAGCCAACCAGAAGCCATTCAAACCTGGTTATCCCAGCTCTGGGCCTTACCTAATCCACTTTTCAGAAGAACAAATCAGCTCAGGTCCAGCACTGATATAATTGTGTGTATCCAGCTTTTGGTTGCTCTACGCAGAGCAGAGGCAAAACTAACTTAACTCTGCTCACTGTGGACCATGTATCCCTGCCCACAACAGTGCCATTTGTTGAATACAGAAAATGTTCAGACCAGGGTAAGGGATGTTTTCACTTATAGGAGATATAAAAAAAGGCTGTTTTAAAGTTTAGTTGAAGTTTTTTCTAGTAGACACACATCCTTCAGGAAAAACAATACAGTGAAAAAATCTGTCATAGACATCTTTTATGAAAAATCCTTTCCTTAGGATTTTTCCTCCTGAGAAGCTGAGACGCCTCAGGAACAAAATGTAAACAATGATTATCTGCTGCTGTGGAATGCAACAGGTGGATCTGTGATTAGGTGATTAGCTCATGTTGGTTGTTTTTAATTAATGGCCAATCACAGTCAGCTGGCTCAGACTCTCTGTCTGAGACAGGAACTTTTGTTACCATTCTTTCCTATTCTATTCTTAGCTAGCCTTCTGATGAAATCCTTTCTTCTATTCTTTTAGTATAGTTTTAATATAATATATATCATAAAATAATAAATCAAGCCTACTGAAACATGGAGTCAAATCCTTGTCTCTTCCCTCAGCCTGAGACCCCTGTGAACATGGTCAAAAAAACCCTCTTTCTTCTTTTCTGTTCTGTGTTCCTTTCACCATAAAATGTGTCACTAATTGAAAATGGAAATTAAAAAAGGTGATTAAATTTCTAATATCTTTAACCTAGCTTTGGGAAAAGTCAGGATTTCAAGAGCAATTGCTCTGAAGATTGCCCTTAGAGTGAGGTTTAATACTTCTTAAATAAGTGTGTGTGGGCATGCATGAGCAGCTTTCTGAGTAACCATTTAGCAGGATGTAGAATACAGATATGTTGGGAGTTATTTTGGCAAGTAGAGACTGTGCACTGTGTCCCAATGGGTGAACAGTGGAATAGAAAGTTAACACTCAGTTGCAGCCTCATATTTTCCTTCCAAAAGCCACGTACATCATCTGGAAAGAGTCTGTATACACCTGTGGTCAAACATAAGCTTGTTGCAGCTTGAAACTTATGTGGAATTCAGAGCTCATCTGCTCAATCTAATATCTCATCACTAGTTGTTTCTTAAGAGTCTCATGATAATCTCATTGTATAAGTATATATTAGTGGACTTGAGGAGTGCTTCAGTACAAATACAGATTTCATTTAAATGCGATGCTTCTGTTTATTTTTTAGCTGCTTGAAAACAGCATCAAAATGCAGGACTGTTAGAAACTGAAGGAAAAAGGTTCTGGTATGAATGCCCTAGATATAAAACAGTAGATTGATAAATCCAGCCAGGGATAAGAGAGTTCACCTCTGAAGCACTGGACTAAATACCAGGCAATCTGTGTTTGTTTTTCCTGGCTTCCAGTGAAAACTTAAGCAGCAGTCACTTGAATCAAGAACTTACCACCACAAACATGTTTGCATGCATACTTCCATGATTACTATCTTTGAATTCAGTAGACAGGCATGGGAATTAACTGTTTGCTGGATCAGCACCTTCACTACTATGGTTTACACCTTACCCATGTTTCACTTCTACTGTAGAAACAAAGGCAGCATATTGCCCTACAGACACAAAACAAAAATATGTCATCTGTGACAAAGGCATTAAGCACAGACTGTAGTGAAATTGCTGATTTGCTAGTTTCTGCCATTTAAATTAACATGCAAAATTTTGCCAACTTTTCTCCCTGATTATATGCTATCTGTGTTTTCTCTGTGTGAAGAATAGAAACCCACACTGTTTACCTTATGCAGCTTCTTCATGAGCACATGATCTTGGTTTTGTAGGCAGTATCACAGCAGTTCCCAAGGGAATGTTTGTATGCATAATAGTATTTATCTATAATCCCCATAGCATTTTTTTATCAGATCAATGCTGAGCATTTCCATAAGATCTCTAGTATAACACGATCAATATCATTACATAGCTCTATGTAAGGAAGACATTTCTTCTTTAGATTAAATGAAAAAGCATTTTTGCATTCTGAGCCATGTAATCGTGTTACAATGAGAAGAAATTTATGCATCAAAATCCCATTACTGTGACTGAGAGGAACACAAATAAATGCTCATGTATCAATCATTACTGTAATTGTTATTATTATTCAGGCTGATTTATAGAGGACTATTGCTTTTGTGTAGGAACTTAATAATCAATCAGATTTGCCAGCCAAATAAAAGGACTCCAGCTCAATGAGTATAGAGGTTAGTGGACAAATTCTCCTACCACAGACACGAAAAGATATGATACTGGAATGTTTCTTACAAGTGGTTGACATAGTATTTTAACCATGGACTGAATCCTATGGTGCCTGTTTATTATTTATAAATATCTTAAAGCTCCCAACCCCACACAGGTTTGGCCTGCCAGAGACAAAAGAGTGTAAGCATTTGAGTGCTTAGCATTTGAGATATGAAAAGCTTCAATGAAAATATATATATATATCACAACAAAAATCATTATTTATCTCTTTTGGAAAATGGTAAAAAACTTAAGGTTTCTGAGGTAGGACAAGAAATTTAGCCTACTTCAATCACTACCTTAACTTCTTTCCAATTCTGATTTTGGTAAAAAGGGGATTAACAAAATTTGGTCTGGTATATTAAAATATACTAAAGATGTAGAGAATTATCAGAGATGAGGATATGTTCCAACAAAGAATAGAAGTAAATGCATGGTGCTGCCTGTAGTCACCAGCATCATTGTAATTATTGCAATGAACTTGACACAAAATGGACTTCTGTGAGCACACAGGATAAAAAAAAATGTACTATGATGTATAACCATTAAAAAAAAAACTAAATAGCATCTGCTCCAAATCTTGGTATTGATTTTCTAGTAGTTCCATTAACATGATACTTCACATAAACACTCTACCACTCTGAACATTTTGGGAGTGTAAATAATTTTACCGCTGTAATCCTGGTTGACAAATCTCACATGTTTCTTGTATGGCCATGAGTCAGTACATCTCAATCAAAGTTGTTGTGTATTTTGACAAGGGAGGCTCTTAGACACAGCACATCTTCCTTGTGTTTACTGCCACCACATTCTGAAACATGATAATAGCCATTTGAATCAATCCTGGGTGCAGGCGTGGGGCATGAACCACAGCATTCCTTCTTGGTGCCACACAGTTCCTGATATACATCAACAATCCATATCTGAACATGCAGAGCTGTTTTGAAGAAGGACATAATTGATTGCCTTGTTCTATCATAGTTGTGAAACCTTGAAATTCTTTTTTACACTCTAGATTTCTTTCACCTGGTGGCACAATAAAATTGATACAATCTGCATTTGAGAGTTATAAAGGCCTAGAGAATACAAGTATGAGGAGGAAAAGGAAAGACAAATCTCAGGATCAGGAATCAGATAAGACATGTTTTCTTAACACTACCAGTGACTTCATGCCTGACTGCAAAGAAAGCTTGGTCTAGTGAAATGAGAACAGAAAAAGTCTGCTCCACCTGCATGTCAGAGATTTTCAGGTGAAGACAATCTCAGAAACACTGAAGGCAGTAGGTAGTCTGAAAAGCCTTTTTGTCTACTAAATAAATCTCAAGAATTATCTGAACAAAAATATTTTTCTAAAGCAGCAAAATTCCTTGCTTTAAACCAATTAAAGTCCATAGGATTATTCCAAGTAACATAGGCTCTGGCCTCGGCCTTCAGAGAGGCAGTTGTCAATAAATGGTAGGTAATTTCTGAATGAATAAGAACCAGAAAACCTTGGAGACTAAGGCCTGGATTTATAGGCAAACTTGCTCCCTGCCAAGAGCTAAGGCATGACTCCCAGCAGCCAGTGCTGCCCCATAACAGGCTGCCCACAGAGGCTGTGGCTGCCCCATCCCTGGAAGTGCTCAGGGCCAGGTTGGATGGGGCACTGAGCAACCTGGGGTAGTGGAAGGTGTCTCTGCCCATGGCAGGGGGCTGGAACTGGATGATCTTTAAGATCTCTCCCAGCCTGGATGAACTTTAAGATCTCTCTTCTGTGATTCTGTGGTAACATCATGAAACACGACTTTCACCATTCCTAGGCATCAGTCCTTTTGGGTGAAGTGATACAAATTTGAAGCTGCCTTTCATGTTTACACATTTACTGAGATTATTTTCTCACTACCACAGTCACTGAATCTGCTCAGTTTTATGTAAAATGCATGAATCTTTCTCTTCCAAAGCTGAACGAGAAATGTCTGTCTATCTTGGTGGTTAGGACAGGTGCAGAAAACTTCAGATAGTTCAAACTGAGCAGAGTAAGGATTTAAAAATGGAGCCTACATCTCAGACAGTCTTACAACTGGGCACTGGAATATGACCTGGGCTATAATTCCAATGCCACTGATCAAATTAATAAGCTTGGGAAAATGAGGGATCAGAACTCAGGGCTCCTTCACCACCAGGTTCCCCTTCTGTAGCTCCATCCTTTTTTGCAGAGCTCTGACAGGAGGGACACAAAATGGTCTTATTCCAGTGCTCCTGTGACAAGTCAATACCACCAGTTTGAGCCCTGGCAAGGTGATGATGGCCATACCATCTGCCACAACCTGGATGGATTTCCTGTGAGGAAAATAGGCAAAGGGCAGAGGACAACAGCATCCCTGCTCTTCCATTCCTTCTTCTCAAAGGGGCACAACAGCTGCTGGGCTTCACACTGTGGCTGCAGGTGGGTGACAGCTGCCAGAGGAGCCCCTGAGGGGTTCCTCATCTCCAGGGACTGGGAAGGAGTCTGAGTTTCAATCTTCACAACTCTGAATTGACAGTTGAGTTCAGGAAGGAATAGGAAACTCCACTGTTCAGCATCCCATGATGCTGCCAGTGAACTGAGGTTTTGGCAGCTGGGGAACTAAGACCAAAAACTGCAAACACTGATTGATTTTAGGCATTTCAGAGGTTAGGTGCTACTGGAAAGAAGGCTGTCAGAATTGGTCTCCTGGATTTAAGCTTTTAATCTTGCAATATGAATCTCAGTCTGTAACCTCCTTTTTGTTTCTTTTTTTCTTTTATAATACAAAAAATCACAAAATTACTGGTTACAAGGAAAGTAACACCACATTAGATTTTGGTTTTAGTTGTCAGAAAATCTTTACCTGAAATACAGTTGAATCCACTTAAATCAATACATGTGAAGAGAATACACCTATTAAAATCAGAGGGTAAATTACAAGTATAACTCAACTTTACAAAAGGAACAAAATCTCTAGAAGAATTTTAGTTTAAGTCAATAATAATGATGAGCATAATAGCCATGTCAAACTCTTTTGAGCTAATAATTCTTAACAGCAAAAAAATATTAAAATATACTTTCAGTGAACAAAGGTTAAGCACTCAGCCAATTTTAAATGTGTTCTCAATGGTTGGAAATCAATGTGTACCTTCAGGCAGATATTGTATATAAACATACATAAAAGCAATGACTAACACAATATTATAACTTGAAAGTGCCCAGTAGGTGTGTCTTATCTACAATGTTATCCTACTGCAAAATCACAGGCACAATTTGTTGACTAGGCATTGACTGTTGAGCAGCAGAATTTCTCAACAGAGAGGTGTTAAACAAGGTTCAAACCCTGAAGGCTTTGAACAAAAAATTGCCACTGAAGTCAGCATGAAAAGATGCTGAGGGGGGGGATGGTTCTATCTCCAACCTCTGTGTACACATGAAAATACTGAACTTTCTCCACTGCCTCCAGTAACACTGGACTCAATGACATTTTTCCTTCCCTGCTTTCAAAGCTTTTCATAATATTACTGTCCTTTCAGCAGTACACAGAGTCAGCTTCCTGAGAGGGAAAGTCTCTGAAGGATGAGAAAGGCAAATTTTCTTTCAGGAACACCTCAAGAACTGCCTAGACACTGGGAGATCCCAGGACTTCTCCTCAAATGCAATCCAGACTTGCAGTTCTCTCTGATATTAATAAAATCTTAGGGGAACTGTCCTGAGTTATTTCAACTATATAGCCTCAATGAGAACCATCCCAGGAAGGAGGGATATCAGATATTTGCATCTCTTCTAACAGCTTACTATTCCTGCCATGAATAGAAAGAAAAATTTTCCTCCTTGTCTTCAGAGAGATTACAAACTGTCTGGTTTAATTGCTGCAGACACACTCATTTGCAGTTGAAGCTGCAGGAGCCCACAGATGGCTGGCGGACCTGCTAAGGTGAACTGGGCTGCACTGGTGGGACAAATGGTTTCAGAACAGGAAGGGCAGGCAGGGAAGAAACAAAATTTTCTCCTGAAAATAAGGAGAAATTCCCATTTTACTTAAGAAAGGAAGATTTTTCTGTGGAGGGAATGGAGGCTTGAGAGTAGCTGCCCTGTTTCTGAAGTGGTGCTTTAACAGCTCTCTCACTTGACTGACTCATGATCATGGATCATTTCTTACATCAGTGAATAAATTGGACTCTAAAGCTCATGGTGCCTCTGGGAAAAGAATTATCATGGGAGCTCCTGCTACTACTCCTGAGGCCACATCTAACAAGTTTTTTAAATGGTGATGGCTCTTTCATACAGAAAATGGATTTAAGTGTTAATCTTCTTGTTTTCTTGTCCTTTAAAATCATTCTTTACAAAGCACCAAAAAAATTAATCACAAAAAACCTTCCCCAAATACCTCTTCTGGCCCTAATTTTCTATCATTAAATCCAATTTTATAGGCAACAAGACGTTATTCAACTAAGTACTTAAAATACTTAGGCAATCAAATAAGGCAAGTTCTTCATTAGTAGCACTGAGACCACTTATAAAATTTTATTGTATATCTGCAGTTGCTGGCATGTGATGTTATAAATGTGCAATGAACACATCTTCAAGACTACTGCTGAAGCAGTTAAGTGAGTAAAGAAGTTGCAACCACTAAAGAATATCAGAGTAGTGAAATGTACCTCTCACTGGAACATAAGAAGAAGCCTGCCTAAGTTGATAGGAAGTAAAGAGGTAAATGCCCATTATACTGGCATCTGCTAGTCAGATAGGTCCATGAGGCACAGAAAACATAAAAGACATGGTGGCTGACAGCAATACTCCCAGTCAGACACAGCTGGACAGAAATTCTCTCCAAGAGTGGTGCCTTATGTGGCTTTCAATGGGATAAGCTAGCAAGAACATCTGACAAACTTGTCAGGTGCCAAATTCACAACTGGTGTGAAAGTGGAGAAAATTACATTCCCTTCCTCTGCCTTGTACTTTTGTATCACCAGTCAATCTCCTGTGGGCCTGCTGACACCTACTCCATCACTGCACAAGGGAGCATAAATGGGTGCAATTTAAATATCAAGGCTTCAAGAAGGGGTGTAGGCAGAGGCAGGCTGGAAACATCTCTGTCATCTGTGGTCTCACAAATTATCTGCTGTCTTCTCAAGATAGAAGTCATGTTTATTTTGTACTTCCCTGTGCAGTAGTAGAGTAGGGATGAGGGAATTTTAAGAGCTAGACCATTAGGAAGTCAGAAGTCAGATGAAATACATCAAACTTACACTCACCTCTCTTTCTTTGCTGGGAGAGGATCTAACTTTCTACACTTTCAGCACTGAGAATTTGGAAAGCATACAGCTAACTAGGCACTGGGGAGAGCAGAGGTATTTTGATTTGTTTATAAAAACTGTCAAGCACCACCCACACGCTGTCCTCAAGTGACCCAAATATATTCTTCTGCCTGAAGATGAAGCGTTGAGATATCTACCAGCACACAGAGTGCAAAGTGTGTTTTATGCTCCAGCAGGATAGATGAGCAACCAGCACAGAATAACAATAATAAACACACTAGCCATAATAAAACTCTTGAAGTCCTTTTCTCCTGAATAGGAATAAGCCTTGTTTAACTTTCTAAAATATTTGCACAATGGGGCTTGGGTTTCCAGTTTTTTTGATATTTTTTTCCCAGGCTTATTTTGGCTAAGATTCAAAGCAGAAGAGCCAAAATTATACAATACACAAATACAAAAGTGTAGCAGTGAGCTAAATATAGCTAAAAACATAAAACAGACAGATGGGCTGGTCTTTAAGCATTTCTAGATATCTAGATATTTCTATTCAGTGTATTTGTAGCACAACCTTGCACAAGGCTGTGGGCCTATTGTAGAGAAAATATTTAAAGCATTGGTCCTATTTCATTGTTTAAAAAAAAAAAAAAACATGTAGTGGAAATTCTAATTTTTTGTTGTTTTTTTAATCTCTGATCTGTACATTTTTTTCTCATTGTTCCACAAAAGCAACCTTGTCTTCTGTCTGACTGAAAACAGTACAAGAGTTAAATGAGCCTCCTGAGAACCAAAAGATATATAGTAGGAAACAAAAAAACCCCAAAGAAGTAGGAGCTGGAAACCATGTTGAGGCGTGTGTGACAGTATTTTCCATTCTACAGTCACAACAGAGGCAAGGTGAGACCAGGTGATAACAGCATTAAAAGAGCTGCCTGAAACAGCAAACAAGGGAAAACATATGCGGGCATCAAATTCCATGAAAAAAAAAAAAGTCCATTGCCTTTGCTGGCCAAAAGTCAATTGGGAACAATTGGGAACATTTTGTCGGACCTTGCCAAAATGCTGAGCAAATGCTGCACCAGAAAAGTAAACAGTTTACAGAGCACTGGCAGACTAGAACTGAGGAAGGGAGCTTAGTAAGAAGAGAGTAAAGCAGGTCACAGAGCAGTGATTAATGGGCGCAGGAATCTCACATGCAACCATACACCTGCACAACACAGCCTGGAAAGATGGATTGCCAAATGGCCTGTGAAAAATTAGAGCAGGGGAAATATGTTTCAATGTGAAGCATATATTACAATGGAGCAGAAAGTGAATTCTGAATTTTACACAATCTGTACTTCAGAGGGTGCAAAGAAAGGGGACTGCTCTTCAAGGGGACAAAAGAGCTATCAGCAACTTACAGACACTCTCGTTGGTCACTGAGATCCTGGCTTGGCTTTTACTTCTCTTCCAATGGTCTCTACTTCCCAACTGCCTACTTTGTGAATGGTGAAAAATCCCTAACTTAAATTCTTGGTAACAATATTTTAATAACAAGAATGGGTAAAGCTTAACTTGCACATGGAAGAGTGATGGATTTTTCTTCTAGTTTGGCCGGAAAACTAATTTTTAAAGCTACTCAAGGCATAGTTTGCATGGAGCCCTATGAATAGCTTTGCTCTTACTCAAATTCTAAGGCTAATTCTTAAGCTAATAAACCTTACTGCTAATTAGAACTCTACAGTGATAGACATGACATTTCAGATGGGCTTCTTACCAAATTTAACAGCTTATTCCAGGGAATAGGTAAAGATATTTGAAAGAGGATATCCACATGGTAGTCTTATTTTTCCAAGAAAAGTAAGACAATTAGAAATAGTCCACAAAGTTTTGGGAAAATGCAGTATTACCTTTATTTTTTTGGTCATAAAGAAGTTCTGTGGTCTTGGACAACAGTACACACCATGCTCATCCTATTCAAATGCAATTGGACTAAAGCCAGAGCACATCAAACCTGATTCTTGGTGTCAAGCATTAAATTCAGAATCTCAGTGCACTTTTTTTTTTTTTTTTTTGCCTAATGAAAACCTCTCCATCATTTATTTGTAGCCATTATAGTCACAAAGAAAATTAATGAAGCTGTAATTGAAAAAATTATGCCTGCAAAGATCAGGAGGCATCTAAAATTACACTCCCGGGAGGTGTGAACATCTGCTTTTAATTCTGCAACCTGTTGATGTTGTGAGCAGCAATAATACAAAAGCACTTCGTGTTTCTATGTGTGTGCACCTAAGAAGGTAAAGGAAAGGTAAAGGCTGAAATTTTTTATCACTAAAGGAAGCTCTTACCTCTGCAGATAAAGTAGAATGGAAAAAAGGTCTCAGTGGCTATGGGAAGACAATTTGACCCACTTTCACACAAGGCAAAGTAGAGTGCATTAGAAACATTTGGGCTTGAGCAAGAAGCAGCCAGCTGTGGACTTACCCAGAGCCCTAACTTGCCTTAGTGTGACTCTGTGTGTGCAAACTATTTGGTCTATATTTGAAGGGGTTTAAGTGATTTATAAGCCTCTATGAGCTCCCTCCACCTGCCTGGATGTCTCCTGATGAGAACATAGAAAAATCCCAGATTTTTTTTTTCCTCATACAGAAATCTTAAACAGGTTCTCTCAAAGCTGAGAAAGCTGGCAAGCGTACGGACCACATTTTCCCAACAAGACCACCAGTGTAACACCAGTAGCTTTTCCTGTTCTCCTACAAGCCAGCAGAAAAGGGATGTGAGCCAACTCTTCTTCTTGGTCCCAGAGGCACCGTAGGCAGGACCCTGATGGTGCTTTTTTGGCTGTTGCTTCCCCTTGTCAGGTACCTGCTCAGGGCAGCCTTGGAGACTCCTGATCCTTTTCTGCCGCTAGCCAGGAGCAGCATGACTCATTATTGACTGCACCACTCATGTTCCTTCCTTTCCAACAAACTCAATTAATACGGCACCAACTTTCAGCTTTCCTTTCCAGAGCAGGGATCCAGACCAAAGACATTTTTCTGGAATGTCTACATGAAGTTTGTAGCATCTGAAGGCCAAAAGACTTTCCTGTGCTCTGTGTTTAGGGAGAACAGATGCTGCATAGAAGAAGGGTGAGGAGAACAGAGAAATGGAGCCAAAGGAGCTCAACAACTCAGAAAATTTAATTTCCCTACATATTTAAATTGTTAAATGTGGGCAGCCAAGACTGAAAAATTTGCTTTGTGCACGTGGAAGAATTTGATGTTCCATTTTGCCAGTTGTGCAGACAGAGACACATGCAATATTTCCTACAGGGTTTGTTTGGCTTTTTTTTTTCCTTCTTTAACAATCCATTTTACAGGGCAATTTCAAGAGATGGCTGTGAGCACACCAGAGAGGTGCTATATCAAAACAAAGTACACCTGATTAATTATCTAACAAGGGAGATGTTTGCACAGCCAGTACCATTCATTTTTCATGTGACAATGCAGGCTTTAAGTGTTAGCAACCACTAAACCAACACTGCCAGAAGGATGTAGTTGCCATCCACACAATCTTTCCTTTCTGTCTCACACACGTGAGTGTTCTGCCAGGGATGTCCCAAGTTCCAGCCCTAATATCTCCTTTGTACTTGTTTCAGTGACTTGTGAGCCATTTCAAATAAGGATGTAGATTTTTAAAATGTCATTAAATTGTGGTTCAAGAAGATTTAGTAAAAACATTTTAAAATATTGCTAAATTATTACATTAGGGAACAAATTCCCTTTTCTCTCATCTTCATCAGATTCACTCTCCACTAATGAATACAAAGAATGAATCTCCAAGGAATTTATATTTGAGTTTTAAAGGAGGTTCAACATTTGGATTTGGCTATAACTTCAATTTCCTTTCATGAATATTTTATTTAAATCCTGTATTAATCACAGAGTCACAAAGATAGCCTGCCTTCTGCTTCTGCTTGCTCTCATTGTCTGTCACAGAAGCACTTTCTCTCAACCTTAAATATCGCTAATTAAAAATTTCCCTGAAGCCAACTGATACCTGTGTGATTAATGGGCTGGCTAATAAATAAAATGCACCATGCTACTTTAAGACCATTGTACCATAAAAGCATAGAAAGTGTGCCAGTGGCCTCATCATCTTGAAATATGTTTATTAAAGCAACAACACAGAAGTCCTAAGGGTCCTGAATTGCTCCACATCATTAATAACCAGATAAAGCATACACTGAGAAACCTACTTTGGTTCATTATTCCAAGCAAGGAAACTATGAAAACAAGGGGAAAAGAAATCAGAAGAGTGAAGAGAAGCACAGGGCTTGTTTCTCAGATGAATAAACCACCATCTCATCCTTGGTGTGAGTGTGAACAACAGGGAAGGACTGGATGTTGCTGGGACAAAGCCTTTCACTCCCAGATTTCAGTTTCAAATGTGCTCCAGGTTGCTGAACACAGCGCCTGTCTGATGGGTCTTGTTTGGGTTAAACAGTCTAGGCAGCAGTTTGAGACAGCTTGAGGCTCATACCCAAAACCAGGGCAGCTTCTGCAGAGAGGGTCATGGGGACTCAATTACAGCTTCATCTGTGCTTAGGGAAAATCTCTTTCAGTGAAAGGAGCTCAGGGCAGGTAACTGCACCGATATCAGCTTAGTCTGAAGTGGTGCACAGATGTTTCCCCCCACAGAGGTAACACCCACCTTATGGTAATAAATAGGGCAACACTGACAGATCAGCTTGGGTTAGTCTACAACATGTCAGTAACATCTACTCAGGAGCAGATCAGGGAGAAGAGATGCAGCCCCTAACAACCCCTCTGCCACCCTGATGTGCTAAGCCCAGTGTAATGAAACTCTAGGCAGGCTGGCCCAACCACCTTGCAGGGCAGGCAGAGGTGGCAGAACCAGGCTCACATCTCCTGTCTGGAATTTTCTGTGCATTTCAGTACAGAGAGAAACAGTGGGTGAAGCCAGATGGAAACACACACTGATGCTCTGAAAGAGCGGAGAGCTCTGCTATGAACTAAAGCTCAATATAGCTGACCCACGCTGCACCAGTGGAAGGTCGAGAGTCTGTGAGAAATAATGGGCATCAACCCTTGCATCTCACCAGCCTCCAAGGCAAGCAGCCAGGCCTTGTTCTATCACATTCAAGAGCACTTTCCCTCGTCAATCTGATGTGAGTCTGTCTCCACAACCCCAGTGCTTAGCACTCCGGATCCAATGCTGAAATTGCATTTATTCATGCAGAGTTTTCCTTTCCCCTCTGCCATTTTTTCCACAATAAGCATTGATTAATTAGTAGGTTCCTCACCCTTTGTTTAGCCTAGGCCTTTCCCAAGAGTTGCTTAACTCAGTAATATACACCATAAAAACACACCTGTATTTCAGATTCATAAGAAAACCAGCAAAATCCTCTATGCCTTTCTCACCAAGTATACATTGAGCTTTTTTCCTTCACTCAGGGTTAGGAAGTGAGTTAGGCAAGGAATGGTCTCAGTCTCACATTCTGCTCTGTGGTTTGGCACTGATTAGTCAAAAAAAGAAGAGAATCTGGAGCTGACTCTGCTCTTTAAATAGAATTCTCTCCCTCTGCCATGGTTGCAACTGAGCACAACAGCCAGCTAAGTATCTATTGAAATAATTCAGCATTACAGAACCCACAAAACCCACAAAAGCAGTTTCCATCATAATTGCCATTTTTAACCAAAAAAAATCATTGTGGACATCAACAGTGGCAAGAGAGGTATCAGGTAGTATCAGCAGTCATTCCTGGTTGTCTGCAGCCATTGAAGTGAAGGTCTCCTTCTTCACAACAGCAAAATCAGAGTCATCAATCCATACACACGCACCCATGTGACATGCCAGCCTACTATCAGCACCAAAACCAGACATTGTCCCGGCTTGTGTCAATGAAATGGACCCCATGACTACTCTTCATTGAATACAATTCACTATCTTACCCCTGGTTTCCTCTGACCCCTTGAAATATTTTTTTTTTTCAAATATTAAGTCTCTTAGTGAGGTCAAAGTGAGTAGCCAGATTCATCCATGGCTATTTAAACTCACAGCGAGCTGGCTTAGGTACTACACAACAAATAACATTTCCCTAAAATTAGGCTCAGCCACCCAAGGCCTGGGATATCTCTCCCAAGATCCCCATCATGCAAACATCTGTATCTGAGGCAGCTCTCTGGGTGCCTCCTGTAGCCAGAGGACACCAAACCAGCAGAGCCAATGGTCTCAGGGAGAAATACTTTTCACTGAATGGAAATGACATCTTTTGGCTAAAACAAACACAGTTCTCCACTGGCTGACTCAGACTCTGCTCTGAGATGGCTGAAGTGAGCTGTTCAGCTGTAGATACCTGTGTTCTCAAAACAAACATCAACAAATCCTGCCTCTGAGTATTTACTTATTTAATTTATATAGCTGTTCCGCTGAAATGACCGGCAATAATCACAGTCAAGCTCACAGATCAACAAGTTATTTAAAATCTAGCATGTTTACTCCATCTAAAGCTGATCAAAACTATAATAAAAATAACTCCCACCTGTTTGCACTTGTGTAGGAGGCCTCTGGTTGTATATAAAGCACATGCATCTTTACTGACCTCATCTTGGGTACGTCACCACGACTTCCAACAGCAGCCACATGCACACATAATTCACCAGCCTGACACATATAATTGCATGAGATGCATCTGTAAATACAAGTAATTTATTCTGCATAAACATAAGTTTCAGCTGAAGCCCATTTGATATTCATGCAGCAGATTTACATCCTCTCAGTGGTTCGTGTGGAGCTAATAATATAATGATATAATACACCTGCATGTTGGGACAGCTGTAGTTAAATGAGGCAGAGGTTTTCCTCAGCTCCTCAGGGTGGTTAAGGTGATATCAGCTTCACAAGAGGGAAAAGAGAAAATGTTATATATGTGTTGCCATAATCTGGGCCCTCCTCAGAGGATTTTGAGTTTCCAGTGGAAAAAATATGTTTAAAAAATTTCACAGTAAAAAAAGCAATAGGAATTTATTTGTATCTGCTCTGAAAATAAATAAAAGAAACAGCTGTATGAAAATAAGGGTGTCAAATCAGAAAAGACTTTGTCAAAAAACTGAAGTTGTGAAAGGAGTCATAGGATGCTTAAGAGTCCCTTTAGCATTTTCATAGCAAATGTAGAAAGCAATCTGGAGCAGCAACAGAGCACATTTCAGAAATGCTTTCTATTAGCCTCACAAAAATAGTTTACTACATATCTGCTTGTTTTCATCTATATGCTAGCAACATAACCTTCCAGCTACTGAAGAAGATTGCATAAAAAAGGAATATAGTGGCTCAGGTAAAATCATGTGGTTTAAATAATTCTGTCTTCTTACTGATGCACTTTAGGGTAAAAAATATTAGGAAATATTCTAGAACTTACATGTTTTAAGACAATTTAAAAACAAACAAACAACAACAACAACAAAAAACCTAGGGCAACAACTTCAGGGACCAAGTTACAAATAAATACTGACTGTTAGAGGAATGTATACTTGTAGCATTTCATCAATTTTAAGCTTCACCTTTGCCAAAAAATTTAGTTCCAGGACAACTGAAATACTGCAGGAAATCTCATCAACTTTTGATGTTTAGTTTGCAGAACAGGAAAAAAATTTACTAAAATAAGCTTTGTGATGCTTGAAAATAATATTTTAATGTCATGATTGATATTATACAATTTTAATAAGCTAAAACCTAAATAAATTATTTTTGTATTTTTTTAACCCATCTCAGCACAGTTGGAATTTGTACAGGAGTTACCTCCGGAGACAATGCTGATTTTATTCTGGTCTCCAAATCAAAATGTAACCAGAGATCACCACCTTTGACATATTTCTGCTGTTTTCTCATCTCAGTTCCCAATACTCAAATATCAGAATCTGTTCCACTTTGCAGAATATAATGGCATAACTTTGATCTTCACTGTTGCACAAGACAACTGGTGCTACCTTGCTTGTGTTTAATCTTAAAAATCCTCTATAAGGTGAAAATCATCAGAGTCATCACTGATACATCTATACAATAACAGAAGCCTCAATGCTGTGTGGTTTCAGAATGTGCCTTAGTCCATGCAGATGATTGAATTAGAATAGGTATGAGATATGAGTAAAATTTACAGGTTTAAGATTTATTCTGAGAATCATTGTTGCCAAATCCCACTCTTTATGTTGCTGCTCCATTGCTTAAAGGAATTACAGGGGGGAAATGCATTTTTGATGCTGCCAATAGAAGTGATCACTTCACTTTCTGACATGCAATGGTTGCACAAAATACCTCAGATTGCATTTAACCAATGAATGACATCATAAACTTGAATCAGACACTGCTGGGAGCACAGCAGTTTTTTCTTATGATCCCTCAGTATGAGTTGCTAAACAGAAACATTTGTGTTGGAGTCACATTGTGGCTTTTGTAATACTCAAGACTTTGGAGCAAGTCAGTGAAAAGCTATTCATACACATTGTGTCTGGCTCACTATCCCACAAAGTATTTTAGCTCTAATCCACAGACTAATGTTCCTGTAGTTTCTGAAATAGAAATCTCCTAATCCTGGCATCTGAGGAACTACTGCATTCAGATGATAAAACTGAGTTTGTTTTCATTTTTTTGTTTACAAGTGTAAATTTCTTTGTGAATTTCTCAAGATGTTTGTTGTAGATCGTGGAGGGAATAAATTTTCTGCAAAAATATTAGTTAGTTTAATTCTTTATCTTTTTTCTCTCTCCAAGCTTTTAGCTCAGATGAAATAAAGACCTTTTAAGGGTACTATATGTAAGTCCAAAGGAACCACCCTCAGACATGACTATGAGCAGAAACAAGAATTTTAACACCATTTTTACTCATTATAAAACATTTGTGGGTGAGCTTGGTTCAATCTTCTCTGTTGAAAGTGTGAGAATTCATTCAATTAATAATTGCAATAGTACAATTGCAAGAATTAAATCAGGTTTCTAGCTCTGCATTGATCTCCTCTCATGGAGCAGTGGGATTCTCCAGCACAGAGGTGATACAAACAGCTGGCACAGAGGAGAAAAGGAAATAACATGTCTTAGTATTGGATTGTCGCTATAATCCAGGGGGTCTAGTACAACCACAAATAAGGTAAATCCTAGTTAAAATCCTTAATCTAATAAATAGGTATTTTACACAAAGGGAAACAATTTTAAGTAAAAAGGCAGAAAGACCAAATCCAGAGAAGATAGAATTTGCAATCTGAGTCTCAACAACCTACACCCCTCCAGTACAAGAATATGTACTGGACTAATGATTTTTCATGGCAAGATCATCCTTCAGCCCATATCTCCCACTTGCCTTTCTTTAACTCCTGGAATATTATCATGAACTTGAGAGGCTTTCCCTAATAAATTGATATTAAGACATTTCCCAGTAGAAGCCTAATTTGTCAGATAATATTGAGCAAACTCCAGTTAGCTGAAAATGTGTCACATGTGGCTGGATTCAGCAGCTGCCATTTATTATATGGTGCCAACAGCACTCAAACAATGAGTACAAGATTGCAGGTCTGACTGATCATTTCTCTGGCCAGCATCACAAGCCCCTTTTCTCACTGAACAGCTACTCAAACATGAGACAAGTGGCCAGAGTTGACTACTAACCACTCCTGCTACTTTTTCTATCCCTGTGCAGCGTATTGTGGTGCAAGGGAAGAGCTTTGCTCAGGAAGATTGTAAAACAATGGCATTGTGGATAATTCCTGAGTCTTCTCCACATCCAGACAATCCATAGGTGAATGCAGAGCAGATGACCAAGTGACCTACGTTTATTGCTCTTTCCAGTTGAAGTTAATTGAAGGTTTTCAATCAGATATCTGTATCTGGAAATTCTTTACATTCCTGTATAGAGCATTAGCCCTTCCCTGAACAGCAGAGAAGGATGCTGTGTCTGGTCTCTGGAGTATGTGTAGGCTCTGGATGTTCCCCCTGAGGAGCTGACTGGACTTTGCCACAG
Organism: Melospiza georgiana; assembly: GCF_028018845.1. NCBI lineage: Eukaryota > Metazoa > Chordata > Aves > Passeriformes > Passerellidae > Melospiza > Melospiza georgiana. Next base: position 144,716,545 of record NC_080430.1, on the reverse strand, counting down.
CTGCTTTCTGACCTGCAAAGCCACATTCATTCACATCATATCCAGGGTACAAACTTAGGAGAAATACAAACACATCTCTGTGCACTTGTGTCTTGTTCTAATCAGGCATCAGACCCACTATATATATAAAATATTTCAGAATGGCTATTTCTTCTGTCACTACCAGCACTTACATTGCTATTTGGATGTAATTGCCAGTACAACTGCCTGTGCTCTTCAGCCTGATTTACAGCAGCCAATAAGGAAGCTGACAAGAGAGGAGACGCTGAGATACTACAGCAGGATGTCAGAGCAGAGAGCTATCAATGCTATCTCTCAGAGATAAAGCTAAAGGAATCAGCTGGTACTGGAATACTCTTGCATTGTGTTGCATTAAAAAAAAAAAAGTTTAAAAATATAGAATTTTTTTTTCTTCCCTAGAGTGTTTATAATCTATAGAGACAAACAGATGTTATCCAAATTCATGGATCAGGAAACTTGAGTTATAATTGCCATGAAACTAATTCACTAGCTTTAGCAAAGGAAGGAGAGAAAAGAGAAAACTAAAAGCAATGTATTTCAAGAGGGCAGACTTCAATAAACACTGTAAATTGGTGGGTGAGATCTCCTCGGAAACAAGTTGAAGTGACAAAAGAGTCCAGAAGAGTTGGCAATTCTTTAAAGAAATGACAGTGAGAGCACAATCAGAAGCCATGCCAACATGAAGGAAGGATAGGAAGTGTAATCAGAAAACAATTTGGCTAAACCATGAGTTCTTCAATGACCTGGAGCTAAATAAAATGTACAGGAAGTGAAAACTACACTGAAATACTAAAGACAAATGTGAATGAATGACATAAATATGTGGGGAAAAATTCAGAAAGGCAAAGGTACAAAAAGAGAGGAAATCTGCAAAGGAAGCAAAAAGCTTTCTGTAAGCACATTTGCAGTAAAAAGAACTCTGAGGGAAAACAGTGGCTTACTGCTCAAAGGAGAGAACAAACTCCTGCCAGATGAATCCCAGAAAAGTGAAATATTCGGCACCTTTTCTATTTCAGCCCTCACTGGAAAGGTTAACTATGACTAGAAAAAACTATGATAAAACCAAGGAGCAGCAACTCAGGTTGCAACAGAGGAAGATCAGATTAAAGAATACTGAGGGTTCCAATTGCCAGTTCAGTGGGACATTAGGACATTTATGCCAAGATACTTAAAGAACTTAAGAACTTAAAGAACAGGCAGAAACAATCTCACAGGCATTAGCAAATCTCTCGGAGAATTCATGCAAGATCTGTAGGGTCAGAAAAGTGAAGGAGTGCCAGCAGAACCACCTACCTGTAGGAAGGAATAAGGGAGGAGACAGGGAATTACCAGGCTGAAAGCCTACCTTGATTCCTGGAAAAGTACTGGAACAAATAATCCAGCTCTTTCTAAGTACCTAGGTAGTAAAAAGGAGAGAAGTGGCAGCCAACATGTATTTGTCAAGATGAAATAATGTCAAACCCACCTAATTCCACTCTAAAACAGAGTAATGAGCCTTGTGGGTAGAGGAGGAAAAGAAAATGTCATACATCTTGACTTTAGTGTGGCTTTTGACACTGTTTCACATAATATTCTCACAAGTAAGCTAAGAAAACCTGGTCAAGATTAAACTACAGAGAAACAGCAAGATAAGAAATCTGAAAATCTGAATTTTAAGAGTAATTTATCGATGATTTGGTGTCAAAATGGTAGGATTGTCCCACGTGAAAATCACAGTGCTCTGTCCCATGTCTGGAAAAGCTCAGTATTTTTATGAATGATTAAGAAGAAGGGATAATAATGTGCTTATTGCATTTACAAATAAAATCAAGCTCAGGTAGACAGTCTGTAAACACACTGAATGATAGAATGGAAATCAGAAAAATTGTGGCAAGTTAGAGTGGTAGTGAGGAAAAATGAGGCCCAATTCAACAGGAACAAATGAAGTGTATTCACATAGGTGAGAACAACAATTGATTCAAATACAGGACAAAGAACTGTTGTAGAGATAAAGAAAGTGATTAGGGAATCACAAACAATATAAATCAACAATGTTCCATTGTTTTGGAAGAGACAAACATGACACTGGTGTGTACAAGTAAAAATGTCACCTGAAAGATCCTCTTGTCCTACTCAGCCCTGCAAGGCTGCACCCAGCTTCAGGAAGGACTGGCCAGGCAGCAAGAATGTAATGTGGAGAAAAATGTGACCCAGGAGGAAAGAACTGGGGTTCCCTTGGAATAGGGCAAGCTGGAGAGGAAACATGAAAACATTCATTAAGTGCTTGAGAGGAAAAAGGAATAAGCTCTTTTTTTATGCTGAGGCCAGGATGAAACACATGGATTTTAACTGTAGCAAGAAATCCAACAGTAAAAAATTAATTTGACAGACATTTGCCAGAGTTGTTTAGGTAGAGGTGATCCTAACACTGAATAGACAGATAGCCTAAAAGGCTTCAAAATGTTCCTTTTATCCATCTTTTCTTTTCATGGCACACTGTAGATTTTAGGGACACGGGTCACGGATGATTAATCAAAGTTCACAAGGGCATCTAAAATCAAGCAGAAAATTGAAAGCTGACCTTAACAACACCAGTTCTTTACCTCAGAATATCTTTCCTCTCACTTCCTCTGCCTCAATAAATAGATTGTACATCTAAAGTATGCAGTAAATGGCACATTAAATTTTTTTTCACTTAGCAAAGAAAATAGCATCTGGGCTGATTTTTTCATTCCTAGTTTTGCTGCCTCTCTTATGATAATATGTGTTAAAGAAAGATGATATCAAAGCACAGTTGTCTGCTGGAAAATATATTGCAGATACACAAATATACTATTAGACTTCTGCATATTTAATCTGCTGATTAAAGGTCACCAATAAAACGCCTTTTGACACAGCCCCCAAAAAATCTCAGCTCCCTCATACAGCACATGTCAGTGTAGAACAGAGAATGACACATCCAGTTTATTATATCACATTTACAATTTAGAATGGATTATTAGTGACAATATTTCTTTTACAGAAATAGCAGATGCCATCTTTTTTTATTAGAAATGCTGTGAATAATAATTAATAGCCTCTTTTGCTGTTAATAATATACTCATACCCAGTAAATATTGGCTAAATAATTAAGTAAAGAGGTTTTTTTTCTTTCCAATCCCCAAGCAATTTGCTTAATTTGATAAATTTTAATTGGAACAGTGAAGACTTGGTTAATATTTAAAAAACAAACAGTTAACCATGTTCTTTTGCACTGCCTGTATCAGCTCCATCAGAAGCACCATGCTGTTCTAGAGGGACAGAAACACCAGAACTGAGGCACCAGAGATACCAAATGCTATCTTTGAAATATGGACTCTTAAAAAACACATAAGTGCTTTTCTCTTTCTGGAATGCACTGGGGCCTAAAATGCTCTCAAATCCCAGCCCATTCCTTGAGTGTATTCTTGGCACATATATTCTCTGAAAGTTGTGGGAATTGAATATCCAACTGTTTAGATGCCTTTGTCAGTTCCACTGTGTATTAAAATAACTGTAATAACTGCTGATTAGGCCTCAAGTGGATAAAAGAAATCAGATACAGAATGCCATACATATACATAATATCCTTACATGCTTCCTGCACAGTTTAGTATTCTCCTACAGTTTTAACCTAAAGTACTTCAGTTTTAATCTGAAATAGGAGTTATCAGTAGCACATATAAATCATTTTCTACAAACAATGTTGGCAGGGAAAGGTGTTTTCAGTCCTCTGCAGGTCTGTCAAAATATTTGTAGAAGTAATTCACACTTGCAGTAATCAAGCCTATGAACATTTTGCAATTCACTTCAAATAAAATCTCTATAAATGAAAGACCAATTTCTACCCTCATTTATTTTTTTTTCTTGATCAAGGTGATTTCAGGCAGTAGGTTGTATGAGCCACTAAGACTAAACCTAGTTCATTATTATGAACTCCATGGTTTTTAACGATTGCCTGAGCTTTGAACACTTTGGTCCCATTAAAGGTAAGAAAAACCCACTGTTTAAAATCCTGGATGACTTTGAAATTTCTAGCCAGCTCGTCTGAATTCTGCTGAGGACCTGACTCCGTGTATGTTCATGCAAATCCTATTAAAGTCGGTGAAAGTCGCGAGCATGTCTCTGGGGCAGAGTGGGACCCCCTGCTATCTAGTCAGTGCAAATTAACAGCTGGGAGTGGAAGGAATGTAAAAAAGCAAAATCTCTTCACAGGGCCACATTGACATGCAAGGGATTTGCTTGTCAGGGCGAGATGTGTGATATGAAGTGAATGTTTATTGCACGCTGCAGGGAGCATCCAATAGTAGCCAAAAGGGGATATCTACAGTAGATCTGGATCGGAAGCTGTCTTAAAGCCAAGGCAGAGTGAAAAGCCTTTTGATAAAAAAATACCTTTGTGATCCTACTTATTCCTTGTTAGAGGGAAAAACAATTGCCAGAATTTGCAAATTGAAGAAATAGTGGATCTTGATATTTTGCCACTGCTTGTAGCAACTATTTTGCAGTAATTTAAAGCATGCTTATCTATAGGTATGGGTGGATGCAAAAAACTCCATAAATTCCAGCAATGTTCCCATAGGAGCTCTGGGAGAGGGGAGAAAATTTTCAGAAGTGATGTGGACTTTAGTCTGATAAGTCAGGTAAACTGTCGTGGCCCCTGGCCACAAACACCAATTTGGCTGATACAGACATTCCCCTCCTCTTACAGAGGGACTAAAATTCTTTTGTTCACCTGATTCCTGGAAGAACACAGTAAGGACTTTTTATCTGTGTTGTGTTTAGAGTGGCCTGTTAGAGTCTTTCTTCTAGAAATACAGAGCAGGATGTTATTTCCTCTTCCAACAAGAACCACAGGCATCTAACCAACCCTTGCTTCCTTCCACTCTGCTGCCGATATGCATCCATGTGTGGTACAAAAACAAAGCTGCTGCTTGCTGCTGTGAATGCTACTGAACCTCCTCCCTCTGAGGGGGAGCAGTCCAAGGGCACCAGGTGCTTGCTCAGGGATGGAAACACCAATAATGGATTAGCTAAGGATCCTTTTCTCTGCCACAGTTCCTTTCTTCACAGCAAGCAACCATTCAGATGACCAACACTGCTCCAAAAGCTTTTTCTAGAGTCAGCTATAGTACTTGGTTGGAATTCAAATGATTTGAGTCATTAAGTTAGTTCCATATTTTGGTGAGTTACACACGTTCACGTTACTGCACAAATCACGTCTGCAATACTAACACGAATGATAATTTGAATGATCCCCTGCAGATCAAGAGTTACTTTCCAAAAGAAATTTGCAAATTACATTTTCTAATGGCCACATCAGGGAATTTTGAACTATGTTCGTGAACCATTTGTGAATAGAAAATGAGGAGCTTCATCAAACAAATCACTCCTTTTGAGTTATTGCCATGCTCTTGCTGGTAGCAGTGCTACGTCCAAAAGCAACACCCACACACTTCCCAGCTTGCCCAGTAGACAGCACAAACAAAACCAGTGGGAAAAGTGCAAATAAACACAACTGAGACAAAATGAACTGTCACACAGAGCACAGGTGATAGACATAGAAGCTGAGGATTCTGAAGCTCTTTCTCCAGCGTTGGTCCATGGGATGATGTTGACTGTCAGGCCCTGCTATGCAGCAGGACCTCCAGCTCCAGCTGACAAGTGGGAATGGCTCCACACTGTCCAGCAGCAGGGGTGACACAGCCAGCTGTTCTCACTGCCCAGATGGCTGGGAGATTGCAGCTGATTATCAATCAGCATGTAACCACCCGTTTTCAAGATGAGATTTTGAAGTGAGATGTCACAGTTTGTTTCAGGACCTCCCCTGTTAGCAGACCAGCCATGAGGAGATGGTGCTGCTCAGCACTGTGGCCTCACTGGTCATCTGGTTTGCCAGCACTAGTTAGAAATCACAGTGCTCTGATGCAGAAAAACTTGAGTGGATCCAGATCTGTGGCCTTAAAGAGTGAGACGTGCATCACCATATATGCCACACAGTATCAAATGAAGGCAGGGCTTGATTAGAAACCAATTAGAAAACTCATAAGGTCACTAAAAAATGTCTGCAAAACCATTCAGAAATGAATGCATGGGCAGATGTGAAGTGCTGTGTGTGGGCAGCCCAGAATCAGACGCTTTGTGCCTGCCAGCCCTGCAGCCCTGAGTCCTTCTGAGTTCTGTTGGCTGGAGACTACCTGGTCAAGTGCAATTATCTGCTAACACCAACAGGAATTAAAGGAAATAGCTACCCAAATGCCACTAAGGACATGACAGGCTGTGGTTTGTTCCCTACTCCAGTAAGGAAAACAAAGGATTTGTCTCCTCTAAGTGCTGTTTCTCTTCTTCCAGACTGAAAAATCAACTTTTCCAGAAAATGCTGAGGTTATGCCAGTATATATTACCAATCCAGATTAAATACTAACTATTTCTTTCCCACTGAGCATCTGCATTTGGGCTTCTTCCCTCCAGTAATGCTGGCAGTAATGCTGGCTAACGTCTCTGCAGTCTGGATGTGTGCTTGCAAAGGTGGAGAGGGGTGATAGAAACCTCGAGCATCAGCATGACGTTTTTCCCCTGATCTCAATAGCAGGTTTGACTTGGAAAGCAGAACTTGCCAGAAGATGCTGACCACCAGCACCATCTTTTTTCCTCTTTCCTTTGGCACTAAGTTCAAAGTGAAACTTCGCAAGAAATTGCAGCTGTGTCCTTTGAGCCCTGTGACTCAGCACCAGCATGACAGCCTTACACATGAGGAAATATGAATGCAAAAAATACTTTCTAGGAGGCTTCTGCCTAATGCTGGGAAGCAGTGATGCACTCTGGCTCCAGGGAGAGGTAAAAGGTTGATTGCCACCCACTCAATAACCATTTCCTTCTGCGTGATCGATGGAGCATCACCAGAGCCCTGTCTGGTGACAGGTGCCCGTTAGCTGCCGGAGCCAGAGGATGGGGATGGCTCTGTGATAGATGCTCATGGAGAGGGAAGCTCTAAAGAGCATGGCAGCAGTAAAAGGGATGCAATAGGCTTCCTGCTCAATGGGGAGCAGGCAGTAGGATAATGGGAGGGACACTGATTGAATCAGAACATTTCTTTACACTTGGAGCCCCAACTGCAGTACTCTCATCACACAGAGTAAAGTTTCTTCCAGTGCATGCTTGGTGACATCTTGACACACTGATTTTAGCAATGCTTGCTCTGTAATCCCCAGGGGAAGATATCTGAGCCCTGAACAGTGTTTTTGAGTAATATCTTCCAACTAAACCCATTTTCCACTTCCCTCCCTGCCAAGGTCACTGAGTTTCTGATCTCAAAAGCAAAAGCCTTACAGGAAAGGTGAGTGGAAATAGAAATGAAGGCTTGGGCTGCTCCTTTGGGGAGCAGCTGGCACAGCTCAGCCTGTGCAGTTTGCAGGCAGCATCAGCTCACATCAGGCTAAAGCTTTCCCATGTCGGCGGAGCAGGAGCACGGCAGGGAGCCAGGCTTTCCTGAGAGACACAGCCTGCCTTTGTCTGCTCTGGGGATTGCACAGTGAGACAATATTCTCACAGAATTCTCACAAGCTAAAGCCCTGCTGCTCCTAGATCCACAGGGGAAAATGGGCAGCCCTAATGACATGGAGTTATTGGTGGCAGGGGAAGGGGCTGGGTGTGGGACGTGCCTGTCCCCACACTGGCTGCCACCCGGAGTGGGGCAGTGAGGAAACCTCTCCTCTTGTCCTGGATGAAGGACCTGCCTCTCCTCCCACCACTGAGGAGTTAGGAGATGACAGAGCTCCTAAAGCAAGAATATACAGGTGCTTATAAGATCTTTCCTGTCCCTGCACCAATTAAGATGTTTTCTTAATGTAACTCTTTAAATATCATGGAATCATAGAATGGTTTGGGGTCAAAAGGACCTTTAAGACCACCAAGTTCCAACCCCTGTTCTGTGAGCAGGGACACCACAATATCCCCCCATGCCACTCTGTGATGCTGTTACACAAACCTACGGGTCCCCAAAGGCACAGCCAGGCTGCCTGCAGGAACAGAGCCCCACACACATACCTGCAGCTCCACGGGCACAGGGTGACTGCAGAAGTTAATCAGCTTCAAAGCATGCGACACGGTAATCAGAGGTTCACATCAGGACAAGGAAAGAACAGCGGGGCCTTGCATGCACAAGTAAATGACCTTTGAGTCCTGTGTTCTCTGTGCACTCAGACACAGACCAGACTCTGTTCCCAACACCTCGGTGCAGGCACGTTCCCCTGGAGGAGCACTCGGGGTGAGGGCACCTGGGCCCCTCTGCCACCAAAGCCAGACAGCTTCAGCTCCTTCCAGGGCAGCGGGTGCCATTTTATGGCTCATCTCTTATTATGTCACCCCCTCCACAAAGTGGGAAGAGCTGGGTTTTGGTGCTTATCCGTAACATGTTCACAGGGCCAGGAAACCCTGCTATAGTTTGCTTTGACACATATTTCATCAAGCCATCAGACAGCAGAAACAACTAGGAAAGAGGAAACCACCTGAATTTTGAATAGGACCCCACCATGAGGAGCTTGAGGTAATAAGAAAGGCTACTGTTCCACAAGCACACAAAATATCAAAAACAATTGTGAAACAACCAAATAAAATAAACTACCCCTCCATCTGTAAATATTTGGGGAGATTATGTCCAAACTTAGGCACAAATTTCCTCCAAGCAAATATATGATAAAATACATCCACAGATTAATCCAAATCACACACATACCCAGGGATAATGCGAAGGCACAGACTAATGTACATGTAAAACACAAAAAAATCTATGCCTTATTGCACTCATAATTTGAATTTTTCACATGAACTGCTCAAATATTTTTGTACATCTGCTAAACTGCTCTGGGAGTAACATGAGAGTACACTATACCTAATAACTGAAGGAAAACTTTGAAGCTTCATCTTCCAGATTTTTACTCAAGGAAGTATTAGTCATTATATTTGGGCATTTTTTACCTTTTCCAGAGAAGTGGTTACAATACTCTCATTTTAATCAATCCAAAAGGAAAAAAAATCCTAACCTCTCTGAAAAGAACATCTTTGCATTAATCACAAAAAAACTTTGTTTAAACTGATTTTTTTTTTTTTTTGCATTATCTCCCCCCTTTCAGAGTTCTTTTCAGGGTTAATTTCTAAACAGAAACACCACATTCAACTGAAAAGTCACAATGTTTGCAATAGATAACTCCTAGAAAAAAAAATGTTGCAATATTTAAAGGAAATCCTTTCTGCTTGATTCCATAAATTTGACTCAAGTTGTTAAACTGTTTTATTCTGACCAATTTTTCTCCTGTTTCCATGAAGGAAAATTGTTCATGGACATTTACTAATGACCATCTTTCATAACTGTAAAACTTAGCTGTATATGGAAGTAAAAGAATGGACCCAACCCAAACACACTAAATAATTAGATGTGTTGTCTAACTCTGTAGTGATTCAGGATCTTATCAAAAGGGATTTCTGAGCACAGTTTGCAACAACTACCTCCACTGCCAGTGCCAAATCCTTCCAGTGAGGAATATATATAAATAAATTTTAATTATACATACTTGCATACTTGCAGGTGCATTTTTCATGAGATTTTGAATAATTACTTTGTTTCCTTTAAAACACATTAGAAGGAAAACTGTGTTTTGATTACCAATGTAATAGGTACTCCTACAGGCTTATAGAATATAACTAAATATATAATATTTTACTGCATGTCTTAAATTCTTAAATAAATTGAATCTGTTGTAAGCAGATAGTTTTGAGGATTTTTTTTAAATCATTATTGATACTTTTGAAAAATTCAGAAGACGTTGAGATACTAAGGAAATATCAGAAAGTTTAACTGCATAGCTTTTTTTTTTTTTTTTTTTGCCTTTTTTTTTTTTTTTTTTTCCTACTCTAAAGAGTTTTTTCAAAAGCCTGGAACATGTTACATTGCCTGGCTGAACTGAGAGCTCATTTTCGTGATCTTCACACATTGTCAGCCAAATCTGGGAGTGGAGGACTGCAAAGGACACCACGGCTTCAGCAAGGAGCTTTGGGACTGGTGGCTGTAGTGGGAGTACAACCAGCAGCCCTATTGTGGGAGCTCTGAGCCTGCCTGGACACTGCAAACCAAGGCACAGAGCCAAACAGCCCAGTGACTGCCTTCTTTCTGTCTAATGCAGAGAGCTGAGGCAAGGAGAAAGGAGGGGGGGAAAGGAGAAAAAATGTTAGGAATATTTATGAAGTTACACTATCATTCTTCTTTATGAACAAAATCCACTGAAATTCCAGAAGAAAAAGGAAAATATATTTTTTTCTGCAGAATAACCTGAAGCCCAGAGGCCAAACCATTGGCTGGTATAAAGACCCACACCGACTTTGCTGGAGCCCAGGTGATTTATTTCAGGGTCCTGCTCCTCACTGGGTACACTGAGACCACAACAGCCCAGGGCTGTACCTGCGCCCTCCACCCTCCCAGCCTGGCTTCCATCATGTCACAAAAGCCCCATAAAAGCTGGGTTTTGCAAACACCACCACCCTGGGCCAGTCACGGGCAGGAGATAGGGCACTCCTTTCCCCCGGGGTCATGGCCTTCCAGATCCTGCCTCTCACTTCTAAAAAGTCATAAAATGAAACATTCATTGAAGTATCCCAGGCCCTGCCTGGGGAGGAAGATTCAGAGCCTGCCTCTGGGATGCATCCACCCACAAAATTAGCTCTTGGAAACAGCTCAGGCATATTAGCAACCTGTGCTTAAAGGAGTTTGTCAGATGAGAGCAACGGGAAAGTGCACAGCCCTGGGAAAACTCTTCCTGTGTGATTCTGGCCATCCCTTTGCAAGAAACCTGAATTTACAAGGGAAATAGATGCAGAAGAAGGTACTGAACTGACTAGAGAGATAGAGAGCCCATTTAATCAGAGGAGACAAGGTGTACAAGTTTTGTTTAGCTTCACTGGACAGAGGTTGACCTAGAATGTGTTTGCTGTATCTAAATATCCCAAACTGATAAGCTCCATGGAAAAATTACTCAAGTAATGGGATGATTGTTGGTTTAATAAAAGAAGCAAGCTGCCTGTGAATGCACTTAAGGGAGAAAGGGGGTTCTCTAACCATCAAGTTTTTGACAACATTACAAAAGCTATGAGATTTTTCCTAGCAAGTTGTGGAAATTTTGACTTGAGCAGAGAGACTGAAATATTTATTTGAAGTTACACTATCACTCAGCAACCTGCCCATCCCCTCTAGACCTACATCATACAAAACCAAACTGAATTTTGCCACAGATTGAATACTTTCTCTGAAATGTTAATCCTATGAACGTGTACATGTGGTCTGATCAATTTTGGGTCTTTAAATGATTTACCACAATCTTACAGACCAGATATGGTCTTAAGTAAATGAATGTGTAAATTGTTTCTTCAGGAGCAGGACTCCAGACCTGGGTACACAGACCTCTGTGCACAGAATAAACTGTGGTGGCTGCAGATACAGTTTATTAATCAATTATCTCTGTTTATTGGAGAGCAGGATCTTCCTGCAGCTGCTAAACCAAATGACATGCAATGACAATTATGTAAACTTTCATGGAACTCCAAAAAAGCTATCAGCAGTTTCCTGGCTGTTATTTTTGAGCTGATCTAATCTGACATATGGTGATTCCTTGAGTCTTTGATAGCACAGAGAGCTAAGTAAACCCCTCTGCAAACACCCATAAAAAGTGGCCCTGCAGTTTTTGCTCCTTTTGGAAACCCAGAAGCACATTGCTGCAGAGAGTCAAACATGAGGAAGGATGAAATCTTATAGCAGACCTTGACCTTGGGTGCATCAAACCTTTTTAAAACAAAAATGCTTTTTCAGGTAAACAGCCTACTTTAATAAAAGGAATCAGCCTTCTGCAGAAGAGCATGACCCTTCATCAGAAAGTGCAAAATCTAACAGACAAAAAGTTTCCATCCTAACACAGGAATTTTGTCAACAGTATACTTGTTAAAAAAGCTCCGTTTTCAGCTGTTGAAGATCAAAACATTTCAGTTGACTTTTCAGTGAAAAAGTGACACTAGTGACCCTTCTTGAAATGCTGGAAATTTATTCTTCAAATAAATTTCATCCAGACATCTTCCAGGGCCATATTTTTATTTCTGTCTTAACAGGACTTCCGTTTCTTACTTTAGGTTATGTCATTCAATCCTCTAAGAACTGTTTAATCCCATAAATCAGCCATCTATTAATGTAAAACCCCTAATTTTACACTTCAGAAAAGGATTGCATATCCAGACCCATTTCTTAAATATCCTGGAAACACAAACCAAGAGAAAACCTGTCCCAGAACATCACTTTTGCAGCTGATACCTACAGAATGAAACAGAGATTAGCCTAAGAAATTTGTATTAACTAATGCTAAACTGCATATATTGCTTACTAGTAATGGCACATCTAAGTTTAGTAGAAAGAAAATTATTTTAGAAATCTGAAGAACACAGAAATGTTGTACCACAGTGATGCAGCAGCTCCTGGACAGACCTGAACTCATCCTGCTTCACTTCCTTCAGCACCTTAAAAATTCTCTGTGTTTCGATGCAATTCCTTGCATGCACAAAAGCAATATTGCTTAAATTTTCTGTTATTGACTTACAAGCCATTGAGCCTTCTTGGGATTATAAGGGAAGGTGCTGGGATGTGAAGGGATTTGGTTCCACCAGCAGCTGTAGCTGCTGACTGTGTCCTGTAGCAGTTGGCACATGGTAAAAAGTGAGGAGAAGGAAATGGCCAAACCAAAGAGCAGAGAAATGGACACTGCTGTGAGGTTGATTTCGTGCCTGCAGCTGAAGCAGCAGAGAATATCAAATGTCAGAAGGAAGCTTATCCTCCAAAGCTTTTCAGCCCCATTTTGCACAACAAAGACATCTGGCTAGTTCAGATAAGGGGTGGATGAACATCCCAACTTTCAGTTGCTTATTTATCTGCAGCACTCCACCCTTCACTAGGCATCTCCTTTCCTAGAATGATTCAAGCCCCTTGATTAAAATATTGTGGCACATTACCAGAACACCTCTCAGTCCACTGTGCTTTGTCTGTCCCACCCCCAGAGAACAATCACAAAACCTGGTTCTGTCCTCCCAAGTTAGCAAAACTCCCACCAGCCTCAGTAGCACCAGGACTAGGCCTGGGTATGTATTTTCTATCCATGCACAGGTTGTGTTATCCAGTCATTCTCAACATGTGAGGATATTCACACACATTCACGCACACACACACACACACACCCACCCCTTTCTTAAATGAAGTTTTTGTTTGCACAGCTGTGCTAACACCTTACATAGAAGAAACATTTATTCGGGAACAGACACTTGTCACAGTAATTGAGAAAAGTGTGTATCAATGGGCCCCATGAAGGAAAGAATGGACAGGCACAGATCTTCCCTTCCCTTGTCAAGGCACAGATCTTCCCTTCCATTTGAAATTCCTCAGTCAAGTTCTTGCTTCTCTCCTCCCATGTGTTCAACCAGTTTTAATTTGCTGATTTAGGAGACCCTGCTTGATCAAAGAGCAAGTCCCTGTATAGCCAGTGTGAGTCTCTAAAGAGCAAGCTCATTCTTCTTAGGGGTCTTCTACCAATCCTCTGGCAGTGCTTCCTAGGCTTTCCTGAATGATCCACATGAAAAATCTTTCCTGCTCACTAGCCTTGAAGAGACCTTCCAAAAAAACAACCCTGACTTAGTGGCATGTTATTCATCCATCATCTCCACCAAAAATGAAGCTGCTCTCAGGAGGGCCAAGCTGCCAAACTGTTGCTCAAGCTCAGTACATTAATTAATATTGCTGTTCTGTACATGGCTAAAAATACAGAGAGGGCAGTAGTTCAAATGTATATCCAAATGTGGTTGTGTTTTCTCTACTAAACTACAAATTAGTATCCTTAGGTGAACAATTCTTCCCAGATTTACCCCATCATCTGTCACCCTGAAGGTGGCAGATCCTTACCATCTCATCTCCTCACCTGGCATCTGGCTCCTGCCAGGTCCCAACACTGTTAAAGAGCTCTCAGTTATTTGAAACTTCTAAGTGAATTAGTTTCTTACCACACTTTCACATCTTTGGATATTTCACCTCAACATATCATTTTAGCATCTATTTCTATGTCTTTCACTTGGCTGTTATCCAACCAATTTAGCTTAAATAATAATTTAATTTTATTTTTACATATGCAAATCCATTTGTTGTATTGCTTCTTTGGAAGATGCTACACATCACTAAGTTTCATTCTATGACATCAGCACAGTTAAACTTCTCACCTAGTTTGTCTCCCTCACAATTCCTGTTCATCTTCTAATGAACTAAGACTTAACCAGCTATATAAGGGTGATTAGAAAAGTGTATTCATTTTTAGCAAGGCCAGAATGCACAGTGGCAATAGAACACATTGTTCTGTACATTGCAGTAGAAAACTACATGACTCCAGGAATTTCAGACATTAACTGGCATTTTTCTAAGACTGATAATTATCACAGCATGCAACATGGAGAATTCCCCTAGACATTGTCTGCAGATAATCTACCACTGTGGATCTTTGCACAACCCTAAGACCTGACCTGAATATGGTTCCCTGTTTTCTCTACATTCACATATACAAACCTGTCATTTCAGCAGTTTGCAACTGATCAATTAATAGGTCACTCAGACTGTGATGTAGTCAAATATTAACATGAGATCAGAGTTACCTCCTCCTGTCACAGCAAAACCTTTGCAGCGGTGACTTAAATGGGTGACAAAAAATTAACCAGCTCTGCTGGCATCTCCATGAGTGAACATCTCACTCTCAAATGGTAAAAATTCACTCACCCTCTGGAATATCACAGCATCAATCTGTCACATATTAGGGCTTTCTCCTCCGTGCCATTAACATACCTCAGACTCAGAACTACACCAGTAATTAAGAGGCTTGTTGAGAAAAGGGAAAGAGCTTACTCAGCACTTGTCTGTATATGAAATTATTTCTATACAATGAGAACGATCCTTTTCTGGAACCTGTGTCCATTCTAAGCTTACTTTGCACAAAGAGGCAGAAATGTGAATGTAGATTCTTTCCCTCAGAGACTGGACTTTGAGAAGATTTGCTCCAATTTCTTCCCCTCAAGCCAGATTGATTTAAGCTCCAACATTGTTGGTTTTCAGGAAGCCAAACTGTTCTGAGTCTGGACCTGGTCCAATTAAAAAAAGAAAAAAATTAAATTGAAGCTGTAGGTCATGGTTTGTGCTGCAAAACTGGTGCCAGTGATTTCGTGGCAGATAGTCACACATCTGAGTCAGATCTAAACAAATGTGGCTAGATCATGGCAGAAGGGCTCAGAACCACCAGAAGTGCTTTTTTTTTAGATTAATCATAAAAGCAAAGTTCAATCCTTGCCTCTGCAGGTACATTAAAGCTAGTCCCTCTGTGTGCTCTTTGTTGGTTACTAACTCTATTGCTCTTCATAAATCTCAGCCTGGTGAAAAATGCTGGATTCCCCAATAGACATTGGCAGGATAAAGGTATTTTTTGTTTCCTAGGAACCTGCAGCCCAGCTGTTCTCTGCTTTTTGTGGGCCTTTTTTCCCCAAAGAAGGAGAGATTTCTTTTTATTATAGAGTAAAATTTCCCCTCAAAAATTTCTCATGTTTTTCATCTCTCTTTATCACTTGTTTCTTGTGGAAAAACTTAGCATACCACTGTCTGGAAAAAAAGCCACCTACTTTCTTGCTCATGAAAGCTCAGTATCTAAAAGTCTATGAATCATTTTAATGAAAAAATAAAAAAAAAGTACCTTCCAAAGAAGTCACCAGGAAAAAAAAATCAACTAGTTGTGTCTGTGGAGAGACCAAGGCCACCTTTCACCTCACAGACTTTCCAGAATTAGTCCAAGTTTCTTCCTCAGTTCACCATTCTCATTGCAGATGCATCTGTGGGACATCAGACCTGGTGTTTCAAATCCTTTTGAACTGATATAGATACCATTTCCTGCTGATATAGATATCTTTTTTAAGCTGATGCAGGCAAGATGGGCTTCAAAATGCCCACTGGAGCTTACCGACACTCCTGCAGTCCTCTTGTTCTTTGTGAAATTATTGTTTTTTGTGGAAGTGGTGGAAATTTAGAGACAAAAATCCAAAAAAGGTAGAAAGAAAGAATGTGGCAATGCTGCTGGGTGAAAATGGGGAGTCCTTACTTTCTCTGGAGGCTACAACATCTTTATAACCAGACTTGTGAACCCAAAGGGCGGCTTGGCTCAGTCATTCTTTCAAAGGGAATTGGTAAACCCAAGTCCACAAAAACATGCCTCCTCAAAGAAATCCCAAAGTCATCTTCCCAAAGCCTTCTAGCTTCCAGGGCCATGCACAAAGTCAGTAATCATGGCTGTGACAGACAGAGCATGTAATGAATGACAGAAATTAGCCAGAATGCATAAAGGACACAACAACACCCTCCCAGCTCAGCATTTGCCCAGTGAGTGTGGCCATCAGGAGGCAAGAGCAAAGACAACAAACCAAGTTGTACAGCTCCCTTCCCTATTCCCCACTCCATGGTATAAGTGGAAGGCAAATTGGGCACAAGGGCCAGAAGGGAATCACAAACAGATTCTTCTAACTCATTTCTAGCCCCATCCAGGAGTGCATGAACACAGATGAAGAGCCTGTGTAACATCTCTGATGGCTGTGGAAGATGGCAGAAAGGAGCAAGGCCTGGTGACTATTAATTTTTCATGTTGCAGGCAGGGAATGCAGAGTGCAGCTCAGATAATCATGGTAAAAGCTACTTTAAGAAACTTTGAGAAAGTCATGATGCCAAATTTCAACCTAGGAAGTAAACAGGTAAATAAGAACAAAGAGAAGATGCCATGATTTAGTACATGGTACGGAAAGACATCCAGGGTTTTCTGTGGAGACATGCCTGTGGAGATAATCTCCAGTCATCCTGAATGATAATAAACCACATGCAGAAGTGGTCTCTGCACATCATTAATTACTGAGGAGAGTTTGCAAAAGATGCTGCACTTGGGTACTCAGGCCGGTCTCCATTCATGGTGGAAATAAAAAACTATTTGCTCTATTACAGTATTCAGCTGGGTGGCAGCTGGCCTTGGGGTAATGATGAAAACCTCTCTCACCCTGGCAACAAATTCACTTTCTTAAAGTGACTATGCAGCTCTAAAACAGCAAGGTTGGAAAAGAAAAATTTTTAAAGCAAGGAAAGGTCAAAACCCTTTCAGGATTATTCACTTTTTTGAATTACAACATTCTTATTCCCATAATCCCAGTCCAACAACTGTCCAATCCTCTCCTCTTTGTAAATTAAATCCCATGAAGAAAACTCTTTTTCCTTTTCATCATAAAAACATAGGTATGCAAAAGTCCTGACCCTATGAATTAGGGGTCAATTATTATTTCTAAATGTGTGCTTACAGACAGGCAAGTAGACGCTGGACAGACCCCAAAAGGCTGTGGATTGTGTTCTGGCTGCCTATTACAGTCATTAAGTAGGTGATTCATTGCCTAGCATTTAGTACGGCCAGACTGCGCCTTTCTACGCAATAAAGAGGGAAAAAGAGCTCCAACATCAAAGTCAGACACTCACAGTCAGCCATCTGCTCAACACTTTGACTTATGTCCCTTTATTGTGCATGGATCAGGGTCTGTGGTGGTGTACTCTGATCTCCCACCAAACACTGTTCTAGGTGCTTGGGTTCATACTATGGGCCCTGCTTGGCAATAAAACCACCCTTATCTAAGCTTGACCAAGCACAGAAAGTCATTTCAAACAATATGTGAAGGAAGGATGACAATGCTTCATTGGGATTTTTAGGTTTCATGGCACAGGCTGCCAGCCCACAGCAACGTGTGGCACTCCTCATTCTCCCATCTGGACTGACCTCAAGGTGCTTTGCTTAAGTGAGCGAATGTTGTCAGTCCCTTTTTCTGGAGAAAACAGAAATGTAGTAATGTCACCAAGATTTTGCAGTGAGAGTCAAACCCAAATGGTTGCTCCCCAGAGTCCTGCCTAACACCATGAGGAAGAATTGTGAACTGGCCCGCCACCAGCCTCTGAAGCAACACTTGGAGCCAAGACTGCACCTCCAACCTCCACCCCAGCGCAGTGCAGCAGCAGCAGTTAACACACCTGTATGCAGGGCTGTCAGAGCCACAGGTCTGCTGTGATCCTCTAGGTTCAGACAAGGCATTAACCCTGGAACAGAAGCAGCAGGTGGAGGTGCTTGCCAAAGCCAAGGTGTTTGGCAAAGCCACTCATCCCTTGGGAGTTGGAGTGCATTGTTTCCTGAACAAGCCCAGCCGTGTTTGCTCACTCAATTGTAGAGCTGCAGGTTTGCTTCCAGCTCTCTCTGTTGTCACAGACAGTGTAAGACCTGCCAGGCTTCACAAGGCAGACATGAGACCTGCGTGCCTGGCTCCTGTCTCCGCCCTGGTACGTCGGGCAGCGATGGGGCAGTGCCACAGGTGACACCAGCAGAGCCACTGCCGTGCAGAAAAAGCTTTCATGAATCACTGGGGACGTCAGTGGCACAGCCAGGCTGGGAGGCAAATAGCGGCAACACACTGTGTGTGTGTGTGTCTCAGGATCATTCCTGCACACTTGATTCAGATTTCCTATTGCTGAGACCCAGATGAGGCCATGCTCTGGCAGTAGGAAGGGATGTAGCTGTCAGGAACAGTTACAGAAAATAGGGGTAGGCTCTGAGGATGAGGGGGCCTTGGTGGTTTGACATTCCTGTGTAGCAGAGCTTCTGCATAAGACATCCCTGCATACAGCCACTCCTGCCAGTGTGAAATGGCAACTCTGTGCAAGGTCTGGGCAACTCATGGAGCAGCTACTTGTGAAGTCCTTTAAAAACACCAGTGGTTTTCAAGTGACTTGATCAGCTTCATACAACCTGAAATATTCACATAGCTGAATACTCCACTCAGCTGAGTATCTAGCCTGTGGCTTGCTTATGAGGACAATGTCTAGGAAATATTGTTACAACAATAATTTATTTATTCCTATTTGCTGATTTGGAAACTTTGAGCCTGACTTGGCTTCGTTTTCTCTTTTCTCTTGTGAAAACACACAGCTAGTCAAATAATTGGTCGTGTTCACACAACTCTGTGTTCTGCTGCTGTGTTTATTTGAGAATCACACATGCACACATACTTGAGAGGGAGATAAAATCACTCTGGCTGAGAGGCTTTATCTTGCCTATCTGTTCCTCAAATAGGTCCATTTGACTTGGAAAGGAAGACGATAATTTGATTCCTAACAGAAAATGTCCTCCTTTGATCTGATGTTTTTGCAGTTAGCCATTCCCCAATAGATCTTTTCTGTGTGATGTTTTCCTTTTGTTTTCGTTCATTCCTGTCTTATTTTACAATAACATATTTGAGAGAACCCACCCTTCTCCCAGGGAAACATCATATCTAACCCATTCGCAGTCAAGCATAACTAAAATTCACAGCACTGCCTCCTACACCACCCTGCATCTTTAGAAGGTAAAACACTATCTGCCTGTGCTTGCATTTAAGCCAGCAGATGTTAGTATTACTACATTTCAAAGGACCCAAATCAATCCACTTCCTTCATTGTCCCCCTCTCGCAAAAACCTAGACAGAGAAGCCTGAGGCTTTGTAGTTTTTGAAGTGCTCTAATCTGGACAGATCTTACCATTGCTGTCATAATTGATTAAGCTGTTGCCAGCTTTCCCTGCATCTCCAGAGAGCTGTCATGGTTCACATTCATCAGGGCATGCTCCAAAGTTCACACACTTCCACAAGGCACAGCTCAGTGAGAGTCGGACATCATTGGAATAATAATACTTTGCACTTGCATCTCACCTTTCATTACAGGCACAGCACAAACACTGGGAGCCCATTTCTGCTACCCTTTGTCAAACCCTGTGGTACTCTACAGCAACCCTCTCTCCATGTCTAAAAATGATCCATTGAGCTGTTTGCAGAGCAAGATACACCAAGGACAAGTGAATATTTACCAAAGAAGTGTCATGATGGATGCTTTTGAGAGAACAGTGTTACTCCTGTTCTAAACTAATGGAAAAACTGCATGGCTTGCCCTGGAGTCCAAAGGGTGACTGAAAGCTGTCCCTCAGACCAGGCTTGCTGGTCTCCCAAAGTGTGTACCTGCAAAATTGCCTCTGGCAGGATCAGAGTATTCCCACATGGGATTTTGTGAGTCATAAACGTAGGCTTTTTCTGCTTGCAGACAGACGGTGAAGGAGCCATGCAGGTGGGTGTGGATGTACTAGGGAACACACTAATGTTAAAAACATTTACAGGTGAGTTGGAGCATCTTCTTTCAGTCCTCCATGAGCTTTACCAAAGAGGCTGCAGATGACTCATTGTGGGAGTTAAAGCACAGCGTTCCCAAATTCCTGCTCAGTGTCTAGTCACTACAAATTCCCATTTTTTGCTAGCCCATGGAATTAATTAGCTATTTATTTATTTCTTTTACTTACTTACTAACTTCAACAAAAGCACATATTAAATGTAGTTTAATAATATCCTAAAATGTTAATTTTATATGTTCCAAACAAATAGGATATTCATCCAATCTGTGTGCACAGTCACAGATTAGTGGAGACACAATTTTTATAGGTATTTTTAATGTATCTCTTCCAATTTCTGGTACGCTTCTTCACATGTTAACTTTATACTCCTTCTTATCTGTTCCTTCCTTTTCTTCTGACCAGACTTAAACAGTGTGAAGACATTACATGAATAAAATAAAATAACTCACTAAAGAATGGCAAGCTCACTTGGAAAACCAGGAGCCATCTCTACTCCTACCAGCTGGAGTTTCTCCCACATCTACAGCCATTAAAGTTATGAAATGTTTGGATGTTTTACTAATTCCATTAAGAACCAGAAAGGCTGTTCCCACCATGACCAGAAAACGAAACAGCAGCAATCACACGGGAAAATGCTCAACTTTCCAGACTCAGCAGTTTTATTCGTGCAAATACCCTCCACACAGCCACACATTTGCCTGCTTCCTTACTCTGGACCCTAACTCAGCCCGGGGTGGCTAAGCTGATGCTACTAACCTTCTTCTCCAGCCCATTTCACCTGCAAGAAGGAATGCCCCACTGATGAGGATTTTGACCAAGGATTCTAACATGTTTGTTGGGGGTTTTTTCTCTCTTTTGTGGATTTCCTGAGCAACTTTGGGCAAATTGTTAATTCTGTCTGTGTCCCAGCTTCCCTGCTATGAAATGGAAATAATAGCACTTGAATGCTGCAAAATGGGTAAAGAAAGTTAATTTTGATACGTCTGGTATATGATGCTAATAAAAATCTTGGAGACACCATTTCCCAGGTTCCATCACCAGCCTTGGTCTAATTCTTTCCTAGGACTTGTCTAACAGCAGCAAATGCTGATGTGACAAGCATGGGATTTATTTGTGGTGTTGTGTGTGCTTTTTCCTTAATCACTCAGCTCCTGGATTCATGTGATTCTTCATAATCTCACTCCCCATTAAAATAAAGCCTAAAGGTTCATAGTCAGGAAATTGGAGTGTAAGGGGGTGGGAAAGGAAAGAAATGAATGCCAAAAAGCATGAATGCAGAAGGAGAGCACCTGGAACAGCCCAATATTACTTATTTTAAAAGTATCAAGATTTCTAAGCTGATAGAGGTTTAATTAAGGATTAAAAAGAAAAAAATATATTTGTAAGTGCAGAGCTGACAATAGCAAGGTTCGTTCTTCCTGTTTCTTCCCCTTCAGGTGCTGTTGCAGTAAAGATCAGATCAGCACAATTCACTCCAATTCTCCAGCACAGGCACCTAAATTACAACCCCAGCACCACCCGAGCCTTTGAGAAAGTGAGACAGAGCTCCTGCTGTTTTGAAGCCAGCTCACACGGCGCTGTCTCGCTCGCTGGGCAGCAATGTGATGAGTGTATTAGCATTTAGCAAAGGTGTGTGAAGTCCTGGTCCCTGCCTGGAGGAGCTGACAACATTGCAATACAGAGGGACAAGAACAGGAAGCCACATAAAAAGAAAAAATAATTAAGCAGACATGTTGGTTATGCATTCTTGCAACCACATCAAGCCTGGTCACTAGGGAGGAAAGGATTGTGTCCTTGGACGCAGTTCCCACTGTTGAGGCCGGGCCCTGGCAGTCACACCCAGCTCGGCACAGACGGGCCCGGCTTCCCGGCAGCCGGTCCGGGCCCAGCCCACCTTCCCTCACCGGGCCGCAGGAATGCAGCACTCGGCCCCGGCCAGGGCTAGCTGGGAGCCACACGTGTAATTAAAGCACTGGCTGGCTCAGCCCGTGAAAGCAGGCACGAGCTGCACAATCTGCTAACATCTCCAAACCTTGTCACTGAAAATTCCTCGCTGCAGCCTGTGCCAAAGGGGATAGGTAAAGTCTGCAGGTTCCTGGTGTTCCCATCACAAACCTCCTTCTTCCTACAGTGCAGCTGCACAGACCTCAGCCTGTCCTAGACCCCTGCACCCCAGAAGTGCTGAGATTCCTCCTGTCCTACCCAGGGCTGGGGTGAATCGTGTGAAGTCCCAGCCCAAAAAGAAGGGACAGCTGCGTCTGGCCTGGGCCTCATCAGAGAAGGGTTGCCTATTATTCCTAGAAAGCTGTAAAATTCCCAGGCAATCACACAAAGGAAAGAAAATCTGCTTAAGAGCCAAGGAGGAAAGTCAGACATGCAGGACTGTTGAGGGACTTGCTCAAGGTCACACTGCAAGTCACTGCTGGAGCTGGACTGAGACACGAGCACTCCCAGTCCCCAGGCTGTACTGCGACCTCCCTTAGACCAACTCAGACTAAGGCAAATCAGGATAAGAAAATGATCAGAATAAGCAAATTTTCTCTAATATTAGGAATGCCAGCACCTCCAGACAATGATTGTTAGCAAGAACCTGTTCCTAAAACTGTACAGAACCTGTTCCTCAAACTGTACAGAAAAGCAATTTTCCTTGATTGCTTGATGGAGTTTATAATTAACAGCACTCCAGTTTCTTTGGGTGTTTCAAGTCCAAAATAGCAAATTTCACAGTTTAAGTCAATTCATAGAGGCACAAGGGCAATATAATCTGACTTTATGTAGCAGAAGTGGTCTCTGTCTCTCAGGTATTTAGCATTCCTCTGCAAAATCCCATCATGCTGCCTTGTGGAGCACTGCACATCCTGGTCTCCCTCTGTATACTTTATTCCTTTCCTAAAGAGAAAAAGTAAATGGGGCAGATCTGCAGCTGACGTAAATCAGCATCTCGCTCCTGAAGTCAATGGAGCTACACCAGCGGGCACTAGCTAAAGATGTGGCCCAGTGAGTTCAGTGCCACGAGGTTATGAATCATTGTTATTATGTGGCGCTGCATGTAATTGCCTGATCCCTTCTCCCCATCTCCCCAAGGGGTCCGGAGCAGCTCTCCCTCTAATGCTGCCAGCAGCAGGGGGAGAAGAGAGTGTAATGTTCAATTATCTTTTGCATGTTTTTCCAATAGTAAATCACAGCAGGGGATGTGACCCCCTGCTAATTGGAAGTCATGTCCTGTGGGGCTCTCTTCTTCCCTTTTGCTCCAGTGTGTATCTATTTGTATTAAATACTGATAAATGGCACAAGTGCAGAGAGGTGGTAGATTTTTATGTCATTATGGGTCTAAGGATGATTTCTCTCACAGGCCTGGTTTCTTTTCTAGTTTCAAAAATGTTCAATCATGTTTATGCAGGTTTTAGTGTACAAGGCTAAAGCTGATGGAAATTCCTTCAGCCAAACCTGACTTGAGTCAACTGAGTGCTCCCTGTGTTACAGGAGGATAGTGTTTCTTTCACTACCGTCTACCACAAGGTCTGAAATCCCTCCATGGATGCTTTGTGTTTCAGAAAGGGCAAAACTCAGAGATGGTAACGCAGGAGACAGGAAGTGTTTCTGTGTAGCTCATCAGCAAGCCAGTTTAAGTTTTCAAAGGGATTTAATCCGGGCGAAATTCAACCCCGTGGTCAATGAAGCACTTACATTCCTTCCAAAGCTCAGCAATAAGGCACCGAGGGATGAGATGGACAGGCAGAGATTTCCTGGGGGGAACATGCAGGCTGTGACACCCCTCCAGCAGTGCAGGGTGATGGGTGTGCTCTCTGTCACCCCAGCCTGGCCCAGCACAGCTCCCTCTGTTTCAGAGGAGGGTCACCAGAGCTCCTGCGGCAGTGGGGCTGCTGCTTCAGGCACTGTGCACTGAGCACTGCCCTCCCTGTGCTCCCCTCATGCCTTGGGTCTGCTACTCAGGCTTTTATAGCCTGGCCAGCCCATGGGATATGAGTACCTGGCCAACCTGTTCTGCATCACGTCCCCAGCACTGGGGTGGCTGCTCTGGAAAGAGCAATGGACCATAACCCTGTGTGACCTCCCAGCAGCATTACCACCAACCTCTTCCTCCACCCAGCTCCAACATATCAGATATGCTCTCATCCCATAACCCAACCCAGCCCTATCTCATGCATGGAAGGATGATACCTGAGAAGCCAGTTACATCACAATGCTCTGAGACACAATTACACACCTTTTGAAATGTACCCAGCACCTATTGCATCATGAGAGATGTACCAAGAATATGATTAGAGAAGCATAAAAGGTGTTTCTTTAATAACGCATTAGCCAACGTGTTTAATGAATGTGTTTTAAATGCCAGCTATAGACAGGACAAGGTGTATTTCAACACACATTTGCTGATCAAGGGAAATGTCAGGAGGAAGTCTAAAGGGAGCAAATGAACTTGGCAAACTGGGGAATCCAGCCCACAGAGAATACAGTGGGAATTAAGGCCCTAATTCAGCAAAGTATTTAAAGACAATTTTAAAAATACCTAAGGAGTTAAACAATTAAACACTTTTAAAAATTTCATCCACTAATATGTAATGATCTCTAAGTCTGTGTTCAGAACCATCCCTATTCATTCAGCAAAGTAAGCAGTACTAAAATGCTGTGCTGAATCAGGACCTAAATCAAATTCAACAGGCTAATCCAGAAATTATCTAAATCCTATACAAGCTACTAAAGAACAATTCATCCCTCACTCCCTCACCCCCCCTTTTCTGGTTCTGGAACCCTCTTGTGAAACCACTTTTCAATATTTTGTTAAATTCAGTAGGTTAGATGGACAAAAAATCCATAGCTAAGTAATCATTTTGTGTCAAATTCTGTCAGGCCTTCTAAGAAGACCAGAGGTTTGAATTTCAAAGAGCAGAATCAATAATCAACCACTGTACAACAATTTGGGATTTACAACACAGAAGTATCCACATGACATATAAAAATTATGCTCTATAAGCATCTCTTCTCCCATTTCATATCTGATTAGGAATACAAGTCGCTGCTGCTTCTCAAAACTAACCCAAAGGGAATCTTAGAGGAGAAGGAAGTGAGAGGAAGCTCATGTACCACAGGGATGTCACTGTGTAAGAGTACAAATCAAATCTAGTGAGTCGTACCCTGGCAGAGAATTAGGGGTTTAAGTATTTGTCTAATTTGGCTGGGCAGAGAGTGAAGAAGTCTCAGCACCAGAATTCCCCCACTGCAACTGGCTGGTCATAAGAAAAGTTCAAAAACACATTTTAAGAGGGAGCAGAAGGGATTGATAAGGTGAAGAGACCCTTGACACTCTTTAGCTCTTCACCCCTGCAGTGAAAGCAAAAGCAATCTTGGTGATATCTTGAGAGAGTGAGATGATCGGATACTGGTGATACTATTTTAAAGCATCTCCAGAGAACTGGCTGACAACCCACACTGCAGTGAAAATCTGATAAGCAATGAGTACTGAGCAAAGCTTCAAATATCAGAGTTTGAAGTGTAATGAGCTTCTTTTCACCCCAAGGATTCTCTGCCCACATCTGCAGAGCATGGAACGCCCTGGCTGCTGGACATGCTGCATGAGGACCATGGCTTTGTCAGGTCCTCAATGCGCTCTCATCTGAAAGCGTGCACATGCGGGCAGCTGCTGCAGCAGGAAGGGGTGATGGTGTGATGGCATCCTGTCCCCCTGACACCTCTGCAGCATCTACGAGTGACAAGCTCCACCACTGCCCTGCTTCCCCTCCTTGCAGCTCCCACCCTGCACTGGCAAGTGTTACCCTCAAAGCTGAGAACGTTTGTTTCAATAAGGGCAGTACAGGAAATGTTTTAGTCTGCTCTGCAAAAATAACCACTTGGCAAGTGGGAGCCCCCTCATGTTTGTCAATAGCCCCAAAGGTGCTACTCTCAGTATGCACAAGTGTAAGAAATGGGACTACACATCTTTTGCTCACGTTACTTGATGGTGAAGGTTTGGGGAGTAATGGGAATTTTTGGTGAAAACAGTAGTTCTTGCACATTTTACTTCAAATCATCATATGCTTTGGGCTCATCCTGAGATACAAAGATCAAGCACAGCTATTCGATTACATGTGTGAAAGCACCATGTTCCTGAACAAAATTGCACTGCTAAAACTAACCTGCAGTGCTGTGAATTGTGCTGACCAATCCACTCATCAGGCAGCAGAGGGTTGTTGACATGATTGTGTTTTTGCTGCTGCTGCCTTCACAGTGAATGAGAGTGAGTGATATTGGTGGTACAACTGATATTACAAAACATTTTAGGCTGAGGCTCACTAAGCAGCAGCAACACCATGAGATACTGTTGAAATGTCATTGCCTTTACAAAAAAAAAAAAAAAGTGTTTCTGTCCAGAAGTTCTGGCTATTTCACTTCAGGAAAGGTCACCCATGGTCACTCCTGCAATGGCTGAAGAGGGGAGCAGGCAAAGTTGGAATGGGATGTTCTGCTGCAGGACCTGCTGATGGGCAGGTCTTCAGTCCACTCAAATGCATCAGGAAGAAGGTTATTATTTACAACTTCTTTGAGAGCATATCTTGGACCAGAAAATTTCACTCTTGTTGTCTAGCCTTTCTCAACAGCCAGGCAAATCAGACAGGCATCACCTGAGATTTTCATCACACTTCTCATCATATTCCCAGCCACCATGACAAAGGTCCAGGGCGTTTTTGTGGCCTCATTCTATATTCATATGTGGAATTCTGTGGATGCCAGTACAAAATTCTATTTTTTAACGTAAATTTTACTGTGCAGACAGCAAAGTGTGATTTTTGTCCACACTTATGCTCAAGAAATCTCTTATGGCTTAACTCCCATGCAGTGACAAGGAGCCCAAAGAAGTGGAGGCTACCAGTGACCTCCCTACCATCTCCAGACATGCTGTGTGCAGCTTGATCCAGACTGTCTATGATAGTCCTTCTTCAGGCTCTGCTAATTGCCTGTGCTCAAGAACTGCAGGTGACCATCCCTTAGCTCCACTGCTGCTGCAGAACATGTTGGTTCTTCCTCTTCCGATTCAGGACCATCGTCAGAGCTATTTCAAAACAAGTACTTGGACTGTTTTGAATAACCTGACACAAACTAGGCAGTGCCTTTCCTACAGAGCCCTCCATGGGCAGCCTTTGCTGGAGACTGTCTTTGGCAGAGGGTTAGTGGCAGGCAGGCAGAGGACACTCGTGAGTAAAACCACAGATTTGCAGCCATCTGTGGCTGGAAGGATGCAGGCTGCTTGTTTCTGTGCTTAGCAGCAACATAGAAACTTGTGGAAACCCATCAAAGAAAGCTGCCCCTGGTCTTTGGTGATCAGCATCAGAAGCCTCTCCTGCTGGTCTGCCCATTGGGACTTGTTCCAAATGGGTATATGTAAAATTACAGTAAGAGCAGGACTGTTAGCAGCTTGTCAGAGTCCAGTGGTACAGTTACAACAGGCCAAGACCCAATAAACATCCAGGGAAATCTCAAAGTTTAGGGGAAAATTTAAAATGTTCCATTTCTGATGAGAAGCAGAAATGCAAAAATGAATCTGTGGGGCATGGAAATGGTGGGCAGAAAAAGAGGAAACCATGAAAGAAGCAAATGTTTGAATATTACCAACTACTTAGAAAGGGTTCTAGTGCTTCTTCGTATCAAAATTTGAAGGCCTGTCCAAATGCAGACTTTCAGAGTTGGAGAATAGCATCTGATGACTTTTGAGAGCCTGGAAGAAAACCATGGCACTGTCAGAGCCCCAGTTTAAACTGAGATGTTTGAATTTGCCAGACTACCAAGAGCGCAGTGATGGGATGGACAGAAGCTCCACAGCCTGGTGTCACACCAGCTCCATTTCACTGCATCTGTGGTGGCACAGTGTCAAAGACTCTATAATCTCTAGAAGGAACAGCCCTTCAGCCTGCCTGAATGAGAGAAGTGCTCCAGGTCTGGAACTTCTGGAAGTCTTTGCTCCCTGATAAAATTCAGCAAGCAGAGAAGAAACACACAGGTCTTCACAGAAGTCTCCTTGGCCAAAGCCTGTGAAGTGAATCTGCAGCTGGCCTTTTTTCCTGTTTCTTCCTGAGGAGCCTGTGAAGACCTGGAGGAAGCAAGGAGTCCCCTATTGTAAGACTTCATGCACTTGGTGAGCCAAAGGAAATCCCAGAGTCAAGTACTGGGAATGCCAGGATCAAACCCTGCCTCTGCTATTGACTGTGGCCTCGGGAGGTAATGCCACTGTTTGCTTAAGTTTCTGCAAAACACTGCAACGTCTGAGTTACCATTTCTGAAGCACCTGGGCAATAAAAAGTACCATGTAAATAGTTATTCCCACAAGTTGAGCATTGCAAAGCTGGACTTAAAGGTAATTGGTTGCTGCCAGCTTTGGTTTTTAAGCAGGTTTCATGTTTGTTTTGCTACAGAAGTGTTTCTTTTAGTGGCTGTGTGTAACTAAAAGCTGTCAGGTTTGATTTCATGTCTTGAGCAGAAATTAGGAGTAGGTTGTATGTGTGCTGTGAATCTTACAAGGAATCTAAATTTCCCATTGAGACACTACATGAAACTGCATATACTGGAGTAGGTATTTCCCCTGGAAAAGTGGGAGGAAAATACCTGTTGTACTCTGGTGACGTTTAATTTTTGTGCAAATGTTCTTTGGGCTTCCTGTGAATGGGAAATCAAACATGATGATGTGAAAAAGAAAAAAAAAAAAAAACCAAAACCACCAAAAAAGAACAACCTGCCACTCCCTCCCCAAAAAAAACCTACCAAAAACACACCCCAAAAAACCCAACCCAAACACATACACGCCCTGAACATAAAAGAAAGAACTTTGATTTTGTCAAAGCACTTTACATTTCTGGTGCTTTCTGGCAGCACATATTTGATGAATAAGTCAGCAAATGGGAATGAAGGGGCAAATTTAATAATGCAAACAGATCACAAAACTGTATATTGCAAATGGAACAGGCCTGCAGGAAGGATTAAGAAACAGAGTCACTAGTATGGGCCTTAAGGTTTGTAGGTAACTGCTGATTTCAGATCATAAGAGGAGATGCCTGAAAAGGCCTTCTCCTCCTGAAAGCAGTAAGTTGCAAAGGATTTCTGTAAGATGAGCCACTTTCAAAGGTAGGCATGCAGGAGCTCAAGAGGTAAATTAAAACCCATGAGAATTCTTTTAAAGTAAATTATTTTAGGATTTACGTGTTATGTTTGCTCCAGATCTCAGTGTCCCAATATTTTGAGATAAAACTAGACCTGCTTCCCACAGAAAAGTCTTCTGGAAGTATGGCCAGGGGGCTCTGAATACATCCTGACACTCCTGCCTCTGGAACAGGTACCTGGGAGTACAGGGATGTCCTCTTCAATACCAACACTATTTAAAAGCCAATCCAGGCTGTGCAGCAGTGAATAAAAATTTCAGGTTAAAGAATCTCAGCAGATATTTGTTATCTTTTAAGCATCTTGAGTTGATGATTTCTTTGCAAGATGATGACTTTAACATCTGTGAATTGCATTTTTCTATCAAGTTCTCATGCAGCCTCAGCCGTGCATTTCATTTGCATTCACCATGAATAAAGAAACAAGAAACAAGTATTCTCAATCCTTCTGTGTTTAAAATTTTTAGCAACCCTAAGACACTTTTTTTCTCACCAATACTCCTTTTGGTTAAAGATTTTATTAGACTACACATAATATCTGTGTTGTATGTACCAGTGCTACGTGTGTCAAACATATTTGCTACCCTAAGGTTGACTAAAGGTGGCGGAAAGGCTGGTCATGGTCCCGTGTTGGGCCTTCCTCTTGGTGAGCAGCAATCCTGGAGTCCAGTCAGTGGAAGGAGTAATTTGTGTGTAGGTTTCAAGTTTTTATATCTAATTTCTTCATCTAGCATCCCCTCCTTATCACTGTGGTTGAAAAAGGGGCAACCTTTCTTGCAAATTCTACCACAGATGTGTATGAAAGACAGAGAATGCTTGCTCCCCTTCATTTAATATTTTATCACCATTTCCAGGCTTTTGTTCTTTTTGACATACTTGGTGCCTCGTATCATGTTGCAGGTGCAAGGAAGCAGCAACTCTGGGATCTGGGGATGATGGAAGAGTTAAACAGGCAGAGAGGCAGAGACCAAACCTCACATTGCACTCACCCAGAGCAGGAGAAGACAGCCAGGTCTTGCCCTTTCCCACCCAGCAGCACTCCTCACATCAGGTCTACCATCACCTGGAACAAATGGGTCTGTTTGCTAAACCAGCAGAAAACAAATATTTTTTTTCTTGCACGGGGTTAATTTCCACATCACCTCACTGCACCTTCACATGACCTGCAGACACTGTGAGGGAGGGGCAGGAATATGTGAGTGGGGGCAGAGAGGAAAAAGGAGGCTGTATCAGGTTAAATTGAAGATAAAACTGCACCCCAAATCCCCACTGACACATCTAAATTTATCATGGCAATCATCAGAAGTCTTAATGGGATGCTGAATTACTGAAGAATCCATAAGGCTTTTCAACATAAAAAGAGAAACCTGAATGTTTGAGGAACTTTAGCAAAAATTTTCAGACTCTATATCACATCAGAATATTCTACAGCGAAATTAGTGTTTAGTGGTTTATTTTAATATAATAAAGATAATTTAATTTCAAGCATAATAATCAACCTGCAGTATATTAATATTTAAAGACTGAAATGGTATTTAAATGGGGAGTAAGGATGTATTAGAAGAAATATTACTTGTAAGTTAACCCTATCATTAGGATTTGTTTTTTATTAACCATTTAATGTTTGATAAGTCTATGATACTGTAATAAAATAAGTACTATTAATACCAGTTACAGGAAATGTACCACATGTTACATAGGGTACCTATGGGCCTACTTCCTGCAACACACATAATTTGGATGATTTATGGAATTTTAAAGAAAACTAAGATTTGTGTTTGAGTTAGAAGAAAATGTTAAAAGAAATCGCTGAATACTTTTACTTGAGATACTGGTTTTTGTTATGTGATAACAAACTGTTAAAATCTCCATGTATGAAGCTTGTAATGAAGAGTAATGAAGAGGGTTTATCTTGTAACTTGTATTTTGTGTTGTATAAGCAAATAATATTTTTACCATCCTCTAAATATCTTTCATACAATTGTAGAAAGCTGAACCTTACTAAAGGATATGCATTTGAATATCCTAGATTTGTCTCCATATTTGCTAAAAATGTGCAATATAAAGTAGAACTTGAAAAGTACTTTAGTAATATATACAACATTACTGATAACTTTGCCAGAATATGAGTTCCAGTCATCATATACGTTTTCAAGAAGTATGCTGATAATGTAAGTTCAGGAAAGAGCTAAGAGGATAATGTGTTTTATCAGCTAGATCAGTCAGAAACTGGGGCTATAGCACACATAGAGAGTTTGAACTAATTTTAGAAATTAGTTCATGTATTGATATTGAAAGTTATGCTGAAACACAAATTTCTGCCTGTGCCTATGTTAGCCCATTTAAAGACAGCTCAAGTATCTCTGCAGATGCCCACACCTTCATTCTAGACTAAGCCAGAGTGACTTTTGAAGGTAAGGTTAGGAAGAGCTCCAAAATATAACCCCAGCTCAACAGCAAACTCTGCAAATATTGAATTCAATGAGACAGGAGCAGAAGTGCAAAAGTGAAGATGTGCTTTTCAGAATCACGACTCACAAGAGGAACTGGAACTATTAAATACTCCAGAAGACCATCAATAACTTGAGAACTAAGCCATTGAGGGTCTGATTGCTTTTATGGCTCTGTGGCCAAAGAACACAAGTTGGAAGTTCTGAATCTGCCAGAAGGGAGATTCATTGCCATATTGCCCTAAATGTTTGTGTTGCAAAATATATCCTTTCCCAGACACACACACAATAATGTGAGACATAAACTCAACGCATTTATGCCATTAGTCAAATAGGACCTTGATGTCTGAACCAAATGTTCCTTTACTGAAAACTGGGCTACTCTTGCTAAATCTGATAGAGAAAATATTTATGAAAGGTGTGAGGAGCGCATTTGTTAAGATATGACTGGTGTTAGCAGAGCAGCTCTGACTGACATGAGTAATTAATTAAAAATACACTGAACTGTCTCACACAGGCAGAATACAGATTTGAGAGGGGAGGTCCAGGCTATGTCCATGTTTCTCCTACCAGCAGATGGTACTGGAATCCTGTTGAGGTGTTGAGGGAGGACCACACCCCCTCCCCTCTAATTTTCACCTTTGTGGCTCTGTTTGGGAAAAACCAAGAATTGCCATGGTAGGAAAAAAAAAAAAAGCAATTTTCCTTTGGCAATAAACTGATGACGAGCTGCTGGTTCAGCAGAGCAGGAGAAGGAGTAGGGGACCTGGCTGCAGATGCACAGTACTCCCTTCTGGGCTTGCAGTAATAGTTTGACAGTAGAAACCAGTTTCCACATTGACTACTTGTTTCATTTAGACTACTTAATTCATTTAGAATTATGCATGCTCAAAAGATAAAACTTTTACCAAGGCTTCTAAAAGTTGGGGAAGTCCAGTGAGAATAAAAAGTTGTCTAGAAACCATGTACTTGTTGGAATAAAGGGTCGGTCCACTGTGTATAAAATGAGGACGAGGTACACTACCATCCCTGTCACAGCTGCATCTGCAGTTCTTAGCAGTTCTATAACCTTTATTGAATGAGTGGACCAGATGAATGAAAAGATGAAGAAATTTGGCTGGAGGAAATAAGAATTTGGCAGCAATGCTGACATGTAGGTGAAGTCTACACGAGACATCTGTGCTGCTCCTACTATCAGTGGCAATTCTTTGTTAGCAGCCCCATGAACACCTTTCTCTTGCCTTAGCCTCACCTTTCCCTCCCCTTCTCTTCCCTGGAGGAGAAGCAGTACATGGAATGGCTGGAGACTCTGGGCTTGTTCAGCCTGGAGAAGAGAGACTGGGGGAGGCCTTCATGGAGCTCCACAACTTCCTCATAAGGGGCAGCAGAGGGACAAGCACTGATCTCCTCTCTGGTGACCAGTGACAGGACCCGAGGGAAGGGCTCAAAGTTGTGTCAAGGGAGGTTTAGGCTGGATATTAGGAAAAGGTTCTTCACCCAGAGTATGGTTGGGTGCTGGAACAGGCTCCCCGGGGATGTGGTCACAGCCCCAAGCCTGACACAGCAAGAAGCACTTGGACAATGATCTCAGGCACGTATTGTGAGTCTTAGGGATGGTCCTGTGTAAGGATGGGAGCTGGACTCAATTATCATTTTGGTTCCTTTCCAACTCAGAACATTCTATGATTCTATGATTATATTATTTCTTTGGAGAGAGCAAAAGCACACTTTGAAACGTTGACTGTACCTCCGGTAGGAGAAGCAACTCTGCATCCAGTCCAAAAGTCTACATTATAGGGTTTTCTTGGTGTGAATCTCAATAGGCATTTATAGTCTTGCCTGCTTATAGGCATAACTCCCAACAAGTTCTGAGGATTTAGTCCTATGGGCTTTAGCTTTTTGACATGTAAAGCTGAAATTATAACCTTTTTCTTCTTCACTTTAACACTATTATTTATTCCTTAGTGTGATATTATAAATTATGTGCCACCAAGGACTAACTGGGAAGTTTTTAGACAACATTTATTCTAATGAGTTAAATAGTGCCAGGGTAATTTCCAGACAAGAGAGCTTGATTATCACCACTGTTGATGGTCCTTAGCACACTTAGGTTCTGTGCCACGTAGTATTCCCTGAAAAAATACCAAAGCCCAGTTTAGAAGCTTGCATGGACCAAAGACCATTTCCAGTAGACATTTTGGATTCAACCAATCTATCTGGTATGATAAAATAGATTATTTGTAGGAGATGGGGCAGTTGAGCCCAGTGACAGATCACGAGTACACTTGGTACAATTTCCTGCCTGAGTGTCTATCCATGAGTCAGGGAAGAACAAAGAAATTTGTTAGTGGTTCTAAGACCATATTTATCACTGTCATAGGCAGACACAGAAATAGATGCACAAGATGCTGCTATCCTTAAGCATCCTGATACCATATCTCTGTGACTATGTTTGCACTAAGTGAGAAAAGGCCAGGACCCGCCCCTGGATGGGGTGGCTGATGCCCAGACAGCTGGACTGCCCCTTCCCTCCCAGACCAGTGTCCCAGGTGTTGAGCCATCAGCCCAGACTGCCCCCAAACATGCCAAAAACCACCCAGGGGATCGTGGGAGTGAGCTTTGTTCCATGATCTGACTCTTCATGTTAGCTGCTGCTAAGTAGCTCTTTGTTCTGAGGCACTTTGCGAATGTAGACATTGCAGCAGGGTGAACACTTTTACTGAACACCTGTAACACACTATTCTACATTCCATATTTTCTCTGCCTTTAAGACATACATCAGTTCAGTGAGGTGCCATGAGGTCCTCACATCTTCACCTCATTATGAATCTCCCCAGCCAGTGAATGATGCAGGTGGAAAGAGTTCAGGGCGCCACAAGAAAAATCTCTTGTGGGAAGCAGGAGGTAGAGGTCCCCAGCCACAGACTGCGCTTTTGTTGATTCAGCACTAAGAAAACTCTTTCTGTCCTCATTCAAGAGATGCAGATTTTTTTTTTTTAACATGTTTAAGTGCAGAGCTGGAAAATAGGTCAGGTAGAATAAGTGTGACAAGACAGGCCACTCACGGGGAGGTGGAAAGTTCAGCTATTATAAGTACAGTTGTGACAAGTTTAGATTTGGCATTTGCTGATCAGGATCTCTCAAACCTCTAATAACTTCAACCTTCTCCTGAAAGGACGGTGTGCTTGTATTTGTCCTTAAAACATTTTGTGAAGTTAATGCTAGAAAGTAAAGGATTTATTTCAGGGGCTGAATATTCCATTAAACAAGCAATTCTAAGGTACTTATAGTAGCATAATATGGTAGTTTCAGAAATTACATTTAACATTACAGAGTCAGTTTTAGGGCTCTTCATTCTTAACTACAGTGTGTTAATGAGAAAGATCTGATTAACAATAAAGCTAACAACTGTGTGTGATGATCCATGCCTATTAAGACTTATTAACATAATGTAATGGAACATTTTAAAATCATAACATTATTTATCATGTACAAACTTCTTAAACTTAATTTGGTACAGAATTGAGCAATACTAGTGTTGGTTATTTTATTTTTAAAACAGTCCTCAGCTTTTAGAGAGATGTAAAAAATAATTAGAGTTAAGTCCATACTTTTAAATGTCTCCTTAATATTCATACCAGTAAAGCTGTAAATCTTGTATAATCTATATATCTACAAAAGCCAATTAAAACTGCAAATTTCAACCACAGCAGTTACAAGCCTGATCACTTACAAACTAATAGATGGTAACATAGAATTCATGTGTTTCTGCCGTCCTTGCAACAGACCCCACCACACATCCACAGAGCCACACTCATGCAGCTCAACTCATGCTCATCCCATAGATGACCTTCAACAAGACAGACCTGGTGTGATATTGTCATTGCATTACAGAAGTTTGGCACATCTTTGTCACCAAGTCTGACAAAAGGACACTAACACAGGATTTTGAAGATGTCAGTTCTAGTCCCTCCTGGGTCTTGTGAATCATAGACCATTGATGTTTAAGAATCCCAGAAGGATTATTGCTCCTTTTCCTGCTGTGATGCTCCAGGGTGCTCAGGTACACCAGTGATGAGGGTCACAAAGCACCCTCAGTGCTATAGTATTTTTCATTGTCAGCACCCCAAGTCCCCGTTCAACATTCATACACTTAAGATTTATCCTAATGCCAACAAAGGTGTTCACCTTGAAAGGTGGAGAGGGATTTTTACAAGGGTACGTAGTGATAGGACAAAGGAGAATGGCTTTGAACTGCAAAAAAGATTAATTCAGATTACATGTTAGGAAGACATTCTTTACCATGAGTGTTCCAGACACTGGAAGAGGTTGCCTGGAGACAAGGTGGATGCTCCGTCCCTGGAAGTGTTCAGGGCAGATTGGATGGGGCTCTGAGGAACCTGCTGTAGTATAAGGTGTCCTTGCCCATTGCAGGGTGGGTGGAACCAGATTATTTAAGGTCCTTTCCAAACCAAACAATTCCATAATTCCATGATCTAAGAGGTTTGGGTGGCCTCAAAGTAATCTGAGAATTCATTCCAAATGCAGCAATTTGCATGCTTTATGTACTAAAGTCTACTAACTCCTGGCAAGAATTTTTTTCCTCTTTCCCAAGAGGAAGATGCCAAAAACCTGCCTGTTTAAAGAGCCACTCCATGTGCTCTGAGATTTTCATCATAAGCATGTGGATGGCCTGCTAGTGCCCCCATACTATAGAAAACCCTACTCCAACCTAGAATAGAATAATAGAATCATCAAGGTTGGAAGAGACCTTTAAGATCATCCAGTCCAACCATCAGAGCAGCACAAGTATAACCCCTAAACCACTAAACCACATTGCCCAACTCCAGCTTCAGACACCTCTTAAACACCTCCAGAAGTGGTGACTCCACCACATCTCTGAGCAAACTGTTCCAATGCCTGACCAACTTAGCAGTGAAAAAAAAATCTATTATGTAATCTGAATCTCCCTGCCTCAGCCTAAGGCCATTTCCTCTGCTTCTCTCACTTTTGGTATGGTAGAAAGACCAACCCCTGCCTCACCACACCCTCCTGTCAGGTGGTTTTGGAGAGCAGTGAGGTTCACCTGACCGTGCTCTTCTCAAGACCAAACAAACCCATCTGCTTTTGCCACTCCTGAAATGTTCTCTTGTCCTTTCATGAGCCTTTTTGCCCTTCTCTGGACATATTGCAACATCTCAATGTCCTTTTTAAAGTGAGGAGCCCAGAACCCTAACCCTAACCCTAACCCTAACCAGGCAAAGCTTCAGATATCAAAACAAACTTTCAATCTCGCTTAAACATCTACAGGCATTTTGCTGTGATGCTCAGGGCCTTGAGACTCTCTTGGGAATAAACTTTTGGTACAAATTTCACCATATGTGTGTTGTTTACACAGGAAACAATAGGTATGACAATAGTGCAGTTAAAAAAATTAATAGGGGTTTTTAGATTTACTTGGGCATTGCTTTGCAGGGTTCTGTATCTAGGAAAGTAACAGATAGCAGAGTAAAGTGGGTGTAAAACATTTGTAGAAGGGCTACATCTTGCACTTCAAAATCACGCTACTGCACTTGGTATTCTTTGCATTTTTAGTGTATATTAATAATAAATTAATATTTAATTTCTTCAAGATAAAAATTGGGTATTCTGAGTTGCAAGGAAAATTTGATGCATCTCCTACAGACATGAAAAATTTTGTGAGATACCGTAGCTTTTAGTGGTCCTTGGCTTTTCAATGCTTCATCTCACATGCATCAGACTGTGAAAATGCTGGGGGATTTTAAGGGTGACAGGAGATGAGGGGATTCTGGTTTTGTTTTGACCTCTTCTTTTGAGGTGGAGATTTGTTAATTCTTATTTTGCATATAATTTCTTAGGTATTTTTAAGCACAAAATAAGGAAACAAGAAAATCTAGTTCAGTGTCTAAGTTTTACCTGTTCTCACACTTTTTAAAATCTTTATTCCATACAAACCCTGTGGGTAAGTTTCTCCCTGCAGATCTCCTCAACTCTTGCCTGGCATCCATCATGCATGGAGAGTTTTACTTTCCCTCACATCTATTTGTATTTTTATTGAACTTTCCCAGAGTGTGATTCCTCTTTGAGGTTACCAGCACACCCGTAGGTCGCGCACAGAAGTCGCTGTGTGGGTATTGCAGGTTCAGTAGAATTTGAATATGCAATATGAGACCCTGGTAAGGCCCACATGGTATCAGCATGCACCACACCATAATCCAGTGGGGCATCACATGCACGAGCGCACATTTATCCATTAACCCATGTGTTTAAGGACTGTGCAGTATCTGGTCCTTAACCAGCAAAATGGAAATGCTGCTTCTCTCTATGCACCATCTCTTAGTGGCCATTCAGTCACCCATCGTTTCTTGAGGGAGCAGTTGTCAAATGGGCCATGTTTGGACCAGAGAGAAATCAAGGCAAAGGGAAGGTCCATAACAAGACCTCAGAGATGTCGGGGTTAACACCCTGTCTAACACCATTTGGTGTCTAATGGTTGCAGTGATTTTTAATAAGCCCGCCATTCTTCAGCATGTCCACAGCATGAGATAAAAAAACAGTGCAGAGACACCTCAAAGGATGCAGACACCACACAGCATTTACTGGGGTGTAGAAAAATTCCGTTCCCAAGACATTTTAGGTTTTGTACAGAAGATTTGCAACCAGATTCAGAAACATTAAGGCATTGACATTTAACTCATTCCTAGGTTACTGAGGCTGTCACAGAGTTGTGCCACACCAAGTGGATATGCTGGCTCAATCTTTACACAATCCTTTCTCACCCAAGGGCAAATGCATCCAGAGCCATGTGACTGCAGCTTTCCAAAGTTAGTGTACTACTGTAGAACATGAACAGTTTTGATGTGCACTGGAACCTGGCTCAGGATGAGGAGACTTCACAGGATGTGGCAGCAGAAGTTTGGAAAATTCTGGCTTATAAATCCTGGCATTAAGATCAACTTCTGGGCAAGATCATTTCCCATCTCAGGAAGTCTGATGCCTTTAGAGGAACATCCTAGATGGCTGCATGCTTTTGAACAAAAGTGAGCCCTTCTAAAGGGTCTCTCCATAGGGTCTTCTCCTGGACAGCATTTTGTATCTCTTCTTTCAAGCAAGGCCGTGGGGTTGTGAGGTTTGTTTGGTTTTTTTGGTTGGGTTTTTTGGTTTGGTTGTTGGGATTGGCTCTTTGTTTTAGATTGGTTGAGTTTTCTATTTTTTGGCCATTGACAGCATGTGATTTCATTAGATGTGAGTAAAATTGTGAACTTTTTTGTGTCTTCCTCCTGTGAAATCCCCTCCCACTTACTCATTTGCTTCCGAGAAAAAGAACCTGAAAGAGGCTGCTTGAGATTTTTCTTTCTGTCGAACTGAAAGTGAGAGAGAAGCTGAGAATTTCTGAGCACAGCTGTACTTTCCCAATCAATAAGAGCTGATTGAGAGCCCAAAATGCTCTGCACAGAGCTACAGCCCTGCATTTCCTGTCACTGCCCAAGGTGAAACCTTCCATTGCCTGCTGCAATGATTCATTTCCAAAACTTCAGTTAAATTATCACAACGACAGGTGACCTCTGATTTTCACCCATGTCTTTTCCCCACCTTTGGGTTCTTTTATTGTTTTTCAATTAAAATGTGACTCACTGTGGTGGAATTTTGTCAGAGTCCATCAACCCGGATCCTCTTCCTCTCCAAACCTTGCTCCTAATACATCTTTTACAAATTTTATTTTAAGCCTCAGTATTTGGTACTGTCATTTTGTTGGATGTGTCTGCAACTCCAAGAACTGAATTCAGAAGGGCTCTGTTGTGCCAGGTGCTGCACAAACATAATGAGACCTGTCCCCAGGAGCTACTTTAAAAAGTCCTTTCTGTCCTTTAATGATAGCCTTGCACTCTGTTTTCTTCTGTTTGTCTTGCTGGTTCTCTGTTGAAAGCAGAAGCCTGGCTGCAAACTTATCTTTTGCTACCATTGCAGCAAACTGAATTGTCTTACTGGAGATGGCAGTATTTCTGTTTAGTATCAGGCATCAGGACATGCTCCCATCTTTCACTCTTTAAAAATTAGTCATGATAAAATGGCCTGATAGGTACAATAGAAAAATCTTTTAAGGTTAGAGATCCAATAAACCTTCCTTCTTTTTTTGATTCAGTGCAATCCTACCTGTTTTAAGAGACTTTAATTACTAATTAACTATGCTGTTCATTTGCTTCA
This sequence comes from Melospiza georgiana, assembly GCF_028018845.1. Taxonomy (NCBI): domain Eukaryota; kingdom Metazoa; phylum Chordata; class Aves; order Passeriformes; family Passerellidae; genus Melospiza; species Melospiza georgiana. The sequence continues at coordinate 144,676,363 of NC_080430.1, read as the reverse complement.
TTATATTCATCCCTGCTTTCTTCTGGGATTTCAGCATCTGTTGGGGAGGAAACCTTGGAAGAAAGCCAACAAAACGTGGCTAGAGGTGTTAGTGATGCTCTTTTCAAGTCAGAACTGGAACCAGGGACACCATTTGATGGTTAGTTACCCCACTGTGTTACTGTCTTGGATCACATCCTGGGAATGTGACACACCATGTGCTCATCAGAACTAAGAAGTCCTAACAACAAACTGCAGCACATTAAGTAAAGTTCAACAAACTAAATGAAAATTATTTTTTTTCTTTTAAGCACTATCTTATAAATTTCCCACTCTGATTAAGAGACTACAGAGGAGCCCCCTTAAACTGAGCACCCTTGGGTAAACTCATCCTCGTAAGCAAAAGCCTCCCACTTTCTGTATGAAAAATTACCTCCACTTCAAGAGATAATAGGCAACAGCCTGGCCTACAGGCAGCCACATGCTGGTGGTGGAGTTAATTGATGCAAATGGCTCCAGGGTGTTTTGCAGAGGATCTCCAGAGGATCTTCATTCTCTTTACCATCCACATTGCAGCACAGCTTTCTTAAAGAAATAGGTTACTTTCACAAGACCTTCCCTAAGAAGGAGAGTCTAAACAAGGGTGAGAAAGTCATCACCAAACTCTAGTACTCAGAATTTGAGACATGAAGTTAGGTGTCATTATTGTTAGTCTCCTACACATTTCAGTCAAGCTCTAATAATATGTTTTCCCACATAAAAGTGCAAATGCTCCTGTGTGTCAGAGCTTATGTTTTTGCTTCAGAATTAACTCAGGTGAAGCTATTCTGTCTTCGTCCTTCATAGAGAAACCCCAAATCTGGGGGCGTATTCTTCATTTACAGCGTGATTACCAATTGATGCTCAGGATCCCTTAGCGAGGGCTGGCACTCTCAGTGCTGAAAATGCAGTCACAGCATTTGAATGCTGAGTTCCCCAGTGCTTTCCCACACCTCTCTGTCCCCAGAAAATCACTCCAATTTACATACACTTACCTGGGCGGGGGTATGCCTACACCATCATCTCACTTCCCACAGCACTCCTGTTCTGGATTCACTGATCCTCCATATTGCACAAACATTAATTCATTCTCAGCCTATTTTTGGAAAGTACCAGGTAGGTCCTTTGAAAGAAAAATCAAAGTATTTTGTCTTATCTATTCTGCTCTGGGAATATCTCCCAGCAGGAAATATGGATGAGGATGTACCAGGCTATTGTTCTTCTGCTCTGCAGAATCCTCCAACAACTCCCTACGGGCTTTGCAAACTCAAAAACTCTAGATTTGCCATGTCATACATACAAGAACAAAATGTATAATCTCAGCTTCATTCCATGAGCACACCAAGTATCAAGACTGCAGCACAGCTCAGAATTTGAACTGAGAAGGGACCCAAAATGACAGCTATGTCTTAGAGGAGGAAGGACCAGAGGAAGGACATAAGGCAAGTGTAGTAAGGAAAGGACAGAGGTGACCTGGTGTCAAGGAGGCCAGCCAGCCTAGTGGGGTTGTAACCTAGTGGATGCATTCAGCAGGGTAGATGTAGCCAGAGAACATCACTCAATGCAGTAAAAACAATTATGGGATATTACTTTGATGGGTTCAGGGATGCACACAGGTGTACGCAATCCCTTTGTGGAAATAACAAATTCAGGATATGGCCAAGGTTTGCTAAATGGAGTCTAGTTCAACCACATTTCTGTAATAAATACCTTAGTGTGTGATTGATAGTGGTTCTTTTAATGGATTCCCAAACTGGAATCTTGTCAAATAAAAATATGACATATTCCTTAGATTATGATTTTGTGGAGGGGAAATGCTGCTGGTACTGCCTCAAAATTCAGAGATCTTTGTGATACTGTTCTTCAGCTATGATTTATTTTCTGGTGCATTGTATAGACCATCAGTTTTGGGACAGCAGCAGCCAGAGAGCTTTCTAACATGGATAACTGCCCCCAGTGTTATTTTGAATGTGGATTTCCTTCTTACAATCAGAAGGGATTATATGCATTGTGGGCCCACTAACATTGCAATTGGAAACCTCCTACTGTATTGAAAACACAACCTGTAACAATTGTCAATCCACCTTTTGAGAAATGACCTGCAAGTGTGTGCCATTCCAACCAGCTTTCATGCCCAGGAGTTCCCCAGCTGGTGCTGAGAACCAGACTCAATAAGAACCATGAAATTCAAATCTGGGAAAAACATGTTTAGTTTGATGTTGGTCATGATAGAGGGCAAAACTCTGCTGCAACCTAAGGTGAAGAGGTTGCAGTAATTACTCTAGTTTAAGACTGCAGAGTAGTCTTGTGTGTATCGACAGAGGTGGGGAGGAGTGGAAAATCCTCTCCTAACCCTAACCCTCCCAGCTGAGGATTGTGTGGGCAAAAGTGGGTACCTTCAATGCAAGACACAGTGGCCACACTATTTCTGAGGACTTTCTGCAGTCTGGATTTTGTCTATGGACATACTTAAGGGTTAAGGTGAGGAATTTTCTCAGGAACTCACTGTACTTTATGTACTCACTGTCTGCTTTATCTAAACCCCTTATATCTGCATATTTGCCTTGGATGTCTCAGAAGGACAAATATTTGCATGAGATTTCTTCCGATTTTTACTTCCAGAAAAGTCATAAATAGTATAAGAATTTCAAGAATGGCCTCTTTACTTCTGCTTTGGGTTCTCTGTAGAAGAAGGAAGTAAAATCTCCTAATATGTTTGATTCAACATAATTTTTTTCCAGATCTTTTTGTGAAAGTAGCATGTTCATGTTTAACTGTGGAGAAGTTACAAAACCCACAAGAGGACAGCACAGCCATCAGAAATGTTGGGTAGAAGGGCAATAATTCAACTATCCTACCATTATGCAGAGGAAGTGTGATATTGGTGGATGACTCAGGACTTTCTTATACTCTGGAATCACTACATTGCACTGACATAGATATTTACTCTGTGGTAGCTATTGCTGGAGACAGAAGAGAAACGAAAAAATCTCTTCCTAAGTCTGCTCAGAGTCCTGTTCAATGGCAGAATGTTGATCCATGTGATCATCTTATTTAAGTAAAAGTTCTCCCAGCCCATTTCAAGGCATGTGGAGCAAAATATCACTGCAGTTGGCAGTTCTGTACCTCCAGTGTGCCTGACCCACCAGCGTGGCCCCTGACTGAGCACACACCAGAGGGGCCAGGAGCTTCGTTTAGGACAAAGAACCATTTACAGCTGCTTTCCTCAGCAGTGTATCTCTGCTTTCTGATGTCAGCGGCATTTTTTCCCCTTTCTTTCCTTTCACCAGAAAAGCAGTTACATCTGCATCAGGGACAGCATTACGGGAATGTAACGTGTTAGTGCCAGAGGTATTGTAACACGTCGTCTGCACTGCAAATAGGATGGCAGATAAGGATTCCTCACATCTGGGGTGGGCTGCATATCTCCTTCACACTGGCAGAGCAAGCAAACAGCTTTGCTAAATGACAGTTGTTGGATCCAACAAACCGTTGGCTCTGTCCCTTTTCACATGCTGTAAATATCCATACCAGAAAACCCACAACTAACCCATACTGAATCCTTGGCAGATAAAAATCAAAGGAGAGATACTGAAGTCTGATGTCTTCATCCAAAGCTGACTGAAGTCAATCTTCTAAAAGATTTGGCATTTAAAGCAATCCCTAAATAACCCTTTCATCCTGGGGATGTTAGCTGGGACAGAAATCTCCCCAAAGAAAGCTTGAGGAGCAAAAGCATGACGCTATATGAAATTGATGTTGCCTTTCTCAGATTGCATGCACAGAATCTGCAAGACAAGCTGAAACCCACATATCTATTGTCAGCCACATAAATCCAGGCTTATTATAAAATAAATAAATAAAATTAAAAGCCTCCGTAGTTAAACTGCCCCTTTCAAATTCTCACTGGCAACAGGAAAGTCATTACCAATCACGCACTGATGGGAGCACTGCAGATCATTTCTAACATGAGTTACTAGCCACTTTCAATGGCTTGTGCAATCAGTGGATTTTCTAATTGCTTTGGGGATTAATAACACAATAGGAGACCATTTCACATTGGTTGACAATTATCCAACTGTATAAAGAACAGGTGATAAATTAATAAATTATAATCAGCCAGTTATTAAAGCTTAATGGCAGATGGCTATAACAAGAATAAAGAGAGACTGAGCCTCACAAAATGGTATTTTGATAGTATTTTTCAATGCATTTTTAATGAGAGGCATATAAAATGCATAAAACTTATAAATCATTTATAGAAGAACAAACTACGGAGTTGAATGGTCCAGTTATAATGCTATCATTATATTATTAATATCACAAGATCACACAGCATCCAACAAATCTGACTGGCAGCTTATTGTGTCGGGTGCTGCACAAGCAGAGAGGGCTGCCCCAGTGCTGAGGAGCTTCATGGCCACAGCTGGTGCTGGGGGGCTGCCAATGGCACGGGCAGGTCCCAGGACTAAAGCTCACTCTCCAGCACAAGTTCTGCACTTGAGTCCTTTGTGGCTGTGGAACCCAGTCTAGGGCTCTGGAATGTTAATCCAGACGTGTGTTTATTTTTAAGGCATTTTGGTGTGCAAAGAGCACAGGAAACATCCTGCATGCAGGTGGGGAAATGAATGTGCAAGACCTTGTTTGCCTGTTTGTTTGCAGGGATATGGCATTTCACAGCACAAATGACTGTGTATGTAAGTATTTCTTGATGCTTTTTTTTTTTGGTGTCTTAGTGACAAAATACAGTCAATCAAATCAGTTTAGGACATCCCTTGTTTTCCTGTCTCCTTTTGCTTCCTCCGGGGCACTGAATAGCCTATTGTTTGTATTTTATAATCCCTGTATACTCCGATGAAATTCTCAACTTTTTTGATCAGTAGTAAAACCCTTATTGAGTACAGTTGAGATATAATTTCAAAACTTGTCATTATGTGCTGGGTTACAGATCTGCAGAATACAATTTCTTCCCTTGTACTTCTACAGCACTCAGCTGAGTAACACCTTGGGGTCCTGGTCCAAATCCTATTAAGAACAGATAATAGCCTCAGAAGCCTGGCTGGTTAGTGACTGGTTCAAATTCACCCCAGTCAATTGGAAATTAGGGTTTTCCCCATGGAAAATTTGGTGCTAGAAGGACACTGCTTATGGGACATTGATATACATCCGTGCACACAAAAAATTCAAGCTCCTCCACCTCAAAACTCACCTCAAACAAAGTCTTCCTTTATTCCTTCCTGCTGAATGTTAGCCAGTGGTTTAGTAAGATGTATTGAATATTCCAGCTCCCTAGAACCAGATGCATTGCTCACAAAAGAGTCATCATGGATAATATCCTCCGTGTATTAAACCAGGGATCAAGAACTGAATAACCTCTGGAAAACAAATTATGCTTCTTATCCTGAACATAAATTCTTTGTCACTGGGAGACTTTAAAAAAGCAGTTGTTAGCTGAGGAGTCAGCCCCAAACATGGTCTGCCAGTGCAACCAACCCTGTCTCTTGGTATGCCATAGCTGCCCTCCCTCCCCTCTCTCACTAACATCGTTGGCTGCTTGTTTTTATCTCCATTCTATACCTGAGGCTCTGTAGAAGGAGGATTTCTTTGGTTTTGGTGCTTGTACAGCCCTTAGAGTCATGAGGATTGGCTGGTGCTTGAAAAGGAGCCTTTCCCACAGAACAAATCAGAAAATAGGGACAAATACTCAGGAGATACTTGAGAGAATCTTCCCTGCATTGAGTTTGCTGGAACCAGCCTTCAGCTGAACACAGGAACACCAGTCTGGCACCTTTTCCCAGCAAAGACACTCATGCTGTTTTTTCCTCAGGCTAGCAAAAGAAAGAGTGGCTCCTCTGCACACAGACTGGCAGAGGCTTTTGGGGAGTCGCAGACAAGAGAGAGACTCTTACAAGGTCTGAAGGGGCAGGGACAGTCCAGAGGCATGGCCTGGGCCCTGGCTGTGACCAGAGCATAGTGGGGTGTGGAAAGGGGTGATGCTCAAGGTACATTTGGCCCCGAGTGATCTCTCTCCAGCAGAGCTTCTCCTCATGCCTGCTGTGTGGTGCTTCCCTCAGGCAGGAACTCATTGCACTCCTGACCTCCACTTCCACATGTCCATCCTGACCCTCCACCTCCACATGCCCTTCCTCATTCATCAAAGTGGAAATTGATGCGTGCTCAGCCTCATGCTAAATTGAAAAGGAGCCTTATCAACAGAGATATATGGGCAAGAATCTTTCAAAAAACTTAAAATTTCATGGTTATTAAAAGAAACACAAGGATTTCCCCATTTCCTTCCCTTCTAACACCTGTTTTCCATCCTCTAACAATGGTCCCTTTGCTCAGCAAGAAATAAAACCTCAACTGAGTCACGGGACTCTTTCTCAGCCCCTTCAATGAGTTCTCAGGGTCCAGCTCTTGCAAGCACAAGAAAGTACCTGGCTTTCCCAAGAACTCAAGGTGTTCCCAAGAACTGCTTATGTAGCAAATGGGTCAAGGGACTGTCCCTTAGTGAAGGTGCTCCAGCTGGGTTGGGAACCAGCTCCCATCCCTACAAGGGGATGGACAGCCCTGATGGGATGTGGGGGTGCTGGTGGATGAGAGGCAGCACCCAGCAATGGGCACTTGCAGCCCAGAAAGCCAAAGCTACCCTGGGCTGAATCCAAAACACTGTGAGCAGAAAGGTGAGGGTGGGGATTGTGCCTCTCAACCATGCTTTTGTGAGACCCTCAGGTCTTACATCCAGCTCAGGGGTCGCCAATACAGGAAGGAGTGAGGCCACCAAGATGGTTCGAGGGATGAAGCACCTTTCCTTTTGGGAAAGGCTAAGACAATTTGGATTGGGCAGCCATGGGGTGACCAAATTGTACCAGTACCTGAAGGGAGCCTACAAGAAAGAGAAAGAGGTACATTTCACAGGGGTGTGTAGTGGCAGAACAAAGGGGAATGGCTTTAAACTTTGAGAGGGTAGGTTTAGATTAGATATTAGGAAATACTAGGAACAAATTCTTTCCTGTGAGGGTGGTGATGCACTGGAACATATTGTCCAGAGAAGTTGTGGATGCTCCATCCCTGGGAGTGCTCATAGCCAGGCTGAATGGGGCTTTGAGCATCCTGGTCTGGTGGATGTCCCTGTCCATGGCAGGGGGGCTGAACTAGGTGATGTTTAAGGTCCTTTCCAAATAAGCCATTCTGTGATTCTATGAAAAGAAAAGCATTTGATCTTCTGCAAGCTCTGAGGAGCACAATGGGATCAAAACCATGCAGTTTCCCTGGCTCTGAAGGAGATTCCAGGTGGTGGAGAGCTTATGAGGATAGCAGCCTTACTCCCAGCATGCAGATATGCATCAGGGCTCTGAAGGCTTACAAGTGGACAGCACTGCACTCAGCTGGTCCTGTAGCCCGTGGGATGGCCAGGCAACCAGGTGAGTGGCCAAACTGGCCCCGTGCTACCCTCAGGTGTGAAGAGCTCAAATGCTTCTCTGCTGCCACATCCCCACTGACCTCAGCCCCACACCCCAATAATCCACCCTCTCTCCAATAATCCACCCTCTCTCCACTGAGCTGTCCCTCAGCTGTGAGCCCTGCTCTGCAGCACTGAGCAGGCTCATGCAAAGCTCTACTTTTCCTCAGTCATAATGTGCATTTATGAGTAATTTCTCTCTCCCAAGTATAATTTTAAGCATTTTTAGGTTCTGTTTCTGCAAAGATGTGGGAAAACTGCATCTCCTGCCATTCCCACATTAAAGCTGTCAACCTACAAGGAAACCTCCATCCACTCCACCTTTTCCCTCTCCTGATTCTAGGCCCTTTGACTTATTATCATGATGCTACATTTATCTGACCTTTATTGAATATGCCATCTGCCATGCTAGAAACTTTAAAGAACATTTAACTCTTGCTGTAACTAATTGCAATTTTCCTCGCTGTTCTCCAAATTTAGCACAAGATCATTTGGAAACACTGCACCTTTCATTTTGGCTAAATCACAAAAGACAATTAGATCAAAAATAATAATAATAATAACAATGATTTTACTTTTTTAAGGAGAAAAATATTAAAAGACATAATGCACTCAGGATTTCAAGAACTAACTCCCTGCAGGTTTAAATACCAGGTAACTCTGTGTTATATTTTTACTTGTAAATGCAAGTATTGACCCCAGGCCTTCCTAAATGTGTTTTATTCTTTCCTAGACCACCGAGATACACAATGGTCACAGTGAGTTGCCTTTTTTTGGTCTCCCTGAGCAGCAATATCCTCAAAGAATTCCAGCCAGTTAATGAGGCATGCCCTTCCCTTCCTGAAACCATATTAGATATCCTTAATTAGGCCATGCTTTTCTAACTGTTCCTCCCTTAGTATCTCAAAAGAGGAGCTGAAGACTTTCAACTGCACAGATCTGCAGCTTCCTGGTGCATCCCCAGGCCCTTTATAAAAATAGAAAAAGAGATCACATTTCCTCCCCCTCAACCCTAAGATACCTCTCCCCTGAAGGAAGCAAACTTGTAAAAATAGTAACTACAGCTTCTCCAGTTTCCTAACCAGAGCAATACCAGCCTAAATAGATGTGTATTTTTCTTTCCTCAGCAAGGATGAGCCTTGGATAGGTTGGAAGTGTGTTTCAGATGAGCTTGAGAAAGCAAGGGAGGACATTCCTCTGCTCATCCAGAGCTCATCTTTCTATTGTTTATTCTGTTCACCTGAAACCTTACAAGATAATTTTATGTTTTTTTAAGATAGAAGTTTCTTCGGTTTTTCTTGGTTAGGATTCTCAGTGGTAACCAGAACTGAAACATACCTTTTCGGATCATGCAAAATTTGGCCTTGAACTGGAAATACCAGAAGCTTCTGGAATTTCTCGTTTTCATTTTTTTAAAGATTGACCCAGCACAGATGCTTGAAAGCCTCATGATTTGTACTAGCTGAGTTTAGAACTGAGGTTTGCAAACCATGGCCTAGGTGATAAATTCTACCAAAACAAAGTGATCATAGTTTAGTCTTCCAATCCTGCCCTGGAATAAGCCCAAATCTGGCCCTTCTCTGCCTGCAGTGGCAGTACTGCCCATGCCTTCCCCATCACTCTTGGAAAAAAATCTGATTTTCAAGCAGAACAATTTCCTCTATAAAGATCACTGTCTTGCCTCACCTCATCACTACACATTTTAGGGTAGCAGCATTTTATTTTATAGTTCTCTCCTCTTTATTTTCTTGATACAGGTATATTTTTTTTTTCTCTTGGTGGGACTAAAGATGAACATAACATTAATTCTATACAGGCCGGCTCAAAAAGGAGAAAAAAAACCTGAAGTCCAACATCAAGCAAGTGTGAAAGGTGTGTGCAGGACCCAAATGGAGCCCAAGTCTTTCACAGTGGTCAGACATGGACTGAGCTCAATCTCCCCCCAAAGTGTGGAAACTGTTACATCTGACTGCAAAACTTTACAGGCTCCACAGCAGCTGCAGAATTGAACATCTGGCACACAGAGATGGCCACACAGATCTGTGGGACTGGGGATTAGGGGGTGTGAAAGTCTGTGCTAGTGGCCTGAACAAGATGCTGCAGTTCAACACTGAGAATGTGGCACTCAGAGGAGAGGTGGAAGCAAGACAGCTGCTTCAGGGGCAGGGCAGGGTTTCTGCCAAAATCAGCTTCCTGTTTACTGATGACTGTCATCATTTTATTCAAATTACACCAGTAGGACTGAAAGAGTCATTTCAGTGCACAATACCTGCAACATAAAAATTATTGCCCCAGAGAACTCCAGATTTTGCCAATGGGGGACAAAATTGAGCTGGAGATAATCTTGGATGTGTCTCAGCTCAGCAAATATTTGGCTTCAGGGACAGAAGCTACTTCCAGTATTATGAAAATTATAAGAATTTGTTTACTCTTCAAAAAGCCTTGCAAATAACCTTGATCTCATGTAACACTGGTGATTGTTCTGATTCAAGTGACAGGTGAAGTGGGAAATACCCAGAGACTGCAGCCTTTCCACATTTTTACAGATCTCTGAAATTCGAGTAGTTCTCTATAGTCCCATAGAATAAGAAAATATAATTAATAATTATTTTCATAATGATGGTCCAGTATCAAAGACATAATTTGTGACCTTTGAGAAATAATCAGTGTGTCTGAAGCCACTGAATATAGACCAGAATTAAAGGCAGACCAAAAGGTGTGACTATTTCCGTGGGAGACATTCACTGTGCAACAATTCACATTTGCACCTATTTCTTACAATTACTGCCATCAAAACTATCTTTTGATTATGTTTGCACATAAAGAATAATGCCTGCCCCGTTGTCATTTCTTCAGATCAGTGTGAGAGAAATTTTAAAACTTTCTGCAAATAAAACACATCTCTTATCTCTGGCTTGCTTCTTTGTTTCTTCTTTTGCTGAGGACTATCTCCATGGCTAGTAACAAGTCATGCTTTCCTTTAGGAAAACACAGACGAGACATCATAATTTAACAACACAGCACAGTCAAAGCATTCCAGTTTTACCTCAAGGTAAATTCCTAAAGGTCAATGTCAAATGTGAGTACAAACCTGACCCTGAGTAAGGTGAAGAGCCTTTTATGTGCACACATGCTGCATGTCTGAGTGGTGCAGTGTGTCCATCTCTGTGAGACTGCCTGCCCTCCTGCTTGCCATTCCACCCAGTGGACTGCAGCCCTTTGCAGAGGAATTTCCCTGAGTTTCATGTCAGAGAAAGCCTCCTGCCAATATCTGGAGTATGCATGCACAGCTGGGGCTGATCCTTGGTCTCTGCAGCTGTACCCCCACATCCCTTGCTGCCTTTTCAGGATGGTTGGGTGCAGATAATCTCCTCTTCACTGCTTGGGTTTGGCTGTGGCCTGAGGAGAGCTTTTCCACTCACATTTCATGTGTTACATTTTAACTTTTGTCATTGTTCATTCTCCTTTTACTGCCACGGAGGGACGTTTCTTTCACTTCAGCATTTGCTCACATCAGAAGCAGATAATGCCGTGGGAGGCAATGGGAGGCAGAGCTGTCCCCAGAGGCCACCCCTCTTTGCAGGGAGGGGGCATTATTGTCTCACCTTCCTCCTTGAACTCAGCATCCCTGCTGTGCCAAGCAGTGCTGGGTGTCAGCTCCACCTGCGCTCCCGCTCCCTCTCTGCCATCAGTGCTCCTGCTCCTGCTTCCCTTCTCCCGGGGGAGCAGCAGAGGCCAAAGGGACCTCCAACACCAAATCCAAAGCAGGATTAGTTTGGTGAAGCACTGGTGGGCCAGCTGGCCACCCTGTGTTTGCCACAGACATGAAGCCTCAGAGCCATTCACACATCAGATCTAAACAGCCCTCCTGTCCTTGGTACCTGTGGATCTATCATCACAAGACTTCACAATATTAAGGAAAGGCTATTCCCCCTTTTTCACAAATAAAAACTGAGAATCATAGTTCAAACACCTTAGAAATGGTGGGTTTACTATATCATACCTATTTTAGTACACCATTGTTAAGTGGGAAATCCCAAAGACTCATAGAGAATCAACACCTCTGATTACAGCCCAGGCCCGATTTTCTGAATTATGAATTAATTGTTAGAAGGGCACAAATAGGAGTCAGGTCTCCACACCACTTCCTTCCCATCCCACTCTTCCTCCTCACCTCAACTGTTAAAATTTTTGCAAGAGCAGGAGCAGTAAAACTGAACCATCTGAGAGGAGTCACTGTGGCACATAGCAGGCACTCTGTGCTGGAGCCCTGAAAATCCCATAACCCCTTCATTAAGTGGGAGTGAAGCTATTCCAGTGATAAGCATTTATGAAAAGCCCACCCTCAAAATCAAGTTGGAAAAAGCATTATGCTTCCCTTCCTGCTCTGCTCTGGAAATACAAATGCCTCCTTTGATATGTCACAGGCATTTCCTTGGAAAAATTTAAGTGGGAGTGAGGAATTCCCAGAAATATTTAACTTCAGACCAAAAATGTATCAGAATAAATAGCTTTCTAAAGGCAATTTACATCATGAAACACACTTGAATTTCTAGATCACAGAGCTGTATGAATATTGGATCAAATGTGACTCTATTCCCTAAGTTTACTCTTAAAAAGAGTTTGTTTAATAACAAAAAAAAGAGAGGCATCCCTTACATACAGTATTATTAATATTATAATTACAAGCTGATGCAGAATATTAAAAGCAAGATGCATCCTTCTAAGAAATTACTCAACAGAAGTGATTCTATGGGAATTGAATTACCAAGCATTGGAATTGAGGTTGGGGCTGAGGTGAAGGTTGCTCGTTCTCATTTTTGTTAAGCCTTTTATGTTATAGTGAAGACATCAGTTTGAGATGTCTGAGCATGGAAAGACATCACAGGAGTTTAAACTGTCACATCCAGCCCCAGTACAGCCCCACTGTACAGATGTGAGGGTGTCAGATGCCTGTGCAATTGTCTGGCTACAGACAGGAGTCCTCACAGTTTGTGTCACATCAGGGCTTACTGTGTCACTGCTGCTGCACCATTGACCCCTATACCTGTAGGAGAGAAACTTCTGGGGAAGAAGCCACAAGAAATAAAACAAGCACACCAAAGCAGCCAGCTTGCCCCACAAAAAGCAAAGCTTGTGCCTGAAAAGACAGCAGCTGAAGCTTAAAGTGTGTCTGAGGATTGCTCCTCTTCACAGCAGAGCCTTTTCTCTCTTGCTCAGCTCCCATTTGGGTCACATTTGCTTTTGTAGCCTGAGCCCTCACTGGTTTTTAAACTGTGGTTGTTGAGACTGAAACAAGAGTCACTGAAGCAAATGGCAACTCCCTCCCCTATGATTTTACAGCATTGTGTTTTATAGAAATTCCTTATCTAAAGAGACAATCCAAAGTAATTTTTCTGTAGTTGGAATCACAAAGGTGCAAAATTAGAATGCTAAGATCATACCCTGTGGCTTTATATTTTCTTATAAAATTGACAATGTAAAAAATGGGCCAAATATCTCTTTCTATGGAGAAGGTTGAAATTCCTGGGAATCCTCATGAAGAAATAACACAAGCAGACAATTCTTTAGATTAGTTTAAAATAGACCTTCTGAAATTTTCCTGTTTTTCTTTTAGCTTAATAACTTTCCATACAGATGATATCCAGCTACCATATAGCTAATCTAATGATGTTATTTTAATTAGAAAAGCAAAACAACAACAGTTACCCTCTGTCTACCGTGGTATGGAATCCAAAGAGCAAAAGAAACAAGCCATTGAAGTAACCCTTTTTCCTGTTTTGTGTTTGAAACATCCTCAGTTACACTCACAATGACCAAAGGAATTGCTTCACATTTACACTTTTTCTCTCTGTAAACCATAAACTGCCTTTTAATTGGTTCAAAAGGTGGGTAGGGATTAGCAGAATCAAAGTCACATAGAAGGGGGAGATGTTTTTAAAGACTTCCAGTCTGAAATACAGAGAAAGGGGTAATGCAAACACAATAAAACTCTTGATGCAAAGGAAGCAAATGCTCACATTGTGACTTGCAAGAGAATGAGTCAAGAAATTAAGACAATCAAGCTATGTCATGTTTTAGCTCACAGTCACTGTAAAGTCTGGGGTTATAAACTCCTTCCTTTCAGACAAGCAAACAGTGAGAGCTCTGTTCTGTTTTCAAGGGATGGATGCTATCACTTAGACAAGATCCTAACTCCCAGTGGGTGATAAAAGCTTATCACCCCCGTGAACAACGCAGCCCAGTAACTGGTGGGTGCCTCTATCTTGCAGCCCCAGCTGCTGACTTCCTCTGCCTTGAAGTAAGGGAAACATAAATAAAATAATCACCATATGGATATTGCATTATATAAATGGCAGTGGTTGTAAGAAATGCAGTTTCATACAGGACTGGCAAAGAACTTAATTCATCACCAGCATTTTGAGGTTGATTGAACAGAGAAAAATGTTTCTCGGGCCCGTTCCTCTAGCAGCAAGGGACAACTGAGCATTATCTTCAGGACACAGCCTTCCTGGCTAGCTGACATGGGGACCATGTTGGAAATGAATAGTTGGTGGCTGAGAACAGATGGCTCAAACAAACTGACTGAAATGAGCAAGACTTTGTACCAGCAGAAGAATGTGCTGCCCCTTTTTTCTAGCTGCATTACATGTAACATCACCTTCCAGCTTGCTCATGCAGCAAAGGGTTGCTGGGGACAAAGAACTCCAGGAAGCATCATCCTGGGCCTGATTCTCTTGCCTAGTTAAAATCAGCTGAAAAATGAAACACAACGATGCAGAGTGACTCCTGCATTGCAGTGGGAGCAACTTTTATGTTTCGTTTCAGCATGAGAAAAGGCCTTTCCAAGCCTTCCTCCATCTCACTGGGGCTGTGCTGTGCTGGGGCTGATTTGCTGCTCCTGTCCATTTCTAGCTAAAGTCTGTTATTCTGTTAAACCAATGCAAATCAGGAGCAGCCCCAGATGGAGCTAATGAGATATCCTCTGACTAGTAGGGGTGTATCTGCCAGCAGATTTCAGCCCTCTGTGGTCAGTTTATTGCTGTAAGCATGGACTTGCTCAGCTCTGGATGGAGAGCCAGGACCAGGCTGATTTACAAGTTAGTCACCAAAGTACACCATGAGCAAATCCCCTGAAGGACAGCCAAGGACATAAGTTAAGACCTCAGACAATTTTAATGGTTTCACATTGGCCTTGAATCATTGCTGGCCACCTAGAAATAGTTTGGATTTAGGAATCAAACTGATTCTGATTGAAGCTGAATATCAGTGCCAAATTCCCAGACTGAGAGGAGTAGCCCCGTGCTCTCCTCTCGTTTCCTTTTTTTGAAATATCTGTGTCACACATGAGTTTACTTTTCTGCAGGCACTCCAGGCTGGATTCATGCTCTGCAGAATCAGCCCAGGAGTCTGGTCCATGGAACATATTCAGAGGGTTCTTAGCACATCCTCAGAGGTAAATGGCTGATCCATTTTAAAATCTAGTCCATGACCTAAAACCAAAGAATCATAGAGCCCTGTGCCTGTTATCAGACCCAGCCCTTCATCTCTGTGCCAGGCTCTCAGTCCAGGTGTGATTTTCAGCCTTAAACAGCTTGAGAGACTTCATTTAAATAAGCCATCAGTCTGAGTTCTCTTTAATCTCTGAGACTGGGGATTTTTTTTCTTGTATGTTCTATGGTTGTAAGAATGAAAAATGAGTGGTCAGACTGGTAGTTTGCAGTTATATTGGCTGTTTCCTTTTCCAAAGATAATGATTTTTTTTTTTTACTCAATGAGTTGGTTTTCTTAATGACTTGCAGTAAGGTGGTTTTTTTCTGCTTTTTTTGTTTGGTTTTTTTTTTTAACTTTCATTGTTAATAATAACTCTGGAGTAATCTTAAAGCAGAGCACAGTTTTACAGAAGTGTGAATTCTCTGCTGTGAACCCCATGCAAACAGACCACAAGCCCTAGGAGAGACACACAAGCCTTAAAACCAACAGAGTAAAATGAGTAAACCTGCTTACACAAACCTCCACATAGTCTAAGAGACAACAATTGTTCATTATCCTTTTATTATATTTAAGCAGAGGAATCTTCAACAAAACAATAGGCTCATAAAAGTTCCCACCAGTTCAGAGCCTCTCAGAAAGCTGGCGCTGCCATTCGGTGCAGGGAAACTCTTTTCTGATAATGTTACGAATACACAGAAATAGTGGCAACCATTCAGGGATTTTAGAAATAAATAGATTTCTGGGGTCCTTCTCATGAGTTACAAGCCAGTGTTACTGAAAATACTTTTTCATTTATGTAGTTTTGCCCATTATGAGCCATTTACGAACATTCACTTTTCTCTCTCCTCCAGCAAAGTCAGATACTGACAAACTTGAAATCACTGGAAAAAGCAGGGCCTCAGCTATCAGCACAATCCTAATGCCTTTTGTTCTTTGTAGTGCATATGTTGTCCTGAAGACTGGGGATACAAGCAAAAAAACGTCCTGTAATCCTCAGGATACTCCTAACCCTGGTAACACAGTGATTCCTTTAACAAATCCACAGAAGACAAGTGGCCTTCAACCACCCAGGTACTTACAGGCTGCCTCAACCCAGGGCATAGACACAAGCCTCTGAGATTAGTTTATTGAATTGCACCTGTCCAAGGGTACTTGAGAAGAAACTTCTATAAATGAAAATGTGAACCCAAAAAAACATTTCACACCTGAAAGTATTTTCTGATTGTTGGGACTGATTGTTCCAGTGTTCGCAGTTCATATTTTCGACATCCCCTTCTTGTCAATAGAAGACAGAAACAAGTTTTGAAGATGAGATTGAATCTTTCTGCTCAACAAAGCTGGACTGAGCCTGAATGCCTGCAGCTGGCTACACTTATGGAGTGTGTAAAAGTATGAAAACAGATCACTTTTTTCAATGTTATTACATCCTTCTCTGTCCCATGGATCATCTCTAGCTTTAACTCTGTCAGACCAAGATTTTCTTTGCCTCCAGTCCTTACACAGGTCATTATCTTGGAACGTCACCCTGCCCTTTGGATTAAAATTTGCAAGATGCATTTAGCTTGCATAATTTTCTGCAGTACCCATAGGCCCTTTGAAGTGATGCCTATCCAGGGATTTAACAATTTAGCATTTGTTGATACACCCACAAGAAGAGCTGCCTCCTTCCTACACAGGCGACTTTTTTCTCTTGCCAACGCTTGCACTTTCTCTTCCATAGGCAGAAACATGGTTCCTGGATTACTCACGAGGTATGTCTCAGCTGCAGTCATTACCTGTCACAGAGACACACAGCACAGCACAGAAGTAATTTCAGGGTTCAGACTGGCTGGAGCAGAATAAATACCCATGCTACAATATCTACGTCACTTGAGTGTGTGAACCAGCCTTGCTCAAGCTAACTCAGAGGTGCCAACAGGGTAGAGCAGAGAAAGAGGGAGTTTCCTAAAACACACATTCTAAATTCTGACTTACTAGAAAGATCCACAGGGTTTGGATGCTCTTGGGTTAGGCACAATAGGGCAAACATATTTTTAGTCCCAATCTTTACGGCAAATGGAAGAACACCATGGTCACAATACAGACTAGAGTTCACCATCATGGGTGCAGGAAGGACCCATAATTCCCAACGCTGATGTTTAGCACTGTTTCAATTTTTGAACCCTATAGCAGTTGCAGTGTTTCCCTTTCAACATCAGGAAGAACTTCCAGAAAACTTCATACGTTGTCTGTCCTCAGTTATTGCCACAGGCTGCTGAGCATACAAAACCTTGCAATTACTCTTTCATTCATTGTCAGAAGGATGAATTAAAACAACCATTGAATTTCTTCCCATATACGTCTCAAAGCTGATTGAATATTTTTTATTCTTTTTATATTTAGGACAATGCATGAAACCTTGAGTGGCAAGCAGCAGACAATTAGGGAACAATTATTCATTCTTTCCCCTAAAACAAGAACTAGAAAACAAGCAATGAGTTATCAGTAGAGGATTTAATCCAAAAGGAAGTACCTTTCATGTGATGTATACCTAAACAAATGGAACCCATTGCTACAGGATATTGTAGATGCCAGAAGTTTGGATGTATTTAAAAAGCCATTTAAAAAGTGCATTGAATGAAAATCCATTAGCAACTATGAAAAATAAATATACACCTCCTTTACCACATGTTGCTGGAAGGAGATGCCGGGGGAAATGAAACTGGAGGCTTGATTCATTTTTGTAACTCGTCTTTAAACACTTACAGCAAATTGGTGTCAGAGATGGAAATCCTGGAATACCTGGATCTTGGCTGTGGAGCTGCTCTTGCATTTCTGTATTTAAAAGTCATAACATTTCCTCAACTGCTGTCAATACCCATTTCTTCTTGAGGCAATTCTTCTGCCACCTGTCATTAAATAAAGGAATGACCCATTTACCAGGGAATAGTTTCCATTTGTTTGTTCTGTGATATAACCTCAGTTGCTAGCAGTCCCCTCTTTGCCAGAAGTGGCTGCCATTTTTATTTAGATATTATTAGAACATTTACAGAGCTGTTGGGCATGCTTTCCCTCTACTATTTCTCATTTTTATATTTTCAGCTACCATAAATTGAAAGATTGAAGGAAAATGTGTTGTCATGCCTTGTGTGGCTTATCTGAGGAATAGTTAGTTATACACAGTATTTCTAGAGTCACTGGGCTTCATCCTTCCACTGAATCATAGAATGGTTTGGATTGGAAGGGACCACTAAAGGTCATCAAGTCCAACCCCACTGCAATGAGCAGGGACATCTTCAACCCAATCAGGTTGCTTAGAGCCCCATCCAACCCGGCTTGGAATGTTTTCCAGGGATGGGGCACCTACCACCTCTCTGGAGAACCAGTTCCAGTTTTTATATACCTTTACCAATGTCCTTGAGCTGTTAAAATGCTATTTTCCACTGCTTGCAGAATACTGGGGTGCTCATTCTTGCAGTTTCTCCTAATTGGTCTCGTGTGAGCACCTCATGAAATCACTCTGTAAGAGACCAACAGACAATTACTCCCTGGCAGCCTTGTGTGTTTTAGCATTTCTTGTTGCTTTGGACCATTGCCCAAAAGTAAAAGCTGTTCATGACATGAAACATCTACACTTGAAATCTCTCCTCATAGGTGGGAGCTTTTTCCCTTTATCTTCTGAATCCATTTCAGCAGTACCTGGAAGAGATGGAAAGGTGCGCTGGGAAACAGAAATATCTGATAATTGTGGCCACAAACTCCCACTGCCCAGACCCTGGTGAAAATAAAGTTCACATTCTTTTAGTATGTCCTCAGAAACATTGGTATTTATTTAAGGAGCCCTCCTGGAAAAATCCTGGAAAAAGTTAAAGATCAGACCAAGTGGGGATTAACTACATAGATACGGAAGACAGCTGCTAATTGGCTGTCAGTGAAAATAATTTTGTTCTTAAGGGAGAAAATATTAAGCACAAAAGTTCCACACAGCATTTTAGATTGAGGGCCTCAGCCTGCAGCCACATCCATTTTCCAGGCAGTGTAATCTTCCTGAGGGATATTCTCTGGAGAGCTGGGTACGAGTCAGCAGTGCCCAAAGTCACTGGGCAGCCCACAAATGCTGATTTAACTCTGGAGCTGGCTGTTCTGCACAGGTGCAAATTTTGCCCTCGGCAAATATAAGCAATGTAAGTGACACAAAAGCAATGACTTCTGTGACCTCTCTTAGATGATTTGCATCTGAAAAAAGACAGTTTTGGAAATATAACAGTTTTGTCTCAATGTCTCCAAAATAAAATTATTTGACTCTTTGATTCAAATTGACTTTTAATTCTGAAACTTCCCTCAGTGCTCAGCTATTAAAGTTTTATCTTTTTTTTTTTTTAAAGGCTAGACTCCAGAAGGTTTTTTTTCTTTTGATTTTGACCCAGGTCTGACTTAAGAGCACATTGCCAGAAGGGAATCCATCAAACTGAGTTATTAACAGTTGTGTCAAAGTGAAACAAGGGGGAGCTTATCGCAAAAGGTGTTGCCCACAAAATTTCCAGAGCTTTGCTCAAGACATGGGGGTCTTTTTTGCTGTTTGGAGCTATTCTTTAAATGTGTGGACAGCAACACTGACATATAAAGAATTAGCAGTTCAGACTACAAAGAGATCTGTGTGCCTACAGAATTTTGTTCCAGGGACCTCACTGTAGTAGTGGGCTTTTGATATCCATGGAAATGTGGATTCTCAGGAATTGTAAGTAACCCTGTGGGCAAATTTATCTTATAACACTTGGGAAAAATAAAAGGCATCCAGCATGAGGTCATCAGTTCCTACTGGGGGGAACAATTGACAAAATGCGGTTTAAAGTGGCAGAATTCTCTTGAAATCTCTCTACATCTGGAGCTTACTTCTTGTGTTACAGGAGTCCCAAATGTTCAAACTAGCAAACCATTAGTGACTGAAGGAGCAGCAAAACATCTGTATAATGCATGAAATGTCTGCAAGTGTCTGACTCTCTGGGAATCAGCTGAAGCTTTCAATTGAAGTTCTAATGGTGGTAATTGAAGTTTGCAGCACTGGCACATCCTAGCTCAGTAATTAGATGGATTACAATCTTTCTTGTTTGGCAGCATTCTTTAAACAAGCTTCAGCTTTTCATATAGTCAACACTCTAGCAGAGATAAATGTCACATCAGTTCAGAGTGAAAAGTAATTTAAGGAAAGACTCAAATTTATCTTCACTGAGTACCAAACAGGAGATATTTCAAAGACAGGACAATGGCCCTTTCTATCTTAAAAGAATGGGCCATTTCTCCCATATAAAGGCTATCTTGTGAAGGGAAATCTATGGGTGTGCCTTCCCTGAAATCACTGAAGCTAAACCTGCTTATAATATTTCAGTACTCAGTGTATGTATTAATGAATTGATGAAATTCTGGCAAATAGAATTCTGTAGGGGAGAGAAAAAGGGAGAATTCCAGGGGAGAAAAATATATTGCCTATCAGTTAGCAACATAGAATTTGTCGCAGTGATTGGTAAGCAAATGGCCAGTGGGGAAAAAAAATTTTAAAATGAAAGCATGAGAAAAAGCTCTATGCTGGGATTATTTGAAGTGAAATTAAATAAAAGGAGTTGAGATCAAGAAACAGCCTCCATCCATAGTGGAATGGGTGACATGCTTTTCAGTCACTTACAACCAAACATTGCTTCTGTAAATCATTTTCACTGTTAGCTTTAAAATGGCAGCATCTAGCTGGTGCTTGTTTTAAAACTCCTGACAAATGTGCTACATTTACCTATCTTATTTTACTGGCAGCCTTTGCAATTTCAGAAGCAATATTTTGAAACAGGCTGTGTTTCCTAGAGCTCACATTTATATTTTCTCCTACCTGGATATTTTAGTTGAGTGAAATGAAAATTTCTAAATATCAGTGAATTGGTTCACCTAAAGTACTGAACAGAATGAGGATTTCACATCCTCACCTCTGTGTCCTGGGAAATGGATTCCATGGTTGTGTCACCACTGTGATGGAGCAGACCTCCAAAGCAGAGCAGATAGAGATGACCTTGTGGTCACTATTGCCTCACTTTCCTCTACAGCATCACACATCCCTTCGTCTCCTTCATCTCTCCTTAGCACTATCCTACCATAGACAGAATCCAAATATTTCATGTCTGGGGCAAATCAGGCTGCCATCATTCCAAAAGAACGAAAGGGGATTGAGAAAGGAACTCTACATCCTCTCCTGGTGTTATTCATGGCCTTCCAGTCATGTGCACTACATTTGGAGGAAATTTAGTATCTTGCCACCATCATTATTCCCTTGTTACAGATTTTGCATCATGTTTTATTCTCCCATGACTGAACAGAGTTTTGCAGTAAAACTTCTCCCCACACTTTTGTTTTAGTACCTTGAAACAAAAAGAGTCTGTGACCTCTCTGTGTGAGCTGGTGTGTCCCATTTTGGTAAAATTTATGAAGGATATAGGTATGGAAATCTGAATTACAAAGGCATTGATCTAGTACCCATTGCCATCAGTGAAGGATCCTGGTAGCAGTAACAGCCAGGATCCCATTCACTCTTCAGCAAAGGTTCCCAAGAAAAAACATCACACAGGACATGCTTCATTTTCTCTATAATTTTCAAGGTGCACAGGTATTTAAGTGGTCAGAATAAATAAGCAGAATGACTGACATAGACAGATGACAATAGAGACTTTTTCTGACTGCAGCAAATCAGTCAGTCCAGGTTGCTTTGTGAAGGTGACAACAACTTACTCAGCAATCTACTTTCTTGAATAGTCATAGTGCCCTCATTTCATTTCAAAAAGGTAAAAATGGAAGGGTTGTTGGGGTTTTTTTGTTTTTGTTTTTCAAAGATCTGAGCTCAGTTATAGGCTGCCTTCTGCTTACTCAACAGAATGAAATAGTCATGTCCCTGCAACCTCAACATTACAGGCAGTTCAAGCAAGGTCCCTGTGGACTTGCTGGTTTGCACAATGTCCACTGCAAAATCTGCTTGTGTTTCAAGAATGAATGAGTGTAAGCTGATTTTGATGAAAGACTGAGAAACCTCTAAACATCAGGGCAGTAGTTTACTAGAAAAATCTTCATGTGAGAACATTTGGGCATAAAACATATTAACCACTTTTAAGTCTGAGTTTAATCAGTTCATAAAAGGGATTATATAATGTGATTGCCTACACACAAGAGACCCCTTTCAGGCCTGCACTCTTTAACTGCACAATACATCTTAAGGCTAAGAGATCAATCGATGTAAGGACCCTTCAGAGATTTGACCATGTACAAGAGGCATAGAATAAGTGGAAGTGTACATGCCTTCCTGTCCTACAACACATTCAGTAATGCAGCACACAGGAGGATTATGAGAAATTGGTAGTGTAATGATAAGGCAGGGACCTCCTGGGTGAAAGAAAGGCCTGGGTAATGATGCTGGCAGGAGTGATTCAAATGTCACAATCCTTACACATTGTGGAGGCCTCCAATCCAACATGGTGCAAAAGAAGAGCTTCAGTGGAGGTACAACAGGAAGCACTGAACCATAACAAGCTGCTTTTTGAGAAGCAAGCTCTGGGAGTGATGGACAAAGCCTCCCATGATGGCCCTGTGGGACCACCCCACATTCAGCAAGGGGCACGTAAAGCCTCTGATTGTCACAGGGTGGTTTCCACACACCTCTGCTGCTTATGAACCAGTGCTGACAGGGACCTCAAGATCTAATTTAAAGCAATGGGACTTATCAACTGGCTCACATAAATTGGAAGTATAGCAACACTGTTTTGAGATCAGCACTGGCTCTGAGAGCAGCATAGGCACATGCATGTGGCACCGTGCCTGCAATAGTAAATGATGGCTTGGGTAGGTCAGGTCTGGATCTCTCAACACCTACTGCACGGCTTATAGGCAAAATCCACCCATGGATCATGGTGAATTGACTGTGCAGCTAAATAACTTCCTCTCCCATATGCACTGCATCAAACCAGTGGCCACACACAAATACAGAAAGTGAAATCTCCATGGAAAGCCAAGATAGAATTGCAGGGGCTGCAGGAATTACTACTATCCAATGTAGAGGAATTGCCAACAGCTGTCATTCACATATCCATAGTCATCTGTTGCTGATCTTTACAAAGCCCTTATCAACAGCTCAACTGTATTGTTCACAAGCACATTTTCCTTCCTTCTCCAGGATGGATCTGTGAGCAATATAATTTGAAAAAGACCATTTCAAAATTCCTTCACAAAACCTAGCATCTCATCACTCAGGAACATGGCTAGGGATTCTTCAAGGTGACAGTGAATACCTGCAGCATACACAAGGTACCAGGTATAAAGACCTGGAACAACTGCATCAAGTGTGGAGCATAAACTGGATGTTGAATTGTTACCATCGCCACTAGATTTGGGGGATTTGGCACAGATGAGATACAGAGGTTGATAATCCTGTTTTGCTGAAGTTTTCTATGGAAATACATTAATAAAGCATGTTCTCCAAAACACCCAGCTTCCAATGACTCAGGTGGCATAAAGACTGCACAGACTGTGTGCACCTTGGAGATCAGACCCGCAGCCTTTGGGAGGTCTGCAAATGGCACAGAATTGATATGGCATGATTGCAGTCAAAGAGAGGATGCTTGCTGTGGAACCATGGCCAACTGGCTCTACTTTTCTTAAGAAGGGTGGCCAGAGGTCAGACTGCTGCTGTCACCCCAGTGCAGCTTCATACTTCCTTTATATTAAAGAGAAGTGTGCCCTAGCAGTTCCTTTTTCCCTTCAGACCTTGCTTCATACCATTTCATAAGTAGCCTGCAAGTTGCATATACATACACATAGGAGTTGGACTTCCATGATCCTTGTAGGTCCCTTCCAGCTCAGGATATTTTATGAACCTTAATATGTGCAATTTTGGATGGGGCTGTAGCATTTCTTCATGAATAAGATAATATCCATAGGCCTCATTCATGCACAGATTTGGGTGTGATCAAGGTAGGACAGAATGATAGTCTTAGCTTAAGCTCAAATAAATTCAAGAAAAGAAAAAAAAAATGTATTTTCAACCAGACACAATTTTATTCATTGCTGTTTGTGGAATTCAAGTGAAGAAGGTCATACACACAGGAAGAAACTAATCATGGTGGGCAGAATTCATTTTACCTGAGATTAGCCATCTAAAAGGCCACCATCCAACAAACCTAAGGCAGTTTCTAGGCTCTGTCCTCAATAGAAAGAAAAGGCAACACTCCTGGGCAGGACCAGTGACCCCTGAGGACCACTCCTTCTGCTGCCTAGAGAAGGACATCGAATTAACTACTACTGTATTTAAAATGCTTGGCTTTTATGAGATTGAAGTTGCAAGGGACAAAAAATCCTTCCAAATATTTAGCACTTGCAATATTCAAGAGTCATGTGTAGCATGCCATTTTGCCTGGGTTCCCCCCCATTTCTGATAATGGTCTTTTTGCTGAGATTAGAATATTCCAGATCATAAAGGAGTAAAGAGCATCACCTTTGTGATTCTCTGAATAACACACAGAGGCTGGGAGTCCTTTCCCTGCATCTGTGGGAAACTTGGGTCATTATTGGATTCAAAAAGGGAAACCAGTCCTGAATTTCAACAGGACATTCATAAGTGCCTGGCACTGCAATGGCTGAGGAACATCCCTTGTTGGGTCCAAGTGCTGCTTTACAGAGTAGGGATGAGAGCCATAATGCAAGAGGACACTCGTGGATTCTTGTATCCTCCTCAGAAGTGTGTTTGAAAAGCAGTGACTGCTTCACTGCACTATTGTTCAAAGATTAAGACAAGCAGAACAAAAAAGCAGCAAGGTCATCCAGTCCATCACAGAAGACACATTTTCCACGCTGTGTTTCTGAGTGTTTTGTCTGATCTCCTTTTAAAATTCTCATGCAGTGGGGGCTACACCAGCTCTTTGGGGAGTTTGTACTAGTCCAATAGTAGATTTTGATGTTTTTCCTGTAGTTGCCCTATTATTCTCTGAATGTCATTACTATATTGCTACATTTAGTCTTGGATATTTCCAGTAAGTTTTCCTGCAAATTTGTGATTTTCACATACCTATACACAAGCTTCACTTCATCATCCTATGGATAATACTTCGAAACTTTGCTGCTAGAGACAGCAAAGGCAAAGAAGTTTAGATGCAAGGCTCAAGATGTGAGTTCAAGCTCATGTAAATACAATAAATACATGGATTTCTGTTCTGGTCAGTATCAAAGGTTTTTCACATCCATGTAGCTACACATAAATGTGAGCTGGAGGAATAAAAGGCACTTTCTCAGGTGCCTCTGGTTATGGAAATCTCATATGATTTACCTGACCATTCTAGTTCCCAGCACTCAGGATGTTTTTTCTGAACTTGGCCTCACAATTTCTTGATGGAATTCCTGTTTGCCAGCACTGTTTTGACATAACAAGTGTCCACCACTGAATATTTTGTCATAGATATGGCTATGGAAAACCAAAGCTTCAGTTTCTGTGAGCATCACTGATATTTCTGTAGCACCTAGAGGCTCTGATGCCATCATACATGTTGCAAATGGAAAACATTTTCTCTGACTTATAATTAAATTGTACCTTTTTGCAAGGGGGCCTTAAACAATGTAACATGCTCATTTTCATTAACCCACTGATGACTTCCTCAGTGTGGCTGAATTTTCTGATTTGACATCAATTATCTCATTATTTTCAATGGAGAAACTCCCAGTGTTTGATTCATTTTTCAGTACTAATTTAAAGGAAATGGTGTCAATACATTTGCTAGTTCCCAATAAACCAAATATTTAATGACAGTGAAGGAGTTTGTTAAAATACAACTGCAGTTAAAAGCAGAGATGATATTCAAGATGGAGAAAAGAAAAATAAACTGTTTTTCACTAATAAAATCAAATTAACTCTCAGTGGAAGTGAGCAAAAGCAAGCCTGAGGAAGAGGGCTACTAAATGTCAGAGCACAATGAAAGAGATACAGAAATGCAAGTGGAGAAATAAAACTATAACATTTTTCATTTAGTGCTAGTCTCAATGTATTTAGCATAAATCCTACCACCATGGAAGTTCTAAGTTATGAAAAAGTTGCCACTTGTAGGGAAAAATAATCATAGGAGGAAGTATACAGTAGATTTAGAATTTCACATACCCACATATCCTTCTTCTGTCCCTCCACCCCAATTGTGTCTGTCATTTTTATCATAGAACTTAGTTTATTTTGCTTTCTTGATCAGTATCTGGTCATGGTCTTGGCTGGGGTGAATTTCATGTTTCAGTTTCATAGCCCCTGCATTGAGAGCAGAGGTGTCCCACTCAGTAGCTCAGTAGGATAAAATTGTCCTGTACTTAACTTATCCTAAATCCACTGACTCTTCTTATGAGTAGAATTTTTGTTCTGCAATGCACCACAACTTGCTTTTCCATTTCCACCACATGAACAATTTTTACTCCTTCTTATTCTTCTAACTCTGAACAGGCTTTCATGCAGTCAAAGCATCAGTGTCTTCCCTTTATACTGCTTTTATTGACAATTGAGCCTGGTGCACTTCTCTGTGATATGGGGGGAGATAAGGCTCTTGATGCCAATCAGTCACTCCACACAGGAGATACAGCATTCCTCTAACAAATATTTGACTAACCTTTCTCCCAGCCAAATATATCTGAGTGAAACTCAATAAAATTCTGTGATCTACCAGATCCATGTGATTCTTCAGGGAGAGGACTTACTGGAAGTTTTAAGGTGGGAGGAGTGGGGTGAAGAAAAAAATCAAACTAAAGACCAAAAATTTCAGCTGGTATGAATTAACAAAGCTTCACTGAAATTAGGAGCTATGTCATTTTATTTTGGTTAAGAATTAGATTACAGAAGTTTATATTTCCAGAACCTCTCCTGGTATAAATCTTAGAATTGAAAATTGTTTGAGTCAGGCAATGCTTTGGCACTGAATTCAACCTTTAATGGGCTCAGTATAGAAAAAGTCGTATATAAAAGGCCAGATGAAGTCAATTCACACTGATGTTTTCAGTGGTTTTTGTGTAACTCTTTGGTCTTTGGAGAAGACCTGACTTTCAAAAGATCACCTCTTTACTGACTTCATATGAATGTCTTACTCTCAGCTTGACTGCCAATCTTTTGTAAGAGGATCACTCCTGGAGGGTGAAAGCAAAGGAAAAATTTCTTCAGAAGCCAAAAGAGGTGGGCAGGAAGTCAGCTGGTGGGAAAGTCAGAGAAAATAACTTAAATGGATGTTGCCTGAACGGGACCATGCAGCAGCCCACGGTGATCAGTGCATAAGTGACACACCAGCTAGAGCTACTGAATTCCATATAAACCAAGTTAAAACTCTGACAGGGATGAAGATCTCTTTCATATTCCTAGACTATTAATGCTGGAATAGGAAGCAGGAACTTGAGATTTAGGCAGTTTTGTTCCCAAGTGGGAAACATGCATGCAGATCTTGCTACCAAGGAGTGGCCAAAAGGTATCAAACACATATGGATGTGCTTCAGGATCCAGCTGCCCTCATCACACTTTGGCTGTGACGTGTTCAAATGTCTGGGTGTTCCAGTGGTGGCAATGTAAATTTAAAATGTGAGGCACTATTCAAAACTGGAGAGAAGGAACTGACTAATGGGGAGATGACAGTGGCCTGTGCGTAAAGTGGAACTTTTGGGTTAGAGAGAATATTTTTGGAGTTCCTCAAGGACTGGTCTCAAGACTGATGTGACAATAATTTCATTAATAGCATTACTAAAAAAAACCAAAACCAAAGCCAGTTGTAAATAGAATTTGCTGATAAGAAGTTTAAAATATTCAAAATTATCAATAAAGTAACAAAAGTATGAAGAAATTATACAGAAAGCAGCAAATAATGTCAGTGATGGGCATAAGAGAAAGAGAATGACTTTCAAGAGGCAGAATAAATTTGGCATTTCCCTTACAAGTAAATGCAAAAAGGATATGTGGATCAATGGTATAGGAATATTAATGCAAATCTGAAGCAATATGGATGCATCCTTCTAAGTTTCTTGCTCATCAGTCTGAAGGAAGAGATGAACCAGTCAGATAAATTGGCCTCAGCACAAGCACCTCAGTTAAGGGCTGACCTGACTTGCAAAGTCACCAATATTGAAAATAATTGGGGACAGTGGTGCCCTATGTGCAGCCCAACATTTCTGAACTTTCTCCATTTTCTATGGAGAGGTGTTTTCAGTGATATGAAGCACAAATCATTACCTTGCAGAGGCTGCAGTGCAACTCATCAAGGGCTGGGACTCATCTTTGTGCTGATGACTTTTTGGCCTTAGTGTCCTTGTGCAATATTCCTTCCTTTTTCACTATCCCCTCAGTGAGAAGGAAGCAAAAGGCACAGGACAGAGTTTAGGGGCACTTAGGAGGGGCCAAGGGACATTGCAGCCAGTGGCCTGCACCCCTCAGTCAGTCTGGGACAGGTCTGACAGGGAGAGATGGGAGAAGGAACAGGTCAGACAGGGCAGTATCCCTGATTTAGTGGTCCCAGCAGGGTGTCAGAGCACAGCCAGTGAGCCAGAGAGGAGAAAAGGATGCTCCAGAGCCTGTGAGGGTGGGTCCCAAAGCCATTGCCAAAAGGCTGAATGCAGAAACACCACCCGGGTGTCCGTCACTAATCCCTGCTGTCTGAGCCACTGGCAGTCTCACAGGGGGCAAAAATCAAAAATCTGGCCTAGAAGACAGCAAATCCCAAGGCACTCACTGGACCAATTTATCCTGCAAGCCTGGCACACACATGCTGCAGGGCTGGGCAGCTTGGAAATGGTTGCTAATATCACCCAGCATATTCATTGAGGATGCAGGAGGCACACGCACAGATGAATGCTCTATCTGGGAGAAACACAGCTCTGACAGGTGTACAGAAGCCTCTGCCCTGGGACACAAACACAAAGCCACACCTGCAGGCTTCCATCAGGCAGAATAAATTGCAGTTTTGGATCATAGCCCTTGGGCATTAGTGCAAGCCAGCAGATCCAACCCTGAAGTGTTTCCCCTTAAGGCATAAAACACAGAGGGGTTGAATTTTGTCTTACAAACTGTTTTTTAGCATCAGCATTGGTTCTGGTTTTGAGCAAATAATTTTAAATGTGATTTATTTTTTTGGGTGGAGGGATGGAGGGTGATTCACACCAAGTTTTTAATCTGTGCCAATAATGTAGGAAATTGCAGGCACCAAGATCTACGGCCTGAATATTGTAGAAGCAAAGGAAGAAAAAACAAACCACTATCATTTCAACTCCAGGGAAATTAAGTCAAGGTCCATAGATTTCCCACTCTCCACTGCTTCTTGCAAACAAGACAAATATGCCTGAGCAGTTAACAACTCACTTCTCCAGTAAGGGAAATTGCCCCTTATCAGCCTAAAGCTTCCACTGAAAAAGAACTTCTAAAACTACTGCTGAGCATAACAGCTGAGACTCATTTGGCTCAGAATTTTCAGTCAATCCATTGAACCAACAGTGACACACTTGCAAGTTCCTATTTAGCCACATCCCCCCAATGCTAAGCTATTCAAACATTAAAGTTTGGTTCAGGCCCATTCCCAGTGAAGATGTTATCAAAACTAAAGATGACTTACAACTGCTGGTAAATCTATTACTCAGATAGTCTACTTGTCTGGTTTCTTGTCAGCCTACAGAGGGGTTTTGTTGTACCTTTTTTTTTTTTTTGACAGCATAGTAACATTTTCTTTCTTCAATGCTTCATTAGCTTGTCTTACTCATGCAATTTTCCCCATTTTACTTCATGTAAATCAAACTACTCATCAGCTCTGTAATGCCATTAGTGTACAAAGAGCCCTCTACTAAAAAAATAATCACATAGTAAAAATATTAGGAAAAGAAAGAAAAACGTAACTTATGCAGGCAATATAAGTTGTTGGAGAGCTATTCATAAGAGGTGTATAAAGCTAGAGGCCCTTATGATGCTAGAAGGACATGGGAAGAATTTTAACAGGATTAGATTTTCTTCTGTGTGGCTGAGGTAGGATGGTCAGGAAATATTTTACATAATGCAGGATTTTTGCCTTTCTATACCTGTTTTTTCTTTCTTTTTGCAAGTGTGGCTAATGGTGCTCACACTTCAGTGCCTTAATCCACCTGCTAAATATTTCCCTCTTAAAAGGATGTGTCATAAGCAGAATATTCTGGGTTTTTCACCAGCTTAGACAGGTGATCTGCAAGCAGTTTACAGCTTTGCATGTGAGTATTTTCTCATCTCCTGGAAGACCAAAATGACAGCAGAACCAAGCAGTGGGGCTGTCAGTGCAGAGCTGAGTTTGGCTGTAAAAGAGAGGGTTTGGTGTGAGGCCTGGGCTCACCCACAGCCATGGAAAATGGAGGTGCACAGGCTGGTGAAAGAGGGGGTGAAAGCAGGGGGTGTGTGCCAGGACAGGACATGAGATCCCTCTCCTGCCTGGGTATCTCCCCACTGAGGACAAGCTCCTCCTTACATGTGTAGGATGCAGGGCAGAGAGGTAGAGAGCAGAGAGAGGGGTTGTGAGGATCAGTGCCCTAAACACCCTTGTAAATCACAGTCTGAAAGAAACCAGCTCAGCTAGAAAAAAACCAGTTTTTCATTTATTAATCCTGTCATACATCTGGTGACTGATATTCAGATACATAGATATATGTGCATGTGCACACAATTAAGTATTTTGGTCCCATTTTACCACTGCTTTCTATCTTAACATTAAGATAGAGTCAAATACTAAGCAAAAATCACACCCTTAAAGCAATAAGAAAGCAAATGGCTGAAGGCTGAGTGAGCACATTAGAAAACAATGTAAACCATACCCAGCAAACCCTTGAGGGTCTTTCCCAAGCATGATCAATAATAAGCCAGTTTTCTGAGCAGAAGAAATTTATTCTAGGACAGATAGCCAACAGCTCCTGACATTTGTTTTTTCATAAACAGTGTATATAGGGAAAATTT
Source organism: Melospiza georgiana (assembly GCF_028018845.1). NCBI lineage: Eukaryota > Metazoa > Chordata > Aves > Passeriformes > Passerellidae > Melospiza > Melospiza georgiana. The sequence goes on along the minus strand of NC_080430.1, from coordinate 144,645,431 downwards.
ACAGATATCACTCTTTGGAATACAAGAGGCACAAGCAAAACTGGTGACTGGTGGGATTGTCTCAAATATACTGAAAGTGGGGAGAGAGAGTTCCAACAATGTGCAGGTTAACCCAGAGAGCAAACACTGAAGAGTGTATGATGAGACACAAGAAGGAACACCTGTAAGAAATGTTTTTTAAAATTAAAATATAGAAAAAACAGCTGTTTAAAATCTCAGGGAGAAACTTGGTGTCAATTTCATTAAAAAGAAACTTTCACTTGTAACTAATGCCCTTGCTTGCAAAAGCCTTTTGGTTTTAACAGAAAAAGAAGGCTGGACTTTGAAAAGATCATGCTCATGGCAGGAGAGCACTAATTATCTGGTGGGGACCCTGGGGAGTCGATCTCGTGCACAGTTGTGAGGCTCAACACCTCTGGCTAAATTTCCTGTCAGTCTGCAGAGAGGCAGGGTGCACAGCCAGCAGCAGTCTGCTCTGACAGCACCACTGCTCTCAGCCCTGCTGAAGCTGGGAAGTGTACCAGTTTGTCAGAGGTAAAAAAATATCAGCCAGTTTTTCACCACAGATTTCGGTTTTCCCTCTCATTCTGGATTGCATTTCCAGCAATTGAGCCAGCAATGAAAACAGCTGCAGATAACATACCAGCTGGGGCTAGGGAGCCTTCAGTGGGGTTTGCACTCCAGCTTCCATTCCCAAGGACTTCTCTGGGTCAATTCAAGGAAATAAATGATAGGGAGATTTCAACATCTACCCCAGTTCTTGCCTGGCAATTGTCCCTGAAATACACAGAGTAGCATAACAGCAATCCAGAGCCAGCACCTGACACATCTCTAATTAGCATTGTTCTTGCAGTTTTATTTTGGATTTTTCCCCTGTGATTTTTTTTTTTCTCAGTCAGGACACTCACTGCAATTTAAAGCTCTTTCTGCTGCATTTGTTAGAGATTATTTTTTCCTACCTGACCACATCTAAATATTCTTGGAATGGATGGCTGTAGCTATCTTTTCAAGTCAGAGGAAATCCTCAGATAACCAAGAATTTAGTGCAAAAATGTTGTCCTTCATTCCGTTTACTCATTCTTTTACATGACTGCAGCTGACTGGGGTGGAAATTTGCAGAAGGTAAATGCTGAGCAAAGCTGTCTCCTTGCACTAACCTCATTTTCACAAGAGAAATCTTTCTGAACTTTTCACAGATTTACTCTATGATTTTTTCTTTCTTCATGCCCAAATAGGTCAAATCCTTTGCCTCTACAAATTTCAACCTGTGTCACTCTCAACTATTGGGAATCACATCCAGCCCAGATGTCCCATTTTTGGTAGGAATGGGACATAACAGAGATGTTGTTTCCAACAGCTGGGTGAAATAAAAGTTCTTTATCAGCATGAAGCATGGATTACCACATGAACAATTGTTTGGTTTTGGATTTTTTTTTTTGACCTCTGACAGCTCCAAGGTCTTCACATACAGGAAACCCTGGAGAAAGGGCTAAAAGACAGAGAGGTTCAGGTGGTCTTGCTGGCTCAGTGTCAGCATCACCTCCAGGCTGGGAGCAAAGTGGGGATACAGGGAGGGGTGAGGACATGGCCAACCTGCTCAAAAGAGGTTTGGCTGTCAAAGAGTCAGGAGCTGCCCAAACTGATACACGGCTGCCAGGTCCTGCTCCAGTCCTGGCTTAGAGATAAAAGTCAAATTGTACTTATTCACCCCAATTAAAGTAAGAATTTTTAGCTGCTGTACTTGTATTTGTCCAAAAGTTGAGAGGATGGAGAGTGTGAGAGCTCTTGTTGAGCAATGGAGTTTGTATTAGGGCTGAGAGAGCCTCACTAAGGCCTTGGTGATGCTCAAATCCTGTTTCATAGCTGGGACAGAGCAGGCTGCTCCCTGCAAGTGTGATGGTGGCTGGATTGCAGTCCAGGGAAAGTTGGGGTCCTACAAGGACCACAGGTTCCTATGGAGTCCGTAAAAGAAGCCAAAGGAAAGCAAGCCAGTTTTCCCAGTTTTCCCTAGGATATAACATCCTACATGGGGATGCCCTCTTGCCAAAATAAGAGGAATCATTACATGCAAAGGAACTGAAATCTGCAGAGACACATGGCAGCATGAAATGCAGGACAGGGAACCATTTGCACTTTCCTTACATGCTCTACTGAAGGGACACAGCATTTTCACAGCACCTTACAGAGTCTCAGTTAAAGTTTCACTCTTGCCTTCCACTTGTGATGGCTTCCCACCCCCCTTGACACCACCCCCAGCTGTGTCTGCTGCATTTCCCTTGCCACTGCTGCACAGATAGCAGCCAGACAAAGGAAGCCAAAGGCAGCATCTCTCTGAATACAGATTACACAGCTGAAGTCACAGGGGGGAGCTTACACAGGCAATCCTCCTGCGCCAGGAAAAGCAGGCACTTGCACTGGCCTCAGGCAGCTCAGGAGGCTACATCAGGATGCTGGTGCTTGTCCCAAGATAATTTTAATTTGACTTTGTGCAAGAGTGGATTATAAAATTTTGGGAAAATAGACAGTGCAGGGTTATTTCATAAAGGCCTTCAGTCCCTTCTTGGCAGAGGAGAGCCACATCTTTTCTTCTGCCCCTCTGTCACAGACATCTTTTATGGAAAATCCTTTCCTTAGGATTTTTCCTCCTGGAAAGCTGAGAGGCCTCAGGAACAAAATGTAAACATTGATTATCTGTTGCTGTGGAATGCAACAGGTGGATCTGTGATTAGTGCATGTTAGATGTTTCTAATTAATGGCCAATCACAGCCCAGCTGGCTCGGGCAGAGAGTCTGAGACAGAGCTTTTGTTATCATTCCTTCCTATTCTATTCTTAGCTTAGCTAGCCTTCTGATGAAATCCTTTCTTCTATTCTCTTAGTATAGTTTTAATGTAATATAATTAATAAAATAATAAATCAAACCTTCTGAAACAGAGTCAGCTCCTTGTCTCTTCCCTCAACCTGAGACCCCTGTGAACACCATCACACCCCTCTATATTCCTCTGGGTTGCTTAGCTATAAACAGGGGTAAGACCCAAGAATATCACAGCCCAAATTTGTTGCTGTGCTTTGCAACTGCTATGGGGCAACCTTTGTGAGAATTCCCAATGGCAGGAGGACAGCCAGTATTGCACCATTCCAAATGATCCCTAACTCCAGGAATGCATTGGGAGTGCACATGTCACAGCTTCATGAGGTTCACTGAACTAAGAGTGCTCTGATTTGTTGCATTGAATCCGAACATCCATCTGGTGCAGGGATCTTCACTAATGTGAAGCTTCACTAAGGGCATGTGAGCTTCACTAAGCTACTCACTCTTCATAAATATTGCCAAAGTGAGCTTTCTGAATCCTCAGGTCCTATAGGTGCTGTAAAGAATATTTCTAACTCCCTTTGAACTCACTACAGGAGTAAGTTTTGAGGAGGAAGATGCTGAGATTTTCTCTCTTCTTTCTTGGAGGCCTGTAGATGATCTGTGGAGAGCAGGAAAACTCCCCCTCTCTCAAAGAACTGGGAGACCAGAGGTGCTGCTGCTGTTCCCAACCTCCCTCACCTGCCTGCCCTGACATCAAATTTCTGTGCTGCACCTTCAGCAGAGATGTGCCCTCAGGTTTGCCCTCACTGGCAGCTGCTTCATCCTTAATCCTCCCAAGAGGTTTCTCCAGCAAGTTTCAGGCTCCTCACAATAATTCAATGGCACATATTAATGTGCTCAGGAGAGAGGACACACTTCTGCCTCTGCTCAGCACCAGTGGCCTCTGGAGCAACCTACACAGCAACTGCACCTCTAAGGCAAAGGACACACAACTTCCCCAGTCTACAGAAAGTAAAAGTATTTGATTTCCATAATACACCAAATATAAGCAAGATACAAGCTGTTTCATGCCTCTTATATTTTCTTATATAAAGTCTGAAGTAATAACAGAAGAGTAATTTCCTTATTTCACACAACTACATCATCTCCAAAGCACTGGCAAGAGGTGCAAGTGGTTCTCTGAGCAAGTGCAGTGCAGTTGTAAACAAAATTAAATGCACCTGGAACTGAAAATATCATAGGCAGCTACAGGACTACAACTCTGGCTGCTTGATGGTGGAAGAAAGGCTGATTTATGTCCTTTGTTACACCAAAGATGAGTTTTGACACCAGTTACAGCTCTTTTTCCCCTGACAGTCTCCTGTGCCCATGGTGGGAAGGTGCAGTCATTCTAAAAGCAGTGGTCCTAGGGCTTCATGAAGACTTGATGTTTAAGATGTCATCCATGATACACAAAATAAAATCAGATAAGAAGTACTAGATCAGTCTGTACTTTCTCTTTCTATGGCAGGGGCCTTCCCTACTGTGCATCACATAGAGGTCTTCTCATTTGATTTTTAAAGGTCAAGTTAAACATGGATCTATCAATTTATAGGTGGCTCTGGCATTTTCACTGCATTTGTCACCTTTCTGATATATCCAACCCTCCCTTCACTTACCCCTACTTAACATGGGGTAAGATATCCTGCTTAACATCTCCACCTATAGCAGGGGCCCCATGGTTTGATAACTTAAAAGATTGATGAAGTGATTGTGGGCAGAGCTAACTTCACCATCCACATAGTGCACAACAGTCAGCTCTGATAGGGATTTTAATTATTCACATAATTCAGTTTCCCTGACTCAGATAACACATTTTGGCACCACAAGTCTCAGAACAGCGCGGTGCCTGCAAGGCTGAGGCTCACCTGTGCCAGGCAGAGGTGGCAAAGGCTGTCAGGTTTGTAACCCCTACCCAAGTGGCCGCCAGTCACAAGGTTGTTAGCGGGAGTTTGCCACACAGTGAGTCAGACCTAATAGCCCATCTGCTGTCACACTTCATAAAATATTTTCCGATTATTCCTCCTTCCTTTTCTATTCCTAAGGAGCAAATCAATCCTCAGCAGGTGTGTAACTGCCAGAACCCATTTTTGCAAATAAGAGAAGAAACAGTTGTGGCCTTACCCACTACCCCCAAATATCTGATACTTCTTATCCTCCTTGCTAACATTTTAACAGTGGTGACTGCTGTTTGGGATGACTATTAGGATTCCTAGTCACAAGCCAGTGACCCATTTTACTGTGGACTGTAAAGATGTAGCACAAAAGCTGCACCCAAAACAGCTCCAGACTGAAGACATTCAGAGGGCAATTCCCCCTTCTCTCAGCATGGATTCCTCTTTGGGAGCAGCTTCCTCATTCTTGATGCTGACTTTAACCAGCCTTTATGGGGACTCCTTCTGAATACCCAATTCCTCATTCTTCTCCTTTATTTGCATGCTCAAATCTAAGTTAACGGAACAACATTTCAGTAGGTGTGGTATTTTATTGTTGTCTCTGTCTCTTCTTTAAAAAAACATTGAAGAAACTTGCATGTATTTATAAAATTAACTAAGTAGCAACAACCTTCACTGAATGAAACTGTGTCTTCATCTTGCTATTTTTTATTATGTAAGTCCCATTAGTCATCCTTAATTTTAGTGGCTCCATTTTGCTGTCTGTTGGGTTTTTTTTCCTAGAGGATCTGAAGAGGGCAAGCAGAAGAGATTATTGTGAATGAACTGATCATTTTCTGAAGTCATTAAATATGCCATCAATTATCAATAATTAATGACAACAGGGGTACATTCCCCTCCTTCCCATGAAGCCAAGAATGCTCTTTAATAGCTGTACAGCAACTCTTTGAACAAAAAAGACAATGTATCTGCTCCTTAGGGGTAACAGTAAATGATCTGGATTGATGCTTTCCATTCCTCTTCCACTGCACTTTGCATTTAACATGAACTTTAAAGAGAAAGGATTTGCTTTCTAGTCAGATAATATTATGTTTTATTTCACCTCTGCAAATGTCTCGAAGTCTAAGCACAGCAGATGTCACAGAGCAGCCTCTGGAAACCTTTTTACTGCATCAGCTCAGTGATGGAGCTGCACTCTGCAGATGCCAAAAGCTTTCTGCTGAAGGAGCCTTCAGAGACATCAGCTCCTGAAACCCTGCAGCAGACAAGGCACCCTTCCCCTGCCATGGAGCAGAGAGGTGAAGCAGAAACAGTGACTCCCAGCAGCCTCGGAGCCAGGGGACAAGGAGGAAAATGAGGATGAAAGGTTCCTGAGACTGGCTGCTGGGCTGTCCCCGATCCTGGCGGCAATGGTCACAAACTCCACGCTCCTCCTGCCAGTCTGCACCAAACCAGGGGATGCTGCTGGGGGAAGCGCATGCAATGCTGTTTCACCAGTGGGTGACACAGCTACGGCAAAGGAGCAATCTGAAGGGGAGGATGAAGCCATCTCACTCTGGATGCATGAGGCTTAGAAGATCTGCTTGTACTTTTATTGCAATGAATATTGTTTCTTTCGATCTTATACAACTTTGCTGTTTACCCACAGGCAAAGGGCTGATGTGTTCCAGTCATGAAAATAAAAGTAAAACAACTGGGAGAAGAAAACAAAAGGAGAAATTAGCTAATGATCAGCATATTTTTACAGAGACTCAGAGTTTTATGTAAGGATTAGTTTATGTCAAAAGGAGGAATGAGATTGCAAGTTAGTAACACTAGTGAAAAATAACTGATTTTTAATGTAACACAGGCAGAACCTTTGCATCCTTCCAGTTCCAGTAACAGAAGATGTACTTACGCAAAAATTTAAGGACATGGAGCAGAAACACAGTAACCTGTGAGTGGACCAATCATGCATAAACCAGTTCTACTGTCCTTTGCATCTTGCACTGCATTTTACACCTTTTAAAAATAAATTAGAGTTGTCTTTCCTTATTCCTGTGCAAAATAAACACAAAACTGGAACATTACAGAAATGCAGAGGGGGGGGGGGAAAAAAACCCCCAACAAACAAAACAAAATTAAAAACTATTTAAATAGAATAGTATTTCAGATATTTGTTTGGCAGGAAAAGTTATAGTTTCACCTGTAAATAAAGAGGAAGAACAGGTTGATTTGCTTTAACTGAAAATAAGGAGAGTTATACTTTCAATATTTCCATCTAAAACACAGGTTCATTTCCAGCGGCTGATGAAAAATGGGGCACTTTTTTTCCTAATTACTTTAGTTTTAGGAGATAGGATAGTGAAGTTGCCTGTATGGGTCTGTCAGAGGATGTGTTACTGATCCTGACAGCAATTTTACTCTATTGCATAAACTGACAAAGAGGAAGGAAATGTTCATCTAAAAAAAGTAACAGCAATGAAAAATTGAGATTAGTCCTAGCATGGAGAAATAAAAAGTGTGAAGGCAGTCGTGATCCTATGTAGTGAGGCAAATTATGCTTGAAAGTTGGTGTCATGAACAAATTAGGGAAAAATCTCAGGTTACTACTTTGCAAGTGGTCCTGAAGCCTGGAGAAAGCCAGGCTGGACAGGGCCCTGAGCAGCCTGGGCTGGTGGAAGGTGCTCCTGCCCATGGCAGGGGATTGGAACCAGATGATCTTGAAGGTCCCTTCCATCCCAAACCATTCTGTGAGAAGGCTGAAATTAGCAGCCAAGCAGCCCAATCCTCACATTGTGATGACCTCTGCACAGCTGAGGATGTGAGCCCTGTGGCAGCTCTGTGAGAATTAGTTTTCCCAAACCACTTCCACTTCTGAGATTTCTCTCATTTCACACCAGGACACTTCTGCAACATCTAGAAGATTTTCTTGGACCTCTTAGAAGTTCCCATCTCATCTGGGTCAGAAATGTCATGGGCAGGACCCTCATTCTGGATAGGGATGACCAAAGGCCAAGTCCCTTGTTTTTCCCAATCATGGGCTGGGGCTCAGGTTTTTCATGTGCCAAGCAAGTTCCATAAACACCTGTCCTGTGCAAGGCAAGGTTAGTTAGCTAAAAGAATACAACCTCATATCAAGAATCCCTATGAAAAGCACAGATTAAAACCTTAGAGAACTATCAGGAAAATTAGTGCAGCTAGGAAAGATTTCAGTCTGGGGAGGCTTTCTTTCATGGGCTGAAACAATTTGCACTTATACAGCCCACATGAGCTTCAGGGGGAAGAAACAGTTCTGTGTGAACAAAAAACCATTGAATTGACTGTGAGAAAAGAAAGACATTGACTTCTGTAGTAGGCAGCCCCAGGAAAATGGAAAGGCAAGAAAAGAATATGAGCTATACACTGGAAAACTCCAGGGTGAAGGGAAATAGTAGGAGAGAAACCAAAGGAAATATTAAGCTTTAAAATTAGTGGGAAAAGTAAAATTATGAAAGAGGTCTCCACAGGAAAACAAGCAGAGGTGGTGGTTTAGGGGAAGTTCAGAAGGTTTATCTATAAACAAATGTAAGAGATTTCAGAAGAAAAAATAAGGAACTAATAGTAGCAGGAGGAGGTACACAGAGGAGAGTGTTTCAACATCATGGGCATAACCAAATCAGAGTGAGGAACTGAAAGTCTGAGAGGATGGGTCTGAGATCAGGGAGGGGAGTGATGTAGCAGGTAATGACCCAAAAGCTTTCATATTTTAGCCTAGCAAAACTAAGATATTTTGTCTTGCAGTGGCTTTTGAGCTCATTTGCATGTCAGAGCTGCACTTCAGTCAGCTTCACCTTCTTTGTTAGCAAAAAACTGCCCTCAAGATGCCAGGGATTGTGTATACATGCCTTACCTGGGAATTACTGTCAATTTAAAGGATCAAGTTACCACTGAAATCAAGAGTTGGAAGGCACTTTAGGAGGTTTCCTAAGATGGTTTTATCTCCATGCTGAAGACAGAGTTATCTGAGCCTTCTTCAATCCTGACAGATGTTTCTCAAACATATTTGCATCCAAATTAAGTCATTGATGTGTTAAAACTGCATCAACTTTTAATAAATAAATCTGTTTAAAACTTGAATCTACTTCTGCCCAGAAAGTTGTCATCTCTACAGACTGAGGGAGAAGCCAGGTCTGTCATGGGCCTGCAGGAGGTTGACCCTCTTTCTTTGTGAATGGGAATGAAGTGGTATAAATGGAATAATGCTATGTGCTATGTACAGTCTGGTTCTTTGAAGCACATATCTAATTCACTCATATCTAATTCACACTCAGCATACAAAGAATAATCTGGAAAATATATCTTTTTTTCAAAAACAAACAAACATAAAAGGTAAACATTGCTTTAAAGTGCTCCACTTTAATCTGAATGTGAAAGTGGATGATGTCATGTTGCTCAGTGCTGGAGAGCAACCAGCAGCTACACACCAGTCTTGGGTAAAGCAAACCCCAAGCCATGGCACCATGCAGCTTCTCTCCAGCCTCCCCCAGATGCACGGTTCACACCCCACCTGCTTTGCACCACTGGCATTTTTAAGCCACTCCAAATCCACAGATTCCTATAGGATGCCACAGCTGAAAAGGGTCTGGGTGGTTGGTGTGGAGTCAGGCAAGGCTGATGGCACGAGCCAGCCTGGCTGGTGTGGCCACCCCAGCTCACTGCCCTCCCACCAGCCCTGTCCCGCAGCAGCAGGCACTCAGCTGGCCCAGCCTTGCTCTTGTGTAAGCAACCGCAGCACTAAAGGTTCGCACTGAGCAACACCACAGTGCCAGCTGCCAAATATTTACTGTACAAGCCTGGCTAACCATAATAGGAACTGAGCTTGACCGAAACCAAAAGAAAAAGATGCTTTTCTTGGGTTGGAAGCCAAGTCAATTATTTTGTAAACAAGCTTGCTGCTCTTCCTAAGAATGGAGGTCAGATCCTCATTTGGTGTGGGTATGGCTTAAACTGATCTCAAAGAGGAAGCCAGGAGAAGCAGCAAAGCACTAAAAGTCACCTTATAATACCTGTCCTGCTTCAAAAGGTCAATCACAACCCCCCCTGCTCTCCTCTTGACTCTCCTGCACAGGACACCTGCATTGCCGTCCCTGATGATGGCTGGAACACAAAGAAATCAGTGGAAGTGTATCAGCAGCAAAATGCTCTAAAAGGCTCTAGAGTTCTGCTATGGCAGGAATGCCTCAGAAGGGGATCAATACCTCTCTCTGTAGTTTGCTGCTTTACCCACAGCAGTAGGAAATCAATGTAGGGGGTCATCTCCATGGGATGAGATTACTCTCCCTCAAATTACTCCTGAAGGCCACCAGGGAGGCGGCAGAAGAAGAACAGAACCTTGGATGCCTGGTGAGGTGGCAGGCAGGGGACAGAGAGTAGAAGAGCCAAGCCGTTCTGCTGTGACTCATTGATTTTCTACTTGAGTTTGTGCCTGTTCTTGTGGGAGAAAAAATATCAAGGCTGCTTTGGAGTCTTATTTTAGAGACAAACAGTGCTCTTCTGCATCTTTTCTGTTTTTCACCTGGCATTTTATTTCTTAGTATGGGAAAGATTGTGTTATTTTTCTGTGTTACCCCATTTGATAGCTACAGATGATGTGGTAACATTTGTTGATATTTATAAAAGCACAATGATTTTTTTTTCCTTATTATGCAACAAATTTGAAATTTGGGCTAAATCTGTTTCTGAATGTAAGACTATCTCAGACTTGCTTTTCTAACTCACATTTAGGGGATCTGAATACATTTACTAGCATTCAAATAGTTTGTCTTAAGCCCTCTATTCTTTTCTTTTCCTAACTAAAGATTTCTATGTGTTTTACTGCATTCATACAACACAACCCTTTATACGTGTTTTTTTCAAACACATGGTGAGATATTTTTCTCTAAAGGGGGATCTGAATCTCTATGAAAGGAAAAATAGCAAAGAATCACTCCCCTGCACATGTACACACACACACACACACACACACACATACATAACCAATGGATTCATTTCAGCAAGAGCTGAGGAAAAACCTGGCAGATGAAGTTTTCCATCCTCTGAGGCTTTTTGGCTAATTTACATCCTCATTTCAGAGCTAAAGGCTCCCACTGAAAGGCAACCATGTGTTCCTTTTAAACACGTAGATTTGATTAAAGGCTGGACTTCTGGAGCATGATCCTGCTGCCTCTGTGCAACCAGTCCTACCAAGGATAATGAGATTACTCACGGGAGTAAAACACTGCAGAGCAGAACCCTGGAGTCTCACCAATTAATAGGAGAATTTTCTTCTCTTTTTCCATCCGCCCCTTTCTTTATTGCCCTTAAAATGCCAGGGGATCTTCAGAGTTATAGCAATTATTGTTATGGAGAACAGGGCATAAAATGAACTGTTATTGCCTTTAAAAGAGCTGGAATATCTTTACCTTTCAAGAGTAGGGTACAAAAATCTGTATGCAAATGAATAAATATAAATGCAAATATAATCTACACCAGGAAAAGCTGTTTTTCCCTGAGCTAAAGAAGCATAACTATAATCAGGCTCCCAACTGTAAACGGCACTCAGTGTTTTGTAAGAGCTGTGGAAAAACGAGGCAAGGGCTTAATCCACTTTCTCCTCTGGTTGGAGGAAACAGGTGTGGCTCCATTTGCAGGTAGCTTATTATTTTTCATTAATATATTAGAGGCACTCTTTGCATATTTCAAGTGGTAGGAAATTTTGCTGCTCCTGCTCAGGAGCACTACTCACTGGAGACAGAACAACATGGACTGAGAGGTTTAACTGTGCTGCTTTGCTCAGCTTCGATGTTTTATGAGGATTTGAAGAGAGAGTAAAACATCCTTTGACAAATAAAGGCTTCCAAATGGATTGACTATCAGACATGCTTTGTTTATCAATGGACAAACAAGAGTGGAATAAAACAGTGGAATTTCTTCTCAAACACCCCACCTTGCAACATATATTCCATGTGGGAATCTTCCAGGAGATGCCTTCCCCCAGCCCATGTAGGGCAACTGGGATCACATGGCTGAGATCTTGCTGCCAGCAGAGTTCCCTGAAGAAATATTTGCATCAATTCCCAATTAAACACCCAGACAAACGGTGAAAGAACGAGGAGAGCAGAGAATATGTATCTGGGCTGAGGCACACAGGTGAAAACACAGACACCTGGGTGAGTGCTGAACCAACGCGAGCCATATTATTCCAGCACAACTGGAGGAAGAGTGTTGGTGTGAGCACTTCAATTTTCTATGCTTATGGTTCCCATGGCTGTGTTGAAACAAACCCACTCCATACCACTAATCACTGTGGTTTCAGCACTGGAAGGAAAAAAATGAGGAACAGTGTGCTCTGGTCTCAGTCAGAAGGATTTGGAGCACTTTGGAGGAAACTTGATAGTGCCAAGGAAGGGGAAGGAAGAACTAAGTGACCCCCAAGTGTGTGTTGTCCCAAAATTTAGCTTAGTGCCTGTGGCAAGTTGGTGGGAATGAAGTCCATTTAATGAGGAAGACACTGAAGAAAGCAAGAAATGTGAAAAATAAAGACCATAGGTCATGGGGAAGGAAAGAAACCAAAATGACTTAAAGAATACCTTTTCAAAGGAAAACCTCTTAAAATGTTAAATGAAAAGACCAGTAAAATTCAGATGCAGACAACAGTCTGGGAGAAACTAAGAGTTCAGCAGAGGAGACAGGTTTAAATCCTCACAGGATGTGACACAATTTATTGGCAGAACAGAGAAGACGTTGAAAAGTCCCTGGAGAAACAAAAATTAAAGGGCAGTATTTGTTGCAACACTCACAAAAAGAAAACAGCAAAACAAACACATTTTCCATGAGGTGTGAAGGTCAGAGCAGATGGAAAAGAAATCTAAACTGCTAGAGATTCGATTGTAGTGATAGGATTGTTGCCAGCACTGGGAAGAATTACAAACTTCTAAAGAGAATTTGGCAATAAACTAATGAGTCAGGAGACAGCAATGAAAGTAGGACACAATGATGACCTTAACTTCTGTGTTAGTGGAGAAGAAAAGCAAGGCTCAAGATGTTTTTATCTGGTATAGCATTGAGACAATAGGTAATGCAGGAAGAAAAGGAAACAAAAAGCAAAATTAAGAGCCAGGAAGAAAACCCCACTTAGTTTCTTCAGATTTGATGGAAACTTTAGCAAAGATATATTATGACAGAATCAGGGAATAGTTTGGGTTGGAAGCAACCTTAAAGGTCACCCAGTTGCAAACCCCCTGTCACAGGCAAGGACACCTTCCACTAGACCTGGTTGGTCAGAGCCCCAGCAAACCTGGCCTTGAGCACTTCAGGAGAAGGGACACCCACAACTGCCCTGGGCAACCCCTTTCACCCTCATAGTAAAGAATTTCTAATGTCCAATATAAATTACCCTCTTTTCATTTAAAACTTTCACTCTTTACCCTGTCACTGCAGGCCCTGTTAAAACGTTTTTATCCATATTTCTTATAAAAAAGACAGGAAGGGAAGTTGGTGCTGAATGAAGGCAAATACTTCTGATGCCAACTGGCTCTACTGCATCCCAGCTGGAAGGGTGGCAGGGAACCAGCAGGGTGACAGCCAGGAAAAATCATGGTATCAGGGATAAGGGTGCCTGGGTAAACCACGCATGGGTGGGAGGCACACCACTGGCCTGAAAAGAGCATCTGTAAAAGAAAGGTTGGAGAGAATGCACAATGGGGAACTGTCCAGGGAGCAAAGTGTCTCAGTATGGCACTCTGCACACATTGATAAGTCTCTCGTGTCCAGAGCAGGTGGGGAATTGTGTATGGCCACAGCAAGGGAACCAGATGGGACACAACAGGCAGGGTGCATTGGCAAGGGGAGCCATTTCAAGGCACAGAGTAAACCCTCACAAAAACACACACATCAGGCAAACAGCTCTTGTGTGAAACTGGACACAAACAGCCTGCAAGGAACAAATAACTAAGGAGGTCAAGTCCAAGAAGATCATTATCAATTGCATGATAGAAAAAGAGGCCCTAATGTTGTAAGTCGTTCTGCTGGGGCCCTAAACTTGCTCAAAATGGTACTGATTTCAATGACTCTCATATCTCTGCTGGCATCGGTCAGAAAAAAGCACCAGGATGAGCTGAAAAGTGCTTTCACACTTCTGTGCCTCATTTTTCCTTGCAGCAGGCTAAGACCCAAAACAAGAAAAGCAGCTTCCCCATGGGCCTTCATTCAAAAACATGGCCAGGGTAGAGATGAATCATTGGGAATGGAGGAAATCATAGTGAAAGCCCCAAAATGATCAGCAGAGTTTTTAAGAGCAGTTGGAGAATTACTCACTGGTGATTCATATATTCTATGCTCAGAAGGGGCTGGTGATCCTACCCTCCGGTCTCCTGCACAACAGGCCATTAAAACTGCATTTCCTTCAGGCTCTTCATCACTGGCTGGTCTGGAGAATGTAATTTAGGCTGAGTTCTTCAGAGGCAGAAATAACCCACCTGCATCTAGGTGTCTGTCATGTCACCTGGTTGTCCTTCTGCATCTGGTGGGGATAAGGTCAATATATCCACTGGAGCCTTGGAATTTTTTTATTTCATCCTAAATTAAGTGACTGTCTTTAGTTGGTTGAATCACACCCTGGTGCTGACTGAATCCTTACCCAAAAAAAAACAAGACACAAAAACAAAGCTCTGAGAAGTGGATATAGATGCATCATGGGCATCCAGAACTGGGTGAGATATGTCCCAGGCCAAGAATCCCAAGGTCCACAGCATCCTTACATTTATTACGATTGTTAATCTCATTTATTCTGAGTGTGTAGATAAATCACACTAGAAATTAGGTATAATTTTTCTGCCTTCAGCTTCCAACCACTGACTTTTTAATATTATTTTCTACTTAACTGAAGAGCTGTTCACAATTAAATTCCTCTGCTATTATACTCTCATTTTCTCTGGATCAACAGAGTTCATTATAGTTTAGATCTGCTATCACTGAAGACTAGATAATGACATTGGATCAGATCAAATACTTCCATTAACCAGAAAATAAGGATCTAAAAGAATTTGTGAACCAAATGCTCTATAAATGGGATTTGGTTTGCCACTACTTCACCTTTTCCTGCTGAAAGAAAAAAAAAGAGCAATAGCAACTCCCACATATTCCCCCAAACTCTTTTATTTCCAAAGCAATTATCCACATAGACAAGTGTGGATATTGATACATAAAATAAAATTTCCTTTCATGAGGAAAAAATATATAAATATGTTAGTAGCAAAAAACATGGTAAAGTAATTTCCCTTACTTTTTTGCCCTGGTGGGTTTCCTCTTAGATTGCACAACAGGTGAAGGCTTTGCCCACAAGGTGAAGGTTTTGCCCACAAGAATACAGCAAACAAAGTGAAGAGTCATCAGGTTCTATTTTCCTCTCAATCTCAAAACACAGTTTCTTCCTAAAGAAGAAACTGTGTTTTGAGATTGAGCAAAACCCAGTGCATGTGGATCACAGAAGAAATTCTGAAATCTGCCTGTAAAGCTGACAAACAGTTATTACAAACTACTGAATGTTTGAGTAGAAAGCTGCCACTCTGAATGTTGTATTCATGCATAACTTATCTGGAAAGGTGCAGCTTTCTTTTTTATTCATTAATTCTTTTTTCACTAAAACTATTTTTATTCCAAAAATAATTTTTCTCTTCTTTTTGTTTCACAAGCAGAGCCCAAAGACAGAGGGGAAAAATAAAAACCAAACAACACATGCAGCCAGAAAAGTGATACATCATATTTTACACTGCTAAGGGATAAAAGGAGAGCTCAGAAAGCACCGGGTTAGATTTGGAGCATCTGCACTGTTTGCTTAATAAAAACTGATGCCTGCTTTGCTGTTTCTCTTCCCCCATTCCAGTTAGCTGGAGTGCAGACCAGCCTTTCTCAGAGCAGGATCCTGTTGTTAATGATAACTACTGAAATACTGTGTTGGCAAAGACTTCAAGAGACATCCAGCTCAGTCCCTGGCAGGATCAGGAGCACCTAAACCATCTCTGACAAATTCTGATAGCAGATGAGTCAAAGGTGTTTTGATACTGCCTGGAGGCTGTGGGAGATCTGTGCACACACACTGACAGCCCAGCTCAGACAGCAGGGAATGGTCACACATGTTTGGAAGATGCTCTTCCCACCAGCCCTGAGGACTCTGGGAATTGTGTAACAACACCCACAGCCCAAGGGCTTACCTTCAACAGTTTATCTGCTCCAAGAGCTCAAAAGGAAAGGGAAGCCAACCACAGCCTCCCAGAGGGGTTTCCCAGCATATTCCAGGTCGACAGATAGAGAGGAACCC
The DNA here is from genome assembly GCF_028018845.1 of Melospiza georgiana. NCBI lineage: Eukaryota > Metazoa > Chordata > Aves > Passeriformes > Passerellidae > Melospiza > Melospiza georgiana. The sequence continues at coordinate 144,629,367 of NC_080430.1, read as the reverse complement.
AAGCAACCCTGACAACCCTGGCAGCCCCAGAGCTGGAGGGACATGAGGATGGAGTCCTCAGTAATTCCACAGAGGACACCAAGCTGGGTGGGAGTGTTGATCTACCAGAGGGCAGGAGGACTCTGGGCAGGGGGATCTGGGCAGGCTGGGTTGATGGGCCGAGGTCAATTGTGTGATGTTCAACAAGGCCAAATGCCAGGTCCTGCACTTGGGTCATAACAACCTCCTGCAGTGATACAGGGTAGAGCAGAGTGGCTGGAAAGATGCTTGAAAGAAAAGGATCTGGGGGTCTTGGCTGACAGCAGCTGAACATGAGCCAGTGTGAGCTCAGATGGCCAAGAAGGCCAAAGGCATCCTGAACTGTGTCAGCAACAGTGTCACCAGCAGGACCAGGGCAGCGATTGTCTCTCTGTACTCAGCACTGGTGAGGTCACATCTCATTGAATCCTGGGTTCAATTTTAGGCCTCTCACAACCAGAAAGACACTGAGGGGCCAGAGTGTGTCCAGAGAAGGGCAGTGGAGCTGGGGAAGAGTCTGGAGAGTGAGTCACATTAGGAGTGGCTGAGAGAGATAGAGATGTTTACCCTGGAGAAAAGGAGGCTCGGGGAGACCTCTACAATTCCTTGAAAGGAGAGAGCAAGGTGTGGTTGGCCTCTTCTCCCAGGCAGGAAGGGACAGGACAAGAGGCAATGGCATCCAATTGCACCAGGGGAGGTTTGGGTTGGACATCAGGAAGAACTTCTTCACTGGTTAAACACTGGAATGGGCTGCTCAGGAAATTGGTGGAGTCACCATCCATGGAAATGTTCAACAAATGACTGAACATGGCCCTCAGTGCTCTGGTCTAATTGGCATGGTGGTGTTTGGTCAAAGGTTGGACTCGATGATCTTGAAGGTCTTTCCCAGCCATAATGAAGGATACCATGAATGACTCTGTGAGGTAAGGGTGTATGCCTGAGGGGCCCCTGGCTCACAGATACTTCTTTTGAGTTCTTTTGATCTATTTCCACAGCTTTTGCTGTTACTCCTTTACTGCCTGAGGTCCTGGGAGAAACTTGATCATTACAACAACAAGGCAAGACTCCAGCACCTCCAAGGCCTGTGTCCCAGAGGGCTGAAGTGTCCCTGATGCCACTTTGCTCCTCTCCCTTCTACATGAAATACCTGTTCTCAGGTATGCCAGGACGCCCATGTGACACTACCAGCCAACAGCAGTGGTAGTGTCCTTCTAACTTAACACCCCCATCTCTTTATCAATTGGATCTGTGACAAAAGACTACAAAGAACTTCCTAAGCTTTGGGCACTTGATGTGTTAAAAATTCAATGCTCTTCAAATTCAAGTCATATGGTAGTACTCTCTGCAGACAGACATCTGATGCTTGTAGGAAAGAAAGAATAGATAGAAAACAGTAGCACAGAGGTGAAGACTGGAAATCAAAGTCATCAGGGAAACAAATAAAAAGTCAAAGACAAAACTTCTCTGTTAATAATAATAATAATAATAATAATAATAATAATAATAATAATAATAATCATCATCATCATCATCATCATCATCATCTCAGATTATTTCATTTCATGATAACATCATCGAAATTGTTCCAAAAAGAAAAAAATACAAACATATTTTTGCACCTCAAGTCTGGATTGCGTCAGCCATATTAAACAAAACCAGATAAAATAAATCCAAAAGCTCCTCTCCCTCTTACCTCTCAAAAAGCCCTAACAAACAAAAATTCTCACAAAATGAACTCCACAACCCTAAAAGGAAAAAAAAAAAAAAAAAAGAAGGTTAAAATCTGACAAAAATAGTTTCTAATTAATGACTATTGACAATTTGGATGGATTTATATGCATGAAAACAGTGAGCAAAGTCTTCCAGGATTTTTTTTAATATATATATTATCATCAGTGCAGAGAGATGAGCTCTTTTTATCTTTGCACGTCAGTTCTGTTCTCTGTTCTCTTGGAAGAGCAAGAGCAATGTCTGACATTCTCCAAAAGCTGCTCTCACCTATTCTTCTTCCCAGTTTCTTCTCAAAACCAAACTGGCTTCTTGAACATCATTAAGACATCATTTCTGCAGCAGGATCCCACTAAAGTGTCTTCTAGATACCACTAGATACCATCTTTCCTGCCCTTCTTTTTCTTCAACAATTCAAACAGATTCAGATGGCCTCTACTCAAGCTGGGGCATTCTGTGAGTAATTCTGGTCTCTGAAAAATGCTCTCACCCATTTAGAGTTCCTTCTTGTCCCAAATCCTAGTGTAATTGTTGCCATCACCTCCCTTTAGTCATCCTTGAAGCTCACCAGGAGAAGTGATCTGGCAGATGTGTGTGTGGAAGCTGCTTTGGGAAGCATACAGGCACCCAATTTACATAAGAGCTGGCAGAATTACCTTTCTGCTTAGTGATATCTCAAACTTCCTAAGCAACACAGGGCCTTCCTCTGATTAAAAGCCAAAGTTATTTTAATTCAGTTATTTGTATTCAGCTATGGCCTTTGTTCTGGGAACACAGCCAAGTGAAGTACTGAATACTTAGTGAGTATAATTAGAAAGGTAAGCAGCTCCAAAAGGAATGAAATCAACACACACACGCACAGTCATTATACAGGATGCATGGGGAGAAAGCTGAAGAGTGGAGGGCAAAGACTTGGACACATACGCACAATAAAACTCCCCACACCCTAAGTGATCTGTCTCTACCAAACTGACATCTCTGTCAAATGAACTCCATTCCCCTGATAATTTGGAGAAATGTTTGTTTGTGGAGTGGGTGGGTTGGACTCATGACCTGTTTGCTGAGGCAACAAATGCTCTTGAAAAAGAACCTTCCTAAGATCTGACAGGCTTTGGCCTTCAGCAAACAACACGTTCAAAATCAGCAAATAATGAGCAACCTTCATCGATGAACTGCCAGCACAGAATGCCTTCAGATCTCCGGGAGCAGTTCCTCCCTGCCTGTCCTTCAGGCCTTGTCTCATGGCCCCAAGCAATCACGTCTCTTCTGCTCTTCAGCTTTGTTTCCAGCATTTGAGTCATTGCTGTGTTTAACATCCAGTGCAGCTTCAAAAAGAAACCCTCTTATCTCTATCCAGATTGTTACAGGTATTTACATGCTACCTTGATCATGAGAAAATCAATAGGAATCAAGTACCTCAATATCCTTGAGAATACAGAATGCGGGCTAAAACTGGGAAAATATGATCAAAACAACAAGTGGCTGCAATCACTTAACTGCTCCTGGGTTAATGGACATGCATTTGTTCAGATGAGTCTTTTAGAGCACATTAGGCTCTCCCTGAGCACATGGTGCCATCCCTAAAACATCAGACTGTCATCCACAGAGCTACCTACCAATTACTAAGAAGAATCCAAGTTTGAACCTGATAGAGAAACTACTGGAAGGTCAGCAAAGATTTCCACTAGCTTAAAATTCTCATTAGTTCCTAGCTAGTTGCCCACCTTATTGGGGATGTCAAGCAGCAGCTATGCAGGGTGTGTAAAAAGAAGTCCCTTTCCTATGAAAAATAATGGTTGAAACCTGCAGGATAAGGACTACAATATGCAGATGCTCACAATCCTCTTTAGACCTCAAGCTGTATCAGTGCAAGACACACACCCCCATGAGATTCTGCAATCTGCTCAGGTCTGCCCTGGTTTCCAGAGCAGGGAGAAGCTGTTTCACAGAGCCCACCATAAACCATCTTCTCCCAGCAGTGAAACATGCAAATTCTGATCCAGCCCATGTTCTCATTTGAAATCTCACATCTGGCTTTACAACCAGGAGGCTTCAGCATCCAAGAGAGTAAAGAGGATGAGAGGATGGAATCTGAGGTCAGGCTAAGGCTGCTAGATTTTGCCATCCCAACTTTACCAGATTTGCACTGGCATAGCTGTGCTAGCTCCAGAAGCATGAAAGAAGCTCTAGTGCTCTTGCTTGCAGAATTTGTTTTGCTGGTGATGAGATGATGGAAATGAGAGGCCTAAATCACAAGGCAAAGCTGACCCTCACCAGGATAAACTGTGTTCCCAGTAGGAGATTTGGTCTGAGTATTTCAGACAAATTCAGGTGTTGTTTTAACTTGTAATGTGGGTTTATTTTGTCCACCTCAGCGCTCATTCTGCTCTGCTCTTAAACCACTGCCTGTGTCACAGCATCACAATTGCTTTTCTTGCTTGCTTTTACCTCCACCCATACACAGCATTTCCCAAAGTGAATTTCCCCTACTCCAAACCTAGTTTTAGTGTTTATTTTAACTGATTCCCATGGCAGACCATTGACTCGAGCCTGGAATAAAATATTGAAGTTGGGTCAAACTCCAACAAGCCCAAGGCAGCCTCATTCAGTGTGGTGACATACCCACAGCTAGCTAAGGATCAGACTCAGGAACAACTCTTCAGCTTCACAAGCATTGCTACGGTCAGGCCATCCCCCAGTCAATATTCCCACCTTTACTTCAGCCTTCCTTTCAAACCCAGTGCTTTGAAAGGGGGATGTGTTTCACCTCCCTTGGTGCCTATAGGTATAACATGTGTGACCAGCACACTCAGGATAAATATCCCCATGCAAGCACATAATCAATATACATGTAGCATTTTAGGCCCCATTGAGTCAATTTTCACACTCTGAATTTCCATTCTGCCAGTCTGGACCAGGGGTTAATCTCGTAGTCAGTCTCACTGCTGTTATCACATTGTGCCAGAATATTCAAAGTAAAATCAAGAAAATATCCAACACTAAGGAAGATTTCATGCACCACAGATTTGGATCAGATATTTTCAATTTCCTGCGGTGTTCATCTGTATTACAGGAGACTGGAAAATGCAGTTTTGTTTTGTCAGTTTTATGGCATTTAACCATCCCTCTGTCCTTCAATTGGAAGGGGAAGTCTTCACTCCCTGGCCTGATATTTCTGCACATTTCTACTTTCTGCTTCATTTTTATTCCAGAGAGGGCTGGTTTTCAGCTCTGGACAAAATGACCTTTGAATATATATCTACAAAGAGATTTGAGATCTTTTGGCCGATGGTGACAGTGTCTATCTGCCATCACTGCCAATGCCCTGATTTAAGTCAGGATTTGACTTTATTACCAAGATTTAAAAAGAAAAAAATACTACAGCACTCACACTGCATACAGAAATCAGGTCCTGATTATACAGAGCAGTACATCTGAGCTCACTGTGCCTTTGCTATGCTGTGGCATTACCACTGTTCATTGCCATTCTCTGTGAGCCTGTAATCATGTCTTCCTGGTTAATTGCAATTTTTACTGGTATTTTTCTACTTATGAAGATGCTTTTTCTTGAACTAGGGTCAGGTTTTCATCATTTTCAGTAAATAGGTTTTGAGCAAAGAGCACAGTTTGTGCTGGTTTCCTTATGTGGCCAACATTTCCCTGCTGAAAAGCACGTCACAAAGATGCAGCTCCCAATAACTTGCTCACAGCTTTGGCCTTGTCTGTGTTGCCGACAAAGTATGTTTTTCACACAGGGATTAATTAAGGCACATTAGTCATCTCCTGAAAGCTAACAACAGGGCAATACAGGGCTAACACAATAGGTCTTCTCAACTGCTTGGCAGCGCTGGACTTAAAAATGTGACTGACCTGAACCTTGCTTCCTATGAGACCCTGTGGGCTCTTGCTGCACATTTCATTTCTGCTTCAGAAAAACTCCTTTTCTGAGCAATGAAGAGGCAACCATAACTTTAAGGTTTTTTTCTAGTAAGTGGGTGTGAAGGTGACAAAACATGAATGTTAGGGGCAGGCATCATAGCATTCTACAGCATTAGCTTTATATGTGGTATGAGTTGATGTTAAGGCACAAATCCAACCACAGATGATGCAGCAGCCCTACTGGCAGGCAGGCAGGTTCTGATCTGAGCCATCGTGATTGCCCCATCTCAAACCCACCTCTGGTTCTGCCCCTAGTTAACAACTGACAGTGAAAACCCATGAAGCTGGAGTATAACAACTGCTACTACATTTTCAGCATGGCAACCTTAATAAATAAAAACACATCAAAAGCACTTTCTCCTTGCTGGGAGGAATGACCAGAGAAGAACTGAGACTGCTGCTTGGCTACCACTGAAATCCAAGAGCCATCAGGATTCAGGTCACTGATGCTCAATTTGACACTGAGCACTCTGTACAGAGTTCGTGTGTGGGTAAGTAGGTGCATACAAACCAGCTTCATCAGCCAGCTTGGGATTTCTGACTGTGCTGGTATGTTAAATGTCACTAAAACTGAAATGCAGAATTTTGGGGAAAACCCACTGTCTGTCAGGACCTTCAGCACACACTGTCTTCTGTCCAGAAGGAACACAAAGCAAAGGGGAAGTAAGTTCTTTATGACAGTGCTCTTCCTGAAGGGCAGGAAAGAAAAACAAGTACATGAACAGGAAAAGGCACCCAGTACAGACTGTCCAAAAGAAGGAAGGGCTAAAAAGTGGAAAAGTCCCCAGTCATAAAAAACCAGACTTTAATTTGTGAAAGAACAGTACTCAGCACCTAGGGAAGTCTGAGGTAGAGATGAGCCAGATGACTCAGTTACTTAGAGGAAGACAGACTGTGAGACCAGACACAAAGAAAAAGTCTGCATGGTAAAGAGATGATTTGTGATCATAATCCAAACATAGGAAAGGAGGAAAAAATTAAAATAAATATGTACAGAACATTGACAAATGTGAAGAGTTCATGCTCATTTTTTCATAGTCTTTGGGAAATATATCCCACAGCTTGACCACTGCAAGACCATTTTATTATTCAAAGTTTCTTCAAAGGGCTGGCTTCATTATCCACTGCCATCTTAGGTGCCCCTTCAAGTATTAACTATTGGATGAAGACCTGAGGAATAAAGAACAGAAGTTTGCAGGTAGGCAAGAAAAGAAATAGCATAGGAAAGAGACAAAAAACTGGTTTAAAGAAAATAAAAGCAAATCCAGTATTTTAAAAGAGGAAGGGCCCTGGCTTTAGCTCTTTGAAAAGTATGTTTCCAGCTTCAGCCTCCAGCTTCCTCTAAAAAGAAATCAAATAAAATTTTGTGGATTTTTGAAAGTGCCTGTTTGTCTTAGAAAGAGCCCTTGGAAGCTGAGCAATGAGTTGCCCTGTCAAACGTGTAACACTTACGAGCTGATAAATATGCAAAACTAATATAACACAGGCATGGTGCTCTGTTGCCATCTGAAAACTCAGCCCTACTCAAGGGCCATTCAATCTGCATTTGTTGCAATGCCTTTGTTGGATGTTTTCCATGTTCATGGTAACCTCTGAGAAGCTCAAAATGAATTGCCATCGAGCAGAGGTGACTTCTCAGGAAGGTTTGCCAGTTTAGCTGTAATCTTATGAGCAAAACAGAATCCTTGACCCTCCAAGAATCAATACAGCTATGCTAGTGCAAAAATATTTGCAGTAGTTGTCTTTAAAGCATGTCTGCAATACAGATTTGGACAGAATCAGTCCTGGGGGTGCCAGACTGTGATGTGTGACAGATATTGAGTACCCAGCCCACATGGATTTCCAAATGGCTGTGCCTTAACCTGGGCAGAGCATTTCACTAAGCCACACAGGCAAAAGAGGAGTTTTGCCCATGTAACCTGTACCACATTTTTCCATGCCTGAAATATGTTCATTGGAGAAAACCAAAATTGTTTGGGTGGGAACCAGGTTTTTTACCAGTATAGGTCTCATTTGGGCTAATACAATTTTTTAAGATACAATATTGGAGAGGCAAGTCCTTTTAGATTTCCCGTGTGCAGGGCAATGAGTTGGTTCTTCAGTTCCCTCCATGCACCCTCTCAGGTCACCTAGAGTAAGTACCAAGTAGGGCATCCCTCAAAACATCTGCTGATACTCTACTGGCACTTCTGCATTAAGAAATGTCCACCAGGGTAGATGAAACAGCCTCAACTCTGTGTCTAGATTAACACAGCTGATTTTATAAGAAACTATTTTGTCTGAGGAATCAATAAATACCAAGAAGAAAATATGGCAAATACCTCAGAAAAGAAACCTCTTCTATAGGCACAACTGCTCTGGAATGACGTCTGCCCCATCATCACAGGCTTTTCCTCCCTCTTTCCACGTAAGACCAAAAAATTGTCATTGCTGGCATTTTAGCCTCCTTTCATAAGAATATCAGGTCTGTGTAATTACTCTTAGTAAGACTGGGTGAACCTGTATATTAACCCTTTCCAGAAATAATTTTTAAACCCATTATCAGGCTTAAAAATTATTGAATACATTGACAGAGAGGTGAAAGACTGAAAGACACAGAAGCTATGCAAATAGAAGGACGAGGAAGAAAAGAAAAAACACATAGCAAAATAAACCCCTGTATTCCATCTGGCTTTGGGACCATCACCCAAGAGTCAGAAGAGTCAGAAAAACTTGAAGGCACCCAAGTGAAGAGCACTAGGATGGAAGGGACATTGAAGTTCATAATGAGCAATGAGAGGCTAGGATGGCTGGCTTTGTTCAACCAGGAGAGGATGGGCAGGGGATCAGGTTCCTTTCTTTTTACTGCCTGATGGAAGGAAAATGGGGGAAATGGAGATAGCCCCTTCTGGAAGATGCACAGTAAAAGGACAAGCTGAAACAATTGCAACCTATGTTGGAGGCTATTCCAGCTGGACAGAAGAAAATTGTTTCACCTTCAGAGGAGTTCAGTGCTGGAACAAGACCCCTGAGAGGGTGGGCACTGTCCAGCCTTGGAGATTTCCAAACCTTGATGAATGAGATCCCAAGAAATCTGATCTGCCTCCAGAATTAGACCTTTTCTGACCATGATGCTGGATTAGACACCTCAAGGTGTGTAAGGGCATGAGTTGGACTCTGTGATCTTAAAGGTCTCTTCCAACTTTGTGACTCTGTGATTCTGTGAAGGGGACCCTTCCCACCTAAATCATAGTGTGTGATTCATCTACCATTAGACACCAGAGACACCACATAAAAATGCAACCTTAAGATACAAATCTGTGGGAAATGAAACTTCCTTGGCCTTGCTACTTATGGAACTATCTGAGCTTTTTAGTAGTGCTTTGCCTTTATTAAGAGAAAGTTGTATTAAAGCAGTATCATGGAAAATAAAGACTGGAAATACATGCTAGCTTTCCCTTCACTAGGCACAAAAAGAAAATGCAACTTAATTCACAGTGAAAATCTGCTGCTTGAAAGATGAAAGTAATTTTGCTGTGCAGCTTCAAGTCCTGGAGACAAGTCCTATGGAATGTTAGGGTGTGTGTCTTCATTTCCAGTGCAGGAAAGGAAACACCGTAACAGAAAGGTGCAGACATCACTAGTGCCCTGTGCCCAGGTTTTTCTCTCTGTCCTATCAGATGTGCCCACTGTCTGACTTTCACCCATGAAATCAGTGCCCTTAGCTTTGGGTGATCTGAAATGGGATGCTGTACCTGGCTTTGGATGAGCTGTGTGATGCTGTTTTGTCCCAGGAAAAAGTTTTTGAACAGAAACAGTAAATAAAAACCCCAACTTTACTCTCCCCCAGGAAGGTAGACCTGTACATACAGTAGAATGTCAGGCTCCAACCCCTGGGCAGAGAACAGAAAGGGAGCAACTCCACAGCCCTCTCTAGGCACACATGGGGAACACAATTGCATTCAGCACCTCGTGGGCTTCCACAGAGTATCCAAAACCTCGGGGATAAAGCCCTGGGCAGCCCAATCTCAGCACTGCCCCTGCTTTGAGGAAGTCTGGACCAGAGACCTCCTGAGGTCCCTTCCAAGCCAATTCATCTTATGATCATGCAAATATTTACTCAAGAGCTGTAACAATCACCTGATGCCAATTTAGTTGTCTTGCACATCTCCATTCATTAGCCCCAGAGGAAAAAGAGATAAGTAAAAATTTCAACCAAATGTGGTTTTGAGGTGGCGGTTGGTATTTTTAACCAGAAAAATATAAACCGGGCTTGGCAGCTCCTTTTTTCACAAACTGGGGTTGGCAGCTCCTTTTTTCACAAGTTTTTCTCTAACCCACTGAACTGCTTTAGATTTTAAAATTGCACTACATTCTGGAGCCATCTCACTTAGAGTTTTTGGGGTTTTGTGGGTTTTTTCAAAAACCCATCCTCTTCAGACTGGATGTTTAACAGCCTTTAATTATTTTTAATTGTGAATGGTTTAAAATTGCTTTGTTTCATTTGTTTGTTCCTAACAAGATGTTTTATCTCTCTCACAGTTTGTTTATATAGAGACGAGGGCTCCAGTCTTGCCTTTTCAAGGGGTGTGTTGGGGCTGCTCATTAGCTCAGCAAAAGTATATTCTAACATAGTTTTGTCAGTGTAAAACAAATCTGATTGCAGACTTCAAAAGAGCAGCCCAACCAAGCAGTGGTTCCTCCTGTGCCCTGAGAGGCTTTTGCTTTCCTCTGTCTCCTGACCTTTTCCAGCTCACCACGGCTCCTTCTCTCCACCTTGGCTGTTACACCAGAGCCTTGCTCCTGGAGCTCTGTGTCTTCCCACTTTTCTGACAAAGATTGCCCTGGTAAGTTATCTGGAGCAACCAAACAGTCTCTGCTATGGCTGCAGATTTGCTGTCCCAGGAAACCGCTTGGTGGGGAAAAGAAGGGTGTTGCTATTGCCCCACGCCCCAGCTCCTGCACCAACAGCAGGACCAGTCATGCTGGACCTGTTATTCCTCTGGAAGGGACCAAACCCTGACATAATCCCAGGAGGATGGCTAAGTAGGGGTGATGGGGCCACTTGTGAACAAGCAGCCCACTAGGACACTGCATGTACCTACAGCCTCCCCAGAGGACGTACAGTTTGTCAGCCTGGGAGAGGTCCCTAAAACCGGAAGACCAAAGAAAGTGACTGGAACTCACTCAAAGACAGTCCCTTATGTCAATTCTCATGCACTGAGATGTTTACATTAGGTGAGAGACTGACCATAGCTATGCAGCTTGGAAGGGACAACTCCTAGGCAAGACATCTGACTCCTTAAAATTTTGCTGAAATAGCCACACATTGAAACCCAGTCAGCTGGTGTGCCTTCCCACCTAGAAAATAAACGTGAGCAATCTTGTATAATTATAATAATTAGCATTTGTGGTATGATGATGCTTTGATGCAACCTATTTTATGTGGCTTTTTATCATTGTTCTTTAATTAAAAAGATCTCCAGCTATTGAGATCAGCACGAGTGTGTCACACCTAAATGAGTGAGAAAGAAACTTTACCCCAGATCCTAAAAATAAGGGTTATTCAGAATTTGGATACTCCTGAATCTGGCAGCGCTTGTAGCTGGGGTTTGGTTTGCACTTGTGCCTTCAGGTACCAGCCTATGCTTGATGGATAAGGAAAAGAAGCAGACCCAGTAAGTTTCTTAAAGCCACAGCTGGAGCTGGAATCTGCCATGCTGGGTCTCAGTGTTCTGCCAGATCCAACAAACTCTACACCTTTCCTACTGTAAAAGTTGCAGATGTAAAAAACAGGCTATAAAACAGCCAGAATTCCTTTTGTTTCCCCTTAACCTTTTTAACAAAGAGAATCCATGAAAGGAATGTGGCATATTCCAAATTGTATGGATTTTACAGCAGCTCGTGAAGTACAGTCATAGAACTGCAGCATACACCAAGTGTTTGAAGGTCCTTAACATTCATTCCATCTTTGTTCTTATTTAATTAGTAAACATCTTCAAAGGGAACTGCCTGACTGCTCAGGCAAAGGGCACAAGCAGTCCAGCACTGCACCAGGCAAATAAATGTTTCAAGGAAGATATTTGGAACATACAAGAGGCCGTTTTTTTTTTTCATGCAGAAATGAGAAACAAAACCTTTCTGTGACTCACAATCCTAGTTAAAGACAAGGCAAAGCTGTTCCTGTTCTGAAGGCTGCTGTGGCACTAGGGCATTCATTTACAAAGAACTGTGTCTATATGCAGATTTGTGCTGAAACGCACATGGTATTTGCAACTACATTAGCTCCATCAGTACTGTTTTCCATGTAAACAGGTTTTTTGTCACTGGTTATCATAACAACCTCAGAAGTATTGACCTGTTGGAAAATAGTGCCGCTTGACTCACAGTGAGCTGTTTTCAGGCATCTGCAGAGTATTTCTGTGCACATCCCAGCATTAAACTGGCTGCAGAAAGGACTAGAGAAAACCCAGGTTGTGCAAACCAGAGACCTCTTGAAACCAAAAGGTTTCTACATAGACAGGAATAGCTCTTACAGGCAGACAGGGTCAAGCTTTGATCTTTAAAGTTAAATAACAGTCTGCTCTCCTTTGCAGTGTCTAAGTGTCTCTGAGAAGTCTGTGTTGCAGCCTTGGTGACCAGGTCCCTGATGCTCGTGGAGAGAGGTGGAAGTCAGGCACAGAAGCATCCCTGTGGTCCCTGCTGCTGCCTTCCCTGCAGAGCCACTCAGTACATGTCTGCTCTGAGCTGGAGTGGGACACTGGAGAAGAATCTCTGGTGGGGCTGGGATGGAGAAGGCTGGGATGGAGTCTAGGGTAGGAATAGGAAGGGTGGGAAGGTACATGTTTACTCCCCTCACTGTTCTGACAGGACTAGAGAGGAACTGGTGACAATTCAGTCAATTTCTTCAACGATGTCAGAAACCTTCAGCAGAGGTCTTTCCACCATCACACTCAAAGAGATCAAAGGCACTGCCAAAGAATCATGGGTAAAATGAGTTAAAAGCCCCTCCACCAAAAGCTATAATTCAAGAAAATGTATGAAGAAAAAATATTGGAGACAAAAAGGAGAGCTGTTACTATGTCATCTGACTGTCATGTAAATTCAGTTCTGGATTACCACAAATTTTCCCTAGGCTTTTAAAACCTTTCAGTGCAATCTGGATTCACTCTGCAATTCATATTCCTTCCTCTTTGCCATCTGTCAATCACCTGCAGTTTGAATATTAATTCTTTTTGGCAAAGATATTTTTATGGCATAGAAAAGTTCAGACTGGCACCACAGAGATACTTCTCCATGCTGGAACATCTGTAGACCCTTGAAACACCATTTTAAAAATCAGTGAATTTGTAAATCCTGTAAAAAGAATATTTAAGCACCCACAAGGCATTTTAGGACTCTTAGATACTGATGACTCAAAAATTAATCACTGCTGATTAAGAGAATTTTATGAGACAAAATAATGGAGTAATAAATATCCAAAGATTCTTTAGTTTAAAATTATCATGCAACCTTATTTTGTAATCATGAATCATAAAACTTAGGGCATATACATAAAGTACATAACCTATATAGAATTTGAGAGTAGGGCTTATGTCTGTAATTAAATAACATGAGCAAATATAGTCAGGAGCTTGTCTTAAAATGAAAAGCCACAAATAGTTGTAGGGGATTTTCAATACCTTCTTTCCTAAGATAGACCCATGGCAAAAATAAAAATTTCAAATATAAAAAATGTGAAAAAAAGTATGTGGATTTGGGGATTGGTTTTCCTTGCTTTTTTCTTCTTTTCTTCTTTTTTTTTTTTTTTTTTTTTTTTTGTAGGCTTTGTTCTTTTAAATGGAATTTTTCCATGATTGAAGGAAAACCAGAACTGTTGCAAAAGTTTCCATAGGAAGCACTTATCATTTCCCAAACAGCTCTCATCTTCTTTCTCTTGATTCATACTGTAGATTGAAGCTGTCTAAACCCTGAGCCCCAAATTGGTACTTAAGCACCATGAAAAAAAAAGGGAATAATAAAACAATGCTTGGTGGACTATATATAACACTATGTGACTTATGGGCTAATACCTGTCCTGTTATTATTTCTCTGCTACTGTTAAGCAGATGACCTCAGGACAGAAGGGAATTCACTACAATAATTCTTTCCTCTCCAAGAGTTAAAACCCCACTTCTCAAACATACAAACCAGAAATGAAATGAACTTTTGCAGCCTTCTCTTTGCCATAAAAGGACTCCTCTCTCAGCAGCCACCAGAGTCCATTAGCTGGGAAAGCAGGCAGGTGTAAAAGAAGTTCATGTTTAACCTCACTGGGTTTGAAAGCCAGCACTGAAGTTTATCAGCTCACAAGCCCGTGAAGGGAGGAAAGGCAGAGAATGGGATTTAGTCAAAGACTTACTCAGAGTTAACACAGGCCACTGGCGCTAATAAACAAACATTGCCAGACATCAAAAGGAAGTAAGTAAATCTGGGAAGGTTTAGTCCAAACAATGGAAGGGCAAGCTAAGCCTGTTGCAGGGTGGGCAGTGGAGCGGGTGACTTAGAGATGTTAACCCTTGCCTGGGCCACAGAGGCATCACAAAGAGAGGAGTGAACCCCAGTTTGTTCCAGAGAAACAAGAAAGTTTTAGCCCAAAAGTCAGAAAACCCTTACCTTCTAAATCTCAAATTTCTTTGGTTCTCCACCTTAAATTAATCAGGTCACGTAAGACTGGGAGTCAGCCCAGTGTGAAGATTAATGAACAAAACCTGATTTCAAGAGTTGAAATCTGTCCATTTTCACACAGTGCCCAGGCAGTCAGTGGCTGATGGCCTTATAGTAGAGGCCGTGGCTGCTTGGCACACTAGAGTGTGGAGTTTTCTGTGTTTGGGAGACAATTTCCACTGCAACCAAGCAGTGCCACTGCAGCCCATGGAGCTTGGTGATGGGGAAGCTGTGAAGATGCAGCAGCACTGCCTTTTGCAAGAATGTCCCTGAGGTCTCCAACAGCTGTTTGAGGAGCACACAGTTCCCACATCTTCCTTGTTTAAAGGGCATCTCCTCCCCTTAGGTCTCTGCCCTAGGTAGGGTTGATTGACTACAACCAAATTGTGTGCTTATCTCAAGTTTCATTTCCAGCTTGGGAAAAAGGCAACATACTTAACAGACACAATTCATCAGAGGGGCAAAAGTGTCTTTCACTCATCCAAGCCTTCCTGATCTGTGTAACTCCCTTTGTCTTTTTAGTTCTTGCAGTTTGAAATACCAGTTTTGCTTCACGCATAACGTAGTGCCTTGTGAGCACAGTCCAAACAATGACTCCATGGAGGACATATGTACACTCTGCTCTGAAAAAGGCTCTTCCTGAAAGGCTTTGAGGATGCAGCCAGAAGCTGGAAGAAAGGAAATCTCTTCAGGTGAGAGGGCTCAGTGTTTCATGAGTCTCAGGACCATGGGTGGCCATCCATGCTCAGAGGGCTCATTGGAACCAGCAGAGCTCAGATGGACTCCACCAGGCTCAGCCAAGGGTCTCCTTCTGAGCCCAAGGAGCAGGAGCTGCCACCTTGTACTGAATACCCTAAGTCTGACCTTCCTTCTGCAGAGCCAAACCTTCTCCTGATCACTTGTGCTCACTCTCACTGAATCACAATCTCATTTTTTGGAGGCTGAGGTGGAACCAGAGGCACTGGGATGAGCAGAGCATTGCTTGCAGGAGTCAGAGCCCACCTCTCTGTGCTCATCAGGGGCAGATCCCTCATGGGCTCCTGCTGTGCATCTCCCAAAGGCTTTTGTGTCACCTTGTTCCTGAAAGGAAGAACCACATGGTGACAACTGTAAGGAATGGAAAGCTGCCCCTCAGCTCTGTACTTCAAGAGGGCAGATAAAGAGATGGATAGGAGGCATCACACAGGCCCTTTCCCTTTTGCCCAGGAAGAGGAAAGAAAAGGGAAAATGCACAGCTCCTTCCTTAGCAGCTGGATGCCTTTGATGCATGCTCACCCTCCTGAAGGTTGTTCCTCTGGATGGAAGCACAGGCACTGCCTTGAATGGGCTGCTGCAACTTATCCCCCAGGAAGGGGCAAATGTGTGAAAGGGAGACCAGAGAAGAGAGACTGAAGGATGCAGAGAGCACAGAGGCCCTGGGCAGGACAGACAGGTGTGATCAGGTAGGTTTTTGCTGATCACCATGGTATTGGTATTGTCTCTGCAGGGCTTAGGTCTCCTCTCATGTTGCTCCCTCTGACATTTCACAGCAAGGACAGCCAAGCCAGAAGTGTCTTGCTCCAAAGGCAGGTGATACATTCAAAAAGAACAACATCAAAAAAAGAGCCTCCATAGAAACCACAATCAACACAGAGGTTTAAATAACATCATGCATAATACATTGCAAACTTCCACCTCCAAGAGAGGGAGAGATGGCTGAAAAGGAATGTAAACTGAGCCAAAAAGAAAGCAAGGCTTTTTCCAAAAGGCAAAGGCTAGGAAATCTGTAAGGGCTTGCAATCTGCTGCGGCACAGGTTGTTTAAAGGCTGGGGTGAAAAATAGCTACCCAAAAAGGCCCCAGAGGCTGAGGATTATTCACTTTTTTTTCTCTTCAGTTTTTCCTTTTTGTTATTTCTGCTTAGTCAAGGCTCATTTTGGCACCTCAGGAACTCACATCTGTCACTGGGAGTGCAGGCACAGACCACCCAACACAAAGGGATCATCAGCAAGTGCTGAGCCACAGCTCCAGGTGACTCCAGCCTGGCTTCCTTGCCACCCTCCCTGCCTCCCAGCTCCCTTTCCATCAGCCAGGATGCCTTGTCAGGTGCCGTGTCACCTCAGATCTCTCTCAGATCACGGTGTGGTGCCTCCCTTTGTCAGGCAGGGTAACGCAATGACAGGATGATGTGCAACGGGTCCATGTTTCTTTTATTAGGATCGTGTACCTGCTGTCACTTTGGATAAGGACTATCTATTTCAAGTGGTTTCCTGCGAAGTCAACAGGGCTGAGTTTCTCTGAGAGGTCAGAAGAATTATCTGGAACTCCCAAGTATGTCTATTTAAACCTGCATGCCCTATCACAGCACGGCAAGCTTTGTTACTTCAAGATCCCATCAGGTACATAAACCCTAAAGCAGCCACCAGAAGCCCAAAGAACATAAGCACATATTTAACTTTCAGCTAAAGGATTCCTTTAGATGTCAGTTTTATTACCCCTGTGCTTAAAGCTAGGCACATGTCTTTTGTGGATCCTAACAGCATCAATAATTTACATTGTGGAAGCAGCTAGAGGCCCCATTTATGTTGAGATTGTTGTACAAACAAAATAATTGACAGTCTCTGCCCTAAAAATCTTTCAGACTGGAAAGTGAATCTGCAATTCCCTTTGTAGCTTGCTCTTCCCAGATTTATTTTTCTCTCATATTTAATCCAACTTAAACACTTACGTGCAGCAACATCAGCATGTTATTTTTAAATTCAGCTTATAGTGACTAATGAGGAGAAGTGACCCTCATCTTTATTGTTGAAAAGAGCAGAGGCAGCTGGGCCCAAATGCTGAAAGATTTAGTATCGAGCAATGTGGAGGCACAAACTGAGATATGAGCCATGAATTAAGATGCTTCTGAAATACTTTTGTGAGCTTTCAGCACTACCACAGGCTTCTCATCAGATCAGCTGTTTGCCAGTCAAGACAATAAAAATGCACCCTTCAGATTAATCCTCCCCCAAGAATTTGGGTTTAAACCACACAGGATTCTTTGCTGACTGTATTTGGCTGCATAGGAATTGCTATCAGCCTTCTTGCAATGTGGAACAGATGCAAAAACAACAGAACAAAGCATCTGGGTTTCCACTTTCACATTGAGATGGTCTCATGCTATTCTATTTGCTGTTTCTTTGCAGTTCTAATCCCATACAGAGCAGGATCCTGGAGACAGAGCATCTCTGATGATCAGGTGTCTTGCTGCAGAGTCTGAGTGTTTATGTGTGTAATTGTCATGAGGTGCCCTCGTTCCTTTCTCTTCCCGTCAGGGAAACACCCTCTTCTGCAAAAATACTGATTCTCATTTTCCACAACTGCTGTGGTCTCAGCTCTGCACTGTCACTTGTCCAGTTCTACAACATGAAGCCCTAAACTGCATCTTGTGGCCCAGTCAGTGCTGAAGAAAGTGGAAAATTGAGTGTCTGGGTAGTTTTTAGTTAGTTTTTGAAGTACACACCACATTATCTGCAGTACAGTATAGCAGATTCCTTTAGCACAATGTTGCCCCACTGACTCATAGTCAATTTATCATCATCTAAAATCCCCCAATCCTATTTCATGATAGGAAAATACTGGTTAGAAAACACCAAGTTTCCTCTTTTTCAGGAGACTGACAGAACTATTTAAGGGTTTTTACAGTATCTGCTGTTCTCATCACATCCTTAGTGTGCACAAAGTTGACCACATTCAATATTTTTCTTAATTAAATCTCTGTAGCTGTAATATAATAAGATCTGAAAGCAAGCCAAAATAAAACAATAAATAAACATTTTCATTGGATTTCAGGTTTTCTATGGAAAACGACTGTAGTATCCATACATTTGTGGCCAGTTTCCAATCGTTCCCCTGTGTTAAATCTAATGCTCTCCCAGGCAGACATAGCTGCCATCTCCAAAAGAGAACACCCCACTCAGCACCAGGAGATGAAGAGAAGCCCTTGTTGTTGTTATTGCATGTAAGCATTTCAGTGGCATCCAGAGGCTCCAGCAAAGCCTTCAAAACCAAGACACAACTCACCTGCAACATCTCTGCTGAGCCTCAAAGGGTCAGATTCAGCCTCCAAAGGTCTCTGTTGAAGAGCAGCAATAAAATCAGCACACGTCTCAGCCCATATGTTGAGGACAACAGCTGAGATTGCCTCTGACACAGGCAAGATTCATTTTACAAAGTACCAAATTAAGACATGAAATCCTTTCTTTAGAAAAAGGAGGGGAACACCAAGCCACGCTCACTATCACACTACCTTCTACCCCTCAAACCTGCCATCCACCCCATACAGTTGCTCTCTTTGAATTTTATTTTTTTTCAGCCCAAGCAGAAGCTGACTGTGCAGCTTTCTCAGCTTGCCCTCTTCCAGTGAAGGCTCCTGAGTGCTGGTGGAAAGCCCCATCTGAACTGAGGACCAGAACCACTCTGTGCAGGTGGCCCAGCAGGCACCAAGAGGTGCAGCCCAGATGGAGAACAGCTGGGGTTCCAGAGATCCCCATCTCCAGCTCAGGTCCTCCCTCAGCAGCTGATCCCATCCACCTGGAGCGACTCTGGCAGTTGTTCCTTTCTCCAGACATGCTTCCAGACATGAGGAGCTCTCACACTGTCCTCTTCAGTGATGCTTTGCTCCAGAGTTGGGGTACAATGGCACTGTGAGCCAGGCACAAGCCCTGGCACAGAGGAGGCACCATGGAGCTGCTCCCTGGGGACTGACTCTGTGCTTCTCCTGTTTCTCCATGAAGCACCATCAAGGACCCTTTGCCCTTGTGCTCTTCTATCCCTTTGGGATTTCTGAAAATCAGCTGCTCTTTTAATTTAGACCTCAGCCCAGTAGGTCAGAAATAAGCAATATTTCTATTTCCATAAAAGACTTTTCCTCAGTATAAGGGTAATAATAATAATAATAATAATAATAATAATAATAATAATAATAATAATAATAATAATCATCCCCAGAAAAACAGAATTCCAAAACAAAAATCCACATTCATTGCTGATTCTGGGGTAAGGATTTGAAGCCTATTTCCTTAGTTCCTACAGATATTTGACAGTACTGATTTAGACTTTTGATCCATTTCACCCTGTTGGCATATATTAAAGCCTGAGATCTGACTACATTTTTAGGTCTTTTATTATAGAAAGTAAGGGTGTAAGTAGTTGATCCTGTGCAATTTGTCTGGGGGCAGAGAAAGCAAGCTGCACAAAAAGATTTCTTTCTCTTTTATATTTTCCATTGGATTGTATTTAATAGAAAATATTAGAAACCATACTATATTCAGGAGAAAATCCTCCCTTTGTTATCTCCTTCTTTGAGGTGAGCAACCCTCTGGCAGATTTGTTTCAAGCAGGGCATTGAGGTGCTACACCAGAATTATTTGGTTTCTACCTTCCTGAGATCAGCTTTCTAAGAAGTCAAACGTGTGCCTTGGATTTACTAAAGAGCAATGCAAGCGATGAAGAAGATCCAAAGACAGCCAATAGCATTAGGAAGACTTCCCTCAAACCAGCTGGGGTCTGGATCAGACCCAAAGACAGTTGGTCTGAAAAAAAAGAAAAGAAGAGCAGAATTTGAGTATTCCCTTAAGTGTCAGAGACATAAGCAAGGCTGCATGTAATAGAAATAAGGAAAGGCTGACTGATAGAGATAGTGCAGCGGTTTCCTTACAAGCTTTTCTTTGTTCCTATGATTTAGGACAAGCCAATTTCTCACAGATCAGCCAAGGACCCATTTTCCTGTCAGGAGAAGCCATGGTGAGCATCAGTAAATGCTGAATACACCACAGTGCAGAACAACCCTGCTGCTTGAGGTGAGAGCCTTCAGCAAGGAGCCCGAGGCAGCTAGCTGCTCTGAGCAGGGACAGGCACACAGGCAGTGCTGCCAGACACGCAGCTGTATTTGCAGTGCACAGGCACCTGCAGTACCAGACAAGGGCTACAATGAAATTTCTCTCACCCAAGTGCTGATCAAAGAGCACTGAGATATTCCAGGCCAAGGTAATGATAATCCAGCAATGTGTTACCATTCTTAGCACAGTAGCACTAACCCCAGAACAATCAAAGTTAGAAATAGGACATTGGGAAATGACCCAAAGTTGCACTAAAGGAAGGTCGGGTTGGATATTAGGAAATATTTCTTCACTGAAGGAATGGTCAAGCATTGGAAGGCTCCCCAGGGAAATGGTGGAGTTACCATCCCTGGGTACACATGGAACATCATGATATGGTTTACTGGGCATGGTAGTGTTCTGTCAAAGGTTGGACTTGATCTTGGGAGGGTCTTCTCCAACCTTAATAATGCTATAATTCTATGATTACTGCTGGTGCTCTTCAGACCAACAGGTACAAACCCCTAAAAAATCCCATAGCTCTTTTAGAAGCATGAATACAAAGTTATGATAAAATTCAGGGTTTTTTTAAGATTTCGTGCTGCCTACATACATCTTTGCCATTGATACAAAAACCCACGACACTCCTCATGCTTGGTGGTGTCTGCATATGTGTAGAAGGAAAGTATGAACCAATTACTGCTTATAAAATGGTTTTGACTCCTAAAAGACTGTAACTCCCTCTATAAACATACCACAGGACTAAAGTTTTTGGCTGGACTCAAATGATTGATGAATTTTCAGGCCAAAAAAAAGCCATTTTGAATCAACTAAGTCAAAACTGGGCACAAGAGAGGCACAGAAAATTTCCTGCAGCAGGTCTCATAATCAGATTAAAACCTGTGGTTGCATCTTTAAATCATAGAATTCTTTAGGGTGGAAAAGAGCTCTAAGATCATTGAGTCCAGTCATTAATTCAGCACTTCCAAGTTCACCCCTAAACCATGCCTCTAAAGTGCAACATCTACATGTCTTTTAAATCTCCATAGGGATTGTGACTTCACCAATTCCCTAGGGAGCCTGTTCTAATGCTTGAACACCCTTTAAGTGAAAAAAATTAATAAACTATTTCTAATATTCAATTCAAACCTCCTCTGACACAATATGAAGCCATTTTCTCTTGTCCTATCACTTGTTACCTAGGAGAAAAGACTGATCCCCACCTGGCTACAGCTTCCTTTCACAGAGCTGTAGAGAGTGACAAGGTGCCTCCTGAGCCTCCTTTTCTCCAGGCTGAGCACCCCCAGCTCCCTCAGCTGCTCCTCACACTTGTGCTCCAGCCCCTTCCCCAGCTCTGTTGTTCTCTGAACACATTTCAGCCCCTCAGCATCTTTCCTGCAGTGAGGGGCCCAAAACTGGGCACAGGATTGAGGTGTGGCCTCAGCAGTGCCCAGCACGGGGGACAATCACTGCCCTGGCCCTGCTGGCCACTCTCTTTTGGATGCAGACCAGGCACCATTGGCCTTCTTGGCCACCTGGGCACACTGGCTCATGTTCAGCCACTGCTGATCAGAGATCCTTTTCCTCTGGGCAGCTTTCCAGCCATTCTGCCCCTACACTGTATCACTGCATGGGGTTGCTGTGACCCAAGTGCAGGACCTGGCACTTGGCCTTGTTGAACCTCAGACAATTGGCCTCAGCCCATCAACCCAGCCTGCCCAGATCCCTCTGCAGAGCCCTCCCACCCTCTGGCACATCAACAGTCCCATCCAGCTGCATGCTGTCCACAACTTACTGGGTGCCCTCCGTGGCCTCATCAATATCATTGATAAAGAGGTTAAGCAGAACTGGCCCCAGTACTGAGCCCTGGGGAGCCCTGACTGGCTGCCAAATGAATTTAACTAAATTTGCTTGGGGCAACAGAGGTAGCAAACAAAAAAAGGAGTGTTTCTTTTTTTCCCAGAGAAAGAAGAGCTGATACCTGAAAGAGTTTTAGCACAAATCTCTCAGTGATTTTAATAATGAGAAACATTTTAAGAGCTCTTTACTAAGTTTACATCTAGGGAACATAGATCTGTTCTGCCTGTCCTGTCTGTTACTGTTTAGGGTAGAAGGATTTTCCTCCTCCTTCTTCTTCTTCCCTGGCCCAAGAACCACAAAATGGCTTTTCTTGGAATGTTCAATTGCATGTAACTATAAATTAAAGATGAGCTATCTCTATACTGAAGCCCTGTTCAAGACCCACATCAAAACATGTCTCTCCCACTTTTACAAAATGTATATTTGCTTCATGCTAAGAAAACTGACATTTGCAAGTGGCTGTGTGCTTTGTGCTTCAGTGAAAAAACAAGCTTTAGCTGTGGTTTGTGAAAGGTGGGCTTCTCTCACCAGAGGCACATACTTTCCCAGGAAAGGAAGCACTGGTCTCATTAAGATCCAGTGAGGATGAATTGCCCTGCTAAGAGGAATATTTTGCAAGTTTGGTATCTAAATAATGAAGAAAAACACAGAACACTCAAAATAATAAGACCTGCCATTCACACACAGGTTTAACCTGGAAGGCTGAAGCATGGTAGGTAGGAAAAAATTAAAAGCATTTTGAAGTGCCAGGCAAAACTCTGAATGTATCTTCCCACAGTTACCATAATGGAAAGTGTGTCTCAATCATATCATTATTTTCCCCCTGACCTCTATGCCTACATATCAAACATTATAGGAAAAAAAGTAATGCAAATAAACATACTGAAAATGAAATTCAGAACTCTTAAAATCAATGGCAGTTTTGCCACTGGTTTCAGCAGAGCCAGATTTCACATACAGATAACAAAGTAGGTCATCAATGTCCATGTCAGATCACTTCCTGACTCTGTGAATGGAAGTTCCTCTTGGCAAAGGGAGCTTGGCTTTTACCTTTCCAAAGTCCTAATTCAACGTAGTACTTAAAACGCTCGAAAGAGAGATTATTCAGTGTTACACCAACTAAACACTTATCCAACTGCAACCTGAGTTTGTAGCTTCAGGGAAAACACACAAGTGAAAAGGAAGGAACATATCCTTGCTGGGAGGATGGCAGGACTGAGTTTCCCCTAACCCTTGCTCTCCAATGCATTGTCTTCTGGTATATGAGTGACTGAAGAAAACATTTTCCCAGTTTGGGGAAAAGTGGCATTTCTGCATCCTAGACAACAAGGGACTAAAGGATGAAATATCTCCAGGCTCTTGCTGAGCATCACATTTCTGTCAGTGGTGGCACCCTGAAAGCTCAGCGGGAGTCTTCCTGCTTTGGGAATCTCAAAGACCAGAAAATCCTCTGAAACCCAAGGCTTGCAAGGTACCAGAGGCCAGATGAGGTTCAGAGTAGCATTATCCAGTCTTGACCCTTCTTGCCATGCTGAAGCAGCCATCAGCTATTCAGTCTCTGAGAATACCTGAACTAAGTCTCCACAACAGCCTTAAAACCTGATCTCTCCATAATCCCCATCCACCTGGAAAAAAAGGGGAAAAAAGTCCATAAAAACACATTTCTGGTTGAAAGCACCTTCCTGCATAAGACAGCTATGTTCTACCTTTTGAGGTCAGGTGGTATAGAAAGTGTTAACCAACATTCAACAAACGGGCCAACTGTTCTTTTTCAGTGTTTCCAGTTTTAGAAAGTCCCAGTCAGTTCTCTGGATAGAGCACATTTTTAAAGAAAATGGGCCAGAAAGTCCTCTACAGATGAGTCACACTGACAATATCAGAGCAGAACAACGGAATTGTTGTCCTATCAGGGCTAAGCCAAAAATAGTTGTTTTCATAAGCCTTCACCTGATTCTCATTTCTCATTTGCACTGAGGTCCAGAGGGAATGGGAGAACCAGTTTAACACTAAACTTTTTCAAGATGTATAGCAGAAGGACAGTACTGAAAAGTATGTAGCAAATGAGAATGGTGGCAAATTACTCCAATATCAGCAGAAGAGGTGACTGTGACCCTAGAAGGTAGTGGGCAGGTTATGGTATCATTCTGGGTTTCTGCCTCTCTAATAAAATCTTTCTTGGTGCATCATAAGTATTCCTCTTTCCATGTAAATACCCCAACATTTGTTTATGAGTGCATGTGAAAGGTAGGCCTACTCTGGTTTTTATTACTGACCCAAGCAGTCACATTACTCTTGAAATAGAAGTCCATAATGACTGCAAAATCATTCTCAACCATCTTTTTATTTTCAGTATTTAATGCTTATACAGGCTTTTCATAAAGAGCACAATCCACATCCCCTGTCTTGGAGGGACATAAGAGTATGCCACAAGTAATGTACATAGAACAAAACTTTGTTATATCCTTGCAGCCTAGGTATCTTTTTATCACACTCACCTCCAAACTCATCTGCGCTAACTTGTGTGCCCAAAGAGAAAACTGTGTCATGTCATGGCAGGGCTGTCTGGCCTAAATTCAAAGTGGGCCATGGTTTTGGATGCCTGAATTAAGACATGATAAAAGGAGTAAATTTTCAAAAGTATTAAATATCAGCCCATAAAGAGAGACATAAATAGAGACAGAAATAATATAAAATTTTTAAAAAGCCAACAATTCTTTTTCAGTTAGAACACTAGCAAAAAAATCAGAACACTAAAGCCTATATTAAGTCTCTGACATGAAAAACCCTTCAGTAAGCCACACAAAACTCAGAGATGTCAGATAAATAGTACAGTAACTGGCTGGCATAGAGAAATCAAACAACGTCTTCAAAACTGCTGTGGAGAAGATGGCAGAGCTCAGAAGTTGAATATTTCAAGTGGTTACACATATCCCTCCTTGGAAGCTGGCAGCTAACCCTGTACACATTTTTTAAAAACCATTATGGAAGCTGTCACGTTCTGTGACATGTTGAGCAAGGTTCCCCACCAAGCAAGGGGCTTTACTTAACCTCAGACCTGCTTTTGAGCTGTGCACACATCCCAGCACAAACATACAAACACAAGTCAACAGACCCGCAGTGTCATGGAGCCAACGATACTCTTTCAAAGCATCAGGCTGGCAGAGGGGGCCAGAAGCTTTTGGCAGTGCTCAGACCTCCCAGCCTGAGAGGAGAGGCACTGGGGTGGCTCAGTGCACATTTGGGAACAGGACAAGAGCTTTGTAGCTCCCCCTGTAAGGATCCCCTTCACCCACCCTGGTGAGCATAATGAAAGGATGGCGGGTGAGAGGATGCAGGGCAACGAAGGGGGGATTTTTCCCCCAGCCCCTCATTCTATCACAGAGCTTTCATTTTCAGTGTTTTAGGGCTACTAATTAATTCACCTGGCTCTTCACTTCACCATCCTGCAAACATTTTCCAAACACTTTTGCAGCTCTACTAACCAGAGCAGTTCAGCTACAGCACAGCACCTCAGTCAAGTTGCATGTCACTTCAAGTCTGGTTTTATTAAAAAGCAGGAGATTCAAAAATCTGAATGAACACAGAAATAGGTTGAAAGAACATTCAGGACAGAGAAAGAACCATCCTTTACACTAAGCCCTCTGAGATACCAAAATAATCCCTGTTGCCTCCATCTTTGTTTAGACCATGTGTCTTATGCTCATGGTACTCCATTTCAGCAGGACACAAAGATACATCAGTGTGGTGCAAACAGGCAGGACCAAGGTCCACCTTCCGCTTTTCAGGCCAGGCACATTTCCAAGCTTAGTGCCTTAGCCAAAGACATGCCAGCTCCTCTGGAGATAACCCATCATGTTGGTGTAGACAAGCAGAGAGCTGTTGATCTCTTGGCTGACCAACCAGGCTATTCCTATGGTGAGACAACTGTGTAAGTTAAAGAAGTTTCAATTCCCATTTATCTGACACTTGTGAGATTGCATCTGGAGCATTGTGTTCAATTTTGGGTTCCCCAGTACAGGCAATGCATTGACATAATGGGCAAAAATACATTCCATCTATAATTCATCTATGCTGGATTCCAGGACTATGAAGGATGAACTTTACAGCATTGAATCAGATCAATTTCAGTTGGAATTTTAAGGGCAGAAAATTAGTAATTTTTTCAACAACAAGCATGACCAGTTTGACAACAGTGGATGCCTTTTATTATTCCTAATAATAAAACAGACACTAGTACAGATGTGTACAGACATAGCACAGACACTACTATGTGACAAGCAAGACACTGCACATCAGGTTGCATACTATTTGTGTTTAATATTCCCATATTTTTGAGCTGTCTTTCCTTCTGTGCCTTCTTCCTCTTCTCACAAATAGGAAGATCCACCGCACTTTCTAATTATATCATCAGTGATCTGTGAATCTCCTATAGTTTGTCTGTGGACCAGAACAAAACTCCTCCCTTCATTTAACATTTCTTCTACATTATTTTATGTCTGCTATCTGAAGTCCAACAGTTTCTTCCCTTCCTTGCCATGTCAGAGTAATAATAGAAATTCATTAAGCACAGGATTTTCAAGAGAGATAGTATCTGAAAGCAGTACTTGAAAGTTTAATAGAAATTGCAAAATTCACGTCTGTTCTACCTCACCACCGAGGCTCCTGTACTCCAAAACCTTCATCTTGTCCATACATGTAAATAAGACAAGTTGGCTCCATCCCTTGGCACCAGAACCAACCACCCAGCTGCTCATATCCAGATAGCCAAGCTCTTTCCCATCACCAGAGCAAGGTGCCTGCTGCCTAATTACTACTGGTGATGGCCTCTGGCCAGTGTGCATCCACAGATGGTGCCCAGACACTGTCTGGAGAAGCTCTGGCTGGGGCTGGAGCTGTGCTAACAGCTTACAGAATGGACAGGTAGACACCAGTGCCCAGGGTTATGCCTTGTCCCTGTTTAACCTGCTGGGATAAACCTGGCCACAACCTCCTAAAGCTCCTGCATTTGCAGATTTCTCCTCTCTCTCTTGGTCACCACAGAAGAATGGCATCTGCTTACGTAAAGCTCAACTGCACTTCAAGAATTTTGTCAGCAAGGGCTGGAAAACAGCTGGTCAGTACATAAACTTTTCAAATTGTAATTATTTATCTCATCTGGGTGTTTAAGTTGTCTTTAAGAGGCTAAGGTGACTGCTGTTTTTTCAGGAAGTAGACTGGTAGTCACATGGGGAGGAATAGGGAGTAAAACTTGAAGTCATGTGACAAGTTCTGGAAATAAAATGTGGACAAGAGGTGACAGATCAAATAGTGCATGTCTGTCATTCACAATCTGGTCTCTAAAGCTCCAAAAGACACAGCTCTTATTTTAAGTTCATGTTTCCAAACCCCTCTACAGTATCTCTGCACAACTTGATTGAGACACATGCCTGAGGGCCCACCTTGTATGCACTGGCCCTGCCTGCCATTTATCACTGTGCTGGAAGTGCTCATGAATTACTCTCCACATACACTGGTTTATTTAGGGATAATTTGGGTTGCTGCACGTGTGAACAGGGCCTTTCATTGAAAACCTGCAAGCAGCCAGACAGAGGGAAGGAGGGCTTGTGGGAGGGCATGACAAAGTGCTTCAGGCAAATGGCACCCCAAGCTGTTCCACCTCTGCAAAGCCAGCAGGTAGCCCACAGCATGGGGGAAACACCAGTGCAAACAGCTGCCACTTCTTTCTTGGTCAAAACCAGGCATTCTGCATGTCTATTTAGACTCAGCTGACTATTAATGTACACTCACATAACACTGACCATGGGTGCTGCAATGACATGTCTCAATGTTCCAATGGAATCTTGTTTTCTATTGACCCCTTCCAGACAGAGCAGAAACAGGTAATTCTAGTGAGGAGGGAAAAAAAAGAAAAAAAAAAAAGAAAATAGAAAAAATAGGAATAAAAGAACACTTTCCTTCTTAGCATCTTGAAATAACTTGGGGTTGGTATTAACAGAGTCTGGGTGGATGCTGGGCTTCCACCCTCCTAAATGGAAGACATTTAGCTACCTGCTCTGTGAATATTAATAACAGTGCTAAGCAATGTCATGTCAATTGCCTTACAATTACAATTGTAATTACAATTACACCTTAAAATTTGAATCCATTGGTGCAGAAGGACACCCATGTGCAGCTGAATGTTAACAAATCACTGGCTGGGAGGATAGTCCCATTCAGAGGCCTCACATGAACCTTCCTGGTCATTCAACAACTTCCTATTCAGCCCTTGCTATCCTCCTCTTGCTCTTCTCAGAAGCCAGACTGTGAGCCACCAACAGCTGATATATGAAGGACTTAGGCATTTGTTGAGCTGGAGCAGAAAAACCCATCCTTTGGCAGTGGCGAGAAGGTATTTCCTATTTAATGTGGCGATTATTAAAATGCAAAACTCAGGTTCCAATACATCTACTATGGTATCAATGGATAACTCCTAATATTTCAAAACTGGAAAGTCTGAGCTAAAGATGTATATCTTGTTTTGGAATGTGAAGGAGGAATATAAGTCTGAGAGTGCATGTTGCTGTATTTTGGGGTAATTTTGCCAAATAACTGCATTGACTAAACAATGTATATAGGGATATATATAATTATTGATATCAATGTAAGTTCAAAAGGCCACTTATTGCTCTGGTTTTTGCAAACTTTACACATACCTTTCACCTGAAAGAAATCTAGCTGCATCTCACGAGGTGACAACTCCATCTAAGGACTCCATCATCACGGTACGAATCAGCTGCATGCAATATCACAACAGTGCCCTGAAACCAAGCTCACTCCTTGCAGAGACCTGGCTTACAGCTGCTGGCAGAGAGGCCAAAATCCTGACTGCTGAATGCATGCAAAACCAAAGACCAGTCCCTGCTAAATAAAACTTGGAAGAGTAGTAATAAAGTTGGCTCAAGCTACAGAGAACTGCACTTTAGTTCACCTAGATCTGCAGACAGGATTATTTCACCATCAACAAGAGCACCTTTAGAATTTAGGTGATGACCAAATGTCACCGTGAACTATTGTCCTTTCCAGCCCAGATTCTGTTCTCTTTAACTAATTTGCACTGGTATCAACAGACACAAGGATCTTCTGTTCTGTGCATGTTGACATCCACAGTGCTTTAAACCATTTGTCTGGTGTCAAACACATTATTTCCCCATACTGGGGAAGTGAAAAACAAAAGAGTAAACAGGTTTGTGGAGAGATATCTTCCAGTCTGGAGACTATATCTACCTACAGAAAGGGCCAGAAAGAAGATCCAGGAAACTGCAGACCAGTCAGCCTTGTTTCAGCCCCTGAGAGAACTATGGAACTACAAAAGCTATTTCCATGCAAACACATTTCAAGAACCTGAATGTGAAAAGCCAGCATGGAAAATCTGAAGGGTCAATCCTGTTTGAACAAAAATTGTGCTCAGTGGATGAAAGGAAAGTAGTGGATATCATCATCAACTTGATTTTCACAAAGTGTTTGACACAGCCTCCCTCAAAATCCTTTCTGACAAGTCAGTAAGAGATGGTCTGGGCAGATGAAACACAAATGGCTGAGGATCTGACTAAACTGTTGAGTTCAGAGGCTCAAAAGTTAAAAGGCTCAAGGTCATGCTGGCAGCTGGGCACAAATTAATTTCTTCTGAAGTCAATGCAATTCAGCTTTATAAGTGGTCTGGAAGCTAGGCCTGAATGCACTGTCACCAAATTTGAGGATGAGCCTAAGCTGGGTGAAGAGGTAGCAGTTCTGGAAGAAAAAATCACCATATAGAGACCTCAATGGGCTGTCAAGATCTGGCCAACAAGAATGAAGTTTAACATGAGGTTCAGCAGAGATAAATGTCAAGTCCTGAACCTTGGATGATGGAATAATCCCAAGCAGGAGCACTGGCTGGCTGGACAGTTGCTCTGCTGAAAAGGCACAGGGTGTCTTGGCAGGCAGCAAGAGGAACACGAGCCAGCCAAGTATCCTGGCAGCAATGATGGCCAACAGCATCCTGGGCTGAGTCAGTGAGACTATCGCTGGTAAATTAAGAGATGTGATCTTTCCACTCAGCTCAGCACCTGTTAGGCCACACCTGGAACACACTGCTCAGTTTCTTTCTTCCCAGTTCAAGAGACATTGAAAACCTGGAGATGGTCCAGAAGGGACCAAAAGATTAGGGGAGTGGAAAACTTTACAAATAAATGAACTTTGCTTGCTCAGGCTTCAGCAGGGAAGGCTTAGTGTGAGGAAATCAAATCACTGCCTTTCAATACCTAAAAAGTAGTTCTCGAGAAGACACATCTCTTCACAAGGATGCACTATTCTAGGAGAAAAAGCAATGGGTAAAACTGACTTCTAGGGAAGTTCTAGGGAAGCTCCCCATGAATATCAAAAAACTGTTTTCTGTGAGAGCAACATTAGGGTCAGTTGCCTGAAGAGAGCAGAATCTTTCTCACTAGAAATAAGAAAGATGTAAATTGATTTGGTCTCAGCTAACCTAATCTAAGACCCTGTTTTTAATGGAAAGTTGTATCAGATGGTGTCAGAAGGTCCCTTCTAACCTAGTCTTGCCTCTGTTTCTGTGATTCCTTCCCATATCTTCTCAAGAGATACTATGCTATGTGTTTAGGTCAGGGGAAAAAATTGTCCTGAGCTTTTCTATTTGGAATAGAGAGCAGGAACATTCACCAGTAATTTCTTTCTGTGGATGTCCAACATACAAAGATCTTTAAGATCTCTAACTAGCTCAAACAGCAGCTCCATTCCTCACACACCCATACATTTAATGCCCTGGGTTGCACCCTAACCTGGACACCTGGCAGATACTCTCTCTGCCAGGTGTCTGCCCAGTCTAACCCTGCCCAGAGGGGCTGTGAGTCTCATGCTGCTTGCTGGCCATGCTTCCCCAGCTATGGTTTTGTTTTGTGCTCCACGTCATGCCAGCCTGCAGCATGAGCCCTGCCCTTCACCTCATGGGCATGGTCAGGCATGCATGGCCCAGCCTCTTACTGGGAGCAGCAACTTCTCACCAAAGAGGAAAAAAAGAAACTGCTACCAGTAAAGGCAAAACTGGCTGCAACCAAAGGTCTCACCTAACAGAAATACCTGGCATGGCTTGAGCCATGAGCCATGAGATGAAGAGAGCCTCACAGATACCCTACTCCAGGACCAGCAGCCAAAGGGTTAACTGTGGTAGCAATAACAAGGCAAATGATTGAGCTGTCTAACTTTTTGGCCAGCCACCTTTGAACTCATCATCCCACCCACTGCATCCCTGCCAGGATCCATACCAAGATAAACATGATAAGGAGGATGGGGTTATCAGTCACGCCAACATTTTCTTGTCTTGCATGTGGCAGGCAGGCAAGGCAGCAGTGAGCTGGAGCAGTGCCAGGGCCATGTGGCTGGGGAAGTGTCGGGGCCACCAAGTGCTCTCACACACCCCTGGGACGGCATCCATCAGTGTGAAACTGTCTCCATCACGGAGGCCACACCTGAAATACCTTTCCAAAATTGCTTCTGATAAGCAGCAATTCCTATCCTGAGGAGCTGGAGGCATGTCTAACCCCAAACTCCTCCCTTTCATGGCTCCAGTCACCAACTTGCTGTAAATGAGGGCAATACAGACACCTCCATTGCTATTAAGTACAATGAGATGTCTCAGACAATGGGAACCCACTCGGTGCAGCAGTACTTTGAGGCACTTGGGATGATGCCAAGCTGTGTTTACTTGGCCCATCCACAGGCTTCCAGGAGACCCTGCGTCACTGCTCCCTGTCCCAGCAACATGCCAGGGCAGCCACACAAGCTGGGGAGGAAAACAGGAACATTAGCAGCAAGGCAGGCAGCAGCCAAGCAGCCACCATGGAGCCACCTGGAAATTGGAAAACAGGCAGAGTAGGCATCTATTTTTATGAAAATTATCTGCAATTAGATATTAACTGATTCAGACCATGCACAGGAAGACAACACAGGCTTGAAAACAGGTATGAAGCACAACTTCACAAAGGCAGGAAACTGATGTATACTCATATTTATACCAACTTCCCACATAAAAATATCCAGGAATTCATTGTCTGTCCATCCTCCCTCTGCTGAATGCATTGGCTGGAAGGAACCAAACATGTCAGAGAACTGACATAGTAAGTTAAGATGGTCAGCTTTCAATGCATTTTGTGAAAACAGCTGAGCAAAGGAGAAATCCCAAAGCTGCCAGCCCAGCCTTGGGTGAGTTCATGTGCTATTGGAGATCAGAGGCTCTGTATGGGGACCAGCTGTGGTCCCAGGCCTACGAGCTCAGGGAAGGCACAGATAATCTCTGGATATGTGATATGGTGGTGGAAAGGTGTCTGGCCAGGTGTCTCTGCAGGCAACTGACTCAAGAAGAAGATGGGACATGGGCCTCCCATGTCAAAGAAGCATCAGTGCTGCTCTCTGCAAGCTCTTGTGCTTGGCAAAACATGGAAAACATAGACATACCCAAAGAAACTGAAGTTTGGTCAAAAAAGCATTAGAATTTCCTCCTTACACTGACCTACATCCCCAGTGAGCACCAGTTTTCATCCACTGGTTTCGCAGCTCCTGAACACTTCCAGTATCTCAAAAGTTATCCCATGTTTTGCAAAATCAGGAGTCTGCAGCACAAACATGAGAGATGTGGGATGGCCAGAATGCTCAGTGCTCAGGCAGGGCTCAGGCAAGAGCTGGCCATGAGCAGCAGGGATGTCCTTGGGTAGCCTGAGGAGGGGGCAGCCCCAGCTCCTGCCTCCTGAACAGAAGCAGCTGTAGCTGCTGAACCACCTGGGTTTGCAGTAGAAGAATTCTGAGGTAATTTGCTATGGATCTCTCCTAAAACAGAGAGCAGATAGTGATTTGGGAATGGCTTAATGTCCTTGGGTGTGGTAACTCACAATTCAGCTCTGTGATAAATCCAGACATTTTAGAGTCTTCGCTCCTAATTTTCCATAGCTCTTTTGAGTGAACATTCACCACCTGCTAACAGGTTATGCTTGATTTTTATTGAAATCTCATCCTGATATACACAAATCACACAAAAAAGGACATCACCCCAGAAGGACCAAGTGCGGATAGGCAGGTGTGACAGTGAGCATGGAAAACAATGCAGTCCTGGCTGTAAAGAAAGTGTAGTGGGCAATGCAGCCAGGTTTGTGTCCCCAGCTAGTTCAAGGTTCCACCATAGAACCCAAAGCATGAAGGAGATGCAAAATAATGAAGACAAACGGTGTGCTGGTGTGGGAATAGTAAGAAATGTTGGGGAATCCTCTTACTCAAGCAAATCTTCCTGTGTCTTGTCATAGGAAATTATTTCAAATATTTCATCTATGATAAAAGGGAGGTATTCTAATTGAAGGTTAAAAATGGGAATTCCTATGGCTGAAAGAAGAAACATCGATCACAAGGAGATGCCACCTGCACACTGAGAGAAATAACTGTTTCACAAGAGCTGAGACTACTCAGAAAGTGCTTTATTCTAAAGCTTTTCTTGGACTTGGGATGTTGTCTTCTTAACTTAGCAGGCCCTGAGGTCCTTATCAGTGCTGGAAGTTCAGATGACTTGGCAATCTTCCTGAACATTTTCTTTAAAATGAATAAACCTGACAAGCACAATATGAGTAACAAACTGCCTTGACTTCCAGGAATAAGAGGATGGTTTCAAAGAATGCAGGCCTGGAGCCCCATGGAAAAAGAGCATATCTTACAGCAGAGCCTTCCCATCCCCGCCCGCATTTTTTCAGTCAATTTTTGTATCCCCTGCACTTTTGTTACCAAGCAGTTGGGATGTCTCCGTGCAGCAAGACTCATTCCAACTGGCAGCTCTGGATCAAAGAGCACTGGAAGCATTAATCAGTGTGCCTAATCATTTCCAATCACAAGAAACTTTTCTCTGTGACCTGGCATATAAACAGCGACTCATTTCACTCACTGGTTGACGCACCAGAAACCAAACAATGCTTATCGTGCCTAATTCATCTTACTCCTGCGGGTTAGAGATGGATCAGCCTGCAATCGTCCAGCAGCAGTGGCAAACTTTAGGTGCTTTACTTAATCAAACTGATTAGCAACCTGTCTGTAGTGCCTTTTATCTGTTGGTGGCAAAGTAGTTTAGCAGCATTAAGCGCACCTAATTTTGTGATAGCAAAGCAAGACATGGTGACTATATTTAAAAGCACCTCCAGTGATGTGGGGGAGCTCTTGTTTTAAGGGGGTGGGGAGAGTCAAGTTTTGCAGTTGAAGGGCAGCAAGTTTTGCTGATGCATGAAAACCGCTTTGAAAATTAAAGGAGCGAATGGCAGAGTCAGGGAGGGAGCCCAGGAATTTTGATTGCCAGATATCTGTGCTGCCCACAGCACCATATGGTTTGTTGCAAGAGGAAAGCAATAATCAAACTGGACATCTGTGCCTAGAGCCTTATCTATTTGGGCACCGTCCTCTGGACAGCCACACTCTGAGCACAAACAAAGAGTAATGAGATCTCCTCTACCCTTGGCGGATCCGCAGGGGGACGTGGTGCCTCCTGCACTGGTTCAGGTTAATATGTGTGTGATCGCCACCTGTTTGGGAGTTTGCTCCCATGGTAACAGTGATTTCTTACCTAATGCCAAGAGCAGAACAACAGCCCTGTCACTGTTGCAAGGAAAGCTGACAAAAAGCTGAGGTTGCTTTAGCTTTCCTCAGCTTTTACTCAGGTGCCCCTGACTTGAGGGGAAAAAAAACCAGAAATAATTGTGCCGAAGGTCAGCCTGTTCCAGGGCAGTTTGTTCCTGCTTTGAAGGAGAGAGATGTGATGGGTGGCAGAGAAATCTGCTGCTACACCTGACAGGCTCTCATGGATAAGAGCTGGTGAGGGAGCCCTGCAGAAGCCCTTTGCAAACTTGCATGACCTGCCTTGAACCTTGTCCAAAACGATTCCATTCTTTTCTTCAGTGCATGATGCCAGAGGCAATCCAGCTCCCTTTCTGCACTCTACTGGACACCAAACAGTATTTCTTTACCCTGAGAGAAGATGCCTTCAGGGAGAAGTGTGAGGAGGTGAAGAAGGACGGGAAGAAATGCACGAGCGCATGGAGATTTCCCTCCTACGTCGATGCAGCCCATCTGCTGCGGTGGAAAGTTAAATGAAGGATTTCCTGGTGCAAAGGCTGCCAACTCAAAGCTTGGGAGAGCTTGTTTTCAACACCTGCTCAGCCACAAGCTTGCTGCCTGGCCTTGCACAAGTCACTCAAGACCCACATGCATAATGGCACTGACATATCTGGCTCCTGGAAGGAAGTCCTTGACACCGAGCTGGTTGGCTGCAGAGGATTAGGTGTCCATGGATAAGTTTGGCATGAGGCAACACATCCAATGGTGGCTGCCAAGCAGGGCAAGAGGAGGTGCCACAAGTCAGGAGCAAATCCCCCCCAGGTTTCTGCTGTTTGAATTGCACATCTCTGCAGGAGCCTGCTGGTGGGAGGGCAGCAAGGGGCTGCTTCACCCTCTGTTGATCCAGCACCTGCAGTGGCTTAGCACATTATCACTCCTTGCTCCCATCTCCCCAGCCCAGATTTCTGTAGCCATTCACAGACCCCAAACTGTGCTACATCCCTTTGATTCCCAATCCCAATATGCTGCAGAGGTTTAATAAACATGACTGGACATGCAGGGGACAGGCAGGACATCTGGAAGCAGTGGTACTTCCACGAGCCTCAGGGAGCAATGCCAGAGCTGGTCCCAGGGTAACTCCTCTCTCTGCAGATGGCTGGGGACAGGGATTTTGTACCTCTGCTTGTCACCTGCTGGTCAGGCACCAGGCAAAGGGAGGCTTTTGGTATGGAGTTGTGCACAAACTCCAGGCAGCTCTCAAGAAGCCAAGCAGAGCCATATCTCCCTCCAGTTGAGCAGAGAGTGTTATTTCTTTGTTGACCAGGCCGAGACAGTTAACAGTTTAACTGAGACAGTTAAATTTTGGTAGTAACTCATACCCTGGGGCTACAAGGTTCCAGGCAGGCAGGAGAGAGCCACTCCAAGGGTGCCACTGCCATGCTCACCTGAGGCTGGACACCCCCAGCAGCATCTCACCAAACACTGGGGAGCTGTATCAGTATCCCACATCTCTTGGGTTTGCTACCTTTTCTGCAGCTGCTCAGCCAGCCATTCCCCAAAATGGGAATAAGGACAGAAGACAGAGGTGATGCCTCAGTCTCACAGTGAGAAAAGCAGACAGGCAGAGACTGGAATATTCCCACAAACAAATCATTCAGATACAATTCTTTTTCATAGATAACCAGCTCATCTTTCCTAGGCACTGGCTGAGGATAACAGTGAGGAAGGTCTCAGGAGATGCAACACCAAGATCACCCTTCCCTGCACCTGACAAGTGCAGAAAAAAATCAGGGACTCATGGAAGATAAAGCACTGCTACTTCTGCTGTAAGGCCAAAGCTGGGAATGCTGAAGTTATCACACAGTGAACTGTTTTGATAGTGATTAAGAAATGCCACTGAGCTCTCCTGAACTGAACACAAACCACACAGCCTAGATTCATCAAGGCCAATGCAGCAGCACTAATTTCCTAAGGTAAATCAAATGTGCTTCTCCAGGAAGAGAGTAACTGTGGAGTTGACTTTTCCAAACCCAGAGGAAGCTGCTGCCATGCTTTCCCTGTAAAGGCAGACCTGTTGTGGAGAAGAGCATCTTAACAAAATCTTGGATAAATCATAGTCAAAGGTCCATCCTCCCACAAGCCAGGAGAGATGTGAGTGAGCTCAGTGGGCCCTGGGAGTATTGCAACCAAGCTCCCTGCTGCAAACTGAAGATGATGTGCCCTCCCTCTGGGTGGGGCTTTTGTGCTCAGCCTTGGCACTAATGGCAGGCTCCAGAGCTCTGGAACCAGAGTAAGCACCCTCATGCACTTACCTGCACTGATGTGTTCTACACAAGAAGAAAGTGCCTGATGCAGCTGCAGTGACTGTGAGATTGAGATGCACACTGCTGACTCCTGAAAGGGACCCAAGGAAAATGGGAAAATGAGCACTAGGGGCTCCTTTTTCCTTATCCCCTTCCAATCACTGGAAGTTTGTTATTGGTGACACAAAAAATGTTGTAGGATACACTAAAAGACCCCATTCTGGGCAGACAGTCAGAGCAGGATTGCTGCTGCTCTCTCCTGTCCTGACCTGCTGCATTTCTGAAGTTCATGTGATTGTCCTTCCCATTCTGTATTCATTTGCTAATGTGATTTGAAAGTGGGTCAAAATGAAACAATTGCCATTTTTCTGAAGCTTAAAAGGAAAAAATAGGAGATAACTAAAACCCAATGTCTGGCCTCTCCTCATCCTCACTTTTCTTTAGACATTAACTTGTTTATGAAAAATCATATAACTTGGGGAGTAAATATTTTGATTACAAAAAAAAGCTAAACAACAACAACAACCTTCCCAAAAACCCCCAAACCAGAAATAACAACAAACAAGCCCAACACTGAAGGAAAAAAAGGGGAAAAAAATCCCAGCTTTCTCAGTCCCATGAAATACATCTCATTCATTCAAGACTTAGAATAAAATTCAGGCAAAAAAAGTTTATTCCACAACTCCCACCGTTCTCACATTTTCTGTAAAAATTCACACTTGTCACATGGTTCAAAGATACATAATGGATGTGATGTTTATAATTGCATCATCACTTTTTCAGCTAAAAAACCAAACATGAAACCTTCTGCCATCCATTAGTGAATTAATGTCAAATAGGTGAAAGAGGTTTGTACTTAGTTATTCAGACAGCCAAAAGAAAATAAATTAAAAAAAAAAAAAACAAACAAAAAAAACACCACCAAATCATTGTGGTTTGTGTCCAGGGAGGAGGCAGTTTTCCCTCACTGTTCTGGACAGTCATTCAAAGAGCTGGAGCCTTGCATCCTCCCAGGGTGCAGCAAGGGCTGCAGCCAGCAGGATGGGTACACACAGAAGGGGAAAGCTTGGTGCTGGTCTGGCAGCTCAGCAGCCCTTCTGAGGGGCACAGGGGAATCATCTTCTCAGCAACATCTACCTGGAAAGGGGATGTGGGTTACAGTTTGCTACCAACAGTCCACTGCTATCATCCTCTCAAAGCCCAGAAGTCTTGGATTTGATTTTTACCCACTGCAGTTTATCCATTCAGACGTCCAAATCTGAAACCATGGCCAAGTGGTACCATCTCTGGGGAGCTTAGAGATGGGAGGCTGGGCTCATGATGAGCCATCCTGACAGCAAACTGGCACAACTGGCAAAAGAGTCATGCTGCTCCTTGCCAGTGGCAAGAGCCCTCCCTCCACCCCTGCAAAGCAGTCTAGCCCAGCACAGTTACCATGTTAGAACTCAGCCCTGAGTCTGAGCTCACAGCCACTTCCCAACATGGCATGGCTGGAAAGACTGGGATGGGATGAGCTGGAGTGCAGGGAAAGAACTGGGAAAACATTCAATCAGTTGGAAAGAAACCTCTGCCAACACCTCCCTCTTTTCTGAGTGCCTCACAGAGAGAAATGCTGCAGAAGGTGGGTTTGCTTTTAATAACAAATAAAATACCCCAGCTCTTTCTTAGTAAAGACTTACCACTGGTTGCTGTCCCTTGTACTTGTCTCTTTTCATACTGCTGTCCTTTCATTCTTCTGAAGGCAGGCAGAGGAGTGCCCAGTGCTGCACTGCTGGGCTTCAGCAAGTGGGTCAGGTTTGGTTCAGGACCTCCAGGGACTGCTCAGCTGCAGAGAGCTGATTAAATTTTCCATATTATTTCATTTCAGGTGGTGTCAGATGGTTCTTTGTTAAGTTCTTTATTCCACTAACTCCTCATCATGCACACAGGCAGTGAGAGGGACATTCCCTTCATGCAGCTTCAGACATCCAAAGCACAGCAATCCACATCTCAGCCAGATTTCTGGTCTCCCACATAGCTGCTGAAGGACAACAGCCATTACCAGAGGGCAAGGCAGATATCTTAAGACACCTGTCTTGTGATGAGATGGCTCCAAAGTGCTGACAGTTTACGCTATTCCCAGTGTTGTGGCAGAACTTCCCTACCCCAGGGAGGGGTAGAAGAAGGGGCTTCCCTTCTTTGAGGGAAGAAGGTACTGGGGAGTAACAGAGTACTGAGCATAAATGCAGAAAGATCCAAATAATCCATCCTGCCTTCATTACACTGCTTATCAGTCCCTTTCACCCAAGACATCCACATAATAATCCAAATATTTTAAATTAAACCTGCAATGCTAGGGAAACATTTCCTCTAAAATCTGGAAAAGGACATAGAAATTCTAAGGGTTCCTTCTTACCCCAAACCTGTTGATCAAAACTTTCTTCCTCCAGATGTGGCAGTCAAGTCACCCCCTTGCCAGCCTTCATCCCAGTTAACCAAATTGCACTCCTCACACCTTCAGTCAAAGCAGACCCAAGTCATCTGTGGCTTTCCATGAATTCTTCCTGGCACTTCCCCTCCCTTCTTCAAGTACAGACAGCAGGCAGCGTGTCCCCCTTTAAAAGGACAAAGTCAGGAGTCACATCCCTGCTCCTGCTGGCTCTCCAGAGGTGCAGGGTTCCTTTCTGTCTCACAGCTCCATCAGGAGCTCGCTCTCACATGATCACACACGAGGATCCCACGGACTCCTCCCTGACACTGCTCCCCAGACGGGCTCACACAACTTCAGACAGAACCTCAATTCTTTCCTCCCAACTACACATGTCAAACTGCCATAAATGAGTGTGGGTTTGATTTTTTTTCCACACTGTGCTATTTAATCAGATACCAGCCTACAAGGCTGATTACATGCTTACTACTAAAGAGTGTGAGGAGATATTCCCAGACACTGCCTTGCTGCAGGATCCCATGGCACACAATTCCCATGGGCTCTGCTGCAGTGCTGAGTTGGTCCTCAGGTGTTTGTTAAATCAGGGCTGGCATAAGGCACCATCCATTCCTGTGGTCACAGGAGGCCCATAATAACCAAGGTAGAGTTGCTTTGGCCACCCATACTGAAATTTAAATAACAAGCCCAATTTCATCCTCCTTCTGGAACAATTCGAAAGCAACACAGCATGATGAAAGGACAAGAGAACAGATGGGTTTTGTTGTCTGCGTGCTGCCACAGCAAACTTTTCATGGAAACTCAAACCCCCCAGAACACCCTGACTATGTGATTCATAAATTCTAAGAGCCGAGAGAAACCAGCAAAATTATTTTGTCTGTCCGCCTGCCTAATAAAGACCACAGAATTTCATACAGTGATTTCTGCCCAAAGCCCAGCAATTTGTGGTTCAAACAGAGTATCTCAAGAGCCCACTGTCCAGCTTTGATGTGAGGATGTCCAATGGGGCGCTAACCACTTCCCATGCTGTCAAAATCTGGCTCTTCTACAGGTTGCCTGCATCTCTTCACCACTGCATTACTTTTGTAGCGTTCCCAAGGACATTAATATTTCAAAAAAATTTTGCTCTCTATCAAAACCCTCAAACCATCAAAAAGAAGGAAAATAGAGATTCTAAGGCACAAAACACTAAGCAAATACACAGAAAAAGAAGAACAACAGAGAATCTCTATGTACACTTCTGCTGTGATTAAATGGATGAAATCTATATTAAAATGCAAGGTCCACTCATCTTCCCAACTACAGATAACACAGTGCAAAAATTGTTTTGGTAAAAAGTAAAACAGAAAAATTCCAAATGTACACCCGTGTGACTTGTAGGGAAAGCACACTTGTTTGGTTACAAAAGCAGTTTTTCCTGCCACTTACAAAGCTTACTACAGTTTCACAGCAATAAATATTTCCACAGCAGAAACCTTGAGTGGACAGAACGAAATCCACTTCAAAACCAACTCCTGAAAGATCAGCCTAGTAAAAAGACAGCTCACCACTGAACGCCCCGTTCTGACTTTTTGTTTCCAAAATTCTGTGGTTGGTAGCACTGATGGAGAAAGAAAAAATCTTTTTTCCCAAACCCAAAATGGCAGCAGTCCAGAAGGCTGGAAGACCAGACTTGTCCAAGATGAAAAATATGTATGTTGAGGACAGAATTAACACAAGCACTTCTTCCTTGTATCATGTAAGTGCAGCATTTGATGGCAACCCTGGTGATTAAGTTCCTCCACCCACAGACCCAAAACAGCTGAGGCAACAGCCTTGAGACTTCCTGTAACATCAGCCCATGTTGGAGAATGGGAGGGGGCCTCAGGAACAATCCCCTAAATCCACTCCAGTCCCTGTTCACCACTAAGTAACCATATTCACATTTAATAAAACCAGGCCAGAAGGTTCATTCCAACAATGTCTCTTTTATTGCCACTTTCAAAGAGATGCTTTCTCACCTTCTGCCTGCCTTTGGGCCTCAGTCAAACTTGGGCTGAAAACAACTTCTCAGGATGGATATCTATGGTCCCATGGTCCAGTCTCTGCTGGGATGAGCCTGGCTCCATTTCCTGCTCCCCCACAGAAGGATTAGTGTCACCTGCAGAGCAGGTAAAGGTGCAGCTCCAGCTCATGAGGGTGCTGTGCTGACTGTGGTCAGTGTGTGCTGCTTATAAAGGTACTGAGAGTTTGTGTAGGGTGTCTCAGGGGGGCTGAGGCATACTTTTAATGGCACATTGTTACAGCCATATCTTTTGTGAGGTGACAGCAGTAACACCTCTGGCTGTGGCTTTTCCAGCTGTCCATGAGGTCCTCCTACTACACCAGACACAGGACATGGCAACAGGAGCAGTACCCAGGAGAAGAACAGGACATGCAGGCTTATGAATTAGACACTCATCTAACAGGGAAGGTCTACACAAACCATCTAGTGTTTTATTGCATATGAAACTTCAGACTGTCTTAAGACAGAGCAAAGGTGCTCTCCTTTAAGATTTCAGGCACCACAACTTTGTGCATTGAAACTCTTACATCAATTAAAACCCAAGTCTGCATAACCTCTGTGAAACAAAAGTGCACCTGAAGCAGGAACAGCTGGGCCCCATTTCTGTCCACACAGCCCTGCAGAAATCATCACATAAAGGTGCTGTGTGGCCACATAACTGCACTGACACTGAAAGAATTCAGACTTAACAGTGGTTCAGCTGAAAAGGTATTGCTTCTGAAAAATCCCAAAGCATTGTTTTTTGAGGTCCTGGGTAACCAACCGTTAAAGCTCTGCTTTCAAATCATCCACCCTGAAGTGGTCATAGCAGGTAAAAGTAGAAATCCTCACAGTGCAACAGTGCAGAAGATGGAGTGAAACCCCACAGCCAATTTAAGTATAAGCCTCACAGTTTCCATTACTGCTACTGTAATGATTTTGCAACTCTAATTTATTTTTCACCATTTCAGCTGCTAGTTTGTGGCAAATATTTGGGGTAAAAAAAAAATAAAAAGAACCCAAAACCCCAGAGACTGCCCATCCTTGACACGAACAGTCCTGGCATGCCTGGAATGTGTAAAACCACAAAAGAACCATTTCTGTTCATATTACTCCTTATGAAATCCCCTTTTAAAGACGACTCGGCACTGGAGCTTTAGGCACTCAGCAGAGCCCCTGTAGGATTGCCTTTTACTTTGAAATGTGAGTTATCAGCCCCAGCCCAGGCGGGTTGGGGTATCTGACTGTTGTGCCCTTTGCTTTGAACTCCGGGACCGTTACGTGCACGGCTGCCAAACTGGCCAAGCCATTTTCCTCTCCTCCTTTGTTCCGAGGTTCAGGATAGATAAAAGCTGCACCAGGCTTGCTGCCTCACCAATGCTAATTTGACTGTTAATTTTACATTTAAGGGGGAAAAAAAGAAATAACAAAACCCAACACCACACACAGTGATTATCACTGTTACCCACACAAAGGCCAGAACAACCACAGCATGATTCAACAGGACCTGGCTGCAGTGGCTATCTCTGGACACGCACGAGAACGTTCTTTGGCAATGCTGTTCTGCAGCTCTCTGACACATCCTTTTCTGCTTCTGAGTCTTTTTTTCACCCTCACAGCCTTCTGTAACATCAGCAGGGTGGCAGCCTGGTTTTGCAGGTTTTTATCAGCTCCATCCACTTATAGAGACACCTGTAGGGCACAGGCTGAGCGGATGCCCAGGGAAGTTGTGGATGCCCAACCCCTGGAAGTGTTGAAGGCCAGGTTGGAAGGGGCCCTGAACTACCTGGTCTGATAGAAGGTCTCCCTGCCCATGGCAAAGGAGTTCAACTAGATGATCTTTACAGTCCCTTCCCACCCAAACCAGTCTGTGATTCTATGTGAGTTTGCTCTGCTGGAGCACTGAGGTGATCAACTCACGTTACTGCATTAGTGCAGTGCTGCCCACACCATCTCTTGAGGTGCCTCAAGTCAAATCCTACTCCTGTTTAAGTTACTAGGTAAAGTTTTTGCTGGCTTCTTTTTGCTTTTTATCTCTTTTTTTTCATTCCTGAGGTTTCTGGGATCACCTTTCCAGTAGATCATCACTACAGGCATGTGGCAATCTGTAGTGTGAGGCTCACGTCTGGTTTGAACTTAAGAAAGCACCAGATCAATGCAAGATCAAGCTGAAAGACAGGGACTGTTAACCCCAATTTCCAGCACTTACTGCCTTTTGTTTGTGCAGACTGACATGGAGCCTTGCAAAATGCAAGCATTGTAGTTCACAAGCAAGAGGTCTGACAGGACAAACATTAAAGACTGTAAGAAAGCACAGGCAAAGAAGTATCTTGTACAGAACTGAAAAAACAAAAGATAAATGATAAGCAGGAATTCCCCAGTGGGCTGGGTTTATCGGTGTGATTGCTTTCAGGACTTTTTTCTTGTTGTACCACCTTGATTTGCATACAAAGTATCTCTAACAGGAAATAGCATCTGTCCTGGAAAAAAAAAAACCAAGAAGGATAAGGATTTTTGCTGCCAAGAGTAAAATGTCTTTTGGCACCATATGATATGCCAGAAAGCCCCTCTCCTCACAAAAACAGTGGTACATTGCAGCTCTTCTTCACTCCTTGCATTGCATCCCATCCCAGGGGCTGCAGCACATAATGCAGCTCCTCAGGAGAGCTTCCATACTTAGAAAATCTGAAAATGAAAGAAAAAACAAGCAGGTGAGTTGATTTGCATTCTAGATTCACAATTAACACTGCACTAAATTAGTTTGTAGGAAGTGGAAGAGCAAAAAGGAAAACCGCCAACTTGAAAATGCAAATCTTCACCCTACTACAATCACTAGCCGCAGCCAGGATTCCTACAGGCTAGGAAGGCACCAGTAAGAACCCATTTTTTCACGACTTTTTCAATGTGGTCACTTCATGAACTCGACAGTGGCTTGTGATATGTGGTTTCAATCCTATACCATATATAGCCAGTTTCATTTCCTGAAAAGAACATGAACGGAAAAGCAGAAAACATTTAAAATTATTGTACAGGTCTTTATGTCTTCTTTCTCCTTTTTGTCTTTTATTGCTGCCTTCCTACACTAAAAAAAGCCATTTATTAAATTAGTACAGCATTAAAAAATGGATCTTTTCCCAAGGCTCTTGGATCATCAAGAATATAGGTTGCTGCTTTGAAACTCACACACCAGCTTGGCAGCGCAGCCCGGAATCGCAGCATTTTGTTTGAGTGTGGTATAC
Source organism: Melospiza georgiana (assembly GCF_028018845.1). Lineage (NCBI taxonomy): Eukaryota > Metazoa > Chordata > Aves > Passeriformes > Passerellidae > Melospiza > Melospiza georgiana. The sequence continues at coordinate 144,584,702 of NC_080430.1, read as the reverse complement.
ATACATGGATACACAATATTCCTCACTCATGGCTCCAGGGGTGGTGGTTCAAGCCCAGCAGTGAGCACAGTGAGGTATGTTCCACAGCCCTGTGCACTGGTACTGCAGGACCTCAGCTGTCCATGGCCATCAACAGTCACAGCCCCACGGGAAAGCAGAGCAGCGAGTAAAATCTTGCTTTCCAGATGAGTAAGTGAGACAGTGGTAGTTATAACACTAGACCTCTTTGCTTTTTCCTGCAGAACTCAGGTCATTGCCTCCTCTGTCTGGGCTCTGTGTGTCTCCCTACAGGAGCCCACACCATCAGCAGCGAGAAGACTTTGCCACCCCAGGGCTCCTCTGTGCTCCTCTTCTCTCCTGGCTGTGGAGAAACACTCAGGGCTCTCCAAGCACAGTTACACGGGTCCTATTTAACTATCAGCTAGGCACAGCCCCATGTCCCAGCAGCTCTGCCATTCCTCAAGGGCTGGGACAGTTGTTGGGACCACAGGCTAACTGGACCTTAGGAAAGAAACTGCAGCAAAGACCAACAGCATGGTCTGCAGGAGCAGAAACAGCCAGATCTCAGCCCTCATTAGACCCCATCCAGACACTGCATCTTGTTTTGGTACAAGAAACACATGGACAAACTAGAGCAAGTGCAGTGGAGGAGCACTGGTAACTTGCCCAAAGAGAAGAGGCTGTGGGAGCTGGGCTTGTTCAGCCAGGGCAAGGATGGCTTTGAGGGATGCAGCAGCAGCCCCAACGCCTGCAAGGAGGTCACTGGGAACACACTGAGTTCACTGAGAGCAGGACTTGACCAAACAAAGTCATGAACAACGCAGTCTGATCTCACAGTTGACCCACCCAAGATCCCTTTCAGCCTGTATTGGCCATCCCCAAACTGCCACCAGTGCAAAGGCTTTGGAGGAAAGGGTGGGAATCACTCAGTGCTCAGGGACTGAAATATCCCTCAAGTGAAAGAGTTTGAGAAACAACCACATCCAAGGCCATGAAGGCCCAGAAGGCACCCCTGGGCACTCTGTCTATGTTCCTCTCAGGTCACAACAAACCCCAGTCCTGCATGCAGTCCCACAGCAGCCCACAGGCAGCTGTTCATCTCAGCTGGGGTGCCAGCAGCCAAGGAACCTTTGTCCACATCCCATCTGCAGCACACACACATCCATCTTCCTCCCTTATGTATGTGCATAAATACACACACACAGTTACAGATCAATCAGGATTCCCCATGGCTAGGCCAATCACAAAAGGGCTCTCCATACACTGCCCAAGGCTGCAGCCTCTATTCCACAGGATGGAGATGCCTCAAGAAGCCTTCCCTCTGCCCCACAAACTGCACAGCTCTGGTGCAAGGATGACCTAGCTACTCTGTCAACATGTCCACATCATCCTCTCCATCCCTTGTGTCAAAAAAGTGTAGGAAAAATGTCTTCCTTTCAGTCAAAATAGCTTATGTTGCTAACAGACAGGAAATGTCCACAACTGAGATGATGAAAAGGGACTTTACAGATAGCACTACCAAATTCCATCTTTTTAGAAGGACCTATACAAACTACAAGGCGATTGCCAGAGGTGCTGGGTGGGCAGAAGAGGAGAAGGTAGAAAAGGAGAGGTTCATCTTCTTACCCCAGGTCACTAAGAAAGTCAGTCGCAGAGCCATAAATCAACTTCCTCCCCACTATCCCTGAGTTTGGATGCTCCTCATCCTCTTAATGCATCTGTTTGATAGCCAAGCTGCGCTAGGAGGTAAAGTTGCCCTCCTCATGATGCACATAACCACACTTCTTTTGGGAGACCATTGCTTAAGGGATGCCAGCTCCCCACCAGAAGTCAGTCCTGACTAAGTATCATCTTTCAAAAATGCAAACTTGCATCTGCATCAAGAAACCTACCCTGTTTCGATAATATGCTCACCAAAGTGTTCTGAGATGTGGTCTTGTCTCACAGGAACTTAGAGGCTCTAAGGGTTTATCCACACGTGACATTTTTTGCACTTGGAAGTGAGACCAGCAAGCATTTTTACACCTAACTATTCAAAGAGTTTTATTTTCAGTACAAAGAGAGTATCAGACCACTCAGTTTCAACTTCTTCTGAAATTCCTGTGTGACCCAGGACAGCTCATTTCAAGCAGTTCTGAGTCCTCATGGTGACTTGTGCTAAACTAAATTTCTGTAACTGCACCCATACCAATATCTGCATATATCAGCAGGAAAACCACAGCTTCAGGCAAAATTAGTATTTTTGTACAGAAATAAAGACTGAAAAACCCCATCTCCAGCACCTCATTGATAAGAAAGCTCTTGAAGCCAGATATACCTTCAGAAACAGATTCTCTCTCTTCTTTCCACCCTCCCATTCCTCCAGTCTTTGAGCTAGGCCTCAGGGCAATACTTTGCAACTTTGTTTGCCAAAGGAGAAGGATGCTTTCTGTCTGGGAAGCCGGGAAAACTGTGCTGGAGCAGAGCAGACCCCGGGCATGCAATTACCCAGGCAGCAGCAACAATATGTTAATTCACTGGATCACTCTGAAATGAAGCACAGTGCAAGTCCCTGGAAAAAGTGAAAAGGAGCCTGTTAAGGAAACTGTGTGAAGGCCTTGTGCACAGCAGCCCCTTGGAGTCCAGACAGGGATGGACTTTGCACAGACATCATTTTTAGACCTGAACTGGCAGCCAGCACGCCTGCTCTTCCCACCGCAGGGCATCCAGCAGGAATGACAGGAACTCTGCTCAAGGCTGAGAGGGGACATTGGGAAACATCCTTATTTTTAAGAGCTGCAGACACATGCATTAGCCCCTGCAAGGGGCATTTGGAGCACTCATCCCGGGCAGATCACAGCCATAATGACATGCACGTTCTCTCCATGTCCAGAGATTTCTCACGCTTTGAGGAGAGCAGTCAGCAGTCTCCTCCTTGGTGTCTGCAGCTGCCAAGTTCACATCCCAAGCTCAGCTCCTCTATTCAGTTGCCCAGAGCTCCTTAGGTAACTCCTGTCTTCCAACAACAAACAACAAAGCCAACATAGCAAGGAGAGGAGAAACAAACTGAAATGGACCTTCAGTGAATTTGTTATGAGAAGTCAAAGCCCTCAGAAGGTCTGCACTGACTGGCTGCCTCCTGGTGCATCATCCTTCTCCTGCTGACTAGGAGTGCTCTCCTCTAACACCCAGACAGAAACCATGGCCTTGTCACAGCATCATGACAGAAGTACTCCTGCACTCCTAAATCAGATGGAGTGCCTTGCTGCAGGCAGGAACACTGGCTTCTCTCCTAGGGAAAAGGGACAGAGGAAGAGTCACAAAATCTCCACTACGTTCCTGTGTTGGACAGACTGCCCACCTGCACACTATGCATGCAGATTCCAGATATCACAAATCTCCTTGAGGAGGAAGCAATGATTTCATCAAAGGCAAGGGCAGCCTTAAACCTGCATGGCCTCTTGTAGAGAACTTTCTGTTGTAATCCATACATAGATTAAACTCACCAAGTGGAAGAGTTGCACACCAAAGCTCTTTCTGCATAAAGCTGTTGACCATTGAGCTGATACATTCAGGTCAGAGGCTCATCTGTGCTGACACACTTCTTGAGGAATGAGAGTGTGGCTTTCATGCATAAATACAGCTGTTACCCTCAGGAGCACGGGGTGACCAGTTTAATGCTAAGAAGTTTAAATTCAGTACTTACATTGTACCAAAACTCCTGGGTTGCTGCAGAAATAGGATGAACAGCAGAAAACATCTGGAGAAAGTCTTCTGCTAGCTTCTGCTATGTACTGGCTTTTTTGGAGACAGTTTCAGTGTAAGACTAAGACAAATTTTGTTTTAAAATGCATCTGTTTTGCACAGATTGAATTTTGCTCTCCAAGGAGATGGGAAAAGTAAAACACAAAACTGAGCTGCAAAGACAACAGTGCCTAGCCATGAGCCCTGGCCTTTGCAGAACTCTTGATGGCTGTCCTTAAATGGGAGCACTTCCCTGCCAGATGACGTGTCCCAGACGAGATGACTTTCCTGAAAAGCACTGACAACACGCAGTTAAAAGCTCAGTTCAGACAAGCAGTGTAACAAGACTGTTTTCTGGGTTTTGAGCTGAATATTCAACACTTTCCATGTTTGCTCTCTCACAGGTTATCTGGGCTGCACAATCAGCAAAACTGCAAAAACACTTTCTGGGGCTCAGCTACCAGGCAGTCTGTAATGGAGCTGTTCTGGAGGAAAACAGAAGTGTTATTGTGCTCATGGCTGTCCCAGTACAATTAGTCATATGTGATGGAGAGATACGCGTCCTCACAGAGCTCTTACTGCCTTGTCAACAGATGAAGTCAAAATGAAAACATCTCAACTATCAACAACCAACCCTGAAAGCAGTCTCAATGGTACAATGAAATTTCTTCTCTGCAGAAGACAGCTGGATTCCTTCCATCCATCCTCTTTTTCTTCTTCCCATATAACTTCTTGACACTGCTCAATGAAATAACATTTCTTCTTTCATCTCCCCATCCAAACAACCCTTCTCTCCTTAAGCTGAGCAGTGCTGCAGGGCCAGGAGAAGAAGGCACACTTGAGGCAAGAAGAGGAGAAGGCCTGAGCTTGGGTGGTGGGAAAGAACATCCAGTTGTCTTCTCTGCGTGACCTCAGACAACCTCCCCAATGCTGCTCTGTCTCATTTCCCCACTGAAATAGCAATAGTCACCCATACTGGGTGACTACCTGGCCTGGTGTTTCCAATCCGGGCTTAATACTGACAATAATCAGAGGAGGCTGATGGCGTGCCAAAGCTTCCCTTACTTGTCATCATCTCATTTGGTCACACAGTGATATTCAGCACAACCCAGACCATGGTTTCGTGCAGCACTTCTATACTTGTGCACTTCACAAATATCTCTGTCAGTGTCTTCGTGCTCCAAAGATCTTGGCAAGCACTCCCTATCACAACAGCACCACTTCTGTGGTGGAAGCTTAGGAGATCCACGTTCGCTCTTCACCAATTAACAGACATGGTTTGACAGGACATATTCTTGCATCTACACTAATGAGAGTGATAGAGAAGACTGTCAAACAAATGCGTGGAGTTTGGCTCATGGCTGGTACCAGGGGCAGAACATTAGCATGCCACTTGGTTGTTGGGACTTCTCTAGCTGGAATGTTACCTGTCCAGGATGCACCACATTGATCTCAAAGGGATCCTGTGGTCACTGCAGGAAGAACTCGGGATCTACACGTGCATTGCATGATGGCAGACCTGGGAGCAGACACTCAGCAGTTCCTCTTGATAACCATTACAGAATTCATTTGGAAACAAATTTCTCTTTCAGAAGCCTCTTTCCCGGCACTGACAAATCTTTCAAGATGCAATTTGCACTGCCAGGGCCCCAGCAAAGTGCAAGGGGAAGCACTTTGCTCCATGCTCTGCTCCATGCTGAGAGTGGCCAGCAAGACAAGGAGCTGTTCAGTGGCTCCACATCCATGTCACAGCTCATAACAGAAAAGAAATCCTCCAGATTCAGGTGATTCCCGGGCCGAGTCTCAAACAAACCCACATATCTGTGCTCACACCAAAGAGCAGACACACATCAAGACCAAAGAGCCGTAGGTTGCCATGGCAGTGTGCATGGGTGATTTTATCACCCTTATCAGCTGCAACAGCATTTAGTCCCATTATCAGAGCACACTGGTATTTTTTTAAGAGTGAACTAAGTGGGAGAAGCTGAAAATCAGTGTTAGCCAGAAGACAGAAGTCAGGACAAAGCAGGAGCCCTTGCTTTGAGTGATTTGCCTCCCAGGGGCACACAGACATTTACCCAGCCCCAGGCTCGTGCTGGAGATGATGGGCAGTGCTGGGCTGGTGAGCTCTCCCCTGCACAGAGGGATGCACAGCCCTCCAGGGAGCACAGCAACAGCAAGTGGAGGGCAGTCGCCTGTGCTCTCCATGGAGCCCAGGGAAGTAGGTCAATCCTTCTGCTTTGCTGAGCCTTTTGGCAGGTCGGTGCCACGCTGCCATCGCCGCTCGCAGCTCGTCACTTGTGCTGCGTGACAGCCACATCGTTCAGAAGTTAACAAATTCAATACATCTAATTAAATCAACCTTGGCATCCATTCAAAACTCATCTTGTGGCTTTTTTTTTTTTCTGCTGTTTTATTCACTACTGTTGGTAGTAAAGAGACCCAGTGAGGTGAGATGCAAGAGAAGGTTGCTAAGGAGCAAGGCAGTTTTTATCTCTTTTTTTCTCTCAGTTTTTTATCTCTTCCTTATCTCAGTTTTTATTTCCATGCTGCTCTCCTGTCACAGAATCATTAAGGTTGAAAAAGATCTCCAGGATCATCAAGTTGTTGCAGAGATGCTTTGTTTTCCTCAAGGGAATGAAACAAATCCACATGGCATCATTCCTTATGCCTCTTTCCTCCTCTCCTGCTCCAGACAAAATGACCTTTTCCATCTCCTTGCAGGCTTTGCAAACAGCATCCAACACACCCTGGGAATCCTTTGGCTCTGCTGCTGACAGTTTCCATGCTGAGTGTGGACTTGGCAAGTGACCCAAGCGGGCACAGCTGGCAAAAGGCGGGCACATCAAAGTGTGACCTGCAGCCTCTGGGCTGGGCTGGACACACTGCAAGGTGGGAGCACATCTCCCACCACCAGAAAGCAGCAGGGAGACCACTGGAAATGGCTCATGCCAGCCAGGGTCGCCTCTGGTTGCTCTCCCATGCAGTTCCTGACTTACACCATATGCCAGCACTGCTTGGTAGATGTGGCCATGGGATCACACTGGAGAAGCCATCCAAGACAGGCTAGTGGATGGCTACAGAGCTCTAGACAAAGACCACAGCATGAGGATCTGCCATTTGCACGCCATCCTCAGTGACATCAGGACACACAGGCAAGCTGCCCACACCAGTCCTCTTCCACAGACTGACATGGACACTGGGATCATCCTGTCCAACCTCTCATGTCTCTTTACTACAGCAGATCCTTCCTCTTCCACAAGATTTTCTGTTTCTGCCATGGCCTCTCTGTCCTATGACCATCACCTGGAAGTCAGGATGGTGACACAACCTGCTGCCTTTCTGTGCTGTGACTAACAGATGCCAACAAAACCGCCATTCTCAGTTGCAGGAGTTTAGTTAAAGACATTTGGATCATCCCAGAAGAACACCCTTCTGGCTTGGATCCTAGGAGAAAGTTTATTGGTTTTCCATATTTTCATGTTTTCTATAGCCTTGCTGGCCTGGGGACCCAGGACTAGGGAATATGCCAGGTACCATGAGACCAAGCCCATGCAGTTTCTTTCAACCAAGCATTGTTTCCTCCATAGATTGATATGAAAGATCTTTCTGTCAAAGAGGGGAGTGTTTTGCATCTGTATGGTGGCATTATGCACAGAAATTAATCTGCAGTCTGTTCCCTGCTATCACCTCAAAGCCACACTTGTCCTGCCTGCTCAAAATGCAGCTGTTTACCTTCCATGTCTGCACTATTTCCTCTCCTTTAATCCATTCTCCTTCAAAATAGCTCCTAAAATACTCAAAACAATTCTGGGTAGCTCTTCCTCCAGACTCCTGAAATGACACTGTGCTGAGGTGCTGCTTTGCTGGCAAGCAGAAGTCAGTATGTTGGAAAAGCTCTGGCTCCTAGCATTGCAGCTGCACAGTTGGGTGCTGTTCTCTGGGCAGGAAAGGACATTTCATGCAACACCTACTGCTGATCCCTTCCTCAGGACTGTGAAAATAGTCTTAAAAGCACTTTGAACTCCTCTGGTATGAAAGGTACCAGAAGAGTATAAAATATCCCTCTCCCCCATGGCAGAGGATGTCACACGAGTCTCTTCGCGAGCGCAGGAAGTCTTTCGCTACAAAAAAGCTGCTCCTCCTCACACAGGAAAGATGATGTGTGATGATGCTCTGCCAGGCTCAGGATCAACAGTCCCCTCTCACCCCTTCCTCGCCTTTTGCATGCTGGCCATGCATGCCCCAGGCTGCACACCTGCAGGAGTACTCCTGGGCTGGAGGAAAGTAGTGGCAGCAGAGGATACCAATGCAGGGCAATCGCCTTGGCTGCTGTGAAACAGCACATCTGCCCCAACAGCCTCCCTCCCATCTTCCCTCACTGTCTGTGAGAGTCTCTCCCATGTGCTCACTACTTGTTCTGTGAAAAATACATTTACATTTCTATTTACATTTCCTTCAAACTGATCAGATTAGAGTAGGGCAATTATGTGACCTCATACAACAGAAGCCTTCCCAGCCATGCCAGTAACATTGTGAGCTGCATGAATGCAGAGGAAGGGGCAGCCTTGGAGGAGATGCAGGTGACCCCAAGAGAAGCCAGGAAGAGCAAAAGCCAACAGTTTCAAGCAGTGGTTGCTCATGCTGCCCAATTAAGCAGTAACTCACCTTTGCAGAGTAAAAGTTAGTGAGAGATTCTGGTGGGTTTAAGAGGGGTGGGTGATGGGAGTTGCTATGACTTTCAAACACAGAAAGAAATGGGGTAACCACTAAGTGCAGAGCAAGCACCACGGTCTGTGGGGTTCTGGGCTCTTTGCAGTGGGTTTTGCAACTGGCTTTTTTTCAAAGGATGAAGAGGCACAAGAAAGTCCCATCTCTGTGCTGCACATTACTGCTCTGATCAGTAAGGATACAGTTTACAATGATGTGGTTTGGACTGCTGAAACACATCAGGTTCTACAACACAGACCTAGGAGCTGTTGGAGCACAGACAGGAGAGCAGTGATTTGCACTTCCAGGGTGAGAATGAAACCAGAAGCTGCCTTTGATACTCATACACACAGAGCATGTTAGTAAGTGCAAGTGGAACAGTGTCCTTAGAGGAAGAGCCATCAGCTCAGCATCATCTTTGTACTCAATTTTTCATGTTTTCTCTTGAATGAACTTCTGAATCAAGAAGTCCAAAAAGATAAATTAATTCTAATGCATTTGCTCTTTTACAACATTTAGTATACAAGGGACCAAACAGTAGGACAGGTGAACAACCCAAATGAACAAACAGCATCAGCCTGGGAGCTTCACCACCCCTTTAGCAGCAATTTCTTGCATTTTATTCTCTCCCAGTCCTAAATGGTGGGTCCAAGGAAAATTACTGGCAGAGATAGGAGAAAAAGATTGAGAGGACCGGTGTTACCAGTGTTTCCAAATCCTGTGCACTCTTTCATGTCTTCCAGGTAACACAAAGCAGCTAACATCAGCCTGCTTCAGGGCTGTCCTGGGTCTCACCACGGCTGCTTTCAACTCCAACTCAGCCAGGACCAGCCTGCATGGACTCCCTACCCTTCCCCCCTTCCTTAAAAGGATCTTCATCATCCCCTTGAGCTCAGGGGAGCCAACAAACCAACAAACCAGCATCCACAGAGCACTGAGAGAAGCAAGCAGCACAGGGCAGTGCAAGAGCTCAGTCAGCCCAAGGCAGAGGCTGAGACATTTCACACCACTGCTGCCAATGTCTCCCCTGCCGGCAGGAACACTGCGGGGCCACGACAGGAAATTGGGTCTTAATCACCAGCTCACTTTTCATTCCCCTCTTCAGTTCTGCTATTTTAGCAGCTGCTGAGAGCTGGCTCTGCTCTTTCAGATGAGCAGCCGTTGGAGCACAGGGTTTAGCTTGAGTGTTTTCACTCAACTGAGGCTGCAACTCCAAATGCAAAGAGAAAAATGAGGCTGGGGGAGGCTCAGGGTAGTGGTCTGGTAGCAATCAAGGCTTTAAGACACAACCAAACAAGCACTAGTCTCTTGCACAGGCTGACACTGCCTGGGACAGGCAGCCAGGCTGGCGAGGCCACACGGGCAGGACAGTGGCACTGTGAAGACCTTCTGACTGGGCTTGCTGCCCACTTAGGACAGGTGTGTGACATGGTCCAATGCAGATGTGTCTCCAGGTGCTTCCCCTCCTCCTTGCTCATAGTACATCTATAGATCTGCTGCAATAGCAGGGTTAGCTGGAGCAGCTCCCTGCTCAAGCCTTGCAGCAGCCAGGGAGAGGCCCTTTGCAGGGGGGAAATCTGCTGCCACCATAACCAGTGCAGATGGCAGAGCCAGCCCCATACACCTGCACCAGGGACCATCTGAAAGGGAGAAGGTGCTGGGAGCTGGGAAGAGACACAGACAGAGCTCAATGGAACACCCCTCCCTGTGCACCAGTGTAAGGATGCTCACCAAGCACCCATCAGCCTGTGCTCCCCATGCTCACATGGCCCGGGGATCTCCAGAAGGCAAGTGTTAAAATTATGAAATCCTTGAGCCAAGACAGAAAGCAACATTTGCCACAAAACTAATTGAATCTTTGAGGAAAAGGACAGTATTTTATACTGCCTCAAACAACACTATTCCTGAAAAGATTCTGTACTGTTCTTGTGCCATGCCCTCAAGTCCTACTTTGCCTCCCCACCACATCCACAGGTCACAGATGCAGTGGGTGCACAGACTGTGGGTGACTCAGCCACTGCCAAGTTGCAAGTGACCTACAGGAGTTTTCCCTTCTCCAAGCTGGCCTTGATCTGACCACCATCTTCTTCAGAAAAGGATGGCAAGTCAGACTTGCTGCAAGAAGGACCCACTAAACTTGCTCTAACACCCCGCTCTCTCCCCAGACAGCCCAGGGCATGAGCACTGCTACAGCAGGTGTAGGATTCACCTCACCCACCCTAGAGTCATCTCAAGTATCCTATCTAGTCAGAGTGAGCTGGCTGGGGCACGCCACATCTCATCAAAGAAAGGTGTTTGCAGCCTTGGCACCTGCATCCAGGGTGCTTCTGCAGGTGATGAAGAATCTGCCACACAGCCAAGGAAGGTGAAGGTGCAATTTGTCCCATCCATCAGGGGCCCATCACACCTGAAACCCTGTGGATAGCGTTGACTAGATTGCCCCTGGCTGCAGCAGAAACCAAAAGCTGCACTGCTGACCTACATGGCGGGGGAGATGACTCCCACCTTGCCAACCAGTCAAGTGCAAAAAAGCAGACACTTCCAGAGGGCAAAGCTGCTCTCAAAGCCTAACTTCAGCACCTGACATGTCACTGCCTCCACCTCAGTGCACTTCCAGCCCTTAATCCTCCACTGCCCCAGTACAGGGAGGCAGAATAGATATGCCACATTTCAGCTTCCCACCTGCTGCTCCAGTTCTCCCAGCAAGCAAAGATGGGTTTGTGCTCATACAGAACAAGGGGTAAGCTGCAGATGCACATTAGCTCATCCTTAGCCCTGCCTCTGTGGGTAGCAGCTTTTGGCAACCAGGTAGGTTGGGAACTAGGAGCAGCAAGATCTCAAACAGCTCCACAGGGATTCATTTCACATGAGGATGGTTATCAGAGCGTGCAGATGAGTAGTACCTTCAGCACAGCTGTATTAACACGTCTCAATAAAACTCCCTGAGACTCCAAGACAGAAAATGCCACATGGGCAGCTAATTTCCACCTAATAGCACATTTTCCTTTGGCAGAACTTATAGACTGCGAGTGCTTCATGAGCCATTTGCAGGAACATTTGTAGGCACTACTGAGGAACTCAGAAACTTAATTATCTCTTTTAAAATGACCTGTGTGATTTAAAAACCTATTTGGACTTCAGGTGCCTTGGGATCTGTAATCCCTGATTTAGTTGCTTAGCTGGCACAATCTTGAAGTTGCCATACAGGCCATTCACGTTGCTATAAATTGTTCTACCTACTCACCAAACCCTCAAATATGCCCCCAAATCCACCATCCCAAAATGACAGAGAGAGAAGCAAAATCCCAACAATCACCTCCTTATCCTTATCCACTACCTGCCTGAGCTTCCCAAATGATGGCAAGAGCACAAAGCCCCTCTACTGGGGTGAGCAAACTTTCATCACAAACAAATGCCCAAACATCTTTAGACATAAAAAATATACAGATTTAGGGAAGTTATTACGCTTCTCGGAAACTTTTTGCAATGCTATTACCAAGGCTCACCAGCAGTTTATAGAGCCCAGTGGCAGTTCACAGCTTGAACCCAAAGACACACCACACACAAACCATCTTACTAATACTGGCCTGCAGGGCTGGAAAGCCCCTGTGCCTCTCTCAGTTTGTGCTGCACTGAGGTGACATGCCTGGGTGCTCAATTTGAATATGTAGAGCTGAGACCACCCACGGGGGAAGCACAGATCCTGCCTCTGAGCTGCCACCCTGACCCCAGTGATGCAAGGTGAATGGGGCAGGGACAAGTGCTCTCATTTCTCTACCCCAAAAATATTTCCACTAAGTGATGGTTAAGAGCATTCATCAGAATTTTGGGGCTTTTTTAGACATGCCAGTGAGGGAGGATATGGCCAAAGTGGAAGAACCTGCCGGTAAATTCCTGCGGCCCTGGCCCTTGCATTCACTGACTGATGCTACATGATCCCCAAATGCCAAACTCCCATCCTTTCTACCAAGAGCAACATCAGATTATCACTCAAAAAAATTTAGTCCTGAGGTAGTTTCATAGCACGTGAATATCTCTGATGCAGACCCTAAAGAGAGGAGGCCTTAAAGGCATTTTCTACTCTATGAAGCAGGGACCTAACTGAGACTATGTTACAAGCCATCATGCAGGAGTTTCTGCTGGAGCCAGATGCAATAAGTTTTTTTTATTTTACACAACATCAGGATCCAGTTCTTTACTCCAAAGGGCTGTTACAGCCTAAAGGACACAAGCTCCAATGAATGTAGCAAAGTATCAAAAACACAGAACCATAGAATGCGCTGGGATGTAAGGGATCCTCAAAGATGATCTAATCCAACCCCCTGCTATGGGCAGGGACATATCTCACTAGATCAGGTTGGAGCTCTGTCCAGCCCAACCTTGAACACTTCCAAGGATGACGTGTTCCACATGAAGCATCCACAGTTTCTCTGGGTAACCTGCTCTAGTGTCTCATCACTCTCACAGTAACTGCTGAGACCCAAATCATGCTGCTGGGACACAACACAGATTTTTCTTCCAGGCTCTGGTTCATGTTTGCTGAGAAATCAGGTGCAGCACCTGACATGCCTCCACTGCCCCACTGGAAGGTCCTGCCCCAGGATCCTGCTGGTGAAAGGGACACACTGCTCAAGCCACAGCTTCTCAGTCATGGTAAGCACCTTCATGGAAACCAAACATCCTCAGCAGTTTAAAGATGGTGTGAACCACAGGTGATGCCCAAGAATGTGGTACAGGTGGGGTCCCAGCCATCCCCAGTGACACCACCCACACACAGGTAGGTACATCAGGCAGAGCCACATGTGCTGCCATCACTGGCAGCACGGCCTTTGCTGCAATGCTCCCTTGAAAAATTTCTCCTTTTATCTTCAAATTTCCTCATTGCTGTATGGCCCTTTGCACCCATCCAAGTTAAAGCCACCTCAGTCCCCTGCCATCCCACGTGGGTTAACACCTCCCCAGGAGCTCCTGCCATCCTGCACATATCCCCCACCTTCACAGCTCAGCTCCTGCTGCATCTGCCCCAAGGGCAGGCTCCTTTCTCTTGCTCATCACTTCTTAAATCTCATCACCTATTGCTCACACAGCCTTGAGGCCAGTGGTTTTGGAAGCAGAAGGAGGTTCAGACAGGTGCTCTCAGGTAGCAAATTTGTCCCTGAATGTAGCAATTCCAGGGCCTCTCATGGAGCTGAGTTCATCGGGTACAGCTCTCACTTGCCATTGAGTCAACAGGGTTTTTTTTTTGCACTTTACTGCAGCCAGTATTTTTCCCTTAATGATTCAAAAGTAACATGCTGCAACAGCAGCTGCCTTACCTGTTTCTACACCTTCTGGTTTGTTCTGTTGAAGAAGGGGTGTAATGGCTCTGAAAAAACACAAACAAAACAAAAAAACCCAAAGAATCGAGGAAAGACACTAATAGCATCTATTAAAAAGACAAATATTGCATGTCCTGAAGAACAGCTATAAAAGCTGCAGCCTTTCAATACTAGCTTTCATTTCAAGGTGACATGAACTGCCCAATACCCTGTACCCCACTGAGGGAAGCAAAACCTCCCCTCCCCGTGAACCCTTTAGATGGACAAACCAAGGAGAAAAGGTGCCAGAGACCCAAAGCACATTCACAGAAAAGCATGGATGGTGAAATTCAGGTTTCTGGCTCTTGGCATCACACTACAGCTGTTTTAAAACAGGATATCCATCTCAGCAGCAGCTATCAATACTCCAGCATGAGTCATCTGCAATACTTATCTAATGGTGAGTAAGCTGCTCCTGTCAGTCATACTTTCCAGATAAATCTGTGAAGAAAACAAGAAGGAAGAAAAAACCTATCAGAACATGTTATCAGAGAAATAAAATGTAGGACATGGTATCTGGTCAGCAAGACAGCACACAAAGTGGCAGAGGAAAAGGTGGTTTGGGGGTCATTGGATGAAACATGCACACCAGGAGCTCCAAGACAAACATCAGGGTCCATATGAGTGAAGTACCACTAAATCAACCACAATGTGACCCTTCCTGCTGGTGGATGCTTCAGCCAGCACCCGTGGCAGGGACTGTGCATGACACAGCTTTTGGAACTGGGACTCCAATGTACAGTTGGTGTCAGCCTGGGGGTTTGTGCTCATCACTTCCCTGCCTGGCAGTGATTGTCCAAGTGAGGACACAGTGCTCAGGAAGATTTGCTTGGGGTCAGGGTCTTTAACATCCCCAACAGCAGGGAAACCCCAATCCAGCCACACACTGGGTACAAAACAATCCTAAACATGGGGGATGCTTCCCCACCTCCCCCAGTTTTTACTAAAGGACAACAACTAAATTACAAATAATTTAGTGGTGAAAATAATGACAGGAAAAGATAAAGACACCTTCTTTCAAGTCTGTTTGAGGAAAGGAACTCTGAATGACCACAAAGGCTCTTTTGCACCCAGTCATTTGCAACCTTTGTGTTCGCTGCCTGCCTGCGCCTTGTAGACTCTGGTGAGCCACAGGAGGTGAGGCCAAGCCTCAGAAAACTTTCTCACAGAGAAATTACTGCTGGGGGGGTGGAGGAAATACCCCAAGGGTCTCCCAAGGGGGTATGGGTGCCTCACAGAAATTTCAGAGGGGAGCTGGGGAGCAGGGGCTGTGAGGGGAGAAAATTCCAAACACCTCCCCAACTTCACATGCCAGAAAGTGAGAGAAAACCCCATGTATGAATCACCCTGTGCTGATACCTCAGAGCCACTAAAGTGTTTCACACAGGCTGCCATGCAGCCTCCTGCCAGAACAGAGGAGCCCGTTTGCTGTTCCTGCAGCCCAGCTGTGGGGCTTTGTGGGCAAGGGGAGCCCAGGGTGGGCACAATGCTCCTGTCAGCTTGCCTGCAAGTGGGGACAGGCACAAGGGCATGGCTGTGGGAACCAACACACATCCACCAAACCCCAAGACCTCCACACCCAATACTGAAGCCTGAGATGGCCACCTTAATCTCCTCCTAACTGGAAGGGACTGGAAAATAAGAGCTCTTGTCATGGCTAGCATTTCATAGAATCACAGAATGGTTTGGGTTGGAAGTTGACCTTAAAGATCATCCTGTCCAAATAACTGCCATGGGCAGGGACAGTTTCCAAGTTGCTTAAAGCCTCATTCTGGTCTTGTACACTTCCAGGCATGGGCATCTACAACTTCTGTGGGCAAACTGTCACAGCATCTCATCACCCTCATCATAAAAAAATTTCTTCCTCATGTCCAAACCAAACCTAGTGTCTTTTAGTATGAAGCCATTCACCCTTGCCCTATCACTCCCTGTCTTTGTCAAAAGTCCCTCTTCAGACCTCTTGTAGCCCCTTCAGGTGTTCTAAGGTCTCCCCAGAGCCTTCTCTTCTCCAGGCTGAACAACCCCAGCTCTCTCAGCCTTTCCTCACAGGTGAGATGCTCCAGCCCTCTGATCATCTCCATGGCCTCCTCTGGACTGCTAAAACAGGTCCATGTTCCTCTCAGACTGGGGACCCACTGCTGGGCATTTCACACTGCAGCCCCAGCACTGCTCAGGGTGATCTCTGCTTTCCCTCCCTGCCCTGGGGACAAAGGCTCTCGTCAGACAAGTGCAGGAACTGACACAATCAAGAACAAGCTAGACTGTGATTTTTCTCTGGGATGGATTTTGTTCAAGTCAGTGTTGCAGTGCTGTAAAATCATGCGCACCCAGGCACCACCAGCAGGGATGGGATCAGTTTGAAAGAGTAAAGACAGTGGGACCAACTCCTGTGGCATGGGCACACTCACACCAGGTGAGAAGGGATACATAACCCCACCCTCACATGTCATTTTCAGCACTTAATTTTAACAGCCTCGTAATAAAACTGATTCCTTCACTGGAGCACAAGCTCTGTACGGGGACAGCCATTTAGAAATAAAACCAGGCCAACTTAGTCTCTCCTGAAACCTCAGACTTATTTTCATATACATATTTTTCTCCCTTTTTTTTTTAATAGGATTGAGAAAGGCCTCACTGGAGCATGAATTCCATAAGCACCCACCTCAGACAAATACATAATCCTGCCCAGAAACAAACCAAACACCTTAATCCCAACACTTTTATTAAAAAGCTTCCCCAAAAATTAGAAACTTTCTTTCTATGTTCAGCCTAATTACCACCATAACAGGTGAGACCCATTTGCTCCTGAAGCATCAGCATCCTTCTGTCTCAGCAGGTCATCCATCTCCTCCCAGATACACCTGCACTGTGTTGAACAAGCAATCTGCTGCTCCAGCTTTCCCATCCCAGATCTTCCTGTCCACCTCTTCCCATGTGTGAATTTATCTGATAAACATGAGAACTGGACCCAGTAAGCACTCTTGGTTCTTACCTAGAACCTTTCTAGGTTCTCCTCTGAGACCCTCCTATTAGCCTTTTTAATTTTGGGTTTGGGGCTTGATTTGGTGTTTTTTGTTTCAGTTATGCTATATGATCAGCCTTTTAATTGCCTTTAAAATGGCTAAAGATGCATTACATATGAAATTAGTATGCAGGGAAGAGGGGGGGGAAACTGTCCTATTTTCTTGCCAAGATGCAAATGAAGTGCTGAGTAGGAACTGAACTGGCCACAGATGTAATCTAGCCTTGTCGGTGCTTTGGAGCATGTGTGATACAATATTAGACCCAAATTAGGAGATTCTTACGAATGAAAAGACCACTTTGCCAGCTCAATTTTCAGTGAAAAAAAAAAAAAAAAAGATAAAAAGCAAGAGAGGTCTATTTGGTCTAATATAGCATTTAGCCTACCCAGTTTTGCAGGAATAAAAAGAACAAAATCAATAATAACCTATGTAGCAACCTATCACAGTTCTGCACATTTCTATCAGTAAATAAATTTAGCTGTATTACAAGGATTGCCCATCTCTATTACGATACAAAGGCAAACAAATGTGCACTGCCAGCTTTGGACCAAGGCTCTGGAATTTACAGAAGCAAGGAAAAATCAACAGGGGCTTTGCCTGAATAAAGACCGCTGGTTTAAGCACACAAGGCTTGTGCCAGTGTTCAGTGAACCAGCTTGGCCTGCATGTGTGTGTGCACAGTTAAAGATAACCATCTCAATATATTTATATCAAAGAGGGAGAGCGAAAAAAACCTCACATGCAAAACATGGTGACGTTCTCACAGATCTTGCAGATCTGGAGGCAACTGAGCTGCGCTCTCACAAGAGGTCACAGCTCTGGAGTTAATAACCCTCTGACGTGGGTTTTCCGAAAGGGGACCTCATTTGGCTGCCCCTACAACTGCTGTTGTACACAAAGCTGGTGCAAAAGTCACATAGCAAGCACATGGTGAGGTGATGCAGCACTGCAGTCATTTAGCTTCTCATTTTCTGCATGCTGGAGAACATTTTTGGATTCCTTATTTTGGGCTTGAAAGTTTGGAGACTGGATTCTTAAAAGCAAATGTGTGAAAACAGTCTGCTCCTCCTAACTGCTAGTGTGTCTTTGTGCTGGTACTGGTGAAGCAATTGTGTTTTTAATGGAGCAAAATTGCAGTCACTGGTGGAATTCAAGAGAAGCGCAGCTCAGCATCATCTCCTCTGCTGGATTTGCATCTGGTTTGGTCACTCAGCTCCATGCAGCTGCTCCAAGTGCACCTCCCAATCCCTACAGTAACTAGCAATTCTCCTGGGGTGGAAATATAGCTGTCTCCTGAGATGTCTGCAGCCATTAATTAAATTTCCTGCTCTAGGTACTGCGTACCTCTCTTCGAAAGCAGCAGCCTTGACTCAGCACACGCCGGAGAGAGGGAGAGGCCGTGCTGCTTCACTTTCTTGAAAGGTCAGCAGGGGAACGCCCCGGAAACCCTGAGTAGCAACACCTCGTCCTTAACCCAAGTACAGGAGCTGTATTTAGGCAGCTGACTGATCACAAGAGCTGCAAGGACACGTGTCTGCTCAGCAGCAACCAACTGGAAATGCGGATGCCTTTTATTAGCCGCCCTTGTATTTAGCTTGGCTCGGAAAAGCGTGCTGCTCCGCTGGTGGGTCCTGCAGCGTATGGAAGAGCAGTTATTAGTGAAGCTAATTACAAACAACATGGCTACTTAGAGGGCTAAAAATAGCGTGGTGTATTAATAGATGGAGTGAAAACTGGGACACGGAAGATGACGGTTTTGATCTTGAGCGCAGCAGCATCCTACGTGATCCTGGGTAATTCTCTTCATCTGTGTGTTTTGTTTTCACAACTTACAAAGCAGGCAGGAAAACCTCTTCTCAGAAAGGCTGAGAGGCTGAATTCCTCAGCATCCTGGAGCACTGAGAGGTCTTCTCTTGTACCTCCACACAAGTGGAAAACATTCCTGTGTCAGCCAAACTGGCTCCGTGACAATAATTTCACGCCATTTATGTGGCAACTCAGGCGACAGTTCCCAGAAAGCTGTAACATTTACCTTAAATACCTGAGTTCACTAGTCACTGATCAAAGGAATGCAGCCTTTGGAAACGGTTTCCAGTTGACCTGGGGCTGCTGGAGCAGAGCAGCAAGTGAAGCCCTCGGTGCCCGCCACCGATCTGCAGACAGGAAAACCATTGCAAAGGGGGAAGCATCTGACTCACTTATTCCATGCCAACTTTAGCCAATTAAAAAATCGTATGATTTGCATCTTCCTAATAACCAGAGGCACAAAGACTAGCAATGACACCATAAACCCCTCTGCATCCCCCACCAGACAAGCTCAGTCTCAGCCCAGCACCTGAGAGCACACACATGAGAAATCAAGCTTTTCCTTCCCCCCGTCTGCAGCCTCTCAGCCAATCTAATAACAAGAGCAAACAGGACCCTGACTACCCTTCCAAGCTGGACAAATACCACTGCTGTGTTGGAGAACATCTCCTGAACGGCAGGAGACCACACCAGCCATCAGAAGGAAAGGACGTGAGGAGCCACAGCTCGTGTCCCAAATCCTTCATGTCCCAGAGAAGCTCCAGTGCCAAACTTGGCCAGGCTTGCAGGCACCATGCAAGCTCCATCTCCCCAGCTCCCAGACTTTCTTTGAAACTTCACAGTGCTTGGCTACATGCAGAGCAGTGAGATGTGTGCAACCCCTGGTCCATACATGCAAAGCTGTATTTGAGTTTCAAATACAGCAGATCAGCGCACTGCTCCAGGATGCCAAATTAAGCCCTCTACATCCCTCTGATACAGCTGTTCCTATGAAGAGAAAAAACAAAAGGTCTTGATAATGATGCAACTGATGTGTTACAGGAGAGCTGCGTGACTCCTAGTAACTATAATACAACATACCTTAATGAGTAAGAAAGGGGAGTGGAAAATTAATGTGCATTTGCAGAGGGATTCATATATTTATTTAAAACAGAGCGCATGCCTCTGAAACAAGACAGTGCAATCCCACAGTCAGTGACAGTTCTACTTTTGCACTGATGTAGAAGAGATAAGACTCTGCCCTTGAGTGTTTTGTTACCTTCTGGTCAAGAGTTCAAGATGATAAAAAAAAAGCCCAACAAAACAAAAAACCCTGCAAGAAAACATAAAAGCCACAAACCATACCAGTTTCAATACAAACAAACAGGAATGTTTTCTTAAGCCTTTTCTACCATGGAAGGAGTGAGATAAGTGGACCTTTCATATGAGTGTTGTGAAAACAGCTGCAGGAAGATAACAAAAATTGAAATATATGTCAGATGCAACTGTAAGCTAATGGCATCTCAGGCTGCAACTGTTCCCACATTTAATCTGCAAGATGAGCAAACAAAAACATCTAACAGTGCTTCCAAAAATCAGCACCTCTCAGCTGCACAACCGGCTTCCTGACCAGGAGGGGTGGTGGCATCCCCTTAAGTGGAGTTTGAGTCCCAGAGGAGAGTGCCAAGCAGGAAGAGGAAGGATGGAGAGGGGAAGGAAGAGACACAGGAAGGAGGAGCAGTCTCCTTCCTCCTTGCTCTCGTGATACAAAATCTCTCCAGGCTTCTGACACCCGTTGTGTTTTCTATTGGAATAAATTCCTTCACCATCCTCAAGAGCAGAAGCTCAATGGAAGTCAAAGATGCTTCAAGAGCCAAGCATGGCCCAATGCAGCCAGAGTTCCCACTGAGCACTAACAGCCCTGGGAGAAGACCTTGCCCAAGGCTGAGGCGCTGGAACTTCAGCAGGGCTTCGAGCTCCAGCTCTACCATGCCAAAACCCTCCCTGGATTTGGGTGAGGTGTTTTACATTCCACAGAACTCCACAGAAGAAGGAAGGATGACCCACTCTTCTGCATTTTGGTCCTCACAGGAACTCATCTGCAGGCCTGCTGCAGCCCAGGACCTGGGCAGACACACGAGGACTGCCCAGCACTGAGTCTCTGCTGCTGATGGGTGCTCAGGGGTGGAACTCCATAAACCACCAATGGAAACATGAAAAGAAATCAGCACCAAATTATGACTGTGGGAAAAAAAGAACAGATATGGTGCATCCTTCTTTTTCAAACACTCTTCTTTTTTTTCTAACCTATGACTTAGTTTTTTCTAAAATATCCCTTCACATTGGGACAAAGCAATTTGTGGAGATGGAGATGCTCTCTAAAGCCAATATCCATTGCACCTGTGACAGACCAAAGGATTTTTATCTACTTAAAAGTAGAGCAAGATGTTTCAAACTGAAAAAAAATATATAAACTGTCAAGGAAAATGATTTTTTTTCCTTTTCTTAAATCATCACCTAAATCAAACTAAGCAAAGTGAAATTAAAATAGGAAAGGGGAAACTTCAGCCAGACATTGGGAAGCATTTAACAACCTTATGCATCTTCCTGCTGGGAAAAGCTTCCCACGAGGTCAGGGGCAGGGGAGTGAAGTCAGCCCTGGCTCCCGAGCTCGGGGCTGATCCAGCCCTGGCAGCGCGGAGCCGGGACGGGATGGGGGGTCCTGCCCGGCTCCTCCCAGCACGGAGCCCACGGAGCCCGGCTGACTTCATCGGAAGTGAATCCCCCTTCCCCTGCTCCCCCTCCGGCCCCCATTCATGTTGGGAAGGAGCCTGGCAAGCCCTGGGGGGATTACAAGGCAGGGGAAGCAGGAGGTTAAAACGCTCTGAGGCCCCTTTCAGTCTGAAAGACAAAGTAATGGCGAAGCTAAAACAGATGCTTTGCTGAAAATAAAGAGTGGTTTGCACAATTCTCAAAGAGAAGCCAAAAAATGAAAATACTGTGTACAGTCCCAGGAAACGGAGAGCATCCTGTTCTTATAAATAGCTACAATAGTTGTGTCTACAATAACATTATTGCAGCATTTTGAAATGATGCTAAAAAATAATGTGCGTTATTTGAAGGATAAATTTGAGATGGTACAAAAAGGAGACCATGCTGCTGAATGTGATGTAATGAAAGCCCTGAGTTAAAAAATATATGTATTTACAATTTACTTCCATGAGTGATACGAGGGGAATTGACAAGACCAGCCACCCAGGCACAGAGACAAGCAACTATCCATTTAAATGAGCTCTCCACAAACAGAGCAAGAGATACCAAGACAAAGCCATGGAGAGATTAAGTCAGCAAATGCCCCTTATAAATGTAATCATTGTTGACTCCTGTTGCATTTGGTAGGCTGACCTGTTTCCCTCAACAATCAGAGAGAAGTGATATTCTGAGAGAATATTTCTGTAGGTTCACTAACATTTTTTCAGGGTATTTTATGGTGTTTTGATCCAGCTCACCTGTGTAGGTGAAGGGATGCTATACTCAGGCTCTGGGCTCAGTCATTCCTCCACTTTTCTACTGAAACTGCCACCTCAGCAGTTGCCAGCAGTGTCTTGGCACAAGCATGTCTCTGCTGCTGAATGGACTGAAAATGTCATATTTCTTCCCTCTCAATTAATGCAAATGGATCAAGTGAAATAGGAGATCACAACTTGCAGGATTTCAAGAATAACAAAGTGTTCTGGGTAAGAAGGGAGTTTCAAAGCTTCATTTAGTTCCAATCCTCCTGCCATGGGCAGGGACACCTTCCACTAGACCAGGTTGCTCAAAGCCCCATTCAGCCTGGCCATGAACACTTCCAGCCATGAGACATCAATAACTTCTCTGGGCAATCTGTTGCCAGCATCCCACCACCTCACAGTAAAAAGTTGCTGCCTTATGTCCAACCTAAACCTGCCATCTTTCAGTCTGAAGCCATTCCCCCTTGTCCTGTCACCCCATGCCCTTGTAAAAAGTCCCTTTCCAGCTTTCTGGTAGCCCCCTTTAGGTACTGGAAGGTGCTCTATGATCTTCCTACAACATTCTCTTCTCCATGCTGAACATCCCAAGCTGTCTCTGTTTTACCTCACAGAAGAGGTGCTCCATTGGGACACCAGAGTAGATAAAGGCAGCTCTCCTGGAAGTGAGCCCATCTCTGAGTTTGGGCTCTGTTTATTTATATATTTGATCAACACCTCTGGCTGCTGCTTCAGAATGGCTAATGGACTCTGATTGTCTTCAGTCTCTGGAGCTCTAGGCGAGGAGCAAGTCTGCCAAGTGAGGGAGCAACACAACCAGCAAGATTTGTCTCTACATTGTGTTGCTTTCCAGAAAGTTTAAAACACCTGTGCAGCTGTCCTAGGATGTGCCAGTGAAACTGTGCTGCAGTTGCTCTGCAGTACTCACACACACAAGAGCCTGCCCTACAGGTTTGACTGACCTTCACTGGCTACTTAGGATGAATTCAAGGGTCTTGAACTTGGGCACTTCAAGTCATCTCTCAGACCACTACCAGCACAGCTTTCCACAGACTTCCACTCTCTGTCCACAGGTGATTTTTCATCCCCAGGTTGAAGCCAGACTAGTACAGAAGTGAGAACCCCTCTGTTTAGTTCTAATGTGGTCAGAATACCCACAGCTCAATTACAGCCAAAAACTACTACCTAAAAAAAAAAGAGATGCTGACTTTTCATATACAGAATAGGGGAAAACAGCAAAAAACAGAAGAGGAAAAAAAAAAGGAAGGAGGAATGAAAAAAAAAAAAAAAACCAAGAAAAAGGAAAATAAGGGAGAGGGGGAGGGAAAGAGACATGGGAAAAGGGGTGGAAAGAACAAAAGGACTGGGTGGGATATCTGTGGTATGGTTCAGGCACTAATCCAGCACTTGTTCACCTGGCATACTGCCCATGGAGAACAGGCACTGCATTAGGTAGCAAGTCTCCTGCACACTGCTGGCCCCAGGCTTTAATCTTCCTCCTGCACAGACGGCCCCATGATCACATTTCGAGCCTTATAAATTATTTACATCAGATATGAGGAAGCAGAGACATTAGAGATGGAAAAGATGCACCAGCCCATCCCCTGGGGAAGAGAGCTGGATCCTTCCCCGTGTCACACGAGCAAAGCAGTGATGCTCTGTCTGTCCTTAAGAAGGTGTTTTGCTGCTCCATGCCCTCATCAGGCTGAATTTCTTCATGAAGCCTTTGCATAAATTGCATTTACTTTGACTCCTAATCCCTTCCTTCTGGCATTACCACCTGCCTGCACCCTCTGCAGCTCTCTGGAGTAGTACAGAATCACTAAGACACCTCCTTCTTGAAAGTTTGCCAAAGACATGAAATATTCTGCAAGGCCTAGTTAAAGATACCTCCAAGAATAACCCAGCAATCAAGTACTTAAAAAACTAAAAATCAGACTAATTTTGAAAAAAGAGGACTTTCAGCCAGAACTTTGTTCTTCCTGCCTTCACTCCCAGAGTGGGAGAGCAGTTGCTAGCTAGGGATGTGGTCAGCAGAAAAATATTTCCTGAGCTATGGACTGACTGCTTTGTAAAGTTTCTCCTGTAGCACCAAAGTAAATAAAGAACTCCAGAGCAGCTTCATCCTTCCTCCCACAATGCTCAGCCAGCTGGAGTTTGTGGGATGGGGCAGCACCCATTCACCTGAATGCTTGGCAAATCCAAAAACAAAAGCACAAAATAACCCAGTCCCCAACCCTAGCACCACATTTTAAGAGCTAACTCCCTCCTGACAACGGAGATAGAGTACATAAAGGAGCATGTCATGCTTTGAACTCCACGGTAATTCACCTCCTTGCCAGGATTTACACATTCTTTCTGTTGGCTCCAAGAGTTGCCAACACTTCCTTCACTTACAGGGCTTCATGCAGATGAAAGACTCCTGCTGAGAGTTGTCAAGATTTACTGCAGTTTTAGTTCAGATCAGGAAAGCACTTACACGTGCTCCTAAACACTGCCCAAGTCAAGGGCACCCGGCTGCACGCTCCATGCGCAAAAGCAATCAAGAGGAACCCCTTTCTTCATTGGAATAAAAAGGCATGGAGAATCTTAATTAGAGCTAGATGGAAATTACCTAAATGAGCTGCTTGTTACTGTGACAAATCAGATGGGAAGATAATCAAGTACAAGACACGAGGACAGAAACTGGATGGGGAAAAGCTGGCACTTGAACAAGCACAAGGTGCAGGACACAGGGCTTGCTCACAGCACCTCTGACAACAGGCTGTTTTCAAGACACCAAAATCAGAAAGGAGAGGTTCCCAGGTACTTTTACTGAAGACTACCCTTCTAAAAGATGTATTCTGGCTTGCTTAAAATGGTAGGAACCAAGCCAGTCTGCTTTTCCCCCATGTGTAATGCATTTCTGCTGGCTTGTCCTGCTCTGCTTGCATAGGCCTGTGCTGGTACTGGGAAGCCCTGAGCATGGAGCAGAAGTTTTGGAGACTCCCCTACACTCCACAACTCATACCTGGCTGGCAGTATCTATGATGAACAGATTTATGGATATGAGTATTTGGGAATATTTGGAAATTCAGCCTGTTCAGTCTCCATTCCCATACTCCCAGAGCTACACATGGGACATCTGACAGCCACCATCAACTGCAAGAGAGCTGTAGCTGCTCCACAGGCTACTACATCACCCTTGGCTGCACCAGAGCAGGAGCAGCACTGGGCACTAACAATGTTCCAGCCATGTGTTAGGGCCAATTCATCCTTCCCATTATGTGTGTCAGTCTAACCCAGATAATGGTTTCTAGTAAGAGCCTGCGGGTTCCAGGATGACTGTGCCTTAGCAGCTTCTAGAAAAAAAAAAATTATCTCAGCTGATAAATAAAATGACAGGTTTTGCTTTTTTTTTCCAACTGCAAACTCGGTCTGGGAACTGAAAGCAAAGATGTGAGCTCTCATCACCTCAAGCACTGCCACCCAGCACGTCACCTCGACAAGGCTGCAGTGTGCATGGAACTGGGCATGCCGGCTGTGTGGGGCACATGCCATGATGCCATGGGTGCATGGGCTGCATGTCAGGGGTGTGCAGCATGCTTACTGTGAGTGTGGAGGGTGCATGCTGTGCACATGCAGGGTGCACCCCACAGGCATTTGGGGTGAGCTCCATGGTGGGTGTGCTGCCAGACCCAGCTCACCGAGGTTATCTGTGACAATTCAGAAGTCACAGGCAGACACGATGCCTGAGACAATGGTCAGGCAGTGCGTGCACTTGGCAGTTGGAGGAAACCCCCTCTGCTCTTTCTTTTAACAAATCAAACATGATCCTGTGATTTTATTAAAGGCAGGCATCCAGTTGGACAGGCCAGGCTGACAAGTGGGAGTTACCAGCTGGTCACCTCAGATGGTCACTAGCCCTACACACAGCACTTCCCCATAACCTCCCCAATCCCCCACTGAGGCAACTGGCTATTCCCACAGGACAGGAGATCACAGCATCCAGGGCAAACAGGCAACAAACAGTCACCTCAGCAGGAGCCAGGTAACAGGGGAAAGCATGACTGTGGTGCAATGGCATGCAGACACTGCTGGGGAGCAAAGCCCAAGGGCCAGCTGGTCATCCAGTGCCCTGGAGACCTCCACTCCAGCATGACCTCAGGGCAGTGGTTGCTCAACTGCTGGTGCAGGGCCAGGGCTGATGGGCAGGCCTGAGGTTGCTCCACTGAGGTCAGGGTGACTCAGCATGATTCAGGGGGAAAATGGTGAAAAGGTCTGAAGGAAGCAAGACTCAGCCCACATGTGACAGCATCTGCAGGTGCCTGGAACCCCCATGCTGCAAGCTGTGATGGATGCTGGGCTGCACCATCAGAATGCAGGAGGGAGGACAGAGAAACACCTGAAAATCAGGCTATGGGTGCTGTTTCAAGAGGAGGAAGGTGGCTGCACATGCCCAGAGGTGCCATTCCATGAGAAGGGTGGCACTGTCCTGCTCTCTGAGCCCTGCCCTACCTTGGGGATGGGGCACCCCGGGGATGCTGCACCCATCAGCCCCAGCATTTCTTGACAGCTGCTGCAGATAGCAGAGGAGCCTCCCCAAGGAGGCACTCAGAGCACAGCCTTGGCCCACAGCCACACCACAGAGGGCTGCTATCTCTGGGCATCTCATGGGGCACTGCAGAAAGCAGTGCTGGTGGTTTGGCTCTGAAATAAAGTGGTCTTCCGTGGGCAGCATCACTCAAAGATGAGTCCCATGCTTGCAAGAGCATGCCAGGATTGAGCCAGGAGGGTGCAAACAGTGGGACTTTCAGCCACAATGTCCTCACTGACTGTGCTGGCCATAGCCACCATTCTTATACTGACCTAAAGAATGGTTTCTGCTGGGCCCTGGGGCTTGACCCCCTGCTGTGCATTACAGGGCTGCCACAGGCCAGCTGGAAGATACTTGTAATTAAAGGGGAAGTGAAGTACCTTGCGATGGTCACAGATAAACTGAAAAACTCCTTTGGGACCACCTGGCAGAAGAAACTGATGTTGCACATTGAGTCTCTCTCCATCAAGGATGGCATTTCAGTAGATTTGTTCTGATCTGTGAAGATGACCCTGCCCTTAGTACAACACTACAAGAGTATTGTTGTGTGGAAGACACTCCCCTGTGAGGAAAACCACATGGTAATTCAGAGTGCCCTTCCTAGGAACCTCTTACAGGAAGTTTGACCATGCTTGGGTGGCTGGGTGGGGAGCCAGTCTTGCTTCCTGCCCAGAAGGACTCCTAGGAGCAAACTTGCCTTTGTGGACAGTGCTCAGTTAGGGGAGTTCACCAAGGCCACTCTCCATCAAGAGCTTTGCCCAGATGCACTGCAGAAGCTGAACATCTCATGCTGTCAGTCCTGCTCTAAGAGGCAAAGACAAGGCACAAAGAAGCTGCTTGGGCTTGGTGGGAGAAGCTTCTCTGTCTTTCTCCTACCTGATAAACACCCAGACAACCCCTTGACTCATCAGCAGCTACCAGGTTAACCTCCAAAGACAGAAAGGGAAAGAGGAAGGAAAAGAACCTGTCCTGAAAGAGATGGGAGGACGGAGAGATGCAAGCTCGAAGTCTGGAGAAAAGCTCTTGCTGTCAGCAGGAGGGGATGGCTTTTCACACCACAGAACTGGAAGCAAAGCCTTTGTCCAATGGGAGAAAAGAGTCCCTGGATGTGAAGCCTAAAGTTACCAGCTGTGCACACAAGGACTTCTAAGTGAAGATGCATTTGCACAGCTCTAAGATGCCCTGTTTTAGACACATGAACAGTCTCCCTTCCCCTCCTCAATCCCACATCCTCCCAGGCACACAGAAAATCCTCAGAGCTTCGATCTGCAACAACAAAACCTTGACACAAGCACCTCTGACCTACAGACACAAATCCATTTACTGCTGGGCTGGGAGGCTGGACAAAGAGGAGTGGTGTCTCAGAGCTGGGTGCCAGGGCCACTCTCTGATTCAGCAAAGCCCCTGATAAGAAATGTCATCCTCCATTCAGTAATTTTAGCCCATGAGATAAGAATCTCTATCAGTCTCAAACATATGGCTGGCTGCAGTGCATGCAGCAAAATGAGACGGGTAATTTATTTGCTTGTGCTAAGAGCACTCCCAGACCCAGAAAAGCTGATGCAATGAAATAATAAGTGCCAAATTACACTCTATTCTTCTTTGGAGACCTGGAAGAGGCTCCTGTGAGATACAAGGGGTTCTATCTCTCTCCTTCAAGCCACCAAGAAGACAACAGTCCCTCCTACATGACTAATTGAAGACTGAGCTGCACAGCATTTTCTAAGGTCTGTTCTTCTCATTAATCCCATTTGTTACATAGGAATTCACACCCACAGATAGGATTGGTGCTCTCTGTGAAGTGCCAGTAGATGCTTCCCAGGGGAAGAAGTGGAGGGGTTAAATGACAGAATTACACAGGAGTGAGGGTGAATTCCAATCTCCTGGTCATTGGAGCAGGACCATCAGCCAACCAGGTGCTGTGATGTCCCCTGGCTGAATCCAACTTAGCACCTCTGATTTAGGTGACCTTGGCTAATCCATATAAACACAACACTGGGCCAGCGGCTGCATGGCTTGGGTTGCTCAGAGTAATGAGCTCCATAACCTGAGCACAACAGGAGCATCTGATCCATGGGGACAAATGGACATAAAGGACACGCCTAAGAAACACTTAGCACATTTAACCACTGGATTCTGCAAGGATCTCCTGAGAAAAGCTCATTCCCAAAGCACTCTTTCCTCTCTTAGCTATCACCAAGAGAGATACCAAACTAGATGGTCTCGCTCTGTACAGCCATTTCTACTCCCTTTCATCTTCAACAGTGTGGCTGCTGTTCAACGTGTATCACACATTTTGTCACCTCACCTTTAAATGGGGGAATTTCAATGCAAGATTAACATCTAAACATCCACTCTGAAACAGAAACTTTGGCTTAACGAACAAATACTTAAATTTGGTTCTTCCAAGGAACTGGGCCAGAGCCAGACTTTGAAAGAGTTCTTCATCTCTCTGATTCAAATCTGCTTTAGAAATGTAGCAGCTACACATTTAGTCATAGATAGTCTCTTCATAGATGTGAAACTATTGTTGCTTCCCAGATAGTGGTACCTTCCCACCACCACATCTACCCATGTCACTAGCATTCTCACTGGAAAAATCAGCAGTTAAACCAACAGCTGAATGAGTCACAGAGATTAAAAACTTCTGATACAAAGTGATGGTCCTTCCAGCTCAGTGCTGAGACATGAGGGTGAGGGACAGCCAGGAAATCTCTGATCTGAGGAGAAGGAGGAGATTTTCACCTCAGTGGAGTTCAGTTCAGCATTTTTCATCATTGCCAAATTTATTAGGGCATATTGCCATGACAGTATAGGTCCCCATGCACACACTGGCATGGCCTTCATGGTACCATCACACACACCACACATACTCAGAGGGAAAGTCTGATGAACCCTTTCCACCCTCACCACCATCCAGCCTTCAGAGTGCACGGAGTGCGCCAAGTGCACTTTCCAAGGAAAGCTGAATGTCCCCCATGCCCATGGAGCTGTACTGCTAGAACAGACCAAGCCTGGCACCCCTCTGTCATCCTGGCCAGTCTTCTCCTCCAAGGAATGCTTCCAGCGCTCCAGAGCCCAGGGTCCAACATGGGAGGAGCCATGCACGTTTATGAGGAAAAACATTTGCAGCAGGAAAGAAGCTAAAAAATAAATCAAGCTTCAACTTTCTTTTCCACAACCTATGTTTTTCAGTTCTCTGAAGGTAGTAAACTGGAAACAGGTAATTTCACTCTATTTTCTGCCTTTCTCCTCTTGTGGCTTTGGACAAAGCAATGTGAAAGCCCATACATTTCAGCTCCCTCTGTATCTCATCAGTTTGGAAAACACAAAAACACATCACTGTCCTGCTCTGGAGCTACAAAGAGTGCAGTGCAAACAGTGTGAGGGACTTGTCATCCTCACTGCCAACAACAGAGCAGCAAGATCCTCAGGCATAAAGCAAAGGCACAAGTGATCTCCAGAAACAGCACATTTAATATGGATATGTGTGTGTGTGAGCACAGATGCTTGAAAAATTAAGTCTTAGATATATGGACAATTAAGGCAGTCAAGATTTGCTGATGATTTTTACATGAAGCCTGCTCAAGGCATGGGTGATGCAGGACACAGGAAGTGGCCAGGGAACGGGACAGAGACTGGGGACAGTAGGAGAAACTACTCAATGCATGGGCTCATTACTCTTCACATTTCTTGTCTGATGGATACTTCAGTGAGGTATGAAGGAAAGAAAATGTTTTGCATTTGTTTGTTGGTTTTTTTACCTTGTTAAAAAGCTTCAGTCCCACTCTGGAGGTCAGGAAGCTGGCTTGTAGCCTCACCTCTTCTCTTTCTTCTATCTTCCCCTGGGCACACTTTCCCAAATAAAATCTGTCTCTAAACCAAGATGTGTATGCCACACTTTTCTCCTTTTGAGCACTCCTTCCAAGAGCAGCACAGCATTGGTTTTCATTACTTGTGTAAAGCAGCCAACTCCATTCTATCTCCTTGTGTGACACTGGAAATATAAATTTAACTTCCTCTGTCCCCAAAGTCAAGGGGAAGGGTTGCCTGGCAAGTTCAGAAAGTCTTCTGAAATACTGTAATCCAACCCAAATTGCAGCTCATCAGGTTTCATCTTCCAAACAGTGGATAGACCTATAAAGAAAACACAGTTTTAATATCTGGATCAGGACAGATTGACAAATCTTCAGGTTTTATACAAGATTTCTATTAGTATCAAGAGAGTGATACTGATTCACCCATCAAAGGACACCCTGACCTTGCAGTACTGACAAAAGAATATCTTGTTGTTGCCTCAAGATGCAGCCAATGGAAGGTACTAGTCTAACTGAGATGAATAAGAGATGTCAAAGAAAAATACAGTTCTATCATCCTTGTGAGATTTAAACATCTTGTTGGTTTTTTTCAACCATTCTGAATAAGTGGAAAGAAATATAAAAAACTTGACATTTTGAAAGTTGCTGAATTGAAACTCATTTTGACTTGAAACACTTTGTTTCAGCAGTTGGAAAATTTCCCTTTGGAGTCACAAACTTTTACATTTTGTATTATAACTTCCATTAGAAACAAAGACTCCTTTCAAATACAAGCCAAAATGGAGTCAGGAAGTTTAGGCGTACTGTCAGTAGCCAACCCTCTCCAAATTTTACTACACTTTCCCCAAAAAGGAGGATTACTGAGGCTGACTGTCTCCTGAGGGTGCGTTCAACTGCAGCATCACAGGGGATTAGTGACAAAGTAACAGTCAGCTCAAATGCTGACAAAGGAAACTGTAATCAAAGGTACTGTAATCAAATTAAGTGGATTTTAATACACAATACAACACAGTTAGCTTTACATGTAAATTCTGCCCTAAGACAACATAAGTGTTCGAGTGCAGACTGTCACAAACCAGCAAAATGACTACACTGTGTGCTCATTAACACTAATGCAGACATTGCTCTGCTGGGTATAACACACTGCTCCACTGAGGAGGCAGGAACAACTCCAGAAATCAGATTTAGATTAAATTCTAAGTTTTATCAAAAATAGCCATTTTTTTTGTGTGCAGAGAGAAATGGAAGCATTTAGATACTTTATCTAAACTAAAGACTTTCATGATGTCCAGGAGCTCCTCCACTGGACACTAGCCAGGCACAAGCAACCCAACATAAAGGACTTGAGCAAGAAAGAAGCAGCCTTCATCTGTGTTCAGGGGACATTTGAAAGAGACGGAAAGTAAACACAATGGAGATGTCCACAAGGTTTCTTTGGGTGGGAAGAGCTGCAGAAGAAGAGGCCAGCAGCCCTATCCCATTAGGGAGGACCTGCAAACTAACTCCAACCCAGCAAAGAGAGGATTGCCAGGGTGGGCCAGTGACATAGAAAGTCAGGTTTAGGAGGCAGCTGGGAATAACTTGTAGTTTAGCCTCATAAAAGAAGAGCCCTGTAATATTAATGGAAGCTTGGTCCTACCCAGATTTAATGTTCCTAGTTACAGAGATTAACAGTGAAGTAAGGGCCTTGCCCATGGCAGAGGGGTTGGAATAGATGATCTCTACAGCTTCTTCCAGGCCTTTCTATGATATCATTCTATGAGAAGCAGGAAAGTTGGTCTATGCTGCAGAAGAAACCTCTTCCTTGAGTGCAGGATGTGGCACAGGAGGTACAAAGCCACTGACGCTCAAACACACCTTGGCTAGGGAAGCAAAGCAGCGTGGTCCATTGCCAGAAGAAACAAGATCATAGCTTGATGTGGTGGAAGCAAATGGCTCTGCACTGCCTGGGAGCATGGGGAGCACAGCTAACAAGGTGGCAACTGGAAACAAGATGGGCCCCAAGCCATGAGGGTGGTAATGCATCCACAGCTCCAGAAACGTGTCTCTGACCATCTCTTGCTGCTTTCTGTGTTCACGTGACAAACATTTAGAAGCCACACTGTCTCTCCTGCTCCAAGATCTGCAGTGCTGTTTCAGCATCTTTACTCTCTGAAGGACCACACACACAAACAAGGTGCTGCAGGCTCCTCTGGGACTGTGCAATGTCCACCTCCATCCTGTGAATCACCCAGCTGGGCCGCTCTCTGACACGTAACCAAGAGCACTGGATGGCCCTTCCTTGGCCAGCTCACGGTGCTGTGTCACTCATTAGAGAGAAAGAGGCAGAAATAGGATGAGATCTACGCCTTTGGGCCATTCATCTCACAGGCACCTACCACACCAACATCTCCTCGCAGAAGGGCTTTGCCACACCCCAACCACACGTTTCCACCTTCTTCCCCCATTTTAACCTGCATAACCTCCAACGTCACCCCATCATCCCTGGAGGGAGGTGACAAACCAGCCTTCATATGGGGAGATGAGATTCTCTTTTCTTCAAAGACCTTGTGGCTGCCATGACCTTTCCACATCAGTAGTTTGCAGTGAGCACCACAAACTGGTCTGCTCTGAAGACGTGCTCTCTGTGACACAGAAAATGAGCCAGCAGCAGAAGTCATTGGGGAAGAGGGAGGAAGAACAGCGTGATGTAAGGAGCTGCTCACCAGATCTGAGTCCATATTGGAAGGGCTGTGACCCAGGGCTTGGAGTGTGCAGCCTAGAAAGACTGCACAGCTCAGGGCACTGGGAATTATGGAACATTATCCTCAGGCTGCTGGCAATGTTCCTGTGGGCAGGGCACAAGGCTGACACAGTGACATTAAAAGCACAGCTCCCAGTAGTATCCTGGCTGCCCAAAGCCCTGGCATGAGGCAGCTGAGCTGTCCCAAAGCTGACCCTCCCTGGAGGAACAGCACATGCTGACAATCCTGGCACAGGGATTAGCAAGGCAGTGCTGAAGTGCTAAACAGATACAACCAGGGAGAGAAACAGCTTCCCACTAATGAGGGGACAGGCAGCAGTATCTCCTCACACAAGGAGAGCTTGTGTGAGCCCTGCTCTCAGCTGAAGTCAGTGTTCAGACAGACAAATGTCTTGGCCACATGGCTGAGTTGCACCAGCACAGGTACACAGTGACCTGTAACCAGGCAAACCTGGGGCACAGTACTTAAAATTACATGCAAGATTACTTCCAAACACCCTGCATGAATGGTAAAAGCAAGAATTATTTGGGTTACAGTCTGGATTGCCTTCCTTTCCCACGCTTCCTCAGCAGCTGGCTGTCCTTGCTTTTACTGCTAAACTTCCCCCTCCTCCATTTCTGCATTACTCATAAATTAGCATCACACACAGCAGCAGGCAGTAAAACACAGCAGCAGCACTGCTGAAGGCATTGACTTCAACAGTGGCTTAAGCAGATGTGCTAAGGAAACATCTGGATGATATTACCAAAAAGCTTTCTAGGTTCCCCATCAGATCAACACCTCTGTTTCCTCTGAATCATTACACATAAAAAGCAACATAGAACCAATGATAAAAACATCTCAGTTGTCTTAAATCTCTGTGTCTAGTATCTAGAAATTCACCAGCACTGACCCATACCCCAATGGAAGCAGCCAGTCCATGACCCCCAGGCAAGAAGCTTGGTGCTACACTCCACAGCCAGCAATGACAGGTTTGACTGGCACAGTGCTTGCAGGTTAACCATCTTCACAGGAGAAAACAATCTGTGAAGATCCAAAGAGGTCAAAAAAGCCTGCAGAACTTTGGAGCCAGTGGTAGGCATCGGTCCTGTCCCACCATCCACTGGAGATCTCAGTGTTATTTCCCCCTTGTGAACTACTTTCCTTCCTCCAGCTCTGTAAAACACATTCCTAGCAGCTCCCAGTTTTGTAAAGATTTTTGACGTGCGGCTGGTACAGGGAGAAAGGTTGGACTAAAGCTCCTTTCAGAATAAAAAAAAAATAATAATACATCAAAAAGATTAAAGAGATGTTTGGCATATTAAACAAAGGGGTGCGTGGAAACTTTTTAAAAATACAAGACCTACAGGACTGGCTGAGCTAAGAGGCATAATTAGCCCAAGGTGAGCTCACAAGGCAGCTCCATGGTGCCTGGCTCCACAGACCAGGGATGTCACGTACCAGCAGAGGCCCTGTTATCTGCAGGCCTTGGGCTGGCACAGCTGATGGGAGTGTGAGGTTTCATACCTGTACCCACACTTCAAGACTACTGCTGGAAAAACTGGAGAGAGTTCAGAGGACAACCACAAGAACAAACCTGGGCTTGTAGCATGGAGCTCAAGGAAGTCAATCAAAGAGAAAGTTAAAAGGCACCTCGCAGCCTGTAGGTACCTGTCAGAAGAGTGCTCTCAGCCTGCCAGACAAAGGCATAACGAGACCAAAGGTTGAAAGTTGAAGTTCAACAGAAAACAAACCAGAAGTGACGATACCATTTTTCTAAACTTCAAGTAATTAACAGAGAGAAAAGTCCTCCATCTGGCATGGCCAAGGATCTAGTACTGGCAATTTTCAAAATAAGATGGGATGCTTCCACCTTGCTTCTCTTGCTCCCCCAAAAATGTATGCTTGGTTGCATTCACAACTGCTGACTGCAGAGTAGAAATTAATTCAAGGAATCTCTGTTATACAGCAGGTCAGACTAAGCATGCACAATGTCCTCAAAGCCTAGAAATCCATGAGGAACAAAGAACAAGAGGCTCAGCTGCTGGTGGTGTGAAGAACAAGCTGCCCCACTATCAGTGGTCGGGCTTGTACAGCCCCAGACATCCCTGCCCCATCCAAAGGTCCTCTGTATCCCATGACTACCCAGGTGTGGATTCTGAAGAGCAGCAAAAGTGCCAGATCCATACCACAAGCAGCAAAACAAAATGCTGTTAAACCAAGAAACCAACTCTGATGTTTTTTCCCAGCTAAAAACAACAGGAAAAATCATATCCAGGCAAAAGTGAATTAAAAAAAAAATACCCCCACTGACCAGAAACAAAGCATAACATAAGAAATAAGCATTTTACAGTGAGAACAGTCACTCATTGGAATAACCTCCCCAGGGAGATGGCAAAGTCTCCATCACTGGAGGTCTCAAAGACACAACTGGACAAGGTTGCTGCAATCACCTTGGCTCCCTTTCCCACAAAAGACTGAACCAGACAATTCCTTCCAGTCTGGGCTGGTCTGTGGCTCTACGAAAGGCACACAAAACTTTCCTGACTACAAGCACTCGAGCCAAAGGAATGAAGCTCCCAGTTCTGACACTCTGAAACCACCCATTGATGTTTATCATAATTATGCTTGCAGGTTCCCTTTGTGCTTCTTGATTCCAGGATCTTCACATCTGCTGGGTTCCTCTAAGCCTCAAAGGCATATCCCAGGATATAGTCTCTCAAAGAGCTGGAAAGCCCTCCCTCAAACAGAAAGCAAATTTCAGCTCCTGCCTGGTTTGTTTAAAGTTTTCATCATCATGGTACTGGTTCATGGTTGTGCATTTGCAATACCTTCCCTCATTCCTGCCCCTTCTTCCTTTAGGGCTTAAAACGTGGGGGGCTCATTGTGACAGCCATAGGATTAAAGGGGTAACTAACCTGTGGCACAAAAATCAAGGAGCTGGTACTGCTTCCTAAGAAACCTGGAGGCTGCAGTCAGAATCCACCAACCTCCACCAACCCTAAACCTGCACTTGGTAGCTGGAAACTACAAAGGGAACCAGGGATGGGGACGAACTTCTGGGGCTGCAAAGCACAGCAATCACTCCCAAAGACTTTAGGGCCATTGGGTCACCCAGTCTGAATCTTGCATAAGGGAGGTCACAAGTTTCATTCCTACCTTTGATTTGAGCAGTACTGCTAGTGTTTGCCTAAGCCCCACCTTCCAGAGAGGCATGCAGGCTCCATGCAAAGAGCTCAAGATATGGAGATGGTAAGTCACCTTTTTGATGGCTGGTTCAAATACTTAAAAGCCTTTGGTATTTAAAAAGGGCACTTTAACTCTGACTTATCTGCACTGCATTTGTGGCCAGGGGTGCCTGTGATATAGCTGCTGGCTGAGGGAGATGCTTTGCCTGATTTTCTCAGCTGTTCACAAATCCATCTCCAGGAGAAACCCTGGGGCCTCTCTTCCCCTGCAGACAGCCTGTCTTCTGCCTCCACCCTTTTTTCTGAATTTATATTAGCCAAAGGAGAAGAGGAGCTTTCAAAGGATTTAGCACAAGTGCCTGGCAGGGAATTGCTTCTGCGGGTGGCTGGTAAGCAGAAGAGGGGAGGAAAGGAAAGGCAGAGCAAACACTTTCATCCCCATTGTTTCCATTCCAAGGTGAAGCCACACATTTCTCCACACCCATTTCCCCCCACCCCCAAACATGTTCTGCTCTCTTACCAGCTTTTCCATATACTCACACATACAAGGCTGCCTTTCCCCAAATATCCTCCTCAGATACCTCACAACCACAAACTCCTGTGACCCTGTGCCACACTCCCACAGTCTCGTTAACAATAATTATTACCCAAGTTACTAAACCTGCTCCTCAGTGCTCACCTGTCAAAGGACAGCTCTAACCTGGCTGGCTAAGCAGCACTTACCACCAGGCAGGGAAACCTGGGCTGAAGAAGATGCTCACAGCAAATACATCCGATAGAAACAGGGATCACATTCCACTACCCAGAGCTGCATCTGCACAGAGAGCTCCTCTTGCCTACCCTAGCTGCCATCTGCAGCTCATCCCATTTGCATGGGTACAGCTTTCACGAGCCTTGTACTGAAGCTTCAGCACTTTCACAGAGTCTTTGGTATTCAAAAGGTTTATTTTAAAATTGGGTTTGTTTATCTCTAAGCACAGATTAATTTCCAATTTATGTCAGCAAAAGAAAGACCAAAATGCAAAACAAAAATGAAAAAAAGCTCACCTGACTTGGAAGCCTAAAAATAGACCTGTGTATTGCAAAGAGTGAACTGTCAAGCAAAGGCTGTGGATTGAAGGTTCAAATGAATAATGTGTTTGTTTTTCCTGCTTCAATACTTTCCTGCTGTTATCACTGTACAAATAAGTCAGCACATGCTAATTACTCTGATGGCAATTTCCTGGGACTGGTACTTAAGTATCAGGCCAAATTTAATGCCAAGCATCACAGACTAGTCCTCCCCCTGTACTCCCAAACAAACAAACAAGCCCAGCTGCCAAACCCCCCTGTCCTTTCCTTCATCGCTGCAGACCCACCACTCCCAGCACGGTCCCACTCCTGACTCCAGCCTAGGCTGTAGGATCTGCCCTGAGGAACAAGTGTTTCCCAACAAGCCTGGCAAAACCTAAGGTGCTCATGTAGAATTTGATCTGGCAGTGCCAGAACTTGGACTTATATCCTTCAAGGCATCCCAACATATGAACAAATTGTGGATCTCAAATAGTATTTGTGCAGTAAAAGTGGTTTAATCTTGGGAACT
This sequence comes from Melospiza georgiana, assembly GCF_028018845.1. Classification (NCBI taxonomy): domain Eukaryota; kingdom Metazoa; phylum Chordata; class Aves; order Passeriformes; family Passerellidae; genus Melospiza; species Melospiza georgiana. The sequence goes on along the minus strand of NC_080430.1, from coordinate 144,546,708 downwards.
GAGAGTATAAGTACATTTTTGCAAGGCACACACATCAAGAGAGAAAGGATGGGAAGTGAAATGTCTGTGAAGTGTTTTTATAAGGCACCCAACAAACCAGTCTCAAGCCCCTTTTAGCCCAAAACCATCCCACAAGGCTAACAGTTGATATTCATGGGTGAAATACATCAAAGAACCACCTAAACAATGCCTGTGGCTTCTGCTGCATTTTTTTCTCCCCCACTTGGTATTTATACAGCCATGGATTTGCACTGTAATTCAGTCAAATGCATTAGAGCAAAGATGAAGGAGGAGGGAGAAGAGGGGGGAAAATGCTATTACCTGTGTTACATCCCAAGTGGCATTGAATTTCTGTATAAACCTTCACTGCAACCTCAACCCAATGCAGGCTGTTTGCTGAACAAGCAATATAAACCCAGCATCCTCCTTTGTGGACTTTTTCAGCTTTCAGACTTTTTTTTTTTGAAGGATGGTTGGATTGCTTTGGATTTATTGTATTATCATTTCTTTTCTGCTTTCCCTGTGAGGCAAAGGGTTAAGCGACCTTTCAGATCCTCCCTGGATGCAACTCCATGCATAACAAGAAAGCTTCCAGCCCAGTGAAAACAACTTGAAAGAGGAGCAGTGACCCAGCTACAGGCTTAAGTTTCAGGTCACAACACCCCTGCTCAAAACCATCCATCTTCCTCTGGCCACAAGTCTGCAGCCAGTCACCTCCCATTAGTGTGATTTGTCTCCAGGATTTGCAGGAAAACACCTTTTGGGGACTCAGCTGTTTTTAGCATCCTCTCTTGCACAAGAGATGAGAGCTGTGAGCTAACAAGGGATGCTGCAGGTACACACTGATGCAGCATCCCCTTGCATCCAGTAATAAGTGCTAAAAACACATGGACCATTAGGAAAAATAAATAAATAAATATATAAATAAACCAAAATGCAATCGTGAGCTTTGGTTTAATTTACTCTCAACTTCTGCAAGGAAATGGGTGTTTACAGCTCCTGTCAACCTGGACACATGCACACCACATTGCATGGCAGAATCAAAGCTGTTTGGCTGGCACAGGAGCATCATGCTGCTCTTTTAAAAGCCCCGGATCAAAGGAAAGAGAGGATTTGGTGTTACTGCACACTGAGTCAGGGAAATAGCAAATCTCAGGAGTACTACATGCTGGAAGAAGGCTGCAGAGAGGAAGGGTGTGCCTGTTCTCCCCTGCTCCAAAAGGGGTTCCCTCAGGTCTGTTAGAAATATTCACCTGCTTGACCACAGAACTGGGGGTGATAGAATCACAGAATGGTTTGGGTTGAAAGGGAGTTTTAAAGTCACATAGTTCAAGGCCCCTGCAATGAGCACGGACATCAATTCCATCCTCATGCTGCAGCAAAGATGCTGGTAAGCAACCCACTGCTGAGATCAGTCAGCAGAAGGTTCAAAACCCAGCTCCACACAAGCCAAACAGAAACATGGCTCCTGGGAGGGGGATCTTGGATTATCTGGGGCAAGAAGGCCAAAAACCATACATGTGGCATCCAGCCCCAAGCCTGGCACTCAGCCCAGCTCCTCCCAGCCTCACATCTACCAGAGCTGGCCTTGCTCTGAACTGATGCTAATAGAGAGCATCAGGATGGGAAGCAAATATAGAAAAAGATGAGAATGTGAAAAGATTTATCAAACACTCTCCCAACCTCTACCATTTTGTGCTGATAGCTTTAAAAGCAAGAGCACAAAGGAACAACCTGCGTGTGCAGGGAACTGGGCACTGAGACTTTACCATTTATCACCATCAACCAAACTGCCCTGGGAAGTAGGGCAGGCACAAAGCCCAAGGAGGTTCCCAGTTCAGCAGCAACTCCCAAGGTTTCAATGTGATTAGGCTGGTGACTCTCCCCCACAAGTTTTCTGGCACTGGGACCAGCCCATGATATTGTTCCTATTAGTTCCTCCCTCTCAGACATGCCAGTGCATGCCAGTTTGCCATGCGAGACTGCAAACTGGACTGGACAACCAAATCTACAGAATAGCAACCCAAGGGAGGGAAAAAATGTCAGCTGGATGGGTTCCCTGCTGTGAGTGTGTTCAGCAACATCCTTTGTTGTCGGCAGCCTGAGGTTGGTTTTGGGTGTAGCAGTGCAGAAGGACAGACAGATATTACAGTAACACTGCTCAGCTGCTGAAGGGATGACCACCGAATGCCACCTTGGGCTTTTTGGTTTTTAGTGACTAGCTGTATTTTTATGTGCTATCAAAAAACTGGACTGAATTTGCTGAAGTGATCCCATTTCTGAGCTGACTGGCTTACTGTGTGGTCCTGCAGCACCAGAGGAACCAGCTAGCAACATTGACTGCAAACCCAAGGCAAGCTGTTTTGGACTAGGTGCTGAAGAGAGAAGCCCACAGCTGAAGCTTGTTATACACCAGAGGCAATACAGGTGAGCTGAAACACTGTCAAAGGACATGACAAATTCCCTGACCAACAAGCTATGCAGGAGTAACAAGATGCTGAGCCCTTCAAGTGCAGTTATCTTCTACTGCCTTGTATGTACTCATGTGGGATGGATGTGTGTATTTATTTCAGTATTTGCCGAAAGTATTCACACTATGTCCCAAAAAATGCAAATATGTCCTTCAGTGCTCAGAAAGGCATGTCTTGTGGGAAGATTTAAAAAACCCAAAACTTGTTTTACCTCTCCAGCCTGCTTTCAGACTGACATATCCTGCTGTTGAAGAGCAAGCACAGGTAGAGTCTGTATTTATTAGCACTAGCCTTTAAAAAGGTCCTGAGATACCCATTTAGAGAGGAATTTGTAGCTGAGCAATGTGAGTGCTCAGATCTCCCCTCAATGCATGCAACTATCCCTTTGTTGCTGGCTCAGCCTCTCTTCTCCACTCCTGCAGCTCTGCAACAAGGTCGGGGGATGCCCTGAATCCAACCTAACCCTCTGGGTTAGCCAGGCTGGGGATTGCCCTCATCAAATCATTTGGGTTGTGAGAGACCTTTAGCGACCATCTACTCCAAACCCCTCAAGTGAGCAGGGACATCAACTCGAGCAGATTGCTCAAAGCCCAGTCCCACATGATCTTTAATGTTTCCAGGGATGGCACATCTATCACCTCTCTGGGCAACCCATTCCTTCCTGCCCTCCTCCTCTCTTCTTCTCCTCGAAGGAGATCAGTGAGCACCCAAGCTGCAACAGTTGCTGTGCCCTGATAAAGCCAAAGTATAAATGATGATGACAGTCAGTGGGAAGATGTGGGGACAAGATCATTGTTGATCACTGTTGAACACATAAAGGTGTTTTATCCCGTAACTGCAGTAACGCCAGGTAGTGCCTAGAGGAGATGGCACTCTGGGAGATTCTGAAGGTCAGATCTCTTCACTTGGTTTGGAGAGCGCACAGCAACTCACTCCTTGTCTCTGGCACACATTGCTACCCTTCTTTCACTAGCAAAGTACTCAGTTTGGGGTTTTGAGCTACACCAGGGCCAGCAGCTCTGGAAGAACCCTGGGGAACAGCAGCACAGAGCAGGGGACTGCAACATTTTCCCTGAAGATGCCTTTTACCACCAGAGTCCATGGGGAAACTCAGGGCATGGGATGAGATCCCCATCCCAAAACAGGACATGGCTCTAGTGGGGCACCTGCCCAGGGTCCAGCAGAGCAGCCCAACACACGCAGGAAGGGCTCGGCCACCCAGGCACTGCCACTGTGCCAGCATTAATCGCGACGCCACGACTGATAGGGCTGCCAGCCACAGCCAGCACCAGTGAGAACGAGCCCTGGGGAAGAAACACAGCTCTGTGTCCTGGCTTTGCAGCCCCGCTCCTACGTGGAGAAACAAAACGAGAGGCACAGCTCACGCTCTCCAAGGAATACGCCCTTCCTAATGAGAGTCGACCCAGGAGCTATGTGGGAGTGGCGCCCATTCCCAGGCAGGCTTCAATGCCACTGAAAGCCAGCGATGGAGACAGGCAGCCTCTGAGAAAAGAGACACCAGTGGGAAATTTTGCTTTGATGCTGGCTCGTCAGCGAGCTCCGGCACCAGGGAGGAGGAGGAGGAAGGACCGCCGGCTCTCGCGATGCTCCCCTGCATGTGCATACATGCAGAGCTGAGCTCAGCCAGAGATCCTGGGAGAGGGTTGCAGCAACCGCAGAGCAAGTCACCAGCTGCGCCCTGCCTGACTGGGCAGCACATGGCTGGCACAGCCTGAGCCCCACATGGCAGCCAAGCACCCGCCATCGGACAGGACAGACCACGGAGAAGAGCTGGCACTGCAAGGACGCCACGAAAGGACCGTGTCGTACAACCGCCCATCGTCCCAAGATGTCGGTAGGAAAAACTCCATTATCTGTAGCTAAATCTGGGCAGAGTGCAGTGCCAGGACCTCTTCTCATCCCAAAGAGGTTATGCTCCAGGAGACACAAATATTTTTTATCGGCCTTACCGCTGCTGTTAGCACGGTAATGATGTCAAGCATAACCCAGCGGCAGCAGCAAGGCTCAGGGTCTTGGATTCACCGCAGTCTTCACCTAGCTCTAGAAAGCCAACAGTAGCAGTGGGTTCAGAATAAATACAAAGGTGATACAATGAGAAGGATTTCTCAATTAAATTCCTGACACTTGTATCCTCTCCCCCACCTCTTCTCCTTATCTTTTGATTTGCTACCGCAGATCCCAAAGCACTTAACAACTACTTAAGTGTTGTTAGCACCCATCATCCCGATGGAGAAACTTCCACTGGGTTGAGCAATCCTGAAGTTGCCCAACAACCCGTTGGGCGAGGAGAAAGCAGGACTGGTTGAGCACAAGTCTATCCATCCCTCTGCGCTGTCTCGCTGCAGGGTATGAGTTACCGGCAGGAGGGCAGGGCAGGGCTGTTCCATGGCACAGCCATTTCCCAGGATAGGGTGTGCCCCACCTTTACAGGTGCTGGAAAGCACTGGGCACTGTCCCTGCTAAGGGGCTAATCGGAAAGGCATCACTTTTTTCTTTTGTTTCGTGCTTGTTTGTTGCTTTCCTCACTATAAATTTTCTGTGTTTAAAGCTCAGGAGTGCAGACCTCCTGCAGGGAGCAAGGGCTGTCAGGGCAGGTAGCACATGTGGCTCAGTTTCTCCATTATTGAATAACATAGATACTTGCAGGTGTTTACAAACAAAACAAAACACCAAAAAATCACCAAGGATTTTTGTTCTGTGCTTACTATCCCAAACCCTCTGTGTCCAAGGTCTGAGTTATACAACTGCGCATTAAGGTGACTGGGAGAGGGCATTTCAGTGAACCAGGAGCTACCAGTGTGTGGACCTTGCCATACAGAGTCCCTGTTAAAGCAAACATGACCTTAAGAGTTGCCCAAAGGTTGCAAAGTTGGATCCCTCCAGCAGCAGCAGACACATTGCCAGGGGCTATGGCTCTAATGGTGCTTGACTTCTTGAATCACTTGTACAGGTGACCATGGAGGACACACCATAGTCAGCAGTCCACCCTGACTGGAGGATCACTAAGACAGAAGATAATACTAAGTATTTCTATTTGCTATATATATTCTGCAGTGTACTATCAAGTAGTACAAGGAGCTGCCTCTTCTCAGCTCAGGGCAGTGAATGTGTTAGGTGGAGAATGCAGACAGAAAAGTCTCTCACCTTGCCACAGACTTATTTGCTCTTCTTTAATTCCTTCATTTGTGCTAGTGGACCCATCTTGTCCATCCCATCCTCTCATCTTCCTCAGATTAATTCATTTGGCCTTCTTGTAAATGCTAAAATTACTGTACAAATGAACAATTAAGGGATTATCATCGTAGCCATTGAGGATTATGCGTCCAAGAGTCACACCTTCAGAGAGCTCCAACTTAACCAAGAGGAAACTGGACAGGAACTGTCAGTATATCTACTGATGATACCCAGAAGTGAGTTTCAAAACTGAGGCTGATACAGAGCATGGAAGACCACCTCTGCCCTAGCTCTTGCTGTACAGCTGTGGAGCATGGGCATGAAGCAGTTTAGTGACTTGACCAATATCCAGGAGTTGGGTATCAAAGCACTGCACCTGAGGATCCCAAACATGGGACATGGGGGCTAAAAAAAACTCTTTACCACTTAATTTTCCATTGCTCAGTCCTGCCAAGAGAGGGTTTAATTAATGTTTCAAGCACAAGTGCAATAATAGACTCTGTCCAAATTCATCCCAGCTGCTTAAACACAATTAGTTTCATCTCAGCATCTAGGAACAGGCTGTCTCCTCTTCAGCCCTGTGCAGCAGGTGAAACCTTGGGATGCCCAGCTGATGGCTGGGCCCCAGCTAATTAACTGAATTAGGCCGGTTCATTCTCATTACAGACCCTTCAAAACAGCGTCCTTTAAACAGAGACCTTGAAGCTACTTTCAATAAAACCTCCTCCATGTCTCTGTGCCTCAAATTCAAATGTACCAGCTTCTAATAGGTCAACAGGGCTATTGTAGCCATGGTGCTCACTTCTGCTGACTAATTCTCCAGCTGCCCAGCCTGTGCATCCACAGCTCACACAGTACTTGTCTCCTCATTAGGGATCCAGTGCTACCAGTTCCCGAAGCTTCCCAGGCCCTTTCTGTGAAACTGCAGTGACAGCAGCAGCTGCTGCAAGCAGCCAGGTTATGCAGAGCACCACATTCCTCCTCTGGGAACGGGCAACACGAATAAACCCAAAATCCGATTTTATTGCATCTTTCAAATTCTTAACAAGCCAACAAATATTACTGCTGCTTTTTTATTTTTTTTATTATTATTTCCCATTTTTAAAGTGACAAGGCTTTTTAAATCAATAGGTACATTTTAGATGCTAGGGTACTGTTAGGTGTGTTTGGGGATGGTTAATCAGAGTCATTAAAGAAATAATAATAATCATGACGACAACAACATGAATTCCCCAGCAGGATATGTTAAGAGTGGGGGAGTGACTGTTGCTCTCTTCCCTGCCTAGAGTCAAGAGCAGAAGCACACCCATGAGTCTCTGCCCATGCTGGCACTGGGGCAGTCCCAGAAAAGCAGGGTGGCCCAGGACATGCAGAACAGGCTCTTTGGAAAGGTAGGACCATTCAAACCTCAGCCTAAGTCATTTGCAGGGCTTAGGGCTTGTCAGGGAGAGAGCAAAGCTTTTTTTTGAATCAGGCAGCTGCCCAGAGCAGAGGAGTCTGGGAGGGGGTGTGAGCAGGATGGGATGCAGGCTGGGATGCAGGGCAGGATGCAGAGCAGTGGTGGAGCGCATCCCAGCGGGAAAGGAAGCACGGCCCCGCTCCAAAGCATCATCTGAGCTTTCCCAAAGGCTCCAGCCTTCCTTCCCAGCACTGTGCCACACACATCTGTGTGGGGAGGGCCCTGTGGCAGAGAGCCAACTCAACAACTCAAGAGGTGCAATTATCATTAAAGCCAAGCAGGCTGGAGCAGGGGAGAGGAGATGCCTCGCTGCCAAATGAATAGGTTTAATGCTGCTCACATTCCTGCATTCCTCTGCTGAAGTGTAATGAATAAACCCTCACAAACTGCTAAAAATGAGGTGGTTTTGGTTAAGCTTTTCGAGTGTGTGTTTTGTAATCTTACACCTTTGCAGACAGAGAGCCCTGCTATGCTGGTAATCTAGGAGCTGAGGTTTTCCAGAGCTGGCTTGTGTAGCCAGGCAGAGACATCAGCACATGCCTGTTTTATGGGAACAGCGTCCCCATCACAAGCAGGGAGATGGGACAGAAAGCACTGGAGCCAGGCACATCCCTTCCCAGGCAGGAGTGAAGCAGGGGTCCCTGACCAGAGCACACACACAGAGCCACTTCTGGTGACAGAGCAGGATAGGATAGCATAGCACTGGACAGGACAGGATTAGAATTGAATGGAATAGAATAAAATAGAATAAATAATTTCAGTTGGAAGGGACCTGCAACTACCAGCAGTCCAAATGCCTGACTGATTCAGGAGTGACCAACAGTTAAAGAATATAATCAAAGGCACTATCCAAATGCCTCTTAAACACTGGCAGGCTCACTGACTACCTCTTTAGGAAGCCTGTTTCAGTGTCTGACTACTCTACTGGCAAAGAAATGATTTATGATGTCCAGTCTGAGCCTTCCTTCATGAGCTTTGGACCATTCCCACACATCCTGCTACTGGATCGCAGGGAGAGGAGCTCAGCACTGCCTTCTCCCCTTCCCCTCCTCAGGAAGCTGTTAGAGAGCAATGAAGTCACCCCTCAACCTCCTCTTCTCCAAATCAGACAAGCCCAGAGCCCTCAGACACTCCTCACATGACATGACTTTCAGCAATTCCACCAACTTGGCTGCCCTCCTTGGGACACATTCAAGGACTTTCACAACCTTCTACACTGGTGGGGCCTAGAACGGCACACAGAGGTCCAGGTGAAGCCACACACCCCAATGCTGGCCACAGTAGGATAATCACCACTTTTGCCCATCTGTGTTTGATGCACCCCAGAATGATGTTACATGCAAAGCTTTTCCCTGTCTGCACTGGTTTATCTGCAGAGGATCCTGCCTGGGTCTGGAAGCAATAATATTACCTATTCATGATTCTACTGAAAAAAGCAGTGGCTCCTTAGCCAAAGGTCAAAATCCATATGTCCCTCTGCTTGGCCTTGGCTTCTCCAACCTGCCTCTGTCAGCACTATCTCTCATCTCTCCCTTCCTTGCTCTTCATCATCCCCCAGTTTAACTTCAGATTTCCCTCCCCATAGGCCCTGTGGTTCAACTCATGCTCCCATCCTTCTCTACCTCCCTTTCACCTACACCAGAAATTTGTATTGTTATGATGGTCTGTGCCCTCCTCCATGCAGACTCTACTCCAGACTGGTCTCCTTCTGTTTGAAATTAAGTATCAGGACATCTTTTTAATGCTCTTTCATCCAGCATCCAAATCTGCCATTGTCATTGAAGCTCTTGCTTTCTCACATCACAGCCAACACCCTTCCCTGAGACACTTTTAACTTCTCCTGACCAGCAAGAGTACTACCACATGGGTCATGGCTTCTATCCCACCTCATCTTCCCAAGGATAGCCCCTTTCCCTGTCTCATTACACAAGAGCTCTGTAACTCTCAATGCTTACCCCATGCCCTACAGTACCCACTATCTGCTGCTGATTCTTATATTGTTGACTATTACTCAGGAACTTGTTCTCCTGGGCCAGTCAATGGAAAATGCTTTTGATATTGACTGACATTTTTCCCTTCCTGCCCCTTGTCTGGCAGAAATTCATCTCAAATGTCTGCCAAACTACCTCAGTGACTTCATCAAAACTCTTCTTTGTGTGACATTTACAAGAACACTCAATAACTGTGAGGCTGCTGGTGTTCTGAGACATGTCTGTCAAGATGATCAATAGTGTCCTGGTGTTTTTATTTTATATACATGCATGTACCAATCACAACCTCCTGTCATTGATCCAGACCACGAGCTCCCTGGGGGGTGGACAGCCTTTGATTCAACATTTGTACTAAGGACAATAGACCAGGGGCATGGTTAGTGCTCCTACTGTCCCAGTGGAAAATAACACTTTTAAAGACCCATCAAGATCAAGAGATACTAGGTATGATCCCCAGGCTAACAGCAGACAACATGACCAAGAAGTTCACTTGCATAATGTCAGGGAGGCACAAGTTACCTGAGGACACTTCACAGCGCACCAAGACCCAGTGTCCTGTTGTTGCATCTACTTACAACAACCTTGGGATTGGGCATCTACTCCATCTACTCTGGGCAACCTGTTCCATCATTTCACCACACACATTGTAAAAAACTGTCTTCCTTTTATTTAGTCTGAATTTACCCTCTTTAGTTTAAAGCCATTACCCTTTATCATTACAGGCCCTGCTAAAAAGTCTGTCCCCATCTTTCTTATAAACTCTCTCTAAGTACTAAAAGGCTACAAAAAAGGTTTCCCAGGAGCCTTCTCTTCTCTGTGCTGAACAACCCCAGCTCTCTCAGCCTGTCCTCATCAGGGTCACTTTGAGACGGGGTGAGCTGGTCTGGATCCCTGAATCTTTCCCATCCCTCCATGTTTGTCATCTAAAGGTGACCAACACCAGCATCCCTTGCTACTGTTTGGCCCCAGGAGCAGAAGCAGCCTTGAGCAAGGACCTCAGAGTGTTCTGGTCCAGATTCTGCCAGTAGCTCCAACCTCCACATGTGCACTGACATCTCTGCTGTCCCGTCAAGGAGATGCCGAACTGGCCAGGAAGACAACCTGTGAAGATCACATTTCACACCCTGGGCAGCTCTGACACACAGCTTCTACCAAACTGCAAGACACAGGGGGAAAAAGCAAGCCCACATGGAGATGACTTTCCCTGCACTGCCCAGGAGAGACTTGCAAGGAAGGTTCTTCCACCAGACTCCAGTGCTGGCCATGCTGTGGGCAGGGCTGAGCCTGCCCTGCTCGGCCACCAGTGCCAGCAGCCCCAAGCAGGACCCAGCAGCCCCAAGCAGGACACTCTGGTGAGAATCCAGCAGCCACATGGGACGTGTGCTCTGCAGCCCAGACAGAGATGCTCACACAGCAGGGATGGGTTTGCTCTCATCCATTAGATGAACTTGACCTGAACTAACGCTTCAGTGACAGAAGCCAGGCATAAATCACAGACTTTACAGACTTCAGACACACAGCGAGAGCTCCCCTACCTCCTTCAGTGCTTCTCACTGGGGCTGGGCTGCATCTCTTGGGCTGCCTCTCTGCAGATTCGGGATTGATTCGCCCCATACAGAGAGACACCACAGCATCTGCACTGAGCAACACAGACCCTGCCTTCCCTGCTAGGAAGCACTTCCCATGCTCACCTCAGACATTTTGCACATGTGCACATGAAAAAGTTTCTTGGGCAAGAGCTTGTGCCTGCCACCTTTAATCACCTGTGCTGCAGGTCAGCAACAGCGCTCTTGATCAGGGTTTCCCCAAGGACTGCAAGGCTGGAAACACTGTTCTCTGAGAAACAGGCAAGACTCTGCTTGGTTGAACACAAACAATTCCTTTGTTTTTATTAATGTTACAATTTCACATCACAGGCATTTTCAGGCTCCCTGTGATTACTTTGTATATCCAGTGCTACACAGTTCACAGGCACAGCCAAGGGCGAGAAGGTCCCTCCAAGGCTCTGATGAGCTGGGATTTCACATGACCCAAGTGGGATGTGTCCACCCAGACATGTGCAGACAGACCTGGGCTTGCTCTGCTTGTGCCTAAAGCTGACTGGGACTCAATCCAGCTTAAGACAAAAGCCACAGAGCCACATTAGTACAGCACTCTGCCCAAGCTCATATGACCAAAGTGGGTGCCCTGGGCAAACACCAACAAGACCTTTGATTTTCCTGTCCACAACAGTTATATGAGAATGAAAGGGTTATAAATCACCAACAGCATAGAAAATTCCTAATAACCGTAACTGGTAACTATTAGAAAGAACAGATTTAAGAGAACAAGTGTGCTACTCTACCCTGGTTGAATGATGGATTTCAAGCCATCTGGTCCTTGGGGAACAATGTTCCATATTGTATGTGTCTGTGGAAAATAACATAAAAAATGCAACTCTATTGTCAGAAGGCTTCAATTTATTTGAAAGGATCCTACATCTTCATTACAACAAAAAACAAACAAACAAAAAAACAACACATTTAGAAACTCACAAGGTGAGAAAGGCTTGGAAAACCAGTTAGAGCGTGCATAATGAAAGGAAATCCACAATAGGGTGGAAAGAGTTGTTAAAAACCCAATCACCCAAACCCCTCACAACATCAGGGACCTCACTAGTATGGTTTGTGAGGAAGAGTTTATTCAACAAAAATGAAAGTGTTCAGAAGGAAGAAAGTGAATTGAAATTTAGCCAATACAAAGATAAACATGAATGTACACAGAAATGCTTTAATACTCTGAATGATCATTAAAAGCCACAATGAGAAAACAACTATTCCCTGCATCACCAGAGTCCTCATGTACAAATGGCACCTGGAAACACCCTATAACCCATCCAAGCAGCCACCAGGCTCAATCACATTTAGCTTGGATGCACCAGTGAAAAGGAGAACAAAGCATATTTCTATATGTGTGAGGGTGACAAAACAATGCTACACTGAAATAAAAGGAGCTGATGGTCTACCAAGCTCTCCCCTTCTATTGAAATAAAATTTTACCATATGCCAGGATTATCTGCAGAGGACTTGGGTTACTTTCAAGATAGAGGGGAAAAAGTCAATGACCATCTTTCTATACCTTGGCGCTTTCGAGACTCTCAAAGCAGTTGGAGAGAGGAAAAATCTTATTTGGAGAGGGGGAAAAATACACAAAACCTTTTAATCTCTCTAAGTGATGTGGATGCAACCTTGATGGGTGAGATGGACTGGGTTGAAAACTTCACAATGTGTGCAACTCGAACACTTCATCACTGAAAAAGACTAAGTAACCTTTCTCACTTCCTAAAGCCACTGCTGGCCCTGGTGCTCACCAAACCTCTCCAGCTGCTGATGTACTTCACTGACCAGCAGGAAGCTCCCTCAGTACAGACACATGCTGAATTCCTACCAGCACAGTGAGCTGTGGGTGGATCAGTGCTGGAGCAAGTGCAGGGGCTGAGGAGAGCTGGAGAAAAGAGCAGTGCCATCCCCATGGTGGCAGGAATGGTGACAGCCCAGCAAAGCCCAGCACAGCTGAGCACACAGCCAACAGCAGCAGAAGGGAGGAGTGGACAAGGAAGAGGAGGAAGAAAGGAAGATGGAAACAAATAAAACATTTTGTTTTGGGGAACTGCCTCTAATTAAAACCCCAAAGCAAACACAAACTTGGCAGCTGGAGAGAACAGTGCTGTGCTCTGTTTTGGATTTGCTTGGCATTTATTAGCTTGGTTGGCACCTAAGGGAAATTCCTCTGATTTTCCTAAAAATTCCAAGCTGCTTCAAACAAACAAAAACGTTACTCGGGTATTGCCCATACCTGGGTTTCCTGATCAGATAAACACATTCATTTTATCTCTGAACAAATATTTTGCCAGTCCCTACCCCTGTGTGAAGAAACCCTCTAAGGGAAAGGAGGACACGTGTTTAGTCCAGGAGAAGAGAATCTGGATATGCGAACAATGCTTTGAAAATTGCACAAAACACTCAGGTGACAAATCAAAGTAAGTGAACAGACATGAATGTTGCTCTTGGCCTGGGCACTGGCTATGGTTCCATGAAGCTCTGGCTGCTCCTGGAGGTACCTGTAGCTGGTAACTCCTACCTTGCAACCTGTCTGTGTCCAGTGCTGGGCTTTCTCTTCACCCTTCTTGAAGTGATTTGCCAGAAAAGGCTCTGACAGATTTGAGCTGTGGCTCCAACACTGCAATGTCAGTCCAAATTAGGGACGCTGCCTCCTGATTCATAACCAAAAGAGGTTCCACCTGTACAAGGTGATGCTTAGGTTTCAGAGGACTCTTCTGGCTGTCTCCATGCAGGGTGGGAAACACACCCCATACAGCAGGATTGCACTGAGAGGGGTATTTCTGAGTGAGAGCAGGTATCTATCACCACTGCTGTCCCTACCCCACTGAGGGAAGTCAGCATGCAGAACAAGGCTGATGTGCTGCACAGAAGGCCATGATGCTCCTACCCAGATCAGTGTCAGCTGCAGTGCTGGGAAATGGAAAGCAATCAAGGAGGAGGAGCGGGGAGAGCTTGCACAGAGGAAAGGTACAGCAAGTGGGACCTATTGCCAGCTTCCAAAGGAGAGGGTTCAATCACATGAAGCAGATGCTGCTCCTGCAGAGCTTCACCAAACTCCCAGCCTCTGCTGCTGATGGCCCCAAGGGGCTGCCACTCCAATGCTCAGCACTGCAGTGCCCTGACAGACAGGCAGCAATACTTTGGGGCTCACAGGTATGCCCCCAAGTCTCTGCACCCATCACCCAGTAATCTGCTGGACATCCCACTGCAATAGTATCAAAGTGATATATGTGCCATAAAAATAGCTGAAATCAGTACTCCTACCCCTTTAATCAGCTTTTAATTGCCAAGTACATCCAGTGCAGATGCTCAACAGGAGTCATGCTTGAATGCATCAGAGGTGTGAGAGGCTTTTTTTGTGGAAATCTTCCTTTTTTCAACAAGTACCTTTGAAACCAAAAGCAGCCTGTGGGAAGACTTTGGGAAAACCCAAAGTAACAGCAGTGATCCAACCAGCATGCACCGCTCACCACAGCAAAGGCAAAAGCACTAAAACTCAGTGAAGTTACCAGCACACCTTGGAGGTTTGTAAGCAAGCAAAAAGTGAAATAAGTACAAAGCAGAAAGACTCAAAATTATCAAAAGAGATGGGCAGGAAACAGAAGGAGAAATGGAGAGAAGATAGATCTTCCCTGATGGTACCAGCTTTTTGTATGGGGCCATGGGTACCATTTCAGTAACTTCCTTCAAACAACAACCCTATTTCATGAATACATCTAAGTACACTGGCACAGCCTTGCCACCTCTAAAACTTTTTATAAACCCCTGTTTTACCACACTAAATACCAGGTTTGTGGGCAAACCTCTTGGCAGGCTCCTGCCCAGAGAACAGCACACTCAGCACTTTGCCCAGGGAGCTCTGGCAGATGCTCCAGCTGTGGGTCACTATCTTGATTTCAGACTCTTGGAAAGACATCAACTGGTGTAAATGGAGTGTTGTAAAAAAAGCTGAGCTCATCCAGGGAAGATTAAGCCCTTTTCAGTCTGGGAAGTCTCCCACTACATATTTCTAAATCACAGTCATGCATGGGGAGGAACCCAGGCAGAACTCAGTCCCTGTGCATACGCTGTGTGGCTGAGCATCGTGGGGAATGAGCAACAGCCCAGCAGCCTTACACAGCACCAGGCTGTTTATGTTTTTAACTAAAATGGTAAAAGCAGAGGTGTGGGCAAGGGTAGATTCCCTGCAAACTAGGGGTATTAACCAGCCAGAAAGAAGGTACACTGTAGCTGCCTCCTCCACGCCATACAGAACCCCAATGTCATGCCAAACTCACATAGTTGGATTAGTGATGAACTCCCTGTGGAGTCAGTGGAGGAGCAGCAGGAGGTGCTTCAGGCACCTGCAGCCTGTGGTGCAGCCCAAGGTGAGGCAGCTGTGCCCCTGCAGCCCATGGAGGACCACAGGGGAACAGAGATCCACCTGCAGCCTATGGAGAAGACCCTCACCAGCGCTGGTAGATGAGAGAATCTCCTGCTACTCCTCTCAACAACTTTATTCATCAACTGCAATAAAGCTCAGAGGAATTGTCAGCACTGATTCAGAGGCCTGTGAGGTATTTCCACATGATTTTATTTTTTACTGGCTGCATATTTCTGGCTAAGTCAACAAATCCAGTCATTGCTGTTACACATTGTCCTCAGTCTGACATTTATTTTTGCTCATGGTAAAAGAAACTGCAGTTCTTTCTGATTAACTCCACAGAAATGCCTCTTACTCAGACAGGAGTCTCAAAGTTGGCTTGAACTAATCAGCAAATTGGTTTAAAACAATTAGGTTTTGAGAATGAGCATCTTCTAGCACTCCAAAATGAAGTTCTGAAGTTTTGAATGTTATTTTTTGTCTAACTGTCCCTATCAGGTTAATCCCAGACAGGACAGAAACATCACCAAACCCAGCCAGCCCATCGTGGTATAACCCAAAATAGCACAGTTCATTTCCACATTGGGCTTCTCTACCAACGCAACATATCCTGTTGCAGTCTTGGCTCTCTACATGCCTTGTGATTCAATTTGGAGGGGAAGAAGTTCACGAAGAAGCTGCAGGAGTTAGTGTGAATCCCAGAAGTGCATCCTGCAAAAGGCAGCAGAGAGGACCCTAAAGGTGACTGCACAGGTGCAATGCTTTGCCATAGAAATACAGAATCATTAACTGTCCTGAGCTGAGGGGGACTCACAGAGATCATTGAGTCCAGCTCCTGACCCTGCACAGCACAACTCCAGGGGTTCCTCCATATGCCTGAGAGCATTCTCCAAACACTTCCTGAACTCAGGTAGGCTTTGAGCTGTGACCACACCCTGGGGGAGCCTATTCCAGTACCAAAACACCCTCTGTATGAAGAGCTTTTCCCTCATAACCAACCTATACCCCTCCAGTCCCGACTCAGCTTCATGCCATTCTCTCAAGTGCTATCACTGCTCACCAGAGAGAAGAGATCAGTGCTTGCCCCTCTGCTCCCTCAGACCTGCAGCAGGCTTAGCCAGGCACAGCTGTTTGCTGGTGGTCCAGTACAGGACAACTCATCCCTTAAAACAAGATGAATGAGTTTCAGCAAGTAAGCACAGACTCCCTGACAGAGGGACATAAAAATGCCTAAGAAAGACTTACAGCACATAAAGAAAGCCAAGGCTGTCGGAGTTGCACAGTGCCCCTTCATACACCATGCCCCCAAGTCTGACAGCAGAAGAACCTGAGGCTGCAGCTGGGCTTTCATGGGAGCACAGTGCCTGTGCTGATGGGTTTGAGTTGGCTCAGGGTCAGTGCAGCTTCTCAGTGGGAAAACAGCCCTGAAGGACTCAACACAAAGCACAGTGACTCTCTTCTCCTCTCCCTTTGTCAAAGCATCACTTGAAGTAAAAGCCTGAAAATGTGTTACCTGGGAAAGCAAAGCAACCACATTAGGGAGCGAGAGCACAAAGCACACAGTGACATTTACAAGTGAGCTTGAGCTCACTCATTTGTATTTCAAAGGCCAGGTTGACACAAGATATTTTTCTTGTTCTAGTTTTGGCTGTGAAGGGAATAATACACAATTTTGAGTGCTCCTGCCACCGTGTCAGCTTTCCTGCAGAGTCAGACACAACAACATTCAGCCTGCTTCTCTTGGAGAACATAAGGACCAATCTTGGAAAATCCCCCTTTGGCTGACATAAAGAAAACCAATTCAGGAGGCTTGCTCACACCCATACAGTCACCAACCCATCCTCAACTTCCTAAGGCTCCAGTGAATGAAGCTAATCATGTTGAGTGTCTCCCCTCCTTCAGTAACTTCACCCTATGAAAGTTTTCCATCTTCAGAGCTCTAGCTGACTGATGGTGACATTTGTCACATTTAGTGACAAAACAGGTCCAACAGTTTAACACCTTTCTGGCCTCTATCACACTGTAAGATGTCCTCCTTTGTAGGAAAGGATCAGTATTTGTGATACCATCACCAACAGCAGCTCCATCAGCACTAATCAGGCACAGCCCTTTTGGTGACAAGCCATGGTGCTCCTTAGACCAAGAGCTGTCCCTTCAGCCCAGAAATCTGGTGTAATACTGAGTAGAAATCCAGTTTAGAGCCTTCCCTGTCATGCCAGACCCATCGAGACCTTTGCTGGAGGTGGCAATATCCTGCTTTGGCATAACACCTGCCTCAGCTGACAGCCTAGAAACTGGCAGCCAAGGTACACAGTGAACTTACCTGCAATCACTTCAGCCTCACATCCTCCTCCTAATAAACATCCAACTGTCCCAAAGGAACAACCCATCCTCCCACTTTTCACCTCACATATTTTATGTCTCTGTTTTCAGGTCATCAGTCCAGGAACTCCAGAGCTTCTTGGAAACCTTTACCTGCCTACAACAAAGACCATCACAATTCATCTGGGCAAATACGTAAAACTGACAAAGCCACAATGAGCCAGGTCTCCATCCCCTTGGTAGACACCATCATGACAATGTGGAGGCCTAAAAGAGATGCCATCATATAACAAAGACCATGAATGTCCAGGCAATAGAGATCACCCTCTTCTAAGCAGAACCAAAAGACATGAACACCATTAAATGGTCACGTTGCTCCACTGGTTCCCTCAAGTCAGAGTTGACCACAAAGATTCATTCTTCCTCCGTGACTGGATGCCACAGTTAACTCTGGCTCCTTTCCTGTCCCCAAACATATTGGCACTGTCACAGTCCTTCTACCCAGTTTTTGGGTCCATGCATGTGACCCAAGTAGGTACATTAGGAAAGCAAAATAGCTAAGTAAGGTAGGTGTTCAAAAAACTACAGGGGAATCAATTTGCCCAATTAATGATCTTCCCATCTAAATCAGAACTTTCCTTTCAAGTTTGCCATCCAGTGCAGTTTCTCACACTGATCTTCTCCACCCACACACACGTTCCACCTCTGCCCTGGCTGCTGTCTCCAGCCTTCATCCATACCTGTGATACTCTAGTCATGGTCCAATATGTCTCCCTCTCTATTTCAGGGCAGTTTTATCCCCATTTTAAAAGCCATTTTCTCCATGTACACCTTGACCACATTTGTGGACTCATGCTCATTTGCACACAGGAATGTGTGTAAGTCAGGGATCTGGAGACCTCCACCCAGCAGCTCCAAAGCCCCCACATCCCTCACCTGCAGTCACCTGCAATGGTGCTCCATAGTTTGAGCCTTCCCTTGCCTGGCTGGAGCAATGGCCTTGCTTGGGAATGAAGGGAAGCAAGACAGAGACACCTGGCAATGGACTGGTTACACACAGCAGATCCAAGCCAAGATCCCACCACAAAAGTGAGAGTTATTTCCTTCTGACAGCACAGACAAGCTTTATATAAATCATATACAGTAATGCATACTCACACAGAGCTATACATAAGATATATATACAGTACACACCAAAATAACACCAAGGAGTATGGATGTCAAAGAGGAGGTAAAATTAGCATATTAGAGAAGTGGCACAATCTTATAAGAGAATGGAAAAAAGGCCTATTTTAAACAGTAATGAACACATTCCAAAAATATTGGATATCCTTGGCTTGGAGCCCTACATACCACAACATACGACAATCACATCAGATTGAAGAATGAGAAAAATCAGCCAGAAGGTCCATGGGAGATATCCCAAGAAAAACAAGGATTGCATGTGGTAGGGCGCTGCAGCAAATTATTTCCTTGGCATCACAGAGTGCACCAGTGTTCTGTCTAGTCCAGCCTGCTGCTGAACTGCAACTTTCTGAGAGTCACACAGCCCTTACATGGCAAAAATTAGCAAAACCTCAGAAATATTTTTTTTAAATCTATTCCTCCTTGAAGGTTAGTCCAACATTAACGAGACAAAAAGCAATGTTGGCAGGGAATACCAGGATGCCATTTAACCCAGAGAAAGCTGAAATGTCAATAATGTAAATTGGAACAAAATAATACTGTTGTTAGCTCAATGACTTCATAACAATCAAGTTAAGGAGGAAAAAGGAGATGGAAAATAAATGAAAATGGGCTGGACAGTTTTTACCACAATTAGATAATGTTTCCAAGGGCATTGAAGGGGTCAGGAGCATCCTCAGGTTAGGAATCAACCCTGGGAAGACTTTACAGATCCTCTAGAATGGAAAAACTAATAAATGCAAGGTAGTACTTATCTGTAATAAAGCCTACTATAATATTAAACATGAACTAATTAAATTCAAATGAAGGCACTACATATATTGATCAATAATAAGAGCAAAATGTAATCAGAATCACAGCACTCAAAAATTAAGACTTACTACCAAGATGGGGGCAAGTATGGTGATTTGAAGATGCGTCCATTCGGCTCCACACATTATGGACATCAGGACTTCAATGCAATACCTTGGGTAAAATAACACCCCAGCACTTTCTGAGGAGAAATCTGTGCCCAAGACACCAACACAGCTCTGAGCATCATTTGCCCAGCTCAACTTACAGCAAAAATTTTTCCAAACTTTCCCATCCTTTTTGACGCCGTTTCACTGGATTATTTGATTATAGGCATGAGGGATGGATTGCAGGCAGAGGGTAACTCAATCCCTCTCTCCCTGGAGGAGTCCTACTGGCAGCTTGAAGTGAGGTGCTGACCTTGGTTACTTTACTCTGGTTTTTTTCTCCTGCAAACAACCACAAGAGAAACCTCAAGCAAAATTGTCCGAAACTCTCCTGGAGATTTGGAATTCAGTCCAACATGGGTGCTATTTGAACTTCATGAAATGAACACCTTAAATAAAAAGGTTTGTGGTGGTGTGCAGCTGTAAAATTGATTTCAAAGCCTTAACACGCCAGCTCATCAAGAGAAATACAAGCACATTCATTAACTCTCAGCATGCTGGCAGTTTCAAAGATGCCACCCATGGCCAACATCAGCCTGTTATCCCAAACACAGGCATTCATTTGCTGCTGTAGCCAGGAAACAGCTCCAAGTTTTATATTTATTCTCTGTTTCAGGGAAACAAGGACTTAATACTGAATTCATTTTACACACAAGCAACAGAAATATCAAGAAACTACAGCTACTACTGCTCTCTCCCTAATTTTAGCTGTCTGGAAATTGGTCATCTAACATAAGACAAATGTCCAGAAAATTTTCATGATCCATAGAGGATCCTGGTCCAAAGCATTATTTGTTCCCACTCTTCCCACAGAATTAAGTGGTGTTTACACTGAAAAACCATTTTTTTTTATTTCACACCCAACCTCACCTGACTCCAAACCACAGCATTCAAGAGCCATGAAGTCCACCAAACAGCAGTTGAGACTGGCACAGTAATGCTGGTACAACATGTCCAAGTGGGTCAGCATTTTGGATGCCCAGTCACACTTTTGGATATTTCTAGTCCAGCTGTCTGACCTGCCCAAGGTCACTTGGGAAGTAGGCTGCAGGGCAGTTCACACTCAGGCTTGAGCTCTTCTCCCTTTTGGAAAATGAAACTCCTTTTATAGCCTTTATCTGTGCTCTCAGAAAACACACAAAAATTAAACCCAAGAAGTATCAAGCTTTTTTGAGGGCTTTGTTTTTTAGTACAACTGTTAAAGAAATATGAAAATTTAATTCAACAAGACTCTCCATTTTCCTTCATCATTGCGACATCTCTCCATGGATAACCATGGGATTTGCCAGCAATCAAACACAAGGAATGCCCTTTCTGCCCAACTGCCCAGCAGCCCTGCCCACACCAGTGGGACCATCACAGCAGAGCACATGGAAAGGGCTGCAGCCTGTTCTTTCAAAACACCATGGCATGGGAATAACATAAAAAAGTCAGAACCATCCAATTCACGCTCTTTGAGACTATGCCCAGTTAGGAAAACTTCCCAGGAAAATATATTTGCAAAGCACTATCTATACAGTAAGGTCTAATCCCCATTACAATGTATAGCTGATGCCTTCCCACAGAAGAATGCAATCCAGCAAGGATGTATTCCTGGCATGTCCATACACATTCCCAATTAGAACGAACATCAGCTCTCCCTGTCATGACCATGCGGAAAGACAAGATGGAAAACCACCACCCATCTCATCCCAAGTCAGCAGCTCCCAGTCTGTCTGCTTGATGCAATAAGGGTAACCCCTTTCCTCCTCAGATGAGCTCCCTTTATTGCTATTAGAGACCTCTCAGGTACTCTTTTTGGGAGGAATCCAAATCCAGGCAAACAGACAAACAAAAGAGAAAGAATTTAAAAAAAAAAAAAAAAAAAAAAGGAAACGCAACACATGCAGCCATTCGGCAGCTTGGACCCTGTGTTTTCCTGCCCAATTTTTAATCCCCCTTTCCACGGGGGTATATCAGCATCATGTACCCAGCAGCCCCATCACTGAGGCCCCTCAAGCCTCTAGGATCCAGTTTCCATGCTAGCTTCTCCAATGTGACACTGCCTTGGTTGGAAGTTGCACTGGGGCGGGCAGTTATGACTCAGGGTTACAGCTCAGAAGCATTGCCCCTGGGGCGCTGAGATGTTAGCAGAATACACCCCAGTTTTCATAACTAACCCTTCTTGACTTCAGCCCCCTTTACTCCATATTGGTTTTCAATACACAACTTCCTAATTCATAAAATGAACAGTTTTCTTCAAATGGGCCAAATTTATTAAGGAAAAGCATCCAAACACCAGCAACATCCCCCCAAAGGAGCAATCTCTGCAGGACATGCTGCAGATCAGACACTCAAGATAAAAATACAGACAATACAAACCACCTCTGAGACCAGCTTTTTCATGCATGAGAGTAAACCACCCATAGACACTGTTAACTTATGCGAGTAAACCACATTAACTTTAAGAGGAAACAGCAGAACCAAACAAACCACTGATGCAAAACCTAAAAAAAAAGGCAGAAAACACCTGGTTCAGCAGGCTGCAACTGGATGGCCTCCATGAACACAGAGAAAGGCACAGAATGACAGAATGGGTAAGGCTGGAAGGGGCCACAGAGCCATACACACCAGGCAGTCTGCAAAGGAGACTGCACAGATCCACAGGGATGCTGTGCTCTCTCCAGACACAGACGTGTCACCACTGAACGTGGCAAGCTGCCGGCTGGCCCAGACAACCCCGGGAGCTGCTGATGGAAAGCAGCTGGATCTTGAAGAGAAGTCTGCAAGGAGCTGAAGGGAGAGCAGACTGAACAATGTCACAATTTTCCCCCAGATTTATAACAGTGGCTCTGTGAGGACAGAACACCTCAAAACCTTTGTTCAAGCACCTGGGTGCAAGGATGGAACATGCAGAGAGCACAGGGTCGAGCCTGCTGCTCCCTCTCCACCTTCCTATCCAAGCAGCCCTGTACACACTCATTGTCCCATGAAGCTTCTTTAAAGAAGCAAAAATGTCTGAAACAGGAGACAGCTCAAACAGATTTTTATCGCCACATCCTGCACATATCAAGTGAAATCAGAAAGAGGGAGGTGCAGTCCACAAAATAAATAAGCAATTAACCCTCACAGTGCAAGAGCCAACGTCTTGGCTTTGGGGAAGCGGGGGGGGGGGGGGGGGGGGGATGGTAGCTGGGGAAGAACTCATTAACACTGGGAAAATTAGCGAAACTATCAATGAAATGAAGAGGTCACCCACAGGACAGGAGAGCACAGGTGAGAGGTGGGGGAAGACCAGCCAGCTGCAGCTACAGCTGAGCTGACAACACCCAAGAGACACATGTGCAGGTCCAAATCACAGCACAGAAATAAACTCTGTTAAAAGTTCATTTAGGATGTGGTGCAAATGCAGGCTGGGTGTAGAATTCGACTGAGGAGGATGAGCAGAGCAACAGCTGAGCACTGCTCCACCCTGCACTCAGCATCTCCAGGCTGGCCAAGGAGAGTCCTAAATCCACACCAGTTTCGAGTTAAGGCATTGCCCCCACCTGAGCAGGCAGCCCTGGAGCTGCAGCAACCCCTTGGATTCGTGCATTGCTGCTGCATCAGAGATGAGGCAAAGCTCGGCCTGGAAGCCGCTCCAGGTGGGTGTAAAGCAGCCAGTCCCATGTGCTGCCTGTTGGGGCAGGAGCTGGGTGGGCTCTGCTCACCCAGTGTTCCCCACACTGCCTCATCAAGGAGGGCTGAAGCTGCAATCACAGACCCGTTCTGGGACCGCCACTGACTCAGCTGGGCTGCTGTGAAAGCTGGGGGAAGCAGGGACCCCACAGGCGCCAACCAGGGCCCCACATCCCCACCAAGAGAGCACAGCCACAGCCCACACTTTTCCGTCTGTGTCCTGGCCTCTGGGCTTTGCTTTTTTCGCCTCTTTGCAAGGTCGTTAGGTTTGACAAAGTTATCTTCTCCAGTTGGACAGAACTGCTTTTTCTCAGGGTTGATCAACCTGTGTCATGCAAACTACCCAGGGTGGAGGTAAACCAAGAAAAGGGGCATTCAGATGGTTCCTTTTATGTTTCACAGATCATTTGCATCCTTATTCTCTGCCTTTAGGGTAACTCTCAGTTGACTGAACACCTGCTTTTAGCTGCCGGGAAGCACACAAGAAACCTCCTTCTCCACCCACCCCCAATTCACACCCCTTCCGAGTACTTAAATGGTGTCACTGAGGCTTACAAAACCCTCCTCACTTCAGGCAGGCTGCTCATTTCATATTGGTCAAGATGGAGATGACAACATTCTCCTGCTTACCATGTCCCAGAATCCCAAAGCATCCCAGCTCAAGGAAATCCTAAACTCAAAGAAAGCAGAGAAAAGCACAGAAAGCTTCCTGGCTTTGCATTTCATGAGCCCTGAATATCCTTGCTGATATCCACAGTGTCAGCCCAGCACAAAAATGCTTCAAAAAAAATGGAGTGACAGAGAAAGAAAGCCAGATGGAGTGAACTTAATTGTGAGAAACCCAGAGAGACGTCCAGCAGCCAAGTAAAAATGAGGCTGTTTCCTCGAATCACTGATACTGCAAAAAGCATCCCCCCTCTTAGACACAGCCCTTGCATCTCCGCTTGAATTGCTCATCCTTAACACCAATTCTCCCAGCTCCAAAGAATCAGCTTATTCCTGCTCTTTGGATGGAGAATCGAGGCACAGGTCAGAGCAAAGAGACCAGTGGGAGAAGCAAGCATCAAATACAAGGGCACCGTGAAACCCTGCAACATCTCCTGGTCCCCAAGGCAGACAGACAGACAGACAGACAGAAGGCAGGAGAGGGATGTGTCAGGCTCAGGCAAAGGGCAGCAGTAACCACACCGTAACCACTCCATCATTTCACTGTGACAGTTTCCCGTGCTATAAAAAGGAGAGATTCCTCTCTCCAGGGTGGCAATGAAAACACTCCAATTATCAGCAATACAGAAAAGCTAACAGTAAATTGCAGAGAAAACATTAAATAAATGAAGAATAACACACACACACACACACATTTCCTTTGCCCAATTACAACTAAACAAGAGTGACATACTAGAGCAAATTATATTTGTTCTTTGACTTAGAGGTGACAATCTTGATAACGGACCATCATCATCAATCTTAATTTCTGAACAGACTGCCCTCAGAGAACAAACATGTTGAGGGCATCAGCAGAAGCATAAACACACCAAAAATCTTCCAGAGTTACCTCTGCTTAGGTACAACACCTTGTACATCTAAATTTCAACCAGTGTCAATATTTATCTTCACTGCAGTAGGGATGAGCCAGCCCAGGCTGAGCACTCTGCAAACACAAGCAGAACACATCTCCACCTCCAAGAACTAGGAGGGGAAGCAGAGGGGGTGGCCTAGCAAAGTCAGACAGATGTCTGTGCAGGATTTCCCCTGGCTGAGAGATGCAGGGATGTGCACAAAAGCTCTGGATGGAGATTCTAATCAATGGAGAGCTGACATGCAGGCCCCAGTTCTTCACAGAACCACTCCTGGGGGATTCTACACCTTAGCCAAGGTACCAGGATGTGGATGCTCCCTCTACAGGTGTCAGGTTCCCATGGGGAGATGGCAAGCATTGTTCCAAACCTTCCTGTGGCTGAAAAGCCACAAGCCACATCACTGAGAAAGCCAAAGAGCAGAGCAGCTCCAGGGCTGGTTCCCAGGAGGTTACAGGGCAGCCCAAGCAGCCTCACTAGGCCTTAGTGCAGCTGGAATAAACTCCTGAGGCTGGAATCTCTTGCTGATTCTCACTGGGGCTGCAACAACCAGTGTGAGATGACCCAGTTGGACTGAAACCTCCTCAGCAATCATACCCTATCCTTCAGGAATGCACATATGCTGCCAGTCAGGGTGTATAACTGCCGAGAGCAGGCTCAGACAAGTGGCTCACAGATTTAAGCTGTGTCCAAACATTGAAGAAAATTTAAGGGCAGCTTAGGAGAGGCCAAGCTTTCATGCAGTGGCTTTGGACACCCCAAGCCACAAGCAAGCACCCTGAACTCTGGCCCTCCTACGCAGGGTACAGACATTACACATGCCTTGCAGACCCTACAACCAAACAAGCTGCCCCGGCTGTGCTGACAATGCAGAGAAACAGGTATTGTAGGGAATGATTCAATCCATTCGGATGCCTATAGCAGGTCAGGGTCAGGCACTTCCTAAAAATACCCATTTCCCGCCAGTGACTGTAAAAGGAGGCTGGGGGTGGAGGGGGCTGGATCAGTAGCAGGTAATTGCAGCAGAGTTCTCTAAACCCAGATGAGTAAAGTAACCTGCTGGGAAGCCCAAATACAGCCCAAAACAAGTCCTGTGTGATGCACAAACCCCAACATATTCCAGAGAGTCTCCAGCCCTTCTGAGACTCCCAAGCACAAGAGCAGTCTACAATCCTCCCATCAGGCCTGGAGAGGCAAACACAGTGAAACCTGTACCAAAAGGAAATCTGGAGGATCAACAGGAGAGTTCTCACACAAAGGGTGCAGGGAAGACCCAGAGGGCTTCTATCTCCAGGCTTATGAATGCTGAAAGACATCACCACTCACCTCATTTGCCAGGAAACCCTGGCAGGATCTGTCCTCCTTTTGACACGCTCCTCCCTTCTCCTTTCTGCAGTCAATCGAGACCTGTATAACATTGCAACAAAAGAAATGTCAGCAAGCTCAATCTTGTCCCCTCCCTCCAACCAAAAACCTTCAATTGCCTTAATTTTTCAACATAAGGCTGCAGTGGAAACCAGTTATATATAAATTATAGTTTATATAAATAGCAGCTTATGTATACATTTAAATATTGATAATATTTATATATCTATTTAATGCATATTACTTATTTAAATATATACATATATACATACATATGTATAAATATATAAATTGGTGAAGGGACATGGCTGAAGCAGCAGCATATTCCTCTGCAGCCAGCAAAGTTCAGGCATCAGTGATGGAGCCCTATAGCCTGTCCCATGCTGGACTCCCACAGTGACCCAGTGGCATGAAAATGCCTGTCAAGGTCCTCCTGAGATGTCCACTGCCAGCTCCAGAGCAATCCCTCAAACACTCCTAAGGAGTAACAGGAGGAAATAGAGACAGGAGTGACAGGGAGCCTGGGTGGCCCAGGGCTGTGAGGAAAAGGAATGGAAGCAGCTCCATGACCCAGAGCATCCCAGTGTCACCATGGAGAGGATGTGGCTTTTCCTCATGGTGACCTCCAGACATTGCTGAGCCCTCTCATTACTGCCCAAGAGTCAAACAGGACGGCCACGTGGACATCAGGCAGCAGCATGTTCAGGTTCCCAGTGCTCTGCTGGGTGGTGGTCCTCACAGACTGTTTTATCCCACCATCCAGGTCCCCATCCTCTCCATCTCAGGCCACAAAGCCCTTGTTGGCACAACCAACAATTCACACAGCCATATATCAAACAGCTTTCTATCACACAGGCAGTGTAAGTGTGAGGCAGAGGAGGGAAGGGGACCTTTATCACCATCAAAATCTCCTCATAGCTCAGCCTACTTAAACCCAGCCACATTTGCACTGCTAAATTTGGGAGAGTATGAGAAGCATTCCCTCCTAATGGGAGGTGGGGGAGGGAGAGGCAGCTTCTGGCCTTCTTTAACTCCTGCCAAGTGCTCTGTAATTCAAAGTCCATGTCAGGGAAGCCACCCCTGGCTGCACAGCCATGGCCTAGACCCAGCAAACCTGGAGATCAGTGCCTTAACCCCTTCCAGTCAGCATCTAAGCCTGCCTATTTGAAGAAAATTATTGAATCAGGCTTTAGGAAACAGCTCCCACGGAAATAGCAGGTATCCAGGAGGTATATGGACGGAATTCTGGACACCTCCACACATCAGCTTCAGACAGTGAGTTTGAAGACCCTGCCCTGAAGGGATGCAGTGCTCAGCCTGGTACCAGCTAGCAGCAATCCTCACCTTCAAACTCATTTAGGAAGCTCTGAATGACTATTTTTGGGTGCAAAACAGATTAACTGCTCAGGAAGGACAGCACCAATACCTGCAGCAAGAAGGGGTCACGATTCCAGAGAAGCATTGCCCTGACCTGAAGCACAGGCACCTACAAAGTTACCATCAGGCTTTGCTTTTGAGATCATAGGAACAATTAAACCTCTCTCTCCTTGTTGCTGGCAGGTACAGGAAGGAAACAAAGGTTACAGTAACCTTTCTGGACCTGTTCTCTATAAACACCATCAGCACCTGCACCTTTCTCCAGATGCCCAGAGAAATCTGCCCCTGGAAACACAATCCATGCAACATCTGGGGGGGGCAAATGTGCTGCTGCCCACACCCAACAAATAAACATGTTAATTAATCCCAGAGGGTGCCAAGTCCAGTGGTGTACATGGTGAGCCAGAAATTTTCCTCAGTATCCACTGAGACATTCGAGGGAGCTTTTGAGGAATCCAGGCATGAGCCTGGGCAAGCGGCCGGAGACATTTCCCAAGCAATTCACACGCATACACACAAAAAAAAAAAAAAAAAAAAAAAAAAAAAAAAAAAAAAAAAAAAAAAAAAAAAAAAAAGAACTAACCTAGGCTTGTTCTCGGCAGAAGTGGGCATCAAACGTTCTGACATCAAGAAGGATGATTAAAGACAGCTGAGGTGCAGGAAAGATTAAAAGAACTAAATATGCCCAACCTGGCTAAGCAATGAGTAAGAGGAGCCGTGATAAAAGACTCCAGGCATCTGAATGAAGGGAGTGGCATGGCATTAAAGGACTGAATAAAATATCTTTCTGAGAAATGGATCCATCAACGATCTCTCAAGAGATAAGGCACAAGCCTCATTTTTTAGGCATTTATAAAACCGGTCACCAGAACTGAGGTTTTTGAGGAGAAATCCACATTGCCCCGAAGGGAACACACACCAAAGCTTTTTATCTTTTCCATGGGGTGCTGCAAACAAGGACCTCGAAGCCACCAGGGAGCACA
This sequence comes from Melospiza georgiana, assembly GCF_028018845.1. NCBI lineage: Eukaryota > Metazoa > Chordata > Aves > Passeriformes > Passerellidae > Melospiza > Melospiza georgiana. The sequence continues at coordinate 144,518,203 of NC_080430.1, read as the reverse complement.
GGAAACTTGGGATGGGGCAAGCATTTCATACCACCTCAGCCAAGAAGAAGAGATATGTCTTTTCACTGTAAAATCAAAATTTATAAACATGCTTGATTTTTCACTTTTATTTTTATTCAGCAGCCCTAATCCATAATGTCTCAGGGTTAGAAAAAAAAAAAAAAAAACACCAACCTATTAAAAATGAACAGGTCTGGGGATCTAACAAGCACTAGATTTTTTTTTCACCACAATAAAGGTACATGGCATGGTACCAAGGAAGAAAAAGCCTGGATGGACTGAGCTGGGCAGTGGAGCTCCTGGCAACTGCCAGCCCAGCAGCTCTGTAGACACAGCCAGACACAGAACACATATGGGCAAAGTGACAAAATCCTGGCAAGTTTTTCAATACTTGGCTCTGATGAGATCATACCCTTCAGTCAAAGTATCCTCTGACCCTCTGAAACCCAGGGGCCTGGTACACCTTATAAAGATCAGAAATGAGCCCTAAGGCCTTAGTAAACCACCCAGGAGGAGAGATAAACCTGTTATGCTGGCTTTGCCCCAAAAAGCCATGTAATGCACACCTCACTACCAACCCTGTGAAGCCAAACCAGTGGATTCTGTGTCATTTCACATGATGTCCACATGAGCCATATGAGGGTCTTCTGGACATTTCCCCCTAGCACAGAGTGGTGCACCCCAGGGAAGGAGCTTGACCAGACCAGAACTATTTACTGAATGCAGACATATGCATGGTGAGGTTTTTACCAACACCAGCTTATCAGTTCATCTGATGTGCCTGGGGACTGCAATTGGCCCCAGAATGTTCTTTCAGGGGCTTCTGCCCTGATATTGCTGATGCAACTCAGCCACCAGGGGTAGGATGTACAAAGCTCAGTGGTATCCCAGATTTGGGTACTTAAAGACTTCTTCTTCCCCAGCTAGGAAAAGCCAGAAGACATTTGTCAGTAGTGTAATTTTAAATCACTGTTAAATTCACACAATGGCCAAGTATCCTGTCCCAGCTGCCCCTGACCCCCTGACCTAGTGAGCTAAGGCAGGGTAGTTGAATCTAAGAGGAAACTAGATAGGAAAAAACACAAAAGGCGAGTAATTTTCTTCTAATTAATTCCCTAAACCAGTTCAGTGGGGCTCAGGCAAGCACTAGAAATCTTTCCCCTTTTGGCATGAGCAAGATCAGCTGAACTGCAACATGTGACTGCAATCCAAGGCAACCTTTGTTTGCAAGACCAAGACTGGATCTTTTTAATTTTATTTTTTTCCCCCTTTCCCACAGCAACCTCTTAAGTCTGCAACTGCCTTTCTCCATGGGAACAGGAGATCCACCGTTAAGTGACCAGTGAGTTTTACTGCAGAGTTGAAACAGGATGTTCAAAGAGGATTTTATTGTGGATTTTTTAATAAGTAGGACATTTTAGTAGGCAGTGTATCTTCTTGCTTTATGCTTGCTTGTTTCTTTGGGAGGCTAAAGTACAAAACCAGACTGCCAGATTCATTTTATATACTGAAGAAACATGATTTTGTTATACCCAATTGTAAAAAGAGAACATAAAAAGACCCGTTCAAAGTGGAGGAAATTCTGCTTCTTATGTTTGGGATGAAAAAGGAAAATTAAAACATCTAAGATGGATTATTATACCTTCCATCAAACCTTCATCTTCCCACAGAATCAGCTGCTTCCATTACTGCAGCAACACTGATGCTGGAGATTACCTGGCTAGGGGTAATCAGTGATACCTAGGGGTATCACTGTTACAGAATTAAAGGTTTTCAGGCTGTATTTGGACAACTCCCTGCTTTCCTTTTGATGTTAATTTTGGGTATCCCTGCTCAGGCCATGACTGCAGTTTTACTCTGCTCTCATCATGCATTCAGGCTGACAGCCAGACCTGGCAGCTCTCACAGCAGGTTGGCAGGAGGGCACAGCCCCTCTCTGACCCACAGCTCATCCTTCCAGGAATGACTTTGGAGTTTGAAGAAGGGAATGTAAAATTTTGACTTGTGAAATTCCCACTACAGGGAGCGGAGGTTATTTTTCCCCATTCAGAGAGTTAATAAGAAACAACTCTCTCAAAACACAGATTAGTTTCTACTCAGAAGAGTGGGCTGGGGAGATAGTCCATGTGTTAAAAAAAAAGAAATGCAGAGAGCTCCCACAGGAAGAGCCCCAGGAGGAGCTGTGTGCTGGGAAGCAGCCAGTTCTCCATGTCCTTCCCAAGAAATACATTTCTCATCCTGACACATACATTTTGGTACACCCGCTCCCACTCAGCAGAGCCTTTGCCGGCATCCATTTCCCCTGGATATTTTACAAATGCTTATCCAGAGCCTCCCATTCTCACTCTCTCATATGGCAGTAACTGCTATTCTATTTTTGCTCCAGTTTTGAAAAAGTGTGAGAGAGAAATGAGTGTTTTCATGTTTCAGAAAGATGGGAACCTCTGTCTGAGCTGGCAGCAGCTCCTCTGCTGAGGGAGAGGGGACGGATGCACTTGCCCTATGCACAAAGCCCTTGGAGAGGGGATGGAGCAGGATGTAAGGGCCTGGACTGCTGCTGGTAGTCTGGAAAGAGTTACTGCTGGGCTGGGGTGAAGAATGCAAGTGACGCAGCAGTATCCTGCAGGGAGAGAAGGGAAAACGTAAAAAAAAAAAAAGCCTTACAAAACCTCCAGCTCTTTGGCTGAGGTTCAGGATGACTACACTTTTACTGTAAGTGTTTAATAACTCAGACTCACATAACCCTCTCTGCCCACTTGGGGCCACGAGATGCAGCTTAGAAGCTACAAGAAATGCTTCACACACACACACACACACACACACACACACACACACACACACACACACGGCCAATCCCTGTCCAAGGGAGCACAAAAAGCCTTTAACAAATTATGCTGCGTTTCCCATTTAAGCAGAGCTCCATCACTATTTATTTAACAATTTTAAAGTGTTATTTTAGCCTTCCTGGTTTTTGTGTGTTGAGAGATTGTTCTTGGGACAGGAGCCAAAGTTGCTTAGAGCAACCCAGCAGCTGGAGAGGGAAGGAGAGGCAGGATAGAAGAGAGGAGGAGGAAGATGCCAGCGAGGCTTCACTGCGGTCACAGCAGCCCCCAGCCACATTGCTGGAGGGAGGTGAACAGAAAACTGGGAACAATGATGGGGAAAAAGAGCTGGGGTGGAGAGGCGTGTGTGCTCTGTCAGCATTCGGTGGATGTTAAGGTTCTCTGCTTTCAGCACCCTGAGCAAGCGTGTGGGGAGATGAGCAGGTGAAAGCAAAGCTCTGGCAGTCCTGACACACCAGCACCCACCCCAGGAAGGTGCCACACAGCTCCCTGTGGGTACCATCCAGGAGAGGTGCTGATCCTGCCTGAGAGATGCTCTTACAGGAAAACTGACCAGAAGATGGGTGGCCTACCTGGTCACAAATGCTGTTTGGTATCCACCTGCTCAGAATGCCCTGCAGTACCAACAGCCCTGGAACAAATACATCAAGGTAAAAACAACATTAAACATTTCCTGTGGCTGTCAGATAAGTCCTGCTCAGCCCTACATCCTCTTGCCATGACTATACTTCCAGATTGCCTTCCAAGAACACCTCTTTGCATGAAATACAAGGCCTGTGAAGTCACCAAAGCCAAGATTTCATCCTTACACATAATTATATTCACCACTGTCATTAACATAATAGATCTGTTCCTTGAAAGGATATTTCTAGAGAAAGTTAGTTGTTATTAGTTTGTCTTCCTTAAAAATATTTTAAAAATCCTTTGTGCCAATGTCTTTGCAGTCCTTTTAACCTGTCCTCTGAAGTCCAGCAGTTGCTAGACTCTGCACTTCCTCGTTTAGAGCTGATGCTGTTGAGTCACCTGTACAGCACCCTGGGGTTTCAGGAATGCAGTTTGGAGCCTTCAGCATCACCCAAACCACCAAAGATGGGTTTTCTGTGTGTCCAAAGACATATCCCTGAGATGCCACTACAACTCTGCTGGCCCTACTGAAGAGCTCAGCAGCTCCACTCTCAGCAGTCCTGCCACACCAGCCCTGCCATCAGTCAGCTTCATGTGGTGGCCACCCCTTCATCTGGTGATGTTATATGGAACTAACTGTCTGGGGATTTGACTTCTTCCCAGAGTAAGCCCCAGCCTTTCATTCTGAAAAAGGCAATGATTAGTAAACAACTTGTTCTCTTCTTCACTTTCTCTGTATCCATCTTAAGACAAATTACCATGCTTCTTTTATTCTTTAAGGAACCAAGATCAGCACAAGCCAGATTCAGTGACAAAATGTCAAACACGTCACAAGCAAACATAGCAAACTGCCTTTTTTTTCTTCCCTAGGGTATTTTAGCATTAACAAGACTGGAACTGAAGCCTAGATCTTCCTAGCAAGGCTCACGTCTATATCCTCCAAGATCATGGACAAAGATGCTGTGCTTTGAGCTGTACAGAGATGCAGCAAGGCAAGGGAACCCTGCAAACCACAGGGGAAAGCTCTGCAGCCTACAAAAAATCAGCCAAGCATATCCTGTAGGTCTGCCTATCTGTGATCTTCCTCTTCAAGGCACTTCTATATCCTCCAGTGATTTCAAAACCCAGCACATACTGTTTCAGCTTTGATGCTCTGTGTTCTCATTATCAACCAACCAATACCGGAATATCCTTTCTTCTTGCAGTAAACCCCCTTTTTTTCCCTAGGGGTAGAGCTGGTTGGACAGAACAGACCAGGCATTTAGCATTTCATCATAAACCTAAGTATCAGCTTGAATCACCAAGGCTTGCACAGCTCCAGCACATTCCCATCAGCTGCAAACACCAGCCTGGTAACATCCCAGCAGTTGCAGGGATATTTGGTTTAGCACCCACAGCAGAGGAGATCATCAGCTTACATCACAGCAGAGAGTGACCAATTTGTGGTCAACCAAACTACTTCCAAGAGCCAAAAAGCCAAGTGCAAAGCAGTAATGACAGGAATTTGGATTTAGAACATCAGGAGGCGTTGAGACACTCAGCCTCAGCAGGACCGACAGGGGCAGAAGCCATGCCAAAATCTGGATGCAAGGACTGCAGAAATGCTGGGCCAGGAGGGAAGTCAAGCAGCCACCAAGCCCTGAACCCTCTCTTGGCTTGTCTTTGTGCTGCTCTCCAAGGCAACACCGGCACAGCCCTGCCAAGAGCAAGCAGGACTCTGCTGCAGTTCCCAGCAATGAGTATCGCTTGCCCCACCACCCAGGAAGGGCTGCTGTGCTGCTAACAAAGAGGTTTCTAATGCTTTTTGGTTCAGCTCCAGCCTCACTCATTCTCCTTCACCACCACCACCAGGAGCTGGAACCCACACTGAGAAATGCCAGCCTACCCCGCTGATACCAGGCGTGACAGAGACGATGCACGGGAAGATCGTGCCCAGAAAAGGAATTCATGTAATGCAATTTTTGTCTAGTCCTGTCTTCAGACATGGAGAGACATTGTGGGCTCCTCACACCACCTTTCTGGATGTCTCAAATCTGCTGTGTTTCCTTCAAGTCTCAGCTCTAGCAGGTGCTCACAATCTCCAGTTCTTCTCCTTGCCCTCCTTCCTCCTGCATAACATCTGCTGTCTGCATGGCCATACTTTGAAATAAATTTGGAGACACTTCAGCTTTTTTCTATACTGAATGAAATTCCTTGTCCCAGCTCACAGTGTGGACACAAGTTGTGACTACACAATTGACCACACAATGAGCTGCAGCACAGTCAATACCAGGAGAGCAGAGATACTTAGCCCCAAAACTACTGCTGAAGACAGCATACCATCAAACCACAGCCTGACACCTGTGGGCTGTTGGTTTGGGGCTTTTTTCCCCATGTTTAACATATGCAAATCTTCCAGCTATTCCTTGTAAGTAAATTTTCCCAAACAGAAGTTTCATCTTCCCAAGCTGCCTGCTTTCATATTTAAAATAGAGGGGCTGAGACTGGATGCTGTGTTTCAAACAGGGTTTTTATAGGACAAATTATTACCTTTGCCATTTTTGTCTGGGCTATTCAAGATCTACCTGTCTTCTAACAGCATCTGACTGCAATTCACAACAAGCCTGTGATTCACTGCAGCTCACAGATTCCTTTCTGTAGTTAACCTGCTCATTTTGAGAGTTACTGCTCATTTTGGGTACGTGCATCCGTTTTCCAGGAGTGCTGCTTTGCACTTGTCTTTATTGAATTTATTTTTCGTATCTTTAAACTACCCTTGCAGCTCATTAAGGCAACTGTAAGGGAAGATGTTATGATCTGAAGTACCTGCAATGTCCCTGTTTGCATTTCATCTCCTGTATCATCTGCAATCTACCATATGATCTGCTACTGACCCTGCAAATGACTTCCGATCCAACACAGAACTATTTCTTTTAGCTTCTTAAATACCAACTTACAATGATTTCATCTTCAACACATTTCCCAAGTTTGTTTACTGAGCTGTTGGGATTTCCTCAAGAACTACTCTACAGCTTTCTGAACTTAAGTCACTATAATACCAGACCTGGTATGAGACTGCCTAGCAGTTCTGCAGGCTCTCCATCCTTCAGGAGAACTTGGAGGTATCACAGCTAAGGGCTGGCAACTCAAGACAATATGAGTTCTAAAATTTCTTGACATTTTCTTTGAAGTCAGCTCAAGCAAATCATCCATTCTCCATTTAGGATCAGCATCACAGTTTTTCAAGTCTTACCTACCCAGCTCTCTGTTGCTATTTCCTGCGGCTGAGCTAAGATTTCAGGGCTCCAGGCACTTAGAAAGAAAAGCTCATGCCCAACGGGTTAAGAGTTGTTATTTTCATTAACTTTAAATCATAAATATAATTTCCACTTGAAAAGGGAACACTTCATTTAACAGACACAGTGGCTCTGATGAGTAATAAAGGGTTTTGAAGGAAATTAAAAAATGGGAAGCAAGGGGGAAAAGAAAAATAACACTTTCAGAAAGTTTTCTGAAGGAAATGAGTAACCACTTGTTATTAAATGATAAATCACAGTCCTTAGGAAGTGCCATTGTCTGTGGTCTATTTTTAATGAGAAAATACCCATCACTGGCACATGGGCTATATGGGACCTGTCTGTGGACAGTGGGAGTGTGCACTGGGAGGTATCATCTCACTGCTGCTATTCCCATCACTTATCAGCAACAAAAACAGGATTAAAAGAACATGGCTTAGAGGAAAAGAAAAATGTATCCAGGGCAACAAACAAGGGCTACTGTTCTCCGCGGATGGAAGACAGGAGGAAACACTAGAGACCAAGGTGAGGCTGAGTGTAGTCTTAGGCTTTGCTTATTTTCCATGTGTGAGGGATACACATGAAGCCACCAGGAAGCAAATCTGTGCTGACCCAAATGTCTCTATGGGGGCTTAGGTGACCTCCCACATGCACTGGCATCCTCTTTGTCCTCAGGATGGGGACACATTAGGCACACAGCCACAAGAAACCTCTAGGCCTCTTTTCCCCAGGGTTTGCCACTAACACGGAGTTTTGTGGGAAGCAACTGATTCTGCAGCACTACTGAAGCTGAACACTTCAAAGGTGTAATTACCCTGATGTTATGCTGATAAATGAGTCCAAGATTCCAGTGGCAAAGTGACCCCCAGCTGGGAATAGCCACACTGTCAATGGAAGGGAAGCAAAAGACAGCAGAGTTGGCTGAAGGCTCAGGTATAAGCACAGCCTCAAAAGCAAATCAGAGTGGCCCAGACCCAGCCACCAGGCAGCAAGGCTCCCTGCACACCACTGAAGAGATAATTTTTGCCATCTTATGCCAAGCCCAACTCTCCCAAGTCGCAGCCAAGCACTGCCAAGCCCGAGCCATGGGGTTCAGCTGCAGCCCAGGCTCCCCTGCGCTCAACACATTCTGTCCCAACACCACACACCCCCACAGACTTCCCAGGCTGCAACAGAAGCCAGCAGAAACCGGTGGCCAATGTGCTGAAATACCATGCACTATGCCTCATTTTACCATGAGGGTGACCAAGCTTGCTCAGGAAGATTGTGGATTCCCCATCTGTGGAGACATGCAAAAGCCATCTGGACATGGTCCTGGGCAGCTGGCTGTAGCTACCTACCACCTGCACAGGTCCCTGCCAGCCTCAACCATCCTGTGACTTTTTAATTGCAAAGCCAACTGCATAGCAATCCTTTGTTTTCACTGACCCACAAAAAGACTGTAATTATTCAGTTTCTCAACTATTTCTGACATTCTTTCCACAGATGAAGTTTAAACCTTTTTTCCTCTTTTCTTTTTAATAGGAACGTAACCCCCAGCTCACAGAAGATTATAAAACATGTACACACACATCACTCTTCCAAAACAGCATTTAAAAGTGTTTGTTTGATTTTTTCTTTTTCCTGCCACCCATAAACCACCACCCTGCTGGTCTCATTCATTGTGTGGCATTTTGCAACGAAGCGTAAAAATGGTATTAATCATAGCTCTGAAAAAACACAAACTTCTTCTCTGAGGTTTGAAATAACCATTTGGAAGAAAAACTTCCAGGAGCCAGAAGGACTGACAGGGCTGGAGACTGAAGTCCTTGTTTTCAGAGGCCAAGTGTATCCCAATATATCCCTTGGACAGTTGCCCCAAGCCAGAGTTATAATACCTTATTCTTCAGTTCAAGTAGCAAGAAGGAGATTTGGTACAAAATCAGTACAAATACCTAAAGGGAATAGGGAGGAAAATGTGTGGTAAATCTAATGGGAGGACTGAGCTCAAACTACAGCTTTGGGGAAAGTATCTGAAGCCTCAGCTGCCTCTCATCTCCAGGATGTTGCAGCCAGAAGGACCAGATAAGGGTACCCACCTCTCACAGGCAGCACCTGAGCATCACAGACAGTGTGCTGGCACTCGCCCATGGCACAGTGTTGCTTCAGGCACAGGCAGAAGCACAGAGATTGGTAAAGGCTATGCCAAAAAATAAAAATCATTATCATCTTTATGTTTTCTGGCCAAACACCACTGGAGAAAATTACCTTCTACATAAATCAAGTTCTTTGTCCACCTCTGTGAATTCGGTACTTCTCACAGAAGGGGAGCTTCTGTCAAAGACGGTGTCAGAAAAAAACATGAAGCTCTTTTTTAAGATAGATGCTTTAGCAGATATTTGCCAAAGGCTTTGGAATCCCTCTGCTTCACCGCTGAAACATTAATAATTTAAACACCTTCTTTTAAATTAGGAAGGGCACTAAAAGAAACTATTGAAAGGGAAAAACCATCAAGCTTGCCACCACTTCCAACTCAAATACTGACATTTTCTCTCAAACCTCAAAAGTAGTTTCAACAACCTGACAAATGAGAAATTTACATTTTTCTTACCTGTCCTTCCTTCACATTTTCTCCTCTGCCATTAACCTTCCAGGCAAAGCAGTCGGCCACAAGGACAGGGCACTCCAATCATCCTGGTACAAAAAGACCCAGGATGTAATCAGGGGCAGGGGTGGTGCAAACAGTTGTAAAATGTTTCACAGGACATGGCAAAAATTTCGTGTTTACTGTTATATTAGTGGGATGGGATGGGATGGGATGGGATGGGATGGGATGGGATGGGATGGGATGGGATGGGATGGGATGGGATGGGATGGGATGGGATGGGATGGGAAGAGACCTACAACCTTCATCTAGTTCAACTGCAAGTACTTTGTGTTAGAAGAGCAAGACGGGGGAGAGAGAAAACAATCAATTATTTTCTCTTCTTTTTAATCAGTAACCCCAGACTCCTGTGCATGGTGAAGATCCCTGCTTATTCAAAGCCTGTATGCCCCTGCCCGTCTCATCAATGCCTTTTTTATCATCACATTTTGTTCTTTTCTATTCTTTAAAGAGCTTTGCAATTCAAAAAAAAAGTGTATTATCTCCATATTTAAGAGGAAAAAAAAAAGGCTGGCAGAGAAAGGTCTGCCTCACTATCAAGGTTTTGCAAGAGCAGGAACAATGTGGCAGCCCAAGATCCATGGTATCCCCCATCAGGGACCCCACCTCCTTCAGCAGCAGCTGGCCCAGGCACAAACCTCTGTCCTGCTATCAAGGTGGCCAGACAAAAGCACTTGGAGACACATCCCCCCTCTCCCATGCAGATGTATGAACTTCAGATGACCAGTCCAGATTTGAAAAGATGTGTACTGCCAGGGTGCACCATCCATTTACTCCATGCAATGTCTTCTCTTGAACAAAACCTCTTTGATTTGAGTCCCCGGTGCACCCATGTAAGCACTGGAAAAATGCAACCTTATGCCTCTCCAAAGGATGCTTAACACATCCTCTTCCTCGGGGGGGGGGGAAGGAGGATTAGATATTCAAAACCGACATGCCAGGCAATCTGGTGACCAAGTGCCTCCCTCCGATAGCTTTTCCAGACAGTCATGAACTTTAAACCATTTTTTGTCTCCAACTCCCAGCAGCTCCTAAACAGTGTGAGCTAAATATTTATAGAAGAATCACTGTTTGTTTAAGTTTCAATCCATACTCCCTGAAGTCCAATATGCCCAGATCCTGAAATGACAGCTGATTACAGAAGAGCCTGAAAACACCACAGAGGGGACACTGAGACTTACCAGATCTTTCATCTGGACACTTTCTCCACTACTTGTTTTGGGGAGCCTTTCCCAGCTTCTTTCAAAAGAAGAGGAACTGCAGCTCTTGCCAGCCAATATCCATGTTTCATCTGACACTTTGGCACAGCTCTGCTCAATGACACAGAGCCCCAGGTTTTGGGGGGCCCCCACTGGGCTCCAGAGCATATGGATTGCTGCTGGAAATGCAATGGGAGCACCCAACCTGCTGAACCAAGAAGGCACCAAGGCACGGCAAGAACCCTCCAACAGCAGTGCCAGAGCTGGGGCACAGGCAGCATCTGTCACTTCAGCTGAACAAGTTCTACCCCGACTCATCTCTTCTGGACTCAGCAACAGCTTTTCCAATTTACCATGGTGTCCACTCCAGTTGAACAAAACAGTCCTCCCATACCTTATAAAAGAACTAAGGATAGCCACACTTTCTGCCTAACTGGACAGCCTGTCAGAAGTTGAAAAGACACCTGTATGAGCTGACACACTGCTGCTATAAGCTAGCCAAGTCCAGCTAGTCAGCTGCTCACCTATGCTGTTACACAGTTTCATGGGTGAGGCAAGAAGAAAATAAAACTGTGCCTCATCCTCTGTAATTGTGTGCAACCAGAGTCGTCCTTTTGGCACGTAACTGGGGACTCATCACCACAAAGGAGATGCAAGGCTACCAAACAGGCACAGCTCTACAACAACACATCCCAAATGAACATCCCACCCTGCAGACCTCAGTGTTCAGCCTGGCAATCTTCTAGAGGGACAGCAGAGGCTGGGAGACAACACCCAAGCAAACACACTCCCAATGACCACCCAAGGCTGGTAATTCCCTTTTTTAATGGTTTCACATACAAGATCCTGCATGAAGAACAGAGCAGAAAGTGCTTATTCCCCTCAGATGGGTGAGAGTTGGGATGTGTTTGCTAAAGTCCAGCCACCTCAAAGCAGCACCTGCTTTGAACAGCCCCTTGGATGGGTGGAGGTTGCTGAAGAACTCAAAACCCCCACTGACAGCTCCTGCTGTGTCTATCCCATCAAGAGGAATTCTTCCACTGCAGCAAGATGGGACTCAGCAAAGTTGCTCCATCCTGGCGCCCTCCAAGGGAGAGTAGAACTCCTTGCACAGGGTGTTACAAGGAATTTAGCCCAAATAAAATAGAAAATGTGGTGTTTCAAGGAAGAGGATAACTTTTGTCATCAGGTAGATCTCAAGGACAGGTTTGCACTCTCATTACTCACCTTCCAGCATGAAGGTCCATGCACGGATGAAGGACCAATTGTGGAAATGTCCATGCCAATGTCATGCATGCACTCACAGCCCACACCCACCCTCACACGTGTTTTCTATCCAGAAGTGCCTGTGCACACACACATGGAAAGTGCCATGAAGCTCCTGATGTGTCACATGCATGGGAATATGCAGGAGTTCACATGCAGGAGTACAGAGGCCCACCACAAGCCAGCCATGCTGGCAGACAAGACCAAAGAGGAGACTGCAACAAGAAAGCTGGAAATAATGACAAGCACTCTCATCAGTAAAACTGCAATTACCCAGCCAGCACAGCCTTGCACCTCTGTGGGGCAAGCAAATCTACTTATTAGAGAGATGCCTCTACTGTGAACTGACTTTTAGAGAAAGGGGAGGAACTGCCCCAGCTCTTCCATGTTTGATTTCTCTGACTCTCATTCCCCATTACTGGGGAATCACCACACACATCACCACAGCTGCTGGGTCCACTGGAGCCAGCCATGGCTGGGAGGTTGAAGGCACAAGCCTGCACACAAGGAGCCTTCAAAACTGCAGTTGGTCTCCTCCAGCACCATCCACACATTCAGCACCATGGAGCTGGCTTTACTGATGCTTCATGGAAGAAAATTTTACTAGGGCATAGAAGAGAGACACTTTTCTATTTTAATTTACCTGGCCCTAAAAAAGAAAAATAAAAGAGAAAATAAAGAAGAAATACAGCCCCCCTCTTTCCCTTTTTACATAAATATTGGATCTGAGCAGTTTATGCTCCTAAGAAGTTAAAAATAGGAAATAACATCAAGTCTGTGTGCTGCATCTTTTATCAAAGCCCTTTATAAACATCAAAACCAGCTCCTCTGCACTCTTTTATACTTTTCCTGCTGTCACTCACAATTCATAAAAGGGGTCTACAGAGATACAAAGGGTAAGGCACTTTCCAGTACTGTCACAGGGAGTCTGGGACAAAAAAACAGCTTTTCCTCAAAGCTCTGAAATCTAAGAGCAATTTTATGACATAATGTCACTTTTAGCACAAGAGATGAATAATAGATATTCAAAACATAATAACACTTTCATAAGTAAACAATGCTTTGCAGTGTCAAAGCTTTTCAGCAGCAGTGTCAAGCCTTTGCAGAAAGATCAACAGTGCAATCACTGGGAAGCAAACACTGCAAGAACACACACATGTTTAACCAAAAGGCAGAGTCTCTCTGGCCAAACTCCATCTGCCTTCTCTAGAGACACACATCCAGATCTCTCTACAAAAAAAAGGGAGGTAGGGAGATTAACAAGGTGACCCAGAAGCCCCTTACACATAAACTCGACTTTGACCCTGCCATCTCAGAGAGACAAGTGATAAATGCAAACCTCCTCCCCACCTGAAAGATGAGCAGGCTTACACTCACCTATATTCAACAGATATCAGCATTAATTAACTCTAACATTAAAAAAACACATCTGAAAGATGATAGCTGCTAGAATATTCATGACTCTCACCAGCCTGTTTATATAACTGGATATGAAGCAAATCCTCCATGTAAACCATGGCAAACCTGACAGCACGATTTACCTGTTCAGCATCTTTTCCACAGAAGGCAAATTCCATAACTTGTGGTCACCACCAATTTTTTTTCCTGCCCTGAACATAAGAATTCGTAGGGAGGAAATGATAAACCCATGATAAAAAAATTCCAGTGAACTGTCAGCATTATCCTAACCAAAAAAGAATTTCCTCCTTAGTCATCCACAGGCAGGGTAAGCCAGCTCCCCCATGAACTACAGAAGAGCAGGGGAGAAGTGCTTATCTGGGAAATTACTTCTCTCCCTAGTACCTTGGTACTTAATTTTTAAGCAAGGCAAAGGTCAAACGAAAACCACCTGATGGTGATGCAAATGGAGCCCTGGATAAAACTGCACAGGGGCCACCACAAAGAGCTGCTCTGTGCAAAAAGCTCAGTGAAAGCCAAGAGATAGTGCCAGTGGGGAGGATGATGGCAACCCCACATCCATGTGCCACAAGAATGCTGCCAGTGGCAGGAGGGCACATCCAAGCTGTGGAAGGGGCCAAGCCAGGGCAGTGTGGGGTCTCCAGATCACTCAGCTCCCCAGGGAATGCCCCCAGCCAGGCAAACTGGGCTGCTGAGCCTGGGCTGAGGATACACTTCTAATCAGGACAGTTAGAGATCCACCTTCCAGAGGCACCAGGGCTGCAATGCAGCTTGTGCCTCATCCCCCAAGCTGTCTACAATAATTGTTATAAATATTGGGACTTTGTTTTTTTGCACACACTCAGGCCCTGTTTCTGCTGCTGGAGCCTCAGGTCTCTAATCTGACCTCCTGATTTTGACACTGCAAAAATAAAGAGAAGGCAGCACATTGATGGTACCCTGCAAAAGTAGAGTCAGCAAAGTCACAGGATACCCAAAACACTGCCAGGGAAAAACCAGGAGGCTGGGTTTGATCTCAGCTCAGGAAACACCCTGAGAACAAAATACTGCCCAAAATGGCATTTTGTGTTTCTGAACTGGGCTCCACAGTGCAGGACAGGAAGATGAGGTAGAAGCCCTCCTATGATGGCAGACTGGTCCCATAGCAGCCATTCCTGCTCAGCAGTTTTTCTCTGCTGCCCTATGTAAGCAACCAAACCAGCTTGGAAATTATTAAAGCTTAATCAGAAACTCTTCAGATCATGTCCCATTCACAGAGGGAACAGTGCAAATCCTGCCACCTTCACCAAGAGCCCCTCCAAGGGCCTCTCACAGCCTTGGGATGCCAGCCAGCTTTGGAGGCTTTACATTTTCGTGGCATGAGACAAATTTTGCTCAGAGTTCCTCAATGCTAATCCTCATAACACTGCCCAGCAGCTGGGAGCACCAGAAAACAGCCTGTCAGCACCTCCAGCTCTGCACAGAACCCCTCAAAGCAACACAAAGGATTCAGAAGACAAGCAAACACCTCTTGCTTTCTTGCTGGCATTAACAATATGTCTTGTGTTAGGTCACTGCTTCTTTGCAGTGAAGAGCACAGAAAGTGCTTCTAACCTGAAGAGCACAGAAAGTCAGCAGATAGCTCAGTGTTTACTGTGCACAGTAAGTCAGTACCTGCAGATGCAGGTGCTTGTGGAAAAGCAAAGATCACACAAAAAGAAAGATTTTTATTCTGAAAGCAATGATTGGGATGCTTCGGTTAATACGACATTCCAAGCAAGGTCTTAAAGTCATCAATAGAGGATCATTAAAGACATACTAGGAGGATTATTCCAGATCTTTAAAAATATATGAATATTTATTTACTTATATGAATAAACAGAAATATGGCCGAATGTATCCCCAATTACCTACCTTGCAGTAAGAGCACAAAGTTTGGGCACAAATGGCATTCATTAATAGGTGCCCCAAAGGAGGGACAGCCCTTAAGGAGAGAAAACGCACACTTCAAAAGTGGTTGATGTTTTTAGCATAAACTAAGGACTGACATCCACCTTTAATTTGCTTTGCTCATGTTGACTTTCACTGCTGCACGATGAGCAAAGTCAGCCTGTGCAGGATGAGCACAGGTGAATCAACATCCTTCACCCTGGGCACGCTCTCCTCCAAACTCCCCATGTAGGGCAGGGGAAGGAAGATCAAAGCAACATTTCAGCATTGCCAGCTTCAGCATTTTCCTCGAGCAAAAGAAGATGTGAATCCAAAGATTCAGCTGTAAATATTTTAAAAGTGGCAAATGGACTTTTGGCAGCCAAAATAAGAATGTTTAAAAGCGCTAGCATTTGCTGCCCCCACCCCTCACAAATCCAGCCTGCTGAAGTGGTAAGCAAGGTTGCCCACAAACTGAAAACTGAAACTAGTTTCAGACCCAATTCCAAAAAACCTGGAAGTAATTTTAGAAGCAGGAAACCATCAAGCAAGAGACAGCACCTGTAGATTAAAACCTCTTCCTCTGTCAGGCTTTGACACATTGGACTCACAAAACCATAAAGAAAGTATGACTCCCTTAAAAAAGCCTCATTGTCAAAAATTTTTATAGCTTTTGAGGTTATTTTTTATCCTTAAACCAATAAATACTTGCAATTCCTTAATTTGCTGCCAGCTGGGGAGAGATTTAAAAACTTCTGCAAACCTGCAATTTCAGTGCTGGTCTGTGCTGGGCACTGAAAAATTCCACAGGGGTGAGAGTGAGAGGGGTTAGTCATGACAAGAACATCCCTGCAATGTGCCAGGGCTGCTTTTCACTGTCATCCAACCATCCTTAATACTGACTTAGACCATCAATGATTTTTATAATCAGTTATGTGCTTTTGAAACACACACCCACATACATAACCCTCTCAGGCAGCCAAATAGAAGCTTTCTGTATTTTTTATTATTATTAATAACATGCATCTGTGTACAGACCAACCCCCTAAAGGACATTTTGATCCAAGGATCCACAACCTGACTCAAAGCAAATCTTTGCTACTTTACCAGCAAATATCTTGAATGCTAATGGAGTTCATCTTTTAATTAGCACCTAGGGATGCAGCCAGCAGCCCCCTGCCTGGATGCTCAAGCTGACCGACAGCAAATCCCTTAAACTGCTTACCCTCTGAAGCTGCCCCACATCTGTGCAGGGTGAGACCTGCTCTGAAGAAAAGCTGAGACGATTTTTCCTCCCTGTAAAGGACAGCCGCACATTTACAACTGAAACATCATTCCTGGCCAAACTCTTAATTCCTGGGCCATCCCAGGTGGCCCAGATGTGCCAGGTGCCTGCCAGACTGAGCGTGACTGGGGAGTCACCCTGCAAGGGGCCATGCAGAACACAAAATTCAGGGTACATCCACCATGGCCTTTCTCCCTGCTCACTGTCAGTGCTGACCCTACGATGAGAGGTCAAGCACCCTGGGGCTGCTCTGGGTTATCCAGGTCACAGGCAGGTTTTGTTCAGTGTCCAGAAGCACCAAAGGGCCTGGCAGCACCAGAGCAGAGCAACTGATGCCCCATTTGCTCCCAGTTACTTATAAAAGATAAAGCTCATTCCACTACAATGTGCTGCTGACAAAAGACCCTTTCACATCTTACAGCAACAAGGGGAGATTTGGTTTGCAATGTCTCTGTCAATCAGCTGACCACAAAAAAAAAAATTAAATTATCAATGGTGCTTGCTTTAATTGTAGATAAAAAGAACAACTGCAAGTGATCTGGCTTTCTCAGGTGCTTTAGAAGTTGTTAGGAGCTAGTTAATGAAACACTAGGGACTTCAGTGATGGGAAAGCTGTTAATTCAGGTTAAGGAAGGAAAACCATGTGCAAATGAAGAGCTGGTTCCAGGGGACGTCTCTGCAGCAGAGCAGAGTCCATGCAAGCACACAAATGGTCTGGCCCTGCTGGGCAGAGCTCCAGGCAGTGTGGCTGGAGAAGGCTCTGCCCTGGCACATGACCACACTGCTGGGGTGAGCATGGACCATCCCCACCGGCCTGGCAGGATGCTGCTTCCACCTCCAAATCCCTGCTGTTAGCTCCAGCCTCTCCTACAAGCACAGCAAGCACTTGACTTTGCTCATTGATAAAGCAAAGAACATCTCTATCCCCAATCTCTGTCTACCATCTCCATCTGGCCTACGAGTCACAGGCAAACTGAAGAGTGAGGCAACTGATTATCTTTCCCACTGAACATGATCTATCCACCCTACCCCTCTCATTTCCTTCCTTTGATGCAAAATTTTGCTTACAATGCAAGATGAAACTTTTAATGCCTCACAAATGCTGAGGGGAATGCAGAATAAATGTACATCAAAGCATTTTCAGCCCTTTTCCTTCAGCACCTCCTCTTTGTATGGTGAAAATAAAATTTAGAGACAAAGAGCAAATTTTTTATCTACCCTGTAAGAAGGAGAGATCTGTTCAACACACCAGCACACCTGAGCATTTGACCAAAACAGCACAAGTGCCAAAGAGAATGATTTTCACAGCAAATTGATACCCACAGAAACCAAAACAATAATTCTCTGCTAGAAAGAATGGAAAAAAACTTTTCACCTCCACAAAAACATCTGATTCATTGTAAATGACTCTAACAATGCAAATTTGGTTGTTACCACTAGTGCTGTTGAGTTATACACGTCTATATGGAATAGGAATAGTTTAATTTTAGAGCTAAAAGCATCTCATTTTTTATGGGATAAGTCATCCTCAACCTTACTTTCTTCAGCAGAAATTCTCTTGAACCAAGAAGAGAAAAACCACTTGTGTCATCTTTTTTGAAAGGAGACCATGAAGCCTGAAAAGCTGATGCACACATGGCTGATGGCAGCTGTGGGTTACAAACACAGCTGCCCAAGGGTCCTGGAGGACCCGGGTGGAAGAATGAAGAGATCCATCCATCACATCCATCCTTTCCCTCATGTATGAGGCTATGGTTGGTCATCAGAACCTTGAGCAGCTGACACTACTGATCCATGAGAACCTACATCTCAAACTGGGTCTGCCCCAACAAAGAAAAGTCACCCTTAGAATATGGCACCAGGGCCTTGGTAGGTCTTACCTTTAGCAGAAGCTAGTAGGGAAAAAAAAAAAGACTGAACTGAAGATCAAGACAGCAAACTGGGCAGTCAATGAGAAAACCATTTACATACCTGCTGGACAGGAGTGCTGCTGCTGCACTGGAAAAGCTCTGGAAGAGGAGAAAATATCTGCCAGCTGGGTAAAGCAGTGGCTCCATTTCAAGAAGATGCATGGGGAGGTATTCCAGTAAGTGACTGTGTGCTATAATCCTCAGGACAGAGCCACAAATGACACAGGGTGACCCAGGAAAAAACAGGGTAAAAAGATGGTAGAAACTTCCAGATGCTTTTATCCACAGCGAGCATTCTCCAGAAGGTTTTGTGGTCCTCAGGTCCATGCATCCCATGCTCCCCATGCTCCTAAAAATCCTCTGGAGCTACGAAAAGGACCAGGCTGCCAGACTCCAAATGTTCTTCCAGACAAGTGGGACACATGGGCTTGGGACCTTCAGAGAGAAGAAAGGGACAGGCCATTACATTACAGCTCTTACCACATTGCACAGAGTTTATTCCCACTCCAATCTCTTGATTTATTTTTGCATAAAAGGAAGGTTTTAGAGTTTGCTTCTTTTTTTTTTTTAAATTTGTATGATTTATTTAATATAATGTAACACTGACCACAGACACAGCATGGATCACCACCTCCAGCTGCCACATGGGTTCTGGGGGATGTGAAAGGAGGAGGAGGAGAAGTCAGCAACTGAAAGTAGTTCTCACCTAGCCAACAGATCTTTTCAAAACTATTCTTTTTCTTTTTGTCAGGTGAAAGAACAGAGTTTTCCTTCCCTCTCTTTTTGCCACACTTCCTAAACCTAATGAGGTATTTCCACTACCAGGGAAGAGAAGGATGGAAAGGGTTGTAGGGCAGCAGGCCAGCAGCACCATCTGCCTTCCTGACCTCAGTGGAAAATGTCTCTCCACCATCAGGAGAATCACACCTTCAGCAACCCACAGCAAAGCCTGGCACAACCCACCAGTGACAGAGCAGAAACACTCTGCCCTTCAGCACAACAGCCCAATGTGACCTCCGACCAGACAGAGCCACACTTCCCACCTCTGCTTTCAGAGAAAATAAACACATCCCAGCAAAGTGGCTCAAAATACCCGAGGAATTAGTCATAAAAATTCTGGTATTTGACGTATATGAGCCCATCGTGATCTGGGGGGTTTTGGTTGTTTGTTTTTACAGTTCTTTTAATCTGATCTCACTAATTGTGCTGGGAGTAGAGTTGCTGGGATTTCTGTTTGTTATTTTAAAATATGAACGCTGTCGCATAAACACAGGCAAGTGCCAGGCCCGGATATAATGCCCAGCAAGTGCTGAAAGGAAACTCAAATAACTCTTTGCCTGACATTGCTTTCTAGTTCAGCTGTAAAAAAACAGCAGAGAGCAGCTGAGAGCCAAAAAAGGTTTTTTTACTTTGTTTTAGCTACAGAAGCACAGGAAGGTGATAACATTGTGTGTAATGTAACCAAGCACAGGAGTAATGAAAGTGCAAGCAAATAGATCAAATAGGACAGGGCTAAGGAAAAGGTGTGATAATCATTTGTTTTGCTAATTGTGTCAATAAAGTCCTATCTACCCTCAAACAGCGGAAACATCATCAGATATTTAAAAGGGAAAAATCAAGTGAATAATTAAATGTACAAAACCCTGACATTTTTTCCCCAGATGTTCTCTTTAAAGGGTTGATTAGGAGAATCACATGTTTATTTGAAATAAAATTCCACTGACTTTGATCATGTTTAAGTCATCTCACATACAAAATCTACTTTGAACCAAAACTACTTCTTCCCTTGGGAAAATAATAAAAATTGCCTTCTTTGCAGCAAAGATGCACCATTACCTTAGTACAACCCAGGCTAAGCTGGCTTATGGGGACAACATCATAACCCACAAAAATCTGGTGTGCCTCCAACGTGTTTTGTTGTTACAAAACCCAGCAAGCAGGTTGGTACAAGGCAACTGGAAGTCTGAAGACTTGAAGCCTGCTAATTTGTGGAAAAAGAAATCCGAATTGCCTTGTCCTTGCTTCTAGTGTTTTCCCAGTGATAGGGAGGGTTAGGAAATGAAATATTCCCTAACTTCCCCCCAGTTAAAGGAAATGAAGCTGAGGAAGGTCTGACCCAAGTCCCTGAGCTGATGAAAACACTTTGGAAAAGGATTTGTATCTCCCAAAATAACTCCCATCACACTAATTACACAGCCAATCTCAACCACTCTTGATAACTTTATGACATGGAAAATGCCTGTAAAACCTATTTCTCTACAGCAAGAACGCCTGCCCAAAATCCTCGAGCTAACTGTTTTCTCCATAAACCAATTACCTGTAAAATATGAGCATGCAAACTGAGATGAATCTCTGCTTCCAGAGAAATGAGGCTTGTCCCACCAACCTTGCTGTGCTGTGCCTGATGCACCAGCAGGACTCGTTCTCCAGGCTCCAACAAGGATGTGTCAATATGTACTTTGCTCAGCTCTCCTGGGAGACGAGCCCCGCAGTCCAACAAGCGAAAATGTAATTTTTATTTTTTTTTGTTTTCTAACTTTTGTATCTCCCCCCATCTTGCATATACCACACCTCTCACAGCACTCCCATCATCTGCCTTCAAGGCCAGTTGGATGGCAGCAGGACTCACGGACTACGCAAGAGCTCAGTGACCAGCATCTCGTACAAGTTGTGTTTTTACATAAACATATGGGCTTTTCTAGTTAGACTGTAACAGATAAACCAACTGCAGATGATTAATGCTCATTTTAAGCATCTTCCTTTGTGGTATGGAGGAACTTCACCCCCTGATGTAAGGAGAAGATACTGTCTCATTGCTACCCTGTTTGAGAGGCAGATGAAGTTCAAAGCCTTGTTCCCAGCACATGCCTGAAAAGACAACTTTCCCGTTCTCCGGACTCTACCCTTAAAATGTGCCAGATGTTTAAGACTGAGCACACTGCCTGCTGGAAAGAACATCACTCCAGCTCACTCCACTGCTGCTTCCCCCTCAGACTGGAGGGAGGGTCTTCCCTGCAGAGTGCTCTCCAACCCCAACAGGAGAGGGCTTGCCCTTAACAGCTCACTGAAGGTCATACAGTTGGTTGGCAGCAGAGCTCTGAAACACATCCAGGTTTTTCAAGTCATGGGCCAGCACCTGAAAAACACATTCATCTTCTCCATCCCTTGACAAGAGCTACTCCATTACTTGTACACAACAAGGGTTGAATCACTCACACACAGAAACACCACGGGCTGGGCACGTGGCAGCTCTGAGCAAACAAAGCATCACCCTCAACACGAGAGAAGCACCCTGAGCCATGGCTCCTCTCCAAGGGCAGCAAGAGCCTGTCAACATGAGCTTTAGGGAGCCAGCAATGAGCAAAGTGTGCCCTGCAATACAGAGACCCCAAATTATTAATAAACACACAAAAAGAGTGAAAAGACTTGTTCCTCATTAGTTGAAAAATAGGTGAGGAAGAGAGAAGGAGTCCCGCCTGTTAAATTTTGAATGTTAAAAGAGTCTCAAGTGCAATGGCTCATTTTAAAAAACAAGGGATGTTTTCTGTGCCTGTGTTTTATTTGAAGGAAAAGGCTGGGTTTTTTACACTCAAACATGTTCATTACAACCCAGCCATGTGAGTTAAATGCAGTAAGGGACCTGTTAAACCTCAGGATCACTTCAGTAAGCTCCAGCAGTGACTTTACGGTGGGTAAGAATGAAACTGGGGTATTCATGTCTGCTGCTCCTGCCACCAGGCACTGTGAGCAGTATGTGCTCAGTTTACCAACACCAAAATCACTAAACACAAGGTGAGCATCCCAAAATGGCTTTCTTACATCTCCATGCAGAAGAACGTCTCCAGATACTGAGATGGCTTATCAAGGTCAATGTCACCCAACAGAGAATAGAAAGGGAAAAAAAGAAAACAATTCAACCTGGTTTTTTACAAATTCTCCAGAAAATGACTGCAGGTGTATTTCCTGAAGGGCAGCGGTTTGCTCTCAGCTACCACAAGGGATTGCATTTCTCCTGATTTAGTGAGAAGGCTCAGCACCACCACTGGAGGAAGAAGAGGATCAAGCCCAGACTGTCCTCTCCAATAACATCCAGATGATGAATCAGCTCAAGCCACCTCCAAAACCTCTCCTTGACTTTCTGTTCGTAGCCATGAAATTTTAGAACAGCTATAGACTGAATCTGACATAGAAGTGAGGGTGGCAAAATCACAGAGTTCTGGGTCAATGGGACTTGTGTTTTGTATCAGTGAGGAAACATGAACTTGTTTGCTTTATGGAATTATGGCAGGACACCAGTTAACAATCTCTTATATCATGTGCCCACAATATTTAAGTCCTTATAAAAGATAAATAAACAAAACCAATTATTTCCCAAAGAAAAACACAAAGGAAAAAACTGTAAAGCCTGCTGTGGCTTTTTCTCCTCACTTAGCAACACCAAGTTTTTGGAGTAACCTGGTGGCTTTTGAGGGCTTGGTCAACATCTCAGGCAGACTCTGGAGTTGGGGCTTTTGCTCCCAGATGAAGAAAAAGCAGCTATGGCTGGGACATGATTAATGAGAAGAGGGCACTGCAGATGCTCCACCAGTCTGTGACCAGGCAAAGACAAGTCCATGTCCAAAGTCTGAGTCTTTGAGGAAAACAAGCTGGAGGCAAGAGTCACTCATCTTGCCTCATCCTACCATTTTTCATCCTAAAAATCAATTCCTTTCTGGAAACTCCAATAAAAAAGGGGAAGGTTGAAAAAAGGCAAGCAAAGAAGCATTGTTTGGTAAGGCATGAAGTGCAACACAAAAATGTTTCCAAGAACTCTGTAATAGTTTCACAATAAAGTGTAATTTTAAAGTGTAAGTCTAGCTATTCCATTCATCATCACAATCATCACAAATTTGTGTCCTTCTCAATGGACCCAGGACTCCTCACCCACACTTGGGATGGGTCTGCCCACCAACCTGAACCAACAGCCAAGTGACCAGCAGGCTGTATATTTACAGCTGTAGCTTTCACATAAAATGCAGGTCATGACTATGCTCTTCTGACTTCACAAAGTGACTCCACATGAGGATGGATCACAAGCTGAGGTGCTACAATTTGAAGCACTGATGAGATGCTTTACAATTAACCTCCTTCTCTTAACCATTTTTGAAGACAAAAAGGAAAATCTTAAGCAAATGTCACGCGATCTGACATTTTAAGCACCTCACATCACCTTGGACCATTTTCAAAGCAAAATTTCATAACCTTATTCTCAATCTGCACCAACTGACACAGATACAGTAAGAGAAAAAAATCTTGAAAACCTTCCCTAAGGAGAAGTGGGGGGAGATATTCTCCTGATAAATGGTAGACTGTTAGATAAAAAGACTAAAGGAACAAACTGTAAGATAAATATTAACTTGCCTTTTTATAGCATTCAAGACATGAATGTTTCCCAACTTGGGTGATAGTACAAAAAAAAATTCTATTCCATGCTATCAAAATCACCTCTAATATGGAACACAGCATTCCATACATCCTTCTCTTGGAAAAAGATGTTTTACAAGGAGCTGAAGAGTGTGATTTTTAAGAGATACTGGATTGCCTCAACCAGAAAAACTGAAAGATCACTGAGAAACAAAATCCACAAAGAAAGACCATTTCAGCCTTGAACCACTTGCAGCTCAAGCCAATGACCACACTCCTTCTGAGATGCAATCAGGCTCCTTGGGAAGGAGGAACATCCACCTGACCACTCACTGATCCAAGAGTGTGGGATACTCAGTAATAGACATGCAAAAAAGACCAGTCTGACGTCAGCTGCTGAACACTTATGGCACGAGATGTACATCAGGGGAAAATCAGACCTGCAGATCCGCTGAAGTGGATGCAGGAACGCAAGGGACAGAACTTCAGGATAGCACTTCATGCCTCCTGCTCTCACAGGAGACTCTGCATTCTGGCTTAAAGGGTGTTTTTTAGAAATGCTGGTTGCAATGCTAATCTTGCAGAGATAAGCTGTAACCCTTCCAATGCATGAGGGAATGGATTTTTGCACTCTTTTTGTTTGTTTGCATTTTTAAAATAGTCTCTCAATTATATCCACTGTATCACTAGCTTCAACTACCACAGGAAGCCAAGACCTGCACATCAAAATCAAAGTCAGGTTCCCACACCTGGGTGAAGGAAGAGCCCTTCCATCCTGCTGTTCACACCCAGGTGAGGAGATTCCCCCTCCCATGCTGCCAGCAGCTCATCCAAGAGCCTCTTTCTTTTCCCTGGCCCCTAATGCAGGCACACAGCAGCTCTGCCCCCAGAGGCTCTCCCACCATCCCATGTCCAGCACCAAGGTGCCCCGGCATGACATGGAGATGCTGCTCCTTCTCCAGAGCTGCTCCACTGCACATCAACACAGAACCCAGTGCCAGGTTCCCTTGCTGGGCACTGCTGCAGTTCAGAGAAAATTGGGAGAAAATTCACTGCAAACTCGCTTTGTGCCTTGGCCAAAATGACCCACAGCTCCCACACCTGGCTTGGTCACCATGAACCATCCTGGCTGCCCAGAGCAGGGCTCAGTCTGAACCCTGCCGACTCTTTTTGCTACCTTTTGTTTATGATTTTCAGTGCACAGCATTAGTTACCAGCTTACAATGAAAGGAAAGAAAAATCACTATGCCAGCTGCAAAAATAATTCTCCTGCTCATTACATTTTCAGCTCTTTATCTTAGACCTATTCTTTAAGCCTTCAGGATCTAGGCTGCCACCATGCAGGCTAACAACATGCTTTGTAGTCAAATAAATGCTGAAATTCTCACAAGACTACATCACTCCAGGAGCAAAGGAGTTGTGCTAAAATTATAAAAGTGGCTAACAGAGAGATTAATTGGATGCTATTAAAAAAAAAAAATCAAAAAAACACAGAACAGAAGACACCAGCCCCTTACTTTTCAAAGATGAAACCAACCAACTCCAGGCATGTTGGTCGCAGTTGACATTTGCTTTCATCAATTCCCCCACCAGTGCAGCCTCCTGAAATCCCTCTATTAAAATGGATTCACAATTGTCCCAATTTATACCATCATTGTGATTACTTATGCCATCCATGTTGCCCCTGCTTCAGCTCCAAAAAGGCAGAGCTGAGATGATGGGCTTGGTCCTCTGAAGGCACTGGTGGGACCAAAACCAAGCCAATGGCTCCAGTGCTGGTGAAGTTTTATCCCTGTGGCACTGGATTTGCTGGCCAGAAGGGGACATTGCTGAATGAACCCTTCTTTGCATCCCTCTGGAGCTCAACTCCTCAACCCAAAGGAAACCACACTCTGCTCTTGCTGCGAGTATGTACTGTGGGCAAAGCAAATCAGCACAAAGCTGCTGAGAAGCAGCGAGGAGGTAGAGGCCAAGAAGGAAAAAGACATTTTTTAATGAGATTAAGTCACCCCTTGCAGGACTGACGCATTTCCAGCTTAATATCTGGCTCCTTTAAAAGCTGAATCCTTGGCGGCTGCCTCCTCATGCAAGACCAGGACAGCAGCCCAGAGGTAATGACTTTCCCTGGGCACTGTTCACACTTGGCCTGAGGTCCAAGCAGCCCCGTGGAGCCCAGGAGAAGCCCCACGTGCTCCGGGCTTGGCACAAGGCTCTGCAAAGGCAACTGAGGTGAAGATTTCAAAACAGCACTGGGAATACAAGCACAGAAACATTTTGGCACATTGGGCTCTGTTTTCCTGTTACTTTTTTGAAAGGTCCTTCTTATTAAGGGCACATGTTCAATATTCAGTAAACAATAACAAAGCCCATGGAATGATCTTGACTCATTCTGACTTGTCAGATCCAAATAAATGCCTGCCCTGCTGTCACAGGCAGCTTTAACGCGCAGCTCAGCGATCAGGACCTTCATGAGGTGAAAAAAATACTATTATTAGAAAAGATTTTGTAACAGTGTAGGACTTGGCTTCATCTAAACATAGATGTTGCAGTGGTTTAATTAAATCAGCATGGAAAGGTTCTATTTATTGCATCACACAGTTATACTATTAAGTTACAGGCCAGGACTCATTTTTCTGCTGATATCCAAGAGTAAATCCTTTTTCTGCTGATGCAAGGATTCCAATCAGGGCTGCACTCCAGCTCTACCTGTCCCATCTCATGTGTTTGTGAACAGATGTTTTGCTCACTGTCTTATACTCACAGAGACTCCTGACCATGCACCAATTTAATTTAATTCTGCTAAACAAAAACAATTCAGTCCTAACAAGTCTCTTTTCCTACCACTCTGCTTTCACCTCCATCCTTAGTGAACATTATTGCAGCCACCTCAAGAGGAAGAAAATAGAAACACAAAAAACAAGACCTCTGAAAAGTCTGGCTCCTGTACAACCCTCTCCAGGTTTGCAAAAGAAGCACAGAGCTGCAGGGAATCAGCTGTTTGCTCCTCACCCTGGATCTGCCTCCCACCAACCCTGCACAAACAAGGCATCAGCCAGGGTCCAGCTCAGCTGTATGGATGGATAACCTCCCCAGGATGGAGGTTTTATATTATTCTATACAATAATTTATATATTATTATATAAAATAATTCCCATTATTTTGATGCCTGAATGTGCTCACAAATTCAACTTACCTTCCTGTATCCTGAATATTTCTAAATTTTTATTCCAAGACTGACAAAGTATTGCACCACTTCTCACTTATTTATTGCTAATAATATTTTTATTTTAATCACTTCTAGACTCCTAAATACTTAATTACATGATTTTCTGAAGAGCTTACATGCTGTGAGAAAAACAAGGGAAAAAGAAGGGATTGTTTTATCACCACATTAGCATCTAAAGGCATCAAAGGAATTCCTTGCCACATACCATTTGCTATAGGGAATGCAGTTAAATAGTGTATTTACATACAAAGCCTGTGAGACTCAGGAGAACTTCCAGTCAGAGAATCAGAGGTTTAATGAATGGTTTGGGTTGGATAGGATCTTTAAAGGTCACCTAGCGTAACCCCCGCAATGAGCAGGGACATTTTCAAATCCATCAAGTTGCTCAGAGTCACATTCATCAATGTTTTAAGCCCAAAAGGCCTCTTCTCTTTTGCAGGGATGATGCTGCCCTGGAGGGTGCAGGGTTCTCCATCCACACACCCCACAGTTTGGCACTTCTGTCCTCTCTGCTCTGCCACAGCCCTTCTGATGGCAGCACTGCCACCCTTCCAAAGGTAGCAATGCAGGTGAGTGCTCTTTGATTGCTCAAAAAAAAAAAAAAAATTAAAAAACCCTTGGGTCCGATGAAGCTGCTTAAACACCAACTTGAACTGACTAAATAGGGAGGGAAAACCTGGAGTCTGTACAACTGGTCCTGCAGCAGTGACTGTACACCAATTCCATGGCTCCACTGCCAAGACTCAGCCAAGGCCTCCACACAGCCTCCCTGCAGAAGGAAGGCCCACCAAAAACTCCACCAAACCTAGAGGTGAAGCCAGGGATGTTTGTGCAAACCCTTAACACCAAGAGCAGATCCACCTGTCACTGCACCCAGGTGAGAAGCTGCTGCCTGAGCTTTTGTCTCTCCTGCCCAAGAGCTGCCTGGGAGAAGTTCAGCCTTCCTTAAGCATCTGACTTATCCTTGCTGGGAGCAAACAGTTCCACTTCTGCCTCTCTCTCTGTGCAGTCAGGACTTCTCTGTCATGGGCATAATCTGCTCCAGAGACAGATCTGTTTTCATGTCCATCTTTTCTCACAAAGAATGGAGAGAGATCATTGAAAGTGACACTATCTTTGCATAAGTGAAGATACTGTTCGACTCAGTAAGTCCTCAGAGCTATTTGGCTAAAATACCTGAAATAACTTCTTTCTGAAGACTGCTCATTAAGACACCCTTTTCACCAGTCTGCTTCCTAGACTGAATTCAATTCTCCAGGGGATGATGCTGCAGCAGAAATCAGTGCCCTTTCCAGACCCCTTTCCCATTTACTTAGGATGGCAAGTGCAGAGCTGGTACTCACAGCAGATAACCAGAATGTGGAATATAGTTGGTAAAGAAGCTCCAAGGTTAAAGAAGAAGAAAAGGAAGAAGGAGAGGACACTGAAATACATCAAAAGTATCATAAGAAACACATCAAGAATACACTAGGAAGTGGCATACTGACAAGTAAACTTCATGATTCAGGGCTAAAAAAGAGCAACAATATTAAAATGTTATAGGAGATTAAATTTAATATTTTTTTTTTCTCTCAAGCAGATGACACTCCTGCCCTCCTGTGACCCAGCACTGGCTGTCTGGGAGTCGGGCTATCAGGTCAGACACGTCTGTGGCTGATGCAAGCCTGCGGTAACACTGCGGTGTGTGGCACTGCTCCTGCAGCTGGCACGGTGCTCAGATCCCCTGCCCACTGATCCTCAGCACAGGCAGGAGGGTGGCAGCTGCACTGTGATATAAAAAGCTGAGGACTCAGCCTGGAGAGTGGCAGCCAGCCTGGGCAGTGCCAGCATCACCTTTCACCTACATCTGCCCAGCCGTTCCCGATAGGATTATCTTGAGAAAACAAGCTCTGCCATGGCTGCTGGCTCCAGCTGCTCCCAGGATCAGGGTTATGCCCTTCTAGGACAGTAAGCCAAGGACAGGGGGACCCTATGCCCAAAGCCAACCCCAGTGATAGGGGATCAGAACAGGTTCTCCCAGGAAAAGAGAATTTCTCCCCATCCCCGGTGGCTCCTGAAGGGCTCAGCCCCATCCACCCCTCCAGAGGCTGGCTCCGTGCTGGGGGAAGCAATAGCCCAGCTGTCTCAGGCAGGGGACTGATGCTCCCTTCCCAAAAAGGGGCACCAGGGTACAGCATCAGCACCTCAGAAAGCTCCAGTGGTTTTCTCAGCTCCAATTCCCTGGTTCTCCAGCCTAGGAACAAAGCATGACAGACTCGGGACCTGAGAGCCAGCAACAAAATACTGGGAAATTCAGAGAGGAAACATCAGAAATCATCAGCCTGAGAGGCACTCACCAGAAGCCACCACCAAGCAGTGTTTACAGCCAAATCTGATCTTGGTTCCATCAAAATGCTCTCACTGCCTCCTGTGCTGGATCAGGATGTGCAGGCCTGGTCACAACTGGGGTTTTGGTCTGTTCCACATCCTCCCCAGGGCCAAGGTGGCTCCACTGATGTGCTCACTGCAGCTCTGCCATCCAGCTGGATGGAATTCCAAGCTATCAGAAGTGCTGGAGCTTGCCATTAAGATGTCAAAAAACCCAAGAAGAAATTATTCCAGCTATTTATTTGCTATGTTTTTGGTCTGCCTATCTGGGGTCACATTAACAGCAATTTCTAATTTCTTTATTTATTTTGCTATCTTTTAAAGTCCTCCTACAACCCTTTAAATTCAATCACATACTGCCATTATATATATGTCACCATACCAAAACAATGTCACAAGACTCTTGATTACACAAAAAGCACCAAAAACTATTTTTTTCCAATCATATACCAACTCGTATATCAAAGCAGATGCAGAAAAGTCAGAACACCTTATGAGCATTTTTCCAGGAAGAAAGTGGCAAGATCCTTCTAGATATTACCATTTTTTCCTACTTCATAAGCAGCATGAATTAACAAAGCCAATAAGAATGACCTGAAAACCTAACCTGAAATGCCTTGGCCTTGATTTTGATCTTGAAACCACCTGGCCCAAGATCAAGAATAATTCTTAATATTTATTTTTAGAACACATTACCTTCAAACCTCCAGACCTTTTCTATTTTTTCCATGAGGCTGAAAACACAATCTGTGAAGTCACGTTTACCATGAGAGACTTGTCCATCACCGCTATCTCAGTAAATACTTTTCCAAGGAAAGAGTGTTCTTTGCACAGCACACGTGGGCTTTCCCACCATCCACCACCAGGAAATGCATCATGTTGATATCCAAACCTGCCAAAGCCAGCCTGCTTTTTCCAGAGCCACACCGAAGTTCTGGCCTTGGGTTAACAAAGCCCATTTAACTGGTAGCTGCTGTTCTCACTGACACAGGGCAAGTCTGTAAGAACTCACCC
Organism: Melospiza georgiana; assembly: GCF_028018845.1. Lineage (NCBI taxonomy): Eukaryota > Metazoa > Chordata > Aves > Passeriformes > Passerellidae > Melospiza > Melospiza georgiana. The sequence goes on along the minus strand of NC_080430.1, from coordinate 144,487,820 downwards.
TGTCAGGGCTGCATTTCCTCACAGCTGACAACCTCAGCTCACCTGGCTACTCAAGTTGGATTCAAACAGCTTCTTGCAAGAAAAAGCTAAGTATCTGCATCAGCTCTGAGAACACTTTATTTGAGGAGGTCTAACTACTCTCAGCTACATTTGGAAACATGCACAGCTGCCCCATACAGTTCAAGTACCAGAAACACCACTAGTAAGGACCTGAAACCAAGGGAAATTGATGGTTTTCTTTGAACTGAAGCAGTTCCATTTGTAGAGATGTGCATCAATGCACCCAAGATGATATGAGGTCATCCAATCTCCCTGTCTTCTCATGAACACCCACAACAGTGTAAAATCATTGAAGGCACACAGGGATTGGGAAGGATGAAAGGAGTCTGTTCTCTCCCAGCCCTAACATAGCGTAATGAAGGGTTACAAACAGCCCCATTTGTGGGGTACTGGGGGATGAGAGAGTCTGTGATCCTGAAATGCCTTAATGTCACCATTTCCTGCCACCCTCCTTCTCCACATGCCCTAAGAAAGGGACCTCTGTGAAACTGCCTTCTAAATCCGAGCCCTCAAGCAGGAAGCCCAGAAGCCTGTGATAGTTTATTGTACACTATTTTAAGTGGTTCCTTTGCACTAATGTAGTCCTCTTCATCAGGATGGCCTGAGGCACATCGGGCACAATACCCAAGGATCACAGCTCTGCCTATCAAAAGGCACTAGGAATAACTCTGAAGAATGTGAACCCTTCAAAGACCATGTGATGAGCCTCCCAGTGAAAGGGATGTTTTTTTAAACATGATGACACAAAAATCACCAGAGGGGATCAAACCCAACCACCACCCTTAGTCAGCATCCGGTTCTCAGATGTTCTGAAGAGCAGAGTTGGCAGGAGGGAGAGGACACTCCTGCTGGCACCCATTACTGGCATGCACAAACTATTTGCTGCATTCTCCAGCTTAATTAAATCAACAGTTTAAACTAATTCCTCAGCTTTGACTGGTAGCAGCTGAGAAGCTGACACAGCTCCCCTTCTGCCACCCATAGCAAGCACAGCAGCCTCCAGGATGCAGGGCAAGCAGCTGACAGAGATGACAACACCTACCACGGGGCTTGCATCACTGGGAGATCACCTGCCACAGCCTCCAGAGGTCCACTGTACCACGAGGCCAGTGCTTAAACCAGCCACTTACTTCCAGATAGATATATAAGCATTTTTTTAAATCTCAGATATCTCTATTCTTGTGGGTTTGCCCCACCACTCTAGCTAATGGGGGATGGGATGTCTGGATTCAGGATTCAGGACAAGGCACCAGGTCATGACAGTGGACCTTCCCACCTCCAAGCCTGAGAGATAATAAAAGTTGGATGAGGAAATGAGTGAAAAAATGAAACAAACACCCACAACATCACATAACAGTTCATTCATTGATTCAAACAGCTGCAGCAGAAATTCTGCTTTTGTTTTTGCTGGCTTTTCCCTTTTTGTTTCTCCTTTCCTTCCACACAGATGAAATGAAGCATGGAAAGCAAGGGCCCCTGTCAGCATCTGCTCTGCACTGACAGTTCAATCCTCAGGGCCAGTCAGTGCAATGGGCCTCAAACTACAGCCACCAAAAGTACAACTGGACAGATAAACCCCTTATCTATGGCACAGTAATGCCTACTGCAAACTGCACCACTGCAAAAAGCTTCTCTGACCCTCCACAGCAGGTTTTAGTCCTGACTCGAGTGCATTAGAGCTGAAGCTGCAATAAACCCACAGCGCTGAGGAGCGCCCTGGAAAGCCAAGTGAACCATGACACTGCCTAAAAGCTTTGGTGTTTCACCCCAGCCCCTGTGCCCCCTATTTAAGAAGACACAACTAGTTTAAACAAAGAACTGAAGCACTCAAAATCTGCAGAAAATTTGAAGTAAAAATTTCAGCTTAGGAGCAGAAAGTCTATTACGAACAAAACCATCACCGAATTACAACTGCATTTTCTTAGTCACCACTGACAAGAGTGCAACCATAAATAAATAAGCTATTTTATTACATGTACTTTGTATAACATATATTGGGGCTTTTAGACCTCTTTATGATTCCTTTTGGAGACAAACTTTTTTGCAGGGCCTGTTGTGATAGGGGCAATGGTTTTAACCTGAAAGAGGGTTGATATAGATTAAAGAAGTTGTTTTCTTAGAATGAAGATGCTTAACACTGGAGCAGGTTCCCCAGAAAGTGTTGAAGCACTAGAAAAGGTTGCCCAGAGAAATTGTGGATACCCCATCCCCAGAAACATCCAATGCCAGGTTGGATGGGGCTTTTAGCAACTCAATAGAGTTGAAGATGTCCCTGCCCACAGCAAGGGGGATGGACTTCACAGGATGACCTTTACAGGTCCCTTCCAACCCAAACCATTCCAGGATTCTATGACATTGATGAACAATCCTGCCAAAGAAGACAAAATCATGAAAATTAAACAGTTTTCATTGTTGGTCCTTTTAAGTACTGCCTTTCCCACAGCCACCAAGCGTGGGGCTTAGTACCAGAGCTGGGTGAAGATTGATTTTAGCTAAGGCTGGTCTCACTAGAAATTCTACCTCTCTCTGCAGGTGAGTGCAGGTGAACAGGTACGTCAGCACACAGGGTTTCAAGGGCAATGAGGCTCTGCTGGCAGCTGGAGGACAAAGTATTTCTGGGAGACCTAAAGATGTCAGGCTGCCCCAGCAGCAGCAGGAGACCTTGGCTCTGAGGTGCCACATCTCCCCTGGGAGCTCACGGCCAAGCAGGATGTGTTTGAACAGAGCCTGGTAGAGGACCCAGCTGTGAGAAGCAGGAGGGGAATGACAAACCCTTCTCAGAGGAGAGGACAGAGTGAGTGAGCTGCCTGTGTCAGATGTGCAGCTCAGGGGGTTTGTAAAGGTATGAGTTATGCTGTCTGCATCATGGAAACAGGGATTTGAGCTAAGGACAGCACTGACACAAGAACTAATCAGCATCAGCTGGCTGTGAATGACATCAGGCTGCAGCACAAAAGTCCCTGGCCCTTCCAAGCTCTGGATGCCTTTCAGCAGTCACAGGGCAGGCAGCCCAATCAGTCTTAAGATGCAGCTTGATAAATTTGCTAATTAGATTATATGCCTTGGTTGCTCATGAGGCTAAGAAAGAGACCTTCATGATTCATGCAGCATTGCAACCCCACTCCTCCAAGGACAAGAACTCCCAGAGCTTTCCACTGATTTTTCTTATTTTGGTCACCACAAGCAAGGTTCCATTGCACCTGTCCTCTCCTGAAAGCCCTTCAGATGCATGCTGCAATAAATCCAGTATCTCCTCAATGTATATAGAGAGATGTTGCCCTTACCACCTCCCAGTGCATCTCCAGCCCAATGCTCTGAAGTCCCTCTGCTATATCAGACACTCTAGTTTCCTATTCTCTAAATACTCCCAGCAGTTGTTTGGGCTGTCTTTGGAGATTACTACACAGTGTTCTCCTAAGCCATTTGTTTTCAAAGGTACTCAGATACTTTGCCTGTACCTTTGATAAGTTTCCAGCTTTCAAATCCCTCTGTTTAGATAAAAATTACTTTCAAGTCCAAGATTCATAGTTCAGCCTTTCAGCTGCAGATTTTAAATGACCAGATCTGAGCTAAGCCAGCAAATGCAGCTGCTGCCTTGCCAACATGTGACACCATCTCCTCCTGGACACCCCAGTGGCTCTGATACAGCTACCAGGATACACAAATGGATTCATTTCTTGTATTCCAGTGCCTTCTAACGTAAGGCTTGACTGGGAGCTGCAAAGGTGTTCATGAGACCAGTGGGTTTGTATCACCCAGGGCACCCCCAGCTCCCTGCAAGGCAGGGGGTTCTCTCCATGCACATCTGCTGAGGGGTCCCATAGGCTCCCAGAAAATGTGGGACCCCAGTTTTGCCTTCCTACTCTCAGCCAAGTGAACAGAAAAGCCAGTCTGTACACAGGCACTGCTGCAGCCCTGCCTCCACCTAAGCTGAAATGTATCACTGGCACTGAGGACATAGGGGAAAACCTGAGCACAGGTGCTCCAGCCTGCAGGAAGCTCAGGGGCAACCAGCTGGAGACAAACCTCAAGCCACCCCATTACAATAAACCACAGGATACCATCCCCTAATGCTTCAGCTGCAGCTGGTCAGGAATAACCAGGAGTTCTGCTTTTAATCCAGATTCAGATAGCACCCACATTTACTCTGGAGTCTGCTTTTAGACAGGATTTGCTGTGCATGGCTGGGCTGTCCCAGGTGGAGGTTGTCCAATCTCTTGGAGAAGCTCCACCTCCAACAAAACCTCATCTACCAGGAGGCCCTCATAGCCTTCAACACAAGGAGCTACAGCCAGTGACAGCTCCACAGTGCTGAGGATTCCTCAGTGCTTGGATAACTGATTGCAAGCGAGGAGCCCTGTGAAAGCACAGGAAATATGCAAATATAAGACAAAGCAGAAACATCAGCATCTTAGAGAGGTTTGCCCTCATTCTATCAAAGCCTAGCAGCAGTGATGCGTTCCCTCCTCCAGCAAAGCTGTTGGGATTGTGTCACCTGCTTTAACACACTGTCTTTGCCCTTAGTCGTGCCAGGAGGGCATGAATTTAATTAGTATCCCCATTTAATTTACATTTTCTATAAAGGATGGGGATGTTTGCAAAGGGAATCCACTTCCCATTTCAGACCCCTGACCAGGCTCAGCTGGATGGATATTTATTTAAAACATTATCACCCTCCCTGCCTGCTCACAAGGCAGGGGCTGCTGCCATCACAGCATCACAGGTCACAGCAGGCAAGGCGTGCTGAGGCTGCAGCCCAAGGCACCAACCAGACAGGCTGGGGGTGTGAGGCTGGGTTAAAGTGCTGGGTTTGGTTTGGAAAATATCTGTCTGCATTCCAGGCCAGCACAGCACTGTAAGAGCACTTACTCCAACATCTGCATCGCTACATGTAATGTGGCTAAGAAAGATAAAGAATCAAATATCAAGTCAGTGAAGACTTTGCATATACAGAAATGCTGTAGTATTAAAAAAAAATTCATTTGAATATACAAAGACTTCCTTTCCACCTTAAAACTCATAAGCACAACAGAAGAAAAAAAAATCCATATCCAGAGACTTGCAAATTCTCTATCCTCACACCCAAAGCATACCAGGTCCTTTCTACAGACAAGCAACCAAGGCATCTCATGTTTGCCTTGGCTTGACCCATACTTAAGATGTCCCAGGAGCCTGTGAAATGATGAAAAATAAATTAAAATAAAGTTCAGAATACACTCACAGCCACAACCTCTGTAGTTCTGCTGAGGAAATGCAATCCATTTGGAAGGAGTACTAAAGAGGCAGTGGGGAAGAAAAAACAGAAAAAAGGGGTTTTTTTCTGCTGAAGAATTTTAATTTTTTTTCTGCTTTGGGCTGCACAGCAGAAGGGTACCCATCAACAGGGGAGTGGATAATATAACCTCCCAAAAGTGATACCTGCATCACCTGATTGTGCACTGCCCTCCAAATGCTGCCTCCTCTTTTCCTGCAGAGAGGCTGCAAATACAATTAGGGAAACAAATATAACTTTACAGAGGAGGAATAAAAACCAAACAAAACAATGTAGGAACTACACAGTGCAGTGTCATTCTATCTGATCAGTTTAAGGTGTACAAAACCCAAGGAAGTGGAATTCAGATCCATCACTAGAAGCTCTCAGCTGCCACTCCTGGATGAGGCTCCTCTCTACTCTTCTCTGGGAAGGAGCATTTACCCTATCACCAATACCTGTGATAATGAAAAACTGATTAAGGACATCGTAAGGAAAAAGAACAGCCTCATATTCCAACAGACAACTTTGCTCACTGAAATTACAATCTCTCACACACTTTTCTGTGTGTGAGCAAGTACAGCTGTGCATCCAGTTTTCAATTCTACACTCATTAAGCAAAGAAAATATTAAAAAAATATTTTTAAATCATACAGAGTCTAAACCAGCAGTTTATATCAGTAATATAACAAAAAATGTCAATCAGTTTCCACATCCAAGAAATTAACTTAATCAGTTAGAAAAACAAGACAGCCAAAACTTGGCTCCCAAGAAGGAAGCTGCCCTTTCTTGGGGGAACCCACTCTGTCACCCATAACCTGATCCCCTGCAGCCTCTCAACCACATTTTTGGGGATGTCTGATGCCTCTTAATGCTGCGACCACTGCTGACAAGACCAGTCCCAGGGACTCTGTTTAATATTCTATCCCTGGCCCCAATATAGTGCAGAAAAGGGCTAGGGGCAGGTATATTTTATTAAATGAATATTGATTTTATACATGTCTTTGCGGAGATCTAATCAAAATTAAGACAGGAGGAATCGTGGTGCCATCTGAATCCAAAAGTACAGTGAGAGCTGGTTGACAGAATAAAAAGGCAGAATTGACACCTCCTCTAAAAATACATCCATTTCAAATTTCTTGAGGTGTTAGATTCAGGTAGGCTGCAGGAATATCTCCAGGGAGATGGCAGCTAGTTCACTTCACTCCAGTGTATTTTCATCACTCAGCTGCAGGTGCTGGGTGGCTGCCACCACGCTGAACCTCCTTCATAAATCACTTTGAGATTTTTAAAGCGCAGGTGCCCATTGCAAGATGGGGCACTTCAAGGTTGTGCCCCTGCTGCCAGTGGTGGCAGAGCTGCAGGGGCACAAACAGGTGCTGGCACATGGTCCTGCCCTGGCATGTCCCCTCAGCTGGGCAAGCACCAGAGCCCACCCTGCTGCCACTGGAATTTGGGGGTTTTGAGGAGGGAGAGTCCTGCTCAGCTGTGGGACTCCAGGCTTGGGAAAGTCATGGAGGCAAGGAGGGGGACATGGGCTGCATTCCTCATGGGTGAAGGATCAGAGAAAGGGCTCTCACTGCTTCTCTGCACATTAGTCAGCACATAGGAACACAAAAACAACTCAGAGCAAATCTGCTCCGTAGTATTAGGGATTATGACTCAGAGATTTTTTATTCCTCTCCCCGTGACTCATCCGGTGCAGCCTCATGGCCCAGATTGAGAACAGCCCAACCTTTTTGGGCTCCCTCTGCCCAAAATCCCATTAAATTGCCCTTTGCAGTCAGTGGTGAAGAATTCAGGGGATTTTTCCCTTCCTTCCCCATCAGAGCAGGGGCTGGAGGGAGGGACCACGTGCCTGTGACAATGCTCAGCCCTGGCAGAGCCAGCACAGCCCCGTGACCAGCTGCAGCACAGGCACAGCCCAAGGGGGTTATAATAAATAAATGTGATGATATCCATGGCACGGGGGACAGCTGGCTGCCAGGTGCTTCCCGGGAGGTGCAGGGCTGTGACTTCAGAGAGGTGGCAGTCATTTGTCTGTCACAAGAAGGTAACAAGATTACAAGAAGAGTCTGGAAATGACCCAGTTTACCTCCTGGGATGGGTTAGAGTTTACTGGGAAGGAATCCAGAAGCAAGGTGGGGCTACATGTGAGGTTTCTGGCTAGGAAAACTACTTTCTATCTCCTCTGCACTTTCTGCATCACTGGTGATGAAAGATTCCTCAGCTAACAAGGCCCCCAAAAGGAACCTGTGCACCCTCCCACCTTACAATTTTTAGACAACAGGCTCTGTAGCTGCAGAATAAGGAGAAAAACATTATTTTGCAGAGGATGTAGCCAGGGCAGCCTCATACCACAGCCCTGAGCCCCAGCACAAAGTGATCCGGGCTAGGCTGAACCAGAAGAGTTTTGTGGCCCCTCTGTGTTGGGATAATAATAGCAGCAGATGAATTCCACATTTCAAACAAGGGTAAGATATTAAACAGACCCTCTGTACAGAGATTAGGTGGAATAAGAAAAACAATAAATCCTTATGTTCTTGGACTTGAAGGGATTGGCAGGGAAAGCCAGGGAGTGGGGCCCCAGCACTCGCACAGTGCCCTGCATAACCAAGTACTTGGGGTTCAGCTGCCTGTCCAAAGGATGAGGGCTACAAAACACAGAGTACTGAAAAAGCTGAGAGACCTTCATCCAGGTCCACTCCAAAATCACTGTATTCCCAGGCTGCCATACCCTGTGAGGTCCCTGCTTGTGCTGCCTGCACTCACACCAGAAAGGCACCGTAGGGGCACTCCAGCTTGAGATGTCAGGTGAGAAGCACCTCCTACCTCCTCTCGCCCCTCACATGAATGAATCACAATGAAAAAGCAGCAAAGAAATTGTTTTCCCTTATAGAGCTGTATGAGGAGAAGTTACAAAAGCATGAGCCTTTTCCAGGCTCCTACAGGAATGATTTTAAGTCTGAAAACCAGAAATAAAGATTAGTAAAGGCAGGAAGAAGCATGAAGAAGAAGTGGAACCTCTTGCCTAATTTTTTTCTTCTTTTTTGCTTAAGGCTATTTCTGTTCTGCTTGCTCTAGAGGAAGGCACTGGCTCCCAGTGTAGTTTTCAACCTTTCCACAAACCCCTTTGAAGCTGAGCTTCCCCCCTCCCTAGCCTGGAGGCACCTCACATTGCTCCCTCCTGTCCACCTCACCTCTTAGGACCTCTCTGCATGAGGCAGACACAGTTTCAGCCAAAAGACTGAATATCAACAATTGAGATTCCATCTAAATACCCTCTTCCTTAAAAAATAGCTTTAAGATTAATAACTGAAGAAAACTACCTTTGAAGACTGAATTTACTATATGGAGGTCAGCCCATATAGTAACTGATGGATGTTGATGTCCTGTGGGACAGCAAGTAAGCTAAAAACTTCACTTTCATGTTTAAAATCATACCCTGTAAACAGTATTTCTGCTGTGTCCAAAGGATCTAGTAAAACTAATTGGTGCAAAGGGACTCCCCTATTCTGCAGAGGGAAATCTACCCTGACACAGCCACATTATCTGTTAACAATGCCTCATTTTGCAATAAACCCCAGCTATAATACTGCATCGTACTGCAGGGAGATAAGCATAACTAATGCCGGGGTTGTTCATGCTTCCAGTTATCCTTGACAGTAATTTATAAATTTATAAAGTTCTTTATAGCTATGAATAACATTTGCTAGAAAGAGCTCTTAAATGTGCTTTAGAGTTTCAAAACCTTATTTCCTTATCCAGATTATTACATCCCTTATGTAAGCCCTGGTGACACTGGAAATTAAGTCACCTGTCTAGAATAAAAGTCACTTCACCCTTATGCAACCACAAGTCACCTTTACCAAGGAGGAAGGCAGCAGGAGGTACTGACAGAAGGACAAACATTGACTCCAAAATGTCAAACAAGAGCTGGGAGAAGACAGGCAGCAAGTGACAAAAGGAGGAGAGAAGGTATTTACAGCTCTGAATCACACATTTCCCCAGACATCTTTCATTAATGATGAATATCATAATTTCCCTAAATAATGCAAGGAAAATTAGTTTAATCATTTAAAGGCATCATCAATAATAAATGCCTGAGCTCCAGATGCTAACCTCCCCATTCCTCCATCCTCAGGGACTGTTTTAGGGAAAACAGTAAGACTGCTGTCACATTTTAATTTTGGAAAGATGCTTCAGTATCAGGGTCAGGAGAACAAAAGAAGTGCCTGGGACTGAGGCCTGTCAACCTGAGCCCCTGCCAGGTGTAAAAGCTCTCTGCACCAGGCTGCCATTCCCAGTGATAAAGCAGCAATCCAAGTGCTGTTCTTGTTTGCTCAGGTGAAGTGCTTACAGCAGAGGTATGCACCGAGATAGCTGGGGGCAGATAAGAACAGAGAGCCCTTCCCACCTGCCAGGAGAGGGTTCCAGCAAGGACCTGCAAGGGCAAGGAAGAGGCTGCTCTGGAGGCAGCACATCCATCACCTGCAGCACAGCAGGTGCAAGGCTGATGCCACATCTGAGTGTACCCAGCTGCTGCATCAGCACCAGCATCAGCATCTGGATGAGAAGGGGAAGCAGAAATTGATGCATGGCCACCATTCAGTACCAGACTGCTCAGAAACGAAGAGCAAAAGGAGATTTAAGAGCTTTGAGCTACATCGCTGCAATGCTGCTGGCAAAACCCACCATGTACCCAGGAGCATCTTCTAGAGCACAGGAAATCCAGAGACATTTCCCAGCTCACCTTGACCTGGGTACTGTCTCCTCTGAGCCATCTGCCACCTCATCAGCACACAAGTCACACCTTCCCTGAGGTGTGGACTCCTTTGCTCTGCCCTGACAAAATCATTATCCCAAGGGCTGCTGCTGCCATGGCAACCCCAGCCGCTGAAAACAAAGGCAATGAATTGGTTGTGCAGGACTGGTGGGAGGAACTGGACTCATTTGGGGATGTCCTACTCACAGCAGAAGGGACAGGAAAAGGGGTCAAAACCCAAAATCATGGGGACAATGTTTCCAAAATGCACATTTGTCAGAAAAGCCTTTTGTCTGCAAATACAAGAGGGATGCAAGAAGCAGGAGAATAAATCTGCACAGAACTGGCACAATTTTGACTTCCAAATCCATATTATGACATCCTCTAAATGAAAGCAGGGTGACCACCAGCAGAGACAGAAACCCAAAGCAACCATCAGCATGTGATTCAGTGTCTCATGGCAAGGAAACCCAGCCTGCTGCCTCTGCCAAATTTCTATCAGGGGCTGGGGTGGGGCGAGGTTTGTGCCACCAGACCATGATTTCTATTGTTTCAACTTTTCTCTCTTCCCTTGGATTCAGAATCTGTGCTATTTTAAGCAACTACGCTAAAAAAATACCCAGAATGTAATGCCTGTTTGTGCTGCCCATAAAAATCTTTTCCACTGGAACAAAGATTTAAGCCTCTGACTCAAAAATTACTTTACAATGGGAGGCTGATTATCAAGAGGGCCAGAATATCCTCTTATTAGAAAATTGTTCACTGGGTTTCCTGAACTCTACATGGTGGTGGTAACTCAGTGGCTTGTTTGGTTGGATGCAGGCAATACCAGCTGTCTCTGACACAGGGGAAAAAGCAGCTATGCATTTTATAATACAGAAAAAGAGCTTAAGGTCAGTGTGTGAATGTGTGGCATGTGTATTCACACACACACATACATGTATGGATACACACATCCTTCTCATCATTGTCAAAAAAGATACAGGAAAGAAAAACTCAAAATCACAACAAAGGATTGGAAGGACCAAAGGATGCGCTCCACCTGCTTGTCACAAGTAAAACTAACCTAACTAAGGCACTATTTTAAAATTATTATTATTATTAATATTTGTCTATTACAGTAGCAAGCATCATGGGGGAAGATTCAAGCCCTATTTGTACAAGTCTGATGCAAACACTTAAGGCAGTCTGGAAGACTCATCTGGCTTTCCTTAGATTGACATACAAGTACCTCCTATTAATTTTAGCCAAAATGAAGTCTCTTTTGTTTAGAGACTTGTTTCTATTGGTACAATACTGATTTGCAGACAGAATATGTTACAAAAAGGGAGGGTGTATAGGCTGGGCAGCACCCAGGCAGGGGTCCATCCACAGGTGTCTGGGGATGTCTGTCCTGCCACCATCCTTAGGAAGCATCTCCCAAGCCTTGCTGGTTCTTTTGGGCTAGATCAGTTCCAACAGCCCCTGATGCTGGGCCTGCCTTTGGGGTGAGCTCTGCCCCAAAGCTTTGCACCAATGATGGCCCCATGGCAACCGTGTGTGCCCTGTGCCACCTCCCAGCCTGCCCTGTGCCAGCAGCAGCTGCCCCACAGAAACTCTGCCCTTGCTGACCGAGCACAGAGGGGAAAGCTCTGTGTAAAATGCTCTGCTCACTCTTAGGCAGCAGGACAGATTAGATTTAAAGGCAACAAGTCACCGGCTATGAGCCAAAAACTTGCCTTCATACATGCCAGAGCAGACTCCATCCCACTGACCAGGATCTGAACAAGAACCCATGAAGGAGAAGTTCTGGAAGGGTTCCTAGGCTATTTTTTAGGTTGCAGAGCCAACAGATATTCAAAGTTTGGCCTCACAGCAAGCAAAGAAATCATATCCAATAATTGCATCCAAATAAAAAAAAAAAAATACCCCAGGGAGCCTAGCACACTGTAAAACTCTTATTTACAAGTTTTTTGGTTGTTCTTTCATCACCAGAATTTACTGGAAAAACTCAAAAGCAATCATCATTTTACAAACATGTTTTGCTCTGCACAGTTCCTGCATCCAACTTCACAGGGAGAACATCAACAGGAAGACAGGAGTCCACTGCCACCCCAGGAAGCTGCAGTGTGCACTCCTCTTGCCTTGTCAAAACCCCACCTCTCAATTTATATACCCTGCAATAATTATTTTGCTAATCACAGGCTGCTCTGTGCTTCTCAACACTAATTATTATTATTAGAGCTGGCTCAGCTACAAACGCGCTCGCTTTCCAAACACGCGGCGCTGGGCTGGAGGAGAGGGGTGGGGGCTTAATCCTTTACTGGATGCAGCTTAAGGCACTGAATGGTATTCTGGCCTGTAATTTCTTTAAAAAGGAAAAATAACATCTTTCAGGAGATTTTCCATTTTGAGTTAGCACAGAATCACCACAAAAAGAAAAAAAAATACTGGGTAAGGCAACATAACACATACTATGGTCTTCTTTCAACTCATCAGCTATATTTATCTCTGAACTGCAGCATAGAAGCATATTTCACTTAGAAAAACTTTTTAAGCTGCTTAAAAGAGACACTGAAGCAGCAAAGGCCACACACTTGGATACTGGAGGGGAAGAAAGGAAAGATTTATATGTTCAGATGCTGTAAACTATCTGGAATCTGCCACCTACAACTCGTCACCAAGCCCTCTGGTGAGCAGGCATGACTCGGGCACAAGCCAACATGAGCTTGAAATGTTTTGGTAGAAAGCTTCTCATATGACCTGGCTACTTTTAGCCATCTATTTCACTTTCACACACAGTTTTGTTTTATTTTGTTTTGAAGCATCTGCTTTTGACCAGGGCCAGAGACAGGATGCTGGCTAAGAACAACATCAGCATCTCTCCCAGTATAGCAAGTCTACCCCACTTGAGCCCAAAAATTTAGGACCAGCAGCATTGCAAGCCTCAGCCTTGAATCTAAAAGGACTTGCACAGTGACAGCTCAGCATTAAGCAGACCTGGCTGTAGAAACAAATTTTCTGAGCTGTCTGCCAGGTTACCTCAGCCATGATCTGCTCCTTATGCTTTCCAAGGCAAGGTCCTTGGCATCCCCCAAGTCAACCAGAGTCACTCAGTGTCCCACCCTGAGGCTGCAGCTATTAGAGAAGTTCAGGTGTCAGCACTACTGTGTTCAGTGGACTGACAGCAACAGACTCATGAAATAAACAGCCCATTCCTGAGTCAAACTAAACAGGGAAAAAACAAAAAGAAGCAACTATTTGGGCAAGCAAGGGAAATGGAATTGGGCCTGAGTGTCTTGAAAATAGCAGATCACACCAATTCTCACTAAATGATCCCTGGGCACAAGAGGCATCAGCAGGATCAGGTTATAAGCATGACCTGAAATAGCCCCTCATCTAAGGGGGTTGAGGAGTGGGGGTGATAGGCATAGGACACTTGCATGACTTGTGAAAGTCTGCACTGCAGAGGGGGAAAAAAGAAAAAAAAATGAAGAGTCATCCTGGCTGAAACACAACACTGAGTGCTCACATTTCACATAAGGAGCCTCACGTATTATCATCAGCCACATGCAGGGAACAGTCTGGAGTATGATTTCTGTTTATTCACCTTGATGACATCCCTTGAAATATTCTGCTCGGGTTACATCTTTCCAAGAAACAAAAAACCCCTCTTTCCATCTCTTGGAAGGAAAGCCCCTCCACAGGTCTGTGTGCCTAAACCACGCTCAGCAGAGCTCACCTGCCCTGACCCCCTGGGAGGGCTGGCTGGGCACATTCAGGAGTTGCCATGCACAGAGAATAACCAATGCCACAAACTGGGGCTTAGAAGCATTTCAGGATGGGAAATGCAGTGCTGAGTCCTGACATTTTTGGTGGGGGGCAGGAAAACCAAAACAGCTGTGCAAGCAAAGTCGCCCAACCAATGCGCTTGCTGCAAGGCTGATGCAGCTGAGAATAAAATGTCTGCTGTCAAATGATATTGAGCATGTTCTGCAGCTCACCAACATCAAAGCCTTTCCCATTTCAGATCTCTCTGTCTCTATAATCAAAAGCAGTCGAAATGCTGTTCTACTGTCTACAAGTCAACCCCTAAAAGAGGCAGTTTGGCAGCACTCACTGCTTGCACAGACTGGGAAGTGCTGCACAGGACCCGTCCCCAGCTCCCAGTGCTGCCTCCTTGCTCCTCCCATGTGGCATCTTCTTAAGGGGATGGGGATTGCTCAAATCGAGCATCACCAATGCACACACAAACCCACCAGCTCAACTCTTCCCACAGCCAAAAGCTCTGCCATCAGGGCACGGCAGCCCTCGCAGAACCACCACACACCAGGACCTCAGTCCCTTGCAGGGCACAAACACAGCTGGAAACAGGTGGAAAGGCCCTGGGCTTGCAGCACGACAGAGAAGGCTACTAAAATTAGTGGCAGAAAGATAAGAGGTAACAGAAGGAATGCAGAGTCTGGGCTTGGAGTGCAGACTGCACCCAGCAAGGAAGGAAACCACTGATCCTGAGGTGCAGGGAAACTGTGGTCACTAACCTCAGTTTTATTGTTAACCATCAGATCTGAGAAATACCTGCTCAGCCACAGCAGCTGCAATCCAGAGCAGACAAGGGAAAACAAAACATTCAGGCTGAGAATAATTTAGAAAGAAGGGAAATGAGAACAGTTCCAACTCTAATTCCTTTTTTCCAAGAATTAAGGGCACAGCTGCTGTCATTCTCAGGTCATCAACTCTTGGGGTGTGCTGAGGAAGTTAACAGGGTGCCTGGCCAACCTGTCCTGGTGAGAGAAAGGGGATGCCATGCAAAATAGAAATTATAAACCAACCTGGAGAAGAAATATGTGGACAGGAAGGTAAAGAATGAACAGCTAGAACAGAAAAGAAAGGAGAAAGAAGGTAAGAAGGGAAACAGGCCTATGAAAAACACCAAAGGCATAACATTCCAACACAAAGTGGAACAGAAACAAAGAAGCAGAGAGAAGCTATGAGAAAGAAGCAAAGTTAGAGATACACAGGCAATTATCTTTCACATATACATATAAAATCCAAGTAATGTTACTTGTATATAGATATATTCATACAAACACAAGTAGAAAAACTCTGCCATGCTTTATCTACATTGCCCTGGACAAAAGCAAATTCTCTTCTGTGAGTGTGGTGAGACACTGGCACTTGCTGCCCAGAGAAGCTGTGGATTCCCCATTTCTGGAAGTGTTCAAGGTCATATAGGATGGGCCTTCAAGCAACCTGCCCTAGTGGAAGGTACCTTGCACACAGCAAGGGAGTTGGAACTACATGATCTTTAAGGTCTTTCCAACCCAAACCATTTTACATTTTCTATATCTATATACAGTGATTCTTTATCTTCACCACCAGCCAAGTCAGCACTGACAGTTTTCAGTGGCATGGAAATGCTTTCTGTACACTTCTTGTACTAAGCTGGCTGGCAGTTTTACTGCTATTCAGAGCTGAAACAACACAGGAGCTATCAAAGAAAACTCACTGTACAGCAGCATGTTTATGGTCATCGTGTGCACAAACAGCCACAGATGCCCAGGAGGAATATCAGCACTGTTAGTTATTGGCATTACATACAGCACCACCAAGAGCTTGAGATACCAAACGAGTCTGTGCTGGATGTTATGTAAAAATAGAACAGAAAGGTCAGACCCTGTCCCAGAGACCCAATGACCTAGGGTAAAACCAAGATAAAGATAGAAAGCAGAAACAAATAAGGCAGGCTGACCAGAATGGAGCCATGCCAAAGGAGACACTGTCAACTCACCATACATGGCAATCCTGGATGGGCACATCTAAGAATCCTGCTTTAGACAGGAAGCTGGGAAGGGATCAAGCACAACACAGTGGGAGCAAAGACCCAGCTATTCCCTGTTCTCTGCACTCCTGCTTAAACCACTAATGGGTATGGTGTAAAGATCCCCCACTACTGAAACAACCAGCAGCAAGCAGTAGCCCACATCAGAACCACCACATCCATCAAACCACACAGAAACAACCCCTAACTGAAGTGGCCACAATGTCCATCATGATCTTGACTTCAAGATTCCTCTTCTAACTGCTAGTTTGTTTAAATATCACATTTTGAGACACATAAAACAGATGAGGACTAGAGTCCTGTATCAATTTACTTGGAATCTGTGAGACCATCCCCCGGTGATAAATGAGGCAACATAGTTTAAAAAAAAAAAAAAAATTTAACATGTAACACATCTGCGAAATAGTAGAGCTTGCTTGAACCTGTTAATGCAACAAGGTGCTACAAACCAGTCTTGTGACTGCAAAAAAATTTATAATAATTTATCCTAGTTTGAAATGGGTGAAGAAAGGGAAGGCAGAGTTAAGGACATCCCTACCTTATTCTTGCAATTTCCTAACTATTTTTTTATATTCCTAAAAGTCTCAAACCACTGCAGGTAACTGGAATTGCAGTCAAAGGCATTTTTCTCAATGCTGGTTAAACACTGCAGTCATTACCATATTATCTTTTGGGTACTGTATTAGCTGATGAACTACCATCTGATACATTCTTTTCTCTTCCTTCCTTCAACCCAGTAGTGGAGGGTCTTGGTCTGCTTGTGTGCTCCTTAACTGCCTTTAAACATCACAAAAAACAATCCTATATATTTAGGAGAAGGATCGTCAGTTGAACATAACTTGGAGCACAATATTATGAGGTTTGTGGTGATCCTTATCTCTTGAGGTTGCACAATTTATGCAAAACTGGACCCTCAGAGAGCAGAGCTTCATATCCTTGCAGAAAGTTCCCGTGGCCTTTGGCACTAAGTTTTAAGCAATCTTCCTGCTACCTGAGGCAATTCAGGGAGCACACTAACAAGAGATCAAAAGACCACAAAACTTTATCTGTATTTCCAACAGAAGCCAGCAAAGAAAGACACACAGCCAAGACAGGCTGCAGCTTCCTGGATGGGCTGATGCTCCCTTCACTCACAGGCTCCCTGCACAAGTATGGCACTGCTGCTGTCAAACCAGGACACAGCAAATGTCAAGGATGAGACCAGGACTCGGTCCATGAACAGGTGCTGGACCTGCTAACCAACCAGAGATGAAAGAAACAACAGAAGAAGAAAGTTTATCACCAGGAGAAAGTCAAGAGCACTCCTAACCCTCCCACTCAACTGACCACCTGTGGACAGCAGGGCAGCAGCAGGCTCTTCACCCCTTCCCCATGCTCTTGGGCACTGCTGGAGCTCAGAGAGCTCTTCCTCATCAGTGACCCAACAGCATTCAGGAACTTGGCTCCCTGGCAGCAGCTGGGTCCAAAAAAGGTTTAAACAGATGATCTTCACACTGTGGCCATCTGGGCCTGGGCTGCCCAGCCAGGTCACCTCCTGCAGGACAGTGTGGGGCTCCACGTGCCAAGACTGGTGGGAGGAGGCAATATCATAATTTTTCCTGTGGTGCCAGACACTTCAAAGAACTCATAGGTGACGTCAAGCTCCTTCTCCTGCTGCCACTGTGCCCTGCCACTGTGGAAAGATGTCAGGAGTCTCTGTGCAGAACTGCTCTGCTGGCCAAGCCTCCAGTGAAGCTGCAGCCACAGGAGTTCAGTCTTAGTGCTTGGCAGCTTCTAATGGGCATCGAAATCCCTGAATATTTTCAAATAAAATATTAATGCTATAAGCAATATTTCATGGGTCTACAGGCTTTGTCACACTTCAGGGAAACCTTAAAGAGATTTAGCCTTGATTTTCTAGAGAGCATGGATCCCATGTCAGCCCATCCCTGATGGTATCTCGCACCTTCACAGCCTGAGCTTTCTGCTGCCACAGTGGAGACAACATTTTTTACCTGCTCAGCATCCAGATTTGCTAAGCAGAACGAGATACGGGTATTTATCACCATGAACATAAGCACTCCTGATATTATTACAAGAAGATGAAATGCATTACCAAGAACAACTGTAAGCTCTCTCTATCTTAGTGGATCAGGACAAGTGACTGAAGGTTGTTGGATTCCTGCCATCCATTCCCCTACCATACTGCTGTGATCCATAATACGGTGTTACTTAACAGAGGGAAGTACAGAATTTAAATCCTATTTATTGTAATTTGTCTCACAAAAGCAGCCAAGAAAAATAATCACTAAAAGTTATTAAGAATATCCTGCAAAATAAGGTATTCGGTAAAAATCTCTCAGGTCATTAAGATTTATAAGGAAGGCAGGAACAGTGAGTACCCACAGAGGGGTACAGGCTGAACCCCCAGAAATGTAATGTTGTGCTATGTGCCTTATGCTAATAGCAACATCTCTGAACAGGCTACAAACTATCTCAAAGATAGTTACACCCAAATTAATACCTAGTAACCTGTAGATTGTACTTGATACACTTAAAATTACAAAATCACTGCAAATCTCCCTTCCTTTTTTCTCCATATGAAGAATCGCCATTGACTGTGTTATGAAAGATGAAAAGCCAGTACTCACTCTCACCTGCCACAGTAAAATAGCAGCTAGGGAAGATCTTATTTCCAGACCTTCAACATTTGCACTTGAAACATGCAGCTGCTTAGGAAGAAGTTTTCAAAAGCTTTTTTTCTGCGCTGGTCGTGTTGGTTGCTCCCACCAGACCTGGCCCTTAAAGAGCACCTACACAAGTCACCACTGCAATTACTGACCATGTCAACGACAGGAGCTCAACCATTTCTATGAGGCTCTGAGGTCCAGCTGACATTCGAAATCTGCTACTCTAAGCTGTGAACAGCCATATGGGAGAGAGTGGCTGTCCTGACACATGTGCAAATGAAAGAGTCAAGCAGAAGAGTAGAAGCTGGGAGGAGAAAGATGGTTTGTTGAGCCACCAAACTCTCCCCATAACCCATCACTGGGAACCCCATCATGTTTTCAAGATGCTTGTAACAAGCAGCACTGGTGGGTCTTTGTACTAAGGATTCAAGATCAAGAAAAATTTACAAGACAAATTTCCCCTCTGAACCTGTTTATCTTAATCATATTTATTCACTCTTCTTGTATATTCAGGAAAGCTGGGCCTCCTTCCATCTTTTTCCACAAATGGAGACCCAAGCTCAGCTTTTCAGTTTTGCCTCAGTTACCAAAAAACAGAGACATGCTGGTGGGAAGAACCCTCTGAGGTCTCCAGTCCAACCTCCCAGCTCATAAATAAGGCTGATTATTTTCCTCTGTAACACCAAACACATGTATATTTTTGTTAGCATTTTTAAATAATCCAATAGCAGCTTTTTAACAGTTAAGAAATGTATAAAGCCTTGCTCACCCCCAAAAGCTAACTAAGAAGAACCAAAACCAGATAGGAGATACCTGTAAATCCAAGGATTCAGCAAACATCATCTTCTAAAACCCCTGAGCAGTATTCCAGTTGCTTGTGCCACAGCATGAAGCTCTTGGCTTGCTCCCCCAACAAGAACTTCTGGGAAAATGTATTTCAGACTTTCCTACTCTTATGAAGGAGGATCAAAACTTAAAAACCCATTATCATTATTTAAATAGGGCCAGAAAGATTGCTAAAGATTTCCAAAAGGATGCAAAGATTTCCAAAAGGATGGTAGCCTTCTGCTCTGTGTGTTAAATTAGTCACTGATAGCTATGATTACCTATTTACAACCTCAGCTGAAGCATAAATGGGTTTTGGTACATCATTTCTAGAGACTGCGATAGCATGACTACACAACTGTACAATAAACATTATCTTTATAACACAGCTTATAAAACAGTAATGATAGTTACACTGATGAGGATAATAATAATAATAATAATACAAACATCAATATCAGCAAAGAGGGAACTGTGCCTTATCCAATCAGGGAGATGTCAAGGGTTCAAGCACAGTCTGGGCTTTTGTGATTGCTCCACATTGCACAGGCTCAGCCAGGAGCCCAGGACTGCTGTTTCCACCATGTGAAGGAGCACACACAGCACCACACAAACCCAGAGCTGCACCACAGCCAGGGACAGTGATACCTGATGTGACACTACGCTGCAACAACACAGCACCTTGCTGAAACTCATCTAGGAAAAGCCACTTTTCCTAAAGCCACAGAGGCTGCAGGAGTCTCCAGCCTCCTGCACAGCCAGCATGCCCCTTCCACTTGTGCATTCAGGGCTCACTCCCAGCCTGGGCAGGGAACTGTGCAAAGCAATGCAATGTGTCTTCCTTTGGCTGGGACTTTGCTCAGCCAACATGTTCAAGATGAGATGGTTGCAGTACAATCAATTCTAGGCCTCAAAATACAAAGTGCTAATCAAGAGTTTCAGGTTGCTGCTTTTTTAAAAAAAAATATGCTCCTCAATGGGATGTTTCTTCTCCTTTCTAAGTTGCTGGCAACAGCTCCCCAAACAGCTGAGATCCATACAGGACCTCACAGAACACCACTTTCTCAGCTCTGGTGAAAAGATACAAAGTTTTTGTTCTCCTGACAGGGAGGAAAAAAATGAGGCAAACAACCTCTTAAATCCAGCTGTTGGGAATTCAGGAAAGACACAAAGTTATCCTAGACAACAGGCATGCTGCACTTCAGCAGGCAGCAGACAATCTGTCCTTTGCCTGCTTGGCAATGACTTTGAACCTGTTACAGAAATCCCCTGGAGCAGGAGAGCTTAGAGTGGGTACCAACATGATGGCTTCTACCAATACCAAGTAAAAAATCAGGATGCTGCTTCCACACCAAAGGTGTTACTGGGCTGACATACCCCAGACCCAGCCCCATTCCAGCAGTAAAGCTAAACACAGAGGAGGCAGGCAGCCAGCAGGCATCATGGAAGCCAGGCAGCCCAGAACAGCCATTCAGAGAAAGCTGGGAAAAGCAGACTGGACCATCCAGCAGGACAAAGGGAAGATGATGATGATGGGTGGTAGGAAACCTGAGTTTTCCACCTTAAAATCCATGCACTAGACCCATTCAAAGTCTGGGGGCTCCCAACACAACCCACACTGTGCTGAGGATCTCTACAAGCTGCTTACAAATCCACATGAGGAGATGTGGTCTTGCCACTCAGCTCTCTTCTGTACCTGCCTCTAAGGAAACAGCGTACAGCTCCAGGTACTGCTCTTGCAGTAGGGACCTCCTCTCCCCAAAACAGGAGAGCTTTTCAGGCTTTCTTTGGGCTTCTCTGCCATTCATTCTCACCTCCAGAAGAGGAGCTGGGTCCCATGCCTGGAAAAGCCCCCAGCTGATAGATGACAACCATAGTGATGTAAACCTCATGCCTCAAAAGTTCCCAAAATCCTGCAGCTCTTGGCCAGGTACATGACCTGGCACTGAGTATTCTTGTCTGAGACCACAAAAGAGGTGACAAGAGGCTGATTTCCAAAATATCTCATGCCAAAGATACTCTGCTGTGCAATGACACCCTCCCATGCAAAGACAGTCCTTCCAGGGCTTTGGGCTGCTCCACTTGTCCGAGTGCTCCACACATTGCAGCTCAGCTCAGCCAGGTGGGCTCCCAACACCTGCACAACCCAACCTCATACTGTGGGGGCATGGTCAAACCTCCCCTCCATTGTCCAGGGACTTTGTAATGAGCAGATTTGCAGGAACCTACCCAGTAATTTTTACACAAACCTGCTTCTACTGCTCCTTCCAACTCAGGTTTTAAGGCGGAAATGACTGAGACAGAACCTGCCCCTTGTCTTGGCAATTTGTTTTAGCAGCTAATCACTCTTGCCTTTAGTTTCTAATTCACCATAAATTCTGATTTGAATTATTTACCAGGCACTGGTTCTAGCTCTGCCTGTCACTGCTGCATTCGAGAGCTCCTTCCTGCATGATGCACTGTATCAGCAGGAATTCACGGATCATTTTTCCTTTGAGGTGATTGGAGATTCAATTGTGGTATCTGCTGACAAATGTAAGATACCAATAGCAATGAAGATGAGACAGCACTGGCATCAGAAGGGGTGGGACAAACCTGACAGGAAAACCTGGGTGATACTCAACCAGTACAGCCCCAGTAGTGAGGGTATCCTACCCCGATTCGCAGGATAGAACTCCACACTGATGTTCACATCCATACCTTGAATTCACATAATGAATGAGACCATCCAGGCATGCATTAAAAGGCATTCAGATCATACACATCTGGATGTTTTAGATCACAAACATATAGACCACTCCAAATGCCTGTCCAGTCCCAGTGTTTGAGTTACAGCAGGCTGCTGTGCTCAGCTGAGGAGAGCTCATGCTCCAGGTAACCATCCCAGCGCTTTTATCTGCCACCCTTGAAGCAACAGGGAAAAAAACACCACCAGCAAGCCGTGTTTTAAACAATCTCTGGCACTTGCCAGAGAGAGAGAGAACTGAGAACACTCCTGAGAGAGAGAACTGCAACACTGGTAGCTCAAAAAAATGCTGTCCTCCACGGAACTGTACTCACAAGGTGAGCAAATGGCAGGCACTGCACCCCCAGGCTCAATAATGCCATAAGCAGGCACACAGCAGCACTGCTTCCCAGGGCACTGAGCACTTTGCTACATAAGAAGATGGACAATCTCAGGAGCAGATGCAGCTGTGATGAGGGAAAACAGGCCTAGATGCAGTGATACTGAGTCCAAGAAACAGACTATGTTTTCATGTTTTTATTCCCTCCTCACTCGTCATAAATCTCACCAGGAGCCTGCAGGTGTTCAGAACTAAAGCTACCAGCCACCAAGGAGACAGAAAACAACATACAAAATAAGATCAGTATCACCTTGTTGCAGAAAGGCAAAAGCTTCCTGGCCAGGGATGCATTTTCCTCTCTGCTAGCTCAGTTTGCAGCCCTGCATCCCTCTTGGATCACAAAGCAGGACATCACACCACCCCCAGCCAGCACTGAGAGGTCAGGGTGTCGTGCCCACCATCCCAGCATCTCCATCCCAGCAGTGATGCACTGAGAGCAGCACAGAGACTCCACTGAGGCTCTGATGAACCTATCTGCACTGCTGAACTGCTTGGCACACAGCTGCAGTGCACACTGCACCACAAGTTCCTGACACCAGACTTTGCTAAATTCATCTGCTGGGAGAAAAAGACAAACCCCCAGTAATCCAGCAAGCAGCAGAAATGCCTCCCATGCCACAGAAAAAAACACCATTTTCCCATGGTTTTCCAGCACTACTGTCTGCATAGACCAATGGGGAAAAAACACTATTTAAGCTGTCACACTTGTAAGCACAACCTTGCAATTCTGAGTAGAGCTGCACCAGCATAATTACTGAAAAAGCGTGTAGAAAGAGCCTGTAGAAAATGTGATACTGCAATAATGCACTGAACACATTCAGCTGAAAGGTGCTAAACGAACACAAGATGCACCAATACCCTGAAAGCACAGATACACTTTTCCTCCCCCTAGCCTTGCTCCACATCAGCTTCCCCTGACAGCAATTTCTCATGCAAAAACAGTGAATGAAATATATACAGCCAGGAAGCATAGGCTGCCTTTGTAAAGCATTCTGATTAAAAACAGGAAGATATGGTTCAAGTCTTTCAAAGAGTTAAGCACAAGATCCAATCTTAGAACACTAAAGTCCTTAATGAAACAAAAAGCTGGGCTCTGGTTGTGCAGGGGCACAGAGAGGAGAGCACACCATAACACAGAGCCACAGAACCGTGCTGCCATCCAGACATACAACTCACCATCGCCTCTGAAATCCATCACCTCTAGCCAAAGGTACATTCCAAGTGTGCACTTTCACCAGGGAAGCCAATATTCCAATTTATAAACTACCTAAACACACAATTCCTCTCTGCAGCAGACAGGCCCTTCGATGGAGGCAGGCCTGAGCCTTTCCTTATTCCAGCGCCTGCAGACGGCTCTGGCGCCGCCGGCCATCAGCGAGCAGAGGCAAACGATGCCACATCCTCCAGATCTTCCAGGCCATCAGCGAGCAGAGGCAAACGATGCCACATCCTCCAGGCCATCAGCGAGCAGAGGCAAACGATGCCAGATCCTCCAGATCTTCCAGGCCATCAGCGAGCAGAGGCAAACGATGCCACATCCTCCAGGCCATCAGCGAGCCGAGGCAAACGATGCCAGATCCTCCCGGCCGAGCGCAGGCAGGGGCTGGCACTGCTCCTGCTGCCCCTGTGCATGCAGCCCCTCTCCCAGGGATGCGAGACACTCATGTACATTTCACTGCAAACAGGCACAGAGGCGTTCCCACTGCCTGACAAACTGCACCTGTACCACTAATTTCCTTAATGTAACTTCAAATGCACAGAGGCACAGTCAGACCAATCTGAATTACAACAATCCTAAAGTAGCTGTAAGCCATACTCCTGACTTAACGCTATGAGACGGAAGAGAGAGGAGGAAAGAATAAAGTTAGAGGTGCATTCCTAAAATGATGCTTAGTGAATATAAAATGACTTGAACACCTGAGGCTGCAAGCTGGCATTTATCGAGATATGCAGCCCCTAGCACAAAAGAGCATCTTAACTGCCTCATGTGCTTGGAAAACACATATTTGTTAAATAATTTTAAAAATCATATTTGAAAGAAAACTGGATGTTTATGATACTGTATGCTTATTTATTAGTGATGTCCACACTTCAGAGCTGCATTTTTTAATACACTCCTAATTTGCAACGATGTATTTAAGTACTCTTAAAATAATCCACAGTAGTGGACTGCAGTCGGTGCAAACTGGCATTAGTGAGATTGCATTTTTGCTCTCGTGAAGAAATAAACACTCTCATCTCATGCAGCTGTAACATGTATGTAACATAATTGTATTCTTTGCTAACATATTCTAACACACCCTCAGAAAAGCTCTTTTGTTCCAAATCAATGACTTAAATAACACAATTTTTTCAACATATTGATAAAGAGGAACTAGTGTAGGGCTCATGACTCACTGTGTCTGACCAGATATGTGGCCAGGACAACATGTCTAAACTTGCCAACAAGGATGGGATTAAAAAGATCTCACTGAAGGCCTGCAGCATCGCTCAGATTCAATTCTCAGTTCTGCTTGGATTTCTCTGCACGATATTTTAAGATGCAGCAATCAACAGTTTAATAGACTGACATCCAAGTCCAAAAGCACCCATCCTCTCAATGGAAACACATCAGTATTATTAAGGCATAAAAATAAAATGAGGCCTATTAACGTACTCCAAAGCCACAAACAACTTTTTGATGAAAAGATGGCCTAAAAAATCGTTTGTAGAAACGGTCCATGGAACATGCAAAGAATCTTCTCGGTCCATTCCTCTGGCCCTCCTGACACCCAGCTCTGGACCAGGCCGAGCACACCAGGCCGAGAGCTGCGGGTAAAGCTGAACTGACCCCGCATGCCGAGGCAACAGCAGGCAGAGCAACAGGGCAGGGAGCAGGGCAGGCAGAGAGGGCAGGCAGGAGGACAGGCTGCAGGACAGGCAGAGAGGGCAGAATAGCAGGGCAGGCAGAGAGGGCAGAGACCAGGGCAGGCAGGAGGACAGGCTGCAGGACAGGGAGCAGGGCAGGCAGAGATGGCAGGGAGCAGGGCAGGCAGAGATGGCAGGGAGCAGGGCAGGCTGCAGGATAGGCTGCAGGGCAGGCAGAGATGGCGGGGAGCAGGGCAGGCTGCAGGACAGGTTGCAGGGCAGGCAGAGATGGCAGGGAGCAGGGCAGGCTGCAGGATAGGTTGCAGGGCAGGCAGAGATGGCAGGCTGCAGGGCAGGCTGCAGGACAGGGAGCAGGGCAGGCAGAGATGGCAGGCTGCAGGGCAGGCAGAGATGGCAGGCTGCAGGGCAGGCTGCAGGGCAGGCAGAGATGGCAGGGAGCAGGGCAGGCTGCAGGACAGGGAGCAGGGCAGGCAGAGAGGGCAGGCAGAGGGCAGGCAGGAGGGCCGACTGCAGGACAGGCTGCAGGGCAGGCTGCAGGCCGGCTCCGCGCCCCGGCCTGCGCGCTGCGCGCATTTTCCGCGCAGTTACAGAGGGCTCGTCCGGCCCCCTTGTCACCTCCCTGCCCCGGGGGTCTCCCCACACCGCGGGACGCACCCATTTCTTCGTCCCCGCTCCCTCTCCGGGTCCGGCAGCCGGGGTGGGGGAGCTGCGGGGGATGGGCGCATCGCTGCGGGCCACTCCGAGCCGCGCCGACCCCATCGCGGCCGTGTTTGCCGTCGGACGCTGCCCCGGCCC
Source organism: Melospiza georgiana (assembly GCF_028018845.1). Classification (NCBI taxonomy): domain Eukaryota; kingdom Metazoa; phylum Chordata; class Aves; order Passeriformes; family Passerellidae; genus Melospiza; species Melospiza georgiana. The sequence goes on along the minus strand of NC_080430.1, from coordinate 144,461,641 downwards.
CGTCTCCTCCCCATCCGCACGGGTCGCGGCGTGCAGTTGGTATTTTTAGGCCACGGGCGACCCAGCGCTTTAACAAAGATAAATAAATAACACGAAAGGCACCCTCCCCTCCCCCATCCGCGCTGCCCCCGCGCCCGGGCTCCGAACCGCGCCGGGACCCGCGCGCCCCGCCAGGACTCGGGTAACAACGCGGGGGGCGGGGGGGGGGGGGGGGGCTGGGCAAAGTAAAGGCAAAAGCAGAATAAACAAATAAATACCCCCTGTCCCCGCGCCCCGCCGCCTCGCTGCGGCCCCGGTACTCACCGCGGCCCCGCTGCGGGCAGGGGTCGGGGCCGGGCCGGGCCGGGCCGGGCGGAGCGGCGGAGCGGAGCGGAGCGGGCCCCGCTGCCCATGTGCTCGCCCGAGCACGCGCTCGCCTCAATGGAACGTTGTGCTGGCGAGCGGCTCTGTGACGTCACCGCCCCCCGCCGCCCGCGGCCGCAGCCCGGGGCAGCGACAGCAGCGAGAGAGCGGCGGAGCGGCGAGAGCATCCCCCGCACCCCAACACATCCCACCGCATACCAACACATCCCACCGCACCCCAGCACATCCCACCGCACCCCAGCACATCCCACCGCACCCCAACACATCCCACCGCATCCCAACAAATCCCACCGCACCCCAACACATCCCACCGCACCCCAACAAATCCCACCGCACCCCAGCACATCCCACCGTATCCCCCGCACCCCAACACATCCCAACACATCCCACCGCACCCCAACGCATCCCACCGCACCCCAACACATCCCACCGCATCCACCGCACCCCAACAGATCCCACCGCATCCACCGCACCCCCTGCATCCACCGCACCCCAACACATCCCACCGCATCCACCGCACCCCAACACATCCCAACACATCCCACCGCACCCCCTGCATCCACCGCACCCCAACACATCCCACCGCATCCCCCGCACCCCAACACATCCCACCGCATCCACCGCACCCCAACACATCCCACCGCACCCCAACACATCCCACCGCATCCCACCGCATCCCACCGCACTCCAACACATCCCACCGCATCCCACCGACCGCCCCAAGCTCCTGCCCGCATCCACCGCATCCCACCGCATCTCACCGCATCCACCGCATCCCACAACATCCCACCACATCCCAACACATCCCACCGCATCCACCGCATCTCACAGCATCCCACCGACCGCCCCAAGCTCCTGCCCGCATCCCACCGCATCCCACCGCATCCGCCGCATCCACCGCATCTCACCGCATCTCACAGACCGCCACAAGCTCCTGCCTGCATCCACCGCATCCCAACACATCCCACCGACCGTCCCAAGCTCCTGCCCGCATCCCACCGCATCCCACTGCACCCCACCGCATCCCAACACATCCCACCGATTCCCAGCGCCCCGCAGCCCACCGCATCCCACTGCCCCGCGTCCACCGCCAGCCCCGCGCTCCTGCCCCTCATCCCACCGCATCCCACGTCCCCCCATCGCGTCCCACCGCCCGCTCAGCACTCCTGCCCCGCATCCCAGCGCCCCGCATCCCACCAGCGGCACTGCTCCGCATCGCACCGCCGGCTCCACTCCGCATTGCACCGCCGGCACCGCACAGAACAGCGCTGCCGGCCCCGCACCGCATGGCATCGCAGAGCACCGCCCGCACCGCCCGCACCGCACCGCACTGCCGGCACCCTAACGCCAGCACTGCCGAGCCTCGGCGCGCCTTGAAATTTAATTGTTTAAGTAAAAAACCAGATTTTTCCGGCGGCACTCCGCGGTGCGGGGCAGCCGGCGTGGAGGAGTGCAGCGTGCACAGGGAGCTTGCGGGACCCTGTCCCGCTGCCTCGGACAGGCAGGTCACAAGGAAGAGCGGAATCAGCTTCAGCATCAGCGGATGGGCAGCACGGGAGCCTTCACCGCTCATCCTTTTCACCCCAAGAGAAGTCTTTGGCCACGTTTCTCCCAAACGCTGCGAGTTTGCTTCCTATAGAATTCATTTGTTTTTCTTTTCAATACCATTCTCCCAAGTGATGACATATCATGTCTGTTTCCAAATTATCACAGGAGAGAAGCATACAAGTATCCCACATACAAATGTAGAAAGTAGCTTTGTAGCCCTCCAAGAACTCAGAGAGAACATTGAGAATACAGAACAGGCTGCAGACTGTTGAAACAGGAAAAGAGCAAATCTCCAGTATATGGATGGAACAAGCTTTATTTGAATTTTTTGTTACTTTTTTTTTTTTTTACAAATTAAGAAAAAAAACGAAATGTATCCCCTTGATTCCAGTTTGGACCCAAAAATTAAATAGAAGCGGCAATGCCATGTGAGATTTTTCTCCATACTGCTATTGCTCTCTCCAGGAGGGAACCTAGGATCCTGCTGTGCCAGAACCTTTGCAGCCAGTTGGGAGCTGCAGTGTCACTTCTGCAGTGTGTACAACCTGAGAGGGTGCTGGCATCTGTGTGGGCTGTGGTGCCCAGCCTGGGAGCTGCCACTGCCACACCAACCTGATCAGCCTCTGCACAGAGCCTGTCTCTGTCTACCCAGCATAGCGACATCCCCATGTGGGTAACACACGCTGCTCCATTCAATTACTAAATATGCTCCCAGCTCCCCTACAATGCTTTGGCTATTTCAAGAAAGAGCTGATCTGCAAAACCTACCCTGTCACAGGAGAAGCAAGTGCTAGTGCAAAAGGCACAAAATCCAAGCTGCAACTCTGTGGTCCTGCAATTTAACAAGATACAACATTGGGTTGTAAAAAAAAAGGCTTTCCACACTCATGGTATGAGAGGTGGGAGCCCTGCTGAGCAGGTAGATTAAAGGTTTTATGCTGTCCCTTTCAGCAGACTGCTGCAGAGGAGGAGAGGTGGAGGAGATCACTTTGGGCCATACTCCTACAACTGGCTGGAGACCAAATCTTGAATAAATTACTTCCCAAGGTCAGTGAACTCAAGAGAAAGATCAAAATCTAAGGTTACTCATGAGACCAAAGGTTCATTTTATCAGCTGAAAAGGGCCAGGTGTTGGAGCACCCGACACATTTTATTGTGGAGCACACTGACACAATTTTTTCTGGAGCAGTCTGACACACTTTTTTCTCCAAGTCCATTCCCACTCCAGAGATTGGGAGAAGCAGTGGCATTAAACTATTATTATGCTTTCACATGTGCATTGCCCTTAAATAGGGCCCTGATGGTTCCTTCACAGCTCCTGGTGGGCAGAGCAGAAGAGAAATATGAATCAAATAGCTCTGAAAATTGAGTTTTCATTCCTGTCTCCCTAAGACTCCCTTTCTTCCTTGGCAAAACACATAGAGAATCTGCTGTTAAAACATCAGCTCAAATTAATAGTGGTTTTCCTGATGCCACAGACTTGCCCAGGTATTACGAGCACCAGCAGCACGGCTATGAACACAACTCTGAGTGCCACGACAAGAGATAGGAAAGGCATGACAAAGCCAGGGAAATAGCATGAAGAGGGGTGAAAATGTTTGCCTGCCTGTTGACACACAGAGAAGTCAGATGATGGTCACAGGAGGTTACCCAGATGTGGCTCCTCTGTGACCTGTGGCACAAGGACATGCTGTTCCCCTCCCCTGCAAGGCAGCCCTGCGGTTTGGAAGTCACAGACCCCACATCCCATAAAAATTCACAGAGCACCCTTATACCTTTGCAGGGAGGCTGGCAGGGGGATGGCACTGACCACCAAGCATTTCCCCCTGTGATGGCAGAGTTGGGGCCTCAGTAACTGGGGGAGACCCACAGTTCCCATCCCACCCAGGCTCTCTCAGTGCAGGAAAAATAAAAAGACCCTCTTTCCACAGGCATGTAGAATATGCCTTGTGCTCTTATCACTCAACCCTGCAGGCTATCTAGTGCTTGTACTATAAAAATCCTCTCGTAATGTGATCTGAATAGTCTCATATCAATAAAGCACTCAAGTGTAATCACTCTTACGACAGCTTAGCACACTTACACAAGGCAATTGCATCGCTCTAAGTTCACCTCTGCAAATTAAACAGAGCAAAGTCAAGGCCAACTGATGCAACACGCTCTTTCGAGGCCAAAAGAAGATCTGAGGCAAAGATCAGGGGTCAGGCTGCAACGAGGCTGTGGCAGCTGAAGCATTCCACCCTCCAGCACTCTGCCTCAGCTTCCCCGCCTGTGACCCCGCGAGCTTTGCTGGCAGCAGGCATCACATGTGTGCTTCTTAATCTGTGCCAGTGGAGCCAAGGGGAGCTGTGATGTGTCCTTTGGGGTCACTAGAGTGTGGAGGTGACAGCTCCCAGCTGGTCACCACGGGCAGCTGGAAAGTGAGGCGCCATCAGCCAGGACAGGTAGGTGCAGCAGAGGTGGAGCAAAGCACCAGACATTCCCTGCACACATGGGCCACGGAGAGACACGGCAGAAAATACAGCTGAGTGTGTAATCATAGCAGTAATTACACCTTCCCTCATCCAGGGATTAAGCTTGTTCCAGGTTAATTCCAGAGCTCTCCAAAAAACCCTCAGTCGTCTCAGATGCTCAGGAGGAAAGGTTAGGTCATTGCATCTGCTCCTCTCCCAACAGAAACCAGCATTCTGCACCAGCCTGCCCACAAAGACATTAACTTGAACATCAGTGTCTTGTCCTCACTTCACCTTCTTGGATATTATCTTGGAGCTTTTCTTCTCTGAAGATTAGAAACCACCTAATTGTCATCCTGAATGCATTTACAGCCAGTTACACCCATTTGTTCTGCAGCAGGTGTTATGACTTGATACCACCAGCTCTTGTCCTCACTCTTACACATACCTCTCTGCTATATTTACCAGTATCAAGATCATTCTGTGAGAAAACAATGGTAAAATGCAATGGTGCTTATTGTAATTAATTTATTTTCCCAATCTTCAAATTTAAGTACTCATATTAATTTAAAGAAAAGGCGTTTCTGTACCCCAAGAGTGATCCATCTCTAGGTGATGGTGACTCACCTGTGATTTCGGTGGGGAAGCTCCAAGAGCCAGGAGCAGGAGGAAATAACAGAAAAAATAAAGACTGGAAAGTTCATAAAGCTGATAGAAAGGCTTGCACTGCCTTCTGTGCCCTCTCAGTGTTCAATGTGAGATGAAGAACAGATTCTGGATAGCTTAGATGTGACTCCAGAGCAGAGAAAGGGGATATTCAGGGTTGGTATGAAACACAGAAATAACAGACTTATCACTGATGGCCCAGCTACCAGCTACAGAAGCATGGGACTCAGATGCTCCGTATATTCCCCAAGTTTGTGGCATAAAAAATAATTAAAAAAAAAAAAAGAAGAAGAAAGAAACACGACTTTTCAAAGAGTTTCAAAGACTTTTCTGCACATGCAGAAAGACTGAACTAGTAGAGAAGTACAAAAACTCCATTAGAGATTATGCAGAGCATTTAAAATTACTATCTTGAATGTGATTTAAGAAAGAAGAAAGCCCTGGAATAAAGTGAAACCAAAGGTCTGCATTACTAAAGTTGGAAAGTAGACTCAGAGATGACCACGCTTGAGTTTGGGGGAGGGATAACAAAACTGTGAACCAAAGGTTTTACATCATTAGTAAAAAATAAAATAAATCCTGTGAACAAGAAATAAGAGAGATTTCAACAGAGAGGGAGGCAGCACCATTCAGGTCCCAGCCAAATTTCCCAGGAAGATCCTGAGAAAGGCATTGACTAAATCCTTGGGGAGAAGGAGTTTGTTTTGTCTGAAGGGTGAAAGATCACAAGGGAAGTCACATGCCTGGGAGAGGAAGTGGCAAGAGGTGCTGTCAGCAGGGATAGAAAGCCATGGACATGGAGATACCCTTGGATGAGGGATAAGGGCCATAGGTCTGGTCACAGGGAGCCCTGAGCCCACACACAGAACTGCTGTCTCAACATCAGCAGAGGATGCACAGAGCAGGTGAAATGCCACCAGTCTCCAGAGGAGAGCCTGGGGACTGCTTCTCTGTTTCTGAAGGATCCAGCTCCAGGGAAAACAGCAAGATCTCTGCTTTCCTCACACAGAGATCCTGTTGCTAAATCTCAAAGAGGAAACTGTTTAACTTGTCGGTTACTCTTTGGCACCTGTGATTGTGTTAGACATTATAAACAGGTTGGACCAGCCAAGCTGGCAGACACCACTGCGGTATCCCCAGGGTCCTTCCCATTCTGTTTACTTTCCTTTTTTAGCCTTTATACTAATCTCTTCATCTATAACAAATATACAGCATTCATGTGAACAATTTTCAAGGCAGAGTGACACTGGCAGCCCATGGACTGTCGTGACAGCCTGTTGACACATCCAAGCCACAGCCTGAGCTCTGGGCAATGCACAGTGCTCCTCCAGCAATGCACAGTGCTCCTCCAGCAATGCACAGTGCTCCTCCAGCAGCAGGAGGGAAGCGGGCAATGGTGTGTGAAACCTGTGCTGGACCGGGTGTCCTCCTCCTTTCAAGACCAGTTGCTATTTATGCAGTCATGTGTAAAGTTCTACTTTCCCACAGTGCCTGTGTGGGCACAGCCATGGGGCAGGCACTGGGGCTGATCCTCTGGGGGCTTGGACAGGCTGGTTTGTGGCTGCAGGTATGGGATCTTCCTCAGAGGCAGCTGGGAGACTTGTGCTCTCATTAGCACCCTGGTGACAGTGGCACCCCTGCCCATGTTTCATACAAAGACCCAGCACTGCCCTAAGTGGAAGATCTGGTCCAACACCTTCCTTTGCATCTCTCTGCTGCCTGGAGAGTGGCAGTACCCTGAGCCTTTGGCCTTGCTGGCCCCTTTCTTTCCAGCTCCTATGCCAGAGATAAAGATGTGCACCACAGCAGGACTCTGCCCTGGGATTTTAAGTCCATTTCACAGTCATGATGCTGCTCCTCTTATGCTACAAGGCACAGGATATGAAGGTAGGCAGACTGGTTAACATGCACTAAAGAAACTCCACCAACACTGGAGAAAAGATCTACAGGGAGGCAGAAGTACCTGATGTGGGCATCTGTGGTGAGCATAAGCTGCTCACCAGTGCAGTCCTGGAGAATGTCCCATTTAAGCCCTGACATCATGATGAACACCTGTATTGCTGGTATCCTTGCTGTACCAAGAAGAGATTTCAGCAACTGCAGCACAGCCACAGTACTCACAAAGATAGATAAGCACCAGGCTGTGCCCCTGCCATATCTCACATTATGATAATCAATGTTGTGTTGTGCCATGGAAGCAGAAGAAATGGAAACAGCTGAGTAGTAGTGATCAATGAAGTCTTAAAATGCCCTTAAGATGCATATATATGCTATATCCAAGTTCACAGATATGTAAACTGAGGTGCAGATATGTAAAATACCTTGCCTGTGGCCATACAGAGAGCACACATTGACTGACTGGCGTAACTGGGAGGCACTGGAGTTCTGACTCCCAGTCTCTTGTTGTGACAGATGGCCTTGCTTAAGAGAGTGGGATAACCATGGCTGGCATCTCCACAGTATCACCATTCACAGCTTTTAATTGCTCTTAAACAAATTCAAAATGAAATTACGCATAGGAAAATGGGAAATATGGAGCCTTAGAAAATGCATACATGTTCTTCCCCATCAAATCTAATTAGATTTGCCAAAATCAGTCTGCATTGATCTGTGATTCAAACAATGTGCTGATAACAAGTTTTCATGAAAGACATGGTTATAAAGCTACTTGACTAAACTATGAACTAGCCCCTTCAGCAGAAGCTCTGAGCACATTTTTTCAGCACAGCCTTCCACAGACAGCTTTTAATCCCCAAATCAACAGGTGATCCCACTGTTTAAGGTTCACCAGGCTCTCTGCTGAGCATCCAGCAGAGAAGCAAGGCAGGCAGCATATTCATGTTGACTATCAATCTTCATTAAAATCAACACACTATCTTTAAACACCCATCTAAGCAAACTGTAGTAGGTGCTGGGAAAAGACCTTTCCACTGCTAGGCAGAGCAGCTTATTTTGCTGTTGTGCTGGGCAGCTTCCCCTTGGCAGTGATGGATAGGGAAAGCATGGGTTGTATGGAAAACATCAAAGTAAATAGAGTGTCACCCCAGAAAACCAGCACCACACAGGGCTGTGTGCTGTTGTCTGCACTCAGGATTCAGGGATGATTTTTTTTTTTTTTTTTTTTTTTTTTTTTTTTTTTTTTTTTTTTTTGTTAGCTCCTGACAGGGAAGCAACACTGTTTGGATAGTTTGTCTTTCAGCCAAATAATGCTGATTGGTACAAGTGACTGGAAATGAGAAAATGAGGGCAGAGCAGGTAAGTTTTAAATAAGTCAAAGTAAATAGTTGACATGCCAGGAGAGACCAAAGGACAGGATTTTCCATTTGTGCTCAGTTTTCAGCTGAGCTTTGCAACCACTGACATCTGAGAGCTTCTGAAAATGTGCCTTGCCTGAAAGCCAGAGTGCATCAGAGTTTAGAGTTACTCAGAAAAAAATGGCAGAGGGCAGGCAGTGCACTTGTATCTGTTTGTACCCAAGATTTATCTTTTCTCTGCTGTCTTTTCATCCAGAAATTGTTACTGCTCCAGAAGAGGAAAACCACAGCACTTTTTTTGCCTGATCTTTTAAAGTAATGAGCAATCCCAGCTATTGGAGCTGCTCAGCATCTCTGAAAATTTACGTACTCCATGCTAAATCTTGTGTAACACCAAGACACACCATGGAAAGAAACTGTCATGATGAGGATGTTGATCATTGACCACTGACACAGAGTGCTCAGGGAGGTTGTGTGGAGTCTCCATCCTTGAAGATATTCAGAAGCCATGATCACAGATAGAAGGTCATGGTCCTGGGCTGTCTGCACCAGATGACCTTGCTTGAGCTGACAGGGGGACCAGGATTTACACAATTAAAAAAATTAATGAGTTACAGCCACAGAGTATGGGCAGAGGTGTGCTAATATAAACTATTTCAATTTAGAATGAGATTAGAGCAGAATAAGGATTTTTATCCCAATGACATGAGATGGATTTGGGATCTTGGTACAAGTCATGCCAGTCTGCATCCTGACCCCTGGGTTTCTCTTGCTCTGACCTGGCTGCAGTGCCTGTCCTCTTCACCGGGTCCCTGCTACACACCAGCTGAGCCACAGTCACACCAAGGCCAAGCAGAAGGGGGGACAGCTTTTCTACTGAGCCATAGAAACATGGAATACTTTGGACCTTTCCATTTAACTGTACAAATGGCATGGTGTTTTCATGACACTAAGCAAAAAAAAAAAAAGGCAACAGCTGAGGTCTTTTCATAAACCTAAGTAAATGGAACAATAAAAACAGTATGGATTATATATGTTCTAACCTACAATACCTGCTGCAAGCTCCAGGTTACAATGCTTGCCCACCCAAGGAAGTTACCAGAAGAAATCCCCAGCAGAGATGACACAGGTCCTGAAACTCATTAAACTTGAATGGGCTGTAAAACTTTATTAAATCCTGTCTGCCCTTCAGTTTTAAATTGGATTTGGTTGAACTGGTTTTAAAACTGGCTGGAGAGCCAAGATGGGCTAGCAGGATCAGCTGGAGAGGCAGAGGGTGGAAATTCAGCTCTGCATGCCTACGTTGATCAGAGCAGTGCCCCTCTACCAGGGAGGGTGGAGTGCTCTGCCTGATAAAAGGCTGAGCTCAGCAGACATTAAAGGAAGGTTGTTAGTAAAGATCAAAAGGTAGAAATGGGAGATAGAGCTGCCCCATTTGCAAAGTTACCAAAGCCTGCCAGTGAGAATGAAGATCTAGATGCTGTGATGCTGAATGAATGGGGCAATCTAGATAATGATATCAGAATTAAATTAATTAAAAGAAGGTTAAAGAAAGATTGCAAAACTAAGGTTGTAATCATGTCCCTGCCGGAGTCAGTAAGTGTTTCATGGTTTGTGTGGTGCTTCATGAAGAGGCCAGAATGTTGCTCCCAATGCATACCAAGACAAAGGAAGGTATCAGCTGAAAGCTGATTGACACAGAGCCAACTATATTAGGGAATAAATAAGTTACAGTGGCCTCATAGTCACAAAATTGAAACCATGCATGGCTGGAGCATCCAGGAGGATTAATACAATTCATATCAATGCCATCACTGATCTGCAAACTGTGGGGTATTCATGAGGACTTTAGGGCAACTGTGGCAGGACACTGAATTTCTCATAAATTGTGGCAGGAACTTTATCATTCACAGTTTTTTAAACAGATTTGAACAGGCAAAGTATGCTCACATCAGGTCAGTATTTGGCGTTGTGTGGACACACTGTGACTTGCCAGGGGCCAGCACTCTCCGGTGGGATTTACTGTTCCTGCAAGCAAGGTCCCCAAGGGCCACCAGCAGGGACATTTACACAGGAAACTCATGGAAACATCAGCTGAGCTTAAAATCTTCTGGAAAGCAGCGTTACCAAATATGAATGCATGACATGCATGGGAAGTTGGCTACCAGTGTCAACAAAAAGGAGCTTGAAATGGAGTTGGAGGATGGGGCAACCTCCACAGCCAAGTCACACAGAGCATCTGCACAGACCTCTGGGGCAGCCACCTCCCTTCCAGGTATTTTGCTCCAGGTGCTAAGCAGGGCATTAATATCTGGTGATTATTTTGGCCCCTGGAGCTGCCTTAATGCTTTTGCAGTATGTGTTGACTGTTTCAGCTGCCACAATCAGGTCTCAGTTTTAGGACAGCTCACTGAAATGAATGGGGAATGGTTGGATTCATTTTAATTAAGCACCAAAAATTAAATTTCAAATAAAAGTACACATAAGGATGCATACTTTTGCCCTTGTAGACATGGGAAAATGCTGTATTGTTCCATAAGAGCAAGAGGCCTATGTTTTTTTCTTTCACAAATGCAAAAGAAGGAAAGTGATTTTCAGCAGGAATCCAATTTTACAGGGAGGGAATAATATGTTACATAGTCGAATCACTTTGATGTCAATTTTATTTTGCAATCACTTCATAAGATATTCATATAGCCTTTTTATTCCCTTAAAGTGTTCAACTCTAGGCACAATACAGTATTATCTTACTCTTTACCATAATGATGAACGATAATGGGAACACATAATAAGATTTTATGTGTGCCCAAAGAAAAACCTGCTTTAGCCCAGATGAGAGGAATTTTTCAGATCAAATTAATATTGTAAAACAGCACAATTTATCAAAATAATACAGCTTTTCTTCTCTCAATCCATTGTGAATCTCAGTGTCTGCAGCCAGTACATGGTGAACTATTAGAGGCTGATGGAATTTTCTTGTAAAATCTCTATGAAAAATACTTGGTTGATAAAAGCAAAAAAAACCCCAAACCACCAAACCAAAACTCTCTTTTCCTCTCCTGTCCATCACACTTACACACTATAAACACTCTGATATTTAAAAGGTCTAGTTTATGGTTCTATAGTGATGCTGTTCAATGTTGAAAAGCCATCCCAGTCCAGAAGTATCTTTGTTCAAGTTCCTCAGAAACGAATGGATCACATTTGGTTGCCCTGGATTTTTTATGTTCGTGGAACATGGTTTATAGCAAAATGCTTTCTATATATTTTGTTGCATCCTTTTAATATAGATTCACTTTATTAATCTATTCATTATTTCAAAGTGTAGCCTAAAAGTAAATTAGCAAAGTGTAGAATAGTGGGACAACCCTCATAGAAACTTTGCTGTCTGATCCAGCATCCTTACCATATTTTTAGATCCTTAAACATCAGCTTCTCTGAAGAGCTCTTGTTGGAAAGCCTTGCCCTGATACCAGTTGTAACAGAGCAGGTTTTCTTTCCTGGGACACACGTGAATAAATCAAAATTACTTAAGGAGCTATTGTAGTGCAGTCAAATGAGAACATAAATAGTTCTAGGAAAAAGCACTGGCAGTTTATCACACTGGATAAACCTAAATGAACTACATAAAACAAGACTGAATAAATTTGGAACCTAAATGATGTGGGGTAGGACCCCACCTGGTATTGCAGACAGCACCATTATTCGGGAGAGGGAGGGTGGGGATGTTTCCCTGCCCAGGGAGGGAAGCACACAAACCTTTAGCTCACGTTTGCTGTATCCACAGGGTTACAGCGCTGATCCCTCTCCCCTAACTCATCCACAGCACAGCAGGGCCTTGGTCCCAGGCCAAAAAAGGCTTTGTCAGACACTCAGCCGGGCACTAGATCACAGGAACTACCTGCACCGAGAGGCTTTGTTTGGTTCTGCTGTCGTCACGGAGCAGATTAATGGGAGAAAAAGGAGTGAAAAGAAGCTCTGGCTCTGGCAGCTGCACCCCTGTGAGCAGCCCCTTGCACACGTGCGGTGCCGGGAAGAAAAATGTGCCGGGAAACGGGAGCGCTGCTGTGCAACTGTGAGCCTGGAGATGCAGGGGGTGTCCCGAGGGATCCAGGGGGACGAGGCTGTGGGTGTGTGTTTTGGGGCTGTGTGTTTTGGGCCGTGTATTTTGGGGCTCTGTGTTTTGGGGCTCTGTATTTTGGGGCTGTGCATGTGGTCATGCACATTCGAACTTCAGCCCGCAGAACTTTGGGGTGTTTGCCCTCGTAGTTGCTGTATATAGAACACAATCCCTGTAATTTTTTTCCCTTCTTTCTTCATGGATAAATTAGCATGAAGGAAGCTGATGAGGCTAATTAGTTCCAAGCAGTGTTAATTTCTCTGATTGGAACTCTTTATGACCCAGTCAGATTGCTTAATTTTTTGCAGTTTGTATTTTCAAATATCTGCAGTTATTGCACCTAATCCTTATTTCTACTTTTTTTTTTTCTTTCTGATCCTATCTGGAAAACATAATTCCATGTAATTGGGACATGGAATGGAAATTACACATGGTGACAAGAAAGATTTTGCCTTGAATGGAAATGTACTCAACAGAAAAGTAGCCATGGCAAGATTCACAGACAGACATACGTGAAGGGTGAATTTAGCAATAAAATGTAATCACCATAACACATAATGTCAGGAATTAGCTGTTCTCTCCCAGACTTGTCTAGAAAAAAGAATAGCTCCACAATTCCTGTGTCAAGCTGGAAGCTGGAAACAGGGCTTGTGGGAATGTGATCCTTCAGTCAGCCTGAGCTGTGGGTTCCACTCTCAGTCAGTGATTTCTCCCTTGTGTCTCATGGTTTCAAGCACAACCATGGAGAAATGCATTGTAGCTTGGGCTCCCATGCATTGGTGGCAACTTGAAGCAAGGTTTACTCAGTAACTACAAATATTAAATAGTTTTGGCAAGTGGCCAATAATGCTTTTTCTTATGCATTATTATTCGGCACCAAAGGCCATACTCGTCATTATGAGAAAAAACTACTCTCATTTGCTAGGAAGGTGGAGTCTGGACATACTTGAAGACAAGCTGCTTGGGCTTGAAGTGACTTGAAAAAATGCCTGTATTATAGTACAAACCAATTGAGGGTGATATTGCTGCTGCCTGGCCAGGGTCCCACCCAAACCAGCTCCCCCCTGCAAGCACAGGGACTGCAACTCTTTGATCAGGCATATCTGCAAGAAGGGAGGGAAGGAGGATCTGGGGAACCACATGCCCCCAGTGTGACCCCAGTGCCAGAGAAGACTATGGAGAGATCATCTTGAGTGACATCACCTGACACGTACAGGACAACCAGGGGATCAGGCCCTGCCTGCAAGGATTTATGAAAGGCAGGTCCTGCTTGACCAACCTGATCTCCTTCTATGACAAGGTGACCCACTTAGTGGATGTAGGAAAGGCTGTGATGTCTGCCTAGACATTAGCAAAGCCTTTGGCACTGCATCTTCCACAGCATTCTCCTGGAAAAACTGGGCATTTGTAGCTTAGACATGTGCACTGGGTAAAAACCTGGCTGGATAAGAGTGGTGGTGAGTGGACTTAAACCCAGTTAAAAGCGGTGCTCCCCAGGGCCCAGTATTGGGGCCAGTATTTTCTGCCCAGGGGAACAGGACCTGGGGCTTGGTTGACAGACAGCTGAGCTACCATCCCTGGAAGGATTTAAAGGATGTCTAGGTGTGGCACTTGTGGATATGGATTGCTGGTGGACTTGGCAGGGATGGGCTAGTGGTTGGACTCAATGATCTGAAAGACTTTTCCAACCTTAACAATTCTATGGTTCTATAAAGGGAATTGCTTGCACGGCTGAGTCGACTGCTATAAGCAAGGTGCTCCAAATTCTTGCGCTTTCCCTTAAGATCCATGTAGAAGATTATTGGTTAAATTAGGGAAAAAAAATCCCCTTTGACTTTCTAGCAGCTACTCTGAATCTTGGATAACATTTTTTTACAGCCTGCCCCCACTGACATTTACAGCTATGCCTGAGATGAGTAAGTGATACGAAGGTAGGTAAAACTTGCTGAACATCAAATGTTTTGTACTGGAAATGATAACTGGTTTCTGCAGCTTATCTATCTGATTTCTTGATTTCACTTTTTCTAGTCAAGTTTAGGTCTCATCTGCGTGAAAGCAACGACAAGGGGAAACCAGGGCTTAGTTCTCAGTCTCAGCAGAGCCTTTTTTCAGAAGCTCCCATAAATGTCCTTTTAAAATGAAGGAACAGCAAACTTGTAAGCTGGGAAGTAAATCCTGAATCTCTCCCCAAGCTGCCTGCCTGTGTTAAGATCACTTATAGTTCAGTTTTATTTTTCTGTTAATTCCTTGGCAGATGATTCTAACACAAATCAATAAAACAAAACAAAACAAAAAAATCCACCATGTTAGAAGTTGGTTCATTTCTGTAGATGAAACAACCACCTCCACCTTCTGTTTTGAATAAATTCAGATTTCAACTACAGTGACCTGGCTTGTTTCCAGTTTAACATTATTCTAGTCCACTTACCTGAAATTCTCCCTTTCATGCAACTCTGATGAAATGTTTGCCATCTCTCAACTGCCTGCAAGGGTTGCAAAGTGCTTCATGAGCAAGAGTGCTTACGTAGGGACAAGTAAAGTGATTTTTTTATAGGTAGTGATAAAATTTTCAAGAGCATCCTCCACTGGCGCAAATCTGTTTCTCTGGAAGAAACGTGGAATTTCTACAGATTCCAGTGGGAGCTGAATCAAGCAACATGGGTTCTTTTATACATCCCAGTTCTCCCCTAGCATATTCTGTATTGAAACTTTGAAGCCATTCACATGAAAACTTGGCTGCAAAGAAAATTTAAGCACAAGAATAAAAATTAAGATGGAATCCTCAAAGTTGGTATTTAATTAAATCAAATCAGTGAGGGTAAATGATAAAGGAAGTTTTATTTTCACCAGATGGTTTGTTTCCAATTTTCTTTGATGCCACATTTTGCCTAAAGTTCTTCTGGAAGAGAAGTAGCTTCAAGTGTCCTGTGAAAGTAAAGGAGCAGAGAAGTGAAGTTAAAAATGCTCCTTGTATTTCAAGTAGAGCTGCAGTACAGCTGTTTGGCAAGCACTGTAAATTCTGCATTTCATTTCAAGGCTCAGATGCTGCTTTTGTAAGCTTATCTCCCCTACTGCTCCAAAACAGCAGCAAACCCCAACACCTTCCTATCCAGATACAGTGCACTGCTAACTGAATCCAGCCCAGAAGCTCCTGTGAGATGTCTGTGTCTTCTGAATGTGCTAATCTCTGGTGAGGGGTTGGAAAGTGGAAGCCACATTCCTCTTTATTCCAGCAGCAATTTAATGACCAGAAGAGGTTTCTTAACCCTGTACCCACCGCCTTTTTTTTTTTTAATTGCATTATTCAGGTACTTTGCAATCCTACAACAAAGTAAGAAATGTCATAATTTTGAAGAGACACCCCACAAAACTGTATTTTTTAGAGTGGCAATTTGAGATCACGTTCATGGTTTGTTTTCCAGTAGGACAGTGGTAAGATGACGCTCAATTAAAAGTAAGAGTAAGAAATTAAATAACTGCAAGTATCCTATTCATCAAAATACTAAGGACCTTCTGCAGATAGAAGGAAAACCCCAAAACTGTTCTCCAAATGATATAAGAAGCTGACAAATAAGAAGAGGTTCATTAATCATTGTGATCTAGCCTCATTTAACAGGAAGAAGCCAGGGGGCTTTGCTAACACATGAAACTGGAACTCAAAGGTGACAGATTTTTCAGTTTTTGTGGATGGATCTACACCTCCTGGTTTATTTTGGAGGATGGGATTGCAGTTATAAATTCTTCAACAACGTCTTGCTTCTCTTCTGAAGCAATATCTAAAATAGGAAGCACACCAAAAGGCACATAAAATGAATGTATTTTTAAAATTAGATATCCTGTCTAATAAAAGGCAGAACTTTTATGTTATTCATAGCTGCAAGTTGTCCTGATTTACAGTTCAGATACAATTAACAGTTTCATTTCACTTTATTTTTCCTCATAAGTGAATATCTGAATCACACGCTGGAAAAAAAACTGCAGACCACTTCTATAAACCCAGTTATGGGGGGTGATACAAAAAAAGTTAAGAGAAAAGCCTTGCTTTGTCCTCTTTTTCTAATATAATGGGGTTTTTTTCCCCCAGGAAACCTTCAAACACCTATAGCCCTCCATCAAATAGGATGTACACACTTACCTTCTTTCCAAACTCCCTCACACAAGATTTTTGGGGTGCTAACCCAGGGCTTTGCAGAACAGAGACCTCTGGCATCTACCCTGCCTGCACAGTGCCACCTGCCCCTATCCCACACATACCCACACCCAATCATTCTTCCCTCTCTGAACCCAAAAGCAATAGAAAACCTGCAGCCTTGGTCCCTGTCCAGTGGCTGGCACTGGTGCTATCTGGCAGCTCTGCTCCTCTAATGGTCAGAAGCCAAGCAAATATGTATTTAACGGAATTATGAAAATCAGAAAAGTGCAAGGCCCAAGTTTTTTAAAAACACATTCTTCCTCCACATCAAAGGGCTCATTGATTTGTTACTGAAGTCATGACTGAAGTTGTGCTAAGAGGGTGAAAAGGGGAGAAAAGATCAAATCTAATCTTTGGAGCTGTGTCAAGCAAGTACCTTATGGCCCATCTGAGGCTGATCATGAGACAAGTCCTGAATGTAAATATTATTTAATATGTCTGGCAAATGTTAGGAATCTGTCTGAGCAATCTTCAAGTGAGAAATAGCTCTCCTTTTCCTTTGCTCCCTTTTCTGTGTCCTTGAACTTTGTATCCCTTGAAATCCCAAGTAACTATTCACATTAATAAAGTGTTAAGGTGTTTGACCAAGATTGGCTCTGCTGATTTCAGCACTTAAAAAGGGAAACCGCTCTGTTGTTTTAACCACTTCAACACTCACCATCTCAGTTTATTTTCTTATCCTCTTTAACTTCTGTTAAAATCAAACAGGAAGCAATTAAGGTGAGCCTACTACAAAGCAGCCCTCAAAGTACATGGCTATGTCCCTAGTGCAGAATGAAGGTCATGCCCTGAAAATGTAATTATATGTATGTGGAAGGAATGCAGAGCCTACATACTGGGGTGATCAGTGAGAAAATGCACCACTCCAGCTTTACTTTCAGCAGGCAGCTGAGCATGACCAACACAGGCAGTGCTACCACACCTGCATGGAGGACCTGGTGGCAAGGCAAGTTGAATTGACAGGGCACATTACACTGACAATTTTATCCACTGGAATTAGAGATGGAGTGGGAGCAAGAAACTGGTCCCTACAAAGCTGCAAAACTATCACCATTTCCCCTCATCCAATCCCCCTTTAACTTCAGTCAGGTCACTGCCAGGATGACAGAAAAAGGAACGTCATGGAAATGGACATCTAATGACAACAGTGGGAGACAAAGTGAAGTCTTTACACAGGATTTAGCTAATTAGATTTTGGGCAAATATTTATTTATCTAAAAACAAAATAAAAATCATTTTTAAAAGGAAAAAAAGTACTTAAATAAAAAACAAAATTGTGAAATGTTATGGCACAGAAGTTCAAGACAAGTATAAATCCAGTTGCCACAACTGTTGCGTATTAATGTTGCACATTTTTCTATAAAGGCTTTATTAAAGGTATTTACATGGCAATATGATGTGTAAATATATACAGCAAACTGGGGACAACTTTTTTCTTTTGGATTCTCATATGAAAAAATGCCTTAAATACAAAATCTTAAAAGAAAAAAAATTGAAGAGTTCATCCCCAAGCATGAAGAATGTCCCATCATCCCTTATGTCCAAAGTATCAATTATGAGGCAGTTTTGAGGTTCTGGCCAAACCCTTGGGAGATTCAGCCAAGGTTGTGTAGTCTCAAGTTAAATCGCACAGCATGCAGTTGCAATAGTTCCATACTCGGTGGACCACATAGTTCATGAGAGATATTAGATTCATTAATATTTTACCATAGTTTCAGTCTAGTTTGCATTATTCTAAGTGATGCTCAAGAGTTCCTACGCACAACAGTTCCTTAGCTGCTCAAGTTTGTGTTTCAACTGTTCTCTCCTCCGCCTCAACTGCTCTTTCTCTGCAATCAGTCTGTGTTCCTCCGACTGGATGGAAAGGACGTACTCTGTTGCTTTTTTCAGGATGACAACTTTGGGAGCCTTTTCATTGTTGGCCACCTCGGGTATCTCGTCACGCAAGGCAAAGAAACTCAACTTCAGCTCATTTCTCCTCTGGCGCTCCAAGACGTTGTGCGTTCGCCTCTTGTCGTTCTCTTCCGAATCTGACGAGCCTGACGTGCGCGGACTGGAGCATTTTCGGTTGTTGCTGATCTGTTTGAGAACTCTGCCACTTTCCAACCTTAGCCTTTTTGCAGCTGGGTATTCAACCTTGGTGGAGGGAGGAGCAGCATAATTGTGCTGATGGATGTTGACATGACACCGTTTGAGAACCAGCGGGCTTTGGTGGGGTTTACTGTGCTCTTCTGACGTCTCTGTGCTGCTGGACTCTGTGCTGGATTCATATTCATTTGCTTCAGCTAATGTAACAACATCGATTTCCTCATCCTCCTCTTGTTCTTCTTCTGCCATAAAAAAAAAATTAAATTAATAACTTGCATGAACTTGCATGTAGGCACTCTCAAGACTACTGTATGTAAAGGGAAAGCTACTCTGAGTTGCACAACCAGGAACCCAATGACAAGCCCTTTTTAAATCTATTTCACGATGCTGGACATGGCTTTCCCCAAGAGCCTTCCCTTTAAGGAAGCAATGCTTCAAGTGCAATAGGACACATGGACTGCAGTCCAAACCCTGGCTGCCTGATTTCAAAAAGTTGTAATGATCTTGCGTAATGTCGAGCGCATGAAAGATAGTAGGAAAGTTTAACCTCGGTTGTCAGCAGTACAGCGCAATAAAGCTCCCAGACTCAAGCTGCCCTTAATTATGGATTTAGAAGGCTTTGGCCACGCCTTAAAAGAAAGCTTACTTAACACACATGGGTATTCAGAGACATTTTCTGAATCTCTCTTGATCTGTTAATTTGTGGAAAATAGGAGGGAGTTTGGGGAGGGGGGGGGGGAAGAAAGAAAACTAGTTTTAAAAAGGAAAAAGGGAAGGCTGTAGCGCTTTGGGTAGAAACTCACTTGCAAACCAGATTTACGAGGGAGCGGAACCCGCTGTCACATACCTAAGGAAGCATTTCTAAAACTTTCCCAGCCCCATTCACTCCCCTGCAGTCACTTTCACTAGCACCTCCCTGACTGCACATTCTCCCCGCGGCTCTCGGGCTGGAGTTAACTCCTTCCCGGCCCACGGGTGAAACCGGGAGCCAACCTTATCGGGACCCCACGATGAAAGTTTATCCCTCCTACACTTTCTTTATATTTCCTCCCCCCCTCTTTTCACTCCCTTATTCCCCGGAGGAAAAACTGGGCTGGTTTTCCAGGAAATAAGCTGGCTAGGACTCTCCGCGCCTCGCAAACGTGGCATTTAAAAAAAAAAAAAAAAACTCGCACGCGGGGAGGGGGGCAAAAGGGGGCAGCGGAGGGAGGCGGGGGTGCGGCTGCCTTCCAGCCGCGCCCCGGGAGCCCCCGGCGCCGCGCGGTTCCCACGCCCTCCCGGAGCACGCGTGGCTCCCACTCACCCGAGTCGCTGCTGGTCGTGGGCGGCGTGTCGGCGCCCAGCAGGGACGCGGGGCTGGCGCCGGGCGGCGCGGCCCGCGGGGCCCGCTCGCTCAGCGGGTACGGGAACACCACCGAGGGGTCGATGCAGTCGGCGGCGGCGGCGCCCAGGTCGTGCAGGTAGAGGCTGCCGGAGGCGGCGGGGGACGCGGCCAGTCCGGGCGGCGGGGCCGGCGGCGCGGCGGGCGGCGCTCCGGGGCGGGCGGCGGGGCCCCCCTCTCGGCGGGCAGCCTGGTAGGACGCCAGCTTCTCCGAGACCACCTTCTCCAGCTTGGCGGCGGCGGAGAAGCCACTCCACATACAGTCCTGGATGATGATGGACTTGACGGTCTCGTCGTCCGGGTCGCAGATGAAGCTCTGGTTGACCATGTCCCCCCCGAGGAGCTCGGTCACAATCTCCAGCTGGTCAGCGGTGGAGGGGAAGCAGGAGGCGGTGGCCAGGCTGGAGCGGCGGCTGGGGGAGAGGGGCGGCGTGGGCAGCAGCTCAAACTTCTTCCATATGTCCTCGGACGGGGCGGGGGGCTGCAGCTCGCTGCCCCGCTGCTGCGCCGCCAGGTAGAAGTTCTCCTCCTCCTCCTCGAAGTAGAAGTAGGGCTGCACAGAGTCGTAATCGTAGTCGTAATTCTTGCTGGAGAAGCCGGCGCTGAGCGGCATCGCGGCGGCTGGTGCCTGCGGGAGGGAGGGGAGAGAGGGGCACCCGGTGAGCCGTGGGGGTCGGCTCTCCCCGGCTGCGGTGGAGCTACCGGCCCCCGGAGCGCAGCGCTCCCTCCCGGCTTCGCACACCGTGCCGGCAGGGAAATGCGCAGTCGCGTTTAGTAAAAAAAAAAAAAAAAAAAAAAAAAAAAAAAAAATTATAATTATAGTAATAATTAAAAAAACCTACGACCCTCCTTCACTCCGTTCTAAGCGCAGCGGAACAATCGGGAGGCGCGACCTGACCCGCCGAGAGATCGGTTGTCAGCTCCCGGACCACCCTCCCCGCTCCCCCGGAGGGGCTGCGGCAGCCCGGCCGCCCGGCTCGGCTGGGCTCAGCTCGCTGCCGCTCACACGGGGCACGGAGCTCCTTTCCTCCCGGGACCGCAGCGCCATCCCTGCACCCCGTCCCGGCGGGAAGGGGTGCCGAGAGCCCGGCGGCTCCAGCCGGGAGCCGGGCGGTTCCTCAGCCACCCACCTGGGCGTGCTGGCACTGCGCGGGAACAAGCAGCGACCTTGGCAAACTTTGCCAAATCTTGTCATATATATATATACATATCCGCATATATATATATATATATATATATGCATATAAGCAATATATGTAGCAACCATACCCTGCCCGCGCATACGCGAGAAGCAAATGCTCCACTCCCCCCCCCAAAAAAATTAAATTAAAATCCGAGCGCAAGAAAAGGATGGGAACGCCGGAGCCCCAGCAGAGGAGAGCGTCCGTCGGGAGGGACCGTCGGTATCCACGTCCGCGGAGCGCAGCCCCGCCAGCAGCCGGGGTGTCACCAGCCCGTGTCAATCCAAACGCCACAACCGCGGGAATCGAGTGATGGGAAGCGAAGAGCCCCGCAACTCACCGGCTTCTCCAACGCGCCAGCTGCGAGACGTAGCGAGGCGATTATTGCAGGCGGTGCGGGAACAACGAAGGGAAAATGGATAGATGATAAAAAGAACCGCCAGAAAGGACGGGGAGAAAATTAAAAAAAAAATAAATAAAAGAAAAAATAGGCAAAACGCCGGGAGAACGTAGGTCTCTTCCTCCCACTACGGTTTGATAAACCCCACGGAGCGGCGGAGCAGCCGCCTCCCGGCGCTCTCGCTCGCTCGCTCGGTCGCTGCTCCGGGGCGGCGCGGCGCGCTGGCCGGTACAATAGAAGTTTAGTTGCTTTCCTCCTTTAAAGCGCCGGCGAGGGGCGGGGGAGCGGTGGCGGGGGCGGGGGCAGCACCGCGGGGCCCCACCGCGCTCCCGCCCGCCCTCGGCAGCCGCGCAGGCTCCGCACTCAGCCGCGGGAGGGCGCGGTGCTGCGCGCCCCCTGCGCTCCTGGGCGCGCACCGATCCGCGGCCGCGCTCTGCCCCCGCCACCGCCGGCCAGGAGAGAGAGCGAGCTGCGCCGGCAGAAGGCGATGCCGCGCTCCGCGGCCCTTTTTATTTATTTTACTATTTTTTTGTTGTTGTCTTTTACTACGAGCCTCGCACGGAGAGGTCGGAAGTAAACATAGTAGAAAAAAAATAAAAAAAAAGAAATTACTAGCAGCGATTAAAGGCAGCTCCTCGCCGCTCCCCTCCTCCCGCTGGCCTTCTCGCAAGGGAGAGCGCGGTAACCCCGATGGCGGCGGCGGGGAAGGGGCTTCAGCCGCCCCTCGCCCCCCTGGGTGAGGCTCCGGCACCTCGGGGCGAGCAGAGCGCAGAGCGGTGCCCGAGGGGCAGCGGAGGAGGCGCGGGCTGCCGGCACAAAGGAGCGTGTGTAGCTGGGGCACCCCCCAACCCGGTCTCCGCTTGATTATCCCGCCTCTGCCGGCGTCTGCAGAGGATTAAACCGGGAGGGGGCGGAGGCAGAGCCCCACGGGGGTCACCTTGCAGCCACTCTCCCTTTGGCGGTCCCCGCGTGTGCCCCCGCCCCGGCTTGTGCCGCCCCCGCTCTGACCACCTCCTCTCGCCCCATGGTGACCTGCCTCCTTTCAGTCATCCCCGAGGGAAGCGGGGCTGCTGCGGCTGCAGAGCTGCGACGGGGCGCTCCCTCCTATTCCCGTTCTTCATCACGCGGGGTCCCGCGGGGACCCCGGCTCCGAGGAGCCTTCAGCTGCCGGCGACCCTCCCGGGCGTCCCCGACCTCCTCCCGCAGCTCCCGCACCTGCCATTCTCTCGTCCCCCGGGGCAGCCGCCAGCCTGCAGCGAGCTGCGCCCCGCGCATCCTGCCACCGCATCCCCACGCCGGCCTGCGCACTCTCGGGAGCTGGAGGGACACCCCGCTGTGCCCCCCTGAACGCTTCCCGGCGCTCTTCCGTTCCCACCGCGGGCAGCCCGCTGGGATGCTCTCTGCCTGTGTGTGTATTTATTCCCCGCTTCCCAGCAATGCGCACAGCACACGCGAGCGCAAGCCCTCGGGGTAGCGGTGCCGCCCCCCGGGCTCGGGGACCCCGTCCGTGCCCAGCCCGGGGCGGCCCCGCGTTCCCACGGCGGCCGCGCCGCTTCCGCGGGCACAGCGCGCCCCCTCCCGGCCAGCGCGCCCAGCGCGACCCCCGGCCCGCCGCGCCCTGCGCCGCGCCGCCACCCCCAAAAACAGCGCCAAACCCAGCCAAAACACACCCAGCCACCGCTAAACAAAACAAAATAACCCCGCTCGTTCTGCTGTTTCCGATCGTGTCTGGTGAAACGCGTTTCGCCAAACAGAGTGTATGCAAACATCACATTTTTCACGGAGCAAAGGGTCGCAAGGAACCTCGGGCCATCTTCTGTCCCACGTCCTGTTGTTTAAAGGGAGGACAGTTTTACGTGGAGAGGGTGACAAAGCAAGAGCCGTGGCATAGGCATGGTGTAGATGCTTCACCTACTGACATTTCCAGATTGAGATGTCCATACCTTTGCTCAGAAATGGCTTAAAATACAATGTGCTATTTTAAAATAACATCCCACTCTGCCCATAGCAAACCTTCCTTCTGTAAATGGAAGTAACACGACTAAAGGCAGGCCAGAAAGGTGCAAGATCCAAATTACTCTAGTTACAGCTGGTGTAAAATGCAATATGGGCACCTGTCTATTTAGGAATAGCATCAGTTTCGCCAGATACACAATAAATGTCCTCAAAATTGTAAAAGCCATTAAAGTTCAGATGGAGCTGATAATAGGTGAAATATTTTGAAATTACTCCAGGAGAGATAGGGTTGAAAATCATGATCCCATTCATGGTTGCAATAGAATCGCAGACAGAGCAATTAACTGTAATATCACAAAGGGTTATGACTTAAAGTGGAGAGGAATAAGTAACATGAGCAGATGGACTCTTAAAATACACTGTGTTCACAAAAATGGAAAAACAGGAAGGGAAGACTGGGAGAAATGTGCCATTGAAACAATACAGCCTTCAGAGGAAACAGTCTTTAAAATATTCTACATGATTTCTCCTGGTTTGTGTAGACTGTGAGTTCACTTTTTGTTGAGGAGCCCACTCTGAGGTGCACTAGCATGGATCTTATGAGGCAGTTTTAGTGCAGGTGAAAAAATATTTTGCTCTGATTTCTTATGTTCAACCCCAGATAAAAAAGAACAGAGGCAAGGGGTGAAATCAGCATCAATTTCCAGTAAAATGGCCATTTTGACCAAATAGCTGTTATACAGAAAGAATAAATGCACAAGTATAACATTAAGATGACAGTGACAGCAAAGTCAATGTGATTGTTTTGTCATGGAAGGGTTTAGTGATCAGTAGGAAATGGGAGGGGGCTGAGCTGGGACCCCAGGTGGAATGTGTGTGATACACCCACAAAGTGGGAACCTGTGAGAAGCAGAAATGAAAGCAAAACGTGAGAGAGAAGTAGAGCTGGTGGGAAAAGGTCTTGCACTCCCCTGTCTGGAAACCCCTGAAACACAATGTGCTGTGTGCCTGTGCCACCTACTGCATGTTTTGCTCTCAGGAGACATCTGCAATTTCTTTTTTAGAGGACAATAATTAGCTGGCTAATAGTCATAGGGTCACCATGAACACTGTACTGGGTCCAGCTCTGGGAACTCCAACCTAAGAAAAAGCCTGGACCAGCCAGAGTGAGTCCAGAGGAGGCCATTAAGATGATCAGAGGACTGGAGCACCTCTGCTGTGAGGAAAAGCTGAGAGAATTTTGGTAGTTCAGCCTGGAGAAAAGAACTTACAATGCCTCCCAGTAACTAACAAGGGCCCATAAGAAAGCAGGAGAAGGACTTTTGACAAGGGGACCTAGAGATAAGATGAGGGTAAACAGCTTTAAACTGAGAGTAGGTCTAGATTAGAGATCAGGAGGAAATTCTTCTCTTTGAGTGTGGTGAGGCAGTACAACAGGCTGCTCAGAGAAGTTGTAGCTGCCTTATCCCTGTAAGTGTTCAAGTTCACATTGGATGGGGCTTTGAAAACTTGATCTCATGCAAAGTATCCCTGCCCATGGCAGGGGATCAGGACTAAATGATCCTTCAGGTCCCTTTCAACTCAAACCATTCTAGGTGTCTATGAACTCAGAGCTATCTCCAGAAATTTCTGCTGAAAGTTTCGCTTGACCTCTCCAAAGCTTTGCAGGTTTCTGGCCTTTCACAAGTGAGAAACAGGAAAGTACTAACTAGATATTAATTAGTCTTGGAAAGTCCTAAGTCCCTGAATGAGTGATACACCCAAACAAATGTGGTCATTGCAGTCAGAGACACTAAAATAGGCTAGCACACTTTCACTGATAGCATCTGTGCAGAGAATCATGTCCCCACCACGACCCCAAAAGACCCCAGTCTGAAAAGCAGACATACCACAGCTTCAAGGAGAATCAGATTTACCTTATTACTGTGAAAGCCAGAAAATAAATGAGTTACTTTTTCATCTCTTTCAGCAGCTGTAATTTCTTTAACAATAGGAGGTAAGATATGTGTAGGCAGAATCTGACAGTGTTTCTGCAAGCTGCACAGCACTGACTAAATTAATAACATCTTCCTAACCCCCTCCTCCAGGCCCAGGGAAACTCATATGCTGTGCTAATGAGTACTTTCTCAGTGGACTCCCCCAGCACAGGGGAGAAATGCAGACATCTGGGAGGGCCACTGTCCTTGTCTGTTTACTGAGGTGAAAAACAGAGACTGAAATGCACCTCTGTCAAAGATGGGCAGGACCCACCACTGCAGTTTCCACCCAGCTAGATCAGTACAGCAACCATGGTCCATGAGTCTTCAGAATGACCATCAAGTATGCAGGAGAAATCAGTGGGTTTTATGGCTGATGTGTTATCAGTAAATATGAATAAGAGAATCACAGAAGTATCATAAAATAAAATAGAAATTAAAAATGAAATGAAATGAAATGAAATAAAATAAAATAAAATAAAATAAAATAAAATAAAATAAAATAAAATAAAATAAAATAAAATATGCTGGTTTTAAACCAGAGGTAGCACATTTCACACATATCACATACTAAAGTCTTGTCTGCTGTTGGAAGCCAAGGCTGTTTTTACCCTCACCCTGTGGATGTCCCTCTTCAGGCAGAGATGTCATGGGGTCAGTGAAAGTGGTGTCTAGTGTAGTTTATTTATTTTCTCTTCCTCATCCTCTCAGCTATGTGCCCTAGAGTGTTTGCAGCAATCATGGCAGCTTCTTCCTCGGCATCATGCCAGCCTGTGATCCTCACCATGGAAAAACTCAAGCGGTTTACTACCAACAGGAAAAGGGAAATGTAGAGAAGGAAACTGATGAAAACTGAATGGGGAGAGCACTGAAAGTATTACACTTCTATTAAATTACTCTCTCCAGAGCTACAGTGAGTACCAGCTCCCTCATGGAAATCCATGGAAGTCCCAGAAAAGTAAGTTTTGTCATCAAGAGAATCAGGAAGAACTTGAAATGTTCCTCTGGCCTGGGCAAACCAAAGGAGATTCAAAATGATACTTCCTATGATCCAGAGATTTTTTTTTTTTTTTTAATTGTTAAAACCAAACACTTTAGATTTTAATTTTTCAATCTGGCAGTGCATGTGAAATAAGACTTTTTCAATTATTTGTAATTGCTAAAACCAAATATTTCAGATGCTGATTTTTAAACTGAATATGAAAGCAAGTCTTTAGTGAAACGGAAGTATTAGCAATTTTTAAAGGTTGTCTGCCATTAGGCACATATGTACTGATATATATTTGTCTTGCTTTGTCCTGTTGTCTGGGATCACAAAATTGAAGAAGACATCAGACTGGAAGACAGGAATTAACTAACATTAGCTAACTAACAGTAACAAACATTTTTGAATACGGAGAATAAAAGCCTTTACACCAGGTTTGGTCTTTCCACGGTGTGCGGCCTTTACCTTTTTTTGCTTTGGGGTAAAATTGCAACAGCTGTTAATTTAACTTTGTTTACAGACAGTTTGACTTTGCAGCTCTTTCAAACCATCACAGCACCTTTGGTATCAAATTTTAGTTTGTTTTCAAACAGGGCAGCCCTTGATGAGTTTATTCTTAATTATGTAAAATGAAACTATTTATCTGTGCATACAACTAACTTAAAATCACAAATAAAGTTTTTTGGTTTTTTTTTTTTTCTGCTAGTTATTTTTGTTGCTTAAATACAGTACCTGTAAACTGATATAAGTTCCAAGGAAACAACGCCAAAAATACAAGCAGTTTGAGTTTACCTTCCTACACGAATTAACACCTTTTGACATGGATAACTGGAAGGCACCAAGTTAACACCAGTAGTTTCGGCATTCCTTGATAGAAGAGAATTTTGTTCAGCTGTGGATTAAGGATGAATTACAGGAAATCTGCACTGATTTGAGTGTTTGATAAATGAGATGATTTTAAAGATAAACAGCTATTTTTGAAAGGCCGGGTAATTTAAATTTCTCTTCGAAAAGAAAAAGCAGAGCTGTTTCAGAACAATCAGTCCCAAAGGCCAGTCACACATCCCTGGCCTCTGCATTCTCTGAATTGTATGCTGCACTTATCAGATTGTCAAGGCATCCCGGCTCTGCTTGATTAAGTCCTCTTTAAAGCGTTACGGTCATTTGCAACTACTTAATGATCCTTTTAGGTACCAACGCCGTGAAGCCCTGATGTTTGGAGCTGTAATGGCATCAGAGCCTCTTCCATGCTCCAGCCCTTCAGTATTGGCGCTCCCCTGAACGGGACTCGCTGTCAGCTGTGAGGCACAGGAATGAATTTTCCCGCCTCCCCACGCATGTGAAGCCACCTCCACATCACACCTGCAAGGGCAGAATCCCCCTCCCCTTGGCCCGACACTGAGGAGGTTTGTAACTGGATTGCAGCTGGAAAGGACTGAAAGTTATTGTGTTATTCTTATTAATGCTAAAAAAACCCCCCAAAAAACAAAAACCCCCAAACCCTCCTCTAGCAACATCTTTGCAGGATTGGTATGAAAGCAGAGGAGCAAAGAGCTCACTGTCATTCTTGCCACACATCCTGTGGGGGCACAGCTCCAGAAACATCTGAGTGCATCAGATATTATCTGGAGGAAGGAATGTGTCAGCTGACAGCAAGGCTGGAAACTATTGAAAACAATTGTCAGCTGGGCCATTCTTACAGATGTCTCTTGTCTCTTTGAGAATTAATATTCACCAATCCTGTCCCATCTGCAAACAGGTGAGAGCAAAGGACCCTTCTAGGAATTATGCAGCTGGATGCTTTAGAGATGAGGTTTCTGATTGCCATCAAATTAACAGGTTCAGCCACAGGAACACATTCCAAGAAAGAAAGTGGCCCCATTGAAAGAGAATGTCTGGAAAAGTAGGAATTGTGTGGCCTTTAGAAAGCACTGGAGATTCGGGGTGTTACTGGTCTTGTAGGTGGTTGGATCTCAGTTTGTGGGGAGGTGGAAAGGTATATCAATCTACTTATCTGAGCCAATGCAAAGTCCATGCTTTCTTCAATGTTCAGGTTTCTGGTGAAGATCATCAAAACTCCCTTTTCTGGCTCCATGTTGAGCAAGCTCAGAAACACAAGTTGTTTTTTTTTTTTTTTTGTCTTGTTCAGCAAGTGAAATGATGATTTTCTCATTGTCAATCCTTATATTAATCTTGGAGGTACTGTTTGATTACGTCTTTATGGGTAGAAGGAAGATGAACTTGTAGCAGTGAGTTTGTAAGTATTTACAAGAAACATTCCTGACTTCTGTCCTCTGTGGGTTTCTGTTTATCAAGTCATGTTTTCTTTTGACCAGTTTATGGAGAGTCACATTTACAAACTATCCTGGTGAATGATAATGTTTGGCCCCTGTAATCAACAGCAAATCCTTTTCAGTGCTATCCCAACGAAATTTACTTTCCAGCCACACTCAGCCAAAATGATGCTGATTCCAGCATTGAGCACTTTCTGAGAACAGCTCAGGGCATTCACCAGTTCAAGTCAGTGTGATGCTGACATCCTTCTCATGAGCAGCACTCTGCACAGAACCTTTCAGAGTAGCTGCTCATCTCCAAAGTGAGTCCTTAAAAGGCATCAGACAGTTTCTAACTCTTCACACCTAAAACCTTTCCATGCATTCAGTTAGAGTCTTCTAATAATGTTACCCGGCTGATAACCCTAACTTCTCTCCAGCTTTGTTATGCAGTCAGTTAATTCTGAATTCATTGGGGCATATGTAGTCAAGTGTAGCTAAAGTGTTGCCTTGGCTGGGTCAGGGCTTGCACTGCCCAGGTTTCTGGGTCCTGGTTGTCTCCGGTCAGACACCTAGATATAAGGGACAGACAGCATTGAGGAATATGGGTTAAGCCATCAGTGGTGGTCATGTCAGCAGGCTTTGGGCATGCAATGTTACAGCTATGCACTCCTCTAAGCTCATTGCATGACTGTTTTAGCATCACTTGTGCTACTTTTGGTGTAGTTTAGTTCAGCTTTCCAGCAATCAGAGTAAATTCTGAACTATTTAACTATACTCAGGCCAGACATCTTTGGGAGATGAAGCTTTCTTATCTGTGGTGGCTGCTGCTGCATTTTGAAATGAGCATAAGAGAGGCAAATACATCCATGAACGTTTGCTGCCAGTATGGATTTAAAAGCAAAACCCAGTCAGAAAGGCTACCGAAAAACTACTTCACTTGGCTGATAACTCAATTTGTTGATAAGAAAGAGGGAGTGTTTTGTCTTTCTGTATCAGATAAGTGACTTATCACTCCCTGCACTGCTGATGATGAACATGTTCATCTGGCAGATAGTGGCAATAAAGCTGCATCTCCCCTTTGCACTGCAAGACATATGCTGCATCAAATGAAATTAAGGGACATAGATTTAAATAACTTCTTGGTAAATGCTTTTAAAATCAATTTATAATTAACCTGTGGAACCTCCTGCTGCATTTTGTTAGAAAGGGAAATATCATGCATGATAATGGATGTTTCATGTAAGCAATAATATGGGGAGATAAAAAGTGTAAGAAGAAGGGAGAAAGGACATTACTTCTCTGGGCTAGGATTGCCCAATTTAAGAGGTGCTCTGTAATTGAAAGTGAGCCTCTGTTTTCTTCCTACACCATCCAAATATAGGTTATTGTTAGGTATAGGTGTATTTCTGATCTCGTTGGCATTTTTTTCATATTGTGCATAAAAATACAATACAGCATTGAGGCACACCTTTGCCATGAGAGCAGGCATGTCTGGGATGGAGGAATCTCCTGTTACAGCTGTTTTCTGAGGTGTTTAAAGCACAGACAGAGCCTAAATGCACATCTGCTTTTATCTGTTTTGCTGCCCAGGCTGGGCAGGCCTCAGCAAGGGGATGTCAGGGTGCATTCCAGCACAATGCAGAGACAGGCTGTCCTACAGGATCCCAGTGTGGGTGCAGAGCCTTGATTTCCTCTGCTGAGGGAGGTGAGGCCAAAGAAAGCCTCTGTCTGTTGGTACTCAGCAATGCAAATCCGTGCAGTGGCTTGTGCCCACACATCTGCATTGATCCACTCCTCCAGATTCAGTCTGAGCTTCAGGACACTTGAGTGCTAGTCCAAGCTTTGACCTTGTAAGAGGAATGCTGTTTCACTGGGCTGGTTTCTGCTTGCTTTGGTAAATTTGTGCATGGTAGAAACTGGGCTAAATCTCCCAAAATCACCGTGTTCTGTGCATTGATGGGCAATTCCAGGGGTCTGCTGACACCCAGCATATCAAACCCAGTTACCAGAGACTTGGAGCCACAACCCTTAGTGTGAAAACCCCCAAAATTGATTCAGCCTTGCTACTAATTGCTTCCTCTGCAGGTTGGCTTTGTTTTATTTCCTGACTTCATAGATTCCTGGTGTTGCCTAAGTCCAGTCCTTCCAGACAGAGCCAGGATGTCCTACTGACATTCAGACTCTATCCCTTTCTGAAATGGGAGCCGACGGTTGCAATTATGACTGCAATGGCAAGAGAAGCTTTGATCAGAAATGGGCCTGATGAGGAGTGTGCTGAGGGATTAATGTGGAACTGACTTCATCAGCAGCTGAGAGTTCTGTGGAGGAGGAATTTGGGTGCTTCTTACAGCCTCAACAATGCAAAGCAGCCGTCATCAACAAGGTGTTCCCCAGAGGATGCTAATCACTCTCCTCCCTCTTGATCAGCAGTTAAGAGTGTCTCTCTTCTTTCTACTTATCGCTTAGTCAGGGATGCCAGAGGTATTTCTTAGTAGATAAGAACATTATTTACACCCAGCCTTAGAAAGGAAAGAAGAGGTTGTCAGTGAGCTACAACCATTATTGTTCTGTTATCGTTTGCATGGCAAAGGCGCTTCACCGTGCTCAGATCCCATCCTGAAGGGCCAAGGGTGTCGTGGTGCCTGCACTGCCTGCCTGAGCTCTGAAAGGGCTGGAGATGTGCAGCAGAGCTGGGGGAGGCAGGGCCAGAAGGACAAAGTACAGGTATAGATCAAAGGAATCTGGGAAGCCCCAGATTCTCTCACCTATCCTGGCCTGTGTGCTTGGGGAGCAGGGAACATCACTTCTCCCTCTTCACTTCCATTAGGACTTGTCTGCGGACCCAAACCATCCAATGGATGTAGGGTAACCCTCCTGTGCCAATGTAGTTCCAGTCCAGTTCTAGAGTAGATGTACACTCCTGTTTGAGTCATGGGAAAGGGCACTGAAAGATGCATCTCACTTTTGGTGAGAAAAGAGATAAAAAATTAAAATATGCACTTTAGGACTATCTACTGCTGCTCCTTATAAAGGATTGGACTTTTTTTTTTTTTTTTTCTCCTCTTGTTTTCTTTTTTTTTTTTTAATGGATGAGTTAGAAGTGAGACTACTGTGTGCTTCAGAACACCAAGTTCTGTCTATACCTGTGATGAGAAGGCTGGATAGGTACATGTGCCAGCCCCCACAAACAATGCGATAATATCTACAGCTACAGCATCATCAGTGCTCTGATATTTAACCAGAAGGTATCTCTGCCTTCAGCTCATGTTCTTCTCAGCTTCCCTTGTTATTTTCTCTGCTAAACAGGGAGAAAATGATATTATGTCTATGAAGCCAAAGGCTGTGTGTGTGCGTGCTGTGGAATTTAGTCATGATATTGCTAACTGGAAGGTTTAAGGTCATTCTTATATTCTTACATCCTTACATTTACATGGTCATTTTCTCTTGCATTAACTGCAGTTAATGTGAGAGTTGTACTCCCTCCCTCAGAGTTTCAGAAGCTGCTGTCTGCTAAACACTTGAGGAGTCCCAAAATGGAAAATGCCTGGATTATTTTATGTGATGAAGATTCCCAACTACCCTCAGATTTTCTGTACGTGGAAAATGGAAGAACCCATTTGTAGGTTGCTCAGTTAAAATAATACTGCATATGGACTGCAGGTGCGTTGCATGTCTGCAATATTATGATTAATACAGATACCAAGCAACTTTAAACCAGCAAACCTCAGTACCTGGGTCCCATGGCAGCTCAGACCTTAGACAAAATTCACTTACCTCACTTTGTCCATAGAGATTTTACATCCTCTTCTGAGATCAGCGGTTGGTGGGGAAGGGGCTGTACCATAAGCTGGGTGGCTCTGAGATGTCTCAGGAACATGAGTGAATCACTGCATTGCTGTGCACAACTTCTCCTACTGCCACATGGATTGGTGCTGCTGGAAATCTAAGGGAAGGATCTGGGGCAGGAGTAGAGGTGGTCCTCTTCAGGTGTGGACTGGTAGTTTGTCTGAGCAACTTTTGTCCTCGGCACAGTGCTGCCTCTGGTTTGTTACCCTTAGCAAGGCCATTTGCTTGGCAATGCTAGTTACACCATCAAAGAGGAGCAGGATTTTGGTGGCCACACAAAGACCCTGGGAGAGGTCAGTGATGAGGGCAGATTTCTCAATGTCCCTTTCAACTGCTTCAGGAAACTCAGGACCCTTTCAGACCTGCATATCCACAGACATTAGTGGGCACACTTGTGTCCCAGGCATAGCAGCGTGTGGGAGAAGCATGCACAGGGAAAATTCAGAGCTCAACTTGCCTCCTAGCACCTTGCTGGTGAGGTGAGCCACTTGAGGAAGAGTAGAAGAGACCCTCTTTTCTCTTCTGTCACCTCTCTTTGACCTTGCAGCTATTTCAGAGCCTGTGATATCAGAGTAACTACCTTGCTGCAAACTTAGGCTTATCTATCTCACATATACATGAAACTCAGTAATAACTAGCTCATATGTTCATTCCTAAAGTGGCTGCAGAGAGATTTGATGTTGCTTAACTCATCCACTATCACTGATCACTTTTTGTTACATCCTTGCCTGAAGGCAATGACTTTGGTCAAGCTAGAAATGCTGGTAGTTTCTGAACAGCTTCAATTATTGGACCAAATGACTGTTCGGTGACTTAGAGTTGTGAAAGCAGGGGAAAAAAAATCACAGTGACTGTATATTCAAGCAGAAGAGGGAATTCTGTGATGGGGAGTCACTTCTATGCT
Organism: Melospiza georgiana; assembly: GCF_028018845.1. Lineage (NCBI taxonomy): Eukaryota > Metazoa > Chordata > Aves > Passeriformes > Passerellidae > Melospiza > Melospiza georgiana. Next base: position 144,428,052 of record NC_080430.1, on the reverse strand, counting down.
CTTGCTTTCAGCTGCTACGTGAGGAAGGGGTGACTCTTCACCAGGCTCTCGTGCCAGCTCAGCTCCTCCGAACAAGAGGCAAGCCCAGATGCAAACCTTGTGGCATAGCCCCACGTTAATACATTCCCAAACACTAATTAAGAGTGGTGAATGAAGAGAGAAATGCAGGTTAATGTAGCATGCTGGCAGTTTTGAGACTGCCTGCCAAATGAAGGCTTTGGAGGTGATGCATAAGGAGAGACCAGCAGCCTGCGCATGAGTGAGCTGGAGGGTTTGGGCTGGTGCAAATGCTGCTTCCTCTGGAGGCAAGATGAAAAGAGGTTGTAGAGTGCCAGTATCCAAAAGGAGAGTGGGGAGGGAAAAATCTGGGGACATGGGAATAGATAGTTTTCCTGAGAACAAATGTTGGAGACCCTCTTTGCCTTAGGCAGAGTCTACTGGAAATGAGATGGAAGTGCAGGTGGCTGGTAGCTCAGAGACATGCCTGCAGGTGCCTGCAAGCTCTGCAAGAACAGTGATGTCATTGTGGGTTCCACTTTTGGTGGGGAGTTAGAGGGGCTCTTAGATTCCCAGTCTCTGTGCTGGATTTCCTCTCCCTGAGCAGCCCCCTTTGTAGAGCAAGCCCTTTAGACAAGGCTGCTTTCCATTTTCCCCTACCAGCTCCTGAGGTAGGGGCTGAATGGATGGTGGAAGGAGTTTTCACTCCGTAATGAGCCACTGTGTGATTCCTGCAGGTGGGGGATGCAGGACTGATCTTGGCAAGTAGGTGAGGGGTTGTTGAGCAGTGAATCAAGAGCTCTGAGAGCTAAAAGCCAACAGTTTTCCTCCTCAGTTCATCAGGTCTATGCTGTCATTACTGAGAAATCATAACCAGCTTCATGGCATCAAAATGTACTTCTGGGCAATTACTCTCCATGAGATCTCCTCACTCCTCCATTCCTTTTTCTATTGGATGCAATACTCCTTGTTTTTTAGGAGAATTGAATGGATGGAGCAAAGCAGTGCAAAGAACAGATATTTGGGAGAAGGAGAGAACATGAGGGAACATTACTATAAAAGCGGGAAGGAAAGCAGATCAACTTCAGTGTAAAATATTTAAAGTAAAGCTGTTGACTTGGAATTTTCTCTCGAATTCCTCCCTCAAACCAAGATTTTGAAGGGTTTGCTGAAGCTCCAAGCCTTAAGGGCAGGTCTGTCATGTTCAGTTTCTACAGCTTGTTTTCAGCAACTCTGGTGCAATTTTCAGATTGTTGCAACACTTCCTGGACCAAATGCAAAGGCATCAATGTCCCACCAAGTACCTGCTTGTCTTCTTGCTGTCTATACTCCCACAGCATTGATATCTGAAACTATATTTTGAGGCTGGAGAAGGGGTTGTATAGATTGCAAATGGTCCCAATGGATTTTTTAATCTCTTACCATGAGGTACATTTGGGGATGTTTTCCACCTGTCCTACTTTTAAGAGTTGAATTATAGGAAAGTTTATATCAGAAAGGACTTCCTGAATTAATCTAGTAGTCCTCAAAACTCTGTATTGTTTTTCCACACAGGTACTCCCATCTTGGCATTGGAGGGTGGGGGTTGAAATGTGTCAGTGCTCAGTTATTTCTATTTTTTTCCCTCCCTTTATGGTTTCTCATAGAATTATAGAATGTTTTGACTTGGAAAGGACCTTAAAGATTGTTCCAATCACCCTGCCATGAGCAGGGATGCCATCCACTAGATCAGGTTGCTGAGGGCCCCAGTGAGGCATCCACAACTTCTTTGGACAACCTGTCCCACTGTCTCACCACCCTCACCTCTGCCTCCAGGGTAACAATGTCAGATGAAACTAGTTACCAGGCTATGTGGTAGTTAGTACTAACATCACTTTAAATTAGTTCTCAGGCCAGGACGTTCCCATACAAAATTTTTTTCCCCCCCTACTGTCCTTTCTTCCCTCCTCCCAAGCGAGATGGATCCTCCAGGCTCTTCTGAGCATTTATGGTATCATAAATGCATGTAATCATGAATATGAACAAAGGTAATGTTCTGCTTGGAGTATGTAGAGATGATGTGCTGAATGTTTCCTTGCCTGATCAGATCAAGAACAAAGGCAGCAGGGGAGCAATCTGAGTTCAGGTGGAGGTGAAGCACCATTGAGTTTAGGAATAGTTCAGGCTCCTCTTGGAGTGCAAAGACCCAACCTGGTGTTGCATCTGCAGGCAGATGAGGAAATCTAAGATTTGCATTGGTTCCGATTTGTTTCAAGTGGAAGCAGGAATTGAAGCAACAGAAAAGTTTTTTGAGTGATTCCAGCCAAGAAAAGAGGCAAGGTCAGCAAAGTCCTGCTCTTAGTTCTGAGCTGAGGAGAGCCCATCTGTCCGTGTGCCTGGGGCTCTGCAGGCAGCCATCTGCCTTGATAAGCGAGCTGTGAAAAGCACAGTCTGAAGGATGGAAGCAGAAGCCAGGGAGGAGCTGGACCTGCCTGTCCCACCCACAGCACTCTGTACAGGATGGCTGTCAGCAGTGAGCTGGCCCTGGCTGCCATCTGAGTGCCACCAGAGCAGAGCCACCCCAGCAGTGCCACCGTTGGACCTCGTGGCGCTGCTTCAGCCACCGCAGATGACTTGGTTTGGGCTGTGTTTGGGCCTGACCTCTGTGGCAAACAGGCACTGAGCAAACAGGGGCAACAGCACCATTTCTGGTTAGCTTTGGAGGTAGGGAAAGTGGATCTTCCCAGCAGAGAACCTGTGCTGTTCTTGGCTTGCTAGGCAGAAATGTCCCTATGACAGCAGACTCACCTGTGGCAAAGGGAGCCCTGTTTAGGTTTCCTCAGCAGATGTGGCTCTAAGAGATTTGTTATAAATGTGATATCTCATGGGGAACACACAGACCCGGTGAACTGTGGGGACACATAGGATTTTGCCTGATGTGCATTTTCTGTACTTGAGTGCAAATCTCAGTAATTCCTCAAAAATGGCTCAGTATAATCATTAAACCCTGTTCATTAGCTGACCAGTCTTGAGGGGATCTTGTTAAAGGAAAAGCTTGCCTGTACTGGTGTTTTTAACAGAGAATATTCGTTACTTAGTAAAGACCTGAGACGTAATGAGCTGGTTTACAGTTCAGTTGTGCTTGTTTTCAAGTAATATTTACAGTTTCCACATGAAGAGCAGATAAGAATCTTCTAATCTAGAGTAAATCTTTAGGAAGTCCACTGCTATTAATAGCTTACTCTAATTTTGCATGAAATCAGGATATAACTCTAATGGAAGATATGGGAATTAGGTTTTTTTATGGGGTGCATTATTCAATTACCGTTAATACCGATGCTTTAGACTGTGTAGTATAACTATAATTTATCTTAAGAATCCCCCTTTTTTCCCCATAGAAATGGGGATATTTGGGCTGAATTTAAATCCCTTCTCAAATGACATAAACAAAACCAAGACAAATAGGAAGTTATGCCTATATAATTATATCCCTTTGTCATTTGCACTTATGTATTAAGTTACAGGGAAAATGCTTTCCCAAGTAGGTAACTTAATTTTAGAACAATTAGTGGCAGCTATATCACTATTTTTTTCTGGGTATTCACTAAGGCTATGTAACACATCAAGTGCCAAAAAGAAAAAAAAAAAAGGGAAAAAGAGAAACATGTTTTAGTTGTAAAAATGAAAGCATATAAACCCTTGTTTCTCATACCCCAGCTGGGTTGTCTAAGAAGGTTATGCACTCTGCCGAAAATTATGTTTTTGTATTTATAAATAATTCTTCTAGTTCTTCCCAAAAGGGAGTGATGAGTTTGTGAGGGGCTAGATTTGCACCATGCTGGATTTTTCAAGAACCTTTTTCCCGGGGCTGCAGGACCCACTGAGTATCTGGAGGTCATTTCACACCTGAGTGCCTAACCTGTGCTGCTGTGCTGCCTGGAGCAGCAGCCTCATCTCTGGGAAAACACCAGTACAGGCAAGCTTTTCCTGTAGCTGTGTGAACCTGAGCTGCCGGAGCTCCTCACAGCAATCCCTGATCGTAGCCTGGGAATGCCCACGAGTGGCGTCATCAGCACAGACACAGGGGATGCTCCCTCAGCAAATTCCTCCCGGTCCCTGCCGAGGACTTCTGCCAGCACACCGACATCTGCTGGGGCCTGTGGAAGGGGCACTCGCATTTTTTCTGCCAGCTTTTCTGGCAGAAAATATTTGCACTGATTTAAAGAAAAAAGAATTGCACTTTCAGTAGCATAACTTGTCCCACAGGGAGTGGTTTTCCTGCAGCAATGCAGTAGTTCCAAGAGTGCTTTATTACTGCTGAAAACTACTGATATTCCTGCAGGCTGCAGCACGGTACAGACAGCCCTTGTGCAGCTCCTATCCTCTCACAAAATGAGGTATTTGTGATATCACTTTTTTTAAACCATTCCTGAGTGACATAAACCACCTAAGCAGAATTCTGTAGAGCTTTCTCTGTGCTGAGGATATCTGGCAGCAGATCTATCTCAGTCCTGGCTCATGCCTCACCACACCTCCCTGCAGCAGAGTGTGGCTGAGCAGGTTTGCTGTGCAGGTTTCTAACATACTGTTGTGTCACCAGTAAATGCCTGGATAATTTTTAACCTCACATGGGATTGGTTTATCAGCTGCAGGTGTACAAAATAATTATACACACTGCTCTCTATGAAAACTGGGTCAACAGGATAGTGCTCCTTTTTATGTTCCATCAGGCCTCTCCAATTTACACCTAGGGTCAGACTTCAGGGAGAAAGATATTTGAGCTAATGCAAGCAACCATCACACCTATTCAGATGATGTCACCTTTCTAAGGCATTTTCTTCCCTCTAATTTTGCATCATAATGTTGGCTATGATACAATCATTGCTCTTGACAAAACAAGAAAGGAGAGCCCAGGGGAAAAACAGTGATATTTATTTTAAATGAAGTATGATAGATAAATGCACACCCTCATTATGTCAGGGCATGAAGAAGCGTGGACTTCCAGCACAATTTTCCAGGCAGACATCCTAAGGGCCAATGTGGTTGTGCTGGCAGAACTGCATGTTTAGGAGTGCATCTTCCTTTGCCCATGGGATGTGGTTTTCCCAGTCCAGGGTGCACTATGTGTGTTTACATCTAGGAAAGCTGTACGGTGATGGAGGTCTTCAGCTGGTGGGGCTGTGATCACTTCCATTGAGAGGTAGTAGTTGTTGTTAACATCACTTTTGGGGTACCAAAGCCTGAGAACCACAGTGACCCAATGATCAGCCAAACCTTGCTATCAGTGGCTTTGGAAGAGGAGTAGGGAAGGGTCAGGAAGAGCATATCCCTAGAGTGTGTTTCTATGTGATCTCTACCAACACGTGGTTGGCTTCTGCTTCTGTGTTTTCCTTTCCCATTGAGTGCAATGCTGGGCTCTGATAAGGATCTTGCACCTTTTGGATTCCTGCTAATTTCTTCACCTGACTGGCCGTGCCTGCACTGGCACAGGAAGCAGGCCAGGACCTGCTCCAGCCCAGAGGGTGAGAGGCATGGCATGGCTTGTACCTTCTTCACAGGGCACTCTTCTCTACAAGACCAGCTGGAAGCTGTCTTGATGGCTCTGCTCCTTTTCTGCTGTTCTGGTGTTGACCAGTGGTAAGAATGAGATCTGCACATTGTTTTACTCTTCAAATATCCGTGTGCAGAACTGCAATTACCTCCAGTGTGCTAGGAGCTCTTGTGTGTTGGCAGACATAACTTCTCTAGACCATTAATTTTTTTACACCCTGGCACCATGTCACTCCCTGTTTGCATAGTCTCTGAAGGAAGCAGATGCAATCTCCTCCATCTCTCCCTGTGCTGACGTCTTTCTGTGCTGCTCATCACTCTCATCAGCTGTTCCTGAGCTGCATCTAACCCACAGTTGGAAATTCAAAGCCAGGCCCCTCCCCAGCTGCTGCTTTGATGTCCCTTTCTCCCCCTCCACATCACCTCCATCGCTCCCTTTGAACACCGACATCCTGATAAGGTTTATGAAATTACTTCCCGTTAGGAGGAGGGCACCCAAAGCCTGCATGTCTCAGGACTATCTGCTGCTTCTGACAGGGGCATGGGTAAGGATCTTGTAGCAGAAAGACAAGATTCATTGTGCAGTTGCCACAGTTTGTGAATCAGAGCCTTGGAATACATGCATAAACACTAATTAAACCAAATTTAAAAATGTTTGATATTTATCAAGCTTCATTTAGTTAGGGATCAAAATTCAATTATTGATTAGTTACTGAGTAAAGCTACATCAGTGTCATCCTCTAAAGTAAACAGAAGAACATCTACCTGAAGGGACCAATTCAATTCTCTGTCAACTTCAGAAAACATTTGATTTGGTGCCACTTAGGAATATCAAAAGACTGAAAGCCAAATGTTTGCATTTAAATTACATCCCTATTGTAATTTTGTGATTTGAATTCACTGCATAATTTGCTTCTCCTGAAAGTCAGAACTTAGAGGATGTCTGAATCTAGGGGCTTATTTTGTGGGGGGATTTTTTTGGTTGGTTTTTTTTTTTTTTTTTTTTTGGAGCCAGCAAAGTCTGCTTGCTCAGCAGCTTGCAGAAAGTTTTCCAAATCTGGCCAGATGATGGGGGGCACATCAATGATATCACTGGCAGAATACATTATAACAGTTGCTGTAGAAGACCTTCAGAGGAACAGAATACAATAGAAGTGATAATTGCAGACAAGGGTCTGGGATCTGGTCTTGGAAGATACCCAGTGTTAGCAGATTCACTAGAAGGCTACAGCAGACCATTAGGAGACAATAAATCTCTGTGCAAATGTTGTCTTATTCCAAATAGTTTTAGGGATAATTTATACCAGCAAGAGTAGGAGAGATACCAAGAATTTTCTGGAGACGAAGCAAAACTAATATTGGCATTTCTTTCCTTGAATACTCCATCTTGCTCTTCAGCACTACTTCTGTTTTAAAGGGGAAATTATAAGCTGCAGGTTTGCTACTGCTACTAATTTTTAAAATAACAGCTCCTTTTTCTTTTTTTTCCCCAAGTAGGAACTTTTAACTTGTTAGTAGTTGGTGAGACATGTGGACCTAGGAGCCAACTGGAGTCTCACTATTGATATGTTACAGCAGAGCCTAGAGATCACAATCAGTCTTCCAGGGGCTACACAGGTAAAGGCAGGCTGCTCCAAAGAGCCTCAAAATAGGTAAAGGGTGGAGGGGGGACCACAGAAATACAGAGGCAACAGTGAGAGCTCAGGCTGCCAAGCAGGTTGGAGCTGGGACTTCTCTCCTGCATCCTCCATCACCCTGTGCTTCAGGAGGGGTTTTCCACTGTTTCCTGAGTCTTGTATTTCAGCAGTTCTAGCTGTTTTCTAACTCCTGTCACTGACATGGCCAAAACTCAAACTATTGCCTTATTTTTAATTTTTTTTTCCCCTTGGAGAAGGGCATATGTGTGTTTTCCCCCTTGGTGATACCAATCCCATGAAATAGAAATGCTGCCAGAATTTTCACTCTAATGGTACCAAGGATGCCACTACAAAAAGCCCCACTGCTATTTTTATCCCTCATCCAGCTGCCCTCCACAGACTTCTGTTTGTGTTTTCCTCTTTTACTAGACAGCCTTATCACCAAGCAGAAGGTGGGGGCTGGAGCTGGGAAAAGACATTTGAACAGAGCTGACTGCAGAGCAGAGCTGGGTTGACTGTGGGGGTGGTGACAGGGAATTCTTCCTCCAGAGCCTAACTTTGACCATGAACTCTAGTTCCACTTAGCAACCTAAATTGCCTCAATTTTGTCCAGCCTCTCCACTTCACTCGTATAAAGAGTGATAAAGGAAGACAAGGGTAAAATAATCTCTAAATAAAAGATGAGGTAATTTTGAAGGCACATTAGACCTTTATATGTATTGTGGCTTTTTATATAAGCCCACTGAGTGCTGAAGCATCTCCAGTATGGAGCTGTCACCTGGTATTTTCCACTTCATGGCAGTCTGCAGAAAACATGACTGTCTCTGGTGCAAATTACTCAGAATTCCTCACTAACTTTCTGGAGTGGGGAGTTGCATTGATGGAGATGGTTTTGTTGTTGCTGTCTCCTGTTTTCCTCTAACCTTAGCCATCGTTTTCAAAGGCAATAGAAAGGAGGCATCTGTACATAAATCAGAGATCTCACTGAGCTGAAAGAAGGTGTTTCCCAAGCAATCTGCTGAAGTGAATGTAGGGGATTGATGTGGGTGAAATTCTGGCAGAAATTCAGCAGTTTGTGTTATACTGCCTGGATGAACCCAAACATCTGACCTTAAAATCTTGTGAACCATACATAGTGAGATTAGTGCTGGTATGGATGCTGTAGCAATGCCACAAACAAACAAACAACTACAACATTTAGAGTTTTAGAAAATTTTACACTGCCTGAAAAAGAGTAATTCTTGCAGGGATTACTGACTAGGAAATTTGTAATTTTCCTCTTCTGTCTTAATTTTCAGTCTTCTTTCGTGCATGAGCTGATGTGTTTTTGGCAAAGAAGGCCAGGCATAGGGCAGAGAGGCCAAAAGCAGTCGGAACTGTGAGCCATGACATGAACTACTCTGTAGACCAAGCTCCATTTCTACTTCTCTTCCCTGAAGGGCATAGGGGAGAAGAGATCAGCTGTGTCACCTCTGATGGAAATCAACTTGCTGGAAGGCAATCGCTGGAAGGTCCAAAACCTACTTGGCTACATTTAGACTTGTCAAGTCTCATGAATTATCTGGGAGAGTGTCTTACTTGCTCACCTCATGTCTCATCCCTGACACTGGCAGCAGGGTGACCTAACCTCATTCTTGCAGTGGGACCTAGAGGGCCAGTGTACCTTGCTGGGAAAAGCTAGCACTTATATCAGGATTAGGAGATGCAGTGCTTGGAAACCAGATTATGTGCACTCAAGGGTGACTTCACATCCATAGGAGACGATGGATGGTATTTGATGCTACTAGTCAAATTATCTGACTTCTGAAATCTCACATGTATGATTAGAGGAATCAGAAATCCATAGGTTCTCCAACATGATCATGATCCTCACCTGATTCCTTCTTTTTTTTTTTTTTTTTTTTTTTTTTTTTTTTTTTTTTTTTAAGCAGGGTGTGCTGTAGGAAGGAATAAATCTTTCTGATCTTCTTGCACCATGACTGTCATTAGTTATGGTATGTTCAGAGACAGATGGACTCCAGGTTAAGAAGGAGGCAGTGATTAGCAAATTTCACTCCCCTTTCCCCTCTGGCTCACTTTGACTGTAGAACTTCTCCCCAGAAATGGGATTAAGTCATAGGTTTGATGAAGAGATCTAATCTTGTTGTAGAGGATTTAAGTGATTCCTCCTCTCACTTGGCAAACTGTCCTGGTGTTTAATCCTTCTTACCCCCAGGAAATGGCATCTTGTTTCAAGGTCAAGGTTATCACATTTCCACTCCAGCTACTGAAACCTTACTTGACTTTCTAGGAGGAGGCTTCCCTGGGAGCTGGGTTAGCTCTGTTCTGAGATGCCCAGCACTTCAGCTCAGTGGAGTGACCTCTGCACTGGTCTAATGTTATCCCAAGCTGCAGGAGGGCAAGAGCTGAGAGGAGGCTGGGGACACACCAGCAAGGATGGAGAGAAGGGAGTTCCTCCATCTCTGGGAGCCAGCAGCTGTGCTCACAGGGAGCTGGACAGGAGGGTTTACCTCCCCAGGCAGCTCAGTGTGCTGCGTTCTGGTGTATCAGTCATCCTTGCTCATAGGTCTCCAAAGGGACTGGATGGACACTGGAGTGCAACCAAGAGGGTTGGGGCTCCCCTGGTTCCATGATGTGACACTGACCCCAAAAGCTGCACAACACTTGCCTTGTTCCTTTGGGGCTGACTGGTGGCCAGGTTCACCCAAGGAGCTTTTCAGTGTCCCAAGCTCCTGCAGGGCTCTGGGATCTCAGGCAATGCTGCCAAATTGACCCAAACTGTTGTAGGCATGTCCTTATCCTCTCACAGGAGCGCTTTGTTTATTCTGCTTGGAGACCTGGAAGAAATGCTTCTGGCAGAAACTCCTTTTATATGGACTTGTTTTGGCCCATAAAATGTGCATCTACAGGAAGAGGTTTTGAATTGCCTGCTGTTGCCCTGTAGTCAAAACCTCAGACCTTTTCTACAATGTCCCTGGTCCTGGGAAAAGAGTCAAACCTGCTGCCTGTTGTTGGCTGAACAAATCCCTTTTTATTCCAGCCAGAGCCATCCAGGTCTCCTGGCCTGCCTTGACCCCGAGCTCCTCAAACCATTATTGCAACAGTGACAAGGGAAGATTCAGGCCAGCTGCCTGAGAGTGGCCAAAGCAAACGAGGAGGAGGCAACATGTGCTGGGGACCCTGAGCCAAAACCTCTGTGTGCAGCCTGCAGGGAGCCAGGGAATGGGGTGCAGGGCTCCAGCCATCTCCTAGCGGACCTGGAGCCAGGAGCTGGCTTCACACTGCTGGAATCCTGCCACAAGGGAGAACTCAGGGGAGGTAGAGTCCCTGGAGTCCTCTGCTGAGTAGTTTATTGATGTCTTGGTTAACCACTTGTGGTATGAGCCAAGTGTGTCTGTGAAACTGCTCCAGAGCTGCCAGGGTAGGCACCTTCTGTCACCAGAGCAGGGAAAGACGGATGGGGAGAAAGGAAGAGCATATGCTCCTGCTTGTAGTCCTGCTGGTTAGCATGAGGGAGTGGGAGGAATGTGTGTGGTGGAGTGAAGGCATTTTTGACTGTACATTCATTATTGCCATGAAATGAATGGTTTTTTCCAAGTAAAGAATACAGTGCTTAATGTTTCACACAGCATTGGAGACACAGAAAAACTCAATGTCCTCAAATACCTCAAGAAACTTTTCCTTAAGTGCGCAGGGTCTTGACTCCACTCCAGCTGAAAGTACTTGGGCCAGCCCCATTCCACATCTCTGTTGAAATGTCAGCCCTTTGGTGGTGGCTTTTCAAATGAGCTCCTAGCAAATTTTCCTCTGCAGCCTTTGCAGTCTTGTCCTTGAACATCTAAAAGGAATAATTTTACAGATGTAGCTGGCATATATTTGCTTGTACCTCGGTCCTCTGGTTAAAAATTGCTAGTGGGTGTGGACAGCCTTGTCATCCTGGATGTTCCTGTCTTCCCCTGGCTCACCTTCACTACTGAATAATCTGCAGCCTTTCATCTGTCAGAAAGGAAGTGTTGTGAAACTCCCTGTGCCATCTCCAAGCTGGCTCCTCAGTTAATGAAAAGGGGAGTGTCTCCATGTTCTGCATGTTGACTAAGTAAATCTAGAAATGATCCTTTGGCTATCAATGCATTCCTTAATAGTTTTTATTTTTTGCGTGTGTTTGTGTGTGATTATCTGTTGTAGTGTAGGAAATGTTGATAGTTAGTAGGGCTAAAAAGGATACCATGTCCTTGTGCTTGTTTTAGTAAATGAAATGATTTTGTGAACAAAAGAATAAATATTGGTTAGGACAGTACAGTGCTTTGCTCAAAATAAGCAAAAAATTGGGTTGTTCAGGAGATTAACTAGATTTGCAAGTTCAGCATTCAACTAACTAAATGATAGATAAATAAAGGCAAAACAATTGTTCTCAAGCACCTGCTTTTCATCTAAGAAATGTCATTGAAAATATTTGTGCTTGTCACTGAAGGGAGGAGGTCACTCATGAGCACAGGTAGATGGAACTGAGATGACTGAGGAAATTACTGCATCTAGCTGTCCTCCCCATTTCTCTCCTGGTGGTCAGCATCTTGCCCAAATGCTGGTGAAGCTGATCTTGAGCTACAAAGCTCAAAGCCCAACCCAAAGTTTACTTTCACGTGCCTTTCTGTGGACTGCAGTGCCTGTGGGTAGTTTTGCTGGGCTGCCCCAGTGGCAGGGCTGGCAATCTCTGTGAGCAGTAACTGCTCCAGTCATCTCACTAGTCTTTGAGATGAAAGTACTAATCACAAATTTTGATTTACAGCAGTTGAAGATGTGGTCTTGCCTTGTTTGCTTACTAAAGTCATGTGTGGTTCTGGTGGAGAGGCCACTTGAATTTGTCCTCTAGTGCAGGAGAGCCAAATGATTAGATCTGATCTGTAGGTAAATAAATATCCATCAATAACTTGGCCTCTGTTCTCTACTCCAATCTTGTTTCTTTTTACAGAGACCACTGACTTTAATAACTGAGGTTCAACCTGTGGCTGTTTGAATAAGATCCTGTGAGAGTTTTGTCATAGTCATTGCAGCCTTGGAATCTTCCCTCTGGAACCATTCGGTTATTACCAACATTGAGAAAATCATTGTTGCTCTCAAGCAGTAAATGTGTATGAACCACACACACAGTGAATGCTACAAACCCACAGGCTTGTGTGGCTGTTTAGTCCCTTTTCTTTGCCCAGCCAGTGTCCTGTCCTGATGGCACATGGTGACATCTGATGGTTCAGTAACAGACCACAGGGAAACTTCCCATTGTGTGTCTTTGTTGATGTTTTTATCAGAATTTGTCTCCTCTTTGCCACTTTTGATCTTTAAAAAATTGTCAGTTTTACTGATTAACTTGTTTAATTTACTCACTATTAGGGGCAAACTGTAATCATGAGCTGTAATTTCAATCTAGTTAGCAAACACTTTCTTCTAAGCAGACATAACAGAGACACCTAAGGATACTCATCTGCCTAATATAGCAAGAAAGATACAGGAATCACTTTGCTGTGAAACAGAAATATTTCCAGTAGAGAAAATACTGTTTCTTGAAGTCTGCTCAGTCTATCACAGAAAGACTTAACCAGAAACAAGGACTCCGAACCGAATGAAAATTTGGCCACTAAAATAGTTTATTTGTTTTGTTCTATTCTGGGTTTTGAGTTTTTTGTTTGTTTTGTTTTTGCTTTGGGTCTTTTTAAAATTTTGTTTTATTTTGAAGTTGAGTCCTGAAGTACTTACTAGATCTTACATTTATTGACATTTTCAAATCAGGCCTGCATGCATTTTTGCAAGATAAGCTTTAGTCAAACCTAAACTCTTATCCTCAACCCAAGAGTGTAGTGTGTGGTTTAAGGGAGAATGTCATCCAAGAGGTTGGGCTTAATCTTTTAAAGGGCCTGTCTGGCTTTAAATTTATAGAGAAATATTTGGTGTCTTTGTGTGCTTAGAAGACTCTCCTCACTGCAGGGTTTGTTGGCACATAATCTTGTAGTTCCTTTTGCCACAGCTTCTTGTCTTTTTGCTTTGATGTATCTCTTTATATTAGCAGGTATTCTGTCTTCTTGTGCTCACCTTTAGGTTCTTCTGCTCTACTCTGTACTTCAGCTCAAACATTTTATTGCTCAGAAGGGATGAAGGCTACTGAAGTTAAAGTGCATTCAGGACAATTCAATCTTATTTCTGCTTTGGTTCTTGTACATCCTAAACCTGCACATGGTGTCCAGATGTTGGCCTACAGATGTCTAACTATTGAATAAATTCCTACATAGCTCATCAAGTTTTCTATCCAGATCTTTATACTGTGAGGAATCCTTCAGGTTACCACAGTTGCAGGTTACACAATATGTGTGGATGTTCTGCTATGGCTTGGGTAGGCAATCACTTGGCTGATTACTCACTGGAAAGCAGAATAATTAATAATGTTAAATCAAATATAACCTAATCTAAAGGCGTGGCTGATGATGTGCTTATCAACATACTTTGCTGATTTTTATCAGGTGGAAAGTTGTATCTTCGAAGATTAAAGGAAAAAAAGAAATCTTAATACTCAGTGATGAAAGTATTGGTGGCATCAGTACAATCTGCAGACCTAATGCAATATTATTTTGGAAAATGAATTTGCTGTTTCAGAGTATTAGTGAGCATGCCTGAGGTCTCACTGTTGAGCAGAATACAGAGTTCATCCACAGCAGCCCTAATGTGGCTTTTGCATGGCTGTAAAAATCCTTCACAGCAGTGGGGAGCAGAACAGAGGTGCCAGGGTCCCGAGAGGGGCAGGAATCCATCTGGGCAGAGGAGGCTTTATGGTCAGGCCCTGCAATTAGCTGTGATTGGCAATGGGTAGCAAAAGCAGGAAATGAAGCAGGATTATGGGATACTGATAGCAAGAAATCAGAAAATGTGCTCAGATGTAGGGATCTGCCTGTCTGTCTTCCTAAAGCACTCCCTGCCATTGCCTGAGCTGAGCTGGAAATAAACGTGTGAGAGCAGTGAGTTACATCAGAGCAGAGGGTGGTGTCTCAAACAGAGGCCAAAGCAGAAGCTGCTGATGGAAAAATGGATTTATTAAATGTATATTAAGGGAGGAGAAGCTTTTTAAATCAGCAATATTTAAAAATAATGTAAATAAATACATATGTTTTGAACTCCTGATTTGCTAGTGCATGGAGGAGTAAACAGCAGATTACTAAAATAAAATAAGATTAAAACAGATTAAGTAGAAATGCTATTTATAACATTTTAAAAGAATTTCCATTCTTGTGTCCTGTGGAAATGAAGAAACCTGTTCCGTCACTGGATGAAGTTGGAAACTGTGATCAGTTGGAGCTGTTTGTTGATGATATTTGTTTGTCTGATTTTTAACTGTGGATTAACAAAGCTTGAGGTGAGAGCAAAGCTTTCATTTTTACAATTGCATTCAGAAATTAAAAGCCTTAAATACTCCAACTTCAGGGCAATTTGACATGTGCTTTGTCAGTGTCAGATAATGATATTTTTTCTTGGACAGATAGTTCTTTTATGATTAACATATCAAACATCTCATTCATACTGGAGCATATGACTAAAACACACAGAATTGTGCCAGGAAGGGGCTCTTGTGTGTAACATCTAGGTAACACCAATGTGAGGAAGGAGAAAAGATAGACAGATAGGTAGATAGGTAGGTAGATAGATAGATAGATAGATAGATAGATAGATAGATAGATAGATAGATAGATAGATAGACTGATTAACTGGAACCAACTCACAGATTTTTAGCTAGAGAAGGTTACTATATGCAATCAAGTATGATATTTGTTGGATTAAAGTATTTGTGAAATGCAAAGGTAGTGAACTTGATTCAGTAGGCCTTGATGGTGCAGAGATGCACAGGTCTTTGCATATGCACTAGCTTCAAACCTGACAGCTGAGATCTGACAAGGCACCTTGGATTTTGTTTCCTCTGATTTCATACCCTTGGCTTCGTTTTCCCCAAGAAACTTTCCTCACTGAGGAAGACCTCATCCACCTTCTCCTGTTAGATAATGCCTGGTCCCACAAATGTTTTCAATGTGCAAGGCAGGGTGCTCATTCAAAGACTTGTGCAAAATATTTGTAACAGGACATGAAGCTTATTAAATTAAAATTAAATTAAAATAATTCACTTATTTTTTCCACTTATTTATCCTCATCTCAACCAAGCTGGTTTAGCACTTGGATTTGAAGTTTGGTTCATTTAATCCATGTCTCTGTCCAGTCCCTGCTTTTACTGGACTATGGGAACACCTCAAGTACACATGAAAAATAAAAGCAAGGTAGAGAAAGGCCATGTAATTTAAGGTCATGTAGGAAGCTTGTATTCAACTCCCTGTCCTGCAATAGGTTTTGTAAATTCTGTTCTAACACACTATCTAGTGATTAACCTTCCCCTTTGAGCCAACCCTTGATTTCTTTGACTGAGTGCTGCTCAAAAATGTTGCTTTTATTTGAAATACCTATGAGTTAGCACCCATTTTAATTGAAATGGGAAAAGAAATTCAAGGGTTCTCTCACAATTCATCTTTAAAGTGATTCTCCATTTCCTGAGGCCAAAGGAAGTAGAAAAAACATTAGACTTTTCTGCCTAAAATTTGTTTCTCAAATTCTGTCCTTTTACGGATAAAAGACCCTTTGGTTCTCTTTTCTCTGCCACACAATGAAAAATTTCCTTAAGAAATCCTATGAGTTTTTTTTTTTTTTTTTTTTTTACCAGCCCCACATTCTTTTTGTCTTACACACCCTGGATTTAATGTGCAAAGACAGAGACACTTATAAAACCTTGTTTTGGCACAGTATTAATGGCAAATCACTGCAAAGTGGGCAGTAGATATTTTCCTTGTGCAATAGCTGTAAAAGAGGCAAACTGTTGCCATCAGCACAAATGATGCAGTTGCCACCCTTGTTTAGGTTTCCTGAAACACAAACCTTTTCACCATGCCCCCTTCATTTCAAAGTCAGAGCTCTCTGCAGAAGTTATGGCTCTACATTAAGGGTTTTTTCAGGCTTTTGCAGCAATTCCAGAACAATTTGTGTCAGTGGAAATGCTGTGGTGGGATGAACACAGTGCTCCAGCCAGAGTCAGCACTTGGAGTTATGAGGACCAAAATAATTCTGGGCTTTTTGTGCCACCAGCATAGGGAGGAAAGTGTCATGGGGAGGCAATTCTGACTTTTTCCATCTCCACTAAGTACAGACCTAAGTCTCCAGCCTGCATGAGATGGGATGAATCCAAACCTTGCTGCTTCTGTGAGTGCAGCAATTAATCCTGTGCCCATCAGATAGATGAGAAGTCCATGAAGTGGAAGTAAAGCTCTTTGTATCCCAAGCCCTGAAAAGTAAATATTCTTGTGTATTCTAACTTATTTTCTAGATTTTAGATCAGGCTTCCTAGCCTTGTTTTCAAAGAAAAAAAAGCATATATTCCAAGGTACTGCTTAAATGTGTCCATAAGTCTTATGCTGGTGCATTTTGGACCTGTTTGCTGACTTTGGTCATAGCGGAAGGGAACAAAACTGTAAACATAACTAGTTCCTTCTAAGAGTAGTGAAAATTGTTGGTTAGATTAAAAAAAGTTATCCTGTACATGTCTTCACCTGTGGGAGAAGTAGAGAATTCACCCTGGAGAGGGGTCCTGTAGACACCTCAGACATGGGAAACCTTCGCCCTCAGCTGTGTCACAAGGTGCAATGAGAGCCAGCCACAAGGTGCAGAAATCAGCTCTCAGGAGTACTGGTGTTCTGCTGACATGCTCTGAAGCAAAAGAAGATGTGTAACATCTCTGTCTCCTGTCCTTAAATATGACTGCATGCATCAGGACCTGCAGGTTTGTCTTCTGAGAAGATCTGGGTTCAACAAAATAGCTAGTGAAGGTGAATTGGAGGGGTCCAATCCAAATGTGAATTTCCCAGTTTCCTGTGATGCTCACCTTGACTTTAAATCCACTGAAACAACCTTGGGTAGCCCCAGATCAGCAGGGGCTCAGGGCAAGCCTCAGCCACGGGTGAGCCCTGAGCTGTGTGAATCCTGTGTGCAGCCTGTGTGCATCCTGTGTGCAGCCTGTGTGCATCCTGGCCAGCACAGTTTCAGCAGTTTCTTTACAATTCATTGATGCATATTGATTGAAGAGAAAATCTGACCTGTGCCCTGCAGAACAGCTGCCTCTGTCTTTCCTACTTTGTTAACTTGTAGCTTTCCTTCTACAGAACTATTTCTCATCTCAACTTTTTCTAAGGGTTGTCCTTCTAAATTGGGCAGGAAAAGCCTACATAAGCACATAACCAGTCATTTTCTGCAGTAAGTTCTGGCACTTTCCTCCAGCCAGAATGAGTATTATTAGTTCTTGTTATATTTTCCCTAAGCTTTTCTTGGTTTGTGTTCCCAGATGTAAAACTGCTGTCAAGCCGAGGGAACCCAACAAAATCCTGTTCTATGGCAAAGGAAGGACTAAATGTTGGCAGTGATGTCTGAGATGGGTTTGATGCAGATACTTTCAATCTGGTGCTTGGAAGATCCGACAGACAAAAAAAAAAAAAAAAAGAACAAATCCCACAGAAGGAAAAAATGTCTCTTTAAACTACATCTAAAAACCAAAGAGCCAAACAGATGTGTGACACACAAGTTATGAGCCATGGCTGAAACTTTAGGATCTTAAAATTATTTAAAACTCTTGTAAATTTTCAGATTGTAGTTCAAGGGTATTTATATTTTGAATTTTGCATCTTCTACAAAGGATTAATTCTGTTTTAGGCATATAGTGGAAAGTCATCTCCTGGTTCAGTAAGTCTGTTCCTATTTTGTTGAAGGCAAGTATACCATAAAAATATATTTAGTAAATTTATCAAGTTCCATAATAATTCTGTTTATGTATTGGGGTTTTTCTAGAGATTAATTTGTCAGATAGATAGATAGATAGATAGATGTTTTTCTTCCAATTTGCAAGCTGACTGCATTTATGGCTGGTGTGTACTCGATTCCCTCTTGAGTCAACAAAGTCCTTCAGATTGTCTTTTTTTACTCCATAGTTCACACCTACAGGCATAAGGAAAAGAAAAGTTATATTCCCGACAATCTGTTTTATTGGAATGAGCAAAAAATGTATCTGTTTTCCTGTCCATTCCCATTTTAATTAGCTTTGAAAATGTATGGCTGGAATTGCACACATATTTTCACATGTTGGCATGCTGGCTTTAGCCCCTCTTCATTTTTCCTTGAAATATCACATCCCATAACAGTTTAGGACTGCATTATTCCTCTTCAAAGTTATATCATAATGGTTACCTATAGTTCTTTATTGACTGTATACACAAAATATTTTGTCTCTCTTTCATGACTCTTTCTTTTTTTGTCTCTTTCATTTTGTCTCTGTTCATGACAAATACTTGTGATGTTTATTCCCAGCTGTGGGACCTCACATTTATACTATTGCATTCCAGTCCATCTCCACTCCAATTTATTTGCATTTCTCAAATTTCCTTTTTACCATATTCTTTTGGTTTTTCTCCCAAAACAGCAAATGAAAGTGTGCAAATGCTTATTTTGCTCAGTTTAAATAATTTTCAAGGTAGCAGCTACATGCTAAATGTTGTCTGTTGTTCTGGGAGTATCACAGCACAATTGCACCTTCTGTGAACAAGGCTGTTTGTTCTCACAGGTAGAGAATATCTATTTATCTGGACAAGGAAGGAGGAAAAAGAAGGACTTTGGAGCCCTGGCTCTTACAGCCTCTCCCCATTGCAGAGCACCTCAGGCTGCCTTCAAAGGGACTGTAAGAATGTGCCTCTCACTCCAGGCTTTATCCTGACATTGTGGTGGGTATCTCTACTGGGATTTTAAAGAAAGTATTCTTCATGAGTCCAGAACATAGAATCATAAAATATTTTGGTTTGGAAGAGACTTTTAAAGATCATCTAGTCCAACCCTCCGCCATTGGGTTGCTCAAAGTCCCATCCAATCTGACCTTAAATGTTTCCAGGGATGGGGGATCTATCACCTCTCTGGGCAACCTGTTCCAGTGCTTTGCCCCCTAATTGTAAAAAAAAAAAAAAAAAATCTTCCTTACAGCTGGTCTAAATCAACCCCTCTGCAGTTTGAAATCACTACCCTTTGTCCTATAACAACACGCCATGCTAGAACATTTGATAATCCCAAAGATCTAAGGATTATTTCTGCATAATGGGCTCGCAGTATTGATCATGCACTGCAATATCAAATTCCCATGAAATTAGCTCTTTTTCTTTCTCTCTCTCCCTGTAAATTCTGTTCTTGTCATGGCACAGCTGTGTGTAAACATGCACTATGTCTGATGATTGTTTGGTGGCTGTAGCAACACGTTCCTGCCACATCAACTACACAAACATAACCTTGTCACCCTCTGATGCTCTCTCACCACTGACTTTCCATAAATCCACCTATTGCTCATCATATTTTCATGTGATTTTGGTTTCCTTCACTTCCTTCTTCCCAGATTTGCTCATTTCCAGGCATACATATGCATTGTCCCTACTTTTCTTTGGGTTTGTGATTCCACTCTGAGCCTGAGCCTGCCAGGTAGCTGCACAATGTCGAGAGCTGGTGCAAGCCCTGGTGTGCTGCCAAAGCTTTTAGGTGTTACTGAGCTACAAAGGAAAAGAGATAACGATGGTGTGGGAGGGAAGAAAAATGCACAGTGTGGACAAAATTTTCCTCTCTTTTGTATTAGTCTGAATCTGTGCTCAAAGTAACAAATGTAGAAAGAGTTTTTATGCTCTTGTAGGAAATAAACTGAAAACCAGAAATATTTGTGAGTTTGGGTTAGATGACAAAATAATGAATGGCTGCAAATGTATCTGGTGTTTAAATGAAGATGGTCCTGATGAATGCTCCACAGTATCAGCTCTATCAAGTGCATTAACCTCATTACTGTGGGGATGTTGCAAACATATTGAGCCTCTTCTAAAAGCAGCCTCACTTAATAGGTAAACCATGTTATTGGAGGAAAAGATCTATTTATCAGAGACTCAATCCAGTTTCCTACTGCACCTGGCAGCTTCCTTTAGATAAATTATGTGATCTAAAGGGATGGGAACCAGCTTGCAGATTTTGAGTAGGAATGTGAGTGTCCTTCTTTCCCAGTGACCTGCAAACCCAAACCACACAGGAGTAATAGTGTGGGACAGTCTGTCCCATTGACATGGGCTGGAGATTTACATGCACTGAGTATCTCGGTTGTTTTGCATACTGCACTATCCACAGAAAATATTCTTATCCTTCTTTCTCCTTAATTCAGTCAGTTTTTCCAGTTCCTTCCTTACTTCCCTGCCTGCAACTCCATACAACACAGATAGCGGGTACCACTGTAAAACTGATAGCAGCGAGATCAGGATATAACTCCTGAAGACCTTTTCTGAGGTTAATATAGGTGTGAACCACAATTTCTGGGAAGTTCTTGAAATAAAGTACACTGTAAACTTCTTAAGTCATCTTCCCGCCTTTTTCTGTGGCAGGCAGCCTCCTGTTAATCTGCTCTGTTTGAACCCCAGCAACATGCAAGCCAACAAAGGCAATTAAAGCCTGCAGTAATGATCAACTCTGGGAAATGATCGGCATGGATTAAAGCAAATCTAAGGGGTAATTGCTTGGCAACAAGTTCCATAACCCTGAGTGCTAAGTACAGGAGGGGACTTTGAAACTGTGGTAATTACATCAGAAAACCTGTTTGTATAATGAACATTGCTCTTTTAGCTTGATTGAACTGAGAAAAAGTTATTCTTTTAAAGGAATCCAGTATTTTGTTTGCAGGAGATTTTATCTATCTGAGATACTGCTACAACTTTATTGCCAAAATATGTGGGTATATCACAATCTTTGATGTACTGAGCCTTAGATAGGGAAGTGCTGCTCTGCTTTGCTGGTGAGAAGGGGAGGATAAGGTATAAAGAGGCTTGGCCACACACCTAAATGGGCATAGGAAATTTGTGGAAAGGCTTCATTTGACTCAGGTGGCAAGTCCTGAATATCCAACTTCTGAATTTTCAGTTTTATTTGTGTCTTTTTGTGTTACTTTTTCCTGCACTTTTCCTTCTGGTAGGTATGGAGGGGAAGCCTGTGATCACCGTTGAACAGCGCTGTGATTTATTGCTCTCTTATGCAATGTTTAGTGTGCATCAGCAAGGGAGTTGCTCACCAGGGTCACTAACATCAAGCTGATAAAGAAAGGCACAGCTTATGCCCTGAGAAGGGAGACAAAGTTTGTATTCAACCAAAAGTGGGAGGCAGAGGTGAGGAGGTTGATCAGTGTACAGATAGCCCATCCCTCTGATCATTCCCACTTGTTCTCTGTAGAATTCAGAGCTCACTCACAGGCAGGTTGAGTTGGAGTGGCCATTGCTCCTTTTTCCAGGAACAGTGGGACAGGCCCATCACAGGGATGAGGGCAGCAGGAAGGTTTCTAGCCAATCTTTATGATATACACATGGCATCATAAGGGTGGTCTGGGTTTTTTGTTTGTGTGTTTGTTTTTGTTTTCTTCAGCTGTCTTATACCTAAACTATGGGATAGAGGCAAATAATTTCATCACTTAAATGTACCCACCCTCTATGGTGTTTGTATTTCCTGAGCCACTGGGTACTTGCAAGTAAACTCTTCTGGTTCGTTTTCAAACAGGTGATTTATGAGCAGTTGGCTTAGTGGTGGATGAGTTGGCATGTCACTATGTGTCATGTGTCCCTAAATCACATTTTTAATAAAGAATTCTCAGGCTTGTGAATCTTATTTAGGCACACTGACATGAATAATATTTAAAGATATGCACACTTTGATTCTCAAATTGTTAGGTATGGGTTAGAAGAGCCCTCAACTGAGGATTTCAAGAAAATTTTCTAGTGTGGGAAAGGTTCAGATTAAATAAAGATGTGAAAGTGAACTTCATTATGTTTAGATCACAATGAAGTTCCTCTACTGTTGAAGAGCTAGGAATATCTAGCAGATCAGGGTGAGGTCCATGATTTTTAGATCTCCACATCATGAACATCTAATGTAGCCAAGGGAGTTATAGTCAAAGCAGTTAATAGAACTGGAAAGATGCAATTAAGAATGTAGGAAACTAATGAGGTAAATTGTGTCACCATCTTCATTAATTTGTTTGCCTAATTCTTTGCTGCATGTAAAGACATCTTCAGGTGACCTGCCCAGATACAGACACATACTCTGGTAGATACACATCAGCTTTTGTGCATTCTAGCTCCAGAGTTTTATTTTTTTGTTTCTGTTTGTGGATTTTAAAAATCTTTTTGTCTGTGCTGTACATATTTAGATATCTGGGGTGATAATAAGAAACTTGTTGCTTTGGTCACTCAGTGAGTAACAATTTGTGTTTTTTTTTTTTTTTTTTTTTTGGTGGGTTTTTTGTTTGTTTGTTTTTGTAATTTGTTGTTTTGTGTTATTTGTTTTAATTGTTTTTTTTTTGTTGTTGTTTTTTAAACATTTTCCAAGCACTGTATTCAGCTTACCCAGGAGAAGCTGTTCCAGGAAACAAGCTATGAACTATTCATTTTCATAATCACAAAATTAACAGCTTGTTTGATGTTTAAGCATCCCTATAGTTTTCCACAGCCTATAATGTATTAAACCCAGGACACAATGATGGTGTGCATGTGAGGAAGGTTCAATATGTATTAGAAATAGTTTAAAGATATAAGACTACAGTAAGAAATACTTTCTTTAATAAATAAAGTTCTTTCTATTATAAGTAAATCTCCACGTAAGGAAAATAATTCCTCAAAGGTGTTTGGGTGACATTTTTCATCCCTTTATGATTTCTTCATCTGTAGCTCCAAAACAAATTTTTCCTTGGTCTGGGTGATCTGTTGTAATGGTTGTGATTGAGCCATCCACCCCAAGAGTTGAACAGGATTCCTGTGATAGCAGGAGCAGCAATTGCTCCTTGATATTGTTATGGGTTGGAGTTTTTCTGGTTGCATGCCAGCAGCAGGCTGTGTATGGGGAACAGCTAAAGGGTGATACAGTTCTGGTGGAGGAGTTTAAAGAACAGAGAGGGAGAGATCAGACAAAAAATGAAACCTGATCTTTGCTGAGGGCATGTGCAGATGAGAATTTTTCTTCCAAAATTAACTTGTTGCCAGATCATTTGAGTTGATTGATGTATTAGATAAAGGCACCACAGGTACTATAACATTTATTCCAGGACTGAGGGGGGTCTGTGCTACCCTGTGGGAAGGGTAGCTCTAGCTCATTTTACTCTGAAAATGCTCTATTGAAGTTCAGATAGAAGGAAAATCTCCAGTTAGATAATATCCTACAAAGTATTTCTGGGATGTGCTATCCCCAAAAAATATTTTGCAGAGGACACACTACCTACAGTAAAATCTCATGTTACTTATTATGAAAGTAGCCACATTGTGCTAAAAGGGATGTCCTGCTGCTGGTGCCTCAGCCAGGGGTGCTTTTAGCTGTGGGTGAGCAAGCTCAGATCAGACAACCAGGGGACAGTTCTAATGAGATCAGGAGGGCAGAGTCTCTCTCCTTGGAGCCTCAGTTTCTCTGGGTGTGCTGCAGGTGGATGGCAGGAGAATATTGTCACTTGGGAATGGGGACATCCTGACTTCAGAGAGGATTTGGTGTCAGGTCCAGGGCTGGCCACAGAGGTTCAGCTCTGTGTCTGTGTCCCAGCCAGGGCCTGGGGGCAGCAACTTGTAAGGACTCTGGAAAAGCAAGTCCCCTTCTCATGGCAGGGGAAAACCTGTGAAATCCAACACTTCCTACCTCATTTGGGAAATGAGAG
The DNA here is from genome assembly GCF_028018845.1 of Melospiza georgiana. Lineage (NCBI taxonomy): Eukaryota > Metazoa > Chordata > Aves > Passeriformes > Passerellidae > Melospiza > Melospiza georgiana. The sequence goes on along the minus strand of NC_080430.1, from coordinate 144,404,085 downwards.
GGAAAAAAGAGAAAGACAAGACATGGTGGGTGCAGACCCAAGCTCTGGAGGCACTTATCCCTGGTCCAAAATCCCCTGGAGGTGCTTGTCCTTGGTCTAAAATGCTGAGGAACAAGTGAGATCCTTGGTGTAGCCCTCTGGGAGGAGGGCAAGTCAATGAGATCCAGGCACACGTCAGCAGGCAGAAAGACTTGATAGGAATTTGAGATTTTGAGGTGCTGAATCCCTCCTAAAACCACTAACTTCTGGGAAGATAAGGTTGCTCAGCAAATTCTGGCCCAAGGGAAATTTTGTAGAAGAAGCACCATAGGCAAAGCAGCAGAAAATTCCAAAACCAGATGGTGTTTATTGCTTTATAGTGAAGCCAAACAGGAAAGAGGGGGAGAAACTGAGAAGGAATAAGTAGCTTTATCTCAAGTCTTTCATCCAAACAGCTCTTTAAAATATATACTTGGATTTTTTTTTTAATTTAATATATCTCCTTTGGTTTTATTCAATATTTCAAATTTTTCCCAACTCAGTTTTATTCTGATATCTCTTTTGCTGGTGGAAGAGAGGGAGAGACACTCAGGATTTTTTTTTTTTTTTTTTTTTTTTGTTTAGGCAGAGCAGGTTAATTGTATCCTTGGGATTATTGTAGTAACTTTTTCAGACTTAATCTAGGAAAATTTTTCCCCTGTACATGTATATATGACAAACAAAGGTGGCTGATTATCATATTAGTAAGAATTTCCTACTAATGTACACTGCCTCCCTCCTCTCCCCATCATGTTACTACTTTGTTAATTTGTGGAATCAATCTACTGTTTTGTAGAAACTGTAAAGATTATGATTAAATGTATAATAAAGACAAATATTTTTAACTGCTCCTCACTGGAAATCTTGGCAACTTTTCCTTCCTTGCTGTCATTAAATACCCAGTAAGTTATAAAGCCAAAATTACACCTCAGCCTTTCACTTTAGCAATTAAAAAATCCTGAGTGAAATTATCTGTGTAAGATTAGAACCTCATATCTTAAAAAATACAAATATTCATTGCTGTCTAATCTTGTTTCAATATTGCGATTAACATTTGGCCAGTACTTTTATCTTTCCTGGAAAGGTCTATTTATATCAACATTTTGGTAATTTAAGGAATATCAGATTACCTACTTCACATTCAAAGACATAGCATGAGGAATGACGTTTTTCTATTGGAAAAATTTGGTTAAATAAAAACCACAAAATTTCTGTTGATGTGTTAAGTTTTGCCTGAAATTCTTCCTCTCTTCTTTCCTCTCTTCTATCTTAAATATAGACTAGTGAGCCCCACTTCTAGGCTGAGTGAAATTCCATTGCATCTAGAAATGACCCCATTTCTTCCTCCATTGCAGATCAAAAATGATCTCGTAATATAAGATTTTTGTTTGGTGAGTAACCATTAGTCATCTCAGAAATACCAGGGAATTAATCGGATAGAATCCACACTTCCAGTTCTTGACTTGTGTGAGAATGAGCAATATCAAGTCATAACCTCTTGACTTAACATGGTCAACAGCATGTTGACCAAACACAAGACCAAGAAATTGACATTATCAGCTGTTTTTTCAGAGGGTTGTGTGAAATGAATTGGTGATTTTAGTGGAGTTGCTGAGACACCACAGAACTGGTAAGTTTTAGTCAACTTAAAAGAAAATTAAAGGAATATTTTTCCCTTTACTGACTTAGCAATAAGAAGCATAAAAATGTCATTGAAATAACCCTGGGATAGCCTGCTAGCAATATTGATGTGGAATTCTGTATTTATAGAGGTGTAACATGTAGACATTTATTGAAGACTGGCAAGATTTTGAACTACAGACATAGATCATGCCAGAATACCCAAACTGCAAGAAAATAATGATGCTTATGACAGGTATCTGAAAGTGGTCATCAGCAAAGCCAAGACAGCATCAGTGCTGTGATCTGAACTTTTCCATTTAACTTTATTTCTCAGACAAATGGCAGGAACATTAAAGTCAGTGGACCTGCCCCAGTGATAGATTTGCCACACAGAGCACAAGAGCTGAATACATTGTCACTTATTAGTCCAACTTATATCTCAGTTTTAGGAGGACAGGCATAAGAATGTGCATTAACTCCCTTCATTCTTGGATTAAATTATCAAGATAAATTTAAAAGAACTGTGAAATCTATTGTTTTCAAACTCTATGTTTTCTATAACTGAGATTTGTAACCACCAATAAGAAATTAAAAAAAAAAGGAATCTCTTCTCCTCAGGTTGATGCAAAGCTGCCACTTGCAATTCAGGGAGATAGGATTAGTTTATTTATTTACAGACATACAATCAGTTAATTAAAATTTATCTTATCTCCATTTTAATGACAGCTGCGGTTCTACAGTCTGTGTTTATGATTAAGTGTGAACATTCAGCAATCCTAGAATCAGAGAACAATTGGAATGGATGCCTTTGGGCTGGGCTGCTGATTTGAAATATCTTGAAAATGAGTTGCAATATTACCTTGCAAAATTATAATTTAAAAGCTTTGCCTTGGCATATGCTTGTACAGTGTTATAAAGAGAGGTATAATAAGAGTCTTAACATTTATTTAATTAGAGGGAGATCCCATATTTTCTAGAAATAAGATTTTCTGCCAATTTCTTTTCAGAAAGGAATATAATTTTGATTATGTTTTCTACTTTGGCTATATACAAGATTAAAGGAAATTTACTTATTTTTAAATGGAGAAAATCACAACACATAAAAGTGAAATTTCACATTTCATGTTATAAATGTTTAGTGTTCAGAAATCCAAAATAAGACATTGGAAACTTGGGCTTGAAAAGTGCCCTTCCTTTTAGTAATGCTACTCTTGTGCTATTAATTATGGAGGAAAAAATCTGTTAGCACATTGCTAATCAACTAATAGAATAAGTTACTGCCTTTTTGAGAATTTGAGACCCTTTTTGTATTTTTATAGCTTTATTCTCTAGCTGCTTTCTGATATCATGAAGGTAACCAGGAGGGAAGTCTGTGAATGAAATGTTCCTTTTCAATGGCAGATTCCCCAGTCTGCACCATTCCCTGGACAGAACCACATGGACAATCAAACCAAGAGCAAGGATCCTGCAAACAGATCAGCAAACTCCTTGAGAATGGTTGGAAATGTCCTACCATGTTAGATGAAATTGGGTTAAACTTTGGTTTCAGGTGCCTTGTCATTTCTGTGAAAGGTGGGTGTCACTCCCCTTTTCTTGGTTACAGCCTCAAGATTCATGTTTGGACTTGATGATCTCGAAGATCCTTCTCAATCTAAGATTCTGTGATTGCTCTGTCTCACTGGCTTTGGTCCTTGAGTTTCCTTCCAGTGAGCTCACTAATCCTACAGAAACTGCTATCTGATCCTTTCCTCCCAACCCACAGCACGGTTTGTGCTGGGTTAGTGAAGTGAATTGGTGAAAGGAGTGGCTCAAAGGCATTAGAGCCAACGCGAGACAAGAACAGGAGGAGGACAAGTGGCATAGGGAGGAGAGGGAAGATGGGAACACCATAGTGTCACACCAAGGTGTTGACAGTGAGTTGTCAGGTTGGCTCATCCCAGCTCATGGGACTGCACCCTAAAACTTCTCCTCTGAACATTTCCCTCGAGTCTTTTCCTTGCTCTTTTCACTGCTCATATGAAACGATCAATTTTTTTTTTCAGTGTGGTCCTCGACAGTGTCTTAATCCCATGTACCACCACCAGAAAAAGACATCAGGAAATGCCATGCAAAGTTTCAGTGGTAAAGCACTAAAATACCTGAGGAAAAAAATTAAGATTTTACAAGAACTGAAGAAAATAGTGAAGTGAAAATATATTTATCCCTCTCTAGTTGTATTTTAAAACCAGAGAAATCATCCAACAGCAGATTGGATTTTAGCAGCTCATATCTTACCTGCACTGGAGGAAACCTGGTGAAGAGGGGGATTGTTAAACTGTATTAAGGGAATGCTGCTGTTAATGAATATCTTTGAATCCTCCTGGGCAACTGGGAAGATAATACCCTCACAGGGGAGATGGAAAAGTGGAGTGAGCAACGTTGACAGCTGAAATTCACAACTTAATCTGTTATTTGGTTAAACTGAGATGGTAGATTGGAAATTGTGGTGTCTGCTGAGTGGTTCTGTCTCCATGCCAGAGATGGTGTTTTCTGCTGGCAGGAAAGGTGGGAAACCAAGGGAATTGTCTCCACAGCTGGCAAGGTGGGATTTGGCTGAACATGTCTGCCGAAGTCCTAAACAAAAGAAAACCTCCTAGACAACCGGTGTTATGCACTTTTCAAAGATTTATTTATAATTTTAATGGAAAACAAAACATAGGGCAGGAGGTCAAGATCACTTTCATGAAAGTTGTAAGCAGCTTTTTCTTCAGTAGGCTTTGGTTTCATTAATTCAAGGTGTTTATTTGAAGGTTTTGGTTTCATTAATTCAAGGTGTTTGCATTTTGCCATAGAACTTGTATTCCCCAAACAGAATATGCACAAACTGCTTCAGACATAAAGCTTGCAACAGATCAGGACATGGTGGTGTAAGAGGCCATCCTTCAGTCAAAGATGCTTTTAAAGTAATCTATTTACATTTTCCCCAATGGTCTGTGAATCAAAATCTGGTTATTTACAACATCTCAGCTGAAGGTCAGTGACTTCTATAAATGCATTGGCCAATTGGCATTAGACATAACTGATTTTAAGATCAAATAGTCTTAACTGTTAGGTAAAAATGTGGAAGCATCTTGTGTAGGCACTTAATTAATTTACTCCTATTTGCATTTAAAGTCAATTTTAGGCCATTAGTATGAAGCAAAACTGATTCAACTAAAAAGGTTCAAAATAACATATTTACTTAAATCAGTGTAAGTTCAGCTTTAAAACAGGTATTGGATGAAAGGCACAGCAGCAATGTGTTGTTCTTACAGAAAAAAATATTGTGGTGATTGTTTTATTATTCATCTTTAGCACAAACCTACCCTAAGAGTGTCAAATATAAGAAATTCATCCTTTCTCTCGTATAGGTCCCCCACTATAAAATAGAAGCAAGCAGATTTAGTGTTTCACTGGCAATAAGTCAAATGCTGCTAAAGACATAAGTCAGTGCCATTTGACACAACTGATAGCTTCCACTTGAGTGAAATGCATAAATGTTACAGGCATGAGATCTGAACAGATTTTTAATCTCTGGAGTCAGTGGCAGGGCAGTATGGGGAAAGCTAAGGTTATTTTCAGTCTTATGTTTGTCTGATGAATAAGAAGGACCTTTCTGAATTCTTTGCCTGAGAGCTAGCCTGATATTTATCCATCTATCATTGTCTGTTTTTCCTGTGCATTCCTATTTTATTCAACTGTGAGTTGCTCTTTCTTTTTTAAAAAGGACTTGTGTGTTTGCGTGAGTAGCCACACTTAATATTGTAGTTCTCTTCTTTCTGAGATGGAGATTGTAATTGCTTATTGATGGCCTATTTGTATGCTAATGTTACTCAATAAAAAAAGTGAAAGCATAATTAACACTCCTGTTTCACCTAAACAGAAAGGGAAAAAGGAAAGCTTGGAAAGGTCAGTGGATTTCACATGATAAATTACTAAATAGTGGAAGACATAGAGTCCTACATCCTACAAAGTAATGCTTTCACTATTTATTAACTATTATTTATTACAAATGCTGACTATGCTTACTTTTCAGTAACTATTTTCTATATACAATGTATTTAGATATTATGACCCTGTGGTTGGTGGTATAATGTACTGCAGCCTGCCAGTTTTCAGATGTAGTGGCTTTCAAGGAAACAGCACCTCTGTTTATTCTCCCATATTTCATTAGGGCACAATTCACTAAAAGTGCAGGCAGAGCTGGCTGGCTCTTGGTGCAGAAGCACAAGTGAGATCGGAGCTCAGATCCCTTTGCAGACACTCAGGGAGCAGCAACCTGCAGCCCCCAGGGCAGAACAAGCAACTCAATTACCACTGGAGTCAGTAAGTGCTGGCAGAACAGGCTCCTTGCATACTTGGAAAGCAAGGAAAATTTAAAGAACAGACCCCTGGTTTTGTTAGATTTTTGGGTTATGCTGTTAGACGCAGAATAAAAAAGAAACTTTTGGGCTGAGGGGCAGCTGTGGAGCTGGGGGTGGTCGAGCAGTGACCCTGCCCTGTTTCCATGCTGCCTTGGCTGTAAGACAAAGCAAACTGAGCTGCCTTACCTGAGGTGAATGAAAGTGTAGCCTCGTGGCTGGGGCTGTGTGGTGTGATGTGCGGGTGGTTATCTCTGCCGGGACAGGAGGGCTCTCGGCTCGCTGGGCAGCCTCAGCGCGATTGCATCCGGACGGACGGCTGAGCCTCCAGGTGCTGTCCAGGCTTTACTGTTAAAATTACATCAAACTCCTTATAGGAAGGGAGAAAAAATCCAAATTATTATCTGAATGGTTATACATAACTATTAAATGTAATGTTTTGTAATGGAGGTGACAGTTCCCTAACACCACCATCCATGGCTTCCTATGAGCATAAAACACATTTTGAGAATTAACACTCAAAAGTTATTGAATCGTAAAACTACTTCTTCAGGACAATTTTATTTTGTTTTGTTTTATCTGCAGAAGACAGAATGCAGGAAACAAGGTCTTCCACACTGTGTAACTTTGCTTCTTTGAGTATATTACAAAATACATTTCTTTCATTTAGTGTTTTCATGTTACTCATAGAAAGCAACAGTTGCATAGTCATGGGCTAGTCATATAGTTTAAAACTGAATAAAAGACTATTCCAGGAAAAATATTTTATTTCCTTGGAAAATTAAGGATAAGAATAAATTAATTAGAATATATGTCCATATATTCAAAAAACAGCAAATCCAAACTCGAAGTGCAGCAAAGTCAAAGATTACTTTAAATTTGCTTTCCCTTGTGTGATTGAGGTCATAGAAATGATATTTTGCTATGCTTCAGAGTCACTGCTGTGTGATAACTGCATGTGTAAATTCAATTTATATGCTACCTTCTCTGCTAGTGTTAATAAAAATATTTCTTTAGTAGTTAATGGAATTGTTTAGTAAGCATAGGTGAGAATTTGTTCAACACCACAGCATGTAACCTTTGTTTCTGAGAAAATAAATCTGATAATGTTTGTGTGTTACTGTACATAATTATCCTCAGTTAGTGGAATTTCATATTGTTTCTTCTTGCCATTCTCTGACAAAAGGTAAATGATGAGGTTTAGGATTTTAGTCTAGGCATAAAGAACACTTATGTTGAGTCAAGAAATACTTGTATGAAATAATTGACTTTGTTTATACCCATCTGCAATTTATCCACAAGAGCAGCACTGAAAGGTAACATTTGTCTCACAAGTTTCTCATTCATTTCTCTGCTCTGAACTCAACTTTCATGCAGCTCAAGTGCATGATACATGTAGATGAATATTTATTATCAATGATGAAGTGTCCTTTTGACAGTATAATATACTTCACTATAAAAATAAACAGACTGTGCACAAGGCTGTCTGATTTGACTGGTGGCACAGATAGTACCTCACTTATCTAGTGCTTTTCATCACAAGATCTCAACACCATTTACTGAAGAGGGAAGTACCATTATCCTTCCTTGGTAATTTCACATCCTTATGTGGATTCAGCAGTACTTGAAGATACTGAGACCTCAAAAGTCCCTCTCACAACATCTAGAGTATTCTTATTCAAAATTATATTTAATTTATTTAAATTAATTTAAAATATAAGAAACATTGTGACACTGTAGAAGAAGATGCAGGTCTGTATTTTGATATTCCCAGGGGTAAATGCAAGTTTCTACTCAGGCTCTATTCTTCAACAAATATTGTAATTCCAATAACATAAATTAAATTTTTCTTACCAACAATTTGCTTTCTTATTTGAAATCATGTCTGGAATGTTAATGGAGAGAATTTGCTAAGTTTAATTTTTAGTTTAACTCTGCTGTAATCCATGACTGCAAAGGAAGGCCAAAACACCCAAACTCATACCACATCCGACAAATGAGATGTTATAGAATTACAAAATTTTGCTAGAAAGAAAATAATTAAAAATAAATCCAGAGTTCACCACAAAGAAATAATAAAACAGAAATTGAGTTTTAAAGAAGCATGTTTATTACAAGGAGCTGAACAAGTTTGCTAAGGGATTTATATGTGTTATATGCTCTTTTTTCTTTGTTGCTTACTGAGTACCACGTTATCTGAGACATCTACTCCATGAATTATATCCTGCAAAAATATAACCTGCTGATAGGAAATTGGTATGCAGAAAGCCTGAGAACCAACCCATTTGTTCAGAAGTCTAATGTGAGGTATCTGGCTTTAAAATGCAGTGCTCTTAGTGTTAAACTTGCTCTTTTCTGAAACAAGTTGGTAGAGAGGATGCCTGGTGAGTGACTTGACACTTACTACCACCACCTGCTGTAAAGGGTCTTTTCTGATGTCTGAATGGGATGTGGGAGCAAAAAGAGTAAGGAAAGTAAAATACTGGATGGGACTTTTGGGATGCAAGTCTCCTTGCTTGCTGGTGTTGGCTGATGGAAAATTCAAAGAGCTAAGGTCACCCTCGAAGAGTGAACTTGGCAAGGCAGGTGGTGATTTCCATGGGAGGGGAGAACTGGCTTTGGGAAACTGTGCCATGGCAGTTGTGTTTGCTGCTGAAAAGACAAAAGAATCATATTCAGAGCCATTGGATGTATTTTGGCATTTAGACAAAGAAGGACAAGCAATGAAGTGTTTCCTCAGTATCTCACTGAAAACCTGAGATGTTGGTTCTTGGCATGTCAGTGACACATTGCAAATCTTAAAAATAGAAAACATGGATTTGGTTCTCATTCCAGCTGAGTCTCTTATTACCATGGTAGACTTTTGTTCACTCTGGTTATCTTCATGGCATGGGTGCCACAAGTTAGAGATCTCTCTGGTGAAGAAATTTTAGAGAAAGGGAAGAAGTGTAAGTAATGCAGTTCTATTCAAGCTGGACCAAGTAATATTTCAATATATATACTGCACTCTACACCTTTAAGAGTGTCCCTTTAAGCATCTCTTAAATTTCAGTAGAGATGCTACATTTTCTGAAACAGCTGAACTGCCTGATCTTCAGGAATTGCAGTACGATTAGATGATGCTGTTCCCTGTCCCCCTGTGCCTGGAGGACAGAGTTAACCTTTGAATTTGTCCATGCCTGAGCTTTAATAAAAATGTTTGTGAAGTTGATGCATTTGAATAGATTTTATCCAGTGAGTAGTGAGGAGCCTGTATTAGTGGTGCACATGAAATGTCACACTAAACCCAAGCCTCTCTTGAGCTCTAGGACTGACAAAGACATGTACTTCTCAGGCCAGCATTTTCTCAAGCTTCAAAATCCCAGTGCTCTCCTATTATTTGCTTCTGCAGCACTGTGTACAGTGACAAACAGAATGATGTCTTGTTGGTCCATTTACCTCTGGTATGAAATCAAATTAAAATATCTTCATCATTCATGGCCAATTTAACTCCAAAAAATGAATATAAACTAACACAATGAAATGAAAAAATTTACTAATCTAAGTGATTGCATTAGGACAGATTACAGCCTTCCGGTGTTAACAGATTTGTTTTTAGACTCCTGTTTTTAGTGGTTGCTGAAAGACCCACATCTAAGGATAGCTGAAACACAAACATTTAATTATGAATTAAATTATTTATAGTATATCTCTGTGTATATATTTTTTTCAGTTCTGTTTTTCTCACAGTCAAATTATTTGATAGAGAAATGAAATATCTCCTGCATTTCAGTTTGAGTTCTCACTGCTGCTTTCTGTTTAAAGTGTCAGCTCTTCAGGAACAGATTTTCTCTGTACTATGCCAAAGACAATGAGGTCCTTGACCTGGAAAGGCAGACCTTTGGGAAGCTACCCCAGTACAAATAAGTGTTAGTAGTAACATAATGACACCCCAGGGTGCAGAATGTGCTGTGAGGTCCTGATTTACCAACAGGGACCCTGTGAGAGGGCTCTGGGCAGACCTGTGCACTCAGGCCAGTGGCACCATGGCTGTCTCATCACAGCCAGCCTGCTCAGACAGTGAAGCTGTCTCCTGTGTGTGACAAGTTTTTCTCACATGGTCTATTTTCTGAAAAGGTAGCAAAAGATGGGTGAAAGTCCTCTTCTATTTTGCTTTCCTTTACTCCTTCTTAATTCTGATGCTTGTCATCTGAAAGATGGAACTTATTTGCTGATGTACATATTTTTCCTTTAAGTTCCTTTACCTTTCCAGCAGTTTTCACACCCCTAAAAATTACATCCCAGAGAACTTATATATGTGCCTCTCACTTAAGCTCCATGCTGATCTTCCTCCCCTTCTCCTTCTTCTGCAAATGAAAACAGTGATTTCGAAGGCTGGGGTCTTAACTGATGCAATTAAGCAAACTCCTCAATGGCAGCAAGGAAACTGAATGTAACAGAGACACAAACAGTGCTCTCTGCTGTACACTGAAATATCATGCAATGATTATCACTACTGTGTGTTTATGCTTCCTGTGATTTTCACAGTTTTGTCTCATATAATGCTGTGTTAAGCTTTAAATTTATATTATTATTAGTAGTAGTCTATATAGCATATCCTAGAAAAGAAAGGAAAAGGAAAGATGAAAATAGCAGAAATTGTACTGTCCATTTTACTTCCAATCTGTTTGGTCCTAAAATGCCTGGAAAAAATCTTACATCAGGAGGAAGAACTGGGAAAGAGGCAGAGAAGATACTTTCTGGTTTTCAGTATTAACATATAGCCCCCAAACTCTCAAAGTCTGTATCTCATTTGAATGCCTAACCACATTTGAAATCAGAGTGCCGTTTGCTCCGACCCACTAAGGAGCACTACTGTGGCACAGCACAAATTCTGGCATTATCCAAAGCTGCCGGAGAGGCAAAAGGGCTGGAACAACCATGACTTGAACATCAGTCTGTGGTAGGGAGAAAAATGCAATAGTTTGAGCTGTGGCCACTGTTTGGATTTTGACACAAACATATACAACCCTATGCAGGTGTATGTCATGGAATGCTGTATTTGGAGGGTTTTAGTCGCTTGTATCTCCTGCTTTCCCCTGTTTTTCTGCTATGGCACAGGTGTTCATACAAGAATGCTGAAAATTGTGTCTTTCCTTTCTTGTGACAGAAGAGTTTTTCTTTTATTCTATCCCCAGAAAGCATCAGGAGTTGGGTGTCAAGAAATCAGCCTCCTGTAGCAAAGCTGGGCTCTGTTCCTGCAGTCAGCAGCAGAAGGGGAAATTCCATCAATGTCATCAATGCTTTGCCTAGATTTCAGTGGAACTGTACAAGGAATAAGCACTGCTCACTGTAGCTGTCAGTAGAGATTTATTGTGTTTGTCTTGAAGGTGTCAAGTCGCAGAGAGGCTTTAGAAGAGAAAATGACCATGTGTGTTTGCTGAACAGCTCTTGCAAAAGCATGGAGAGGGTGAGGTGCTGGGAAGGACTACACTGTCATGGAATAGGGAGTCAGGAGATGTTCTGCTTCCAGGTCTCCAGGTGATTCTGGTTACCATCTCATCTCTAATCTCTCATCTGGCTGGGTGCTCAGCTTTCTGGTGTCTTGTCATGTGTATGTCCAAGATTGAGCAGAGGTGGTGTGGAGCATGGCAGGGCAGTGCCACCATAACAAAGATATGAGGACCAGAAGTGCTGGAGCAGGCCAGTTCTGAACAACATATCATTATTTTCAGTCCAGAAACTCCTGAAGTAAAAATCTGCAGGCTGCAGGGCTGCTCTGGGAAGGCATTTCCATATGCACAATTTGTCATCTTTTTTTCTTCTACCTGTTCTTAGCCCCTGCCAGGAACTGGATCTAGGACTCCACAGACTTCTGGTCTGACCTAGTGTAGCTGTTCTTATGTTCTTGTGTTTGGTTATCTTAACTCCCTCTGTTTTCCAAATGTACTGGAGAGGAGGAGGTACTTCAAAGTCCAGTCATTCTTCCTAGGTTACAGAAGGAGACCCAGGGGAGAGTCAGGGGTTTAACAAGTTGATATTGACTTAACACAGACAAGGAAGTCAGCAATATTCCTTACAAGACGTACTTATTAGTTGCATAAACCTTATTATCTTTCAACTAAATGGCTTTATATCTAATTTGCTATCTAATAAAGGGATAGCCTGAAAACCAGTAGTTACTCAGTATGCTGCTTATGATACCCTGCTTTTATTTATACTATAGCTTATTACTCAAGTTTGTCATTTGTCATAGAGAAAAAAAGGAAAGATAAAGTTCTTGCTTCAGCTTTGCTGTATTTCAAAAGCAAAGCAAATGATGGCAAATTCTTCATTATTGAGTTGATTGAGAAAAAGGGACAATTAGGCAACACATGATGGACAGAGGAGAGCCTTACAGAAACAGGCCCTATCCTGAGTTAATATGATGCCATCCTGATTGAGTTGAGAATTTTGGGTGTAAAAGAGAAAAACTTGTTCCACAGAGAGACACTTTGTTTTCTGACATCACAGTCTTTCTTCTGGTGTCAGGGTCCATATGCTTCCTTTTGAGCACAGACCAAGTTCCACACTCAAGCTTGAAACCCCCATGCTCACACAGTGCACACTCTGGGACACTTGCCCACAGGGGGAATTACTAGGGTGGTGCTGGCTCAGCTGAGCTACCAGGGTGCCATCCTGTGATATCAGAGAGCTGATGCCAAGTGGGGAAGTGGGATGGGCTTTTTTCTTCCAGCGCTGCAGGCATGCAGCAAATCATTTTGGAGCTTTTAGGCAGCTAATTGCTGATGTTCTTTAGCTGGCAATATTAATGCAGAGTGTAGGTCAGGGAACACACTGTTCCTTTGCTAGTCCACCTTCCCCTGCCTGAGGCTCCTCTCTGAAAAGCTCAGGTTTCCTCATGCCCAGAATCTTACTCACTTGGGGCACTCCGACAAGTGCACATGCGTCAGGCACTGTGCTCCCCGGAGTCACTGAACCTGCTGAGTGCCACCTCCACACCTCCCCAGCTTACTGAGAACTGGCAGCAGAAATGAGTGCTCATATCCTGCCATTTTCTGCAAGACTTGGCATTTTGGCTTACAACAGCTCCTACCAAGGCATATTTTACATGTAAACAGGTGCATTTTCCTGTGGTTTTACTCTGGGAGCAGCAAATTCCATCAGAAGGGAGGAGAAGACAGTTGTATATTTTTTATTTCTTGCTTTGCCATGACAGGGCTCCTGAGAAATAATTTTGGGGATTAAACTTCCTGGAGAAGGAGTGTCCCTTAAATATATGTGTGGATGGTATGAGGAGGCACTTACGTGACTTCAGTTCTTCCATTATTTGTCTTTCGAATTACTGGCTTTATAATCTTATTATCTGTGGGTCCTGTGTTATTTTATTTCCTTATGAAAAAGGAACATAAAGAGAAAGGTGCTAATATCTCATGACCTAATTTAGCTGGAGCCATGCTCTTCTTTAGCATCACAATGGCTACGTCAGTGGAGAATTCCCAGGCCTAGTGATTTGTCACTCCTATATTTAGATTCCCAGTCATACTTATGTATATTGCACAAAACCAGTCCCACATCAGCTTTCACAGCAGTCTGGGGGAATTGCTCTCTATTCTGCTCAAGCCTTTTATCCTTGAAGGAAAAAAAAAGACAAGGGAACACTGAATCTCACATTATTTGTTGTTGATTCACCTTTCTGATAGTGGTAGGTTGTGCACACTATCACCTTCTCTCTCTTCCAAAATAAAAACCGGCTGGCTTCTGACGTTCCTGATCAGGTTTAGGAGACAGCTAGGTGCCAAGTTTCGCTGTTCTTGGTATTATGCAACACTCCTACAGAGCCCTCAAGCAGAACATTAGAAGCCTACACAACCTTAAGCTGAAAACTAGAGGTGTTTGTACAATGAGGCAGCAATTTTGAAGATTATGCCCTTGAACATCAGTGCTTCTCTGTGGATGGGTCAGAAAGTTTTCATGTCCTTTTTCCCAGTACTGCAAGCCAGCTGGATGCAAGCCAGATCCTGTCTAGAAGCATCGTAGTATTAGCCTGGGCCAAAATTCCTCTCTAGTGACAAGGCATCTAACTCAGGCTCAGTGCCACGTTGCTGCAATGGCACTGAAACATGCCTGTTTTCATGGAACACGCAGGCAGCAGAGGCAGGATGGAGGTGTTGGCCCTGACTGCCTTCAGTGTCTTCTTCACTTTCTTCTGAGGGTTCTGCCCTGCACCGACTTTGCTTGTGCTTTCTGACTCATACAGAATTACATTCAGACAACCTGGATTGAAGAATTCTGGCAGTAGGATTGTCCTTTCTGATAATTAGATAAAAAGATTAGTTCTGTTCTCTTTGTTTCTTCTCTGTTGATAACTTTTAGACCCCAGAGTATGTAGAAATATAAGAAGTTTAGAGGATCTGAAGATAGAGGTTGCATTGATTTGTTAGGAAGCTATCACAACCTATGTCCTTCTCATAATTCCATCAATATTCCATCCAAAGAAGAAATTGTAATGATTTTTTCCTCTGCCACAGTTGTGCCTTTAGTATGCTGATGGAAAATATGTTGGAATTTGGACTTATATTCTAGTTTGAAATGGATACATCAGTTTATACCAGGCAGTAATTCGACTGGAAAACTCCTTACCACACCCAAAATAAATGAAATGAGTAATTACAAATATTCTCTTTAATCATGGAAAAGAACCTTGTATCCAAATTTATGCAGACTCCCTTAAAGACATGACCGGGTTCTCCTTTCATCATCATCAGATTTGCTTTGTGTCTCTCAGTTAGCTTCCTTTAAGTTGCACCACTGGTTTATGCTAGAGTTATGGAGAGATCTTGCTCCCAGGCATCTGAGGAAATCCCACCCTCTTCCTAATTTTTTGGGCCTTTTGTTATTTCTCGTATGAACTGGTATCATAAATATTTAGATGGAAATGGCTGATGGGAAAATTGTATGGTTTCTAAGTTCAATGAGCCATTAAATAGGTTCTAATAATCTCAATAAAAGTTTGGAATATTTAATAACGAGAATCAGACATATAGGTTGCTTGGTTGCAACCATCTCTCAGTAAATATTGTCAGTGGTTCATACACTATGGGTTCCTCAACACCCTCAAAGAAGAGCCTCTGGGGATGGGGGATGGAATCAACCAAATAATGTGTAAACATCATGCTGTTCAAGAAAATATAGCTGGGTTTTTTGAAAAGGCTGTTCACCATATACTTTTTATCATCACTGTGGAAGGGTAAGAGGCTTTCCAATAAGCAATTAGACAACTAATCACACTTTGCATTTTTAGTAATTTACACTTGTATTACATGTAACATCATGGGTTGCAGTGGCCTTTACTAGAGATAACACTCTCATGAATTGGAAATTTGAGATGATTGCAGTCACCTACTCCGAGGCAAAGGCCCTTCACATCTCAGAGACTGGGGAAGATGTTAGTTTAATCAAATTACATCAGGGCACAAAGCCAAGCAGGAAACTTTGGTTAGCAGCATCTCCCTCTAGACCCCTTCTCTTCCTTGACTATATAGTGAATTTAGGAACTGCTTAATTAAGGAATTGAAAATTAGGTAAATTTAGGGTCCTAATGTACATTGCCGGTATCCTCTTAGCTCTATTCAACTAAGATAAGATTTAAACTAAGAAGAATTAAATATTTATCAGGACAGGTGAAGACACTCAAAGGCCCTATATGTGTTTCTACAAAAAATTCTTTGAATAAATATGAAAATCTTCCCTACCTTAGTCAGTGATCTATGGGCCAAACTCACTAAAACAATTTTGTAATGAGCAGTCTGTTTATGTCATAGAATCATAGAATGGTTTGGATTGGAATGGTCCTTAAAGATCATCTCATTCCAACTCCCCTGCCATGGGCAGGGACACCTTCCACTAGACCAGGCTGCTCAAAGCCTCATCCAACCTGGCCTTGAAGTTTTCCAGAGATGAGACATCCTCACCTTCTCTGGGCAGCCTGTTCTAATATCGCACAGGAAGGAATTTATTCCTTATGTCTAATCTAAATCTTCCCTCTTTCAGTGTGAAGCCTTTCTCTCTTGTCATTACACATTGTCTCCAGTTCTCTTGTAGCCCCCTTTAGGTACTGGAGGAATGCAATAGGGATTCCCTGTAGCCTTCTCTGCCCCAGGCTGAATGGCCCCAGCTCTCCCAGACCCTTTAGGAGAGGTGTTCCTGGGCTCTGATCACCTGTGTGGCCTCCTGTGGGTTCACTCCAACTGCTCCATGTTCTTATGCTGGAGACCCCAGAGGTGTCCACAGTACTCCAGATGGGGTGTCACAAGTGCAAAGCAGAGGGAAATACCTCCCACAAGCTGCTGAGCATGCTTCTTTTGGTGAAACCCAGGATATGAGCCCAATGTCCTTGTTGGACATTTGATCTTGTGACTTCTGAAAGGTGGCAGTAAATGCCTCCATCTGTGGAGACCCCCAACTATAGAAACCCCATGCTTGTTTTTACATTCTGTAGAGGCGCCTTTCTGCAAGGTAAGACCATGTCTGTCCATTGTTACAGCCATTTATGGTATTTGATGAGATAGATCTGAACTTCAGGTGGTACAGCTGCAGGAAGCAATAAACTAGTTCAACATTCTCCTGGCTCATATTAACTAGATAAGAGGTGTTCACATTAGCTGTACTGTACACCTTTTAAATTTGCAGAGGAAGAAGTGTGAGAACAGGGAAAGAAGAGATGCTTGATCTGCCCTACACCTTCCTTGCTCTTATCTCCTTGTGCAAATGATAGATGAAGTTACTATGCCAGTAATCCCTGCTGAGTGAACAGAAAAAAGAATGAAGAGTGTTTCCAAAACATTTGCAGCAAGATTGCGTAACCATTCTGCAGAGATCTGCAGGCTCCACCTGGCCAACTGTTTGTGCAGCTGTAGCTCTTCTTGGAGCTCTGGCCATGACCACCTGGATTTTCTCTGATTTAGCAAGTGACACTTGCCATTAAGCACCATTGCTCCTGTGTTTGGCTTACTTATGGATGACTTTACTTACTTATGGATGTGCACACCATGTGTAGGGCAGGGCAGGACAATTATCACTCTGAAGACATTAATTTTTTGGGGTTTGTTCATCATGGAAGCATTAAACAGCTGATGAGCTAGGTCTCCTATCCCTCAGACCACTATTTGCTCAATTGCCTCTTGGTATTTTCTATATCTGATAAATCTGCCCTCTGTCCATTTAAAATTAATATTACATTAGCTGTTCAGCATGGGAACTTATTCTTGGTTGTGCTTTACTCAGCTTAAGAGGACTCTGGGGTACAAAATCTGCAGATGTTACCTTGATAATAACCAAGCTTGCATTTCATGGCATGTGTCCTGGTTTCAGCTGGGATAGAGTTAATTGTAATCTTAGTAGCTGGTGTGTTTCATGTCCTGTATGAGAATAAAATTGATAACACACTGATGTTTTGGTCGTTGCTAAGCAGTGCTTACCCTGAGCTAAGGACTTCTCAGTGTCCTGGGCTCTGCCAGTGAAGGAGGTGCACCAGAACCGAGGGGGGAGTATGGCCAGGTGACCTGACCTGGCCAAAGGGATATTCCACACCCTAGAATGTCATGCTCCAAGTATAATATGGAAGGAATTGGTCAGGAGGGCTTGATTGCTGCTTGGGATTGGGCTGAACATCAGTCAGTGGGTAAAGAGCAATTGTATTGTGTGTCACTCGTCTTTCTTGGATTTTATTCCTAGCTCTTTCACTTTTATTTACAATTACTATTATCATCATAATAATTTTCATTGTTATTGTTGCTGACAACTTTATTTCACTTATTGAATTGTTCTTATCTCAACCCATGGATTTTACCTCTTTCAGATTGTCCTCCCTGTCTCACTGGGGGTGGGAGGAAGGGGTAGGGCTAAGTGTGTGGATGTGTGGTACTGGCTGGGGTTACAGCTCAACAACATGTATACACATCTATAACTGGGTACCTCTTGCATATTTTGGAAACATAAAAATGTCCATTAAGTTTAGTGGTGGACACCCAAGTCTGTTGATCAGGTTCAACTAGGTTAAAAAAAAAAGTTGAACACATTCACAGTGATTTAACTCCAGTGGCATTAATTAAAGTGCACCAATGGAGAGACCAACCAGAATTAGATTATGCAGTATGATGCATTGCCCTTTCAGGCAGCTTTACAAATGGTGAGCCTTATATCTGCACGGAGTTTATGTTACATTTAGGCTCTGATCAAGGAATCCAATCTGTGCGGGAAATCTTTCATGGGTGCACAGAATTCCATTAGTGACAGCAAGGCCCCATCCAGGCAGCAGGACACACGTGTCTAAGTAAAGGGTGGTGGCATATTTATTTATTTATTTATTTGTTTGTTTGTTTATTTATTAACAAAATGCCATCATTAGTCACAAAAAAGTTTTATTTCCAGGGTGAAAGAAAGCACTTTCACATATTCTGCTGTGGCACTTCAAGACAGCCCTGAGTGTCTTATCAAGCCGATGACGTTAAGATAGTGGAGGGTCATATGGAAATTATGTGCCTGGAGTTTTGCCAGAACTACTGAATCACATGCTTTCTAAAAGCAGTTGTGATCTTTGGAACTTTGTACCATTAAACCTGTACTGGCCATTAGCATGGTGCTCACTTTCCACAGCTAACTATTAAATAGGTGGAAGGGTCTTTTTTTCCGGCTTTCTTTATCACCCATGTGTCTGGAAATTTGGGTAGGCAGAAATGATCCTTCTATTCCTCTTCCTTCCTCCACATGCAAACATAGGTATCATGCCCTACTCTGTGACATAGGGCATCTGTGGCTGTACTTTCTAATTTCTTTCAGGTAAGAAATCTAGGTCCAGAACTTGCTTCTTGAGAGTCCAATCAAAGGGAAGAAAACCCTTTACTGACAGCACACTCCTGTGTCTAATTAACTGATAGGCAGAGGAGGTGGGAACCATCCCTGTACCCTCCTTTAATCAGTTGGTGGTGAAAATCTGAGATTCTTCCTCATCATGGCAACAGGAGGAAAAATATAGCAGAAAGAGGAGCATGCTTTCTGTGCTGACTTGAAAGTGTGGCAAAGGTCTGATTTGCTTGTAAAGCCTCTGCCAGTGCAGTGGCAGCTCAGTGAAACTGGACTATTGTAGTAAGTGTGATTATTTGCAGCCTTGTGTACGCCCTTGTGTGCCTCTGCAGCCATCCAGGGGGGCTGCCAAGGTCTTTTCTTTGCAATACCCCTTGTTCTCCACTCTAACAATAACCTCACTGCCTAGCTTTGGCTGGCACCTCGCTCTCGTGACTGTTAGGCAGGGCTCTGTTTGTAATTAGATACAGCAGGCCACTTTCAGAGTGAATGCTGAGCCTGCAATTACAAATTCAAGCCTACAAAACCACAGCTGCAGCATGGCCATAATGGTTTCTCAGAGGTGCTCTTGCAGCAGAGTGTGGCTGGGTGCAATGGCTGATGTGTGGGGTAGGTAAACTCACACCTCTGTCTCTTCATTTGTGGTCTCAGGCTGTGATCAGGCATGTTATTCCAGATAGAATTGAGCCAGGGTAAGAGGTTATCATCCCTGTCTGCTTGGCATGATTCTTCTTACTACTCTGGGTGCTCCCACCCTATACCTCCTGAAATAACTGCTTATGGAGTTCCTTCCCACCCTAAGCTTTCCTCCTCATCAGATGGGGAGGGCATTTAAACTTAATGATGAAAGCAACATTTATATATTTATTTATCTCTTGATTGACTGATTTTCTGAATGGTGGGATTTTGGAAGGGGTAGTTTAAGGTTGATCTATACCAGTGGGATGTTGAGATTTTTTACCAATTTTCCCTTCCCAAGTGAAGACAGACCCACTTTTACCACTAACATAGCCAGACACTCCTGCTGTTCCTTTTGTGCTAGGCTCAGATGCTGATCACACACATGCATGAACCTTTTGCTAATTGAATGAGCCAACTCAGCTCTCCAGAGGGGTAAAGTGAACACTAGAACTGGTGCAGGAAAGGACTGCACTGTGCAGCTGGGGCAGAGACAAAAGACTGCAACCATTTGCTGACAGCACATGCCTACAGATGTGAGCAGATGAGGCAACCCTGGGAGCTGCAGGGAGCATCTCTTGTGCAGCTCCACTGCTAGATCTGAAGGGGTGGGATATGGGAAGGAATGGAACTTCAACTTCAGGATATGGGAAGAGACTAATGATGAGCTGATGACCTCCCTGCTAAGGCTTCTGGATGCCTAGCAACTTTTATTAAAGTGTTTGTGGAGATAGAGATCACTAAATACAGCCCTTTGAGAAACTAGTCAGAAGTTTGTAGCTTGTCCAGGCTCCAGCTGGAAAACCATGCATTTGGAACCATGGGAAGTTGTCTGGTTAAAGCTCTTGAGCATGGAGGGGTGCCTCAACTGTGCCTGTTTCTTTGAGGTCTGATAGGATTCTGGTGGGATGAGGACAAGCATCTGCTGCTGGGTCCTGCCTGGGTCCTTTCCCCACTCTCCCAGGTGAAAGTGGCTAGGCAGACAGCTGATCCAGTGAATTGCAAATATGAACTGTCCTGCAAGTGATGATGAGCATGAAAGAGAGGAATAGTAACCAAGGGATTTAATGACAATATTTGAATTGGTTTGATTACCTATGCCCTGCATCTGCAGACTCCCCACTCTCCTAGAGAAGAATGGGGAGCTGTCCATGGCCCATGCAATGCATCTCTCAGGGCAGATGTGTATCTGTGTGCCACTGAGTGGCAGATAAACTTCCTTATTCTTATAGCTCAAGTGTAGGTAAATGAGAGGACTAAGCTCTGATTTTCCTCAATTTTCAACTCAGGCATGTCTCTGTAACCCAGGATGCTCCTGTTTATACAGAGAAATGCCAGCTCAGCAGTGATGAGCAGTATGATTTCACACTCTCCTTGGTGCTTAAGCTGGGACATTTTGTTACAAGTGATTAGGCCATTAACTCACCAACTCCAAACAGGACTAAGAAGGAATTAAATGCTGTGGGAAAGATGTGTTCAGCAGCGTTTTAACTTGCTCTGTTCCTCAGGGCAAGATCCATAAACCTCTTGGATGTAGCCAGAGATCTGTTCAAATAAACCCTGACCCTGGGCACTTCACTGGCGAATGCATTGAGCAATTTCACCCACTCTTTCCATCAGACTTTTCAGACACCTCCTGTGTAGTCTCACCCTTCATAGCAGCTGAGAACTACAGTAGCTATAAAACTTGAGGAGTAATGAAGCTCATCCCTAATTGAAATTAGCACCTCAGATTATATGTTGGAGCTTCCTGTTTTATTAGAGGCTGTTCCCTCCCCCTGTGCTGTCATTGAAGAGGTTACACCATGGATTTGCAACTTCCCCAAATAATGAGGTCTTTCTGGTGGAAAGACCTGGGCTGGAGGAGTGAGAAGCCTGAGAAACTCGACATCCCAAATAGCCCATCTCCCACACAGCCAGGGTGTGTGCGAGCCTGGAGGATTTCCGCAGAGGGAGGTGGTGATAAGGCAGTCCTGTTTCACAGCTCAGCTGGTGTGGAGCTGTGAGATTCCTTCAGCAGAGTTTCACTGATCCCTGCCTGAGATCCCTGCCCATGAACCAGCCCAGTGGGAAACATGCCTGGCCCTTCCAGCCCCACTGCAGGACAAACTGCCAGTGCAGCTGAAACCTCAAACCCAGCAGTCCAGAGAGGGATGTGGCTCAAGCTCACGGCTCATCTCTGTGCTTCTGTGCTCTTTGGGGAGAGGAGGGCAGCACTGCAGTCCCCATCCAAGATTTTCTGTTTCCTCCATTTTCCAGCTTTTCTCTTCCTTGAAGACAACTGATGAACCCGATTTCCTACAAGGGTCCTCATGCCCTTCTCCCAGCTGCTCTGGCCTCCCCTCACCCTCTGCCCTTTTCTGTAGGAGGGCTCTGTGAGCAACCTGTGCACCTCACCTGTGACAGACACCCCCAAGAACATGGGAGCAGGATAATAAAGTCAGGGAATCATTAAAGACCTCCAAGGTCATTGACTCCAACTGCTAACCCAGCACTGCCAAGGAAAGCCAGTTGCCCATCTCTGTCAGCTGCATGTTGACCTTTCAGGATTTATTTTGCGCCACTTTTGTAATTAAAATGTGTTAGAAAGGATGTGCAGGCTCCTTGCTTTTTGCAGAAGGTCTTGGCTTTTTTCCATGTGTTCATGCTGTGGGCTGTGTGAAGGAAAGCAGAGTGGAGTCTGCTGTGATCTCATGCTTGGCTTTCACCAGCTTGTCCCTAGAGACGCACAAAATTTTAGCTAGCAGGGTCTTTAAAAAATCTTGAAGATCTGGAAAATGTTCTATAGAACAGGGAGTGTGGAGAGGTGATGCAGTGGTTCTTAGCTTCTCACCTGAATTTTGTAGCTGAATCTAATTTTTGGCTTTAGGTTCAGTGTCCCATCTGGGAAGTGGGTCCTGGAATGCTAAATTGGGTTCCTTAGCTCAGCTTGTTCCCAGTTCCACAGCTTATCTTATAGGAGATGTGGGGAGAGATCTTCATCAAGCAACAGGCCAGACTGTCCCTGTCTCTCTAGGTTAATGTGCTCACAGACTCACTGCAACAGAGGTGGGAAGGTGACCTCCAACAGGGTTGGTCTTCAGCTGGCACCAGGCCCCTGCAAATGGAATGGCTCTGCACAGAGCATCATTTTGGTGTTTCTTTGCAGTGACATGGGATTGGCTGGTGTGATGCCTACAAACTAAAGTCCCTGTCTTAGAAACACCAGGGAAGCATTAGTTAATGAAGGCAACACAGCCTCCATGCCTCCTGTGGGTGGGTGGAAAAGAGAACCTTGTGTTTCCTTCCTCACACTGCGATCAGTGCCATTCAGAGGGTTTTAATGAGTTACACAGAAAGAGTTAGGAGCAAAACAAGGAAAAGAAACCAAACCTCACCCTTCTGTGAAAGCAGAGTCACAACAATCCCCTGAATCTAGATAGTCAGGACTGGAAAAGAAAATGGCCTCGCCCATAATTTATGGCTCACTATATAGCCGCAGAAGCTTTGCCGCTTGCAAATACAATCCTTAGTGGGTTATTAACCTGAGTCTCAAGAGGCTCAAGTTAACACATTCATCCTGTTAATTAATTAGCTGAAATATGCATGCCTTCCTCTGATGCTAGCTTGCAAAGGGTAACATGAATTTTGATTATACTTAATCCCATATGAAGTACAACAGACGCTCACACTATGTAAACACTGACAGGGAACTTGGAAACCTCTGTGATCCAACAGGATCTGATCACAAGTGCTGGTGTCTGGCAATCCAAAAAAATATTTCAACACAGAACTGCCATGGTATTAAAAATAAAGTGGTGTTTGTTTCATCACAGGCTTGTTTTTGGCAGCAATGGATGCAGCTGTAATACTAACGTCAGTCAGGCAGTCATGTTACAGAGGCATTATCAATACAATTTTCAAACTTGCTTTGTGGAAGAGATATAAATTTATTTGCATCCAGAAGCCTGCCATCTATAAAGTTGCTATAAAGCCTTGGCAGTGAATAGCTGACTTCAAATGGCCTGCTACACACCTTTCCCAAACATTTGATACACAGCAGGTGAATGTGAAAGGCTTATCAGTCCAACCCAGTGTTATTTCCTGTCATAACTTTGCACAACAAAGGAAGTTTCTGTCCTTGCTGAGCTTTGGTGTTGCGATATGTGCTGAGGTTCCTTCAGAGAAACCACTTTAATCCTTGGGAAGCCGAAATCACAGAGAAAGGGACAGGGATATTGCTTCTGCAAACTGCAATTTTATCAGCACCCAGCTGTATCAAAGTGTGCGACATGGGAGGCAGCACGAGCGATGGACGGATGCTTGCACAGACTTCTGCCTCAGCAGAATACAAAGAGAGCCTGGACCATGTTTCCAGTGTTACATTTCAGTTTCCCAGTGCTATAAAACAGGAAACAAAAAGAAAGTCTGGGACTTATATTTAAACCTATTTGATTAGAACTTTTTTTAAGGAGACATCTTTTAAGGAAGATGAAGGGATGATGCATTGACCACTATGCCACCAGAACAATTTTCTGCCTTAGGAAACTGCTGTGACTTCATAGTACAGGTAGATGGGCTCTTCAATGCCCTGTGTATTTTGCATAGGCATGGCACGAAGGAAAAAATTTATCCATTTAAAGAGGACTTGAGATCTGCTGTATTTGTGTGAATGGTCAATGCAGAAAGAGAACTGGATGTGGTTTCATGACAATAGAAATCTTGTCAGCCCCCAGATCTGCCCTTGAAATGCTGCTAGGGCTGACAGAATGCTGCTCCTCCTCTTCCCCACCAGCCCCATCTGATGTGAGGGAACACACTGTTGTTCCTTATCCTGTAACCAGAGGCTGGGAAAAGGTGAAGAGTAGCTCCTGACTCCATCTCAGATAGATAAGGGGTATAAAGTGGCAGTGCAAGCCAGTACAGCAGGGACTAATCCAAGTGCATTTGCCCTTGGCTGGTCCCTGTCCTGAACTGAGGTGCTGAGAGGACTGAGGTCCCTGTCCTGCCTTGTGCCCACTGGGGCATCCTCCATCACAGAGCAGAGCAGCTGGGGCACCACAGCCTCCACAGGCCTGTTATGGTGTGCATGTGCCTTCAGCTGGGCTGGAGGAAAAGAGATGTGGAAAGAAGGGAAAATAGGTCTTCTCAAGATCATAGAAGCATAGAATCATAGAATATCCTGAATTTGAAGGGAACCATAAATATAACTGAGTCCAACTTCTGACCCTGCTCAAGACAGCCCCAAGAACCATACTATGTGCCTGAGAGTGTTGTCCAATGCTTTTCCTAATATCCAACCTAAACTTCCCCTGAAACATCTTCATGCCATTCCCTGGGATCCTGTCACTGGTCACCACAGAGAAGAGATCAGTGTCTGCGCCTTCCTTTTCCCCCTGAGGAAGCTGTAGACAGCTGAGATCTTCCCTCAGTCTCCCCTTCTCCAGGCTGCTGATGCTTTACTTGTGAAGTCTGACTCAAAACCTCTCAGTGTCCACCAGCATGAATGCAAATTTTACCACATTTTTTTAAAAAATGTCAAGGACTTGGGCTGAGTCACCTTTGCTGGGTATTAGGCAAAATGTGGGAAAATTTGACTGAGGGAGGAGTGTGTAAGAAATTATGTGCGTATGTGTGCATATATAAGCCCACATGTGTGCAGACATCTGCCTTTGAGATGCAGTGCTTTATGCAAGTGTAGAAAGAGGCATCGTCTACAAGGGGTTTTATTCTTTCAAATAAAGCCAATGATAGTGTGTGCTAAATGGAAGTCTGTCTGCATACGCAAATTGTTACAATTTAACTAAATAGGTTTCTAAATTAATTCAGTTTAGTCAGTACAACCCCTTTAGTAGCTAACATTGATTCAGCTTAATTGAGTTTGTTCCCAAATTAAGCTAAATCAGCATAAAGCACTCAAAGCATTAAGGGCTGGCAATTTCTCTAGGTAAGCCAGGCCTGGGTGAAGTGGAGGGGTATCCTGATATCCCCAGCATCCCCGTGTCCTCTGATGGTGAGGTGACCAGGGAGCGCTGCTCCACCTACCTGGCGGAGGTGACTTGGGGACAGCCACCTTGAGGAAGATGACATCAGGATCTTGACTTGTTCTTGGTCCTAAACAGGGCTCTTAATGTGTGACTTTGTAATATCATTAGAGGTCAGTGTCACTTAGGAGCTTCTTCCATGACAATTATGTGTCAAGTGAACAACAAAAGTTTTTATTGCAAGACATTGGTAGTGGATTTCAACCAGAGAAATATAGTCATAACTTAAAGTACCCCAAACCCATTTTTGAGGAGAAAGTAGCACAAATTCTCTTGTTTTTCTTTTGACCTGGAAACTAAAATTCTTAAAATTGTGGGCTGACAATATCTCCTTTATGTTCAATGAAACATAAAGCATTGCTCAAGAAAAAAAAAAAAAAAAAAGAGAAGATGTAAAGTGCAGATAGAGTTGGCTTTTTACTGTATTATTTCCTCCAGAAGTTTTTCTTGGATATTGCTATAGTATATATTAATAATGGGACAATATTTCTTTATAGGGTGTATAATTCAATGAAACATATTAACGAGACAGTCACTTTAAAACAAACATATCCTTTGCATCCCATGTCGGAAAAGAAAATGTTTTGTTTTGTGGATGAATCTAATATGTGTTAGCCAGAAGCTGACTGTTAACCAGGGTAACATAAAAGCTACTGTAAATGGTACTGGAAAACCAAGAGAATAAAACCCCCTCCTTTCGTATTCCCTGAGAAATGTTGGTTCATTTTGTTGGCTTCGAGGCAGAGTACTACAATTCAGCCCATAGGGTAAGTGGATGTGTCTGTAATAGGTCATTTGGCTTCAAATGAGTGTTCCCATTTCCATCTTTTTTTTTTTTTTTTTTTTTTTCTTAAGTAAAGTAGGATTTCTCTCTGACAGGTCAGACTGGAAGTGAAAGAAGAGATCAGCAAAGGGGGACTGAGCTCTGTTTTTGCACCAAAGACTTTGTGGACTTTTATAGCAGGATAGCAGGAAAATCTTTAAGACTTTGAGGACTTCAAGAGATCAGGAGGGCAGGACAGCAGCAGAGCTGCCTCTTCAAGGGCCCCCTAAATGGCTTCACGTCAGGCACGTGTTGTGGACAACAGAAGGTCCTTGTTTAGTAATGAAGAAAAGCCAGCAGTTTTGCTTCTCCACAGCCAGATTTTTAAGCCATAATTGGATCTTGTAACACTGCCAAGGTAAAGGCAGAGGGCCACGACAGGGAAGCCTGACACTGCAAGTGAACTGAAACTAAATATAGTTCTCATGCAGTTTAAAAAAACACACATCAAAGCCCAGGGAACCCAGCCCCATCTGAGAGTCTTGCAATGGAACAAAATGAGAAAACTACTATGATAACATATGTATTTTACTGTGGAGCTACAGGCAGGCAAATGAAATAATCTGAGAGTGGCTTTGGCTGGTTGTGATTAAAGATCATTATTCACCAAGCAATCTGAGGCAGAATCCTAAACCTGGCTGCTGAGAGTGCTCCTGAATAGAGGGAGCTGGGTGAGCCCCATGCAGGCATGGGGACAGCGGGTGCTGGCAGTGGCCATGCTTGGTGAGAAGCTGGTGAATGTGCTCTGCTGGCAGACCAGCACGGTTTGGGGCTGCACAGGGAGATCCTATCACTGCCCCCAAGGTAGAAAAGCTGTTTCATGCAGGCTGTTTCAGTTGCTGGGCATCTGCAAGGCTCCTTTCCAAATGACAGTGGTGTCTGCTGCCATGTCACCTTGAGGGTGGCAATGCCAGCTTGTCCTGGTTCCAGTCAGGACAGGGTCAATTTTTGCAGTAGCCAGGAGGGGGGAGTAGCCAGGGAACCTGGATTATTCTGTACCACATCACATCATTTTCCAGAAATGGGGGAAAGGGTCCCTTTGTGTTTGGGGTAGCCTGATGAGTGAGTGGTTGGGTGTTGGTGGGGTTGACAACCCATGAGTGAATAATTCATTTATTGTACACGACAGTATTGTTGATCTTACTGTTTATTTTCTTATCTCATTGCTGTTTCTAGTAAATTGTTCTTGTCTCAACTTTGATCCTTACCTTTTGTGTCTCCAATTCTCCTCTCAAGCCTGCCACATGGGCAGGGGGAGTGAGTGAGAGGCACATGGTTTGGAGTGATTTCAGTGAGAACACTAAATTGGAGAATACCACTCCTAAATTCCAAGATGGCATGGTTCTTGATGCACTCTGGGTGGTTTGTCTGGGTATTTGTTAAGTAATCCCAGAGCACCAAATGTCTATAGCAAACTCAAGTAGTGTGTGCAAAGGGTGGAGTGCTGTGAATATGGACTTGGCTATCTTGGTTATCACCAACTAGCGACCTATAAACCCAGTTAAAGAATACTAATGGGTAGAAAACAGGTGGAAACAATTGTCAAAGAGAGGGTTAATTTTTTCTGAGGCCAAGGGGTTGGACTAGTCAACTTGCACATATTTCTTCTACACACTACAAAGGTTGCATGGCAGTCTTTGGATGGCCTTCTAAGGTCAGGCTTATTCAGAATTTGGAATTTGTTAGTACCATTACTCAGACCAGAAGTTATCTGGCAGGTGGGAGTCTGGATTGAGACTCAGATAGCCCTTTCCCTCTCCCAGATGATATGCATTCCTCATTTTAGTGAGGACCACAAAAGTGGAAACAAAATAAAAATTGAAATGAACATCCGTGATATTTTCCAGCGTGGGAAAGCAAAACTATTAGAAGTGGGAAGCTTTTAGAGTGTTTTGCATTCAAATTGCACCTTTTATCCTAAGAGATCAAGTACTTCACACATAAGTACAGCTAGCACCCAGCTCAGTGCAGCCATTTCTGGGGTGGAGCACAGGAGAGGAAGATCAAATATGTCTAAAGACATGGGGCCAAAAATGCTCATAGGAAAAGTGAGCATCTCTGTAAGGCCATAAAAGCAGTGGCATCTAGAAAACCTGTAGAAGGTACAGACTGTGCAGATCACCTTAATCTATTGAAGTGGAGAATAGAAGTAATTTTATTCCAGTGGGAACTGCTGTAGATATTTTCTCTGCCCGGAAGGCTTCCAAATCCTCTTCCAAGAGATGCAGGAGATTTATACTGCATGTGAAAGGTCTGTCTGGCCAGAAGGAATTGCACGCTTGACTTCTGAAAAGAAACACTAAGGAAAATAGAGTTTTCATGAAGAAAGCATCTGTTAGCTTTCATTCTTCCCTTTCATGGGAAAAAATGTGTAATGAAAAAATGAGATTTTCCTCATATGGTCAATGAGGAGCTGCAGCCCTTTAGCTTGCTCCTTCTCTCTAATATACAAGGGGATTCCACAGTCTTGTTGGTGTTAAGCCAGGAGAAACCAGTATGTGGGGTCCATCCAAGAAATTATGTAGTTTCTTTGTTTACCTGTTGTAATGAAGGATTTCCAGCTTTTCTGCAACCTACATGCCAAAACTAAGGGTTTTGGGGGCTTTTATTTGTTTTTTTTTTTTTTTGAGTTTTTGTTTGTTTATTTGTTTTTTGTTGTTTTGTTGGTTTGTTTTTTTTGTTGTTGTTTTGTTTTTTAGTTTTTGCGAGTTTTTTTGACTTTGTGTTTTCCATTTATCCTCACATGCAACTTTTTGGAGACCAAGCCCTTTCTTTTTTCCTTTCAGGAGCTGGACTCCATGGTCTTTGTGGGTCCCTTCCAGTGCAGGGTATTCTGTGATTCTATGTCATACCAAAATTTTTTACATTATTTAATCTATTAAACTTTATCCTTTTCATTCCTAAAAGAAAATAATAAAAAAATATAATATATTGTATATCACGGAGGCAGAACCATAACCTTAATGGCAGTCTTGTGGGGCACACCATGGGAACTGAGGAATGGTATAGAAGATTTGTCCAGGAGCTACAACTGAGGACAAGGGAGGCACTGAGTACCAAGCCCTGGTGCTTGGGAAAGAACAGGAGAGAGATTGGTTGAACATTTCTGGTAAAGGAAGAAAACCAGGGACAATAATTGGGGATTTTTATTACTGATCAACTCATTGGCACAGGAAGGGGCTATTTTTTTTTCCCAAGCAACAGGAAGAGACAGTAGGACATCTCTTTCAGAAGTTAGATGTGATAATTGCTGTGATACCTCCACCAAGACCAACTCAGCTAGATACAGATGATCTATTATGTTCCTGGATGTGGTGAAGATGATGCTGTTTCAGAAGGTGTGAGGAAATGGACAAGGGAGCAGCTGCCTTAAGCTGTTTCTGACTAGCAGAGACTAACAGCCTGACAATCCAAAGATTGGGGAGTAATTTGGATGAAAGCAAGCATGAAATGATAAAAGTTCATTATTCCAAGGGAAAAAGCTAGTCCAGCTGAGTATGGATAATGACTCAAAAAAAAAGTAGACTTCAGCAGACTTGGGGAACTGGTAAGGTCTCTGAGGAAAATAATCTCAGGG
This sequence comes from Melospiza georgiana, assembly GCF_028018845.1. NCBI lineage: Eukaryota > Metazoa > Chordata > Aves > Passeriformes > Passerellidae > Melospiza > Melospiza georgiana. The sequence goes on along the minus strand of NC_080430.1, from coordinate 144,374,121 downwards.
ATAAAGGAATGCAGGAAAGCTGGCAGTTACTACGCCTATTTTAAAGGCAAATTCCTCTGATGCAGAAGGCATTGGAAACAGAGTGAGAGACCTGTATAATTTCCTCTGGAGCTCTTCAAAGACCTGAAAATAAAAAAAAGACTTGACAAATGGAGAATGCAGAGACCCCAAGCAGAGTTTCCACTGGATTACTTTCCCTACCATAAGGTGAGGCTAAAAAGGCAACAGTCCTGAGTCTGGCTTTGGAGAGCCCTGGCTGAGTGTGCAGCAGAGGGGGCTGCCATGGGGTGCTGTGTGTTTTATGAGAGTGCACTGCTTGAGCTTGCTGAGCTCATGCACGAGTGCAGCACAGGGCCAAAGGAGGCACAAACAACCTGAGGGCCAAGTGGTGATGCAGCATCCAGAGACAGTAGAGGGATCCTTGTGTGACTGGCAGAGCACTGCAGCTTTTGGCTGTCTAGCACAATAATGAACTTTACTTTCCCCTTCATCCTTTGTGCCCCATCTTTTGCCCTTCAAGTGGCCAGTGTACTAAAAGAGGGTTTCAAAGGGAATTTGAAATAGGAAGGTGATTTCCCATGTTTGCTGCAGTTACAAGCCAAGTCAGTAGAAGAGACTGATTTGCAGACTCTACCTAATAGAAATCTCAGTGTTTTGAAGGAGGAACTGACTGTGCAGTGCTGCACACTGGAACAATACAAAGACATTTATCCCTGCAGCCCATCCCTGTACTAACACAGAAACCACAGTAGTTCTGCAGCTGCCTCTTCCCAGGAGGAGCCATGGGGTCACTGCTGATGTGGGAGGAAGGACACTGGAGGTTTTCCATGGGATAAGCCCACATGTCTCTTCAGACACTGGGCATGGCCCATATGGGGTGAGGAGCTGAGGCTGCAGCTGGTAGGCAGCAAAGTGAGGTTTCCTGATGAAAGTTACTGCAGCACAGGACAGGGGCTCTGAGGTGTTGTGCTGAGTGACAGGGCTCTGTGAATTGGCTGTGAGACATCATGGGATGGATAGGAAGCAGAGGCTTTTCCTGGAGTTGGTGAGGGACCCTCTCTGCCATTTGAGGTAGGGGCTCAGAGCAGTTGTACCTGCTGTCCTTTCTCTGAACGAGACAGCATTCTACATCCTTTCTCTCCACTTCCCTGGGAATGAAGATATAGAGGCCACCCATTAGTCCAGGAAAAGGCAGTTTCCTTGATCTTTGCCTCAGTTCCAGCGTCCCACCGAGGACCTGTTACCCCAGCAGCATGGTGAGAGATGCCACCATGGCATCTTCACTTGCCTGGCACTGTGAAGGTCCATCTGTGCCTTTGTTAAAACCGTTATTAGTTCTGCTCTTCTTAAAGCTGTCCTCAAACTGGAGGGTGAGCACAGCTCCCTAAGGAACAGTTGGAGCCCTCCTAGTGGGGATTGGTGACCCACCAACCTTCACATCTGTGGGGTTCTCCTGCACTGAGCCCTCCCTGTGGGGAGAGAGGTCTGGCAGCACTTCTGGCACTTCATTGATGGAGAAGATTTTGCAGGGATTGAAGGAGCCCAAACTTGCCCTTTTACTACTGTCAGACTTGTGTTTGAGGCTGGTGGTTTACATCCCAGGAGGCACTGCTTAATTGCTGATGAATTTGCCTGATGGAGAAAGAACGGGGAAGGGAAGACAAGACAGAGCACTGTGAATGTAAGTGGGGAATCAGGAATGTCACATGAGGTTCCAAAATAAAAAGGAGATGAAGGGAAGGGTGGGTAAGAAAGGCCAAATCAGGGTTGGCTGTTGGAAGGAGGTGAGGTGGGTGCCACTGACAACTGGGGCAAGCTCAGCATCTAGGGTTTGCAGCCAGCCAGGCCATCTTTCCATGTCTGGCAGAGCAGAATCATTTTCCCCAGCCTAAAGAATTTGTTGAGGAGTCCTTAGGCCTTTTTGAATAAAGATTTATACCAGGAAATTTACTGGCACCATAGGGGCATAAGGATAATCATTCCATTAGTGCAATTTTCCTTCTGGACATCTTGAGGAGGAGTAGAATTGCCCTAATTTCTGATGCTTTCCCAGTTGCATATGACATTAGGCCATTGAATAAACAAGTGTTAAAGGATAATGAACTGTTTATTCATTACTGCATCTCTTGATTTTTTACTGATTTCTGTCTGGCCTTCACAAGAGCTCTCTATTGATTAGGGGGCATGTGCTCTGCCAGCTATAAGGACGGCAGGTCTAAGTGTTCTTTTAAGCTGAGACTAATGTACTTGGCTTCAAGATGTCAAAGATACAGTGTAAGAAACATGTTTTCTGTACACCAACACACATTTTTCTCTCAATCTTCTTTTCTTGACAAGCAAGCTAAGGTCTTAAGAGTGCATAATGGGCATGATCTTTGGAAACTTTAAATGCCTATGGTCAGACATTGTAGATATAGTAATTTCCTAAATATATGACCTGAGAATCAAGTTTCAAGCAGTAGTTGTAGATGTGAAAGACCTGAAAGTAAATGCAGAAGACTCTGACCTCAACAAACAAAATATCCCTGGCAGAAAATCCCTCTAAACCAGTAAAATGCCACCCTGGTGTGCAGGAACAAAAGTGTGTCAGAAATTCCTGTGGGCTGTCTACCAGCCTCCCTTTCCCCAGCACACAGGTGAAGGCACCAAGCAGAGGTGCAAGAGCAGCCCCAAGCCCCACCAGGGGCTGGCAGTTCAAGAGGGCAGGAGGAATCTCCAGCAGCAAGAGACAGAACCACTGCTGCCCCCTCAACCTCAGGCAAGACTTGGTCCATATTCATTAATAACCAGGTAATAAGATTGGACAAAATCTGAACTAAACTACATTTTAATCTTCTAAAATTTCTGGGGACTTCAGAGCAGAAGCTCTGACAAACTTTACAACACTTTGTTGTTATATTACAAAATGCTTAGTTTGGTTTGATTGCAGCAAATCTGATTATTTTTCTTAATTTTTTAACTTTTGTTTGATAAAGCAGAACTCCAAATTCATTACTTTGTGCTGCTGTTTTCTCTGTTTAGTGGTATGCTTGATGTATCCCATTTGTTTTCACTTGATCAGCTAGTATTAATGGCAATAGAATTCAAGTGCACAAAGTCTTTTCTTATTGAATTTCAATTGAAATCTTTTAAGCAGACATAATAAGAACTTGTCAGTGTGTGTTAAACAGTTTTGCTTGTTATAGTTTCAAATAGAATAAAGGACTGATACAGATCCTTCAAGCTGACAAAATTTGTGACTTGCACATCAAGAAAAGACAAGGAGTTTTGCAATGCTTCGATTGAAAGCAAAGTTTCTCCTTGAGCCAAGGGCCATCTTAAACAGGAACCTGGAGGATGGTGATGGCAGCATGTTGGCAGTGAAACATTTTGTAGAAGCAAAAAACCCAGGAAATTATATTTTTCTTTATGCTTTGAATAATGAATGCTTGAAGCTTTAAATGCTGTGTGTTTTCCTTGCATTTTGAGGGTTGGGGTCAGGGAATACCCACTTGTTCTCTCTTTGAGTGATGAAAAGGACTGTAACACAAGACTCTGTCTTTTTTAGGCCATGAGTACCTACAGCACAGGTTACAAGATTAATGCATAAATATGAAATATTCTTAGTGTTAAAAGAAGCAAAGGGTCTTACACATTTTGCTACATATACTCTGTGCTTTACATAGCTGGTGCTGTAAAAGATCATTATGACATGTAGAACTTCTCAGCAGTTCAGACAGCATCTCCAAGACTTTTACCTAACTAAGAGTGAGAGCAGAGTCTTTTAGACTAAAAATAAATAACACCCGGGGTCATCAAGTTCACACTTCTGCAAATGGAGACAATGCTAAGTTGTTTTCGTTTAATGCAAAAGTCAGAGCTGTTCAAGTTTAAAACAGTTTTGAGCTCTATGTTAAACTACAAACACTGAGTAAAAAAGACCAAAATCTGAAGTTAACTCCTTAATTGTATTTCTCTGAATCTGTGCAAGCCTCTGAATAAACAAGGCATGTATTACTACTTTATTGCAAGACTTGGGCTGTTCAGGTTTCTGAGGAATGCTTCACTCCATAGGTGGATGTTGTAGTGAAAAGGAAAACACTACATGTAGACTACAAAGTATAAAGACAAATGAAATGCTTCACACTTTGAAAAGTGTCATTATGAATACTTAAACTAAGGAACAAAATGCTGCATTTTTATCCTGGCTGTTTAATATGTTCCAAGATGTTTAAGGTAGGTTTGACTCCCAAAAAGATACTGGCACAGTGACACATTGTATAGGACACAAACACAGAAAAATAAAGCAACCCTTAAAACTTTTTTTTAGATTGACTTCTATTTTTGTCTGGCTCTTTACAAGGCTGGAAGACTCTGAATGCTCCAAGTCTGTGCCAATACTAGCGAGGATCCACTTATGCAGAAGTGTCAGGACAGCCAGCCATGAGCCAAGAGGTCCTCTATCTGACTCAGGTGGTTTGGTGCTGTGGTGGCTCAGAAAATGATGGGGCAATGCTTCTTTGGTCCTCACAAGAACCTACATTTCTCTCTTGCCTGGCTTTCCTCTCACTGACACGTTCCTGCACCCTGCCAGTAATGATGCCAAGCGTTGTGACAGAGAAGAGGGGAAGGAGAGGCCTCTCCTTCCTAGAGAGCTTTGGCAGTGACATACTGGCACTCAATCAGCAAATGCTTTCAGGGCTGCTGCTACTGAGCTGGTCAGCTCTTACAAGAAGACAATTTCCTGCCAGACAAGAGAGTTTCGCTGAATTTAGGCACCTTAGCATGTTATGCAACAGCCCCAGCTAAATTACTATAATCTCAGTAATGTAATAGCCACTTGGCATTTTAAACCAGTGGTTCCAGCACCTACCAACTAACAGAGCTAAGCACAGCAGACCTCTCTTCTCTATGTGATAATTTGTCTTTTAACCTCAGGCTGGATTTCAGAGCTCTTCAAGGTCATGCTTTGTTCACACCCCTGAGACTCTCCTTTACTCTGGCAGCTAGGAAGCATTTGATGGTGGAAAAACATTCCCCATGTTAAAATAATGCTGCTCATCCTAATGTATAACATAATTCTTTGTTTTCATTTTACTAGTCTGCCAGTTCTAGACTGTAGACTCTCTGGAACAGGAACCTTTCTTTTATAAAAGTTCTGACTTTCAAAATTGGAGCACTCTGTTGTAAAAGACCTGGTTTGAAAGCTACTATGGCTTCAGCCATTTGGATACAGCAATATTCAAAATTAATATAATTTTTTTTAATAAGTCAGTGTATGTTCTAGACTTCTGCTAGGAATGATCTGGCTGTTTGGAAATGAAGAACAGCTGTACATAGCTGTTGTCTTCTAAGATGTAGTGTACATCAATAACTTTCTCCCTTTTAATTTGCATTTCTTCACCTGAAATTTACATTTATTCTAGCCTTTATTCTGAGTTTGGTAAAATATCTGAGCCTGAAACTGTCTAATCTAGCTAACAAGACTAGAGGTAACCATCTCTGACACCAGGAAAGAAGAGATGCTGAACATCCAGTGGTGGACACACAACCTTCCCATTGGTTTTTCCCAAGTTACTGGACATTATATTTGTGATCTCCAGAGACAAAACGGCAAAGGTCATATTTAGAATTTGTTTCACTTTACATTTTTCTCTGATCATTAAAGAAAATTAAAGAAATATCACTTAACTTTGCCCTTCTCAGCAAAGGGAAATTCTGCTTGTCTGTGCGGAATGTGAGTCAGGAGCCATTCTGTTGAAGTTTGTGGAGTTCCACCATTATTAAAATTGTGTTACTGAAAGGAAAACTAGGACCAGAGATTGGAGAGTTTTGCTCATGATAACTAAAGCTTTGTCTAGACTGGGGATTTGCCCTGATTACTGCCACTGGCTACCAGCCACTGGTGTTTCTGCACCACTGTGAGTCCTTGCATTGGCAGGTCATGGTGTTAATGGTCGTGGTAGAGTTTTCTCAGTTTAAGCATGGATAACATTCTCTGCTGGATGTGTTGGCTTTCTCCATTTACACCATGTGAGATCTGTTAGTGTTTAGTTGACTGTGACTGGAACCTGGCAAGTATATAGGGCCTATGGATACAGAAAGAGGAAAAATGTTAAATTCCCTCAAACTTCTCCAGAAATTCTCAGAGCCTTTCTAAATTAGTTTTGCTGACACTTATGTGTCAGATAGAGAACACATGAAGGTGTTACTGGGGACAGAAAGTGAATGTTAACATAAGAAAAGGTTAGTTCTGTTATTTGAGAGTGCTGTAGAAGAAGAAATTTAGAAATGCCAAGTTTATCAGTCCATCTAGCCCCTATCCCAATAATTTATTAAGTCATCTTGCTGTATAGTTTGCATTGCTTTGTCTAGTCTAGTTCTTAGTGACTCAACTTATGGAGTCTGCACCACTTCTCCAGGGAGAGAGTTTTCCACAGTTTGAACTGTTATGATATTTTTCCCTATATCTAGCCTACCATTTAATTTCATCCCATTATTCTTAGCCTCCTCCTTCCTCTCAAGCACACCCAAACAATCCTCTTTTCTGGCTTTGACACCTTTTGAACACTCACAGATATTTCTTTTCCTGTTAGCTGTTCCACATCTATATGTTCTCATATTTACAATGAAATATTCTGGACTGTATAAAGAAGGAGCGCTTCATATAAAAAACAAGCAGGGTCACTTTTCTGCTCCACTTGGCACTGGTGAAAGTCTCAGCTGGCATAGTGAATTCAGTTTTGGACACTGCTCTTTAAGAAAAGACACTAACAAATAGAAGAAACCTCAAAGGACAATAACAAAAATTATAAAAGATTTAAAAATCACACTTATGAAAGCAGCTGAGACAGGCATGTTCAGTCTACAAAGACTAAAGGAAGGCAAAATAGCCATCTACAAATACATGAAATGATGTGATAAAGGGAACAGGGGCCAGTTATTCTCATTAGCCAGAGAGAAAAGAAGTGCAGAATCTGATTTAAGCTGCAGAAAGGAAAATTCCGGCTACATATGTGAGAGATGTGTTTCAGCTACTCAAACAATTAGGCAATGGAACAAGCTGCTGTGAAAGGTTACAGAGTTAAAATGGCTAGAGAGATTCCAGGCTAGACTCAACTGCTGCTCTAATGAAAAAAACTCCCACCCTGATTTGGAAAGTTAACCAGATGGGCTGCTGATGGCAGAGTGTCACAAGTGAATAGGATTCCATCTTAGGGATACCATGTGCCCTAATTCTAGGCTCCAAAAGGGACAGATAAGTGCTGAAAAACTGTCCATCTTCCCAGCTTTATATCTTACTACAAAGTAGAGAACGGAAGAGAAATTGGACTGTGTGGAGACCTTGGAAAGACATGGAGATGGAGGCTATGACTAAGCTGGGTGTACACATGTGTTTCATGCACGGACATGTGGCAGTTTCATTTCAAAGGCAGAGTGACTGGATGGGCATCCTGTGTCAGCTGAGGGAACAAGCCCAGCTGAGAGGTGCAGGAGAGTCCAGGACATGGGCAGATCAAGTGTGGGTATGAATTTTTATGGGTCAGCTTATACCACTGCCTGAAGTCACTGACGAGGAGCTGGATCCAGATATCTGTATTCTGAGGCCAGCAATTTGACCACAAGCCCATTTCTCCTCTTTGTAGCACTTCTTTCTCACCATCTCCTCATGATCTGAGCAGCCATCTGATTCTGCCTGGCTCATGCATCTTGAATTCCTGCAAACTTGTGAGGAGTTTTCCGAGCATCGAAAAAATCAAACCAAACCAAACCACCAAGAAAAGGAGACAGTAATGAAGAGTAAGCTGATTTTTTGTCCTGATGTTCTCCACCAGGTAAGATATACCACTAGGAGCTGGCAAGGCTGTGGGCTACATATAAAAAGATCAGCATCTCATGAAATGGTAACTGATGATTGGCAACACAAAATCCAAAACCTTAGCCTGCCATTTTAATCAGTTCTCACTACAAGTCTACTCCCCTGGAGGTGTACCACAGCTATGAGCCTCCTGCCAGCTGAGCAGTGCTAATGTCTGCAGTGGGGAAAATGTAAGGATCTTTGCTTGCTATTGTAGACTGATTCTTGCAATTGATGACTGTGGTTTTTATCCTCAGAAGTCTGTGGGGCTCAGCCCTCCTTGAAGTCAGAGCAGTATTTTTACATTGCTTGTGGTGTGTTTAACATATTATGGGGCGTTACTTTCTGGCACTGAGATTTGAACTTTAAACAGCATTGAATAATTCCCCAGGATCACATTACTGTGATTTGGCTGGACATTCCACCAAGTCAGGATAATGCATAAAATGAAGATGGTTCTAGCACTGGATTCACAAAAGTGTAAGCTGGGTGGTATCCAGCCACGATGTTCTGTATGAATTATTGTCACTTGTCACCTGGTATGTCTTATTCTTATGAGTTACCACAGTGGAATTACAATTCTTCCCTCCCATTAGTCATCACCACTACACAAATTTTATTTGGAGGAAAAAGGTCATGGCAAAGAGTCATATCTGTCCTGGCTGTTGCTCAGGATAAAAAAAAAAAAAAAAAAAAGTACCCGGGCAATTCCCTGGAATAAATTAAGAGGCTGAGAACGCAGCTCTACTTTTTACCTGTCTGCCTGTGGGCAAAAATATCTGCTTGAGTGTGATCTGAAGCCCCTTCTCCTGGCTGATGAGAAACTGTAGCTTCCAGCAGTACTTGGCACCATGCCACCCAGGAGTGGAAGGGGAATTCCTAAGCAGGCATTCCAGGGAGCTTTTCTCAGACACTTTGGGCTGCTGGAATTGGCTTTGCAATCTGTGCTTTCATCTTTCTTGAGATTTTCCACTTAACAAACTAGGAACTATTGTCTTGGGTGTATCCCATTAGCGGGAAATGGAAAGGAGAAGACTTGTGAAAGGGGTGGTGTGAAAGCTGCTAAAACCTGAGTTAGACTCTTAGTTCTATTTTTTGTTTCTCAGTCTTTTTTAGTGACTCTGCAATCCTGGTAGGAAGCTGTCTTGGCAGCAGGGTAGGACTGAGGTACCGACAGTAGCACTTTCTTGTGATTTATTTTTCTCTAAGCACTGTGCATGTGTCAGACAGCCTCACTTAGGAGAAATCAGTGCTTTTCCAGAGAGCGACTTCTTCCCCTAGGAGCATCCAGTGTATGGTACTTCTGTTGGCTGCCTTGCTTTGAAAATCTATAATTGTCATAATGGCTGTCTCTGGGTTTAAGCATTGAATTTGGATGGTTTCAGATATCACCAGGGTCTTGTAGCCTGCTGCTATTAAGAAGGGGACTGAGGAATACTGTGAGTCCTTGGGGCTTGGTGCAGCTGTGGAGAGACAAGGCAAGGCATGATAGGACTGAGTTTCTCAACATGTGTGATGGGCAACCTCTGCTTTTCCTGATGCGCAGAACCATCTGTGTCTGGGGTCCTGTAAAACTGGTGTCCAGATCTGAGACTGGTCCCAAGCCAATCCACTGGAGGTCTTACAGAGAGTGTCTCACATGCAATGCTGACCTCTGCTACTGTGTGGTGCCATGCTAAGAAAATATTTTTTTCTGCTCTTGGCCCTTGTGGTTTGGCAAAACAACCTTGAGGACTTACATCAAACATATCTAGATATTTGTGTTCTCCTTCCTGACTTTCTCTGCAGAAAAGCACACAGTGGTCCATAGCCTCCTCTCTCCTCATTGCAGACCAGTCCCTAGAAAAATGTATTGCTGTCAGTGTTTCCCACTGGGGTTTGAATTAAATCACAAATAGTGGTGTAATTTGGTCATTAACAAGACCACTTTCAATGGTTTATGGTGAATTGTGGATGGCAGAGTTCAGCCCTTGGACTCTATGCCTCCTTCAGATGAAGTGATGTCTAGATACACAATACCTTCATAAGGGAAACTGAAGCAGTGCACTGGAGCTGTGGCCACTCAAGGAACAGAGATCAGAGCAAATGAAATTGTCTCTTCCAGTACTTCATTGGAAAAGAATTTCTAGGCAACTTGCCTAGCAGGCACACTGCACTATATTCTTAGAAAGCAATAGATCTATTTAGGACTGCTGTATCTCTTTGGAATTTACTGTATGAAAAAAAACCCTTTGGCAGGAACTGATCTTTAGTGCTGACTGAGATTTGCAGCTTCTGACTGACAGACTAATCCAAGCATTTTATTAGAGACTGCTTCCTAGTAAGTCCTGTTTGCATTGCATCTGAATTCAGGAGGATCATGTCAGAATGAGAAATGAAGCAGATTTCTTGCTGAATTTTTAGCTCCCCTTTATTCACACATTCACAGGTACACACACACACACACACACACACACATACATATATTTGCACTGGGATGCATGTGCAGGTTTTTAATGTTATACACAACAAATGTATTCCAGCTTGCTCCTAAACCTTTCCTAGGGATAATGTAGATAAGCTAAGTGACTGGCGACTTTTAATTATTTAAAAGGGCAGAAATGCTTTTATTTTCTTAGTGTATAGGTGGCACAGTCTCCATTATAAGCATCTATTCCTGCTCCAGTCTTTTTTTAAAGCTTGTGAAGTTCAGTGAGTCACCTCACAGAGCTGTTCCAGCTTTGCATATTCTTTGAATCCACAGCAGTGCATTGTGTTCAGCTTCCATCCAGCCTGGATGCAGAATTGCAATCCAAGCCACCCTGTGGGTGCACTGTGAGGGGGAACCTCATGTCAGTGCTACAGACAAAGGAGCAAGGCAGGTTTGCAACCTTTCTGTGTGATTCTTAAGTGGGGAATACTTTCTGTGCAGGTTTCCTGGCACCAGAGCACTGTGTAGTCTCCTGAAAATCTGCACCTGGAATTCTACAGTTCTTGCTGGAGTGAGACAATTCAGTCCCCTGTTTGTGGGACTGTCACTTCCAGGCACAGCTGGGCCTTAGACTGAAAGTGAACTCTAGTAATATGTATTCAAGGGTGAAATGGACCATTAGGAGCAACTTACCACACAGATGTGGATAACAATAGCTCACATTAAGGCACGATTTCCAGTCTTGGTTGCAGGACTCAAAAGTAGGAAGATACTGACCTCCACATGGGAAGTTTTCAGAAATCCTTGGGGATCTCAGCTATGTCAAGTCCCTGAGAGTAAGAAGTCACCTGGTAAATAGTTATCTGCAAGAAGAAGAGTGGCAGATGGTGCAGCAGATCTGCACAGGCTCCTCAGCCCTGGGAGCCCTTTGGAGTGACAGAGCTCTCGCTCACACCGTGCTCACAGAGCCTGCAGCACTGCAAAGCCTCTGCCTTCCTGTGACCTTTACAGGCTGCATGAAGGACAGGCTAACCAGCATGGAGTGAAAAAGAAAAATCACAAATGGAAATAATTTTCTGAAATTTGGTTTATCTGTAGTCCGGCAAAAAAAAAAAAAAAAAAAAAACCAAAAAAAACCCCCACAAAAATTGGTTTAAGTCTGTACTTGTAAAATATACAAACTTTCCTGTCCTGTTGCTAAATGAGAGAGTATGAACAATAAATGTCCCACAGAGACAGTGACTTACACATGTAGTAGCTTAAAAGAAAAGTGAGAATCATCCAAATGTCTGGCTCTGTAATTCTTGCACTGTAGTTTGGAAATATAATGGAATTATTGTCTATGAAAAACATACATGTGTCTTTCCTCTTCAAGTATACACACAATATCTGCTTTTGAAGTTGTGCAGTATTGTCAAACTTGTGATGATGTGATGCAAGCTTTAATTGTGAGATACAATTCATTATTAAGACTTGAAATACTTTTCTATGCTGATGTTTGAACCAATGAAAAGTATTAAGTTCCCTTTAATAAATACATTTTAGAAGCACTTTTGTTTAAATTTTAATTACAAAGGAAGATATTATTCCTGTCTGCTGAAAGGCATTTCACTGTTTTTCTTTCCTTTTAATTTTGAAACATAATTCTAAAGGTACACCATGTACACCTTCCCAGCAGAAGAGCTTGTCATTTACATGTGCAAATCCCAGCTTTAGCTGCAGCAAGAAGAAACAAGTGAAAAAGCTGTAAATGGATCTCATATATCATGTAATTTTTGGTGAGCAGTATTTAAGTGTATCGAGTTTGCTCTGATCTCTTAACTGTGCTGACACCAGCATTTCAGCTAATGCACCCATGAATCCAGAGGGAACACAAGTGTGAATATGAAGAGTTCAGATTTTGTATGAGATTCTGGAGTAGGACATCAGGGCCAAAGACATTTCTGTATGAGCTGGTTACATACAGAATGTAAGTATTGTTCACACATTGGGTTTGTCTAAGAATGGAGCTGAACCACTTGTGTTTTATCATAAATGTGAAGTAGAGAGGGAATACAAATTTTTCATGACTCTTGTAATGGAGAGATGGGTTACCCTACACTTCCCTTTCCCTGGACAGGATTCTCTGGAAGCTCAGTTCTTCTAAGGAATGGGACCCAGCAAAGAGGGTCTTTGACCAGATCTGTTTTTTAACACTGGCCATGGCTGAATCTTATGTATGAAAACAGAGCTAAGCCATTTTCTCAAGGGGAAATAAGGAAGATGAGGACTCGTGGCTGACTTGAGTGTCCTTTATTCTCTGGAGTAAATGTCATCCCAAGATCTCTCTGTCTGAGCACCTCTTCATCCAGAATGCTTCAAGGAGTCAATTTCCATCCATGTCCCTGTAAGAGGCAACTGCTTTCCAGATGCTCTGCAAATCATGGTCTGGGCTAATGCTATTTGAAGCACATTTTTTAGCAGTTTGATAACAGGATTTGGAAAACTTGTCAGATGGTCTTTCTTCTGATGGGGTAACTCAGCAGTGAGCAGCTCTATCACAAAGATACAAAATGAGATACAAGAGCTTATTTTGGAAATCAGATTCTAGTGCTGATCATCAGTGGCACCATTTGCTCTGGGATTTGAGCTGCTTGGGAAGTGCTGTCGTGAAGAAACTGTGCAGAACCGCAGTGCTTGGCTGGAGAGAGACCCTCTCCTCCTGCTGTTTGATAGGCTTGGGAACCTGTGTTTTCTCAGTAGCTCCTCTTTCTGAGTGAACATTTCAATGCTGATGTGGCACATCTTCAGATCTGCTCACAGCTGGAAGCTCAGCTGTGGTGACACAAAGACCTGGGATGCTTGTTTAAATGCATGACATCTCAAGGACATGGGCAGGGCTATGGCAGCAGCAAACTGCCAGGACACCAAAATTTCCTTGTCCCTTCACATTAAGGCTTTCTCATCTCTCATCTCACTGCCTTCATTTACTCATACATAAACTAAGTTTAGCAAGAAGACATCATGTTCCTTCCCAGAGTGATTTGAGGCTGATTTAGGGGTGTTTATGCAGCTATTTGCAAATGCAGATAGCCTATGGTGTGGGTTACTAGAGGCTTAGGAGGATGGTGGAGTTAATGAGATTTCTATTCAGGAGATTGTACCTTTTGAACCACCAAGAGGTGTGCTCCAGGACTCAGTGTAATGAGAAGTGAATCCTACAAGGTGTTGAACACCTCTTGTGAGATGCTGAGAGCTCTCAGTGCCTGATGGAACATTGTCACAGGAACCTGGCTTTATAATCATAAATTTGAAATTTGAAATGTAATCTCACGGAGGATCTGTGTGGAGAATAACAAAGACAAAGAAACCTTTCTGGTGCTTAAAAGCTCATGAGAGAGAAAAAAAAATTCCACTCTTCATTTGCTGAACCTTAAAAAAAAAAGGAGGTGGAGGGGACAGATGAAATATGTTTTATCTATTTTACCTACTTTGGTAATTAAGATTGTAATCTAGATGATTACCAGAGCTTGTAATGAGATTATACCCTCCATTAAAAAGAATGCTCCAGAGCTGCAGTGAAGAACGCCTCAGATCTGTTTAGTATGCTATCTGTCTTAGCAGAAAGCAGCAAAATGCATTAAACACACTAGGAAACAGCCTTGTAGACATACACTCCCAGTCTAATTTTCAATAGAGTGAGCTGGCATTGGATTTGTAGTTCTCATCAGTATTTGTAAGCAGATCCATTTAGAAAATAGTTTTCATAATTCTCAATTGTTCCGTGAATCACATTTGGAAATAACTCCTTGTCCCATTTTTTTTCTGAAGATCAGAACTTTCCTGAAAATTTGGTATTTCATTGGGAAGAAACCCAAAAAAGCCATTGTTATGAAAAAAATATTTTACTTTCTGTTGATCCATTTGCTTTACTGGTCTCAGCTTGTAGTGTTGCAGTAACTATCCTGTTCTTGCAGGGTATAGAGAGACTGAAAATCAAGTGTAAAAATAGCTGGTTTATGGAGCTTTGATGGTTTATAAATGATGCTGAAATGCTGCTGGAAGGCAAAGCTGTTACTGTAACTGCTTCTTTCCCTGGGTATCCATCAGGGGCATTTTAGTGAAAGCAAACAGCAATAGCACAGTGAACAGTACATACAAATCACCTCAGAGCAGAAGTGGAAAATGTCCTTTCTGCCTTTACAGTGTAGATAGAGCACTGTCATGCCTTTCAAATCCAGGGACAATCACAGGGAATGGAGTTCATCATATAGGGCTTCTTTATCCTGCTTATTCCAAACCTGCCAGACTTTACACTCCTGCAGGTGCTGTTACATTTCTAGGAAGTGCAGTTCATGCAATACAATGACAACATTTCCCTGGTAATATGGTGCAGTTTATGCACTATTGGGAGTGGCTCCAAATCTTTCTATGAGCAACAAATCCAGGAAAGACTATTTTTTTTCAGTGCTGAGACCACCTGAAAGATGGTTTCTGGAAAAGAGTCCTGTAGTCCTTTTAAGAAATTATTACCCTCCCTACAACATCTGCACCTTCTCTTATTGTCATTGACCCCATGATTGCCATGCTCTGGCTGCTCTGGTTTTCAATCTCTTGCTTGAGCTCATCACATTAAAAACTGGATTTGCATTAATCAATGTGAATTTTGCTCCTCAAAATAGGACGTTTCATTCCCATGACGTTTTGATTTTCCTCATGAAGTGGCTTGGTCTTTGTTTTACTAAGACAGGTGAAATAAAATGAGTTGAATGTGAGGAATAACTTTATTCATTAGGTATTCCTTAGTCTCAATAGAATTTTGAGGTTTTAAAGATTTTTCTGAGTTAAGATTAAATTTGGTACCTGAAATAAGTGGGACAGATATATCTGCTCTGCTCTAAGTGCTACAAAGAACAGGAAGTTGAACTTGGTGATTTTTATGGATCCCTTCCAACCAGAGATACTCTGTGATTCTGTCACTCTGTCTGACATCTTGTGACTGGTTATTAGCTGAACCTTGGGCATAAAATTATTGTGGTGTCACTGGAATGGAAAGTGGAAGAGCAAGAGAAAACCCGGGAAACTACAGGCCATTAAAGCAAACATCCACACTAGGTAAGATGATAGAAACTATAATAAAGTGTAACATTAGCAGGCATGTGGGTAAATATGATATATTGAGGAAGAGTCTCTGTGGCATTTATGGAGTTGTGCATCATAAATCTATGCTTTGAAGAAGTCAATAACCACATAGACCAGGGAGATCCAGGCAATACTTGAGTTTCTAGAAGGCCCTTGACGAGGTTTCTCATCAAAGACTTTTAAAGAAACTGAGCTGCAAAAGGATAAAAGAAAAGGTTCTTGCATAGATGAAAGAGTGGTTAAAAGGCACAAGAAAAAAGGGAAGGATTAAGCTGTCAGTTTTGTCAATGGTGGAAAACCCCACTGGTGTTCCATGGATATTCTCAGTCACCATGCACAGTGCAGTATCTTCACAGCTGGTTTAGGAAAGGATGTAAATAGTAAGATGACAAAGTTTGCCCATGATACCAAACTATTTAATGTTGTAAAATGAAAACTCCTTATAAAGAATTTAGGAAAACTCCCATGGTACTGAACAAGAAAGAACAAATATAAAGTAACACATATGGAGGAAAATTTATGAAGAACAGGCTGTGGAGTAGACATTGCTCATCAGGAATGAAATCTTGGGATTATAACCAAGAACTTGGGAGAAAAAAACCCCAAGAACTCTATGTAAAAATCAACTTAATGCTGACTAGAAACTGAAGATATATATTATAAATATTTAGGAGAAGAATAGAGAGTAAAACATTCTGTGTGGTGTAGGCATCTTCATGAGGATAAAATGCATTTTTGGTATTCCAGTCACTAAAACCATATACTAGAATGGGAAAATATGCCGAGACTGGACAATGGGGGAAATAAAAACTATGAATTGGCTTCTGTTTTAGCAGCACCTAAAAAGCCTAATGGTAGAAGAGGTTGTGGGAGCCAAATGTTTACATAGGCTTAAAAATCATTAGCTACATTTATGAAAGAAAGATGCATGGAAGGTTATTACATGCAAAGATTTTCCATTGCTGAGCAAGTTCATGAACCATAGGCAGGCAGAGACTGAGCTGTATAGAACAAAATGTAATTTACATTCTTGCTGGGTTCTAACATCTTTCACCTGGGTGTCCAACCATGCTTGCAAGAACAACATTGGATTAGATGGATTTTTAGTCTGACTTTACAAGAACACTCTTACTGACTTGATGCCTCCAGATGTGAAGCTCCGATGGAGTTTAAGCAGGTTTTGGTTTGTTGCCTGAGGTCACTGACGGATCAGGAGCAAAGCTGGGTGTGGAACATTAAAAATCCTTTCTTCATGTCTAAGCCTTGTAATTATTTCATTTTTTAATTATATTGCAAATCCAGGTTTGTAATCACCCCTGGAGAGAAGCCAGAGTACATATTTTAGTTTTGTCTAGCGACACAAAAAAATCTAGGGAAAAAAATCTTATTTTTTAAAAAAACCCTACATTTTATTTGCAATAAAATAATAAAGACAAAATTTCAAATATGTCTGATCTGCAATTTTCATGGAACCTGAGAACTCTTCTCATATTACAATCCTAGGAACTCACAGTTTGAGACAGTTAGTGGTCATCTGCTTTCCCATGCCTCCACTCTGAAATCTGTAATGTAGTTGTGTATGTTCTGTAGAAATGAGGCACAGGTACAAAATGATTGTGACTAGGTTATACAGAGATCCCATGGGAAAGAAATAATGACTGAAGGTCCTCTGGAGTAATGCTGTGGTCCTGGATCAGCTCTCTTCCCCCTATAACTCTTTACTCTCTCAGGAGAGTGTGAAGCCTTCTGTGCCTGCTCTGCCTTTGCTGTTCTGAGCCTGGGATCCAGCAGCACAGTCTCAGATGCCTCAGCTCTGGTGTTATTTCTTCCCTTCTGTGGAAGCACCATGCAACCATGCCCACTGCTGTCCTATGGGGCCTGGTGCAGGGAGAACATCAGGGAAGGCTGGGGCAGGACTGGCAGCATCGTGCTGCTGCAGCAGCCTGGGGGTGCTGTCCTGACTGGGATGCATTCCCTTAGCATCAGTCTCAGGCAGTCTCAAGTGGAGAGTACAACAGGGGCTCAAAGTCACCTTGGTCTCAGCTCTTGAGCTGCAGGTCCTGTACTCTGGTTCTCAGAGAACTTCCCCTGGGGAAGGTTTTTTTCTAACCTCTGATTTTAGTGAGACCTGGTTCAGCTCCTCTTGTGATCTCTTTTACACTGTATTGATTGTTGCTTCACCGCAGCAAGTGATTAAAAGGCAAGGGATAGTGCAGCAGCCATTAAATGCCCCAGGCAAAAGTAATTTTTCTCTCCTTTCTTTTTGCAGTAATTGTGAATTTCTTGCTAAACCTGGGAATAAATCTGTCTAGATCAATTCTGTCTCACTGTCATCTGTGACAATATGCTTCTTTCAGGTTGTTCTCATTAGCTCAGGGGATATTGTTTATTGGAGATTTTTAATAGAGAAAGAATAAATGAATGTACATGTTATGGGGGAAATCCCTTGAACACATAAAGTCTTTTGTGGAGGGACAGAAGTCTGCAGTTCTGTAAGTTGTATTCCTCTGCTCCATTAGTATTTGCTCTCTAAAAGTATATGCAAAAGATTTATCCATCACTTGTCCACTTTTGGTTTTGTGACTTTGCCATTATGTTAGTTTTGGTTTTAATTCTGCATGCATTGTTGTGGTCTGTGGTTTAATCTCTGGTTGTTCAGCTCCTGAATTATTCTGCAGGCTTGATTTGAGTTACTTCTGTATTATGCATTTATAAAAAAGGAAAGAATTAAATAATGGAAGTTTGTTTTCAGTTTATTTATTTTTGTTCAAGAGGGTTCATCTACAGGGCTTTATAGCATGGTGCTGTTTAGTTTTACGTTGGTGGGATTAATCCTGTTAATCATTGCCCAGACTTCTTTTTTGAAGTAAAATCTTTATTATACTGCTTTTAAAGTTGTTATCAAATTACAGATTGAAATTCTTAATTTCAGGTACAAAGGTAACCAGAACTTGTTATGAAGATTTTAAAAAAAGTTATTGAATAAATATTTACCCTGGGCATGGTTGTAGTGTACAGAGATTGAGTGGATTCTCACCACTGTTGCCGTATCCAGCTTCCCAGGTAAATCTCCTTAAGATACCTCTGGAGTTAAAAGAATCACCTCCAGGGAACAATTCAAAGTTCTGGACTTGGGTTTTTGCTCTGCATTGGCTTCTGAGGAACCTCTCCTTTCTGTCCAACAAAATGGGAAACCAGAGGAGGCTTTCCCCCACTAAGAGGTGATGGGATTTTTCTGAACCATGAAATCAGTTCCTGGCAAGGGGAGCACATGCTCTCCTGTGTGGTGGAATACCCAGCTCTGAGGAAGGATGCTCTTGAGCGAGGATGGGAGCCACACACACCTCAGTGGCCATGGGGCTGCACCTTCCAGTTCTGCCTTTTTTAATGAAAAAAAGAACAATGCTTGTATAAGATATCTAACAATGGTACAGGGCACAGAATGATCTTGCAGAATTTAATTTTCATCCTGATGCATCACAAATAGAGGTTGGCCTGAAGCCTGGAGCAGAGGTTGCTATATAATCCCAGATTATTTCTGTGCTGTTTTTTGTCATTTGGATGCTCTTATTCAAGAAAGAATATATTCTGGCTTTGTCTTTCATCTCTGAGGTGCATGGGTACCTACCCATATTCATGGGCCAAAAGCCAATGAAGTAGAGGGCTGTAGCCAATTTTAGGGCTGCAGCAGATATTGGACCACTTTTCTGACCTGTTCTCGCATAAATGTAGCCCTGGTAAAAAGCTGAAATTCTTTGTCGACTTTTCACAGACTATTCATTACTTTGCACTTTTCTCATGTCCTCCTCTGATTTACCCTCCTAAAGATAAGCAATCCCTGTCTTTATCAAATCTGTATTTTGTTATCCTCCTTTGATCCCTACAATTCCAGAGTTCTCTTTTGAAGTGCTGTAACAAATGCTGCATACCCTGTTCCAGGAATGGCTAAGCAATTGGTTTATTATGCATTGTGTGCCTTCCAGTACTCTTTATGCTGTTCCACAAGCTTGCAATGTTTAGTCAATGTTTCTTTTAATATTTTTTTTCCTTTCCTGTAGCTGCATATGGAGCTGAAGTCTTTATTAGGCTGTTTTCAAAGAAAGGGACCTTTATTTCATGGAAATAAACAATTTTGAAACCTTTGAGGCAGATGACTATTTGATATTTTTTAAGCAATGTGCCTTATTTTGTGTGTAGGTCCATTGCTCCCTAGCACTGATGTTGTTCCTGGTGTTTAAATGATGTAGTGATGGGAGCTCTCAGGAGAGGAAGATGCTGACAATTCTGCCTGAAGGATCAGGGATACTGTAGGGAGTCTGTGTTTTCCCGTGGAGTAAAACTGACTTGTTTTACTGACACAAGATGATGGCTACACACATGTGCATTTTGGACTGTGTTCTTTTTGCTGCTGCTTCCATGATAGATTACTGTCTGCTAGCTGTCAGTCAGTGTTTGTGTCAAAAATTTCTCATTTCATCAGTGAAACAAGGTATGTTGCAGGGCTACTGATTTGTAGCATGGGGAACCATTTGTATTTTAAATAATGCAATGATATAGGAGGTACTGAGAGAAATATGAGTTGAATGTGAGTTGAATTGCTGAGAGCATCTGAAAAATGGAACTAATTTTATAGTTAAGATTTAAATGTCACCGGAAAAGTTCAGATTTTGACCTGTCTTGAAGTGTCCTGCCTTAAACTGTCTCTGAATATCAAGGAGCTGATAGGAAGAATAAATTTGTTTAAAATAAAAGAACACATATTTGAAAGAGTTACAGAGAAAAGTGTGACTTTTACTGGCTGAAAACCCTACTCAGCATGCAAAGTGTGGAATGTTCTAATGATCAGAGCCATCTCTCTTATTGCAGTAGAAATGATGGTTGCAGTTATGCCGGGCCAAGTATCTGAGAGAAAGCCTTTAGGTGGAAGTGCTGTCCTTACACCAACTGATATATTTGTGAAATCAAATCTCAAACAAACTTTCAGGTATACAAATTCATTGTCAGGTCTCCTTTATTTTGAGTAGATGGTTATTCCAATTGTATTCTTTTTAATTTCAGCCCACACTACGCATCAGCTCCAAGAAACATAAAAAGAGGGTTCATGTCCCAGACCATCTGTGCTGCATTTTGGTTCCCCATTTTAGCTCTCCATAATCTTTGTTAAAGATTAAAAGCAAACATATATCTTGGAATACATCTTGGAGTAGCTAAAATGACAGTAACTTTTGAGAACAATTAAGTCAGGATTACTGTGCACATTTTTATTGAGATATTATTTTGCCCCCTCCCCCTTCTAAATGTGATAAACAGCCCCAAACAACTATTGCAGGTTATTTATAATCTTACAGTGTTATTATAACATAAGAATTAGAGGACTTAGAAGTAGTTTTCTGAATCTTGCGACTTAACCATTCATAAAGCGGTTTATTTCCAAGGATTTTGCATGCACTGTTTGCATACTGCTGCCATATCCAGTCTCTGAGAAGTGATCTGATGGCTAAAAACCTCAGCCCAACTTTCTTAATGCCAGACTGGGATGGCATTAATGCCAGTCAATTTGTACTGGCAAGATAATAAAAAAACATCTGTCTCTGCCTTGCACAGCCAGCTAGCACCACCAAACATGAGGTTGATGTAAAAGAAGCAATTTGTCATTAAATTTTTGGGTTAGAGGAAATATCAAAAGCCAGCTTCCAGAAAATCTGACACTAACATAGCCTTTTCCATGGATTCTGCTTCATTGGAGAGTTGCTGATTAACTTGCATTACTGCCAGAAGACTGCATCCAAATCCATGTGAATGGGGGAAGGAGGTGATTAGTGAAAGGTTGCTGGTTCTTCCTTGAATCCTGTAGGTAAAGAAGGCAAATTAAACTAGTGGGTGCCCAAGCTGCCCCATGAGGGAGATTTCCTCTTGCTCATCAACACATGCTACTGTCCCAGTCTCCCTGCTCACACCCAGGACCTGATATTGTCATGTAGGGCTGAGTGCTTCTCAGAGACAACAGTCACTGCCTCCTGCTCCCTTTCAGTGCTGCCAAGTGGCAACTGCAAACAGAGATTACTTGTCCTAAGTGATCCTGAAGGGCCTGATTCAATGAAGGGAAAAAGCCTGACATCTCTGTAGGTCTGAATCTTCCCCTAATTTTTGGCCTCAATGCTTTTATCTGTCAGCAATTGCTCTACTTGCTTCCTCATTCCTTTCTCCCTAAGGCTCAATGAGGCCCAAAGGGAGGAAGTGCAGGGAGCCAAGGCTGTGCTTGAAGTGAATTACATCTCTTTCATTTTGTTCTGCTATGTACAATTTGATCTTTCTGATCAGTGTTGTACCCCGAGGGCTTTGCAGCACTGTGCTGCACGATGGAAGAGGTTGTAGGCTTTAGGAGCCATGGTGTACAGCACTGTCAAGGTTCCTCTGCCTCTATGCTCACAAAGAAAGCAGATAAAGACATCTGTCTTGACTGCCTGAAGAGAAAAATGGTCGTGTTCATGGGCGTTGAGATTATTCCAACCGGTTGAGTTTGCAGCCAGCACAAAATGACATTATAATTTTATTTTTATTTTTGCCTTTAGTTTGACATTTACTATGAGCAAAAATATGCTGGCTGTATTTAATCATTCCAGTTTAAGGAATGACTTTGGGGAAACCACATCTAAGAATCATTCACAAGATACAAAACAGGACAGAGCGAAATGCTGTTTATCTGGTGTGTGAGAAAAATCTAATTAAACCGTTTGCTCACTTAGAGTAAACAAATGCCTCCATAAAAATGTCTTCTGTCAGTATTCTGTAGAGCTTGTCAAGTCATTCTTACAAGACTTACTTGGGATCCAAAGCAGCTTCCCCATGTCAAGTTATGAACTGCTGTTGGCTGGTCCAGGGGGTCAGGTGTTAGTCTAAGCAGGAAACTGGCTCTGCTGCTGGCTTGGCTGGTGCATTGCTGTAGAATTTACCTTGTTGCATTTATCTCTTTGCCTATCTTGTGCATTCAAACAGACTCCTCATCAGAGCAGGGATTTGTTTCCTGTTACAGTGCCTGGCACAACTGTTTGATTGATGTTGGGCATCTCAGACTTTCCAGCCAGACAAAATCCTACAGGATGCTGACATAATTTTGACCCTGAGAGAGGCAGAGCATTTCAGATGACAGCTTAAGAGAAAACAGCTATCACAGAAAAATCGTGAGGAGTAAAATGCCTGCAGACAGATGCTCAGCAGCACAGGGTCAGGACCAGGGATGGTGTGGCTGATGGGGGAACGCAGCTGCTCCCCACTGTGTGACAGGGAGCGTGCAGGTACCAGCCAGCACAGCTGGGTCTGAGGAAGGATGGGTTAATGCTCCCCTGGGGCTTTTTCCTGGCTAATGTTTCCACTGGATACACCTGCCACTATTGCATTTTTAAGGAGGCAGAATTGGTTGTTACAGCTTTTGTGGGAAAGGGTCGCAACGGACAAACTGGAGAAAAGCCTTGCAGTCAGTGGGTGGATTTTATCCTAGACATGCTGCTGATCTCCAGTGGCCATGCAAGGAAAGCTGGCTGAGCAGCTCTCTTCTGACATGTGATTTGGAGAGTAAAGCAAAGGTCTTAAAGAAATCTGAATATTATGTGAATAATTACTCTGGCTCTACATCACCAAAAATAACATTTAAATGTGTCACAGAGTTGATTGAGTGTATAATGGGACTCTTTACTGCTGCTGCACACAACTAAAAAGCAACCTAAGACTAAAGTGTGAACAACTAAATGATCCAGCTAACAAGCAGTATGATCCAGCTCCATGTGGTGAGCTCTCTGGACAGTTCTGGACTTGACCTAATGGAGAAGACTTGTTGCTTGTTGTCTTTTTTAGAGCTGCTGAGGTTAAGAAACACTTTGAACAGGAAAGCTAAAAGTAAGGAGGACCTTTATAACTGTACAAGGTGACAATGTTAATTTCTCTTGGGATTTTTAATAAAATTTTGAAGGATCCAATGATGATTAGAATCACAGAATCACAGAATAATAGAATGTTAAGGTTTTGAAGGGACCTTAAAGATCATTGAGTTCCAACTCCTCCTTTCATGGTCAAGGATCCCTCCTACTAGACCAGTTTGCTCAAGGCCTTATTCAATCCTACCTTGAACATTGCCAGGGTTGGGGCATTCACAATATCCCTGGGCAACCTTTCCTGTGTCTCACCACCCTCACAGCAAAGGACATATCCCTAAATTCAGCCTAAATTTCCCCTCTTTCAGATTGTATCCATTACTCCTTGTCCTATCATTGTAATTCCTGATGCAGAGCCCTTCTCCAGCTTCCCTCCAGGCCCCCTTAGACACTGAGGGCTGCTATGACCTCTCTACATAAACCTTCTCTTCTCCAGGTTGAACAGCCTCAACTTTCTCTGCTTGTATTTGAAGGGGAGGTGCTCCAGCCCTCATCAACTTTGTGGCATCTCTGGAGTTTGTCCATCAGTTCCATGTCCTTCTCATGCTGTGGATACCAAGGTGATGTCTCTTGAGAGCAGAGTAGAGGGGGACAACCACCTCCCTCAGCCCCCTGACCATGGTCCTTTAGCTGCAGCCCAGGATTTGTTTGGCTTTTGGGGGCTGTGAATGCTCAGTGCTGGTTCAGGGTGAGTTTTTCATCAGCCATCACTCCGAAGTCTTTCTTCACAGGCTTGCCCTCCATCACTTCTCTATCCAGCCTGCAGATGTTTCTGGAATTGCCACAACCCAGATGTAGGACTTTGCACTTTGTTTTGTCAAACTTCATGAGGTTTTCACTGGCTCATCCCTCCCGCCTGTCAAAGTCCCTCTGGATGGACCTTGGATTGCATCCCTTCCCTCCAGCATGTTAACTGCCCCACACATCTTGGTGCCATTAGTGAACCTGCTGAGAATGAACTCAATTCCACTGTTCATATTGCTGACAAAGATTTTATATTTCCATTTTTTCAGTCATTGGGAACTTCACTCGACTGACAAGATTTTTCCACTGGCAACTTAATCTGCCATCTCTCTCAGGACTCTCTATCAGGTCCCATGGACTTGTACACAGATTCACATTTCTGAATCTGAAACCTGATCCTCTCCTGCAGTAGGCTTAGGGTCTTCATCTTCCCAGTCTCTGCATTTGCCCTTCCCATGGCTAGGGCATCTGAAAACTGAGGCAGGGGAGTCACTGAGAACCTCATCCTCATCTTTGTCCAGCACAGCCAGGTCTCCCATTTCCATCTGGAGAAGACCCACATTATCCCTAACTTTCCTTTTGTTTGCATGGAGGCCTCTGTGGAGGCTAGACTCAATTCTAACTGGGCCTTGGTTTCCCTAACCTTATCTCTAACTTCCTGTACAATTTCCATGTATTCCTTCCATGTCACCTGTCATCTTTCTGCCTTCTGAAAGCTTCTTTTTTTTTTAGTCTGAAATTGCTCAGCAGCTCCTTATCCATCCATGGGGATTTTGCCAGATATCCTCCTTGTCAGGATGTGTCATAGCTGAGATAGGAGGAGGTGACCCTTGAATATCAGCCAGCACTCTTGGGCCTCTGTGTCTCCAGGGCTCTCTCCTATGGGGCTCACAGAGTATGTCTGTGGAGAGGCGAAAGTCTACTCTCCTGGGGAAAGGTCCAGGGCAGTGAGCTCACTGCTTGCTTACTATCCTGAGGACCTCAAACTCCACCATCTCGTGGTCACTGTAGCCAAGGCTGCCTTGGAGCACAACATTCCCATCAGGTGCGCCCCATTGGTGAGCAGAAGGTCCAGCATGGCACCGTCTCTTGTTGGCTCTTCAATGACTTGACTAAGGAAGTTGTCATTGACACATTCAAGGAACCTTGGAGATTGCTCATACCGTGCCATGTTGTCCCTCCAACAGATATTCCCATGGCTGAAATCCCCAATGAGGAACAGGGCTTGCAGGTCTGCGGCTGCTCCTAACTGCCTATAGGGGATTTCATCCACACCATCCTCCTGATTGAGAGGCTTGTAGCAGACCCCCACTATGACATCTCCTCTATCTGCCCTCATTTAACTTGACCTACAAGCTCTTGGTTGGCTTTCTTTCCTTCCCCAGGCAGAGTTCCATACTCTCCAGCTGGTCATTGACATAGAGGCCTACACGCTCTCCTCATGTCCCTGCCTGTCTTTCCTAAAACATTTCCATTGCAGTGGTCCAGTCATTGGAGTCATGCTACCTTGTCTCCATGATCTCAGTGATATCAAATCTACCCAGGCATGTGCAAATCTCTAGTTCCTCTTGTTTGCTCCTCATACTACGTGTGTTTCTGTATAGGCATCTGCGCTGGGCCCGAGAAAAAGCCAGCATGTTGGCTGGAGTATCTGGAATGCCTTTGCACTGTTCCAGGCATCCATTACAGGTGTTGGCATCTCACTAGTGGGAGTCAGATGAATAGGTGCACCCTTCCCTCAAGAAATTTATTTTAAATTTAGATTTTATATTTTAGATTGTTTTCGCAAGGGCAGGGGCCACAAGATGGAAAACATTTGGTAAAGCATACATTTTCTTTTGTTTGCCACTTCCTCACCATCTACCAATCTCTGTGATTCCACTCCTGAACATGGAAACAAGCTGAGTATGGAAGGCACTGGAATCTTTATGGTCCCATGGCCTGCTATCTCTACAGGTCCTTATCTCTTGCAGTTGGTCTAATG
Organism: Melospiza georgiana; assembly: GCF_028018845.1. Lineage (NCBI taxonomy): Eukaryota > Metazoa > Chordata > Aves > Passeriformes > Passerellidae > Melospiza > Melospiza georgiana. The sequence continues at coordinate 144,348,097 of NC_080430.1, read as the reverse complement.
AAAGACACTGCCTCAGCTTACAGCCCAAGTGTTTACCTGACCTTTGTCACTGGCACCCAGTCACCAAACCACCAGAACGTTATTTTTTACAATACCTGAGATAGGAAAAGGTGTTTTGCCTGTGTTGAAGGAAAGAGGGTGTCACATTGTCATTGCTACACCTCAGCTGGTGCCTGGAGTCCCCAGGAGAAATCTCAGTGCCCAAGGTGAGTGCACTGCCCATTGCTCCCCATTGTGGTCCAGCTGCCTGACCAGGTGGTGTTTCTGCTACTTTTCTTGGTACCCAACAGGTGGCTTGGACTGCTTGGATGTCATAGGCTCATGATGCTTAATTTTAGGCCCTTCTGGTGCATGGCCTGAACATGGTCCTAAAAAACTGGCAAAGGTCACACAGGAAGTAGGTTTTGTTTTCCAGCTTCCTGGACAGATTTCTTAAAAATTACATCATTTCTATTTTTCACTGCTGTTGAATTAGGGGTTATGGAATGAGTTATGTGATGTCAGAAAGGAAGAGTTGTGATTACTGCTTATTTTCCCCTTCCACCTTGTTCTTTGTCTTTTTCAGTGCTCAGTTAACTATTTAACCAAACTGTAAACAAGAGAAAAGCCAGGTCTGAGATTCAGGTGTGGAGAGGATTATTTTCCTAAGGCTGCAGATCATCAAAGACAAATAATGAAAAAGCAGAACAATCTATGTTCATCTCTAAATGTATTTTATCAAAAAAGATGTTTACTTGGCATTTTGATCTAAAAGCAAAAAAAATTGAAAGGCAACTATTTGTCACTGGACAAACATAAAAGCTTGAAAGGTTACAAACAATCAAACAGCAGTACTCAGACAGTTTCAAGATACCCAAACTCTGTCTCATCATTCAATATATCTTGTTTATGCAGCTCCACACAGAGGAAATCATTGGCTTGGCACTCACTGGTTTAAAAATCCCTTTTTGTCAAGATGAGGTTTGCTGTAGGAAGAACACAAAGCATGAAGTCTTAATGACTGTAAATCTGATCTAAATGGCAGGAGCTCTTTTACTGTGTGCTTGAGTAGCCCTGCTTACATCGGGAAAAATAGAGATTATTGTCTTGTCATTTTCAATTTCAACCTGCAAGTCATAAGCTAGCAAGGCTCCTGTGTCAATCCTAAAGTTCTGGCTCAAGCAGAGGACCTGGATATTGAATTGCTTGATACTCCACTTGTTGAAATACAAATTCAGTATTCACAGAAGCAATATTTATTATGAGTCTTTCTTTTTCTAGAAAGCTTATACATGGATAGATCAAGAATTGTCCAGTTTCTGTATGTGAATTTTGGGAAGAGAGGACCATTTTCAATGTTATTTTGAGTTAACTTGAATTTTTTGAATTCTTGAATTCTCTTGAATTCTTTAAATAGTTTCAGTTCATTCACTTCAGGTCAGTAACAGCCTCTAACAATTTCTTTCCTGAATGGTCAAGCTAATCAAGGTAATGACCAACTACTCAGCACTTTGCCCTGTCCTCCTTGGATTCTCTTTATCACACTATTCAGTGAAGTCTTCAAGGCTCTCTACTGGGAGCATGCTGACTTGCTTTCCCTCTGAAGGCAATCCTTACCCTGCCAGAGCCCCTGAGCTGCCTGTTCCCTCAATTGCACCAGTGAAGCTGCAGAAAGGACACTCATGCTGTACTTTCCAGAATAGCAGCTGTTGTACAGAATCCCAGGATCACAGAATGGGTAAAGTTGCAAAGGACCACTGGTGGGATCATCTGGTTGAAACTCTCTGCTCAAGCAGGGTCTCCCTAGAGCACACAACACAGGATTGTGTCCAGGTTGTTCTTGCATATCTTCAGTGAGGGAAACCCCACAGGATCTTCTCTAATCTGTTTCTTCTCTAGGAATTAAGCTTGGTCTCTTATTTCCAGAGTTGGTTTGAAGAAAAACAGGATTCAGGGGGCAGGTGGGAAGAAATCAAGAGCAGGAGAGCTGAAGTTGGCATGAGCTGACGCCTCACACTTTTCAGCTCACATGGATGTAGCAGAGAACATGATGTGAGAAGAAGGAAATGTCTTGTCTCAGTCTTACGTGCAGGCTTCCTCAGCCAGCAGTCTCTGGACTTGCAGGTTTCCTCAGGGTTGACATGATGAAGTTCCAATGTAGTTGTTGAGGGGTTCAAATACAGCCAAAGGCTTAATGTCTGGGTTTTGTGACAGTATGTTGTGAAAAGGGATGTGAACTCAACTGGTGCCCAAATGTTGGACATTAAAGCCCAACAGCTGTATTTGAGCTCAGATTAGGAAGGAACTTTAATTCATTTGTATGAAGCTTTGGGGATGTTTTGTAATAATCTGGATACAAATTGCTCCTAAGCTGCATAGACACCTCTGTACAAATGCTAGCCTCAAAATATGTGTCTGGGCTGTAGCTGGAGGGCTGGCTGGGGCTCAGCAGAGACAAGGGCGATGTCCAGACCTGCTGAGGAAACACTTGGGTGAGTGGTGCAAGCCCAGATTCTCATAAAGATTAAGGTGCTCCTTGTGCTACTTGGGAGCCCAGAATTTAAGAGACTTTGAGCTCTTGGCCTTGTTTTGGTCTGTCTGAGCATGCCAGGAGCTGTGTTTTGAGGGAGCAGTATTTGTATTTTGCTTCCCCACTGGGCAGGAGCGAGGGGAGTGAGGACTAAAGCTGACCAGTGTGAAGTGCCACCATGGTGTGGCAGCAATGGGGGGGTCCATGCCATATATAAAATAATGGAACTCTCTGTGATGGGAGGCATAAACCAGTGGGCTGAAATTAATGTTGTTGGCATGACACACTGAAAGAGAAAGGCATTGATTTCTGCCCTGCTCTTATTTTTCCATATCTAAGTTATTCTCTAAATGGACTTGATGTTAATGCTCTCACACAGACAAGGCTCCACCTCAGCAGGTGTTTTGCATGCATAAAGTTGCTCCTATCACCAGCCTTCAGACAGATTCTGACAGGCAAGAGTAACCCTTAAGTATGAAAGAGTGTGGGTTTTCTCAATTCAGTTGAAATTCCTGCTTGAGATTTTCTTTCTGGGACAGGGATCTTTCCCTCTGTTTCTGTACAGTTTTGAGCACAGGTGCTTGGGATGGGGACTCGGCTATCCTGGGCTGAGCAGAATAGCTGGGTTAGGGTGACAAAGCAGGTTAATGAACTGAGTTTTAAGTATTTTCCAATGCTTTCTCTCATTAACTAACTCAGCCTATGAAGTTTGAATGGAATTAATTCTGTTTGCTCAACAAAGCAAAGGTTAGCATGAATTGGTCTGTGGAACCAAACAAAAGAGATGATGGTTCATCTAGCATGGATTTATTGCCAAGGTTAATTTGGCCCACACCCCAGATCAAAACTGATTCCATAAAGAAAACCGACAGGTCATTGTTGTAGGAGACTCCCTTTTGCATGAAACAGAATGCCCAATATGCAAACTGGACCCACTTAGGGAAGTCTGCTGCCTCCCTGGGACCTGGGATAAAGATCTGAAGAGAAGCTGAAATAGTCCTGCCCCTCAAATTATTGACCATTACTGTTCTTTCTAAGCAGGTGAGGAAGTGACAGCACGAAATAGGAGGTCAGTCAAGAGAAAATTCACTGCCTTGGGATGACTGGACTAGATCAGATGCACAAATAGTGTTCTTCTCTTATCCTTCCAGTTCCAGGGAATGATAGACGAGGGAAGAGGAGGACCCTGCAGATCAATACTTGTCCCCAAGCCTGATTTCACTGGCACAATTTGCAGTTTGTTGATTGTGAGTTGGCTTAGACAACACCAGGCCTGCTGTCAACAGATGGAGTACGCCTGTCTTTAAGGATTTTTGCACAGGAGATAGCAGGGCTGGTCAAAATTGCATTAAACTAGATTTGAGCGGGAGAAGGGATAAAACCAGGCTCACTAGAGAAAAGCATGGGAGCCCTATTTGTTTGGGGAAGTTTTACTGTCTGAGCTTAACAATAATGTTGAAAAGGTGGAGTGCTTATGAATAAAAATCAGAGAAATAGGCAGATAACATGGTAGGAGTCTGTTGTACATCACCCAGCCAGGATGAAGAGTCAGACAAGATATTCCTTAAGAAGCAGGGAGAAGCTTCACAATCTCTGCCTCTTGCTCTTGTGATGACCTTCAGTTTAGTAGTTGTCTTCTGGAAATACAGCACAGTATTTAGAAAGGAAAGAGTTCAGGAGGTTGTTGGAGGAGATCAACAAGCTGCTCTCCATTTATCAGCAGTCCTGGTTAAGCAGGGAGGTCCCCAGAAGGCTGGAGTTTGCCAATGTGGCATCCATTTACAAGAAGGCAGGAAGGAAGATCTGGAAAACCGCAGGCCTGTCAGCCTGGCCTTGGTGCCAGCAAGGGTTGTGGAAGCTTGGGTGCCATCACAGAGCACATGCAGGACAAGCAGGGGGTCAGCCCAGTCAGCAGGGGCTCTTGAAGGCAGGCCCTGCTTGATCAAAATGTTCTCCTTCCATGACAAGGTGACATTCTTATTGGGTGAGGGAAAGGATGTTGTCCACCTGGACTTCAGCAAAGCTTTTGACTGTTTCCCATGGCATTGTCCGGGAGAACCTGGCTGCTCAAGACTTGGGCAGGTGCAGTGTTCAGTGGCTTGATGGACAAGCCCAGAGTGGTGAAAGGTGTCACATCCAGCTGATGGCCAGACACCAGGGGTGTTCCCCAGGCCTCAATATCACCATCAGTATTTTTAGCCCAGCAGAAAGAACCTGTGAGTGCTGATGAGCAACCAGCTGAACATGAGCCAGAGTGTGCCCAGGTGGCCACAAAGGCCTGGCTTGTATCAGAAATAGTGTGGCCAGCAGGACCAGGGCAGTGACTGTCCCCCTACGCTCAACACTGATCAGGCCACACCTTGGGTGCCATGTCCAGTTTTGGGTCCCTCACTACAAGAAATATTTTGAAGTGCTGGAGTTATGTCTGGAGAAAAGCAGCAGAGCTAGTGAAGACTCAGAGACACAAGTCTTATGGGGAATGGCTGTTGTTTAGCCTGGAGAAAAGGAGGCTCAGAGGAGCCCTTATTGCTCTTTACTATTCCCTGCAAGGAGGTTGTAGCCAGCTGGGGATCGGTCTCTTCTCCCAAGTAATAAGTGACAGGACAGGAGGAAATGTCTCAAATTGCACCAGGGAAGGTTTTGATTGGATATTAAGAAAAATTTCTTCACCAAATCATTATCAAGCATTAGAGCAGGCTACCCAAGGAAGTGGCCGAGTCACTGCCCCTGGACGGATTTAAAAAATGTGTACTTGGGGACATGGTTTAGTAATTATTTGGGAGAGCTGGGTTAAAGGTTGGATTCACTGATCTTAAAAGATGCTTTCCAACCTAAACAATTCTGTGATTCTATGATTTTAAGACCAAATCAATTGCAGCAGCATTAGAGAGTCACTTAAATGCCCTAAGAAAAGTGTCTGTTTTACTTCAGAGTATGTTTGATTCCAAATAATGCATTCATCCTCAAAGTACCATTCCTGAAGATGCAAAACTGTTGGTACAAAAAAAAAATGGCAGGTATTGGAACATTGTGTGAGCCAATAATTAAAGGAAAAAGTGTATGCAGATAAAGAAAAAGCACTGCTGAAGGAGCAGAACATTTTTGGCAGGTTATCAGGGATTATTCGAGACGGTTTTTTTGTGTTTATTATCCCCTTACACACATGGTTGAACTTATGGAGCACAGAGGGTCTTGCTGAAGATCACTGAATGCTACTGTAAAAGAGGAGTGGAGATCAATGTCTGTGTCCCACTTCATATCTCTGAGGGGAGGCAGCTGGCCTGGGCGGGAGCTTTTTATATATTTTTTGACCCACAGCCTACTTTCTTTGGTACATATAAATATGGCTATGTATCAAACTGTGTCAAAACAGTTTCCTTGTCTTTTTTTGCCAGACTTTCCCTTTTTTAGACAGTGAATTAATTTATGCTACCTCTGAGTGTCCTAAACTAGGACGAACAAGTAAGAAGGCACAGATTTTTATTTTTGCAGTAATGGGGTGCTTTCAGTTTGTGGTTAAACATAGATGGTACAAGAAAAGCTTGTTAATAACAAATATGTTAAGTAGGTACGATGGACTGGGCTGATTGCTAAGAACAGATCTTGCAGCCATAAAACAGTTTAAAGCCTGAAGCACTTGGGCCAGAGCGCTAATTATTACACATTTTCGGCCTATTGTCTTGGCTCTAGGAAATGTATTATTTTTAGCGATTTTCATTACTTGTTGGATTTAAAAATAGACTGAGTTACGGCCGGTCGTTGTTCTGCTGGGATGAATTACAGTTTGTTGAGGCAACTGCTTATTTTGTCTTGTCCCATGACATTATGTGAAGCCAGACAATAAAAAAAGGAAATATGAGTGGCATTAACCTTTTGAAGTAGAAGGGAAAAGGAACCTTAATGAAATAGAGCAATCAGGCAATTATATTGCAGCTCTCAGTTATCATATAAAAAAGGAAACGGTGTCCTATATTGTTTAACCCTTTACCTCCTGCTGTGGAGGTTAGGGAGATGCAGTAGACCCACAGACACTTTTTCTGCAAGTAATTGATTAGGAGGTGCTAATTAAGAAGGTTAGAAAAAGACATCTTATTTAGGGATACACAAAGGAGAAGAGTCAAGATAATGCTGAGTGTCTTAATTTCTGCAGTTCATTCTGTCTGATAATGTAGCTTGAGTTACAAAAATTGACTTTTCCCCACATTTCTCTCCCCCAGCCCTGTTCTTTCCTTCTTTTTCTAGAGGAAGGTAAGAGACTTTTGATTGGGGGCAAAAGTTCTGTTCTCTGTCCATAGCTACTGGATTTTGATTTTTTCATTCTGTCTGGGCGGTATTTTAAAGACTCAAGTGTTTTTTAAGTATGTTAAGAGTACAAGCCCAGAAATAGGTCCCACAGGCATTTAAAAAAAATCCTCCCACTTCTTTTGCTGAGGGCATGATCAGATGAACTGCTCTGAAAAGTGCTGAGCCAAATGAAGCTATCTTCCTGCTGGGCCTTCCCACCCTGCTCTTTGTGAAGGCTGTCTCCAAGTTTGCAAGTTTAACCATTTGTTTGGTTACTTCTCACCCAATTCAGTAAGGAACCTGAGTTAAAAAGCAAACCCACCATACTTTGACTTTCTTGTTTGTTGTTTTTTTTTTTTTTTTTTTTTTTTTTTTTTTAATGAGTTTATTTGGGTTTTTTTAAGAGTATTTCTCTTAATTGAGAAAGTTTTACAAATCTCTGTTACTGAGTCAAGCTTGCAAAGCCCCAGGAATTACTCCTTGCTATGGCAAAAACCATCTTAGTGAATAGGGACGCATATATAAACTAGGTTACCCTCCTTTTTCCTTTGTTGAAACACCACTCCTACCTTAAACTGTTGTGCAATGTGAGAATTAGGAAGCTGTAAATCAGAGTTTCTTACCTGTTTTTGACTTTGTAAAACATCCCTTTGTGTTTGACAGCAATTATATTGATAGCCACTAAGGAAACTGCAAGTCTACAGTGTTTCACTGAGGCAAAAATCATTATCTTGCCTGGGTCTCAATCCTCCCATACTCAGACCAGATGTAATTTCTATTGAGCAGACTGCATCCAGCTTGACTTGCTGTCACTGTGGTCTGGCTTGTGAGGCAAAACCAATCTCCAGCATGCTGTTCCCCATGGCAAGTGCCATATCTGTGGACTGAACGCTGCAACCAGGCTGCATGTGCTAAAGCACTTTTGCAAAAGCTTCTCTTAATCACAGTGGTTCATGTGTTTGGTGCTATCCCTGTGGGGAGAATGGCTCTTGGTAAAGAGACAGAGGAACCAGGTCTTTAGGAGGAAGCTGAGAGAAAGGAGAGAGGGTTTTCACTTCTAGCCTCAACTCTGATAACTCTCCTGCATAAACTGCATTGAAAGCAGATTTCTTGGCTGAGGAATGGAAATTGAGCATGAATTTGAGGTGATAATCAGTGAGTTCATGTTCAGTGAAGGAAAATGACTTGATTTAAGCAGTTGGCCTGGCATTTCTTTTTAATAAGCAATCTTGTTTCAATTGTCAGCTCTTCTGTTTGGCCTTGGGCCTCAGTTTCATGCCAGAAAAACAAGATGGTGATTATTTCCTTTGCCTGTCTTGTAAACTGTTTGTGGCAAGACCTGACTCTCCTGTTAACATAGTGCTTGGCAGGAGAGGTTGCTGATCTACACTGGGGCCTTTCGGCATTCCTATGGCTCAACTGGAAATATGTAATTATGTACTTTTAAAGGTGGATACCAGAATAAGGCCCCCTAAATCCCTATTTAGATATCTTTGATAGATATAAGTTGTTTGGTTTCCTGAACAGACGAGTGCTTGTCTGCAGTTCCCACCACAAGGCTTCTCTTGACTCACCTGAGGTGAATGGAGAAATGGTTTCATTTTTGAGACTTTGCCTACAGCAAACTCTTCCCATTGGAGAAGATTAGGCATCCATCCAAGACCTGTATCTGTGTGTGGATGCATGTTTCATGTGTGCTCCTTCTGGATTTGTTCCAATGCAAAGGCTTTCACAGAACAATTAAAATGCAAATGTAGATGCAAATTGTGACAGGCTAAAATGGCAAACTCACCTGCAGAAGAATCATAATATATGCCATCTTTGGCATTTCTCTTCCTCTCTCCTCACTGTTTTTGTTTCAGCAGACTATAATTTGCCCATACAATGAGGTTCTCAAAACCTTGTCAAAACACAAGTAGCAGTCTAGTTTCACCGTGTTGATTCCCCTCTCAGACAAACATTTCCTCTCTGGAGCACAATCCAGCAGGCAATGTTTTGCATCTACAGCTCACTGCAAGGATGGAAGGATTTCTTGGCAGCAGGCAGTAGTACCTCTCATACCTGGCTCTCACCAGGGCAAGGATCCTGTCTGCTCCCAACCACTTCAATAGATGAGTGATAGTGTTTGAAGGATGACTTACTCTGCCTGGTTTAACTTTGATAGTTCACTATGTAAATTCATACTTGTTACAATGTAAAATGATATAATTTTTGCAGTAGTGGAAGAGCTGCTGTGTTTACCAACACACACATACACACACACACACACACACACATGGAAAAAATAGTGCCTGTCTGATTTCAGACAGTCCAAAGGACAGAAAGGGAAATCAGTGAACCTGCCTGATTGATTCACAAGTTGTTGAGATGAAAAGTTGAGATTTGGATCCTTTAGCTCTCAATTCAAAAGCCCCACTCTTATCTTCTCCCTCCCTGTCCAGCTGTGTCACTGGAGTTTTTGGGACTGCTGCAAACTGCAATGGTGTTTGCTGTGATTCCTGATGTGCTTGGCCATATCATAAAGGGTAAGCTACACTCTGGGTTTGTGGTTGTAGCATGAAATTTCTTCCAAGCCTTCCTTCATCCTATTCTTCTCACTTCCTTTTCAATTATTTCTCTGGACATCCTCTAATTCTCAAAGAACAGGTTAAAAATTAAATAAGGATCTGGCTGTGCAGCTAATAGCAGACATTTGCTGTTGTTGTGTTATTTGCTCTGCTTGTGTGTCTTATCCTTGCCCCTGCCTGTTTCAGGTTTCCCACTTCCCATGCTGCTTGCTTCACTGTAATTAGGAGGGCTTCTGCAATGGGGCCTGGATCTCTGCACAAATGTTCCTGGCTCTTCAGTGACCCCAGGGGACAGTAGGAGTACTGGGAGGCTCCTTGTACTTTGAGGACAAACCTCAGCAGAAATGACTCAGCAGAGCAGCAAATTTCATTTTTCATTCCCTGATAGGAATCATCAATATGCGCTTTTGTCACACAAAAACCCATAGGCTCCTTCCTGATAGGCAGATGGTGGTAGACCACCACTTGTGGTCTAGGAACACTAATACCATAAATGTCTGTTTTCACAGCAATCTGAGATGCTGCCTGGATCTGCAGCACCCAGGCAGGCAAAATGCCTGTGGTTAAAACATAGGTTTGTCTAAACTGCCCGTGTTTGAATGCTTTCAGAAGCTAAATAATATGGAACATCTTTCTTTCTTGTATATCCTCTTGGTAATAGTGCTAGTTTTACTAATTGGGAAGGTTTTTTTTTTTTTAATTTCACCAGAGATATTCTCATGGGAATTTGCATTACAGTATTGGAATGGGGAAACTAGAGATGAGATGACTGAGTGTAAAAAGGATCTTTCTGCACTTTAGACATCTTTCAGGTGTCTGAAAAATAACATTTTAAAATGTCTTAGATGATTTCTTTTGTAGAACACTTTAGGAATTTAAAAATATGAGCCTGTTTTTGCTACTGATTATTTGCTTGAGGGTCTTAGAGCATTTCCTTTGTCAAACCTTCCACCTGAGGCTTATAAAAGTGAATATAATTGCTCGTTCCTGATGCTACATCAGTCTCAAAGCTACCTCAGTATTTGGCAAAAGAACACTTGGATCTGCAGTTGTTAGAGCAGGATGAATCAAGATGAGACACTATTATCTTTAAAATCAAAAGGAGGCAGCCAACTCCCGGAGCCTCTGTGAGGATGGCAGCTTTCTGTCTGTTTTCTGAAAACAGGAAAGAAAGAAACCTAACCTTTTATTAATAGTTTGGTTATACACAAAGGGACACAGACAAATGTTTTAGCATCTACTCTACCCAAATACATGAAACACACGGCACTAATTACACCAGTCAGACGCTGGTTGAAGGACAGTTAATTGGTTTTCAGAATATCTCAATCAACACAGACAGCAAGACACACATCCAAGGATTTGAAAAGTCAGCAGTAATAGATGTCTGTGAATTCTCTGTTGCAAAGTAAACCTTTATTTTCACTACAGCGTGTTTTATAGTGCAATAAAAAAGAAGGAAGTCAATAGCTATATCTAATATAACTGTAGCTGAAAAGATACTTTACTGATTCAATATTGCTTGAAGGGCAGTGTAATATAGGTATTTGACCTTAACCAAGGGCTTACATGCAGGTGTTGGGATCAGACTGAATTGTTGATGAAAGAATCTGAGCCCAGTTCAGACCAAGAACATGTTAAAATGAGTTTGTGTTCACACTATTTTTCACAAAAACATATAAGTTGTCTACTAAGTTTTCTCTGCTTTTAATCTTGCTCAGGCCCATCTACTCCTAAATACCTAATACTTTTTTTTTTTCTTGAACCAGATATTTTTTACTTTTTGGTGAAGTTCAGCCTTAATTGTACTTGGTCTTTCAATTTTGTTCTTTTCCTGTTGTCTTAGTTAGGGGTTTTTTGTTAATAGTAAAAATACTTTATCACTTTCTGGTGAAATTATTGAAGAGAGAAAAAAAAGAACAGGAGGGGGGGAAAATGACTACACATGATACTGTGACAGACTCTTTTGTCCTCAGCTCTGAAGAGGGATGTTTCACAAATACAATGAAATTTCTATTAGAATTGCTGGGAACACTTGTGGTGCATAAATACATGCATTTTACAGGACTGATAATCTGATTCATGGGCTTTTCTAGCATCACTTGAGAGTTCATCAGTGCCTTTACCATGACAAATCCAAATTATATTTCTGCCTCTACAGATATGTGTTAGAAAGAAAGAATAAAGTTTTACAGGTTTGCAGGTGCAACTGCAGAGGTTTTTAGGTGTGAGTGCATCCTCTCTTGAAGCAGTCACTGTAGTATTTCCAGACAAGTGCAAGCTTGCTCTGACTGTACTGTTAGCAAAGTGGAAGCCCTGTAGGTCTCCTCATCATGTTTCTGAAACTGAGCTGAGTCGTCTGAGAGTCTGCACACCCTGACTCTGCACTGAGTTATTTTGTCCAAGAGTCAGCTTGTACCTTGGCACAGTGAGCTTATATCTGCCTGTGGAAGGTTGTACAGCCTTCCCTTGAATGTCTTCCTGAGGTCTCCTAGAGCTTTTTAAAGATGTCCATGATGCTCCCACTGATTTCAGAAATAAACCCCAAACTGAAAGATCTCTCCTCCTTTCGTTCAAGAGTGAAACAATTCCACATCTGTGAATACAGATCTAGGACTTTGTGTTCCAACTTTGACCTCACCTTAAAGACAGCTTGATGACTGGGTTTTACAAACCTACTCCAACATCTTAGGCAATGCTTAAACTAACAATTTCAGATAGTCTATAAAACTCAGGTAAAGAGAAGTCTTAGCCTGAATCTGACCTGTGAAAAAGACTTACTGTCTCCAAAAAAATAGAAAGTGGGAACAACTCAGAAAAATATCCTTAGTATTTGTTACCAAGTTTAGTTCATTCAGAGTTTCATTTCAGGAGTTTAATTTTGTATTGTGTTTCGGGCCATTACTTTCATTTGGTTTGATGCAGTTCTTCAGATGATTATATATTGCCCTGGTCCTGCACAGCCAAGTATTTTCCCCATTTTCTATGAGTCAAAATTTGTTTTAGTGTGTTGGAAAAAAAAAATCTTTAAAATTTGGGCAGATAATTTCAATTTTTAATGATTCTGAGGGCAAAGCATTGTTTTGGAGAATTCAGCTGTTGCTACTGACTGCTAACAATGACTATGAAGATTATACATGTATTTCAGTGACCTTATTGATTTTCTGATTCAAAGCTTTAGGTTAAGAGTCAGCAACAAACTTAGCAAAACATCAGAAAGAGGTACTTGATGTTTCTGGCATGTCCTGGTATTCTTTTAGCTCTGCTATTCTCTTCCAGATTCTGCAGAAATTGTGAAAAAGCAAGATGATTTTCCTGAAGAACTTTCCACTACATGGAGAAGTTTTCTCTTGGGAGAAAGCAGAAGAAATGTTGTATTTCCTCCAGAGAGTGATTATTTAGAAGTAAAATTAGGAAATAATTAGTCAAGGTACAAGTCGTTTGTAAAATGGTGTTGACTGGACTTCCAGAGAAGAGAATCCAGGATTCAGCATAATTTCAGATAAAGTAAGGTATTTCACCCCTTCTGGCCAACCCTCTCAGGCTTTTGGCACATACACGTGGATGTTGCTGTGTATCAGATCTGACTTTGACTGAGTGGGGGCTCAGTGTTAGAAAGTGGTGTGGACCTTAATCTGGTGAAATGCAGGCTGGGAAGTTAAATGGCACCATGAACCACTTCAGTAGTGCAAGTGTTTTGTTTTCAAAGAGTGTGGATTAAAGCAAGGGCAATGAGCATGGAGTTTTGCCTTTTTAAAGTCTGTGATATGAAGGTGAATTGTGAGGATGTTTCTTTTTTTAATTGAGGAGACACTCAGCACCCCTCTAGAAAAGCAAAAGGTTCTTGGCCATGGACCAGCTTGAACCAAACATCAAAGTTCCTTCCTCAGCTCTGTTGTGCCTCTGTGTGTGTGACTGTGGTATTTTTGCTTCTTGATAGTGTCTCCTCAGGCTCTGTCTCCATGGGTTTACAGCCTGAAATACTGGTTCCTTGCTGTTCTTCCTCAGAAAGCTGTAAAGCCAGAAATGCAGCTGGCAATTATATTGTAAGCTTATGTGTTTAAAATTAATAAAGTACAACAAGATCTGTTATTTATCCAGTTGGCCAAATTATTCCTTGGTGTAATTATTTGGTGATTACATTTCATGTGATGATTCCATACAAAAAGGATTAATAATTAGCCCTAAATGTTAGAGGGCTGTCACAAAGTAGGGCATTAGCCAAGATTTGGAGACTGGAACTATGTGGTCTTCAAGGTCCTTCTCAACTCAAATCATTCTATGATTTTATGATTATTTCAGGAAAAAGCTAAACAAGCCTTTGGAAATGTGCTTTGCTGACTTTTGTCTGTGCCATAGTGTTACCCCATAATGCTGCAGAAAGAAGGTGTCTGCAAACTCTGATATTGTGGGCTTTACGTGGCCCACAGGCAAGAGATTTCCTGTCATTTACAGGCCCAAGGCTACAGAAATACATGGTTGTCACACATGTCATGTGTTGGATCACTCAACACTTCATTCCTCATTTGTTGAAGTGGTTAGTACTGACTTTACTCTCTGGAAATCATAGATGGATTATCTTGAGAAGTGCAATTGAATTCAGAGGTCAGGCTCCAAACACAAGGAGGTCTCAGCTGTGGAAAACTATCAGGGGGATGAAGACACTGCTGCCCAGAGGAAGCCACAGGTTCATCACAGGACACCCTGTTAGCAGCAGGATCTGTCTGAATACACTGGCATGGGGGATCAAATGATCTGCTCCCTGGGAAGGCTCTTGATGGGATAGTCTTCTAGAGGGAGAACAATATGTATTCAATTTACATACTTCAAGTTGAGGTTCCTATGTTTTCATGGTAATTTTGGATATAAATCTCTCTGTGTTCCTGCTAATAAGAATTAGTTTTAGAATTAAAGGAATCCCTGATTCCAGGGATTTTGCTGAGAGCTGCTGAAATTACCAAAGATTCATCTCCTAGTTAAATCAACTCTTTTCAATTTATCATCTTCTGAAAACATCCTGATGGCAAAGAATTCAGAAGTATTTGTCAGACTTGGAAACTGAATTTACCAAGGGAACTGTAATCTCCCTGGTAATTTTGCACAGAAGAGAAAGATAAAAAAACCCAAACCAACAACAAAATCCCCACACTTATGAAATTTCCAGAGAATAAAAAAAATCCCAATCAGCAGAGCACTGCACAAAAATATTTTCAATGGCTTTTGGTTAAAATATCTTGAGACTAAATTTCAAGCTGACCAGGAAAAGGCTCTTGTGGGAGTAATTCTTTTCTATATGAGACAGCACTAATCCTCTAGTCTTGTCTGAAGACAAAAAGTCCTGTAGAAGGCTGTGGCTTGGGAAAGGTACAGAAATGACCAGTTTATTCTGACAACAAGCAAGAGAGGATTATGCATTGTAGAATTGCAGTACATAAGAAAGGTGGTTTTGCAAGCCTGTGAAGTGTGTGGCATGTGTCATGTCCCAGTAGTCTCAAAATGAAAATGAAATGTAATCAAAACATTATGCCCTGGGCCATTGCCTGTATCTTTGTGGACCTTGGGAAACATAAACCACCTTGCTCTTATTGCTTCCTTTATACAGGAAAAAACACAGGGAGCTGAGTAAGGGTTTCCCTTCGTTTTTCATGTCTCAGGAGCATAAAGGTGAGACGTCAAAGAATTTCCACAGTCTGGTCATTCTGTTAATGTCAATGACAGGTATGAGAGAAAAAATAATTCCTAGGTACCCATGAATATCATTGCTCCTTTTCTTATTTATCAAATTTTTATCAAGGTTAGTTATAATTCAAAAACTGAATGCAAATTTTACAAATATTAGGAGAGTTTTAATTGTAAAATTCATCAGGTTTATGCACAGCAGATCAGTACCTATGGTCTTTTTTTTTTTTTAAATACAACACATGAATTGTTTCCAGAAAGACTGGAGGTGTGTTAAATGTTTGCATGAAGTGAATGGTGTTGGAGATATCTGGAGAGCACCTGTGAAACTTTAAATTTGGTACAGCTTCTCTGACTATACCATAAAGTCAGGATGAGCTCCTAATGAGAACAGCTTTGTAAGAAGAGTGGAATCAAAGAGCATAGTTTCCAGTAGGTCTGGACAGACACTTATATTGTCCTACAACGAAGAGCAATGAATGCAGGTAGTTTCTGCAGCATGAGGACTGTCCTGGGAAAGTGTAGGTCTTAGAAAGACTTATGGTTCATATAAGATCATCCATGGACATGAACTACAGCTACTTTACCAGAAATGCTAATTTAGAAATGTAAATATGAGTATCAGTGTTTTGATGTGGAGAGCATCATTTGCTGCTGTACGTGAATGGTCCTCTCATCACCCACAGCAACGCTGTATCCACTGCTCTATTTCAGGAGTGACAGATAAATTAATAAGCATTCAGAGAAGAGAACTGAGAAACTTTGTGGAATTATGAAACATGACTTATTGAGAAAATTTTAAGGAGCATTGTCTGATTAACTTATAGAGGGCTTTAAGGGTCATTTTGCTGGTCTATGAGTACCTCCTTGGGGAGCAGGAACATGATTACAGAGAGTTCTTCAGTCTGACAGAAAAAGATACAGCAGATTGAATATCTGGCATTTGAAGCAAGGTGTAATTGGACTACAGATATGGCAACTGAAACCAACATAGCATTAAGTGACTCCTTGGTGTAGGAGTGCAAAATTTCAGGTCAATATTGGGAGACATTAAATAGATTTGTGCTGTAGTATGTGGTCTCAGGTTGTCTTTGATATGTGAACCCCTGTGGACTTCCCAAGGGGAATAATAGAATCATAAAACACTTTGGGCTGGAAGGGACCTTAAAGATCATCTAGTTTCAACCCTGCTGCCATGGACAGGGACACCTTCCACTAAACCACATTCTCAAGGTCCCATCTAACCACACCTTGCACATTTACAGGGATGGGACATGATACACAATTGTATAGTGTATTTAAAAGCCTTTTCTAATGGCAAGTTATGTACTTTCTAGGGACATAATTCTGCAAGGTTCATGGACCACAGATTGAAAAACTACCATTCAATCCTAAATCAGGGGCTTGAAGCAGGAATCAACCAAGCAAGTTCTGTGGTCTGTGGACTACAATGGTCAGGCTAAATAGTAAACATATGTTTCCTCTAACATTGTGATCTAGGAATGTCAGCCCAAAACACAGCTGCTTCCAAAGAACACTGAAGCTTTAGTCCTTACTCAGCTATTTCTCTCTACCCTGAAAAACCCTGATGTGCAGAAGATGACTTAATGGCTTTAACCATATTGCTTACAAATTTTACAGCACTGACACCCGAAGCCAAATCCCTCCTTCACTACCTGGTTCAGTGGTTTTCATTGTCTCTGTTTTCTCTGTTGTGATCACACATGAAAATGAGGCAGAAAGGTGCCAAGACAGACAGGTTTTTTATTAATTTACAATAGCTTGGATACTGAAAGCTGAATGGGCAATGGGTTGCAATATTAACAGATCTGCTCTACACAGGCACATGTTCTCAGCCCCATACTATCCTCCTTTGGCAAAAGAATTGGGGCACCAGCTCGCAGGAAAATTATTTGAGCCTTCCTTCCTTCCTTCCTTCCTTCCTTCCTTCCTTCCTTCCTTCCTTCCTTCCTTCCTTCCTTCCTTCCTTCCTTCCTTCCTTCCTTCCTTCCTTCCTTCCTTCCTTCCTTCCTTCCTTCCTTCCTTCCTTCCTTCCTTCCTTCCTTCCTTCCTTCCTTCCTTCCTTCCTTCCTTCCTTCCTTCCTTCCTTCCTTCCTTCCTTCCTTCCTTCCTTCCTTCCTTCCTTCCTTCCTTCCTTCCTTCCTTCCTTCCTTCCTTCCTTCCTTCCTTCCTTCCTTCCTTCCTTCCTTCCTTCCTTCCTTCCTTCCTTCCTTCCTTCCTTCCTTCCTTCCTTCCTTCCTTCCTTCCTTCCTTCCTTCCTTCCTTCCTTCCTTCCTTCCTTCCTTCCTTCCTTCCTTCCTTCCTTCCTTCCTTCCTTCCTTCCTTCCTTCCTTCCTTCCTTCCTTCCTTCCTTCCTTCCTTCCTTCCTTCCTTCCTTCCTTCCTTCCTTCCTTCCTTCCTTCCTTCCTTCCTTCCTTCCTTCCTTCCTTCCTTCCTTCCTTCCTTCCTTCCTTCCTTCCTTCCTTCCTTCCTTCCTTCCTTCCTTCCTTCCTTCCTTCCTTCCTTCCTTCCTTCCTTCCTTCCTTCCTTCCTTCCTCCCTCCCTCCCTCCCTCCCTCCCTCCCTCCCTTCTCTCCTTCCTTCTCTCCTTCCTTCTCTCCTTCCTTCCTTTTTAATACATAAATTTCTAGCAAGATCAGTGCTGAGCTGTTTCTCTGTAAGAATACACAAATATTCATCTACTCAACTTGGCACAAAATAGAGGGAAATTTTAGGATAGAACTGGGCATTTGGGGAATTTTATGACAAAACCAACCAAAACAAAACCGAATACAACTATGTGCTGTAGTTTAAGCTTTTGCTTACCTCTGTCCTAATTTGGTTTTTCTGATTTGACTTTATTCCCTGGATATTAAGAAATGTCTTGCTGATAGTTATATAATTGGTTTTTTTTTTTTTTTTGCGTGTAGAAGATGATGCAATCAGATATAATTTTAAAGATGCAAAATATTTAAAGTAGCTAATTATTTCCTTTCATCTTAGGTTTGCCAGCTTTCACATCCAGCTACTTAACTGCAACTCCCCAGTCAGTTAAACTCATTTTGATGAATTGGATTGACACTGATATCCATTTACCTCCATTTTTATTCCAGCTTCCTTTTAGCAAACAATTATGGAACAGCAATAGCTTCCCGCTGGGCAGACAAATTCTTTCTGTCTTCCTTTAACACAGCTGTGCATTTTTCCAAGTGATGAATGCAGTAGAACCAAATCATATGGATCTACGATCTGTTCCAGCTGCTGTTGGAAAGAAATGATTAAAACAACAGAAACAAAGTGGAAAGAAAACTCCCTGCTTTTTCCCCTCCAAGCCAGCAAACATAATCATTGAGCATAAGCAGCAAAATGCATTTTTAAACTCAAGAAGCAAATGTGCATATAAGCAATAAGAGGCTAAGCAAATAATAAAGCAGAATGACATGACACCATATCACAATCCTCAACGAGTAAGTAGCACAGTTCAACCTCAAAAGCTACTGAGTAAGACGAAAATGTCTCTTTAACAGTATTAGGGGACAATTTATTATGTGTCTCCTTCCAGTGCGGCACAATGTCACTGCAGGCCCATTGCATTTGCATTATTTCCAGACAACGGCAGCAGCAGAAAAGGACACTGATTTATTTCAGAGCAGGCACAGGTGATTTTTATGTCTGTTGGGACTCAGCCAGATATGGCTTAACCCATTCAAGTCTTTCCTGCTTATACGAAGAGGTGTCTTTTTGCAACATCCTTATCTTCCAGCTCAGATTTCATTTAAGTTACTCAAGGAAAAGATGGGGGATTTTGAAGTCCTTTGCTCCTTCAAACAGTCACTAAAGCTTTGTTCAATTCAGAGAGAATGAGTGACTGGCAATAGCTTAATCTGTTTAAAATAATTCTAATGATCATTTTCACTGTTCAGCTTTTAACTTACTGTGTGACTTCCACACCTTATAGTAGTCAAAATCAAATGATTGCCTGATAATGTTATTCCCTATTGCATTTTTGCCAGGATCAAAAAATAACTTACAAGAAAAAGAAGTCACTGTCTGGCTGTCATAATCCAGTCAAAGATGCAAGCTTTGTTTCTGCCCAATTGGAGAGCCTGAGGACTGCCTGCATCTCAGTTTTCCAGCATTATAGAAGAGGAAAATCTGGCATCTTGCTGAAAGTGCCACCTTACAAAGAGATAAAAAACTGGGGTTGGGACCAAGTGCCATTGCTAATGGCAATTAGAGAGAAAGCAAAGATATTAATCCAAAGCAAGTATAGCTGGCTTCTGATAGTCCATCACTTTTATTTCTTCTGTTAAGCACCAGTATTTTTTCCCCCTTCTGAACAATTGCCTGGCATTGTGTGGTATATGGCTGTAATTCTGCTGATGGCTGAAAGAGATGCAGAAAGCCAAAATGTGAATTCATGTCCTGAATGAAGTGACTCCTGCATAAGTGCAGTGAGGTACACTCTGCCTGGCACTACAGCTGAGAAAGGGGATTTTTTTCAGGAGTTAGCTACAGGAATTGTTTAATCCCAAATAGAAGTAAAGCTAAGTATTCTGAAATTTTCTCAGCGGAGTTTGACAAAAGTTTCCTTTTAGGTCCATTAAAATACTTTCAGTGTAGCTTGGGTTTGCCCCCAAGAAGAGGCATTATTAATCTGATTGAAAGTATCAGAAGAGAACAAAGAAAAGCTTCCCACATGATACAAATTTTTAAAAAGGATAGTCTTTGGAATAGATTATTTTGTAGTCTACTAAAAGAATGTTCTGGTAAATTATCCCTGTTTTGTATAGTTTTCATTTTCACTACATTCAAAGCATCTGCTGGAGCACTGCCCTGATGGATTTAGCTCTGATCTACCCTTCTCTCCTATCTGGTCCCTCTGGCTTTGTGACTACTGCAGGGAAAAAGGATTGGTCAGTGCACAAATAAGTGAGCACAGTTCAGTCATATATATAAATGTAGAATTTTTAAAGAAATGTTATTCAGTGTGTTTTGATGCCTGTGATGAGTCAGAGGCACTTGTAAAAGTGGAGAACATGCCCTTGCTCTAGCAAAAGCAATCATGGAAGGCAGCTGAAACAAATCACTTTTGTGCTTGTGGACTTGCTGGGGAGTGATTCTTGCACTCTGTCTCCAGGATGAATTGCTGCTTTTATCTCCTTGCAGGAGGCAAACAGAGCCCAGTGGCTGTCGCACACTGGAGCAGCAGCCTGTTCTGAGCCCAGCTCTATCACTGGGCAGTCTTGGCAGGTTTCTGTGGCCCATTCCTCCCCTCAGTAACATTGTTTGTTCCTTTTTAAAGCATTTTGAAAGCTTTTGATAGCATGCCCTTCTGGCATGGCAGGGGGTTATTACAGCTCCATGGTTTGGTAGCGCTGCAGGGACTCAAGGGGAGCCTGGGTGTTGATGGGCACTGTGTTAGCTGCCAGGAAATCTTGATCCCAAATTTAAGGAGCTCACAAAAAGAAAAAGTCACCACAACAACAACAAAAAAGCAGTAACTAAAAAGGCCAAAGTAGAGGGGGAAATGATCCCAGGGACTCATACAGTCCCATAAGTTAACAATTTGCACAAACTCTGCTGAGTTTAGTTTGGCTTCTTCCTAGTCCAACAGGCTGCCAGGCCTCTTAGCTATAAATCACATATTCTGAATAGGAATTACCTGGTGTTATGGTGAATTATAGCAGATATCTGCTCTCTGCAGTGATGTTTCAAATGGGCAGCTGAAGCCTATGTAATATTAATAAAAAAGTCATTGTGTTTTGAAGAAAATATAGCAATACTGCTTCTGCTTTATAAAGAAAATAGTCTCATTATTAAGCACAATATACCTAGGTGATGAATCATGTGGACTAAGGAAAAGACAGGTTTTTAAAAATTAAGATAGTATTTCTTTTTCCCTTTCTTCCTTCATTGACAGTTAAAATACCCTTTAAATACCAGAGGATCTGAATGCTACCTTTTTTGATCACTCAGTTCAGACACAGCTGAACTCAGTATTGAGAAATTTAGTAATAAACTGTACTTTTTCCTCACCTCAGGTCTAATTGATGAAGAAAACAAGTAACATATAACACAAATTCTCGCAGAAAATAGATTCAAATTAGCATATGACTTAACCTATCTCCAAAGAAACTATATAAAATAAATATGTCAAAGTGCTCCCTAAACAGCTTAAATCAGTTTTTAAATAAAAAATATGCATTTCAAGGGTGAATGGGTAAGGAATGACCATTCATGACTGCTGTGCTTGACACTAATTACTGGGGGACAGAGCTGTTAACAAGCAGCATCATCAGATGCCCCCTGGAAAAATGGCAGTTCCTAATGAGAGTAGGGCAGCCATCCAGCTGCTCATCACAGACTTTTTCCCAGCCCATGTGCCTGATCCATGGGTTATTTTATCTTTTAGCTGCCACCAGAGGTAACTGCAGGTCAGCTTGTGCCTCAGGATAAACAGGGCTGTGAGTGCCATGAAGCAGACACAGATCCCTTTGGTTTGAGGCATCCAGGCTTCTCAAAGGGTCTTCACAGGGCTGGCAAACACCATCTCTGATGTTGGTTTACTTTGATTTTTTTCTCTTCCTCTCTTGTACCTACAGAACTTGCTCTGCTCTTTCAGCTTAAGCCTTGCAGAAATATCTGCCAATAAGTGTTATCTGGGAATCATGGTGTGTGCATCTCCTGATGAAGCACCTCCTTTTGTGCATTGTTCTTAATACTACATTTGGTTTTGGTACTGAATGTAATATTGGGTCCATCTGGCAGTACATGCCCAGCTCCTGATCTGTGAGGAGGACAGGCAGGGCTCCAGGAACTGGCCTCAAATTGGCCCAGGACATCTGAAACCTAATTGATAAAAGACAGATAGATTTGATAAAAGGCAGATAGATTTACAAACAATGACACACCGATGCTTTAACTGACATTACCAAACCCAACTGTGGCCTTAATGATAAGTGTTTGGTGAAATTAATGCAAATACACAAGTAGAAGGGTATAAAGGATGAGTGCCATATTTTAAATCAGATGATGTGAGCACGAGTAGAAGGCTGCAAAAGAAATAGATTCCTTTGTGCATCACACCTTTCCACCACATTAATATCACACTTCTACTGCCCTCTCCATGCACAACCTGGCTGTAACCTGGTGACAGCAGCCAAATGCTTCTTCCAAACAACAAAGCAGAAGTTTGGTTGCACAACTGCTTTCTATAATAGAGCAAAACCATGGCAAACATAATTAACTGTAACTCATGCCTCCAGGCCAGAGCTGAAATGGGGGAAGTGATGCTATCAGGAAGCACCTTAATCCATTTTCTAGGAGCCATTAGGATGTCCTTTTCAGAAACAGGTGACTGATGTGGGGCACAGTAAAACATCCCAGCAGGCCCTTATTGATGTGGTTGGAGGCAGCTGCAGCTTTCTGCACCCGTGCCCTGCTCATAAGCACTCTTTGCTCTGGTGAACACTTAGTTGATGCAGTGGGAGCTGCTGCCAGGGGATTCAGGCAATCTGCTGGCTGAGGGTGGCATTCACCCCACAACCTCTGCTGGCTCTGCTCTGGGGTATCAGCTCTCACCAAATGGGGGCATGAGCAGATGGGACTTCCACACCCTGAAGAACTCCAGCCTTTTCCAAAGCTGAGATTCCTGCCATGAGATCAACCACTTCCAAAAACGTCTTTGACACTAGAAAGACAAAACTTCATCGATTTTCAGGTGTGATTCCAAAAAGGCAATAGGTGTTTTTTCTCTCCTCACTCCAAGGATACCACTTCTGTTTTTAAGATGTCCAAACTAATACTTAAATCTTTAAAGCACTAGTATTCACTGCTGTTGAGAGTACATTAAATCTTCAACCCTGTTGTTTATTTTCAAACTTATATTCTGGTGACACGTGTTGAGTTGAATTTTATTACTGGGTTGAACCAAGGCATTTCATATTCAGAAAATTATAAGGATGACCTAGGACCAATTACCAGAGGTGTGTTTTCTTAAATAATATAGAGAGACTAAACTTAGGACTAGTCTTACAAATCTGTTTTTAAGAAAGAAAGTAAATCTGGGGGGGGGGGGGGGTGGGGGAATCTGACCTTGTAACTTTCCCAAAATTACTCTGCTGTTACTATTATTCATCAGGTCCCTCAAACATTCTCTGATCTCATTCCTGCCTTCCTCAAAGGACACATGACCAAAATGGGCAACAAGAAGTCAGGGAAGGGTCCTATCAGTCCTGTCATTCTGTGCCAGCCCAGCTCTTCACGTGTCTGTTCAGTTCCCCTCTGCCCAGGCCTTGGCTCCCCTCCTGCACTGCAGCCCCAGTGGGGTCAGGGATGGGCTCAGCTGCAGGGGAAGGAGTCACAGAGTTTCTGGCTAATAAGACAAAACAAATAAAATCCTTTCACTGTTGGTGGCCACATAATCAGCTGCTGTACATTCTGTTGGGGTAGCAAAGTGAGCTAGCATGTGGAAAAGCAAACCCACTCATTTATAACCTGAGAACTGATAATGTCCATGGTTTCAGCAGAGGAGAAGCAGCAGTAGGAACCAGCCCCTGCACATCCAATAGGTAGTGACTAAGCAGTTTAGCTGAATTTTTGTTTATCACCTAAAAGGAAATGGTTAATTTTTTAAAATCTGCATGTAAGCCTGTGTTTGTACAAATACATATATATAGTAACATGCCATTAAAGGAAATAATAACTTTTTGTTTATTTTGAATAGTGAAATTCATGGACTTCATTTTTGTGGATATTGTTAGATGATATTCTACTGGATGGCAAAACTCAATACCAAATCAGGGTGAAAAACCAAGCAGAAAAATCTACAGTGGAATTCTACTCACATATATTCAGTTTAGGCAATAAAGATCCAAAAAGCTGATGAAATTGAGCAGCACTAACAGGTCTGTTAGTTTTGTTGTATGTCTGATATGAAATGAACTGGTTAAAAATGTTCTTGCAAATGATCACTGGACATCAAAGGGAATGAAGAATTGTAAAGAGAGTTTGATGCATAGGGTCAAGGCTTTTGGGTTCTACTTAATATTTTAGGCATAGAGTGACTATTCTGTCTTCTGCACTAAGAAAATTCAAGCAATGAACAAGAAGGTTATAGAACTACATGCTATATTTGTAGATACACTCTTCTGTTTGCTTCCCTACAGTTTAATGGACTTAATGCATGGTGAATATCACTGGGCACAGAGGATGCTGGTTCTAAAGATGTGCCCTAACTTTGTACAGTCCAAATTCCTGCTTTATGAACTGCTTTTCTCAGAACCATGCAATGATGTCAGCTATAAAACCAACCAACCAACCAACCAACCAACCAACCAACCAACCAACCAACCAATCACTCCCTCCGACATTACAGGATCCCAATAAACTAGACTTTGACATCCAATTCACCACCACACCAAGATTTCTTCTCCAAGGCAGTCTAGAAAGGCTGTGTATGGCACAGGAAAGTTCATCAGTGGATAAATGCAGGTAGGAGAGAGGATGATGAATTATCCAATTTTCTGGTCAGCAGATTTTATTTTATATTTTTGCTCCTGGTATAGGCACAGGACAGAGATCTGTGTTGTTCCCAATTGGTGCATTTCTTCCATATTTGTGAGCTCATGTGGTTTTTCAAAGGTTCTGTACACATGGACTGAGATGGACTGTACACACGGACTGACTGGATGTGATCTGGATCTCATGCAATGTTTTCCTTTTCACCAGCTATCAAGAACTTGGGGAAAAAAGCATTATTTGGGAAGTGCCAAACTCTTCCCCAACTTCCTTCAACTTTACTGACTTGCAGAAGATAATGAACTAAGCAAATGTGATTTTTTAAAATAACATTTATTGGGTGATATTTTCAAAATGCTCCTATTTCTCTTGAATCCCAATGATTCCTCATTAAGAAATGTTCTTAAATTTTATTAGAAAAGCTGCCTGCTGCCAGAATGAATTTGGGTTGGAAGATGTCTGGGAAAAAAATTACTTCTGTGATGGCTTCAGAAGAATTAGTGAACTAAAAAACATTTGCACAGTGGTAGATCAAACCAAGATGCCTTATTCTCAAGGAAGTTGTGGAAAACCCTTGCAATATGTTGATGTGAAATAGTCTGCACTCTCAGCCCTGTGCTACAAAGATGAAGACACAAAAATCTTCTCTGTTTTTAAAGAAGAGATTAGCTTCATTCTAAAACCAGGCCATTAAATTGTCTTTTTAAAATTTGCGGCTTTTCAATCTTATGAAATTCCACTTGTTACTGTTAGCCATATAAATATACAAGCAAGTGAGGCTTTTGCATTTTAGGTCTCAAGGCAGACTTGCAGACTTGGACCCCATGGTTTGATTGCCCAGGAAAAGAGGAAGTTCTCTGGGTGGATTTGAATATCATACCTTTTAATTTAGTTGAGTGCTCTTTGTTCTTTTCCTTTCTCATGCACGTGCTCATTTCAATCTCTTTTCACATGAAAGGTTTCCCATCCCTTTCTTTTGTCCCCTCCCTTTCCTGAAAATAGATTTGTCTTTACCAGCATTTGCAAATTATCCCAGTCAAAGGCATTTTCATTCTCATGGCTACCTTTGTTTCCACTGTTTATTTCCAAGAGAGATACTTTCTGCCAAGATCATCCTCCTGTGCCTAAAATCTTTAGGCAAAACAGAGCCTTTGTAGCAACTCCTGTATGCCTCCTTTACTCCAGTGACAGTTGTGGCTGCTTCTGGCAGGACTTATTTTGGCATCTTTATCCTTTGTGTGTGAGACTAAAGAAAACTTGTCTTTTTCTCAGTTGGGTAAACATACCTCTCATGACACTTAGCAAAAGCACAACACAGAGCTGTGGTTTGTTCTAATTCCTACAAATAAAATAGTGCAGCTCTTTCAATTTAGGTTTAATTTATTTAGTTGGAAAACATAGTTTTGTCACTGTTTGTGATAATGTCAGTATTATTATTGATTCAAGCATTCTTAATTTGCACTGGGAAGTGCTGAAGGGCTGTGGTCAAAGGGTGCATAGAAAATGTGCAGACAGACAGCTTCCATGGGCAGCTGGTTTCTGAAGAAAGAATTGGTCACTTTTGGAGCTGATTGCTTGTATGAAAGCTAACATAATGATATTTTCTCAGCTGTGCTTAAGCAAAAGGAAACCACTGGCCTTTGCCTTATGGACATTAATTTCCTCCATTAGTCCATCTCCTCATTCTTCCTGGTGGTGAAGGGTGTCACCAGTTGTTTTAAATTTAGTTCAACTCAAAGTAACAGGGCAGAAATTTTTATGTGTTTCCTTTCCTTCTTTAGCCTGGAGCTGCTTCCTTGTGTGTTTGTGTATTTCTGTAACCATAAGCACCACTCTACTATTTGCTTACTTAACACAATTTTCACACTGGAGGACTAGTTTTTGGGTAAAATTCCCTCTTAGACAAACATAGCAGTGGGCCAGCACATCACCCAAGGTGTTGTCTCATAGGCATGCAGTTGGTCACCTTTTGGTGTTAATTTCTATAACCCCCTGATTTGTCTGTCTTGATGACCCAGTGGCTCCCTTTAAGACTTCACCAGAACAGTTTTGTCATATTTAACTTAGAGTTGATGATTCCTGGCAAATGCAGATTTTAAAGCCAAAAGGGATCTTTATATAATTTAATCTGATTGTGCAATCTGCTCTTTGCCAAAGGCTTTGATAT
Organism: Melospiza georgiana; assembly: GCF_028018845.1. Lineage (NCBI taxonomy): Eukaryota > Metazoa > Chordata > Aves > Passeriformes > Passerellidae > Melospiza > Melospiza georgiana. Next base: position 144,321,370 of record NC_080430.1, on the reverse strand, counting down.
GAACTCTGCAAAATTTTTGAACTCCGTGGAAAACAAGCACATTGAAACCTCCCACTCATGATTTTGAATTGAACAAGAAAGCAGATGAAGCTTAGAATCAGTGCTAAAAGACTAAACAAGAGGATCTCAGAATCTGGGGGTGAGAGCACCTTGGTTTTGTTGGATACCATGATAAGTGGCTTAAGGTACAAGCCACTTGTTGGATAAACTGACAACCATTCAAAACAAAAAATCTAAGATTGGTGTGTAATAAGTTTTAAGACTGTTTCAATATCATGGTTGGATTGATGGAAGTATTTCAAGTCCTGAAAAAGGGACTGATATGTAAGAAGAAATCCCTGCTAGGCTAAGCGTGATCCCTGATGTCCTGTCATGATTTGTCTAATGATTTTCCAATAAAAGAGTCACACTAGATACTAGAAATTAAATACTAGAAATCTCAACCTTAGAACTGCTGTGTTTTTGTTCTGAATTCCAGGAGGAATTTGAACCAGCTTAGGCTTGTCTTCTTAGAGAAGTAGCGAGGAGGCAGAGTTTATTTGGTTATATTGCAATTTTGTGCAAACATGTCCCAGTTGTCACTTGGACATTAAAGAGCTGAATACAGCTGTTCTTCAGTAGCAAAATACTGGACATCCTCACAGAGTTATTTGTGTGAATAATGCTAACTTCAGTCTCTGTTTCCACAACTTAACCCTCTTTGGTGAACACTTCATATACCATCCCATCTGCTCTCTCTAGATGAATTCTTTTGGTTTTGCTGTAGGTCTCAAAAGCAGGGAGTGGAAATGCCTTATGTGTTTGATAAGAAGAAGAAAACCTTGATTTACAGATTTCAGAACAATAAAGAAGTCTGAAAACCTGCATGGGTACAAGGCCAACACTGGAAAGTTTTATGAATGACTGCTTGTAGCTATGGAAGCTATATAGGGTTATAAGCTATAATTCCCAGTTTTAGAAAAGGAAATAAGTAAGACCCAGGGAATTACAGGTCAGTCAGTCTCACCTAAATGCTTATAAAAGATCATGATCAGATCCTCCTGGGAACTATGGTAAGGCATATGGAAAATAAAGAGGAGATTGGCGACAGCCAAAGTGTGCATCACAAATTTGGTGTCCTTCTATCACAGGTTTACAGCAGTGACAGATAAGGGATCAGACATCATCTGTTTGAGCTTGTGCAAAGCATTTGGCACTGTTCTGCACAACATCCTTGTCTCTAAACTGGAGAGATGTGGATTTGACAGATAGACTTGGTGGATAAGGAATGGTATGGATGGCTGCAGTTGGAGTGTTGTGGTCAATGACTTGATGCCCAAATGGAGAAAAGTGATGAGTAATGCTCTTCTGGGGTCAGTACTGGGACTGGTGCTGTTTAAAATCTCTGTTGGTGACAGGGACAGTGGAATCAAGTGCACCCTGAACAAGATTTCTGATGATACCAAGCCGTGTGAGGCAGTAAACTCACTGGATGAAAGGATGACATCCAGAGGGACTTGGACAGCCTTGAGAGGTGGGACCTGTGAAGCTCATGAAGTTCAGTAAGGCCAAGTGCAAGGTTTTGTGCCTTGCTAAGAGCAATTCCAAGCACAAATACAGGCTGGGTGGAGTGTGGACTGAGAGTAGCCCTGATGAGAAGGACTTTAGACTTTAGTTGATGAGAAACAGGGCCACAGAGATGATCAGGGGGCTGAAACAGCTCTCCTGTGAACACAGATTGAAACAGCAGGGGCTGTTCAGCCTGGAGAACAGAAGGCTCTGAGGAGCTCCTATAGACTTTGAAGAATCTAAAGGGGGCCTACAAGAAAGCCAGAGAAGGACTTGTTTTACTAGGGCATGGAGTGACATCTAGATCCCTCTGAAGTCTCATCAGCTTGCACAAATCAGGAGTCAAAATCAGTAATCAAATTGAGACAAGTTATTTTTCTCTGTGTCCAAGGATGCAGGGACTGTGTGCTGATGGTCAGTATTGGAAGTTTGGGTCACAAAGGACACAACATTTTTTCCACAACATTTTTTCCTGGGGTGACATGCAATTATTACACTCTAATATTTTTTTCAGCTGTTGATTAAACAATAGGGCTTTCCTTGAAGATGGCAATCAGAAGGGAAATGTCACCATGAATACATCCCAGAAAAAAAGAGTGAGTTGAGTGAAACCAAACCGTGTTCAGTCTTGGCTATATTCAAACTGGTAAAACTTTTGCTTCTGGATGTTAGATCAGATTATTATAGAGAGACCAGCCACATAACCTGGAATAAATCCTCCAGCAATGGGTACATTAAAAATAAAACAGATATCTTAGGTGAATTTATCCATCTGTTTCAGACAGTAGGAAAAAGTAGATATGAGTAACTGAGGAACTGTTGAAGCAAGAGGGCATGGGGGCACTGAACTGCCTTGAACACTACCCAGCACCTATGGAGAACAGCACTAAGGAAGACTCTTGCAAGGCTGTGTCTGGGCCTGGATTGCTCCTGAGTTGCTATCAGACAAGTCATTGAAGGCGTGCCAATTATTCTGTTTCAACATGAACATCAGTAAAACCTCACTTTTGGTTGCAAATTTGATTTGAAGGTGCTTCATTTGCTCAGTGACCACTTCTTCCAGCTTTGGTGCTCAAGAGCTGCTCTAAATTGTCACTCTAATTCATTGAAAATCAGATGAGAGGAGGCATGATAAAAATTGACAAAGTAGGCATGACTAAGTAAAACACTTTATTTCTAAATTACTTTCCAAACTTCAATGGTAGCAGTCCCAAGCAACCCTTCTTCTTTCTCTCTGCTCTGCATCCCACAAGACACAATAACCTGCAGTGTCAACAGATGTTTTGAGTAAACAAGACATGGTAATACAGACTTCCTGTCCTCATGTCTCCATCAGCCTAGAGCTAAATATCCCCCTCCAAACCTTCCAGAGAGCCATCTCTGCTTTGCCTGTTTGCAGATGGTCTGCCTTGATCAGGAGGTCTCAAATACAGAAGGGAGGCTGGCACTGGTATTTGACAGCTCTGTTCATGATTTCTGTTTTCCTCTTCCTTTTTTCTGTAACATCTTTCCCCACTGCTTGCCAGAAAAGATGTGTTTGGGGGTTGGTTGCTGTTCTTTATATTAAGCTGTGTGTGGTTCAGAGGAAGGACTGTGGCGTTTTTTGCTTGTTTATGTACAGCATACACAGCAGTATCTGTAGGTGTAGACAACTATAAGATAATAATAAAGTTGATGGTAAAAATAACATATTTATGGTTCCATGTCCCATTTTTCAATCCACCCTAAAATAATCCTCTTCTGAAAAAAATAATGAAAAAGTCTGGAGGGGATGTGATGTCTCTGTTAATATCTTATTGCCTCCACTGACTAATCACTCGGAGGTTTGTGTTGGTACTCTTGTCTCACACTGTTGCTCTCCTCTGAAGGTTTTTTGTGGGCTCAGATTATACAGTTAAACTTCTGTTTTAACAAGTTGCTGCACCTTTGCCCAAGGCTGTGACTGAATATGTGGGCAGCCACTGTAGTTCAACTGACATTTGAGAACATTATTATGTCGTGTTGACTTGATTCTGAATTTGCATCTTGGGGGATTTATTTAACTCAAATAGTCATTTTTTGTGGCACCAAACTAAATCAAAAGCTCCAAATTTCACTCAAGAAGAAAAATCCAAATCTATGGAAATTCCAGCACAAATTGATAGTGTTAGGCAGTAGGTAGGAATGCTTTTAAAAGCTAAGAAGGTTTTAGTGTAACTGTGGGGAAACAGTGTCTGAAAGCTTTTACAGAATGAGGAGAGAATAAATTTTATTGGAATTTAAGTTATCTGGCATATATTTCACAGCAGTTCTGTGCCATCTTGGCTCTGTCTACCCAAGACAGTTTCATTTATTTCCTTGGTGTACCAAAATGTTTGTTGGGGGGACCAGAGCACGGAAGAATTTCTAAAGCATGTTTGGTGCTGGTCATTGCTGACAGAATGTCTCTGATCTGATCTGGTCAGTCTGTTTCAGTACTCTCCATGAGCATTATCCCTGGCTGTATGGCAGGTCATGATCCTCCTAATCCTTGTGAGAAGGGTCCCATGTCTGATAGCACAGCTCCACTCATGGAAGATACAGACCCAAATGCTCATGCTGCATTTTAAAGAATTCCAGCTGTTGAAAATATATCAAATATTTTTAGAGATTATGCATTTTTCTTCCAACAATGACACCTTTGAAATCACTACTGTTTTACCTAAAAGCATTATCATCACTGCCTTAGCCTTTATGTCTCCTTACTGTTGTAATTGATGACTCTCAACAATATGGAACAAACAAAAACACAAATCCAGGATGTTATCTGCTTGGTCAAGGGCCCTAATTGCCTCACAGCCTTTAGCTTAGCCAAGGAAGTGTCATAAAAAATCCACTGTGACAGCACAGGCCACAGCTAGAACTATAAATATTTTCAGAACCAACACTGTAATTATTTCTGGCTACTAAATACTCTTCCCCCCCAAAGAAAGAGAAAACATTTGAAAAAAAGGAGTAAAGGAGTAATTATATCTGTGAACATTCTGATGCCAGATCTCCATTAGAAGAGGCCATAGAGACACACACAGCAGTAGGGTTAGATAGGGAAGGTGGGAGTAGTTCTCAGCCGAAAGGCTAGAACAGACATGGTCCTTCCCCCAGGCACTCTGGGGTGAGGCTGCAGCATCCTTTGGCTCCTTCCCCCATCAATCTGCCCCTGAGAGATAATATTTTCCCTTCCCCCAAAGCACTTTTAATCTGAAAAGTGAGTGGGTGACGCAGGAGTGGAACGTGGAGGGCAGATATGAATTAATAACGGCAAGGGCATGTTTTCACACATGCTAACGTATGTGCACAATTTGTAGGGGTAATAAGTCAATCTCTGCCTACTGGGACAGAGGGCTTTAAAGGCATCATGGCTGAGACAGAGCACAGAGGTAGAGAATGTGGAGGGAGTCCACATTCCACCACTTCTTGTAGAATCTATTATTAGATTTCTCTCTTGCCTAAAAATGTTAAAAATAAGATGGTGCTGCCTGGTAAAGAATGGGGTGCAGTGAAAGATTAATTATGCTGCTCTAGATTTAATTTTGGTATCCTTACACACCCCATTCTTATGTAAGAGTGGACTCTTATCCTACAAAAGAGAAATATGAGGGGTTTTAAAGATTAATATGTTTTGACCTCTCATGCAATCCAATTCTTGATGGTTGAATAGGGAAAATTCATGTTCTGTGTGTGAGGAAAACAGCATTGCACCCCATTGTAACATGAAGGTATCCGGACCAGGCACATGCTCAGAGAGGGCTGCCACAGCATCTTGACGACATGAAATACATGGGGACTCAAACTCTCTGATTATCAGCTGATGTAGATCACCAGAACTTTTCTGGCTTTACTATAAAGTTAACTTGATTTCAGTGAAGATTTGTCCATTTGTGTTCACAGTATTCATTAGATGCCAATATCTGATGAATAACAGCAAAAAAATCCCTGCTGCACCTCAGGCAACAAAAGATGAGAGGACACAAACATTGGTAGGATACATCTCAGCATTTAGAAAATATTCTGAAAAATTAGAAAAGAAATCACAAAGTATGGAAGCTGGAGAACTCTCAGAATGCATTTACAGACTCCTTCAATTCAATGCCATTTCATTACATTGCCAAAATTATTCACTGTCTTCAGCTCCAGTCTTGGCTTCTTATTTATTGCCAGCTTGTTCTCCTTGGTGAATTTTATTGCTCCCAACCATCATGCTCTTTTAACATAAGATCCAATACAGATTGCAAGGAAAGGAATAATGTGAGAACTGAGCAAATGGGAACTTACAGGTGACATGTGACTCTGTCAAATGTAACACCTATTCCAGTAACTACATAATTCATGCACATACTCAGATGCTTATGTAGAAAATAATTGGATTATGTGTTGTTAACTACCAAAAACAAGAACACCGATGTAATGTAATGGGTAAGTGATGATCTTTATCAAAACAGCAATCTGAAGAAGGCAGTGGTTTGCCCTCAAGCCTTCCTGCAAACACAGCACCAACAGTGGCTCCCAGCTGCTCCCTGCTCTGCCACTGACAAGTGGCACAGAGTTAGTTTAGGTTGGAGAAAAGCCCCATTGTGGCATGTGGGGAGAACTGAGTGATCTCTCTTTCATTCAAAGCATTGAATTGGTTTGGATTAGTCCTCCAAGGGGCTGTATAACTACAAAATACTCCAATACTCCTTACTGTGTTGAACCTCTTCCCTTCCACGACTGTTTTTTTGTTTTGGTACTGCATTGCAATTTCTGAAGGATGAGAAAACTGTAATTACTCTGTGTATATGGTGTCTAGCACAACAAGGTCCTGACCCTAGTTGGATCCTTTGAGTTGAAGTCCATGTTTCTTAGAGGATTGCTCTAATAAAATGCTGGGATGTAATAAGGGCAAATGCCCCAAATGTCACTCCTTCCTTGACCTTTGGAAGATCAGAGTAAGCCCAGCTCATTAAATGAAAAAAGAAAAAATCATCAAAACCCCCCTGATGAAACTAATAAGAATTCAAAATACTTTGAAGTATTTTGAAATAGATTTAGCTTGTGAAAAATGTGCCAGTTGCTTCTGCATGTCTTGACTAGATATATCACACTGGTAAGGAAAGTGGTCACACAAGGAGGAAGAGTTATAGTGAAGGAAAGCCATATGGCTGAATCCTTCAGAAAATATCCTCCAGTGCATCAATGGGAAAGTGGGAGTTAACCTGGCTTAGGCAGAGAACTTGTTCTGATATCATAACAGAATGGCTAATGATATTTAATCTCTTTCTTTCCCCATGTCAGCACTACTCCTTTAACAACTTCACTGCCTCTGATTAAGAGCAACCCACTGTAATCGGATGGTGATGATGAGCCCCTCTGACACAAATAGGTGCAGCTCCAAGTCGCAGTGAATTTGTTACTATTCCTTTTCCATAGCACAATCAGAATTGTGTGTATAATTGAGTTTAGGACAGTGTCATTCTGGGTACTAGAAATGTCATATAATAAAAGATAATTCTCTGTCCTGGAGGACAGACCAAGCTGAGAAAGCTCAAACAGAATTGTTTTTTAATGTTAGAGAGAAAAGAGAAGATATGGAGATAGATCTTTGAAACCTCAGTTGTGTCCTTTGCACTCAGTTCAAAGTCAGCTTGCAGGCATTAGGGTCTTCTGCAGGGCCTTAGAGATCCTTCAAAGAGAGCCTATGGAGGAGGGCCAGTGAAAATCCTCACACTGCAGGTTTTAGAGGGAGGGCACTATTGGAGGGACTGCTACAGTGTGAGCCATCTGATAGCAATCTTATAAGATATACTTTGGGATGATAGGTACCACCAATCAGATCATGCAAGAGCATATAATTATTGTGTAATAATTTCCCATTTGTCATGTAAGGTTACATGCTTTCATAAGGTGTGGAGCTACTTTTTACACAGCAACCACATAGCTTGGGGCACCTAATCCCAAGTGAAATTGCTGCTCTGTAGAATACAGTGATCTCTGAGTAGACAAATGTTTCATTTCTTTTTTATTGTCTGTGTATCTTAGGTCTCAGAAGGCTCATGACGATGTTAACATTGCCCTTTCATTCTGCAAGGGAACTCAAGCAGTTAGGAGAAAAGTGCGTCTCATAGTTGGATATTTTAGTATTCTGCTGATTGTAACATGTGGAAGATTGTAGTTCAAAGTTCCACAAGTAGCAGACCAATGAAATGGCCTTTGATTGAGTCATGATACCATTTTCTCAATTACGTTTTCTTTTTTCTGGAAAAAACCCCAGATGTTACGAATCATCAAGATCTGCACAGGTGACTGAGCAGCACTTTAAAAAACAAGCTAAAATAAACGTCATGGTACTCTGAAGGTGGTGGACTGAAAAAGTGGCTTTCCAGGCTACATGCAACCTCAAAATATGCTTTGTACAGGTCTCTTGTTAAAAGTAATTCCCATTAAGAACCCTACCCTACTATCAGATTTGGGTGGAGCTGGACAAAATCATAGAATTATAGAATTGTCATCAAAGTGCATTCAAAAAGCATTTACTTTGTTTCCCAGCAAAAAAACAGGAAAAGAAAAAATCTCTAAATTGTATGGGAAGTTTTCTCCAGTTTTCTTGAAAAACTTGTACCAAATCAAATGTTTCAACAAAAGAAGAGGATTAAGGAAGGTGTTTGGGAAGAAGGACTTGGTTACTCACATGGGCAGCTGATTCAGCTTTAGGACATCAGAGAACTCCTAAACAGCTCCTGGTGCCAAAACCAAACCTGTGATCTTCCTGCTCTATTTCTACTCAATGTAAAACCTTCCGCTGCTGTTACTGCTTTGCTTGCTCCCCTGCCTCACCAGGGTAGCTGCCATTTGTCCTCTTTGTGACATTTCAATTTTCTCTTCAAGACCGGGATGCTGAAATTCTGCAGGAGGTAAGAATCTCACATTTCTAAATATGGTTCAGGTTTTTGTTTTGGGGTATTCTATGGAAAAGAGCTCGACAATATACCTCAAATCAATCCTTCCAAAACTTCAAGTACAAGTGGTAAGGTAAAAGGCCCTTAAATGCTCTTAGATTTGAAGGAGTTATTTTCATCTGGTAATACTGAAATCTGAATGTTCATAACACCTGAATTGCTGGTGGTATGGACTTGCTGGCTGAGAATCTTGAGACATACAGTTTTAGGTAACAAAGTAGAAATCAACAGAAATACATTGATTAGCACCCACTGGTGCAGACCAAGGGGCTTGCTGTCTCTTTTACTGTCATCTGCTGACATACCTTCTGGTTTGCCTAAACAGAACAAATGAAGAACAAAGAACTTCTAAAGCCATTATGCTTCTCAGCTTTGAAAGAATGGAATAAATATTGGGCACTCCATTTTTTCTAGATACATCTGGGCTATAATCTTAACGCCATGGAATGCTTTGTCCAAACACTTTGACTTCAATGGACTTTGTTCCTAGAGTCTCACCCTTTCTGTTCCTGTCCACTATGGCCCTGCAAGTCACATCTTTGCTATGTTCTACTCCCACAACTGTGTTTGCCTTGTCTATTTACATTGCCATTTATTTTCAAAAGGCTACAGCTTTTCTGTGTTTGTATGTAGACTGTCAACTGGGCTTTGAACTGGTGCTGCCATAGTTATCAGTGTTATCTTGAAGATTCTTTCTAACATAAAAGTATATGCAGAAGAGATATTTGCTCCTTTTTGAATGTAAAAAGTGAATGTAAAACTCTTATGACATTGAATAACTGTCACTGGAATGTAATTTGGATAAACACCCTATGGTGAAGCTTTCATCTGAATTAGAGGTGAGTCTGAACTAATTAGGAGCAGTATCACAGCTTTGAGAGCTCCATATTTGCATCCATGAGCCTATCTGTGATCTTTAGAGTCTGCACATTTTGGCTGGAGACTTTCCAGGAAAGAGGCATTGCACTTCCCACTGTAAATTTTGCAGGAAATGTCTTGCTCTTCAGTCTTTGGAGGGAAGGTCTATCCAAGTTCCACAGAATTTGGGCTGGATCTTATTCTGAAGGCAAATGGAAGTGTTGAAAGCTCAGTTGGGTATGTCTGCATGCACTTCCATCATACTTTTGATTAGAATGAGATATAACCTGAGTGTTTGGCCTGTCATAGCCTGTGGTTTCTAGTCTAGCAAGTCACACCTTTGCGCAATGCAGACACATATCCCTACAAGGATGACTCCACTGTGGTTCAGCAGTGCTGAGTTCCCCTCTGGGCACAAGCTAATGAAGGTGAATCACAGTTTCACACCGACTTGAAATGTGCTAACAAACCTTTCCAGGCAATGAGATACCTTATTTGCAGGTGGCTTCTTTACAAATGGCTTCTTCTAGTTCTGTCTATGTGTCCAGTGTACCAGAGATGCCCAAAGTTCTTTGTGTATTTTCATCTGCTGCTCTGCACTCCATTCTGGGAACCCTTCCTCATGCTGAGCTTGTAGAAAAGGTGTATAATATGAAAAAATGTAGGCTCTGCCATAACAACAAATTCCATTTGATTACAGGATAATCAGCTAAAGGTATTGTTGATACACAAGACCCATACTGAAAACAATTAACTCCACAAAGAGAGAAAGATGGTGAGGAAGCATCATGTCACCATATCACATAATGAAGCAAGAGACTCTATCAAGAGTAAAAACAACTGTTGCTCCATTTGTTTTCAGTGAATTTGTGTATGTATCTCTGTGTATTTTCTGGTATGTTTAATTATTCCTGAGCAGCTGTCATGGGGAGGAAGTGGCATTCAGTGCTAGATGTCTGAGACATAAATAAGGATTAAAAATAAATTAATTCCTTCAACTTTGCCAAGCCAAAGTCTAAAAAGGTGCAGTTCATCCTGTAATGAATGTTGTAGTCTGTATCAAATTAATCTTTCAGAGCCCTCTATCCCTAAGGAAGTCAAGATCGTCTGTCATGATACACTTTTCTTTCATTATCTTCAAACACAGAGAAACTAAATATATAAAGGCCAAATGCTGACTCATTAAACAAATGGATGCTTATTTCCACAGCCACGGTTCTGTGCAAATTGAATGTGTTTTAACAGAAAAATAATGTAAGTTACTCAGTCTTCATCAGACAAGAATATTTTGCAGACATACACAAGTTTGGCAACACTGTAAATCTGGGGCACAGCAAAAAGCAGAAAATAATGATACAGATGACAGAATTAAACAACAAAAGAAGGGGGTGCTGGTAGTTCTTGTGAGGACAATCTGGAAAAATCTGTATGTAACATCTAGAGCACTGGAAAAATATTTTTTTGTCTCTTCTGGAAAAGGTAAAAAAAAAAACAAAACAGAGAGACAATTACTGCTGAACTGTAATGTGACATTTCCAAGACAAGGGCAGATACACCAATGATGATTACATTCGGCTTTTTTCTCCTCAAAACTCAGATTTTATAAAGTCAGCCATAATATTGTCATTTAGTGGTTCAAGACAGTTTTCTCTCCTCATTAGCTGCTGGCACACTGCAAATTGCTTCAACCCATTTGTACGGGGGAGAGGGAGATGGGGTCTTTTCTCATCAGTCATTTTGGCACACAGAAGTTGTGACTTCCTTGGAGCCAGTTGCAGTAAAGCAGGAGCACAGGGATAATGAAGACAGCTGCTTCTGATCTGTGAATCAGATTCCTGGTCTCCAGCTCCCCTCCTAACACTCCTTCAGAGAGCTGAGCTCTCCCTCCTACATCAGGCACATCACACACATCACGGACTGTGGGGTGTTTGTGTCCTCTCCCTCTTTGCTGCGACATTGCTACACACCCAAGTGTAAAATGAGCTCCTTGCTTCCTCTGCCTGGTCACTGGGGTTTTACCTTAGAGATATCTTAATGTCTATAATTCCCAAGGTGAAAAATATAAAAATAGTTGCTTATTTTCAGATATAGAAGAATTGTCAAGATGTCTGTTGCATCACATCAAATTCACTTGTATCTGGGATGAAATATCCAGGAAAAGGTCCACAAATTTAAACAAAATCCTGTCAAAATGAAGAAGGCTCGAGAAATCATAAGTCCTGATGGAAGTAAAACCTGACTGTCTAGAAAGCATGAGAGAAAGACACTGGTGTAGGGGTAATTTAGGGCACAAAAAGAGACTGGGAATTATTCTACACCAAAACTCTAAAATAGAGTAAAAATAAAAAAACCCTCCAGATTTAAGGGTGATATAATTTTCTTATTCTAATAAAGATCTAGCTCACTATAAGCAGGAAGTGAAAGATTCTGTGTATTTTTAAATTCTTGTACAACCCAAAGACTTGTGCAGAGGTGAAACAGAAGTAAATAGTGACAGGCATTTACAGAGCAGCCACATCAGTGGCTGAATATTTCAGTGCAGCTCTATTAAATGGGTATTATCATGCTTTTAAGAAATAGTATAGAACCATAGATAGATTTGTTTTGGGAAAGATCTTAAAGACCATCTAGTTCCAACTTCCCTGCCATAGGCAGCAACTTCTATGGACCAGGTCATTGAAAATGCCATCCAAACTGGCCACAAATTCTTCCAGGGGTGGGTTATCCACTACTGCTCTGGGCAGCCTGTTCCAGTGCCCTGACACCTCTGGGTAAAGAATTTCTTTGTAATAACTAATTTAAATTCTGTCTCTTTTGCTTTGGAACCATTACCCCTTGTCTATCACCATGTAACCCTGTAAAAAGTAGATACATATAAGCAGAGAATCAGCTTTTGTTTTCACATTGTAAAGCTGAGAAAACTTTTAGAGAACAAATAAAATTTGGATTTTTTTTTGTGAGAGCATCTCAGCATTTTTTGTAAAGGTGGCCATTGCCAAGTTCAAGGTTTGTGGTTTTTTTTTCAATGAATTCTCTTTTGTTTAAGGATTATGACACTTTACTTTCCAGGAATATTTTAGCAGCTGATTTTTACTGGCAGACACATTTTTGAAAGTCAATTTTGCATATGGGCCTATCTGAGGAACCCAAATTTAAAGTGTGTATGTGTGCCAAGGGATTCATGTTCAATCAGGGATAAAACAGAGTCCCATCAGATTTATCTGACCAACCCAGTTCTTACCCATGCAGCTCCACTGTATGCTGGGATTTTCTCAGCAAACTGCTGAGATCTCCTGGGACTGTGTTTTCTGCCAGGTCAGACTCTTTGGAAATTCCTTGGAGTGTGTATTTTCCAAGGCATAATTACAGACTATTAGCTGTGCTTGCTCTACACCCATACACACAGATGTGCGTAACCGTGTTATGCAAATGTTGACCGTAAGACGAATCACGTACTTTGCTTTGTGCCTATTTGCATTTCCTGGTAGCTTCAAAAAGTCTAATTTAGAAAAGGGCCTCCAATTGACATCGTTGTTCTGGACCTACCCCCTGCCTCCAATCCCATCAGAAATTTGGATGGAGTTTAGATACTTTTCCAAGTGTTGGAGGTTGGTCCCAGTGCTGATTTGACTCCTCATTCGCTTTCATTATCTGATGGGTGACAAGCCTGAACGGCTCACCGTGTGTAACTAAATCCACCACAGGAGCTCACAAATCCCAGCCTTTTGGAAGTGAAAGCTTCCTTTGGCTGCAGTTCAAGCTTTCCTGTCAGGACATTTCAAACGCTCCCATCACAGGAGTTATTGCTCATATGGAAACAGGTATGTTAACACATTCTTGGCAAACTACCAAGCAAAGGAGCACAGGACTCAGTGAAGTTATGGATGTATTTGTGTTCACAGTTTTTTTGAAAACCCCTTTCAACAATGGGTGATCAGTAGATATTGAGCACATTTTATGTCTTGCACATTTCATCTGTTTCTACATGGAAGGTTACACTATGGATTGATCACATACATACTGGTGGTGATGAACATGGGGAGCAGTTATTTGAAAACAAAGGGCTTTTCAATACAGCATTCAAATGTTTAATGAGATTTGAAGCCTAAATGTTGAAGCTGGACAAATTTAAAACTGAAAATAATGAACACATTTCTAAAAGTGATGGTAACTCAATAAGAGAAAAAGCTTCCTAAGATTGCTGTCAATAGTCCATCATTAAGAAGCTTTTAATTAAAATAGGAGATATAGAACCATAGAATCATGGAGTGGTTTGGGTTGGAAGAAGCCTTAAAAAACCTCTAGTTCTAACCCCACTGTCATGGGCAGGGAATCTGCCACTAGACCAGGTTATTCAGAGTCCCATACAGTCTGGTCCTGAACATTTCCAGGAATGGGGAGTCCACAATCTCTCTGGGCAACCTATTCCAGTCCCTCACCATTCTCATAGCAAAGCATTTCCTCTTAATATCTAATCTAAATCTGCCCTTCTTCAGCTTGAGGACATTGCCCCTTGTCCTGTCACTGTAAGCCCTTGTGAAAAGTTTCTCTTCCATCTTCTTGTAAACTCCCTCTGACACAGCTTATTAGTTTTTTTCTCCTGTATTTGAAGCACTGCTGCAGGTAAATGGGCTGCTTCAAGAACGTTACAAAAAAAGCTGATCTAGCAATTGCTCTGATTTTCTTCTATTTAGAGGAATACTTCTGGGAACTTTTAAGTCATTTGCAAATAATGATAAAGCATATTTAAAACAGTTGTGAACAGCTCTACTTCCACAAATGGAAATCAAGCAGAAATTAGTCTAGAGAAGTCCTGTGGTGTGTAAAGGGTCTCTGTTCCTGTGATTGCAGCTAGACTTTTGTGTCCTTAAAAACCAGAATTTGCAATTTGTCAGAGCATGAAACCTATAATTTTGTTTCATTATTTTCTTCCTTTTTGTTCATGATTTTGACCATAACACATCTGTTTTCTGGTGAAGAACAAAAACATGTAACTTGTAAAAGGAGCTCGAGATGTTTGTCAGCTTTCAGGACTGGGAACCTACTCAAGGTTTATTTACTATATTTAGTTACATATTCTTTGTTTCTACATGAGTGACAGCCCAACATGAAAGTGTGTCTCTACCTACAATTATTATGAAGTTCTTCAGTTCTGGCAGTCCAAAAATTATCTTTAATGATCTTTTGGTGCTCTAAAACTGGTTTTCTCCCTCAGGTGGTTAATGTTCTATTTCTGCATTAAAATTTTGGCACCTTTTTGTTGAGAAAGTCCTATTTGAATGAGATGATATGCTATTACTGCATAGGTGGAGTAGTAAACAATAATAGGACAGTGTAGTCCATATCAAGGCATGTTAAATGCCCTGAAAGATCATCATCAAACACAAGCTCAAATAGTAAATGAGACCAGTAGTAAGTGGAGCCGCTTCATGTATGTAGCAGCACTGAAACAGGTGCTGCAGAAAGGGAGAACAAAGGGGTCTGTCCCCACCCTTAAAAAAAATTATTGTTTCAAGGAAATAGGTTAAAAGCAAATGTCAAAACAGCATTTTCCCCATTCATTTAAGTGTTTTGAATGTTCCAGAAGTCAGACAGAATCACAGACCAATGCATGAAATACTCGAGGGACCAGTTTGTCTCAGGAACCATCACCGTCTGTCAGGACTATCTACTTCTAGCTACTTGACATAAAAAAAATAATGCAGAACAATGACTGAAATGGCTGTAAAATATCAAAATTACTACCGAAGGTGTTTTTATGTTTTTATTTCAAAGGATGTAATTTCTGTGTGGAGACTACTGAAGTCCTCTTTGAAACCTGCTCCAGGCTTGCGACAACAGAGGTAATTTCGTTGTATCTGAGCATTGAAACATATTTGAGTTTTTAAACTCAATGTTTTCCTGCAGGTTCAGGAAGAGTGACAGGAGGAAGAAGCACAGGAAGGTCTGGGCTTGCCTCCTCAGTCCCCAGGGAGTCTCAGGCAGTAGGTGGGCCGAGTGACTGCAAAGAAAACCTTGGAATATTTGGATCCTCCTTGGAATGCCCCAGGTGATTTGGTCCTGGTGAATCTTGGAAAGCTGCATCCAGGCTTGCAGGAGACAGGGAGGCTGGCTGCCACCTGCAGAAACCACGCTGCTGCTGCTGCTGCAGGTCTGACATTAGCAGTGAAATTAGGTGATTTTCCCCTTGCTGAAGTTCAGAGTGTTCCTCAGGTTCCCGTGGTAAACATGTGACATGCTGACATCAGTGCCAGGTGAGAGATGCCCTGTTTAATTTTAGAAGATAATTCAGAACTCATTGCGAAATGTAGGCATTTATTAAAGCAATGGTCAGGAGAAGGAAGAGGCTTGTACCGTCATGCTCTTTCCTCAGAAACAGGAATCTGCCCAAACACCACACCAGGGATGAGTCTGGCCAGCTGCTCTTGCTGCAGGGAGAGAAATCCTGAGGGCTGCAGCACACGGGGATGGCACCTGGGGGTTTCTGCTTCATGGACCAGGCACCGACCTTGGGGAGATCCCAGCTGCTCCAGCCCTGCCCACCCCTCAGCTCCCTCACACCCTGCAAGGCTGTGCCGTCTCCAAAGCCCTCAGGGCATGGATGGGACTGCACAGGGTGCCTTGTGGACCTGTACCCAAAAAATACAGCTTGCTGCACAGTTACCGAAATTATTTTAAAAATAAAATTAAATCTGCAGATTAGTTTCAGCTGAACAAGAAAACAAAGAGATTTAGACAAGATTGACACATTTGAATTTTTCAGTTTAAAACAAATGAAAATTAGAAAATTGGAAAAAATGTAAAACTAAGAACATAAAATAAAACGTAAGTAAAATATTAGCAAAAAGAAGTAAGAAGTTTTGTTTCAAGTAGAACAAGATGTCTTAGTTGAACAACACCCCTCCTTGCAGTGATACTTCATTATTTGATTTTATTAAGCAATTACACAGGCAAATATACTTGGAGTTCATGAGAGACAATTGTGCAAAACATTAAAGTTCAGACTTTGAATCAAAAATAATGAAAAAGCCCACAGTCTGACAGTTCTGAGTGTAACTAACTGTTCTGTAGCACAGTTATCTGGAAGGACATAGAACCAGACAAGAATCCTACCCTTAAATTATTGTATGTATTTTTAGTAACCAGCCAGATTTAACGAAATGACTGAGTTCCCTGTGCGCTGCGTCAAATCCTGTTGTATAATGTTACTTACCCTGATACGTATCAGTCGCAATTACTGTCTGCTTTCAGGTAGATGTTACTATGTCACTTGGAACAATAACAAAGAAAACAAAATCCTCTTCCTCTTTGAGTGAAGATTGCATCTTCCCAGCATGGGAAATGAGTCTGTCATATGCTTCAGGACATTCATCTTTTTCATTTAGGGAGGTACAGTTTGCCACATTCAGAGAGGCAGTTTTAACTCCGTGAACTCTTTCTTTGGTTGCTACTGGTATTAAAGAGACCAGACCAGTGTCTGTTGCTGAAAACAGTTGCTTTTCACATGAAAATACTGTAATGAAGATAGTAAAGGGTGCTAAAAGTGAGAGGCTGACCACTAGTTACTCAACTGAGAATAATACTACAAGCCAATGGAAAAAAACCCTGTATTGTTGTTTGCTTTCTGCTTCACATTTTATGTGGCTTGGAGGAATACAGCAATTGCATATTTTACTCTCTTGAAATGCAGCATGTGGTTGGGTTCGTACAAGAAGCTGGATTTGAGACATCTCTGATGTCTGTGTCAGGTAACCCACACTGTGGCAGTCCCTGCATAGCTCTCAAAGCCTTCCTGGCCAGCTCCCAAGCTCTATGCTCCTTCTCATCCCTCCTTCCACTTGTATATTCAATTATTTATTTATTCAGTGGCCCTCTATAGAAGGAGCTGTACTGTATTTTTTCATTGCTAAGCTGAGTGATTCTGCCTGTAGTCTCTGAGCCATGGGATTCCTTGAGATCCCCAGAGTCATCTGGGAAGCTGTGATGGACCAAGTCATCTGCTCTATAATTCAGATATTGCCCCGGCAGGCCAGTGAAAACCCTCCTGAAAATCAGGATATGTAGTTACCTGCCACCAAAGTAAGTGTAGGTATACCTGGATTTTTGAAACTACTGCCTTCTGTCCCTTACTGAGACTCCACTCCTAGATTTTAAAGATGTGCTAAAGTTTTCCTTCTTATATGCAAGGAAGAAATAAGTACTTTTTTGTTTGTTACCCTTAAGAAATTTTTCACCTCAAATTTTCATAGAGGCTTAGGGAAAAGGCTCTTCTCTCCACTAAAAAGGTCTTGGATAAGTATCTGTGAAAGTGTTAACAAGGTCAGTTTCCCTGTGTTGTTCATTAGCTTTGTATCTGTCACAGCCATAAATTGTGAAAACCACTGCTTAAAATACTTCCATGATTCCTTAGTGTTGCCCACAAGCTCTGTTGCATATGTAATAACACACCACTCAGTACAGAAGAGTAATTCAGACTGTGGTTTTAAGCTGTCCATCCTTACTGGCAGCACTGCGTGTGGGGCAGCCTCTGCAATTGTGTCCTCCCAAGGCAATATCTGCTCATCTTGAGTTCCCACCCTTTTCCTTTTAAAAGGACACGTTTCAATGATCTCTTTTTCATCAGCTCTCTACTGTGTGACTGTTTCATAGGCACAGAGAATTGCTGCAATCCAGCACGTGAAATTTATTTTGAAGAGCCATCTGTAAATTAAGAGGTATTAGAACAGAGCCGAACTGGAGCCTGTTTAAGAACAGAGTCTCTGTCTCTTCAGAGACAACCTAATAATTGTTTGTGCAGTGTCTTGCACACTGAAACTCCTGCTGGAAGCATCTCTAGCACTAAAATCCTGACTACAACCATTCTCTGGCATGGATCCCCTGTTATTAAACTCTTTTCCATTCTGAAAGAGGGGGTGGTTGCATCCAGGCTGCCTGTTGGAAGTAGGCAGTGAGATTTACTAAATCTTGGGATTTCTTACTTGTCTCAGGCCAGAAATGTGCCAGGAGTTGCTACATAATCAAATGACAGAGATGATGGCTTCTGGTGTCCAACAATGCTCCGTGAGATTGTTTAATTTACTGGCATAGACACAGGCTTTTTGTCTGTTACCACTTGGAGTTAATATAAATGTTAAATGCTAAGAGGTAGACTAGTGGTACCCTAATTTACCTTCCAATATATTTTACTCCATGAACATTTAAGTGGGCTTGTCAATCAACAAGATTAACTAACTCACAGCCCAGATTATTCATGGGTTTTATTGACAGACTCCCCAGTAGAAAGAAGGGTCAGAAGATAATGAGCACAAATCAGGTTTTTCTTTTTCCAGCAGCACACTTCAGGGAATCACAGAATGGTTTGGGTTGGAAGGAACCATAAAGATCATCTACATCCCACCCCACTGCCGTGGGCAGGGACATCTTCCGCTAGACCAGGTTGTTCAAAACCCCATCTAGCCTGGCCTTGAACACTTTCAGGGATTCCACAACTCACCCACATGGGTGTGAAGTCACAGTCTTTCTTGTTTGCTTATTTCATGCTGCCATTTTGGACGAGCCATCTGAGCCATGTGGACAGGAGATGTGCAAGCCATCAGCTTGCTTTGGAGGCTGGTGGTCAGATCATGCCTTGGAGAAGTGGGAGAAGGCCTGAAGCCCCTCAGATGGAAGAGGGTCTGGGACCCTCCATTCCTAGGAGTGTACTTGAAACATTAAACTACCACACAAAAAGCAGATGGAATCTTTTCTGCAGGATGTTTTGTTATTGTTTTGGGGTGTGTAGGATTGTTGGTGTTTTTAATTGCTTTTATTTCTTTTTCTTTTTCTTTACTCTCAGAAGAGGAGTCTGTACTCTAGAGCTTTTGCTGCTTTTTTAAAATTTGGCCTGGAATAAGGCCTCCTCGTCCCCACACTGGGACCATTTCCTATCCAGGAGCTCAAGCAAACTCCTGGTATAGCTTGTAGGAGCCCTGAATTGCCCTCAGGAGGTGTCTGATCTCGTTCTTGCTTGTGTTGGGAAGTCTGGGTGTCTGAGCTATTCTACTAGAGCCAATTACCTACTTCTTAGACATCAGGGGAGATGTCAGGCACCTGAAGATGGATGGTGTAACTCAGAGCCCACTTCACACTTTACCTTCCACCTATACAGGTTTGTGTTATACCTGCATTAGAACACCAGTGGTTTAAACTCACAGACTCTGCTCTGAAGGATTTATTCTGTCCTGGATTCAGATGGATATGAGTGAAATGGCTGTGGGCAAACCCTGACATCACCTCTAAATCATGCGGGTTTCCCTGACTTCATACAGGCCATCAGTAAATGTGCCCTCAGACCTGCAGCTCCCAAACTGACCTGTCAGGCAGTCACTGGGCCTGCAAATTAAATGTAAAGACAGTCCTAAAAATAAGGATCATAAATGTTTCAGGCTAATTTATTCTCTAAAGCTAGATTAATAAAAAGCTGCTCTTCTGTTAAAACATCATCTTCTATGGAGCAGCCCACAAAGAATTATAGCAGGTGATTTTTATCTCTTTCCCACTCCTTCTCATTCCACCAAAAAGAAGGATTCATGTAGGAAAGTGCTGACACATCCTTAATCAAAGCTGTGTGAATTGCTCACATCAGTGTAATTTTATTATTCTGTTGCCTGGATACTTTAATAATAATTATTATAATAATAATAGTGATGATGATGCAAAATCTTATTAAGTCATTGAAGGATAATGCTTTGTTTTTCTACATTTATTTTTTAATTTGTTGAGGAAGCCTGTTAACACTACAAGAAGAGACAGTATATATATTCTATAAATGGGCAGGGAAATTCATAACAAAAAATATCCCCATGGTTGGTACATTAAACGCCCTGTGGTTCCAAAAAGGATACAAATGATCCTTTTTGGATTCAAAAGGATCCAAGGTGCTATGAGCACCTTGGAGAACATCAAACAGAGACTAGATGGAAGGGAGTGTGTTACAAGCACATCACTGACTGTTGAGATATGGTGATAGACCAAAATCTAGTCTGCCCTGTGGAGCCAGGTTTGGCAGGGTTTTTGCGTGCTGTTCTCTGGCAAGGCTCAAATTTGGCAATTATTTATTTAAATAAACAAACACAGAAAAATACCACTGTTCAGGAAAGGGACATCATGTAACTTTGGCTTCAAATGCATCATCCAAAGTGATTTTGGATCAGTTGACTCCTAAGGCATCTTCTTCCCTGTTTCTGTTGTGATGAAACAGCAGTTCTCCTGCTCATGGCCTGTGCAAAATTATGATGTTTAATCTGTTTGTTCATAGAAATTGACTTTTGCCTGCTTATAAAAAAGGTGTCTGCAACTATTTTTATCTCATTGACAGCCAGCCTCATAATTACTTCCTAAAGCTGCTATCCAAAGCAGCCTCTTTTACCATGTCACAATTCGGGCATTGAAAAACACTTTAAGACCCAAAAGGAGCAATCTCAATGTGATATTGCAGAGGTTAACCCTTGTTCTCTGGATATTCTCTAGACATGAGCTAGTGTGGGATTGTGAATATTGATGACCAAACTTCAAAACTATCTATGTCAGGTTTAAAAGTGACTGTTGCTATATTGGGAATTGCATCTTTAAAGTGTTTTGTGATCCCATACATGGGCGGTCATGCGGAGAAACTCTGTAGAAATAAATCACTTCTTATGAGGAGCAATTTGAATTGGGTCAGAGGAAGAAGGCTGGACATCAAATGCTACAAGCAGGACAAGCATAGTGAAAGAAATTATCCTAATGGAAAAACCAAGTGTTTTGCTGCTGAAATGGAAATGCTTTAGAAAGACAGAAGATAATTAGAGAGGTTTACATGATACTTAACTTTATATCTGCAATCAAAGGCTCAAATAAAATGAAATCAATGTAAACAAACCAGTGTATCCTCGCCACTTTTAAGTGCATTCTGTTAATTCAAGTGGTGGAGTATAGGTATGAAATTGCACCATAAAAATTTTAAGTGTAATTCAAACCCCAAAAATGGAATTCAGAGAAAGAGTTTTTACCATTTTACTGATAAAGGAACATTAATTGTAGAAGAGATTGTGACTTTAATGCTGAAGACCTGTTTGGGAGGAAGCTTCAGTGGAACTCATTGTGAGAAACCAAGATACACTGAAGTCAAAATAAAACTTTGACAGAGACTAATAATAGATCCAAAATTAACCCAACAAGGATGTTTTGAATTTTCCAGCCAAATGAAAAGGAGTCCACCATGAGTTTTATAGTGAGCAGATGGTGATCTGGTAGCCTTAATCTGATGGAGAAGGCAATATGTCTAAATAGTTCAGAGCAGGAAAACATGTGAATTTGATTCAGGACAGATTATCCCCAGACATTCCTCATGAACTTCAATGCAGCAGAACACTCCAGGGGTGTCCACCTAACGCAGTGCATTCATTAACTAAATTTTCACTAGGCACCAGTACACGAGTTGTGGCATTACTAAAAAGACTGGCATTAAAAAAGGAGGTGTTGTGGTGAAAAGTAAGTGTTTATCTTTATTGCAGTATATATTTGCATTTTATGTGTAGGAAAAATAATAATCTCTAAATTGCAACACTTTTAACAGTGGTGTGAAAACAAGTGTTGGGTTAAAAGCATGTCAAGCACTTATTTTCCAAAGAAGGAGTTTTGTTGGAAAAAGCAGGGACTAAAATCCTTTAGGACATGCCTAAAGACATATTTCAGAGGATGCAGAAGCTCCCTACAGGTTTTAAGTGCCAGGGAATTTACCATAAATCTGGTTTATTCTAAAGCTAAAAGAGGAAAGAAAGATAGATAGATAGATAGATAGATAGATAGATAGATAGATAGATAGATAGATAGATGAAACAGTCTGTTAAGCAGTAGAAAGAGTAAAAGAACATAAAGGGTAGAAATGAAAACTAAAATCCTCTCCTTGTGTACCGACACATAAGACAGGAGCTTTTGCTACTGCCAACAAAGAGAAAGAGAAATATGTTTATTTGTATGATAATAGTTTTTTACACAATAACAAGGTATTTTTCTGGGTGGATATTCCAGCAGACTGAGTTGGAAGAAAGGAACACATATTTATGTCCTTGGAAGACAATACATTTTGAGAGCACTGTTTACATACTGAAATGTTTCACCAGTAACCAAAACATAATTTTCTCTGTATATGGAGTGTAAACATTTATTGAGATGACATTTTGTTTGGGGGAAGAGGAGTGAGAGTTCACAGACAAAGGCTCTAGGCAAGGAAGAAATTCCGGAGCCGAGTAAGTTAACAAAGAAAAATAAAGTGTACTACACAGTAGAAATAACACATCCTTGGGAGAAATTGAGGGGTAGGTTATAGGGTATAACCAACCACACTACTGTCAATATGATTGTCCCAATAAAGAAGGGATAGAAAGGCTGTACAGAGATTTACATAGATAGCTATAGATGTATCTTCTCTCCTCAAACCATCAACCTGAGAATACTTACTACAGCATTGGCCACAGGAGAAATTTCCACATGTAGAATTTTGGTCTACTTGTAATAAATAAATAAAAACATTCAAACTAAAAGATCCTCTTTAGATCAGCAGCAACATATATAACAGGTGTGTAACAAAACAAGTTTACCCAGAACTGGCTCTGTACCAGATAATCTCCCTCCTCTGGCCCCCATGCTGGGTAGGTGTCCTACCTCTGACCCCCTTCTCTCATTCAATTTCTTCTTGCTCTTCTCAGTCTCTCCTCCTGTGCTCCACCTCTAATTTTGTGCCAGGTACCTCTGGGTGCAATTCCTCCAGCATTTATTTTTGAGGTACAATATCTCTGAGGTATATGGGTAAAATG
Source organism: Melospiza georgiana (assembly GCF_028018845.1). Lineage (NCBI taxonomy): Eukaryota > Metazoa > Chordata > Aves > Passeriformes > Passerellidae > Melospiza > Melospiza georgiana. Next base: position 144,298,179 of record NC_080430.1, on the reverse strand, counting down.
GACAAGAGATTAAACTTCACTGGGGATACAAAAGGATGCAGCCCTGAGTTACTGCCATAATGACCCTGAATGCCAGGAATTTGGGGCACTTCCAAAAGAGAATTTCACGTGCTTGTCAGATCAGTATAGTCAAAACTGGAGGCCACTGGCTGACAAAAATAGTAATGAGTTTTCAAAGCTTCTATAAATTTAAAACGGATCTTGAAATTAGTAATCCTGGAGATAGAAAAGGACCAGAACACTTTATTTTCTCCACCTGAAGAATTTCCCCCCCTTTTCATTCTATTGCTTTTTTTCCCCTCTTTCTTTTATTCTTTCCTTGTTATTCCTTTATTCCTTTGTTCCCCTTGTTTTCTTTGCCTTCTTTCCAAAGCTCAGGCTGAATTTTGAATACTAACCCAAAGGGATTTTTTTATTTTCTGAATACTGTCTCTAGAATATTTGCTGACTAGTCTCTAGAACATTTTGCTGACTATAGTCAGACTTAGGCACCATGTGTGTCAACATTATTTTAAAAGGACCTTGTCTGCTTGCAAGAGAAGTGTGGGCTGGAATTGTTGTATCTATAGCTGGGGCTGAGGGCCTATAGTAAATATGCAGGTGATTAGCATACAGTGGCCAGGATAAATATGCTCAGGTATCTGAGAAATGTGTTGGAATCACATTATGCCATCTAAACACACCCTAAGAAATCCTGACAAAACCACTCCTTAAGCTATTCTGTCTTGTGGTTGCACTGTGCAGCTCACAGACACAAGTTGTCCAGAACTTAATATCTTTTCTGACTCTTTGAGCATCCTCTTCTTATTTGTTTTCTCCTGGAAGAAGTTCCTTTTTATTTTCTTATAGATATTTATTGACAGTATTTTGCCTACTATTTCTACTGTTTTCTCACAAATTCTGTTATGTGGAACAAAGTAAATTTTTAGGTAGAAAAAAACCCAATAATATCTGCAGGGAATTTCTTGAAATTGGACAAATGTCCTTTTACCCCAAAGTCTTCTCTGTGCACTGGCCTTTATTTATCACCATGTCCTTGTCTACACTAGCCTACATCTCTGGGACTCTTGCTTGCCATTGCCCTGGGTTTCCCCAGCTTTTTACTTGCAGTATTTATATAACCCCATTATTATATATAATTGTATCTTATTAATGATTAGTCTGCTAAGTGTTAACATTTACCATCTCAGGAGGAAGGAGCTCTTAAAAATGTACCTTTCATCTAGCTAAAATTAATCTGACATATGTGTATTACAGCTCAGAAAAAGCTGACTCCATTGAAGTTATCTTATGCAACTCCATCATGCAATCTGCATGACACTTCATGACTCTACAAATATTACCTTGAGCTGACAATGCTAGGGAGACATTTTGTTCTAGGATAAATCTAGGTTACACCAGGATGACGAAGAGATATATCCACTCTCTTCAATTTGCCATGGTATCATAACTTTACAGGCTGTGTTGACTGAACATTCCTCTTACTTGCACAATCAAAATCCTGTGAATTCATTGTGATTTGTTATACAACTCCAATTTATTCTCCACTTAAACAGGTAGTGCCTGTCAAGGGCCCAATACAAAGGCTGTGAATGATGTGGAGAATTTGAGGCCTCAGGCACCAGGGCAAAACTAACAGTCCAAGAGTAATGGTGTCAAGGAGAAGGTGGTGGAGATGAAGCAAGGAGATCAAAAAGGCCAAAAGCTTGGTGGGAAGAGAAGGAAGAGGTCTTCACAGCCCCCCTGTGCTGCACTGAGATGATGCAGGGTTGGCACAGTCAGCAGGCAAAGGCTATGACAAAATCACACAGAATCACAGAATTAACTAGGTTGGAAAAGACCTTTGAGCCTAGCCCTGGGTGGGAGCCCTCTGCTCCTCTCAGGACTCTCTTTTCTTTCTTCACTCCATGCCTCTGATCTTTTCAAGTTTCCCTCTTCCACCATTTATTCATCCTGTGGCCAAATTCCTCGATAGTAGTAAAGAGTCTTCTCTGAGGCTTTGCTGGACAGCCCGCCTCACCATGGAGGCCTCCCAAGTGGGCTGCTGCAGAGTTTGAAAGGGGTCTTTGTGAAAAGGCTCTGTGCAGTGAGGGGCTGGATTTTATGTGTGTTGTAAGAAAAGCTGAGGTGTGAACAAGATGAGGAGCCTGGAAAAATGGAGAGTCAGTACTCAGGACAAATCTATGTTCTGTCCTTCTAGGCAAAGGGGAATCTCTTGGCTAAGAAAGATAATTTTGAACCTCAGTTTGCAAGGAAGACATCCCAGCATAGTCTTCCTCTTTGTCCTGGTTAGTGTAGGATGTCCTATCTAGAACTTGGGGTTGGGTGAGAATTTGGTGGATAATTTGTTGCTAGTCAGTATATAAGATAGACTAAGATATAGAGGCAGTTGGACACCACAGCTCAAGTGAGGGCAAGTTGTAGAAAAAGTAAATAGTCCACAATCTGGTAGAGGAATTTGTGCTCTGTAGCCATGTGCAACATTTTTCACACTGCAAATTTGTAGCCAGTCAATAATGTATTCTCATGAATTCAGCATCTCACTATTGATTCCACCAGGGAGGATCAAATCCCACTAATGCATGAACAGGTTAATGCAATGGATTGTTGATTACCACTGATGCACCTTCAGATGGAAGTGCTTTACTCTGGATGTTAAGGATGAATTCTGAGTATATGGCTCAAAGTAAACACTTTCTTAGGAGACTGACTGCTGTGAGAAGTGTTAGCTGGAGGAAGAGCAAGTTTCAAGAAGTGAGAGGTCTACTTTGTATAGTAGCCCTGGGGGACAGAAAGATTTTTAAGCCTACTGGTTCTGAAATCCTTTTGTCTCTGAACGCTTTGTTCTTGGTACTAAATAAACAATAGTTTGCATAAATAGGTTTCTGATCACTGCCTACACCATTGATCACAACTTGCTTCAGGGAGAAACTGTGGCTGCTGGAGCTGAGTCACATCTGGGGCTAAGCACACCTGGTAACCAGGCTCTCGTGGCTGTGACCGGGGCTCAGCTCTGAGCAACAGGAGCAGCAGTGACTCAAAGCCTGATGGTTGAAGGAGTACAGAATAGGCAGGGATGAGGGAAGAGGGAAGACTGTCCCCCAGACTGTGTCAGGTCCAGAGACATCTTTGGCTGTTGTTCACTGGTGTTGCTGATTGTGCTATGAGCTGAGGGAAAATTGATGAGTGCAGTTGTTCATGAGGCTGCTCATGTAAATGTTTAAAATGTTGGCATTAAATATTGCAGTTACTAATTAATAATATGCATTTATATAGCACCATAAATGTCCATGGCACTTTACAGATAACAGTATTTCTAACTGTTGGGAATATTAAGTCTAAGTACTTGGAAGACAGCCAAACAATATAAGCAGATAAGGACTACTGTTTGTATCTGTAATTTGGTGAGTTCTTTTGATTTTCCTTCTAGATGGAAAATACTAAGGTCAGTGCTTTCTTACTTCCTATTTCTAAGACCTTTGAGTGATCAAAGTAAATGCACATAAACACCCTAGGGACATTGTTTTAAAAACAATTATGGATGATTTTGTACCAGCCTGATTCTGGGTATCACTACAATCTTTGTGCACAGTCGGAAAAGTACCGATGGGAAAGCGCTTAGCTCAAGTGATTTTGAATGAAAAGTAAAAATATCTGTCTCTTGTGGTGTTATGGGTAAATATGCTCATTTATGTAACAGATCTATCCAGGGGAAAACAAATTTGGGTGAGACAAAGCTAACTCTTTAAGCATCACTGAGCTAGAACAATAGTCCATACTGAATAAAACAGCGTATTAGCCAGGAGGTGTAACTTTCTACTACTGTCTATGGCCCCTGGCACAAAGGAATGCATTTTTGGCAAGAACAGCAGCTAGCTCTGGCTTAATGACCCTAGACTACCTGGGGCATAGGAGTGAAGCAGGCTTAATTAGCCAGCAGGTCTAGGAAAGTTGGGAGATATGGCACTGCACATAGATGCTGCTTTTCTGAGTTCTTGGAGACTTGTTACGGAAAAACACATGTTCTTTGCCAAGCCCAAAGGGGAGAGAGCTTAGCACAGGGGTGGAGACTTGGTCTCCCCACAGGTGGCAAAGATTCAGGAGCACATGGCATCTGTGCAAATCCCATATCAGACACAGACACAAATCACAGGGAGAGAAGTGAGCTGTTACTCCTGTCCACGCCCTCTTGCATTTCAGGGGACCTGCTGAATACAACATACAGAACACCCTGAACTGTCCTCTTCATCCCTCCTACTGAAAAACTGCCAAGAGTGTGATGACTTGGTAAGCTCCTGGAGAAGACTTTTATGGTGAGCAGGACTGTCCCTAAAGCTAAAGGAAGCTGGGAGAGCTTGGCTCTCCATCTGCTGCTATAAAGAAGAGAACTTTCATCCTTGTCCTTGGCTGGACTGCAGAACAGGATTGCACCATCCCTTCTGATGGTTCATGAACTCTGTGGTGAGGTGCCTCTCTCTTGTTCCCACCTATTTTTACCTCAATTGTAGGCTCTTTTGCTATTTTCTCTAGGTTTCTCCTCTTTTCTCGCTGATTTTCCTTAGCGTGTTTATTTTGAAAGTAGAATAAAATGTGCTTTTGGTGCTTATGATTTTCAGGGCAGATGCCCCATATACATGGAAATCTGGCCAGGAGATATAATGAGTTACAAAGCTAACTAAATGCTAGTAGAGAAAATTAGTGAGAGCATTTCCCCAAGCTTGGCCATGATTAGAGGCTGCTGCATTATAGGAAAGCACTTTTCTCCTTTGAAAGGCCATGTTCACCCTGGTTAGCAGATTGGATGGACCTTGACAAACAATGTGATGGGACCTACTCTTGCAGAATTTGTAACTGGGTTTCCATCTGAAATATGAGCAACAGCATAGCCAAACAAACAATTTCTCACATTTCTTTGAAACTTAAATCTCTGCCTTGTAGACATCTAAAATGTTTGACTGGTTTTTCTTCCCTTCTGGTTTTATTCTGACCATGAACCTCATGAGAAAACTTGCTCCTGTGCATTCCAGTGGTTTAAGCAACTATTTTTTAAAAGTCTTCTGAGGTCAGAGGAAGAATTCCAAGTCTTTTGAGGTTCTACCTCTAAAAGGCAATTTTTTAAGAGAAGAAAATTCATATTTGAATTTTGTCTTCAGATTCTTCTTCAGTAAATCTCCAAGTTCAAGGCCCAGGCCCTCATTAAGGGTTTTAAATACCTTTCTTGACTAAAAAGAAATTATGTAAAGATATTAGTTCCTTACCTTCCAGATCTGGGTTCGCTAGGTGTTCACACCAATGACTGTTTACTTTATTAGATACAAATAAAGTGGATTTTGTTTACTGTGTTTCCCTTCTTGCATTCTTGCTGGTCTTGACATACCTCTAGAGGAACATCTTGGATTTTGCTCTTGTTCTCATCTCATCTGCAGGACCACCAACTGAGTTTGTACATTTGTTCTGCAAGAGCACACCTTCTCATCCTGACTGTGGTAGCCTGGTGCTACAGTGCCTATTCACAGTGCATTTCTGCTTGCCTGAAGATTGTACACTACCTCGAGGTAAAGGGGCTGAAGAGAAAACCATAAGATCCAAGGAATCATGTGAATGGACATTTAACCTCAGGGATTAATACAGTCATTTGGTACAAGTCTCTCTTTAGTTCTTTCATTTATACTGCATTAAGAGTGTAATGAAATTTGAAATAGTACCTCTGCATTTTTGACAGGCACAATAAGCCATGGATCACTTCTGAAAACCTAATATGCCTGGGAAAATAAATGGCGCAAACTGTAAACAAAATATGTTTCAATGATGCATTGATAAGAAAAAACTGGTATTGCAGCTTTCTGGGAAATAGGTATCATTCCCACTATTGATATTTTGCATATTTTAGTCAGGACTGGGAACCACAGAAGATACAGAGCTTTCCTGTCAGGACTTGATTGTAGAATTTGTACATAGTGAAGCGTGCCAAACCCTACCCTTATTAACTGTTTGACTATTCCTACAGGCCCGTACATATAATCTGTGTGGTTGCAAAACAGGAACAATTGCAGGACAAAGAACATACTGTTAAATTAAAGAGTTTCATAGTTATTGCCTGCAGTATGTAGGGGGAAAAAATGTAGCAGGAGATTGTGAAGGCATGTATATAAAGCTGAAAGAAAAGAGAATGCCGAGTTCAAGGAACTTGCCGAGTTCCTGTTCCTGACACTGAGAAAGTAAATGAACAGCTGCTTTAACCTACTTCCTAACTGAACTATATTGTGTTTACCTTATTAGTTGGCAGTGTGCTTTGATTTAGAACAAAATATCCATTGAAGAAATGTTTGACATAGTTTGACGTTGTACCTGTTTGCTTACGCCAAGACCCAGTGTTGGAATGATCTTTCACTCCTGCCTGATGGCTAAAGAGATTTGGGGATCCCATTTCGTTCCTGTTGGCGCATGGACATGGCATGAACCATGTAGAAAACAGTAACTTAAGTCTGTTTCCTAGATGCTTGCTATCTAGGCAAGAATACTGTGTGATCAAATGCTCCATTGTCTTCATGTCTGTGATTGCACCCTGTTACAGGTAATTTTTATCACATTTTATCACAGTTTTTTCCATATTACTTTCTACTATTTTTGTAGTGCTTTGTCTGCCTGCCTGGTTTTGGCATTAGGCAAGCAGATGATTTAGCAAGTAGGAACGAGCTTACCTCCTACTGCTGTGCTGGGAAATATTTCAGCTCTGCCCTAGCCCTATGGCAGAGTCAAAATTCCTGTTTCTCTCAATTGTCAGCTCCTTCTAAATTTGTACTGCAGTGGAATTTGGGCATTAACCACCTCTGCTGACTCTGGTGGTTCCAAGGGATTGTGATCCACTGCACAGCTCTCATAAAAATGGAAATCCAAAAGGCTGGAATTGGACTCCCAAAAGCAGAACTCGAACATCAATAAGGATAATATGAGAAAATGTGAGTTTCCTGAATGACCCATAAAATCTTCGTTTGATGTCAAGTTCAAACTACATTTCTTAAAAATTTGGGCTACACATCTAAGAAGAGAAAGTCATGTTCTCATTCCATTTAATATACATTATTATTCCTGCTTTGCACATAGTTTATGATCTTTATCTTAAAAAACCCTACTCCTGATGTCACCAAGTAGGATTAAATCTGACCAGGTTCTGCCACTGTAACTTCACCCTTGTATCTTCAGCTAAAACAGTGTAGCTTGCACCACCAGTTTCCTATGAGGCATTTTCAGAAGACTTTGATCATCACTGATCTATTTACATTTAGCTGCATCAGTGACATAAAGATGAAAGTCTCCTGGTCTCATTGCTGTTCTTTCAAGCTGTCTGAACTCTCACTAGCTGTGCACAGCAATTATAGCTTGGCCTTCATTTAGTGGCACCTTTGTTTGGCTGCTGATAGGCATAAACTTCATCTGCTGTGGAGGTTGACACTGGTGGAAGAACTGGCCTGATGCACTGGCAAATGCTTCAGTGGTCAGCAGGAAGCAGGGTCCAAACTAGAAACTTCATTATCCACTGACTCTGTTGGATAGTGGTCAAAAAGGCTCTTTCCCCCCTTTTTTCAGCGTGGATATTTTCTCTGAATGGTCCTGTATTGCCAAGAGAAATGATGTATTTGGATAATACTGTTGTACGTGGGTGTTAAGTTTCTAGTAGGTTCCAGCTGACTTACAAAGAATCTCAAGAATGGGAAACCTGTGTGGCAACAGGAAATTTCATTTAAGGACACATCATATGACTGTAGCATTGTAGGAAGGAGACAGAATAATGATTAATATAGAAGTTAAAATTGCAATTTTATGTCATGTCACATGATTTGATTGAGGGAAGAAATTAGAGTAGTTTGAGATCTCAAAGGTCCATCTTTTCCATTTCTTGAATTCTTATGATCTCTAGTGAAAATGGAAATAAGAAAGAAACCTCCATACCATTGGATAGGCCAAAGTCCCATTTTAGATATTCAGAATCAGTAGCAAAAGGGAAGGCAATAAAAATACTTCACCTCCAGAAAAATGAAGCAGCACAGACCTATGATTGCTGCATTGTGGTAAATATCTAAATATACTGCCAAATGAGAACTGTTTTTAATATAGAAAAGGTGACCCAAAAAGGGAACTTTAAAATAATCATTTTTTCCCAAGAAATTAGACAGAAATGAAACAACTGCTACCATCTTGAAAAGGGATTTGATGGGTTGAACAACCTGATCCAGATTTGCTATCAGCGCTGCTTTGAACAAGGGACTAATGAACCTCTAGAAATCTCTCATAACCTCAATTTTCTATTAATTTGTCAACTGACCCTGTGAGAAGAGGACACTAATACAAAACATCAGGGATTGCTCTTGACACACGTTGCCAAATTTTTCATTAGTGACCTTAACATAAACCGGAAGAACATGTAAATTAAATTAGCTGTTGACACAAAGCTGAGAGGCATCATCAATACAGCAGAGAATCAGAATATGGAAGGCAAGGAAGAATTTTGATGAGTGAGCTAATAGAAATGGATGTGTGTAACTACATGAGGGACAAGGCTGTGTGCTTAGTGAATAATCACAACAATTTCCATTATAAATTTTGTTTGCATCTATTGAAAAGGACAGAGAACAAAATAGTGTGCACTAGTCGATCATGGGCTAATTAGGTGTAACTGTTGTGATGTGGCTGCAAAATGAGCAAATGCCACACAGCATATAAGGCATTTTGAGTAGTGATAAGGAGGAACTGATACTATTGTTCTTAATTTAAAAAACCACAAACGCACAAAAACCCTGCCCCAAAACCAAAGCAACAACAAAACACAAAACAAACCAGAGCTGAGAATAACAAAAACCTCAAAAATTTTTTTTTCAAGAAAAGGCAGTTTTTGTCATGACAACAAATGGTCATCAGCTGCCAACAGGTAGAAATTCAGATTGACAAAGAATATACCTAACTTTGAGACTTCATGATACTGTGTCATTAGGAGCAGCAAGAGCTGTGGATGAGAGCACAACCTGTGCTAATGTCAGCTCCTAGATCATCCTTCTTTGTAGAGCAATGCTACTCTTTCTGCTCCCTCACATCCCTATTGTTGTTTCGTGTTCCTTTGTGATGTTCCAAAACCTTACAGGCAATATTGATGCCAATGAATCAAGCCTGCTAATGGTCCCTGAAAGATAATATTTCTCTGCCTTTCACTCACAGTTATCAGAGTAAATTCAAAAGGGTTGCATGAGGTCACTGTCAATAGAGAGCTCAAAACCAAAGTTAGTCCACTCCTCCAGCCACCAGCCTGCATGTCTTCCCTCAAGAATGGGCATGCCTGCCCATGGTTAATGGAAGCATATCAGACTTTGCCTGCAGCCATTTGCTATCTGAAATAATTGCATGTCATCAGAGTGTGAGCTCTCCTTTCCCCAGATCCTTATTTTTGTACAGTGCATCTGATAGTGTCTCTATGAATTATATATGCTATGGCACGTCAAGGCCACATCCTGAAATGACAGGATATAGGGAGCCTGCTAGAACACAAAGAAACTATGGAAAAGGGAAATAATTTATTTACAGTTAACTAATAGATTCAACTATTTGTTGGAATCAACCATTAAACTAACAGCAAAAAAAAAAAAAAAAAAAAAAGCAGGTTGCAGTAATGTAACTTCTATTAATTGCCAAAGAATATGAGTTTATCCTAACTGGAGTTTACTTATTTGAAGTTTACATTCAAGCACAGATATACAGTGTGGTCAGATCTGCAACTGTGGTGAAGAGCTCTTGGTCAAGAACGTCTCTGACCCAAATCTTCAGAAATCAATCCAAGCAATCTCAGACAAAGTGAGCAATTGGCCACAATTCTGACTTCCCAGGGTCACAGTCCATGAGAAGATTTTGGAGTCAACAATATTTACTGTAGCCTGAGAAATGACATAACCATATGGACGTGATCAATTTCATCATACACAGAATATTATCTCAATTTAATTTAAAATAAATGAAGATCAGAATTTATGTTCTGTATGTGAGTCAGTAATATCCCTATCCCTGAACCTACCATTCCTGAACATGTGTTTTCAAAATGTGGATTTTAATTTTTGTCAAAGGTGGCTTATTTGGTCCCAGTTTTCACACTTGGCCTTCTGGCATGCAGTCTGTATCATTAACTAAGATCTATTTCAAATTAAAGTCCAGATCTCTTATTAGTATTATTATGCATATTTAAATGCACTGATGAATTGAGCATTAATATAGTATGAATCAGATTAATTAAGATCAATCTGAGTATGCTCACAGATCAGAATTAAGGGTTGACTGTTGGGGGCGCAGTAAAGGAGCCCAAGGAATGCTGTATACCCAAGAGGTTCAGTCCTGTGAAAACCTGTTATTGTTGCCCAGCTAAAGGAATTTTGTATTCAATTTACTTTCTTCTACAAAATACCTGAAGTACTCAGCATTTCAGACTCAGCCCACATGTCACAGCTTACCTATGGTGCAGTGATCTGGGAATTTACTAAAAAGAGAGAGAACTAAAATAGCTATGGAGGTGGCTACTAAAGACACCCAACTAGCCTCTCCTGTTTCAAAACCTCAAAATGTCACTTGTGTGACAATTTTGAGACATTTATCAGGATGACCAGTCATAAGGAATGAGGAGAAACACAATTGCTTCAGTCACCTGCCTATTCTCCTGATTACTGAACGGAGGAGTTTTCCTAATTCACAGAATATAACCACCACTTTTGCGCAGTTTTGTTGTGTAAATCCCATGTTTTCTGCATTTACTTCACCTCCCAGCTTGACTACTACTACTAGGTCATATCATAAACCAAACAGCAAACAGGATTCCCCACAGCTTGGATGCAAAAGTGCAAGAAACATAGCACGACTTCTTTTGTATTAAAATATTGTCTAAGATCCATCTTTAGGAAATATCTACTGGAGTCTGCTGTAGACCGATGAAAGCAAGTCCTGGCTATGTTTCTAAGTAGCAGGGCATGAATCAGCTGTGATCCAGAAGATGTCTGAGAGTGTTAGCATGGTGCTGAGTCCAAACTTACCTTGGGCTTGGCCGGACACAACTGCAGCTACCTGGTGGTATTGGACAGTGGATATGTAATTACACTGAGCCTATTGCGTCAGATTCTTCCCTCATTTACACCAGTCCAGCTTCTTGGAGGTCAGTGACTTTGAAGTGGTAAGAGAAGTATTTGGCTGAGTTCCTCAGTTTTATGCAAATGTCCTATGCAACATCAAAAAAGGAAATTTAGAGAGGAGCTGGAATAGCATTCAGAAATCAAGACTAAAAAATATCTCCCTGTTGTTGAAACAGGCAAACTACAGCTGCTGTAGTTTTAGGTTAGTTTTCCCTAAAAGGTATTTCAGAGTCTGAAGTTCAAGGAAAACATCCTAACTTTCCTGTATTTTCTTACCAAGAACTGAATGCAGAAGTTTCTGTACTTGAACAAGCTGCTACAATTTGAATAAGGGATAAAATCCTCGTTCAAGCTGCGTTTCCATGGATATCAAATGTAAGTATGATAATGGCAGCAGTTACCCTATCCATCAGGGTGTCTCATGCCACCTGAGCTGGGCACCTAGGATTCCCCAAACGGACAGTGGGCAATTTAGGTGCTCAGCAGAGGAGCCTATTGCTCTTCATTGCTAATACAGGGAGTTTACTGAACACTTATAGGTGTGATTCACTTCTGAAAGACACTGAGTAGACATCTGGCTGAGTTCTGGGAAACAGCAGGCAAAGTTATATGCCTGGACAGGCTCTGGAGTCTGGTCCTTAACATCCTGACCTATGCAGGAGTCAGAATAGCAAATGTTGTTTTGATGCTGTCAGTATTAGGCACAGTCTGAGCACATCTAATAAATCCAGCCTCTCTGAGGTAGCATGTCAGAGCCTCATTGTCTGCCTCAGAGCTGCAACAATTTAGATGCTTAGTAAAGCAAACCTGACTGTTCCTCGTAGGAGAAAAGGTTGAGCACAACTCTGAGCACAAGAGGCTGAGTAGATTTTTTCACATGTCACATGTACAGGCCATAATTTTGGACCTGGAGGCTGTGTTCATAAATGTCCTAAATTCATTGTTATCTCTGTACCTACTTTGTGAGAAGTGAAGTCATTCAGAAGATGTAAGCAAGGCAGAGAGCAGGGAGCTGTTGACACGGGTCAGTGGGAAAGGACTTGGGTGCAAAAGAGGTGATGAACATGGCTTCTGAGCACCCAAATTCTACCGAAGAGAGATGTGGCCCAAACTTTCTGGCAAGTGGTGGTGGTACATTCCTACACCCTGTGACCTGAGCCCCCAGGCACTGCAACACGTGTGCAACCAGAGGTAAGGAAGTGCTGTTGGACTTGCAGTGACCCTGGCCAGAGGTCAGGCACCAGTACCTTCTTCTGGCCTGCCTACATGCTGGGTGGTTTCACCTGACATTAAGCCTTACCAAAAAGGAGCCCTGCAGTGCAGGGTGTGAGGCAATCAGCCAAACTGTTTCTCCTAAAATTGGATTTCATTGTACAGGTCTTTTTCTTTCCTTCAGAGCTCATGCTTGAGAATTAATATGGCAATTATCGATCCCTTTTGTATGCTATGGAAAAGGAGGTTCTAATCCTCAGAAGTGGATTTGCTCTGATGACACATAAACAAAGCCCTGGAGGGAGGAAGGTAAAACATAAAGAGGTGTTGACAAGCTGAACACCACTTGGTTATGCAAACACAGATGTGGTAAAGGGCAAAGAGCAATAATTTTGCAGAAGTTGAAAGTGTGGGAACGCTGGCGGTTGCTCTTTAATGATTATAACACAAAGGAATGTTAGCAACTTCTCTCACTGACTTTACATTATCAAACTGAGTCAGTGATGAGTAATAAGATATACTATTGGAAGTATCCTTTAATGTACCAGCTCTTTATATACCAGCTCTTCATGTAAAAATGTAAGGCTTTCTATGAAATTTTGTGGTGGTCCTAATACCACCAGAGAACTCTTGCTTGCAGATGCAGTGCATAATTGTTTTGAGATCAGACCCATTGGCTGCTGCCTTACTTGCTTATAAGTGAGCTGGGATTAGGAAAGTAAATAGGAAACGGGTAAGTGGCTAAGTGGGTAAGGTACTCATGGGTAAGTTTGTCAAAAGTGCGATTTATGTAGCTTTCCTTTCATGGTTGCCCAGTTTGACACATCTGTCTTTCATCTTCGAAAAATTAAGCACTCTGAAAAGGCATTTCCAAGCTGACATCCATAGTTGTGCCTGTCTTAGCTCTTCTCAGGAAAAAAGGGAAGACTTTTATTGTTTTCCCCTCTATGTTTGTCCCCAGCACTTGTGTGATGGTACAGGTCCTGTACTCACAAGCCAAAGTGGTTGTTTGCCAGGCAAAAGATAAAAGATTTCTGCAGCCACTCAAACACATTCCTCATCTATTGATTTCTGCCTCTGCAGTCAGATCAGAGCCTGGCATTTGTTGCAGACCCCTTCAGATTTGCACAACCTATTTTTATGGCCCTTGACCTTACATGCTCCAAAGTGCTGGTGAGCTAAATACATGTCCTGAACACAAGAATATTGTTAGAAGAGTGCACGTGAGTACACATGGCAGAAATAACACAGGGAAAGGGTCTGAGGGAACATTTGATGTCCTTTCATGACCTATCCAACAAAAAGAGTAGATAAGAGCCTTTGCTGTTGAATTTCCTTCCACTCTGGGTCAGTCTGCTAGGACAGTGAAACTGGTTAGTTTAGAAAAGCTTCTTTTGGAGAAACTGGAGTCAGATTTGCCTCTTCAGAGATTTAAGAGAAAAGGATTTCTCTTCCCATTTTTTCTGTGAATATTCCCATGCTGGAGCTCAGTAATTCAAGCCAGGACATGTAAGGAGCACGTTCCTTGAGGTGTGCTCACAACTACACAGCCTGTCAGCAAGTGAAAATCGTTGCGTTGCTGCCTCCACCTAGGCAGAGAGCTGGCACACAAACAGGGAGGCTTCCATGCTGTTTGCTCTCCAGCTTTTTCTTTGGATGTGGAGCTCATCCTCTCTGCTTTGCCCTGCAGTATGCAGGGACATCTAGTGGCTGAGCAATCCTGAACACAGTTGCGTATCATGAATTACATAAGGAAGTTGGGATGCCTCACCTCATGATGAATTTAGCATGTCCTGAGAGTTGACATCCACAGGCATCTCCTGGGAAACAGGTGGTCACTGCTGTGGGTCAGATCTGATGTGGCTAATGATGAAGAAAGTGTGATATTTTATTAAATTCAGACCAGTTTAATCTAAGTGTGTCCTTAGTAGGCCAGGCCTTTCAACAAGGTCTATCAAACCTCTTATCTGTAGACCAAGAATATCACTTCACAAAAGCTGGAGATACTTTTTGGTAGCCCGTTCACTGCTTTGGATTTCATTCTTTCATTTCTCACAGGCTTTCTCTTACACAAAGGATTAAAACAAGAGTGACTTCAAGTATGCTCTATCCCATGGGCTGCTCTTTTCCCTGCTCCTTTGATGGATGTTATCCCTGCTGCATTCCAGGCTCAGAGCCCTCTCTGGGGCCCTTGAGAAGTCCTGAGGAAATGTGTCTCCTAATGCCCTGCTGCCTGCTCTGCTCAGTCCTGCCAGGACGTGGCTCCTGCTCCACTGCACTCCAGACCTCGGCTGAAGTCCATACCTGAGTGTGCTACAGAGGACTTGAGGTTAGCCTCAAATCTACACCTGCACAGGTGCACACAACTGGCAAAGAGAGCTGACATTTCTCACAAGTCCCTGCCCAAAATTTTTCCAGCTGGGGCAGTGATGAAAACAGGGAATGGTGGAGGTTCTGAGACCTACAGTCTTGTATTGGTGTGGTTTTTGCAAAATCAGCAAGGGAAAGCCCAGTGGTGAGTGTCCTTCCTGCTTATTTCTTTCATGCATTGCAGGAGTGATCCCCAGCTCCTAATAAAATTCTTAACGTGATTGACTTTAAAGAGCTGTGAGTCTCTGTGACTAACCACAGGGAAGAGTTGAGCCAAAACTTTAATGGCAATAATTTGAAAGCTTTTCTCATGAAGATCCAGGTAAAAGGATCTTCATCAGCCTATGGGTCTGTATAATGCATATTTTTGAGATGCAACAGCTCAGCTAAAAAACATAAACTTCTAGAATTTTTTTGTGAGAACCTCACAAAAGCTTCACCAGCATCTGTTTGCCCCTTTTTTGGGCTGGTTCTTAAGGTTTTACCCATAACATTCTTCCGTAACAGATGCCAAGACATCTCCTGAGATATTTTTTGAATAGGAACTTCCATCTGGCACTGCATCCTTAGAAGCTGCGACTTGGCTTCTTTGTCTGCAGGGTGGTTAATCCTAATGAGGCAAGCACAGCAATTTGCTGAGCAGAGATATATGCTTATCAGATCCTATTACTGAGCTGATTCTCTTTTATAATTATTTATTCTGACTTCAGTAGATGAAGCAATGTGAAAACACTTAAACCCAGGGCTTTCATCAAGAAGACACAATCTCACACTCCTGTGAACAACTGAAAGCTGCCTATATGGAAATGGCTAACTATACTGGTATAGCTGTCCCAGTATATCCTGCCAGTCAAACTTCCCATTCTCTTCTTATCTCAAGATAAATACCCTGATTTAAATTATGTTGAGATGAGCTCCATAGAAAAGAAGTATTTTTTTACAGGGACAGCAGTGTCCACAGAGGGAGAATTTTACTGGCATAGCTAAACTAGTATAATTATACTGGCATAATTATGCTGGTAATTTTCTCTGTGTATACAAGCTATGACTCTCAAATTGTGCTTCACTGGCAGAAGAGCCTCCTTTGTTGGAGAGATTCTTTAAGTCTGAATCAGGTCATTAATAAATGCTTCAGCACTCAAGTCAATGCCACACATTTTATAATGAATTTTACTCTTTGCCTCCCAGAGAATCCCAGCTCTTGTAACAGACTGAGGGAAATCCAGCACAGGGGAGAAGTGTAGCAGCTTCTCATCCCATCAGCAGCATCAGTGGTTACAAGGCCTTGTGGAGAGAGAGCTCACACACCATGAAATAGCAGCAGACTGCCATATGTGTGGCTTTGTTTCTTTGCCTTTCTATTTCTTCTGTTTTATATTTCCATGGCCTGTTTTTCTCCCTGCTAATGAGATTTCTGTTCAAAGGGGGACTGTGTGTATGACTCCTAATACACATGAAAACAAAAGCTGTACATGATGGTTTATGAGAAGACATGAAAGCTCATAAAGTAACCATGTGAAATGGCTTAAGTAATTTGAACAGAAATATCTCAATGACAATGAGTCATCAGGACCAAGATGGGCTGCCTCATGTGAAACATAACCGTGTCAAGTGGATGAGGCTGTAATACAGCCACAGCTTTTGCTAAATATAGCCAGATACAAATATCAGTTGAGCTGGAAGTATGCAGAACAGTAAAATAAATGGCTTAAACAACCATTAGACAATAGAAAGCAAGACAAATATGGTAATTATATTTTCTATAAATAGCAAAATAAACTCACCAATCAGTGAGTTTTCTTTATTAGCAATTAGTGCAGAATGAAATGAATGAGAAATTATCATAGGTTTTATAGAATTACAGAGAAACTGATTGAAGATAATTGAGATCAGCCTCCTCTTACGCAGGACTACTGCCAACACCTGCTGTCAGCTGTGGCTTTGTCTAGGCAAGTTGTGAAAGTTCCTACTTGGATGGTGATTTTGCAGCATCTCTGGGCACCTCCTCCCCTGTTACCCTCCTAGTAAAGCTTTTCCTTATGTCCAAACTGAACCTCCCACATCTTGTGATCATTGCTCATTATTCATTTCATTGTCTCCCCTTCACCAGATAAAACAGCTGTTTGCATGTTGTCATCTATCTTCTGGACCATTTTGGTATCTTTCTGCTGGGTCTGCATATCTCTCTTAACTTGGGAGTGGGAGCATCCACTGTGGGACACAGTATTCCAGGTGTGCAGAGGTGGATTGCAGTTTGATCTGCTGGGCACACTCCTCCTATTGCTGCTCAGGATGTGATTTGTCTTATTTATAGGGAGAGCTCCTGTTGGCTCCTATCCAGCCTGCTGTCTGCTTGTCCTTTTCACCAGGCTTCTCCCCAGCAGCCCCTGTTTGAATGCCTGGGGCTGGCCCAGCCAAGTGCAGAACATCACACTTCATTGATATTCACAACATTTTTTTGTTATCTCTGTCTTCAGGTTTATCAAGGACCAGCTTCTGTGAGGCTCTGCTTGCTTTTCAGTGTGTCAACCATTCCTAACTTCCCAGCATCTTCAAAATTACTGAGGATTTATTCTAGTATATTATTCAGATCATTGTTGCTGTTTGTTACTGGCCAACAGCTTGATGGCTACCAATCAAGATATTGATTGGTAGCCTTTGAGATCAACAGTCCAGGCAGCTTTCATGACATCTGGTGGACTATAAATCCTCAGCTTCCAGATGAGAGGGCTGAGGAGATCAGTCAGAAGTCCTAGTGAAATCAAGTGTACTTTATCCAATACACGCTCGTTATGCAAACAAGAAGATATTTCATTCTTGGAGGCAGTCAAATCAGCCAGGCTTGATTTGCCCTTGGTAAACCCTAAAACACTAAATCTTGTACTTAGAACTGATATCAACACAACCTCACTTATTTTGCAGTACAAGAGAAAACAGTGTGTCCATTAGATAGGTGGAATTACTGTTGGTCAGTCTCCCCAACAAATGATTCTGACCCTACAGCCCAGACTCAGGGCCTTCACTATGGCTCTTGAGCAGAGCCAAGGACAAGGTCTCCTGGTCCACTTTGCCTTCTATGCTTAGTCCTGCCAGGTTTCTCCTCTCCACATGAAGTGTGTGTTTATGTATCCAAAGAGATCAGGAGAAGAGTTAAAATCTGAAATTAGACTCAAATCCACACTACAGTGCCTGCATAATTGCACCCACAGAAGGCAATGACATTTTTCACAAGTCCTTGCCAGGTGTGCTCCCAGTTGAGATTTTGAAGCCTAAGCCCACCAGGCAAACAACTTTGGAGCTTGTTTTGGTTGCAATTTGTCTCTGTCCTGGTTGGTCAGAGGTTTAGCAGTTCTTAATCTTAGATTCCCAGCTGAGAAAGCCATGAACCACAGGCAGGGTGTCTGTCGTCTTCTGCCATCAGGATCTACTAGACCATTGTACATTGTAAGGATTGTACATTTCTTTCAAACTCAACAAAATCAAACTGACTATCAGAGTATGTCATACAGGTTTATTAGATTTAAGTAGACATTGGTTTTGAATTCACAGACACTCCTGTGTTATACATAATAATAACAACAAATCTCTGTGCCCTGAAATTCTTTTTCATTTATTTTTCAAGGAGAATGTTAACACATGTGGCTAAATGGGATCCCCAGTGCTTTAGTCCAGTCCCAACAATTTTTAATTTATAAATTCCAGCATTGTTTTTTCAAGGATTTCCTGTCTAAATGGTGTCAAAACTCTTTGTGGTCCTTCATGCTACTGTTTTGTTTTTCACGTCAGACTCCACGCAAGGAGAGGATAAAAACATGGATAAAAAATCTCTACTGAGTAAGTGACAACTTTGCCTCATTTTCCCAGTCTGCACTGGATGCGAATGGATTACATCCTTTAAGGGTTACCTACAAGGGAGGCATAAAGACTTTTAATTTACCCAGTAAATTGTCTTCCAAAGTTTATTTTTTATGCTGTGATGAGGAAACCCATTGCACATAACAAAATGCTTTTTTTTTCCTCTCCATTTAGCCTGTTAAATCTAGCTTTCTCTTGTGCTTCTTGTGATACAGAAGGCTGAACAGTCTGCTCAGATCAGGTCCAAAATGCAATTCCCACTGGGTTCTAAAGCTCAGGAGGTGTGGCAGTACTTTAGTTAATCTGCATGCCATTACTAGAGCCAAGTTTGCAGCATCTGTACTTATTAATGAAATAAGACTGTGTGAAAGGCACAGCAATTGATCTTTTCCAGGGTTAGGAACAGTGTTAGAGCATTATAAGCCTCTGTATTGATGAGAGAATAGTTCCATTACCAGACCTAACTGTAAACCTTCCCAGTAAAGGAGAGGCTGGTTCTTCCATAATATTTAACAATAGTTTATGGTTCAGGCACTGGATCTCTTTAAGACTTGATCATGGTCTCACAAAAGCCAGTGTTGTGCTTTTCTTCCTTGTGAGGGTTCCTCACATAATTTTCATGACTTCCCAAACTACATCTGTTCATCTCAGAGCTGCCCAGTGTTTGCACTTTGTGAACAGACTGTGCTGGTTATAGAAGCAGCCAGAAGAGCTGTGCTGAGCCAGTCTGTGCTGGGGAGCACCAGGGCACCACCCCAGGTCATGGGCAGGAGACCAGCCACAGATCATCACTTGGACCAACTTAGCCCTGTTTTAAAACCATCCTGCCTAATAAGTGGAGCATTTTTAGTTCAGATTAAGTCAGCTGAGCTTAGAAAGTTAACTTGTTCTGGACAATAAACAAAAATTCTCCAACTTTGTCCTTTTATGTATCATTTGTCACCATCTGCTCCTGTAGCCATGGTCAAAAAGGGAAGGAAAGGAATAAAAAAAGAGTTGTTAAGAAGAAACAACTCCCTCAGAAGTTTGAGTGACCTGTTAACCACACACCAACATGCTTTCAAAATGCTTGAAATTGAGCATGTTCACATACACATGTGTGTGCACAACATTTTCACTGAGTATTAAATAAGGGGAAAGAAAAATACAACTCTGGTGAAGCTGCTGCCTGTGTTTATCACACAGTGTAAATCTCTTTATCCAGAGGTTTAAAAGTTTGTTTCAAGTAACCAAAGAACAACCCATTTCAACAGCCACAGATTGCATTTGAGCTTTCTTTCTTTCTGTAGATCCAAGCTGACCTCTCTCCTTTTCTGTTTATGTTCGCAGGCAACTATCAAAAAAGATTAAAAAGACTAATACTGTCAGAGCAGTGTAGCTGCACAGAATTTCTCTTGTCAGCTTAACAGAATGTGTTGATGGTGAATTTGCTTTGTAATGCTACAAGTTCACTTGATATTTCTATCCAGGATAATGATGTCCTGCCAGATCCATTGTGCTGGAGGAAAAAGTGTTCTTTGCCCTTCCAACGCTTGTGATGGAACAGGACTTGGGCAAAAATAATTAGCTAATATTTGTCTAGGGGCTTATCTGCACAGAGAAACCAGGCAAAAGGGACCTCATGCTTCTAGGAAAAAATTGCCTGAGAAGAAAAGAAGGTTTCATGGCCAGAATTGAACAAAATGTTCTCAACTCTTCAAAAAATAAAAAGTCATGGGAATCTGTTGATTTTGATAAAAGCAAAATGCTACACAAGTGAAAAGAGTAATTTCTACTTTTTCATTTTACTTCAGTACCTCCAAAACAGTTCCTCAGTTCCTTCAGTGTCAGAATGTTAAACGTAAGAGGTTGTAAGTTACTTAATTATGTTCACACTTTGTTGTTAATTTAAACAAATAACTGCATAGAACCATATTATATTTCAGATAGATATATTTATATATATATACATATAACTATGCCTTACACATGTTATAAATGAGAAGTTTAGTGGTTTTTGTAGCCATGCCCCATAGCCCTGTAGCCCTTTCATGTCCAGAGGTGTCCCTGGCAAATCAGGCAGAAGCTGCAGCATCCTGGAATGGCCAGAGAGAAGACTGCTACTACCAGAAAAATTGTTTCATGTTATAGACTGCTTCTGGCCCATTCCCAAGAACAATACATGTTAATCAGCAACCCAAAATGTGGGTGGATTCTTCCAGCAGGTTCCATAGCCCTTTTCTGCCTTAGTGTTCACAGTCTGAAGACATGAAAAGGTGAAGAGGGATGAGGTGATTCAGTCAGGATGGCAGATCAGTCTGGGCTAAGGCCCAGGTCTCTGGTAATCTATGGTCCCTCTTAGTGATGCAGTGCTGGCTTTAATTGCACCTGTTGACTGCAAAGCCTGAAGCCTGCAGTACAGGTATGCCTCTGTATAAGGAACTGTCATGTGTGCACATAATTATTTCCTTTAGATATGGTGGTAATGACCATTGCCCATTGAGCTCTAAACAATTCTGGATTTTGGAGAGGAAATTTTGCAACATCGAGCCTGAGGCTTCTTAACTTGATTCTCCTTTGGTTTGCTCCTCAAGAGACTTGCATGCCTCAAAATGAAAAAGTGGGAGTTCAGGGTTACTTTAAGATGAAAAGAGACAATATATTCATCATTTTGGAAGCACCTGACTGAGGTTAGCCAACATTCTCTATGAGAATGAGCAGGTTAATAGGTATCCCCTGTACTTCACTTTTTTTTGAAGTGACAAGGAAGGTCCCTAACAGATTTTTCAAGAAGATCATGGCAGAACAACTCACTGAGTACTTAGCATGTTTCATAGATACCTTGGTCTAGATTTTAGTATATGTTTTCCCTAGATAGAAACACAGTAATCCTTCAGGCTGTGTCTACCAACATTACACCCCCTAATTTTTAACTTATTTGACTGAAATAAAGGTTGAGGGTAATGAAATTATTTTAGAATAATTTTAATGTGTCCTTTTTCAAAATGTAAAATTGAAGTTGGATGTATTTTCAGAGCCATAATCAGAGTGGTTTCATTTATCATTAAGGAGACTGAGAGCTCCAGGTATTTAATTTATCCAAATCACCCGGAGAAGTTCATCTTCACCTGTAGTATACTTTTTATTTTATTCTAAATCTACTACTGAATTCTCAGGAAACCCTGCTAGGATTTGGCTTCTGCAGTCAACTTTAATCCTTTCGGAGTGGCCAGACCAATGAAAATGGTCAATAGCTATTGCATACAGTAAGGGGATCTAAAACTTGTCTCCAATTTTGTGAATCTATAACTCAGAAGGAACATAACTGAAACCTACAGTTTCAGGCGACTATAGAGGTTCAGAATCTAACACAGACTCAGAATTTCATTTTTGCTATTTATGACTTAATATTTTCTTGTTTAAGTAGGAAAGCCTTGTTATACTGAGCAATTCCATGTTGTCTAATGTTTCCCATTCAGAGTCCATCTGAACTACCATTATTAATCCCCTTTACAACCACAAGGTAAATACAGATATTAGTGGGTGATTCATATAAATGTCTAAAAAAGAAGAACCTCACACTCTGTAATTGCCAGTTTTTTCTCAGTGTTTTTAAAAGGATCTTAGGGAACTGAGATGCAGGCATCCATATTTTGGATGGCTCACTTCAGCTGAGAGAAGTTATATGTCTTTTCAGAAGAAACCAGTTCTGCTCTTTTCCTTGCCTCCTGGAGAGAAGAATAAGATAGCTATTTCTCCTCTACATGATAGCATCTGGAGATAACAGTTGAGCGTGTACAGATGGAAGAAAGAAACAGAGAGGGAGGAAAATTTAAGTATTGCATGATATGTGGGATTCTTTTCTTCTGCCTGCCTGACTTTTTGCTGAGCAACATGGAGTCCTGCTGCTCTGGCAAGCAAACAGAGGTGAAACCCAGCCAGAGGATAAAATTGTGCTGTGTTATAGTTGTGGAAACAGAGATGGTTGGACCCATCCAAAAGGGAGTATTACATTTTAACATGAAATTTTAAATGGAACTTTTGTTTTGCAATACATATCGACAATTTAAAAAATTTAATCTTTATTTTGTATAGCCATAACCGTCAGAACTTTGAGGTTTCACAGAAAATGGAAAAACTGTTCAGCTCCACTTGTCTTGTGCAAGGTGACTTCATTATGATTTCAAATATGTCACAACTGAGGAATAACTTCTTACTTGTGTAGATGAACATGTGTAGGAAGAGAATGCTATTGGTGTACTCCCACTGCAAGCAAAACAATTTGAACATATTACCTTCAGCTGTAGATGCTTTTTAAATTGCTTTTGTCATCTATAAGGTCGACCTAGAAGGAGATTTTACAGAAAAGAGTAAGAAAGGGGACAATAAAACGATGCTGAAAGCAAAGAGAAAGAACAAATATACCCAGGTGGTTTCACATTGGAGGTGAAGCATTGTGAACAACGGTAGTAGAGCAAAATAGACAATGAAAGGGATTAGGAAATTAGCCATGAAGTGATGGAATGGAAGGACAGTTCAATAAAATGATAAGAATGAAAGGCTGAAACTCTTTAATGTAATACTTTAATGGGCATTGAAATAGATAATGTTGGAGCTCTACAAAGATCAGCTGCTTCCTACCTCCCACTTTTAATATGCAAGTCTAAAATGCAGGTACTCAGGGCAGCTGCACTGTTACCAATCAAACCTGGATGTGTCTACAGCCTTCAGGTACCTAATCTGAGATTTTGCTGTGAAAATCCAAGGGGCTGTTTGAATAGAGATTTGAAGAAGGGCATCCTAAGAACCTCAAAAGCCAGGGATTTCTTTGCCTGATCCCCAGAAAACTCCCAAAGTGTTTCCTGCAGGTCTCTCTTGATGGTTACAATCTGGTGATCATGCTCAGCAAATGGTTAAAATTCATCTAAAGTGACCTTAGAGTGGCTTTAGTTGCCCATATCCTTCTTTGAACTAAATACCTGACTGTGAAAGGCATCTGGAAAGCGAATTCTCGTTTTCCTTTCTCTAATTCACTGACTTAAACTAAACAGTGACCCAGAGAGCCAACTCTTCTCTCATCTATTTTATCTCCTTTCTCTTCTTTCCTCCTTCCAATGAAAATTACTTTAATTACTGTCCTTTCCAACTGTGTGTGTGGAATAACCATGCTAAGATCCCTGTCAGCCTTTTCCTGAGGGCATCTTATATGACCTGGGGAAGGAAAGGCAAGTCCCATCAGAGAGGTGCAGTGGTGGGAAGGTGGGATGAGTAAGAAGCATCACAGCTTCTAGGGAACTGAATGTTTTTCCTGAGCAGTTTAATGGAGTACTGAGTAGCCTGACTTGACTGTTTTTGTTTTCAAAGGACTGTGTTTATTTGGGCAATACATATGTTTGGCCTTGCAAGGACAAACAGACCATTGGAGATGGTGAACACTCTGCGTGCCCATGGCCTTTTCTAATGGACTGTGCTGGAGTGATCTGGCAGTTTTGCCACTTTGAGGGCTCTTTGCTCTCTGGGTCACTGGCACAAAGAGTATTTTTGATGTCAACATAGAACAAAGTTCCCTGTGATCAGCTGCCTGTTTACTGCAAACTCACCTATGGCTAAGGCCTGTTTAGAAGTAGAAGAAACTCCAGTACAGCAGGACAGTGAACTCTCTGGAGCAAAAGTCTATAACAAGCCTTCTCCTAAGCAGAAACAATGGGCTTGTCCACATAAAATTCTCTTTCTGCCAGGCTCATAGGCACCCTTACTGCTGAGTCCCCAAATTTCTTGATCAGGGAGAAGACTATTTAGACTTTATTTTTATTAAGCAAAGAAACACTGTCTTCCTCACAAATATCTGCAAATCTGACATGGTTTCTCACACAACTCTGCACGATTAATTAATTTGTTCTTCACTAATACACACATTGAATGAAAAAAAAAAATCAAGAAATAAATGACCTGCCTTTTCTCTTAAGAGTGTCTCCTGTTGGTTAAGCTTTCCACTGCTTAAGTTGGGCCTTTCACTGCTTGTGTTCTGTTTGAGGAAGCAGCTAAGCACGTGCAGCCCTTTCAGTGTCTCACAGCAGTACATTTTATGTAATTTTCACATGATTTTGCTGGCTCTTCACTTTATTCTCCATAAGGTTTTTGTAAAATATGTTTTTTTAAAGTGGACATCAAAGATAGATAAGGTACCCTGGCAAAATCCTTTTCATACCCCACTGCTCATGGAATAAATCTTCTTCTTCTTGTTTTTTTGTTTTTTTTTTTTTTTTTTGCTTATCTGTGAGCTTCTTATTATGATAAAATTTTAAACGCTTTCTGTCAAATGCTGAATTGCATTCTGTTTTCTATAATTCAGAAATTTTCTTTCTCTTCATTGCAGAAGAGATTTTATCCATAAGAACCAGCCAAATTATTTATAGCTAATACTTAATTACATTAGTTTCATTCTATCTCTATTTGTTGTGCATTTGTTTACAACTTTCAACTTTGGAACTATTTGGTGCATACATTATGCATGAATATTTCAATTCATTTGCTGTGCACAGGCTACTTGTGCCAACTGTGGCTCTGGCTGCTCAATTCTCTTGTTCAATCTACTTATCATTTTTAAATGAAACATAGACCTTGTCATGGGACTGCATACTGAATCAGACAGAGCTTTACTCTCATCTGCTCTAATCATTCTTTTATTTGTGCATATTTATGCCAGAAAAAAAGGAAAAAGAATCAGCAGTAACACTAGTGCTATTAGGTTGTTCTAAGGAATCTACCACGGCTAAAGAAAAAATGTTGATACACCCCAAATTTTCAGTGTCCAAATGGAATACTTCTTTCTGTTATTTGCAACACAGTTTTTCACTTCAAAGGTTCAGTAAATGAAAATTAACAGATTTTTAAGGGGAATCAAAAATTATGGAAATTTTGAAGATTTTTGGGTTTTTTGTCATGGTTTTAGGGCAGGTATGTACCACACAACGCCAGCTCCACTTCAGAGACATGACTGGTTTTTGGAGCCTTGGTGCTTTGTTTTTATGGCCAAAACTATTGCATGCAGTAGATGAGAAACAAACTTCAGAATTAGCTTTTATGTGATAATCTTGATATGCTATGAATATAATATTCCTGAGAACTTTCATGGCAAAAGTGAAAAGTATTGAGATTTATTAATTTTCAATGTTTTTTCTGAAAGTGGAAACTAATTGAATGAATGCTTAGTTTTTAAAAATAATTTTCCAGTTCTATTGTCTTTGTTTTTATTAGGGAAAATCTTAAGGCCACTGCCAGACATGTAAGCTTTTTTTTGTAGGTAAAATTCTGCATTCAAAGTATCGTGATCAACAACTGGGCCTGTCTCCTGCTGTCTGGCCTTTGGAAGATCACCTAAGCATTGTTGCTTGCACTCTTTGTATAGACAGTGGGTTAAAAAATTTCTATCTCCTACAATTTTTCTCTTTTGTTATTTTACTCTACTCCCTTCTATGAGAAGGAAAGCTCAGATTTATCTCACCTATCTTTCAGCAATTCAGGTGTCTGCACTATTTATGTTCAGCCAAGGCAGAGAATCACCTCCAGTGGGTAAGCGGCTGACAAATGTCTGAAGCATCCTTCACAGTGTCCCATTGTTTTATGGGAGAAGCATCAAGTGATTTTGATCCTAAATTAGATTCCTCAGGTAAATGTCTCAAGTTAGATCAGCAGAATCCAGACTGGACTCTCTTTCATTAATATGCACTACTTATCACAGAGGGTCCTGATACAGGGGCTGCAAGTAAGATATGAATACTGACAAAACAGCAGTAATGTTTTATCCAGCAAATGACAAAGCTGGTGACGAAAGTTCTCAGATGTTTTTCCCTTTTTTAATAGCATCTGAACAAAGACAACAGGACCTTTTTTTACTATCAGGACGTAATCTTTAAAGTACATCAAAGTTACTTAAGTAAAGCCTAAAATGTCAATTTGACTGGAATCAAAGTCAAATAGAGTCAGCCAAGAGGTTATTGTCCACTTGTGTTTCTAAAATGCTCTGTTCTTGGAACCGGAAAGGAAAATTATCGGGAAGGCTTCCCCAGGTGACAACAGTTTGTCAACTCTTTCCTGCCCTTTTTAGGACCGTAAATCTTATCTTTTACAAATGAGGCTTTCAAAGTTCAAAGAACTGCTCTTCAAAATTCTGTGAAGTCAGGTCATCTTATCGGCACTCTCCTGTTTGAACCACTCTTACATGGTTTGCTGTAAAGGCTGAACATGCAGGTTCAGAGCACTGATTTATTTCTCTGTCCCTGCCTGCCCTGGGCTTGCAGGACTGCACAATAAAAGAGGATGATGGCAGAGCTCTTTTCCAGAAAATGTTTTTGAAAGTGTCCCTCTTAGGAAAATATTCTCTTGCAAATATTTACTCCCCTTTTGACTGAAAACTGAAAACAAAGATTCCAACTGTGCAGGCTGAACCGGCCAGAGGACACCCTGAGTTATCAGCATGTGTGTATTTCTGGGACACAGGACATTGCAATGATTTACTTCTGATTTCTGGCAACGTGGACATATTTTTACTCCAAAATTTGGCTTGAAAATTCAGTTTCTTTCCTTGTCCTAAGAAACAGGTGATTTTCCTTTCTGTTTACTGAGATCAGGGCAGTTTATTGTTGCACTATGGAAAACAAGCACAGCTCCAGTCTCATCCTAGACTGTCTCCCAGTGGTGGATGATAAACCATGTTGGATCATCAGCTGTGGCAGAGACCTCCCCATCCCACAGGCATTTACATCTTTGAGGTTACAAGTCTCACAGCTTTATGTGAACATAAGAAAACACATACATACATAAGAAATCTTAGCAAGGCAAAGGATGTTTGAGTTCTTGTTTAAGTTTGGCCCAGTATCAAAGAGTTTAAGAAAATGCAAATGAAGGAAATCCATAACCAAACCTAAGCCCCAGGCTCCTGAAATCTTTGAGCTGAAGTTCTTAAACTTCACATGAGGACTTGGATGTTTCCTATCTAAAATCTAAT
This sequence comes from Melospiza georgiana, assembly GCF_028018845.1. Classification (NCBI taxonomy): domain Eukaryota; kingdom Metazoa; phylum Chordata; class Aves; order Passeriformes; family Passerellidae; genus Melospiza; species Melospiza georgiana. The sequence goes on along the minus strand of NC_080430.1, from coordinate 144,270,600 downwards.
TGCTTCCATCAAATCCCTCCCATCCCACCTGTCTAGACAAGGCCCGCAGAGCAGAAATTCATTCTGTCCTACACAAAATTACTGTCCTGTTCTTTTCCATATGCACACCAACTTGCACCTAAATTCTCTGCCATAATGGCCAGGTCATTTCCTCTTGCTATTTTAAATGTCTTTGTGTCACTGCATGGAAGCATTCATGATGCAGGTGGGTAGAAGAAACAAAACAGTGTGACTGAAATGGACTTCCCCTGAGCAGGGTTCAATTCCAGCCTTTATCATAAATTGATCTACGGGTCATGACTCAGTATCATTGTCTGGGTCATGGAGTTCAATACTTAGGGAATAACAATAGTCTTCTTATACTTTGTCCAATATTTCTGTTCATGTTTTAAGTTTTGAGGGTTGAAGATTGGCTTGGTGAAACGACATTTGTATAGGAGAAACCAAAATCTAAACATTTCAGTGACAGAAAGATGATGCAGTGCTGTTTGGATGTTTGCTAAATCCTTAATTATTTTATTCTGGAGTAATGCAACAGTAAGAGATGCAATTTTAGGGCCTCTGAATAAGGGTCTGCTGTCCTTAAAAATGATTGCTTTATGTGCAAATTGACATAATTTCAGTGCCTACTTAACTCTGTTTTTCTCTCAAACTAGAAACTGAAATACTGTTTCTGTGTAATAAAAAAAAATCTGTTTCTTGGAAACCTCTTTCTGTTTTTCCAGAAAGAAACCACTTTTAAACAAAAATGATATATGAGAAAGAACTTGACCTCTGCACGAATATCCTTGTCTCCATCTAGCTTCGATAAAGCGGGTGGAAATCTTCTAAGGAGAGCTGAGTTGGATGCTCTTGTGTGTAAACCAAGATATATGGCCTCATAACTTTTTCCCAGCATGTCTTATTTATTCAGTGAATTCCATTGTTTCTTTCCACAGGGACCCTTGCAATCTCCTTTGTCAATAATGCCAGTCATCAAATCCCAATGGCCAAATTGTCACAACCATAATTGTCACCTTCTTTTTGCTTTGCTGTGCTTCCTCACCTGCCAGTATCAATATATTTAAGATATAGCCTATAAAAATAACCAGGTAGCATGCAGAGAATAACGAAGTACTCCTTCTGTTTCTCTTGTTTTTACTTCTGTTCTCTCTTTTTTATCTGACTTTGCTACATAAAATCCCAGTGATGAATTATAGAATAGTTTGGATTGGAAGGAGCCTCAAAGCATGTCATTCCACACCCCTAGCCATGGGCAGGGACAGTTTTCACTAGAGCAGGTTGCTCAAAGCCCTATCTATCCTGGCCTTGAACACTTCTGGAGATGGGGCATCCACAACTTCTCTGAGAAATCTGTGCCAATGTCTCTCAACCCCAACAGTGAAGAATTTCCTCCTTGTATCTAACCTTACACTCTCTAAGTTTAAAGCCATTACCTCCTCTTCTATCACCACGTGCCCTCCAATAACAAGTCCCTCTTTAGACCTCTTGCAAGACCTGTTTAGGTACTCAAAGGCTGCTCTCTGATGCATTCTCTTCTCCAGGCTGAAAAGCCCTAACTCAGCACTCTCCTGTCTATATAGGTGAGGTGCTCCAGCTCTCTGACCATCTTTGTGACCCTCCTCTTGACTTGCTCCAGCAGGTCCAACATCCCTCTTATGCTGGCACTCCAGAGATGCATGCAATAATTCAGGAGAGTTCTCATGAGACTTTTCTGGACCTGCTGGCCACACTTCTTTTGATTCAGCCTAGGATATTGTTGGCTTTCTGCATTGCAAGTGGACATTGCCAGATCACCTTGAATTTCTAGTCAACCAGCACCCCCAATTCCTTCCCGTCAGGTCTGCTCTTGACCTGTTGTCCATCCAGCCAGTATTGGAAGCTAGGTGTTATTCAGTTGAAGCAGAATCCAGTCAGTCAGCCAGGGAAGGGATTCCTTTTTTTTTTTTTAAGTGCCCAGCATATTTTGAAGAAAGAGTTTAGGATAATGACTATTGATGTTGTTACCACACAGGGGAAGATGAATGGTTATCTGTGTCTTGCAGTTATTTTTTTTCCACGTTGCAAACAAGAGCAAGGAATGTGTACCTACCTTGTGTGGTACAATAACTACACAATCAATTACTTGCTCCTTGCATTTCAAATGATAGGCAATTGTTGCACACTCTCTCCTTTGTGTCTGATTGCTCAATTCATTTACTTAATTAATTTAGGCAGAAGAGTCCTTGATGGTTCCAGCTGTCTGGCTTTCTAGGCTAGAGCTGTGGGCAATCAGTTACCCCCACCAGTCTGAAAAGCAGAAATGCATGCATGCAGCCTTCCAACCCTGCTTACAAGGGTGGTGCAAGCTATTTGCCATAGGAAATTACTCCCAATGAGACCATTCTGATCTCTTTCCAAAACCATACTTCCTGCCAGGGATCTGAGAGTTCTTTCTCTTATCTGCAATAAGAGCAGAGAGTGTACAGAAACGAAGGTGAAATGACTGAAACGTTCCATGCAAAGGTGTGTGCAGCAGCTTAGATGAGGTGGCTGTTTATGGGAGCATCCTGACTTGTAGGGTGACCCACAGAATTTCCTCAGTTGGAAGGGACCCACAAGGATCATCAAGTTCAACCCATGGTACTGCATAATGCAATCCCAAGAAGAACATCATGTGCCTGAGAGCATTTTCCAAATGCTTCTTGAGCTGTGTCAGACTTGGTGCTATGACCACTTCCCTGGGCAGCCTGTTCCAGCCCCCAGTGACCCTGTTGGGGTAGGTCTTTCTAATGTCCAACCTAAACATCTTCTGACACAACTTCAGGCCACTCCCTTGGGTCCTGTCATTTGTTACCAAAGATGAGGTCTGTGCCTGCCTCTCTGTTTCCCCTTCAGAGGAAGATGTGGACTGCGATAAAGACTCCTCTCACTCTCCTCTCGAAGGAGCAAGAGGAGCTAAATTGCACTAGGGTGATTGCTGAAAGGATCACTCCTGATCCCTTCAGGGATTCCATGACTTCCATTCCCTCAGTCACATTACCTAGCCAAGTCTGGCCACACCAGGACCTGTGCTTAGAGTGACCTGGCATGAAGTTGAAATTTGCCACTCCTGAGTTAAGGAATGTGGGAAGTTTTTCTGAGAGATATGGCAAATCTTTCTGACCATCTTTGTGACCCTCCTCGGCCAGGCTGGGAGCACTGTGGGAAAACAGGTTCCACAAAGAGCCAAAGGTGGCAGGGGGAGAGAGGAAGGGAGGTGAGGAGGGATGAGCAGCAACACAGAGACCCTGAGGAGGGCTGGAGGAGGAGGAGGACAGGAGGGGCTGCAGACTGGAGCAGAGGCCCACCCCTACAGCCCAGGGGAGGTTCCCTGCAGGAGCGGAGGCTGTGGAGAGTCTGGTGGGAGTAGCTGCTCCTGAAGAGCTGCAGCCTGGGCAAGAGCCCATGCCAGAGCAGGGAAACCCTCAGCCAAACTTAATCCACTGCAGAAGGAAAGTGGTGGAAAGTCTGGAGAGCAGGCTTATACCAAATACCAATTGTGTCATTACGTCACAACAGGCTTGTGTCAACTGCAAGGCAGTGTCATAACAGATCCTGATGTTGCTCTTGCCCTGGTGGAATCTCCTGCAAGTTTTCTTTGCTGCAATCTAGCTGCACACATGACAGGCTGGGGAGTGGGTGTGAAATTTATCCCACCCCATCATGATCACATCACTGAAACACTTCCTTTAAGCACCAAGACTGACTTGATTGGATGCTTGGCAATCCCAGGGTACATGAGAAGATGGTTCAGGGAATTTAGGTACCTATGGAGGGCAAGTCATTGTAGGTGTGAGCTACCTTGCCCTTTGGAAATGCCTGTCTGTCTCCAGTGATTATAAAGTACCTACAATCTAGATAGGGTTGAATCTGGGCTATCTCTTGAAAACAGGAATGGAAGGCCATTTGGGACTTACTTTCAACAAAGGGAACACTATGTACCTCTCCTTACAGCCTTGACTGATTCATATCAGCTTAGCCCCAACAGCTAAAGACTGTATGAAGACTGGAATATTAAAGGAAAAAAAAAAAAGAAATTGAAAGTGTCAGCATTTCCACAGAGTTTCTGGCTGGCTGATGGGAAGAGGTTCTACAATAGCAACTCTGTATTGCAGACATTCATTGCATGAAACTTCACAATTTCAGCAAGAGATTTGGTATAACAGTATCACAGCCCTCAGACATTGTGACAAGGTACTACCTCCCACTTTGAAGAAAAAAGCCTCAGATCCTTTGTGATGCATTTTAGAGATTAATGCTTCAGAATTTCTGTAGCAGTGGGAGACCAATATCCCATGGCAATTCTTTACTTGATCAACCCAATCTCTTTAAGTGTGTGTACTTGATAATCTTTTTTGATTTGAGTCGGTTGCTAACAGCCCATGGCTGTGTGGAGAACACCTTAGAATTATCCAGCACCTTTCATCTGGAAGCCTTAGGGCTTTGCACATATTAATATTATATTAATAATTAATTGTGTTAATATATTGCCTCTTCCTTTTTCAATATGGGAACTGAGATTCAGAAAGGCTACTGAGTTTTCAACCAAGGATATTTAATGTTGGGTCCTGTTTAGCTGAAGGGAATCAGTGTTGTGGTAATTACTGCATAATTGTGTTGCTGGAGACACCCGGTGAAGACAGACAGCTCCAGGACTAAACAAAGGAGTTGTTTTACTGGACTGATATAACTAAAGTAGAAAAAAAACCTACAGGTTTCCGCCTACTTTTCCCATCTGAGTATGTGCCTAAATAGTCAGAAGTTGAGATCATTCACATGCTCCAGTGAAGCTGATAAGACAGAGCAAATTCCATAGTCATAAGCCTAACTTGGGGCTAAGCAGGACTGTATTAAAGTGGCTGCTAATGATAGTAAAGCACCGATTACTGACACACAATTATCCTTGGATCAGCGAGGATCCCCTGCAGTGGTGACTTCTGTCTGCCTCCCTGCAAATCTGCCAGGAGTTACAGCACAGGCACCTGAGGAAGAGGGGAATGGTGGACTTGCAGTTTATTGTTCCAAGGATAAAAGCCCTTAGGCACCTGTGAGGAAAGCTTAGCAACAAAGCATTAAGCACGCATCTAAGCACTCTTTGAATAGGCAGTCATGAATAGAAGTGTAATTTGAGGGCGAGGGGGAGAGGGTGAGGTTCCAAGTACAAACCACTGCCAAGGGCATTGCAGAAAAACCCTCAAACGAGCAAGCCAGGCTGGTCTCTTCAGCCGAGCCAAGAGGGTGTTACTGAGAGAGAAAGTCCTGGTCATACTGCTTGATGCAATAGCACCTAGAGAATGTGAAGTGTTCCTGAAGTGCTATGTATTTATTTTTATTCCTACCCACTCATTACTGTATCTGACACCAGTTCAAACAGACATTGTGGCATGTCTTTTGTGCTGTCTGTCCCTTTAAGAATTTGTCTGTGCATACCCCATAATCTTCCCCTTCCCAAGCAGTCCTGTGGTGTGTGTGGCTAAGCAGCACATGATTGTAATAGGTTAAAGAGAGTAATTAACAGAGACCACATCAGAGCTCTTGCAAAACATACAATGTGTTTATTCAGCATCGTGTCGGCTAATTCCTAATGAAAGGGCATTGCACAGCAGAGTGCAGGACCCCAGTGGTCAGAAATAGTTCCACTTAAGTGTTATTTACCTATAAAGAGCTCAGTTCTAATTAGGGGCGTGGGAGCCAGCAAGGGTGAAATCAAATCCTTGTCCCAAGCATATCCTCCATGCTAGTGCCTAAAAAAACTCTTTGAATAGACACACAAATGCTCAGTTGCTTTTGATTTGCATGCTTTTCCACTCCTCTAAACTTCCTGCATTTGCCTGGGACTGGAAGGGGGATAGAATGACAAGGTTTGGCTCTGTGGTATTTGTAGAAACCTCATGCATACACACAAAATTAAAAATTGCCCAATCTCACAAGATGCTGTAGAACACTGAGAGCTAAACAAACTTTGTTTCCTTGTGCTAGGCTGGAGGCAATAGAAGCTAAAACCTCCTTTGTTTTGCACAATATATTAGCAGTCTATTTATGGTACAAGGATGCTGCATCATATGGAATCTCACTATTAATTTTTTTTCATAAATATTTATTCCCCCAGCATCCCAGTAAATGAGAGGAATGTTATTATCTCCTATCAGAAACAAGGAACAGAGATTCATAAAAATGTTAAAATACTTATAAGATGCAGACAACCTTAAAGGCACCCTGATGGTCTTGAAAATTAGGTTTAGCTGGCTAAAGGCTTTGACTCCCAAGAGCAGCATTTTTACCTGGGGACAAATAAATGGTTTTAGCACCTGACTACGCCCTTGCTCCTGTGCTGGACATGCACACTCACGCCACTGAAATGGACAAGTCTGGGGAGAACATTCCAGCTTGTGTCAATGTGCTTCTGCTCCAGAGCCAGTCACCCTTCAAGGAAGAACCTGGGCATGGCAGAGCTCTCAGGTTATTCTGCAAGAGGTGGAGAGTTGGAGAAGGGTCATGTTCCTTCAGGGAACCAGGGTGGAAAGGAATAGGTAAGGATGCCTTCACCCCACTTCTGACCTCAGTCAGTTTGGTAGTGTCTTTCTCCTGTTGGCGGCTGCACTGAGCCTTCTATTTCTAAGACAGACCTTCGGGATCTGAGCATGTGATTTCTCTGGTGAATGACCTAATGGAAATGGATCCCACCTGTTACTACAGCATTTATCTGTGGAGATGAATCCTGAGAGCAGGGCAGGGTGATGAGAGTCATCTGCCAACTGCTTGTAATCCTCAGGGTGAGAATCCTTGGGCCAGACAAAAGAGGAGGGCCCTTCCAAGCTGTCTGGAAATTTGGCAGGATGATGACAGAAGTAATGAAAAATGTACCAATTTGTGCTTGCACTTCAGACATACCTTTGAGCATGTTCATCAAAAGGTTCATGAACTAGGGTTTGAAGAACACTTTTTTGTGCTGTAATCTGATAATTTCCCCTTTATAAGGTTTTCATTGTGTTTCTTTCTTTTTTTCATGCTAGAGACAGGAATGTGTGAAACCTGTCAGTTCTCCTTCCTAGGATGCTGCATGAACTTTCTCTTCAGTTAGTTTTGAACCAGGCTGGTTCACCCCCAGGTTTCACTTTTAGTGAAGTTTGAACAATCCTAGAAACTCAGCACACAGTCATGTGCAAATGAAAGTGTAAACTGGTGTGAGTTAGCCAGTATTTTGTTCATGCAATGACATTCATGAGTGCTTGGGAGTCTGTGCATGCATTGGTTGTCCCAAACAGTCTCTGTGCACTGAGGAGTACAAGATCTTCTAACTCTCCCCAGTCCCTTATGACCAGTTTAGACCCAGCTCAAATTTGCTACATTAAACCTGTCATGTTGTAAACTGCAATGGGACTGCTTAGCCCCATAGGGATCTGTCTGTTTAACCTGGGAATTCCCAAATTCCCACTTGGAATCCTTACATGTGCCCAGAAGGATCTTTCTGAAGAGAGATGAATGACAAGCCCCCATCCAGACCTCTGTGGTGATACAGAATTAGGAGTCAGCTACCTAAATTCTTCCTACAGTCTTAAGAAATGCCATGAAAGGAGAAGAAATGTTGGTGTGAGACTTAGAGCCACCTCTGTAATCTCATATCCAGGTAGGGAGAGATGGGATGTGATCTCCCCCTTACTCTGTCTCTCTTGCAAGGTTGGATGCAGAGCATCCTGACCTCAAGGCATTTCTGAAAGATGATATTACACACCAAAACAAAAAAAAAACCACCACATTAAAAAAGTGGCAATGTCCAATTTTAGCCTTTTCCTCTCTGTCAATCTAAGAACTTCAAATGTTTCTCCGATTTCTCAGGCAGCAAGGTTCTTTTACCCTTGCTTCCAAAATGTCACCCCTGGAGCAGAGTTCCAGACCTTCAGCTGCAAATGCTTTGGCCAGAAGGGGCACAAGCCACCTGAGGATGAACATCTGAGAGACCCACACCACAGTTCTCTGAGCATTTCCCGCATGAAACCCCATCAACTTACCTGTTACCTTTTTTTCCCCCTTTTTTTTTAGTTCTGAAATAGTTTGCATCTGATTACCAACTAGTTTGTTTTGGGTTGGCAATTCTTAATTTTTAAAAATTTTATTATTTGTTTGAAGATCCCATTTATTGTAGGTAGACAAGTGGAAATCTCTCAGCAATGTGTGAGTAATAAGGACTTCAAGAGCTTGCAAATTGTAAGCCAGAGGGACAGAGATTTGAACTACATATAGAAAACCTCTGCCAAATTTCTCTTATGTGAAAAACCACATATTTACACAGGACAGGAAAAATGTGCAGTTAGTCTGATCAAGCCATGGATGTGTCTGTGTGGATTCCAGGGGCATTTTGAGTATATATCTCCAGATACTTATGATCCTGCGCTCAAGACATTCATTTTAATTAAACTTTAAATTATAGATATTTAAAATTGTCACTTCTAAGTGGACACACCAGCGATTCTTGCACAGATTTTATGGTACTGAGAGTTGTCAAATGTTGCAGCAATATTGAAATTGTTCCTTCTTGTTAATGATTGTCTGAAAATTACTGCCTGTGACTTCTTTTATGCCATAGGAAGAGATTATGTTGCCAGGAGTATGCAATGAAGTTGAATATTTTTTCTCTCAGGTATTTGTGTTCCCATGGCTAGCACTGCTCAGCTTATCTGCTCATTTGTTTTTTCCTCCAAAAATCAGTTTCATCAACCACTTTTTTCCCTCCCTACCCTGCCATCAATAATAAAAGGAAAAAGTGAGCATCATAAAAATTCCTGTTTTGATTTTCTTCTGAGTTAAAACTTTATTTCCTCTCCCTTTGCTCCCCTGTAGCTTTCAGGTGTGTCTCAGCACAGAATCATTATGAAGGGCACACGGTTTCTCTTGATGTAAGAGCCATGAAGCCAGCCAAAATGACATTCTTTAAAGCCAAATGGAAAGAAAAGGGCTTTGAAGCACAGGAAGACATGAACACTCAGTGTTTCCTTCTGCCCCTGTGGCTTTCAGTGAGGCACTCCCAATGATTTCCAAGGTATTATCTTTTGCCTTTTTGAGCTTCTTCATTGATTTTTTTTTCTATTCCATTTGTAATGTGAAAACTGAGTTCTGTCATGGACTTTCTATAAAACATATAAGAGAAGCGTGGATTATGATAAAGCCTTTTACTGTTTTAGTCCTGACTAAACAAGGGTGTTTAGTCAAGCCAAACAAGGGGTGATGATTTAGCCAGCAGTGAGCAGCAATTGTTCAGAGACAGTTTGTCTCTTTGGCCATTAGGAATCAGGTTCTTTCTGTCTAGCCCTTCTTCTGCACATGCTCCTTTTTCTCCTGGCAGAGGTGGGCTATGAGAGAGCGTCCCGTGGCACTTCTGCTCTGCCAGGGCCTTTAGGTTGATATTTCTGTAACAAGTCCCCACAGATGTTATGCACAACATTTTGGACATTAAATTCCCTAAAGATGATTTTGAAAAAGCAGCCATAAGCTTATAGCATGAGCTCCTGGAGACCTCAGCTGAGGATTCCTGCAGCCTTTATGCCCAAATAGTTAAGAAAAAAGATGAAAGAACAGAAGAAAGGAAATCACATGATTTTATAGATACATTGCTCATATGTGAGAAATTCACAAGGAATGAATGGCAAGGTCTGAATCACGCATTTGGAGGACCAGTCCAGCAGTTGAAATAAAAACTTCCAGTTTCCATTTTTCCTTTTAATGAGAATAAATCAATGGAAAACACAGGCACAATCTCAAAACCCTGTAATGGCTGTGTTTGGAGAAGTAGGTGTAGAAGTACTTGATTTTTCAAATGAAAATTCTATTCTGCAGCTCAGCTCACAAAGATAAACATCACTGCTCTGTGGAATTAAATTGTTCAAGAAAATAAAACAAAAACAAGTGAAAGTGATATTGTGTTACACCAAGATAAAGTGAATTATCATGAGGCAGTATGATCCAGGGGCCCAGACTATGTAATTTCAGCTTAAATCAGCATGTTCTGTGGGTGCTCAGCACCTTCAAAAATCTGTCCCCTCAGCATCTTTTTCCTTAATCAGAAGCCCTGGCTCATTGCCAAACACTAAAATGTTAGGTTAGGCAAAAGAAAGTTAGTTAACTTGTTGAGTCAAGAGATTTCATGTAACTTGCTTTAGAGGGAGGCTGTTTTGTTCTGAGGGTAATGGTTAAATGCACTTTTAGAATAAGTATATATATTATTAGCAATTAGAAACTTGATAAGGCAAAAGGAATGGGGGAACATTACAGATTCCAGCATGTGAGAAATCATTTGAATGTTTTGAGAAAGGAGGGAGATAGTCTGGAAAAAATATTTTCAAGACTAAAGAGAAAACATTCTATCTCACTGATGAGAAGGTATTGGTCTGTAGAACTGAAAATTCTCAGCTGCCTTTCTTCCACATCTAGAAAACTCATGTGCTAAGATAGGTGGGTGCAGATTTTCTGCAGATTTAAGCACAAGTTTTCTTTCTTTGGGCTGAAAGTCTCCCTCACCTTAATGTTTCCTCAAGATGGGATAGAATCATTCCTTGTTCATCTTGAGGTATCTCTCAGCTCCAGAGTTCCAGTACTTGGTCTGCAAGTTTTCTTCTTCATCACCCATCCTGACTACATGGGAACCCCTGTGCATGTGGGATTGCTGGGACAGAAGATACAGAGAAAGTGAAAATTCTACTCCTCATAGTTTTTTGTGGTATAGTCCTCTTGCAAGAAACTTGACACCAGGAAAATGCCAAAATCCTAGGTTTATCTAAACCTGTTTTATTTTTTAAATGTTTGATAAAACAACCAGGGACTGTAGAAATATTTTGCTGCTTCTGAAAGAATTATTCTGTGAAGGGATCTAATAAGAAACTCACACAAACTATCTCTACTTTTTTCTTCAAAAGCCCTCATTTAAGATATTTTGAAGGGGTTTAGATATTTTAACATCAAATAAAGCAGAGAATTTAAACCTGATACCTCATTTGTGGGTGAAGAGTGGTGGACTATAGGTATTTTGGGCTAATGCTTTATCTTCCACCCCCACTGAACGACTTTCAATTTTATTTCAATATTTAAGTATTCCTTTACAGTTACATACATTTACCGTTACATTCAAGAGAGAATCTCAGCCTGTCACAGGGACTCTTGCCTGGACAAGAGCACTGATGTGTTCCAGCAGCTCTTCTCGTGACTTTCTGACCACAAAAGAGCACCACTTCAGGAAAAGTGGTGAACTTCTCAGTCAGCACCTCTTCTGAGAAGGAAGAGGCCTTTGGCTCAGGTAAACTGAGCAGAGTGAACACATCCCTTCTGCATTGCAGTGGGCCACTCTACTGTGGTGATGCCGAACCAGGATCCCTCATCACAGAGATGGTTTTGTGAACAGTGCCTGTGTCTCTTTGTTTCTTCATGCTAATCTGAGCCAAACAGCCTGATTTAGCAATGACAGGACAAGCCCTTTTGACACCGAATGAAACAGTTCCTCGACATTCTCATTTATCAGACTTGTGCATTTTATGAACTGGTCATATGATGTACAAAAACCGCCTAAAAACCACCCTGTAAATTAGAATAAACTTTGCCCATATCTATGGTAGCAGTCAGTTCCAGGGTGGTGTTTTCTTTAAACATTCATGCATATAGCATTCAGGCAATAATTTGGGAAAAGTAAGAAACAGAAAGTGAAAAAACCTACATAAACTGATCTTCATATTACACCCCAGACTCTTGACTGAGCTTATCTTTCCATTTAATACTGCAGGATGTATTTCTAAAATAAAGAGCCTGTATTGAAAGAAAACATGGAGTCAGTTAATAATTAAACAGCAGCAATTTGAAATACACCCATAGAGGGATCTACTAGATATCACAAGTGTTACATATTTGATAATTGCACAGACAAGCTTTGTTTAATGAATGGTGATACTTGGGGGAAAAAAGAATCATGTTAGGAATTGTTGTGAAAGGTTTTATTTTAATAAAAGAATGTGTGATCACACAAGCTCTTATAGTCTTTCCCACACAGGCTCTTGCATACTTCTGGCAAAAGCATTACCTGTTTACATTTGCTCTATTTTCACTCCAGCAGCCTGTGACTAATCCTTGAATGCAAGTGCTAAGGTTGACTCTGTCGAAAATGGCTTTGGAGGCGTTTGCTCTTTGTTGACAATGATTGGGAATAGGAGAAAATCACTTCCTCTGAAACGTAGCATAAATTAAAGGGCATCAGAGGGGCTGTACAGTCAGCCCAAAGGGCTCTATGGCTCAGCCTCCTGTCTCTGAGGTTGGATAGGAGAAAAAATAAAGAGTATAACCTAGAAAAGAGAGTACAAGCAGGGTAAGTAAGCAGAGATCCCTCCATCCTATCTCCTTTCAGGGATTTTTGTCTCAGGCTTTTTTTGGGTTAGTAGTAGATTTCAGTAATGACTATTATTCAAAGATGAAAGCTGGTACTAGCACTGAAGCCAACTATCTTGGCCTGATTTTCTAAAGGTTTCTCTGTACTTCAGCCACTTTGCCACTCTATTGTCATGCTGCAGTTTCCAAGCCCTTGCAGTGACCTCATGTTTGCTTAGCTTACCAGGGAAAAAAAAGAAAGATGTTACAGAGTCAATGCAATAAATTAATAGCTGCTTAGCATAATATACCTGGAATTGTGCAAAGCTTTTGATGCTCTCACAAAACATTATTGTCTCTAAGCTGGAAGGACATGTGTTTGATGGGTGGATCACTCAGCAGGTAAGGGTTTGGCTGGGTGGTCACACTCAAATTCCAAGCCAATGCCACAATGTCCAAGAGGAGAAAGGTGACCTTCCTTGGGGTCTGTACTGGGACCCATGCTGTTTAAAATCTTTGTTGGTGACATGGACTGGGATCAAGTTCACTCTCAGCAAGTCTGTTGATGTCACTCAGCTGTGCAGTCAAGAGGCCAGAGGGACATGGCACCATCCAGAGGGACCTGGATGGGCTTGGGAATTGGGACATGTGAAGCTCGTGAAGTTCAGCAAGGCCAGGTGCAAGGTCCTGCCCCTGGGTCAGGGAAATCCCAAGCACGAGCTGGGTGAAAAACAGACTGAGAGTAGCCCTGAGGAGAATGGCTTGAGAGTCTTGGCTGATGAGAAGTCCAGCATGACCTGGCAATGTGCTCTGGCAGCCCAGAAAGCCAACACTGTCCTGGGCTGCAGCAAAATAAATGTGAGCAGCAGGCCAAGGTAGATGATTCTCACTTCTACTGTGCTCTGCTGAGACCCCACTGGGAGTGCTGGGCCAGCTCTGGGGACCCCAATATAAAACATGGGACCTGCTGGACCTGCCTGAGCAAGTGCAGAGGAGGGTCATGAAGATGATCAGAGGACTGGAACACCTTTCCTATGAAGTCAGGCTGAAAGAGTTGGGGCTTTTCACACTGGGGAAGGGAAGGCTCTGGAGAGCCCTTAGACCAGCCTTCCAGTACCTAAAGGGGGCTACAAGAAAGCTTGGAGAGGAAATTGTTTTACAAGGACAGGTAGCAATAGAACAAAAGGTGAATGACTTTGAAGTGGAAGAGGGTAGATTTAGATCAGATGTAAAGAAGAAATTCTTCACTGTGAGGGTAATGAGACACTGGAACAGGATGCCCAGACTGGTTGTGGATGCCTCGTTCCTGAACATATGAAGACCAGGCTGGATGAGGTTTTGAGCACTTGGTGTATTGGAAGGTGTTCCTGGAGATGACTTGATGACTTGGGACCTGATGGTCTTTAATGCCCCTTTCAACTCAAACTATTCTATGATTCCCTGATTCTATGATTAGTATAACCCTGGACATAAATTAGAGTTGAGGAGGCAAAGGAAAATCTTTGCTATTTCCAAGCAAAAATAGAATGCATATATTTCTTACAGGAAGTTTAAAAAACCAAAACAACATGTTTAATATTTTTAAGAATATAAATAATTTGGTAGAAAAAGAAAAGCATACATAAGCTGAACTTTGATCATGCTTTCAGGGTTTCTATGATCTCAGTTTCCTATTAGCCCTGGAGAGTGCTCTCCTCTGTCAGGTTGCCATCAAGATCTCTGAACAAAGTTCACTTTTAAGGACTTCTGCTTTGCTTTAGTAGTGCTGACACCCAAAGCCCATGTTGGAGGAGATTGTGGTCTCCCAAAGTTGCAAGGCTGCTGGCAGTCTGAGAGCTGAAAGGTCCCAAAGCTAAGGAGGGCATCCAGCAAATCTGTCTCCCCATATGTGCAACTTAAGAATTCAACTCTGTAAGAAAGTGGAGTCCTCACTTTCAAACCTGGTTTTAACCAGCTGTTTTTTTATTAATATTTAGGTTCTGCTATCTTTATATCAACAATGCTTTTTTTTGGCCAAGTCTCAACCAGCTCCCTTGAGGACCTCATTTCTAAAGAGTACCCTAAGTTTGAACCTCTGTGTGGATCACTTGCACACCCATATGTATGTCTGGTTGTAGGTTTGTCTCCTACGTGCTCCTAGCAGAAGGGCATATGGAGACAGGCTGTGTGTCCTTGCAATCAACCATTGAGGACCTAGTTGATGCTTCAGAGGACGAGATCAGGAGAGCAAAAGACCTAAAATCCATTCAGATTTGAGGAATGCACATGCTGTTAAAGAACAATCTGAATAGACATGCAAAATCCTTGCTCCCATTGAATGCCAATTTGCTATCAGACAGAATTCTTATTTCAAGCTTTAAGGTAATGGCTAGCAGTAGTCTGAGAAGCAAAAACTGTATCTGGGTAATTTACTAATTAGCATGTTTGTATTTTCCTTAATGTTATGATCTTAGAACTTAAACATATCTTTTTTTGCTACTTTGCTTTTTTGCTAGTATGAAATGGCACAGTCAGAAGCAGTTAGGACATGATGATTTAGGATTATAGTTTACTCTGACACTGATCTTTGACATGACTTAGCTACTTTCTTCTTCTATAACAGTGTCCATGGCTTTTGTTGAAATGTGTTTTGAGAGCTAGGGTGTGGAAAATGTTATGGAAGAACTGAGGGTCTGACTAATCACTCTCAAACAGAGCAGGCAGGATTCCTGGATTCTGCCCTTGCCCTGCCTTGCTGCCATGTGTGAACTTGGCTGGATCCAGCTGATTTTTAACTTAGTTAGAATACTAGAATTATAATTTAATGAAAACCACCTAATAAGAAAATATTTTGTTTCTAAAAGCATCTACCTCATTCACTCTCTTAGCTCTTTTGTTAGCCTACTTCACCCTCCACTGTTGGCCCAGGAATATCTACACACAAACCTTTTAGCCATATGAACTTCTCAGGTGGTGACAATGCTTTCTGTGTCTATTGTGTGTAAAGATAACTACTTCCAGAGACATTGGATTTCCTGGCCCAGAAGGTGTTTGTGGTTGTAGTAACAAAAGAATTAAAGCACAGCAGGAACAGTGGGGCTCCAAAAGCATCCCAGTAACAGCAAAAACACTCTGTACTTTGGAAATCTTGTTTTCCCTTTTTTTTTTTGTCAAAACGTAATTTTAACTACATCCTTTCCTTGACAGCTCACCCTGCCCAAAATGTCTTAACCATGCAGTATAGAGATCTTATACAAAACTCATTTAAATCAATAGAGATGCCTGCAGATCCCTCTGATTCTGGGTTTAGAGAACTGCAATGTATGTGACTCTTTCTTCAACATTTCAGCCCATCTTGCTTTGCTGTAGATGCTTTTTAAGCAAAGCAGGTTAGGTCAATGCTAATAATGTCTTTAGTCTCTTCTGTCTCTCTTCTTTGATGTATAACTAGGCAAAGTAAAAATGTACTGTGTGCAGCTTTTGGAGGGGCATTATTGCAGTGATTTACACTGCTGTCAATCCTAGCTGAGCAGAGTCCAGATAGGGGAGATTAAATTAGCCATAAATGAGGAAAGGATGCGTTAGTGGCAGAGGTTTTATCTGTGATTTGAACTGCTTAGAGATCATTTTGGCACTTCTCCTGTGCAATCTCAGGCAAAACATTTCGGATGGGACCTGAAAAGTTACTTATTTGCTTAACTTCCAAAGGCAGATCCCCAGAGTGATACACAGATTTTTTTAAACTGCTGTGGTACTTCATAATACAGAGATGCCTACTTTTTTCCATATAGCTTGCCAAAATGCCTCAGGTCACATGTGCTCATACCGTAGATGTCCACAGGTGCCTTGCAATGAAAGGAAGTGCTGATAATACATAACATCAGGTAACACAAAGGAACCTGCCTCTCCCTGAGAGAGGAGTAAGTCAACACATCTGGATCTGGAGACAGTATAGAATAGCAGGTCAGCAGATGAGGCATGGTAACTTTTTAACTTACTATCATTTCATTAAATCCTCAGGCGAAAAAAAGGACAAGAAAACAAACAAACAAGCAAAATCCCAAACAAACCAAACCTTTCAGGACTGAGGCAACTTCATCTGTCTGCATTAATAACTGCCTTTATTTTCAGAGGTGCTGGGCACTTGCCACCCACCTTTATCCTTTATCCTTTATCCTTTATCCTGCCAAAATGTTGTAGTTACAGGTGCCATTTTTGCTCCTTGAAATATCTGGCATGACTTGACAGTTTGAACTTTTTTATTTAACTTTATCACATTTTCAGCATTTTTCTTTCACTTGGATGTGGTTTCCTTTAGTATGTAACTTTCTTAGAAGTTGAATTGGGTTTTTTTTATCATCAGAGCTTACAATTTCATCTCCTCAGAAAACTCAGCTCTGAAAAGAATGGGTACTCCAGTTCATTTCAAGTTGTGCTTGCTCCTGGGCAGTCTTTCAGGAAAAGGGGAGGTTATGATCCCAAAGACAATTGAAAGGAAGGAGTAGGACCTCACACCTGGGGTGGAGACATGAGTAAAAGAACTCTTGGCCAAATGGGCTCCAACATAGGTGTGGAAAGATAAATTAGTGGTGTTACAGTGCTGTCTCAGATGTTCTTTAAAGAAGTTCTGGGAATAATTTCTATGAAAGACATTCACCCACAGGGCACAGCAAAATTGCTGATTTGGGAAATAGGGATGATTCACTTATGTAAGAGACGCCCATGCTATTAGCATATAAGATGCACTGCTTATCATAGCTTTTTTAGTGGCATTGTGCCTAATTAATTCATGACACCTTAATTAATAAGTATACAAAGGAATATCCCCACTTGACCTAAGCATTATGGAGGAGATTGTGCCCTACAGTCTCTGTCTAATGTTGGTGTGGAGAAACATTCCCAGTTTCTATAGGAGTTCAAAGTGTGTATGAAGTTTAATTCTAACTGGGATTATATTTTCTCCTAAGGGTGATTTGAAACTACTGATGATCTGAAACCAAATAGTATTCAAGGACAAAAGTATCCTCAAATTCTGAAGATTATTCATTCTACACCCCAGCTTAGCAGATGGTTGTTTCCATCATTGTAAAGGGTCACACTGAAACCCAGAGCAGAAAATTTTCTTTGAACATCAGCCACGTGGTATCAAGATATTTGTGTCTGAATACCTGGATGTACTGGTGGAAAAAGCCACTAAATGCTAAAGAATTTCTTACCTCTTAATGTCTTCATAGCCATGGGGGAAATGAAAGTTCTATTTCATTAGGCTAGAAGCATTTAATAACATCAATTTAGGAGACACTTCAAGTGCAGATGAGAGAGGAGAAGTCATGGACTTGGAAGACACAAGACCATGAAGATTTTTTGAAAATGTGATGAGGACAGTGGGGATAAGTATCTACAAGATGAAGGTTAGACATCACTGCAGGTATTTTAGGCTGGTTCTCCTCTCAAATGCATCTGATTTGCATCACAAGCCCCCTGCTTCCCAAAGTGAGAGCTATGGAACATTGCTTTTAAATCTCAGTATCAATCACTGCAATATTTGCTAAACCACCAGTTTATGATTAAGATGTGCATATTCAACTTAAATGGTCTTAAATACATAATTTATCATTGTGTTTTAAAATATTGACATAAATATTTTACTATTTTGTGCATTAGATGCTTAACAGCCCCTCAGCAATGTGAGCACTGAGATGTCACCTTGGAGATCTGTAAATTCTTCTAGCTCATGTTTCTGATTGTGCCTAGAATGACAAATCTCAATCTTGTTCTGGGTAAGTTAAGGGTCTTGCCTGAACTCTGGAGTAAATTTTGAGCAAATCTAGCCATAGTTATGATACAGTAGGAAAATCAGACTATTTGGTCTTGAACTAAGGACAACAGTTCTGGGTAGGCTTTGATGTGCATCTCTGAGTGCATTGAATTTAGAGTAAAACTTCAGAGATGTGAACTCAAAAATCTGAAAACATCAGGTGTCAAAGGCTCTTTGGGTGAGATTTGGTAATTTTTCTTAATTCCAAGACATTTGGTATATTTTTGTGTATTTGGTCAGTGTAATCAAAGTAAGGGAAAACCAATTATTTTGTTCTCCAGGGATTCTATTCAAGTCTTTTGAATTCTCCATCTAGGCCCAGGATTTTAGTTTCTATCCCTCAGGCTAAGGAAGATTGGATAGTTCATCCATGGAATGTATTAATACCACTTCTTAATCATCCAGAGCAATCACTATAGGTTGTGCAACACAGAGCACTCCTTTTTTCTTCAGGGCCTGTGCTTCCTGACAGCCAAGGAGAGAGCAAGGCTGCAAATTAAATCCTGGTCTCCTTGTACAGAGGTGCTATCTCTTACCTGAAAATAAGAGCTCACTTTGGCATGCTTTATGATCACAAGTGGGAGGCAATAACTTAGAAGCAGATCAACAGAAAATACTGAGGTACAAAAATTTCTTATGTGTCTATCAGGAGAGGGTAGAAAAAGACACTTTGGATGAGGAGTCCAGAAATGTGGGCTCCATCCTGGCACCAGTACAAAATTCCCATATTGCCTTGGGCAAGTGACTTTGAAATTCAATTCTCAGTTTCCAAATGGGGGTAATAAAGACTCATAGAAAAGTTGGAAGGATAACTCCATTAATATTTATGATGTGCTTAGGTACTCCAGTGCCAGGAACTTTTAGAGCTATCTACCCTACTAAAGAACACTCAAGTTCATGGTTATTTTGGTGAGGACACACACCAGAATGCCAACAGGAATTTGGCACTTTTTTAAAATTAGTTGAAAAAACAGAATAATTGCCTTTTGAAAAATGCAGATATATCAGCACTTGTCTTCATAGAGGTAAAAAGTTGAACTAGATGCACATTGTGTAACTGGCTGTTACATGATGTACCACAGTCTTCCAAAGACACAACTGCAGCCTCCTGCAAGGTGTGGTTCCATGACAAATAAGTTTATGTGGAATAACATGATTATAGCTGATCATGTTCCATGGCTGCCACAAAGCCCTTCAATCATTCAACTGCATGTAGGCGCTGAGATTATTTTAAAAGACACTATTTTATTTTGAATTTCTTGTTAGAGTGTTCTACCAAAATCTCTTTACTAGTTAGCTTGCAGTCAGTTCCTCCCCACTGTAGGTTTACTTGATGTTAGAGATACTACATGATGGGAAAATGACATGTTGAGAAGGTTTTTTTGAGTAGCTCTCAATCCTTTCACTATGAGAGTTTTTTGAACCACTCATCTTTTGGCATTGGGAACTTTACTTCCATCATATCGAGACCTGATTTGTAAAGATGAGATGAGATCAAAGGAAACTCTCCCTCCTTATGTCTGTACATTTGAACTAACACTCCACAGCAGGTGAGGGTACATTTGCCCCTGCCCTATGCTACCAAGAGATGTTATGAAATCACCATGTATCTTTTAAAAGTTTTATCACTGCTTGGAACAGTGCTGGGTCTTGTGTTTCAGCATGTTTATTTTCTGTGGGAACAGTGATCTGATTGCAGTGCATGTGTGTGGGTGGGTAGATTATAAATTACAGACTCTGAGCTCAGGTGCACATCTTGGGAGTGACTTTTAAATAGTTGCACAATTAAAAAACCCTTCTCCTTTGTGGAGTGGAAAGCAACTTCTGTCTCGAAGATCACTTCAGAAATTACATCCCATGGAGCCTGCATGACTTGATGCTGGAGGGGAAATATTTGTTGTGTTATGAATGTGGAGCCAGCTAACTAGTGAGCTATGGGATGATTTACAGTCAACAGAGTTTGAAGGTAGAAAGAGGGGGAGCTTTACAGGAAACATGTTCATAATTTTGAAGGGAGGTGGCATGTAGGAGCAAATGAGACAGCCTTTTATGGATGGAGTGGTTTAAGAAGGTCTTGTTGCCAGTTCCTTCTGGTTGTCCCTAGTCTGGAAGCTGTCCTTAGCTGAGCAGCACATTTCTCTTGACAAATTCTCCTTTTCCTGCAGTGCAAAGCCAGTGAGGTTGTTGTGAGCAGCCAGGAGCAGTGGATGCAGAGTGTGCATGTAATTATTCAGGGTGGCTCAGCTAGCTGCCCTGGAAGGGCAGCATTGAAGAGCTAGTAATTAGGCTGGATTCAGGGGAATTCTATGACCTCACTCTTGGCTGCCCTAAGATAGGTACTGCAGTTTTTATGGAGATGGATGCCATATAAATATCTAGATAGATTAACGATCTAATGGAGGCTTTTTTGTCATTATGACATCTTGAAACTCATTACCACTGTTAGTCCATCTGTGTGTGGATTGCAGACCCAGGCCAAGAAATACTTAAGCAGATGCTTAACTTTAATTTTAGAAGCAGGCCCATTGATTTCAAGGAGAATACTTGTTTTTTTTTTTTTTTATTTAGCCATGTGTTTAATGCTTTCCTAAACATAGATCTAATCCAATAGTTTCCATAGTTTCCATAAAAAACAATGCCCAGCATGCCTCAAAATAAAAGGTTGGGGAAAATAAAAGTGGAATGGTTTTAGTACTACAAAAAAAAAAAAAAAAAAAAGCAGCATTCTGATCAATTCTCTTTTTTTAAATGATGTCACAATTTTAATGCATAATCCAACTGGGTTGTTCAGATAAAAGAGATACAGTCCAATTTATGAAGTATTTCTATTTAATGTTCCAAGTATCAGTCTAGAGTATATGTACCTGATTCTGGAAATCTTCTGTTTGTAGAACTTTAGTTGATTTTCACAGGCAATGTGTATGCTTCCTCCTCACAAAATGGAACCAAATATTTATTAGCAGTGGGAAATAGACCATTTATTTTTATATGTGACTTTCCACTGGCAGTGTTCATGGAGAAGGCACACATGCCACATACTTCTTAAAAATCTTCTTTTGATAGTTTTCTAGATCTCATTCATTTTAGAGTTGAAAAAATAAACAAATGAAGTGACCAAAACAAACTGGACTGAATTTAAAAGGTCAGTACCTCAGGGTAAGTATGACCTCAAACACAGAGATGGTAGAAACATATTTGCATACAGGAATTAGCCAGTATTAGTAGTGCCAGTGGTGGCTTTCATTAAAAAATATATATATATATATCCTATTCCTATAGGATAGATGTGGATATATCCTATAGGAATAGAAATATCCTATTCCTATAGGATATAAATTCAAACAGGGTTGACCTGAGAAATTCCAAGTTTAAAGGAAAATGATTGGAAGTTAAACAGGATCAAGACAAGGGCAAGATAGACAAGGGCAAACCAATTGATTATCAATAAATTATATACAAAAGATTTCAGGCTGATTGTAGCAAATTATAGTCAATAACAGAAAAATTCTGTAGGATTTTAAGGCCATATTTTATATTCACAGTACACAGTACTTTAAAAGAAAATGCATTATTTTTGTATGCATAAAAATCTCTGTATGTGTGTATATACACATACCCCTAAAGAAAAAAAACCCACATTGGTTTAAAAAAGTAATATATGCATGCTTTCACTAGTTTAAATTTTCCTTGGCTAAATAATGTCTGTTTGAAGAAGCTGGCAAAGTCTTATGTAGACAGTAATTCTTCCTTCCTTCATAAAACTTTTGTGAGAGACACAAAGTCACAATAGTTAGGGAAGAAGGAGTAGTTTAGTCCAAGGCACAGGGCTTGAGAACAGCTGAGTCAGGAAGAAGCTAAAAGGAGCAGAAACTGTTGGAGGCAACAACTTTGTGATACTTGCTTTTCTGCTAGAAATGTCGCTGAACAGACTGTTAGGTTCTTCATAATTTTCCTATAAAATGTTTTCAGTACAGAAATATAAGATTTTTAAAAATATTTTTTCCAGTGTAGCATACCCTGTGTAATATTTTAAAGCTGGAAATAGCTGGAAAAATATTTTTATCATATTAGAATTAAAATATTTACAGACCAACTACAAAAAAAGATTTCCAGGGCAGATGTAGGTGTTTTGTATTAGGTGAAGATAGACATGTTTAAGTGATCAATTTTTTAAAATAGCCCAATTTCTGCCAAATTATAATTTTGTTTGCACAATATTCAAATATGAAAAAGACTGCTATATGATTGGAGGATATATTCTGTTTCCTGTGTCCATATTTGATTTGGAATGGACTGATGGGCTTTCATTGGAAAATTGCAGTCGGTGGCATAAAGCTACCAAATCTCTGAGGTAAAAGGTACAAAGTGGTGACATGAATTATATAGGGGGAACATGAAAACCCTTAGCAACAATAAAGATTTTGGGAATGGTGTTGGCTTTGACATTGGAGGATACACCCAACAGAGCCTTGGAGAACTGGTTGGTCATTGGAGATTTGGGCATGGCCCATCCCACCAGCACACAGGTGTCCACATCTGACCAGACAAACTGCATCCTAAACTCTACCAGCCAAGGCTCGCCAGCTGCACTGGAACAAGATAAATAGTTACATACACCCAAAGATGGAATGGGGTTTGGTTTTCCTGGTTTTAAACTTTACAAGGTTGTACCTGCATCTGATTTTTTGTTTGCTTGTTTGTTTCGTTTTGTTTTGTTTGTTTTCAAATTCCAGTCTTATCTGTGGAAAGTCAGTAAGCACAGTCAGTGGATCCTCACAGTGTATCCATTGCATCCTAGGACAAAGATAGGGCTGGGGTGTACCAGTTTTTCTCTACATTTTATTTGCCACAGAAATTGGAATTCCTAAACCAATGAGGAATCAGCTTAGATGTAGACATCTTTGTTGTACATGCCTCAGCTTGGGTAAAATACACCCTTACAACCTGGTTAAAGGTGACCTTGCACTAAGACAAGGATGACGGCTCTGACACTTGAGGTCCTTCCCAGATTAATTTTATCCTTTCAAAGTGAAACTTTCAGCTAAAAACTCCCACCAGAGGTAAAGGTAGAAGAATGTTGTAGACTTTCAGCTCCAAGAACAAAGTGTTATTGAAAAAAATCTCAGTTGAAAATGTGAAGCCAACACACCTGAAATTCCTGGAAGTGCTTAAATTTTTCAGTTATACTGTTGAACGAGCCCTTGATCTTGAGTTTTTGCCATTTGGCACTAGTGGTGTTGATATCCCCAATCTTAAGGATTTAAAACTTGGCATACAGCTATGGGACATGAGAAAGTGAAAAGAAATGGGTGTGGGAGATCCATGGAGGCCCAGACTAAGGCTCCAAGGGATGAGTGCCGATGGTTTTCTCTTTGGAAAGTAAAAAAGAATCATAGAATATCCTGAGTTGGAAGGGCCACACAGGAATCATTGAAGCCATTGTGCAACTAAGGAGCAACAACTCCTTTCTTCCTTTGCTTGTGTATGAAGGTGATGGTAAGCCCTGAGCTCTGCTGTTGAGGTGCTAAAATGTTTTAGCAATGGTATTATCCCCAGGGTGGGAGGGTGTCTTCTGATCATGCAGGCAGAAAACTGGTGCTATTGCTGTCCAATGCACTTGAGGATAAAGGCACCTTTTAGGAATTGAAGAGGGGACTCATATATTTTCCATCCAAACAGCCACCAAGGTGCCAACTGCTCTTTTGCTTCTCACTCAGATGCTGAGGACACTGCATAAAAATAGATAATTCACTGGGCTTGTCTGGCTTTAGCACAGTAATTTTCCATTTGAGAATGTCAAGAGATTCTTTAGCATCAGTAGGAACAACCTTGTCAAAATGGATACAAATCAAAACACTGGAAAAGCCTGACAGAGAGAAAAATGAAGGTCCCAGCTTTTCTTACGTCATTAGTTGAACAAAGATTTTTTTTCCTTTCTTTTTGAAACCCAAGTAAGCACAAATCTTGTTACAAACTGCCCAAGAACAGTGTATGAAAACTGAACTCCTAGAAAATGACCAAAATTTTCCAAGGAGAGAGTGGGGAAGTTGTAGCAGTACAGGAGAGGGATGGCAGGTTGGATGTGGAGATAGAGGGCCTTAGGAACAAAGGAGAACATTATCCAAGGTCACCTGGGGAGTGACAGAGAAGGGAATGAGGAGCAGAGGGTTGGAAAACTGTGCTGCATGGTAAAGTCCATCTGGAGAAGTTACTGTAAGTGGAATATAGGATAGAAACTGCAGAAGCATGGAAGTGGAAATAGGAGACATCTGTGAGAGGAGACAGGAGCCCTGTCAAGTCTGGCTGGAGCAGGTGTAACATGAGGAACACATAAAAACCCTGTCACTTGGAGTAAAATTGGGCATTAGGGAGGGCAGGAGACAGTGGAATAGGTAAGAACACATATGAGAAACCTGTGTGACAACGAGGGAATGAGTGAGGCCCCTGTGGGATAGAGGCAAGGGATGGGAGATTGGAAAAGGCATTTCTGATAAAGCAGGGAAAGGCTTGCAGGGATCTCAGGAGGCAGTGTGGAACACCAGTGATTCTGATGACACAGTTACAGCTGGAGAAGCTCCTTCAGGTCCATGAAAGCTGCACAGCCAGTGTCCATGCTCCATCTCACCCTGCCTTGCATCCAGACTTGGGGGAACCTGCACACACCAGCTGAACCCATGATTCTTTCATGGAGAAAATGTTGCAACTGGAAAAAGGTGACTGAATGGAAGCCCAGGGTGCTGAGGGTACGTGAGGACAAGCAGAGTTCACAGAAGGAGAGCAGCTCTCAGTGCACCATGGGCACCATTGTGTAGCAGGAGGAACAGCCAGGGGAACGAGTGAGGTGGAGGAGGATGAGTATTTCTTCAAAGGTGCTGGCTGCAAGGCATGGGAGAAGAGCCAGTGAAAGGAGCAGGAGAAAAAGGAGCAAGGCTAAGAACTTGGCATGAAGGGAGGGAAAGCTTGAGGGGAGATTTTTGTGCTGTTAGGGATGCTCTGATAATAAATCAGATTCCTTTTAAGAAAAGGCAAAGAATTATTGAGGAAAAGACTTGCAGTGCAAGTTGCAGAAGGAAGAAAAGTCTGAGGGTGAGCTCCATGATGTGATCAGAAAAATGAGCTGTGTAACAGTGCTTGTGCCTGCCACCCAGCTGCTGCAGGCCAGTGTGGAACAGCCCCTGCTGTCACTTCTCCTTCTTTTTGTGGTCAGCAGTGGATCAGATGAGAATCTTGTTTCAAAGCTCACGGAGAGTGCTACTTACAAATTTCTATCATCCTCCTGTCTCTGTTTGACTTTAAGGACAAAGGAAGATTTATCATTTCAGTTTTTCAGTGGTGTTTCTTAGCAAAATATTTTTGCAGCATCAAAGTTTTCTGTAAAGAAGTTTGGTTTAAATTTTCAATTAGAGTAACTGTTGAAGCAAAAAAAAGGAGAAATACAGAAAAGCTGAGCAGTTACAATCAGCAGGGAAGCTTCTTTTCCTAAAATATTTTCTCTTCAAAAGAGAAAAGAGCCACAAAAATGTAAGAAAATATTATGTCCTAATCTTTTTAATGACCAGAACATTCTTCAGTGATGAGTCATGTTTCTGAGAAAACCTGAATGAGGATATGACGAAACTTTGATGAAATTTATGGAATTGGAGGAAAACTGTGAAGTAGGACTAGTCACTGTTGGGCAACAGATTTCTTGACTGAAAAATATATTAGCTGAGACAGAGAAAAAGAGATTTTGACCCTGATAAAGAGAAGGGGAGGGGGGAAGATGAACATATCACTTAGACCTTATTTGTAATAAACTCTGAAAATGTAAACTTCAGCTAAACCAAAGTGACTAAATCTAAGCTGTTTCTGTAGGGTCCCTGTCCAGTAAACAGAGAGAGAGGCACCTTGAGAGGGCAGATTGTCCCTTTCCTTTCACTGCTTGTTTGAACCCAAGGAAGAGTTTCTCTTCTGGAGTAACCCAGGAGCCTGGGCAGGAGCTCTTGTGTAACCTCATGGGTAGTAATGCAATTTGGCTCAGCTGGCTTCACTCTGTCCTCTTATTCAATTCAGTTGTACCAAAAGGACTATTTAAATAAATGTTTTCTGAAGATTCTTCATTTCTTGTAGTATCATCTGCACAAGATTTCTAATGAATTCTGGAAAAGCAAACTCTCCTCCCCATGCCTTTAACTGACTAAACACGCTACACCCTTCAGTGCCAGTTTAGATTATTTCCCAAACCAAAAAAATATACTCCCAAAAATTTCCAAGTCAGCATTGTCTAAACATTTATTCTTGGCCTCAGTGAGTCAAAATCTCCTTTCAGGAGGGCACTGTGCCCCTGTGTGCTCCCACACAGCTGCAGCAGTCAGAGCAGATTAACTGCCCTCTTCAGCCCACCAGGTCTATTGTTAGCCAAGTGGAAGAAACAACCTCTCTTTGCTGATGAGAAAAAAGCTTCTAATCTGTTGCACAAAGAAGAAAGATTGTTTTTTTTCCCAGATGCATCTGGAACTCACACAAACTCACACGTCTCAGTGGGAAGTAGGTGCACAGATAAAGGAAAGGAAGTGCAGTGGCTGCTGAATGATGTGGGTTGTTAAGTGCAAGGGATCCAGCATCAGCTTTTTTTGTACCACTGTGTGGCTGTTGTACCACTTCAGAATGATTTTTCCACCTTAAAGTGAGAAAGTGCTTTTTAGATAGGATTCATGGGCTAAATAAAGGACAACTCAGAAAAATAAAACTTTTATCAGAGAAAGAATATTCTACTTAGAAGGAAGTTTCTTCACTGGCATTTCTTTCCTGAAATGTTTATTTGACTTATAATGAAGGATTTACTAAAAAGGAATCAGCTGTGGTGCACAGTGGCTGATCAGCAGGGTTCTCCCTGACATCCAGAGATGATATGACTGCAATTATAAGTAGAATGAGAATTTGGTATATTGGTGCTGTTACCTTCTGAGAGTCTATCAGCTGCAAGGAAAGAATGCACTGCCTGTTTCCATGTCGGTGTAAATAAGGAGTAGGATGGAGAAAACAAAACTTTAAATGTTGTGTCTGTGTGCTCTGAGTAGATGTGTTGTCTCCAAGGGGCTGTTTCTGCTGTTGTTCTGATTTGTATTTGGCATGGTAATTAGCACTGAGGATGTTTTCATTCATTAAGTCTTTTCACCATGAGAAGGTTAATTGATTTAAAGTACCCAGGTGGAAATCAACCTCTGTTCTGCTTAATTTCTAGGATTGATAGATACTAAGTAATAAATACCTTGTATTCCACTCCTTTCCTATATTAGTCTACAACTCTGTTTTGCAAGTGAAGGATACAGTTAGCATAAGATCTCAC
Source organism: Melospiza georgiana (assembly GCF_028018845.1). Taxonomy (NCBI): domain Eukaryota; kingdom Metazoa; phylum Chordata; class Aves; order Passeriformes; family Passerellidae; genus Melospiza; species Melospiza georgiana. Next base: position 144,243,115 of record NC_080430.1, on the reverse strand, counting down.
AGTTATGAAGAAAAACTGCAGAAATCTTATTAACTCTTAAAAGTAGGATTCTGCTCTTACTCATTATAGAACGACTTCATCAGGGCTAAGCAATAAATGATGTCACTCAGTTGTCTGCAGCAGCATTTTCCAGCTATTGCCATATTCAGGTAAGACTATTCCTTGGGGACAGCTATACCCTGTTTTTTCAGTACCAGACATGTGAGAATACATTGTCTCTCAAGCCAAACTACCAGGAAAGAAAAATATCTGGCATTTCAGGGAGGAGCACAGAAAAGGAAGAGGACTGTAGAAAAGATAAAGTAGGAGAAAATGCTTTATTTCTTCAGGGCATATTATCTTGACCGGGGAAAGTGATGCCTTTGACTAAATAAAGAAAATTGAAACATGAAATTTCCTGCTTCTGAGCATCTATCTTTACCTTTGGGGACCACTTTAGGAAGCAGGAGATTTATGGCAGCTGTAGGGCTTCTATTTCTATTCCTCTGGCTTGGAAAACCATACCTTTCCACACAGATTTTACAGCGCTTTTACAGGGTTTGATCTTTGAAATCAGAAGCAAGGCTTCTTAAGCTATCTAAAAGTGTGCCTCTGTGTTCCCTATGTGCAAATCTTCAACTCTGTTTCTCAGTCCTTCAGCAGACACAAGCAGCATGTGCTGCTGCCTGCTCCTGTTTCACCTGCTACCTTTTCAGCCAGCTGTCAGTCACTTCTCACTCCGCTGTCCCAGAACGGGATTACAGAGGTACCTGTTGGAATGAGGCATCTTCACTGACCAAAGAGGCTCCCAGTACATTGGTGCAGTCACCACCCAGAGTTACAGAAACGCTGTGAGGGATTATTCATCCTGAGAAACAGGAAAGCTATCATATCTTCTCCATAGTGTCACTTCACCCTTCCTGGAGTGACAAAGGCCCTCATTTTGGGCTGGCAGGCACTGATGTGTGCTACAGTCACACTGAGAGCTGTCTTTTCCCTGTGTGCAATCTCTCACCACATAACACATGCAAAGAATACAACCTGGCTGTTGCATTCCAGCTGTCTCTCAGCTGCCTCTGCAATTCCTTTCCAGCCTTCTGACTACCATGGCACTTTGTAAAGTGGGTTTTTATTATGCAGACCTTGCATTCACTGGAAGCTAGACTGAACCTACAGCCTTACAGCAAAGGGCTGCCTGTTGTCTTTACCAGGATCCTGAGCTGCATCCAAAGGAAGAAGTGAAAGTGGGGGAAAAGCACCATCCACCCTGGGCATTTTTGGCTGTCAGCTCATCGCCTTCTGCTGAAGGAAATGCGGGGTGCTGCCACTCCTTAATACAGTGGCAACAGTTTATAGCTGTGGGAGTGCCCGAAAAATGCTTCCTGTTTCCCATGGCAACCTTGAGCTTGCATGGAACAAATTGTGGGCAAATCCTGCTGCACTCATTCACACTCTTTGTGATTTACCACTCACGCCTGCTACAAAACCAACAGCAGAGAAACAACAGTGGGGAGCGCAGGCTCTGACTGGTGCACGTTTTTATCTCCACAGTTGTTATTCTGTTGTTGCCTGTTCCGAGCAGTTGACTTTGTGTGCTGCTATCATGTACAAATCTCTAGTTCCATTCAAGGGTGGAATTTGTAGAACAAGCGCTAACTAGAAAAGAATTGGTGACTCATAAGTCTAAACATCCTTCATATTTAGCAGGAATAAATATTGATGCTAGAGAGATTTAAATTTAATAATGGTTAAAAATTGCAGTGTGTTGATGGGTAAGTCAGTTCCTTGTGCACCCGTGACTCCTATTGACTTTGGAGGTAGTTGCAGGGATGCAGCAGAAGTTGGTTTTAGCATTTCTGAATTGTATTCTCTACTCCCAGAGATTTCCAGGCAAGAGAAAAATGAGGAAGAGAATTGCCTTTGGAATTTTCATTTCATTCTTTAGGAGTAACTAACAAAGGGAAATATTTTGCCATGGTGACACGCTTTCCTTTTCATGAAGTTAAGATACCAGAGTGACATAATTTTCTGTTGATTTTGATTTAAATTTTTTTTTTACCATATAAAAAGAAGAAATGCTAGATCATTGGACAGTCAGTGGCACACTGGATTAAATTCCACACATGCATACATGCATCCTGGCCAAAAACTATGCACTTTTTTAGTGGAAGACATTAATATTTGTGAAGAGCAAGGGTTGGTGAAGGACAACTAAAGACTGGTGCATCTCCCCAGCTCATCTTGTTTCCGCACTCATGCCTGTCCCTGTTGTGATGCAATCTGGCAGCTCTCACATGTCCTTGCAACAAGGATGTACCACTTTAAGCTTTTTTTCAAGAAAGGAAGGAAAACCTCAAATGATGATCTCAGACTTGCAAAGGAAGATGGAAAATATAATTTTCAAATGCCTGATGTGTTTTATAAATTGGAAAAGCGTTTGTGCTTCTTAAAAGGAAATCCTTTAAATCCTGGTTGTTCAAACTATGGGGTCCAATTGTTAGTGGGAAAAGGTCCCAGAATCTGTGTAAGTTATGCTTAAAAATTGTGACCTTTGCATCTAATTTGAAGTAGCCATTGGGAGTAAACTCTTTAAGAATTAGTAGAGTATTTCTAAAACCTTCGACTAGGGGATGCAGTTTGGCCCTGATTTAACTATTGAATTTAAGAATATGCAGAAATTGTATAAGCTTCATGCATTAAAAAGAGATATATCAAATCCTAGGGACTACTTGCAAGAGGGCTCACCAGAGGAGCAGTAGGCAGTGAATCAGCTTATCTGCAAAGCTGCACAGCTTTTGCTCCCAGTCCTGTGTCCCATCGCTACCAAATATATTTTGTCTCATCCTTAAATCTTTCAGCAAAGAGTTGAGCTGCTTCTAGCATTGATCTGAAGCCCAAATGAGTTCTAATGTAATATAAATAATAATAAAAGCCATAATAATTGCCATTTAATTTTCTTCTTGGTCACCAACAAAACCCTACCATTCTCCCCTATATTGTACATAAACAATCCAGCTCAGCCTTGAAACATAAACATCCACTGACAGCTGAAGCAGATTTCATTAGCCATTTCCTATATGATAAATATCCTGCTGTTATTAATGTCCTGCTAAGTAAACATTGGCAGTGTTAAAATGAATACTTTAAAAAAAATCATTAGACACTACTATATTAACGTGAGTGGCAATATAGTTCATCTATCATAATCAAATACTTTCCTGGGGTCAAAATCATCCTGAGATGAATACATATGCTGAATTTTTTCCTCACTTTAATATCAGGTTTTGCATTATTGCGTCTACTTAAGTATTTTTTGATGTTCAGAATAGGAAGAAAAGACATGAATCTTCTTTTTGTTTAGTTTTTCAACTAAGTATGATCCATGCAACAGGCTATAAGTATTCCCTGCCCTGAATAGCATAAAGTTTATATAAGACAGAGAAACGGTATTGGCAAATCCCAAAAATAAATTAATGACTTAAAAAAATTATTAATTATTTGTACCTTAGATACTATTATTTATACAATTCTACCATATTAAGCTACTCTAAATCCCTGAAGTCAGACTAGCCTCACTTCAACATATGCTTATATCTCCTGTCTAGGAAGGCTTTCCTAGAAAGCCCCTTATTATTTTTCTCATCATTTACATGATGGAGCGTGTCCAGAGAAGGATAATGAAGCTGATGAAGGATCTGGAGCATAAGTATGGAGCGACTGAGGGACCTGGAGGTATTTAGCCTGGAGAAAAGGAAGCTCAGGGGGGACCTCATTTCTCTATGCAACTGAAAGGAGAGTGTAGCCAGGTGGGGATCAGCCTCTTCTCCTAAGCAACAAGTGATAGACAGGAGGAAACACTTGCATCTGGGGAGGTTTGGGCTGGATATGAGGAATTTTTTTTTTACTGAAAGGGTCATTGAGCATTAGAGCAGGCTGCCTAGGGAAGTGGTTGAGTCACCATCCTTGGAAGTCTTCCAAAAACTTACAGGTGTGGCACTTGGGGACATGGTTTAGTGGTGGATATGGCAGTGCTGGGTTAATTGTTGGACTCAAGGATCTCAGACACATTTTTCACCCTTAATGATTGCATACTTCACAGAGTCTTTGTGCTTTACCCATCCCTAAATATTTCAGAGAAAGAGCTTACAGTGTGTTTTGGTGGGGGTGAGTTATGAGTCCAGTGGTGAGGTGGGTGGAGCACTGTGTGCGCGCAGAGAGGCGCGAGCAGCGCGGGATGCCGTGGGCGACTCCGCAGGTCCTCAGGCCACCTTGTCTGCCTCTCCTCTGTCCCCAGCCCCCACAGGACTGGTAGATCTTTGCTACATCCCAGGGGGCTGTGAGGATGAAGCCACTGTGAGTGTCTCCAATGCTGTGAAGATACACAACAACAAAGAGCTATGCATACCGCCAAGTCCACAGAGTACCCCTTAAACCCTTCTTCAGTTTACTCTGGCAAATGTGTCTCATATTCATTAGGCTCCATCTGATATATATGTTGGTTAGCTTTGTTATTTTAAAATATATAGTCATATTTAGAATTTTTAGATATCTAGAACTAATTTAGATTAGCTCTTCATATCAGAACCTACAGACTTACAGGCAGTCCTGAGTAGCAATGTGACAGAAAAAGGCAGGAGACTTTCAGGGTCTTGTCTGCACAGACATTCAGAGAAATGACACTGAAAAAGTCAAAATTGCTTCTCAGCATTTCAACCCCATTGAGCAACATCAAGATGAGTCGTCTGAAAGAGGAACCTCATCTAGAAACTGCAGTTTGCAGAAAAATCTGTTTCTACAGATGCTTTTGCCAATCTATGAAACAGTCCCATACGGAGTCCTCATTTCTAGTAAAAGCTAAGTCTACCTCCATGATAGGAGCACACATTTTGCTCCTTACATTGACAGGAGATAACTGAGATCTCTAAGAACTTCATAGGTTTGTACCAGATTAATTATCATGGCATTATGCACAGTGGTTACGAACTCTCCCCATTTTGTACTTTCACCTTCCTGTTTGAAACCAAACGTTTGTTCTGTGACTAAAGTGTAATGAAATTGGCATTCACGGGACAGTATTTGCCAGGGCTGACCGGATGTTTGCCTTCTGTTAAACAAGAATAAATATTGATAGGCATAATCCTAAAAATCACAGCTACAGTAGAAAATAAACAGTGTGACACTGTTGTTAATGAGTTATTGAAGATCAAGTACATTTATACAATTCAGATATAACCTGTTTCCCAGTATGCCTTCTTTCCTGCTGTTGCTAGAATCTTTTTCAGTTTTCCTTTAATTTTTTCCTGATAAATCACAGTGAGAAGCAATTAAATGTTTTGCAATAATATTAATTTGCAATTAAATCTAGCAATAGCTCTGCTTTTCCTTGTCTAGGGCTTGCTCTTTCATTCACAGCTCTGAATTTAATAGCCAGAATCATCCATCATGCTGAAGTACAAGGAAGATGTTGCATGCAAGGATCAGCAAGACATCTCAAATTGCACTTGCTGCATCTGCAGGCATTGTGGAGGGCATTCCTCGGCTTAACTGGGACAGGCTGGTGTAGCTGCAGTGGAAAACTGGAAGGCTGCAGAAAGATGTGCTGTGATATGAGCGGTAGAGCCTTCCCCTTAGGAGTGCAGAAGGTGGCATGGAGAGTCAGGACTTGTATGCAGGAAATGAAGACACAGTGGGAGATGCTGCTTTTCTTGGAGAGGCCAGAAGTGCTGAATTGCTGTGGTTTGCCTCTGTGCTTCTCCATGCAGCTTCCTGACCCCCCCAAGAGCATGCACCCATGCTGTGCTCCTCAGGAAGCTGACAGCAGAGCCAGATTACTGCAATGGAAGGTGTGCAGGGAAACTTGCATGACAGGCTGGGAGTTTGCAGCAGGGACATCACAAAAACAGGCAGCAAATTCCATCCCGGTGTGTTTTCCTGCATCTCTGGCCAAGGCTGGGACACGCTGCTTCATGTAGAGGCAAAATGATGTTGGCAGGACTGATTGGACAATATCTTTCTGACAGACAATGCTTTCTTACCAACAAACTTTTATTTGGAGAGGAAAACTATGTTTTGGCACGGTGACCTTGAGGGATTGCCAAGATCTGAGGGGAAATCTGCTCTTTGGCATCCTGTGAACCCTCAGGTTGTGTGGCAGAAGTGACAGGGTGACGTCAGTGCCGGTAAGCAAGGAGCACTCCGTAAGGATTGGCCATTCCAAGAAGTGACACAGATCAGGGCTCTCCCTTTTGACCCCTTCTCCATCAGTTCCCATTGGCCTAAAAATACCCACCTCCTTCTAGAACTGATTTAGTTATTTCTTACAATTTCAAACTCATGATTTATCCCTCTTTGTAAGAAGTGTTACGTTTTGCAACCTCATCCTAACCCTCTTGTATCAGCGCTGAAATTAAATAATAACTGCATGCTATTACACACAAATACTTGTAGTATAAATTGCTTAAACAGAATGTGATGCGTGCCATTTCTGGATCTGGCCATAATGGATTCTCTTGTTTTGCTATTATTCAAGCAAAGAATTAATCAATTAGCCTTTGATGGGAAAGGATTTTTTTTCTCTTCATTTTAAGTTTCTGTTTTCTATGAAAAGGTACTGAAAACACTTCAAAGTACTGCTTAACAATGCAAATGAGCACATTTACCTTACTAACAGAGTGTTTCTATTCTTAAATGGAAAAAAAGAAGAATTAATGAGAATACCATTTTTGAAAAGCTATGAGGTTTGACACCTACAGACTTCTGTGGTTGATCTGAAAAAAAAAAAAAGGAGTAAAAATGTTCTTGCTTCACTCTTTTCCGCTCCTTATTTGTGTGCACAGGCCCCAGGTGACTGAGGCTGAGATAAAATGTTATCAAATGTCACTTCCACTACATTCTTGGTAAATGTAGAATATGAGAACTTACAGAAACTAATTGGGCTGAATTCCAGGTGATTATTGCATTTTTCTGACACTGAATCTGTTTCATAGTAACTACTTTTTACTTGCGGGAGTGCCTTTGCTGAACCCGGGCCAAAACCAATCTGCTCTTCCTTCAGTGTGTACATACCTCTTGGCTTCTGCATCATTCACATAATCACCTGTTTGGGAATTCATCCCAATCACATTCTTTTTTGTAGATAAGGCATACATCAATTTATCTATTCTGCTGACTTTGGACAAGTCATAAATTTTGGCAGCAGAAAACCTATCTCCTCAACTTACATGGTCCAGCAATAATCCATGAACTGAAAATTTATTTAAGTCTAGCTTCTACTGATTAAAGATACTATTAAGCTATACATCACACTGAGCACCATTTTTAATATTACTGAGGTGTTTTAGTCATGTACATGAAAGTAAGAAATTAAGTGCAGGAGCTGATTCTTTATTTCTCAGAGAAATATTTCTTTGACCTCCACTTGTCTTTGGCTTTCTTTTAGTTTCTTCTCCAGGGTACCCCAAATCCCTATACTTGTAACTGTGACTGCTTAGTGAAAGGAGCAGGCTTTCCAAGTCATAACCAACCACGTTACTGTTGGAAACCCAACTCTTTGGCAGTTGTGCTTGGATTTATGCCACATCTAACAGCCCACACTAGATCAATTCCGCTTTACTCAAGGTTAGCCTGCAGTGGGAACACCCTGATTGGGTCAGGGTCAATTTAAACCCCAGATATTGTCAGCAGCATGCTGACACCCACCTCAAATCCCATCCACAGGCTGGATTGGGCAGGAGTCTCAGACCACTCAACTCTGCCAACTTAGTCTAGAAATTGCTGTCTCGAAAAATGCAAAGACAAGCTTTCATTATCTGCATCTTCGCGTATTTCCACGTAGCCACATTAATATCAAAGCAGTGAGGAATCAGATCAGTTCAAGGGATAAAGAATACCTTTTATCAATGCATTAAACAGTATTGTCTCAGAGTGGAGAACACTTCATAATCTAAAGTCAACACAGGTGCTTTGGAGCCTTTTTCACCTAAGCAAATGCAGAGCATTAAACCTCAAGATGCTCAGTTTCTTCTTCAGATGCATAACTGCTTTCCTGAGCAGTGGTCTACTTCATCTGCTCCTAACTGGATATCTGTGGGTTTATGGGTCAGTTGTTAAATATCTTCATTAAAAATACCCAACCACCTCCCCCCCCCCCCCCCAGTTATGTTACATGAGAGCATTCAGTTATGTTATCCAGGAGAAGCCCCATTAGCTTCCAGTAACGAAAAGAAGCCCATGTCCACCACTTCTCAAAATCATGCCTAAAACACACACACACACATAGAGAGGTTTACATGATAGTTTTAATGTTAAGCTTGCATTGTAAGAGAAGACATTGCATTGTCTTTATTGTCATGATGAATTACATTGCCAGAGAAAAGGTAAAAGATGGTTTCTGACTTTATAGGGAAAGTTTTTACACCCAAATATTACTCCTGTTCAGTACTAAACCTGTACTGCTGTCAGCAGGAGCAGGACTGGTGCAGTGAATCTAGCTATTTTTTAATTCTCCATGCTAATTAACTTATAAGATGGAAAAATGAACCTCTCAAATACACAGTAATTGCTTAGACTGTATAAGCAAATATTGATCCATATATTTATTTTTCTTTCATTACTGTGTCTCAGTGTCAGACTAAATTTAGTCAAAGTAAATTAATGAAATGCATTTTTCAAAAGACCATCATCTGTTTAAAGACCCTAATTTTTAGTGTTCAGCAGCCAGTTACAGACCAATCAAATTTTCAAATATGAAGTGTGGCAATAATGTTGGGTATGATTGGAGGTTTGGTATTTTGAGAAGATTGGCACTTGCATTTAGTGTATGCCCAACTCAATCTCCATCCCCATACACTGTTTGCTGGGGTCACAATAAATGAACTGTGTGGGTAGAAGAACCAGAAGCAAATAGAAAAACCCTCAAATCACTTTTGTATGCTGCATCAGGGGAAGAACCCTGCTCCAAGGCAATTTGATATGACCTGATATTTTTTATATCTGTATGGAGCAAACACTGTAGAAGCCATTCATCTTTCCCTGCTTTCCAGGGTTTCCACACATAGGGATAGGGTTCATTAATTCTCTGTGATCAGCTCATCAATGACCTGACATATGAGCTGGGGACCAACGGAGTAAGGTGGTCCTGATGTGCATCTTGGAATGAGTCCTCTTGCAAGACGAGATGCAGAGAGAGGATGATGGGTGATGAAGATCACAGGTCATACTTACAGCAGTTTGGGTTTGGGGATAATGCAGAAGAGTTCTGAAGTTTAAAGGCTGAAACTGTGGGACTGCTGAGAAACTCTTCTCTGAGGAGCTCTGGCAAGTAAGCAAGTATTGGCTCACACCTTATCATTGATAACACAAGCACTGCTTCCTCCTTCCCTGCCACAACTAAACTCTGGGATGAGACTGGGAGCTGGTTTTTTGCTATAGTGTGCTTATTGCTTTGGCTTGTATTTACTCCCCACACCTCCCTCACAGGCACACTGCAAAGATCCTGCCCTAGTGCACACCTCTGCAAATGTAAAGCTCAAGCAGAAGAGGTTTGTTTCATGTGAGACACTCAGAGCTGACCCTGCAGCATCACCTGCAGCCACAGTAAATGAGGCTGGTAGATGTGGCAGACACCATTCCTCTTTCAACATCCTGTGGGTGCATCCTGCTCCCCTGCCCCACCAGCAGCTGTGTGTTTGCAAAGCTCACCTTTGCTCAGTCCTTGGCCCTCCCAAATTTGATTTAATCTGCCCTCCCACACCATTCAAGAAAGATGTCAAGGTCCTTGAAAGTATCCAGAGGAGGGCAACAAAGCCAGTTGTAAGACTGGAGGGCATGTCCTGTAAAGAGCAGCTGAGGACTCTGAGCTTGTCTGGTTTGAAGAAAAGGAGGCTGAGGGGTGGCCTCTTTGCAGCTTCCTGAGGAGAGGAAGGGGAGAGGGAGGTGCTGAGCTCTCCTTCCTGTGTACTGGGTTTGTGTGGTAAAGTTTTGGTAGTGGGGGAGCTATGGGGTGGGTTTCTGAGAAGCTGCCAGAAGCTTTCCCCATGCCCAACAGAGTCAAAGCCAGACAGGTCCAAGATGGGCTTGCTACTCACCAAGCCCTAGCCCATTAGTGGAATGTCTACCATCCAGAGTGGTAGCACCTCTGGGATAATATATTTAATAAACTGGGAAATAAACAGCTGCACAACAGCAGTCAGAGAGAGGAGTGGAAATACATGAGTGAACTGCCCTGCAGGAACCTGGGTCAGTGAGGAAGAAATGGGAATAAGGTGATCCAGATGCTGCAGCAGAGATTTCCCTGCAGCCCATGGTGCAGCCCATGGTGAAGCAGCTGTGCCCCAGAGCCCATGCAGGTCCATGGGAGAGCAGACATCCACCTGCAGCCCTGGAGGAGCCCATGCCAGAGCAGGTGGATGCCCAAAGGAGGCTCTGGGGGAAGCCCACACTGGAGCAGGCTCCTTGCAGGACCTGTGGCACCATGAATAAAGGAGCCCAAACTGGAGCAGGTTTGCTGGCAGGACCCCATAAGGGACCTGTGCCAGAGCAGCCTGTTCCTGAAGGACTGTGCCCCATGGGAGTGTCCCACACTGGAGCAGTTCATGAAGAGCTGCAGCCCATGAGAAGGAGTCATGTTGGAGAGGTTTGTGAAAGATTGTCTCGTGTGGGAGGAACCTCATGCTGGAGTGTGAGCTCTCCTCCTGAGGAGGAAGCAGAGGCAGAGACAATGTGTGATGAACTGCTCAGAGACCCCATTCTCCATCCCCCTTCTCTGCTGAAGGGAAAGAGAGAGAAGCTAGGAGTGAAGTTGAGATGAGGAAGAAGGAAGGAGTAGGGATGATGTTGTAAGAATTTGGTTTATTTCTCATTATGCTACTCTGATTTGATCAGTAATAAATTAAACTAATTTCCCCTAAATTGAGTCTGGTTTGCCCATGATTGTAACTGAAGTGAATGGTCTCTCCCTGCCCTTATCTCAACCCATGACATGTTTGTTATGCTTTCTCTCCCCTATCCAGCTGTGAAGGGGACTGAGAGAGTGGCTCTGGTGAGCACCTGGAGTTCAGCCAGGTCAACCCACCTGGAATCCAGTCACATGACACTTGGGAATGGTTCAAAGCTGTGCCAGGGGAGTTTCTGACTGAGCATTTGGAGACATTTCTATACCAAGAGCATAGTCAAACACTGGAACAGGCTTCCTAGAGAGGTGCCCAAGGCCTGAAGCCTGTCAGTGTTTAAGAGGTATTTGGACAAAGCCCTTAACAACATGCTTTAACTCTTGGTCAGCCCCAAAGTGGTCAGGCTGGAGTAGACAGTCACTGTAGTTCCCTTCCAAGTGAATGAGTCTGTTCTGACAGATACAATCTCTGCTTCAAAAATCTTAGAAGTGGCATAGTCTAAAGCTGCAAGAAAAGGAGTATCTGGATCACAGAAGCCCAGGAGCCCACTTTTAACCAGGTCAGTGTCAAGGCCTAGAAAGGAATATGCGTTATTTTATTTTCTGTTGCTGTCTAGCCATTGCTCCTTGATAGCATGCAACAATAATGGCTTTGCCAATAATTACAGTTCAAATCAGTGAAGATGATGAAAATAGCTTTACTGCAAAAGACACTTAAGGATTATATTTTTAGCTTTTTAATGAAGACCAGTTTCTGGTGCATTCATTTGGACTGTTTCCTGTCATTGAACACTCTCTCAAATCCCACTAATTTCTGTTGAAAATCAAAAAAAAAAACCTCACCCAAAACCCCCCAAATAAAACCAAGCCAGCTCAGCAACTGACCTGTTACATCTAAAATTATTAAAAATGATGTACAACACACAATATCTCTTGACAACCCCACACCATTCTTTGTTGCTAAATAATATCTGCTAAGGAATCTTTGACACTGTTTTATTTTTTTTCTTTTTTTTTTCCTTCATATTTGCAACCTTTGCTCTGAAGAGACTTTGTGGAAATTTGCTCAGCTTGCAGGAAGAAAATGCATGAGTTGATAAAAGCTAAAAATAACTCAGCAGAAGGCTGTCCAATAAGTTAGATTTAGGTTGAGTCATGGAAAAGCCTGAGAGTATTGTCAGCATCTGAGTTATATGGCTTTCTAGTTCATTTGGACATGCTTGTGAAGTGTGTGAAACAATCTCATGAAAAGCAGCCATTGACTGTATTGATATTGTTATACATTCTTCAAGAAATTTGGGGACACTTATATTTCCTTCTGGGAATTAATTGTGCTGTATCTTGCAAGAACTGAAAAGGAAATAAAACTGAAAAAAATTATCAAAACCTTTTGAATTTCTTCCATCTTACAGTAAGGTACTTTGGGAATAAGGGCGAAGCAGTAAATATTCTAATTTTCTTGTAAGACCTTTTACTGTGACTCATATGCCCTTTCTGTGGATGAGAGAGGACTAGAAAATAGAAGATAGATACCATATAGATAGTGCAAGATAGAACTGTAGTAAGCAAAACTATCTGTAACACTGTTTTCAGAAAAGTTATTTATGATTTATTTCTAAATGGAAAGTTGTACTCAGTGTGTTTCTATGAGGAGCTGTTTTCTGTCTTGTACTGTTGTAATGTATCTTCTGCAATAAAATGTACTTACTAAACCTCCAATCTCAGTAGCCAGAAGAGGCTACAGGTGTTATAGAGAACAAGAATAAAGATGCAAAGTAAATATGATTCTATTTAAAACCAGAGAAGTGCTGTGTTTTGCACTTTGGAGTCATCCCCCAGGAACAGTCTACAGCATACATCTAGGAATATAAGCATACACTGAGAGGAATAATTAATCAGGCAGCTGCAAAAATCAGTATCTTTGAGCTAGACTGCATCCTCAACTGCACACAAGATGACAGTGCCCTGATGTTGGGGGGAAAAAAGGAAAGATAAGGTTCCTATTTCTCATTAGGATTTATGATAAATCTTCTACCTACTGAACCTTCAGGTAAGTGCAGAAATGCTCTTTACATCATGACAGCACAGTCAGAATGACTAATTGTCTAGCTTCCAGAAGAAAGCTGTGAAAAAAATCCCATTGTTTACAGCCAGAGCCCTAGAAAACATGAACTTGTAAGAGAAGTTTGAGACAGTTGGGGCTTTAACCCTAAAGAAGAGAAAACTCAGGTGTAATGTAACAGTCTTCAGTTATGTAGAGACTGCTACAAGCAGGAAAAAAAATTATATTTTCTGTGTCTGTGGAAGACAGGACAATAAGTGATGGGCATAAATTCAGGAACAGAAAAATAAGCTGAATATTAGGCACAGGGATGTTGGACAGTCTCATGGGGAAAAGAATGAAGGCTTGGAATGGATGAGAAGGAGATGCTATGGTGATTTCATCTCTGAAGATATTTAAATAACCAACTGAGGAAAACCTAGGCCTATGCTATGAAGAAAGGTTGTGGAGAGGGCACCATCATGTAACTTCCTTTGTGGGAATAGATTTTTCATGGTAAAATAGTAAATTATGGGATACCAAGCATTTCAGCTGGAATTGACCATTCTTACTCCAAAGAGTTTGCAGTAATGAAAAAGAAAATGAAGAGCCAGCCTGGGTTAAATAGGGCGAGGCTGTGCAACTCCTGGGTCATTTGGGGCAAATTACAGTTGTGAGAGGTCAACACTGGCTTTTTCTTGAAAGCTCTGTGGTAGAAAAATGGTTTTAAGGGAAAGCTGAGAAGGAGAAAATTAGAGGTCTGAAGAACCTATTTAAAATTATTATTCCACAAGTCCTACCAAGATAGAAATCCCAGGAAAGGCCCCATCTCTGAGCCTTTCACCAAATGTATGCAAACAGAGTAGGGATCTCAGCATGCTGCAATCTAGGATGAGCATCTATCAGAGGCATATTGACGCTGCGGTTTCCTGAAGAGCTCTGCTGAATTACTGGTTTCTCACAAGCAAAAGGAAGAGATTTTGTGGCCATCCATCTCTGGCCTCCTCCCCAGCCCTGTGCTTTGCAGTGCCACCTCAGAGGGCTGACACAGCAGAACGCTGCTGGGCTTTGTGCTGGGATGGTTTTGAGCAGGCTGTCGAGGTCACGGGAGGAGATCTGCTGAGCGCCAGCCTCAACACGAGCAGCTGAGAGCATGAAGCCAGGCTGGGAGAATGGGGCAGCTGCTTCAGGACCTCCTTCCAAGCCAGTGAGTGATTGGGTTGGCTCAGCAAATCTTGTGGAAGCCATGGCTTTGCTTCCACGCAGAGAAACTCTTTTTGCAGCTTGTAAGAAAGCCAGAGGAACTAAAAAATAAAAAAAAAAAATTAAAAAAAAAAAAAGAGAAAAGTCACTAAGAAGGCTTTTGTTGTTAAAAAATAGTTAATGCAAGGGAAAGAAGAAACAAATAGATTGGGACCTAGCTGGACAGGAAGGTGGAAATATGTCCTTGATTTGACGTTCTTTGTGGCCTCCCTTGACTGCATGGTCATGGCTTGGCAGCTGTTCAGGCTCCAGGAGGCATTGTACAAGCCCCTGATGGGAGGGGTTTCCTCTGATGAGCTGGCCATTGTGACTTTACAAGAAATTGTACAGTACTTCCTCTCATCCATTAGAAACCACTATTTTCTGAATGAATTTTCTTCTCTTTTGTTTTTAACACTTTAACCCTTAACCTTTCTGACTCATGTTTTCTATTCTGGTGTAGTGTGCAGTCTGAGGTGAAAATGGGGACAGCCCACACAAGTGAGACTCCCCTGCTCATGGTCTGACAGGGAAACCAAGCGTTGCACAGAACAGTGTTTCTGCTGAAGAGCACTTTGCAGGCCTGGGAGTGTGGTATGAGCAAAAAAAAAAAAAAAAAAGCCTCTCTTGCAAGTCAAATGAGGAAAGCCAGGCAGTTATTGAACTTCTGGGTGATTCATCTGTACGCTCCAATTTGTATTAATTTCTAAACTGTGAAGATGTGGTGTGGGCAACAAGGGTAAAATGGTATAATTAGGGAAATGACCCTTTCACAATTAGTGGAATGAATTCATCTGAAGATGAGAAAGAGCATCAAGTAGTTATTGCAGTGGTCAGATTTACTGGACTAAATTCAGACATAGAAATGCATCTCACATTAGAGTTCCTGCTGGGGAAGAAACCCTTCCTGTCCAAGCCAAGCACAGGATATTGTGAAATACAGAAATGCATGTGACATTAAAAAAGCCAAGTAAGGATGGAAATGGGATGTTCAAGTAGGAGTTCCCCTGGGGGTCACTAGTGAGCACTCTGAAATTAGATTGGAAATAAGGCTATGGGGCCTTAGAAAAGATGTACCTTGGGTTATGAAAGACCTTTGAGTATTTCCTTGTGTAATCAACATAAAAGTCATAATATGTGAAAAGCACTGGCTTTTACCTTCTCTCATACCTATGTTCAAAAGGTAATAAGGAGATATTTCTCACTCAGCCATGATAATGGATGGTGCTAAGAATCCTGAGCATTGCCTGAAGAGATGGAATCTTCCCAAGACCCTCTCAGGAGATACCTGGTCTCAGTAAGCTCTCTGGGATCCTGTTCTAAGTGGTTTACTGCCAAAACGAACCATTATGTGACAGAAAGGCCAAGGGGACGCTTGAATTCCAAATCATGTTATAGAATCAGTTCTCTTTCTCCAAATACCAAATATAATTTTTGAGAAATAAAGTAAAATGCATTTCTTTCTAAATAATAAATTAGGGAAAAAAAGGCAAGTCCTTACACATTTTCCATATAAAGGTGGAAAAGATCTATAACGTGACCTCCCTCACTGTTGTCTTGCAATGTTGATAAAGCTCCATGTTGATCTGGGTCCTTGGACCAAAGAGACATTTGGTAGGAGGGAAGAACCACTTAATAAAGTTATTGTGTTGGAAACAGGACTAAGACCTTTAAGTGAACTGATGGCTGAATCAAGGCCAGGGACTGGTGGATGGATCTGACAGGTAGCAGACAAGTCTTTCTGGTAAAACATCCTTTTGCTCTCAGAAAGGGATTAGAGCTTTGAGTCCCTCTCTTTAAAATGTCACACAACAGCCAGGATGAAAAGGCAGCATAAAACCTCTCCTGTAACACCAACAAAACTTTGAAAAGCAATTTGATATGTGATATACTGCTACTTCAGCTTGTCAGGCTGATATCACCTTGGTCCCTCTCAGTCCATCCATCTGAGCTGACTTCTTGTCCCTCATCCACGGGAAATGATTCATTCTGTGCCTGTGAAGTGCCCGTGCCGGGAGCTGCTCTCCTGGGGCTCATAAAGGTCTAAATCACAACATCACTGGACTGGGTGGCTGCAGTACCTTCAGAATGATGGAAAGAGAGAGCAGGAAGCAGAGTACTTTAATAGATGGTGTGGAACACATCACAATATTTCAAGCAAATCAAATACCTTCATGCAATTTTTTTGTTTTCTTTCTAAGAATATTTTAGGTTATGTTTGTGATCTCATTTTGCCTTTTGTTTTGTTTCTCTTTCCTATTCAGCTGCTGTCATTTTTCAGCGAGGCACAGTGATGCTCCACCAGTCTAATCATAACAAGGCCTAAAATTTCACCCTCTTTTAGATTATGTTCCTCAAAGGAGGAGAAGACAGACAACAAAAAGCATGGACATTTCCATTAGCACATTAAGTCCTTCAGCTGCTACTGTGGTTTTAATTTTAAGCAGTGCTATATGTGCTTTAGTCAGTGGAGTTATCATTTATCAGAAGGAAAAAAAAAGAGTCTGAAAAAAAACCATCTTTTCACTCAGTTCAGTCTTTGACACGTGTATTTGAGTCATAGCTTGTCAAAATTGAACAAGGTACACTCATGTCATTTTGTCCTCACAGAGCATCTTTCCTCAATGTGTTTCAGAGGTCTTCACCAATTGTCTTTCAGTCAGTAAGTAGATGTTCAAATTCTGCTCCATTACTGATTCAACGCTTCTGCAAAACCACAGGGCCCAGGGTACCAGTGAACAAAAATGTCTGGGGAAGGGACAGCACAGGCCAGTCAATCAGTAATGTTTGAACGCTCACATGGTGTGAACATGATCTGGAAATGTGCCAAAGTGCACTAGCTTGAGTAATGCCTAGGGGATGGCATATGCTCCACATTTTCCAGTAGGCAGCACAGACCAAGACTGCCCTGGATTTGGCCCCTTGTATGGCCCTGTACATGGTAGACTTTGCACCTGCAAACCCTGAAGTTGCACTGAAGGAAATTGACACATATTCTTTGTTTCATATTATGAAAATGTCACATTAGTTCACAGAACTGGAAAAAACCCCACATCCAAAATGACATTTACATTTGAGGGCTACACAGCGCAAAGTTCTGTGTAGTTCAGCTGTGGCCACTGAGCTGCTTGGCCACACAATGACAGAATGTTCCTTGCTCATCTTTTATTTAACAAATAAAAAGCCAGAGGAGTTCAGTGCAATATTATGCCTCATTATTACCACTTTGCACAACTCTGTAGGTGCAAAAGGAAAGGTTTTAAAATCCATCTATATATGAGTATTGCCTCCTTGTAAGGCTGTTGCCTTCAAGCACTTTCATTGCTGTATTGTGCTCAAAGGAAAAGCACCTGGCTGTGTAGTGATACCCCACTGGCCTTACTGAAGCTGCTCCTGGTTCACAGGACTCCATGGGAGATGGGACTTCAATCCCATGATTCAGGTCAAGATGAAAATGAATAGAACTTAATGGAATATACTGTCTAGGCTTCTCCCTGTGGGAGAAAGGGAAAGTACAGCTTCTTTTCATCCAAGGAAGCAGCTGTTACACAGCAGTAAAGTGGACTCTAGTAAGACTATGGATGTGGGACTGGATCCCAAATGTTTGAGAGCCAGACATTGGCTACGCCTCTTTTGAGATAGTTTGAAGACAGCAAGGAGGCAGAGTTTTGTTTCAGTAAATTAGACAAATCCCTGGAAAGTCAGGAGATACCCTGGTTTGTACACAGCTGGCAAATACTCCTCTGTAGCTCCACGGTGTCGCAGTGCCTGCATTGATGGAGAACGGCTCTGGCTGCCGTGGCCAGCTCTGTAGCACAGGTATAATCTGGGGAAGTACTCTGACCTGAGAAATGCAGGAGGGCCTTGAACTTTGTATCTTCTTGTCACTCCTTTTTCTTCTCCAGCTTCTGAGTTCTGCTTTACTACAACCAAGGACCACTCCAGTCCCACAGTGAGGAAAGTGCTTTGGGAGAACTGTGCCCAGCACTGCCAGACAGGAAAATGAAATAAAAAAGGGCAGGGTACCAGCAATTATGGAGGTTCAATGTATTTGAATTATTTGGTTTGATGCAGGAACTGGGAGGAAACACAACAGAAAGTAGAGAAGAAAGCAGGAAAGTTTCTCTTTTAAAGCCATTGTGGCTTAATTGACAGGGCTTCTGGCAGCAATAACGTGGTGCGTGTGCTGCTGTTACCAAGGACTGTTATGCTATGGGCATAACAAAAAACACTACAAAAAGAGGTTCCATGGCATAACCCTGGTCAAGCGAGGAAAACAAAAACAACCCCTTAACTGTGCAGTTTTGGGCAGGAAAATTGCATTCCATTGTTCCGGTTTTTTAAAGGTGATTTGGATGAAAAATACTAGGTTGTGTCTTTGGAGTTTTTTCTGCTTTATAGCATTTTAAGGGTATTTAAATATTTTTTCCCCAGTTTTTACTATATTGAACAATGGGATTGTGAACTTCAGTTTCTTTGCTTTTGTTGACTTTGCTTTTGTTGACTTTGTTTGTTGTGTGTTTTGTTTTCTTCATTATTTTCTTTGTGTGCCACTGCATAATATGTTGGCTATTTTGGAAAAGTCAGATTATGAGCCTGGATGCTTATTGTTTGTTTGCCACCACATCTCTTGTCCCAACAAAACTTGTTTTGAAGGTCACAAAATAGTATACCTTACTGGAATAGTGCTCCATAAAACAAAAAGTTAAGCATCTCCTCTGTTTCAGGTAATTGCATCCTTAGAATAACAGCTAACACCTTAATGAAGGAGCTGAGCTTTTAAAAGAGATTTCTTTCTCTCCAGGGTATAAAATGGCCATTTACAGTAAGTAACTGCTGAATAACATTAAGGGTTTGACTGAATTTCCCTGTTTTCCTTGGAAATGCACGCTTCCTTTTTGCTCAGGGCTGTGTAGGATATTATCTCATACACATGTATCCCTACCCACAACAAGGAACAGTGCCTATGAATCTTCCAGCTCTCAGCCTGTGAGCTCAGACCATAAAACATCCTTCTCAGAACATGAGGGGTTAAGCCCTGGCCATAACTAATATGAGCTATAGGATGACTCTGTGTTGAGGGCACGAACCAGATTCAGTTCCCTCCTCTGAAATGGTCTCTGAATGAATTTATCAACTGCTGTCAAAAAAAGAGGCAAACCCATTCCTTCTTTCCTTAACTGCCTTTTCTGCACCTGGGGCTTTCCTCCTCTTTACATGCTTTGGTGCTCAGCTGATGTTTGGTTGAGCCAGTTCAATTCACGCAGAAAAATATTCACACTTTTCCCACGTTAGTTGTCTGCCAGGCTTGTGAGATGAATTGAATTCAGGAAATGGTCTGATGATCATCAGATCTGGCCAAGGAGAGGAAAATGGTGAGAGAGAAAAGAGCAAGATCTCTAGCATAGAGCTTCCTCCTCTCTATTTGAATGGAAGTCACTTCTCCTTCTGTGAATGAATAAAATGTGGAATAACCTTTCTTTTCTTCCTCCTAGGGTGGTTGTGTAACAACATTAAAGAAAGCCAGATTGCAGCAGTGAAGGGGAAATGGATGCAAGGTTTTGCTTTATGTCTGTCCTTTATTAACTATTAATAAACACTTTATTATATCCTTTGGTATTTTTCAGCAGTCTTTTAAAGTTTATTTTATCTTAGGAATTGCAAAATTTGTATGCATCATCCCATAAATATTTCTAGTAGATAAACTCACAATTTCGGTGTCTGGTGGGAAAGAAGCAGGCAGAAAACAGGTAGAGAGCTGCAACCCTGTGTTGTTTGAATCCATATATTTAAGTTTAACATCCTTTCTGTTACCTTTAACTTGTGGTGATGGATATTTTTTCCATCATGATCTCTATTTCTGTGGGTTTTGAATAAAAATATCTCCTCCTTGGTTCTAGATTGATGTCATTTGACTGTGAGGCTTTCAATCAATTCTTTCAGGGGGCTGCTGGTTGTGGACTGACAGATAATTGGACAGCAACTAAACTAACAAAGTTATGCAGGGACAAGCAGAGATCATCAGGAGTCCCTGCAGGAACTGACAGAGCTTCTCCATGTTAAATAACGTTGCAAAACTTCCCCAAAAAACAGAGCCCGCACTGAGCAGATCAGGCAGGATACTGTCTGTGGATGACTTAAGCTCTACTAATGGTGTCTATGTTGCAACGTGCATTTGAAAGGAGGAAATAGACTCAAAAGATTAAATTCTGTAGTTGGTTGCACTAGGCATCTCTTGGTGCAATGAGGCTGCAGTTGTTTAAACAGTCTGGCTCTTCAGTTCAGAAGGGATTCACAGAATTACAGAATATGCTGAATTAGAAGGGACCTGCAAGGATCACTGAGTCCAAATCCTGCCCCTGCACAGGACCATCCCCAAGACTCACACCCTGTGCCTGAGACCATTATCCAAACACATATTGAACTCTGTCAGGCTTGGTGGCTGACCACTTCCCTGGGGAGCCTGTTCAGTGCCCAAACACCCTCTGGGTGAAGAACCATTTTCTAATATCCAACATAAACCTTCTCTGACAGAACTTCAGGCCATTCCTTTGAGTCCTGCCACTGGTCATCAGAGAGAAGAGAAGTTGTATCTTTCAATGAGGTTTCCCCTCAGTCTCCTCTCCTCCAGGCTGAACAGAACAAGTGACCTCAGCCACTCCTCACATGGTTCCTCTCAAGGCCCTTCATCATCTCTGTTGCCCTCCTTTGGACACTCTCTAACCATTTAATGTCTTTCTTACATTGTGTCACCCAAAACTGCCCCCAGCACTCGAGGTGAGGCTGCCCCAGTGCAGAGCAGAGCAGGACAATCCCTTCTCTTGCCCAGCTGGCCGTGCTGTCCCTGATGTCCCCAGGACAGGGCTGGCCCTCCTGGCTGCCAGGGCACTGCTGGCTCATGTTCAACTTTCCACAGACCAGGACCCCTGCAGGTCCCTTTTCATGGCTCTGCTTTCCAGCCTCTCCTAATCCGTTTGTACACTCACGGTTGCCCCATCCCAGGTGCAGAATCCAGAACTTTCCCTTGCTGAATTTCAAAAGGTTGGTGATTTCCCAGTCCTCTGATTTGTGAGGTGTCTCTGCAGGGCCCTTGTGCCTTTGAGGGAGTCAACAGCTCCCCCCAATTTTGTATAATCTGTGAACTTGCTCAGCATCCCTTCCAGTCCTGTGTCCAGGTCATTAATGAAGATATTGAAGAGCACAAGGCCAAGGATGGAGCCCTGTGGAACCCCACTGGTTACAGGTCCCCAGTCTGATGTCAGCCCATTCACCACAACCCTTTGTGCCCAACCCATGGGCCAGTTGCTCACACATCTCAGGATGTGTTTATCCAGTTGTGTGTTGGACATTTTGTCCAGAGGATCCTCTGAGAGACAGTATGGAAAGCTCAAATGAAATTCATAAAGATAACATCATCTGGCTTCCCTTGATCAGCTGAGTGTGTTACCTTGACATAAAAGGAAATCAGGTTTGATAAGCAGGACTTTCCTTTCCTAAAGCATGCTGAACGGTGTGTGCAGTCACCCTGAGCTGGGTGAGCTGCTGTGCCTGAGTGCACTCCAGGTCCTGGACAGCACATGTGTCTCTGGTCACTCCACTGGCCATGAGCTACAGTTTGAATAAAGCTTTTGGGTGGCACAGAGGATGCCAGAGTCCAGAACTGGGTATCTCACAAGACAAGCTGTCTTTGGGAGTCTTGCAGCTGGTACTTGACTCCTCATTTGGAAAGTACTGTCAAAGCTTTTGACCTCAGGAGCCCTTCTCTCAAAAAACAACAACCCTGAGTCTGTGCAGAACTACTTCCATGACACAAGAAGAAAAAGGAATGCCTTGAAACACTCTCCCAAGTGCAGTGCCTGTGATTCCTGACTCAGTGGAAAGGTAGCTGGTAAAATCCTGTGGAACTGAGCTTTGTTTCACGGCTAGTTGGTTGACTCATGGCATGGTTCTCAGCAGAACTGCATTAATAAGAAAGCAGCAAATCAGCTGAGAAACCAACCCTATGGCTCAGAGCTGTCCTGTGCTCTCCCCACCAGAGGCAGTAGGTCAATCTGTCACCTAAGATGCAATCTCTGAACTACTCACACAGTTCCTGCAAAAGTAAGGAAATCCTACTTGCTCCTGATATCAGTGAGGAACTGATGTCTTGGCTTCTAATCATGCAGCGAAACACACTGTGAAATTTTCACAGCTGTCTGCTAGGCTGATTTGTTCAGCTGGTAAATGTCCTTAAATATATTCTTCCCCGTGTAGGAAATGGGGTCACAAGTTTTTCCTTCCTCACAGCCTTTCAGTCTGTGACTGAAGACAGGGATGAGCCCAAGGCAGCAGGGTCACAGGGGAGCTGAAATGAAAATACAGGACAAAAGCTGAAGATGCCTAGTCAGAAAAAACAGTACTAAAATTTTGCGATACTATCATTAATACGTGTGATTGTCAAATAGATTCAAGAGGTCTCGGGTTTTTTCCCTCAGCTTTATTATTATGATTTTTTAAAAACTTTTATCATCTCCAGTAATGGAGTGCCCAGCTCTCAGTGCTCATGTTATACAGAAGCTATAGTGTGTTTGTGGAGCAAGGTGAAGGCACAATTAAGTCCTTGTTGTCAATGAGTAATTTCTAATGTCCATGTGACACACTTTCCTGCATGGAGCTCCTCTCTCAGCTCTGCAGCATGTGCTAAGGGCAGAGTGTGGTGCTGCCCTTGAGCACAGGACATGCACTCAAGCAAATCCTGAATGCTCACTGCGCTGAGCACGTGTGCACAAGGGATGAATGAAGTAAGGTTTGGTCCCAGCTGTACTCTAAGTTAGGTTATTCAGGGCTCTGGTCTCCAGTGTACAGATGCCAATTCCAAGGACTTAACTGTCAGATACTGAAAACCCAGCTCACAATGCATCACACCGTGCCAAAAAATCAGAGCACTCTAAGCCTTCCTGTTGGTGCATAGTTGGCTTTCTGCTTGCTCACATTACACAACACATCACTGAAACAAAGACAGTGCAAACATGAATAAATGTGTTGAAAAACCTGGCAGCAACACGAGTATAAGTCAAAGTTATCTACCTCCTGCCTAACCCAGAAATCAGGAATGGAGTGTGGGAAAGAGCAAAACTGTGGGGTTTTTTCTTCAAAAGGTTTTAGTTCTTTTGCTGGAACATATCCAGCCAAGGAGATTTTTGGCATTCAAAGTCTGTTTTGCAGGTGTGGGCATTTGTGTGAACCTGTGGAGCAGAGGGAACTGACATTCTCAGTGAGGGTGGCTATGGAACAAGACTTCCATTTTACAAAATGAATCCAAAACACAGAGGATTTGGGGGAGTTATTTCCCTTCATACACATCAAATTGTGTGCTGGTTTCTGGTTAGGGTCATTCAAAAGTTTACAACTGAGCAAGTAGAGGTTCAGACTGCTTTGCTTTCCTTATGTTGGCTGCTTGCAAAGTGGCAAATTCAGTCTAAATTAACATGGCTTTCCAAAATTTATGCAAAGGGAACTGGCTCTGTTTGTGTGCAAACCATCCTGTCAGGGACTGCATAGGATGGGGTTTGTGTTCAGGTGTTTCTCCGAGTTTAAAATCCCCTGCCTCCTGCCTGAAGATGGAAGATATTAAGGTGTTATTTATATAGGCCATAATATTGTTGCTGTTTTTCCATCACAAAAATTCAAAGCCACCTCTTGTTTTTTCAAATCAGTTTTATGTTGTGGTGAGATTGTTCATACAACCAAATTTTGGGTACCGGTAGCATTTAGTTTTACAGGTCAATGTATGTGCCTTTTGTTGACCAGCAGAGGAGATGGGCAGCCCCCCAGGACAGCTCAGATTGCCCTGCAGCTCTGTCCCTCTGCTGGGGTGAATATCACTGCTTCTGTTGACTAGAGGGCACCTGGGGAAAATCCAGTCCTTGGAGCACACCCAGCACCACCTCTTGCCTCTTCTCATGCTGGGGCTGCAGTCTGTTTCTTCTAATTGATCTGTTTGCAATCCCATTGAGGCTATGGTAGCTATGTTGGCTATATAATTAATTTTAGTATTGCATAGAATATACTACACACATTTCGGATGCAGGGAGAAGAAGACACAAGTTTATCACTCTTCCTTTTACTAGACATATGTTCTTTTCCACCTTCGTTACTTTTTCTGGAAGAGACACAGAGCAAACCTTTTTCTCTTTCAACAGAAGTCGGTGCTCCATAAGGCTGAAGCTGTTTTCAGCCACTCTCAGTAGAACTTGTCCACATTTAAATATAATAGCAACTTTTCCATTCAGATATTTTCCTCATGAGGACTAATGGTAATAAACCCATAAGAATAATAATCCCAAATTCATATATATAATTTTTTTCTTATGTTTTCTTCCTAAGATATTAATGTGCCTCCATAAGGATAAACTGCTTTCTCTCCAGGTGTGAGTGTGAAATTAAGGTGAATGGGAGAATTTAGTTCTCTATACATTGTACATTGGTCAAAAGGATTTTCTTGGTAGCACTGAGTGTGTGCTACAGCATCGACCAAATTCCATGCATTCTGCCATTGACTTCACCAGGAAACACGACCCTTCCTCTGACACGTGGTTATCTTGATTCATAGAGAGCATCTGAAAAAGCAGAACAACAAAAATGTAATTCTGTCCACTAAACATTACCAGCCCTCAGGAATCAAGGGAAATTATCTGTAGAGAAGAATGATAGTCTTGTAGACATGAGTCTCTGACTCAGGAAATGGGTTGAGAATCCTACCACAAGCTTCTAATGTGAACTGATGCTGCATAAACTCTGCTGCTTCTGTTCCCTGCATCAGTAACATGGGATTAGTGCACTCCTAGTATTGTTTTTTCTTTGGTTCTCCCTAGAAGCTCTTTGATGCTAAGTCTTCTAAGATTTAGACTCCTGGGGCATCTGTAACAGGCTGAAGCAGAAATTAGAATCCTTTATTAACTTTTCATAGGGTTTCTTCCTTGTTATTAAACAAAATGCATTTTTCACTTTTTTATGATCACTGTTTGTGGTATAAGCACAACCAAGGCAAGAAAGCTTTCTTATATCATGCAGTGATTTAAATAAAAGTCAGTTCTACAGTTCTTCAGCTGGCTGCACCCAGTTAATGTTTAATACAGATTTTCGTATTCATTTTTGTAGGCATTGTAAGTACCTGACTTTTGAGTACTATGAAAAATGTAATTTTCTTGGTTATGTGTAAAGGCTTGAATGGGTCTTGAGCCTTACAGCTCCTCCTCTGGGTGAAAACATCTTTAGTAAAGAATGGAATTAGGGATCCCCTGCTTTGCAAAGCTGGAAAGCTTGAAGCCTGAGAACTGGCATGAAACTGGCATGAACTGATAGGGAAACAATGCAAATATTTCTGGAAATGTTTTCTCAAAGAATTTTACCTTCAATGAATCAGTGCATTTGCCAATAACAAGGTTAGCCTTGCAAGCTAATTTTGAGGTGTTCCCAAGGTTTTGGCATGTCTCCATTCCCAGTCAATGTCTCAGACCTTTTATGGTTGATCCATTATTCATATTTGACTTTATTTGTTTGATTGAATAAGCAATCTTTTTCTACCTGATTTGGAAGCCCCAGTGGTCAGGCTCTCTGCATTCTCATAGACTCAGTAGCTATAAAGAAGATTCAGTAACTCCATCCTCTATCCACTAACACAAGCAAAAGCTTTTTTAACCACAAATATGAAGGATAAGGTTGGAGAGATTCCTCTGTAATGCCCCTGACCACTGTGAGCAAAAGGAAATTCTTTTGTTACAAGAGTCAGTCCTGAGTATTTATCTTGCTATGTACTTTAGGAATGAAGTGCACTGAGCTTTCCGCTGTCATTCCCAATGTGTGTGAAAGGTCAGCTTTGTACCCCTTCCTGCTCTCTTTCTTGTTACACATTAAACCCTCATGTCTTTTATGCTGTGAGTCTCTCATGCCTTCAGTATGAGAGAACTGGATAGTTTTGAGGCAAAAAAAAACGTTAATTTCACTCATCATCTACTCTTCACTGTTTTACAAGCACTGGAACATGATGACTCAAAGTTAAACCAATTTCAGAATGTCTGCCTTCAGTATCTTTGGAAATTTGAGAGTAGTGTGCTTTGGAGTCCAGTGATCTCTACTTTCTCCACACCCAGTGCATGTTTCCTGACTCAAATGTGGTCTGAATGACTTATCGCATTTCTTGTTCCCTCTCATTTTAAGAATCAACAGTTTTCTCCCTCTGTATCTCTTCCCTCTGTGTAATTCTTATTTCTCTTGCAATAACCATATTTGATTTACCTGAGCCTTATGAAAAGTCTTTTTGAGGTAAGTGGAAATATGCCCACAGTATTCAGCAGACTGTGTGAACCAGGCACTAGAATTGACTGGAAACCTTCCAAGGAAGTGGTGGAGGATTTGGCATATTTTCTTTATTTTCTTTTTTCTTTTTTTCTTTCAGTGAGGAATGTGATGATTCATTGTGGCTGAAACTTGCCTATGACTTTCATTGGGAAACAGCATGTGCCCCTAGCCCAATCAAACTTCCTGCTCGACCCACTTCAAAACAGAATGTTACCCCAATTTTCTTCTGTCTTGGATGTATACTCATACCATGAGACCTTCTGCAACTTCCTCACTCTTCTTTTCAGTTTTCCAACTGTCAAAAATTAACATTTGTTACACCAGAGAAATTATTAAATCATTAGAGTGTTAATCTGTAATGGATGAGAGTGAAAGTTCCTGATCTGAACCAGCTAAAGTAAGACTACAAACCTAGAATTTTCACATCACAGGGAGATGGTCTCACACTGAAATACTGTGCAATAATTTATTATTTTACCTATGCATGAAAATATTGTAAGTCCCCCGTGTCTCGCTGCAGAGCAGGAAAATTTATAAAAGCCCACTTATTTGCATGGGCTCCAATCTTTCTCTGTTGTTCTGGTCCTTGTCTGGTGCCAGCCATTCTGCTAATGAAGTTGCCATCTACACAAGCATTTGGGAGAAATAAGTAAATAATATTTTAAAATTAATTTACCCTTTACTGTCAGCAGAACAAAATTTCCACCCAAAACTTTCTGGTGGAAGCGTGGCTGCAGTGACAACCAATACATAACTTTTGAAAGATTAGAGAATATGTTGAATTACATTAACTTCAACTGTATCTATAGCTGTATCTATGTAACATATCCATCTCTGCAGTTCCAAGAACATCCTGCATCCAAGGATTCAAGTGAGCTTTAGAACACAAAGGCCACAGCAGAGTGACATGCATCCCTGTTCATCCCTGTCTGGTACTCCAATTTGTATGTGCAGTAGAAAGAATTTCTGTGCTTGATGGAACCAATTTATGTAATTTTACAAATGTCTCAAATAACTTTAAATATTAAAAGGCATTAAACTTTTTCTTGAAAAATATCTGCTCACCTGTCCTTCACCACCATTAAATAAAAAGTTAAAAATCTCTAATGATATTCTACCTGATCCTTTACAAAGGTCACTTATATAGATGGTAACCAGTGCTTAATTTTTCCTTTTGCTCAGGAAAGTGTGCTAAAGGATTTAATTTTAGTATTTCACACTTTAATAACATTATAGTTCTTCTGAAAGAAGCATAATAGATATAAGTATACTGGAATATCCTCTAAGATTTTCCATCTGATTTTCTAGTATATAACCCCTCTATCCTCTACCCAATAGATGAACTGGGTCTGGCCTTCTCCAACTGGTTTTTGTTCCAGTTTCAATCTCATCGAATTTTCAGCTTCCAATGTATTTTGCTTTGTTTATTAAGGGGGACTACAGGAAAACATGCTGGAATTTTTGTGGGTTTTTTCCCCCCAGATTTCAGTGTTTAATTGAGCTCTCTTTCTTTAGTTTGGTTATTTTCCAGTCTTCAGTTTCTTCTCACTAAGAATCACTTTGGGCACGTGCTATCATAATTACCAATTGCTCTCTACAGGCAGGCAGTGGTTACCAGAGAGTCCTGCCTCTATCCTCAGCAAATCGGGGGTTTAACCTGTGCAGCAGACCACCACAATTCCCATGTCCCCCAGGTGAGCTCCGGGTTAGAACTGGGAAAATGAATAGCGTTTAGCTTCAGGACAAGGGTTATTTCTTACCTAGAAAGGGTAGGTGTCTCAGTACTGACATCTACTGCACACTGACAAATTTGTGTGAAAATTTAGGTGAAAATATCACCTTCTCAGCAGTGTGCACAGCATGGGGTGTAACTGGGTCACGCAAGACTCAAGGATAGGGTCCAGAGAGGCACCATCCCACATTTCCATAAGCAAAACATGCGCTACAAACAAATGATGGAGAGAGGAGAGTGGAAAAAGGAAGTCATGGGGTGCCCTCCTACTTCTTGAGCGATGCTTATCACTGAGCATCAAGTGGGTGGAGGCCTCATAATTGGAGTAAGTGTTGGTTGTTGTTGTTGTTGTTGTAGTGCAGTCTGCCAAAGAGCAACCTGGAATAATAACTCCCATTACATATGCTGTTGAAAAACACAAAATAAATATTTTCCGTCTCCAGCCCCGGTTTGTTTAGGGCAGTTGTGTAATTCACCTTTCTTTGGCATGAAACCGGCCTAGAAGCAATTCATGGGTCGGAGCACCTTGGTAAATTCACGGCTGAAGGGGGAAAATTGGTCATAGAAATAAACTTTAAATAATACCCTCCGACAAGGACGTCATGCTGCCTACTTATCTCCTCACCCCAAACCACATCACATGCATTCACATGAGTGTCGGAAGTGAAAGTAGCTATAAACAGCATAATTTCTCCAGGCTGGTTCACCTGAGGCGTTTAGGCCTCATGCTAGTGGACTCTGGTAAAATTAAGCAGTATCTGAAAAATAATAGTGGTGCAAGAGAGAGGAGAATTAGGCCACTGGAGGTCTAAACACTCAGATTATGTTAAAGCTGATACTCACATCTTAATGACAGGAAACAGAGTGTGCAGGTACTTCTGTGGTTCAGGAAGTACAAAGCTCAGAAAAAGCAGTAGAAAATACATACAGGAAGGTGAACTGAGTGGGTTCAAAGCATGTTGGTAGAAAACAGAACTTCTTTTATTTTTTACCACTGTTTTTGCTAAATGAGCTTTGAGGAGGGGAAGGGAGCATGGGACACAGTGGGGGAGGGACATCAATTTAGTTATCTTTCTTGTTTTTCATATTTTAAAACAAGGGGATCTCCTTGTAATGCTGGTTGATTTTCCAGTGCTGAAGACATCAAGACTCATCAATGTGACTGATGCTGTGACTGTTGCTGTGACTATTTGGGGACACCGGGAAATTCTATCTATTTACTGGAAATAAATATTTAATGGAAGAAACAGAAGAAACCGACCTGTGGGCTTTCAATATTGCACCCACAAATTCCTAAAAGCAAACCACTAATTAAGAAAATGAGATGGTTTTCCTCAAGAAGCAAACACCTACTTTATAAGGGAAGTGACATGGTATTACGGTCAAAGAGATATTGGTTTATTAACTCCTTATTTTCAGGTGTTTTTATCATGCCACCAGAAATATTTTTTGCAGTGATAGTGCTTAGGCATGCTGTCAGCCTCAAGGTGAATTTTGTTCCTGCAAAATGTTTTGTGATATATTGTAGGATATTTAGATCTACCAAAGAGGGCAAGAGATTCCAAGGAGGTGGAAGTGCTTTCAAAAAAACCCAGGAACATATACTTTGAAAGAAGTACATGGGCTTTTTTCAAATATGATTTTCAATATATTTTTAGTGGAAGAAAAACATGAATGTTGTATAGCTGAGTAAAAATTTCAGTTATTCAAATGTTTTAAGTAGAGTGGGATTTTTTTTTTTTTTGTTAAGTCTAACTTCAGGTATTAGTCTGTACAATATATGCTAATACACTACTTAAAACAATGTGTCCTAATCTTGCCATGAACATGCAACCACTGGTGTGATAAAATAATATAGATTTTCTTTAGAGTCCTACCATAGAATTTTACAGAGAAGTTTATCTCTGCAATGGAGCTTAATGAGAAAACTCATAAAATGTGGAGATGTGTTATAATTCTCTACTACAGTCCCTTAGATTTTATGTAATTTTTACTAGGGACTGTTTTATTTCTTGTTTTAACTATTTATTTAACTATAGTTAAAATCTATTGTACTTCTCTGTGAGGTGGATCATTTGACATTTCGGCATTAACATCAAAACACTTGCTGGGAAATTCACCGATGAGAATTTACCAGTTTCAGCAAATTTCAACCAACCAAACAAAGAGTTTCAAAGATACCACTGGGTTAACTGGACCCAGTATTTTACCCTGGTTTTGATACGAGAATGCCGTATTTCTTTGAATATGAAGCTGTAAAGAAGCTACATAAATGTGACCCTATGCAAATCAAAATACTTCTTTCATTACATTCTGTGAACTGAAACTGCTGAGTTTCACATCTCTTTAGATCTAAAACTACTAAACCAGGGGATTTTCCTGTGCAGGTAATGAAGAAAACTTGATATTTCAGCTTCTGAATTATTTTTTACATTGTCAATTCTGTAAGTCTGTCACATATCAAGCCTAAAAACTCATGTTTATTTGGCACTGATGTTAGGACAAAAAACTGGGAGAAATTTATGGAATGGAAAAGTCACAAAAAATCTTAGCGGAAAATACTCCTTTTCTCTCTCAGATCAGACATGAAGAGTTTTAATAGCAGCCTTACACACTGGAAACTCTTCTTTAGTGTTATGTTATGTCCTCTGCTTTGTTTTGTCTTCAATGAGTATTTGGATAAATTTCATTTGACTGAAAATGTTCCAGGGTCTTTTAATGGCACAGTGAAGAATGTTCATATCACTGATTTTTGGAACTTAATTATACTATTTGGCTACTCTCCTTTCTGAGTATTTGAGGAGTACAGGGTAAAAGTAAATCTGTCAGGATTGCCCAAGTCGTGGCAATGGCAGTTTTCCCAAGGCATCCTTGTCCTTCTTTCCCTTCAAATTGGTATTTTTCCTGGAATTCTTAGCCACTAGACATGACCATTAAATGGTAGTTAAAAACAAGTCAAATTCCTATCTAAAACCTGAGTAATTCTCATAAAAGTTCAGAAATTCTCTGGTAATTTAATACAACAATATTTTTGTCCAAATGAGGATAGAGGAAGACAGGAAATGGAATGAATAATGGTGCAATATCACTTCAGCACCACTTAGACATTTGCATAACCATAAAAGCTTTTTTGGAGGAGATTCTGGAAATCACCTGTCCAACCTTCTGCTTGAAGCAGGAGTGTCATCAGCACCAGAGCAGGTCAGTGGTGGCTTAGTATCTAAGACCAAAAAATACTCTATTGACAGAAGTATCATTTGATCTGAGATGATCAATAGGAAATGCAGTTTGTTCACATTGTACTTCAGTTTTGTTTCTTTGATAGGCTTTATCTTCCATGATTGAAAGGTCCTAGAAAGTGAAAAGATTCAATTCATCAAGAATGATCATCCTAAATGGGACAATGGGAACTCAGACTCAAAAAATTGATCTTAAGCTGAGCAGCAAGAAGAAAAATAGTGCCCTGTCCAAATGTTTCAATTTTCTTGACAAACAGATGTCCCTTGCAGATTTTTTTAAAAAATGTTTTCTAATGAAACTATTTTCCATGCACTGAATTCTGCACTGCCCTGACTAAAAGGCCAGCATTACTGCTGAACAATGCTGTTCAAAATTAAAATGGTGAGATACATCAATCTTAACACAGATTAACTAAAAAAGTCTGGGCAAGGAAACATTAAAAAATAAATCAGGTGAACAACTAACATACTGAAAGTCAGCAAACAGTCAAGGACAAAAGACTACTACTCAGGCACATTTAACTGATCAGGATGATCATCTGTTATTTTTATATACAGTAAAATACAGTGGGAAACTTCTTTGGATGTACATGAATATTGGCAGGACCTTTTTGGGCCAAATAGCTCAAGTTTACCTCCCTTTACACTTCTGCTTGCTAGCTGCACTGCGGTGTCCCACAGTTTCCTATGCAGAGTTGTTTTAGATCCTTGTCATGTAATGTGAGAAGTGAAAACCCCATCACCTGACCCGAATACCTTGTGTGAGTCCTTCAGGTTGAGTACATGATGACACCTGGTTGCGGAATGCGTGTGCAGAACAACCCTCCCCTTGTCCTTCGCTTCGCTTCCCCACTCCCCCTTTCATGATATATTAGTCATTGAATCATGAGTGAGAGATATTTCCAATTTGTGGTGGTTCAGTCATCTAGCATCAAGGGAAATGTGAAAATAATTCCAGTTTCCAGCACCTGTGGCTTCAAGACCACATTGCAAGCTGTTGAATGGTATTCTCTCTCTCTCTCTCTCTCTATGTCTCTTTTTGGACAAGGTTACAAACTAATGAGTGTGAGACTGCCAGCAAAAATGCTGACACAATCTTCACATTTCATGGGCTAATGAGGTAGAAAATAATTGTTTGATGACATAAATTAATTAGTAGTCACCAAATTCTGAAAACAGACACTGTATATTCCTGTGATTTAATCAGGCTAGGGTGACCTCTAAGCATTTATTTTTTGAAATTACAGGGTGAAAAACACGGGAAAGCCAAACCACTGGCAGAGCTTTGAAGCATTTTTTCCATTAGTGTAATTGGCTGAGTTTATCAGGGCAGGCTGAGAAGGAGCTGACAGACAGAGCTACCTCTCTGCATGCAGCCAGCACTTCATCCTGCACTTCATCCTGTGTTGCACCAGAGGCTGCAGCTTCTCAGTGTGGCAGAGTGAGCTGCATGTCACCTTCCGTGTCACCCCAGCAGTGCCACTGTGCAGCTGAGTCTGCAAACACATCTGTGATGTTTGGATAGAGACAGCTCAGGCTGCAGTTCTGACTCTGCTGGTGGAAGGAGTAGAGGGAAGGACAGCACAAGGACCTGCAGGAAGCCTAGACCCCCAGATATTTATGTTCCTGTTCTCAGGTCACTTATGATGTATCTACTATAGTTATTTGCCATCTGGGAGAGGAAATGGAATACCGCTTGCCCTAGAGGGATGTAACAGAGATAAAATTCATAATAACAAGTCCATGTAATTGCTTAGGTTTCTAGAAACAGCTTTGGAATTGAGAATGTCATGCAGAAATCTTTACCTTGATCAAAATTCACAGTCAGCTTCCACCCTTTCAGTTTTCCCTAGTGACCTATTTTACTTTATGTACAATGCATTCCTGCCAGCCCAAGTCAGATACAACTCACTGTTAGCAGAGGATGATTCAGCCTTGTGCAATTTCTAGTTTTCTGTAGCAGGCTGAGTTTGAATCCTGTACCTGCCACCTGGTTGTTTTCTTGTATTTGGGGATGAGTGCACTACTCACACCTAAAGCTAGCTAAAATAACTGTGCATGGCAGCCATAACTTTCCTCAGCTACTGACACTCATGGGATATTGGTGTGGGGAAAATGTACAGCAGGACCAGTAGTGGGCTGGAGTGCATGTTCAGCTCCTGAAAAAACTTCAGATGGAAGCCTCTTGTAGGGAAAAGGTTGGAAAATAATTTCTTTGCATGTGGGTGTAACCCTTCTATTATGGCTCCAGGATGGACCCAGAGCTACTGTGAAAATGAACAAGAAAGAGATATGTTTGAAGTGCCAGATTTAATGTCAGGTGGAGACTGAGTTCACCTGGTAGAGTTTTTTTGGTGAAATATTCTTCTGGTATTAAAAGATGTGTTGAAAAAATACAGATGCTTACAGCTTTGATGTATTAGTCTGCACCATCAAGTTTCAGCATATCTTAAATGCTCCAGAACACAAGAGGGATAAAAATACTGACAGATGTAATATCTTAGAATATTTATTTGTCTGTTTATTTGTTTATTATTTGTTACCATAGAGAAGCTGGTATTCAGTGGTATTCAGTGGTATTCAGAAGCTGTAAACCTGGCCAAAATATTCACACAGTGTTGGAAGATGAGCTTAACTTAACCATTTTCCTGAACAGGCTTCTTGGAGCTTTTTAAAGCCATTGATTTTGCTGTTGCTTTCTTGATGAAAAAATTCTTTCCTCACAGCATGTACAAGGAGTGTGTTCTGCAGAGAACAAATCTGATCTTTGTGTGTCACCCAGCATTCCCTCAGCTGCTCCTTAAAGCCCTTCTCTCACTCACCGTAGTGGGACTGTTCCCTGCACTGAGCCCTGTTGGATCTGGACACTGAGCTGTGCATTGTCCACCCCAGTGGAGGAAGGGGGACTCTCACAGGTGTTTCAGTGCGGGCATGTTTAATATTTCAGATAATTTCTAATTAAAAATTGATGTCTGTGGGCATTGCTAGGATCTTGGAAGAAAATCCTCCCTGCCTTCACGCTGATTTGCATAACAATGCTCACAACAGCCTGAGGGTGTAATTTTGCTTTTCAGGCTTTGCATTCCCCATTCCCTCCACAATTACATGGAAACCCATTTTCCTCTTTGTTCTTTTGTGGTCTTACCACCTAGTGCAATGAGTAAAACTCCTTGCTGGCTGGAGAGCTCTGAAACATTACTGAATCAATAGTTCTGAGCATCACCAGTGGCAACTCTGACGTTGAGGGGGACACACTGTGTTCTGTCACTCAAGGAAAGGGAAGGAAGATAAACGGGCTGCTGGTAGCAACTGATGGAAGCCCATGGGCACGTTGCAGGGAGAAAGTGTGTTGTTCTGCAGGTTCATTTATACCCTGGAGCATGAAATATGTTTTCCAAGAGCAGTTCTGTGAAGCCATGTGTCTCTCCCCTTTCACTTGGGAGGGACCTATGTCCTTCTGACCTTGACAAGGCACAGGAAATCCCTGGAGCCAAGGGTCTGACTGACACACCTTCCTCTTCTCCCTCCCTTGTTTTGGAGGGTAGACAAGTGGCAAAGACTGTGCAGCTTGGTCTGTCCCCTTCTGGTTAATCCTTGCCGGTTTATGCTCACATCTCCCAGCACTTTGAATCCAGAGGTCTGAGTTACTGGCTGAGGGAATTGGTGTTGTTCAGTCTGCAGAAGAGAAGGTTTTGAGGAGACCTTACAGAACCTTCCAGTTCCTAAAGGGGGTTTACAATAATGCTGAAGATATTTCACAAGACCATGCAGTGGTAGGAAAAGGGAGAATGGCTTTGATGAAAGGGGGTAGAGTTAGATAGACTTGAGGAAGAAATCCTTTATTCTGTGGGTGGGGAGGCAGTGGAACAAGCTGCCCAGGGAAGCTGTTGATGTCCCATCCCTGAAGTTGTTCAAGACCAGACTCTGAGCAGGCTGGTCTAGAGGAAGGTTCCCTGCCCATGATAGGAGAGGTTTGGAGTTGATGGAGATGATCCATCCATTCTCTTCCAATCCAAACCAATCTATGATTCTATGACATGACTCTTTTTAGCATTGCTTCATTAATTCCCTCATGGCCTTCACTTCTCTAGGGAACAGACAAGGGCTAAGTGATCCTGCTGGGAACACATTTACCAGCTCAGCCCTAGAGCTGCAAACAGGACTGTGTACATGTCAAACCAGGTGTTCAGTGTTTTCCTGGGTGGGCAGACGGAGTTGAAAGAGGGAGAACAAGTTTGGTGTCATACACCATAACTAGCTGGTTAGATGCAGGCATGTCTCCACTGCTGCCCACACAGCTGAAAGGAAGCAATGCACTGCAGGGCATAAAAGCACGGGCTGCCTGGTGAGTGCTCTGTCTGTAAATGCACATTCAACAGTGCCAGTATGCTGTTAGCATACACTGATATCCCTTCCTGCTCAGTTTTGCTGCTGCTTGGCTTTCTGTCTTATCACCAAACGATAATAGAAAATTTTCAAGAGTAATTAAAGATTTCATGTACCTCCCTCCCTATTAGGTCTGATGTAAGTTCTCATCTGATAACCTGTTATTCCTCTAATATAAAGACTTGTTTTATTTCTGGGGGAATTCTATCTAAGAATGAAAATGATGTTTTGGTCACAGCTTTCAGAAATGAAGATGTGTTGGGAAGCCACAATATGTTCTTGGCAAGCCTTTATTTTTCCTAGCTTGATCCTAAACACTTAGGTGGTTTACTACTCTACAGCAGAGAACAGACAAATGTCACAATTTACATTTGAGGTCCACTGAGCTGCTGCCCTCCACCACTGCAGCAGCTCTGTCTTCAACAATGGGACCTGGGGATGCCTTTTTGCTGTGACCCCCACCTGCCAGACACTGCTGAGAACACAGCCATCCAGCTTAATGTCAGAGGTTTGTGGTGCTGTGCTCTGCACCAGCTGAGGGCTGTGATATTAGAAAGATTTTGAAATGGCAGCTTCTCACCTCTTCTTCTCCCCAGCACATGACCCTAGGTGCCATGAGTGCATTCCTCGTTGTGTGACTCAATACTGGAAGCTTTGTACTTAAAGGCTGGTGGATCTGCTCCTGCAACCCTAAAAGTTGATCTCAGTTCAATAACACCCCTAGTTTTAACCTCTGATGGGAGCTGAGGAGGAGTGTATTCCCACTGCTACTGCTGGCAGAGTTCTAGAGCTCCTGTGGGACTTAACACAGCTCATGCACTCTCCCTCTGTCTTGGTTTCCTCATCCACTGAACAGAAATACTTACACTTTTACATCTCTGAGAAGCATCAAGAGTAAAAGCATGCAAAATACTGAGGTCTTCATCCTATGGGAGGTTATAGTGGGATGGTGTAGTGGATAAATTTTTTCTTTGAAAATACTGGCTCAAGCCCTTCTCCTCTAATTTGTATTGCTGTATGAAAGGTGCCAATTTCTTTACTTTTCCGCAGTTTTCATCAGCCAGTTTAATAAAAAAGTACCTTTTCTGTGGCAGCTCTGTTACTCTCATCCTTGCTTGTCCATGGTATTGATGTTTTAGGGTCTCACACGTGCATCTCACATTTACTTTTCCCAGAGAAGAGGGGAAACCCTTTTCAGTCTTTAGAAGTGTATATACAAACTCCATTGAGATGATATAGAATTTACTTTCCTCCATCTGTGCAAGACCCAGAGGTGAATTTAAAAGGATATCAAGTTTATTAACCATCTGGCTGATGAAGATTTCATTCACCAAAACATTTTATTCTTCTCCATTTCTGCCTGAGAACATGAAACTGATTCTCTCTCTGGGCAGAAGGGAAGGTTTTTATTTGAAGGCCTGCTTTTTCCTTCAGCAAAAATTATTTTCCATTGGAAAGCAAGTATTTCTCTTCTATCTTAGTAAAAGCCTCTTCAGTTTTTCAATAACCTTCATTAAGTTCATTTTTCCAGTCATCCATTTAACCATGTGTTTATTTTTCTCATGATACCCCATTGTCTTTTCATAGCTGCTGTCTTGGCATGCAAGGTCTAACATAAAGCTTTTTATTGATCTGCTTCCCTCAGTGCATCAGGTGACATCTTAGGCTAACCAGATTTCTCCTATTTTGCATTTCATCTGTGTCAGCAAAAAAACCCAAACAACCTTCCTACCAACACGCACGATTGTACTCCCAGCTCTGTTCTTTGATAATGCACATTTTCCTTCTCATGTGTAATTTATTGCATCTTGTTTTGGAAAAGCTGTCACTGAGCCACAGAAATTAAGGAGAGACGGAGGTCTTTTGATTAATGGAGTAGACTGAGGATACAGGAGATTTGGGTTCTGTCCTTTGCCTATATTTTCTAGTGTGACCTTTGGCAGGTCACTGTTTGGGACAGAGAATGTGCAATTTGTGATCTGTTTGTATGGTGCTTATTTCAATAGACCTGTGGCCTCAGCTAAGTCCCATTACGGTTAAGTAACCAAAAAACAGTCCAGGAATGCAGCTAATTAAAGGCCTGGGCAATAGTACTGCCACAAGAAAATATACAACTGTATTTTTTTAGGCAGGGATTAAATGCTGCTAAGTGTTAATCTGAAGCCTTACTTCCTTCAAGGACAGTGCTGTTTCACTCAGCAGAGAGGAAAGGGAAGTTTTACATTTATCAGACAGAAGATCAGCCCCCTGGATCCTGTAAGCAGGAGCAGACTGGTGTGTTTTTGCTGCTTTCTGTAGGATGCAATCAGTTCCACTCCATTGTAAGACAAATGGTTTATGGTGTTAACTGGCAGTAACTGGAGGTGGGGCTGTCCTAAAACAAAGAGCTCTCTTTCACAAAATAGAGAGAGCAAAATTTAAAAAAAGTTTAAAAAAAGGACAAGGTTTCTAAAGCTGTTTTTTTCTTGCCCTGAAGGCAGGAAAAAGAAAAAAAATCCACCATTTTTTTTCCCCTCAAATGTTCACAAGGATAAGAACCAAGGCTAGACATAAATATTCACTGGGCATTTAGCTACGACAGCAGAGGCAGAGTGGTGTCAGCTTAGCTTGATTTGAAAAAGGGATGTGAACTATGTCTTCTTTTGCTGAAGTGAGTGCCCAAAGCACTGGCCTGTCGTTTAACATCAGTCTCTTCTTCTCCTTTCTCACTTTTCCTCCTCCAGCTGAACTTAACTTATGAAACAGTTTGGCTTAACCCCAGACACTTCTGAGACTGAATCTACCTGGCTGCACTCCCCCAGGATGAGGAAGGCCTCTGCTCTTGCACAAGGATGGCCATGTTTGTCTCACTCTTTAGCAAACCCTGGTCAGCCCCTGTGTCAAATGGTGACAACTATGAACCCTTCTTGCTGTAACTATTACTGTCAATGCAGACTTCATGGGCATAGAAAAATTCTTTGGCTAATTAGAGATTGAGACATTTCACGCTTCAGTTGGAGATGGTCGTGATGAAGTTCATGTATGTTTTTATCAGATGTTGAATACCTTATCTCCCCAACTACATGCTTCTATATGTTTTCTTGAATATGAATATAAAATGTGCAGTTCTTACCCTGAAACACCTGTTCAAATTATATGTGACACAGTAGGGCAATAACTGGAAATAAGAAGTTTTGAAAGACAGGTTTTTTTGCTCCTTCTATATTTTACTTTCAATCCAAAAAGTTCTCAAACTGGAAGCCCACAGTAGAAACAATCAGGAAAAGGAAAGTTAGATTGAGGAACAGGAGGCATGTGAGGAAAATATCAGCCACTGGCAGAGCTACCAAAAGACTACAGGATGGCTGAGCTCTAATAAGACTGATATGTGACAGTACCTGATTGGGGTAGGAGTGTGATAGTGAAGCCACAGGCATCAGTATCAAGAGGTGACATTTGACACCATACAGAAAGTGATTAGTGTGCACTAAGGCTCTTCATGTTTTGGTGTTGTGGTAGAAATCAATGATCCCAACCAGTTATTTTGCCTAGAAGGGAAATGTCTCTATCCAGAGAGAAGAGGGTCTGAGATGCCTGGTAAGAGGACCTAGCAATTCCCCATCTGTCCTTAGCAACCTGCTTCATTAATTGGGCACTATTATCTCAGTGAACAGAGCTGTGTCCTGGACTCACCTGTAGTTAGGACCCAACACTAAAGTGTGTCTGTGAAAGGCAGAGCACCCAACAGGGGTTTGACATGGCCAGCCTTGGGGTGAGTTCCTTCTGCCCTGTATGCTGTGAGTAAAACTGTCCCTCTGACTCTGGAATGTCTTAGTTCATCTAAACTCATTTTCCAAACACATCTTCCAGTGATTCTTTTGTGGTAGCCATGTTGATGGGCCATTTGTCTCTCT
Organism: Melospiza georgiana; assembly: GCF_028018845.1. Taxonomy (NCBI): domain Eukaryota; kingdom Metazoa; phylum Chordata; class Aves; order Passeriformes; family Passerellidae; genus Melospiza; species Melospiza georgiana. The sequence goes on along the minus strand of NC_080430.1, from coordinate 144,203,376 downwards.
CCACAAAGAAAAGGAATCTATTTGACCTCTGGAGACCTGCTCTCCTGCAGTTCTGTTCTGTGGTCAAGCCAGTTCCTGTGACTTTAACACGTATTTTGCAGTACCGGTTTGAGATGGGTCTAATTTCTCAATATCTATCACAGCTACAAAAGAAGCAGTGGATTAAGTGTTCTGGCACTACCAACAGAGAGGTGAGACTACGTGTTTTTGTCTTTCGTGTCCTGTGCTATGAGCAAACCCCTTTCGGTCTCTAAGCAGGGAAGAGCTGTGCCTTGCTCAACAGTGACACCGCCTGCCTGGGGAAAGGAGCAGTCCTGGGATGGATGGTGGAGGCTGGGAGGGGAACAGCCTTCCATGGAAAGGAGGACAGGTTCTACACGAGGCAAGGATCAAAGCTGCTGAAAGTATAAACGTGCCAGTGAGACAAGACAATTTTATACATATGTCCATTGTGCTATGGAAGACCAGGACATCCCCGGAGCATTTTCTCACTGAGTCCTCCAAGAAGCAGCAAATCTCCCAAAACAAGCACTAGTTTTGCTCTTAAGACTTCTGAAATCTTCAGGGAAGTCATTGGTGCATTTTAAGCCATGGCTAGGATTAACATAAGTCTAAATTGATCTGTCATGGACAAGGCGTCCCATGAGAAAAAAACAGTGGGAAAAGGCTTGGATAACCAAACACCTCAGTTAATTGAGTGACAAATGAGGGGTATGCGGAGCCCAGCAAGCAGAGCACATAAATAAAATTAGTCACTGAGGGGATCAGTCAAGTGAATTTAATCAGATATTCAATAAATAAGTTATCAGGCTTTAAGCCTATACAACTGTCTCAGTGCACTTGGATTTCCTACTGTCTAAAGTGAAAGCCATCTGACCAAGAATAGTCACCACCAAGTCAGCTGCCTAAATTCAGTGGAGAGAAATGACTGCTTCTGCAGCATGGTTAATTTAATATGTAATTTGATATGAAAAACAATTCAGGTCATATGACTAATTCCCTAGAAATTTCCATTTCTTTCCTTTGACTACCAGGAGAGCTTAGTGGAACCAGTGCAGATTCAGACTGGATTCAGCAGATCTGTAGAGAAAAAAAAAAATTGCGTGCTGAGTTCCCTAAGCCCCCATTCATATATGCTGCACAGGCCACACAGCAATTGTCCCTTTTCTGGCTCTGTTGTTTGAACAACCATTTGCAGTTGGACAACAATTGCAGACAGAATCTTCTGGTTTTGTTTTGGCTGAAAGAAATACAGATCATGGTTCTGAGACCACTCTGCATTGCTAAACCAAAGGGCAGCAGCTAGGAACAATTGGAAAATTCATATTGAAAGTACATTGCTGCTGTAAACCAAAATGCTGAGGTCTTGAAGATGCCATATCACCTTGCCTTGTGATCAGAGCTTATTTCTGGACCTGCCATCTGGCTGATTGATTGTGTTGGTCCCTGATCTGAATGTGCTTTGGGCAAGTATTTCTCTGTTTGCTCACTAGATGCTCATTGATTGGAAGAAGGAAGAGAAATGTCATAAGAACACCTCAAACAAACACAGGAAGGAAGTCAATGTCAATAAAATGCGGTGTGTTTCACTACTTTTTGGTATGGAAACTGCTCTGGAAACAGTAAGAAAAGGAATTCAGATAGGACAAAACAATTCAGGATAGAAAGCATTTTGTTCATTTTCAAAAGTTCTTCAACCTGCTAAAGCTTTCTAGGTAGAACTGGAGTAATCATAACAATGAATTTTTTTGAAGGCCAAATTTCTTTTTGTTATCATCTTTAGCTTTCTCTGTAAATTCATCATCCTGACAAAATATTACATTGATGGAGCTTTGTCCCTTTCAACAGTTCTTGGCTCTGTGATTAAGTAGAACAGAGATGTGCATTTAATTTCTTTCCTAACAAATGTGGTGAACTTTTTAATACATGGATGTGACTCAAGCCCTGTGCACAGTCCAAACACAAGAGTTCATTGCAAGGTCCTTCACTTTCACACAGTCCTGTTGCAATTGTTTTGCCCTCACATGACTGCAGGCCTTGTAGGAACACATCAGTGTTGCTACCAAAGAAGGCTTCAAACTGGGGCAGATCTGCTCTTGCTTTTTTAGGAATATGAAAGAGGTCAGTGCCCTTTGGGTTATGAGTCCAGTCTCTTGCTATTGCTAACAGTCACACTGTATGTCTTTGCTAAAGTGCTTTTCAAAGCACTCAGATCAAGATCAAGCATAAGTTCTTTGTACTGGCTGACATATAACAATTCTCTGAGGTCATTGTGGTACAGAAATGACCAATAGAGTTGACCATTAGCACTTTGAAGAAAAACACTAATTAATGGCTATTACATTCCAGTTCTTCTTAGCTCATCAGAAAATGAGTCTTGGAGAAGAATGCCTGATGGTAACAGGATTCTTTATAAAGAGAAGTCACCTTGGAGAAAAGAAGCAAAGATAAAAATAACCCAGGGTTTCATTTCACAGTATGTCTTGATCCTGACTGAAGGGTCAGCTGTGCCAGAGGAGTAGGAAACATGAGGACCATACAGTGTCCAACAGGACAGATTTGAAGACTCAGTTGCTTTTACTGTCTCTGTTCTGCCAGTGCACGCAATGAGTGTTCCCAAGTACAAAGAGGTCCAGGAAACTTAGGCAGCTTTCTTATCTCCCTGATAAGTTCTGGCACTCCCCCCATTACAGATGATTTCCTTGCAAACTTTTGAACATATTAAACAAAAGAGAAATGCAGCTGGTCTAGCTCCAGCAAATGCACTGACACAGGATCTTCCTCTCACTCATTGGGATATCCTGTTGGTAGTAGCCGTCAGTCAGATGTTACTAAATTCAGGTCACAGTCCAGTGAAAAACAATTACAAATGTTTAATACATGACACTTCACTCAGTGTCCTCAAGCATTACAGCTGTGCACACATTGAAACGGAGACTGATGATGTTTTTGGAGAAAGCCAATGTCCTGGCAGAAAGATGAAGCACCAACTGTTTATGCTTCTGAAGTCAACTATACATTACAGTCCATTCAGCCTTTAGGGCGGCCTAGTGGAATCATTCTTTTAGCAAAGTCATATTTTCCCCTCACAAAGAAAGATAAAATAAAAGGTCTTCAATGCTAGCAGAGCTTCCCTATAAACCATGACAATTTTTGCACACTGCAATACAGAATTAGACCCAGAGCTGAACAAACTGTTCTGAGCAGACGCATATTCACCAGATTTATGACATATCTGCACTGAGTGCTACAAGTCTCAGTGAAAACACAGGAAATATTTTTCAGGGGGTAAGGATGAAGCTGAGAAAGGAAGTTTTACTCCTGATTTTTCGCCTTGAAAAATCTGCCATCTAACTGTAGTCTCTTTTTCTGTTAGAAATAACAATTAGTCTTTACATCAAAGACTAATTGTCTACACTTTAGGCATACAGCTTGCTTAGTAAATTGAATTAGAGAGAGGAGCTATAGGCCTGATTATTTCAATCACCTACATGATCTTTTTTTTTCTGTTGATGTTACTTTTTGGGAATGTTCCTCTACTAAACAGGAAAGTCTGCCTAAATTTCTGGATGTGTTTGTTTTTCTTTAAAAATAAGGTCAAAGCTCTTAAAAACGTTTATTTGAAGATAAGACCCTCTCTAGGGAATGGCAGAACAATCAAAACCTTTTTCATTCTCTCTTCCACTAAAACACCACATTTGAGCTAGCTGCATTATCTTCAGGTTTTAAAAAGCCCAAGTTCCTTCCTGACTAAGGTAGAAACACATAAAATACAGGGACCAAGATTTATTGGCTATTTACAGACTACTTTACATTCCATTTTCTCCTGGCAAATCCAGGCAGAGTGATTGTGTTGGCATGTACATGCATGGCCTTGTTTGCAAAGGGTATGGCCACATATTCCCATGCAGCTGCATTGTTGGTTGGTTTATTGATGTACCCTGCCTGTACATTTCCCCTGGCTGTACTACAGTTGACTGATGAAAAATATCCCAATACACCCCTGGACCCTCAGCTTGCTCTTGTCCTGACTCAGGTGGAAACTCTTTTGGAAACTTTTCAGAAAATTAAGTGTTCTGAAGTTATTTCCCGGCAATGTTCTAACTGTTCAATTTTATCACTTCCAACCAAAAAGCTAAAACCTCTGACAAAAAATGAGGTAAAAAATTTGAAAGGCTGCATTTTTATGATGTCCTATCACATTTGAAATAAATTGATAATTTCCTGGAAGCTGCTGATCTTGCAGATCGTTTTCCCCTGGAAATCTCTTTCTTCAGAAAGCTTTCCATTGGCCCCAAAGCAGGAAGTTCAATGTTCCTTTCATATACAGCAGTATTTCCTTTATGTACATTTACATTTGCATTTCTCTGCCTCTGTGTCTAGCCCTGTCCATCTGATAGACAAGTACCAAACAAGTACCTTAGTCATTAGATAGGCAGTGAAGAAGCCAAAGGATTGGGTTTATCACTAACTTGCCATAAAATTGTGGCTGTCACACGTCTCCCTTCAACCAGGAGATGTTTATTTACACCTTGAGCTCTTCAGCACAGCACCTTTCCTTTGTTGCCCACTGGGTTCATAGAATCAGAGACAATCCTGAGCTGGAAGGAGCCCACAAGGATCACCTGGTTCTGCACAGGATGACCCCAAGGATCACATTATGTTCCTGAAAGAATTGTCCAAGTGCCTCATGAATTTTCTCAGGCTTGGTGCTGTGACCATTTTCCTGGGGATTCTGTTCCAGTGCCCAACCATTTCCAGGGCTTCTGACCTGTAGGTGGGGACTGAGGTCTTGCTGTGGCCTCTCACCACCACTGTCCCACAAAAAACTATATTTATTTTGATTGATCTCTTCCCAGTGTTCTTCTTCTGGCAGGTCTTGGCTCTCAGATAATTCTGATTTAAAATTATAATATTTAGATTATAAACTTTTTTCTTCATTTTACCTCATTTTGACCAGTAAGCACATCAGTCTGACAACTGTATGTTGGTGTTTGTGGAGTACAGGCTTGTCACACTGGTGCCCCCTTTGTGCACACAGCAGCTCCCACATGCAACAAGGGCTGGAAAAGTACGGGGAGAGGGAGTGCTTCCGGGACCAATGGGACCACAGGAGTGTCCTCATTCCCTTACAATTCGTAACTTTTTGTCCCTTTTGTGGTGTCCCTGCCAACTGGCTATGTTCTCAGTCTTTGTTTCAGCTTTTCTTCATTCAGTTTTCTTCATTCAGCTTCTGTAGGTAAAGGTTTGACAACTTTGCTTCTACTATTGTGCATAAGTGCTCCAGAAATTGTCCCTTTCAGCTGCTCTGAAGCACTGTCTGTAGCACCCATTACGAAAACATGCCTGACGTGTGTGCTGCAGCTTCCAGGCAGCCTCTGCACAAAGTAGGGTATTCTGTTACCCCTGAGAAATCACGTTTCAGTCTGAGCACTTCTCAGAGCCCATCTCACAACCTCTCTTGACCTTGGTTGTATGCAGCAAATGCACTGAGTGGTGATGGCAAAGAGCAAGGAAGGCTGTGAGCAGTAGAACTAATGCAGCCCAACTCCCTGCTGGTTTGTGCTGCCTGGCTGTTGCCTCTGACACCTAGCAAAATCTGAACTCAGATCTTAGCAGTTCCCCACTGCTAGGGCAGTCACAACATTGCTTTTCTGAGCATAATCTGGTGTCTAATAAAGCCTGAATTAACAGAACAGCCTGCTTCTCAGTTGGGTGCACATAAGCTGCATCTACACTAATAAATTAAACAATACTTGGGAACGTTCCCAAGCACTGGAATTTGACCAACTATGCTGTTAAATTGTGAGAATATTGACTGGATTAGTTTTAACCAGACAAAACTAGCACTCTTTTAAACAATTCCCAGGAACTGTTTAGGAGTTAGAAGAGGGCAAGGTCCACCAAAAGAGGCACTTGGACACAGTCATCCTCTTTGGGAGGGTAAGAGAGTTTAATAGTATGCAAACTGTGTGTTCAGTGCCAATTGGCTTCAGGAGCAGAGAACAATATGAGGCATGATTAATTCACCACAGTAGATGTAGCCACGGTGTATTTTTGCTCCACCCAGTTACTGATTTTCATAACACTTGTGGGAATATAATGTCTTTGAAATTACCCTGCTTTTGTTACATTGGATTCAACTGACTGGTAGAGAGATGTGCACCTGCATCCACAAGCACATCTCCACCAACACACACACACACACCTAGACACACTTAAATATCTGCTTGCATACGCTTCTCTGCATCTGCATACTTAACCGTGTATTTACAGAATGGATTTACAGAATTGTGCATGTCATTTTTTTTTACTTACAGACTCACAAAATCTTACCACAGCTCCCTACAGATATGTGGTTGAGAAACAATTTCCCAATTCACAAGGGCAATGATTGAAAGTATTTCAAGGGGAAGATCTATCCTTTTCTACAGTAGATTTATTTCCTAGGATCTGCAGGACTTTTCCATTTAAAACATTTCAAGTCAGCCCAGGCAGTGCTGAGATGCCCTTTGACTAGTTGTGTGATGTTAGAGTCTTGTCTGGAGAGCCATTGATGTGCAGGGTTTTGGGCTAATTGTCATGTCAGGCACCCTGGTGGATCTGAGTGCCTGGCCTGAGTGGTGCAGAGCCCTGTACATCCCTGTGCAAAGAACTCTGCACTGACAAGTGGTTCACCAGCAGCCAGAAGGAGCCCAGAGCAATGCCATATGCCTCTTTTCAGCTGTGCAGTTTCATGCAAGGCTGCACAAATAACAGGGCAAGATTTGCAGACTTGAAATCAAGCATTAATACCATGCCCATAGAAAAAGCAGAAACTTCAAGTCCCAGTGAGCTTCCGATGGGATAAGTGAGCTAAACCCATTGAAACTCTTTGGGCTCCTTTACCATGACTAGACCTTTCTCTGTTCTAGCTGTATCAGGAGTTCCTTTGCGAATCCGGTGTCGCACTGATTCAGTTTGGAGGTCACAAGCTCATGCTTGGTTTTGTTCTGTTCTGTTCTGCCAGGCTCTCTGGAGTACACAGACATGCCAAACACTCCTCAGTCAATTTGTGTGCATATCTCCACTTAGAAAACCCCACATCCATCTGTGGTTTTGGGGGATCCTCAGAGCCAACATCAGTGATCAGCCTGAACCTAAATGGAAGGAAAGATTTGTGGGATTTGGATTGCTCAAGCCCCACAGGCTGCAGAGAAGATTTTGTTCCCAGGTATTTATTGTTAAATGAGGAGTAATAACCTGCACTGTGAGTAGAATACAATGAATTCTCTCAGTTACTATTTTTGTAAGCAAATCAGGTTTTTTAAGGTGAGTTAATGATGACCTTTCCTCTACAGCACTCAGCCCTGAAGACACCAAGTTGGAACAGATGGGTAACACATTGGTATTTCACAATATGTTCAGAGAAAAAGCTGCACCCAGAAATTAAAATAAAGCTTTAGGTGCCAAATAGCAGAGAAGTTGTTGTTGTTTTTTTTTTAAAGCATATGTTCTCGTAAGCAAGCAGAAGAATTCGGCAGCAGCCTGGAGGGGAGAAACGCCGTCTGTCAGGCAATTCCTCTGACATGCAAAAGCCAGTGAATTACCCCGTGAGCAGCACAGAGTGAACTTCCAAAGGCCTGCAGCTCCTCAGAGGTTTTGCATATGTCTTGCAGTGCCAAACAGCAGCTCCAGACTTTGGGCAAAACATCTGCACCCTGCCCACACAGGAGGAATGATGGAGGTGACCTGGAGACAGGCAAATGAAGAAAATTGCTTTCATTCACTTCATTACCAGGAGGTCTAAAGTCACCGTTCTCCATTTTTCCCTTTAAAATATCACATTTGGGAGATCTTCCTTTCTTTCTTTTCATTCATCTATGATAGAAAGTATTTTTTTAACCAACGAATGAAGTTTTATGAGCCTTAGTTGCTAAGGTAGGCATGAGCTTGTTTCGCAGAATTCCCTTTTCCCAGTCCTTGGTCAGATATCTGAATTAATCATGAATACTTTGATGTGAATTAATAAACACTGGAACAGGTCTTTATTATTTGTTCTTCTGTTCTTGAATTTTTTATGAAATGCTGTGTAGGCAAGTTTATAATCTTTGCTATCAGGACATGATATGTAATGTAAAATGAAGCAGATGTGCTCAGAGAGGGGAACAACATTTTCTCTTGTTTTCATATATAGTGTTTGAAGAAAGCAGAATACACGTTGAAGCTATTTATGCTACTTCAAAGGTCACTATTTTTAAAAGTTGATCAGAAAATAAAAGGAAAAGGAACTAGTTGGGACAAAAATGAGAAATTGGATTTCAAGCACCTTCATGAACCTCAGGTGATCTACATTAATACAAGCAGTTTGTGCAAAAGGGAAAAATGACAGATATGTCTTTTGAACATATCAGCTAAAAAGTGCATAAAGGAACAGTAGCAGTTACAATTTGTCAGAGTTTCTAAAGGTCTCAGAAGAAACTTTGCAGGAGACTTTTAAAAGAATTGAAATAATCATGCATGAGATGTTGAGCTCTTTCATGAATTTGGAACTGTCAAAAAAGCTGGAAACAAAGAATAATGATTTCTCTTTTTTTTTTTTTTTTCAGTATAGCATAAAGTAAAGCAGTAGAAAGCCTAAGGGGCCATTACACTTATGATAGTTGTTAGGTGTACTGGAAATTTGAAAGAAGCAGCATGTAGTGATCAAAGAAGCAGCAATTCTGGAAGGTAATACAAGTATTTACAGAAGTTGTGTTATAAGCCTACACCAAAGACCTTTATAGGAATCTAGCTAAGACAAGTGAATGGTCATTTATGATGGCCAAAGAGTTTCTAGGCTTTGGTAAAGGGAAATTTAATTCATTCTAGAAGACATACTTTGAACGGTTTGCTGTGAGAATCTTACTTGTGAGAATGAGACTTTTATGACGTTAGGAAAAATTTTTGCAGGATTGACTAAAGAATCTCTACCTCTACAGATATTTCAGCTAAAATATGAGAAACATCTCCTGAAGATTACCTGATCCAAATTCAAAGCCTGGGGAGAGAGAAAATGATCTCCTATGTCCCTTCCTAATAAAATATTATTAGGAAGATCAATGTAAATATTTATTGTATAAATGGCATCATTCAGAAGAGAAATTCAGTACATTAAGAATTTTACATATATTTCAATACTCTCTCACACACATATATATACATATATGTAGAAAATATCTATATCTATGTCTATATCTGTATCTATATCTTTATCATCTATATCTAAAACTTACCTGGAAAGAGGCACAGGCACACACACCTCAGCACACTATTGCTTCATTGTAATCAAGCAATATCTTGTACCTCACATGCAAAAGAACTTTATCCATAACTACCATTTCTTGGAAACATAGCTAGCAGCTCTCCCAACCTGCCCAAAATGTGACAAAACTTAACTGAAGCTCATTTCTGGCCAAAGCATGTTCTGCAGGGTCTGTCCTCACTCACTGCAAGCTCTCTGGTTACATCAGCTCAACACAGCTGTACCCTACTGAAATGCCTCTGCAGATCACAAGGCAAAGAAAAAACGGGTTCATTTTACCCTCCTTTACCAATGTGGGTTTTCAGAGGAGGAAATTCCCAAATGTACTCACCTGCAGGGTAGTAATGGTGTTACTTGTAACATTATAAACAACATTGATGACATTGTATTTTGGGGTCTTATCAGGATCTTTTTTTCATGCTACAGTTAGGGGTCAAATTACTGAATCTGTATCCAGAACCATCATTTTGCATGTTAATATTTATTAACATGCACATATTTGTAGGGATTTCTTTTCTGTCTATATTAGAAGTGGCAGTATGTAATGAGAGACACAGTTCTTGCACTGCTACAGAAAGCAACACAAGCAAACACTTGTATAAGCACATTAATAGTTAAATCCTATTCCAAGGTTATTAATACTTCCAGATTTTAAGAAATAAGTCTGCTCACCAGTCAGAGGGGTGTAGGTCAGCAGTTCTATTAACTCTGATGCAGGTCTGCCTATGTTAACTAAGCAGCAGCAGCAGTGTGCACCAGCTGAGCAACCACCTTTTACAAATGTGTTTTCTTACCCTGACCTCAAGCTGTTAGGAAAAGGACTAGTTCTAGATATACTTGTTCACAGAGTGGGTATTTTTCTATATTCAATTTGCTTTCTCCATTGGTTACACATGCTTTTTTATTTTCCTTTGGAAGGAGAAAGCTTCAGGATTTTGTAAAAACCTCCTTAGTTATTAAGTGTATGGAACCTCATTCCAAAAGCAGCACTGAATTTACAGAAACATAGATGAGCCTCATCAACCAGTGGGACTAGGAAAACATAAAAGACATTGAGTAAGGCTTCTGTAACTTTCTCTAAATGCATGAAATGCTTCAGGTTATTTTGAATGTTGGTAGAAAGATATCAGAAGTATCTTGTTGCCATATGTGTGTTTTAGCATTTTGATGGAACCCTCACTGTGATGTCTGGTGTATAGTGGATCCTCATTGCAGTTGTGCTGAAAGTAGGCTGGAGTGGAAGCATCAAACAGCACTCAGGTACAGCCCTCTGGCTCACAGCCACTTGAAGCATGAGAAATTAGGAGAAAAAGCAAGGCTGATCCTTCACTAGGCAAGGATTCCATTCCCCAAGCTCTTCATGAGGATAAGTAATGAAGTGTTCACTGCTTTTGACTTGTGAAACAAGGACCGAAGCCCTGCTGAAGAAAAGCCCCATGATTATTGCTCTGCTATGCTGGCATCACGCCCTTCTTTTTATTTTCTTCCCAGTGTTTTCATTTCTTATCTTCCTGTACATAGTTAGCAGTTCAAGAACTCTGGAGCATGCTCAGAGCAGGTTTCAGAGGCTACAGATGAGTGAGTGCAGAAAAATCTCCCACGGAAATCACAGGGTTAGAAAGGGTGAGGGCTGTGGCATGGATTTATGGTTTTGAAAAGCACAGGGTAATCTGATTTTCATGGTGTATAGCCCTACCTTTAAATACATTAAATTCAAAGGGTGTTTTCTGGCCATTAGGACTTCATTGTTGTTACTATTGAATCATTAGAATGGCTTCTGGAATCACTTGTCCCAAAATTGCCAACTCCAAAGCAGATCTTTGACATAATTTGCATGTTAGAACAGGTCAGAGGTGATTTCCAGCAGACTGTTTGCACGTAGACATCATATATTGTAATGGACACAAACTCTGCTTCCAGGAGATCTTGGTCCTCTAGGATGGTCCAAGATGTAGCTGTTGAGAGTAGAAATTTATATCCAACCTACATGATCAGCCAAAATCTTTGCTCTACTGATTGTTTAAAACAGCACTGAATTAACTTTGAGTGAGGTTCACCCATCTGCATGTCTACCCAAACAAACCAAAACTCTCCAGAAACTCACTTAGTATCCCATCTAATCTTTTTCAGAACCATGCTTTCATAGCATCCATCAGTTTCTTTCCAAATTTCCTCCTAAAGCAGAGAGAACAGGCTGTTAGAGGTAGAGGAGGGTTTCTCAGCAGACCTTAGACAAAGCATTACAGGACTGCTTGCTCTTGGTTTTTATTGGGAAACTTGGGTCCTGGCTCTCAGGCAGCTCACCTCTTCAGCTTCATGCTCCTAATTTCAATTTTTCCCTTCTAGCTGGTTAGAAATGAGAAGTCCTTGATAGGAACTCACCCCAGTGACTGCTTTTTGTTTTGTTTTGAAAGTTGAACTGAATGATCTCCTTTTTTTGGGTTTTTTTTTTTTTTAATTTTTTAAAATTAAATTTTTCACGAGTTCAGCAGAGGATATACAATCTGGGAATATGATTTTTTTCCCCAGTTTTGTGTTTAAGGCAAAACCCCACAACTCTAAGAGGCCTGTCTTTTTGTTGGTGGTGCTGCGTTTTTTTGCATGCTCCAAAATGAGAGGACAGCCAGTCCTTAAATCAGAAAATCACCAGTATTCAATATAATGTCATTTTTCATTCACTTGGAATTTACCACTCTCCAATGACTGACTCCTCAGAGGCAATAGAAGAAACCACAAGTCATCTATTCAATGCTGGTTTATACCTAAAATCTACAGATCCTCCCTAGAGATTAATCTGTTTTGTTTCAATTTCTGAATGAAAAAAATAACCCTAACACTTTCTTTATGATCTCCTTCCATTTGGAAAGGAAGTAGTTGTTTCTCATTGCATCAGATTGCCATTTTATTTATGTCAGTCTTGCCCATTTGAAGGTGCCAAATAATTTTCTGAAGCAAACTTGAAGAAAATTTCATTAAACTTTTTCTTTAGTTGGAGAGGAAAGCAATTCTACAAGGCATGTTTGTCAGATTATGTAAAAAGAGGTCCTTTTATTCACTTGAGTAGCATCTTCACAGATGAGGGCACTATTGCTGTGGCTCTTACACAGTCCAAGGACAAAATCACAAAGCAAGTGCCTGCAGAATATTTTTTGAGCATCAAAGCTCAGGTTGCTGGTCTGACAGTACAAATCTAGTTCCAAATCACATCTCTTTACTCACTGTACTCCAGCCCTGAATTGTGATAGGACAGCCTGGAAAACAATTTGTGCAACTCCAAATGCTTCTGATTTACTGTGGTCTGCCACAAAACTGACAGGACAAGTAAAAGATAAAGAATGGTAACTCAGCTCAGGCATCATTGCTGTCTTTGAAGACATGTTTGCCAAACTATTTCCACTGAAAAAAGGTCCCAATATATAAATGCTTTATTTTTTTATAGGGTGAAAGACCCTGCACAACAAACATTGGAGAAAGAAGGCTCATGCAGACAAGATGAAGTTACAGAAAGAGAAGTCCAGGTGTGGTGCAGATAGACATGCAGCCAAAGTTCATCCCAAGCTGGAAAAGGAACTGCAAGTTCTAACTCTCCATTTCTACCTCTAGGCATTCATCCTTCAATAGGGTAACCCGAGGAGAGCTTTGTTATTCACCACATCTCTGATGAGATCAGAGGAGCCATCCAATTCCTCTGGGAAAATGAAAGTGAGGAATCCTGGAAAGACCCTTTCAAACAAGTGCAATATAATGCCCTCCCCCTCTGTCTTCCAAACTGATTGATTTTTTAAAAAAAAAAACAAACATTGCTTTGTAAATGGCATAATGCTTTAAAGAGTAGTACTTAGAATCAACATCATTTATAGTAGTTCTTAGGTCTATTATGGAGCTTGAGGTATAGATGAGATAAAGTGAGATTATAAATTCCACCTCTGTTAGTTAGGAAAGATGTACATTTGTGTGAATTTCTTTTATTATTTAAGGAAGGATTTGATTATCCCAAGGATCCTATTGCCTGGCTCCTTCTCTTCCATGAATTCTTTCTTTTGAACTCTTTCAAATTTGTTTCAAAAGTCATGTTTCACATCACAAAAGAAAGGCTAAATCTGTTAAAAAAATGCCCATGAGAGACATATTTTTTCTTGACACTAACATTGATCTAGGACAGAGCCAAGTTTCTACCTCTGCTGACTGGGCCATATGAAATGTTTTGACTTTGTTTCTGCATCCTAACTGACAGATCTATTAATGTAAGCAGGAATGCTTTTCATTTTGTGCTTCAAAAGATCTTGTGCTAAAGCATAAAGGGTCCAAAAAAGCATCAGAGTATTTCTTATATACAGAGAAAATGTTGTTTCAGACTCATAGCAGCATCAATCCAGACTCCTGGTCATTCTTTTACTACTTCTTAGTTATTCTTTATTTTGTCTGCTCTTTTTTATGCTCTTGGCATTTTGCCAGACAGTGGTTTCACTGGCCCCATCAAGCTGCTGTATTTGTGAGTAAGAAACTATTAGTGAGATGTGCTAGTGGAAAATGAGTTTAAAGAGTCTGTTCACCCTCCCTGTGTCAGGAAGGGAAGGAAGAGCAGGAAGATGCACCAGGCATAAAGACTTCTTATAATTTCTTTTCTCAAATAGCCATAGAATCATAGTTTTCAAATAAAAATCACATTAGTATTGAAATCATCACATGCCTATTCATTTTTGATGATCTGTTAATTCATATCATATAGTCTGACCTCTTCCTTATTAACTAAATTTTTCATTTCACATTCTGTAGTGGTTCTCAGCCCATCACTTAATGAATCAGCCACAGATTATGATGTCAGTGACATTCTTGTGTCCAGAAAGCTTCACAGGTGATGTAAAAAATGTACCCAAGTTCTAGAAAGAATTAATTGATTTTAAATAACATCACACTATTTGACAGGAGAGGCTTGAATAGGTGATCTTTCCAGTGAACATATGTGAAGCTCAGGCAAGTAAGTTAGAGACAATTTTATGAATCCTAACTTTATGACTCCCAAATTCCAAAGGATCTTTCCATTCCTGGACCATACTACAATGCTGTGGCTTCTGTTCTACCACATTACAACCATTTTTTAGTTCTGCTTAGAGATCCTCCTGGCTTCCAGGGATCAGTGTTTAGGCAAGCTGTTCCTTGAGATTAAAGAAGTGTGTTTTATGGAATCTACCTTTCATTGAACTGCCTGTGATATCTTCAGCTGTGATATCTTTCAATTCTAGCAAGCAAGGCCATGAGGAAGGCAGGAGACCTGAGAAGTTATTCTGTTCACGTTTCAGTTTCTGTGAAGGAAAAAAACTATAGTTCATTGATCTCTGTATGGTTCTTCATATACTCTCTCCTTGTCTTGTCATATTTAAGTGTTTCAAAATCACTTCTCACATAAGATAATCTAACTTTATCTTCTGTAAGCATCTGCTTCTCTCCTTTGTTTGAAAAAGGCTGATGGGAGAACAAAGAATGAGCTTAGCTCAGATGCTCTTTTTTCAGATGGTTAAAATTAAGTGAAATTCATCCTTCATGTCTAAATACTTCCTTATTCTCTAAATCCAGGTTTCTGTCTCTTTCATCCTTTTTACAGAGTCCACCTCCTGAGCCATTAAAAGACAATTTAATTAATGATACTCATTGTTAGTGCTTAGTCTAGTGTTGCAGTGGGAGGAATTTCATGCAAGAGTTGAAGGAGAAATAGGTTTATGTAACTGTTTTATCTACTGTTGATTTTACTTAGCAACTGGTGGGGCTGTGCTTAGTGGAGATGTTGCATAATTGAACTTGTCCCTGAGACTGTAGCACTTATGGATATGCTCTGCATCCAAATTGTCCAGCAGTGTGGTGGAGACCTTCCCCTGTCCTTTTTTGTTGCAATGTAACTGGATAAGAGGCAGGACTTGGCACATTGGCTTGCTCAGAGCTCAGTTAAATCATTATCCAGCCTGTAATTGACTGAGGACAATGATGGGAAGTGGTGAAATAAATAAATCCATCATTCAAGAATGTAATGTTTGGGAATCATCCACTAGGAAGGAGTTCTTGACACATGGTGGCTTTGCATGTTAAATATCCTGTGAAGCCTTCTCACCTCAGCTCCTGTCCTTGGTAGTGACTGGAGCCTAGAGGGTGCATGGGATGGACGTGTTGGAGAGAAGTCCCCAAGCTCTGTCGTTCCACAAAGATATTTTGCCAACTGCTGAAAAACAGTGATAGAGAAAGGCACAACTGTACTAACCAAGAAGTTTCTCTGTTTCAGACTTCATACAGCCATGAGCCATGAGCAGCTCTAAGTTTTCTGGATGGTCTCCCTTATTGAGTATTGCTTGGCAAAATGACAAGTGTGCCTGTTCCTGCTTAGGTGAGGAATGCTTGCCTGTAATGGTCAGGGATCTGTCACAAATGTCCACAGAAATCACCTTGGGCACATTCTCAGCAGATGTGAACACTCCAGCTCCAAGTCAACTTTCTAAATACATTCCAGCTACAAAGATGAAGTGCATGATCACTAGAAATAAAGGCAAAGGGCGGAGAGAATGTGAAAACAGAATATTACAAATTCCAAAAGCAATGGCAGGATCCTTGCCATTATTTGCCAGCATCTAGGCAGTATGGACACTGGTTAGGATTTGATCTAATGCACATTAATATTGGTGACTATCTTTCCAGTGCCTTTAATTACATTGTTTCTGAGCAGAATATAAGATAAAACAAATCCAGTGTCAGGTAATGTGCACCCTTAGAGTGCCTTCCTCCAAAGCAGTTGTCTTGACAGCAAACCCTGCACAAAGAAATTGCTCCCTTGGGCCATAAACAGGGCATAAATGGACAACAGATTGGCAGCAGATGTACAGATCTGTGTAAAGCCAGTATCAGTGTGATGTTTCATTGGATCTTGCTCTGATGATTGTGTTAGTTGGCATTTTAGGATGATGGAATGTACATTTCTCAGAGGCAGACCTGTTTTCTTCAGACCAATTTTCCCATCTGTGTCTCTGCCAGCCCAGCTAGCAGTGCAAACAGAGCAAGATAGGTTTGCTGAATGAATGTGTTCCTCATCAGCTTCACAAGTTTCAAGAGGATGCAGTAAATATGCTTTAATTGCATATTGTGTTTCAATTATTGCAGTAAAACTATTTAGAGCAAATAGAGTATTGCTGTGCTGAAAGCCTGCAGCCTGTGTTTGCCCAATGTCAGTGGCAGCCAACTGTATTTCATTAACTTCTAACACTCAGCACATTTGCTCTCTGTTTTGACTGTGCTGTTTTTTCTTGCCTTGTTCACTCCCTTGCTGTAATCTCTGTGATCTGAATGGCAACAAGACCCAAACTTGAGACCCAAACTTTACAGCTTTGTCCTTTTGTTACTGACAGTAGCACAGCAAGGAACATCATTAGGGTATCTGCTGAGGAAAAGCAAATTTATTTGGGTTCATTCTCTTCCAAGTGTCCAGGAAAATACATTTAGGGAATGGACACTTTACTCAGTGAATGGCTTCCACTGCAGTTCAGGGGGTGCTGAGCCAGAGATGGAAATCCAAACCAATACATGACACAGCTGCGCTGTCACCTGTAAGCATGCAGGATTTCCATGCTGAGCTTAACAAATGGAGGTAGGCAGGAGAAGAAGACTGGATGGATGGCTCCTCCAAATTCCCCATTTCATCCTGTATGTCACCATTCTTACCAATCCCAAATACTGGACTTTGTGACCTGCTGGCCATACTGACCAGTTTACTGACCATGAGTTGCTGGGGCAGAAAAAAAATCAAGAGAGTACTTGCATTCTGCTCATTCTGCACCTTTCCCTCTGCTTTGGAGCATTTCAGGAATAATAAAATCAGCACTTTCTGCTCAAATGCTTGATCTTATACACTGGCTGGTAGCCAAAAAGGGGGTTTCTTTGAGTGCCTGTCTTAACACCACAGGAATTTCTATGGGCAGTGAGGATGTCCCTTCTGACTCTGTGTCATCTCTTGCAAGGTGACACTGTAGGTGAGCCAAAACCCAGGCCAGCTGGGGGCATGCCTGGAGAGGCAGAGAAGTGGAGTCAGCTTTGCTCTCAACAATGTATAACTTCTCACAGCCTTTCTCCAGTTCTGTCTAAATCATGGCTTTACATCCAAAAAATGTGAGTATGAGTGGCTCAATTATATATAAACCAGATGGCGTATATTTTTACAGTCTAAAATTATACTGCTCCCCAAAAGAGTCTGAGAAAGAGAAAGAAATAGATTGTGAGGAGCTGTACTAGTAATTCATTTGTCACTAAAAATAAAATAGAAATTAGAGACCAGGAATGCTATTACATTTGAAATGAAGTGGAGAATTTTTGCCAAAGCTTTCACTGTGGATTTGCTTATTTTCTTGTCATTCCTATGCCTCAATTGAGTTTCCAGAGCATCACTGATGTAATTTTTTATTGAAGATGTGCCAACTAGCTCTACAGTCATTGGGACAGTGGGGAATTCTGAGTGTTCACCAGCAGCCCAGAGTCTAAACACTCTTGTTTTCTGTGTGTGTGTTCGCCTGATAAATTCAAAGCAGACACAGTCTGTCTGATTTTCCCAAGCAGGCCTCTATATATGAGAACCAGAAAGCAAAATGAACCCCAAGCAGGGAGCAGACCTTGTCTGGAGAACTTTCATATGCCTCCAGATTAGAGACTTGTTTATCTAGGTTAGGTTGGTTGTTTTTGGTTGGAACAGCTGTCTGATGTGGAACTCGCCCCTCCTCCAGCAGAGATCATGCCATGATATGGAATAAAACCAAACAAAAGCAAATAATTAAGGAGAGAAAGAAAATTCCTTGTAAACCAGGGTAAGGAATAAATGAGAGTTAAGTTCAAAGCTATGTAAAGTGATTTGAATAAACTTCAATTTGGTTAAACATGTTTGTTGGTTCCACGGAGAGTTCAGCTCAACTAACTGATAGGTTTGTGTGATACCATGGGTAGCTTTCAGCATTGCATTTAAGGTATTTATTTACTCAAAGAACCCAGACCTTTCTGTTCTCTCACAGGTTTTATTCCACCCTTATTCACAGAGTGATCCTGCTGGTGATCCCTTTCAGCCTGATCTTTTTTAGCAGCATTATACTAGATCAAAAATCTAACTAAATTCAGAATTTAGACATCAGGAAATTATATATATACATATATTTTTTAATCCATCCATGAAAACAAAAAGAAAATCTGTTCCCAACCACAGAAAATGAGATGGGGAAAACAAAGAGGTCAAAGATTGCCGATCAGATGCCATAAGACACCAAGTGTTGCAAACAACTCCAGCATGTCTATGCTTGACCTGTTCCTAGAAAGTAGGATACCAGACACTGCACCATGAATGTCCTCACCCAAAGCAGCTTAGCTGGAATGCCATCTCTGAGGGGAGGATGAGAAAAAGTGATCAGGAATGAATACAGTTTACTTGTAAACTCTCCAAAGCACAGGCAGAGAAGCTGAAGGTCAATAAAAAATATGAGTTCTCTGTGCATGTGGTAAGGCAAAAATGCTCCCATCTGAATTTATCTATGGGATTTGAAAAATCTTATTTCAAATCATGTAGGTGACAGAACTTTTCCCACTTCCTTGAAAATCAGTATAGTTTAATTCTTTGAAGCACCTTGGGGCTTGTAAGGGGTATGTAGTAAGTATTAATAATTATAACAATGCTAGACTTATGTAAATTTTAACCTTTCAGTCAGTACCTTTACAAAGACTTTTTCTTCTTCTGCAAAGTGACACCTTTAGAAAATTTAATGAAATAAACGAAAATAATTTGGTTTAGAGTTTTGGATTAATCTAGAACTTCTGAAAGGAGTGTTATGGGCCAAATTTGGCATCTATGTATGAAGAAAACTCCTACAGATTCAGAGGACGAAGAGGATGAGGAGATGAACAGTGCTGGTTTAAATTTTCTTTAGCATCAGAAAGTTCACTCAGACTGTGTCTGTGACTGTATCTGTTTTCTTTCTGTGAATGTTGGCTGCATTCACAGAAATGAGTTTTCATTCACAGAAATATTCATGAAAAGAAGGCATGAGAGATATTTGCTGGTGTGTATGTGGGGATGTGCCTGTGTGTGCTTGGAATGTTTACCCTGGCAGCTTTGGCATAGGCACTGTGAAGGTGTAGGGCAGATAAGAGGAAATCCACCTTGGGAACACATGCAGTGATGTGGGGCCTCTGTGCCTGAGCCCGTGCTGCTGGAGCTTTTGTCTGTACAGCAGTAGTTGGGAAAACTTTCCAGATCCTGGATAAGAAAAGTGTTATTCGGGACTGTGTTGTGGTGAGACACTGAACTTATCGAAACGTAGGTTTGATATTTGCAAACTTATCCTCACCCTTCCAAAACTTGGTTCCCCTGGGAAGGGAATGCTGCAGGTTGGAAGGGGCACACAGCACTCTGTGAGCTGCTAACCTGGGAAGCAGAGCCCCTTGTGAGCTCCTGGTGCTATACATATTAGCTAACCCAGGCTCTTTATTCTCCCTGATAACTCTTCCTAGCACTACTACTGCTATTTTTCAGGGATTCTCTAGAGCAAAATGATGTTACTTCAAACTTTTCATTGGAAGCACACATTCATAAAAATTAAAAGGATTATTAAAAAACAAAGCTTTCTTTTTTCTAGCTGCAATGCAAAACAAGCCTTAAACCACCTCTGCTGTAAGGAAGATGATGCAAAACCTCTGAGATTTCCCTCTCAGGATTCCCTTGAGGGTTTGCCCGTGTTTTATCCAGAGAGGACTGGATTTTCCCCACAGTCTCCATGGAAAAGCCTGTGCTGCCTGAGCATAAACCTGGCAGATTTCCCAGGAATCCTCCAGAGTACATGCCAAGCAGAACAGCTTTACCTTTGCTCTGCGCCCACAGACCCTGAGCCCTGTGCCTGCACATGACTCTGCTCCCAGCTGGAGCAGCGCAGGAATGTCTGGGTGAGGGCTCTGGGCTGTGCTCAACACGGGCAACTCTTCCTCCCATTGATAGAAAAGTTTCAGTATCAAGTGAGGCCAATTAAAATTGCTTTATTAATGACTCTAATTCAACAAAGTCTATAAGAGTTTTTCTCAAAATTTTGGTAGGTGGACTGTGCCCTATATACATATCCCAAACAAACTGTATTGCCTTATTTCTCACATATTGAATAGTTTGTTGTTATGTTTATGAAAACTTGTCTCCAGGGACAACAAGCATTTTATTCTGAGTCTCAGCAGCTACAAGATGATTTCAGGGACTGTTATTCACAGACTGAAACCAACAACCTCAGTGAATTCACGTTGAACAATATGTGTGTACATGTGCAACCAGTATATTTGCATAAATCTGCAGCTTATGGGCTGTTTCTCTTAGACCCCCTTTTCAAGAGTAGAGCACAATTCTTCATCAAAAATGCAATTTTTTGAAAGCATGCACTAAAAGAAACAGCTTGCAAATGTAATTAATCAACCTAATTCACTAAGAACACATTTTCTTGTCTCCTTGAATATTTATTTCTTACTGCTAATTGAGCATATCTTTCTAAAGAATTCACCAGAAAACAGACATATTATGTAAAAGAGATAACACTCTTGGGCTTTCAATTGTTGTTTTGTAATTACTGTATTATATTACTTTTTTAGTGTTGATGCCTTGGAAGCCACGTCCCTGTTCTTTCTGTACAAACCAATACAGATAATACTGGAAATGATCCCCTCTTGGTCTCATTCTTTCAAATATGTACCTATCACAGGCATGGAGATTCAGTTCAATATTTTTTCTGATGCTAGACTCCAGATTTCCTCTTTCTCAGTGTCTGTGAAGTTGCAATCCATCAACTCCCACAGGCTCCTTTTGCACAGGGTGCAGCCCCTGCACAGTGACTTCCTACAGCAGTTCCTTCTATTCTTCCCACTCTGTCACTGCCCCAGCTTACCTCAGATTTTCCTTCACTGTTCTAATTTCTTTCTTGGAGACCTTGATGTTGTCTGTACCAGAGGTTAGGAGTTCATGTCTAATTTTACTGCTCAACTCCTACACACATCTCTAGACAAACACCCACCTTACTTGCTTTTAATGTTCTCCTGCCTTTCACACTTAGTGAAACAGATGCAATTTGGACTCTTATCTGTGTTGTTTCCTTTGCTGGTACAATGGCACAACTTTGAGGTAGGAATCTCACCTCTGTATTGAATGATTCTGCCTGAGGAATGTCAGTGTTGAGGAATCTCTGCGTGTATTTGAGATGAATTTGACTTGGACTTCATCAGACTTTTCTTGAATGTAGAAGGATTGAAAGTGGAGATGAAGAAGGAAAGCAGGGCCAGGAATGTAGTCCATCACAGCAGGTGGGGTTACACAGCTGGGTCCTGTTCCTGGTTTTCCAACCATGTGGTAATTACCTCAGCCAGTCCCCTGTTTCTGGTGCTGGAGTCTCTCCTTGGTCTCTTGAAGGAACTTCATGTTCACTCCTCCTGTTCTGTTTCTCACACCGCTTCTCTTTCTCTGCTTTTCTCTGGACATTTTGATTGTTGGCTTGATATCTCTTAATTCAAAAGTTTCCCTAAGTTTGGCTCAAATCTTCCACCCATGCAAATGAGAGTGAGCCTGCTGCAGACAGTAGCACTGTTATTTTCAGCAAAGAATTTTTAAATTTTATTGCCCTTGAAAGATATATATGTTTAGTCACACAGTTACTCACCTTAAACTAAGGACAAATACATCTGAAATCCTGAGGAAATCGAATGTCCTAATCTGTTCACTGGATTTGAAATTCTTGAAAAATATCACAACCTAAAAATTCTGATTATTTATTTGCCATTTTGTCCACCTTGCTTTGGGCTCCTATCAGTTCTGCTGGTGAAGGCTAAACTTTTAGCTGCTCATTTACAACATGTATAGAATGCCTTTAGCCTGAATTCTTAGCAGTGTTTTCAGCCTTTTTAGATTCCTAAAAATATCCTTTCTTTTTCAATGTCCTGTGCTATTCTTTGTTTATATTGGCGGAGTTGTCATAATCATTGCATCATCCCTGCATTCTCAGTTCCTAAAAACTCATAAGAAGCAGAAAAAAAAAAAAACTGATGGGGAAAAAACCCCACAGCAAAAGGACATCTGCCAGCTGATACAAAGAGGTGTTGGGAAAATTTGACTGTATTAGTCAAAATAAAAAAAAAAAAGATCCTAATATTGTTACATGAGGTCTTTTCCAAAAAAGGTCAGATTTTATGTTTGCTTTTATGGTTTTTAATACCTAAAACTTTTAAAGGAACTGATAATACTATTCTGCAACCCTTCATAAAGTTCATACAAAATTAATAGTTAGATATCATGTACTTCTGTGTGTCCCACATTTACCCTTTAGTTTAGATAGAAGTTTTAGTCTTGGAAATAGTCAATGATTGTAGCAATACACATACATTTCAGGCAAACAAGATAATTATGACATATATCTATTCCTGAAAAAAGATTCTGCTCTCACTCTCACTAATGGTGGAACTTATATATATTTGAATATACATATATTCAGATATGTGCATAAGGGTAGCAACTGGCAGAAGAAATGTAGGGAATTACCTCGATTTCAAGCTATTTGTGACTAAGACATTCAGACATTTGCTATTAAAGTTGTTTTATTTTTATTCTTTTTACTTCTTGTGTAGCTGTCACTTCTTATTTCTTGTCTGAAAATTTTAGGACTGACTGCAGTATAAATGCTGCATAATAATACTAATAGCAATAATTTTTTTCAGTGCCTGATGAATCTTTTGTTACTTTACAAATTATGTGAGACCTTTAATCAGATGCCCTAACAAATGAAGTCCATTATGTCATTTAAAGACGTGCCGCCTTGCTTCTGCAAATATAAACATTGGCATGTTTTTTTCTCAAAGCCATTAAGCTGTCATATGTGTTTTCTGCCTTTCTGTGCTGCTTGTCAAGCTTTTTGTGTATCTGTATTTTGGAGAGCAGCGACAATGAGAACGGAAGCATAGGAAAGAGCCCTGGCGGTTTAACGAGGCCTGGGTAACTTATGCCCCACCAAGGGGATCCCAGGCACTTTGATCTGAGTCTGTCCTCGCCCTGCCTGCCCCTAGGGCCAGGGCACAGTCTGAGCACATTCTCAAGGCAAGAATGGGCCAAAAGGTGGCATACATGGGGCAAGAAGTATATAAACCTATATACTTATAGGCTTTCCCCTTGTAAATGGGGATTGGGGGTATTCGTAAATTGAAAGGGGTCACATTTTACCAATTCTCATCCTCCTCACAACTGAAGAGTAGTGCTGGGATTGAACTTTTCACTACACACAACATTTCTTCTGGAGGGAAGGTGTTAGTTTACTTAAAAAATGAAGTAATGTGTGTTTAGTGTAGGTGGTGACGATGCCAAGACCCAAGATTGAAGCAATCAGATAAAATATTTGACAGAAATAGACACGCCCTGTGATCCTGTGTTTTCCATCTTTGTTGGTACTGTAGTTTTGCTATGGGGATATTCCTCCAATATGAAAGATCTGCCTCAAACCTGTCAGTAATAATCTTTCAGTTAAATCCATTGATCACTGTGTTTGGATCCAGGCACTGGGTTGTAGCTGGAGCTCAACTTCCAGATTAAGAAACACAAATCACAGTCCAGGTGCTTGTGCGATTTACTCAGTCAAGGAATCATTAAAAATGGCTTGCAGAAGATTTCAGTCCCTGGACCTGAAGCTATAAACACAAAATGTCTGGATGGATAGATAAAATACTCATTGAAATGCATTAAAATTACACAAAAGTAAGGTGGCAATTTAATTTTTTTTGAGCATACTGTGCCACATAAAATCCCTGTATGTAATCACTATTATGGCTCCAGTAATGTGGTTTATTTTGCTACCTGAAGCCTTGTGTTAAGATGCTGCAGTGAAGCACATCACACAACTACATCTGCTTATTCAGTATGTTAAATAAATGGTCTTTCAGCTCCAGGGTGTTTGATGCCTGTAATTATATTTGATAGCAATGAATAATCTTTTTTATTATTAATAAGTTTTCAATTGGGGAGGCTCCACAGGCTCTGCACTTGAGTTTCCTGACCTTCTAGTTTGTGGACAGCTGAATCCTGTATCTTACTGACTTTAAGGAAGGGCGCTTGGTGTCCTTTTTCTGATTTAAGGAGCATGAAAGAATCATTGCTCCTTGAAACACTGCTGTTTAGAGACACCTTTATCTGCCAACTTGTGAGCCAGCTTTTCAGGTTTCTTTATTTTGTTTTGTTTCGTTTTGTTGGAGTTTTTAAAATCTTCATTTAGATTTAATTAAGAAAAGGAAGGGAGAGCTGCTAAGAAAGGTTTGCACTGATAGGACCTGGTTGATGTGGCATTGAAAACAGCTGTAGCTGTAATGTTAACTCCCACCTCCAGACCTTTATGCCTGTTGATCAGGCTTGTCAGCTCCTCCAGTAATATTGTCTTTTCCCATTGTATTTTAAAGAATCTAATGCACTAGCAAGGTATTGGTGCCACAATTAGAAAGACATTTATCCAAGACTTTTCAAAACTGCTGGTGAGACTGAGATCCTCATGTCTTGGAAACTCAGAGTGAGACACCTCAAATTTTCAAGCCAGCTCAGCACCAGCATAGTGCTTGTGTCAGCCAATATCATCAATGCTATAAACGTTTTTCTGTAAACTTCTGCCCATTTGGAAGCTAATAGAGGCACATTTTTTCAGAGGTAATACATCTATATTCCACTGTTAGTCAGTAAACTGGCAAAGGCAAAGCACCATTTGAGACGTGAGTTTCTAAACTTCCAAGATGCTCTTGAACTTCTTGGCCAACGCAAAAATTGAACTTAAAACCAATAACAGGCACATTCCACTTTTGTACTATCATGCAACTTCCACAGTATATAGCCACTATTAAAAAATTCAGATATTTATCAGCGCAGGAGTCCAGACTTAATTCAGTTTAAATCACAGAGGAGGTGCTGAGCACTCAGTTCTTCCATTCCTGGAACATGCTGTCTCTGTGCCTCATGGGAGGCCTGTAAAATAACAGCTGCATTTGTGAAAAAGAGCAAAATAATAATAATACTGGGACTTGTTGAATTCCATGATCAAAGTTCTCTGCACTCTATCATTAAGGAGAATATAGCTGTGGGTTAGCTAAATGGGATAAGAATTACTTTGACCATTTTATATTCAGTAAAGCTAGACATCCAGCTATTTTAAAGGTACCTGGAGATTTTACATGTCACAGCTTTTATTTGCTCAGTTTGGGGTACTTTATGTTGAAAAGTGCCATCAGGTGAGAAGTGCAGCTGAGTGAGAGCTGATAGCACTGAGCATCTGGGGCACCAAAGTCAACCTCAGGGGTCTGCATTCCACCAGCACAGCCTGCAAGGCACAGCCTGGTGGGCTCTGAACTCACACATTGTGTGATTCATCCTAGGTGGGTGCCCAACAGGCAGACTTGGTAGTCTGGGATTCCCTACAACCGCTGACTTTTGGATCCAGTACAAAGCATTGCTTTTTCCATATAAATCCCATTACCCCGGTGTGCACAGATGCATGGAGCTGTCTGGGAGCAGCTGCAGCTCCTCCACATATGAGCTATGCAGGTGGTATAACCAAAGCTATTTGTTTCCCAAATGTCATGGCTACTCCCTTCCAGGAACTGTAGAACAACTCTTAAATCTTTGACATAATGAAGTGGTAAACACCATCGTCAAACCTCATGAATATTCACATCAGAATAATTCAAGTGAAGTCCCAAGGGACCAGAGAGCCAATTGAAAGCTCATATATACAGTTGTCTGGTTAAATGATGGGTCTGAATAATAATTCACCATCCAAATGACTCAACATGACATGTAAATAATTGCTCTTGATTGCAACATGCACCAAAGATTTAGTTATTGATTCTTTACCTTGCCTGCCATCGTTGGCTAAATATTATAAGAAGTTGTCAAAACAGATTTCATAGAGTGTGTTAGTGCATATGTAGGTGTAAAAGAGCTCAGTTTTTGGCTTAAGACAGACTAAAACTGGATTTTTGCAAAATAAGTGCAATTTCGGTTGATGAATGCATGAAATGACTAAAACCCAATTTGTTACAACTTTAATTAGAGTTGTGTGATTGTTCTCATATATCAATACTGACTGTTTTAGTTTAATTAGTCACTATATCCTAGTCTGCCAAAGATACTGGATTAGGGTATGATCTGGCCTTTAATGAAGTTTTTTGAGATTGACATCATCAAAGAACACTTCTATTCAGTTTTTAATTAAAGATTAAAAAGACCCTCCTCCTTTGTAGCAACTGCATTTATTTTTGTTTTCCAATACATGGTACAATAGGAATACATAATTTGTGAACATGCAAATAGCATTCTGAGAAGCATCTACATTTAAAGGCACAGAAGATGCACATTTCCCTGTGCAATATTAATGCAAATTAATTCAGTGAAAAATTCAGTGCACATTGCAACACATACCTTCCCTTCAGGCAGAATTATACTGCTGCCACATCTTCTCTTTTTCTCCATTTCTTCTAACAACCTGTATTTTTTTTTCATTTTCTATCTCTGTTGCAGGAAGACAGATTTCATTCAAAAAGAAAGAGCTAGCAGCTCAGTCTCTTTTGTTGCCTCCTCTTTAAGGATATTTTTCACCAAATGCCTCAGAAGAGGCACCAAAAAAATGTGGGATGATTTTTCCCTTGGAATTTTTCTACAACACTATACTTCTCTGCAGTACAGAGACTGCCTCCCCACCCTCTGAAGAAAGCCTGGATGACTCAGAACAGACACCTTAACTTCCAGAAAGCAATAAAGAAGTGCTATGGATGTCACTACTAAAGACCTCCATTTCGTGGTGGTGTGTGTGGTTTTCTGTCATCTGAATGGTCCAACACACTTGTAAGTAAACCAGACAAAAAAACCAAACCAAACCAAAACAAAACAAAACAAAACAAAACAAAACAAAACAAAACAAAACTGTGTAGAAAGATAAGGGCTTAAGAAATAAAAGGAAACAACCCAGAAATAAACTGTTCTATTGTAAGCAAAATCTGCCTTAGATGCAGTTGCCTGCTATGGTTATATATCTTTTTCTACCCAGGTCTGTAACTCCAAAGCAGTAAAAAGGAAATTTACTTTTATCAGCCCCTATGTGTCATGGCCCAAAGTGGGCCATAAAAGAGGTTCCTTGGTCTAAAGATTCAGTGCAAATATGTATTTTCCTAGCAAAATAAATGTTACAATGGCACTGCCACTGGCATGTGGTATCTTTTCTAACCAATTATTATATTTTCTTAAAAATGTATGTTGAGATTGATCAAAACAATTTGTGAATGGTTTGAAAAGAAGTAATGTGATGTGACTTTTTTTTCTTCTTTTTGAAGAGATTTGCTACAGCAAAGGACAGAGTGGATTTGAGTCTACTCGTAAATCCCATACACCATATTTACACCATGCAAAAAAAATTAAAAAGGGAAAGTAGCAATTTCCCTATAATCTTGCATCTCTGTGAGTGTCAAATGGGTCGCAAAAAAAGGAGAGTCAAACTCACGGGCCCAGATTCAGCTTTTGTAAGTTAAAGTGCTTAGTTCAGATGTTTCCTGGGTAGCCAACGATGAGAGACACTGATCAACAGAACTTGCCTCAGGAGGTGTCTATTTCTTCTTTTACAGGAAGCCTTCCAACATAAACACCCAGATGTTTAACATAAGAGAGGTGGGTCTCTGCCTTGGTGCTTTGATTCTGTAAGTCCTTAGCTAACTTATCTTCAAAGTCTTGAAATGTTTGGCCCTCCATTAACACCACCTCAGCATCTCTGGCTTGCTAAATTAAAGCTACTGGTTGAGTGATAATGCCCTCCTGCCATCACAGAAGGGCTGTCTTCATCCATTTTGCAATAAGCAAACAAGAATCCTCTGTTCAGTGTGCCGCCCCTCTGTGTGATTTGTTTGTGTAGCACACCTCAGTTATCAGGCTACATATTTGTTGCACATTGCCCCAGATCAGCCTCGTTTCCTCTCTCCCCACACTTGGTCAGTTTGCATGTTTGCTAAGACCACAGTGCACAGAAGGAATTAAATACACCTTACAGAGTGTTATATGCTGGAGGCTGTGCTGATGGAGAAGGGTGGAGACACACAACATTTCAACAAATTGTCAAATCCATTCTATGAACCGCACTCATCAATATTGCCATGGCTTCTACAGTAATTTTAAAAGGCATTTCACAATATTTGAAATAACACTATTTAGCAAGGAGGCTTTATAAATTGTGAATTTTGCAGAATGCCATTCGGCAGGTCTGAGTTAGACATGGAAATGATAATACTTGGTTCTGAGTAGAGTCTGGTTTAACTTTATCACCATCACAGATACAGATTGTATAACTGTTGTCTATCCAGTACAATTTGTTCTATCACTTGTCTTTACTTTTTAAAACTGAGGCAATTCATTAACTCTAAACAGACAAAAGTAAAGCAACTCTGATGTTATGAAAGACTTACCATAAGCATGTCATGACTTGAAAGGGATGTTTTTCTCCCTTGCTTATTTTCTTTTTTTGCATCCAGGTAGATTTGAATCACTGAAGTTAAATTGTAGAGCTGAAATACATTCTTCTTTTAAATTATGCTACAGGAATCTTTTTCTTTTCTACCCCCGTGTCATCAGATACACTGGACTCTTTTTCAGCTTTTCACATATGACAATAATTAGATGATAACTCTATGCTAATTTCCTAGTGAAAATGGACCAGATGTCTACAATATATTAAAGAAACCTTGGTTCCTTATTTTGTTTGGAGCTCACACTTCTATTGCAAATATCTATGGCAAACTGTCCTCATGGACCAATCTATCATTTTAAAGAGAGGACCAAAGAAAATAGATTAATCAAAAGGCCTGCAGTTATTGTCTCCCCTGTTAGCTCCAATTCATATATCATTAGAGAAAAAAGCCTGTCAGCACTGTGGGATGTTATCTCTTTGGAAAAAAACCTTCAGTATAATAATTCATTTTTTTAAAAATCTCATAACAATACACATTATTAAAATACTGGCTTTCCTAACGTTTCTATCAA
This sequence comes from Melospiza georgiana, assembly GCF_028018845.1. Lineage (NCBI taxonomy): Eukaryota > Metazoa > Chordata > Aves > Passeriformes > Passerellidae > Melospiza > Melospiza georgiana. The sequence goes on along the minus strand of NC_080430.1, from coordinate 144,174,025 downwards.
GGAAAGCCAAGTCAAACAGTACAATACAGCACTTTCAGACATCACAAATATTTTGTGTAAGCAAGGCTGCAGCACTTGCATGCAGTGCTGATAGTTTCACACAGCACTGTTCATTTTAATGTAATGTCAGAACAAGCACGATATAGACTACACTACAGACACCCAAGGGCTTTGATAAAGTGCAACCAAAATGGTAAAATTTAGGAGGAGGAGCACAGAAAATAGCTTTTGGAGCAGCCTTGGCATTGAATTTCAATCATTTTTTGCCATAAGTGTATTTACACTCAACACTTGATCTAAGCCCTTTGAAGTCACTGGCAAGAGAAATGATCTTAGTTTCATGTAGCATGTTCATTAACATAGGAGAATACACATTTCTAAAATGAAGAAGTTTCTGGCTCTTTGTTAGAAGAACTAGGTAGGAAATGCTGTACTTTCAGCTGCGTGCAACACACAGGCCTCCCTTCAGCTGGAACCATCTCAGTGAACCTCAGACACCAAATGAACTGCGCTCCAAGCACATCTGTGCAGGGGAACTGCTGCTTCATTAATTCCATCCAACTTTTCAACTTATTTGGGATGAAGGTCTACACTTACACCACACAGAAATGGGATGGCTATTTTCCATCTTCATGCCGTCTTCTTTACAACGAGTGAACATATTTATCCAGCATTTTCCAGAGCTACTTGGGATTTCAGGTGGCTTTTTAAGTACAGGAAAATTTTGGACAACTTGTACTATTTCATTTATGTCCCCAGTAAAGGTTTGGGGTTTTTACTGGCCAGCAGAACATGCTTTAGCTCATCTCAAGCTTGGTTTATACTGTGCCATTTTTCATTTTTATGACACCTGCTCTTCCTCTTGCTGACATTACTGCTGGATTGCTTTAAACACAGTGATCTTTCACCCATGTACCATCTCATATAGAAGGTTACCTCCTATGGCAGTCTTCACTTTCATTTTGGATATTACCAGGCTATAAACTACCATTAGCCTCCTCTCCAGCACCTGCTTGGCATCTGTCCACGGAAAGGCTCAGTTTACATATAAACATATTTGTAACCAGGCTGATCCTTTTAAGTTTTAGACCAAGGCTTCTATGGAGAATTCTGGCCTCTTGACTGAATGGCTCATGTAACTCAGTATGCCAAAAAATGGTTTTGGTGTTAAAATTAGAATTTTTGCTGTTAACAAATTTGCCCGCAGTCATCAGTAATGGTAATTTATTTTTTTACCTGTTTCCTAATAAATAATGCAGCTCTCCAAGATATTGATTGCTATGACTGCTATTGGACGATTCCCTCCCTTTGAAAGAGTATTAGAAAGTCCAACATTGTTTCATACCTTTTCAGCCTCTCTAATCCCTTTTTTCCTCAAGTGGAATTCTGCATTTCAGTAATCTAGTGAGATAGCACAGGGCTCACTCTCTTTTCAGTGTTCCTCCCAAGTCTGTTGCCTTTTAGCCATTGCAGAACTACTAGAACAAATCCCATAGAGAAAATTCTATCTCCTTTGGTCAAGAGAGGGCAAATGTGTGATGCCAGATGCTGCATTTGCATTTCCCTGTTGCTTTTGATTGTGTGCATCGTGAATTCTCAACCATAACATCCAACACTTGACTGTCATTGCTCCAAACTCAGTTTTATAGAGCACCTTCCCTAAAAGGGATGTTTGTCACTTATTCCACAGTTCAGATACAAATCAAATTGGTTGTTGATGCACCAGTTTAGCTGTCTATAACAAGTATTGACATCCTTTTCATCAGACTAGGTAGATGGCCTCTTCTTTTACTAGAAATCATCATAAGAATTCCATTGTCTTTCATTCTCAGCTCCTGTTTCCCAATTGTTTTCTCCACTGCTGGCACAATTTGGGCATTTGAGTTTTCCCATTTGTTCTGTTTTCCACAGTTGTGTTAGTGGACTTTTGTACTCCCACAGAGCCCAACATTCCTCAGTGGGTAACCTTATGATTGCTGTAGGATTCCAAGAGCCTGACCCAGTTTACCTTGCTTTCTGGATATATTTGTTTCCTCTGTCATCCTCAGGCCCTTTTTCTAGAGTAAGATCAGTGTCTCTGTTCTCTGTGCTGTATGCAGGCACTGATCCTCCAGCGATCTTGTCTCTAATGAGGACATCTTTTAAATTTCCAGAACTGCACTGTATCCTTTGAAGTCCTTTTTAAAACTTATTGAGATGTGGCATTGAAAAGTGCTGTGAAGGGTGCTTTGAGCTCTCCTGTTGTTCTCTGGTTGAGTGATGGAGATTTTCACACAGTCAATGATCACATTTCAGTTGGGGGATTGGTAAAATCCATCTGAGGAAGTCTTAACTTCTTAAACTATTTTCACTTGATCATTTGTGATGGTCTATCCTTCCCCTTCAGTTTTTACAACTATGCTACTATCTGCTATTATATTCACTTCTTATTATTTCCCTCCCATGAGGTAGTGAAACAAAAATTTTACTTTTATTTTCTTACTTTAATCTCCCTAGGTAGTCCTCTATACAGACTAGATTCTTCTTTCCAATATTCCAAAGCTTTTGTTATACTATTTTGCCTGAAGTTTTTCGTTCCCATTGATCTGGATTCTTACTTTGCCCCTTTTCTAGGTACTATTTTGCTCATCTGCCCATCACCTGCCTTTCTCTGCTGGTTGTATAGCTAATCACCTGCCAAGTGCAGGTGCTGGACAATAATATGGTGGGTTCTTGCTTCTAAAACCAAGGTGGCGTTTTACTGCCTGTTTCCTGTATCTGCAGCTACCATTCTCACCATCTGCACAGACCGGCTTCCTGGGACACAACTTTAATCAAACAACCTTCCAACATCTTCTATTTATCTCTGAAAGGCCAATGCAGGTTACTGGAAACCAGCTCTAAGGCTGAAATGGGAACATGCTTGAAGTACTCAAATTTTAAGAAAAGTTAATTGCTTATTTCACTCTGAAAATCTCCTGTTTTACTAACAAACACAAAGCTAAATGACAACTATTCACTGTATATCCTGAGTTCATGAGTTTTGTCCAGCACAAAGTGATGAAGTATCCATATCATGGAGATGAGTTGTAATTGGCACTGTGGGCTCGTTTTCAGATTCTGTGGTGGGGAACAGAGAGGGACGAAGCAAAATCAAAAAGCAAAAATTGAAGACATTTTCAGGCGGTTTCAGCTGTCTACTGGGCACCTTCTTTTGTTCATTTTTTTCATTTGTGGCAGGGATGCAAATCAGGAATCTGAACACTTTCTCTCAGAGAGAGCAGTGCAGGATGTGAAAGAATAACTGCAATCCTCTGCCTGCAGCCTATCTGCTCATCACAGCCCATTTCTCTCCAGGCTTCAACTCTGGCATTTTCCCTCTTTGAAGCAATAACAAGAACTTCACAGTTCAGATTTTGGTCAATCTGTAGCTGGAAGCACGTGAAATCCAGGAGTTTATCTTTTTCTTTTAATGCAAAACAATAAATTGGCTTCAATTCATTCATAACTAGCCTGAGGTTTAATCAAAAGATTCAACCCTTTTGACAAAACATGGGCCGGATACCACATCTGTAGGAAAAGCTGCAAACAGCTGAATTTTACTTTGCTTCAGGTTTCCTAGCAAACATTTCACATTGCTCCAAAGCTGACTTTTCATGAGCTGAAGGCATCATCCTGAATAAAGGTTAAGGGGAAAGAGATTATATGACAAGCTTTGTTACCTCCTGCCATTTCTATTTCTGTTTGTATTCAAAGGCTAGGAAGAAAGGAATAAATGATATAGTAAGACCATAGGGTTTCTAAAAGGAATCCTTTTAGAAAATAATGTATTAGTTAAATAGTACTGCATCTTGCCAAAATGACATTATTATAATATCATCCCTTACAATTACTAGCACAGCTGAATCAATAATGTGGATAGTGTAAAGAAAAACTGGCTACAATGGCACTATAAATTCTGCAGAAATTATTGTAGCAATTTTCTAGTGGTTTGGAATAAGCTTTCTAAACCTCTCAACCATTTCAGCAGATTGTTTGCCCCATGCAACAATTCTGTTAAAACTATCATTTGCTTGTGGCAATATTTTTTAGCTGGTAGGCATGAGCCAGGGGAATTTGCATCCCACAGAAATATAGCCATGTCAGGAAAAGGTCACTTTTGCCTGCAAATTCTATCTGCTGGCTTAGAGTCTCCTAATAGATTTGATCTTGTTTTTCTAGTTAACTGGATCAAATCTGCATTGTGTGACAGGTCTTAACTTACAGGAATTAGCAAAGAACAACTGAAATTAAAAAGAGTAACATAATTTAACTCTATCTGAGGAACTATTCCTTGTTTTTAACTAAGTGCTATTTCATTTCCATTCTGTACGCCACAGTGAATAAAATTTGGAACATATTAAAATTAATTGCCTGAATATATTTTGTCTGTAAAGTTAGACTGACAATATAGTAATTCTTTCCAACACTTCTTGCTGTTAATTAATGTGCCCATAGCTCAAAGAAATAATATTTTGCTGCATTTATATCTTGCATAGATAAACCCCAAATACAAAGGATTAAATAATACTCAGCTCAAAAAAAATGCCATTTTTAGATCTGTAAAGAAACAGATTTTCTTTATGATATTGTATTGGGCTTGTTCAACTAATGGCAGCACACACTGGCCAATAGATAATTATGGACTGAAAAGAATGAGAAGATTTTCAGCTAGAACAAAACTCCACCCAGCTCCCTGTGCTTCACTGAAGTTGCAAATGCTCAGCACCTGTTTCATCAGGCCAACAGATGGTCACAATTTAAGGAGACCCATAGGCAACACAACTTGCATTTACTTCAGGCTCTCATGATGTTCACATTTCTATGGTTGCCTTAAATGTTTTGTGGATAAAGAAACTGTTATATAAAATAAGCAATGTATTCTTTGTTAACAGATCAGAATACACAAATTTGTACACTTGTCATGAGCCTCATTAAAAATCTATTAAAACTAATAGAGAGATTTCCAGGGGCTTTGACTTAACTTGGATCATGGTTTACAGAGATCTAGCTTTAACCCTGGTCTAGCTCAAGATGTCCCTCCTCATTGCAGAGGGGGTAGACTAGATTATATATAAAGGTCCTTTCCAACACAAACACTTTTATGTTTCTATGATATTGGTCCTTTTAGTCTATGGGCTTTATGATACTGATCTTTTTTTACTGAAATACCAGCTGATGTCTGGGTGCCAACCTCCTGCTTGGTTGTGCTCCTACAAACACAAGCATCTCTCCTCTAGGTGCATGCACCATTCAGTGATCTAACTTAAAAGAAACAGCAGTTGATTTTTGCTTTATTTGTTTTTAATTTTGGGGGGTTCTTGTCCATTTGGTTTGTTTTTTTTAAGATCAATTACCTGATCTGTATCACTCTGCAGGTACAAGAACATTGTCCCGTGAAAGAGCATTGTCCAGTAAAATAGAAAGAGCTGGGAACAGAAATCAGCTGGAAACAAAACCAACTATAATATAATCTTTCACTGTCCTTCCCAATTTCTCAATGCAACAAATTTATTCAGAAGTAAAAACTTTACTCAGAGATTCTGTCTGCTGACATATGGCTATCCCATAATGATATGCAAATACCATATTTTCCATTTCTTTATTTCATGCCATGAGTAATTATTTACACTATATCATCTGAAATCTAAATCAAGGATATCTATTGCATGATTATGTGTGGACCTTAGAAGACATAACTCTAAAGAATACAAGTTCTATTTATAATTCAGCTGAACGTGGGCCATCATGAATTGTCAAGGTTGAGTTCTTCTTGCTTCTTTCATGACATTTAATTGACATGACTTTTGACCTTGTGGTAAAATATGCTCATATTTTAGGACAGAAACAAAAAGGACAGTGGATCTAAAGGGTGGAGGAAAAGCCCTCCAGTGGAGCAAGTTTCAGGGTTCATTACACTCTATAAACAGTGACATTTCCGGATCAGCCGTGCAGGAATGTGAGGGCATATTGTATATTTGGCTGTTGACATGAAAAGATTAGCTCAACAATCATATTAAAGAATTGGCAGTGCCACAGTTCTCTGTTACCCATGGAGATAAGAATATAATTGTTTATTTTCTTATACACTTCCTCCTAAGCCGTCCATCTGAGCACAGCAGAAAGATTCAAACAGACATTTTTCCCCAATAAAACACAAACATGTAAGTAAACAGTACAATGTTCTACATTTGATATTGATTTGTTTTGGTACTAGTGGGAATTCATACTTGAGACAGAGTATTGAAAAGCTTTCTTGTACTTATGGAAGTCAACAGTCTCATCACCTCAGGCAAAGGAGTTAGATTGGTGAAATGACACGTTATGCAGCAGGACAGATCTCTGCTTGCTTTACAAGACATCCTGGGGGTCCCAGTCAGGATAAGGATCCAGATACTGGTATGATCTGTCTTGGGTCAGAGACAGCAGGACACAGCCCACAAAGGTTAGAGCTGGTGGGAAGGAGGTGTCTGAGGATGTTGCCATAAGTCTGAATCTCATATTAGAGATTTTCTGTCATGATGTCCAACAGCTGTTGCAAAAGGGAAAAGCATTTCAGTTGCACTGATGGAGGAGGGAAAAGCACTGGCAGGCATGAGAAGACCTGCAAAAATGTTGGAACTGAATGAAAACATTGAACCTAAAACTTTGAGGGTGGGGCATCTACATTTTCTCTTGGGGACCAAGGAAACACCTTTTGACTGATATTAGGAAAATAGGGCCCACTGATGCAGAGGTTAAGATGTGTCAAGGATATCACTGCACAGCTAATGTTCCTACAAACATAAATGTGACAGAAGGAGTCAATATTTTAAGATGCCTTTTCTTGTTTGTTTGTTGGGGGTTTTAGGTTTCTTTTGTTTTTGCCTTTTTTGTTTGGGTTTGTTTTTGGTGGGTTTTTTTTGTAATGAAAGCTGTTCTTTACTGTTTTGAAAAATATGATTTTATAATTCCTTAGAAGCTATAAGTTGTGGACTTCTTGGCCACTATTGCACAGACATGAATTAAATTTCTACATGAGTTGCTTGGAGGAAAGGACCTGGGAGAGATGATCAATGGTAACTGAACATGAGGCTGCATGTTCCCAATTTTCCAAGAAGACCAAGGGCATCCTGACCTGTATCAGAAGGCCAACAGGATGAGGGAAGTGCCTATCCCTGTGTACTCAGCACTGGTGAGACCACACCTCAAATGCTGTGTTCAGTTTTGAGCCACTCACTTCAAGAAGGACATTGAGGTGCTGGAGCACGTCCAGAGAAGAGCAATGGACCTGGGAAAGAGTCTAGAGAATTAGTCACATGAAGAGCATCTCAGGGAGCCCTGGGACAGGCTCCCCAGGGAAGGGATCACACAACTAAGCCTGAGTTCAAGCAGTGGCCAGGTAACACTCCCAAGCACATGGTGGGATTCTTTATCACTCTCTACAAGTGCCTGAAAGGAGGTTGTGTCCAGATGGGGGTTGGTCTCTTCTCCCAGCCAAACAGTGACAGGATAAGAGGCAATGGCTGCAAGCTGTGCCAGGGGAGGTTCAGGTTTGACATCAGGAGTAATTTCTTCATCGAAGGCGTGGATAAATATTGGACTGTTCAGTGAATTAGTGGAGTCAACATCCCTAGAAGCATTCAAGAAACTATTGGATGTGTGACTTAGTCCTATGGTTTAGCTGCCAAGGTGATGTTCCATCAAAGGGTGGACTCAATGACCGCGGAGGTCTTTTGCAACCCTTATGATTCCGTGAGGCTATGATTCTAAGATTGCTGATTTGGTGCTGTGATGACAACAGGGACATCTGTTTCTTAAAAGCATAGTTATCAAAGATGGGTACCATTCCAGTGCTGTGTAAGACTAAAACCGAGGTGGTATTTTCCTAAGAGAAAGTCTTGATCAGCCTCCCAATAAGAGGTTCTTAGTGAATCCTAAATCTTAGCAGGTAACCCATAGTTAAACCTAGGTACTAAGTATCCATCTCTTGGCTAAAGTCTCCTTGCAGTTTTCAGTTAAAATTATCTTTCAGCCTTGTTCATACTCAGATGTGTCAGAAGTTATGCTGAAGTTAACTTTTGAACTGTTTTACACTGGCATAGAATTTGTATGGAATATCTGTTAGGATTTAATATATGCTGTTTCAAAAGAGATGATAATGATATTAGAGATCCTGTGTAGACCAGGAAACCTATAGCAATGTAACCTTCCTGTCACATGTGCACCCAGAAAAACACTTAGTTCCCTTATGAAAGCAATCAAACACTTTCATTCTAGTCTTAGTAAAACTAAAAAATAGTGTAGAAACCTAAGATACTAATAAACAATAAATTCTGAACCTATCAGAGGTTACAACATAATTGAGGAAGCTATAAATGCATCTTTTCAAGACTGAGATACAATATCTGCAAAGTTAATAAGAAATAAAGTCATGTTGACTTCAGTGTGCATGGGATCAGACAGTGGATATTTGATCAGTGAGTCTCCAATGGCAGAAAATGTTATAGATATAAGAAGCAAGTGAGGGATTGATCAGGTGGTCTCTGTGAAAGCTTGCTGGCACCTTTGGGACCCCAACATTTCCAGCAGAGCTATTGTGATTTACAGATTGGACAATATTTCTTCTTTTCTCTAGGCTTGCATTTGTCATGTGCTTGTCCATGAAAGAAGTTTTTCTCTTATTTGAAAGGTTAGGAATCTTCTCCTTCAAGATATTCCCAGACCTTTTCTCATCCTGATTAGATTATTAGATAAGAATATTTCATAAGGACAGAGGGAGTGCTATGACCAGCTATTGTGACATTATGAATAATACAGGAGAAACAGTATTTATTCTGCATTTCCTGCATAGACCTTAAATATTATTCCTGTGATAATTCTTGCAAACATGTCTCTACTCAGTCCTTTCTTGTATGACTTTCAAGGAGAGGCAGAAGGCTAAATTATATCCTCTGTAAGTTATGTCTAGTGCATGTAAACACAATAAAGAAGTATCTCTAATCATGTCCTATGTGTCAAGAAGGAATTTCACCCAGGAAAACGCTTACCACAAAATAAGTTTATTTATTAAAATATGCCTTCAAAGTCAATCATTTTTGTCCATCATTGATGGTTGAAATTATTCCAATTTGCTGTACTCATGTGTACATCAATTTAGTAAAACGGTATATTGGTTCCTGTCCTGCCTGGCCTTTTATTGAAGTAAAATTAAACAATTTCAGGATTCAATTATTAATACCTTCCATCTATAAACCATGTCTTCATCTATAAACCATATTGACATTCAGTCTAGACATCTCAAGAGGGGATTCACTTCATGAATATCAATAAACAGGTTGTAAGGAGACTGGGAATATTAAATTATTTCAAAGCGTTTGACAGTTGACAATGTTAATACAATAATTAAAAGCTCACATCTCTAAAAAAAAAAAAGCTGCTCAGCATTTCCATGTAGAAAGCCACAAAGTCCTTAGAAGGTGAAAATCAACACTGCTATTTCCAGCAGCCCCCACAGTACCTTGACAAATAAGGAAATCCTTTTGCCCAAAAGATGGCTTCAAGACCTGACTTAACCTCAGTTTACGACCAGTTTGGCATTAACTTTTTAGCCAGAAGGTAGTAAAAAATAATTTGAAAATGCAAATCCTAGCCTGCATTACAGCAGTGCTTTGAAAAGGAAGCAGCAGATAGCCCAAGACACACAGACCTGGCTCCCACTGGGAAACAGTTTGCAAAGCATTGAGTTGGAGATAAAATGGTAAAAATTCACCGTAGAGTCTTTCTGCCTCTCTCAGTGCAGTTTGTGTAAAGCTTCCCTGGTTAGGATTTCATCAACTCAGAAAAATCTAATGATGAAAGACTGCAGATTTCTGTCAGGCATTTGTCTTAGCAATGACCTTCTGTGAGAAAATAGAACAATTGACCACTGGTACACAAATCATGTCAGGAGCTTCTTTGAAATTGCTTCTTGAGGTGGCTGGAACCTGATAGCAATACTCCATGTGTGTGAAAATATGGAAAGCAAAAAACAAAAGAAGCAGCATCTAGGGTTCTCAAAAATAAAAAGTGAATGCAGAAAATATAATGCAGTCCTATTGGTTAGTATCACAATATTCTAGTTTATTTTATTCAGATACCACTAGCTTAACATGTATACAGATTTACTTGTGTAATGACCTGCTGAGTTATCACTCAGTGATTCCTTTCCCCTACTGCTTGGATTGGAGGCAGGCTAATAATTTGGTTGTAATTTTCAGATAGGAATTGGTGGTTTCAGCTAGGGTAGAGTTAATTTTCTCTATAGCAGCTGGTATGGGACTGTGTTTTGGATTTTTGCTGGAAACACTGTTGATAACACAGGGATGGTTAGCCATTGCTGAGCAGTGATGACACAGAGTCAAGGCCTTTTCTGCTCCTCATCATCACTTTTCCCAGCAAGGAGGCTGAAGGTGCCCAAGGACTTGGGAGGGGACACACCCAGAACAGTTGACCCAACTGACAAAAGGGATATATACACAAGAGTGTGTTGATCTGCTGGAGAGTAGGAAGGATCTGCAGAGAGTTCTGAACAGGCAGAGAGGATGGGCCAAGGCCAGTGGTATGAAGTACAACAAGGTGAAGTGCTGGGTAATGCACTTGGATCACAAGAGCCCCACATAGCACTAAAGGCTGGGGGCAGAGTGGCTGGAAAAACTCCCAGAGGAAAAGGACCAGGGAATGCTGGTCAACAGTGGCTGAACCTGAGCCAGTGTGTGCCAGGTGGCCAAGAAGGCCAATGGCACCTCCTTGTATATGAAATAATGTGGCCAGCAGGACCAGGGCCATGACTGTCCCCCTATAGTGGGTGGGTGCACCTTGAATCTGGGTCCAGTTCTGGGTCCCTCATTACAAGAAAGACATTGAGGGGCTGGAGTGAGTCCAAAGAAGGGCAACAGAGCTGAGGAAGAGCACAGGTCTCATGATGAGCAGCTGAGGGAGCTGGGGTGCTTAGCCTGGAGGAAAGGGAGGTTCAGGGGGGACCTTATCACTCTCTACAACCACCTAAGAGGAGGCTGTAGCCAGGTGGGGATCAGTCCCTTCTCCCAAATAACAAGCAAAAGGACAAGAGGAAATGGCCTCAAGGTGTGGATTGGATCCTAGAAACATTTTCTTCATGGAAAGGCTTACCAAGCACTGGAACAAGCTGTTCAGGGAAGTGGGGGCCACCATCCCTAGAGGTGAAAGATGCGTATATGTGGCACTCAGGACAGGGTTTATTGGGGACTTGGCAGTGCTGGGTTAACTGATGAACTCAAGGATCTGAGACTTATTTTCCAACTGAAACAATTCTATGATTCCATGTTTCTATGAGATTCCATACCGTATGGCATAATGTTAAGCATATAAATCTGGAGGAAGAAGAAGAAAAGGGGTGACGTTTGGAGTAATGGTGCTTGTCTTTTCAAGTCACCATTATGCATGATGGAGCCCTGGAGATGATAAATCCCCTGACCATGTGAAGTAGTGAAATAATTCCCTCTTGGTTTGCTGAATACACAACTTCTGCTTTACTTACTAAAATGTCTTCATCTCAACCCATGAGTTTTCTCACCTTCCCACATTTCTGATTCTCTCTCGAATCCCCCCAAAGGGTTGGGCAGTGAGAGAGCAGCTGTGGAGCTTACTTGCTGGCTGGGGTTAAACCATAGCAGTCAATTCCATGGATAACATGGATTCAGAATGACTACTGTTATACTAAATAAATCTTGGGAGAAATATTCAGACTTAGGTATGAGTTAAAGGTGTTCCTCACTTCAATGGAATTAAAACATAATGACATTTAATTTGACTTGAGAGCTTTTCAGTCCTTACTGTTTAGGTTACTGCTGTAACCTAAACTTTCCATTGTACATGTTAATTAAAACCAGCTCTAAATTTTGCCTTTTGGAACGTAATTAACAAGTATTGAAGACAATACCATGTGTGCTTATTTTGCATGTAACCCACATCTCCTACAGAAGATCACTCATAATTTCAGCTGTAATGTGTGGGTGCACAAAAATGAGCTGGGTTGCATGCCTCAGCTGATGAGACTTTAATAATATTGGAAATAGCCTGCGGTGTGAACTCGGCTTCGTGAGGAATTCAACTCAACCCCAGGTCAGAAGGTGTGCTCAGGCTCACCTGTGCTGTGCAGTCACGGCAATCCAGGCTCCCACTGCTCCCTCCTCACCCTCCCACTGGCCATCCACCACTGCCCCACTGATGCTTGCCTCCTTATCCTCCTTTTCTTGGCTACACTTCCACCTCCCCTGCAACTTCGGGACTGCCAATACAGAGCACAACCCAAGCAACAGCAGTTTGGGTTCTGCCCAGACCCCTGTTGATGAACTTACTGTGTCCTGTAATGTGGGATGTCTCTCCCTGGTCCAGCCAAGAAGCTGTACTCTCTCAAGAGTAAAACCCTGACAGTTCCTAGAAGGAACAGCAGGGGAGTAGCCCTGGGATGTTGGTGGCACCCCTACATCTTGTCTGGGGTCTGGTCTATCCTGCCCCTTCCACAGCAATGGGATGCCAAGGATGGACACTGAAACTGTTTGTAAATGAAGTATATCCCTCTTCACCCAAACTCTTCAGGAGATTGATTCAGAATTCACCTGTATCAGGGGTGATTTTGAAGAATTATTGGTCCTCTCTAGTTGAAACACACTAATTACTGTTCTGACATATGTCTTCACTGAAGACAAATTGTATTTCATTGTGAGGGAAATGCTGCCCTCCAGCTGTCAGGGCAAGTTATTTGTAATCCTGACCAATTTTAACAAATGTACTTTGTTTTTAAAAAAAGTATCAGGAAGGAAAATGAAGAATCAATCAGGATTAAAAATTGTTTTCATTAAAATATTTAGGGGGTGATATTGGCTTTTGAAGTGGCTGCAAGACACCATCTCTGAGTACACTGGTTTTCCACCAGACAGTGAATGTAAATGACTCAAAAGTTTCATTGTAAAAAAGGGATAAAGTGTATTTAAGATACCATTACAGTAAGTTGTACAAGACTGGCTTCCATTTTATTCTGTCTGGGGCTGTTTCTCATTCTGGTTCTATCAGAATTTAGGTGAAATAAGTATATTTTCCTTTAAGGAACAGTATCCACTAGAGCATTGACATAACATATGGGTAAGTGTTTCTTGCAAATAAGCCTGCATCTGCACATTCATTTAAAAATCTGATCAACAAAAAAGTACCCGTTTTCTTGGTGCTGGTTAAATGTAGGTAGGGGCACAGATGATGCTGAGCAAGGTCCCGAGTTACTAAAATGCAGAACTGTATCAGGAACACACACAGAGTTCTTCCTGGTTCCTTACAATTCCTCCCTTTCCTTTTGTAAGTGCTCATTGAATTAAGCATGGAAAAACATGTCCTGGGAGGTATTTTGATGATTTAGGAACTTTAGTACCAGCCTATAATTTTTTAGCCATGTTTTTCCTATTTTGAATTTCCATACAAGACAATAAGTTTAAGAATAATTTGCACATTTAAATCCTTTCCCCTCTAATTTACATTTCCACTTAAACAAGGTTGATAAATCACTTTGCAACCAATAGTCAGTGTTGGTGTCTTCTGCCATCAGGCTCTCATGCAACTCTCCTGTGCTAACAAAACCAATATGTCAAGGTGCCTGTCACTCTTCTTGGCTGCTGTAGTGCATTGACAGCACCCAAATGTCCTTTTGGATCTGATGACTGGCACACGTGGGGCTGGTGAAGGGCTTTGCTCAGGATCATGGGGCTGTTCAAAAATCTTTTTAGGAACCTTTTACAATTCTCTCCTTTTGCAGTGTAGAGAAAATTTTTCTACAGTGTAGATCAGGACACTTTTCTTCAAGTCAGTAAAAAACTGTTTTAGAAAGAGGAAGGACGGTGCTCAGAGATGTTGGAGGTGGTGAAGCTCCCAGGCATTGTGCTGTTGAAATTAAGCAGAGGATAATCACACGCTTTTCTTTACAACTCCTTCTCAGGGCACAGAGCTCTTCTATGTGCCTATAATATTTTGAAGGACATTGTTGAAACATCAGAAGATTATTTCTTCCTTTATTTCTGGTAATTTAATATCAATAGATAAAGCCCAAAACAGGCAGAAATTCCCTGTTAGTTTATATGTCTCATACTCTCTGATTGACCATATTTGCTTTGAACAATACACAAGATGAATACGAATAACTTAGGTATTAGTGATCCAAAATCTTGTTGTGATTAACAGGTACCTGCTTTCTTCCTTGAAAAAAACACCTCAGGAACCAATATGGGATGATATTAGAAAAAACACACAATTTTTGGCATGTTAAACTCTACGTGTCTATTAAATATAAAACTAGTAACTAACACCTTGAAATTAGGAATTAGACAGTAAGGGAAACACATTACTTTGATGTTAAGCAGAATTTTTAAAAAATTTTTTAATTCTCAATGCATTTCAGGAAACTCTGAGTTGTATCTTAATCCTAGCTCCACAGAGACCAGCTGGACCAGCAGACTTTGTGTGTGACTAAACTTTTTTGAACCCATAAACTTTCCAAGACATTTTTAATTGCTCAAAGGAGGAAGAGCAGTAATTGGGAGAGAGAATGCTGGCTCATATTTTCTGAAGACTTATATTTTCTGGAGGTAAGTGTTTTCTCTCTGTCTCAGCAAATCAGTATCTTTTTTTTTGTTTGTCTGTTCAAACACCCAACCTTGGTTGGGAACAAGACAGTCAATTAGGGTAGGTAGGTAATCACCAGGGATTAGATCCACTTGTAATTGGGAACGTTAATTTGACAGGAAACACTTTCTTTAGGGAAGAAAGAAAAAAAAAAAAAAAAAAAAAAAAAACAACCAAAAAACAAAGAAAGAGAGAGCTGTGCTGAGTTTTCCAGTGCCTGGAGCAGAACATGTCAGTGTCTCAGTTCCAAGGGTGGGGAAGTCCGTAAATCAGAGGGATTGCTGCTTTCTGTGGGAATACTGAACTGTGCTTCGGTGACGCATGTGAGAATTAAAGATTCCCAGAAGACTTGAAACTGTTTTCAAAAGGTGCAGAGCTAAATTACTAGAGGGGTTGTTCATTATCAACACTGAAAAGCTCTGTGTGGATCTTTTTGTGGACTATGATGTGAATATTAAGTGTCAGACACCCTGAATATCTGACTGCCAGACCTTCTGGGCAAAACAAGCTGCTTTTTAGCAAGCTATCTCATTGGAGGCAGCTTCTGCTTCACAGTTTACACTTACTGTGGGGTGCCTTCTACCAACTGAACTTTCACACTGTTCATGTGAATGCAATGTGGTGCATTTTCGCTCCGGAGTTCTTCTTCAAGAGAAGTCACTGGGCTGAAGGGCAGGGTGAGCATTTATAAGCCATAGCCTGGAAGAAGAGTAAGTTACCTCACTTTCTTTACACTAAGAGCATCTACACAGAGTGTAAGTGAATTGTAACTGACATGTGGCAAATCCCAACCCCAAAGTGTTGCACCAACTCTACAAGACCCCTTTATGAAGACGTTTGCAATGATATATTTGCATGAAGGCTTGGCAAACTTTGCCACTCTGCTGTAGTTCATGGCCACTTGGTGGCAAAAGAGTGGGCAGACGGCACAAAATACCCCAAATGCAGTTCTCATTTTAAAATACAGAGGTATTTTTTCTGCCCATGAAGCCCAACTGAGCTCAAAAGCACAGCTCAGTGCCTGTTCCCTGGGCAGCATTAGGCAAAGTGTTTCCTGCAGGTTGAGGGAGATGATCGTGCCCCTCTGCTCTGCCCTGGTGAGGCACATCTGGGTGCCATGAGCAGAGCTTGGTCACTCACAAAAAAAAAAAAAAAAAAGAGATATGGAAATATTGGAGAAAGATTAATAATAGAATAGAATAGTAGAAGATATCATATTGGAAGGGACTCATAAAAATCATCAAGTCCAACTCCCTGCCTCTTGCAGGACTCCTTTAACCTCAAGTAGATGACTGAAAATGTCATGCCTTGAACTCTGGCAGGTTTGGTACCCTGACCACTTCTGTGGGGAACTTTTCCCAGTGGCCTTCTCACCTAAACCTTCTCCCAGTGTCCCATATGAACATCCTCCAATGCAGTTTTATACCATTTCTTTATGCCTAACCACAAGTCACCAGAGAGAGAACAGCACCTCGCTCTCCACTGGCCCCCTTGAGGAAGGTTAGACTGTGACAAGGGAACACCTCAGCCTTCTCTCCTCCAAGATGAACAAGCCAAGTGACCTCAGCTGCTTGTAAGTCTTGCTCTTGACACCATTAACTAGCTTGGACATCCTTCTCAGGACACACTAGCATGAACAATTTCAGAGTCAGCTGTGAGTTTACCATTCCCCAGCCAAGACAAGGTTCTAGGTGTATCAGGGCCCATCATCACTGCTAAAGGCAGAGGTGGAGCAGGGAATAAATGTCTCCATTTGTTTACATCCCTATTTTTGAGGTGACTGACCTCTTCAAGTTGTGGAGCAATGTCATCACTGTCCTTTTTTTGCTGCTAATGTATTTTTTAAAGTGGCCTTTTTCTTGTCCTTCACAGGTAGGTCTTGAGCTCTTACTGACTTTTGTCCACATGGATTTTCTCCCTACAGGGGCTAATGGCATCTCTGTAGACTCCCAGAGTCCTTCCTTCCAATGTCCATATTATTTTTTTTCCTGTTTGAGTTCTAGAAGATCCCTGCTCATCCAAGCTGGCCTTCTGTACAACTTAGGGCATCACTCACACAAAGGGAAGTTGAGAGAGCTGTGACTGTTCAGTCTGGAGAGGAGAAGGCTCCAGTGGAATCTTTTCTGTGTGGATGAACAGTTGATGGGAGGGAATGAAGACAAGGGAGTAAGTCTCTTCTCACTGGTGTCCATTGACAGGAGAAACAAACTAAAAAAATAGGAAATCAATTTTAAAATAATAAAACCAAGGTTCATAGTGAGGGTACTCAAACACTGGTACAGGTTGCCCAGAGAGATTGCAGTCTCCATCCTTGGGGAGAGGACACAGGACATGGTCCTGGACAAACAACTCTAGGTCACCCTGCTTGAGAATAGGGGTTAGACCAGAATACCCCCAGAGGTCCCTGCTAACCTCAGCTATTGATTTTGCAATTGTGCATCTTAATTGAAAGGAAGCTCTGCATCTCCTGTTCCCAGATGTCAAGAGCTGGTCTCTTCTTGATTTTTCTCATCTTTTGCTACCACAGGGCCTGTCAACATTGTGTTTTCACAGTGTCACTACCACAATGACATCTCCAGTGCTGCTACATTATATCAGATGTGCCCTGTCTTGCTGTGTCCTGCCAACTCACCAGACTCTTAAGCCCATTTATGTTCCTACAGGGTCTCAGAAGCTGAGTGAAATGAAAAGAGTGGCTCAGCCCCAGCCTGCTCCTATAGTCCTATGCTTTATCTTAACTGTACCTAAAAGACTCACGGCAATAACAAAAGGAGGAACAGGTACTACTTTTCCCACATTCTCTATGATGAGGGGGGGAGACATCATTTTCCCTAAAGATAAATTAGATATGCATTACACTGATGCAATGCTGAAACTACCATCTTTCCTTGTGCTGAAGTGCAGGATGTGATAAGAGTGTTTAACCTCTGAGTTTAAAAATGTGCATCTCTGCAGGTGATAAATGCCTGTGTGCCTGTTGGGTCAGACTGGTTTCTGCTTGCTTCCTGGAGAGCTGTGACTCAGAGCTGGGAGGGATCTCTGGGGGATAAAGGTGCTGCCACTGAGGGTGGGGCAGGAGCTCCAGCCTCACCAAGGGAAGAACATGGCAGGTGAGGGAGCAACAGCTATAGAGAGCACTGTAGGTGATCAAAATAGCAAAGGAGACCATCCTGTTTATTTCAAAAATATGTCTGTAAGGGTCATGCACTTCCTCTGAGGCTGATATTGGAGTTGAGTCAAGGGATTATGCCTGCAGAAGCCCTTTGGTCAGAATCCTTGTGCAAAAAGACTCAGCCAGGTCCGATAGCACAGAGGTACATATTTCATTCACTCTGATTCTGTTAGCTGTGTGCAATGCTGGAAGTGTCTCCATTTCTGTTCTGGTCCCATAACTGCCTGGTAAACAATGAGTAGAAGATTTGCAGACACAAAACAGGCCTTGCAAGAGTTGTCCAAAGGATACCCAGAGCAGGGATCAAGACTGTTCAAACCCCTACACAGCCTGGAACATGTGTGAGCATCTGTGGCTTCCACTGGCTCTATGAACCTGAGTTTTAAAAAAAATAAAATTTTTGGGGAGCACTGATGCAGGAGGAATGTTCCAGGGCAGGATTACTTTTCTTGCTTGCTTCACATTGATTCAAAGTGTTTGTCATGAAACATGGTGAATCACTAATCTTGTTGCTGTGTAAGAATTACCCTGACATGATTGTGCCTGATGGTTCTTGATGCTATTTGTCCTTTGTATAAAGTCTCCTTCCCATATCAAATACAAAGAGACTCAAATCCATGGTGCACCAAATGCGATGAAAGTGAGGATTGGAAAGCAGTGCCTTAACAAGAATGAAAAAAGGTTTGTTCAGCAGTGGAGTCTGTTCCCTCAGGACAACCTTGTGTTGCAACACGGGTTTATCTCTTGCTTCAGATGCTTCTCAGCACAAAACACAACATGTCCTTAGTGTTCCCAGCATTTGCTTAGCTGGGTGCAAACTATTCCAAAGGTGTAGTTAAAATCTAAGGGAGAGGAAATGTGGTTTAAAGCCTGAAGCAGGAGGACGTAAAGTTCAGATTCTTTGGTGTTAGAAAGAAAGGTGATTTCTTGGTGGAAACAATCTACAAGATTCCATAAAACAGAATAACTTCCTCTTGAAACCTCAGTAATTCAACTCCTGTCTAGTAAAATCAAAGCATTTCCATTTAGATCTCTCCATTTAAAATGTTTTTAATAAATTGTTTAACCTTAATCAGAATGGTTTTTTTTTTAATAAGCCAAATACTTTATTTTGTTTTAGTGCAATAAATCATTATCCTTCATTCCCTATTAGCATACTGATTTATATGAGGTTTAATCTAGGTCCCCCTTCAATCCTGGAGCTTGGGCTCCCAGGAATAGCCTATTTCCCACAACAGGCTGTGAGTTTCATGTGGCTCATTGGTGGTTGCTCAGATTTTGAAGAATGAAAAATTAAGATTTCCAAGTACAAGGTTCTTCAAGGCATCTTGCCACTGTGGGAAAAAGATAGTGGTGAACATAGTTGTTTAAAAAATAAAGCATTTAATGTTCATTAGGAAGACATTTTATGAACATTAAAATATTAATCTAAACCAAAATATCCCAACAAAATAGCTGAGGTTGCCAGTAGAAATTCTAAAAAGTTATAGCCACAAACACTTTATATATTTCAAAGATTTCAAATGCTTTATTAGATTTCTGTTCTAATTAGAGTCAAAATAAAATGGAAACTCAGGTGCCACAGGACTGGTGCAGTGTGCAGTTGCTCCTTGTCCTATTTGCTGATTTAAATACTGGTTCAGTCAAAGATCATTTGGAACTAAAGAAGCAGAATAATTGCAAAACATATGTGTCTAGAATGAGATGCATTTAAACTTGACATATTTTCAATGAACTTATAAGTCTATCTACTGTTGAGAAAATTACTTGATTTCAAAATATTTGGGTGAAAAAGATGCATCTTCACCTATATATAAGAACATGGAATATTCTGAGTTGGAAGAGACCCACAAGGACCTAGTCCAACTCTTAAGTAAATGGTTCATATGGGGATTGAACCCACAACCTTGATATTATTAACAAAATGCTTTATCCATTCTACCCTTGCAGTCCAAAATCTTTCTAGATATTTTTTTCAGGAAGGAAATCACTTACCTTCTCAATGTCTTCCACTTACTCTTAAAGGGCCTTTTCCAATCACTTTACTGGAGAGAAAATGACCTCCTTTGCTAAACTCTACCATCTTACAAATAATTTTAATTTGGCCGGGGTGTAGTTATACTAACAGACACAATTTGGGTTTTGCCTGTATAAACAAGATCAAAATAATTTCATAACTCATTAGGGAAGCATATGACAGCTTTAAACAATTGCAATTGTAGAATAGTTCCTTTGGTCATGATGTTAATATGATCTGGCCTGCTGCACACAAGAAAGAAAGAACATCTGAAGAGGGTGCATTGTAATTTGGGTTGTAATTATAGTACAGGCAAAGCCAAGAGGAGCAGAGCAGGAGCACTGTTCGTGCTGGTTATGGGGTGCCATCCACCACAGAGGAAATTCTAGATGAGGGTAAGGTGAACTTAGGACACCTTCAAGTATCCATTTTACATGTTGCTGCTTGCTCTTTGTTGTATGAGAACACTCAGTACCCAACTCTTGCTGCGAGTGACCACAGCCACTGCACCAGAAAACCATCCTGAATACAAAGAACATAAAATTATCTTTTTAAGACATTCAACAAGTCATCCTCTTGCCTTGTTGAACTAGAAAATCATCTTCTAAGAGAACCAGAATAGTAAATCTAATAGAAAATGTTTTAATATCTTTGCTGAATTGTGAAATTCAGGCTCAGCTATTCCTAGTATGTTATGGCTGTTTTGTTTGACCAAAAGAAAATGCAGGTCAGAGGAGCACACAGTTTTAGAAAAATAACAAATCCTGTAGAAATCTGAAATGTCTTCATTCTTGTTCTAGGTCAAGGTGTAACACTAAAAGCACAGGCTGACAAAGTTGGCATTATCAGTGTAGAAATGTTAGAGGAACAACTTGAGAAAACTGCAGAAGAGACAAGATAATAGTGCCCCAGTTCATTTTGTATCCCATTCACTGTATGAATGCATTATTATGAAAGTTCATTCATTCTGTCCAAGAAATTGGTGTTTCTTATATGACAATTAACCAGGCATATTACCTGCTAAAAATAAAATAATATTGGAGAAAAATATGCTAACTCTTACAAGAAGAACATGTTACCTTCAAAAAGGTGTTTTCTTTCTGTTACTGGTTGTCATAAGACTTACTCTTTTCAGTACATCAGTTGGCTTCATTGTAGTGTTCTTGACAGTATATTCTGATTGAGCTGAAGGATCCACAACTGGTTCACCAGCAGGGTTATAGAGTTCTAAATTATGAAGGACACAGTGTTATCAAAAGATAAAGAAGTAAAAATATCCTTTCATTATAAATTAACAATGAGATGTTAAAAATTAGAACTGCCTAGAAAAGCAAATCAGGCATTCTGGGAAGCATATGAAATAGATTTAGCCCACTTTATGCTGGCCTGAAACATGGCAACTCATTGCAAGTTCTTTTGCTTGGTAGAGAGTCTGGAGAACAAATGTAAATGGGGAAAAAGAGACATTTGCTGTAGAACTGAGAGTTAGATTTTTAAATGAGGTTTAGAGCAGATAATGTTATTTTTAAACTAGGTAATATTTAATTTAATTTTAATATTTTTATTTTTTATAATTATTGAATTTTAATTTTCAGCAATGGGTACTGATTGCAGACTGTAGGTGTCCTATCAGCATCAGCTAGGATCTCAAAGCACGATAAAACAGTTATGCCTCTCACTCTGCAAATACTCACACACAGGATTAAGCCTCGTCTCATTCATGCCAGGGAAATGCTAACACTGGATTGAAAATCAGTAAGATCTTAATAAAAGAGATATAATGTCATGTAATCTCATCTGGAAAAGCAAATATCGTAGGTACAAGTTTCAGAGAAGTGCTCTGACATGTGTGATCACAGTGGAAAACGCTACTAAAAGCAATTAATTTTTGTTCACATTACTAATTATTGTTGTTAAGCACTGTAGGAGATCCAAAGGTTGGAGAGTTTAGAGAGATTCTGCTCTGAAAGATTAATCCTTATTTAACAGTAAGGATAAAGATGTTTTATTCAAGGTTTCATTCAAGAGGTTTTGGTTTGTGAGAATTAATACATTTGTGGTGTTATGAAAAACATATCAAGCAATACAAGAGGATACAGCCTTGGAAAGTTTGTGTCCAAAACCAAATGTTATCTATAGGTAGAAAATTTCCTGTCACAGTATTTTTCACTCTTTATCTGACTATTTCATTGTAATAAGAGTTGTATGAACAAAAACAATCACATATTTTAAAAAATATGTTATTATAGCTTCACCCACGCACATAATTAGACCTCACTTTATAGAGATAGACAATTTGGCTACTCCAAAGAGATTGTGTTTTTCCCAAGGGAAAAGAAGTTTCTATAGATTTATATAATTGTTTCTAAATTAACCCAGTCATTTTGAAGCCTATAGCATTAAGATTTTCAGGATAAGATTTTTTAACTCTGGGTTGCCAGTATACATCTAGGGCTACAAATGGTGTAGGGTGCTTAATGAAAAATAAAAAAATGCTGATTTTCTAACTAATATGTAACATGATGGATCTATTTTCAGACGAGCTTACAGTGAGATTTCTCTTGGTGTTGGAAAAATTCCAGCCTAACATCCACCTCTTTTAAAGGTTTGAAAAGGGCCCAAGAAAATTCTTGAAATTCAGTGCTTGGAAGAAGCCTGTTCATTTACCTCTTCCACACCAAAACTTCTGAGGATTTACCAGATATGCACATTGAGTTGTATTAGTGTGGATTATACATAAAAAGACCAATAAAATTTTTAATTTACATGAAATTTATGTAAGTTCAGACCTTGCCCAGGTGGCCTGTTTTGATGACATAAAATTCACCATTACACTTGTGCCTTATCAAAATAAGATCTCCTTAGAGCTTAAATCATGATAGTTCACACTGGAAATCCATTGGCAACGAGCAGACTGAACTGTCTCAACAAGCAAACAAGCCAGAGAAAATAAGAAAAGAAATTCAGTTATGTAAAAACATGGTGATTTTTTCCTTTGCAGAAAGGCAGATTTTCAACCAAATTTTTTAACAAAGAAAACAAAACCAAAGTAATTTTCATGTGGAAGTGGACTCTTGCAGATGTTCTTTTTAACCTTTCTTTCTAGACTAAAAAACACAATCAAGCTCATCTGTATCAGCTTCACAGAAACAGAAGCTTTTGTGAGGGCTCCTACAACTTCAGTATTAATGGGTTACACAGGCAAAACACCTTTATTTAAACAGGACAGTAAATGTGTATGAAGTGTGGGAGCAAATGAAGGGTATTGTGGGACAAGGAGAACTAAAATAACTAAGGAGTAATTTTACTAATCTTTTCAGTACCAAAACTTTATAAGTATCCTAACAAATACATTTATGAATCAACCATCAGCCTCTAAAAATAACATCAAAGGATATTTCAATAATATCTTGCATTTCAAACATATAATATCCTCTGTACCCTCTTTGGCTAACAGTGTTTCTAAGAGAGAGGAGACTTTCAAAGGCAAGAATAAAAATTAAATTGCATTAAGAACTTAACCCACCAGCAGGTCCACTCCCCAGGCTTGGCAATTAGTACAAAGGGCTGCAGAGGTACCACTTGTTTCCTTGAGTGGGAGAGTGACTCTGGTTAGTGTTAATGACACACAGAACTTTAGTTCATGCTGGGTTGAAATAGGAGCTTTTTCATATTTCTGAACAAAATTCCACTCACAGTAGTGGCTAACATGTTATGCAGAGATGCTCTGTTGAATGTTCTTGCATTTTCATTTTTGAGGGAAAGGTGAAGGATTAAATCTCTGTGGAAGACACTGTAACTAATTCTCATACATAATTGCATATGCATAGAGTGAGTGAGAATCTCTCTTGCAGAGCAGAAATTGAATTGAGGGGCCACCTAATAAAATTACATGTGATTATTGCAGTCTTGAGTATTTAATTATAATTTTTAACCCATGGGCTCTCAGACTCCCCCAGTGGAGCTATAATCAAACTGTGTCTGTATCGAGAGCAAAAAACCAGTGATCATAAAAAAAAAATGATGGCAGTAAATGGCAGTGGTTTTTATAAGAAATGCCAACATGAAAATGCTTGAGGCTGCTATGGCAAGAGATAAATACCTTGCAAAATCAGGATGAATAAATGCTTTAACTATGTCTTTGCTACAAGTTATGCTGCTTTGTCACACTCTGGATAAATCTTGTTCTGGCACCGCTCAGATTGCAGGGTTGTCAGACCTGCAGTCTGATATCAAAGTCTGAGCCAGGCAACCTTGTCTGGTTTTGGGTGCTAGGTGGTAGGGCTTAGATTCTCTGGAAATCCTGGGATGGGGAGCCAATCTGCTGCTTCAGTCTCCTGGCTGATACCATACAAACTCTGAATGCTGAAGCAGGAGAAAAGATCAAACATTTTCTCCAGTCTCTCCAAAAATTGGGTAATAGGTGAATATCACTGTAGAAAAGGCAGCATTTGCAAGGGAAAATGAAGCTAGACTTACACTGGGAATATTACAAAGGAAGAAATATCTTCAGGCAAATGTTAGGAAGACAGAGGGGAAATAAAACAGACACATGGGATAAATAGGAAATCCAGTGCACTGGATTCAGTTCTGCACTTCTCAGTTCTGGGGTATTTGGGTGGGGGGGGGAGTGCCAAGGGGGGACGGAAATTAAAAAACACTTCATCTTCATATCTCTGAACTTTTCTGGTAGAAAATCTCCTGTGTTATGGAGCTACTCTTTGTCTTCGACATCTTCTCCTTTCCAACTCTTATTCTGCTCCTGCATGTAGGATAGGATGATGCACAAAACATACTTTCAGTACCAAAGTTGGCACTGAACAAGATGCCAATCATACAGCAGTCTTCACCTGCAGCAGCACAGGCTTTTTGCAATCCCTTTGCTTTATTCTTAAAGCTGCACAAACAGCCAACACAAGTCAGCCCAAGAGGTTGCCTGGTACCTTCTCCTGGCACTGCCTCAGAAAGAATACAAAAAGCATATCCAGAAATAATTCACTGCACATATTCCAGCATCCAGTAATCTGCAGCTCAAGCACCTGCTGAAGCAGTGCTGATGCCTCTGTGTAACTGTCCTTGCTGGGTTTTCTAGCTAAGAAGTCTCCACTATTTACATGAACCCTCTTTTTCCCCATACTATCTCTTTCTCCTTGGAGAGCACAGTATTGTTCAAAATCTGCCACATGGCATAGCATTTTATCCAGAGGATAAAACCAGCTTTACTTCCATCCTTGAGGCTGATCAAATTACAATAATTTACCACCTTCTAGACTCTACACACTGTTTTAGTTGCCTGAAGCAGACAATATATTCACTCCATGAAGAGTAACTTCAACAAGATCATGTGAGGTAATCTCAATAGAAAAATCCTTGATAAAAAATATCTAAACAAGGAAACAACATGCCTTGCACAAAGAGGTTCTAATGAATACTTTTACAAAAACATTTATTATTTCTAAATTACCACATGTTGTCTGATGAAAGTAGGATTATGAAAAAGAAAAAAAATCTGTTTGACATGTGAACACATTCAATCCATACAGAGATAGGGACTTAAACAGAGTTAGAACTGTTTCCTTCACCAAGGACATTTATGTTGGCAATAATCTTCCTAGGCATCTAAAAGTTAGGATGTTTTACTAGTTGTCTTATTTACATACATCACTTAACCCATAAAACTTGTGTTTGCTCTTTTCTTTAAAATGTACTCTTGCTTTCCTTCCCCTCGTTCCATCAGACAAGAAAAAGGTACTAGTTAGGGAAGTCTTTTTACTTAAAGTACACAATGACCTTTCCTGATCAATGTTTCTATTGACATTTCTACAGTCATTAACATTTTGTGTTTGTTGTTCTCATAGCCTTCACTTGTTTGTGTGTGAAAAAAAGCATGTTTTTCCCCTAAGACTGTTAAGTTTGTGCAGTGTGTGTTACAGTCTGGTACCAACTGCATTTAAACCAGACTGTGACATTAGATGACCACCAGATAAAATGTAATCATTTGTGTTGTGTGTTTGTTTTCTTTTTAAAAAAATCCTAGTCAAAATATTTACTAGAAAGTAAAGGCACCATTTCAGTAGATGGAGGTAGTCTGAGTATTTTAAAGCAGGGGGGAATGCACATATTGGAAAACAATAAATTATTGAAGCAAAGTTAGAAAGTGCTTGCATTTGAATCCAGCGTTAAACTTAATTTGCCTTTTCTTTGTACCTTTGTATTATTTGCCTATTCTTTATGCTTCTGAACTGAAGAATGGCAAAAATGCAGATTTCTGACACTGGAAAATTGTGCCCCTTCACATTTTGCACACTAATCCAATGGACATTCTCATTTTACAGTTACTTATAACACCTCTAACTTAAAGAAAAGTACTGTGAAAAGAAAGAAATGTTCACTGTATACTATCTGTTAACATGAAAGCTTTTAGTTTTCTTGGAAACTAAAATTCCTTTCTGAGCAGACTGGTTTACACTGCAGGTTTACTCACAATTTTTTAAATTTATCTTTCAGCTCCACTGCCTGTATACTTCCATATATCCATATATGTCCGTATATATATCTATATATATCTGCATATACTCCCCACCAGGATTCCTGTGTTCGGCTCTGGATTCCCCTACATGAGATGGATGTGTACGCAGAGGAGAGTCACAAAAATGATCACAGGGCTACAGCACCTCTCCTGTAAGCACAGGCTGAGGGAGCTGTGGCTGTTCAGCCTCACGGGAAGGCTCTGGGAAGACTTTACAGCGCCTTCCAGTGTCTGAAAGGGCTACAAGAAAACTGGAGAGGGACTGACCACAAAGACATGGAGTGATAGGACTAGGTGGGATGGCTTTAAAATGAAAGAAGGTAGGGTTAGGTTAGCTGCAAGAAATTCTACACTGTGAGGATGGTGAGGCACTGGAACAGGTTGCCCACAGAAGCTGTGGCTGCCCCATCCCTGGCAGTGTTCAAGGCCAGGTTGGATGAGGTTTTGAGAAACCTGTTCTAGTAGCAAGTGTCCCTGCCAATGGCAGAGGGGTTGGAATGAGATGATATTGAAGGTCCCTTCCAACTCAAACCATTCTGTGACTGTACAGACCTGTGAACATAAGATGGTACCTTTTCTGTGAGAGCAAAGAGACCTTAGATTTGGTCAGGGACAAATGTCTCAGAATAGCCAAGAACATTTAAAATGGTCTTTCTCTCAATATATTTCTATCTTCTGAAAAAGACAAGAAGGGTGATATAATGTGCATGCTAGATCCTTATGTTCATGCACTTACATCAAAATTTATTGGTTCAACAAAATGGAAAATATCTTAAAAATAAGAAATACATTTAATTACTTTCTTTAGGGAATTACTTAGAATTAGTAAGATTATTTCTGACTTATTGGGAGCCTTCTACACTTACACAGCATAACAAAGTCTGATTTGCAACCTGTTTACAGCACACAGACAATACAGTACACTAACCAGAAGGAAGAAAATCACTATAACCGATTAACAAAAAACATTAGAGGACAACCTGAAACTATTGTTGGATACTTCTATTCTATATTTTTTCTCTGCTTGTTCTGATTTGCCACACGATAATAATAGCAATAAGTAACCTGGCATTTCCATAACGTTATTCTTCTTTAGTTCAGAATGGCTCTTTTCAGGTTTACTTCAGATAAAACAGGTCAATACCCAGCAGACCAAGGGCAATCAGGCCAGAACTACTCATTCATTACTTCATTTTCAAGCAGTCCTCGATGCCATCAGTTGCACACAACCCTACTTTCACCTGCTTTTCATTCCTCTGAGTAAATGGAGCAAGAGCAAGTTTCTGGATTGGGTATGAAATAGCTCTGGGAGACCTTCTGACCTTTTGTTGGTGCTGTCTTTAATTTGCCACTTGCTACCAACTAATCCTGCAGGTTAACAACTGAGCAAAGAGAAAGCCAATTAAAAAAGTGGAATGTGAAGATAAACTAGATTATAAGAATATAAACTATTGCTTTCCCATGCAAATAACACATGCGCATCAACCACCTCATGCTTAGGCTGAAAAACCTTCTGCAGCACAAGTGCAAATCAAATCAGGTTATACAAAATATGTCTAATTTAATTATTTTCATGAGTTCAAAGTTTTTGTAAGGCAATTATGTGTTACTATAATCTGTGTTTCACAAAGTTTCTTTTGAACCTAGTGATCAAAATTTCCTTTGGCCCTGTGGGAAGGAGGACTGAGAATTACACTGAGGGCTTTGGAAAACCTGGTAATCTGGGGATTGCATACAAGTTTTCTATAAGCATACAATGAAGTCTGTGACTACTGAAACAAATAAGGTTGGGCTTACAGTGAACTTGTGCCATGGTCAGATGGATCCTCAGGGGTTCTTGGCCCTGTAGGCTCAGACTGAAACTTTTGGCAGGGAAGTTAATGTTGCAGCATTTTCCTCAACTGTCCAATGGACAGGCTCTCTCCTATGTGGCTTCATGTCCTCCCACTGCTATTAATCCTATAGGGACATAAAATATCTCAGAGTTTTAACTGCTGACAAACACAGAAAAAAACTATAGGGCCTCTAAAACAAAAGGAAAGATCCCACAAGCCTTGTTTCTTTAGGAAATCAGAGGTTATGACCATATCTACTGAACTTGTTTACTTCTCAACTCCTTGTATTTTTGTCAGGAGGGTGAGGACAAAATACAGACAATCCAAATAGGTTGCATTCTGTCAGTTGAATTGCTATTCCTTGTGTAACAATTTTTGGTTAGAGACTCACACTTGTGATTCATCAGCTGGAAAATTCCGATTTCATCTTACCTAGCAACAGAACTCCTTGGGACACAGCTGATGTGCTTGGATTTACCTTCAGATGCAGAAAAGGATCTGATGCCCTGTAGCCTGTAGGAACACAGCCTTTGCAAGAGCTGTGCTGCCAACAGGGGAAGCTAGCAGAGGAAGAAAGAGTCTTGGGAAGGAAATGTGGAGTTGAGACACATCTCTTGCTTTATCAGGGTGAACCCACAGGAATTTCAATAGAGCAGCAAAACCTGTTGCCCGCAGTGAGATAACTTTGAAGAAACAGTTGTGAATGGAAACCCATGGGAATTTCTTGTCCTTTAAGCAGGTTTTTCCTGTATATGGAATAGCCTGGCCCCTTAGTACTACTCTCTTTCTTATTATCTCCCATGCACACAGAGGACATAAATATTGTTGAAATGTCAGTCTTGATCATCATCAGCTGTTCACTCTGTCTGAGTTACAGACTGCATTTTCACATGCAGCCCCTTCTTGTATCCCAGGACATTTCACTGAGCTTAAATGTGTCATCTAATAAGATCACAGAATAGACAGAATTAAGGATTAAAGGCAGAACTGTTGAAAAAATAGTATTTGCAAAAAATAAGTTAAAAAATTAAAATAAAAATCTGTATCTCTATTGATTTGCAGTTGACTCTCATTTAGGTCCCAAATAGAAATAAATTGATATTAAAAATATTTTTATTTTCACTGAGCTGAAAAAGAAATAAAGGTTTATGGTATTCTTAAAAAAAGCAGTATCTTTTCTTTGTGCATTATTATCCTAAGCCATGCATGGAATATAAATCTTTCTAATGCTTTCCACTGGAAATTTCTCTTTCTCTCCATGACATTTGGAAATTTTGAAATAAAATAACACAGCTACCATACTTTTCCTGAATATTTTTGTTTTGAAGCATTTGTCAGTGTTACCTGTGCCTCTAGCTAAATCTATTCTAAAATAGGGATTTTCTAATTAAAAACAAAACACCAGTCATCACTCCATTCACTTCAAATGATGTCGCTTGGTGTGTAAGATCAACCAGCACCTCATCTCAGATTTAGATCAATCCAGTGCCAAGAGCTTCACTGAATTTATGTTATAGGGGTTTGGCATATCAAATCAAAGTTTTGAGTCCAATGTAACCTTGGATCACTGGTGACCCCTAAATGCTCCAGCAATCAATTGCAGATGTGAAACTTCAGAACTTCACTCAGTTCCAGAAAAGTGAATGAGTTCAGTCTTCAGATCTGCTTTTCATGAGAATCTGTTCTTTTGCTATTTAGTATCATTCAGTGCTTTCTAATAAAGAATTCAGATTAAAATTGTTCCTTAAAAAGAATAGAAAATTAATTCAGCAAAAGGGTTAAAACTCATTATATAAGGTTTATAAAATAAAGTCAGAACTGGTGCAGTATAAAATTATTGTCTTACAAGTTTATGCCCCTTTCTACTATGATCTTTAAATATAATTAATTGAAATTAAAAAGCTCATTGGTTTTGGCTGGGATAGAGTTAATTTTCTCCATAGTAGCTGCATGGGGCTGTGTTTTGGATTTGTGCTGGAAACAGTGTGGTAATCAATACTGGGATGTTTCATTATCCTGAGCAGGGCTGACACAGTCAAGGCCTTTTCTGCTCCTCACCCCAGCAGTGAGGAGGCTGGGGGTGCCCCAGGAGCTGGGAGGGGACACAGCCAGGACAGCTGACCCCAGCTGACCCAAGGGACATCCCACACCACATGGCACCGTGCTCAGCTCATAAAGCTGTGGTGAGAAGAAGGAAGTGAGGAACGTTCTGAGTGCCGGTGTTTGTCTTCCCAAGTCACTGCTACGTGTGATGGAGCCCTGCTCTCCTGGGGGTGGCTGAACACCTGCCTGTCCATGGGAAGGTGTGAATGAATTCCTGGTTTGGCTTTGCTGCCACGTGTGGCTTTTGCTTTACATGTTAAACTGTCTTTATCTCAACCCATGATTTCTCAGTTTCACCATTATGATTCTCTCTTCAATCCCACCAAGGCAGAGTGAGCAGCTATGTAGGGCTGGGGTGCTGACTAGGGTTAAACAACAACAATCTTCAATATTCAAACTTAACACCCCTCTTCTTCATATAGACACTTACATCCCCAGACGTATTTTCAAAGACTTTTTTTCCAAGTAATAATATGGAAGTACTGAACCAAAACTCTGCTAGGAGAAGAATTGGAAGAACACACTTTTCTATTATACTTCAAATTCAATCATACTTGAGTGACTTCAAGAAAATTATAAACCATTTTTCACAGTGGATTTAATTGGTCACTCCTATTAAAAGACAGTTTCAGTATCTTACTACACTGAAGCTTAGAAAATGTTTTATTTCTAGCCCTAATGTATTTAAGATAACATCATTTTTTTTCTGATGCCACTATTTCTTTTAAAATAAATGCTCTTCACAATGTTGGTGCTGATCCCCAAGACACACTTGTGACCTCCCATCTCATCATAGTGTTCATTCAATCTTTACTAAGTGCCATCGAATTTTTCCTACAACACTGAAATTAAACAGTCTGCTCCCTACATGGACTATGACTTGGTTTGAGGGCTGAATTTCTCTATTATTAGCATTTGATAATTTAGGAATAACTAAATATCGAGTATGTCAGGAAACTTAGGGGCATTAATATGATGTATTTTCTCAGAAATGAAGAGTATTTTTGTTGTCCAATACAAAAATGTCCCCTTCAGTTTTCTCTCATTCCTTCCTGCCACAGTATCATAATCAGGTGACTTTTGCATTCAAAAGCCAAAATAAGTTAGTGACCAAAAGAACTAAAGATTGTCATCTGTTAGGATGATAGTATCAGGAATAAATTTGGAGTATGTTAGATTTCTTTTTACTATTCCACATAATTTAAAATAATTTCTACAATTACTATGTATGTTTTTATGCTGTAAAAGTAATTACTTCAATGTTATTTGTGTGGAGTGTATAGTAAATCTTATCCCAGGTACTGATATGACACAGCAAGGTTAGATCTGTTCATTGATTTCCACCACATCTAAATAGGAAAATAACAGGATTTGGAGAGATGTGTTCTTTGTACTGATGAATAGTGTTGGTATGTATTATTGGTAGGAGAAGTATTCTCATTTTTGTGATCTCTAGAGGAAGACAGCATGATAAATCAGCAATTTAGCTTTTTAGACAAGGGAGATTTTGGGATGTATTATTACTTAATGTCCATTTGATGTATCTTTGATATACATTTGACAGGTCACACACCTGGTGAATACCTCCAGGTTTCATTCCTATGTCTTTAGCTCGTTCTGATATACCTTGGTGGAAGTGGCATGACCACATTTATAGCAGTGGGGCTCTACCCAAGGAAAACCTGGAAAAGCAACCTGCAAGCTGGATCTTCAGACTGTTGCTTCTAAATTTAAATTGGAAATGAAGTCTGAAAAATTCATACTTAACATTACATTTCATAAAACCTCTGTTCAAACAGAGCATACAAACTGTATGCAGTTTCAACACAAATCCTGCACCAGTTCCATCCATGTCAGTTTCCAAAAAAATCACTGTAAACTTTTTGAAGTTTTCAAGGTGGAAGGAATTTTTACCAGAATAAAAATGTTGAGTTTTTATCAGTGTGAGCTTTGTGCAATGGCCATGTGGTGGAATGTGCCTCACAGTTCCTAGGAAAAGTCCTGCAAGTCCTACGCAAATATGACCCAACAGCCATCTCAGTACATTGCTCTGTTGGGTTTTTTGATTCAATGAAAATCATGTCAGGAAAGGGTTTAGATTTCCTAGTTTCTAAGTAGGACCCATAAGAGATAATCACAAATCCCAGTATAATAGTTTATAACTCTGCCTCATTTGCATACTGAGGCTGTATTTTGAAAGTGTTGTGTCTGAGACAGAGCTTTCCCATAGAATTAACATTTATCCAGCTGACTAAAACACCTGTAAGAACATCCACAGCTCTCACAGAAGAGACTGAAAAATGAAATTCAAAGGGTCTCTCCATGCCTGTGTATTCATGTGGGTCTTGGAATCGAGGCTAAGAATTTGTCCCATTATTGGCTATAGCCTTGTTAGTTATTTCTTTTGCTGAGAATGACAAATATTCTGAGCATGCCTAAATCCATCCTGCCCTTGCCCTGAAGGTAGCTTATTCTCTTCTTAAACTTGTCTTTGGATAGTTTGAACAAATAGTAGCTCAGACTAGTTATGACCTGTTTTTGCCCTGTTTTAATTGTCTTGACAATTATCTGGGTTTCTAAAATTTTTCTCACATGATTCACATATGTCTTTCTTCTGCCCATCATGGCAACTGTATGTGTGTGAAAGAAAATGCAAGGCAGGTTGTAGCCATGCTCTTTCCCTTAACAAAAAATTATAGTATTTCACAGTTATATAGACCCTTGTCTTTACTACACAGTACACAGCAGTTGGTTTCCCTTCTCATTTCATATTTACATTAGGTCTTTTGCATCAACAGTGCAGCTGTTGCATATATTTGATGGGGAATTCAGTAGTGTGACAGTTTCAGATGGCACAGCATCTTCACCCAGGGCAGTTGGTATCTTACTGATAACAATCAGTAGTTTTCAAAAGGGAAATTTTTACTAAGTGAAAAGCAATGAAAATGGAACTATATCTCTAAAAGAAATCTAAGTCTAAAATTTAACAGTAATAATTACTATGATAATAATGGTGTATGAAATTCAAGAAATGAACAATCAACTTGATCATGGACCCCTAAGAGGTTTGTATTATTGATGCCATGTACAGAGGACCCGTCTGAAAAGCTGACACATCATTTTCAGTACTGTGATAAGCACCAGAGTTCTTAAGCCAACCTGGAGCCTAGATGGAATAATCAGAGGCTGACAAGTGAAGTGATTTCTCTGGCAAAAGTCACATGAGAAGCCTGTGGCAGACCCCACAAAAAAGCCAGGTTTCCTAGATCCTCTGACAGTGGTTCACACACTGGGCTTCCTTGTCTTTATGTATCTTCTAAGAGGGTTTCCAGACCCTTTCATACTGTGCCACAGACACCTCTATGCTGTAAGCGCTTCATGTGCCATTCCTGGAACACAGCATGGCTGCATAAAACAGTACAAAAGCAGCATGCTAGGTAGAGTGTTAGAAATTAAGGAAATGTTATTCAGCTGTCATTGGAAAATCCTCAGCTTTTTCAAATAGTAAGCTAAAAAATACAAGGTAAAAATGCCATGTTACCAGTGCATCATTCTTCTGCAGAATATTATTTACAAAGATTTAGAAGGGGGTGTGAACTGTTCCATATGGACTATTGCTATTACACAGACACAGTAGAATCCATGTAACAGGAGTATCTGGAAGCAACAAATAATGCAACATATTCTCTCGTACACCATTCCATCATCCACCTAAAAATTTTGGAAAGAAACATTGAGATAGTGTCAGGTTTACAGAATTTGTAAATATCTCCTCCTGACTTGTTCCTCAGTAGTAAAATAGTGTGTGTTATCTGAACAATCCTAGCTCAAGAATGGAGCTGCCATTAGCTTCCAGATCAAGCATTCATTAACCTTGTTCAAAGGCAACAGTCATCTCTACAGGATAGTTCTAAGAGAAGTAATAAGGATCTGATATGGCTGTGTGTATGTCTAGGGCTTGCATGAAAACAGTCTGTGTGTCAGTAGATTATTTTGTATGAGTTCTGGATGTTGGCCCAGATAAACAAAGGCATTTAGTAGTCGAAGTTGTTTAATGCTGAAATGTTTTGCAGAGCCTTTCCAAAAGCTGTCAACTCTTTCATGCTGACCTGTGGCAAGCTGAAAAAAGAGGGTCCATGTTTTATTTATAGTGTTTCATTTTTATCTGTTCACATATTCATTGTTTTGATAGACAGTACAATCTTAAAATGACTTGTGTAGGAATATACCTTTCCATTAGCAAACTTCTTTTTGAGATGCAGTCTGCAGCAATGGCCAGGTATTGAGCCCATTCAGGACAGTACCCAAGGAGTGAAAAGGTCTCACTAATAAAAAGCTCTGCTGTCTCTAGCATTTGGGTACAACTGTGTTTTAACCTCTCCATGTTATCCCAAGACAAGGGTGAAGATTTTCTGTAATGAATTCTGCATTATACTAAACATAAAGAGGAAAGTACTGAAAATCCATTTTGCCACACAGAAGTAGGGCAAACAGTCCAAGAGAGGCCTAAGTGTCAAGGAATTATTCCTTATGGGGAACAAGATGTGAGAGGTTAAAGATTCTGATGAGGAAGAAAAGGTACTGCAGACTTCAGCGCCTGGAGAGAAGCACAGCACCTCTCTATGACCATCCTGACATGACAGCAATCTGACATCAGGTCCACAGAGGGCCAATTCTTCAAAATATCTAGCATTAATGTGTCACTGAAAAAGATTTCAGGCACGTCTAAGAGATTTGTTTTCTATGCTGTACTCACAAATGCATTCATAGTACTGCCAATGTAAATCTGCTAACTTCAACCAAGCCTTTTAAAGCTGGGAGCCCTTCACTCCACTGCTTAGGTGAGAAACAGAATTTCTGCATTCCTTCCCTGCTGGGAGACACATGGGATAGGCCTGGGTGCAGCAGTGAGGGTCAGGTAACAGAACTCAGCACACAGCAAGAAGAGCACACCTTGCCCCATAAACAGGGGAGTTAAAAGGATGCAGGGTGTCTCCCTTCAGCTAAATGTCAGATAGACCTGTGTCCTAAGCAATGGAATTCCTACTATTCCTAGTACAGAACCCATCCTTTAAGGAATTACTCTGTCCTTAAGGTAGAGAAATGCAGTTGTTTGGCCTGATCCACTGTGATTTTGCAGCTAGCTCAGAGCTATCATGTCTTAGCTCATGCAGAAAAAGAATTGGGGTTTATGCTTCTTGTCAATGAACATTTAGAGAGTCAGAGGAGAGATAGGACCTCAGGTTTCCTGTTATGCAAGTCAGTACTCAGACCTGGGGGAAGGAGTCCAAGAGGTACTGATGGACACATCTTCACTTGGATGTCTCCAGGACAGTCAGAGAGTGATAAGGAACAGGCAGAGCAAAATTTACAACTCTGTAATGTGATCATCTTTGTGGCTTCTCCTCTCCCCTGTGTCAAGCCATATTCACTCCTTAATTATCATGGTGAAACTCCAGTGTAACATTAACTAAGTCCTTCATATTAATTCATATGCATTGGTAAGAATTAAATTCGAATACAGCTCTCAAAAATTAACATTTGCATATCTCACTAGAGCAAATGAATTGCACTGAGTCACCATGAAAATTGACTGGGTAAGCTAAATGCATAGTTTGGCTAGAGTCAGCAAGAAGGATACTTTGTCGCCACTCCCTCAGACAGAAATCCACACCAAGATTTTTTGGTGTGCAAATGAGCCTGATTTACTTTGATTATAAAACAGACTCATAGCTTAATAAAAGAAACCAAATTGCCTTAACTTGCATGTGCATGTGGAACCTCCATAAATTATGGTCATATATAATGAATGGAATAAAGCCACAAAAGTTACATGAAAGCAAATGTTCCAATCAAATTTTGCTACAGTGCAAATCTGAAGTGACTTCACCAAAGTCAGTGAAGTTTCCCTGAGTTTACACTGGCTTAGCTGAAAACAGATTCTCCTCATTAGCATTCAGCTGAAACTTTCACATGACAAGCAGCATCACGAGGTTGATTTTTAAATGTGCAGCTTTCTTCACATTATATGTAAGATTCCTGCTCCTTGCGCAGCCTGAAAATAACATCTTGGGAAAATATCATTTCCAAAGGAGATTTGTCAGTATTTAACATTTTGTGTCACCATATACTTCTATATGTGTGTTTGATGTACTCAACAGTCCCCTTTTCCTGGGTACCACATGCCAAACATCCAAGCACTAATAAAGATCAGATTTCACTTGGCTTTCTTCTTCCAGTGTTTGTTTCAGGGAAAGCATATGGTATCTCCACCAAATTATGAGTGCTGACTTTTTCTACCAAGAGTTGGGAGTATGTCTCTCAAACTTCCTAAGGAAATATATCTGGATGAAATGTGTAGCCCTGTTTTAAAATTCGTCATTTATCACATCCATTGTTCAAAGTCTCAGACTGACAAAAAGGACAGAAAATCTGTGAAATTCAAGCCACCACATATTTAATATGCCAAGGGGCTGTAACTGCAGCTGTGTCCCACAAGTTTGCTTCTCAGAGGGAGCATCTCCTTTACAGGCAGGCAGGTGGGTGCTCTGGCATGAGTGCATGAGGCAGGAGCTGGTGCAAACCCACCCCTACAGCCAGCAGAGTTGGGAAATTACCTCAGAGATCACCACGTGAGCTGATGCCCCTTTCAGTGACTGCGACACGCAACAGCTCCAGCTGCCACCAACATGTTCTTCAGTGTATGAATCACTGGGATGGTTTTCAAAAAGTGTTTATGAGCCTGGCACTGAAATTATTTCTGTTGTTGACTTGTGAATTAAGTCAACTCACCAGCACACACCATGCTCCTCTCTTACAAGTTTTGATTCTGACATTTTGAGCCCTTTTGACAGAAGACTATAAATCTTAACTCAAGTTTTGTGTTTACCTCTGAGCAATGGCTATGCGTGGGAGTAACTGCTGGCAGAAGTTTTGCCCAGAGTTAGACCAAGTAAAGTCACTTCAGATTCACTTTTCTCTTTCTCACGCACAGGAATTCTCCCAGAGAAGGATGTTGTAATGAGGGTGTGACACACGGGAATGTCAGGGGAAAAAAAATGGTGGGTTTTTTTTTTCTGGCATATAGAGATCTAGGGTAAGGGTTAAAAAAGTTATTGCACTTTCCTGAATGCTAGAGGTGGAGAAAGCTATTTCTGGGGGCCTTGCTAACCTCAGAAGAAGCCCCCCAGCTCTCATACCTCATAGGAAATGTTAACTGCTGCCATGAAAGCTTGTCTCGTGTATTTTAGAGAGGTGAAATTCTCACCCAGAGCAGGAAACTTCAACAGGAGGCAGAAGCATAGCATGAACTTGACAGACTCAGCCTCTGAAATGACCAAGATGCTTTGTGGGAAACACAGGAGGTCCTGGAGCCAGAAACACCTGCCCACCATTGCCAAAGAGGGCTGCCATGTTCCCTCTGTGCCTGACTGCAGTGGGCAGCCGAGCCAGGAGCAGCTGGCTGCCCTCGAGGGAAAGCATTTCAAAGAGTGCTTGTTCACACTCCTTTTTACTCCAAAAAGCATCTATTTACTGATGTTTAAAAACACACAATTGAAGTTCTGAGTGACTGCCACATCCTGCTCCTCTCTGAGTACTGCTTTTATCACAACGGGGGCTGGGTTAAGGCTGCCACTGCATGGTGGGAGTGCAGGGCTCCATTCTTTAGAATAGCTTCATTAGGAAAAACACAAACAAACACCTCCCTGGAAGCGGCAGGCTTTCTGTTTACTGTCTCCCCAGAGTTTCCAGCTGAGAAGCAACTTGAACATTGCTCTGTGTTGTGGTTTTATTGCTATTTTCAGTGAGCTTAGCATCATGAAGGCAGGTTTGAAGCTGTTGTGCTCTCCCCTGAAGTCATGATGGAGATCCTTTTCCAGCACTGAGGATGGGATTGAAGTAATCAACCCAGTTCCAGGTGAACACTTGGATGTTCACAGAGTGATGTTGACTATCATTTTAATCTGCTCACCATTTGCCAGTGGAGACATGGAGCACTGGTTTTCCTTGGAACTTTAAAATCATTCTGAGAAAAAGAGAATGAAGGAAATTCAGATGTTTAATACCAATATGTCTCCCTTCTTCTTTCCCACAGGACCTTAGCTTAAGCTGTATTGTGGATGTCTAATGACTGTGACCTCCCTTTGTGCCCACTCTATCAGTGGACAGAGGACATACAGTAAGATAAAACCATTTCCATCTCAAAGCCATGACCAAACTTCCCCTGCACAAAGGCAACAAGGGAGGGACTGTGTCTTGAGCTGAGACAGTTGAAGTAAGTTTGATAAAATTAATTTTGGATGTCAGGTCAAAATATTAGCTGAGTAAGAATAAGGTAATCTTGAAACAAAGGACAACTTCCATCAGCTTCTGGGATTTCTTGGTACTGAGCCAGGGAGGAGTTTGGAGTCTCAGAGCCAGCTCTGCTCTCTTCTTGACAGAGGGCAGCAGTTCACTGGTCAAGGGATTATTATGTCCTACTGTTTCAAAGTGTGAAGCATTTGGAAGCTGCCGAATGGGGCTAAAATAAGATCATAGGTGCAAGGAAGACTTTTTGTCAGACATATGCCCTCATACTGCAGATTTGCTCCAGCAAAACTATCTCATCCACAAGTATAAGGAGGACAGCCCATCATAGCAGCCTTTTACATCTTCTGGAAAGTCATCTCAAGAGATTCCTGGTGATAAAACATTTCATTTGCTCCAGTTAGGGTCCTTCGATGATCAGATCAGATTTCATATGGATAAACTGCAGCCAGCTAGATAGAAAACACTAAAATACTCCACTCAACACTTCCAATTTCAAGTTCAACTCAATGTCACAGAAATAGCCTTGCTTAGAAAATATATGTGAATCAAGATGCTTAGTGCTTCAACATTCAAGAAGATCTATCTAAATAGCAGCATTAACAAAGTGATAGTATGTCCAGCCTCTATGTGCAATAAAGGAGAAAGCACTGAGATTTTCTGCATGGCTGTGTTCAACTCTTAGATTAAATTTTTGATCTGTATTTCTAGACTTTAAGATTTTGCTCTATAAGTGGGCAGCTAACTCTGCCTCACAAAGTAGAAGTTTCTGCAGCAGTTTTAGTGTGTTGCAAAAACTGAGTTTTGAAACATAACAAAGAAAAGCAGTCTCTGTGGACAGGATTCAAACTCTCTGTTTACAGGCAAGTAGAGAAAGCCCCTCTGATGGAAAAGATACAGCAACAACAAAATTTTCATTTAAACAAACACCAGATACTAACTAGCTAACTCTTTCAGATAACATCCATGACTTACTGAACTGTTGCAAAAACATAGTCATTGTGTTGCTAAAAGAAAGTGAATGTTTGGTTTAAACACAGCTGCAAAAATACCTGGAAAGAAATCTAGAGTCTTGAGTCTCACATCGTTTTGAAAATGAAGTGGAATGACAAGAAGGACTGACCAAATGAAATACTTTTACATTATTCTCAATCATATTTTGCATTGTACTAGTAAAGAATCATGAGACTTCCTGTTTTGTAGCTAAAGCTTGACAAACTAATTATCCATAAATTTACAATGGAGAAACCATTCAGATGAATTTCTGAATCAAGCTGCTAATGAAGTTTACCTTTCTGCAAAACAAAGCCCTCAAAACTGCATGGCCATTCTCAGATTTTAACTGGGAGTAAGAGGCACCCTTGTATAGTGATTCAACAATTTTTAATTTTATTTTTTTTAATTCAAAGGCAGAGTTTCTGCAGTAGAGTCTATGTAGACACCTCTGAAATGGAGGGAAAGATTTTCCATCTGAGCCGGTGATGACCCTTGGGTTTAAAAAGAAGTGAAAGCATAGAAACCTCATGACTCATACATTTTCTATCTGTCTTGGTGGCTTGAGCTTGGCATTGAGCACTTGTGGCTTCCTTTAACATAAAGGATGTGTCATTAATTGCAGGTGTCCCAGGTGAAGGCATCTACATCTGTACAAGTCACTTTGGGCTGCTGTCCCAGAGAACAGAGAATCAGCCAGTGCAATTCCCAGACTGCATGGGATGCAGCCCAGGGAGATGAGTGTGTTTGGTCACATGAACTTGACTGTTTTGACACAGCCCCTGATGAAAGGATAGCAAGTACTCTGCACAGGCTTGGACAAAAGGATGGCACCCAGAGGGACCTGCACAGGCTTGAGAGGTGGTCCCGTGCAAACCTCAAGAAGTTCAGCAAGGCCAAATGCAAGGTGCTGCACCTGGGTCAGGGAAATCCTCAGTATCACACAGACAGGGTCATGGATGAACTGAGAAGGATTGTGGATATAAACAGACAGAAATTAGATATGGTCAGGCAATGTTGGCAATGTGCACTCACATCCCAGAAAGCCAGACACATCCTAGTCTGCATAAAAAGCAGCACGGCCAGCAAGTCAAGGGAGGTGATCCTGTCCCTCTATTCCACTCTGATGAAGAAAGACTGAGAGAGCTGGGCTCTTCAGCATGAAGAAGGGAAGACTTTGGGGACAGCTCCTTGCAACCCTTCAATATATAGAGGGGCCTTACAAGAAAGAAGAAAGGAGACTTTACTGGGACTTGTACTAAAACAAGGGTATTGGCTTCAAACTCAAAGAATATGAAAAGAACATAAATAATTCTTGCAATGAGGGTAATGAGGCAGTGAAACAGGTTTTCCAGAGAAGCTGTGAATGTCTCATCTCTGCAAGTGTTCAAAGCCAGATTGGATGGTCCATGGCAGTGCAGTGTGGGCTAGATGATCTTTGAAGGTCCCTTCCAACACAAGTCAATCTATGATTCCATGATAAGTAGCTCAAATGTAGGAACTACAGTGTTGTCCTCTACTGCTAGGAGAGACTGGTCCCTTCCACAACTTGTGTGTTAGTCTGGGAAATGTCAAGGCTGAGGTACCTGACAGTGTATGGTTCTATTATGACCGAGACAGTTGAAGCCCAGGCTGCGTGAAAAAAAAACTCATGTTAAGGTATTCAACATGTTTGGAATTTGCTGTTTTGAGAGGCAGGTTTGGTCTGGCAAAGGCTTAGAGGTGCAGATTAGTCCTGAAAGATTTGTTAGCCCTGTCTTAAGTGACCAAGTGCACATACCCTCATTATCTTCAGCGCACTTTTTAGCAGATACAAAATGTACACAACCAGACAAAATAAAATTACCTTCTTCCTTTTGTACATCACCTAATTAGATGTTTGCTTTCTATCTGTACTGTCTATGCCTGCATTAACCTTAAAAGTCTTTTCTGATCTCTGTGCATGTGAAGACAGCTACATTTTTAGCACAGTAACACTACGCATCACAGCTCCCAATGCCAAGAAATAGTAAAGCTTTGAGGAATGCTTGTCAACACGTCTGTTCCACTCCTGTGAACATAATCACCATCCACCATTACATCAGAATTAAAGGACAAAATTGCATTTGGTGGGAAAGGAAGTGTGGGTAACTACTGAAGTAGAAGTAGCTTCTGGTTATAGTGGGCAGGACAAGAATAATGAGTTCGGCTTCTGGCAAGGAAGATTTACGTCAGACATTAGGAAATATTTCTAATGATAAGAACAGCAAAGAACAGGAATTGCCTGGGGATGCTGTGACACCTCTGCACTGGAGGTCTTTAAAAACAAGGCAGATTCCCATTTGTCAGGAGTGATCTGGATACAGGAGATCCTGCCTTGGCTATCTGTACCTATCAGGTAACATCCTTTCAGCTCCATGTTGCCATCATCCACAATAATTCCCTATGGTCTTGTTTTGGGGTTGGGGAACTAAAAAGAGAAATAAATTAATGACACTCTTTGGGTATTATTCTTAGCAGGAAGCTTACCAGAAATCAGGGAACTTTCTGGGAAGATCTCAGGACCCTGAAACCTTTCTCAAGTCCCTCTAACCAGCAGAAAATTATAATCATAATCCCTTGTGCGCTCAAATGAGACCCTAGATGTGCTGGCCATGGCCCTCGAGCATTCAGTCACCTGATGTTGAGTTAGGAGATTATCAAGCAGGACACAATGGAAAAGAGTGGAAAAAATCTCCCAGGCACATTTCAGACAATGCACAGGCAGTGCAGTGAGCTCTCATGGCACACTGGTTTGTAAGGTACTAATTCACCAAACCTGATCCTGGCTGGGAAATGAAATTCCCCAAAATGAAATGTCAGTGTTTTCACCCATGAACAGATGACAGCTGTATAAGATAAAAGGTATCATAAGCAGTACTGCACTTAGATATGTAGAGGCAACTACAGGAACATTTTATGTTATAAAATTACAAATATATAAAATCTGATCAGCAGCAAATAATGTTTCAAGTGCTTTAGAGTTTCTCCTGTCATTTCTCTGACAGGCAGGAAGGACTTCTGGGATTGATACTGCTCAACCTGTCTGTGTGAGACAGAATTTATCTCTAGATTCCCTATTTCTTTTCATGAAAGGATAAAGAACAGGACTTACATGTCTTCTAATTTTTTAAGTCTTCATTGTTTCCTACACACATATCCTTCTTCCTTCATGAGTAGATAATTTCTCACATGAAGATGCTCGAGGGTCTGCAAATTTATAAAATTTTATACTATTTTAA
Organism: Melospiza georgiana; assembly: GCF_028018845.1. NCBI lineage: Eukaryota > Metazoa > Chordata > Aves > Passeriformes > Passerellidae > Melospiza > Melospiza georgiana. The sequence continues at coordinate 144,131,127 of NC_080430.1, read as the reverse complement.
AATCAAAAAAGAAAAGAAAAAAAAAAGGAGAAAATTATATGCGGTTCCAGTGGCCAGGAAAACAATACACACACTGATTTCTGATTATCAGTGTCTTTGGTCAGTATGTGTCATACATAATTGGTAAAGAGCCTTTGGTCAGACATTCACTTGCACCATAAAACGGTACTTTTGGATAAATTGAAATAACAAAAAAAAAAAAACAAACTAAATGTCTGCTTGTTCCCAAAGCAGCCAGGTAAAATGGGTAATGGTCTCAGTTCTCTACCTCATTTATCATAATGGCTGAAGCCAAGTTTTAACTTGCTTTAAAATCTGGAATAATCCTCTGAATGCCACACATAGTGAAAAAATTGTCAACAACTCTTGACTCCCTCTCACAGATATTTATAAGGGGATTATGGAAACCACTCAGCAGTGGCCAAATATTGTTGTACTGGAGTAAACAGAAGCAAAAACTCCCCATAAAGGTCTGAAAAGTCTCATATAATAGTTCTGTGAAGGAGAATTAAACTCAAGTGACATTTTAATTATCACAGCTTCACAGTGAAATAGAGCTGCTCCCAGTGAGGCCCCCAGCACAGTTTAGTGCCACAGGGAATAAGAGAACAGAACCTTTTCTCTCATACCATATGTAGTGCTTACAGTGAGAACTACCCATGTTTCTCTGCCCCACACTTCACATTTAACACTCACTACACAAGCATAGGTGGGACATTTTCTGAATAAAAGGTTGTTCAAAAGCAAATGGGAATAAGCAATAAGGGAGAACCCAGAAGAATTGTCCATACTAGAGTTCCATCTAGCTATTAACTCATCTTCTTTATCAAACACAAGGAGCAGTCTTACGAATAGCTCACCTTGAAAATGTACACGGTTATGATCCAGCTGGACCAAAATGAAACATACTCTCCTATTAATGTTCAAATGAGCAGTGTCTAATAGTGCTAATCAACGTTGCTCAGGAAAAAAATGTGTCCTTAAAAAGTTAATGGTAAGTAGCTGATGAGCAGAAGGACTTTCTAGTGACTAGTTAGCCACTCCCTGTGCTGCCCACTGGTGCTTCTGGACAGTTGTTTCATTAGGAGGAGCTCCACATCAAGCCACGCTGCTTTTTCAAATAGAAATCTATCCAATTAAGAACCTTATTTCTTCTGAGCATCCAACTATGTAGGCTTAACTGAACTCCTGATGATGACTAAATCTTTTTATCCTTTGTGATATATTTTTACTGTGTACCCCTGTGTGAGACGGAAATACTTAAACTGATAATGACAAGTGGGTGGGAAGGTATGTGTCAGGCAAAATGCCGCGACTAAACTCCCATTTGCAGTGAGGCAGCAAGCTCAGGCACTGGCAGGAAAAACACCTCATTGAATCAGCACTTCCCAAACCAGTGTGTGAAACAAACATGCAGCAGCATTGCCAAGTTTTGCAGCAGAGAACAAAGGATGCCTGGGAGTTGAATTGGATCCTAGTGCTTAAAATCTTTCAGTATAGGATGCTGCCCTACTTCTGATTCTTTGGTTAGCTTATGTTGCATTGGCTTGGCTATCTCTCCACAGCACTACTCTACATAGTGCAGACAGGCAGACTCCTACTTGTTTTATTCATCAATTCTCCCCACATTTTGCTATTCCTGCACTCTTTTATCCATTTTTAGGATAAGTAAATAGACTCTGCTTAGTTTCTATTGAGCAGCAATAATAGTCTAAGCCATGGGAGTGGGAACATTTCCCCATTTGTCTTGCCACGCTTTCCAAGGCATGCTGCTGAAGGGGAGGGTGTTTTCAGGGAACTCAGTGATCTTGGCTTTACCCAGGGAAAGTTCCTTGCTCACTGGGGAGGTTTTGAAAAAATAAATAATTCTGTGACCCTGTTCCTGAGAAGCTTCAGGCCAGTGTAAAACTATACCTGCCAATCCTTTGCAAATGGCAGCCACTGTAATGCCATTTGAGAATATGCTTTAGATGTTCCTCTAAGACATTGCACATGTCCTGACTGGCGAAGCAATGCAGTTATTACAATTGACCTAGACTTAACCTTTGATCCTCAGAGAAGAGCTCTTAAGTCATTTTTTATTAGTCATCTCTTCTGGGTCATGCCTCTGCATCTTCCTCTGTCACAATCCTTTCCTAACTCACCTCCAGGACAGATGCTGGCTGGCTCCTGGCTGCATATGCCAAGGGAGAAATACACTCTACCTACTTCTGTTAATACCCCAAGGGCCCTGCTTATCTTTCTGAAGGAAGCCTGGGAAAGTCTAGCAAAAGCAGGCAGAGCCGTGTTTTATACCTCTGAAGCTTCTGATGAGAATACAGATTGCAGTACAGAGTTGACTCAAGGTATGCCACAAGGCAGCCAGCTCTAAGGGCAGTCCAAGTGAGCAAAGCACTGCCTGCCTTGTCTGCTGGGACCCAGCCACTGCAGCAATTCCTGGCACAGGGATGTCCTTGGGCCTTGCAGAACGGGGTCCTTCCAGCCTGGGCCTGGAGATCCAGGTGATAAACCAGTCAGACAAGGGTGGCAAAGCTACATCCACTGCCATGTTCTGTAGAAGATGCAAAAAGAACTACCCAAGCCCTGAGCCCGTCCTCACGAGAGCTAAGTCTCTTGTGTCTTCTTCCATGCTACTGCCAGCACTTCTTTACAAATCACAGCCTCAGGTATTGTTACTTTATTTTGATTACAATAAAGACCCAGGTGGCTTCCCCAAGTTGTTTTCCTTCAAAAATATCCTTGACATGGTACAACAGTGAATAGCCTTCTCAACTCTGTGATGTACCCACTGAGGTCTCCAAATAGTTGTGGTGAGTTGGACACCAGATGTCTACCAAAGCTGCTTTTATCAAGCCTCTACTCAGCTGGACAGGGGAGAAAAAATATAACAAACGTCTCGTGGATCAAGGTAAGGACAGGGGAAGATCAATCACCAGTAACCATCAAGGGCAAAACAGCCTCAGCTTGGGGAAAAGTTTTTGATTGATTCCCAGTCAAATCAGAGCAGGATAATGAAAAATAAAACCAAATCTTGAAACAACTTCACCCCACCCATCCCTCCTTCCTGGGCTCAACTGCTCTTACCATTCTCTGTCCCTGCTCCTTCCCAGCAGTGCAAGGGGACGAGGAATGGAAGCTCACAGAAGTGGTCAGCTCACCACTCGTCTTTCTCCTTCCTTCTCAGGGGGAGGACTCCTCACATTCTTCCATCTCCAGTGTGGGGTCTCTCCTTTGGGGAGACAGTTCTCCATTAACTTCTCCACTCTGAGTTCTTGGCACAGGTTGCAGTTCTTGGTGCTCTTGCCAGCAAACCTGGTTCAGCATGGGGTACTCTCTCCACAGCCCCACAGATCCTGACAAGAGCCTGCTCCACCATGGGCTTCCCACAGGCTCTCACCCTCCCTCAGGCATCCACCTGCTCTGGTGTGGGCTCCTCCATAGGCTGCAGGTGGATCTCTGCTCCTCTGTGGACCTCCATGGGCTGCAGGGGCACAGCTGCATCACCAGAAGTTGCCTCATGGGATGCTCCTGGAGCACCTCCTGCCCCTTGGCCAACCTGGGTGTCTGCAGGGCTGTTTCCCTTACACACTCTCACTCTGGCTGCTGTTGAGCAGCAATTTTCCCCACCTTCTTAAATCTGTGATCCCAGAGGTGTTACCACTGTCACTGCTGGGCTCAGCCATGGCCAGTGCAGTCCATCCTGGAGCTGCTGACATTGGCTCTGTCAGACATGGAGGAAATTTCTGACAGCTTTTCAAAGAAGACACCCACTACCAAAACCTGGCCATGCAAACCCAATGCAAAAGCAGAGGGCTCAGACATGGACACAGGATCTTGCAGAGCTGAGGAGAATGGGAACTCTGGGAATATCCCACAGGAGATCACAGCTCCTGAGTAGATAGGACCATGCCAAAGTGCTGCGGAGAGCTGCAAGCTCCAGCAAACTTTATTCGTTTGCATCCTCTTGTGTTTTGGGATTGAGCAGAGCTCCCTGCCATTGTCCTGATAGTAGGGCTAGCTCAGGAGCCCCAGCATGCTTCCTGACTGCAGGTAATCCATCACTGCCTGGCATGCTGTAGGCAGGCATTGCCTCCTGTGTGTTCACTTTGGGAGCTGAAAATCCCCCCAGGCTCTTTGGCTGCTCCCAGCAGTATCCTAGTGAGACTGGCACATTGCTGCTCCTCCTGCCTTGGGAATGTCCTCCGGGGATGACTGAGGATATTTGCCTTGCTGCAATTTTCACATCAAATGCATAAACCTGGTCAACCCCGAGTGGCAAAGGTCCTCATTTTCAGACTTGAAGATCTCAGGATCTCAAAAGCATGTTTTGAAAGGCAGCATTATCTTGACTATCACAGCACACAGTGAGGGAAGAATCTGAAGAACACACCAGGCATACAGATGGCTCTAAACACAGCTGTAGCTTCATAGATGTGACAGAGCTTATACATAAAACATACAGGATTAAAGCACACAGCACCTTGACCCAGCTGTTAATGGAAGTGGGATTCTCAACACTTCTGACACAGGTTGTTAGTCCAAAACTAAAGAAATAATTCATCACTGACTGCACACTACTGGCCTTTTGTTTTAAATAAAAGGGATGAGAAGTGCTGTCAGATAAACTCTACTGTCCTGCCTTGATTTTAACACAGCAGATTCCAACCCAGATCTGCTCAGGACTTTTCAGAGAGGGAACAGAGGTGTGTGCCCCATCAGAGGGGATTGAGAGGTGGCTTCTCTGGTTGCAGGTGATGGATGTGGTAGGGAAGAGGCTGAGCAGGGCTTCAGGGCTGTTCCAGGGGGATGCAGCTGAGGTGATGAGATGCATGGAGTTAGCAAAGTTGTTTTTCCTTTCCCTTCCTGTCCTGTGTCCTGATGTTCATTGACTAAACACCAGCATCATAATCATTTTTACACCCAGCAGTCAAATATCTGCTTTGCCAAGTGCATAACACTGGCCCTGATTCTCAACCACGAACTGCAGGGAAAAGCAACTTAACCAGCTGAGCTGGAGCACAGAGTCTGAGAAGCTGAGGTTTGATCTAGAGCCTGTTGAAACAATAACAAGGATTCACACTGGTCTTAGTGAATCAGTGAACCAAGCCCCATGTGGCAGCCTGCTTGTTTTGAGTTCACCTTGTGAGGGTAAATGACTGTATTGGCTGCTTTGGGGTATTTTGCTTATTGTTTTGTTTAGGTTATTGGCCATGAGAAACAATCTCACCGAAATCACAAACATACACATGACTCCCAGATCACCTTGCATGATTTGTTTATGTTTCTCAAAAACAACAAAGGGCAAAGAGCTGCCCTATTTGAATGTGCTAGGTCATAGTCAAAAGAGTCAAGTAATATTTCCCTGTAAGGGCTAGTATTTATATATAAATCAAGTATCAAATTAATCTGACAAGTTAATCCATTAACTTACCCTTCATCTAATAAAAACCAAAGAGAACAGATTCCCATTGATCTTAGCTGTTGCAGGGACTTTGGGCTCTTTAAACTCAGTATTGCCTGTAGCTAATGGGACCATCAGAGTTAAACCCTTCACACACACTGCCTGCTTTCTCATGTCTTATAATAATTCCCTCAGCTGTTACTCTTATCTGCTCCAGCTGCTTCTTCATTTACTTATTTGTTTATACTTATCCTGTGCTCTCACACTGAGTTCATCCCTGAAAAACTTTGGCAAGCTATTTTCTTCTTCCACAGGTTTTACTCCACCTAATCTGATGTTACATTCTTAAAGAAGTCATCCCACAAAATTGGTCGGCTTGTCTCTTGTGGTCACCAGCTGTCAATGGCACAAGAACCAGACCCAAATCCCCGTCATTATTCATGGAAACTCTCTTACCCATTTCACTGGGAATCACACTTGTGGCAGCTCATCTTCCCACTGAAAGACAGTATAAGAAAGTCAACATTGGCACAGCAGAATCAAGAAGAAAGTAAAGCATCAGTTGGCTGTCAGCAAGCAGCCAGTTTATAACAGAATTATACCATTAGATTTTAGTTGGAAAGAAAAAAATTCATTAGGCCTACCCTAGCAAACCCAGATATGGTGTTCCAACCCCATGACAGACCCATCTTAGTCTTTGGCTTGTCAGGTGTGAGCAAACAAAAGACCTTCTCAAATCTCAAACTGGGAGAAAGAGAGGTTGGTGAATTAACCCCCACATAACACAGGTTGGCTTTGCAATCCAACCTCAATCTACCAAATCTGTTTGTTTTTGCCAAAATAATTTCCTCTCTCAGAAATTATTCCCCCTTCTTCCACCCACCTTCTCCATGATCACTCCCTCTGTTGCTCTCTAAATTTTGGCACCCATTTCTAGACCATTACAGACTGCAGGCTGGAAACCCACCGTGACCATACTCACAAAGAAGAAAGCAGCTCCCTTCTGCTTCCCAGCAGCATCAAAAAACCCACATGCAAGTTGGATTTCACATTACTTGCTCTTTTGGGAAGGCTTATCTCACACCTTTTCTTCAAGTTAAAATTTTCACATAATTCTTAATTTGTAAGAGAACAGTAAAGGATTCACTATTAACATATTGACTTAGAGCTAAGATGTTGGAACAGACAAGCTTAGAAAGTCAATTCTAACATCACAACATTTGTAAAGGTGATTAAAATCTTGGAAGCACCAACAACAGCTTGTTAACAAAGGTAATCAGTGCTCTTTTTTTCTTCCTCTTTCCTTATTAGAAGAATGGGATTTCTGTTCTAAATGTCCTTCTCCATAAACATAATCCATCCCATTATATTTGCACTGCTATAGAATGGACTTCTTTTCCTTTTGTTTTCCTTTTGTTTTTAACTCTTTTAAAAGGAAAAACATCACTGAAAGGAAAAGGGAAGCTACACCAGAGCATAAATGTCAGGGGTATAAAGGAAGCCATCATCAGCCACCCCTAGTGACTAATAAATGTCAGTAAAATTCATTCCACATCTGGAATGTGGCCTGTAGAAAATCCGACAAGTATAAATCACTACCTTCGATCAGAATATAAATCCTGATGTGATGCAAATAATGCATAGCTCGTGTGTTTGTGTATTTTACTGTGGTATCAGGAGGAGGAAGGAAGGGCCAGGTGACAGGATACAGGGAAGTTAGAAAATAACTTTGTCCATTTCAAGAAACAATACACTGTTTCCACCGGAAGAATATTTTTTAGAAAGGAAATTTACTCTCTCCTGCCTCACCACTGCTAACAACTCCTCCCCCACTTTTGAAGCCTCCAGCAAAAAAGAAATTAAGATATTTTGAACTCTGCAATCAGAAGGTCACAAAATACCAGCTTGGCTATACTGACTACATTCACTTTTCCTTTGTACAGCAGTTATTTGGATCAGATGTAAGTACATGTCCTGGTTCATCTCCTTGGAATATTTGCTCCTTCCCCCATCACTGCAGTTCACCAGAGGGTCACGCCAGCAGCTCCTCACTGATTTTCAAGAGACCACAAAGGTCTCACAAAGCTGACTGTCAACTAATGCAGTCAAGCTGACACTGTCTTTCTCTATTTTTTCCCCAGGAGATGGTAAGCTATGCATGGCACACAAAATTGATCCAAAGCCCACAAAAGCCAACTAAAATGTAAAGGAAAACCCCATCTATGGGTTTCACAGCATGGCAAGGGAGAATTTTTTACTCTGACTCTGAACACGGAACTGTGCAGCAGACAGCAATAGCATAGCTTCAGTGACTGACTGGGATACAGTCTCTCCCACAGGGATTTATTGCTTGATATTTTCCTCACAGCTCCTGATTCCCTCTTCAATATTCTAGATTGCCACAGGAAAAAAAAAAGTTATTAAAACTCGTGGTTAACTGTTAAAATGTGCATCTGAGGTTCTGGCATGTGTGAACTGGGTGTCTCCACTCACACTGCTCATCCAGACATGCAAAGGTTCCCACTTGTGTAGTGCCCTCCTCAAAGGCAGAGGGGCTTCCACTCATCATGATAGCATAAACCAGAAAACATCTACCAAAATTTTTTCACAGTTTCTGTGTATGTTGTCTAGGGAGGGAAAAGAGATTTGAAGGAGCATGTGAAATACATTCTTCACACACTCTCGACAAATTCAGGACCCAGGAGGTCGGCTGTAAATGTGGAGTAATTCTATTTTAGATTTATATCATTCAAAACAATAAAATAATTTGGCATCAAATAAGTAAATAACAGTAATTAATAAAAATAAAGTTTTATAATTATTAAAAGCAGTTACATGGCATCACAAAATATAAGATAAGACCACATTCATGCACAAGTGCAGTGAGCTGAATCTTGGAACACTGCTAATTTGCAGTGATTGCTTCAGGACATGACCCAGGGAATTTTAGTAGGATAAAAATAAAGAATTTAGTGAGAAAAGGTAAGCCTGCTCAGATATTGTATGAAGATTAGAGGATTTCTTTATCCACTAGAGATAATTTCTATTATGCAGCAGAGAGAAAGCTCTTCGTTAACTCTTGAAAGGCTTCCCTTTGCTATCATACTAAGGTGCTTTCTTTATCAATTTATTTTTCCTTTTTTTTTTCCTTTGGGGACTCTAGACACAGCCATCTTGATTGTAAAATTAGCACAGGCAAAAAATGCTTAATTATGTGACTTTTCTGTGTTTGAATGTGCCTTCTATCCTTTGGAGGGGAGTATGAAACTGTCCTTGCACCAAAAGCTAAGGAAAATTTTCCTGCAGCTTCAGTATTGTATTTCAGTCCACACACTCTAGGTAGTGTAAAGAACCCCCAAAATACGGACAGTGTTAGCAGTGAGTCCCTGGTACAACCTGCCACACTGTCTGGATCTGCTCCTACAATGCAGCACTAATTAGTATTGCAGACAGGCCACTCTGCAGCTTGACTGGATGCTCTTCTGGGAGGAGATTCCCATATTTTACTGAGAACACCAGAACTGCCTTGCTGTCACAAGAACACTGATGTATCTTCCATTCCCCCTCTCCTCTTGCAAATTTTAACCAGGGTATTGGAGACTGTGGGGGTTTTTTATTATTTTCATTTTTTCAGTTAAGCATTCCTTTGTCCTGCTTTCTCTAGAAGGGTTTTTGGGGGAACAAGTTATGACATTGCTGTAAAGCAATGAAAGAGATCACTACTTCACAGTTCACCTTGAGAAAACACAGAGTTCAGGTCAGCTTAGGTGTGTTCCTGATGGTGCCAAGTGTCAATATAAAGCTCTTTAATGACTCATATCCTAATTAAAGTCTTCCCTCCCTGAAACACAGATCATTGCATCTTGACTATTCAGTTCACAATGTTGAATATTCTGGCAGCTACCTACTGAATCTTTCACATCTAGAGACCAGACATAGCCAAAGGTTGTTTTGAAACCCCTTGGATTTTAACATTCTTTTTTTAAAACACTGGCTTGCTAAATACAAAAATGCTATGAACCTATAAGTTCTGTACTACTAAACTTGATGCCACTAAATTAATTTTAATAAATAAGTCAGGGAGAAGGGTAAAAACCAAAAAACAAGTTTCATCTTAAGAGTGCAGTCCTCCAGTGGCATCATCTGGTGGGAAAGGTATGCTGGAGGACAAGAGAAAGAACAGCCTTTTTTGATTTCTGGGGAGTAGTTGAAGTAAATTCCTGTTCTCTGACTTTTATCCCTTCTATAAGCTGTCTTGTGAGCTACTCATCCATTAAATGTGATCTACAGCAACTATATTTTTACTAAATCTCAAATCCAAGCTCATAAGTTCATAGAGACACCACAGCACCATAAAATTTGAACATGTTTTTACCTGTGAGACTCCTGGAAAAGATGTTTTGGGTTTAAACTCAGCCACAGACTCCCAGTGTTTGAGTCACTGTTGTTTAGTGAGCAGCCACTTCTCAGCAGAGGAATTGAGGCTGTCATGGGACAGGAAAAAAACTCTCACTTGAACCAGTCATAGCAGTCCCATGGTCACATCCAGTCTTCCAAACCACTGGATTTCCAATAAGCTTTGGAGGAAATCTCTCAGCTACTGCTATTAATGCAAGACTTGAAGGAGTTTCAATCAGGGACCAAACCCCATGGTTGTCAAATTGCTATGGACATGAACAGACACACTCCAGACACAACAATAGATGGACATGGATGGGTGAGTGGAGGGAAACAATAGGAAATTCATACCATGAAGCAGCAGCAGAGGAGAAGTTAGCCATCTAGTCTCAGCTAGCTCTCCAGGCACAATGGTTTGCTTGGCTTTACTGTGAACTGGAACAGGGAAGCAATCCAGTTTCTTCAAACCTTGTTCTCCGCAAGCTGCAGCAACTCCAGAGTCACTGCACAAGGCAGCAGCATGGGCTGCTGGGTTACCCCAGCTGGAGAGATGGGGCTAATGTGTGGAGCAGGAACACATGACATGAAAATAAAAATACTTCAAACTGATCCTGTTGGTGAAAATTGTGTACTGAAACAAGAGTTGCAGAGTGTTTGTCCCTGATAAGGAGTATCCTGGCTCACCATTCGACATGGGTAATGGGGCAGCACTACCATGTCCATCCAAGGTTACTTGTGCATTTCTTCCATGGGAATTTTCAGCTCTTGAGCCAGCAATTTTTCTGTCTTTGAGATAGTTTATGCATCATTAATGACACATGTACCTGATCCCAGAAACTCTTGCCAGAGATGAATAAGTGGGGTTGTGATAAGACTTATTTTCACACAGATAACAGGAATATCCAGAGCTATAAATATTGCTAACCAATGCCTCTTTGTTGTTCAACCTCATTCTTAAAAATTTAAGCCAAAATCTAAACATTAAAGATGTAAAACAGACCTACTAGAGTATGAAAGGGGAGAAAAAGAGGAACATTACCCCTTGCCTCCCAACTAGGAGAATCTTAAACCTTTCCTGAGACCCACACTTTGGTGGAGATTTGGAACCAGAGGCCAGATGGGCCTTTGCTCAGCTCCAGGAGCTCTCATCCTCTTGCTTGCTGTTGACTATATGGATTTCTGCTGGAATGCAGATCACATAATTAGTGCCATACGAATGGAGAAGGGATTCATCATGACCATTCCTGAACTCGACAGGGTCTTCAAAACGTTTCTGAAAGAAAACAGGAAGCTGCCAAAAAGAAGTGGACATCTCTGGTCCAACAGTTGGGTCTTTTGTTTGAAACCAAGAAAAGCACCATTCAGGACTCTAATTGATTAAAACTGAGTGCAATTGCCAGAGCACCAATAATTGCTGGAAGAGGGCAACGGTCACCCTAACGCGTTGTCACTTCAGAGGAAGTTGAACACTAACAACCAATCAAGCAGCATTAGTTAAAAGTAACCTTTTAATGACCCCTGATTTCTCCTTGAGGAAATACTTCCTACAGAATTTGCATTATGGTTTGCAATGCTAGTGCATTTGTCTTTGAATACCTTATTTATTTTAAATTTTAAAATATGCAGAACTCTTCACTGCTCCATTCTGGCTGCGCACTCTAAATGCCTTCTGTCGTGATCTTAGGATGAACCCCAGGAATTTTACAGCTCGTCTAAATTTGTCCCATCCTTCCTGCTTGCTCACAATAAAACCACTTATTTTGCTAACTTTTCTGCAGCTGCCATTTCTTCTACTTGTCTTGTTTTGCTTGATTACTTAACCACAATTAACTCACTAATTTTTATAACATTTTTATTCACTGACTTATGTGTAACATACACATCTCCCTTTTCCACAATGTTATGTTCAACATTGCAAGAATATTACTGATAGTCCCATAAACTATGTTTTTCTTCCAGCCTGAAGGTTGGACTAGCATGTAAACCCGGGAATCAGCACTCTTATTTACACAAGGAAAAAAAAATTGCATTCCAGGCTTTTCAGGCTTTTTCAGTAAAGATATAAAATTTAAGACTATTTCAGAAAACTGGCTGCAAGGAAAATGCACTCAAAATATTTCATTGAAAAAATTAACCATTTAAAAAGGATTTTAAGTTCTGTGGAAACATATCTACCTTTCAGGTCATCTGGATTTTTTGTTTTTAAATTAATTACTTTCTCAATTGTGCTCAAACCTATGACATTTTGTGACTAGCTTTGTTTTATTTTTCTTTGGTGACACGTTTCTTACATTTCATTATTCTTCTAGATGATGTATACATACTAAAACACCTCTTTCAAAACCTCCAATCTTTATTACAAAGAAGAATAAAACCAAGAAGACATAAAGCAACATCTTGGTATACCAACATCTTAAATACTAGCATCCCTAAATTCTCATATTTTTCTACTTCAGATTGTGCCTTGGCCTTCTTTTATGGCTTACAGTGTTGTCTAAAAATATACAGCAAGCATTTAAAGCCCTTTGATATACTGCCAAATCACCAGACACCTCTAGGAGACTGTGTAAATATCAAAATATTAATAACTAAACATTAATTAAAATATCAATTAATAGAACCTCTCTTTACAAGTGAAAAGGGGAATTATGAGAGGTAATCTCATTCTGTCAAGACAGAATAAAAAAACATTAATGAAGAGGCCTGTAATTAAGTAGAAATATCTGGAAACCCAGGGAAACCTTGTGAAGAAGGGAAGCATTTTAAGTGCGAAGAAACTGAATGACCAAATTAGAGAAGCTTCAACCATGAGTAGGAGAGTGTTTCACCGCTGCCCTTCCCTATACCAAGACCAGCTCACAAAGCAGAGGTGACCCCAGAGCACGAATGGGACAAAGAGGCTTCCCCCAAAGCACGTAGGAGAAGAAATATGAATTACTAAGTAGGCTGGAGGTAGCTGACAACAGAAGAGATTGATGACACATCCCTCAGAGCATTGGGAGTGAAGAAAACAAATAACCTTCATGCAAGTGATGTGATTCAATGAAGAAGGGCTCAAGGATTCAAAAGCATCTGTATTTGAGGGATTGTATATTTGTCCAGGAGTAGGAAACTCGTCCACATCATCATTTTGCCCTGAACATCCTCCATGGTGGACAACATGGCTGTGCCCCAGCATGACCTGGTAAGTTATTTCAACACAACTAAACTGAAATGAGAGCCAAAGGTCCCTGGGAAATATGAAAGATAAGGAGATTTTTGCTACGTTCAAGCATCTCTGCGCCTAGAACTAGGAGAAGGAACATAACTTTTTACCCTAAAAATAGACTTTCATTTTGGGCACTGCTGTCACCAATGCATGTATGCAGGAATGCTTGTCACACCAGAACTTTATCTTCTGCCTGCATCCAGGTGTGTTGCTTTTTTGTCAGAAAGATTTTTTAAAGTGAAAAAATACTACTTTTGTCCTATAAAGCCTTGTTTCCTTGTTCCAAGTTGACCAGAAAACCTTGCAAGTTCTCTCCTTTCTTCTCTGATCTTAAAATCAGAGTCAAAGGTTGTTTTGAATCCATTAAAATCCATTATTAAAATAATACTGGACACTTGTGCCTGTCTTTCGTCAGCATCAAAGTGGCACATCCCCCCTCTTCAGGACTCTATGTTTTAGCTCCTTTTTTCAGTCGAGGTAGATGATGTATTTGGGATTCATTTGTAACCTTCAAAAGCTTTTAGATAACACATCTGTTTTGTAAGAGTAGCACACACTACCCTTAAGTGTTGGGGAAGGAAGGGAATATTGGGCTGTTGCAGACTCTCTCTCTCTAAAGGGAAGCAGTCATTCCTCTGGGGTCAGAGTCCAGAGGGTTTGCACTTTGTTCATTCTCTCCTGCCTGCAAACAGGGAATCAGGAAACATAAACACCTACAACATAAAAGCAACATCTAAACCTAGAGAAACAAGAGTGTTGATCTAACTCTGGATTAGACCCTTGCAACACACACTGGAGCCTGCCATCAGCTGCTGCGGGTCACACTACAGTATGTTGAGAACTATATTTGCAGCCAAGACACTAAAAATCAGGCACAAAATCAGACACAAGGAAGGGTATGGGATAACAAAACAATGTTATTTTACTGTGAGAAGAGCAAGAATCTTTATACGAAGGGGTGTAGTGGAGAACGTCAGGTATGTACATAAAAGGTTGTTGCAACAAACCCAGAATATTTTGCTAATCTTCACTGAGAAATCAGCTTGAAAAAGTCATCCTTGCAAAGTCAATTGGCCCTGTCTTGTCTGTTGCCCAATCTATTTGAGTCAGACCACGATAAAGAGAAAGGTAAAAAGGATACTGATTTCTGATGGACTTCCCTTGAGAACTTGTTGCCCGAGAGGAAAGGTCTGGCTCTGGAAGGTTTGCAGAGCAGCTGGGTGTCCGTGGGGTGCACCCAGGCAATGCAGACATCTACAGTTCTCCCTCTGCAAGTTTCTCTCAGCCTTTATTCTCTTCCTCAACAATTGCTTTGAGGCCTGGTCTGTTGGCCTTTGGCCCCATTTAGGCAAAGCTCTTGTAGTGATCTGGCTTATCATAACCTAGTCATTCTAAATTTGTCTGCTCCATATCCTACCAATATCACCTTGGTGTCACTGTGTCCAGGTATCTACTAGCTCTGTAAGCCCTGATGTTCATGTCCATTTCTTTAGGAGTTTAAAGGAAAAACTCATCCAGGCTGCAATAGGGAAGAAAAAAAATCTGACAAGTCAAGAACAAAAAAAGAAAATAAAAAAGGGACCAAATGATGAGTCTTGAGAACTCAAAGATGAAATTCAATCAATGAACTCCATTTGCCCTTCAGACTGGCCTTCACTTGATTATATGACACCAGGCTGCAGCCTCTCTTCTGCTCTCAATTGTCAGGTCCGGATTTGCCTGGGGACAATTAGGAGAGATGCTGTAGCACTGCAGTCCCTGTTCCTGGGGCCCTCAAAGCCACCTCCTCTGCTGCACCCAGCGCCAACTTCCTGCTGAGGCACACCCCAGATGTGCAGGCTGCTTTGGGACTTCATTCATGTGCTATAACTGGATAAATTTGAGAAGTCAGAAGGCAGATTGAGCATGAAGGACAGTAGGTAGATCCTTACATAAACATCATCTGAAAGAGGAGAAAATGGTGTCTTCTGCTTTCAAAGAAAGCAGCTGGAATCAAGCCCAGAAATTTTCTGCAGCTATCATCACTCAGCCACACTGCACAGAAACTTGAAGACACAGAAATGATACCGTTTGAAAGTGATAAAAGTGCTCCGGTTTGGCTTAAAATTGCACTGGGAATTGGAATTTCACATTTCTGAGCTATGTGTGTTCTTCAGCTCACAGACACCACATATTTATAGTGACTTCCCACTGATAAGGTTGTTAGAAAAGGTTCAGCAAAGTGGTAACATGCATGAGCCCTCTCTCCAAGAGCTAGATCTTGTAAAAGTATAGGCTTCCCACTGGCTTTATGGAGAATTTTTCTTTTGGATCCTTGGACAGCCTGCAGCTCCTAACCCTGTCAACTGGTTGCTCTGACAGTGCTTTGTATTTTAATATGTGATGCAGAATCACTCTATCTTAAGTTCTTTTGCTGCCTGCTGTCTTAAAGAGCTGCTGTTTGTCTTCTCTGTGTGAATGCATTTCAGTGTCAAGAGAATAGATTTCAGTATAGCACAGGCAGAGCTCTCCACTGCTCTGTGCTTTCCTGTAAGCAGCTGCATTCCTGCAAGGTGGGTGTGGAAGGCTGCCAGTTCCTAGTGGCTGTCTTTCACACCCTCATTATATGGGTTACTACAGCAGTTAGAAGGCAATGAAGCTATCAGACTTATATGTCAGCTTAGGGCTGTATGCATACTTCAGGAACCAGTTTAACAATAGCCTGTGCTTATGCATTTGATTAGGAGTTCAAACACAAGCATGGAAAGAAAAGGAAGCACAGGACAGTCCTGAGCAGTTGCTCTCACAAGTGGCTGTGGTTCTGTTCACCACAGCAGTGCTGGGTCAATTTTCACAGGTGATCTGGCTCTGGGAGCTGATGGCCTGAGGAATGGTATGAAATAGTTATATTGATGTTATCTCTCCAACAATATTTTAGAGACAAAAGAGGAAAGGCCAGAAAGTCTTTAAGAAGCTGCTTTATCACATGGTATCAGGCTATTGCAAACTACAACTGGGGTACCAGAATATGCTTGGCAAGCATATTTTTGCCTTTTTAGGGTGGTCAAAGATCATTTGCTTCTTGCAGTAACTTACTGAAAAGAATGTAGAAGCACAGAATACTAAATTATCAGTATAGTACAAAGTTATGTATTATTTACAAGCACAGTGTGAGCTGTCAGGTCAGTTAAATCAATTATTCACCATTTGTTCAATTTAGCTTTGTGTAAATCTTCATTTTCTCACTCAGCAAATTCCAAATTTACTACAAAGCCTTATGCCATGTCTGTAATGAGAACAGACTGAAAAGTAGAAAAAGGCAGACAGCTTACTAAATTTATAAGCAATTGCTTGAAAAAAAGAATGATCAATGTCTACACTTTGCTTTATTTTACCTAGAGTGTGATTTTTGTGTGTAAATCATATATGATATATATATATAAATTTACATTTTGAGATAGAAGTATTAAATTCCATCCATTTCTTGTCTGTTACATACAGCAAGAGATTAAGACATTCCTGTAAGTACCGACGGAATGATTCGAAGAGGGATTCATGGACTTCTAACGCTGGAAAGGACCATTATGGACTGTGACATCTTGGATCACATAAACCATAAACTTCACACAGGAATTACCATAACAAACCCATGTCTTCTGATAGGACTAGACTGTATCAGAAGAACTTTTTCTATTTAATTTGGCCATAACATGCTGCTTCACATCGGTGGGAATATTTACACAGACCAAGGTAAAAAAGAAAAATTTGCTTATTTGGGTAACCAGAGAACCAGGAGTCAGGCTAGATCTAAAATCTGATCTGCTCTATGATGTACAGCTGGAATGCATTGCTAGGAGAATTTATTTGCATTGGAGATTTGAGTGCAATATTGTTCAAGTAGTGTGGAAACAGTGAGATTATCTACCTTACATATAGACCTCTACTTTGCCCAAGAAAAAACACTCAGCTGAGAAGATAATTCAATCTCTCTCTTTTCCATGCCTGGCTTTTCTTGAGAGGACCCTGGTTATGTCAATCTATTGAGAAAAGGGAAAATAATAATGCACAAAAACAACGAATTTTTTGAATTATTGATTAAAGTTTACCATTCATTAGCTGAGCCATGGGAGCTGGCCATATATACATTTAGTGTGGCTCCCCTGTGAACCAAAATGAGTTGAGTCAAACAGAACTAAACAGAAAAGCTCATATCTAAGGCTAGTCTGCTTTTCTACAGTGGTCATTACTCATTGCTTTCTGTAGTGGTCACTGTTGTACTCACTGAAATGATGTGTAATCAGGTCCCTGGTATAGTAAATGAGATTTTTTTTTTCTCTCTGTACTCATCTTTTGAGCAATCAAATAAATAATGAGGAAATCATGCCTTTCTTTTTCCTATGTCCAAAATTTGAGTTGAACAGAATTCTTCAAAGGGGTGTTCATAAGAAGGTCCAGGCTCTGCACTCATTTACCATGTTGCAGGATGTAGTTCTAGCCCCAGCTCCTTCACAGAAAAGGTTTCCAGTTCTATGCACACTGAATTAGGCCTCTGTAGCTGAGTTGTCTTTATGGAGCACAGCCGTCCTCATGACCTGTCCTTGTCACTAAGTGCTTTGAAAGTGACTTGTGGTATTTTGAGTAGAAAATGGAAGAGGAAATAGCATTGAGCAGATGAATTGTAACACACACAAGACATCCTCAGAATACCAGGAAGAAACAGATGAAACTCACAGGGTCAAAACTCTTGTATTTCATTCATAATGTCATTCTATTAACTGCAAGAGTTTAGAGAGAATAAAACAAGTAAACTATGCAATCTCCTTGGTCATTTGGGTTTAAATTTGGATTAAAAAGGGCATAAAACTTGCCAAAAAAAGGTGACATGAGTTTAGCTGAAAGATGGATATATACATCCAAAATACTTCCATTTCTGACTGTCATAATTTCTATGGCTCCCCAAGGCCTCTCACCACCCAAAGTGATAGTTTTTGGAGCAATGGGGATTTTGTTTCTGTGTAATGAGGTGGGAATGTCTGGGGATCACCTGAATAGAAGCAACACAGTTCAGCTGCATAGCAGATAGGTACTGCAAAAGTGTGGGATGGGCTGTTTGGTTTTGAGAGACCAAAATACAGGAGAGGTTTTCAGTGCTCCACAGTGAAAGAATACAGGGAGGTGAGTGGTAAAGCTGTTTTTCTGAATTGTCAGTCTGTCATTGTGTTTGATTGGACCAAAAAGCACCAAAGGGGACAAGTCATTCACTGCTGCAGAACAAACTGCTCTCTGTGTCACAGCTACCACCTCTGTGGAGCAGAGCGAAACCTGGATAAGCAGCCTAAGTTACAGATGGGCACTTGGAAAATATAAATCATACAGTCTCCGATCTTTCCTTGGACAGAAGGACTTGGAGAGGTCCTTTAAAAGAGGTGTTGTACATCAAAAATGTTGAGAGCCTCAACATTTTCTACTGAAACTGAGGGAGGAATTCAACTTAGAGCATGGCAGATGTCCTGTATTACACTGTAATTGACTTCCCATTCCTGAGTAGCCACTTACATTTTTATGCCTTTTGCTTCCTCGCCAACAAGGATAAAGGGTCTCTGAAAAGTAAGGAAATAATATGTGCAATTCTGAAATAGTATTCAAAATTTGGACATATATTTGTTTTTGAATTTGGAGTATTTGGAATGAAAAAAGAAACCTTTAGGCATCCCAACAAAATATCAAAAGTCTGACTCAGAAAAGATATGATCATGAAATCATTAATTATTTAGAAGTCCATCATCCTAGTTAGTGAAGAGACTTGCTCCAGAGAGTGTCCTGCAAGATGTTTTAGACCATCGAAATTAGCATGCCAAAATATGTTGCAAGTCTGACATTTTTTTCTTGCCTATCCATGCAAGGATGTAATCGAAGAAAAAACTAAATTAAACATTCATGACAGAAACTGTTTGAAAGCTGCCATAAGAACTAACACTAATCTGTCAACTTTCCAGTCTGGTACCTCGCAGACAAGCTTTGTCCCTGACTAGTCTGTCTATATTTCTCGGCTATTTAAAAAGTATTATTATTGAGAGAACACTTCTTGTTACTTAGCTAGGAATTGATTTCTTCCCTGAAACTTCTAAAAATGAGGGTTTTTTAATGACAAAATCTGCCTATGTGGAAGCATATACACAGTGTTGTGTAGCCAAAGGAGAAACTGGTCCATAGCCTCCAAGAGGCTACTACCAGTCCCTCAAAATTCTCTTAAAAATAAGAGCATCATAGAGTCACAGAATGGTCTGGGTTGGAAGGGACCTTTAAAACTCATCTAGTCTAACCACCCCACCAGGGCCAGGGACACTTTCCACTAGACTAGGTTGCTCAGGACCTCATCCAACCTGGCCTTGAACCTCTCCAGAGATGGAGTTCAGAGCCTCATTCAACCTGACCCTGGAGGCGGGGCACCTACCTTCTCTTTAGGCAACCTGTGCCAGTCTGTCATCCTCAGAGTAAAAAGCTTCTTTCTCATATTTAATCTAAATCAACACTTTTTCAGCTTAAAGCCATTATTTCCTGCTATCTGAGCCAGCCCTGCTAAAACATCCATCCCCATCTTATGAGCTGCCTTTAAATATTGAGAGGCCACAATTAGGTCTTCTAGAAGCCCTCTCTTCTCCAAGTTGAACAGCTCCTACTCTCTCAGCCTTTTCACACAGGACAGGTGTTCCAGTCCTCTAATAATTTTTTGGTCCTCTAGACTCACTCTGTTGCTTTCTTGTGCTGAGGACACAAGAGCTGGATGCAGTGCTCCAGGTGGGTCTCACCAGAGCAGAGCAGAAGGGGAGAATCTCCTCCCCTGATCTGCTGTTCATACTTCTTTTGATGCAGCACAGGGTACGTTGGTTTTCTGGGCCACGAGCACATACTGCTGGCTCATGTCCAGCTTTTCTTCCATCACCATTGCCAAGTTCTCCTTCACAGGGCTGCTCTCAGTCCTTCATCCTAGCCTGCATTAACAACAGGGATTAACCCAACCCATGGGCAGGACTTGCACTTGGTCCTGTACCTTGTGAGGTACAATGCTTCCCTTTTTCCAGTCACCAGAGACTGCACTTGACTTCATATACCATGGGACTGGCTTGGCAGCTACATCAGCCAGCTCACTTAGCACCAAGTGTCTCGTCAGGTCACACAGACTTATGAGTGTTTGGGTTTCTCAGATGGTCACAAACCTGATCTGGTCTTACTGTGGGAGGAACTTTTCTCCCCCAGTCCCTTGTAGCCCATCCTGTTACCTGGCAGAATACCCGCTTTGTGAAATATTTTCTCTGGGAAAATATTAGTAAAACTACAAGCATTTGACACTTGCCATTCACTTGGTGCAAGTCACAAGGAAAGATTATAAAACAGCTGCTGGTTCTCACTGGGAGAAATATTCCAAGAACAATGCTTCCCAAAAATAACAACATAGTCCTGGATACTGTTTCAGCCTAGGTTTCTATAGGGTCAAGCATCTGAAGCTATTCAAAAAAATAGGATCCACTCCATGACCCAATGCAAACACTGTCACACTACACTGGGTCTTAAAAATCCTGCTTTGCTAATGGGCAGGTTGGACTTGTTGCAAGTCCCTAGGAGGGAGAAAATAGGAAAGAATATTTGTGTCAGTGCTCCCACTTGAAAGGCAGCTTATGGTTTTCTGCAGATTTGGTGGATGTAATCTTGATGGAGATGAAAAAAGCTTCTTGGGCTCTGACCATTAGGAAGGGTTGGAATCAAGAGAGGCTTTCCAAGCAAAGGCTTGACAAGCAGACATTGACATACTGTCACCGTCTCATAATTTTGATGAAGAAGGGGTATCTCTGAGGAGTGATTTTACAGAAAAAGAAATGTATTTTTTAAAAATTAGAGCTATACAAAAATTAAAAGAAAGATCAGCCCTGAAACCTGAATCATCAGGAGAAACTAACAAATTACTTTTAGTTATTAGGTGGTCACTGCTTAACATCTACAGCACTGTCCAATACATTGTGTTCTTCCAGAGCCATAGAAATGTTTCTATTATTCTGGTTAGTTTTCTATTCCTGTGTTCTCTGTCACTTCTATTAAGGCAAACTCATGTTGTGGAGGATATTTTTCCATGAACCACCTTTTTCCTCCAAAGGATCCTCTCAGGGCATCTGTAACTCATCCTGCAAAGGCTAAATATATAAGTCCTGATGTAAGAGTGTATTTACAGAAGTGTTTAGCAACAGAAAATCATCTGAAGATGCTATGCAAGAGTAATAAGTTGATAACATTTTCCAAATCAAACCACTCAGGATAAAAACAACTTCCTTTTTTTTCTGTAATGTCAAACTAAAGGATGAATGTTGCATCAGCAGACTTTCACAACACATTAGAAATCCCAGAGAAACAGTGCATCACACATGAAGAGCTTCCTACCAGACTCATGCAGCTAATGAAATTCTACACAACTTCTTCCAGGAAAATGGCTTGCGTACTCTGAAGCCATATCCAGGATTTTTACAAACTGTTCTGCATGATTCATTCAGTGCTCAGTAGATTAGATGTTACTGAATTCATATGAGTTCAGGTTAAATAAATAAAATGAAACACAACAGCTGGGGCTACTCATCACTCAAGCACATGATACCTATTGCCAAACCCAAGAGGGACTCAGTGGTGTTGTAATTACCAGGCTGGGTCAGTGGTGAAGTAGAAAGTGGAAATGTTATAACAACTACATGGATTATCCGTGATCAGAAAAAAAATATCAGGTTTGTAGTATATGGCAAACAGCAGTGTTCCAGAAACCGTTACAGCGAGGTAAGCAGCATTTCATTCTGTAAAATTTCATTACATGGAAAAGGGTGAGTTGGAACAGTCTTGTCCCACACATTATAGTGAATTGAATGGCTTGTGTAAGTGCCACACATGCAGAAATCCAGCAGAGATTAGGAATCACGGGTTTCTCTTCCCATAGTTTCTGCCCAAATGGCTGCTCACAGCTCTGTGCTTGCTCTGTGTCTTGCCAGGAGCAGAAACAGAGGAAATTTCAAAAAAAGGAGGTATGTACAGAACAAGTCTGTGTCAGAGAAGGGTAAAGGCTCAAGATCTGTGTCAGAGAAGGGTAAAGGCTCAAGATCAGTGTGTGCCAGGCACAAGCAGGGCTGATTTCACACTACAGGAAAGAAGGAGATGACAGCTCTGGGCAGTTCAGGGCTGTTTTATTCATGTTAGGTCAGGCTCCACAACAAAGGTCTCAAGCCTCTATCCAGTGCAGGCTAGAAACATTAATGTACACCAAGAGGAGTCAGGGGAACAATGTGACTAGCACAGCATCTGCCTTATTTGAACTTTTCTACCCTGCAAGAGCAGGAACAGCTGGAGAGAAGAAGAGAGTGGCCTTTGGCTGCAAGACTCAGAATTTCCTTCTACAGCAGGACACCTTCACCACTCAGCACCCGACCCCTGGCGTGTGCATACTCATTCTTTGTTTTGATAAGCAAATCAGGATGTACTTTAATGTATTATACCTGGGGGAATTTGACTCAGTATGTTGAGCTGAGGTTCCAAGAGGATGCAGTTATTTTTGACGCCACTAATTTGCTTTTTGTTTCTCTTCCAAATAGGACAAAAAGAAAAAACAACAACAACAATGATAAAAAAAATAGTACTGGATTTTTGCCTGATTTCCATTCTAAATCATCATTTATCCCCTTGCTCTGCTGATGCCACTGGAAACATCAGAAAATCTTTATCATGCAAACTATCATAAAGAATAGAGAATCACAGAAAACAAAAATAACTGAAGATCATATGGCATCTTTGTCACTGTGTTCTGTAATGCTCAAGCATTTGACCCCCTTAGCCCTCACAACCACCTAAGGATGCACATGCCTGGATTCCATCTAGGATCCAATCCACAGGTGGCAGCACACACCCTCTGCTCACCCTCATCCACCTGGCAGCATCTAAAACTCTGCATGTGACTCAATTTTCACCTAGGAAATCACCTAAAATCCACCTTTGTATATATGCACTTTTCTTTCAAGAGATAAGCAATGACAAGTCATAAACAAAATTTAAAGGCTGCAGAAGTTAGTTAATCTTCACTTAAATGAGTAAAGAATCTCACTTAGAAATCTGAACCATGCCCAGAATGAAGGAGCAGCCACACATTCCTGTAAGACTCACTCCTGTGGGATGCTGAACTTGGGCATTGGTGAGTATAACAGGGAATTACAGAAGGAGGGTGACAAAGCCATCTCTCTAATGTGCTCCAATTGAAACAGTATGTTGTAAGAGTTCAAGTCATTATTGATATTAGCAGGCATACAGAAACACCCAGAGCCATTTCCCCCCTGCTCAGAGTCTGTCTTTAAATGTTTCTTATATTCCCTGCTATTGTAGTACAGGCTTGAGACAACTGTCAGCTCTGAATTCCAGTTATTCATCCCCTAAGAACACAATGCCAAAGATGGGAGACTTTATCAGGCTCATTTAAGCAAAACTTTAGAAATTTTGATGGCAAGGAAACATGGCGATCTAGATGTCAAGTGTAACCTATTATAGTTTTCACGGAGAGCTATTTTTAATGCAACCAACACAATTGGCATGAGTGGAGCAGAGCCACAGAATAAAAAGGGCCCTCCTAATGCTGAGCCTGTCACTTTATACAGCCATGCAGGGTCAGGGAAGAGGGAGAGGGATCTTCCCCTAATAGTAAATGTCTCACAGCTTAAAAATCACTGCAAGCCTTTCATTTGAAACAACTACAAGAAGGGTACTGAGAAGGCTGACACTTTGAATATCCCTTGTTCAGCAAGCTGTCTCACTGGGCTGGGAACCTGTTGGAGCTTGCAGTCCTGGAGTCTAACATGCTCCTTCTGTTTGTTTGTTCACTCTTCCATGATCTTATAGCTGCTTTATAGAACAAGCACACAGGCACCTTACACTGCTGGCTGTGTGTAGATTTTAGCTGCCACGCTAAACTGTAGCTTGGCTGGTACTTTTGAAAAAGCTGCAATATTATCCTTTCAGTTTTCATTATCCCTCGAGGGTATTTCTGGCATTTTGAGGCAAAAGATACTGCAGAGCATCCAGATAAAGCAATATTGAGTGCTTTTGCATTTTTACAGGAGAAAAGTGTTTGAACCACACCCTGGAAGATTTTCACTAGAGCCAAGCACTGTCCTCAGATATGTCATACACAGGCAGCATTCAGCTCCCCCACAAGACGTGCCAAGACTCATGTGCCAAAAGTGAGATTCACACAGCCAAATCCTCCTCCTCCAGATACTGCTCATTCCTGGCACCTCCTCCTGTGCCTCCTGCATTTACAGCACAGCTCCTCTATCCCACAGCCTCCCTCCTGCTTTGGGACCTGGGTGGGGTTTGTGCACTACCCAGTCTGCCCCATCTCAGCAATGCAGCCCGGGTCCTTGAGTGCATGTGCTGCAGGGATTTATTTCTTTTTTCCCACTCAGGTCAGTCATTCACTCTTCAGTGGGTCCCTGTGATTTGACAGCAGATAGCACTGCCTTCTGTCTCCAAGATGAGGTCTGCATTCATTTGCTGGAGATGATGGCTATGACAGCCTTTTCCATCTGTACTGTTACTAATCCCATTTTATTTGGGTGAATATGTGGTCAATTTTGTCAACTCCATCTCTCCCAGCGGTAGGAGAGAGGCAGTACACACAAGCCAAGTGACCAATGCTAAGGCGTACAAGGGCCTCAGAGCTCTTTTAACGAAGCCTCTGCAAATTTAAGGCCAGAGGGGTGGCTCTGGCTATCAGATCTGACCTGCATGATGCAAGACAGAGGAATTCATGTGGTCATTTCCTCATTCAGCACTGTCATGGGTCATCTGTCTGTGCAAGAAGTGAAAAGGGAACCATAAAATCAGATGATTTGACCATGGAGAGATATTGACACAGCAGGGAATAGGGTGGTCCATTCCTCCAGCTTCTGCCCTCTGAGACTGCAGTTAATTAAGTTTAGTGCCCATGGATATAAGCAGCTGCTGCAAGACACATTCCCCCAGCTCCCAGAGTCCAAGGGGGAAAATTTGGGATGGCTCCTGTGTGATCCTGCTTTTGGCAGCCACTTCTGATAGACTGGAGGGTGGGAGCAGATGAGGAAGCAAGGGTAGGCTGGACTACTGCCCAGGGGCAAAGGAGTTCATTCCTTCATGTTGTTATAAGCACAAGTGGTAATTACAGGATAATTTGGAATGACTTTCAAACTGCACTAAGGCCCCTTTATGCAGCTTTGGCAACATAAGGTGACCTTGCTGAGGGGACAGAAACAGCTCAAGAAATGGTGTGGCAAGGGCACGGGTGAGGAAGAACAAGCTGGCCCTCTCAATGCTAATTGCCCTGCTAAAGGGCAGGGTCAGGAGAAAATATATCCAAGTTCTGCTGGCTGCTGGTCTCTCCCTGAAGCAAAACAGGTTTGCTGTTTGGTCTGGAATGGTAAGTTGAGTTGTGTGGTGAGCAGAATTTGTCAGTGACAGAAGAAGGGATGAAGTGCAGCAAACATGTCCCAGTGCAGGTCCAGCCTAGCACAGTGCTCCCTTGCAGGGAACAAAGCGACCCAGAACAGAGCTGATGTTGGATAGTTTTGCCCCAGTTTGGCTGGGAAAGCCTAGAGGAAGGCTGGAGGTGGAGGAAGCTGCAACTGCAGCCCGGAGTGCTCTGGCTAATCTCTCAAAGCTGCTCTGAGATCAGGACAGCTCCAGGCTGCCTAGGGGCAAGGGGAAGGGGAAAGGTTAAAGAAAGGCCTGTCTGTCCTCTTTTTTCTCTCTTGCCCCAAGCATAAGAAGCAGACTTGGGCCTGCTGGGTTTCTACAAGCAAGACATGTTTCTTTAGCAGCCCTGGCTCTCTGCTCCATAGAATCATATAGTTGTTTATGTTAGAAAATATCCTCATAGCATTGTTTGGAAGAAAATGCATATTTTCTCGTGCCTGAAGGGTGGGTGTGTCAGGATCCCTCGCACCCAGAGCCTGGTCAGGGAGCCTGGTCAGGGGCTGTGAATTATGGGGAAGTGGCCACAGGAGACTCTGGGGATGCTTTGGGGGTGCAGTGACCATAGATCTGCTAAACGCTGCCTCGGTCGTATCACGGTACTTACCACTGAGTACTAAAAAAAAAAAAAAAAAGAAAAAAAAAAAAAGAAAGAAACCTAAAGCAATTTTCCTTTCATTCTGCTTTTAAGGAGGACTCTGGTGAAGGAAAGCACTAACTTAGGCCGTGCCGCGCAGTCCCCTCCTCCCGCGGCCCTCCGTGCGGGGCGCTGCGGGCGGGGCCCGGCAGGCCGCGGTCCCCGGCGGGGCCATGCTGCCATCCAGCGGCCTTCCCCCGACCCGCCACAGGCCCGGCCCTGCCCGGGGCTAGCACAGGAGCCCCTCAGCTGATGGAGGCTGCAGGGGCTGTCCCCGCTGTCCCCCCCAAGCATCCCGGGCAGGCAGGTGGAGAGGCGGTGCCCTCAGCTCCCGGGCGTCTCGGTGCCCCCTTAACCCTCCTGCCCTGCTTCCCTCCAGCCAAGATTTCCCTCCCAGAAGGGAAAGGGGAGCAGGATTTCCCTGCTTAGGTCCCTTTTCTGTTCCTTTTTCCTCCTCTCCTTCTCTTTGGAAAGGATAAGCAAAGGTTTGATTTGTAAAGATTTGTAAGAATTTTAAAAGCTCTGTAAGTGATGCCACTGCAGTACCCAATTTGTCTCTCCTTTTTGAAGCTAGTGATCCTCCCAAATCAGTTAGAGTTTACAGCTGTGGACACTTGACACTCAAGGCAAGTTGATACACTTAAATAAAATGGTGGAAAAATCACAGCCTAGAACATTAATCCACAACCACTCCCCCTATTTATCTCTCAAGCTAAGTCTTAGAATGGCTTGGGTTGGAAGGGAGCATTTTAGTTCATGTAGTCCACCCCTCCTGCCATGTGCAGAGGGACATCTCTCACAGATCTGGCTGCTCAGAGCTTTGTCCAACCCGACCTTGAATATTTCCAAGTATAGGGCACCTACCACATTTCTGGCAACCTGTGCCTGTGTTTTACCATCCTCATTGTGTAAAACTTCTTTATAACTAACCTAAAATGTCCCTCCTTCTGTTTAAAACCATTGTCCCTTGTCCTGTCACAACAAGCCCTGCTGAAAAGTTTGCCCCCATCTTTCTTATAGAGTGGAAGTCATTATGTAGGACAAGCCTGCTAGAACCTGACACCACGGTGTGACATGGCGTGATATCCCAGCACTGGAGCTGGGGATACCAGTTCAGGTATTCCTGCCCCATCCTGCCCTCCACTGCTCAATCCGGCCTTTGCTGCTTTCATGTCAGTTTGACTCTTAGTTCTGTCAATCTTTTTAAATTTCAAATAGGTTTCTTCCTGTTTCCAAGTCCCCAGGTAACTGCTAGAGACACCAGTTTGATTGAAGAGGTGATAAGATGTATCAGGGCAGGAACTAAACTGCATCCTGAGACATGCGGTGTCTGCCACATGGGCTCATGTGGGAGCTTGCAGTGAGGTACAGGATGGTGTTCTGCTACAGGGCTTCTAAGTACGAGGATCTTTAAAGTGTCAGATGTCCAGAGCAGCACAGTACCTTGAGCTGTCTACAACTTACAAACCAGCTTCCTGTCTTACATGAAAATTCAGACGACACCTTTCACCTTCCCAGCAGTGTAGGTCAAATGGATCTTTGTGTGCCCCTCATGAGATCTGACAGTCCTGCACAACACAATGGATGTCAGCTTTACCTGTGGCTGTAAATACACATATGAACACTCATTACTGATGGGCCAAGATCTTAAACAGAAGACAGTGTGGGCAACTGAGGTCAGGGATTTTCTATGACTAAGGAATATAGAAAAGGGTTGTGGGTTTTTTCTCTATCTGTGAACTCTGAATAGTTTTTAACAGCAAGACTGGACCTGGAGAGAGTGACAATTATAATTGCAAACTCCAGCTGGTATGCTGACAAATTCTATCCTGCTTATTATGTATGAATGTAGATCAGGGACGAAAACTGCCTCAGCCAGACCAGCCAACACACCAGCTAACAAACACAACTCAACATGAAGGAAAGGAAGCCTCCATTATGGGGAGTAAGAGAGAAGATGGAACAAGGAAGTTTGAGGCCATCAGTGGTGCTGTGGGGACCACTGGTGATTTGTGGAGTGGAATTTCCTGGAGGTGAGCTCTGCTCGTTACAAATGGCACTCATTTTCTAGATGAGTGTCTTGTAGCCCTACATGGGACTGCAGCAGATTATACCTTGTTTTTCAAACCCTCCATTAGGAGGGTACCTTGACTGATGCTTCTGAAGGACTCTCTTGTCAAAACACTGGGTTTCTCTGCATTAAAACACTTACCAAGCTGCAATATAAGATTTATTTTTTTTGTTATACATTTTCCTTTGCTTGTCAGTGCCTGGTGATGAGGGACTTTGAGGTCTAGAACTGAGGACTCCCAGGCAGTTCAAAATCCAATATAAATTCATATGGAGAGTTTCCAGCTTGGCTTATGTTTTGTACTTATTTTGATGAGAACCCTCAAAACTGTCGTCTTTCTCTTCGGTGTCTCTGGGGGCTTAAATGCAGTGTGGTGCATTGTTGTTTTGGACCACCAAATGAGTGGGGAAGATTGGAAGATTGAGGCCACAGAGGACTATGTTCATAATTAGGCTCATCCTCCTACAGTAATTCTCCTGTGTGCATTGTCCTCCCACAATGGAGAGGAAGTAGGGAACACCTTGAAGCAAGCAGATATCTAATGGGATCACTCCTCTTCACAGACAGTGTCAATGGGAATGAAGGAACAAAGGGTTTAAGTGTCTCCTCACCATCTAATCCCATCTGATCCTTGGAGATGACCACTTGGAAATACATGGAGACTCTAACCCTGCTGAGTTCAAAAGGAAGAGTGAGAGCTTTGGGACTTCAGGATCATGCAGATGGATGACTATTGTCTTTTTATTTCTGTTCATTTTCAAATGCATGTATGTAAAATTCTGCTGATCCCAGTTCTGAGACTTCTGTCTGAGAAATAACACTGTCACATTTGGGAACAGGAGAACAGGACACCCGACACCTCTTCTGTGAGAAATAACACTGTCACATTTGGGAACAGGAGAACAGGACACCTGATACCATCTCAAATGGGCTAAGGGAGGGGGCTGCTTCACCACCAATTTTCTCTCCTACAACCACTTTAACTGAGGTTCTCAAGGGCCTGGTGATCAAAAGATAAGTAAATTCTGTGGGTTTATGTCAAAAATTGCCCCTCTCTGCAGTATCATTCCTTCTGCCTCTCTCCACCTCTTCTGTGCATTTGAATCTGTTCTCAAGCCCTTTACACCCCACTTAATCCCCCTCCTCTTCTCATGGTAAAATCAGTCCTCCACACCAGGCTTCAGCTGTTTCTTGGAGCTTGTCTACTCACATCACTGAGCAAGGGATGAAGTAATGAAAATTACAAGCTGTGGAAATTTGATCTCTCTATTCTGTAATTACTGCTCTCTGAAATCTGAGAATATATATTTACTTTAATATTCTTGCAGAGGAGGGGAAGTATCCCCAAGGCATAAAGGAAAGAGACAGAGAACAAGGAAGAAGGACTAGCACAGAACTATTTGCACTTGATTAAATGTTATATAGAGTAGTGAGTGGATCTTTCCTTTAAGGCTGACACAAAATCACAGCATTGAACTCATCTTGGTATTTAGAAGCAGTTAACACTTCCTCTTTGCAATGTACATTTATATATAGTCATTTGAAGGTGAGGAGTTGTCATCTTCTGCTTTCCCAACACATAATTACTAGTGTTTGCTGTTTCATGATGATATGTTGGCATTTTGCTGAAGACAGTAGCTCCTGGAGTCTTGTAAATGCAGAAAGAATTGTAGTTGTCAGTCATAAAATAAAGTGAAAGAAATTCAATTTATTGGTCTTGAAATTATCACATAAAACTAGAAAATATTGTTAGAGTAAACCTAAAGGGTCAAAATCTGGAATGAATTAAAACATTTGCTAGAATTTTTTTGAACTTGTATAGAACTTCTAAAAATGACATGATTTTGGGAAAGCAAATTGCACATGCTATGTCAAAGCTACTATTGCTCTTGCAATAATATCTAATTTGGTAGTTGCTATATAAAGCAAAGTCAGTCTCTGCCATGAAAAGCTTAGACTCTATCTTCTCTGGTTTTACTGTTTAGATAAAACCATAGAATAAACATGAATGTCGAGTTAGGCATCAAGTTGACCAGGACTAAAGGACTAAGGAAAGTCTGGCCTTCACTAGCATAAATCTTCAATATTTTGCTTTGCTGGCCCTCCAAAACCTGTGAAGGAAAATGTTCAACAAACATCTTTCTAGTATTGTGTGGTTTTTCTTTGTTATAACATTCTTCTACATATGTGTTCATTGTGTCCATTGTCTTCCTGGCTCTATTGGCCCTTGGATTTCTTTAATGAAGAAACAAATAATTTACAAATTGCATATTCAAACAAATGCTGCTAACAACAGCCTTGTGTTTCAGAGCTATCTGAATGAAAAGACCTTCTTTTTCTGTTCTGAGCCAATCTAGTGCAAGAGTCATTGCCTTCATCTGCTTCACAAACTCACAATAAATATAATCCTCGCTGAAATATCAGTTGAGTAACAGTGAAAGTCTGGCAGCTGACTTGCCTTCAGAAAGGCAGCCAAATCAACCTCCCAAGATTTTCTCTACTTTTTTTCCTCTCCAGGAAAAGTATGCCCTGAAGTAGTACGTCTTGAGGGATTTCAGAACTTTATTGTTTGATCTCTCTCGTTCCTGGTAACTTGGTATCACAAAGGTAAGAGAACCAAAACAGGGAACATTCTAGAGCATAAAGTAGAAGATTCTGACTGCCAGTGAGTAATGGCTGATGTATTTTAGGGAGAAGCCCATTGTTCAAGCTATTCTGTAATGCTCTTAACCTTGTGCTCGGCATACCATGAGGAGTAGGGGCCTCAGTGGATGCTGTATGTCCTGTGTCACCCCCCCCAATACTTCCATAAGCACTAGAAAAACTTCACAAAGTGTCTATGCAGAAATTATTCTTCATATGTTTCTATTTTTCCTGTTGGTTTATTAATTATATGAAAGGACAATATATTATCTCTTTCCTTGCAGTTTCCTTTCTCTCATGTTCTCAGGACATTCACTGAGCTAGCCAAGTAATTAACACATGCAGTTGATTTAATTTCATGTTTGTTTGGTGCCTGCAACAAATTCACCCTGTAAGCATTGGGCCATCCCTAGAGGATACAGCTTTTGTTATATCTTTTGCCTTTATAACCTTCTGTTGCTATTAAGAAGATTTTTAAGTTATTAAAAAGTCTTACAGACCAAGAGTTAAGTCTAAGTGATCTTTGAATTCTGCCTAAGTTAGGCCTGGACCCACAAATTGTTGCAGGGAATTTAGCCAAAGTACTAAAATCAAAATCTAAAAAGAAGTAATTTCTTTCATTATCAACAGTGCTGTGAGAAATTTGGGGTTTTCTAATATTCTGCCTTACATATTTTTGAAAGTTATCTGAAATTTGCATGAAGTTTTTTATAGCCTTGGGCTAAAATACATTTCTTGTGCCTATCTTTGACCAGAGAATGAGAAGCAAATTGTTTTAAATGCAATCTGCTTCTGTCTGCTTGTAGAATCATCTCTTTAGTTTGAATTATAAAAATCTATCATTCACTTTTGAATGAAGGGTTAAAACTAGATATCTACTCTCCCTCTGTCATAAGTGCAGAGAAAACAAACATTTCCAGAGAGTTTCTGGTCACCAGCCATAGCAACCTACATCCCCAGGTATGTAGGGAGTCCAGATGAGAAAAAAAAATGGATGCTGAACTTGCAGATTGCTTAAAATAGATGAGATGAGTCATATCACAAGATTCTTAGAGTATCGACAGCTCATACCCACTTTTGTACAGCCAGACTGTTCAAATACTTGGTCTTTTTGGGAGTAATATAAGACACTATTTGTACCTACTTGCATCTAGGATTTTTCTTCATCTTTGGGCTGATGGAAATAAAACCATTTGTGGGATCTTTCCAAGGGCTTTCACCTGCTTCTGAAGTGATGACAACAGTAAGTCAAGGAAATCCAGAGCACCCCAAAGGCCCTAAGGATTTTGATTTCACTGTCTAATCCATGGTTCGAATGTCTAAAATAACACAGTGAAGAACAAGATTGTTATAAATGGCTTACTACATCCTCCTGCCACTCCAGCCACAGCTCGCATCTGAGATAAACCTGGGAGATACAAGGGCCAAACAGCCACAGGTCACTTTTCCACCCCCTAGCCTGTCTCATTTCTGACAGAAGGCTCTTGACAAGGCAAGTTAAAACCAACAGCACTGGAAGTTACCTCCCTGCTTTAGGGAATTGGATAAGCTTCTTTTGCAGCTGCTCTGGTCCATCAGAGCAGAACAGAACAATTAGGGTCTGTATCTGATTGATCCCTGTGCAGGGAAAGTCACAGTTAATAGAATCCTTTTTGTACATAAGACTCAATATTTACTCCTGACCTTATTTATATTAGTCCAACAACCAATAGTGCTTCTACCTACAGTGAAGCTGCAACTGGTTTTAACCCATAAATGTGATCTCAGAGTCATCAAAATCAGATGTAAAAAATACTGAACAAATCACTTTCCTGACTAACAAGAATTATTCTTTTCTCTATATTCCGGTGCCCAGGCTGAATACCTCTCCTCCACAAAGATTCTGTGTAAATTAAGAGCTCAAGAGAAGCCATTCCAATCAATTGGATCAATGACACAGCGACTAAAACTACATTAAGTATGGCCTTGATACAATAAACTATGACAACTAGGAAAGTAGTTGTTTGACTTTATTGAACATTGATTTTTGAACTAAAGTTTCCCTAAGTTATGTACTGTAACACATCGCAACAGCTACTTTAGAGACATTGCAAAGCTCTTCTGGGTCAGTGATCTAAAAAAGTATTTCTAAACTGTAACCTTGAAAGAATCCTCTTTAGACACATAGCCACAGCAAAACATACATTTAGTGGACTACCTTTAGTTGTAATGCTTGAACTTAGATGTGTTCCACTTGAAGGCATTGCTGACCTTTCCTCATATTGAATATTGTATAATCATTGAATGTTTTGGGTTGGAGTGGACCTTAAAGATCCAAACCCCCTGGCATGGGCAGGGAACCTTCCACTACATCACGTTTCTCAGAGCCCCATCCAGCCTGGTCTTGAACATCTCCAGGGAGGCGGCCTCCACAAACTCTCTGGGCAACCTGTTCCAGTGCCTCACCACCCTCACAATAAAGAATTTCTTCCTAATATCCAATATAAACTGGCCCTTCTTCAGCTTAATGCCATTCCCCCTTGTCCTATCACTACACTGTGAAAGTCCCTCTCCAGCCTTCTTGTAGGCCTACCTTCAGGTACAGGAAGGTTCTAAAAGGTCTCCCCAGAGCCTTCTCTTCTCCAGGACGAACAGCCCCACCTCTCTCATCCTGTTATGAGAGCTGCTCCTGTCCTGTGATCAACTTAGTGTCCCTCCTCTGAGAACAAGTCCATGTCTTTCCTGGGATAGGTGCCCAGGAGGTGGATGCAGAACTCCAGGGTGTCACAAGGGCAGAGTAGAGGGGCAGAATCACCCCTCTTGATCTCCTGGGCACACTTCTTTTGATGCAGCCCAAAGTGCAATATTGAGTCCTCTTGAGCTTTTCACCGACCAACACCCCCAAGCCCTTTTCCTCGGGGCTGCTCTCAGTCCATTCTCCACCCAGCTTGGGATTGCCATGACCCAGGTGCAGGATCTTGCACTTGGTGTTGAACTTCATGAGGTTCACACAGGCCCACCTCTCCAATCTGTCTAGATCCCTCTGGAGGGCATCCCCTCCCTGTAGTGACTTGACACATCTTGGTGTGGTCAGAAAATTTGCCATGTTGACAACAATAAGTTCAATATTCTTCAAATAAAACCCAGTATTGTTTTTATTATCCTTCTTCATGAAATCTAATACCTTAAAGCAGGCTGTCTAATTAAAGCTAATTGTCAAGGTTCCCACTATTTTAAAGAGAATGTGAGGAACATCTGCAGTGTGATTTATTTCACCTTCCTTAATCAAGATGGACTGAATTGCTTTCTTGAAGTAGCTTTCTATAAGAAAAGGTAAGTGTTATCTTGGAATGACTGACTTTATATCTTCAGTTGCTTTTATCTATGTCTAGTCCTTCAATATATTAACTCACAGCCTCAGCAGTAACTCTGGGCCATGAGTCATTGCCCTGTTATTGCCCCCAGGTGTTAGTTAGGGTGTTGTAAACCGTTGAGTTGCCTTTGAGTTTGGTACAGTGTCTTTCCTGTGCACTCAATGCAGACAACACAATCCTTCTGATGTACCTCAGAAAATCAGAATCCATAATGTTTGATGAGACATGTAGTATATTCATTAAATTTTAGATCTGTTTTCTTAGCTAGCAACTCCATGCACATAATGAGGGATCTCACCTGAATGGCCAGGACAGGTTTTGCCAGCCAGTTTTACACTCCATGGTGACCAGGACTTAGGCACCAACTGAAGAGCAATTCCTCAGATGATAAACTGCAGCTCCC
This sequence comes from Melospiza georgiana, assembly GCF_028018845.1. Lineage (NCBI taxonomy): Eukaryota > Metazoa > Chordata > Aves > Passeriformes > Passerellidae > Melospiza > Melospiza georgiana. The sequence continues at coordinate 144,096,515 of NC_080430.1, read as the reverse complement.
TGACATGCACTCAGCTCTGCTTAGGTGTTAAAGTCAAATGAGTCAAAGTGGAGGACCTGTGTTTTCTCAGTTCCACAGGAAAGTGAGAGAAAGGCTGGGCAGGGAAGTCTGGAGTTACTCTTTGCTTTCTTCCCCTTCTTCTACAAACACCAGACCTATCCCTTGCTTGTGGATGGTGGCACATTCTCATGGGGTGTGTAATGTGTGGACTGGTAAAAGGAAAAATACAATGTGTGTTAGAAAACACCTGCACTTATTCCTCAGTGGGCACCAGAGAAATGGAGAGGAGAGGAGACAGTTAAATGCTAGAGGAATGCTCACCCAGGGGCTGTGCTGATATGTCTTCCAGGCAATGAGTGATAAGGCCTCTGAATTAAAAGTCCACTTTGTGGGAACAGATTGACTTTAAAAAAATGAATAAGATTTGCTGTGTATGTTACAATATGGTCATTTTTGTAGCAGTTATTTTTCATCCTAAGTTGTGTAGGGCATGCAGAAGCAAGATATGGAAGACTGACAGGAAGGGAAATTTGTCATATAGCTGATTCCTACAGATCAGCTAACACAGTTCTCACCTTGTGACTCTGTGATGATAAATCCTCACTTGTTTACATAAAATATGTAGGAGTATGATAATATCCTAAGATGAATATGCATCCATAGCTTACTTCATTTGTTTTGACAAAAAAAAAAAAGACAGAACTTTTCCAGGAACTTAATTGTTCTATCAATCCCCTGAAAAAAGAAAGGCTTTCTGATAAAGGACCCTGCAATACAACTAGGATATAAACACCCAGTAAATTATAACATCTAATTATTTCCCAGATAATCCAAAAATCTCTGCAGGAAATGATACATAAGATGCTAAGAAAGTTTAACAAAGTAAGCTAGAAAAGAAGGGTGAATTTCTAGATACAAAGAAGATGACATATGATTCATGACTGAATTCTTCTCTCATCTCTGATAACAAAAGTAAAACAATCTAGGCAAATTCGAAACTGTAACAAACTGAGTTATCTTACTTTTGTGTACACAGGACCCAGAGTGCCTGCAGGTTTCACTTTTAATACTGAGAGTATCTTGGTGAGAGGCTTATTCTTGTGCTTCCAGCTAGAGAACAGTATTACAATTGTAAGTGGATACATTGCAACTGTCTCTAAAGAAAGATTGAAATAGAAAGGCTTTATCTGTTGATGGGGGAATTTAATCATGGTGCATCAAAATGGCTTGTGCAAATATTCCTCTAGTATTCTGCTTTTCTGCCTCAAAGTCAAGTTAGAAATTGGAGCATCCACAGAAAAAGAGCAGCTGGAAAACTCATATCCATGTAGCTAGTACTGTTATAGATAATATTATTTTATTATTGCTATGCTATTACAGGAGTGCCTATATTTTTATCTGGGATTTGTCTACAGCTGTGTTAGATGCTGTATAAATAGGATAAGGTGGTCCCTGCTGAAGTCAACAGAAAAATCCTTTGGTAGAATTTAGATCAAGCCACAGATGTTCTGAAGTTCCCAAAAGGTAGCTATTCATAACTCCTGTCTGTCTTTCTAAATTCACATGGGGGAACTGACAAGCAAAAATATCAATACAAGGTTTAACATGATGCAAAAAATCTGTTGGAAAAGATGGTAGAAGAAGGAGGATAAAGGCAGGTGTATCCTGGAAAGAGCAATATTAAACCAGATGCTGCACTTCAGTTTAATGTATTTAACAGCCTGTGGAGCATCCACTTAGCCAGCAAGGTCATTCCATCTTTGAACTCATGTCAGCTCAGACTTGGGAGTTTTGCTTGCTTAAATTTCCATGTTCTCTTGTGCTAGTAGTGTAAACATTCTCCACCCCTGAAACACCCCCCAATGTTTGTCTTTATCATCTTCATATAAATGTCAAACGCTATTTGCCTGCATTTGCATAGAGTCTCTCTGCTTGTCACTATGATTAAAGAACTGGTATCACAGCTGAGGGGAAAGAGGGAAGAGTCAGTCTTCTCCTCTTAGGCAGAAAATATTGTGGAACTGTTGGCATGTTGGTTAGGTGCACTTGTTCTGGGGAAAGAAGGGAAATTGTGTTCATCAGAATCAGTAACAGAAACAAGGCAAGTGAAATGATAAACTACTTGTTCCCTACGGGGAGGAATCTGCACATCCTTTTCCTGTCTCTCCCATTGACTGATTTTGTAATTAAGCATTAATCACTTCATCCTCTTGCCCAGTATTTCCCCTTCCACAATTTATTTCAATCTATTTAGATCTTGATGTCTTCAAAGAAAAGTTTCCCTCCTATTTTTATACTGCACCTAGCACAAAGTAGCAGCAGCCATTGTTTCAGTGTCTGTTTGCTGAAATCTAGAAGGTTATTAAGAAAAGGAAGTTAAGATGCTTATGGGAATAGGTAGTAATTAGGAAGGATGTGAACACTTTGTATAAGGAACAGAATATAGATATTTCAGATCCCTTTGAATTGCTGGGTAAGGTCATTGAGTAGCAAAGGGATGCTTATCCTCAAGCCTGTTATGCCCCCCTTGTGTCTGGAAGAACTCAGAGGGACAGTACTTACACAGCCCAAGAACAGCTGATCTGGCACCAGTCAGTGTTGTGACAGTCTCCATTTTTTGCAAATATCTTGTTTTTATGTAGTGCCATTTGTCAGCAAACTTCAAGTCCTCCCCTTTGCTGCTTAATACCTGAATCCCCTGAGGCTCAGACAGCTGGAGTGCAGCTTGGGATGACTCCATTTGCCCCAGCCTTGAGGGCAAAAAGGCTGTGCTGGTAATGGGCACTGAGTTGGAGGTGGTGAGCCAACAGCAAACTACAATAGCATGCACTGATGGCAGTCTGTGCTACACTTGTTAGGCAATACAGCCACACATGTGGCTGATCCTGTCCCTAGATAAATCGTTCTTTAACCTGGAACATTGATATCTCAATGAAAACTCTTGTCCTCTCTAGCAGAATCATCAATCATCTCCTATTAAATAATTTTAAACTAGTATTTTTGAACATGAGTGTAAAAAATTCCAGCTAATGAAAATTCCTGCATTAATTCAGGTGCATAATTCCAAGCACACAGATTTAAGAAAATATCTATTTGTGTATGTATTTATTTTTATTTTGTTCGGGTGCTGTCACATGATACTGCTCTCTCTGTAGCATTCATTACAACACAAAATTGTTCTTTTATAATCTGTATACTGTTGGCTAATAATAGTGGTAAGAAATAGCACCCATTTTCATGTTATTCCATATATTTTTTGCCTATATGTTATTCTGACATCCTCCTTTCTCCAAGGGTCTCTATGTGCTCCTTCAAGTTCTACAGGAAGATGCTGTATGAAATCCTTTGTAAATCTATCCCTTCAATTCCCATGTGTGGGTTTTCCGTTCCTGTGATGATTTCTGAAACCAACCACTGCCTCTTCCCACCTCCATTTTTGCCATGTCTCACTTCTACTGCATGCAGGCTTCCAGGTGAGGAAGTAATATTTTCTCTAGTATTTTCTGCTCTTTTCCATGTTTATACTTGCTCCTGGATTGGTTTTCAGCTACCAGCCCAGGGAAGGAAAGCAGTAAACCAGCAAGGCAAGTCTGCTTCCTTTAGTTTACCAGAATCTGATAATGTGCTTTCAGCGTCGTCAAAGTGCCTCTGGGTTCTGCTTTTGGCCAGGATAGAGTTCATTTTCTCCATCCTACCTGGCATGAGGTTGTGCTTTGGATTTGTGCTGGAAACAGTTTGATAACACTGGGATGTTTCTGATACTGCCCAGCAATTCTGACACAGAGTCCAGGCCTTTTCTGCTCCTCACCCACCCCACCAGTGATGAGGCTGGGGGTGCACAAGGAGTTGGGAGGGGACGTAGTTGGGATAGTTGACCCCAACTGACCCAAGGGATATTCCATACTGTACGGCATTGTATAAAACTGGGAAAAAAGAAATAAAGAGAGAAGTTTTTGGAGTGATTTTCAGAGTATTTTTTTCCCAGAACACTGTTATGCATGATGGAGCCCTGCTTTCCCTAAGGATGGGTTAACACCTGCTTGCTTATGGGAAGGAGTGAATCAATTCCACGTTTTATGCATAGTGGTTTTGCTTTACCCACAAATCTGTCTTTATCTCAAGGTATAAGTTCTCTCACCTTTTTGATTCTCTACCCCATCCCACTGAGGGGGAGCTGAGCGAGCAGCTGTGTGGGGCTGAGTTTCCAACTGGGTTTAAACCACAAAGCTCTGTCTTCTGGTTTATCCATAGGGCTTTAAGGAAATGGAATCAACTGTGATGCCCTTTCAAGGCAGTTGAGCTAGCCAAACACAGTAAAAAGTTTACTTTTAACTTACTGGGGAAGCTCAAGTAACTTCAGGGAAAAGCTGTGTGTAAATTTTCTGATTTTCGTTGCTATATTTTTGTGTTAGTTCTGATTTGCATAATGTTATTCAGGTTTCCCCATTAGCTCTTTCTATCCTGCACATTCTTGTCCAGTTGGAGTCCTGGACACTCCAACTGCTCTCTGATAGCTGCTTGAGATTTGTATATTCTTGTCTTGCACCAGAGTGGTCCAGTTTTGCTATCAAACACTGTGCCAGGAATGTGCTTCTGGGGAGCTCCTTTAGAGAAAATTAAAGTGCTCCATGGCAAGCTATCACTTCTTGCCAGAGTTTAAATCTGTGACTGAACACAAATCTGACAGCACTGTGGCTGCTGTGGGGCTGTGGCTGCTGCCTACCAATTATCTCATGACACCAAATCAGCCTCCACAATAATTGATGGCAGCTTTATCCACCTAAAACTAACTCTCTGGTCTCAGCTGACCCATTATGTTCTTTTGACAGTCAGCAGAAAGCTTTCAGTGGTTTATTCAGCCTATTCATCTTCAGCACCAAGATTACATGTACATATAACTAAATATTCCCTGCTCTCTGTATTGTTGAGGACAACTGACACATAAGAGGCCTCATGCCAACTCTCACAAGTCCAGAACAGAGTAGCTGCATAAAAACCATGCTTAGGACCAGCATGGAGATTCAAGTCCCAGTACCTGGGTACATGACTTGGCTTTCCTACATGAACTCATGCTCATGGTGCCCTGGAGTCCAGAAAGACCTTGGATGTATTGTAGCTGTGCAGCTTGGCCTTCAAGAGGAAGCGCCACCAGAGAAGAAGTTCTTCTCACCCTAGTTTTTATGGCATAGTTTTTCTTAGGGCAACAGATCCCTGTTGTTCTCACACTCACAGTTATTCTGGAGATGATATATTATTTGTGCTTCCTGTTAAAGCTGGCCCACTGTATGGAAGAGAATTCAAGAATTTTGGGTGAGGTAAAGGAAGCAAAAATAAGTCTGGCTCCACAGCCTTGTGAGATCGCTCACTTGGCTGAAGAGTCCTGAGTTCCAGTCCTTTCTTCTGGACTACTCTGGATTACTCCTCCTCCATGCACTAATCACTTTGCCAAGAATTGCAAGGCCTAAGTCCACTTTAGGGTCCACTCTGCACTTTATGTTATATAAGAAGCCTTTTAATTGATAAACAGAATCATCCATTCACAAAAGAAGATGCTTGAACAGAAGGACTCACCCTAGATGCCCCATGGTAACAGACTATTTGTGTCCTGGGTAACTTCTCATGCCCAGCTGTCACAGCATCCAGCCCTTGTGTGCCTCTTGCTGCCCGAAGTAAAGGCACTGTCATCCTCCTGTGAATGATTTGTCTCTGACAAATCAAGAGAAGATGGTCCCCAGCACAATCTGCCCGACTGCTGGAACTGTCAGTCCAGCAAAATCTACCCCAATAAGGTCATTGTAGCCTATTAGAAAATAATTTTTGGCAGCTTCTCATGGTTTGTGAATACTAATCATTTGCTAATTGTCTGTTTTTTTGATGGAATGCTGGACTCTGCCAAGAGGCATTGCTCTAGGCACTGCTTTCTACTTATTATGAGAACTCAAGGCCAAAACTGCTCCTGATGGATTCCCCATGGAAACTCCTTGGCTTTAATGAGATTGTGCTGTTTGTGAACTGGGAAGGAGTTTGGCACCAAGATCCTGATTGTATTGATTCATAAGCTAATAACTACAAAGGACCATTAAGGCATTCTAGACATTAGCAATTACTCTGGAAAGAAAATAAACTTCCTGAAAGTGATGATGTTGATCCAACTAGTCTTAAAAAAAGATGTGCCAGTTCAAGAGAAATGGATTTGCACAGAGTGCTTTCCAAAGCCCTGCTCGTAAGAGGCTCTGAGCAAACTCACCCACAGCAGCGGGGTTGTGGCAAATTGGGCTCTAGCATGGGCTTGTGGCAGCCAAATCATAGGGGAGGGCAGCTGGCTTGCCCTGAGCTAGCAACAGGGCCACCAGTTCTGGCTTAGCCACTCTGCAGTCACACAGAATCTACCTGTTAACATGCTAAATGAATTACCTTTGCCTCACGCTGTTCCTGTGCCTTAGCATCTCCATTCCAGTTGGCCATGCAATGTTTCTTCCCCAAGATGCATTTCCTTCTCCCTGATTTTCCTTTAAAAACAGAGGGAGGAGTTGTGAGTGTGTCTGAATGTACAGCTTCACTTTTCTAGTCGAGGATCAGATGAAGGCTGATAACTTCCCTTTTCACATCTTAATTTAGGTGAGCAGTGCTTTGCTAGAGACAGTGACCTTTACTTCTCTGAAAATGCTATTCACAATTATGCTGCTGTCTAAATAATGTCTGTGGTTATATTGAGGTGAAATGGGCACCTCGTAAATAATTCCACTCAAGTCCATTACTGGTGAAACAAAGAATAGAGAGAAACTTATTTACGGGAGAGATTTTCAATTTGAGATGCTGCCTCATTTATTTTCCTTCCTTTGCCTGTCCCACAGTAGGAGGAGAAATACAGCACTGGAAGAGAAAAAAAAGAAAAAAAGAAAGTGAGGTTTCTGAAAATATGAGAGCTTCATCTTCACTCTTCTATTCAGGAATATACATTTGGAAATTGGAATATTTTAGTTAATTTAAGTTCACCAAGCTTGTTAAAAAAGATTTATCTAGGACAAGTTCATTTTGTCCTTTTTATCAGATATATGACACCATACTGAGAAGAACGTACCTATTAGGGGCAAAACACATCTAATGATAACCTGCAAACCTCTGAAATGGTATTAAGGAAGACAAATGAAACTCAAGGACAACAAATTTATTTCTAAGCAAATTAAATGCTTCTTATGCACATTTTTCACTGGACTTGAAAGAAAAAAATCATTAAAAGCACCTGAATATATGCTTTATTGTTGCTTTGAAATGTGAGTCATTAAAAACAGACACACTAACTAAGAAAATGAGTAGTCTTTGAAGGTATTAAAAAGACTTATGCTGTAGATACTTATCTGTAGTTATAGAACTTAATTTAATTCTTGCTTGCCACCATTTTTTAGTAGTTCAGTTTCAGCAGTTCCTTCACAAAATACAGAGTAGGTTTTGCTCAGCTCCATTTCAAATGCTTCAGGGAATGAAATAATTTCCAAAATTATGCAGATCATTCTGAATTTTTCTGTGAGTGACAGGAGTAGTTTGCAAGAACTGGTTTTAATTTTTATTATTATCATATTGTTAAGGTATGCATACCTGTCATTCAAAGCAGAATAGCTAAGTGCCAATCAATTTGTTTAATTACTAATCACTAAAGGTTGAGTGCAACCTAAGAACTTCATGGACAAATGCACAGTTGCAACAGCTGCTTTGTTCATGACTTTTTCTTTAGTTATGTCTCCCCTTTGGAGATCAGCACTGAGTTTTCAGCATCAGAATCTCTGTCATGTCAAAATATAATTGATATCTGCTCATGATTATTGATTGTCTGGAAAAAGCCCTTCCAAAACTCTATGCAATCACCTATAGCCAATAATACAATTCTACTGAGCTGGGGAAAATAGATGGCTTTGCATGGATTAGGTGTCCAGCCAGGACACAACCAGGAGCAGGACTCAGGATCTTCTGGGGAAAGCAAAGTAGCTACAATCCGGAATGTTTGACCTGTGAAAAGAGGCTTGTTCAGTCTGGGAAAAAGGAGGCATTGGGAAGATCTCACAGCAGCTTTCCAACGCTTACAAGAAGGTCATTGATAAGCACTGCTGTCTTTAGAAATTCTGGCCCCAAAAGTGTGTTTGACAATAGATCAGGGGGTCCAGGGTTCTTCCTACAAGAGTTTCCATATAATTCATGGGGATTTCCATGTAGGCTGAATTCAGGCATGATGAAATTTTCAATGATTTAAAAAATCTTATCTGAGCATTTCATATAACCTCCACAGGTATCAAGCCCTCTGCTCTTCATACACACTTGTATTTATTTAAACTCTTACTTGTCTCATTTAGAGGACAGAAAATAAAGGGAACTCTGGGAGTCCAGAAACCATCTGAGTGTGGTGAACGAATGCATTAGGGAACTGTGGAAGCACCAACTTTGCCATCAACTCTCCACATTCAAATAAGTTCAGATCAACTGGATCCCTAAGAACCTCAATTTTCTTTCCGGAAATCTGCATTCACCTCTAGATTCATCAGCTTCAGCCAGCAGCCTTCAGAGCTGCCTCTAGACTCTGCCAAATGAAACAAAAATCTAAGAGATACTTTATCATTCTGGAATTCTTTCAAACAGTGTTTCTCTGGGCTTGAAATTCCAGAACACTTATCTTCCTTGAGTACTGTGTTCAGTTTTTGGTCACTCTCTTCAAAAAGGACATTGAGATGCTGGAGCATGTCCAAAGAAGGGCAACAAGGCTGGTGAAGGGTCTGGAGCACAAGTCTGATGAGGAGCTTCTGAATGAGCTGGATCTGTTTTGTGTGGACAAGAAGAGGCTCAGGAGAGACCTTATCACTCTCTACAACTGCCTGAAAGGAGATTGTAGCCAGGTGGGGGTCAGGCCCTTCTACCACATCTCAAGGAAAAGGATGAGAGGAGATGGCCTTAAGTTGCAGCAGGGGGGATTCAGATTAGATACTATTTAAAAAAAAAAATCACTGCAAGATGATTTGGCATTGGAATAAGCTGCCCAGGGTGTTTGAGTCACTGTCTCTGGAAGTGTTCACGGCTTGTCTGGATGTGGCACTTGGGATTGGTTTAGAAGTGATTATGGTGGTGCTGATTTGACAGTTGGACAAAATAATCTTGAATGTCTCTTCCAACCTTGATGATTTTGTGGTTCCTGAATGGTTGCTCCTAGACCCAGGAGACCTAAATGATTTTTATGCACCATTAAATCTGATGGTCATCTGGGACTTCATTGTGGTGCTGACCATGGCTTTGAAAAGGCACTGCATCTCCAGATGTCCACTTCTGATGCTATCCTTTGATAATGAAGGAAACTGTGCTTGATGGAGTGTGCAGGACACATGGTTGGATTTTTCTGGTTCTGTCTGATACAGAAGAAAGTTCTCCATATATACAAGTTAATCTACAATGTGGGCACAGTAGTGGCTAGTTAGGGTTGAGCACAGAGAACAGCACTGTGTCATCTCTGAATTTGTAAAATGACCTCTGTTTACTTCTAATATATACAGACTGATTACACCAATTGCTGGCAGATTTATCATTTTCTGTACTTCATAAAGAAAAGAACAAAATCTAAAGTGGTCAGGAGGACATAATCACATCTGGACATTAAGGGAAGCATTAAGTTGCCTTTCTAGGGAAGTCCCAGCACTTACCTTCTTAAATAGCTGTTAAAAAGTCTCTCTCAAACAATTTCCTCATAAATTCACATACTCCAAAGGTCAAGCAAGAGCCATTGTGAAACAGGCTTTAAAAGAAGCATAAAACTCCTGTCTGACACAGAGTCAGTGGCAATTGAAAAAGCAAAGACTAGGAAGGTTAAAGGCTAATTACTAGAAGAAATCTGGCCTGCTGGCCTGAGGTCTTTTGAGTAGGAGCACAGTCAAATTGGAGTTGTGGGATTAATTGGGTGAAAGACATTGTCACCTTGACATTCATGAAAGTACTTGAGAAGAGCACTGTTTGCTGATATACTGCAGACAGTTCATTTGAACCACGGAGGTAGAATATCTCTTCTCCACAAAGACTTCACCTTTGCTTTTTAATTGGTGTCAAATACAAAAATTAAAATCTCTGATGTAAGAAACCATTGCACATATTTTCTAAAGTTTGTAAATGTCTCTTCCTGTTCTCACTGTAATATATGAAGTGTAAATGTATATCCCAAGGACAAAATTTTCAAACCCTAGGCTTAACAAAATGAAGAGTGTAAAACTTGCAAACTATAAGTCCCTTTGGAGCTCTTTATTCTGTGGGAACATAATGGGCAGCTCTTTGTGCTTCTTATAAATAACTCTGACATCCAGTGATCAGCAGCATGACCTCAAGCCAGGCAATTCAGCTCTCTACTTCTCTTTACCCACTAACTGTGATACAATGAATAGATATCTTATCATCAGAGATGACAGTTTGGCTACAGGGGGATCAGGTACATTCCTATGCATAATAAATACTGTTTGCTGCAAAATTTCACTGCAGTCATTTTATATGAATGCACGGAATTGTCCTTTCCTTCTGCTACATCATTTACTCGTAATAATTCTTCTGCCTCACAGCATAAGATATCTATTCATAAAAGTTGAGACTTCAGGGTATTTTTATCATTTCGTGTTACTTTTGAAGCACTGTGTAGGAGATGCTTGGACAATTTTGTGAACTGGAAGTATAAATTAACACAGCTGATCCCTCCTTATTAATGCTTTAGAAAACCTCAGATCTTCTTATAAAGGCCAGTTAATACAGCATAGGTCTCTCTCATTGGTAATTTTTTTTTTCACTTCAGCATCACACTTCAGTAGAAAATAAATGAGATTTCAAGGGAAATTCCCCAGCTTTCATATCTGAATCCTGTCCAGCATGCAAACCTCACTCCTGTGCAGAAGCATGATAAACATTAAGAGCCTGGTAAATCCTCAGCAGAGACAGCAGAGATCCACTCTGGTTCAGCACTCCTCATACAGCTGCCAAACCCTGCTCTGGGTTTCTGTGATATGATAATCCAGTGGTTCCAGAGGAGTCACCTTTCAAAGTGACAAAATCTTTGCACATCTGGAAATTTAGTTTGGTCAAGTATTATGGAAGGACTGGTAGACACACTCTCCCCAAAACTGGACACAGCAGTTCCCTGAACCCAAAATGGAAGAAAAGCTCTGGTCTGCTTTTCAAGTGCTTTAGAAGAGACAATAATCCTTCAAATCCTTAATTGAGTTATGATTCTAGTGAAAAGGACTGGTCATTTTTATGAGATATAATTACCTCAGAGTGTTCATCTGTTAAGCCTGCAGTATGAAATACTCACTCTGTTGAAGGTAATCAATGTTTCACTGCCAGTGGATATGAGACCAAGATTCAAACACAGAATATCAATGGCAAGTCATGTAGCTTGGTAAGTGAGACACAGTCAAAGACTCTTTACTTTCTCATGAATTCAGATGGGAATAGGTGCTGAATGCTGCATTTTAGTAAAAGCAAGTGCCTCCTGGAGCATTTCAAACAAGGTGACTTTCACCTTAACAAAAGAAAGAAGAAGCAAGCCCATGACCAAGTGAGAATACTTCTATCAATTCAAAATCTTCAGGAAGTGAAACATGTCTAGTTTATTCTGTTCTAAGGGTTTTTTCACAGATTCTCAGATAGAGGAAATCAGAAGTTTAAAATAGGAATGAATTCTCAGACTATTGATTTAAATGTAATTTTGAGGTTACAGTTCAAGTTCAAAGAAACCATTTGTTGGGCCAGAAACTCACAAACATGAAAAGTCCTATTCAGTCCCAGCCTGCAGATCTGACTTGCCATAGCAGCTCTATTGAGAGCAGACTGTCACAAGGTGATGAGAAAAAACAAGAGTGATAGACACGCCAAAAGTCATGGATGCACAAAAGCCAGCACCAAAAATCCGAGGTGGACAAAAGCCACTTAAGCTAAAAGGTCACATTTATTGTATCAACAAATGCTTCCAAATTGTGCTTAGATATATTTAGTTAGAAAGTAAAAGCCAGTTTCTGTCCTCAAAGGAATAAATTTGTTTATCAGCCTTCTCAATATGAAAAATGGGAATAAACTTAAGATGGAGTTTGATAAAGGTATAAATGGAATCGAAAGCTTCAGATACACACAAAGTACGCAGCAGCTAGTGTAGATACTAGAGTGACTAGAGCAACAAAAAAAAATTTATCAGACTCCCTAGACATCTCTGTTTCAGAGCAGATTTGTAAGTCAAACTTAGGCAAACCTTTCATTTTTGCTAAGAACCAGTCCCTGACCCCTCCTGTCCCTACTGCCAAGGTGGGGAGGGAGGGAAGCAGGGCTGGACCATGGGCTGGAGGTGCTCCCACAAGCAGAGGCCTTGGACACGGAGTGGGATGGACACAGTGTCAGTGAGCCATCCTGGGAGGTCAGGGGACAGGGGCCAAGGGCCATCTGTGTCTTCAGTGCTCAGGAATGGGGGTGTTACAGAGAGGCCAGCAAAGTAAAAGCTACCTGCACCAGTGAGAAATGGGAACTGCCTGTAGTGGTCTGCAGTTTTCTGTTTGGTTTTCAGTCCACATTCCTCACTTCAGTCCTCATCAAGTCAGTTCTGCCCTAGCCTCTTACATTATGAAAACTGATTTACATATCCAAACAAATGGCCCTCGAAGGGAATATTCAGGCTGACAAAACATAATTCATGCTCATCCTTTTTAGAGCTATCTTTGCATTAAAGAAAGATTAACAAACAAAACCAAGGAGATAAAGAAAGAAATGTCATGGAACCACTGGGAATTTTGAGAAACTATTCAACCATCCGTGTACATTCATGAAGATGGGGCTGGGGGTAAAGAGATTTCCCAGTTGACACGTTTCTCCACTTGTGAACATGCTGAAAGATCACTCATACGTTTTCAATGAAGTCACTGACAGTCAAGAATGCTGGAGGCAACAGCTGTTGGAGATAGATTTACCCCAAGGCTATTTAATCTCTCAGCCTCTCATAAGGATGCTTACTAGGGGGGGAAGGTAAAAAAGCACAACTAAAAACTGTATTGCTTTCAGCAGCTGTTGTTATTCCTGAAAGCCAAGAATGGGTCAAAAAATGTGATGAAAGTCTTGGTTTGTTATCAGCTATAGGGGTGGCCAGAGCTTACTGCTTCCTTTGGGGGTCGGATTTCCTTTGTGGAATGAAATACAGTAAAATTGCTAGCTCCAAGAGGGCTTAGTTGCCTGGGAGTTACCATGAAGTGTATATATGCCTTGGAATTTCCAGAATTATAAGTATATTATGTCAGTGTGGAGTGATACAGGTCATGAAAGGCAGCCCTTGTGTTCAGTAACAGGAGCTGGGACAATTGAGCAGCAAGAAAAGATAACATAAAACATTCATTAAAATGGTGGAAAAAATTACTGAAAAGCAGAGTGCAGCTGCTGTACATGCCAGTTACTATTTCTGAATGGTCTCCTCCTGTGAAGCTGAGTTCTTATTAAATCACATTGTCCAACCATGCATTAGACATGTAAGACATTTGCCCAACTAGCTGAAAACACAGCACATGCATCTCCCAGCAGAGCTGCTTTCTGTAGCCACATGTTTTCTCTGGTTTGTTAGCAGAACTTTTGAAAAAGGGAGAAGGAAATAAATGAGCATCTTTGGCTCACCAGGGGCTTCATTGCTGTGAACACGTAGGATGCCTTGTGGCTTCTCAGATCCCACCATTGGGCATAAAACTTCTGTCTGTTCCCTCCAGCAGTGCAAGCTGTTGAAGACAGTGCTCCATCCTGGATATTAGCTGTCTACAACCTGACATCCTTCCAAATCTTTCCAGCATATCACTCAGGATGTATCTACATCAGGGCTTTAGTTTGGATCAAGAATACATTTTTGAAGCAAATCTCACATAACCTCACTTATGGTGTTTCGGTTCCCATCACGAATCTGTCTTGGAGAGCATGAGCCAGATTCCTGTCAGACAAAACTGGAGTGGGAAGTTTGCTTCAGGAGCTTACCTCATTGCACTGCCCCAAAAAGAGTTCTGCAAGACCAGATCAGAGCTGGCTCAGAGTAGAATAACCCTGAAAAGTGAAAAACATGGACATAGGACCCTCAGCACCAGTTGTTTCATTATGCAGATTCACTCCTACCAGTCCACAAAGGTTGCTGATACCCACATATAAATATACTAGATAATTAAAATCCTCTTCATAAAGGAAAAGAAAAAAGAAAAAAGAAAGGAAAAAAAACCAACAAAATGAAACAACATCAGGTAGTGGAAATCACATGGATGTAAAAGACACAGTTATCCTGAAAATTATTATAATCAGAGAAAGATGTGTATTTTTCATGCCATTGCTGTCTCAGCTCTAGAAGAGTTCTCATGAGTAACACAAATGGCAGCAAAGATAGAATAATTCAAAAATGGAAACCTTTGGTTCTAATGGGCTAAGATTGCTCTAACTATTCTACAAGAGCTGAAAAAGAGGACAAAGCCATAGAAAAGTTGATAATGCTGAAAACCAGTGCGCTCCTAGGACAGCGGTTAATTGTACAGTGTATTTAGTCTCACCATTGCAATGCAGCACAGACTATGGATGTCTGTATAGGACTGAATAGGAATTGTTTAGCACAGGGCCTTGGGATTATTCCTTAGTCCTGTGATCTTGATTCCTAAATTAATTTTACCCAACCTGTTTAAAATGTTTAGCTCTGAGAAAACTATAAAGGGTCATTTTTGGTGAGTGGTTTTGATCTATAGGTAAGAAGTAATCAAACTACTGACAATGTGTGTCCCACATGTATTTAAAAGAAACGTAACTTTTAGCTGCTTTTGAGAGGTTTTCTCTCTGGACAAGATGGAAATTAGAAAAAAGAAGAAATTCAGAAATTAGAGGAAAATTAATTATGGATTCTGTCCATCAGAATCTAACAGTTTTCTCTGCTGATTACACCAAAGGTTGAATTGAGCAGTTTTGTTACAAGTTTTCAGAACATCTGATAGCCTCTCAGTGGTATGACTAGATAGATATCCAACTCCTTTTTATATCCACTTGCCACCAAGATGACAGTCAATTTATACCAGTGATGGAGTATACAATCCTGTACCATGTTGGCCTTCTCAAGCAAGAAGTTTCATGCAAATATTATTTAATTTCCTAATTGCAGTTTAAAATAACCCCAAAAGCCTAACCAAAAAATGAACGCAAAAGTCCCCCCCAAAAAAAACCAAAAAAAAAAAAAAACCAAAAACAAATCCAAACCCAAAAACCTCTGAGCCAGACACTAGATAGTAACTAGATGTAAAAATGAATTAATGAAAATATTTGACACTTGCATGAATTTACCCTCTGGAATCAAAAAACATATACCTGTTCTTATCAAAACTTCCGCCAAAGTGAGGCCATTCCTGGTCCATGGATATCCCATGTCCTTAGAGGACCCTGGCACAGATGTCTGTGCTCTTTTTTTCAGTAATTGTAGGCAAAAAGTGAAGCTTACAAGGGCCTGACCAAAGCTCCTGCTGACCTCACTGGCTGTAGATGACAGACTTTCATGGGGCTGATTCTCAACAACTGAAAGATAAAGAATTTGTTCAGTTCCAGCTCCAGTGTTTATAGAAGGATGATCCATTCAAAATTCATCCTCACAGGTCTCCAAGATAATTTTCTTTTTCCTATGTATTTGAACATATCTTTCCACATCTCTTGTAGACACCTGAAGAGACACTGATGCATCTGCTTCCCCGTCATCTTGCAACAGCAAGAAAGTAGTTGTTTTTTCAGGCATCAGACAAATAAGTTTCTATGATTCTTGAAAAGAGGGGGTTGGGGGAGAGGGAAGGGGTGGTGCTGGGTTATTTTGATTGTTTGTTTTTTTGGTTTGGTTTGGGCACAGCCATGGCCATCCTGGCTGAATCCTTCATTCCAACCTCAGTCATTGCAAGCAAAATCACCTGTTCACTACAGGGCAGAGAAGGGGACAGGGATGGTTCCTGTCAGGGTTCAGTGCAAAGGGGGCTGTAGCCAACAGAGCTCCTGGCCTCTTGCTGTTGTAATGACACACTCAACTCGGGTCTCAGTGACAGATGTAGGCTTAGCAAAGGACCCATTTTCATTATTAAATATTTTAGTGTGTTTTTTCTTTGATAAGTTATAGTCGCTGATACCATTACAAATGAGTGAGTTCAAAATATTATAAATCAGATAACAAACATACTTCTCAGTCCTATTTGTTTCTTTCTTTAGACCAATTTCATAACACTTGGTTCTATAATAGAACTGCCTTGATCAGTTCTGGAACATGTAGAAAAATATAACCAAATATTTGGGTCAAGACACTCTGGCAGGTGTCTGATCATTTTAAAGCCTTCCCATTTTAAAACTTATTCCCATATACAATCAACGTCCGACTGTAGATGGAAATCCTGGGAGCAAGAGAGTTGCTTCTGTGCTGTTCTTTGGTGTGAAAATGAGTAGAGATTGTGAAAGCCTTAGAGCACGCCATCCCAGAGCAGTAAGTCTCAGCTTGCAAAGGACACTCTAGTTAGAAAATGACAAATTCCTTCCTCTCATTAGAGACCAGTTCCTCAGTATCAGGAGCCTTGCCTGGAATGTGTCCTTGAGCTCCAAGGTCATTCTAAGGATAAAAAATAAAAAAAGAGATCTTGATGGCCTAAAGTGAAATCCTGAGAAGCAGCTTTCTCAGACCCCACAGGCCCTGTGTGAAGGAAGGAGCAGCCCATGAAGCTGTGGGCTGTGTTTTACAGTGCCTGGTGAGGTCAGCTCCTGGGCAAGCACAGAGACACAGATAAGAAATCACCACACCATTTCAAAATCTGTATCCAGGCAAAACAGTGCTGCTTTCCACAAAACAGGCCAAAAAGGAGAACCTTTTGTGGCCCTTTCCAGTGGTAAGGATACATTGGGTGATGGTGAAAAGCAAGGAAGAGAATTCAATTCCTGGGCTCTGTGGTACTGCAGATCTTTGAAGTCTCTAAAGGACAGTGGGATCAACATGACGAATGAAAAAGAAAAAAATAGAGAAAGCATAAAAGAAACATTTTGATCTTCCCAGTCTCATCACCCATGAATTACAGGAATATAGAAACTCAAAAAAATATCACTAAAAATGGCTTTCATTGATCTGACCATTCCTCTACATCCAGAGACAATGGGGAATTCAGAGTCACAAGGTACAACTATAACAAAAAGCAAGGGAAAACACAGGACAGAGGGTTAACACTGGTCTTGATGTAGAACATCCTCCCTATAAAAAAAAAGACATTAAAAATAATTAAGGATTTATAGGATTTAACATTGTTGAAGAGACTCTTGAAAACATTACTAGTTTTATCCTCTGGCCAAAGAATACAAGTCAGTTGAATTTAGGAAAATTATCTTTACTTATTTGCATATAAGTGCCTAATTAATAGCATATTACAAAAAATTATACACTTGCTTCTAAACACAAGAAGGTTTTGTTCTTTTGTCAATGGCTGACTAGATAATCTAAACATTTCAGGGAAAATCTAAGATCTGAAATTTCCACTCGTCTTCTGAGATGTCCTGGTCAAAGCGGAAAATCCCAAATTTCCCAGCTTCCATATTAGATCACTTTTTTCTGAGTGAAGCATTTTGCTGGTGGAAAAAGGAAAAAAAAGGAAAAAAATGAAAAAAAAAGGAAAAGAGCCACAATAAATGTATATATAAGCAGAAAGAGGAAACTTAAACAGGTGTGTTTTCATTTATATATTGTTACCATTTAGAGTCAGCATTAGTCCCAGGCTGACTGCAATGCCCTGTAAAAAACATTGATCAGACTGTCGTGTGTAGGTAGGTGCGGACACTTTCTTCCAAAACACTTCCTCATAAAAATGTCTTGAAGGAGAGATGAGTTTCAAAAATATGTGTTTGTGTACCTGTGTCTGCACATGTGATTTCCAACTGGAGGAAGGAAGGAGTGCTCTTCCACATGGGAGAATCTCTGTGTCCCAGATTATTGCAAATGGGGGGAAAAATGATAAAAATTAGCATGATGCCTGGTCCTATTTCTCAATTCCTCGTGGAGCCTGGAGGCACAAACTATTCAGCAGCTGGGCTGGGAAAGAAAATTCCCCCTCCATGAAACATTACAGCACAGTTGAGCGCATTTATGGCTGCACAAAACTTTTCATGGCATCAGCTATTTTCTTTTGGGAAAGACAAAATACTTGAAAGCACAGCCCTGTTCTGCTGCTGTAATTTTCTAAAGAAATTTTCTCTTCTGCCTGAAAGAATAGCCAGTCATGAATATGCATGTGAGTGTAGGCTCTGGGCAAGCCAGGAGAGCAGAGTGCCTTTCCCAGAGAGCCTGCCTGCAGGATGTCCCAGAGGAGCTGCCCACTTCCAGTGCCTCCCAGGTCAGCCTCCCAGAGGGCACAGACTGATGGCCTGCCTGTTGGAGGTGATCTGAACAAAGCACAGTGCAGTAGTGCATTGCCCAAAAGAATCAATTTTAGCACTGTTATAAATTTCTTCCTACCCTCTACCACAGAAGTTACAGAGAGAAAAATGGATAAAAAGAAACAAAATGCAAGAGGATTTAATATATGGAGAGCAGGAGTGAGAGCTGTCTTGATTGATTGCTGTGATTTCTTTATCACTTTGGAAATTATGTTGTCTATGTGGGATGTGGTAGAATAGAAATATATATTTTATAATTTTTTTTTCTAAGATTTACTTGCTTTTCACCTTTCCTTATCCTGAGGTCAGAGGGATCCCAGAGCAGCTGTAGGGCAAGGCAGTCCTCTGCCAGGCCTGGGTTGGGGCTACCAGCAGGGGGACCATGAATGCCACAGATCCTGGCATGTTCCACAGAGAATCAAATAATATCCAAGCACATTTATAGAGAAAGTGTGCATCAGGGAAAAGCAGGCATCGTGGGGGTCAGAAGGGAAACAAGCACCTTTCCAAGATGATGTTAACTCTAAGGGCTTTCCAATGTGCAACAAAATCTTAGAAGTTTGTCTGAAAACTGAGTTTGTCATGCTCTTCCTCATCCTAATGTCACTTGGGTTGGGAGTCATTAGTTTATAGGGTTTGTCCTACTGCCATAATATCACCCTAGCGCAAACCCATTCATTGTGAAGCCACATAATCCCATCCTGAAGCAGTGAGATGTATGTAAGATTAGAATAGTGACTTGGTGAGATTTTCAACTTTTTTGTTTTGGTTTGGTTTGATTTGAGTTTTTTGTTTGGTTTTCTTTGTTTGTTTCGTTGGTTGGTTGATTGGTTTGTTTTGTTTGGGGTTTTTTTGTTATTTTTGATTTTTTTTTTAGGGGGGTGGTGGTTTTTTTGTTACACAGTGTCTGATTTTTGTTACACAACTTGAGAAATTAATTTAAAGATGCCAATAAAAATTAGAGGCACTGAACATTTGTATAAAATAGGTTCCTCATATGTATCACCATATTGTTTCAAGTTTTGGAAGCTGGTTTTGAGCATACATTTTTAAAACAGTTCCTTGAACTGGTCTCCACTTTCTAAGATCCAAATCTCAGCCTTTATCATCAGAGTCACTTGTATAGAAGTAAACTCCAAAGGGCTTTTTCTGAAATTCCTAGCCCTAAAGCAAGAAAATTTTATCTGCATCTGCATGGGACTGTGACAACAGATATGTCTTCCCTAGACTATGGGATTTACAAGATGTGGAATGGAACTTTATATGACTGGACAGTTCTCATGTTTTTTTATATTCAGCACAATTTTCCCCTCAAAATGGAATCCATACAATTAGAAAATGTGCGGCCATCATGCTCCCAGGAATAAATAAACCTGAGATGCCTGGAAAAGAGTTTATCTTATTTGCTTCAGAAGGAATGCTTCAAGATACTGATTGATAGATCTCATCCTCCTGAAATCAACTGTCAGGTCCATTAACAACATCTCTGTGGGCAGAGAAAAGTACTGAAAAAAGGCAGAAGGTTAAAAACACAGCACAACACAGAACTTGGCCTGTCTGACAAGCTGGACAAGTGACTGCTTGCAGAGCTTTGCCTATTTTTGAGAGAAAAAAAAGTGTGTTATCTAGAAATTAACTCTTTTTGTGAGCACAAGGACCATGCAGCCAGATTATCTTTCCATCTTGAAATAGTGTTAGGATAAAACCACCAATATTGTGCGGTTTTGGGTTTTTGTGTTTGGTTGGGTTTTGTTTTTGTTTTTTTGTTGTTGTTGTTTTGTTTTGTTTTGTTTTGTTTTGTTTTGTTCTTATTGGTTTTTTGTGGTTTTTTTTTTTGTTTTTTTGTTTTTTTTTGCGGGGGAGAGAGGGGTAGGATTTGCTAGGTATAGTGTTGTAATTTAGGAGACTCAGAGTTTGAAGCCACAGTGCTGGACTCCTTACCTGATGTGGGACTTTCAAAATGCCAGCATTTCAATTGCCATTCTTAGTTTTGACAGGTAAATGGTACAATACATGGAAATGTTTAGATGTTTACTCTGGGCCTTGGAAGATTTTTAGACATTTGAATGAACCTGAGTTTCAGCAATGTAGTTCTGCTGAAGACATACCTGTTTTGTTTGGTTTTTTGTTTTGGTTTTGTTTTTTTTTTTTTGGTAGTGTCTAGGGAGGGGAATGAAGATGTCAGACTCACAGCCCAAACCTATCAATTCAAACTCCTTGCTCAGGAATTTTGTCAATTTTTTTTTCTCTTCCCCCACTTATTCCTCAGGTCTCAGAGTTGACCAGACCCATACAAGGGGGCCCCTGTCCTTTGCCAGTGCACTTGACCTGAATGCTGTCCAAGCACCTGTATTTACACTGCACTTTTGAAACATCCATCCTCCAACCACAAAATCCTTAGTAACAATTTTCCTATCAATGTTTCTGACAACTATTACTGTATTGTAGATTTTCTAGTATTGATGGTTTGGTATTTCTTCCAAATAAGCAGCTTCAGAGATGCTAAAAGCAGGATTCCAAAGAGTGGATGTGTTTCCAGTGCAAGTATCTAGTTTATATTCACTGCTTAAGCAGCTTTTAGTCAGTGGTGAGTTACTTGATATAATTTAGAGTGTACTTTCAAAGTAAAATGCATTCACATCTGATCCAGTGGATCACATCCTGAATGCAATTGATTTTATTGACTGGATCCTTAGAGGTGTTTAGACACCTCATCCACACACATATGTGTCGTAGGCACCTAAAACTGGCAGATATAAATCCCACCTTGGTGTCTCACTTTCACTAATACACAATAGAAAGAATACTTTCTAGATAAATCTATTTTTATACTCAAGGGTAAAAGTTGTAATTTGGATTCTTGTTATTAAAACCTAAAATGTAAATTTCCATCATTCCTTGAACTCAGATACACATAACTCATTCCTAAAACTGTTGTACCCCGTAGTTTTGTTTTTCCTCCTCTATACATTGTTGATTGCAGTTTTAAAAAGAAATCTGGTCCTTCCCTGAAGAGATATTTTTCAGCACTGCAAATTCAGCTGGGATTAACCAAAGTTCTTTGGACTTTTTGAGAGATGCTCATGCAAGTGCTGGTTCTCTTTCTTCTTCTCTGTTTTCAAAGAAGTTGGCACTGCTTTATCTCACATAACCACAAGAAGCAAAGCAAGGGAAAAAGCTCCCAAACACTGATGAGTTCTCCCCTTCAAAGAATACTAATGTCAACATCACACTTTGATCCTCACAGGCAGTCAGAACTGTTTCAGAAATATCTCGTTATTCAAATATTTAAGAACTTACAGTGAAGGTCCACAGCAGGTGACATAATTTAGAGGTTGTAGGACTCTGTTCCATAATAAAACATACTGCTGTCCTTATATTTAGCTGCACCAGATTTTGCTCTCAGAACAAAGTCAAATGACCTCTCACCCTGGTATAGATCAGGGATAACCCTGCCAAACTGAACAGAATTAAAAGGCTGTGAAATAGAGTAAATCACAGCCACAGCAACTCATTTAATTTTAGCAGAGCTACTCCAGGTTCCCAGCAGTCTGACTAATTGCTTGGCCTTGTTCCACTTTCCCTAAAGACTGAAGCATATTTTTTTTTTTCTATTAAATATTAACAGGAGCCTATGTATCACTTGTCAGAAGATGCTTAGCAAACTGAACATCCTCCAGGAGCCCCTCTGGAGCCCACTCCCAACTTCAGCTCTAGGCTTTGTCCTAACCCCAATTCTGGGTCAAGGCTTTGACTGAATCTTAGCCCAGGATCCTCAGCTATGATCCAGAAGGAAAAGTTTTCATCAGTCTTCTCTGTGCTGTCTGCCCCTTCCTTTGGCAGCCTCTGTAGCCACAGTCCTGAAGCTATTCAGGACGTACCTAAAAGGTGTAAAGTGATCAAAACAATAGACACAGAAAAACATACCCAAGAATAAGGTGACCAAGGCAAAAGAGACAAATACTAGCAAATGTAAATTGTAGCTGAGAAGAATAACTGGATAACAACAGTAAGGCAGTGTCCTAACAGCTGTTATCCATTCCATGCTTTTCAGCTCATTTATCTTTTAATAGGTGTCATTCCCTGTCAAGCCCTTCAAACCTCACAGGTTTATTGCTGTTTCTACAGTGTATCTTCTATTCCCAAAGGCTATATGCCTGACAGGGAAAGAAGTGTATATAAATAAGATTTTCCCTGTATTCCCCTTGCCACAGGGAGGCTGTGCATCTTCCCCTCAGAAATGAGACAGTTTGGAAAACTTGCCAGCGACACCGGTGGGCTTTGGGGCCAAAACAGTCGAGTGGAGGACACTGACACACAGCAAGTATGACACCAAAACCTTTTGCGTTGGGGCTCAAGAAGGCAGAGTTCAGCCTCTGCATGGGCTGGGTGCAAATCCCAGGCTCGTGGGAGAGAGGCAGATTGTAAAGTCATTTGGTGCCCTCTAATGGCAAGGATGCTGTTAACCAAAATGATCCAATGAACGCAACCCCAAAACGATCACTGTCGTCGCTGGCAAGCTCAGTCCAACTGGCACAGTCCTATTTTCAAGCATTAGTTTCGTTGGCTGTCTTGACTGATAGGATGTCTCTCTCATATTCTAACTTATAGTATCGTCTGGGCTTTGTAGAGGCTGAAATACCTCGTGATTTCAAATAAGTGAGACTCTACTAAGCTGGATGAGGACTGTGAAGACACAGTCACCCTCTTAGCTCTGTCACATGGGGAATTATGTCTGTTTTCCCTGTCTGAGAAGCCAGAAAACTCAGCTGGTGCCATGGTGGAAACATGCATGCTCCATCTGCTGTGACCAAAACAAGCACTGGGCAGTGCATAACATGTTCATTTGTGCAAACGAATTTTATGAACTACAGAGTATATTTCTTAAAGATTCAGAATTTAGTGGAGTACAATGAGCAGTTCAGTGTTCCCTGTATTCATTCAACCATTCACCTGCTGGAGTCAGATCATGGGTGTTAACCTGAAAGAGGAACACAGCTAACCACTCATCAGGCCAAATTGTCTTGGAAAAATGGAAAACTAGGGAAAAACAGAAATATTTATAAATTCAGGCTTTTCCTTTTCATGGTGCTCTCTCACTCCAAGCTGGTGGTATTGTCTCCAACAAATCTCTAAGCCTTATTGGAGTATCCTGAGAGTTTTTATAAGGCACGTGCCCATGGAGCAATACAGGAAGCTGCAAGTTTCTCTGTACCTTGTGTGCCCTGGCAGAATGGAAACTGACTATTTGTTCACATGTTGGTTAAAATCAAGAAGCCTTGGAAGAGCTGTGAAAGAGTCATAAGATGTAAAGTAGCTGGGTGATAACATAAAAATGTAATTCAGCAAAGATAAATCTAAAGTTATGAACAGAAACAAAACCAAACACAACTCTATCTAGATAGAGTGATAGCCTCTAAATCAGATTTTACCACTGAGAAAAGTGATCTTGCAGTAATTGCTCATGCAGTGACACTGAAAAGGCAAATTGAAAATCACTGAAAAAAAAAACAGATTAAACAAATATCATCATGACATTATGTTCAAATTCTTTGGGGTGTCTAGAGCAGTCCTTGTCTCTGGTAGTCTCCACTCAGCAACTGATGTTAGAAGTAGAAAACATGCAGGGAAGCATGGCAGAGATGATCAGCAACATAAAGGAGTTACCATACAAGAAACAACTGAATAATCAAAGACACTGAGTAATGGAAAATGTGAAGAAAACAGCTTAGACTCTCTGCTGGTTTTCATAACACAAGAAATTGAGGGACTAACTGCCCTTTAGCCACCACATTTAAAAGCAAAAAAGTGATCAATTTTCTCATATGCCTTACCCCCACTAAATCTTGAAATTAATTGCCACAGGATTTTGGTGGGGGGATAAAGATAAGCTAGTCCTATACCTTAGGAATGGATTCATCAAGATCTGCAGGAGCATGATAGACCTTGAGTTTGGGGATTTCATATCATCCATGGTGGGAGGAGGAAAAGACAAATTGTTCATAGAGACAAGAGAGAAGAAAGGTAGTCAGAAGTTTGAGTTAGAGACCTATTGCTCTGCAGGTCTTCCAGATTTTGTCTGCCTTTTCACTGTTGAATGTGAGAAAAAGAGCATGTGAGAGAGTGACCTGTGGCTGAAACAGTAATGAAGGTCTGTGTCCCCTGAGGCTTAATCAGATATTTCACTATTTTCCTGAAAATCACAAAACAGAGGAAAGAGATGTGATGCTTATTTTGGCATTTATAAATAATATAAAAGCTTGACATTGCTCAGAATGTTTTATGTTGAAAACATTCACTAGAATATTCAAGTACTAATAAAAACCAGTTTAAAGCTAGGATATGTAATTTCTTCTCATCTGGCACCCAAAGACTGCTTTTTCTTCCCAGCTGCCCTTGAATTTTTCTACTGATTTCTCTTTGGCATCAGTCTGTCTCCTAGAAAGATAATCAACAACTTGGATATGAGGGTATTAGGGTTTGATAGGTCCACTGTTCTCTTCAGCTCATTCCAACAGCAAATCTCAATATTAAAAACACTAACTAATTACCCTTTGAATTCATCTTGTATTTTCACTCAACCATGAATTCTTGCTATGCCTTTTTCTACAAAATAAGATTCCAAACCTGGTGCTTTTCTTTCCTGAGAGCTGATCACAGAGTGACCACGTCTCTTGCTGTGGTATTTGCAGTACATGGACAGAAAGCTCTTTGCAGTGCAATGTTGCTCTCATCCTCTTGCCTCTGCACCAGTCGAGGCATTCCCTGACTGAGCCCTTCAGAAGGATGCTCTGCCAGGACTCTCAACCTCCCTTTGGGCACAATAAGGAAAGAAAACTCTTCAAGTTCTTGAGTCTGTCAAGAAAAGCATCATTCTTCAGACTTCAAATAACATTTATGGCTCCTCACTACCTTGCCTCACAACACTCTTTTTAAAACCTTGACAAATTAAATTATTGCAGTATCCCTGTAGCACCAGGAGATGTACCAGAGGCAAAATGCTTCTACTCCCACGCCAACATTTTTGTACTATACAATTACACCAGGACTTCATGTCTTATTTCTTGTCCATTATCCATTATCCCTTCTTTCCTCCCCTTTTTTTCCCAGAGATCCTGTTGTGGAAGATATGGATCCAGTTTGGCAGCTCTTACCCAAACAGCCTGGTCCTAAATGCCACAATTACTGTGAAAGCCATTACTGCACGGTAGTTCATGAGATTCATCACTTCTAAAAAAAAAAAAAATCAATATACAGGCTGGAAATTATCCCAGAAGAGAGATTAATTTTTGATAGACTGAGTCTTGGTATGCTTCCATGGAATTTACATTTAACCTCTGACCCAGCTGAAGGCTGCGGAGGGACCATGAACAAAAGCAGTGTTCTAGTTCCTGGCCCATATAATTTATATCCCAGATGAATATCTGGTATCTGCAGGCACCATGAATTACAATTCAGAGGGTTGGAGAGAAGTTCTTGGTGTCACAAGGGTGTACCCTCCTAGGAGGGTCACTTAGATGAAAACACAACTAAGGTGATAATGTCCTTCAAAGAGCTCCCTGTCCAGGCATCAGCACTTTGATTACATTGTGCTACTGCTGCAAAGAAAAAGAGATTTTAAGCTTTAGAGCTGAGAAAAGCTCATGGTTCCACACCCTTAGGCATGTGAAAATCAAGTGCCTCTTCAGCACCTTTCAAGATTAAACTGATGAAGATGAGAAGAAAATACATTCTGGAGCAATGAGCTGTTAAAATACTAGATAAATAATTTAAGCAGAGGCATTTTCTTGGTGGGCTTGAATACATTCCTAGAGAATGGTTACCTATTTCCTCCTTGCTGGTACATTCCTGCACTAATGACTAGTATTTCAGAAGGTTAAAAAAATATCCCTGCATAGTTCTCCTGCATGTCAAAATGTTTTTCCTTCATGGTCTCTGCTTAGAGTCTGGTATAAAATGTACAGTCTGAAATAGCTGCCTTAGTCTGCTTGCAGCCACATCTGGTCCACCATATACAAGTTCCTTACCAAAACCAAAGGAACAGAGTTTCTTAGGTTGGAAAAGAACTCTGAGATCATTGATCCCAACCTTGAATGATCACTACCTTGTCAGCTAGACCATGGCACTGAGTGCCATGTCCCATCATTTGCTGAACACCTCCAGGGATGGTGTCCTTGCTCTGGCCAGGACAGGGTTTATGTTTTGCAGGAGCCAGAAGGGGCATGGCCAGGCCCCAGAGGTTGTTCTACACCGCCTCATGTCTTTGGTGGGGTGGTGGTGAAGCCTGGGCTCTGGCTATCAATGAGTTCCACATGGTGAGCACTTGTGTGAATCATTCATCAATCATGTATACTCTGTTATGAATATTTTGCTTTTACTGTTTGTTTTCTTATTTCATTTGCTGTGTCTAGTAAATTATTTTAATCTCAACCTGTGATCTTTACCTTTTGTTCCTCTGGTTCTCCTTTCCCTCCTGCCTCAGAGGGAGCAGGGAAGTGATTCAGTGAGAACACTAAATTGGGGAATACCATTCCTAAACCACAACAGATAGTGATTCCACCACTTCCATTAATTCATTCCACTGCTTAACAACCCTTTCTGGGATAAAATTTCTTCTGATATTCCAGCCTGAACCTGCCCTATGCAGCTTGAGGCCATGTCCTCTTGTCCTGTCACTTGTTCCATGAGAGAAGAGACGGACGCCCACCTGGCTACAGTCTCCTTTCAGAGAGTTGCAGAGAGCAATGTGGTCTCCCCTCAGCCTCATTTCCCACAGGCTAAATATCCTCAGGTCCATTGGCCAATCTTCATAGGACTTGACTTGTGCCCTTTACTAAGGGCCACGTTCAGGAGTGCATCTTAACTCAAAATAAAGAGAAACTTGTGAGTTTGTGAGAAGAAGGGGAAGAATAAGACAAGGACTGTGACAATTAAGGCCCAATCAGAGCACTGCACCAGAGTAATCTCATCCTTCTGCAGTTACTAATCACAAAAGAGATCTGAAGGACTTTCCTTCTGGATAGTTCCTATTATTTGAGTAGGGATGAAAACAATATTACAGCAAAAGCAGAATATGGAATGAAATTCCTCCTGTTATTCAAACAAAAAACCAGGATGTGCAGCCTTCTGTACAGTGACCTCCACGCTGTTTCAGACAAGGATCTTTTAAGGTGTTGCTTTGCACACAGTCCTAATGAAAGCAGAAACATCCCTAACTGTCCTAGATACCTCACAGGAGCCTCCATTCCACCAAAAAAAAAAAAAAAAAAAAAAAAAAAAGCCCCAAAAACCATCAACCAAAAACCAAACCAAACCAAACAAAATACAAACAAACAAAACCAACAAAAACAAACTTGCCAGGAAAGCTAGAATAAAGCAGTGTTGTCCTTTGCTATACTCTGCAGTACTTTCCTCTAAAGCATAATATCTGCTTTGAGAAAGATACTCCTTCAATTCCCAGGAGCAGGGACAGTCATTTTATGTCTATTACATGTTCACATCAGAGCAGTGTTGGTGGCCAAGAGCTGTAAGGTGTTTGTCACCACAAAAACCTCATCTCCATTTCCCTAGTTTTGAAACACCAGCTCCCTTTTTCCCAGCTATTCCAAGGCAGTTTGTTTTCCTGGCAATGACCACACGGTGGTGATGTATTACCATCAGTTCAGCCTTCAGGCCTCGCTCCCAGGAGCTCAGTACTTTGTTAGAGGAGCTGGCAACTCAGAGCAGTGCTCTTTTACAAGGATGTTTGTAGAGTGAGCCCTCTAAGCCTGCTTCACCTCACAATTTATGCTCCCTGTTTAACTGTTTCGTTCATGGCGTTGTGTAGCTTTCCAGCCAAAAATATCCTAGAGTTTTTCTAAGAGCAGGTGTATCTCTCAGCAGGTATGTCCAAATGCAGCAGTATTTGGAGTTACTCATAGTGAGTTTAATTTATTTGTCCATCTGATTCAGCTCCCAACCTGTTTATATTTTTTTGGTTGGTTGGTTGGTATAGGTTTTTGTTTGGATATTGGACATTTGTTTGTTTGTTTGGGTTCACTTAGGACTTTTGTTTTTGTTTGTTTGTTTGTATTCTCTGGTACTCTATCGGCTTCCCAGGCAAAAAAAAAAAAAAAAAAAAAAAAAAAGAAAAAAAAAAAACACACAAAAAAAAAAAAAAAACCAAAAAAAAACCAAACAAACAAAAAAAAACCAAAAAAAAAAAAAAAAAAAAACAAAAACAAATACTTCTGCAAACTCCTTTAAAGTCAGGTAATGACAAAAGCTCATTCTTCCAAATTTCTCCCTAAATGTCTTCCTCAACAAAGTTTTCCAGCCACCTTTCACCAAGGGCAGGTGCTAAATGGAATGTACACTGCCTGTTCATTGTCCTTTCCACCCTATTCACAATATAGGCCTTAAATTAGCTACTGTGTGTCCTTGGCTGAATGTGGACAGTGACAGCCTGATCTAATATGCAGTGAAGTCAATGAAAAGCTTTTGGTTTTTCTTCACTTGGCCCTGAACCAAGTTCAAAGTTGTCTGGTTCAGGAACCAGATCTTCTGTGCTTGTACAAGGATGATTATTCTCCAATACAGATGTAGGTTACAAAAAAATCGATTACAACTTTGTGCACAAAAGGAGCTATAAGTAACAAAGACAGCATGTCTCAAATCAACAGAGAGATTAGCTCCAGCTTAATTGGTTTGAAACAAGGGCAGATCATCAACTGGGACAGGAGAACTGGTTTGGACTGAATAAAAAATGCATAATTTCCCACTCACAAATTTTACTGCAAACTCATACTGAACTTCTAGAATAAAAATTATTTTAATGATCATTTTGCTTCCATTGTTAGGTGTCATTCTACTTTTTATATTTTGTCAAGGATCAGAGAAATATACACCACCACAGAAAGAGGGCTCTTTTTGCAAAGGGAGTGACTTAATACAGGAAATATAAGAAATGTCATAAAATATTGTATTCAGTATATATTCTTGACCAAATATATACAGGCACTGACAGTTCATACAGGCCCCTCTAGTAACATTTTACCTTCTTGACTGGAAAATTCTTCTGTGCTTTGGAAGTGTAGTGTGTTTGGTTTCACACCCCTCCACTGGTGTGGACAAGTCTCAGCATGCCTTCTTAAAATCTTTGGAAATGGACAACATATTAATCCACATTCACCTATTTCAAGTATTTATTAGACACTTGAAGTCTCCATGCAGCTGCTGCCCACTCAGGAAGAACTGAATTCCCTGCCCTTTTTTGCTGCTGAATGTTTGTGAAT
Source organism: Melospiza georgiana (assembly GCF_028018845.1). Taxonomy (NCBI): domain Eukaryota; kingdom Metazoa; phylum Chordata; class Aves; order Passeriformes; family Passerellidae; genus Melospiza; species Melospiza georgiana. The sequence continues at coordinate 144,066,813 of NC_080430.1, read as the reverse complement.
CCACCCAAGTCCTCACAATAAAACAGAGATGAATATCTCCTTGCTCTGACCACCCTGACTTTAGACAGCTCCACTGCTATTTCCATAAAACACTGAATTAGGCCTCTCTGAAAGGCTGGCATGCAGGACTTTCTGCCCTGCTGATGAAACTTAATGTATTAGAGCTCTTACTGGGATCTCAGATCTTCTCTTTTTGCTTTGGATGAGATCTTGAATCAAAATCCTAGAACCACAGAATCATAGAATGGTTTGGTTGGAAGGAACATTTAATGGTCATCATCCCCTGCAATGAGCAGGGACATCATCAAGTTAATCCCATTCCTCAGAATCTTGGATAGCCTGGACTGGAGTGTTTCCTCACAAGAGTGAAGAGATCAGTGTCTGCCCTAGCACCTTGCTGGGCAATGTTCCACTGTTTCACTACCCTCATCTTATAAAATGACTAAACCTACCCTCTTTCACGTTCAAGCCATTGTCCCTTGTTCTATCACAACAAGTCCTAGTAAGAGGTCTGTCCCCATCTTTCCTATAAGATACCCTTAAGTACTAAAAGGCTGCTATGTGGAGCCTTCTCTTCTCCTGCCTAGAGAGAGTTGAACAGTCCCAACTCCCTCAGCCTTTCCTCACAGCCCTCTAATCATCCTTATGGCCCACCTCCAAACTCCCTGCATGTCTTTCTTGTATTGCAAACACCAGAACTGGCTGCAGCACTCAGATGGGATCTCATAAGAACAGAGGGCCAGGATCATGTCCCTCAACCTGCTGCCCATGAGGCTTTTGGTGCAGCTCAGGACAGGACATTTGGTTTTCTGGGCTACAAAAGCATGTTTCTTGTTCACGTACAACTTTTCCTTGACCAGTAAATCCAAGTTCTTCTTCACAGGGCTGCTCTCAATCCCTTCATCCTCCAGTCTGTATTGTACCAGGGGCTGGTCAGACCCACTTGCAGGACCTTGCACCTGGCCTTGTCAAGTCTCATGAGGTTCACATGGTTCCACTTCCTGAGCTTGTCCAAGTCCCTCTAACTGACATTCCATCCCTCAGGTGTATAACTGCACCCTCAGCTTGGTGTCCCCTGCAAACTTGCTGAGGGTGCACTCCATCCCACTGTCTGTGTCACTGATGGAGATATTGAGTACCACTGATCCCAGTTCAGATCCTTGAGGGACACACTGGTCACTGACCTCCACCTGGACATTGGGCCATTGACCACTACCTCTAGATGTGACTAGCCTTCCAATTCCTCATGCACCAAACACTGTACCCACTGCACACCAAATGCCTCTCTCTCCAATTTAGGGAGGGGGATGTTGTGAGGCACTGCGTCAGAGGCCTTACACAAGTCCAGAGAGATGCTTTCCTACGGCCCAGAGCAGATCCAGAACCTGGCCAATATGGCATTTTGGAGAGTTCTTCAATAATTAAATTGCTCCTCACATAAACTATATAAACATCAAGAAGAGGACTGGAAATATCTCTAGAGCCCATGGTTAATACTCTTAGCTGAGAAAGCAAAGAAAGCTTTGACCTGTCTTTCTTCAAAATGTACGAGAAATTCAGTGAGTTATTGTTATGGTTTGGAGAGGAGATATTTCTTTATAATCATGAGTAGGTGTCTGATTCAGAACTATCAAGGATCCTAGAAGATGAATGCTGCAAAACAGCTCAATTGTCCCTCAAATTAGACAGAAAAAGTAATTTATAAAGTAAAATATGGCAGAAATAAGACCAGTTATAATGGTGACTAAATTTTCTCTCCCTGATTTTTTTAAAACTTCTGGCTTGTTTTGTTTTGAACTTAGAAGGGATGAGATGTTCTATACTCTTCATGAAGATAATCTGCCCTCTCAATGTTCTACACTTGACCCTTCTTTGCTCATAATGTGACCACTGCAATGTTCAGAACATAAAGTTCTTCTAGGGTTGTACTACATAATCGAATGAAATAAATAGAGGTATCACCTACCACAAATCCAATGACAGTCCCCTAGTGCCTTAGTGACAATGATTACTTCAGGGACATGGAGATATTCTCTTGGCTTTTCCACAAATGACAGAAGAGTGAGTGGGGTGAGACACCCACTCCTCTGCTTAGAATCCTTCATAAACACAAGTTGAGATTGTGTAAACCAAAGCAGAGTTTGGTTCCTCACCTGCATAGCACCAACAAGTGCATCCTGTCTTTCTCTACCTTCCTCTGGCACCACAGACAAACACCCCATTCTCCAGTGGCTCATCCAGGAAGCACTCATTGTATCTCCTGTTTCTTCTTGCTTCTTCAGTTTGGGAAGATTGAAGCACCCCCTTCATATTTCTAATTTTTTCTTGCTCCTCAGTCTGCTAGTGTCTGCCCAAAAGAACTGGAATATTTTGCTGCTTTCAGATTTCACTGCCTATTGCATATATGGGGAACTGGGTGCCAAAGGTTCTGTGATCTCTTACAATGTGGGTGGAAGAAGATTGGAACCAGCTAAAATCTGTTCTTTGATCCTGAATGATCCAAAGACAATTGTCCCAAATCCCTTGACCCTTTGTGCTACAGACAACCCAGCTGGGAAAGTGAATGAAAAGAACAATTTTGCTGCAGATCAAACATGGCGTCTGAGCTCAGCTCTCCTGGGCCAGTGAATTACAGTGGCTAAAAAGTCTCATCTGAGCACAGGATCTGATTAAAATCTAGGTAAAATGGTAGAATTAATAAAATTATTTCTTTACAAAAATGCTTAGCTGAACCTAGGCTCAGAAACACTACCCTGTATGGGCAAAGATTATATTTTGTTTTCAATACTGAGGCTGTTTGCTGGGCACCTTCAGTTCTGGTAGTTAAAAATATAAATTGCTGCTAATCAGTCAGACCTTTCCCTGAACTAACACTAGAATAGCTCCCTTTTTCTCTCTGGGAAGTATCTGAGACCTGGGAGTGCAGATGTGCCCTGGGTTGAACAGTTAACCCACCTCCCTCCCTCAGCATATTGCTCAGCTCTGATAACCAGGATTGGAAGTGATAACGAGAAAGTTCACAGATGATGCAAAAATGGGAGGAGCTGCTGACTCCCTTGAGGGCACAGAGGCCCTGCAGAGAGACCTTACAAATCAGAGGACTGGGCAATCACCAACCATATGAAGTTCAACAAGGGAAAGTTCTGGGTTCTGCACCTGGGATGGGGCAACCCTGGGTGTACAAATGGATTGGGGAATGAGAGGCTGGAAAGCAGATCCATGAAAAGGGACCTGGGGCTCTGGTCAGTGGGCAGTTGAACATGAGCCAGCAGTGCCCTGGCAGCCAGGAGGGCCACCCCTGTCCTGGGGACATCAGGGACAGCACGGCCAGCTGGGCAGCTGGGCAAGGGAGGGGATTGTCCTGCTCTGCTCTGCACTGGGGCAGCCTCACCTGCAGTCCTGTGTGCAGTTTTGGGTGACACAATGTAAGAAAGACATTAAATGGTTAGAGAGTGTCCAAAGGAGGGCAGCAAAGATGATGAACGATCTCCAGGGAAAGCCATGTAAGGAGTGGCTGAGGCCATTTAGTCTGTTCAGTCTGAAGGAGACTGAGGAGATCTAATCACAGTCCAAGGCTTCCTCAGGAGGAGAAGAGGAAGAGCAGATGCTGATCTCGTCATTCCTGTGACCAGTGACAGGACCGGACGGAATGACCTGAAGTTGTGTCCGGGGATGTTTAGGTTGAATATCAAAAAAAAGTTTCTTCACCCAGAGGGTGTATGGGCTCTAAAACAGGTTCCCCAAGAAAGTGATCACAGCAGTAAGCCTAACAGAGCTCACAAATCATTTGAACAAAGCTCTCAGGCAAATTGTGTGACTCTCGGGGACGGTCCTGGGCAGGAACAGGAGTTGGACTCAATGAGTCTTGTGGGGCATTCCCAACTTCAGCATATCCTGAGGTTCTGTGATTCTGTGAAATTAGTTTCACCTAGAGACACAAAGAGCAGAGTTCCTCGACCAAATAGAGATTATTCCAGTGCCTTCAGTGAAAATTAGAGTCAAAGAGAGTCAGGGACAATTAGATTAAAGGGAATCTTTAGTGAATTTTTATGTAAATCAAAGTCCACTTGTTTTGTGGAACTCACCTGGTCAAACATTCGGTGTGTCTGACACACAGGTAGTGTCTGGTCTCTGAATGGTCAGTGGAGATTAATCAGCACTGTCAACAGATATTTTGATGGGATTCATCTAACCAAACACAGTTCACAGAGGTGAACTGCATCATAAACACCACCGACTCTGTGAAAGGACCCCAGGGTGGCTTGCTCAGCTGTACATACACCATCAGGGCACTGCCAGGATATGTGAGCTGCAAAACTCACAAGACCACAAGTTGTGCTGAGCTCTAGGTTACCGTATTAATTTCTTTTTACAGCTGTCAGTCAGGAATGGTTGTAGCATATTTCAAACCACACAGGTGTGACAACCCTCCCTTTTGAATCTCAAGTGCTTCCTTGCCCTTAAAGGAGGGTCATCACAGACATACTTATTGAACAAATTTAGCAGTGTTTAATAAACTTGTCCTGAGTGCCTGAGTGACTGCTGTAGCATCACTCAGTGGGGACTCTTTGCAATATCTAAGGTGGAATATTTTTAATGAAAATTAGAAAAGAACAGCCACTACAAGTGGATTCTGTGGATCTTTTTTCCTACCTCTGTGGTGCTAATTTCTTTTTGGCAGTCTATCACATGTTAACTGTGGTACCTGGAGGGGAGATTGATTTCAGAGCCCTAACACAGCCTGTGTTTCTCTGCAGAGCCCCTGATTTCTCCCTGGGTGCTATTGAGTATGGGGGATATGCTGAGCAGCTGGTGATTTCCCTTTAACATCCTGCTGGAAGAGCTCCTGCAAATCCAGACATTAGACCAACTAATAGAAGTAATAAAGCTGATACCAAGAACATTTATTTTAACTATACAACAAGGCACAATGTTAAAACCGTAGAGTGCCAGCCTGATTTTCTGCAGTACATAATATGTCTTGCATTTTTTACACTAACCAGAAAGACATAAACATGTCAGAGAAACTACCCAGGATACAGAAATATTCCTTGCAGAGTCACATAAGGAAAGGCAGGCACCATTCTTTAAAACCAAGCATGCACAATTAACAAGAAAAATATTGCCAATAAAAAGAGGGAAGATGGCCAGTGAGTATAATTAGGTGGGATAGTTCAGGGTGTGAGTTTGGCAAGAAAATGACAGCTAGAAGTAACAAAAGCACTTTCAAGACAATTGATGCTTGTAGCTGTAGTTTTACAGAATCCTGTGTGCAAATGGATCTTCATAGAGGACTTGTGGCTGAAGCTCATGGTGAGTGTCTGTCAGAAGAGAATTGAATGGGATCCCAGAATGGTCAAAAGTTTGTTTTTTTATAGAAAAGATGTCTCTCTGTTGTTATTTGTCTCCAGTGAAGGGTCAGACTCAAAGCTGTTTAGGTGGCAAGGTTTCAACACTGGGATGTAAAATCTAGCTCATCAAAGTTCTCATGAATTCTCTGACTAAATATTTCTGAGGACCTGGCCCTAACTAATTCAAGAGAGGACAAAGGCAAGCAATAGAGGGACTGGAATACAACATTTCTCATGGGGTCCATGTTTTGTGCATTTCTCTTTACTCATGCACTGATCAGCTGGCACAGCCACCCACGTCCCCTCACCCCTGTGCCACCAGAGCCAGCCCCTGGTCATGACATTCTCATCCTCATGAAACTCCTCTGAGGCAGGAGATCATGAGCTGCCCCACTGGGATCTAAGATACAAGTTCATATGGCCACATGGAAATGCTGTGGCAAAACAAGTCCTGGACTGTGCTCCTTGCCTTTGTGGGGATTCCTTTGTCAACAAACTCTTCATCAGCTCATTGTAATTAGGAATACAGATCATCTCTAGTCTCGATATTGCCTCGATAACAAACAGCTCAAACTCAGTGGCTTCAGCTCCAGAAAGCATCCATATGGGAACATTCAGTGAAATCCAAGGACTGTGTTGGAAACAGCTGGCAAATATACAGAACTGGAGGCAAGACTGCAAGCAATACAGCAGTAAGCACCACAAATTCAGTATGGAGAGTGTCTTTTAAAATGTAAACGTCCTCGGTGCTTTGCAGCAAGAAGCAATAAATGTTTTATAACATTTTAATTGAAAGCACATAAACTGAAATTATTTGAAAAAAGGAATCCATGAGTGTATATTCAGTACTGAAGAGACATAGAAGCAGATTTGTGTCAAATTACATTTAGAAATATACATTGAATTGGTTGATCTCAAAAATCCTTGAATTGCACAAAATTGGCCTGGAAGAGACCACAAAGACTTATGCAGCCTAGTCCTCATGTCCCAGAGCACAACTGAGGAAGCTCAAAAAACTCTTTACCATTGTTTAAATCCTCCAGTGAGAATATGCTGGGGTCTTCTCCGGCAGAAAAAACCAAAGCAGTTTTTCCATGGAGAAGCTCAAAAACTCAAGGTCAATTTGCAGTATACCAAGAGGAAACATAAATGAGTGAGGTGCCTTCCCCAGATTTCTTACATCCCTACACCTGGCTTTTGCTGGGTAAGGTTGGGTTCAGAGCAGCCTTACTGAGTATTCATCATTTGATGATTTTTCTTTGTTTGTCAACACACTTGGCCACAAGGCTTGCAGATGATTCCAGCTGAGGAAACCAAGACAAGAAAAGGTCTTTTTAGTTAGAGAGAATTGTGTCTTGTCTGTAAAGCTTGAAAAGTGCAGTAACATTCAAAGCCAGTTTTCATCCCTGGGGGAAGCCTGTGGGGTACCCTGGAGAGGGGCAGGACAGATTATGTCAGTCACAGGGGAGAGCATCCACTCTCACAACCAGAGAGAGGTTTTGCTGCAAAAAACTCAGTGTATCATAACCTATATAAAAAAAGGGCTTGCAATTGTAAAAAGGTCTGATCTTAACAAAACTTGCATAGGATAATCTGTGTTTTCTAATTTGACAGATTAGTAATGAATATATTATGCCAGAAAACAGAGCCGCACTACAATTAACCACTCCTTTATTATACCAAGTGCCCTCCTGTTTTATTTAAGTAATAAGGGATAATGACTCTATCTAGCCAGCGTGCTGTGCTCTGTTCTGACTGTCAGGTTTAATTGACTGTCTGCTTCTTGCCCTGCCCCCGGGGCAGTGCAGCTGAGCTCTCTCCTGGACTGGGTTGGACTGCAAGTTTTACTCCAGCCTGCTTAGCAGATGAATATAGATGAGTTTAATGTGAAAGCTCTGCTAGTGATTTCCAAAACCAGGCATATTTTGCTCTTTAAGAAAACTTGAGGGGTGAGAAGAGATAAACTGTCTTTGCTATGGACATCTTTACTGTGGACGTCTTTGCAAAGCATTTTCCTAAGCATTTGATTGCAGGCCTGAGTCAGATCACCACTTTCCCAGCAGCTTCCAGCCCATGTAAGTGGTCAAGATGGTTCTTAAGGAAACATTTTAATCATGAGGGCAAACATGATGGCTCTCCAAATATTTCATTACCTGCCAGCAGTTAGCAGGACAAAATCATGAAAGAGCAGTCACATCTTTATGTTCAGTAGACCTTAATGGATTTTTCTTCCATAAAGTCATTTTGTTCCTCTCTGGTTTCACATGATCTAGTCGTCAGCTCTTGAACCCATAACAGCCTGTGGTGTAATGCTCCACAGCTCAGCCACACAACACCTGAAGAGCCCTCACTTTCTGTGCGCTTTGAACTTGTCATTTTCTAGCTGCAGACAGTGCCCACTAATCCTATTCTTGGAAGAGACAGGGAATGATAATAAGAGACAGGGAATGATAATTACCTATGTACCCACTTCTGACCACTCATGGTTTTATAGACCTCTATCATATATCCCCTCAATAGTCCCTGAGGTCTCCTAATCAGCTTAATTGTTCCTTACAGAGAAGTTGTTCCATACCTTTATTATCCTTGTTGCCTTTTCCTGAACCTTTCACAGTTTCGTTATAACTCCCCTGAGACAGGGGAGCAGGAACATGCACTAAGATGTGTATTTATATAGAGACACACTTTGCTGCTTTAGGCTGGGGTAATTTTCTCTGCAATACGTGGCATGGGGCTGTGTTTTGGATTTGTGCTGGAAACAGTGTGGTAATCAATACTGGGATGTTTCATTATCCTGAGCAGGGCTGACACAGTCAAGGCCTTTTCTGCTCCTCACCCCAGCAGTGAGGAGGCTGGGGGTGCCCCAGGAGCTGGGAGGGGACACAGCCAGGACAGCTGACCCCAGCTGACCCAAGGGACATCCCACACCACATGGCACCGTGCTCAGCTCATAAAGCTGGAGAAAGGACAAGAAGGGGGAGGAAATTCAGTGTGATGGCATTTGTCTTCCCAGGTCACTGCTATATGTGATAGAATCCTGTTTTCCTGGGGATGGCTGAACACCTGACTGCCCATGGGAAGTTGTAAATTAATTTCTTGTTTGGCTTTGCTGGCACACATGGCTTTCGCTTTACATGTTAAATTGTCTTTATTTCAACCCATGATTTTTCTCACTTTTGCTCTTCTGATTTGCTTCCCCATCCCACCAGGTAGGAGTGAGAGAGCAGCTGCATGGGGTTGGGCTTAAACCATGACACATACTCATCTACTCTGTTCTTTAGCCCTTTACTAAAAACTGCTAGATTAGATTGGTTTTTCCAAGTGTGTGAGCACTAACAAAATGTTTATGAAGGTAAAATCTTTGTAAACAAGGTATCCAGAAACCATATTCCTGAGTAGTGAAGTCATATGAGCTCATTATCATTCAGAAAGCTTTGGACCACTTTTATGCATTTGTATTATTTATTCACACTGAATTTATCTGCCATATTATTGCCAGAGCAATACCTTTTGCAGTTCTTCAAACCTGGACTTTGTTTCTCTAGTCTTAACTTTGTCTTTCTTTCCTAGATCATTGATAAATATGTTGGGCAGAATGAGCCATAGCAATCTCCTTGTAGAACTCCACTCCATGAGGACAAATGACCATTTATCATATGTCTTCTATTTATGACCATTTATCATATGTCTTCTATTTCCTATCTTTTATCCAATTTTTTTTTGTCAGAGAGCTCATGCTGAAATTCACATGCCTATATGAGCATTTTAGGGATTATGTCAGGCAGAAGAGCTGATTTTCATCATTGGTTTCTACCTGGTATTAATTTTAAGTGAAGACAGATCCCAGCATTAGCTCTCTGAGGTTACAATCTGAATGTGATAGTCTGGCAGATAGCATGTGAGCACTACCCCAAGATCTTCCCCTTTTCAACACCATCTTCCTCTCCATCTCCTTCCCATCTTTGGAAAAATCACAGTATCACAAAGTAACTTAGGCTAGGAGGGACCTCAGTGGGCCATCCTACTAAAAACAACTATCTTTGAGCAGATTATCAGCATCCCAGTTTTGCATATCTCTAATAATGCAGAGACCACATTTATTGAACCACATTACACATGAGGAGAGAACTGGCATACAAGTAACTGCAGCATATATATTTGGGGTTTCTCTAACATATTTGTATCACCACCCTTTGGCTCTTAGTGGTGATGTATTTCTCCCAGCTCACCTTTACTGTTCTACTGGTGCTTTGTATGATGCATATTAGGACAATGTTGGTGGGATTTGGTTACCTAAATATAGATATGTGCAATTTGAGATGCCCATGTGTATTCCTTTCAGCTTCTGACCCAGGCTGCTGAAAAACACAGGTGTCTGCTTTCTCCTGTATTATACTGGCCAGCCCCCAGATGTGTCTTAGACACAAAGGGCTCATCAAATAGCACAGACATTTATGTTTAGTTAACTAAGTCATCTTAGCACAAAAATTCAATCTAGGAAAATCCATTTAGGTTTGGCCCTTTGTCAGAAGGGAAGAATGTTCAACCACAGCTCTCTCCTCATAGCATCACTGCTATCAATAGATGCAGGTCAGAGTTAAATGTTTTCCTCCTCCTGTGGTGGAAGAGCACAGATTTTCCACTGCATTGTACCTGTGCATGCCACCCTCTTTTGCATCATAAAACAATGCTTCAAATGATGGGGAGTAAGCAAAACATAGTTCCTAGGGCAGTGGGGCAGGCTGAGGGAGAGCTGAGATCGTGCTTGTCCTTTCCCTACACAGAGGTATCCTCAACATGCATGTCAAGTCCAAGTCTTAGATACAAATTATGTCATAATAAGAGAAACTATGGGAAGCTCCCCTCTTGTGGATGGGTTACCTTACCGACAAGTTACAAATGAAACAGGAAATGGGAAACCCATGGACCACAAAGCAAACTGTTAATACAAAATGAGCTGGTGGTTCCAGAGCACTTCTTTTTGTATTCTTCAGTAAAAAAAAATTCCTTGACATCTTCTGTCCATGCTGCAAGCACAGCAAGTGTTGTCTTTTACTTCACTTGTGACAACCTCTTTGAAACTGTTTTACTTTACAAAAACCAAATCCTGCTTCACATGACATGTTAAATGAGGGCTGAGTACTGTGCAAAGGTTGTATTGGCCTCTGAGAAACAGGGAAACAATCTTGCATCATATGGATTTAATTACACAGAAGTTTGCTTTAACCAATGTGAGTTGATCTGTGAAACAGTGAAAGAGAGTGTAAATCTCTGCTCTGTTCCATTAGGGTAATGTCAACAGAAACTAACTTACAAATTTCTGTCCTTTAACTAACTCAACTAGCTGAACAGGGTATTCCTTCCCATTTCTCTCTGCCACTATCTGAAAGGAGGTTGTAGCAAGGTGGGGGTTGGTCTCTTCTCCCACATAACCTTTTCTTCACTGAAAAGGTTGTCAGGCATTGGAACATGCTGCCCAAGGGAGTGGTGGAGTCCTCATCCCTGGAAGTATTCAAAAACCATGGAGAGATGGTGCTTAGGGATATGTTTTAGTAGTGGAACTGACAGTGTTAGGTTAATGTTTTGACTCTGATCTTAGAGGTCTTTTCCAATCCTAATGATTCTACAATTCTCACAGATCACACAATCCCTTTCAAAAACCAGCAGAACTACTTCTTACAACTGTTACTCTGTCCTCTTCCCATATGAAGAGAACACTTCTATTTTCCTGATTAATTTATTCATAATCAGCCTTTGCCTATTTTTTTCATGGCAGTGCTTTCCTGAAGACCAAGCAGCTCCCATCTTCTTGCTGGTGCTTGCCTTGTGTTGTGTGAGCAGAGAGAAACAGATCCTGTCAGCCTTCCTGGTGCCTGCAGAGCACTCAGAGCTCTCCATCCCCACAGTCCTTTTCTGTCCCTTTCCAGGGCATGTTCTTTTTTGAATAAGGGTAGTGGCTTTACTGTCATAGTGCCCAAATCCCTCAGAATGTGCAATGCTAAAAGATAATCAAATGCTCAAATCAATGGGAAAACAGGCAAAGGACAATCAGACATGATGGTTGCCATGCTGTAAAACATTATCACCTTGGTAGCAAAGAGCTGATCTCTGGCAGTGTGTGTGTTCCTTGCCCCTTCCAATGCCAAGCTGGTTGACCACTGTGGCTTCAAAAACTAAGTTTTATCCCAAGTTTGTTTCCCATTGTAACTCACAGGGTTTATGGACAAGGCTGTTCTCTGCAAATTTGCTCTCTGCAACTTTCATGGCAATGATTTTCAGTTCAGGGTCAGACTGGGATTTCCCTGTGCTCATTCAGTGAAGAAATGCTCTTAAGTTTTCCAACAGACTGCTTTGCAGAGAAGCAGCCCACCTGCATGAGGATGGATAGTCAAGATTTATCTGCAATATCTAATCCTGGTCTTAAACTCAGTAAGAGCCTGCACTTTGGAGAAAAAGCAACAAGTATAAAACTATGAAATTACCGACAAAGCAGAGGCATTAATGTGGAGAAGCCTGACACTGAGATTTGTTAGGCTCTGGAACTGCTTCCCAAGGTTAATGATAAAAACACCATCCATCATTTAGGTCTTCTACAACAAGTTAAAGCACTAGAAAAAAATGCACTTTCAAGAAACAATGTTCTATTATCAGGAAGATGGGCTGCATGACCTGATAAATCTTTCCTAGCTCTGATCTTTTGTTCTATTAAAAGCATGGGAAGGCTTTTTTTTTTCCATGAGTAGATCTGCCAAATGTGGCTGGTTGGGAGGTAGAGTTGGTAGAGTTTTATTCTGGACAATTCTGAAGTGATGCTTCTATATCTGATCCCTTTTAGAGAAGATATTTTTTCAGTATCCCTTAATATTCCCTGTTGTAAATATCTGAACTCATCTTCAAAATTCCAGCATGTTCTGTTAGACCCTCAGCAGAAGACCAGTAGCTGTGCTGACAAATGACAAGATTTAGTTTTATACAATACTGCTCATCTACCATTATCAGTACAATGGACAAAGACATCCATCAATGATAATATCTGGTAGGGAATCAGTGTAGAGATAACTTCATGGCATTCTAGTCAGTTCCCGGTTCTCAACTCCTGTACAAAAGACAATCAGTGCAACAGATTCAATCCCCATTGGGATTTGCCATGAAAGGCAAAGCAAAACCTTGCCACAGCCATCAGCCAGCTCTGAAAACTGTCCCAAGTACTGTGAGTAGACCTGACTCAGGGTCAGACTGGCTTCTAGCAAAGGCCTTAAGGTGACAAACTACTAAAGGCAGTAGGCAGAAAAATGGTTTCAGAAGAAGAAAAATAAAATGCTAGATCCTTCTCTTGCCATGGACCTTTACCTTAAGAGTAATTCTGAGAATGGTTTGGAATAACTCAGTAACATGATGAGACTTTACAGTTTCATCTGTAATATCTAAGAGAAAATTTTCACACTGCTTCAGAATTGTAGGGGTCATGCAAAATTCCTGAAGAAAGGCTAATGTTTTCTATTTAGTACTTTAGACTTTTTTGAGTAATTTTTATAGATGTCCATTATATTGTTCTGTTATTTCCAAAGTGAAATCTAGGACTCTAAGTGGTTATTTATTTTCAAAGCTGTAGCAGTCTTAAACATAAAAGGTATCAAGAACCAGGCAGGGCTGAGGTACAGCTGTGTACACTGTGACTTTTTCATCTGGGAAAAAGATTTCCCCATGTGTACAGTTGTGTTTACTGATTTGCTTCTATAAAAAATGTAAAACTAGCTAACAGTGAGACATCATCTTTGCCTGGATTGGCAGAGCTAAATCCTGATTTACACAGCTGGCATCCTTTTACACAGCAAACTACCCACACTAGCACTCCCCAGCCTACTTGCCAGATGCTTCTTCCCTAAGCATCATCCTTGTTTTTCTCTTTCCTCCACTTGGTAAGAATTTACCTAATACTAAGGGCCACAAATCCAAGTGTTCCTCCCTAACTACCCCATGGGAAGAGGAATTTCTTTAGAGTCACTTTAATGTCTGCCAATAATTTGCCAGAATTTGGTCCTCATGGATTTTCTTACTGGCTTTGACACTCTCCTACAGCCTGCCACAACCCTGGCTCTGCAGAAAAGGAAAGCCTTTTTCTGGATCCACTGAGGATTCCAGATCCTCTTTTCCAAAAAGCTAAGCACGGTGACTACACAGAAACACATCAGCCAGGTAAGGGACACCTGAACACACATCATGCATAGCCTTGCACAGGCTTAGTGATTCTGTGCACATAACCAGACAGGTATCATCAGCAAATGATGATCTTTTCCAGCTCCCACAGCAGACCAGTGAAGGGCTGTGAATTCCATGGCTATTACTCCTGCTGGAATTATCTCTGTGTTGTGTTGCTTGGTCCACAAATTAACTAGGCTGACAAAAAGACTGGGTGGCCTGAGAGAGCAGTTCCATGCTAAGGAGGAGGATTCAGTGGCTATGGTGGTTTAATAAGCTGCCAGAACAACTTTGAGAAAAAGTGTTTTTTCTTCCACCAGATAGTTCAATAAGCCAGTGTGCTAGTTTTGCATGGCCTGGTTTTTGGTATCTGGGGGGCACACAGAGGTGGCTTTTGTGAAAATCTGCTGGAAGTTTCCACCATGTGGAAGAGAGAGTGATTGGCAGAGCCAATCCCTGATGGCTTTGAAGATGGATATGCTGCTGTACAAGGTTGGGTCAATTGGAGAATGGTAATGCCTCTGTGATAATATATTTAAGAAGAAATCAAAACAAAGGTAGTGGGGCAGTTTGAATTCCAGCAAGACAAGAGGAGGAGGTGAGAACATGTGAGGGAAACAACTTGGAGACACCACGGTCAGTGGAGAAGGAGGGGCAGGAGATGCTCCAGGCACTGGAGCCAGGATTGCTCTGCAGGCCATGGTGATGAGCATGGTGAAGCAGCTGTGCCCCTGCAGCCCATGGATCCATGAGGAATGCAGGGATCCACCTGCAGCCCATGGGGAGGTGCCCATGCCAGAGCAGGTGGATGCCTGGAGGGGGCTGTGGAGGAGTGACCCATGTCACAGCAGTTTTGGAAGGGCTGTGTGCCTGTGAGAGAGACTCACATTGCAGCAGTTTTGGGAGAACTGCTGCTCATGAGATTTGGAGCCACGCTGGAGAAGTTTGTGGAGAGGTGTCTCCCATGGGAGGGACCCCATAGTCTCACAGGGGAAGGACTCCTCTCTTGGAGTAGCAGAAGAAAATCTCAGCAATGAACAGACCAAAAGTTCCATGTCCTTTCTTCCTGTGCTGTCACTGGAAAGGAGGGAGGGGTTGTGAGGAAGGGAGGGGGAGAAAGGAGTTTTAAGGACTTATTTTTACTTCCAATTATCCTCGTCTGATATTGCTAGTAATAAACTCACTTTCTATCTCTAAGTTGAGCCTGTTTTGCCCTTGGAGTTTTTTCTCCCTCTTGGTCCTTATCTCAACTTATGAACCCTTCATTAAATTTTTGTCTCCTCTGGCCAGCTATGGCAGATACAAGGGAGGGCCAGACGCAGTATTTCCTGATGCTGGCATTCCCCAGCATTGACCCATGATCTGAGACACTTCTGTTGTTCCCAAGGTCTTTATTTCTTCAGCCTGAGCCCTCTGGAGAAGATTCCAACAGAAATCCACTCATGTTCTGCTTGTGCCCATTGCAGTTAACAGAAAGTGAATCATGGGGCAGAGTTTCCCTGCATCTGATTGGTAACAGGATGGTTTATTTCTCTGAGGATCAGGAGTGAATGAAAGCCTGGAGTACCCCAGCTGTGACACTCCAGTACTCAGTGAATCATTTACACCAGCTATACACCTTGGAAAGGCAACATCCAACCCGTGCCAGGCTCAATGCTACAGCAGTGACAGGAGCAGGAGAAATAGCTTTGAACATCTCTGAAGGCAGAGCTGTAAAGCCCTGAGATACCTTCACTATGACAGGTACACACTGACAGAGCACTCATAAGGGTAAATCACACCTCCCTCATTTCTTGGGGTGTTTTGAGAAGGCTGAGAAGGGAATGTGTGAAGAAGGACAAGGGGAATTCATCATGATCTCTCACTGATGTTCCAAAGGGCTGGTCCTGGGCCCTGGTGGCACAGCTCCACAGTGAAGGACGAACATCACAGCTCAAGGCTCAAGACTCAGGGCAGTGGTGATGGCTTGAGTCCAGATTTCACCAACAACCAGATTTCACCAATGTAATGGAGATTAAGAGGAAAGTGTGACACAACCTCTCATGTCATGTTCAAGGGTTGGGTTCCCTCTTCTGGGGGAATTTTGGCCAGTACAACATAATGGCTGCATTCCTGCCAAGGATGAGACTGGAGCTGCTGATACTGCAGCAGAAGCATCTGTGCTTCATACAGATGGCTCTGGCCATCCTATAGACCAGTGAGATTTGCAAATTAGCCCCATGGCAAGTTTTTCAACAATGGGGGCTGTTCCAGCTGCTTTCATCTAGCAGAGTCCTGACAAGACCAACAAAGCCAAAAGCCTCTTCACTCCCACGCAAATCTTTGTCTTCCCCTTTTAGCAAAATCAGTGAAAGCAGCAGTATCAGACCACGCTTTTTTAACAGAATATTTGTCCCCCAAACATTGGAAATGCGCATTTATCTATACCTATTTTAGCTCCATTTTACTTCTCAGCATCAAACCCTACAATTTCTCTTCCATTTCGATATACTGTGCTGCACAGCTGACATATTGCTAACCCCATGCCAAAGCACAAGCTGTAATAATACTATCAGACCAGCATTTCAGAGAGTTTTTCCTCTCTAACCTGTGTTTGACCTTTAATTGATAAACAGCAAAGTGGATCTGATAGTAGGGTGATGCAAAAGCCTTATATCTCTCTATAACTTCAACTGATTGCCCCTAAAATTGAGATAAAGTGATACAAGACCACAGTGCCTGATATGAGAAAACACATTACTTAGCACACAAGCTGAATGCTGAGGCAGAGCATGGAAGGATTACAAAAATAAAAGAAGGAGAGAATGTGAAACAAAAATATCTATGTTGAGAATCTTGGTTGATTTGTCAGAATAAGTCATTCAGTTGTATACACATCAAAACCACCTTGTTTGATTAGTCTCAAGGCTTAGCAGGGAATTTAGCCACAAGTTGTTAATTGCAATGAGCATGTTTGTGGCTAACTGCCTTTGTTGACTCTGAAAAAGTGTATGTCTTGATATGACATATTTCTTCCCAAAAGCTTCTCATGGACTGAGAGCAGCAACAACGAAGAAAAGTGTTTCTACACGTGTGAGTTTATCCAAAGGGGTGCTTAATGCAGTGATTTATTTTCAGCTGCTACTGCTCTTATTAAGAAGAAGATGAATATAGAAAAATTGTTATAAATAGAAGGCCACGTTCATGACCATGTGCTGTGAGTCATCACTGTTAATTATTCAGATATACTTTCAAAGATACCTGGGGATTTGGTATCTTTGCAAAAATGAGTGATTGTAGAATAAGAGTTTAGCTATTTAGCATTTTTACTGACATGGATATATATGTCTAGATATGTATCTATTTGGTTTTCTCCTGTTTACAGTTTCTCTCTGTAAGTAAAGAGGAGGAACTGTATCACATGTTAGAAGTAGCTAGTCACACAATGCAGTGAATAATGAACTGTGCATGCAAATCAGCTGACAAATCCCCCATGCTAAGCTTTATTGTATGCAAACTATTTGTCAGGTGCTTGTGACTAACACATGGATTTTTCTAGTAATCATGACCAGCTAGTGGACAGCAGACTAATCCAAAATGTCATGGTATTTCTAATGTGTAGTGCTCTTATAATAAATTGCTTTCACAGCTTTATTAGCTACACATGATCAACCAGGGAAGTGTTTTGCTTCTGTGCTCATTTTAGTTGTTGAGTCTGAGTGGTTTTTTATAAGAGCTGTAACAACAGCATACAGAAAGAGTGAGAATGTACAGGAGTAATGGTCCACATTGTGGTTGATCATATCAAATCAAGGACAGCCTCAGGAATCATTACTTTTTTTAAAAACTAAACAATACAGGAAATACTCCCAGCCTGGAATGGCCTTGTCTACATTGATAAATGTTACAGTAGTTCACAGCCTGATTCAGGTCTGGGACCACTAACGTAACACCTTCCCTAACCATTCCCAGTTGCAGCTCAGCAGCTAGCACCAGTCAGGGATCATTCCTGGCAGGTTTTGTAGGTGGAGCTACACAGTTTCAGAGACTTAGGGATCAGGACATCAGCAGCATGCATGTGAAGTCTCCTACAGGAGTTGTTCTCACTTCCCAAAAATATATATTTTAAAAATCAATCTACTAAGGTTGATGTAACCCCTGTGCCCAGGAAAGCTTTTTCACTGTGCACCAACTCCTCTGCTTCCCAGATAGGTGGGACACCACCTTTTTGCTGTCCTTATTCCTGGTCCCTAGGACTGTTGTGGTTTCACCAGCATCTTTATCTGTCCTTGCCTTCTTGCTCCCTATGAGGAGGAAAGTGACTTGTTCTCCTGCTAAGCCAACATTCAGCCCCACAGCTCAGCATCTGCAGAAGTTGCAAGGGGGATGCTCTGCACAAGTCCACCTCACTGTCAGTAAATGTTTACTGGTTCTCCCTTCCAAAACTTTGTCTTCCTTTTTATATCTCCTTGTTTTTTAAGAGTCATAGAATCATAGCATGTTATGGGGTTAGAAGGGACCTTAAAGATCTTTTAATCCCAACCCCACTGCCATGGTCAGGGACATCTCCCACTAGACCAGGTTGCTCAAGCCTGGCCCTGAATAGTGCCAGATTGGGGCATTCACAGCCTCCCTGGGCAACATATTCCAGGGTCTCCTCACACATACAGTAAAGAATGTATTCCTAATGTCTAACCTAAATTCCCCCCCTTTCAATTTGTACCTATTACTTCCTGTTCTATCAATCGCTACAATACCCCTTGTTTTTTGCAAATCACTCTGGGGCCTTCCAGCATCTTACCTCAGTCCCAAAGTGCTCCTACCCAATGCAGTGAATAACCAACTTGTCTTCACTCAGCTCATTTGCTCCAGGAGCCACAATCCCCCTTTGTTTTGCTCATTATTTCTCCTGGCTACCATTCCTGTAGCAGATGCCAGGATTCTTCCTTCAGAGAAAAGCCAAGCTCAGCCTTATCTCAGATGTGCCAATATCAGAAATAAATTATAAAAATAACAATAAGCAAAAGCAAAACTGTATCAACTATTGTGGTGTATCAACTTGCTATCAACTATTCTGGTGTCTGATGAGTTGTCTGGACCATGCACACAATGCATGGCACTGTTTGGCAGCACAAATTTTCTCTGAGATCACAGGACAGCCACTACTTTTGAACATATAATTCAATAAAGGATTCGTTGAAATCCAAGACCATTAGCACTAAAATCCTGAGTTTCCTCAGTGTTTACAAAAAACACCCTTGCTTTTACATTTGTGGAGAAAGTGTTTACCATGTACCTCCAGAGGACCAGAATTACTTTTGCTGCACAGCAACAGTGGAGCTCAGGCTGAAGGATGGTGTGTAAATACCAAATCTCTGACCCACATCCTCCTTTCCTTTCTCAGCTCCACATATTCTCCAGAACAAGCAGAGAAGAGGTTTCCTTGCCTATACAGAAGAAAGAAAATCAGCTCTCCTCACAGCTGGAATATTTGGCCATGCCCTGAGAGCTCAGTTGAAAAAGGTCTGTCTGATGTACAGAGATGTAAGAGAGCCTTTCCCTCACACCAGTTGCCTGTGTCTGTGGCAGGACTGATATGAATTCCTCACTGCAGTTGGTGTTGGGGATACCACTGTGCTGGCCAGTAATTGCCTCACCCTGATAAACCTCAGGAAGCAGCCCTAGCTCCTGCCCCTGATGCACACTGCAAAATGACTGTGCCATGGCTGCTGGGGATGTAGACAAGAACAGAGCCTCTGTAAAGAGCCATTATTCCCCAGCCAACACAGATGCAATGTGTTGCTACTTTATGTAACATGTTGGCCAATTAAATCCATCAACCAACTAATTTATGCCTTGCAATGGCTTAAGTAACAAGAAAATAAATGTGTCTTGTTTAATCTCCACCCATGTGGCAGATGTCAATAGGTTTAGTGCAATAATGTCCTGTATATAAAATTGTCAGGTGCCAGGTGACCCACTGGCAGCAGGCTGAGCTTTATCTCAGATGTGCCAATATCAGAAATAAATTATAAAAATAACTCTGCTGTGACTCCATTTCCAGAGTTTGTGCAGAGCCTCCACGTTCAGTCACCACCAGAAGGAGCTGCTTGGCTTTGCCAGGGCAGCTCCTATAGGCTCAGTACAAAGGAGCACCAAAAAAATTGCAGGAATTTGTGCCCCTCTTTGTCTTCCTCTGTGACCAGAGCAACTGGCCTAAGAACTGGTACTCATTACCCTGCATCTTTGAAATACGTGTCATTGAGCAGGGGTTACTTCTGGGGCTAAATTCTTGTCTTGCCACCCTGGAACAAATTTGGAAGGTCTCCATGTAAACTAAAGGGTCATACTTAGATTCTTATTAAGGAGAAGAGAATTCCTCTCCTGAAGTTTTAATTACACAGAATCCTTTCTTTTCCCTTTTCTTTCCTCATCTTCTTTCCTTCTTTCTTCTTTCCTTTTTTTTTTTTTTTTGTAACTATGCATTTGGAATCTTCTATTTTTTTTTTCATCAGAACAATCTAAAAGTCTGTAAAGAACTGAACAAATCAGTCTGTTAGTTGCTACAGATTGTTGCTATGAATTATCCCAAAGCCCTTGTGCCAGCATATTGATTGCTTTAAAGTCAAGTGAAAATAGATGCACAGCTTAGAAGACCCATAAAAAACCCTCTAGAAGAGCAAAGAGATTATTCATCCATACCATTTAAAAATGTAGCTTGTAGATGCACAAGTATGATTAGCAAATAAGAATAAGTGCAGCTCTGACAGCTTCAAAATTGTAACACATACACACAGCCAGCTGTCTGCCAATTCCTTAAATAAACTGATTTTCTAGAAGGATGCTTTTCTGATTTGTAGTAGAAGATTCAGGTAAGGAAGGTAAGGTTTTTTTTTTTTTTCAGATATAAGGATTTGATTTGTAGTCAAACTTTATAACACTAACCAAATCAAAGCAGTCTTTCAAATATTTATTAGAATTGTTACTGTGGATGTACCCTTATTCCAGAGTGAGCTGTTTTATAATTTATGATTTATAATTGTATAGATTCTCAGTGTGCTGCAGCCAGACTTTGTTCCTCTTCCTGCCTGTCGACTCAATCGGTTGCTATTTCTTCCATGCTAGATTAGTGCTTATTAGTTCTGATAGATGTTATCCTTTAAAGCTGTAGCTGGCTTGACTTTGTGGCTGGGTTAGGAGGGAAGTGTTTATCAGAACCAGAGCTCAAAGCAAGCCCTTCGATGCAGATTTTTAATTTTCATGGCTGTTGCTGGTTGTTAGACTGCTCTGCTCATTGGTGCTGTACCATGGATGAAACTGGTACTGAGCAAAGGGAGGCTGCAGATGTTTTAAAGCAGATGTTGTAAAGCAGCTGTTTCTACCCAGCCTTATCAAGCCAGCCTTGCCAGATGATGAGTTACTTTTCACCTAAGATCAGAAAGTGTGACTGTGTTCACAGGGGTCTTAGGATGAGGGAAGAGAAGAGGATCTGACTCCATGTTTCAGAAGGTTTGATTTATTATTTTATTATGTATATTATATTAAAACTATACTAAAAGAACAGAAGAAAGGATTTCATCAGAAGGCTAGCTAAGAATAGACAAAGAAAGAATGATAACAAAGGCTCTGTCTCGGACAGAGTCCGAACCAGCTGACTGTGATTGGCCATTAATTAGAAACAACCACATGAGACCAATCACAGATGCACCTGTTGCATTCCACAGCAGCAGATAATCATTGTTTACATTTTGTTCCCGAGGCCTCTCAGCTTCTCAGGAGAAAAAAATCCTAAGGAAAGGATTTTTCACAAAAGATCTCTGTGACAAGAAAGCTGCTCAGCAACCTCAGTGGAGGAGGCCAGCCTTTGTGAAGAGGCCACTGTGACTAGAAATGTCCTCTCAGTTCTGCCAGACATGCCAACAGAATGGGGTAGTTCAGGACAAAGAGAAGGGGAAGACAATCTTGCCTCCCTGCATGGTCCTCTCTGCTTGGGGATGCAAATCAGTGACCAGATCTTCACCTGCAGTGGAGCTCCAGCATCTGATGTATGTGGAGACACTCACTTGTAGATGTGGTAATCTGGAGTTGTCTCCCACCTCCAATCTCCTCCTCCTGTCAGGGGAGTTATGGGAACACCAAGGGCTGGTCCATCCCAACCTGTTGTCTAGGAGAAATCAAATGATCACTACCTGCAGGGACCTGTGCTGTGCTCTCATTAGAGAGGACACCCAGAATGCCAGATTAACCTGGACACCAGTTACTACAGGGATGGAATCAGATGAGATCAGTCCTCTCCCTGTGATTCCCTTTACCAACTATCCCAGCCAAGGCTGCAGCCAGCATCACTGGTTTTAGAGAGAAGGAGCAAGACATTTGCCCAAAGGAAGGTTCCTACCTGTCAATGTTTGGGGAGAAAGTATTCAACCTGCATGAAGATTAAGTTAGAGCCTAAAAGTAACTTAAAAAGTAACTGTTTCCCATTAATAGTGGCTATTACTATCTTCTGAACGAACATTCTGTTTCTGAATTTCACGACACTCTTTAAAGTTTATCTCTTATGGTAATGAATTCCTCAGGCAAATTGTGCATTGTCTGAGGAAAAAATCTCCTTGCATCATTTTTCTTCTGAATATATTTGTTATACTAATTAAAGGGCTTCACTTCTCACAACGTTTTCTTTTAATGTTAGCTTGAACTCTGCAGGTTGGAGACAGCTGCTGCATGCATAGAGGAGTGGGCTAATCACAGGACTGGAATTAAGGAATTTATGAGTTCCTTAAAGCTTCTCCAATATTAATTGCGCAGAAAAGGCTCTTCATTAAGCATTCATTTGCCTCTCTGTTTTGCTCAATCTGTACAAATTTTACATGCATGTCCATGTATTTCTGTGTCAGCCCTGAACAAGGATAGGACCACTGGGCCCTGGGGGATGCAGATAGTTTTCTCCTCTGAGGTCCATTTACCAGCTGGTTTTACCAATGTAAGAAGTCTTCTTTCAGGGGAGAAATCAAAACCCTATAATATTTTTGATCTGTGAATTTAGTGCAAACTGTGCAAACTGACTACTGTGACACCTCTGAAGTGCTAGGAGGTCATCCCAGAAAAATCCCAGTTTGGTGTCCTGAGATTACAGTGAGAACCAGTTCAGCTGGTTCACTGCCACAGATTAAACAAACAGAGACTGGTATTTGTTTTCCTTCACATGAATGTGTTTAGTGGGGCTCAAAATCGATCAGGAAAGGGATGTTTGGAGCTAAAAGACAGAAATTTTTTTTTTTTTTTTTTTTTTTTTTTTTTTTTTTTGTCTGTGTTGGGGATTTTTGTGTTAGGAAAAGCCTTTTGGCTTTGAAACTTGCCTGCCTCAGCTATATAGGTATATCATGAGGGAATCTGTCAGAAGAGAATGGACATTTGGCAGGGAACAATTTTCAAATCAGGAATGGAAATTAATCCTGATTAGGTTTATTAGAGTTGCAAGAAGGGTAAGTATTTATTCCATGCATTCCTTAAAGGAATTTAATTGCTGTGTGTTCTGGTCTGGTTTTGTTTTGTTCCTCCCAGCTTTCTAAGGTTCAATTTATATAACACAAACCAATTACCAAACGGTGCTGCCTTAACCTTTCTTTGTGCTGATCCACTCAAGAGCAGAGATAGTCACTCTTCAATAGATCATTGTGCTTCCAGAAGGGTTGTTGTAAACCAAATGAGCTGCACTGTGTGTGCCCTTCAGCATCTTCTGGCATTGCTGATAATGGGCTTTCACCTTCCCCTGGCAGCCGGTATCTCAGCGCTTTTGGCATTTAGGCAGATAATTTTTGGGGCAGGGTCGTACACCTTGAGTTGACAAAGGCACAGAGGGGTGGTTCTGCTTCACGGAGCAGTGGAAACTGGACGGGAACAACCTCTGAATTTAGATTTAGAAGCCATGAGTGCTGACTAAGCTTGAGGCAGTTGTGGTACAGCCCAGCTCTCAAAAGGCTGCACCCCAAAACAGCTCCCTGTGCTGGATGAAAGCACCTATCCTCTCAGTTCCCTCTGAGCCTGCTTGGAGCTGCTTAAAGAGAGTCATATCTCAGTCTGACATCTCTGAAAGGTGGAGGTGTCCAGGAGGGACATTGTCCTTGGCACCCACTGCCTGATGCTCCAGCCTGCTTGCAGTGGGGCGAGGGACATCAATCATGGCTCAATTCTCCAAGCTGCTTAGGAAAGCAGAGACAATCAAGAATCTGAGGATTTTTATGTGGTATGACTGCTACAAACCCTTGAAAACACAAGTCACTTCCTACTTATCTGCCACCTTGTCCTAATTCAGGCTCTGGGGTGCACACTGCTATGAACAAGTCTCTGCAAGAGCTTTGCCATTACTTCATTCTAGAAGAACTGGAAAGGAGGCAGCAACTGAGTTTTTTTCTGGGGCCTCTGGCTAACATTTCTTCACTCTTTGATCCAGAGAGGGAGTGCAGGACAAGCAAAAGGCAGGTTTGCCTGTCAGTAGTGACCGGAGGAACATTTTTGGAGGATCCTTCGGGCTAGTTTCCTCCCCCCACATTCCTGTCCCTGTCACGGCTTCAGCAGCTCAGACAAATGGTCGGATACACTTGAGTGCACAGCCCTGCAGTGCAATGGGGATGCTGCCCTCATCACGACTCTCGAGTTAGGGGATTTTAAGCAGAAGGAGGGGTTGGGAAGGAGAAAAGAATGAGATAAGAATGTGTGAACTACTTTTTCTTTCTCTTTTTGCTTAGTGAGTCTTTGTTAGAAAAGCTGCCAGCTGTGCACTGTGTTATGCCAAACAACTCTACTAATCTCTTTGCACGGACAGCAAGGTCGTGCTCCGAACACTGAAAAGATCCAACTGGAGCATTACGATCAGCTTTCCTCAAAAACTGATCATGCTTTGCTCAAAGCTGTATTGCAGGCAGCACTGCTGAAGCCCAAGTTTTGGCTTTGGTCACGGGTGTGAAGCCTCATTAGGGCTGGGAATGGGAATGGGAGCAGGGCTTGGCCAGAAAGGTGGTCCACAAAACAGACAGACTACTGCTGACTTTATGGGGTCAGCCCTTGGGTATTTCACCAAGTCACTGCAATACCCACACAACTCTGTGTGAGTGTGTCTGCGTCTGTGTGTGTGTTCTGCACCTGCCAGCAATTTGTCAGGGGTACTCTTCAGAAGCCTCTAGGAACACAGACATCGTGTGATGAAGTTTGAGCACCCCTTTGTGCTCCGCTGGGACTGGAGAGAGAGAGGGGACACGGTGCTATTCTCTCAGATTTTAAGTTTTCTTAGCAAAGAGAGGTAACAAGTCAGGTGTCACATGCAAACAAGGTTTATTTTATCTTGCTTTTCCC
The DNA here is from genome assembly GCF_028018845.1 of Melospiza georgiana. Lineage (NCBI taxonomy): Eukaryota > Metazoa > Chordata > Aves > Passeriformes > Passerellidae > Melospiza > Melospiza georgiana. The sequence continues at coordinate 144,041,935 of NC_080430.1, read as the reverse complement.
CTTAGCAGCTAGGCACTGAGCAGATACTTGAGTGAAAGGACACACTCAGTTTGCCAGGGAATCAGTTGAAATCTGAAGTTATTCAGTTGAAACCAATAAAGAGATGGATCAAAATTTGGCCTTGTGCCTGACTGTGGAGTCCGTTCTGAACAGACTACAGAAAAAATACCTGTGGATTGCAGACCATGTCTGCAAGAGTAAGTGGAATTTGTCAGTGAAGAAAACTTCTCATTTATAAAGCTTTCGAGCAACTTGCTTTGAGATATTTGCAGCGCCTTTAAAAAAACACCTCGGCTGTAATGAGCTTATGTGTTAAATGAACAAGTGTGGAAATTAGGACATGAGATATTTGCATAGCAGCCAGGAGATAATTACTGGTGATAGTCCAAGCTGAAGAATAGAATCTATTGTTTCCAGAAAACTAGTTTTTATAAAACAACATGAACTTCCTGTACTCAAAACACTCACATCAGCAATGCCTACAATGTTATGTAGCAAAACTATTAACAAATAAGTACATGGGGGGAAAAATCCAATCCTGGACAAACTGTAAAGGATTAAACCTAAATAATTATTAAACCTAACAACACAGTATGTTTAGAATGTCTCTATACTGTATATCTTTCCATTTAGTGCAAAGTGCAAATATATGCTGTTGAAAACTACTGGACTTTAGTTACAGAATGGCTAGATTATAAGCATATTTAGACACATGCAGAAATGTAGACGTTAATTAATGACCTCTTAGGTCAGGAGGCCTGCAACAGCTGGGGATCCCCTTGTTGGGCATGACTAGGAATAGTTCAAGGTTTAGTCTAAGAGGGTTGGCTTGTAATATACACTAGGAAATATAATTAGTCACTAGGAAAAGAATTCAGCTTTACTGCAGCACCATGTGAGTTCAGTTCTCTCAATGTGAAATGCAGCCACCCAGATTTAGGTCTCTGAGACTCATTTTTGTTTGGTGAAAGAGTAATTAATGCTGCATAAGGGATAAAAAAAAAAAAGCTGAAAGAGCACTGATGGCAAAGTGGCAAATGCCACAGGGAGTTTTAGGTCAGTAAGCAGGGAGGACAGGCCTGCCACACTTGCCTCATTTGTAAGCCTAACCTCTTGACTGACAAAAAAGATGCTCTTTAGTTGGAAATTTCCTGTGGAGGTATGCAAATGGAATAATGAAAACTGAATCTGTGTTTATACTTTAAATCACATGGAAGCTCAGAGTGTTCTGGTGAAGAAAAACCCCATTATTTGCTTGGTGTTACATTTCTCCTCCCTGTGCCTCTGCCCTGGGTCACTGCTGGAGACAGATGCATGGGCTGTGAGCACCCAGGGCTGGCATGCTCCCTTCCTCCTTATGTTCCAGTGACTCCTGACAAATAACAAACTGCTAAAAATGGTGCTGATAAGTCTCAGAGACAGAGATCCAGAAGGCCAGGTCTCAATTACACTCAGCTACACTGAACTTACTATTAAATCAAGGTTCAGTGTCTTAAACAGTTCTATGAACACCTGTGACACTCCTCCTTGTGACTTCCCTAAAACTCCTCATGAATTTACCGGGCCCTCGGTGCAGTGAAAATGGAGCAAGGTGTTGAACGTTTGCCTGAATGCTCCTTTTGTCCTCGCTGTCAGTCTGTGTCACACCAGCAGATGCTGGGAGCAAAAGGCCAGGCCCCATGTGGTCTCAGCTCCATGGCAGCAAGCAGAGCAGTGCCAGCCTAAATCACTTCACAGATCGGATCATCAGGGCTGGAGAGGATTATAATATGTGTAATTTTTATCCTGCTAGCCCAACACCCTCCCCCCCCAAATTTTTCCTTCTGTTACATTCCTCTCCTTTTACTCTTCCAAAGTCATCTTTTGAGAGCAAACAAGTGGTCAGGTATTGCTATGATATGTGTGGCAGAAGAAGGCAAGATAAGAGATGCCATAAAATGTGTGTACACAGAGACAGAATATTCATTTCCAGGGAAATTGGTGCTTGCTATTTAAGCCTGATCATCTATTTGCCTACTCCTTCCCACCAAACAGAGAGACCTCCTCAAAGTCTTTCCATGTCTCTCTGTTTTATCTTGGTGTCATATTGCAATAGCTCTGGGAAAACCATTGTCACTCCCTTTGCTCCATGGGAGGTGGACAGAGCTCCCAAGCCTCAGAGGTACAGAGGCAACCAACTTCTGAAGAGTCCTGGAAGAGTCACAGCAGACACGGCTATACAGGGTAACAAGCAGAGTTTGGGACAGGTCTGGGAACACATCCCAGTCCTCTAATAGCTGAACAAGTGCACAATTCATCCCATTTGGCTTCTCACAGATGTGGCCCCTTCCCTGGGACTGCCCAAGGGTCAGTTGGTGATTTACCATTTCATCCTCCCAGTTCATGTTTGGATAATAATTTCTGTTGTTCAGTTATTCATCCCTGAAAGAGCACTGATAAGGTTTTCAAAACCATGGTCTTGGGAGAGCCATGCCCTTAGACCATCAATATCTCATCTTGTGCACCATGCAAGTACTGTACTCAGAAGAAAAGATAGGAAATATAATCTATTCTCCCTCTGTGCCATTGGGAATCCAGCAAACCTGCATTCCAGTTCCTTTCACTGAAAACTCTCTCTAGGAGACTTATCAAACTGGGATGCCCCTCCAATGCCTTAGGCCATTAACAAAACTCCTTTACATTCTCAAGGACCCCCCCCCCAGCAATTTTTGACACAGACACACACATATTGAATAGGGTTTACTCTCCTGTCTCTTGATGTGTAAGACTGGGCTGATAAAAAAAGGCAAAATCTTCAGAGATCTCAGTGGAAATAACAGAGCCGTGGATTTGATGATGTCAAGGGATGTTCCCTGTTCCCTGGCACTGCTGAATACAGCCAATGGATCCTGCTGCATTGCACTGGAGGCACAGTAAGGATACACATACATGACATAACATCATTTTATATGTGAGAATATTTCACTGACTCGTGGTGTAGCAGAACCAGTGAACTAGGCAAACTTTCCAAACAGCTTTGTTGAAAGACAAAAGGAATGGAAGTGCCTTGTAAACTATTGATATCACATACTGCATATGAACTTTTGACATGGCTGACTCCCTGCTGTTGTTCACTGTATGCCATAATCCCTTCTCCTGCCAGATTTCAATCTGTACAACATAACCCTTGCTATTCTTCCAAGAAAGGATTCCAGCAGCATCATAGATTTTGTACAAAAATTCTATTTGAAAGTCAGTCTTGCAGTTAGCCTTCTGGCATGCAATCATTTAATATGTTTTACACTCTCAGATCGATTCTCAGGAGTTTGCAGGTCTCAGCCTCAGTAAGAGGATCCCATCTTTGGATAAAGAACAAGAAACCACTGACGAGTGGAGAAGCCAGACCTCCTGTAGTATGCAGGTATGAACAAAGTTTTCAGAAAGGATCAACTGTTTTTAATCCCCTGTGTAGAGGTCACATGTTCAAAAGTGCCTAATGCTTTATTAGCTCCCACTATAATTATTTTAGATAAAATTTAAAAGCCTGTATTTACATTTGGATCTCCTTGACTCAGTAGTGAGAATTGACCTCTGAAAATTACCAATTTACCAACAAAGCCTAAATAAATATTACTGAAGAATAAATATTATAGTGTGAGATTAAAAAAAATAAATAAAGAAAAAGACATAATGTGGTAACTTCCCATGTTACCTTTTCAGTTTCCTTTTTGTGGGAGCTGCACAAATACAGTTCTACTAAGAAAAAACATTGACTGGAAATTTTATATCAACATTTGAATAAGTGAAAAAATAACTTGATAATGTTCAGCTTGATGTGAATGTAGTTGCATGGACTTCAAAAGTCCATCTTAGGCAAAACTCAAGAATTTGTTTGAAGCAGGAATATTAAAGGCCTCATTGCTTTTTGCAACTGGGGTTACCTTGCAGGGTTTGTATAAACCTTGCTTTGCTTTCTGAGATGAAATTATATGATATCACCTGGTTTATCTGTAGGTTGCCCTAAATAATTTGATAAATGCTCAAGTGTTTCTTATTGTGTTTTCAATGTGATATGTGAACAGCAGACTGAGCAAAACATGACAGGGGTCAGACCAAAGAACAAAGAACCTGTAACCATCTGGTATCAGTGTGATAATCAAAACCTCACATGGTATCAGTTCAATAACCAGGTTATTGCTACTTCTCTTAGCCCAGGATCCTACACCCTGAATCTGCAACATTTAACATAAAATCATAGAATGGTGTGGGTTGAAAGGGACCTTAAATATCATCTCGTTCCCACCTCCTCTATCACAGGGAGGAACACCTTCCAGTAGATCAGATTGCTCAGAGCTCCAACCATCCTGGCCTTGAACACTCCCAGGGATGGGGCATCCACAGCTTCTCTGAGAAACATGTGCCAGTGTCTCACCACTCTCACTGTAAAGAATGTTTTTCTAATATCTAATCTAAATTTATTCTCTTTCACTTTGAAGTCATTCCTCCTTGTCCTGTATCTACATGTCTTTGTAAAGAGTTTCTCTCCATCTTTCCTGTAAGTTCCCTTCACGTACTGAAAGGCCACAACTAGATCAACCCAAAGCCTTCTCTTCTCCAGGATGAACAATCCCAGTTGTCTCAGCCTTTCCTCATAGGAGAGGTGCTTCGTCCCTCTAACCATTTTGGTGGCCTTCTCTGGACTTGCTCCAACAGATCAATGTTCTTCCTCTGCTGGGGGCCCCAGAGCTGGATGCAGCGCTTATGAGTGTGAATATAAGATCCTTAGGTTATTTTTAGGGTAATATAACTTCATTTGTACAGAATTTTAATAATTTCTCTTGTATCAGAGAATCACAGAACAATTTAGGTTGGAAAAGATGTCAACTGTTCACCTGGCACTGCCAACTCCATCACTTAACCATGTCCCTAAGTGCCACACCTACATGTCTTTTAAACACCTTCAGGGATGGTGATCCCCCACATTTCCCTGGGCAGTCTCTTTCAGTGTTTGATAACATTTTCTGTGAAGAAATTTTTTCTACAGATCCAAACTAAATTTACTTGGTGCAACATACAACCACTTCCTCTTGTCCTGTCCCTCTTACCTGGCAGAAGATGCTGACCCCCCTCTTTCCCCAACCTCCTCTCAGAGAGTTGCAGAGAGCAGTAAGGTCTCCCCTGAGCCTCCTCTTCCACAGGCTAAACACCCCCAGCTCACTCAGCTGCTCCTCATCAGACTTGTGCTCCAGACCCCTTCTCAGCCCTCCTCTGGACTTGCTCCAGCTCCTCAGTGTCTTTTTTGCAATAAGAGCCCAAAATTCATATATTCACATATTCAAAGTGCAACCTCCCCAGTACTGAGTATAGGGCGGTGGTCATTTCCCTAGTCCTGCTGTACCATTGTTTCACAACCAGATGTCTTAAAATCATCAGATGACCTTGAAGCTGGGTAGAAGACAACCTCAATGCCCAAATAAAACAAGAAATCTCTGTAGGTACAAAAAAAATGACAAATTGTGTCACCAGTGTAGAGAAGCTGGAAAGAGGTAGAAGTGAGAGAATTCCCTCAAAATTCAGAGAAAATGTCTGAGAGAAGAAAAATTAGGTGCTGTAAATAGAAAAAGTCTGAAATTCAGTTTTAAGGGTTTTTGTGAGCAACATGTCAGATAAATAAGTTATGTTCAGCATTGCCAAGGTTAGTAAAACCCTTTATGATCTGCTGGCTACCATCTTGCTGTATAATCTGAAATTACTTTGGTGACCTGCTCATACAAACACTTTTTTTTCTGACATTTAAGCGACAGGAGAGACGGTAGTAAATGACTGGTTATATCAGGAGAGATACTGAAGTATTAATATACAGCTGTGCTGAAATTTATGTGGGATGCAGTGTGTAACCACATTCAGGAATACTGAATTCAGACTGGGATGGGCAGAGAAGGACTTCTAACATTACCAAGGGAACCTAACTTACTAGACGAGGAAAAAATACTGGAGAGACTGTCACTGTTCCTACTAAGTTTGCCAGACAGTAAAAACTATCAAGGAATAAAAATACCTAAGACAAAGTGTGTCTTAACCCATGTTAAAGCTGAGCACTGGGACAGCTGCCTGCCCTTGTCAGTAGCTAAGCTGCATTGCTATTTCATTGTGGAAAGCTGAGTTGCTCAGATGTCATCCAGAGGTGGACAGAGGGACACAGAAAACCTCTGAGACCAACCTACTAGGAGAACTCAAACTGCATTAAGCAGAGCTGAGAGCTGAGAGCAGGAGGAATGTATTCCTACAGTGGAGCCTGGGGTCACACAACTGACTGAGGAGGTGGAAACACAAATCCTAGGCATTTTTCCACCAAAGATGGTATAAATGATGTTCTTGTGTCTTCTGGGAATGATGAAACCACTCTGTGATAATTCAGTGGTGGGGAGAATGCCTTGTTTTAGCTGATGAGGAACCGCCTTGCAATCAGCAGTAGTGCCCGTTTCAGAAACAGCATGTTTTTCACACAGAAAGGTCATTACATGAAATACTGCCACAGGCACTGGAAATAGATAAAAGAATCCAGTACTGTGCAGCCACAGCCCCATTAAATAGGCTGAAGAATCAGGATCTTTCTGGATTCATACAATTGATTTCATACAATTATTTTTTGCACAGTGGCCCATATTCAGCAGAACCAGAACTTCATAGTCCCATGAATATTTTAGATCACATCCCTGGAGAATAAGAACTGTGGTACCTCTCTCAAGCAGGTGAAAGCCTTGGCCCCAGACTTCCTTCTTTCTCACAAGGGTTCTAGCCAGAAGAGACAAAATTCAGCTGCAGATGCTTCTTCCTCTTCCTTCTTGGTCAGCCATGTTCCCTCAGGCAACATGGGTTTTGTGGCCCAGCTTTTGACCTGGAGAAAGGAAGGGAGAAAGGTAATTTAGTTCCACTCAGCCACAAAGAACCTAAGATAAGCTCCTCAGACAGCTTTTCTGATCTGAGTGAGGCAGCCTGTGGAGGATCCTGAACAGAGGTTAAAGAGAGCTTCAGTCAGTCTGGCATGCAAAACACCCACGTCCCTTATGGAGGTACACTGGTGTCTCAGCAAGGCAGCTGAAATGTGTTATTTGAATAATGACAGCTATTAACATGAAAACAAATAAATACTGGATGTGAATACATGCAGCATGTAAACAGAGGAAAATGTAAATATCATTATCAAGGTGTATAAGATTCTATAATGACATTATGGAAGTATTAGGTGGAAGAAAAATGTAGTTGATTAAGGACAGGAACCAACACATGGAAACAGGAATATTGGTCACACTGGCCTAAGGATTTAATTGTTCCTTACTGGACACTGCTTTTTCAATGGTTCTGCTTTTTTATGCTCTCCTCTGTATCAGAGGGAACTTTCACCCCTCTGATTATATCTCTGCTCCCACTCTCTCTAGATGGACACAGACTGTTGAAAGTGGAAGGCAGATTTTTGCTCTATCCACTTCTTCATTCAAATTAACATTAAGCTCATTGAAAACTGAGGTCTAAATAAAGGTGGGGTTCAGCCTGAAGAATTGCAATAAAAATGCCTAAGGGCTTCTGTAGGATGTTAATTAACCTGGCTCATGTGGGGAAGATGGTTGATAAGTCAGTGAATATTTGAGCCATTTCAAATCTACAAGAACTTAACTGTTTTACATACTATACTCTGTAGAAATCCCCCACTGGATTTCACCCTCTAATGTCTATAAAATAAAGGCAATACATATTCTTAGCACATAAGCAATAAATAGGAAATGCTCTTATGGGATACACATTAGTTCCCACAATAAAAGAACACAAATCAAACCCAGCAGCTGAAGAGCAGATGAGCAAATGATTATTTTGGGCCTCTAATGAAATGATATTGTGAAAGGCATTAGACAGATTGATTAGAGCTCAGCTGACTGACAAAACTGCCCACGCTGTCCACCATTATAATGAATCTAACTAAAGCATCTCCTTGAGAGTGTGCACTGGTGTGTGCATCCCTATGTATGTGTATCTTTGTGCTTCACAGCAAATTATTCATTGCTGTTTCTTTATAGTGCAAAAAACATTCTAACTTGTACAGATCTATGCTTTAGAATTAGCTATGAATACACTCTCTGGGTAGGACTCCTGCAAGGATTCATTTTCAGTATATCTGACAGTCATTTCAATTAACACATTTATCAGCATATTTACAACATGCAGTGTGAAATAAAGATCCTGTTACAGAAAGAAGCAAGCTGAACCAACCATCTCAGATTAAAAACCAGTAAAAATTAAATCATTACCACAAGTTAATATTGAAGCTAAGAGCACAGTAAGAATAGAAATGAAGATTGGATGTTTATACCATTAAGGAGGATATTGAGAGAAAAAATATCAGGATTAAAAAGAAAGCGAGATCAAGATCTTTTGCTACATAAATGTTATTTGTTCCATTTGCTTTAGCAGAACTCTGCCAACAGCCATTAGTGATGGATCTGACATGCAGTCTTAGAACCTGTGAAGATCAAGATTTGGAAATTGTTCCTGGAAACAAAGATCTGCATGTGGGTTGGAATAATTAAAGGCTGAGAAGTGGCTGACTACGAATCATCCTTGCAGAACAGACCTGGGGTGCTGAGGGACAAGGAGTTGAACATGAGTTTTGCAAACCAGTTTTATAGTGAGAAAAGTCAACTGCACAAAGGGCTGCATTGGCAAAAACACAGCTGAGAGTCTGAGCAAGTGGATTTCCCCCTCTGCTTTTCACTTGTGAAGAGAACACATCCAGACTACTGAGTTCAGTTTGGGCTTCAAAGGATAACAGAGTCATCAATGAGCTAAAGCAAGCTCTTCACTTGGATGGTTGGGGACCAAAGCATATGATGGACAAGATGAGGCTTCAGAAGCCAAGCTTGTTTAGCTTCCAAAAAAGAAGGCTAAGGGGAATAATGTTAGTATTTTCAACTACCCAAAGAGAGTTTAAAAAAGAGATCAATCCAAATTAAGGGCTGGCAGACACAGGGTACAGCAAATGGAAACTAGAAATGCCAATTAGCTATAAAAGTTCTTCACAGTGAGGGTGGACAAACATTACATCAGAGACCCAGAGAGGCTGTGCAGCCTCCATCCTTGGAGATACTCAAAGCAAGACAGCACAAAGGCCTTGAGGGACCTGATCCAACATTGATGCCATCCTGCTTTGGCCTCTGGAGTTCTCTGTCAATCATAGCTTTGTAAGATTTTAGAGAAGAATAGAAACGAGGTGTAAGGAAAAAAAAACAGAAATGTCACTGCACAAAATGAGATTCAATAACCAAGGAATATGTAAGGCAGACAGAAAAGAAGTGCCTAAGTTGAATACTAAGCCAGGCCTAAAGAATTGTCATCTGGTTATAATAGGCTTAACAAAGACAAACTTCATCTCCCTTTGGAAATCAAAGCCCTGCAGGCTTCTTGTAGGAGGTAATTGAAGACAAAAATAACCTTGAGCTCCAGTCACACTGTACTTATTCATTGCTTATTTAAGACATAGCAACCTATTGTATATTGCTGCAATTTGTATAGCTAATTATATAGAACTCCAGTTACACATTGTGTCTAATTGCTGGAATATACATCCTCTGAAGCCATTAGGAGTGCTAGCACTGACTCATTTGAAGAGTCTAATTTAGCCAGCTGAATTATCTGACTCATCTTAGTAGGCTCATCTCAGCAGGCTTTTCTAATGCTGTCCTTTGGAGGAGCTTGTGTCTGTACAGAGAGCCTGGGGAGACTAACCTGAGGGGCATGCTCATGCTCTGGGAATGCTGCCCTTTCTTTCCCCCTTGATAAAGGAGGAATGGTAATAATTGCATACATTTGATGTGAGAATCAGTGGATGTCAGAGCAATTTAACTATAGAAATACTAAAAAATCTATTCCGTTTGCCAGAGCATAAAAAAGACCTTGTTGAGAGATTGGAAGGATGAATTGGAGGAAAGGTTGCTGACCAGTGAAAAGCCAGATTTTCAACAATATCAATTAATATGGTGTTTTCAGGGCTGTCTGAACACCCTGCCAATAAAACAGTGTTTAAAGGAGATCCAGTTAATTAGGGTTTGCAGAAACCAGAAGATAGGCAAAAACCCTATGATAAATATTGAACTAAGGAAGCAAATCTGTAGTAGGATGGCTTCAATAAATAAGGGAGTTGTGCTGAGTTTTCCGCTTTGTGATTTGTGGTCATTGAGTAGTTACACAGGTACTCAGGGGGCTTATGAAGCATGAAAATGTTTGAAGAGGAACATAAAATAAAATACAAATTCTAGAATATTTAAGGCACAGCAACATTTCTGAGGTCAAATGCAGCTGCTGCAGCTGAGTTGTATATTTTATGCAATAATATACTCTATATTCTTACAGATATTCTGTATATTCTACTCTACTAAAATAGATTTGTTGTTGTACCTTTACAGTAACTGAATAGGGCAGGAGAAGAGCCAGAAATATTTCATTTCTAGAACACAATTACCACTTTGGAGAACAAATGAGAAATATGGAGAAGGAAGAGTTACAGATGGGGAAAAAGGAATGAGAGAATTGGATCATGGAAGATACTGCTGATAGTGTCAAAGAGAGCTGGGGGTGGAGTGCTGGTTTGGAAGAAGTTATTATGGTCAGTGCAGTCTGAAAGGAGGTGATGGAAGGGACTAGGAAAGGTCTGACATCATCAAAGTCTGACTTTAAGTACTGCACTTAGCATATGGAGGGTTGAAAGCAATGGATTTTGATCAATTAAAACAAAAGCAGGCCTATATTTCAGAAAAAAATACATCCTCTGAGTGGAGGAGCATGAGGGAGGGAATGAGAATAGGATAAAAGGTAGGCAATGGGCTGGCATGCTGATCATAAACTAAGCAGTAGGGGTTAGATAAAGTGAAGGTTCCCGAAGGAAGGAATTGCTGGTTATATTTTATCTGATATGCAATATCCGATCTGGATAGCAATCAGTGAAATCTTGTGCAGAGAGTGAAATGGAAAACAGGGCTTAAGAAATGACCTGCCACCAGGAATGTGTGACATACTTCATAGGAATGAACCTCAGTAGCCTTCAGCAGAGAAGTAAGGTGAGGATAGGCACTAAAGAAGTACACTCAGAGCTGAAAAAGGAAACCTCTGCAGGACTCTACTGAAATTACTGCTGGGACAGCCACGCTGGAGCCACCTCACTCTGTGAGACCTCCATGAATGACCTGGCCTGACATTGCTCTGGCCAGTGCCAAAGACCAGATCTCACTCCTGCTGCTGAGGCCACTGAGCTGTGTCACTTTATCTGAGGGGATATTAGGCAGCTGAGGGCAGTATCATAGAATGTGATGCTGTTGTAAGATTTCCTCCATGCTTTCAAAGTGCTGGAGCCACAATGACACTCAGCAGAGATGGACCTTATTTCACCTGAAGCCGTGCAACTTTGGCACAGACAGGCCAGATGGTCAAAATGATGAATATCTTCCACTCATCATTCACCCTCAAGCTCTCTTGGACTTCTTCTGGTGTGTGGACAGTCTACTTTGCTATGGTATGCTCTAAGACAGCCAAGCCTATTTCCAGATGCAGACAATAAAAAACCTACCTACACTACACAGAAAAAGGCTTCTGTGATGCAGATTGCAGCAGTCCAAAGATTGTTTTGCCAATTTTTTGTTGGCTCTGGCAAAATGTGTCTCCCATTAACTAACTTTATTACAGCCTATTCAGATCCCTGCATCTGCTTAGGATCTCGGCACCCTGGGTGCCAACTCCAGCAACACATCGGCATTTGTTAAGACAGGAGACCTTTTTTTACCTTTTGCAAAGGCATCACTGTGCACAGACTGAAATGGGGTGTTATTCATCTCTTTAAATTAGGTTGTCTATTGGCTGTATTCCTGTTACACTCGCTGGAGAGCTGGTCAATACAGCCAGAAGGCATCAGTCAGTTTATTCTAAAGCAGACACTTACATTTAGGTCAGATGAATCATGCCTCAGGTATTATGGATAATATTGACTGGCTCTCCATAAACAGAGTTGAATTCCACGTGACTGCCTCAAAGGTAAGCACTTACATTTTGGAAATGTCAGGTTAGAAAACAGCGTCTCGCTAATCCCCCTAAGAGTCACTCGGGGATCACAGTGATAAGGCAAGTCTTGGGAGGTTCACATAAATTCCCATCAGGAGGAAGGAACTCACAGCATACAAATGCTTCAGGAGCATCGTTTCAGTCCTGACCTCAGCACAAACTGCGTCTGCCACCTCCTGTGTCACTGAGTCACTTTGTTTCTCTACACTTCTGTCTCTCTCATGGACACAGTGGCATTCCACTTCCCAGAGCGTTCTGTTGCTTTTGCAGACTGAGAGCTCCTGCTGCATCTTGCAGGGCTTAGCACACACAATCCAGTATTTCATTTCAAACCTCCAGTTGCTACTGTGATATGAGTAAATAATGGAGAAGACACAACAGCTAGTCAGGAGAGCTTTCAGTCCCAAGAATGATTGTGCTTTTAACTAGGAAAAGTATGTTTTCATACCGGATTTTCTTCTCTTTTTGGTGTATGTTATTGCTGCTGAGGAAAGTGATTTATTTCAATGCTTCCTCTTGTATAAAAGGAAGAAATCTTAGCCCTTGCTCTTTCAAGAGTTAAAGCAACCTTATGGAGTATAAAATAAATATTTTAAATGGATAAATTGAAGGAGGAAGTGGAAAAAAATCATGTCACAGAAGGAAAGCAAGGATTTTATTTCAGTATTTCAGGGTAGTGACAGCTTCTGTTGTCTCTGCCATCAAATAACTCTGAACTCAGGAAGGCTGCTGCATGCAAATGAAGGTAAATGAAATATGGGTGTCCACATGATATGCATCATTGTTATCTAAATGGCAGGTGAGTCCCCTCAGCACAGAGGCCAGGCAGTGGATGCTGAGTGCTCCCACATTAGGGGTGGTCCCATGAGAACAAGGTTAAGAGTGGTTAAAAGAACAGCAGGGAGAGCTGGGCATTGTACCTTCCTTCAGTATCTTAATTTTGGACTGGATTTCCTCCCTCAATGCTGTCAGGCCACTGTGCTCCAGTGGTGGAATTTATTTATTTATCTCTGTTCTAAATCACGAGAGAGGGGAACTGTGTGCTGATTAGGTGATAAGCTGTCACCACTCTACCAGGCAGCTACTCCACACCTGTCTTGAAATCAAATGCTGGTCTTGAGCACCGGTTTCAGCAGAAGGTGGAAGTCTGGGCAGGAGAGATCATCCTTCAAAGCCAGGTTTTTCACCTTTGCCTCTCCAAAAAGAAGAAAAAAAAAAAAAAAAAAAGAAACGAAAAAAAAAAAAAAAGTAGATTGATTGAGCAAAATTGTACTCCTGGTTTCTAGCACAGTCACTTTAAGTCAGTATCTATGTCCTTTTTTATTTAGGGAAACTGAGACACAGTAAATTGACTGTTTTATTCACATGGGAATGTGAATAAAGACTTTCACTGGGAATATGGCAGAGTGAGGAACTCATCCTGGCTCTCTAAAGCCATGCAAGCATCCTGGTGTATCACAGGGATCCAGTCAGACTCATGGTTTCATCTTCTCAGAACTACATCAACGCCTGCCCTGCTGGAAAGAACTTACGGTTTTGCACTTTAGTTTTCCCACATGTTCTGAAATACCATTGACCTCACATCACAGCCATGACTTTCTACATTCCCTTAAGCTCAATAAAACAAGAAATAACAAAACAACAAAAGGCCTAGAAGTGATTAATTCCAATGCAGAGTACAAAGTATGTGTTGTTATTACTCTTCTGATCTGGTAATGGTGTAAATCACTAGCAAGATGCAAAGTGATGATGACTGTGTAAAAAAAACCCCAAAATTGGTTAACTAATAAAAATAGAACGCATCTCTGAGGAGGATCCTCTCAAATGCTACTCATTGAAATGGTTTTTTGTCCTTTAATTGTGCTGAAAAACTTATCTAAATCGAAAGCCATTTTATACACTTAAAAATGGCTGAAATAAAAATTGCTTTTACTCACAAATTATCAAGTAATATTAAAATGTCGTTATCACATTTATCTGTTTACCAGCTGGAGTCCTAATTGAAATTTGTTCAGAACTCATAATAGCATTAGGTCATGTTATGCTTACAACATTAAGCAATGATTACATCTGTGACTTCTGTTTTTAATTAGCTTTTTTCAGTTATCTGGGAGAGATAGAACCTTTCAAGATCGTAATTCACTTTTGATTACAATGGAGAGAGAACAAACCAAGTCATCTTACAGAATGTGCAATTGTGCAATTTACATTCCTGACTCTAGGTCTGTTAGATCCGACTGTATTTTGATTTCCTTTCATTCATCAGTTTTGTTAATTGGTTCTTGATGCCAACAAGGTGTGCTGGTGTTTGCACATTTGGGGGATCTAAAATAACTTTTTAAAAATAGAGATGAGTGTGTATTGTGTCTTAGTTTCCTGCTGGCAGCACAGAGGGATCGCTTTTAACACAAAGTACTGAAAACCAGACCACTTTGTATCAGCCCTGCAAAGGAACATAGCCAGAGGTGAATTTTAAAGGGGTCTCAAATGTAGCTGTGATTCAGAAAAGTGTTTCAGCACGTTCCTTCATCATTCATCCCAGCCAGCAAACACATGCATGATTACTCATGTGCTTTAGCTTAAACATCTTGCTGAGTTTCATCCTACAGAAAGGGCAAGCAGCAAGCCCAAAGCAGGACTTCACAAGCCTTCATCATTGGGAAGGACCCCAACTGCTTGCTGGTAATGAACTGACTCCAGCACATCCCTGGACTAGAAGTGCCCTCACTGCCTTCTTTCTTCAAAATCTTGCTTATCTTTTTGCAAAGAGCCATGCTTGGAAGAACAGAAAAGTAACTCCACAAGCCAGAACAGGGAATTATCAGCCTTGATCTGCTGGAATGAGTAAGTGAGAGAGATCAAGCAGCTCCATTCACTGTTCTGTGAACTCTGGGAGTCTGGTGATATCCATGGCCCGGCAAAGCTCCCACATCCAGGGACACAGGCTCACCATTCTGGGCCACTTCTCTGCTCTCAAACAACACACAGCAGAAAAGAGAACCTGGGCAGCCATGGGATTTGGTGGCACTGTTTGCTGGGCAAGTGCTTATGATGATGAATCAAATAGGGTTGTGTACTGGTTTTGCACAGCCTGGTTTTTGGTAGCAGGGGGCCCACAAAGATGGCCCCTGTGAGAAGCTGCTGGAAGCTTCCACCATGTCCAACAGAGCCAATCCCTGATGGCTCTGAAGAGGGACATGCTACTGGCCAAAACTGGGCCAATGAAAGAGGTTGGCAATGCCTCTGTGATGACATATTTAAGAAGAAATCAAAACAAAGTCACACAGTTCTGCTTCTAGTCAGAGAAGAGGAGGAGGTGAGAACATGTGAGGGAAACAACTTGGAGACACCACGGTCAGTGGAGAAGGAGGGGCAGGAGATGCTCCAGGCACTGGAGCCAGGATTGTTCTGCAGGCCATGGTGATGAGCATGGTGAAGCAGCTGTGCCCCTGCAGCCCATGGATCCATGAGGAATGCAGGGATCCACCTGCAGCCCATGGGGAGGTGCCCATGCCAGAGCAGGTGGATGCCTGGAGGGGGCTGTGATCCAGGGGAAGGCTCAGAGGAGAGCCTCTGCTTCCAGGCTGGTGCAGCCTGGCCTTGAAGGACTGCACCCTGTGGAGGAGTGACCCATGTCACAGCAGTTTTGGAAGGGCTGTGTGCCCGTGGGAGAGACTCACATTGCAGCAGGATTGGGAGAAGTGCTGCTCATGAGATTTGGAGGCACACTGAAGGAACTCACAGAGAACTGTCTCTCGTGGGAGGGACCCCATGGTCTCACAGGGGAAGGACTCCTCTCCTGAAGCAGTGCAAGAAAATCTTGGTGATGAACTGACCCAAACCCCATGCCCTTTCTCCCTGTGCTGTCACTGGAAAGGAGGGCAGGGTTGGGGGGGGAAAGGTGTTTAAAAGGCCTATTTTATTTCTCATTATCCTGCTCTGGTTCTGTTAGTAATAAATGTCACTTTGCAACTTTAAGTTGAGCCTGTTTTGCCCTTGAAGTGTTTTCTCCAGGTCTGTATCTCACTCATGAACCCTTCATTAATTTTTTTCTCTCTCCACTGCCCAGCTGTAGCAGGAGAGGGTGAGTGAGTGATTCTCATGGGTTCTGGTATTGGGACAGCATCATGGCAGGTTGGTAGGCTATGGGAAATGAACAAGGTCGTTTATTTCTCACACACCTGTGCAAGTGTGAGGCACACAGAGTGGCAACCACAAGAAATCAAGTCTGATGAGCTTACATGATGGTGGCTGGTATCCCTGGAGAGGCTATAAGGATTGTATGAGTGCAAAAAATGGGCTCAGAAGGGACATTGAGATGTAACAATCCACTCCCTTGCCGAGATAAATAAAGGGGTGAATTGCCCATAAGACATATTGTCTATAATTCTCTTGCTCTGCTCAGAGCCAGAGGAGTTCAGCAATTTCCCTGTGTATAGCTGGAAAAATAGCTTTCAGGAACTGAAACAAGAACTGTAGAAAATTCAGGGTGGAGTAACAAGAATGGTATAAGGTCTAAAATACACCTGTAGCATTCAGTTAGTCTCTGCAAATGAGTATGACTAGTTAATACCACTTGGAGGTGAAAACATGTAGACTAAGTTTCAAAGTGTCTGACCTAATTTCCCTGCCTACACACTAGAAAATTATCCTTCCCCTTATATCTCACTCTGCCCAAGCATTTCCTTTTCTGTTGACCTGAGCCTTTGATTGGTCCAAAGGTTCAGTCCTTTATTGCTTTTCTGGGAAGACAGGGAGTAGCTTTTTCCCCATTTCTAAAGGACCCTGTGGTACCTGTACTGCAGCCACCCAGCACAGGCATTTTCAGTGAGCTCAGGAACTGAGCAGTACCTCTCACTGGGGCTGGTTAAATGCATCCTTTCCCTCCTTGGGGTAATTGCTCTGCAGGGAGATGATTCTCAGGGATTATTCTGGAGCAAAGGACTGAGAGGTTTTGGGCAGGCTCTCAGTATCTGCTGGGATCTGATGCTCAGCCCCACTTGCAAGGGAGGTGAAGGACTTTCCCATGGTGAGCTCCTGCCATGCTTTGCTTTCTGTGGCTGCTTAGACCTAATGCACACTGGGTTGAGGGTCCTCCTTGACTCTGCAAACAGAGGACTTTGTATCTCTGCTTATATGAATTGGTAGTTCTGAAACACCCACGTGAGGCCTTAATGTAGGAGGGCAGCAACACTGATTTTTTTTGGAAAAAACAAGCATCAAGTTCTGTGCTCTTTACACTGCCTTGCCTGCAGTGACCTGTGAGATCCAGCACAGGACAAAGATCTGTTCTGAGAAGAGATCAACCTCTTCCTGTTGACACCCTGCACTATCAGAGGTCACACAAGGGTGCAGATGTGGGTCAATCCCACATGGGACAGGTGCCAGCCAAGGAGACACAGTCACAGGTGCAGCCTGCAGTGGCTGCACAGGGGAACCTGGGAGCAGAAAGGCTAAAAGTGATGCTGAGATGAGATGAGTTTCACAGAGGATGTGCATGGCAGCTGGACAAGGCCATTTCTGTCACTGCTTACAGACACTGCAGACTACTGAGGACAAGATGGGCAGCAGTGGTGCTGTTACAAATAAGCCTGTCCCGCTCTTGCCCTAAGCAGTGAAGATTTGGGGTTTTTTCTCAGTGAAAAAATAGGGGACAATAAGACTTTAGGGTCACTATTTATCAAGCACCTTTCCTAAGGTGCAGAATATAAGGTGCTTATATTCTTAAGGATATTCTTATCCTTAAGAATAAGGAGTCATTCTTATTTCCCGTCTAGCTTTGGTCTAGCTAATGCTGGGATTCAAACTTCCTCTTTCTACAACATAAGGCACCAACCCAGCTGCCCCAAGCACTGGTTATGGTGGGGCTGCTTGGGATTTAGAAAAATTCCTTCTGGGACCTGAACAATCTTCCTCAGGCAAAATTTCAGTGAAGTGAGTGCACTGCCACGGAAAAGTGTTGGCTCATTTCCTAAATTCAGAGTAGGGAAAAAAAAATCCAACCCAGTCTAACCATCAATGTAACACCATTAAAGCAATGTAACAAAAATAACTCTGGCCTGAAGACTTGGAGATTTAAGTGAGACTAGAATAGGCCTTTAATTACTTCCATTTTTACTCTTCAGCAGCGTCAACAAGACTAAAATAGTTCCTTCCCTCCTGTTCCCACTGTGTCAGTAGGACAGAGCCCTGCATGAGGATTCACATGCTGCCTCAATGCTGTGACTCCTTAGACACAACAATAGCTCTCTAAGCTTTCTCTCCCCTCCCACAGCAGGCATGCAGTGTGGATCAGCCATACCACAGCCAAAATGAGAGGCATGAAGGTGGATTTCCTTTTCAGTCTCAGCTCTGTCCCTTTTTCTTTTCCTTTTTCTGGAGGAGATGCATATGGCAGTCACTCCCTTTGCTGTGTGCAAGTGTCTAGACGGGAAAGTCTCCCCACAGCTTGTGCAATTTTCTGAGCTGCCTTCTGCTCACTTCCACCTCCTCATTTTCCTCTTTATCTGCTTCCCGTATTCTCCATGTTGCTATTGGTCCTGTGAAAATGAACACATCAAAGCCATAAATAGTAGCTTTTTTGCTGCTCCTGTGTCCTCTCTCCCCCCCTTCTTTTAACATTAATATTAATAGCTACTATACCTTTCTTCACTGTTGCTTTCTTCTTGATCCTCAAGGGAGTAAGCCTTTTCTTGGACTTTCTGCTACTGTGAATGTTTGCTTGAAGGAATGCTAGGGCATGCTGGGAAGCACAACACCAGTGATGCCTGTGATACAATATTGGGTCGAGCAGCAAAGATATTAAATCTTATAGTACTTGTCGGAAGAATCAAACATTCTTTTATACCTGCTGTGTATGGCTGAGGTTTCTTTTCTCGTTGCTTTCCTAGCAAAAATAGATTTTTAATCAGTCCAAAATCTCCAAGGAGAAGAAAAAAATAAATAACCTCTTTCCTATGCTCTCCTTGATGCTATTGCACAGGGCAGCTGCCTGAGGAGCGAAGAAGCAAGTGCTGCTCCCTGCCTGTCGTCAAACCACACAGACACAGGGACACCACAGAGACACTGTCACCAGCACCCTCACCACTGCTATTATTTAAAGCAGGGAGTTAATGAGCTCTCCTGCCCTCCAAGGTTTGCCTGCCTGTTGCTGGTCCCTGGGGTGGAGGGCTGAGCTCCTCACGCCTGCGTCAGCCTGGCTCTCACATTTGTATTCTGCGGTGCGGTTGTGTGTCTGGAGTGCTGGGAAGAAATCCCCCAGGTTTGATTTCCCTCACACACGTACAGTGGAAAAGGTGAGGAGTGTGACGTCTGTGCTCTGCACACAGCCCATGGCCAAGGGGCTGCCTGGGATCACAGGGTGCCCAAAAGGCTGAAGGTGAATTTTCTGATGCCATTGTCACAAGGAATGGGTACCACAGTAAAGGTGAAACTGACTGTAACCCTCACAGCGAGTTATTCCAAGCATCATTTCTGCCTGAATGGATGTAAACGTTATTATTTGCTCCTGTCTTGACACCAGGGACCATCTCCCTTTGGTAGCTGTAATATGCAGAAGCAAAACGTGCATCTAGGACAGGAGGGATCAGGGCACTCAAATGAAACTCCCTTGACACTTCTCCAGTGACATGAGCTGCAACTGGACACGGTGATGGGTAACTCCCCTTCCCTCTCCTGAGCTCTCCCAGAGCTGCAGTTGATGTGAAACCGGAGTTTGTTATGGCCAGTGGAAGGACCCCCATGAATAGCAGTGGGCTGGAGAAAGGACTCAGAAAGGTTTGGTGCTGGATTCGTGCTGGCTTTCATGTTATGGCCCATTCCTATTTTTATCCTTTCCTTCTCCAGCAAAGCCTTTTGCACAGGCACAGACTAGCTGCCATTTAGTCTGGGGAAATCTCTCCTATTCTGACCAAAAGGCTGCAGGACTGAAATGAGCTGTACTGGCACCGCAGCTATGACCTGGTGGGGAAGGAGAAGAACAGTACACTAACTTAGGAACAGGAGAGAAACACCAAACACTTGTTCAAAAGCCCACTGCAACCAAAGGAGCTGCAGATTACAGAGACACAGCTCAGGCTCCTATTGCAGCCTTTTTGGACCATACAAATCCTCACATAAGCACAGCCTTATGTCCAGCAATGCCAGTCTCACCCATTTCAGCTCCAATCTGCATCACCACAAGAGCTCTGAAAGAAGAATTGCAGATTGTTTACCCCAAGAGTCGAGAATCATTAGTCCAAACAAACAAAAGGAGGTGGGGGGATCTATTTGCTTGTCATAATCATCAGTTTAAAAGATCAGTTTGATCTCTTAAAACATGTGCAGCAGCTTCAGAATCTAATGGAGATTCCTTGTGTTTGCAAATGTAAAACTTCACCGTTTCAGACAGTGATCGGAGCATGCTTTTGAGATCTCTGCAGGAAATCTAATAGGAAAATTCAAATGAGGTCATATGCTTTGCTGCTTGTCTACAAACTTCTCCCAAAGGTCTCCCTGCTCTCCCAGCTTATGAGCCTAATTAACCCCCTGCACCTGGTTGCCAGGCATGGAATTTTAAGTCATTATAGGGATGTGTGGCTTCCTCAGCAGCACGTCAAACTCTTCATGTCACACTCCAAGCGCTGGAATTTGCCTTGCACTTCTTTGTTCAGTGTTGCAGGAGGTGGGCAGCTATCTGCACATGCAAAAACTCCACTGAAGAGACCAATTTACAGGCAGTCTTTGGACCAAGGGGGATAACAATTCCCCCAGAGGGTCTTTCAGGTTTCTGCGGCACACTGGAGCAGGAGGTTTTGTGTCTGAGTTGCCCTTAGATGTTTTAAACTACTTCACAGGCATTAACTATGCCCATTTCATACACACAATCCTACCTTAACCAGCTCCCCTGAGCAACACGGATGGTGTGTGAGCTTTCTGCATATTCAGCTGGCAAGGGACAGCCTGAAGAATCTACACTGCTCCCACAACTCTTTACACATTCCTCATTAGAGAGCCTGGATTGAAGGAATAAAAACAGTAAGTAACCAGGAAAAAAACTCTCAGAGCAGCAAGGAGAGATCCAGGAATCAGACAGGAGCTTTGGCACAGGGTACAATGGAACCTGAATTGGCCTTTCCCTTGCAGCAATGAATCCCTGGCTATCCTGTGACTTGTAGGTGAAGTGTAGAGGGCACCTTTGCTCATCCCACTGCCCTTTCAGTCTCTGTTACACCCTGATGCTCAAGGCTTTTTCATGGAGTCACAGAGTCAAAGCTCCTCAGGTGGAAAAGGACTCCAAACCATCAAATTCCACCTCCTGACTGGGTGCTTTCACCACAACGTCAATAGGTGAAATGGTGTCAGAAGTATTCCAAGAGTCTCCAAATATATGATCTTAGTTCTAGAATGGTTTCAGACTCTGAGTAGCAGGACCAATAAGCCCAGATGACAGTCTCTCAAACTTATTTTTGGATTTGCTTCTTGATTGGCTTGGAGGACCCGATGCTCAGCACTTTAGAGGTAAATGAGATGGTACCTATCACAAGTATCTCTTTTCCCTATAACTCATTACAAAAGGAATTGGGAAGTTGCTCAGTAATGTACTAAATTTACACTAATTTTGCTGCACTGAATTTTAAGTTTTGTAAATTCTCAGGGCCTGAGCCTGCTTGGACGAGCTGCAGTCGGTATCATCATGCCCAAAGAGCAATGGAGCTGGTGAAAGGTCTGGAGCAGAAGTCCTCTCACAAGCAGCTGAGGGAGATGAGGGTCTAAGCCTGAGAAAAGGAGGCTCACAGGGACCTTATTGCTCTCTACAACTCCCTGACAGGAGATTGTTGCAAAGTGTGGGTCAGTTTCCCGGGTAACAAACGATAAGACAAGGGGAAATGGCCTCGAGTTTTGCCAGGGGAGGTTTAAATTGGATATAAAGAAAAATTTCTTCATGTGAAAGGTGGAAAAGCACTGGGACAAGTTGCCTAAGGAAGTGCTGGAATTACCATCCCTGGAAACATTCAAAAAGGTGTGCTGTGGCACATGGGGACATGGGTTAGTGGTGAACAGAGCAGTGCTAGGCTAACTGTAGGACAAATGATCTTAGAGGTCTGCTCCAACCTTCAAAATTCTATGATTCTGTTGTTCTATACAATGCAGACATGAAGCACTCTCTCTCTAAACCTCTCTCTCCTCCTTAAGGAGAATTTAGGCCACTCATGTATAGCTGGGCATGGCAGGTTTCTATTTCAAGGGGAATCCTTATATATTGGAAATCCTCTCTGGTTGCTGTCAGAAAAAGACATGCAAGTCTTTCACTGAATTTGAAGACTGCCTTGTGTGATGCAATCATTGCAGCAGCTTTCATAATATCTATTTTGATTTAACTCCACTTTGCATTTTGTTGTCCTTTATATTGAGACAACAGTAGATTTTTCTATGGCCGGTAATGCAATGTTAAAAGAATCAAATGTACTAGAACTATATTCAAAATGATCAGGAATAAGCTGAATAAAAATGATGCCTCTGAGTAAAAAACTTAGTAAATGGCATCCCAGTTTCTTTTTAACAAATCAGAAAATTCCAGCACAAATTCTGACAGCACACAACCTATGCAGGTTCCTAAAGATGAACTCTATAGTTATTTGTGTTTTAAGTTAGCCTCTATGAAGAGTTTGGGCTGCTAAATGTTAACAACCAACCAGAGATGCAGGTAACTCTTTATGGTTTTAAATATATTCTAAAAAGATATCACTGTCCTATAGCATTCTGATGTAATGATTTGATTAACCAGTTCATTGACCATTTATTTCAAGCTCCTATTAGTCCTGTGACCTGCTGAAGAAAGCATGTACCTTGACTCAGGAGCTTGCATCCACAAATCTTACTTAGTGGTGACTTTTCCTTTCTCTAGTTCAGTTTCTGCAGATATAAAACAGGGATAATGATAATGACCTCCTTAGTAATGCCATCGTGGATTTACTAATAAGCTAATCATTATTGGGGAATAAAACTTAATGTGAGGAACCATTTATTAAAGCATCCCCATGGCTTATTCACACTCCAAAAGTGATTTATGAATGAAGCCTTAGAGGGAAGGTTGATGACAAATGCACCAGCCCTAAAGCAGCAAAGATCCAAAACTCATGGCCACAACTCCAGCAAATAGGTGAGTGTCAAGGCATAAATGTGCACAAATTCTCAGTTCTTCATCTTTATGTCCCTCCTCAACCTTCGTCAGTTGCTACTTTTTCTGGAGGAGGAGGAGGAGGTGGTGAGGGGCATTTCTTTAATCCTTTTGGTGCAAAAGTATGGGATCCTTCCATGTTCAACCCTGTCACCAAATGAGTGGCAAACACTTCCCCTGCAGCTGTTTCTACAGTGTTACACTGTCAGCAACAAGGCAAGCCATGAGGAGGAACTGTCCTGGAACAAGAATATTGGATACAGGTGGAGAGAGCTTCCTCACATGGCCTGGAGCACACACCAGGACCTTTCAGACCATGACAGTGATGATCAGTACACAGAAACTTCGTCTCCCACCTTATTTTGCTTCTCCATGGACAATCTGAAATGTTAATAACTTTTTCTTTTCTCTTCTGCCTATTGAACTCTTTCTCTAAAAACTCTTTATCACACATTCCCATTTAAGCCTCTGCAGACCACTTGGCTTTCTCAGGTGCAAATTTACTTGGACTGTGAAACTTTGAGATCTGACTGAGTGCCAAATATGGCTCCTAGTGTCCCCTCAAATAAGGATTTTAGTCTCCATGCTTACTTCTAAAAATTCTAGGAATTCATCACTGTAAATTACAGTAAGGTTGCAGTTGAACATTTGAAGCACAAGTAGTGTTCTCCTCCATCCTTCCAGTTGCAAGGAATGATGGGGGAAGAAATAGGAAGAATAGCAGCCCAATATCTGACTCTGAACCTGCTGTCACTGACAGAATTTTGGATTTTCTGTTCATGACCTGGTCTACATGACATCAGGCCTGCTGGCAATATTGGGTATGCTTGTTTCAAGGAGACAAAAGGATCTGTGCAGGAGATAGCAGGGCTCACTGAGAGAACTTTAAGCTAGAGTTGAAAGGGAAAAGGGATAAAACCAAGATCACTAGGGATAAACCTGGCATCATGCCAGTGTTTGAGGGACAGTGTGCTAGCAAGGGCCTTCAATCTGCTGTCTCAGTGGAGGTAGAGATAGAGATCCATGTGCCAGCAAAGACACAAGGACTATTGATGTGATAGAAACCACAGAAATTCCGGAGGATGGTCACATAGGAATTAGGGTTTCCCACTCAAAACAGATGGTGGGATCAATAGCCCAACTTGGCCAACAAGGCCAAGTGCTGAGTCCTGTACTTGGATCACAACTCCCTGGAGCACAACAGGCTCGGGGAAGAGTGGCTGGAAAGCTGCCCAGCAGAAAAGGACCTGGGGATATTGATCAACCAGCTGAACATAAGCCAGCAGATGATGATGATGATGATGATGTCCAAGTAGCCAAGAAAGCCAATGGTATCCTGGCTTGTATCAGCAATAGTGTGACCAGCAGGAGCAGGGCAGTGATTTTCCCCCTGTGCTTGGCACTGGTGAGGCTCGAGTGCTGTGTCCAGTTCTGAGCCCCTCACTGCAAGAAAGTCATTGAGGTTCTGGAGTCCCCAGAGAAAGGCAACTTGGGAACTAATGAAAGGATTAGAGCACAAGTCTGATGAGGAGTGGCTGAGGGAGCTGGGGATTTTTAACCTGGAGAAAAGGAGGCTCAGGGAAAACGTTATCACTCTCTACAAGCAGCTGAAAAGAGGTTGTAGCCAGGTAGAGGTCAGTCTTTTCTCCCAGGTAAAATGGTATGGTACCTTCATAGCCAAAAACATTACCTCAAAATCTTGCATAGAGTCTTCATCAACTGAAATTACTATAATCAATCTGTAGGAATTATGAAGGTCTATGGTCAGTGGAAACTCGCTTAGATGGAACTACGATTCATCTCATAGTTATCTGTATTGAATAGAAACCAACATTCTATTTCACTGTAAGACACTGCTCTTTCAAAACCTGGTGGTATGAGAAAAGGCAAAGAGGGTCTGGCTTTTCACAGAGGCCATGTGCTGCAACTTGTTCAAGATGAGCAGACTGCTTAGAGGGCATGGCACTGGAAAAGGAGTTGTCTGGGCATTGTGCAGCCAGGTTTGCTATGCAGCCACGTGCTGGACAAAGTTTTCCCAATGTTTTCCTTTCTTAAGGAAAGAAAGGCTCTGATTCCCCTTATCTTACACCAGTGAAAGTATCATGGACCGTGAACACTGGCAAAGAGAATTCAGCTTAGATGAGAGCTAGTCCAGAGAGAGGAAATTTGTCACCTGACAGTCTGCTCTGTGGTCTTTCTTTTGTTACAGATGTACAAAGTTCCCACTGCATTGCAGACTGAATCCAACTGGGCCCAGGTAAGAACTGTTGTAGGAAACAAACTGCCTTCTTCCTTAGCTTACTGGTGTGGTGACAACAAAAAGTTGTGTTGTCAGGAATCCCCACAGCACTCTTGGTAAATGGCTGGGGAGAGACACTTCATACAAACTCACAAGACAAATTATATTAAAAACTAAGTGAAAAAATAAACAGCTTGACTGGGACTTAAAAGAATAGTAGCTGCACTGTGTTTTTCAGTCACTGCTTTTATGGCTGAATGGCTGCTGGAAATACTGAGGGACTAATTTTGCAAATCTCCCATATGCAGAATCCCTGGGAGTTAGGACCACTCTGTCCTGACTGTGCAATTCTTACCCACTCATTTCTGCTTCCCTCTTATATTGCAAGATGAACCAACAGCATAAGTGGGCAAGCCCCAGCTGGCATTTTTTGCCCAAGGCAGGTGCTTAAGTGACACAAAAACCTGAACAGAAGTGCAGAAGCCCTAAAGTTGGAAGTCTTACTCAGGTTCCCATCCAGGGCCCATTTCTCTGGAGAGAGCTGCTTTTCTGTGGCTTTCTAGTGTGGCAGTAATTATGCAATGGTTTCTGCTTGAATGCTGTTTGTCTTGGAGAAATTGCCACCACCATTAGCAAACTCCATACCAGATGGACAGAGGTCTTCCCCCCCTATTTTTGTGTGTTTACAAAATATCCCTCTGCCCCTAAAACAAGATCACTCAGGCACTTCTTTTATTTAAAGACCAGATCCCAAGACTTCTATCTGTGCTGATAAGATATCCTGTGCTAGTTTCAGAAGCACAGAAACTGTGCTAGTTTCAGGGGGACTTCTCTGTGCTAATGAGTGTACCAGTATCTAGCTGAAAGTTTTTAGTCTTCAGAAATTGCCTGCAGCAAGGTCCCCACGCTCTGTCCTTCCCGTGATGCCCCTCTCTCTGAAGGAGAGGAGCTGCCCTTTGCCCATGGGATCCTGCCGCAATTCCTGCAGTCGAGAACACTTCTGTAAAAAAAGTTGGTCATGAAAGTCACCTTGAATATCTTCTTAATCACTTGCCTCCACCATGTACCTGAGAATTCTTTCTTATAAGAAATCCAGGGTCTGATGTAACTTCAGATTGAAGTAATAAAGGGGTGACTAAGCATTCGTCAGAAAATGAAATTATGTTGGGAGAAAGTGAGTGTAGGATCTACCCTTATTTTAAAATTCAATTAGCAACACAACCATGAAGAACAGCCCTGTAGTTATGTAGATTTAGTAAAGTCATTAAGATCTAAGATTACATGGGGTCCTATTTCCCCTTACTCTCCCTTTTGCTGCCCCCAGCAATCCTGCCTGTTTTCAGCCTATCACAATACAAACGGAAACAAATCACCAGGGGTTAAACAGCCTAAATTGGATTACAGTCACACTGTTCAGAAAATAGAATATTGCTGGTAATTGCATTCTATTGAATAAATATCTCTACACTAGTTTACATCACATTAGTATTCTGACAATGACTATTCTTATTGTAATTTCCCTGTCCATGAATAAGTGAAACACAGAGCTCAGAATACAAACAATTGATGTGTTCTGAGTGCTGGAATTTGTTTTGAAGAATAAACAGCATCCTGGTTGGACATTAATAAAGTCTTAGAATCAAAAAAATCCTAGACTCCTTTTCTTTCAGTCTGGCTGAAAATTTATCAGCCAAATAACTCAAGGCCCAGACTTGTTCCTGGTGAAATCAATAGGAATTCTGCTAATTTTGCTTGCTTCATGACCCTCAAAATTTCTTTTATTTGTATCACAGTTAGCTCCTAAACTTGCTGGTTCCAAAATATTTATGGATAGTCTGTGAAACCTATCTCAATATCAAAGAATTCCAGTCTAAAACAGGCTGGCACAGTTATGGGTAAACTTTACACTTGATCACTTCTCAGGTATTTTATTGCAGCTTCTAGATAACAGCCTGTCTTAGAAGTCTCCATACCTCCAGCTTTAGTGGGACTACTGACTGCAGCCTCCAAGCAGTTCAACCACTTTGATATTTTTTTCAGTGCCTGCTGTTCTTCCGTTTCTCAGGGAAAGAGACAATGTCCTGACAGGCAGATAAAAGAGGATATAAAGCAAAAAAATGTAAAGAGCAATTTAGTCTGGCACTTCTCAAAGTTTCATGGGGTCATGTGAGACACATGTCAAATTTCCCTGTTTCTTTGTTCCTCCCACTAACTTTGTCTCTGAGACCTTTGATGTTGCCCAGAGGAGTTCAGGGTCCCCAGGTTCAGTGGCTTGGCTGTCTGGCAGCTAAGAGCATCACCAGTGTTTATGGGCCAGCAAGCTCTGGTGTGGAGCTAAGATAAGAGAAGGCAATGCTGGCAGAGAGACAGACTGAAATACCACTTCATTCCTTGCTGTCAGCTCAAGAACAGCCACATCACCCCACTGAGCACATTTTGTAACACAGCCTGTAGTCCTCCCATGAAAAAAACCCCAATGGCTGGATATCTTAAAGTGGGCATTTGTGCTAATTATTTCTTTCCCTTGCCATAGGTCCAGTAATTAAAAAATGTCCCAGGAGAACTACAACATTCTTTTCTCTCTGCCATTGAGCAGCAGCATCATCTATCAATGGCATGAAGATTCCATAGTACTGTACAACTGGCCCTGTCTATCTCATCTGTCACATCAGAATGTTTTAGGCATTTCCATGTTTCCAGAAGTATATCTTAATGATTATGACTTCTTATGGCACTACTTTGCATGGAAAGTTTTTGGGGTTTTTTTGTTGTTTTGTTTTGTTTTGGTTTTTTTGGGTTTTTTTTGTTTGTTTTGTTTTTTTTTTTTTTTTTTTTTGGTTTTTTTTTTTTTTTGTTTTGGAAGAGATATCCGCTTTCTTGCATAAAATGAAAGAAAAAAAGAAAAGAAGACTGTGAGGGCAGAGGAAGAGGGGACTGACATGAAAGAACAGAGATGAGTATGAAGATCAAAACTTGAATTATCTGCTCCTGTATAAGTATAAAGCTGAGAAGCTGGTCACTGCTTACAACATAAACATAATATTAGAATAATGCTATCAATAATGGACAGCCTCTGGGAGGTAAAACCTACCGTGGCTGGCATTTTCCAAAGAATTATGGCACCTTGGAGTCCAATTTTCACAGTACTCCAGCCTGTAATCTTGTTGATAAATCACTTCCCACATGCAGGACTTGATGCTAAACATTGAGAACAATCCACATTTTACTGCCAATTCCAAGTGCATAGGGGAAGAACAAAGCACTCTGCAAAAACTGTTATGAAACTGAAAACAGGAAGCAGTACAGGGCTGCATGAAAATGAAGTGCAGCAAGGAGCCCAGCACTTTAGTCCTTTTCCTGGCAGCTGACACCATATGTGCCAAAGACTGAAAGTGGCTCTGTGCAGTGCTGATTGTCTGAAAAACAGGTACAGAACAGGACCCACACAATCCCTCTCAGCAGCATCCTGTTCTGGTGGCACTGGTGGAAGGACACCACTGCTGTTGGTGTGAAATTGAAGGGGAGGATGAAAGGCAGGGCACTGCAGGAGGCTCCATCCAGGCATGGGCGCCACGAGGGCCCTTTGGCAATACAGAAGCAGATCTTGGTGTTTGGAATCTGCCAGGCACAGGGAGGACTGACCAAGAGGACTAAGGATGGAAAGGTAGTGGTGGTAGTGCCTCAGTGCTCTCTGAGGCATCAGCATTGCATCCTTGAGCTTTAGAAACATGAATATCCATTTTTTTTATTGTACATTTTGTTTGTAAGTACATCTCAAGCTGATGTGCATTTGAGGCTGGGGGAAATGAGGATATATCTGTTTTCCACATTGGAGATCTATCTTTTTCCAGGCCTCCAAAGGGATAAAGCAATGTTGCAATATCTGTGAACAGCAGAAAGCTTCCCTCTTCATGTAAGCAAAGGGATGGATACACCTTCCTGAAGGAATTCCACCAACCTTCTTCTGCTGAAACCTAGCACAAGCAAGCCCAGTAACAATGATAAAAGCTGGGGCCACACTTCCCTGAATGGGGCATAATGCAACATTAATTCATCCTGGTTTTTAAAGAGGAGAGCTAATAACTTCAGTCAGGAATTTACAAAAATTGAACTTAAGCCACTGACCCAAGACACAGCAATTTGGAAGCTGGAAGAGAGATAAACAGAACCTATTACATGGCAGCAGCATTTAACTATAGCAAGAGTGCTGATATCTGACATCTGAGTCTTGGATCAGTAGCTACAGATACCATAAAACCACCGTGTGCAATTAGACACAATCTGTGATGTGTATTTCATAATAAGGCCAGCAGTACCACAGCATGGTTACTGACTTCATTCACAAACTACAAGCACAATTTTTCCAGGTCGCAGTTAAGGTCATTTTTAGCAACAGCAAAAAACATTCTGGTTTCCTGACAGGTATTTACAATCTTCCTGAGGTCTTGTTAATTAGTCAGATTTTATTTTGCTTATGACATTAGCCTTGGGGAGGGAGGCAATGGTGAACCACAGAAAAAAAGTGAGGGAAAAAAAACCTGTTCCAGAAAAGCAAAACCCATAAATCTGATGATATTCCATTTTTTCATTAGTCTTCAAAAATAAAACCCATTCTAAATTTTCACTGAAACACAGTAGCTGGTTTTGCTATCTTCATTTAAAACAGCCTAATCCCCCAATATGTTAGTGGTAAGTACTGCTTTTCTTTTCTTTTCTTTTTTTTTCTTCCATATGAATTACAAACATGAAAAATTAGATCTGACCCTTCCTTCCCCAAAACCATTCTCAAAATCACATGCAAAACTGATCCTCCTGGAACCCAATTTACTTGAAGCACCTTCGCTCCACTTGGCTAAAGAAGGAGAAATAATCCATGTGCTGGTCTCTGCTTATAAGCCATTTCTAAGAAACAAATACCTTAATCTTAGCAACGACAGGGTTTGGTATTTCTAACCAGAAGCTTTTAACAGAGAAACCTTTTTGGAAAAGTTAAAACCTAAGCAATCAACTTTTCAAAGCCTCTTTTGTGGAGTGAACGAGGCCAGCTTCCAGCCAGAGGAGCCCAGACATGCACAGCTCCAGGGGCTTCACCCCAGATGCCACCCAGCTGTCCATCACAAGCACGGAGCACAGCAGTACCAAGGAGACCACAGCCCCTGAGAGCCAAGCTCCCACGGCCTTGCCTAAGGAGCAGCACCTTCTCACAAGCCTGCTTAGATCTGTCAAGAATGGGAGCAACCTCGTGCTTTAAAGCATGCATTTATTTGGGATCTGTAATGCCCATCTTTCCCAAGACCTGGCACTGCAGTCACCTCAGCACTGTGTTGAGCTTGGATTTTGGATTTAAACCCATCAGTGCCATTAGCCAAAATTTCTGATGGGGAAGGGAATTCATGAAAGCCTTGACCATAAGAACCCCTGAGTGCTGCAGCCTTCAGCCCCATCCTAGGGCAGTGACAAGGTCCCCTGGGCACCACCCAAGGTAGCTGGGAGGGGGCTGTTCACCCTGGATAGGGTGCACACACAGCTCTACAACAACCAAACAGCTGGGGCAAAATCAGGGAAGATGTTTGGGGTCATTTGGCCAGGTGACCCAGTGTATGTGCAAGGATAAGGAAAGTTTTATTCTCAGGCATCCACAGAAAAAGACATTTCCAAGCAGAAAAGTGCTTCTGCCTTTGAAGTTCGGGAAATTCAGAACTTATGTATTTAGACAAGGAGAGCCTCAAGGATTTCTTTTCTCTTCACAGAGTTTCAAACTGAGCAGAAGATTTTATCTGAGTTCTTACTGAATCAGACTCCAGGATGGAATTGAAAGAAGCTGTAAATTATAATCACTGGATCCAGCAGGAATTATTAATAAGCAGATTTATTGTGACCTGTGAGAATCATGGAATCATAATTTGTCCTGAAAGGGACCTGCAGAGGTCATCTAATTCAACCCTTTGCAAAGAAGGTCTGCTTAGATCAGGTTGTTCTGGGATGGATCCAGGACACAGTCTGCTGTGGAAGGACATGCTTTAAATCTGGCTATAATATGGCTTTAATTAGTCTGTACTGGAAACCTAGAACTGGAAATGTTTCCCCTCTGCATTTATAAAAGAAAGTGCAACAGAGACTGTGACTCAGGCCACAAATTGTTCAAAGTTTCTCAAGGAAAGAAGAGTGAAATGAAGATTGAAATGGAAAAAAAAAAAAAAAAAAAAAAAAAAAAAAAAAAAAAAAAAACCAAACAAAAACCCCCAAACTAAACCAAACCCAAAAAAACCCTGACAAACTAAACCAATACAACCCCCCATATTCACTAGACTGGTGAGTCTTGATGAGTTTCATCAAGACACAAAATTATTCTGTGTGTCACAGTCATGGAGGCACTTCTTTAGAGGACCCAAAATCAGACTAACTTGTCATTTTTTTTTATTGTTACCAAGATCCAGTTCATTAATCTATCCCAAAGTCATCACCTTGATGTGTATTTTCCTGTTACTCTGAACAAGGAAATGGCACAGACTGTAGGAATTGTTTTCCCTGATCTACTCTATAGCAGCAAAATAACACCATCTTCTTTCTGATTACTCTTAGGATCAGTAGATTGTAACTGTTGAAAAGAGAGGACACCCAGTAGAATTAGATCACTGAATCAGTGTATCCCTGAAAGAGCACAACGCACACAACTTAATTTTTCTTCCCTTGAAGTAATTTGGAGTTTTTCCATCAAGTTAACCATGGGCTGGATTTACTTTATAGCAACAAATAAGGGACTTGTCAGGTGAAAAATGAGAATCTGAGTCTTCCATAGAGGAATGTTTTTAATACAGCTCATTCTGACAAAAAAGTACACTGAAAAATGGCTTTGCATTGAAATCACTTTGAATTTAAGGCAGTAGAGATTTAAGCTGATTGTTGCAGACATTTGCTACAGTAAGTGTTTTGGTCCCTTGGCATGGTGGCCTTGCTGCCTTCCAAAAAACAGCATTTCTATCTTCTCCTACAGATGATTTATCTTTACCCACAGCTTTGCTCATGCTGTTATCTCCTTCATGTGGAACCACATAACACTTGAATCAGAGCAAGAGAACACCATGTTATGCAGAAAAAGCCAAGAAAAGGGATTTGGTGTCAAGCTGACAACTTTAAGTTATACAGAGGCTGTCTGAGATGAAGCACTGCCTGTAAGCATGAGCATCAAGCCTAGTCTTCAGCTGGTATCACATGTGAGGATGGAAAGCATCATCAAACTGCTTGGAGTGCTGCTGAGCTGAGACAAATTCAGAGCCCTGCCTGAGCCTCCTCCTGTGCTCTGGTAGATGGCAGAGCAGGATGAACTCAGATGGCCAAGGGGCTTCCCTGCAGCAGCTGATGTGATCTGTCAGGCTCCTGCCCAAAAGACAGCCCAGGGAAGGAAAGAGGGAGGAAAGAAGGGAAAGGAATAAAAAAAAGAATGAAATAACAATGAACAGCACATTGCTCATGCTGTCCTCTTTCCCCAGTTGGAAGCAACCCACATAACCAGGCAGGAGAACATCTGTCTCTGGAAAGACAAACACGTAAGGCTGTCAGTCCTAACAAGGATGAAAGTCATTATTACTAACACACACATTATTATCCAGAGACCACTTTATAAATCCAACCCAGCACTGTCATCCAGCAGGCCAGAAGCTTCTTTGACAGTAGATTCTACTAGGA
The DNA here is from genome assembly GCF_028018845.1 of Melospiza georgiana. Lineage (NCBI taxonomy): Eukaryota > Metazoa > Chordata > Aves > Passeriformes > Passerellidae > Melospiza > Melospiza georgiana. The sequence continues at coordinate 144,008,774 of NC_080430.1, read as the reverse complement.
ATATGGTTTTCATCTAACTAGTTCACAGGACTGAAAGAATAACCATCTGCTCCTTGCTTTCCTCCCACAGGCACTATCAGACAGGGCTTAGTGGAAGATAAGGATAATACTGATGCTTTCATAAGAAGAAGCACAGCAGCATTTCCTCACACTTATGCACCTTCCACCAAGGGGCAGCAATTGCTTAACACAGTTAACAATTCTCTCTGTACCTGCTATTTGTCTAGAAGCCAAGGAGGTTGTCTCAGTGTGTGCATTTAACTGAGGTAGAAAATGGTTCTTGGTAGCAGGCAGTAATGAATGAACCCACAGGAGTCACTCCAGCCTGCCTGGGCTTGGCTGGTCCCCTGCAGCCTCCAACAACTCAGCAGCATCATTAGTGAGGTACAGGAGAGGGATGCTTGCAGCTGACTGAAATCCTCCTCGCTGGAAGGTGTTTGGTGCATGTGCTGCAGGGAATTTCCTGCAGTCATTTCCAGAGGCAGGCCCAGGTAAGGAGTCAGGGACCGAGAGACCCAAGTCAGAGCCAGCACTGTGGACATCAGCAGGCTGATTCAAATTTGGATACTCCTGCTCCTTGGAAAAACATGTCACCTACCTAGCAATCTGCCTCTCTGCCTCCATGGGCCTTGTTAGCAGGCACTCTGAGCACCTCGGGGCCTTAATGGTTTTATAAATCACTGCAGCATTTCAGTGCAACAAGTAGGAGTTGCTGCTATTCACAAATGGAGACCAGAGCACTGAAAGCATTGATCTTTCCATTTCATATCATTAGAAGTCCAAATTCATTGCTAAAGCACACTTGGTGCTCTCAGGGGTGCCTTGCTGCTCACATCCAGCTTTGCTGTGCCTCACTCTGATGGGGGTGTGTGCAAAACTGCCTCAGACTGACACAAACTGAGGCCCATGAGATTCCCCCAGCTCTGCCTCTAATGCCCCAGAGCAAATCCTTCAGTTCCCTCCTTGTTTTGCTCAACAAATCCTCCTTCCACGGGCATACCCCTAACACACCTGGGGCTGATGTGGGTTCGTTCTGTGCATCCATCTGTGGTGAGGGCTGAGGGAGATAAGCAATGTGACAGGAGGCTCTGAGAGGCCTACGTGGAGGGGAAGCTGTGCACCAGCCCTTTCCCACCCTCCACACACACACCCCATGAGCCAGGCTAGCCCAAGGCCTTCCGTGGTGCAGGTGGCTGCACAACCCCACAGCTGCAGCACTGCAGCCTCAGCAAGTGACACCAGCCAGGGGCCACGTCCTGCTCTGCTGGGTTTGGAACAAGTCCAGCAGAAAGCCCTAAACATCACCTTCACAGATGGTTTGAGGCTTTGCATATCTGTTGCTTTCCATTGGCTATGCAAGAAAAAAATATTAACCTGTTCTCAGTCTAATGGGTGAATGACAAGGTGGATTATCTGCTCAGCCATTGTTCCCATACTTTGTCAGGGATCTGCAGCTGTGGCAAGCAGCCATGGCCAGCATTTCTGGGTCAAGTTAGCAAGCATCCAGAGCTGGGCTGAAGAGAGCAGACTCCACAGGCCCCACACATTCCCAGCTGTTTTAGCACCTTGTGTATGGTCACACGGTCTGATCTCACCACCACCCACAGGAGACTTGGCTCATGTTTCCTTTGCTCCATCCCATTTAAATGGGGGCAAAAACACACAGCCATAGAATCATAGAGTGCTTTGGGTTGGAATAGACCTTAAAGCTACAACCCCATGCCATGGGCGGGGGGACAATTCCACTAGATCAGGCTGCTTAAAGTCCCCATCTGGTCTGGCCCAAACACTTTGAGGGATAGAGCAAACAGTTTCTCTGAGTTACCTGCAGTCACATCACATATTTGCTGGAAAGAGCGATGTGTTTACCTCACAGTAATGTTTTATCAGCAGTATGGCAACAGCCAAAGAAAAGACTCTTTCCCTTTACTAATGACTTCTGCTCAGGTACTGCTCACCAGGAGCAATCATCAGAAGATTCTTCCATCAGAAGCCCCACGCCTTCCCAGCTGCAGGGACACTGTGCTACCAAGGCAGCCAGCAGTCCTGTGACATGCTAAAAGACACATCACAGGAGGAGCTTCCAGGGCAGAAGCTCAGCATGAGACAGATGAGAGTTGCAAGGGATGAGCAGTTCTCACGCTGGAAGGATGTGTGTGCTGTACCTCCTTCCTTGTTAAGTTATGTTTGAAATATAGTTGCTATTTTCTGGTTTTAAAAACCCCCCAAAAAGGGACTACATTTTAATTAATCTTTTCCTGCTGCTCAAGTTGGTTTGATAGCAATTCCTATGAATCCAGGCCCCTACTGACATGTGAATTACTTCATTTTCATTTGCTGAAATGCACCAATTAAAAACTCACAGTGGAAGAGCTTCTGAGATACAGCTTGGATGTCTCAGTTAAAAACTCTGTAGCTTTGGCAATTACAGCAATTTATTTTGCCACAGAACACATTTAGTCACAAATTAGAGTGTTGGAAGTAGATAACAGAGCCATAAGCTTCCAGTAAGAGTTTTAGAAAAAAACAGAATTTTCTCTCTGATGTGGGTCTCTCCTCTATCTGCAGTTTGCCTATCTTCATTTCTTGAATATATGGTGAGCCATGCTACAATACAAGGAATACAAAGATCATATGTGTAGAAGCACACAGATGTCAAACTCTCTACAATGTAATCAAAAATTAATAGCCTAAATGCAGACAAAACCTTCCTGACACCAGAGGCTGATTATCTGTCTCAAGTCAAATTATGAAACTCAAGGTTCAGAAATACCAACATTCTACAATATTTCTCAGCATTTTGAGGTACATAAATTTTCTGGTTCCTGATATTTCCCCTGGAGACACAAGCAGAACCATTGAGTAGTGCCAGTGTGTTTCCCACAGATCCCCAGACTCGTGTCACAAACTCTCACTTCTGCCTTCATGAGGCCTGGCCCAGCAGAGACAGCAGTGTGAGAGGGCTCTAACACAACAGAAACCAAGAGAAGCTGATATCTAATAGCACTGGGTTACACCACTCATGCTGGACATGTGAGACCCAGAGGTCCAATCTCTTCCAGCACAGACATGATAAAAACTCTCTCATAATCACATCCTAAAACCAAAACTTTCAGATCTTTCTGGTGGGTCTGTCTGAATGGCTCCTGATGAAGATACTGCATGATTGTGAGACATCTGAATATTCATTAGAGAGGACCTCAGAGCACTCTCTTGCATCTGATCTAAGAGATGTTGTCATTCTTTTCTTTTCTTTCAGACAGATTGAATGGGTATTTAATGAGCCCATGCAAAGCTGAACAGCTTCAGTGGGACAGAGAAAGCAAGACTTGCTCAAAAAGAGCTTACAGTCTGGTGGCTTCCAGTACCCTCCCGGGAGATATCAGTTCAAATTCCTTCAGTGAGATAAGAGACTTCAGCCTTGGTCTTTCATACCCCAAGGAAGCAATCTTAAATATTAATGCTTTTTATTAACTGACGTGGCACCATTTCCTCTTGTATGTGAGAAAATTCAACCTCATTAAAGCACTTAACCTTGGGAGAGTATTAGGGTGACAAAAGTGAAAGGAAGCACCATTCCAACTAACTCTCTGTCCCATTCCCTACCATCTAGTGCTGGCATGCCAGGTTGGATGAATCTCATTTTAGGTGGCATTCCTGGATTTACAGGACCTTGGTGCCTGACATGGGGATGCAGCTTCAACTGGAGGACAGAGGTCACAAAAGAAATGTCACTATTCTGAATCCAAATATCCTTGGAGGACTTAGCCATGGCTGTCATGGAAGGACACCATCCATCAAGTGACTCTCAGGTCATACACTTCCCTCAGTTAAGGACATAATTGATTTCTACAGAACTCCATGGGAGAACTTCCATGGACTGCACTAGGAAGTGGTTTATTTTTCCAGTGCCCCTAATTCCACCATGGTGTTTAAGCACTCTGGTTCACTAGATCTATGATGTAGAGTGCTTACATGCCAAATGGAGCATAGTTTATCTCAGTTCTCATAAAACTCTACTGCAAAAAAGAAATGGAAGCTATTAAATAATTCAAGGGTGTCATAGCCATCAGCTGGCTGAATACCTGTGAAACAGAATGTGCTTACAGAATAAGACACTAAACCTTGTCTTACTCAGAAACACTGCTAAGAAAAAAAAAAACCCACATAGCAAGACTTCTTTTTCTCATCCAGGATATCTTTTAATAACAATAACAGCGTGACCACAGCACGTCATATCCAAGTAAGGATGAACTGTGATTTCAAATCAATATCACCTTTTCAATCTCTGGATGTAAAATATGTGTAAGGTCACAGTTGGAGCAACAAAATAACTGTTGGGACAAAAAAATAACTGTTACATCTAATTCTCAAAATTAGCTTTAAATTTAAGGCAACCACAACCAGCACTACAAAGGCCCCTGGATGATAGCAGCTACATAGATGTCCCACAGTCTCCAAGCCAAGAGGTGCAGTCCCCTCTGTATTCATCAATGGACTATATGGCCAAGCAGCTTTGGCTTCCCACAGAGCCCTTCAGCATGGCAGGTATTTTTGCCTTAAAAGGGGCTATCAAAGTTTCAGGCATACCAAATACCATACAAGCCATATGAAGACCCACCAGAACAGTATTTTTATGTCAGGAACCTGTAGATGTGTTGCTGAATTCAACAATAGATTGAGAGCATATGGATGTGAAATTCAGCTGTGAAAATGTTGGAGGGCTCTTGTAGAGCTGAGGCAGATCTCACACAGATTGAACCCTGCTTCCTTGCAGTCTTTGAAGGGACTCAGATAAGGGAGCTGCTGGAATGAGCCCACTCCAGAAGCAAAGCTGTGTTTTGTCTGGGGTGGAGCTTTCTCTCCAAAAGGGAATTTACAAAGAAGAAATACTTCTGCAAACTGAACAAGAAAACAACTGGAACCTGGGAGTGACCCCAGAGAGGAATCACACTCACAGTGTGGGCTTCCCTATTGACTTCAGTGTATGTGCACGCACAGGTGCTTTTAGGTTTAGAGATGAAGCATGAAGAAGTTTCAGCCGCCATAATTTTAGGCACTAGTCAAAGTGATATATAGCCACTGTAGATTCTTTGTGGATTTTCCACCCAATTCCTTACCTACGTGTGCAGTAAGCCATTATGGATGTGGTTTACAATACAAAAATACTTACCAAAGGCTTCTTAGCCTAGAAAGCAGCAGATTGAACAGACAGTATGGATTCCATGGAGCAGTCATGGCAAGGAAGCTCAAAGAGATCAAAGAGATTAAAGCAGCAGACAAGGTGCAGAAAATTAAGCACTGAGATGAAATGAAGCAGACAAGAAAAAGAGAAAACATCATAGAGAGCTGTACATCCTTGTGGATGTGCATGAGCACACAAGTGACTGCCTGGGCCACACTGAGTTTCCACTCATGCACAGACACATCTTTCCACACACTGCAGAAGAATCAGAAAGAAACTTGGCCTGAACACAGGGCTGCCAAACATTTTACGAAGTATAAGTGGTCCAGAGATAGGAAGATACAGTGCTGAGATAAAGCTTCCAATGGAAATAGAAATCACTTCTATGTTCATTTAGCTCCTCGTTTTAGGATACTCTCACACATGGCCATCTTTAATTAGCAAAGCAATTTCACAACACCCTGACTATGAAACAAGGGCCTCTTTTGTCCAACAGAAGCTATAGAGAGGAACTGCAGGGGGAAACATGCAGTGCCCAGAAATCACATCTACATTCAATACATTTTGGACATTTGCTCAACTAGCCTTGATCCAACCCTGCCACACGGGGTACATCTAGTTTGGTGGGATGTGAAAGAAACGTGCAGTTTGAAAACACACTGGGATGCAAACCAAAGTGCATGTGTGTCAGGGCTGGATGTTTGGGAGGTTCATTTCAAAAATGCTCCCATGGACATAGTCACCAGCTGAATCCAAAACATAAAGGTCCTGATCTGGCTGTCTGTCACTGCTGAAATTGCTTGTAATGCCTCACCATCCCAAGCAGTGCTCATCTCCCCAGTCCCAGATGGAGCAATTCTTCTCACCCCAAAGGGCAGGTCTGAAACCACAGAGATGTAGAAACTGATGGAAATCGTATCCTTTGAGCCTGTGGGCAGTGCCCAGGGCCCTGGTAACACAACAATTGGTCCTTCATTTGCCGCTATTTAGTGGATACTCAGAACAGCAGTTGCAGTTGGGCTTACAAGACAACAGACAAAGGGAATAAATGAGACAAAATTAAAACATTACTCCTACAGCCCATAAATTTTCTTTGTAGTCTGTTTTAACAGCGTGAATTTACCAGTGTCTGTTAAAACAGTATGAAAAATAAACACACCTAGCCCACTAACTAGGCATTAATGAAAAAGCAAAATATTGTTTTGTGTTCTCCAAAACACAGAAAGCAAAATATTCCCACCAGATCTCATAATGCCTTTCCAGGGGAGAAAGAATCATAATCTTCTATATTGAAAAAGAGACTGAGCTCTCGGAGTCGGAAAGAAAATAAATTAATAAACCTAATTACACACTCCGCGCATGGAGGAATCGAAGGCGTTAAGCCAGCCCAGGAGAACGGGGCGCTTTGATTGTGCTCACTTAACAACTTCCCAGTCACCGTGCGCGGCCCCAGGGCGGCCGCTCCTGGCGCTGCCCCCGGGGCAGCTCCGCGCCTCTGCGCGGCCACCGCGGCTCGGCTTCGCCTCTCGGCGCCGTCCCGGGCAAACTCCGGCTGCGGAGCCTCCCCCCGCACACACCGGCGGGCTGGGCTGCCGTGGCACCGCTCCCTTAAAGGCGCCGCGCCCGGGCGAGTTGGGGCTGAGCGCGCTGCCCGCGCAGAGCTGCGCAGCGGCGGCGCCCACAGCCCGCGCCCGCCCGACCTCCGCCTGCCGCCAGCGCCGGCGGGAGCAGAGCGCCTGGCATGTAGGAGCGGAGAGAGGGAAAAGGTGCGGAGCGGAGCGAGGTGAGGGGGAGGAAGCCGGGCGGGTGGGGGGGGGTGGGGTGGGAAGGAAGGGAAAAAAAAAAAAAAAAAAGAAAAAAAAAAAGAGCTGCCTCTTTAAATGCTGGGGGCTGAGCGCTTGCCGGGGCGTCCGTGGCGGATCCAGCCTCCCTCCCTCCCCTCGGCCGTGCCCCTCCGGCGCTCATGCCCAGCCGCGGAGCCGGCGGCGCGGCGCTCGGGCGCTGCCGCTGCGCGGGGAGCAGCAGCCGCGCCGGGCCGGGGCCATGATCCGGGCGCGCCGCCGCCCCGCCGCCCGCTCGCCCTGAGCCGCTCCCGGCGCCGCCGCCGGCCCCGCGGGGTAAGTTCGCGGCCGCCCGGTGCCGGGGGAGGGCGGGGAAGGCGCACCTGGCCGGCGGCCCGGCGCGGCTCACCTGGCCGGCGGGGGGGTGCGCTCTCTGCCGTGCCCAGCTCGGAGCTCCCCACCTCCCCAGGCGCTCGCAGCCCCTCTCTAACAGGTGGCTCGGTGCCTGCCCCGCTCCCCGGCGGCTCCTGCGCCTCTCTGCTTCTCCTCGCCGCCGCCTAACAGGTGGTGGTGCCGCCGCGCCTTCCTCCGTACAGGTAGGGAAGTCTCGGGTCCCCCTTCCCCCCGTCCCCGACGGGCTCCCGCAGCCCCGGGGCGCTGCTGGAGCCTGCGCTGGGCGGGGAGAGCCGGGACGCCTGCGGAGGGGGAGCCGCGCTGTGCCCGCGCTGCTGCTCCGGGAGCCGCTCGCCCCTCATGGCCCCGCCGTGTGTCTGTCGTTGCAGCGGGCATGGGGAACCAGGTGGAGAAGCTGACCCATCTCAACTACAAGGAAGTTCCCACGGCCGACCCGACAGGTATGGACAGAGATGAAGGGCCAAGGATCGGGGTCTCCTACATCTTTTCGAATGATGATGATGAGCTGGAGCAGCAGCAGGATTCGGTGCACGACCTGGGCGGTGAGAACCCTGCCCTGCAGCCCTACGATCCCCAGCTGCACGAGGTGGAGTGCTCAGTTTATTACCGGGATGAGTGTATTTACCAGAAGAGCTTTTCAGAGGAGGACACGCAGCTAGAGGAGGGTGATGAAGGAGGTGGGGGGCATCTGAGCACCTACACCCCGGAGAACCTGCTGAATAGGTGTAAGCCAGGTGACCTGGTGGAGTTTGTGTGCCAAGCCCAGTATCCGCACTGGGTGGTTTATGTGGGGGATTTTCAAGTCGTGCACCTCCATCGGCTGGAGGTGGTGAACAGCTTCCTCACCGACGCCAGCCAGGGCAGACGCGGCCGCATTGCCAACCAGCTGTACCGCTACAAACCCCTCAGCCCGGCCGTGGTGGTGCGCAATGCCCTGGAGCAGGTGGGCTGCAAGGATCGGGACTTGAGCTGGAGAAACTCGGAGTGTTTTGCTGCCTGGTGCCGATACGGCAAGCGAGAGTTTAAAATCGGCGGGGAGCTGCGCATAGGCAAGCAGCCCTACCGATTGCAGATCCGGCTGGGGGACAAGCGCAGCCACACGCTGGAGTTTCAGAGCCTGGAGGATCTGATCATGGAGAAGAGGAGAAATGACCAGATTGGTAGAGCTGCTGTGATCCAGGAGCTCTCCAGCCACCTGCAGGCTGCAGAGGAGGAGGAAGAGGAGGATGAAGTCCATCATCATCCAGGTGCTCAGACTGCTGTGGAGTAGCAGCCTCAGCACCGCCATTCTGCTTAGCCTGGGTGATGGGGATTAAAACTGAAGGCTGCGAAATTGAGCTGTTATAAGCCCTTTGGGCTGCTTCGGTGCAGCTTCATTCCAATCACATGTGAAAGGAAGGGGGAAAGCTGCTTAAGTGTCTGTGCTTTAGTGCTTAACTCCTTCAGTGCTTGATGACAAAACCCCTGACTTAATATTTGTAGAGGATAAAACTCAGGGCAATTCTACCCCTCTCCTCTCTCCTTCCCTTCCTCTCTGCCATATTCGCCCATAGCCTTTTCCTCAACCATCTGCCAGTAGGCCTGACCCTACAAGATGCTAAATGCCTTTGACATCTACTTATCAGCAGAAGTTAATAGTTTTTAATGCCATTAAGAAGTAGCCAACAACTTCCAGGACATGACCGTGTAGCTCTGAGCATGAGGATATTGTTTTCCCTTCTCTGCTACTGTTTCTCTTCAGCTGTGGCTTCTGTTGGTATTGCAAGGGGCTGCTCCTTGCCTGGTTCAAGGCTTTGTGAGTTTGGGAACCAATTCCCCAGAAGGTCTAAGGCAGAAATCTCCACTGATTTTGATGAAATGGGTTGAGGTGCCTGGGCCTTCTTAATTGATAGGAGGTTGCAGGTGGGCTGGGAGACCTTCTCCTTTGCCATCAGCATGTGGCTTTGGGGACAGAAGATGAATTTGTTGCCAGCAGGTCCCAGGGAAGGAAGTTTGCTACCCTAGCTGTACTCTGCACACTGGTGTGTGTTGGGACTCCTACAGGCAGATGCTGAGCTGTGTCAGGGCTCATTGCAGGCTGCCTTGACCTCTCCTAAAGCAAGAGGCAGAGCTCCTGACCATGTCTGTAATACACACAGAGATAGTAGAGGCAGGTTGCTTATGTGTAAGAGTATGTCTAGAGTAAGCTGTCCCTCAAGAGGGTGACCTCTTGGCTGGGTGCTTCTGGCTGTGAGGGTGCCACAGGTTCTGCACCGCAGTGAACAAAGCTGTGATGGAAGGGAGCACAGGCTGGAAGACATTACAGGGTTTGGGTGTTCCAGAGCAGTTTCCTCTTCATTAGGGATTTTGTGTTTCTTTTTTTGCTAATTTCTATGGTATGCAGCTGAGCTATAGCATTGGAGGAGAGGACATGCCTCCAAAGTTGTGCAAGTCCCTCAGGAGGGGGGAGTGCAGTACTGCCTGCCCTGAATAATCCCTGAACTTTTATTCAGCTGTTGAACTGATCTCCCACACAGGCAGCACTGTCAGATCTTTGTCCTGGGATCTGGGGTGTATGAACAAGCACTGATTTGGAGGCAGTTTCTAATTCAAAATTCCTTCCCTTTAAAACCCAATATGATGATGTGAACTTGAAGATAAGCTTGAGTTCATTTAAGTAATGGAAACTAACAGTGTGATGTAAACTTGAAGCATAATTAATATGGTCTTCCCTGAAGCTGTTTACAGTTCTACCACAAATAGCAAAGTACTCCATGTCCTTTCCACCTCTGTGACAGGAGCAGAGTTTGTTGTTCAAGAATAGGTAGACACAAGCTTTTGATTAGTTAAGACTGTATGAAGCAACTTTGCCAATTTGAGCCAAGTGGGTTGTGGTCTCATGTTTTCTGCCTAAAATATAGAAGCTAGGACTTGGCCTGTGAAACACAAATCCAAGGGAGAGTTTAATACCAAGCTCCCTTAGAATGCTATAGCTCAGGTGTCTACACAAAGTGTGGTTTTTTTCACCAATATGCAATTGAGTTATTCTCAGGTTACTGTGGTTGTCAAGCAGATGTCTAACCTTGTTTGAAAGCATATCTACCCATATCTGATTGTGACAGGGTTAATATGTGGATGTCTGCACACAGGTTTTATACAACTACTAGTAACTACTGAAAGCTGAAATGATCACTGAGACAGTCTGAAAAAGAGTGAAGGAGAGTCTCTCTGTTGTACTTCTGGCTGATATGAGACAACAGATTATCTAGACCATGAGCAAATGTCTAGCTGTGGTTTCTTTCATACTGAAACCTTGTACATAACAAAGTTTATTTCACTGTGTAATATAGCTGTGTAAAATAATATTTTCCTAGAGATATTTTTGGAAGTTTAAAAAAACCCTTCATAACCTTGCATTTGAAAGTAAATTGTTATGCACGTTATTTTCCAGTTCTCTGAATGGGTTTATTTTTCATTCATGACCTAAAGTATATTCTAGGTCATAAAATATTGAAACTGCTATAAATGTCAAATATTATGTATCTACAGGATACTAAACAGTAAACTAGTTGTGAAAATATTTTTCCTTTGTGTCTGAAACATCAGAACTATGACACTTAGCCATTTCTCTCCTTCTGAGATATCCTGAATAGTCTGCCTTTGTTTTCTGTTCTTTTTCCCCCACTTTTTTTGTTTTTGTTTTGTTTTTTCGGGTGTTTTTCTTTTGTTTGTTTTAATTAAAAAAGGACCAAATCTGCTTGGGAATGGAGAGCAAAGCTTCTTTGACCAATTGAAATCTTATCTTGTGCTGGTCTTGGTGCTTCTCTGTACCGGTCATGCCTTTTGGGATAAATTCCCCCACAGGCACAAGGCCTTAGCAAAGAATTCCAGAGCTTGCAGTGCTTTGATAGGATAGAGAGTGAAGGAGGAGCTTGCTTCACAGCAGAGTTTGGCTGCATTCTGCTATGTTATAAAACCTCTGTGCTCCTCTGGCATACAGGTGTTTGATATTTGGAATCATAAAGTTTCCCTGCAAGCTATGTTTGGGAATTTATTGTCCCCTGACATTCCATTATGTGTAAAAAGTAAAAGAGGGTGGAAAGCTTGGCATTTTTAAAAATTTTGTCTGAAAGAGAGGCTACCTCCATACAGGGATTTCTTATTCCAGAAGATAAAGATGCAACTGTTGAATCTTTAACAGGCAGGTCCTTTTCCCCTACTTGTTGATTAGGCAGTGTTATTTAATAGGTGCTACTAAACACCACTGCACGCATTTCTAAGCAGTCTGCTTTTAAAGCCATGGACCTGTAATGACCTGGATGTGAGAACAGAAATTGCTGTAGGAACACATCTCAACTGCTTGGTTTCTAGTCTTTGCTGTTCTTTGCTCAGTTACTCTCTGCAGAGTAAGCTGGGATTTCTGGAGCTTGATTTAAAAAAAAAACAAAAGGTCTCCCAGGAAAACTGACTCTTTTGTGTATATGTCTACTTCAGGACTTTTACATGGATCACAAAAGAGAGGGGAAGGGAATAGATGAAGTGCTCTTCTCTGCATCTGCTTTAACATAGAGAAATGCAGGTGTGCTCCTTCTGCAGAGCTTGTGCTTCCTCACAGGTCTTAAGTCTAGATTGAGTTTAAAGTTTTGAGTAGACCTACCTACTTGAGGCCCCTTGAGAATCAGTAAGCCTATTCTTATGCTTGAAATTAAGTGTATATTTACATTTCTTTCTTAATGAGGGTCTGGAATTTCAATGTGATGTCTCTGATGGGGGTGTGGAGCTTCTGAGGTTGCATAATCAACAGGGGAGAATAAGTAGTGCAATGAAAGCTGTTTCTCAAAGGGCCTCTTGTCCAAACAGAGCTTGTGGAACCCAGCCCAAACTTTGGCCTCAGTTTCCCTCTGGAAATGCAGGAGCTGCACTGATTTGGTGAGAGGTGTGTTACACAGCAGTTGTAAGCTAAGCTGGTGATCTGCTGCAGATTCCTCCAGTATCTTTGTCTTGTCGTGCTTAAGCTTTCCCTTGCATTTTAACATTTAAAGTTAATACAATTTGTTTTAAAAGCCCTTTGATGGTGCTAACATTAATCTATATGAATTTACTCATTTGGGCATCTCTACTCTTGTGAATATCAATATGCACATGTGAAGGCTGGCAAGGCTGAGCCCCAGATGTGCAAATGCAGCTCCAGCTAGGAAATGTAGATGAGCAGTCTTATTTCCCTGGAGTATTGGTGTGTTTGATGCAAATAATGCCTTGGAAAAGGCGTTGTAGTAAAACCTACAATTATCCGTTGATTGAGTAATTTTAAAAACACAATTTAGACATTCACCTTCCGTGGCAGTGAACAAAGACATAAACTGAAGACTATTTTGTTATCCCTGATTCTGTGTGAATGCAAGGTATTGATTACAGCAACTCTAGAACTCCTCCGGCCAATGTGGTAGGCAGTTGCCAAGTAGGCAGGGAAAATTCCCAAAAGCTGCTTCAAAATCTGTATTTTCTTACTTTGAAAAATACATTCTTCAGACTGAAGGACCCTAAACTATGGAAGTAAACTTTAAACTGTTTTGTATAAATGAAACCATAGGCAAACTCCTTTTGTTCATTTGATTTCACTATTCCACTCAGTACTATAATAGGTGATATTGTGTGATTAATCTGTTTCAGATTTTGAATGTAATGGTGGTTTTCTTTTTCTCTTTTCCTTTGGTTAAGTTTTACCAAAGGTCTGTCCTTGGGTATGTGAAGTGTGTTGTTGGGTGGTTTCCCACTTGTGCTTTTCTGACAATTAACAGCACCAACCATAAAGCTAACAGCCATGTAGGAACAAGTATTTTTGAAAGCAAAATTTTAATTTTGTATAAGAGATCAGAGACTAGTAACTAAGTAGAGGTAGGAAATATGATGTTTCCCACCACAGTTTCTATTTGTAAGAAATCTACAATTAATTGAGTATGCTTGACTGCTCTTAAAAATCAGTGTGCAGTGATAAGGCGAGGAGTATTATATCATGGGCTTAGACTTTCAGATTAGGCTTTTTCTTTAACTGTGAATAGGAAGAAATCAGGGTGATTTTGAACACCAGTGGTTTAGATGGTTTAAATTCCTTTGCATTAATACTGGATTAGAACCTTTCTTTAAGCGCACACTTGAAATTCCTAACATTGTAACACTTCATGAAATCATCCACAATAAGAAGTGTAATCACAAATATGATTTTTTTCCCACCATGAGCATTTTCTGTAAGCTGTCTTTTGTCAGTAAATGTTAAATTGTTAGTGCAAATATCTTCTTTTCCTGAGAAAGAAGTACACATCATTGATTGTACCATTTCCTTCAAAATGAAGGGCATTTCATAGTAACTCAAAAGAAATAAAAGATTTATAGTGTCTTTTACAACCTTTCTTTCTTTTGTTTTTTTGAATAGCATGTTTTTCTCCCGCTTTCGGAAAAAAGTTGTAATTTCCCATGATGGACGCATCAGACACAAAACAATATTTTCACTGCCTTCACACATCAGATCAAAATCTAACTCTTTGGTTGTATTCTTGCTTCAAAGAAAGAGGAAGAATAATCTCTATAAAAAGCCAGACCATCAGATGCTTAATAGGTGATAGCTGTATTAAATCCAATGAGGATCTGGCCCATAATTTAATTTTTAAGTGGAAAATTAATTCAGCAGCAGATCATATAGTATTAGCTGGCAGCAGGGCTTGTCTTTTCTGCCAGCTACTGCTAAAGGAACAGATGTAGTGTCTGCTAGAGGGAGAAACGAGAGAACAGAACTCACAGGGAGTTTTTGGGGAAATCTGTACAACTGTTCAGTTTGTGTGTTTGGTCTCATGGCAGATCCATGGCTGGTGTGAGATCATCGTTCTACCCACACCAGCCTAAGGGACATTGCTTAATCAAGGTGACAAGGGCTGTGTGTTGTGGGAAATATTACACCCATGGGGTAACCATTCTTAATCAGTTAAATCCTTCTGCTGGATGCATTCACAATGGCAAAGCAGGGATACAACCAACAAGCTGTACTTGTCCTCAAGGTCCTGACCACAAGGAGCTATTTGAGTCTCACACAAAAGGACTGAGTCAGCTCTGGCAAGGATTCTTTGAGTGAAACTATCCTGAGGAAATCTAGCTGTAACAAGATGAGACTTCTGCTGGAAGTATCAGTGGAGATTTAGCTCTTCTGTGGGTGGCAGCTGTCCGTGACAGCTGTCTTATAGGTGTGAGAAAGTGAGACAAATTTTTATATCAGACACAGCAGCTTTCAAGGCTCAAGGCTGCAGGTGTGAATCTACCATAACATCGAATTTGTAGCTCTGGTATGGACTTAGGTGACTTTGAACAGGATCTATGAGGCATCCAGCTGTGCTCTGTGTTACTGCAAGAGTGCCTGAATTTTCAGGTGTCTGATACTAGATTTGAAAACATGAAGAATCAAAAATGTGATTTGGGTGCCTGGATCAATATGTGAAAATCCCTGCTCAGTTATCACTTAGCACTGGAGGCCACTGAATTCTGAAGCTTCATAGTTTGACCTGGGTTTTGTGTGTGTGTGTGTTTATTTAATCACCATAGTGTTTTCTTGATGCTCTGGGCCTTGTTTTTTTTTTCCTGAAGTTTTGCCAGGTACATAAAGCAAAGCAGTGCATGTATTCTCTCACAGCCTGTGCCCATAGAGAGGGAGATTCTGCTGGCTGGATCTCCCTCCCAGTGGCTGCTTCCAGAATGTCTGTGACATCAGATACCAAAAAGAAGCCTGTTGAAGAGGACATTTGCATTGCCCTTTTATGTCAGAATGCACCTGAGCTAGAAATAGGGTAATTTAAAATGCAAGTATTGGGGCATGGACTATGTCAAGGTTTCTGCACTCCTGGTTGGTTTCTCTGAGCACTGGACTTACACAGAGAGTTTTTCTCTTCAGTGCACTGTGGATCATTTCCAGTACAATACCTATGAAGGTTCACCCCACAAGAATCTGGGAGTGATGGGAAGATTGAATCCCCAGGCAGAAAAGGAAATCAGTTTTCAGCCTTCATCTGTCCTGAAATTCTGCTCAGGTCTCTAGGATACTGTATAAAATCCTACTGCCCACCACTAACGTTGCCATTGTCATTGTAAAGGAAGATGCCCAAGTTTCAATTTGGGAGTGGCTGCCTTGTGCTTTTTTTCCAAAGAGCTCTGCACTGTGGCAGGAGGCAGTGCTTGTGGCCAAAGGCAAGGTGCCCAAGGGCTAGAGGGGAAAGGAAGGGAAGAGGGAACAGCAGACTTGCATAGTCATGACAAATCCATAGTGGTGGAAGAGACCTCTGGAGATCCTGTAATCTCCCATTTGCTCAAAACACATGCAACTAGAGCAGGTTCCTCAGGGCTGAATCCAGTTCTATTGTTCATAACTCCAATTATGGAGACTGAGGATTTCTTAATGCAGCATTTAATCACTTATGTGGTGAAGGTTTTTGTATTTGAGTTTTGCCAAGGACCCCTTGATCATCCATGACACCTCTGCTTGGCCTCTTGCACACAGGAATGGACCATTCTCTGCTTGCCAATGCAATAAGCAGAGACTGCCTGTGCCTCCTTCAGCTGGAGGGTCAGGCTCCCCTGTATCCAGGAGAACATCCAGCCAGCCTCCTCTCCATCATCTGTGTAGCTCCAAAGCTCCTGCTGCAGCTCCTTCCCTTGGTCACAGAGGTGCTCCATCAGCACAGACCTGTAGGAAAGGAGCCCCAGGAGCACCCTGCAGCCTGAGATTGCACAGCTGCGTCCTCCCTGGGGCAAAGGCCCCAACTCTCCAGTTGCTCTCTCACTTTTACTGAGCAAGAGAAGATGGAAAAACTCATGGGTCAGGATTAGGGCAGGGACATCAGTGACCCATGACTGTCACAGGCAAGCCAGACACATAATCGGGAAAATTACATGTATTGTCAATTAAAATAGATTTGAATGGTGAGAAAGAGAGAAGGAAAGAATGAAATGAAACCAAATCTTTCCTCCTTTTCCCCTATGACACCAAGGGGTGTAGGGGTGGAGATGGGCTGTGGTGAGTCTCTGCCAGCCTCTCCTGGCTGCTCCCCCTTCCTTCCCCTTCTCCCTGTGCTGGGGTGTTCCCTGGGCTACAGGAGTGTCTGTGCTCCAGCTGAGGTGCTGCCTGAGGGGGATCTCTGCTCTGGGCCTGCAGCCCCTCCTGCACTCCTCCTCCTCCAGGCCTCCTCTTTGGGGTCCCTCTGGAGCTGCTCCCTCCTTGGATGCCAGTGGCACATCACCACCATTGCTGAGCATCTCTGTTGCTCTCAATGGAGTTCCTGGCCCTTCTGGGCAAGTGAAAGCCCGTCAGCCACAACACACTGCTGGCTGTGTGCCAGGGCCAGCCATCACCTCTCTCCCAAACACTGGATCCAAAGTCCAGTGGAAATGAAGAACTCGAAGCAGCCCATGGTCAGGAAGATTTGGCAGAGCTTGTTGGAAGTGTCTGGAGCTTGCCAGAAACCTAAATGCTCAGTGAGGCTTATTTGTCTCACCCCAGGTCACTGAGAATTGTGGTCAGTCCCTATGTTTAAACCAGAATTTGTTGCTTGCATTTAGTCAGTCAGCAGAAATTAACTGGGACTATTAAGAATTGAGCAGCATATAAAATCTATGCTCTCTAATTTTTTCTTTCTCCTGAGTTTCTTCTGCCCTGTCCTATTCAGAAGAATCATTGTGGGACAAGCCCTGTTCTTTGTACAGTAGTTAGTGTGACGAAGTCTCCAGGTGTTTACAAAGTATTCATTAACTCAATAACCAGAGGGCAGAGGAAATGAAATGAGCATGTTCTGGACCATGAAATAGATGACTCACATCCATGGAAAAGATTTAATTGAGCAAAACAGGTACACAAGTGTACCTGGCTCACCACAGAAATTGTACAGGGGAAGATGAGCCTTGAGAGAGAGAAGGATGGAGGCACCCTGACAGCACTCAGAGAGATGTGTGCAGAGCTTAGTAAGTCCTGTCTGTGGAAAACAGGTCTCTGTACACAACCCATCCAACTCCCAGAGAAGGCAGCTGGCAGCACTCTCCTTTACAAAGATTTCATTGGAGCTGTTGCTCGTGTCCATTGGGGAAAAGGTGCTCTGCTGGGAAGCTCAGCACTGCACACAGTGAGGAACACATCCCTGATGCCCAAAGGTGTTACTCCTTTCATGCTGTTGTTTTGTCTTTGTGTTTTCTATGTTTTTGTTCCTCAGCTTCTCAAGAGAGCAGTGCACCCTTGAAAGGGATGTGCAGAGGAGGGAAATATTCAACATTGGGGCAGACTGGTGTGCACACTTAGCCTTGTGTTCTCTGCTACAACCTGTCTCCTGGAGCTGGCTCCACAGCTCTCACTGCAAACTGAAGAAATGAGATACCCACACCATGCTTACAGGTAAATGGGCCGCTCACTCAGACATGTTTTCCTGGAAAGTGATTCCAAACCTCTGCTCTGCCTAATCCAGAGCATGGCCTTGGACATTAAACTTGAGCAAATGCTCTAACCAGTGCTTAGGGCCAGACCCATTTGCATTCTCTCAGTCATATCAAAGCAGAATAGCTTTGATACCAGCAGGAAACAAGAAACCTCATGGAAGGCTTGCAGTTACAGAGAAGTAACTCTGGAGAAGTGGGATCCCCAGGCTTCAGTTGTTTCAGCAATTCAGGATGGCAGGTCTCATCTCTTCCGTGTGATAAACACAGCAGCACAGCACCAAGCAAGCAAAAGAGACAAATCCCATGGTGGACTGTTCAGTGTCAGGCTCAAAGGGTCTCTGTAGTATCTGCTTGCAGTATGTTTTCAGGAGGCAGGAGAGCACACAGCTCATGGGCATGCACACAGGCATGCAACATGTTTGGAGGTGTTGGGCCAGATCTTCTCAGCCAAGGAAGTCAAGGATTCCACCTTAAATATCAGTGGACAAAAAATTGTAGGTTTTACTACTATTATAACAAACTACAGATATGATTGAAAGACACATCCAACTATCAAAAGTAGTTTCTGATTACACCCAAGGATAAAATAATTTATTTTTTCCACACACAGCTCTCATTTGCCCACCTTAAATAGGCCTTGACAGAGGTTTAGGGCTGTTTACAGCCCCAGTATGTCCAGATGCATCTCAGATCCCCAAGTCTAATGAGTTCCCGTCACATGGATTAATTATACAACAAAGCACAGGAAAGAAAGCTGTTAAATCTTAAATTAAGTTATTAAAATATTACTTCAGAAATTCAACAGCAGCTTGTAGCCTGTGGGAAGTGAGTCTTCAGGGAAAAACACCATTTGCAGGTGAGGTGGCACTTGGAGCACCTTATCATATTCATGGGGAGGAGGTGCTGACCCCTGCAGAGAAGCTGCAATTATAATGAGTCTTTTATCCAGTTATACCAATACATTTGTGATGGAAGCTGAGGTACTAAATAAGATGCTAGCAGGATATAAATAATGAGGTGGTACATGGCTATGTGTTGGACCTGAGCCACTAAAGCAAGATAATGGCAAAGGCACAAGCTTAACTCACACTGTGTTATTCCTGTGGGAAAAGGGGTGGGAGGATAAAGCCACATGGAAAGCTGATTCCTCAACTTGCAGTGAGTAACATAACTCCACAGCCCTGCTTGTCTTTGTTCAGAGCTGGAACAAGCAGACCTGCATTATTGTAGAGGTCTAGCCCTAGGTGTGAGGCAGGATTCCAGCTGAATGTGCTCTCAAAGTCTAAACATACAAAGGCCATTTCTGGCTTCACATAACTAAACTCATGCTGGGAAAGGGAAGAAGCTGCTGAATGCCTGGGCCTAGATTCATCAAAGAATGAATTAATCAATGTCCCACTGAAAAGGATTTGAACTTATGCATGACTGCTGTGATAGTCTGAGACTGTCAGAGTATACATTATTTTATGGTGATTTCTTGTTACTATGCAATGCATAACTCATATTTCTAATTAACATTTTAATGTAACACAGCTTGTGTGTGTCACATGGTACAAAGTTGGGGTTTTAGAAAAAGAGCAGTGATTTTTAAAACCACCAGCACCAACGCTTTTCAACGTGATTGCGCTCTGCTCTTACCCTCTGCTGCAAAACCTGTGGCAAGAATTCCTAACAGGAACATCAGTCAATTGTACAGCAGTGTGTGTTGTGATGGTTTTGCGCAAATATCTTTCACTGAGATAAAAGAGTTTCAAAGAAAAATGACACTATTGTGAATTTTCCCTATTTTGTAACTCTATACAGCCAGATTTACAGGTTGATTAAATTTTTTACTGCTTTGATTAAAGGACAAAGAATTAAGTAAACTTCTCTGCTGATTTTAATGGAGAAAAATAGTTCCTAGTAATCACATTCCTTTTAGAAGTACATTACACTGTTAACTGGCCTGGTCTCCCACAAGCTATACATAAAGCCCAGCAAAATTAAAAAGAAGTCTTTCCATTGAGACATGATAAAGGATGTATTGTGGGTAACTGTGATCACTGGTGAACTGCAGCAGAGAAAAGAGTGATTTTTTTTTTTTGTAAATGAGATGGCAGCTAATGCCTTATAACTCTGAGCAATATTGCATGGCGTTCCCCTTGAGAAAATTGAGTACTTGAGAGCACTGAGCTCCTTGCTAACTGAAAGGCTGAGGTTTTTTGAAGTCTCTGGCGAGTCTGTCAGCTCCTCCCTGACCGTGGTAAAAAGGGACATCCCTTCACAGCCCGTGTTAGAAACCAGATATTCCATGCAGTCACATTCACAGAGCATAACTGTGACTGGCATAATGACTGCACCATACTTATTGTTCCAATTGTCCCATAATGTGCCATAATGAAGAGTGAAGAGCTGGAGCTGGGAGGCTGCTCTGGTCACCTCTTTTTAGACATCTGCTTAGAAAGGGAAAGTATTTTTTTACTTCCCATCCAAAGTGTTCCCAGATACCAAACTAAAATAAATCCTCTGTTCTCTGTTCAGTTATGGCTTTTCCTAGATTCATAGCTAATTGTTCTGACCAACAGTTTTCCTCAGGAAATTGTTATTAGGTTTCCCTTAGCCTGTTTTTTCAGTCACTTCCTCTCCTCTAAGTTGATGGCTTCTCCAGCTTGGAAAGGTCTATCCACACTCTTTGCTTTAGCTCAGCAGCTTCCACTTCTCTCAGAGCTGCAGCAGGGTTAACTCACCACTCAGTAGCTCTGACAGAGCTATTGGAACAGATGTATTGTTGTGGGAATAAAGGCATTATAAAAAGAATAATTCTTCAAATAATACAGAGATTATCACAATGTCTCGCTCTATACGCCTTTAACAATTTCCACATGTAGACTGAGAACATTTTCTTGCTCTTCTCTCTGTTTTTTTTCACCCCAAAGAGTCTTGAATATGTAGCACACAGTCCCTCTTCTGAGCCAAACTGGTCTTGCTATAAAGTTTCTACTCCTCTCCCTGCCACCTTCTTGAAGCACATCAAAACAGGATATTTCCTCTGTGACTGAAGTTTTTGAGGTATAGGAGACTGCAATTCCTTTAGGGAATGTACTTCCTCGCCTGACCCATTTAACTGGGTCAGAACTGATAGCAGAACCTGTAGGAGATATATAAGTTCATAACACTGATGAACAGCCTGTCAATGCTGAGGATGCCCACAGCATCTGTCCCTTCACCATGTGATAGACCTTGAGTAATAAATGACATTGCAGCTGCCACAGGTGGTCCCATGATGAATATTTTTAGCCTGATTTCTTAGAGCTGTGCTGGTGTGTGTGTGTTCTCCCTGGGATATCAGCTCTCCTCTGGGAGAGGACTAGGTGAGGAATCACCACCCAGCACAAGCACCAACACTGCTCGGTTGAGCACTCTCAGCCTCACAGTCTTGCCACCATTCCTTGGCCTGGGGATCTGTGCCAGCATCCCACCCCTGCACTCCTCCTGTGTGAAACACCCAATGCTCTTTGGCTGCTGCTTTATTCCTGGAGTAGACTGTGGCTAAGGTGACAATAAAAACACCTCAAGAGTTCTTTCTTCTTTTCTTAGAAGAAATTGTCACTGAGATTACAAACACTTTTGAAGATACCTAAATATGCCACAGAGAAACAACAGAGGATAACATTGCAAAGCAGATGTGTAGTCTGTATCAAGATCTTCAAAGCACAAGATGTTCTTTCTTGGACTTTTGGACTGCTTTGCTTCAGAGACTGTAAAGGTTTGGAAGTTCTCTGAAAGATTTTGATGTCCTGATAAATAACCATTTATTATCCACCAGCAGCTGAGGTATATCAATGTATTAAGCTTATGAACACTCCTTTTTGCCTGGTAGAATGTAATTTTACACTGCACTAAGGTTTTTCCAATACAAATCAAGAAGCTCACTTATTGGCTCACAAATTTGGTAATTTGTGTTGCAGGGGAGCATCTTGTGAGCATGATGTAAGGCAGGCAAATGATGCATTTGGTCTGACAGGGTTCCCTACCTGTGAAAAAAGACAGGCTACTCTTAGAGTTAATCCCATCACCCAATTGAGAAACCTTTAAAGGCAGCCTGTCTTTAGAGGCTTCAACAAGAAACAACACCTAATTTACTGAACCTCACCTTCCCACTCAAATAAAACCTTTCATTCACATGTGGTGACTCCTTCCTCAGAAGAATTTTTACATGATTCTAATAGGGTGTCATTTAATTAAATAAAATCTACTTAGAAGATAATAAGCAAACTGCAAAAAGCAAAGTCAACAGTGAGGGAAATTACAAGGTTCATAAATAAAGTTTACCAGGGCTGTATCTTTCTCTCTCTGCCATGTAATGAGATCAGAGACCTCCATATTCTCTTCTGAATCAGAGGTTTATGTGTACAAGAGGCCTATGTGTCTTCTAGGTGATTTCTGTTCTCTATTACCACCATGCTTTCCCAAAACCAAAATGGAACAGTTCTAGCTTGTCTGCTAATTAAGTGTAAAGTTGTCTTAATTTCTTTATTATACAAATTTTAGTGTATTCATTGAATGGAATGTATTTTCCTTCCCCTTGCTTCTGAGCTTACCAGATTTTGCTATATTTGTACTGTAATCTTTTCCACTCCTCTACAGATGAGAAGGAGAGGTCCAGACTATTGCTTATAGAGAACATCAGTTTGTCAAGCATTTTGTGCATCCTCTGGGATTAGAGGAGCTATGAAATTGTATCATTATCATTGCCTACTGCATTACTGAACCGCCAGGCAGGGCCTGAGAGAATATGCATGCCTGTTTGTGCAATGACATTTTTAAACCACCCTTTGCCTTTTCATTTCTTTACTTCCTGCATACTAATCCAGCCCTAAAGTATTCCAGGCTACTGCCCAGAACCAGAATTTCCTTCTCTGTTTTAAATAAGGACTTTTTCAGGTATTTGAGCTATTTCACCCAAGCCCATTATTTACAGATGGGAGAGAACTGTTGCTTTTTGCTTTAGACACATTTACAGCTTCTGAAGAGAGAAGCAGACTTGCAGACTGCTGTGAAGTGATTTGGGTTTCAACCTTTGTCTCCACAGCATGCCTTTGAAAAACAGGCCACTTGTAGACACAGAATTCATCTCTGCAAGCACTAAAATGTGCACATAAAGATAAATTGCAATGGCAGAGCCATAACAGAATAGAAACCTTACTTAAAAATGTGGGTAGGCCTGGAAGCACTTCATTTTTGACAAATACAGGTTTTCCACTTTGTTACAGCAAAATATATTTTAGAGCTAAATAAGCCCCGAGCTGATGGGAAATGTGTAAGCCTGTTTGGGAGGGAAGTGCACTTGAAAGAACACTCTGACGCTCAGCGGAAGTTCCTGCTTCTTTGTAAGCCTACACCCAAAAATGCTTCTGAATCAAGGGTCTGAAAATGAACGATTAAGTGATAAAGCCTCGTTTCAATGTTTGCTGGTGCTCCAGCTCTGCCTCACCAGGGGATTCTCTCCCTGCTGGTCCCTGGGGACTGCACAGAGAGCTGGCACCAAAGGAAAGCTGCAGCTCCTGATAGGGTGTGACTGTGCTTTTGGACACAGCCCTAAATAAACAGTGTTGTCAAACTTTTCAGCGCTGCAAGGGAAGTCACCATGACGCAGCTTGTCATGCTAGGCTGGGCTAGGCAGGATTAACTCTTCCCAAGTCCAGGCATTTTCCTCTTCCCTGTCGTCCAAATCTGAGCAGACAGCTCATTCACCCACTCCTCATTCCACTTTTCCTCTTCCATTAGCTGGATAACCAGGGAGGCAAAGACTTCTGTGGGTTGGCAATGTGTGATTGTGGAGGGTGTGAGAGGTTTCAAATCCCTCATGCACTTGTGCAAAAGTACAAAGGTTAGAGTAATGTGAACACTGCAAACTGAGCAAACTGAGCAAACATGGTCCCAACAGGCTGCCAGCTCTGCTGATGTCCTATATATTTAATGCAGGATAATGTTGTGCCAGGCTGGAATGTTGTTTTGAAAGATGAAAATAGGGTGATTGCTTACATTGTGTCATGAAATGTAATTCTAGAGCGAATTTCATAATTTTTTAAAAAAATTTGGTTCATATTTTTAAACTATAATGTTATATGTAGCTTCTGAAAAACAAGATGTGTAGTGCAAAAAAGGGGTGTGTAATGTTAGAGTGGGTAATAGAGACATTAAATGGAAAAAAAGGAGTTTGGGTATTTTCACACAAACATGAATTTGTGGATGGGTTTGCCTGTTTTTTTTCAAGAAGGGAAATTACAATAATTTCCTGCCAATTTACTGCCACACTTAAGACCATTATTATAGGATACTGCAGTTAGTGTTTTGTGACTTAATAAAGAAGCCCACCTACAAATGGGGCAAAATATATATTGTAGATTTTAAAGTGTTAAGTTAGCAATAATGTTTTGCAAATTTCAGGCAAGGCAGAGAAACTGAATTTCAAGAATTTAATTTGCCATTCATTGGTCTTTATTCTCTTTTTGGCTGCAAATGAGACATCCTACTGTGGTGCATGAAAAGAAACAGAGACAGAGAATATGAGTCATTATTCCTGGTATATAAAAGCAAAATGAATGAAGTTTGTGATCTGGACTTTGATCTCAAGCAGCCATTTTTGCTTTAGATCAGTTTTCAAAAGTCTGCTATCATTTTAGGCTAGTGATAACTAGTACAAACTGTTTGCTTAGCAAACAGAGGCTGTTTCAAGCAATGCTGAGAGCAATTTCTGTTCAGGCACAAACGTACACTTCAAAATCTCTGGTGGAGAAACAAAAATACAACCTAGCCAAAGACAGAAGTATGTTCTAATGCAGGCCAAATGGAAGATACTTATACAAGGAAAGGGCATGTGGAAGATATGATTATTTATTGATAGCAGTGCCCCGTGTTTCATCTCTCTGAGTCAAAGATCCTGTATTGATGTGAACTAGATCCAGTGCAACCTTGAAATTAGGTTTTCTTCTTTTAAGTTTCTTGTAGAAGGATCATCTGCAAATTGGAAAGTAGAATGGGGAGCAAATAAGATGCAGATCTGTACATAGAACTAAAATTTTGCCTTGAGGAAGGGTCAATCTTGTCCAGTGGCTGCATGGAAGTGCCACCATGGATAATGTGAGCAGCACTGTGCCATTCATATGCAGAAAGTTGATGTGAGATCAAGTAGCTCTTCTAGTACTCACATTTGGAAGAAACTGGACTTTTTCAGTTAAACATTACAATTACACAATTCAACACAATTTACCTTGCTAAAACTCCACAGAACTGAAACACTCATCAATAGGTGTTCTCACCAACACAGCGGGTTCTGAATAACAAGCTGACTGCTATGATAAGGAAAAAGAGGCTTAAATTCTTTCTTCAGCCTCTTGCACTGCCCTCCTGTTGTTGATTCTGCCCTGAGACTAGGAAAGGGGGCAACCAAACACCTTTGTTTTCATGTGTCAAATAGTCACTAAATGCAATTTTGTTTCTGCTGTTCTTTTAAAATGTACTACTACAACAGTTTTATCAACAGGTAGATACTGCCATTGATTTAAGCAATGTTTTATCAACACATTTTTTCTGAACTAAATAACAACAGCCTTTGGCAGAACTGGGCAAATGTTCCTCGTTCTTGAAGAAGCAGTCATCTCAGACAAAGGCTTTAAATTAAGAGGTTAAAAAGTCAACAATTCATGAAGTAGAAGATTGAGAATTTGCCCCTGTTGTGTACTCAGTGTCACTGTACCTATTGTGGAAAGACAAACCATCTTCTGCATTTGGGGCTTGCCAAAGTATGCAAAAATGAGTCTGGACTGGCTGGAGTTCAAAGGAGGTTTGGGTGGTGTGAATTCCCTTGTTTGGCTCAGCCTTGCAGCACTGGGAACCATTTTTATGTAGAACTAATGAAGTGTTCTGCACGGACCTCAGACTAGCAGACCCCCAGACTAAGACCAGAAATATATTAAACAATAAGTTTTAAAGGCAGAATTGAACTTGAATAGTTTGCAATGTAAGCAACAGTGACAGTAGAAAATATATTGTTTTTCAAAGCAGACAAGGTTCCTTGAATTTTTGTTTATTCAGTTCTTTCTGCTAACAAAAAGAGTTTTGAATTCAGGAGAAATGTCTGTATTCTTGCACAGAGGCTCTGTGTACATGTCTGAGAATGCAAAAGTGGAAGTGATTGGGCACTGATTGGTAATAAAGGTGAAAGTCCACAATTCGTTTTCCCTGCCCACAGTGGAAGAAAGAACAGAGCAAACAATCAGAATTAAAAGCCAAGTTAATTAAATCCCAAATACCTTTCAGTGTGGTAAATTACCTCAGAATTAGTAGCACAAGCTAGGAAATGTATTACTAAAAATAGCCTTTTTTCAGCCTCCCTAGATTTTCTCAGTACTTAGCAAAGGGAGGCAAACATATCCAGAGGGCATTTTGGATCTTAGGAGAGCTGAATTATTTGCTCATATGTACTCAATCTCTTACCTTTTCTCTCTATAGATATGTATGTGTACACAGACACACAGTCACACACACAAGGAAAGATTTAGATGTGTGCATACACATCTGTGTGAGTCTATGTGTTCCACACACATTGTGTGCATGTGCTGACAGTCCCCTGCAAGCTGCATTCTAAATCCAAAACTGTCACCCACACTTACAGTGGATAAATCAAATCATGGATGTTTGACAGAGCAAATTATGATTCTGCTCCTTCACTGTTTTTATGACTATACTGCATAGAGGAGTTTCATCTGACTTACTCTGAATTTACTTCATATTAGTAAAAGGCTTTGAAAATAAACCATATCAGATAAAATCACAGAATCATGCAATCACAGAATATTCTGACTTGGAAGGGACACAAAAACACCATCTTATAGTAATATTTATA
The DNA here is from genome assembly GCF_028018845.1 of Melospiza georgiana. Classification (NCBI taxonomy): domain Eukaryota; kingdom Metazoa; phylum Chordata; class Aves; order Passeriformes; family Passerellidae; genus Melospiza; species Melospiza georgiana. The sequence continues at coordinate 143,982,070 of NC_080430.1, read as the reverse complement.
TGGTTTTGAATATAACTGATAGTTAAGTAGTTAACACATGGTTCAGCAAACTAAATATCATACCTGAGAGATATGTCAGGTCACAGTCACATCTTAAGCTCATGGAAATGAGCCAAAGACCTTAGCCCTCCACAGACCAGTTGAGGGACTGGTCAGAGCCTCCCTTGATCAGCATTTGGGTTTCCCTGCATGTCTCTGTGGGATCATTTTGCCTCAGGTTTTCTTCTGCAATGCCCTCAGAGCAGGCAGATCCCTTCCTTCCAGCCTGGGCTGTGCCCTTGGTTCTCTCTGACCCAGAGGTGCCATTTCAGCTCTGTTTTGAGCACGGTGGAGAAACAAAACCCTGCTGATACCAATGTAAAATGCATGAGCATTACTGAGCTGCACACTCCCTGCACAGTGCTCAGGGAAGGAGGCTTAACCTCCCACATGCAGGAGAACAGAATTTTGACTCTTGTTTGCAGGTCACTACAGAGCTTACAACAGAAAGTAAATATATATCCTACTCCAGTCACAGACAAGATTGGGCTGAAGCTGTTCCATCTCAATCAGATAAACACAAAACATTTTACCTTTTAGTTACAATATGGATTCATAGTGTGACTGTTATCATTGAGTTTCACCATCTTTTAAGATTACTAAATATAACCAGAGATAAACAGGTAAACTCTGTGTCTGCAGTCTTTGCCTGCATAAGAAATACCACAAACATCAGGAGTGCCAGGCTTATCTTACTGCAAATAGTTGTCCAGTTACCTAATGTAGCACACAGGATTTAAGGAAATTCCTTAAATTGTGATGACTGACAGTCTTGAGTAAAAAATTCTGTAGCTGCACATGTTATCCCTGTACAAGTGGTTAATATTACATTAGAGTGATTCCTGTCTTCCCCCCACCTTCTAGCTAAAAATTCAAAGCAAGTTGGCTAAAGGAGAGCCCCAGATTTCGGGTGGCACACACACCCCTGGAATGTCAGCTCCACATCCTGATCATAGTCCCTAGTTCCCATGTGGCAGCCAGTGATTTTTAAGCAGCAAAATCAATTCCCTCATCTCTCATGCAAAGGAGACTGCTGGGCCTCAGAGATTATGTCCAACCCTGCATTCAGAGTCACCCAAAGAACAAGGAGTAAATATCAGAAAATGGGTAGATACTATTTCCACTAATGGTAGTTGCAGTTCCCCTCATTCTTTTAATATACTCCAACAGAAGGAGATGGCTCTAGGTTATTAATTATTTGCTTTGTTTTACTGCAGGGTAAGACTGTATCTGCTGTAGAAATCTATAGAGACCACAACCATTTTCACCCTGGTGTGTATAACTTAGATTTACACTTTAGTAGCTAGGGTTAAGTGTTAGAAGAGCCATCACGACTATTACCATTGAGTGGAGCCAGTTACTTCCAGTGTCCACAAACAAAATGGGATCCTAGTAATGGGAAAACAATAGATAGAACTTATTTTTCCTGCTTGTATGCTGCCTATTATATGAATATGAACTCATATGAATTCATATCAATATGAACTTTCAACTCAGGTTATCTTATCATGCCAAAACTTTGATGCCTGAGGGAAAAAAGAGCATTTAGCTTGATAAGAATTCTGTTCAAACACAGAGGTGACCTCTAGCTACAATATAAACAGCCAGGTCACAGACTGGAGTAGATTCTTCTCTGTAATTCCTCAGAAATCAGGAGGTGCAGAAAAAAAGAGCCAAAACAAACTGCATAGGTTGTAAAGCTCTATGAAGATAAAGGTTTACTGAGCATATCTAAGCTGAGATGGCTTGATGAATACACCATGAGCTGATAGCCTAGTGGCTTATCTCTGTGTCACTAGTGAGTTACTTCTCTGTTAACTCACTTACTCCATAAGGATGGTTTCATGTGTCTGTCTTTATTAATGTTTCAAACTGATTGCTGGAGTATTTCAGTTTTTCCAACCTTAGCCACTTTCACTCTATTGATATTAATTTAGTATTGTAGCCCATTCCTTGCAGTGTTGAACATTTTTTCTTCTCCCCATGTGGGTGAATCAGTTTCTAGGAAATATGGAGATATTTAGTCCAGCACATAAACAGGATCTGGCATGCATTGGTGCTCAGTGGCTTTAGTACATCAAATCTAGTAGTGGACATGGTGAACTGGACATCTGTTCTGAGATGTCCTAGAAATGCAGCAAAGAGGGGAGGTCATAACAAGCCAAACACCCTCCCCCAAAATATTGAGCACTCACCAATAATTCTGCGGTGGCCTTTCTCGTGCTCCTTCATCCTCCTTTCCTAGCTGCTCATAACCTGCTGTATCACTTATCAGCCCCTCTCAAAACTTGTCTTTCCTCTTGATTTAGACTTCAGTTCTTGATTCTTCCACCCACGTCTGTGTTAATTTGCCTCCCTCATGTTGAACAGAGAGCAGATCAAGGGCTGTCATTCTGCTCAGCTTAATCTCCAAGCAGAAAATGTACAAAAACAACCATTTCAGAAACTCACTGATTAGTCAGCGGAACCACTGTCTTGGCAATGGGCAGGGAGAAACACCTCTGTCACTGCCCCTACATGTGACAATGACAGTGACCTCAAACAGACCCTGGAAGCCAAGAGACCTCTCAGCCCCAAGGTAAACTTTGGCTTCTGACAGCCTCAAAATGCCTGTGCAGTTTTCTCAGCAGCCTGTCAAACAGCCCCACGCAAAAGAGGGCTGCCAAGCTAGAGCTGCACCTGCAGCAGGCTGTGCTGAATGTGCTGTGCTGGGCATCCTTAAGCTTGGTGCCCCAGTGTCACCTCCTCCAACTCCATTCCCCACCATGAATATCCTGGCATACAGCAAATGCTGAGGAATCCTGATAGACCAAGTCCCTGTTTGCGTAGTGTGGATGATTAGCAATACTACAGCACACTTTGTCATGTATTCTTGGTTGTAACTGATATCCCCCAGCAAGTTTGGGCAATGGAGTATTTGGTAGAGCTGCCAAGGGTTTCAGGAATGAAGCTGAAGAGCCCATTGTATTCAACATGAAAAGCCTTGCAAAAATCTTGGCAAGGTAAGGGATTAAATCGAATCAGGTGTCTTGCCACAGATGTTTTTGAGGCACTGAATGACTGCTCAGTGCACATTCTCTGCTGGAATGGAAAAGTGCACAGCTTTACAGTACAATCAAGCATCAGCATCATCAACCTCTCTCTTTAAAGAACACATTTGGGTTGAATCCTCAAGAGGGATTTATGTGCCTTTCTCTTAAATAATGCACAACTTTGTAGCTTGTGCAGTCTCTAGGAAACACTGGCAACCTGCAGTCAGGAGAGGAGAGGGATTCTTTGGAGACAGCTGTTTTCACACATTTTCTGCTCCTGTTCATGTTCCCAGCTCAGCTGTAAGGGAAGCAGACAGTGTAATTGATATTATATATACATTGCACAGCACACATGTATGCACATGCATATCCTCACTCTAAATACACATTTGTGTGCATGTACACATAATGTAATATATTCACACATTTCTTGTCAGGATTAAACTTCTGGAGCAGAGTGTTTGCTGAATTTGTTTCTCTCTGCTGTCAATTGTAAAACAAAAGTGCAGTTCCATGAAATCACCTGGACACTTGTACCTCATCTATCAGCTCTCCTTTCCAAGTGTCAGGAACTTGACAATTCAATGAACATACCTTCTATAGCTCTTTTATGTATGAATGTATCTCTACATATAAAGTGACAGATCTCCAGTTGATATATTGATTAATAAACCAATACTGCTCCTCAGATGCCACTGAATCCCTCTTGATTTACATCTGCAGAGCATCTGGTCTGTGATATACTGTGATGTACACAAGCCACAATATTATGGTGCAGCATTACTTAACCTTTTCAGTATAACTTAATAAACAGACAGAGTGACAAAACAGAATAAAGAATGCTGGACGCTAAAAAAAGATTAGCCTAAGTCTAGCCTACTATAAATTCTGTATATGTGCAGCAATGCTGTTTCTTTTCAAATTTTTTTTCATTTTACCAGTATTTCTGTCATTCAATCTAAAGATGATTTACTTACCCTGATCCAAAGGAGAAGCTCAGAGTGAAAAGAATATAACAGATATTTCCCATTTCTCACACTGGATCCATTGTTTAAAAGAAATCCTCATGTTGTATATCCAGCACTCACTGTGACCAGTGATAGATGAATACTCTGTTTGTTACTCATACAGGCAGAGATTAAATATTATCTATTTTGAATTCAGTCACAGTAGTTTGAGGAATGAAATTCTGTTTGGGAACAGAAGATAACACTTCATGAACACGTTGATTATAATAAAGAAAGACAGTGAAACATAGCAGCTGCCTGAAAGCATACGGAAGTTCAGAAGGTTAAAAAGGTTGAGCCACTATTTTCTCACAAATAAGATTATAGATAAAGATAAACAGAAAGCAATTTTCTCACTATCTGTGGCAGTAAATGTTAACGCCCTGTGAAGTGCCTTGTTGCAATCCCAGAAACCAGGAACCTTCTGTCACCTGTAAAAGTTCCCAGCAGAGCACTGTATGCCCAAAGCTGGGCAGCACTGAGGACATCTTCAAATTTTGCAATAGAATGAGGAAGTTAAACAGAAAAATAATACCACAGCAAAAAATCAACATGAATCAGTGCTTTGAAATGATTTGGAGACCATGCTTCAGTGCAGCTGGACCATGTCAGTGATGAAAGACTCAAAGGCTTTATGGGACTAAGGGAAGCAGAACTTGACCAAAAGATGCTCTGTGTAATGCCAGAAGCAGCAGTCAGAATTCACACAAAGGGACATAAAAAGTGACTCAATAAGCAAAGTAAAACATAAAACCAGCTCTGAAAATCATGAGTCATGCCCCAGGTTCTTCTGTCTCTTGTGTAAGGGTTCATTTGATATGAACTTGTAGATGTGAATTATCTTCAAGTATCCCATCAACGTCAAGGGCAGGACCTTAGGTGGCAGACATCAACTGGCATCTTCCCTGAGGGTGGTCCCTACCTTCAGATAACACAGAGAAGAAGAAAAGATAATTTTTTATTTTGAGAAAGAAAGGCAGAGGAGTCAATGTACCCTATATTGTAAATAAAAGCAAGCACAACCAACAAGGCAGTGGTGAAACTTATGAGTTCTAATGGAGGCTCTAAAGATGCTGCATTTCACTCTTCAGTAACCATTCATACCAGCAGCTCCAGGCTGAACCAGGCATCTGCAGAGATGGGCTTGTTCCTACCCAGGTGGATGTTATCCATGTGACTGCATTGGTCACAAAAGAAAAGGCAAAATTGTACTGTACCTGTTAATGGTGTCTTTGAGAAAACAAACTCAGTGGAAAAGAAAGAAACCAATTTACAAGCCTTTTCCATGCACTAAGCCTGGCAAGTCCATGAATAGAGCAACTCAAGACCCTTCACCTCTCTGAGAATTATAAAGGTAGAAGACCCCAAATCTGATAAGCATGGCAGTCCCAGATTGAAGGTGTCCTAGAAATGGAAGGTAAAGGCCAAAAGTTCTGTAAAGGTAATGTGGTGTATGTGACAACTGAGGAGAAGGAGCCTGTCTGTGCAAATGCTAAGTGGGGTTCATACACCCTGAAATTTTGCAGTAAAACAGGAAAGATTCATTAAAATTTTACTTGGGTTGAGATTAACCTGATCTCAGACAGGATCCTGTGCACTTCTCAGCACTGGAGATGTCTCCCCTCAGGCACCGCAGGTTCAACAAGGGGTCAAAGTCACAGGCATAATTTCTCTGCCTGCCTCCCTCCTATCACATCAAAGCTACTTATATTAAATTATCACCATAGATTCATCAGCATCTAAAGGGATATTTTCTCTGATATGGATGCACAACACAAGTTTAAACCAATCCCTACAAAACTGGGGCAGGCTATACATAGGTGAGTGCAGGAAATTATGTAAATCATTCTATTAAATGAATACCTGGAAGATTTGTAGGAAGATTAATCTCAGAAAAAAATTGGTTCACACTCTTATAGTGACCAGGTGTCACTGATAGCTGGGAAATGAAAACAAAACCCCATCAAACAAATAGCACAAACTCTTAAAGTCAGGGAAGCAGAGTCATCTGCAGAGCTCAGGCACAATGGGAAGACATGAGACAGATATGCCTTCATATTTGAAATGGGGAGAAAAAGGAATAGTTTTAGCAACCTCCCCAACCCACACAAGCTCAGACAGATCTTTGCTGCTGAAGACCAACCACAGTACCTGACACAAGCAGTATGTGAGCATAAAGAGTTTCTGAGCAACATGGCACATTCACATTTCCCAGCAGCTTCCTAGAGCAGAAAATGATTAGTGAAACCCTGGCAACAAAGATCATTCATTAGCTGTGTTCCTTCCAAAATACAGAGCAGGAATTACAAAAGGAGCAAGCACAGCCAAACATTGTTGATGTAATAGAGAGTAAAACTTAGTTTGTATTTATTAATGATGCTGAGAAGGGAAAACACTATGGAAGCAAAGTCCCAACTTTCATTTTTAGGTGGGCTTTGTAGTTTAATGATTCAGAAGCTGCATGTAAAAAGAGCTGGGCTCATATCTTTCAGATTGTGTGTCTAGATAAAACCTCCTAGAGACCATTCTTCTGGTCCTAGTAAGCAAAGTGATAACATGGATTTTACATCCAACATCTAATTCCCCCTCTCCAAACCTCTGTCCTCAGCACAAGATGTTCAAGCCCACAGCAGCTGCTCTGTGCTGGCCCCAACCCATTGCCAGGGCAACCTGTGGGCAACCTCTCCCTGGTGTGGGCCAGCTCACACCGAGGGCTGTGCCCATCATGGAACAGAAGGGGCCTCTGTGGGACAGAGCAGGGCTGTGTGCCGTGGCACTGCTCTGTCTGTGAGCTCCAGAGCCCCTTCAGGCTGGGAACACATTCCAGGGAAATCAGGCTGGGTTCATTTGCAGCACAGGATCTGAGCCTGTTTTGTGATGAGCAGGAGCCAGTGCCAGGAGACTGAAAGGAGCACGGAGTGCCTTCAGAGCAGCATCCCAGAGGTGTGGAGAGCTGGCACTCATTGCAAGACACACCATGGAAAGTTCAGTGAAGTGGGCAGCAGGGTTATCACAGTGAGGCATCTGTTGGTGCAGCAGAGCCTCACCCCTTTTACTTCCTGTTTTTGACAGAAATTACACAAACACATCCACATCCACACACACTTGCCATGCTTGGTGATGCAGCTGAGTAATTCAGCATATTCTGGTGTGTTATACTGGAATTCAGAGATCTTTTCAGAGGCTCTGCTTAAAAACTCTCTGGAAAAGGATGCATACATCAACACATAAGTATCAGTCCTGCAAACATTTAAGCCACATACATTTCTTTGACTCTATATTTCTGCAAAAAAAAAATTACTAAATTTGCTCCAGCTAAGCAGATCTCATGAAATTTAGCATAATTTTGTGTGGTATTTTATACAAACACGAACAACTTCTGGGTGAGAAAGGAACTGGTTAAAAGGAAAATAATTTTTTTGTTTGATCAGAAGAAGGGCGGTTGCCTGAACCAAACGCAATTATATATTTGTCTCTGTAGAGCTGATTTTGCTTTGGGCAAAGATTTCATTTGATTTAAATCCTTGACTGAAGGAATCTTCAGTAGGTGTTGCAAATGGAAGTATCAATGCTTATTACGGTTTGTGCATCCTCATTTCAACACTGCTGGAGAAGGGAGCTAGATCAGCCTGTTTAACTGCAGCGTTGACTCCATCTTTACAGAAAAAAAACCCACAAAAATTATACTTTTGTATGATTATTGACATCATAAGTTAATTTTCAATTTAGGTAAGTTATCTAGGAATGCACAGAACAAAAACAATGTCATCTGCAGCAAGCATAGCAGAAAACATATTTTAGATCACTCAGATGATAACATCTTGTTTCCTAAGGTGCCTATTGGGCCAATTCACTGTTTGCAAACAGAAGGGTTCCAGTTGCTTATTCAGAAAGTACCTGACTCACATGTGCCATTGCTTGCATGACTTTCAGCTTATTTACAACCCAAGGTTGCATGAATACAGAGCATTTCACTTCAGTCACCGTTTCTTTTAGGAGCTGTTCTGTTCCTGGAAATGGAAAGGACTCCATTTAATGATTAACCATCAAAATAGATTCCCTCTTTATAATCTCCTAGGGAAACGGTAAATTACATAGACCAGTATACTTTCAGAACAATTAATTTCAAAAAAAGAGAACAGAATAGCCAGGGTCTCTAATATAGCTATAGAAAATGCAAATTGGAAAAATTTATATAAAGCCTCTGTTGTGTTAGAAACCCTTCTGTCCTCTGTATCTCAGGATGTATCACTGCCTACAGAGAAAGCAGCTCTCTGCCTCCAGCAATTCCCTTCATAGCTCTTCCAGTACTGGGAAACCATGTTGGTGAGATTGGTTTTCTTCCTCTAGGACATTTTGATATAAGAGTGTTGTTTTATGCATCTTTATTTCAATAAATAAAGTTGATCGTTGCTGTGTTTGCTTTTCTGGTTTCAGTATTTTTACTGTGTGTAACAGATGGAGCTGCTAGCAACACAGAGAGATAAGGTTGCTTAACGTTTCCCATGCTAAGTCTCTGTTTTCAGTTGCTTATATCTCATTTTATCCACTTGGGCTACAGCATTTCATGCTTGCTTCTTGCCTCAGATTGATTTTTCCTCCCTGGTTTTCAGTACGTTATTCTGTTACTTCTGAGAATGAAAAAACCATAAAAAACAATTTAAACACACCCCCTCTCCCCCACCAACACTACCCCCCCTTGAAATAAATACATTTCCCAAGTTGATTTTTTTCTTGTAAAGTCTTTGTATCTTTGTATTTGGGACAAGATTTTGGTAGGAAAATTGTGGTGGGGGGAATTAAACTAGCAGGTTCACTATTTCTAATCCATGAGTCAATCTCACTAACAATAAAACACTGTGAACAAAGGATCAACCTTCCTGTGTAGAACTGGCTTTTGAACTCTGTGTTTTCAGAAACATTAGTTTAAATACATAAAAAAACTTGGACCTAATACAATCACAGCAAAAGCAAACCAGAAACTTTATTATCCTGCCTCTTTAGCTAGGACACAGTCTCACACACACAAATATCCATGGAGCAGATCACAGCCTTAATTTTTGAAGATCTGCATCCATGACCCAAAGATTTTAGGCAAAATGCTGTTACCACCAAAATAGTTGGAATATTTTCCTGATGACTTTGCTGGAAAAAGTGTTGTTTCCTTGGTGAAGCTCCCTGAAACCTTACATTTTAAGTAAAGTTATGCAGCTCAGACTGCTCCTACGCAGAAAATACAGCTTTTGCCTTCCATGCTTCCACTTCCTCTGCACACATGCCACTGCAGCAGCAGCTCCTGCTCTTTCCTCAGCCATTTCCAGGCTCAGACAAGTACTTGGATATTAGAGCATTCCTCTCTGCAGGGGCAGCTGTTTTCCACATTGTTCATCTGAACACCTTTAATACTGGCTGGTGAGAAAACCTCCAGGGCTGGCAGTGCTTTGTCCCTGAACAGCAAGTGCTGTGCCAGTGCCCAGGACATTAGCTATATATGATATATATTTCTCTTAGAAATGAAGATCCCCCCAGGGAATGGTGGCTTTAATAATGCCTTCAAAAAGAGCAAACTAATCAATTAAGGTTTGTCAAGTAATTATTCTAAGAATTGGTCTACACAACTGAAATTAATCAATTAAAATAATTAGCCTTACACTTTGTGTGTCTGGCTAATTATATAAACATTTACCATGCATATTTTCAAGGTAACTTTACTAGTTTCCATACAGAAACTCTCTCAGTGTAAGAAATTACACAAATTACAGAGTTCACATGTTTAATATATGTCAATATATTTTCAAGGACATTTACATAATATATGCAAATATATTGAAGAGTCTTAGCTCTTGTAAATTCTAATCCCATCCTTAACATCTAAGTCATACACAGCAATATGTGATGTGGGTGTTGCCTTTTTATTTTTTTTTTTTTTTTAATTTTAACTGACCAGCTCCTCCTCCAGTTTAACTGAAGTAGTGAGGCTGCTGAAATCTGCTCCACTGGGGACCCTGCTCTGGGACTGCTTGGCACTGGAGCAAAGGCAGGATGCAGCTTGGATATTGAATGAAGTGGTTCATTGGAGAAATGGTAAAGTTAGAAACCCACAGTCCTTGCTGCCTGCCATTTGCCTTCCAGTTAGCAACCAAGGTATTTGTCTTAGCCTATAAAATCTTGGATTATTCAGCTTGGTCACAAGGGATTGTGTTGCTCTCCTCATGACAAATAGCTGGAGTAATGCCTGGAGATCAAACAAAATGCACAGGATTAATTTTATTATATGAACTGCAAGTCTCCAGGCAGACTACTGTGCTTCCAAGCCCTCATATTCCAGGAATTGCTATAAAACACATTGTATTAGCACTTGCATTTTTCACTTCTTTAGAGCTAGAGTTTTTGAGTTTGAGGTTTGACTTTCCAGCAATGAGCCAGCCTTCAACAGCAAAGTCATGGCACAGTGTCACAGAATCCTGGAGCTACAGATTAGAATCAAAAAATAAATAAACAACCTCCTGTCAGTATTTAGAGTCAAATGGGAACTTCTCATCTCATCTTCACTTTAAATCTCATTCAGGGAGTCAAAACTATGTTAACAAGCCAGTCCAAATGTTCCCAACGCACTTACAATTCTCAATGCATCATAGCCAAATCCCAACATCACTCTGAGACCTTTGTGCATTTTCTGCTATTGCTCTGGCTCAGCTGGTCTCTGTGATAGAAAAACTGTTATTAGATAATTAAGTAATATTAGGTAAAATGAACATGCTCCAAATTTAAACTTCAAAATATCCCTTAGACTTTTCCCAAATGCTACTGAGGTCCCCACTGGAGATCTCACGGTCCCTACAGTAACCTGTCACCGCTGATTATTGTCATGGCACTGAACACACAGAATTAATCTGTGGCATGCAGCAGGGAAGAGAGCTCCAGTGCAAGCCCTTCCCCAGGCTACAGCTCTTCAGGGACAGCTGATCCTGCCAGGATTCTCCATTTCCTGCAAGAAATATCCTCCTGCCATGGCATGGGACCCTCCCTGGGCTCCAGGGTCTCTCTGGGAACCTGTTGTGGCCATTCCTGCTGTTCTCCAAAGCAGAACCTTTTTTCAAACGGGTGAGAAGTGCAGCTGCTCATGGAAAAGGCTTTTGCACCTGGATCCAGCTCCACTGGAAAGCTGGGACAGGAGACACATGGCTGGGGACATGTGTACTTGGTCCTGCAGCAGCTCCTGCCCTCTTCTACAGACAGAAGGGAGGTGCAGATGTGTGCCTGAGTGGGAACAAACAACACCAGAGAGGGGGGGAAGCATTAGAAAGCATAGAGAAGAAGGAAAACGTCTTAAAGTGTGGCCATAGTTACAGGCTGCAGAAATGCCACAAATCAGTGCATTTCATGATTTCTTTACACCAAACTGTGCTCAGTCAAATACACAGGGCCAGCCATGACTTATATATTTCAAACTTACCCAGCATCAGTCACAGATTCCTTATTACACAAAGTTATTTTCCTTATCCTATCTGCCACAGACGATAAAACTAAACAAATGGATGAATATAATTCATTCACTGGTTTATGAACCTGAAGTCCCACAGAGACAGTAGGATATAGCAATCCAAACTGCAGTGCTGCTAAAACTGAGGCACAAAATGCAGCACAAGATCAGAGTGTACCAGCTTACAAGGATTTATTCCAGGAAACTAAATATGCTCTGAAATTGATGCTGTTTCATTTCTTTCTGGGTTTGTTATCCTTACTGTAAAACATTTACCTATAAACATCAAGCCTCAAAAAAGGCACTAGATTGCAAGGCAATACATGAACTCAGGATAGAAATGGGTTTACTTAGGGCTTAGAAATGTTTTGAGGTGTTAAGGTCAATGGTCCCTTTTAATGGAAATGCCTGGTCTGCCCCTTTGGACACTGTAATTGTGCACTAGATATATACACAACACAAGAGTATTTCCTCTCATCACTGTATTGTTCCATCTGCTTTGAGCTGCACTGCTCGTGTGAAAAGGCAATCCAAAAATATCAGGGGGACTCTAGATTTGCTGTCCAGTTGAGGTCATTGTTAGCTTTGTGTGAACTTTGCACAAAAGCAGTGACAGCAAAGATAGCTGAGTGACACTGACGTGGCTCAGTTTGGGAATTTTTACATTAAAAAAAAAAAGCTAAAGAAGAGTGAGCATTCCCCAGTGCTCAGATGGAAATCACACAATGCAGGAAAGGGAGCTCATTGGAAAATGCTCCTGAGGACATCAGGAATACCCAGACTGACACTGAGGACATTTGCAAAGGCAACTTAATGCCTTTCAGGATTAGTTTTTAAACACACAATGATGCAAATGTTTATTTATCCACAGAGTGGCAGATTGTTAGTATTGCCTATGCCAAAATATGCTTTGGCTGCACTCCAATGACAAAGCCTTGTCTGAGAGATACTGATCAGTCTGGGGAGCTGAAGTGACACAGAAGAGATTTAAAAATCAAGGGGGCTTGTTCTCTGAGGCATACACAAAGTATTCATTAACTTTTATCAGCACATAATTCCCTCCATCCTGTCTCCTGCACTGCAACCACATGGGAAATATTTTGGGGTGACAGATATACTGGTTACCCTGCCTCTGGAAAAAGGTTTCAAAACTTCCTGACCTTTTTGTTTGAGTACCTGTATACTTTCTGTGCACAGATTTAGGGTCTAGGAAGCGGCAGAGTGTTCATCTTTAATTGCATAGTTTCAAAAGCTGCATAGCACACCTCACCTGCACATACAGATTTTATACCATCACATCTGCATTTACTGTTCCTTCAAAAATAAAATGATGTTGTGGCTCTACAGCTGCCCTGCCATGCTGAAGGGAGGGCTCCCCAGGCTGGAGCACCTCACACTTGGCTTAGCCAAGCCCAGGGGAAATGCAGTTGATGCCCAGCATAGATCATTATCTACCTCTGCCTCAGCTGCCTCCATCTGCCTCAGCTTTCAGGGCTAGTTATAAAAATTTTGCAAGTTACAGTGAGACTTGCTTCGTTATGCTTTTATTAGTGATCTGTAATGGTCTCTAATTAAACATAACTCTGCTGCAGATTCAGTTGAAAAAGGTTCTACCAACCCTTCACAATCTGAAATATTGAAGCAGTGCAAGTCTGCAAATTTCTTGGTTTGGTCCCCACAAAGTGAGACATCAAATTTATGGATCATCACCAAGACAAAATGAACATCATATATTCCCCAAAGGTGCTATGCACAGATTTCTTATTTGAGTTTTGCCATTGCTTGAAAGACCAAGAGATTTCCCCATGGGCCAAGGAGGAGCTGATGGCAGTCTGGAGAGTGGGGAGGAGTAGAGAGACATGGCAGAAAAATCTCATGGATGTAAAGAAATTTTACAGTTGTCATGCATTGAGACTTGGCATCTGGGCTTATTCAAATTCTACTTAAAAAAGTCATCAAGCCTTCTTTAATAGGAATCGCCTACTTACAAAGCTTCAAGATATTAGCTTTGTTACCATGTTATCATAATGGGAAACACTGGCCACAAAAATGTATGTAGATATTAATGAGGAACATAATACTGAAAAATGGCAAAGCTTACTTAGTGTTATCAAATACATGAAATTAGTTTGTGTTATCTGTCCAAAATTACTGTTAATCATGAAACTCCACATTCTCAATGCTAGCTAAGCAGTCCCCCATCATCATGCTGCGATAGGAAGAATGTTGGAGGAGTCTAAATCCAGCTGCTGGAGATTAGACAGAGCAGGGAGCACGGGTGTGCACAGAAACCTCTCTATACGTAGCTTCATCATTAAAATTTCCCTAGCATGAGCAGAAAAGTTATTAAATTCCCAGTAAAAATGTTTAAATGTCATTAAAAAGTTTCAGTTCTATCATAATTCTCCTTAATGGTAAAAATTTCAGTGCTGGTTCTCAGTCCCAAAATTGCATTTTCAAAGAACCCTGTGCTTTAAGTCTCAAATTGCCTAATTACCATATTTATTGCTGGATTCTGTTTTCTAATCCCTGATGACTTTGTCAGATGTATTTATGTTCCCTTCATTTTACTCCCCTGCAAGAAGGACATGCAGGAGTTGGTGAGGATGGCATGTTGCAATCTGAGCTGGAGAGGTGGATGCTACCACACCATATTAATGCCTATTTAGCTACACAACATTAAAGTCTCTACAAAGTGCACAGTGCTGGGTATGAAAAAGCATAGCAGTTACATTCTTCTCAACATTTATCCATGTTATGCTCACAGGATGGTCAATTATAATTGATATAAATTAAACCTCAAGAGTAAACCATTCAGTCTCACGTTGACAGCACCAAACTCCATTTTATTTCAATTGAAAATTTGAAGAACAATTATTCTGCTTCTCAGTTCCCTTTAATTAAAGTATTGCCACGAAAAATGCAATTCAAGGGAAGAAGCAGGATAAAATATTAATAAAAGCAAGTATCCAGGCATTCCAAAACTAGTAAAATCTTTAAAATGTTCAAAGAAAGGCTCTAATTTTATTTGGCTCCTGTAAATTTAGGAAGGAAAGAAAAATACAAGAAATTAATTCTTTTTTGCTTAAATTAAGATTTCATTAAACTACAGTTCTCTTTTAAAATGGAGTATATAAAACCACCATTATAATATTGCACATTTATCGTCCTTTCATATTTAATCAGCAACCACCACTCAGCCAAATTTTCTTAGCTTTTAACCTTGCCAGCTCAATGCTCAGTCTGCCAGGTTAGATATTTTTCTTATCTTCTAACTGATTGTGGAAATTCTGGTATTTCTTCCCAATCATGTGTTGGTGATAAAATTCAAGATAGTAGAATTTCTGCAAATTAAAAATGTTAGAAAGGTCAACTGCAAACCTCAATCATAGATGTTTTGTTTCAACTTCACCCTCATTATACTAAAACCATTAAAAGAAAAAAAGGAGAAAAATTTAAAATCTAAATATTGAAATATTAAATATCATTTTGGCAGTTTTAAACTACATCTTTGAAGCAGAACACTATTTAAAAATTGAAAAATGCATGGATTTGTGGGCTTAAGAAGATCTGTCAAGGGACCTACAAACATATCTGGCTGTTAAAAGCTTTCCTATTGCTATCACAAATTAAGACTTTGCAGATGACCATGAAATTAGTGGTCATTACAAGCTACCCCATGCTGGCAGTGACGCTTAGCAAAGAATAAAATTAATAAAAAGAAAATAGGATCCATCACTTATTCATCTTGATACACTAATTCTCCAAATGTGAAGGAAGAGAAAATCTGCTGTAGTCACTGCAATCAACAGATTTGATGCTGAAAAAACAGAGCAGGTCTCTCATGCTTAGGTTTCATTTCTAACTCTTATTTCAGTACAGACAATTTTTAAACCAGAAGTGAAGTCAAGCTGTGGTATTTTAGTATGATATGGAATACAAAATATGATATGGAATGGAATTGTATGGAACACAAAATATTCAGAATTTGGAGGCTGTGGAGCGAAAGAACAATTTGTGGTGGTGGGTCTGAGCTGTCCCCAGTGCTGACAGTGATCAGATTAAGGTGATTAACTTCTTTATTTGAAATTCTGTATGAATTGATCTGTACTTCTAATAATTACTGAATAAGAAAATACATACCAGAGAACACTTTCTAAAAATAATAGAAAATTAGTGACAAATTATGAACAGTACGAGCATAAAAAAATTCTGCTGCATCTTAGGGGGTGTTTTTTCTTACATTCTATTCCAGCAGAAATCTGCTTCATGCCACCATTCAAATTTCTTCAAATTTTAATTAAATGTATGTGAAAATGATAATATTTTTTCAAACAAACTGAAAGCTGGGGGTGCTTTTTAAAAATGTTCTAGAAGCACAGTTTAAAGAATGCAAAAGTGTAAAGGATGTAGGATCTTATCGTGCAAAAAAAAATAAGCTCATTATTTTGGTTGGACCTTAAATAATAATATTTGAATGCATTCTACCCAGAATATAATGATATCAATCACTTTTAGCAGATCAAATCTCCTCCTGAGCCTCACAGATGGTAAAATGAATGAGTTCAAGTAAAACTATTTTCTTGTTCCATTTACCAGGAAAGTAGCAATCACTAAGGCAGAAGGTAGCTCCTCCTGGAAAAGACAATCCCCAGTAAATAAAAAAATCAGTCAATCACTCTAGTTACAAGCACTTCTGTGGTGTCAGGCATTTTAGGCATTTTCTGCTCCTTGGGTTTTCTGGCAATGGGCTGTATCCACAGACAGTCGCTAATTTTGGGAGCTGTGCTTCATGCATGACACCAGTGTAGCTTCACTGTGTGCAACCTGCCTGCTTAGCCTGGGGAAATAAATACAGATTTTTGTCTAGAAAACAAAACTTATTAAAAATGGCTAGTGTATAAAACTAGGTAATTTTCCACTGTGCTAAGAAACTTGAAGGGATTTATTTTTACATCAGCTTGAAAAGTCAAGCAGACCAGAAACTGGGGACAGCTTCAGCAAATCATATAAAATTCTGTCTGCAGACAATTTGGTGTAGAGCCAGCAATCAAGAACTGGGATATCTTGGCTCTCCAGTCAGTGAAGCTCCCACAGCATTTTTATGAGCAAAGATGGGTAATTCAACTCCCTCAAATTAACTTTAACTATGGCTTCACTTTCTCAAGAATCTCAGCTAAAATCCAGTTTTCATTCCAATGATGTTTTTAAATTGACAGAACTTAGGTGAAATTTTATATTCACGGTGTTTTCATTTAACAGACAATGTTTTTCATCATGGATGTAGTTAATTTCAGTGGGACCTCCTTGGTGTCATTCTTATGGGGTCCTTTCCTACCTCATGGAGGAACTGGAGGTTATCCAAAGAAGGACAATATGCTGGTGAAGGTTCTAGAAAATAATTGCTATGAGAAGTGGCTGAGGGAACTGAGTTTGTTTAGTCTGGACAAGAGAAGGCTTGGGAGGACCTTATCACTCTCTACAACTCCCTGAAAGGAGACTGTATCCAGGTGGGGCTCAGTCTCTTCTGCCTTGTCTCAAGTGAAAGGACAAGAGGAAATGGCCTTAAGTTGCACTAGAGTAGGTTCAGATTGGATATTAGAAATTTTTTTTCACTGAAACAGTGGTCAGACATTGGAATAAGTTACCAGGGAGTTTGTTGGAGTCTCTGTCTCTGGAAGTGTTCAAGAGGAGTCTGGACATGACACTTAGGGTTTTGGTGGTGCTGGGTAGATGGTTGGACAAGATTATCTTGAGGGTTTCTTTCAACCCCAATGATTCTGTGATTCTGTGATTCATATGGGCTTTGGAGGATGCAAATAAGAGCAGCTTACAAAGTGGCTTGAAAACTGGATGAAAGATCCCTGAAGTGAATTATTATTATTATTATTATTAGAATAAGAAAACTAACCTAGATGGTCAAGGTAACAAAGCAAAAATTGCATCTTGCTGTTAAAAAAGAGGTCACAGAAACTACACAAACAATAACTGAAATGATTAAAGCTATAAATAAAGCTAGAGAGGAAAAAATTGTAATCATGATAGCGCACAGCCAATTTGTAGTTGTCTGATGTGAGATGCCTAAGGCAGGACATAAGTCTCTGGAGACTCCCTATGTGGTCAATGAAGAGAGAGAGCAATTCAGTCAAGTACTCAATTTACGTGCCTAAATAAACCTGGAAAGGCAAGGCAAGAGCTCTTCTTCCTCCCCTGATTGCTCACACAGTGAAGAGGAAAAAGCTTTCAGATTTAAACACCTCAGCTGGCTGTTTGGTGTCATGCAGCAAAGATCCCCCAAGGACCTGAACTACTGTAAGGGTCCAGAAACAGTGACACAAGGATGGATGAAACAGCCTTTCCCCAGAGCATGCAGGGCCAAGACAGAGCAGAGAAAAAGGCACAGGATGGAGGTGGGAGAACACAGGCAGTGGTCCCAGCAGGTACAAAGACCTGACAGGGCTGGATGAGTCACTGCTGCTCTGTGCCCCATTGCAAAATGAGTGCCTGAATTAAAGGTGTTTTGTCACTTTTTGACAGGCTCTTGTTTGTGTGTCAAGGCAAGCACAGGTGAGTTTCCAGGTTTTTGGCTCCAAACCAATCTACCTCCTATTCAATTAGCTAACAAAAATCTGAACAGAGGACTGGGTGGATTTTTTCATTCTATTATATTCCCCTTTCAGTGGCTAGGGAAGTGCCTTAATAGCTCAGAGGGAAAAGGTTCCACTGTCTGTGACAGAGCATATAATTGAACTGAACTCTCTGAATACAGGGCAATCTGTCTCACTTCTCAGAGCGTGGGCATTAATTCCTAATATCCTTTGCAAGAAGCCCATATCAGTGGAAAAATGTACCACAAAAATAAAGTTTTGGGCCCCTCACTACAAGAAGGAGGTGCTGGAGCATGTCCAGGGAAGGGCAGTGCAGGTGGGGATGAGAGCTCAGGTCCTGTGAGGAGCAGCTGAGGGAGCTGGGGGTGTTTAGTGTGGAGAAAAGGAGGTTCAAGTGAGACCTTATCACTTTCCACAACCCCCTGAAAAGAGGGAGTAGACAGGTGGGGGTCTGTCTATTCTCCAAAGTAACAATGGATAGAAGAAGATGGAAGAGCCTCAAGTTGCACCAGGGGAGGTTTATACTGAGTGTTAGGAAAAATTTTTTCATGGAAGGGTTATCAAGCACTGGAACAGGCTGCCTAAGGTAGTGGTGGAGTCACCAACGCTGGAGGTGTTAACAAGATGTGAAAATGTGGCACTTAATGGCACTTAAGGGCTGTTAAGGGATGGACCTGGCAGTGCCAAGATAACAATTGGACTTCAGGATCTTAAAGGGCTTTTTCCACTGTAAAAGATTATAAATTTCTAAAGATCAGGCTTTCAAAGAAGTGGTTTTAAGAAAGGATATTCTTGAGGATGCCAGATCAGATGATGCCATCTCCAAAAGAATCTAAAACTCACAAATCTAGAACAAGCAGTTCCTCACAAATTTAAATCTATCAACTATCCCACACTAATGGAATTTATGGCACAAACTCAAGGCTCAGTAGCCTAAAATAAAAATCTTCATGTTTTCAGAGTTTTCCTTTTATTATTTAACCCACAGAGAACTATGTTGTCTCAAGAAACACTAATTAAAACAATCATACAGATTTTTCCAAGACTTAATCTGAAATAACCACAAGACATCAGACATAAGCAGAGTACTTTCATATCCATATATCTACCCATACACTTCTTTAGTGCTCACATTTTGCAATAAATTACTTTTCAAGATATTAAAATGTATCTTATTTTCAAATTGTTTGCTGCACTTTCTGCTGAGTCAAAACATCTAGACCTTCTTTAAATGTAAAATTTCATCATTACTTTTGCTATTGATTTTTAATCTTCATAGCAACACTATATAAGACCATGCTATGATTCATGCTTTCACCAAGAGGGTTAGCTGTACTTCAAAGCCCAGTTGAGAATAATCATAAGAAGCCCAAATCCTTGTGATAAACACTTCATTTTTTACAGTCATATTCTATAGCTGATTTTTAAACATAGACTGTAAGATACAGAGAAAAAGAATAAATGATCATTTTACACATTCCCACAATTACAGCTTTTTTTAAAAAAATGCTATGATTCACATGAAATGAGTTATGCCATGCAAATAAGCAATATTATAAAAATATTAGTGAACAGACCATAACTAGATAGATGATAGCCAATTTGAAAGTGGTTTTAGCCTCATCAAATTAAGCAGGTAAATATTGAGGTAACTTATACAGAATTTTTCAGTCTCTCACCTGTTCCTGTCACTATGCTGAACATCTTGGTCCTAATGTTTGGGCTAAAGAGAAAGGAGGGGTAATAAAACATATCACAGTTTATTACAATTACCTGTCAGTCTAGACGTCAAGAATCACAGAATCATAGGATGGTTTGGGTTGGAAGAGACTTTAAAGATCCTCTTATTCCAGCCCCCTGCCATGGTCGCAGACATCTTCCACTAGAGCAGGCTCAAAGCCCCATCCAGGCTGGCCTTGAACAATTTAAGAGATGGGCCACAACTTCTCTGAACAACCTCTTCTATTGTCTCACCATCCTTGCAGCAAAGATCTTCTTTCTAACATCTAATCCAAACCTACTCTCTCTTTGTTTGAAGCCATTCCCCCTTGTCCTATATGCCCTTGTAAAGAAGACATCAAATTGCTAAACAAACATATTTCTCAGCATGGCAGTAGATGAATAATGCATTCAATGGTCAGTAACGGGATAATCACATTTCAGCTTCTTTGCTGTTCCTTCCTGCCCTAGCATCATTCCTGGGGCTGTCCACGAGTGAATCACACTGAGGAATTGATCTGTCTGGAAAACAAACCAAGGAAAATTAATTTCAGTGTTCAGCTGGCTTAGTTCCTCAAAGTGGCTCACAGCACAACTGTGCAAAGATTCACTTTAGCACAGAACAAGCTCAAGCAACAGACAGGAATTGCAGATGGTAGTTTAAGCAGTATTCCTTTCCAGGTTCTTTGGCTCTATTTTCCTTTTGAAAATATTCCCAAAGTACATACAAATTTTGGACACTCTTTCTATTGGACACTATGATTTGATCTTCAGCAATTAGCTCCTTAACTTTCATGGATTTCAAGTCCGGGGAGATGCCCCCAGTGCAGCAGTTTAAATAAGGTCAACTCACTGTCTAGACTGAGAGCAGGGCCTTCGCCTTTTGTTCCATAAACCTACTTACATGTTTTCTGGATTGATCATCAGCAAGAGGGTTGAGGGTTTTAATTATCCTCTGAATCCCAGCCAGCAAGAATGTGCTAACTTTTGAAGCATATTCCTTTAAATGTGAATTTATTTAATTTGTGCTTTTGCGTTTAAATTTGTCATTATGTAAATTCCCTTGATATCTTAAGCAGAATAAGCTCTACTATGCTTAGCTTTAAATTGTTTTGTGAGACTCAGAAAATGGAATAATCATTAAAAAATATCCACAAGAGTGTGTCTGATGAAGGGGTAGCTAATACAGGCTTTGTTTTTAAATAATAACCAGCCACTAATACATAATCATAATTTTTCTCTGATCTTATGAGCTGCTGTCTTTGATACATAGCTGCTGAACATCAATAAAACCCCCACCAATCATCATTTAAGAGAGAAAGCCAAGGTACAACATGAAAGAATATAATTTTCCATGCATAATATAGCCTTGTATTGCTTTGATGAGTTGCTTGTTCAGGGGAAGTCTCAGTCAAATCAGGGTGCTTCTTCTCACTGATCTGGAAAACAGAATGACAATGTGGAAATACAATTGCCTGATAAGTTCTTTTCCTTTGCAGGTGAAGTTGAAGTATATGCAGTTCACTGATATTAGCAGACTAACTGTACCCTTACAGCCCAGCTTATGTTCAAATATTTTGCTTGAAGAAAGACTGTAGTAGCTGTCTCACAAACTTAAGTCTTGTTTTTGTAAAACTTGATTTCTTGGAGCAGAGATTGCTACAGCCCAGCTTATGTTCAAATATTTTGCTTGAAGAAAGACTGTAGTAGCTGTCTCACAAACTTAAGTCTTGTTTTTGTAAAACTTGATTTCTTGGAGCAGAGATTGCTCCTCTGAAGCCCTGGGTGGTGCTGGACCCTCCTCCAGAGTTCCAGTGTGTCTGTCACACCAGGCAGGGAGCCCGTGCCTGGCCCCACTGCGAGCCCATGCAGGATGCAGGGCTTGCAGACTCTTTTCTGAATTATTCCTAAGTGGTATTTTCCTCTAGGATTAATCCCTTGATTCCAGGTCTCACAATTTATTGCCATTCCTTGCATTTACTTCAAGCCCTGGTACAGCACCTCTCCTCAGGAAAAAGAGCAAAGCTGTGATAACTCAGCTTAGCGAGGCAAAATGCTGACTGTTTAGAAGAAAAGCATTCTCTTTGGAAAACACATAACAAACCACCAACAAAAAATCTTTACATTCAAATGGAGTAACCATGGCTGGAGGTATTTGAAACCCTACAGATGTGGCACCTGGGGACATGGCTCAGTGCTGGAGTTGGCAGTGCTGGGTGAATGGTTGGATGTAATGACCTTAAAGGAATTTTGCAAACTAAATGATTCTATGAGTCTATGATTCTCCAGTCCAGGTGGAGTTTCATCATCTTAATATAGGCTGCAGGCATCTATCAGACCTTAGAAGATCCTAAAGGGACATCAAACCTCTTTTCCTGCTCTAGAAATCACTCAGAAAACCACCAAAATGATACTGAAAGGCAACCCCTTTACACAGTACTCTCCTCAAAGCTAAAATAAGATGCCACATTATCAGTCTTTCAGTAGAGACTGATGCTACCTCTTACTGTCTATCTAGAGAGGTGACAGAATGATGTCAGCTGCACAACCAAGTGGCTGTCAGGGGAGCAATGAGGCTGAGCAAGAGAGAAAATGGACAAATTGAAAGCAACGTGAGAAGCAGAGCTGTTGGACTGGGCGAGCAGTCCTTGCAGCTCCATGAGATTCCACTTTAGTAGCTTTGAAGCAGCACAGCAATTTACTTCCAAATTTCTATTAAAGCTGAGGCTTTTAATGCATAGCTCTAATGAAAAAAATCAGAGTCCTAATAAAAGTAAGGCTTTAAGCTACTTCTGAGTATCTCTTTAGAGCTAAGACCTAATGCCTGTAAGATTCACTCAACTGCAATTTCTGAATCTCCTCAAATGCAAGCACATAAATATATGGCATAGGTCTTCACTATATGAAATCATATCCATACAGAAATGAAGCAAATAATGGTTATGAAGGTGAATAAGACCACTTCTGAATATGTGAATGACTTCTTTTGAATTGTCAGAATCCTGTGAAATTCTCTTTTTCTGCATCATGGGACACCAGAAATTTCTTGCCGGCAATTTTCAGGTTACAGGCAGGAATCCTCCTCTGGTAGAGGGATTTGCCCACCACAGTGTGGATACCATTTGTATTCTCACTTTATATAGTGCTTGGTAGTAGAAGCACCATCTCCTGGAATTCTTGAGAATGGTAGTCCTTGCTAACAGTGGGAAAAATGAAATGTTGAATCCAAAAGGATCAAAATCCTAAATTCTAACAGTTCAAATAGCAACTAAAAAAGATATATATTTAAAACTCTCATTATTTTTAATCTGTCTGAGGAATTTCATGGTTTAGCCTTTGGGGTTTGACTGTATTGGTTAACAAACTTGGAAAAAACATGATGATTCAAAGCAAAAAAACCTAAAAGAAAACAAAAAAGAAACGCCAAACACACAAACAAACAAAGCCTCAAATAAAACAAAACAAAAAAACCCAGACAAATCACAGTTTAGAGAAACAAACTGCATAGACAGAATTTAACGTCTTGCGTTGAGCTTTAATTGACTTTAAGAATAAATTACAAGCACTTTTGTTACTGTGTTGAGAATTGATACAGTACTAGGGAGTGCCCTCTGGAGCACCAGCTTTTTCATTTCCACTCTTGTCATATTTAAGATTAATCAAACTACCAAAACTAGATCCCAGGGCAGTAATTTCTGGGATCACCAGACTGATCTCACATTGAATAAGTGACTACAAACTGATAAACTGGTTGCTGACCTTGGGTTAACCTTCTGAAGTTGCTAAACCTTGGACTTCTATTCACAATCTACCATGATGGTCTTGTGACTCTCATCCTCCTCGTCTTTTTCCTGGGAGGAATTGTGCCATTGAGAAGGCACAATTAGTAAATACCCTTGCCAGCAGGCAAAATGGAGCAACATTTTTCATATTTGCTTCCCATCTGCAGCAGAGGAAGGACAGCATTTTTCAGGGATAGCTGGCATCTGTTCCTGAGGCCCGGTGTCTTGGAATAGAAACTGACCAAAACTGAGAGAATATTGCCTTTCAAAGTCCTATTTTGCAGAGTTTTTCCTTGCATCAAAGTGGAATAATTCAGATTAAAACTTCATTCTATTTAAGTGTACAAAGTAACTAAACAGTCAGGAAGCATCAAATCACTGAGCAAATTGTTCTCTGTCAGCAAAGAAGAACTCTGCCAAGAGCAAAAAAAAAAGTTTTTGTCTAACTTGTAATATCCTTGTCCAGGGCTCAAGGAAGGAACTGCTGTCCCTAACCCATAAGGACCCATTCTGGGAAGCTCACACAGCCAGGATGTGTCTGCAGCTACCTTGTATCTTGAAAGGAGGTCTCACACTGCTGCACAGATTCTCTTTTGCAGACACAACCACACTGCAAGTATAGAGAATGCAAAGAGAGCTGCACTTTCTTTGGAACCTATAATAGACATTATTAATTAATTAATTATCTAAGTCTGCTAACTCTTTCCATCCATCCCAGTGTGATGTGCCTTGGAGGCTGTGCCCATTCTGCCCTTTCACTGATGAACTCATCCACTAAGACTTGGCTCTGACTCTGGTACTCCACCACTTTGCTGCCAGACACACACCAGCTGGTGACTTTTCATTCTGTTCATGAAGAGTGCTGTTTTTGGGAGAGGGGATGACTTTCTGACTGGTTTTGGACAGCCAAAGCACAATGCAGTTCTGGATACTGACAATTTTGCTAGCCACTACAACCCATAACACAAATCATAGCTCTGAGGCAGGCTGTGATGGATCTAACATCCATCCCCAGAGAGTGGCTGAGAGGCCACATGAATGGCTTCACAGCTATAGAAACCTCCACAGTGCTTGAGAAGCCTATTAGTGGCAAATGTGTACAAATTGGCAGTTCCTACCAGATTTTCCAGCCTGTTAGACGAACAAGCTCGTTACAGTAAAATTTACTCTAAATATGAGAAACCTGATGGTTTGAAACTGAGATGTTTTCTGGAACAGTTCAGCAGCTTGTTATAATTGTACCATGATTCAGTGCTTGGGCATCCTCCATATCTCAAGTGCTGTCCAAGCTACCAGCAGAGCTTCTGACAGGAGCTAGCCAGAATGTCACCCTCAGATGAACATCAGAGCAGTTGTGCAAAGATTCCCTAGAAGAATGCCTTGCCTCCTGCAAGGTTGAAAACATCTGATGGAGACATACCTGCTACATCATTCTCCCTGACCTCTTCCTAATTGTTATAGGTATTTTCCCAATCTTATCATTGCCATCATTTTTGAAAACTTCACCATCATCACTCTAGAGGGTAGGACAGTACTGGAATCCACAAATTCCATGAAGGGAAGTGGGACACAATGAAGGGATGCCTCTAGGAAGACTTGAGACTTACCAAGGAAGGAAGAGCAAGACCAAGTCCTGATTTTGTGACCCTCTCATTAGGTAAATTTTCCCAATAAACCATTTGGGTCCTGTTGTTCCCAATTCTTTTCACAGCCTCTGGAACCATTTGCATTAAGTTCTGTGTTAAGGGATGGAGCACAATTCATTGAGCTATGTACATTGAGCTGTGTATTGTGCTTTCAGAGGCATTTATCACATTCAGCATTGCCTTTTCTGCCCATTTCCACTGCACTCAGATTTCAATAGAGGTAAAGGGCTATTAGAAGAGACACCAACACTTGCAAGTATGTGCCAGATCAGAATACCAGCTTCAAACATTGCATGGTATTGTCTCTAAGTGGGTCAGTTCATAAAACATCATCTGTTCAAGTGATGCCTATGCTGCAGTAAGAAAAAGGGAGAAATGCAGCAGTCATTGAAAATGATCAGATTTTAAAAGTCTTGCGCTAGGTGCATGTTCAAAGAACATTTCAGTGTTCCATTAATAATGCTTCTAGGACACAGGAAATTTGAAAAATGTTGCTCCTAAAGATCAGGATCAGTTACAAGAAAAGAGAAATAAAGGGATTTTAAAGAAAATTCTGTGTCTGAGTTTTGTGACATTATTGTCTGCACATTTCCTTTATTTTATTTTTGCAGAGAATGGGCTTTTGGGTGCATCCCTTCCTCAAACACCTATTCAGTGTGCTAATGAGATAAGAAATATGAAAAAATATGTTGGGCAATAGCAAAGCATTAACTACTGTTCCATTTCCATGTATTCTCAAACAACACACATTCTAATTCAGCAGAAGAATATTTTACTGACCTTTCCACTTATTTCTAGTTCACTGGTGTGTCTAGAACTATCTTGTCACTTCATAACTCATTTTTGTTTTAGCCTAAGTGACTGCTCAGAAGCAGCAAGCCCTGCTGGAATGTCAGGCACAAACTCCCCTCTGGAGGCACTGAAATGAACGCCACAGCCACTGGGGAGCTGGGAAAGGGGCAGAAACTTGTGCAGGGGAAGTGACCCATGAGACAAAGTACGGCATGCTCCTGCAGCCTGCACCAGCTGAAGCCCGGGCAGGCAGCGTTTCATCGCTGTTGGGACTCTCAGCACTGAAGCCTGGAGGTTGCAGAGGTTGGACCACATGGCCAGGTCTGCTACTGAGAACACAGGATGTTATTTTCTGCCCAAGCACAACGGGAATTGTTATTTTTCTTGGTGCATCTCTCTGAGTATTCCATAACCACTGGTCTCAAAATAAGGTAGGCTATGAGAGATGAGGCCAGATTCCCTAGAGATTGGAAGAAATAGAAGAAATTCTTCAAGTTCCTTTCACTTTACAGAAGTCTGGTTTTCCTCTGGGCCTTGAGAAGAAAAAAACCTTTGGTAAATTAAAAACTAGTTCAACTCTCCTGCTTAGTGGTCTCTTCCAGAGAGAAGGGAGAAAATTTTATATTGACTTCAGACATGGACAAACTCTTTTTCACCCCACACTTTATGTGCTCTTTTGCTGCTCTTGGACCCAGTCAATGATGCTATGAGCAAACCCAGTCTTGGATCATGGCTATGTGATGCTCATGTGCCTCTGTGTCTTCCTGGCAACATTTATTACACTGATAAACTCTCCATATCTCGTGATCTTTACCTGATACATCAGAAGTCACTCTTTAAAAAAGAAACAACACTTTATTGCTTGTTTTCACAGCCAAGAAGAATCCAAGGCATTGCCACACACTCTGTTAATGGTTTTGAGTTTTTTTAAGCATTCCTGGGTGCAGAGCTTTCAGTCAATGGGATCATTGGTTTGATTCCACTACAGTGCAGCTGAAACAAATAACCTGACAAAAGACTCAGGAGCCTACTCCAGAATTTTTGTCCTTTGGTAGCGCATTGGGTTTGGATAAACAAATAAACAACAGTTTGTTTGTTTGATATCTTTTGGAGTCAGCTTTAACAGATTGCCTAGGACTGCATCCAGCCAGGTTTTGGACATCTCCAAGGACTGAAGCTCAACAACTTCTCTGGGCAACCAGTTTCACTGTTTGACAACATCATAATAAAAAATTATGGTAATGCTTAAAAGCAATTTCCCACATATTAGCTCATGCCTTTTGCCTGTTGCCCTTCCAATGAACATAACTGAGAAGAGTCTGACTGTCTTCTTTACTGCCCCGTTATTTGGCACATATGTTACCAGTTTATCTATGGATGTAGTGGGAGTCAATATCATCTTAGCATAGAAGGATATCAGTTTGGTCAGACTTGATTTCTCCTTCCTAAATTCATGCTGACTACTCCCAGTAACCTTACTGTCACTGACAGGTTTGGGAATGCTTTCAGGGTTATTTGTTCCAACACCTTCCCAGGGATCGAGGTGAGGCTAACCAGACCAGAGTCTCTCAGATCCTCCTTCTTGCCCCTAGTGAAGATAGGCAGTGACATTTATTTCTTAGATATTAAGAAATAAGAAATTTCTTATTTCTTAATATCTAAACTGATCATTCTATCTCTCTGAGGAGTTAATGGGAACAAATAGGCACTTCTGGAGCTTTACATAGCATAAGTTCTTTTGATATTTTCGTCATTAAAATCAAGAAAAGTGCAGGAGAATTTTATTCTCCTTTTGACTGTAAAGGAAGGGCAGATGACTAAGTCACAAGTAGATGCCTATATGTACCTACCTACATCAGGCTCAATAAATCGAAAGGACTTAAAGAACCCTCAACTTTGCCATCAAGGACAAGCAGCTAATGATAATAAAATTCATTTTTCCCCACAACCCGAAGCCTTCCCCTGCAGCAGAGTCATACACTAGTCAGGACATCTAGATGGATGAAACAATATATTTGAAGAAAAAGGAACTTCCTATTTCTTTCCATTTGAACAATTCTTCTTCAGAAGAAAATAACTGCAGTCCACAGTCAGGTGCCCTTCTAATCTACCCTGTTTTGCTGAAATCCATGAAGTGCTGTGGAAGACTGGCCAGCCTTGCAAGGTGATCTGCTGACTACCATCGAGCAATGAATGTCACAAGTTAAAGTAGCACAAGCACAAGTTAAAAACTGGAAACTTTTTTCTTCCACCCATTTTTTATCTATTATGAGTGATCACAGAAAGAAGCAAGAAATACTAGCAGTGGAGTTTTACCTGGAAAGTAGCAAGAGTGTCCATGGGTACTTAGGGGTATCCTTTAAATGACAGTGGGTTACTACATTTCATGTCCCTTTAACTACAATAAAGAGTGCTACCTTTCACTTTCATTCCAGGATACATATCCTGTCTTCCAAATCCTACAAAATTCAGCCTTTCACTTCTTCATGTTAAAAAAACAACAAAACACAAAACCAATCAAAAGGAACACAGAGAAACATAAGAAAAATGGCTGTGAGAGAAATACAACCTGAAGGGTTGATTCTTCCCTCTAGCACAGATTGCTTCCCAATGCAGATTCCCTTGCCTAGCAGCAGCCTTTAAATTCTGTTTCTCTCTCTCCTGATATGTGGTAGAATCTCAATCCAAGGCCAGGTGTGTGTGTGATGCACCCACAGGTGCATTCATCTGCCACCCACTGCCTGCCCTGCAGTGAGTCAAGCAGCTCCTGCAGGAGCCCAGTTGTTCAGATATTCAGGAGCAGTGATCCCAGGTGGGTGTGACAAATTATCTCAGAGTGGTGAAAGAAAAGCATCCAGCCCCAATGTCATTCCTTTCCACCAGAGACTTTCTGAAAGAAAATGTTGAAGAAAATTAAAAAGCAAGCAAACAAAAAATTACCAAGGGAACAAGGCACAAGAGAGGCAGGACAAAGGGGAAAAACGCTTGGAAAAACATTTCCCTCTCCTGACAAGTCTCAGTTATGTACAGAAAGCCTGTGAGAAATACTGAGCCTGTGACAGCAGAAACATCCCAAAGAGAGCAGTGTGCGGGGGGAACACAATTAATAATAAAGCCCTGTGGAATTTGTGAAGGTTCAGCACAAAAGCTTGAAGCCGTCTTTTGAGAAACCGAATCAGCTTTAATTACTGTACTCTGGGTTATTCTTTTAAAATGCTTTTGCAGTGAAAGTTTCTCAGTCTGAGGGAGGGCAATCCTGCTCTGCTATCATTTCCTTTCATTGTTACAGGCTTCAGCACACAGTGAATGTGTATGAGGACAAGCAGGTCCTCAATGTCTTTCATTTCAAGTGTTAGCTTTTTTCTCTTTTCATTAACAGCCTTCAAGAAGAAAAAG
Organism: Melospiza georgiana; assembly: GCF_028018845.1. NCBI lineage: Eukaryota > Metazoa > Chordata > Aves > Passeriformes > Passerellidae > Melospiza > Melospiza georgiana. The sequence continues at coordinate 143,952,566 of NC_080430.1, read as the reverse complement.
AACTACTTAGGGCAGGGTTTTCTTTTTCTTCTCTACTGGTTTTTTTCTTTTTCCTTTTTTTTTTTTTTTTTGGCAGACTCAGTGAGGCCCTTTGCATTCACTATACCTTGTTATCTTAAAATCAGTATAATAGAGATACATATATGCTCATTCCTAGTAACTGTGCCTTCTTACTGCTTCCTATGATGGTATTTTCAGCTCATAATAGAGAGTGGATGATCCATGCAGAGCAGTGAATGTGGTGTTGATTTTTCCCTCACTTCAGCACAAGCAGCGAAGGATCTCCCCAGTTTGTAACAGTGAAAAAGAGGGAAGAATCCACTCTGTGCCATGGCTTTCCTGAGCCTGCATGCTGCAAAGCCTCACTTGCCAACAGTAAGAGAGTTTACTTCTGCAATAAGGTAGAAAGGTCTCATTTATGGACTTTAGAGGACAAAAGTAAGAAGATGAGGGGGAAGCAAAGTGGGAGGAGGAATTTAATCATTCTTCAACTGCTACTAGAAATATTAGTAATGTGCAACACAGAGGGGAAGAACACTGAGCAGGAAACACAAGCTTAGCCAAAACTTGATTGCTCTTCCTCTCTGTCTTGATTGGCATGCCTTTTATGTGTTTTTCAGTGTACTGAGTTTTAATAGAAATTAGAAGTGGCTACATGCCATTATGTACCATCACATAGCAGGAGGCACAGCTGTGTCCACATTTGCCAATGTCTTGCAAAATTAATGGGAAGAAATACAGATAGAGAATTTCATAAGATACACAAAACCCAGTAAGTCATTTGCCCAAACCTGAAAACAATACAAACAGATACCAAACTGGTTGGGACAAGAGCTACCAGTACTGCTCTGAGGCCAGAAATTTCCAGTGTGATCAGCACCAGCTAAGATTTGAAGTTATTTTCTTTTTGTGCAGAAACTCTGATGTATTCATCAGGCTTGACTGTCTCTCAAGACTTTGATAAAAGCAGCAACATAAGTGCAGGGAAATAGCAGTTCTAGAATCAGGAGCTGCATCTCAATGATCCAAGTTTCTCTTGTGCCCATAGATTACCTAGAAAGGTCATGTTTTGTCCAGCATTCCTAGACATTGTTTCTTTGCTATGCAGTTTAGGATTATGCACTAAATACATGGATGGCTTTTCCTTTATTTCAGTTAAAATCAAAGAGAAACATGGTGAGGACAGAAATTAAAGTAGGGCATGGTAGTTACAAAGGAAGAAGTATGATTGGAGGGTCTTCAGAACCAGCACTGAGGATTGGTTTTGAGGATGATTCAAGTGCATTTCCCTTGTGTCAAATTCAGCCTCATTCATCACTGTGTCTGTGCTCAATTGCAATTCCAAGGTTGAGATGCCCTCAGTGCCACCCAGCAGACAGTTCCAGCTGTGGGAGCATAATTGTTTCTTCAGCTCCCATCACTACCAAGCACTTGTTCTCAAGAGTGTCTGAACAGTGGATGAGAATAAGGCTAAAAACCACTTATGAAGTCATTGCCTACCCTTTTAAATACATTTAAAAACCCCCCAAAACACCAAAAAACAAGGGAAAAACCCAGCAGCAAAAACTGTATATTCTTAGTACACAGTAGTAGCACATCCCCTTGGGTAAATTCTCTCACTCTAAATTCTTTTGAAATCCCAGCCCACCCTATTCCACCCATGTTCCTCTCATTAGTAGACATTCATTTCTAGCAATAGCTACCTGCACTTTCTCCTCTCTCTTCTCTAGATCAGAACATCAAGCTTTTGGGGTTTATTTGCTAATCTGACTGGACCCAGACAAACAGACATTCTTTAATTAATATTTTCTCATTGTTTCCTTGAGGACTTCTGGAATTTCCTCACGTCATATTCCACCTTTGTTATTGTCTCATTTCCTGCTCACGCCGCCTCTCTGTCTCAGTAAACACGGAGTAACTGCAGTGCAGTCACACGGGGCAGCTCCTGCTGAGTGCAAGCATCTTTTGGGAAAGCAAAGAAGGAAGTCTGGAAATAACTTATAATAAACACCAGTGAACTGACATACAAAAAATGATGTTCTGTAGGATCCCAGATAACAAAGTTGGATTTTACCCAACTGATAACTGGAAGTCTTTGGTGAGCAGGATTCTGTGACAAAGAAAGACCCGTGGAGAAAATGTGCTGCTACCATTCAAGAAAAGCTGTCTTATCATTAAGGAAAAGGGATTTTTCCTTTTGCAGCAACTTGTTCTTGAAAGCACAAGAGTTACCAACAAGGTTTTATGGGTTAGCACTTCTTAACAAAGCCAGGAAATTCCAGTTTGACCCTACCTAGGAGGACTCCACTGCATGCAGGCAGGGTAGTGTGCTGTACTTTTGAATAAGTTATACACATTTTTAAATTATTTGATTCTATCCAGTTTTCCCATGTTTAGAATGCAGGCAAAAACTTAAACTCATAGTGTTCAAGATCAGAAGATTTTTAGATTAAAGATTTTTGTTTGAGATCTTTAACATATTTACTGCAGTTTTGGTTGCTTCAGACATCATAGCTTTACATTTCTGATTCTAAGGTGCCTTGCTTCTCCTAATTTATCAATAATGAAAGATGTGCAACAGTTACATTAATACAGAATTAAATTATGCCCATCTTCAAACTGAAAAAAAGACAGCAGAATTTTTGCATGTTTTGATCACACTTTGCTTATTGGAATGGAGCTACTGAGTCAGTTTCTCCCCAGCTTCTCTTCAGCAGGGGCTGCCCTGCTCTGATGATCCTGGTTGCCCTGCAGTTGTGCTTTTATACAGACAGGAAACTGCTTATCAGAGCTAATCATAAGAGCTTAAAACACAGTTAGACTTTCAAAATAAACTCTGTGTTATGGTTGAAGGGACCCTATGGTTGAGGGGACGGAATTATTTCAGTTTAATGCCCATTGCAGCATTTTTTCTTGAGTGTCAGATTCCTCCAGCTAGACTCCTCTCACAAGGTCTCTTCTGTTGGAGTGAATTTTACCTGGTGCTGAAGCCAGGCAGATGTGAAAAGGCCCTGGCAGAAGCAGCTCCTGCTGCTCTGATGAGGGAACATACTGAGTCCTCAGCTCAGCAATGGCTAAGATGCCATAAAGAGTCTCTGAAGAGACTCAGCTCTTGATTCAAGATGGGAAGGCTTATCAGCATAAGGACAAAATGATGTCGGTAAAAGGCCAAAAATGTTCTGTGGAGGTAGAACACACTCTTATGTATTCAGGAGCCAGTTTGTTTTCTCTTCAAATTCAACAAGGAGGGAAAAATTTGTGGATCATTTTGCTTAGTTTCAGAATGCAGTGATTTACCTTTGGTCCATCTCAGACTTTCAAGCTGGCAATAAATTGCAGCAATTCATTCTGAATTGCTTATAAGTGGCCTTTTCATGCATTTCTTTTTCTGTTTCAATTTGAAAACCATTTGGGTTAATTGAGGTGCAGTCCTTAACAAGCAAACATTTGTTAAGGACACCATTATATAGACACAGCTGAAGTGGCAAAAAACTCACCATATTTGTCTGAGATGGAAACTCACCTTCTATCTTTCTTAGCAGAGGACACGATTAAATTGTTAGTGTAGTTAGACTGTCATAAATGCTGTTTATACCATCAGTATACCCTGCAAAAGATAAATGAAGATTACAACCTCCTAGACAAATATAAATTTTCTGAAGTTTCATCTGATGAAAAGATGAAGAATCTGATGACAAGTTTCAGACCCCACACAAGTGATGGCTGTCAAAGTAACACAGTACAGACACAGAGAATTTCTGTGACAGGATGTGCTGGGAAATTTTAGTATATGCTTAGTGCATCACAGCAATATACCACAGACAGTGGCCACCAGCAGCAACACTGTGGTGGACTCATAAATTAAAAATATCTGGCATAACCCTCTATTTAAATCAAGGGAGTGTTCATAAAGTGAATTCTCATCCTGAGCTTGACTGGCAGAGTGTGTGATTTAACATCTGTGATTTAGTGTAGGGAGCTGTGTGTGCATTTTGTCAGGGTGATTTCTCCCTTGTCAATAAATTTGGCCTGCAGAGGTGGCCAAGAGTGCCTGGCTTAAACTCCCACACAGAGAGGGTAGAAGAGGATGGCTGAATGGGGCCAGGACCCCACAATGTAACTGCTGGTCTGGGATTAAATGAAACAGATGTGACACCAGGGCAGAGATGCCAAATAACTCACCTGACATTATGGCTGAGGAGCTATCAGTGCTGCACCAGGTGGGACAAGCACATCCCAGGTCTTACAGGAAAGGTGGGGAGCAAAAAATCAATGGCAAAAGAAAAGAGGAATGGAGAGAATGGGGAGGAAAAGCTAGGAGAAGGGGACTGGGATTTATATCCAGGAGACATTTGCCATCCGGGGCTGGTGTGGAGGACCTGAGAAGCCACAGAAGGGGACGTGCCAGAGCTCATTCTGACCTGTGCCTCAGTGACAGCAGTCCCAGCTGTCCCCTCAGTCACTGGCACAGGTAGTGGCAGTGCAGGCAGCAGCACTGTGATGCTCTGCCTGGCCACACATCAAACCTACCAGGGTGCTCCCTCAGAAAAATTAGCCCCACACTCAATTTCTACATGGCTGTGGGAAATGTGAGGGATGGCCACTGCCTCCAACAGAGCCTGGCACAAATGGCAGCAGCCAAACCACACTCAAGGAAAGATTACTTTTTATAAGTATAATTATCTTTATGATTTTCCCTGGCTTCAGAGAACAGTAATTTGCTGCTGGGTTATTCCTGCAACAGTCAGGTGCAGTGCAGACAGATACTAGTTTTATTTGTGGAACAGCTTTAAAAGTTTTCCTGTCTCTTCCCCTCACTACCCACAGCCATCCATGTACTCCCCTTGCTCCCCTGTTGGCTGGCACCTCTGCTGTGCTGGGACAATTCTTAAAGATTTCATTCAGTGTTTTCCAGAACTAAATCTGGAAAGGATTTATCCTAAACTGAGCTGATTTTGTTACCTGAGCTTCAGAACAGCCCTGGAAGCACTTGAGCAAGCTCAGCTGAGACAGGAATCAGGGGCAGGAATAAACAGGCAGAGGAGAGAGCTGAGGAAGGGAGGGCAGCTCCTCCAGCTGGCTTTGCCTCCAGAGGGGGTATCCTGTGAGAATATGGCCTTGGCAAGCTCTCTGCATAGGCTCATGCAAACTGGGTGATTTTTAAGTGGTAATGACGTGAAAGAAATCGATAGAGAATCCTCTTCCATACAGCTGGGTGGGGGCACAGCTTCACCAAGCTTCACCAAGCTTCACCAAGTTTCAGAACCTGCCTTCTGCTAAAGCTCTTGAGGCAGGGGATGCAGCTCTGCCCAAGAAGGACCCTTGCAAAGGCTGAGTCTCTGCACAAGCAAATCCAGCCCAGGATCACTCACTCCCTGCTGCTGAGAGTCCTCCCACCCCCAGCCCAATGTGCTCACTGCTTCAAGTGAGTACAGAGCATATGATCTACCTGCTGCTGTGTGCATGTCACTGCTATCAGTGCTGGCAGAAAAACTGAATTGATCACACATAGAATTCAGTCTCATGTTAAGAGAAGGAAAATGAAAACTGAAAATCTGATATCAAGATGCCAGGAAAGCTTGTCCAGCCGCTTCCTGGAAGGGGCTGTCATAAAGCTCATGTATTTTTTCCATTAACACTCAATTACAGTGTATTTTTCTAGTTCAGACATTGTTCTTGAAGTGTCATATCAAGGGCACTAGAGATGCTAACCACAGAGCAGAACCAAAAGAATCAGAATTAAAAAAAAAAAAAAAAAGAAATAATGAAGCTGAACAATGGCATTTTCAAAGAATGCATGCAAATAATTTCAGAATTCAGAACAAAGATCTATACAATATACTATATAATTTATGTGTATATTTCATGTAATATATTTAATGCCTCCAGCATCTCTCATGAGGAAAAAGACCCAGTATACATACTATTTCATTGTATATGACCTCTTTTTAAAGAACTACTATTTTTATTGCAGAAGGATGTACATAAGAGTGAATTTCATACATTCTTTCATTGAATTTTAACATGAAGCTGTTGAGACATATATCTGGCATCGTTCCTTACCAGGTGCATTGTACAATATGTGAGCAGTAATCTCATCTGGCATTATGTAGCTTTTTTTCAATAAATCAAGCTAAACTAGCTTATGATTGGATATTATGTTTAAAGACTAGTTAGGGCCGCTACTATATTTATGTGGTAACCAAAGTTCTTAAAGGAATCTAATGATGAAGTCCCTTAAAACCATATGTTAAATACTTGTTGGATACATTGCAAGACTCACCCACTTGAAAAGCATGAATGCAAGAAATGAATGAATATAAGAACAGTCTGTTAGGGTCTCTAACCTAAGATCAACTCTGTCACCCATCTTTCCTTTGGAAATAGCCAGGAGCAGACACTTAGTAATAGCTTAAGGCAACTGCAAACCCGCAGTGATCCTTCCTCTCATGTGTACTTTGTTCATTCTATAAAACCTCCTTATAATTTTTCTTTGTGTCAAATAGCAACTTGTGATATGATTAGCTATGAGGTGACATAAGTTTCCAGCTTCATTCTCCATTCATTTCAAAAAAATTCCTGACTTTCTGCTTGCATGTTGACCACCAGAGAACTATACAAAGTGACTCCAAGGTCTCCTTGATAGCAATAGCAATTTAGAGCTCATGATGGTAGATGTGTGCATTCCCATGTGCTTTATCTTATATCTGTCAGCACTGAATTGCATCTGCCTTTTAGAGCACAGGCAGCATCTTGGGGATCTAATGAATTCCTTGCACTCATCCTCAGTTTCAACTATTGCTGTTAATTCCATTCCATCAATAAACAATTTTGTTTTCTTACTTTCCAGTTTAAGAGTACTCATATTATCCATTAGAATCTTACAGCTGTGAGAGGTGGAAAAGTGAAATTGGGGCGAATATTAATTTCAATTACCCCTAAAAAAATTCAGAGAAATTTTTGGCTTGAAGCTTCTATCTTAGTATCTTGCTCCCACAACAGTAATTTTATTATAGGTTTTTCAAATTTTTCAGTATTCTCCAGCATTTCACTTACTGTGTACCCACCTTTGTTTGCTGTACACAATATAGCAATATTTGCTTTCTACTGGACTTATATCTTGTCTTCTTCGTCTAATGCCTTCTGCCATGGTCTTGATCCTAATTGTTTTAATGGCTACTGAACTAGAAAGACCATGGAAATGGCCAACCATGCTGGAAATCAGCCTCAGATTTACAGACATTGTAAGAAGGTCCATGGCATGATTATAGCCCCCATAAGAAGACTTTGTAAATCCCATGTTTATATTTAAAGTGAGCTGGGAGAGAAATGAGCTGCTCTGATCACTTTCACATTCTTTTCCTAGATGTGAAAAAGCTTTTTTCAAGAGCTGTTTTTTCTCTTTGCCTGCACCTGAGATCAAACACTAAACAAGAGAGGCTGACTTACAAGTGGAGTGTGTATTGCAAAAGTCTCCACAAGCATTATTTCCCCATAGAAAACAAGGAGTTAAAGAAGTGATTGGAACAAAAGGGAAATTACCACTGAAAAGTCATGTGAATCCTAATGAGAGGCTGAAATCCATCCAATTTGAAGCACGTTGTAAGGTGCAGTACTTTGCTAACTCCTTATGTTTAAAATTGTAGTATTCCTTTCGTGAACAATCTGGAATTGGAAACCTGCAGCTGTACACTGAGCTTTTTCCCAAGCAGGCTGTCAAGCCAAAAAATTGAAATAGTGCTGCTTTGGACAGAAGCCACATTTTAAAATGTGGTACAAATAGCCTAGTATTTTGGTTACATCATCATCATCATAATCATCATAATCATCATCATTATTATTATTATTACTATTATTATTATTACTATTATCACTATTATCACTATTATTACTATTATTGTTATTGTTATAATAATTATTGTTAAATATCAACAACAGCACCAACAACATAAATAATAATGATGATGATGATTTTAATAACAATTATGCTAATATGCAGATTTCTTTTTTTCTTCCCATTGCATCAACAATATGAGTTGGGAACAAAGTTCCCATAAGACCCTGCTCTGCAACAGAAACCTGCTAGAGGTCATTTTCACCTGGAGGTGAAAGAAACATTTTAAAATTTTGTATGAACTGATATGTTCAGTTTTTCATACTGAGAACAGCAGAGAGATTATCTGGAGCACCGGTTATGAAGCAATTGCAAAAGTTACAAGGAGTGTATAAGGAATATTACAGCACTATTCATTGCAATGTAGCCAGTTTGTGTGAAGTCTTCCAAGTGAAGGGGAAAGACACCACACAGAGCACCAGCAGGGAAGAATTAAGACCTGTTTGTGGTGATAACTAGATCTGAATAAAAAAGGCCACAAAATGCCTTATCAGCCTTCACACTGAATCTTAACACACTCCAGAATGTTATCAATTCAGGGCCATTGTCTTCAAATTAGGAATAAACTGCCTGAAATCAAAGCCCTGTGGTGCAGAGGAAGCTGGATTTAAATCTCCTCTTTCATTTTTGTTCATCTCCATTAATTTGCCACTTGTTAATAACAAGTGAAGAACAATCAATCTAAATAGAGTTCCAGCTACTGGCTTCCATAAAGCAAGAGTGAAGGAGATTAAATCATCATTATGAACCTACAGGGGGAATGTTAGACGTGGAGGGAAGGAGATGGAGGAAGAGGAGGTTTATTAGAACTGTGGCAGGAAGTAATTTTTATTTTACAGCTCCTCCATTTGATAAAGCTTTGAATGATCCTAGATCAAATTTCCTTTTTGAAGCTGGGCAAATGAACTTCAAGAAATATACCATCATCAACATTACCATCATCATGATCATCAAAATAATAAAGAACCACATTTAAGACACCTGTAAGTACTCTATATATTGCTTTTTTTTTTTTTTTTTTTTTTTTTTTTGACAGGAAATCATTAGAGGAATTTGTGCATTGAATAAAAATATTCTGCCTACATGTGGGACTCAATTGTGTTCAACTGCTGGGCAGCCAAGTGATTTTCAAGCTTTAAGGAATGTTTCTTATTGTGACCAAATAAATGCAGGTCTTGTGACGACAGACTAGTTGCATGTCTTACCATTCTCAGGCCAGATGAGACCCCTTGACTTTAGGGACAGGAGATTGATCTGTTTCTTTGGACTACTCATATAACGAAGTGCCTTCTCAAATTGGAAAGAGCCTTTGCTCCTCAATTTTAGTAGCCAGGGAGGTAATTTTCCACTGCAAATAATCAGTGTTTGGTCAGTCTATTGATCAGCTATTGCATTTCTTGAAACTCAGAGAGGACGTTTACAGATCTATTCCTAAAAGATGCTGAAAGATCCATGTATTTTGTGTTTAACTTACTAAAAAAGATGATTTTTCATTCTAAATATATTTGAATGAAATATATTATATATATTATATTTATATAAATATATATTATATATTATATTTGGTAAAACTTGTCACTGCTAACTTTCTGTGTTCTTCCTCCCTTTGAATACTCCTTTCTACTAGCATTTGAAAGCCTAGTTCTTTGGGTAAAAGGCCATGTCAACAATTGGAACAAGAGTTATTGCACTGCCATAAACAGGAATGTGCACTTTTACCTTAGACTAGGGATAAGGCTGAGTGATGGACTAGATGATGGATGAATATTCCAGCTACAGCACTCTTTGCTTAAGTAATTACATCTCTCTTCATTCCAATATATGTCTTATTACTTGGACCACTGCAACACCTCACTACCCTCTGGGATACTATTATAATACAGGAAACGCACTGCAGTACTTCTTAAAAAACACCTTTTTGGGATTTGGTAATAACAGCTGGGAAAGGACAAGAAAAATTATTAATTTCTGAGCAAGCAGTTTTAAAATTTTATTAGCCATTCCCATCCCTTTCTGTCAAGACTCCAATTTACCTCCAGCTCTGTAACCACAGCTGGGTGCTTAGCATTGCACTCCATAATATAGTTCTAAATTAGAAAAACTCTGGAAAAAATCCATGTTGCTTGTCCTTTAAATTCCCTGCATGCACCAAGTAGAATTCCATGAGTTCTCAAGACTCCTGGCTTCACAACATTTTCTTTCTCTATTAAGGAGGGCCAAAAATTGCTCTGTCAAATCTGACCACCCCTTTTGATGACAAAGAGCTAGAAGGGGGATTGAGTGCAAGATCATTTACCTTACTCACTTCTCAGGACCAGCAGCTGGATGCTCTGAGACAGCTACAGGCATCAAGGAAAAGACTCTCTTGGATGAGAACTGAAAGGTTTTTACTTGGGCTTTAGCAAATTGTAGCTCTTCACCAAGAGTTTGTTGTGTTTTCTGGTAGAGCTCTACATACTGTATTTCTTTAGTGTCATCCACATATTAAGAAACATGTCTTTAGTTCAAACATGTGAAGTAGCAGAATATACATAATATCATTAGCCCTAATCTCTGGTTGGCTGGTTATAGATATTGCAGCAATTACAGTCAGGATTGATACTTACATTTGAGGGCGTTTCCTAAATTGAAAAAACAGGGAAAAAATTGCTATCATCTAGTAGTCTGGGTATTCACTGGTGAGTAGCGAGCAGCTGCTTCACAATATGAGCTTGCTATCTTATGGGAAGTGGAAAAGCATACAAAGAAACTGATAAAAGCCCCATTGCATAACAATCTCCAAGCAGCTGAAGTGTTTAGGTATTCACAAAGGAGGAGAATATGTACTAATACTTTTCCAGATAAAGGAGGAATTTTGGTTTGGGAATCCCATATGTTGTCTTTGTGCCCATAAACTTGGATTTTCAAGGAAAGACACCCTTACCACCTCTGTTTTAGAAAGGTGTTTAAAATCCTGAAAAGAATTGAAGAGGCTGATAAGGTTCATTTGTCCTCTGTAGCATATCCCACTGATATGGATCAGCAATTTAGGTCTTACAGACCTAAATTTCCTCTCCTGAAGGGTATCTGCACCCCAAAGCTAGTCTATGTGTTCAAATGATATTAATGTCTCTAACAGAAGATGTTATTTCTTACTAAAATTTTTGATTTCTTTGTGCCTTTAAACGTCCATAACTCTGGCAAGACTGTTTCTCTTGATTTTCCATGTGTGGATGTGCAAACAGAGATCAGCAGATTGCAAGATGAAAAAAAGTAAGATATTCAGGTGCCTTTACATGTATCTTCTACAGGGAATAGTGTAGCACAAATAGGAAAGTAGAAATTGAAGTAGAAAAATTCTACCCTGAACTCTAACCCCCAAGCCTTTTTATGGTCATTAGTGACAACGCAAACACATGGTAATCCTCTAATCTCATTCCCTCTAAAATAGTGGGGTTTTGCATTGCACTACGGAACTGGGACTCTAAGTTGGCAGCTCAGTGTCTTTCTGTCAAACATTCAATCTCATTGTTAAAGAAAAACCGTCAATAAGCAGAGGCTCTTCTTAGTGACCAGCCCCATAATGTGATACATTCAGTATCTAGTCAATTCTGTTGTTAAATTAAAGCAGCTGTGGGGTGGTACCAGTACCACAGAGTCAACCAGCTCCATACTTCTGCAAAAGGCAGAGGGATACATTGCAGCAGAGCATGTAAAATGTAATTTTGCACCTCTGTCAAAGAAGCTGAATGACTGAAGTGTCACAAATCTCAGGCAGGGATAGAGAAGATATGACTGAATATCTCTGCTCTCAAAGCTAAACATACAAGCGTTTTAAAGGGGAGCTTTTCTAGATGGAAATATAAAATAATTTTTTAAGGTAGCCAAGACAATTATTCTAATGTACCATTAGAATTAATGTGTTACTGTTGTAGTGGGTCAGCACAAGGGAACATCCCCAGATGAGCAAATTTTAGAAAATATTGTAGTAAAAGTAGAAGACTCAACAGAACCAAGAATATTTCTTTGGTTGCTAGGCCAAAAATGACACCAGTAACCATAGTGCACCTCAGATATACTGGTAAAGTGAACAATGTATTTATGATGGAATGAGAAAATATGGATTAAAACCACAAGCTGGGATCAGCGTCCTTAACTCCCAGTGCATCGATTGAATGTGGCCTGCAGTGATTAGGAAGTTATTTTAATTACACTTATCACCTTTGTTTGCTCAGTCCATAATCTGAGCTCCCAAGCATTATAACTAGAGAAGAATACCTGGGGAGGTGCTTGAATTCTCTCCGGTGCTCTTCAACTACAGAAACAGAAAGCACAGGTTTTCACCCTCTATATAATTTGCCTTGCAGTCTGTAAAATGAAAGCTAATACTTTGATAATGATAATTAATATCTGACCTATTTAATCTGAATCTGCCATTGCCATACAACCATATAAATTGTGGAAGCAGACTACACAGAATCCAGCATGGTAAAGACAGGCACAGATACAGCTCAGAATGGTGCAGACAAAAAAAATTTATATGGTCTAAAATAAGCTGAAAAAAACCCCAAAAACCCAATTACATCCATTTGCACAAACTTGAGCCAACAACATGAATTCAAACTGTATGATGACTTAATTATATTTGGCCCTGCTTTCTAATCCTCCTAAGTGGAGGACACCTTATGGAGAGACACATTTCATCACCACATCACAGCCTGAATGACACTGTGAGGATGATGGTGCAAAGTGAAAAAGGTCCAATGAAATCTTCACAGCATCACAGAGTTCATACAGTGTCTCAGCTGATGGGATGACAGGAAGTGAGAGAACAATGGTCATAAATTGCAGAAGGATAATCATTCTTTAAATCTTGACAGTGTCTTTAGAAGACAGAATATACATTTAGTCTTTTACTATCTGGGGGTTTTATTCCTTTGCCTCTGTTTTCCTAAAGTTTGCCAGCTTCTGAAGTGTGAAAATATGAAGAGTCGTCCTCACGGTACTTTTTTTGCCTTAAGTAGATGTAACAACCAGAAATGTGGCAGTGTGATGGTTTTCCCAGTTCTGGTTTGCTGACTCCAGAAGTTCAGATGGATGAGGTCATTTATCTTCATTCAATTGCTGAAATTTGTTTCTGGCCATATAGTTATGCAGAAAGATTCTAACAGCTGTTCTCGAGGGTGCTGACCCACAGACAAACACAGACCTCAGTGGGATTAATGAATTTGCCATGCACATCTTTCAGATTCAAGCAATTAAACTCTTTCCTGAAGTGAAAGTGGCACAGACAAAGAACCTGACACATTTAACTGCAGACAGAGCTCGAGGAGCCCTAACCAGAGCAATTCCCCTGGCTGCGAGAGCTTGGGCTAGGATACTGATTTGAAAGATGTGTGCACCAGAGAAGGAAGCCATAGCACCAGAGCTGGGATGAGAAGCAGGACAGTGTTTCTTAAACCAAGAATTCCTTGAAAATCCACAGACCTGTGCATTTGTGAGCTATCTTGTGCTGTTGTTTATTTCTACAGAGTTTTGAAGATTGCACCAAGAATTTACATTACTTTTCAAGACAAATAATCTTCTTCATGAAAACATTTGAACATTGACCAGGGATCCATGTTAAATTTTGCCCAGATATAGCAATTTCTATTCTCCTGATTTATGAGAAAATAGGACTTCCATTATTCCACTCCCACAAGTCTTCATGTCTTCGGTCATTTACAAATCCAAAAAGCTGTATGTTTCTGTGGGAGGAAACCCATGCTCAGGGAAAGATTTGTGATTTAATAAAAAAAACATTGCATACTATGTACTGCTGCTGTTTGAAGAGATGATCAAATAAAATTTATGAAAAATTCTGAATATTTGAACTGCATTTAAAGCTCAGGCAGTTACAGCAATAGCAGTCTGCTTCTGGCCAATTGCTACACAACTGCTACCATGACTGCTGCTTCCTAAGTCTAATTCCTACAGAAACAGAAATTTGCCCTGAGGAAAAAATGCTAAAGATGCACAGTAAATCTCTCACAGTGAATATTTTCCTGCATGCTATTTAGAAAGTTATTTCCTGTGGAATTTAGCTAACTCTAGACAGAATTCTACAAATACACATGAAAAATTTCCTTATGGTTCTGGCAGTATTGTTATTGAGTGACCCTGGGCAAGTTATTCAATGCTGACTCACAAGTGTCAAACTGGAATGGAAATGTTTGCAGGACCATACCCTGCATTTCCAGGCAGACAGATAAGCTGTCATCTTTAACTCTGAATCACTCAATTTTTACCACATAGCATTTTTTAAAAAATGCTGCTTGTGTGTGCAGAATTATGAAGACAAACATTTGCACAGTGCAAAACAAAGAGAAATAATGGCATTTAACCCAAATATGCATAAGAAAAGATTCTGTCCAAGACAGAATAACACACCCCTTGCAGGTATATTAGCAAAATTCCTGTCATTCCCATTTTCTTCCTATCACAGCAGCAGTAGTTCAGTACAATTTTATTCTTTCAGTGATAACCATCCTTACCAAGAGTCCTCTGTACTGTCTTACAGGAAGGCCTCACTTCTATTTTCCCTACACAAACATCTTCATAAGCTTATCTCCAGCTTTGATGACAAATTCTTATTCAGAATTTGCCTTACAAGTTCTTTAACAAAAAAGACATTTTCCACTTTCATTTTTTTATCCTCTGAAAGCTGTTCACACCTACACACCTACCTATACCTCATCCCTCCTTTCTTCAGGAAACTGCTACTATAGGTTAAGTATTAGTCTCTACTACCCAGGCTATTCTGTTCTGGGCTCATTGTGCTGCTTCCTCTGGGTTGCATCTTCCTCTTTGAGAAGGACACTATGTAATTTACCCAGGAGAACTCTGGTGCACACAGCACTGATATAAAGTGATTAATAAATTTAGCAACATCCATTACATTTCGGTCTCATCTGTTCTAGTCTCTGACTGTTTCTTGGAGACAATGGGGTCTTCAGAAAAGGCAAAGACAAATTGAGATCAGGGTATGGGAAATCAGAGACATCCCCAAGTGGAGAATGAAGTGCAAAGGCAAAGAAAATGGAAGGGGAAGAAGACCCAGAGGAAGAGGGATATGCAAATGAGGAGTGGGAGGCGTCAGCATTCATGAATACACCCTGAATTATGAGGGTGGTTATGAGATCCAGTCTCCTGGGGGACTTGCACATAGCAAACACTAACAGTGAACATATTATATTATTTAATGAAAAATTTATTCAAAGTTTTCTCGTATCTCTAAATCCAGGGTAACAATCTGTCTTCACATTGCAGGTATTTTATAGAAATTAATGATCTGAGTAATTAATGTTTGCGCAGTACTCACATACTACACCAATGCAGACATGAATTAGTAATTCCATCCTCAGATCAAGGTCTGACTCAGACATTCAGCAAGTGCCAAGGAGCTGGGAAATGTATATTCAAGCAGCTGAACCAGAGTCAGTGGGAACCTGTTGCCCTGTGCAGAGGCTCACATTGTAGTGATCAGCTGCAATTTGGTCTCTCTCAGGTGTCTTGGCTCTGGATTATTTCTAAACAGCAAAGAATGGTGCAAAAAAGGTCACCCACTGAGTGTGTGGGATCATACAAAATATTAATTAACTGATCCTTAACAGAACACACACTGTCCAATGGAGCTGAAATTCTGCAGAAAATGTCTAAAATACATTAGAAAATATTTGATTATTTGCACTAGGGGAGTGAATTTAGTCCTCAAATAAAACTAAAATCTGGCATTACTTAATGCTTGAATGCATGCCCTTGAAACCTTCTGATAATTTTATTTCTACTTTTAATGTTTTTTTTTTCTTTCACTGTTGAAGAGTTTCCATGAAGCAGTTTTGTCTGACACTATCATCTCATGAAACACAAGTTTCCTGATTAACAGCTTCCTTGTAAGATCATCTATCCCAAAAATGACATCTGGAAGAGACATTATCTCGAGACTGAGAGCCATCAGAGATGCTAGACAGCTGCCCAAGACACAGCACATTAGTGTAGCAATACTAATTAAGCCAAAAGAAAGGATATTCGAGACATGCACATTTCTACAGCATTGTTAAACAGATTTTCTGTCCCATGCACTGACTCTCACAGCAGATGGAGTCAGAAGATGCTCCTAAGACGTATTATCCTAAATTAATAATTTTGAAAATGAACTGTTTATTTTCTGAAAAAAATTATGCAGTTTGCTTCAAAACTTTTCAAATTTAAACGTGAGATTTTGTATTGAAAGTATTGTATTTTTCATTTGGGTAACTTAAAGTTTAAAAGTCAAAAAGGCATTGGAAAACACAAGCAGGTTAAATAGCCCAAAAATTAATATTTCCTTTGGCATAAATAAACCATTTTAACTTGGCCCTAATTATTGTTAAAACTTATAGGTTTGTTTGCCCTGTTTGCTTCTTCCATTTTTATTTTGGCTGTAGCATATCCCAGCTCTCCACAAACTTTTGTTTGAAGGCTATCCCACTTCTGTGAGCGCTAATGCAGGCTTCTACCTGGTTTTATTCTTAGTCCCCATCTTTTCAGCATGAAACTGAATAGTCTGAGTGTAGTAATGCACTGAACTCAAGCTCAAGAGTCACTCCTGTTAATAACCTCTCATTTTGCAGCAAGGATATGGCTATGACAGCTCTCCATTAAGAGTCCTCCAATGTTATTCACATGCTTCACAGCCCTCACTTTTCATCTTTCTCACCTTCTGCAGCAATTTGCAGACAAGTTCCCCTAAAATTCACCAGGACAGAGCTGATTCATGGATCCACATCCTGAGGCACTTGGGGAATGTCTCTACAGGCCTTGTAACAGCCTGATACTCCTGCTGTCTCCTGAGGCAGATTAATGTTGTGCTTCTGCTGCCACACACATCCCCAAAAGCAGAGGTTTGTCTCTATTTATTAACTGGTGGCAAATGACCCATTGCTTTTGTGCACTTCTGTGGTGATGCATCACCTCCCCCTTATTTTAGGCTCCACTGTGATCTGAGAAATGCTCGTTTGGCCTTGGCCTTGATGAGCAGCACCTGGGCTCAGCTCTTCTTCAGCTTGGCAGAAACACTGAGTGCTCCCAGGAACCAGTGCTGTCTAATGAGCTCCTGCTTTTTATTCTTTTTTCTTTTTTTTTAGAAAAGCTTTGAAAACTTTTAATTTTTTTTTTCCTGAATGGCACAACATCCTCATTTTCACACTTTCAAAGAAAGTAGCCCATCTGAAGTGTGGCCAGATTGAACCATTGTTATGACTAAAGCCAATTCTCTCATGGCCTATAAACAGTGGTCCAAAGTGAGCCCCTCTGGGCTCTCCTGGATGGCAGTGGCTGTAACCAGCAGAATCCCCTGAGTGGGAATTCTCAGAGCCAGCCAGCTCTCAGGTTTGCTGTACTCCGGGAATCACTGAACAAGGCTGGATCCTGGGCTGATTCCTGCAACCCTCAAAGCTCAACCTTTCCCCTGTTGGGAAAATACAAATGCATCTGAAGTGAGTATTTAATGGATTTTTAAGGGGAAATTTTCACAGGTGCCTTGCACTGACTATGTCTGTGTGCATACTGTGCACTTATGTAATGGCAAATATGGGAGAAATGCCACTCTCTTAGATGTTTATGTGCTAAGTTAGGCCTATAAGCAAGTTATTGTTGTGATATAATAAATCCCATATGAATGCTTTGCTAAAGTGAAAAGTTTAAGTTAAATTCTGGTAAGTGTTGTTCTTTTGCTAAATTGCTACATTTAATTTAAGTTATGAGTTAAGTTTAAGTACTGTTGAGGGCTGTTAAGCACTTTAGGCCGCATTCCTTCTTATCCTTGCCCTTTCTATCCTTTTTTCACACACACACAGGTAGACAGTTTTCAGTTTATTTTGGTTTGGATTGATTGAGGGGATTTTGTTTGTTTCTTTTTCCCTAAGTGTGCCTTAACCATCTCATAAGCAGTAGAGTGAACCTTGCCAATGAACTTTGTCATGCTGTCGCTTTATATTAGATCAGGATTTTACTGATACCTTTGCTGGTGATTCTTTAAGCAATCTCAAACACCCATTCATAATAACTTCCAGTGCTGTGTTACCCATCTTGCTGCTCCTGTTTGGTGTGTGAATTGCTTCTGAGTCTTCTGAAAAAAAGGTGTTTCATTACAGTGGAAATGTTATTCCCTGGGGATTTGCACTGACCTTCTCCCTCCTGCTAACCTGCCCTGTGCACTGCACTCTGTGACAAGGCTTTGAAGGAAAAGCAAAACACTCATTAGTCAAAGCTGCAGGAAAATGTGAAAGCACATCACACACGTGCTCCTAACATGCAAATTTAACCAAATTTAACGGTGCTTTTCCTGGAACAAAGTCCTGTGCTGCATAGAAATGAAGAAGATGGCTGGGCCTCACACAGAGGTTTCAGATTAGCTCCTTGCTTTGGGCAAATAGCAGAAAGCACCCAGATAAGGCAGTGCCAGGGCCAAAATAAGAAACTGCAGATCAATCAGAATATGTATTTTACACAGCTATGTCCAGCACACAAAACATGACAGCCTGTTCCCGCAGACAGATGGGGAGCTGAGTTTTTCAGCACAAGTGCCAGCCATTTAAGTCAACTCTGTAACAAGAGCAGTGCTGAGTAAGCTAAACATACAAATTGCTGATTACATGCAGGGGAAAGCAATGGCAAAACACCAGCAAAGAAACTCCAATGATACATGGAATGACCTCATGCCTAAAGGATCTGAAGGAAATCTGCTATTCTACTGTGCCTATGCCTAGAAAAGAGAACTCTCAGGTTCTGACAGTGAATCCAATAAATCATAAAACTGGGGGAAAAACCCACACAGGCAGGAAACAAACCATCAGAAACAGCAGCCCATCAGCTCCACATGAAATCAAGAAGTATTTCTTGTCATCCTTTCAGCCCCTATAAGTTTGAATATGAAGCTGTGGGTGACATTGCACACCATTCATCCCCTGACTTTTATTAATGTCCCTCTTCAGTTGCTGCACCACACTGTCTCTGCTACAGTCATGGGTGATGGATAACAGCATCTGGGATGTACCTGCTGGACACAACGCCTCTGCAAGTCCCTTCCATTTCCAACATCCAAGATGTAATGAGCTGTAGACAAACCATTTATTCAGATTTCTTTCAAAGTAGGAGAAATTTGGTTGGGCTGGGAAAAGCAAAGCTTCCTGTGGAATGATCCAAATTTCTCTAATTAGGTTTTGATGCCTAAAAAAAGTCCTCTTCAAGAGACTTCAATAGAAGAGGAGACTTGACCCTGCAATCTGCTTAGCAGGCAACAAGAAGGAAAACAGCATTTTGCCTTAAAACATGCTTTGGTAATAATAACCTTCTCTTTCCCAATGCCTTTATAGTTTGAAACTCTAAACAGAAATAGAGACTTGTCCCCAACACTGCCAAGATTGCAGTCACAGCCATATCACTTAGAACATTAATTTCAGATGAGCTGGGAAAAGAAAGATAAAACCTCTGTCTCATCATTAAATATTTATGGTCAGGTTCCTTGAAAAAACTGTCCTTTAGTGCTACTTTTGTTTGGTTGGTTAATAATGCACTTCAAAAAATAAGCATATTGTCAACATTTTCAACATTACCCAGTTCACATTTCATTTATTATATTTTATAAAATAAATTCAGCTAGATCCATTTGATTACTCTTGCCCTAAATTAAACCATCAGCCTATTTTCCATAACAAGCACTGTCTTATACCATAAATTATTATTAGAATTAATTTGCATCAAGGTTTGCTCAATAACAAGATATGTCTTTCCTACTCAATGCTACATGACTGAAGACACATCAGAGAAAGACAATTTATATTGCAGACATTTTGCATTGATGTGTCACCTTCTTAAATGCTTCTCAGCCTTACTTTAATGACTTTGACTATTCCACAGTTTCTTTAAATGGGACTTTTCCCGCTCCCTTTTCTATAGAGGCAGACTGCTTCTGATGGCTGCCAGAGCTGCCTGGTGACTTCCAGAGCTTGCGAAGTAAATTTACCACAAAGTAACTCACACTGCAGGTTTGCAATAAATACACTTGTTAACAAAGGACAAGTTCTGAGCATTGAGCTATCACTTTACCGGAGCTTGAGGAAAGGAGCTACAGAAAATAAAAAAGGGTTTTCCAGTTAGCAACTGAGGTAAAAGAGGGTGTGTTGCTTTCACAGTAGCTGCTCTAAAAGAGCCTGTTAAGAAATGCTGAATGTGGACTAGGATTTAGATGAGGAGAGCTGGACTCACAAATGAGGGGGAACATTAGAAAGACTGGAGCTTCAGTAATTTACCTTTAATGCAAGCCTAATTAGTGAATTAGTTTTTAGCAGAAAAGATATCTGGTAGATCAGCCAAGAAAGGGACCCTCCCAGTGCTGGAGGGAAAAGTTCAGGGCAGCATCACCACTGCCCTTACAGCAGAGATGGGGAGCTCCTGCACACGCACAAAATGGCGGCAGAATTCCATTGCATGCACTGCTGCTGTAACTCAGCTCACTATATTTGATAGGAACCGATGGCTGAAGAAACAGTCCTTAGAAAGTACTCTGCCATGTTAAAAAAACAAACACCAAAACAAAACAACCCACATCACTACCGAAATCAGGAGATGAGTGTAAGTCGTCTGTCTCCCCCCCCAAATAAACAACACAGAGAGCTGTCGTCTGCCCAAAGCTGCCAGGTTGCTGTGTAATTGCCACAACCACGCAGAGCTTCTTCCCAGTTCTACCCTGTGGTAAATCTTTGTCAAAAAACTTTCTGAAAAACAATGACAAGTTGACAAAGAAATGCAAAACCTTTTTGGTTTACACAGTTCTATAATAATAGTAGCATTCTTTTTGCTTCCCTTTTTCTTATTTTAGGTGGTTTTTTATTGTTTACTCAATAGGTTAGATTGGCATTCAGGAATAGTTTCCCTGAGTGTTTCAATTACAAAGAAACCCCAGCACAGTTACACAAGGAGCTTTTGCAGCTCTTGTGGTTGGTGGGTGTGCATGAGGAGTGAAACAGCTCTTGCCTCCTAAGGAAAACAATTCATGGCTCTTTTCTTAATTAATACTGCAGAACAGCTTATAAGAGGTGCTACTAGAATCTGCTTTGCTTTGCTAATCACACTCACTCCACTTCCCAATTGATTCATTAGGTCATCAGAAAATCAGATTTTCCAATAGTAATAGATGCTAACTAACTCTGAAAATGCAGAGAGAGTATTGTAAAATGATAAGCAAAACAATAACGAAGTTTCCTGATAAATTCTTGGAATACATATTTCTCTCATTTCAAGTACATTTACCACCAGTTTCCTCACCCTTTGTTCAGTGAAGCTAAAGAGTCCTAAATCCTCTTCTTAGAAAAGAAACCTCTGGAAATTAGGTACCAACATTTACTTGAATTAATTGAGTATCATGGATATGTATTTGTCACATGTAACAGCCTGGTTTTCTGAGCTAATTCAGCATAAGTCTGTGAATGCTCTGACCTGCAGCACGGTGTGTATCAGAGACCCTCCTCTGTGTCCTTAGTTAACAACTGTGAATTTTTAACAGCTCCCAAATAAGCAGTTTTATCTGAAATTGCTGCTGCTTTACTTTTTTAATCAAGTCTGTATCTCCAGGTGATCAAGACAACTAGGGACTTTGTTTGTTTGCTTTTTTAAAGCTAAGGGCCATTGCTAACAAGGGCTGGAGAAGGTGAAGGAACTGAGAGAAAAGATAAATCTCCTTCCAGCAAAAAAGGAGTTCACATAGATTATTTTTTACATACATTGTGATGAATGAGCCATCTGGACATTCCCATTCTCTCTTCACATACACAGGAACAGATTCACAACTAAGTTGGTTCTGGTTTAAATAGAATCAAGTTTAATATCTTCAGTAGAGCTTGCTTGACTGAATAGTCTGATCTCTTTGGAAAAGAAATTTAATTATATTGTCATAATTTGGTTCCTAGAATGAGGAATTAATAGTTTCTCATGGCTATAACACACAAACTGTTGCATTACACAATTGTTTTATATTAAAAATTTATTTTCTGCTTTATTTAGTCTGGTTGTACTTACTTTGTTGTTGAAACTTGTATACTGAATTCCAGTACTTCAAAGGACATACCTCTTAGATAAGCCACGGGGAAAAATTTCAGATATTACAGTAATGCAGCACTATTACCGTCATAGAGTGGAAAACAAGAAATGAGTATCAGATTTATATGTAATGAACTCTCTACAGTTTAAGAAGGATTAAATACTTGTGGTGCGTTGTAACACTCTCCAGCAAATGAAATTGCTACACCATCTGCTAAAAAGTGACATAATATCTCCTGCCCATACCCTTACTGAACTGTGCAGTAAAAGTCTTTTTAACTTAATGGAAATTACATGAGGATTTGTAGTAGCAGGCTATTTCTCCCATCCCACACAAGCAAATATCAATTCTTCTTAACAAAAAACCCCATAAGACACACATTCGTGATACTCAGAATGCTCTATCTCATCAACAGTAGCATAGGAGCCAGATTGAACTGTTTAAAACCACATTTTTAAAAGAGCCTACCTTTGATTCAAGCAACAGTGCTTTTTATTTTTCAAAGCAAAATGACATAACAGGAAAAATATTTCAGATGAGGCCAAGGAAGGTAGATCTCAAGAAAGGTTTTTCTGCTGCAGTATCCCTTAATCCTCTTGTTCCCTGGGATGAAGAAGGAGAGCAAAATTCAGCACTGCAGAATTTCATGTATCAGCTCTGCATTTATACCAGCTTTTCACAAAACTTTCTGATCTGTCTATGGAATTAAACCATTGCCACAGTAATACCCAGCTTCTGAAGGGTGTTGACACTTTGCCCACAGATCCTCACTAGCATCCTCCAGCTTCCCTGTACTGAAGAGGAAAAAAAATCACAGATGACAGACAATGCCATTCATAGAAATTCCATGGCACCAATGATCAGGTCCAGAAATCTCTTCCAACACACCCAGACATGAGGGCACATACACCACAGGCTTGGTATCAGTCAAGATCTTGGGCAGCTCCCAGCAAGCTCTTCTGGCAGAACCAGGGATGATCAACAGGTTATAGAGCTCATCATGGCAGAAAGAAGAGTCTACAGCACCTTTTCCACTTACAAAATTATCTCCTGAAAGACTTAATTGCTCAGGAAGAGATTTTACCTTCCTTACATACCCACTGAAGATCTTTGCTCTTGGGGAAAAAAACAGAGGAAACAGCAAGAATGACAAATATGCACAATCACATTTTTTCTGGGGCTGCAGTTTGCTGATAATACAGGGAACATTCAGAAATCAAAGAAACAGTACATACAGATATCTGATCAATTTAAATAATTGTAGTCACTTTAAGATAAACCCTGATATAGTAATTTGAGTCTGATTTTCCAAAATTCAATACTGACCACTGGGCCAAAATTTCAAAAAAGACCATTTAGGTTAAAAATGCTTAATTTACTGGTTTTCCTCATGGAAGACATCCACAGTGGAGCAGTTCTTGAAAAACTGCAGTCTACAAGGAACGCAGCTCATGCAGGAGGATACCCTGTGGGAGTGACCCCACGCTGGAGCAGGAAGGAAGGAGTGGCAGTGGTGCAGTCCTGTCTCTGCCTGGGTACCCCATTCCCCATCCCCTACACTGTGTGCAGCGGGGAGGAAGAAGAGTCATGAATGAAGCTGAGCCTAGGAGGAAGAAGCATGTGGAGGGAAGACATTTTTAGCTTCTGGGTTGGTTTTTTTCCTGCTGTCCTACTATGTTAATAATTGGCAATAATTAACATTAATATTTTCCTCAGGTCAGATCTGTTTTGCCTTTAACACTAAGTGGTAAGTGAACTCCCTGTTCTTATCTCAAGGTATGAATGTTTTCATCATATTTCCTCCCCACACCCAGTTCCTTTGAGGAGGAGGAGCGACAGAGCAGCTCAGCTGCCACACTGCAGCCAGCTAAGGTCAATCCACCACAAAAACAGAGTCCTTTTATGTGTCTATGTTTGTGTAAATTTAAGCAGAAAAATCAAAACTCTGAGTTTAATTGGCATGGATCCTGTGTTCAGACGCCAGTGTTAGATCCTCAGGCTTCACTTCTGTAATAAGCCAAATTTCTCTTACCAATTTCCCTGTTGGCAACCACATGAACCTTTTGCTTTCTTGCAATCTTGTGTCCAGCTCTAACTTCACAATCACTATAGGGTAAGAATACATTATGTGGTGAAGTATGGTGCAGGTTTTCAGCTATCATGAGTCCAAGATGATACATCAGCTTAACAGATTAGACCACTCTGTGGAGATAATAGGAAAAAAGGAGAGCAAACATCTTCCAGGTATCATCACAAGGAAACAAAACATGTCACTTTTAGCTGCTGCTGGAATGACTGAGGTCATTCCATCATTCCAACCTTCAATAATTGAGAGATATTGAAGAGTTTCATTTCTGTATCAGAGATTTTCTTATAGGAAAAGCAATACCTAAAGCTGTAATATTTTCCCCAGGAATTTGTCAGTGACCAGAAAAAAAAATAAATTATAGGATTTTTACTTATAAGGTTTCCTAACACCTGTGAGTTTGGCCATAAGTATTTCTTTTTGGGAATACTTAAAAAAGTATAAGATGGGAAGGGAAATATTGTGACACATAGGAAGAAGTATAGTAGAAAAAATCAGGTATGTCACAAAGAAGTTATTTGTGGACTAAGAAAAAGAGAATAGAGAGCTAGGAGATCAAAAGCTGTTCAGGGCAACATGAAAAGTCAGAATAGACAATTAGGAGTTCAGTCTCTGATACACAAAGGGAGAGAAGCTGGTAAAGAAATGGAAGGCAAGTAAAATAGGGAAAGAACAACAGGCACATCTGCAACACAGTGAGGAAAGATAAACTGAAAACTCATCACCACTATAAGAGAGCTGGCTGAGAGTGTCTCCACAATTTCACTTGCTCTGGATGAAAGATGGAAGGGTTGTGCCACGAAGGAGTAATTAAACACAGAGGAAGCAGCTTTTCTTCTTCCAGTCAGAGTGTTTTATAACAGCTCTCTCCTTCTCTGTTACCCTCTGAACTTCTCACAGGCCGCAGGCATCTCATATATATTTTTTGTACTGTAAGTGTCTTGAGGTTCTTCAAGAGCTTCCAAGAACTCTTTCCTTTCACTGCTGAAGAGTAGCTCACCACAGCAAGAAAATGAGACAATTTTGAAACAAATAGGACTTGAACACCAATTTGTGTTTATAAGAACAGAAGAGAAAGACTAAACTACCCCATTAGCTGCCACTTAAATTAAATCTAATTTAAAGTTCACCCTAATCAGGGTCTAAAATGATGGTTAGAATGTTCACTGTGCCACCCTCCTAAGGAATTAAGCTTTGTGCTGTCTCTGCTCATTAGGGTGGTTGCCATCCTTGTGTACACCATTCCAACATGTCCCTCAGTCCCTTTGGCAGACACAGCCCTGCACAGTGAGCGGCACACTAGTCACATTCAGTGGCACTGTGAAAGCAGTACGTGCCCTGAAAGCAGGACACAATAGAGACCAGATAGCATGAAATAAAGCAGATTACTTTCTTTGCCTACTGGTATTAAGTAGAATTGGTGTCAGCCAACTGTAGGCACTTATTGTGGAACACTTGAGAGCCTCAAAGGGGATTTTGACTGCTAAATCCTTCAACACTTCTGAAAAATTGCAAGTCAGAAGTAATCTGGTGCTAATATACAATTCTATTTTTTACTTTAATATAACATATGTAAATTAAATTCTAATAAGGCCAGTTCAGCAGTAGGAAGTCAATTTATACTTCTAGTTCTATATTATATTTTCTTATTGCAGCTACACAATAGATCAAACTGATATATCTATATCTACTATAAAAATATCTGCATGAGTGGGACTTGAAAATGGGAATTTAACCAATTTTTTTTTCTCCTTTATCAAGAAACATATTTTTGTCCACTATTTAGAATATTTCATTCTCTAAGAGCAGAAATATGCTGAATAAACTGAGATATGTTACTTGAGAAACAGTACTGTCACTTACTGTTCACCCTATTTTATTGTATTTAGCGCTGCGCTACCAATTCTTGTACTGAGAGGATTTGTAAATTGAGACAGGAAATACACTGTGTTGATGTTTCACTGGTCTTTGAGAGTGAAGCTCTGCAAGCAATAAAGCAATAGAGAGCCAAGGTCATCTCTTGCAGATGGAACATTTTACCTTTTAGTGTGGGGCCTCAGTCACCCAATCATAAATGTAGATGTACATAAATGCATATGCATGTACCCACATATATACTTAAGACACACATTTTCTTATGCATGTGTCTATACATACATGTCAGGAAACACTGGGATGTGGTAAGCAGCTCCCTCTGATTGTATCCTTTCTGGATACAATCTCAGTGGCCACCCCAAACCTGTCTGCAATGTTGATATTGCTTTTGACAAAAAGTTGAAGAAAGTCTGAAGCAATTTATCCCACCCTGTATTGTCACATCCTCAGTGAAGGACTCCACAACAGAACGTCCTTTATTTTCCTGAAAAAAACCATCATTTATGGCCCTGGGCTACATGGACCTTGCCCTCTTTTGAGCAAGGATTGAACTAAAGCCTCAGAAGTCCCTCTCACTTCAGCAATTCTGTAATCAGCCAAACACCACCCTCCACTTGGTATTTAGGAAGGTATGCAATCCCACAAGTGGTGTCAGAATTCCTTCTAGGAATATGGGTTGCAATACCTGTATTGGGAAGGTAATAGGGAAAGGAGAGGAAAACATCTCAGGTTGGTCAGACAGACCTATTTCTTACCAAGAAAAAACACGGACCTGAGAATCCATTGCATTCTGTGTATTTTTTTTTTTTTTATAGAATCTGGATTTGCCTAGAACATAATTCTCCCTAAAAGCCCTTCACAACAGTCAGACTGAATCTGCAGTGAATTTGGTGGTCAATCTCAGGATATGAAGAGGATAAAATCCTATCCACAGATCATGTGGCAATGATTACAACTTCAACATGAGGCAGCTGAGCTAAAGAAGGGTGTTCTCAATGAGCTTTATTGAAACATGTAGAGCTACATATGGGTAACAAAATGAAAAAAACTTCACTATCCAAGATGGATTTTGAACATGACCCCTCTGACCTGAATGGCCCTGAGGTTTCACCCTCAATGCCAGGCTCTAGGACCAGGAACTTCAGGGTACTTTCTTTCATGAGTACCAAAGACAATACAAACATGGGATTTGTACCTTGATGTGTGAATACAGCTGGGAGGAAAGAGCAAGAGGCTCATCCAACTAGAACTTCCACACTTCTTGATATTTCTCTTTTCAATATTTCAAATAAGAATGAATACTAGATTTTTTGATGAACTCCTAAAAGCAGTGAAATACTGTGCATAAAATTTAATTCCAGTTGTACAGTTAGATTGATTACTCAGGTCCTTGCAACCATATGGAGACCATTTCAAGCCACTGGAACTGCATATACATATGAGATCTCAAGTAGGGGGTCTGCCTTGTATATTCAAACTGCAGAGTAGTCCAAACTTTCTCAAAGAATTTTGTAAGACTTAAGTTTCTCATGTGTAGTTTAGCAAGAGGGATTTGCTTAAAGAATTGAGTTATTTCAAGGAAAACACTCAAACCTTTCATTTTAAGAAAATCAGAAAATACTACCAAGGCAATTCTTCAAATGAAGTTTTGTGCTCTGACCTGCTGAGCTGGCCATTAACTGAGCTGCCATGGCTGATCCTGAGAAAACTCATAATCATTGCCAATTATAACATGAAAGTCAATAATAATTCTGTTCAATGTTAAGGCCATAGATGAAATCTGAACCACAGCTCCATGATATGAACTGATGACATAAATTAGGGTCATTTATTAAACCTAGAAATCCACAGACATCTTCCTCTTTGGCCTCAGTTAGGAAGATTTAGGTCCTTCCATGGCATCAAGGGAGGCTGGGAGGCTGCAGTGCAGCACTGGAGATCCATCAGCACCCTCACAGACCAAGTGCACCACACTCCAGATGAAGCTACCTAGAGAGATGTGTGAGCACCACAGTTGAGGGCATGCACTTATCCTGGGCCAGAAGGATATCATCCAGTGCAGATATCCAATCTCAACAATAGTTTTGTCACTGAGTCAAATAATACATGTTATCTTTCAAGCAGGGAAAGCAAAGATACAAAACTTTGGCTTTTATAGGTGTTTGAATTAATGGTTTCAGCATTACCTTGCTGATTTTCTTGTGACAAAAAGGGAAATTCAGGTTTGAAAGATCTGTGATGCCCAGTTTTGAATGTAATGAAAATCATAAACATTATAAAATTATAACCTTGACTATTTTTCAAAAAAGAAGCAAAGCCTTCTTTTTGACCATTCGGTGTTATTACTTACAGACCCCAATAAATGGGGCTTTGTTTTGAATGCTACTTCTTTAAAAAGGGCATTGCACGCCGTGCTTCAATGCACACAGAAATTACATCTCATTATAATACTAAAGCTTTGCTGACTGAGTTGAGTACACATTCCTTGCTGTACTTGAAAAAAGCTCATAAAATCAGCAGTTTCTATGATCACTGGACATTTTCTCTGATCAAAGAATAGTCACCCTGTGTGCTGGAAGCACCCAGCAGCTCAGATGCCCACTCTGTGGCAATGCACGTTGTTCTGAGGCAATAATGGCAAAGCCAGACTGAAAAGCAAAAGTTGCTGTGCTCCAAGCAAAACATTCAGTTACAACCTCAAAAGATTCACTATATCCTCAGCAAAGGAGAAGGAGGGCAGCACTGGTTCAGTGGTTTACCCCCCTGAGGGACATGAGGCTCCAGGGCCAAGGTGTTCCTGCCCTCACTGCTGGGAGATGTAATGTAGGGAGGAGCTGGGGTGAGATACATACACCTGGTAGTCCTTCTCTCCATCCAGGAATAAAGCCTCCTCTGTGAGTAACCCAAAACAAAACCATAGACTGTTGATCAAATTCACCCATCACAAAGGAGTTTTCTGCACAGGTAAGAGTCGAAACACTTGGAGATGCACAATTGGTTTGTCAGAGCTGAAGATATGCTCTCCCCCTGAGAAATATAGGCATTCTGATTAACTTGGATTTCCATTTTGAAAATTTTTTCTCAGTCTTGCCTTCCCCCAAATAGCTGTGACAGCCTGAAAAAGCAATTTGCTTTGTGTGCTCCAGAAACCTTTCCTAAATCTAATTTTAGATGTTACTATGTCACTTAACAGTTGATCTTTTTTTTGGCATCTCCTCCTACCATAATTTTATGTTCAGCCTGAAGCTCTGCTGATCCTTCCCAGGGTAGAGGTATTATTTTCGTTTGAGTCTTTCCAATGCACAACTGAATGTCTCCAAGCATTTGTATATAGGGAGATCTCACTGTAAGGGTAAAATTTTATTCAGTGATCTGATTGAAAAGTTTCATATCTAAAATTGAATTGACAGAGTAGGGGAGTCCTGACAGTTTTGAAGTGGCACATGAAATCCTTCTATCTTAAAAGCTCTCTCTGCCCCCTCTCCTACCCCTCACCACTGAGATTTCAACATCAGCACAAACAAGTCTTTAGCATTTATTGCAGAAAGACAGTAAAAGGCTTTGCATAACCCTTAGTTTCATACCTAATGTATCCCAAATCCCTGGAAATCTTTTCATTACCATGAATGGGATTTGGGTTAGGTCAATAATGAGTTGAACTAACACTTATTAATTATTTCATCACGCTGTTTTGTTCCTGCTCTGACAATGATTGTTTTACACATGGGAAAAATCCCACAGATTGAAGCCCTGCATAATAGAAAACAGCCATTTGATATTTTATCTGGCTATTGTGCACGAAAATGAAAAATAGATGAACACCAGATTTGAGAGAATATACTTGTGAGTGACCTAAAAATATAACAATGACTTCAACAAAACAAAACAAGAGAAATTAGGTAAAGTTGTACAGGCATGTATGTAAATTACTGTATGCCTCCTTCAGAAGACACAATAAGTCTCCACAGAACTTTTAATTTCTGGCTGAATGAAAACCAGAGTTTGAGGCAGATCTGCCTAAAGAGTATGTTAATAATAAAACCAGATTTCTCCCCAGTTCTAACCTAGACCAAACTCTAAAAAAATAAACATTTTATTGTAATCCTGATTCACGTGTTCCTATCTGTATCCATATAATGGAAAAATATTCTCTCTGAAGGCCCAAAAAATGGGCAGACTTTGAAAAAAACGTTGTAAAACTGGTATCTGAGATTTTATGTATTATTACAAGCAAGGTCAATGGTAAGTGATTAGATTTGTTTAATGTGAACCTCATATCATGTGACAACCAAGTGAGCTCTTTGAAGCTGAAACATTCAAAGACTATTCCCAAGAAGAATTCTGGACTTCATTTCATCTAGACATTTATTAACTTATTAATCTGTCAGACTAAAAATGTGCTGCAGATGGATGTTGTGCTACAGACAGAGCTGTCACACAAGAAATTCAAAAGGAAGCTTTTGCTGTTGATAAAGAGCTAAAATGGAGGAATGACTGATTTCTCTGACAAATATGGCTTTATTGATAGGACACAGTAATATGGCATACAGATAGATATTTCAATCACATATGATTCGTGTCTCACATGTCAATTTAGTGCCAATGATAAAGAGGGAAGAAAGAAACACAGCTGCAAAAGTGCTTAGATATGGAAAGAAAAAAATAACTACCATTTTCTTTACAAAGATACCATCTAAAAATTCTCTAAGAATCAAGTAGAAATACCTTTTCAAGGATGAGAGTGATGCAGATAAGAATATATGCTTCAATGAGTGTTTTATCAGCTGTCTTAAAGAACATTCACTTCTCCATTAGCATTTTTCTTCTGCTATCTGCTCCAGGTTGCTGCAGACTAGAGTTTGTTATGTCAAGTTTACGAGTGCTGTTTTCATTTCTGAATTCCAGAGTGATATTGCCTGCACATGGACTGTGGCATCTCCAGGCCAGCTCAAGAAATCAGCCTACAAACAGTGTAGACTGTTTGTACACCACTGTAGACCTTTTGTACACCACTCACAGGTTTTTTAAAGAAATGAGCTGATTCACAGCTGATAGACTTGCTAAAGCAAATCTGTATCACACTGAGAAAATAATATAGTGTCTTTTTCTGGCAGTATTTGGTACTCCAGAGTTTACATGTCACAAAGGGCATATTTTCAGAAGTGCCAACTCATTTAATACAAATAGGTAGGAGCAGTACAAACCTCAAATGCTCAGCCTCTCTTTTTGGATTTAAGTGCTTAAAGATCAGTGTTGGGAAATTTGCATACCAATCTCTAATATTTATAGTTGAAAAGATTATTTTCCAAATGAATATCAATGCAACCTTTGAAAGTAGTTCAGTCTGAGTTTATGAATGGGCAAGAAGTATTCTGTGAGATCTGAGATGCTTTTCTTCACCTCAGGAGCCTGTTTACCCTGAAATCTAATGAAGATAATTCAACTATCAACATTAATTTTTATTTGATTTCTATAAAAACCAACAAAGGATGGTGCAAAATTCTTTCTGAAAGAAGGAAATTCATGAATGTATAAATCAGGTTGCTAGGAGTTCTTACTTGAGTGGGCCTCAAAGTGTGGTGGTTCTGCATTAATAGGTAGCAGTGCCAGGAACCTGCTCTGTAGGGTACTGTGTAACATTTGCTGTTACTCAAAGAAAAATGCCTGAGAGGTATTTCCCAGTGCAAAGCCTCTTCTGTAGCACCTAATTTGGTGAAAGGATACCTGTTGGTTGAGGGGAAATTTTAAACTTTTAATATGTTGGAAATGACAATTCCACTACAGAAAAAGGCACAAAGCATCTGCAGATGATGTTATAATTCAGTTATTTGCAGTCATATCCTCCAACTTCCTGGTTTGCCAATTGAGTTCAGTATATTACAATTAAGATTGCCAGATTCTCCTCTTTATTCCCCATGCTTCTTGCACCTGTTCAGCAGACTGACTCATTATTTTTCTTCCTCCTTTAACCTTTTTCTAGTTATGAACATCTGGGTCACACTTTGGGCCTAAAACAATGTCAGCCTCATTTATATCTTTTCTCACTAAGAAGTCTGTAACAAAGGGAACTTACTCCCAATTTCCTTATGCATTCTTCCTCCTTACACCACATCCTTCAGTCAAGAAAACAAAGCTCCTGCAGGACCCATCCAGCAGGCCACATATTTAATTCTAGGACACCGCTGTGTCTTGTCCATATCTTTTGGCCAGACTGGATGGATTGGAGAAATCAACATCAAACCTTTCACTCTTGCATGTCTGTTGTTGCTGTACAGCTTCTCTGATAAGTTCAGAGTCCACGCCCAGCATGTAAGCATTTGCTTAAAGAACCATCCCAACTTTTCTGCAGCAGCCCAAAACTCTGCAAGAAACACCACAGAGATTCTGAGGCAGAACATTTGATGGTGGTTGTGGGCTCAGGTCTGCAAACAGAAAGAGAGGAAAGACATCTTTCCTTCAGGATGAGCCAAGCTCAGGAGGAGGAGGTATGGTTTGCTGGAGAGGCTCTGTTCATTTAAATCCCAGAAATAGCTTTCTTATTCATAGTAAAGTGAAATTTCTCCCTGGTCTGACTGGTAAATTTTGGCAGATATATCCTGGAACAGGGATATAACTATACCATTTGAAGATAAGTTATTGAGCTACCTTGAGTTCACTTTCTCTCAAGGAAACCTGAGGGGTAAAAATCTTCCTTCTTTTAGTCTGAAATCCTAAAACTGCATTTCTGACTAAGTGGTCTGCTCACTATCTGCCTAATGCTGGTCAAGGACACCACATGCCCTGCAAGCCTATAATCCCTAGAAAATTCAGACTGAAATTAGCATTCTGTTCCTAAATTATGGCGTGTAAAATGTAAAATAAATTACCCAGCACACAAGCACATAGTTCCAGCTGTGCTTCTCTATTGAAAGCAGCTGTCCTGATGAATGCACTCACTGTAAATATTTAAATGGAAGACAGCGAAGTTTTCCTTCAAAATATGAGCAAACAGTATCACCTTATCTCTGCAAGACACCTTGGGTGTCATCAGTGAGCTTTACATCATAGACACTAAAATAAGTAGATGAAATGTCACAGACTTCTTTCTATTATTATTATCTGTAATGTGGAGTGTGTTGTATCTGCCTTCAGTACAGACTGAGAAACTGGGGAGGTGTTTCCAAGAAGCAGATTTCTGAACAGGGTAAAAATATTTATGTTGGAGAGAAAAAACAAACTGAAAACAGTCCTTGGTTCTTGTGAGTCATCTTCAAATTTGCCAGCTTACTGACTATTTCCTTTGCCAGAGTAAAACCCAACAAATTAAAAGACAACAAAAAGAGAACAATTTGGTGGTAAATTTGCAACAAATAAAATAAAAACAGGTTGTTCATATCGTGAATGAGTAATTAATATTTTCATGCCTTGGAACTCAGAGGGAGGCAGCATTACCTGAAAAGCTGCTGAGACATTCAAGCCACACAGAGCTGTACCCATTAGGCTCATTAAGCCTGTCAGGCATGAAAGGATGGAGGGTCTTAGTAAACATTCCAGCAACTGTGTCTGCTGCAGGTAAGATGATTTCACCAGCATCAGCTCATCTGGGCATTTTTCTTCCCTTCCCTGTTTAAAGGTAGAAAAATAATTTACAAGGCAAGTAGTGATGGCTGCACAGGCAGCAGGGAGAAAGGTCTGCTGAAGGATATTAAATTACCACTGGGTGATAGAGATGTAGGCAATCCTGAACAGAATCAATTCAGGATTTGAAACACAGATTTGCTCCTCAGCCCCAGCTGCAAGCATTTTGCACCGTGAAAATATTTACAGTGATGTCTTCATGACTGGCCCACAAAAAATGAATTGTCTTCAAAATTTACCAGTTAACTTTATTAAATTAGTAAAATTAGGTTTGTCCATGTACTCCATAAGGCAAAAAGAGAAGTACATAGCTAAGACTTACCTAATTTCCTTTTTTTAGTAATGATTAAGTGCAATTAGCTCTTGTTCTGGAGGGGAAAAATGGTTTTTTATTGATAACTGCAGTTCCCTGGGAATTATTTGTTTGAATATATCTATACTCTCCACTTCTCCATCTCTGAATATATATTTGTGTGAATTTACCCATACTCTTCACTTCTCCACCTCCTCCCCACTTCATTCTAGCCTCCCCAAAATTATCTGTAAACTGGTTAGATTATGCAGAAAATGGGTACTTTTTGGCAAAAAATTATCCAAAAATAGTTGTCCAATTCCTGCATCTAACATTTGGGAATCTACCATAGGCAATGTGGATGCAGCTTGGCACACTGTCATACCATGAATCCTACCTTCCATAGCTATACAATCAGTTTGCAAAGGGAATTATATAATCTGTTTACAAAGTGACCAAAATGCTAACTAAAAGCAACATTTTTGCATTTATTTTGAATATGGACACTGATGTCAGCACAAATCACCAAGATGTTATGAAAAGTGTTCATGAATCTAGAAATAAGCTTCTGGGAGATTTGATTTCACAATGAAAATGGTCACACTGTGTGCCCTGTGACCTTTCTGAAGCCTGCTATTACTTGATAACAGATTTTCAGGGTGTGAAGGAGGCATAAAGATAAACAGAGAGTGAATAAATGTTTTTAAAAAAAATTTATACTACTGTAGACCTGTATATTGATAGTAGTTCTAAGTTTACTGAACTCCAGACTAGTATTACTAGTAAGAATGAGGAGGAAGAAAATGATGTGTGATGAGGACAACAAATGTTATACACCATTTGTAGCTAGACAAGTGTTCAAAGAACCCCAGATTTCCTGCACTCGTCAGCCTGATCCTGCTTGAATCCACTAATTTTCAGTTGAGGTTTAATTAATTTTTTTGTTTGAGGTCTGTGTAGTCACTAACAAATTTGAGCCCTGTCCTTTATTGGTGGCTCTTTGCTGTCACCTGGGTCTCACCTTCTGCATGAGACCAACAACAAATGACAGACAAAAAAAGCTCTCAGCCTGGGAGACTGGAAATTCCTCACTGGCTCACATTTTCACTCAGTTAAAGTTGTGCAGTTTTGGGTTGATATTCTTTAGTGGTAGAGAGGACATACTGATTTACGCCACACAGCTTTTCATGATCAGAGCAGTGAGTGCAATTTCAGCTGCAAATCATGAAAACAAAATTGATGCTATGTTTAAGCAGTGATTAGGGATTTGCTTCATGGTCTATGGAAAACATACAAAATACTTCATCATTTTGGATTGATCTGAATGCAAACATCTCCAGACAAACTTGTTTCATTTTCTAACTTTTTAATTATTATTATTTTGCAGTCCTCTGAGTTACTTCAAACAAATGAAAGGCTGTGCTCTGTTAGTCTAGAAGATAATCTTATTGTAAGCGTTTGTCTACTGAGCTTTTAATTAAAAGAAACTGAAATAAGGATTGAAACTCATCAGCTGTGACTTTGTTTTTTCAAATAGCTTTACTGCCTTCACTATAAAAAATTAGCAAACAGAACTGTATGTTATCATGATCCATGAATATTCCATTGTGCTGCATACTATTTTCCAGATGTCTCCTTGAGGATGGTATCTTACTCTTATGTTTGGTTAACAGCTATAACAAACAAGAATCAATCCTTATTAAAGCTTCCTATTATTCTCCTATTAATTTAGAATTCATATAATTTATAACCTTTTATACAAGAACCCTTCACTCATTCATTTGTTCAGAACTTGCTGCTTTTCAGGCATTAGTGAACAAATAAACACACTCATAAGATTGAAACACACTTTCCCTCTCCCTCTTTTTTTTTAGTTAATATAAACAATTGAAGGTACTCATAACATCCTTTTATCTCACTTGTTGGATTAATAGTTTCAGGTGTTACCTTCTTTTGAGGTCATATTCAGCACTGGGTGCATCTCATCAAACAATGCTCATTCACAGGGTGGCAAAGTTTTTTCTCTTTGCTTTCCTAAGCCAGAGTTAATTCAAATTCTTTCAGACACTGCCTGGTTGTTTTTTCTGCACTGGAGTTTACTCACACAGAAAACTGAATGGTAGAGAATGTCAGCTGGACAAAATCATCATCTAGTTAAGCTCTCTGCCTTCAGCTTGAATCAGCTCCTTCAATGTCATCATTCCCACACGGTTATTCAACAATCAACCTTAGAAGCCCTCACTAAGGGGGACTCACATCACATCGCATTCCTTGGCTGTCTCTCATGGTACTTAAATGCCTATTCAAATATTTGCCTGAATTGCTGGCATAGTCACCTTTCTTAAGACCAAATGTTTTTGCCTTTCAAATGACAACTATAATCGTTAATTATATTTGGATTATATTTTGTTGTTATCAATTGCATTTGGATTATATTTTATTAACAGATTATCTATCAGCAGAAAAGAAAATGGAAGATATTGCCAGATAGAATTGTCAGCAGATTAAATCATTATATAGATGAGAGCTAAATGTGGTCAGGATTTGGCATGATCTGGCAAGGCATAAATAAATGAAAAACAGCATTAGAATTTCATTCAGGGAGCTAACTGGTACAAATTAATGAACCTGAAGGTAAAACAACAAAAGTTAGTGTCTTTCTTCTGCCACTATAAATCAACCAAATGAAATTCCCTTAGAGGGACGCACAGGTAAAGGATATGAGAAGATCCTGTATTTCCTCTAAGGTACTGTTATATGTTAAATAATTTTGTACAATGTAACACCTCTTGATAATTTATGTTGACAACAAATCATGATAATGTCTATAGCAGACCATAAGTAGGAAAATTAATTTTCTATTGCAAATAGAATTTTCTGCTGAATTATGACAAAGGAAAAATTGCTGCAATGTAATGAGATGCCTGAATGTCTAAATGATAACTGAGCATATGTTTCTTCCTCAAATGACTCCATTTAGGCTATAGTAATTCATGTTTGTGGTCAGCATTACACCTCAGTTAAAGAAATCTCAATTCATTGGAAGTTTACCAGTTTATCTTTCCAGCTGGTTCATTTGATGCATTGTTCTACATTGTTCTTTTTTCCTGCAATCGGTTATTAATATCAAGCTTAACCTTTAGTAGAAAAAAAACCAAAAAACATGAAAAGCCATAGCCAAGGCTGGTCAGTCAGTGTTTCCCAAGTTATATTAGACTGAAGAACCCATTCAGCCGAATCCTTCAATGGAGTCCTAATTATAACCACAGAGACCTGCACTCTTTCATTCACATGAATAAGCACTGCTGATGAGTCTGGTCATATGGAATCCGTGAGGTCACTGAGCTCCAGGCATGTCCTCAAATAGCTCCTGAATCATGGTCAAAAGGCATCACAAGGCAGTGCTAAACAAAGCCATTGATCTACAAAGGGCTAATATCATTACTAAACAAAGGTGATGTTGTTAACAAAAACAATATTGTCAGGAAACAAAACAAAAATGAAAACCAGCAGATTTTGACCAAAACCATTATTTCCTGAGCTCAGTTAAGTACAAAGATCCTCAAGGGAGAAGTTTGTGGCTCACAGTCTTAAGGAATAAAAATTGGAAGTATAAACCAAATTTCAGGAGAAAATCATTATTTGGAGAAAAGCATTTGGGAGAAAAGAGAGGCAAGAGGATAAGAGTTTTCATTTCACACGTGAGGCATGACCAGATGAAAACAGGCTGTGACACTGTAAAAAGTCCTATTTCCTGCTCAAAATAGGGTGAATTCTTAAGGATCAGAAGGGAAAGGCCAGTGTGAAAGTTTCACATATTCATAGTCTCTGCATCAATTAGTTCTTGATTCATTACCCGTTATTCATTCCTCTGAGTTTCGCTCACGAAAATTTGGAAACTCTTGAGAAAGAGAAGATGGAGACAATTTTTTCCCATGAATGCATTTTGTCCTTGGAAAGGGAACCATGCAGCAGTCAGACCATATTCTTCCCTCATTTAAACAGTCTTTTTTAACTGATCTTACTTTCTGCCCAGAAGCTATAAACAGCAGAAATCGCTTTATGGGTGGGAAGACAGATTTTTGAGACTGACCCTTGGAGATGGTGTTTTTGAATAGTCTAGCTGACAGCAGCAGACTTGTTGTGTGGATAATCCCTCCTCATGGGGTCAAGACTTTGTCAGGACAGGATTTTTCTCTAGATTGTGGTGCATGACAACTTCTGTCATGCAGGGGAAGGAAGAGCTTCCCATTTGCTGTTACAGGAAAGACAGACACAGATCACAACTTCCATTCTCAACATACAGGATCATCTTTGCATATGAAAAATACTTGAGCCAAAAAATGACAAAGCATTATTGTTATCAAGGAGCCGATGTAAAGGCCAAATCAAAAAGTCAAGTTCCTCTAGAAATTAAGAATTCTTGTAGGTTCTACAGACACAGGGATCATAGCAGAGTTTATATCATCTTTGCATGCTGTCTGCCACAAAATGGCTCAGATATAGTGAAAATACAGACATATTAACCTAATTGACACAGCCTATAACAACCAAGTAATTGTTTCTTGTCCTTGTTCTGTGATAATTTCACCCAGAAATCATGTTTTTGTGTGTGTGACACGATGTGCTTTTCCTCCCATAAGTCTTCTAAATGCTTTCACTTAAGAGTGATAACTCACACATCCTTAAAGTACATTTTGGCAGTAGTGTGGAAATTATACTTTCACAAATGCAATCACAAATTCAATCAGATTTTAGGAGTAGTATAGACAAACTTTTAAACAGAAGTTTTATGGAGAGTTTTGTTTAAGTGAAATATAATTAGTTGTGTTGTATATAATTAGATTCTGACTAGGGCATGGCAGCTGGCAGTCTCCTGCTCCCAGAAGATTTTGTGGGATCTTTTATGTTTATGATTAAATGGTTAAGCTTAGAAGAGATCTCTCATCCTGTAGGTACTGTTGTGGTTTAACCTCATCTGGCAACTCACCAACCAGTTACTCACTCACTCACTCACTCACTCACTCACTCACTCACTCACTCACTCACTCACTCACTCCCCCAGTGGGATGGAGAAGAGAATTAGAAGGATAAAAGTGAGAAAATCTGTGGCCTGAGATAAAGACAGTTTAACAGGTAAAGCAAAAGCCACGCATGCCAGCAAAACTAAACAAGGAATTCTTTCAGCACTTCCCATGGGCAGACACTTTTCAGCCACCCCCAAGAAAGCAGGGCTCCTTCATCCATTGTGGTGGCTAACAGCTGGCCTAGAGGCCTCACAGTTACAAATAATCCTAATTATAATTTTATAATTTAAATATAACTAATTCTATAACTACCTCAGTTATGTAACTCGACCTGTCTAGGGCGTTGGGGACACAGGCAGCCATTGGCCAGTTAGCCAAGTGACAACTAATTCAGGCAATCGGGACAAACTGTGTGGACTTCCAAAACCACCTAAGGAGAACAGCACTCAGCAGGAGTTGGCTGCTGCCACCTGAACACGGAGCGTTGTGTCATTGTGTCCATCCCTACTGCACCAACCCATGACACTGACTTGGAAGGCAGATATTATCACTCCAAATGTCCCCTCTCTTCCTCCTTCTCCTCAGTTTTTTATGCTGACCATGACACCACATGGTGTGGGATTTCCCCTGGGTCCCTTGGGGTCAGCTGTCTTGGCTGTGTCCCCTCCCAGCTCCTTGTGCAGCCCCAGCCTCCTCACTGGTGAGACGAGGAACAGAGACACCCTTGACTCTGCGTAAGCCCTACTTGACAGCAATAACATCCTTGAATTCAAAATTATTTCCAAATTTCATCCTCAAATTCAAAATTATTTCCACAAATCCAAAATATCACTCTATACCAGCCCCTATGAAAAAAATAAACCCTGCCTCAGCCCAAATCAGCACATGCATGAACATAGATAGCTACATTTGAGAAAGACTTTCAGTCAAGCAGTTAAAGGGATAGAAAGAACAGGTTCTGGAACTAGAAAAAAGCATGAATCCATATTGCAGTAATGCACAATTTATTTACCATTTTATGTTGGGGTCAAATAACCATCCTAACAATATCCAAGGATATTAGGCTGGAATTTGCTCTTCCAGTAATAAGTCTTGAAGCAAAGGGGCACACAGCCTTCTTGGCTTGCCATTCTTGCTGGAGGCAAAATCAGGGACAACCACCTGCATTATGTCTTGTAAGAACCATGCAATCACACAATATTGTCACACTTTTATAAATAACATTTTTCCCTAAGTTTTGCTATACCCCCAGCATGAGGGGACCTGCTTGGTGAAGTAAATGTTAGACAAGTTAAGCCCAAGGAATCAAAACACTTGTGCTCTGCTGAAAAGGACAATATGAAAATATATTTATCAGTGGTGCTGCTCTGTGGAACAGCACATCCCTCAGAAATCCCAGCTCACATAGTTCCATAGTGTCACTAATTCATCTGTAGCTCACAGGTAATATTCACTGCTGGTCACAGAATTGACTGACTGGATACTGATCCCACATTTGGGTCACCATAACTCATAAGGGATCACCTGTCAGAGCAGACACTGTGTAGGTACAAACTGAAGTTTACAATGAAAGTACAACAGTAAAACTTTAAGGGGACATTATCAAAATTGGTGACTTTCTTACATATATGTACCTTCAGACATTCTTTTGCTGTTTTTTTTTTTGTTTGTTTCAAATGTGCCTGCCATTTCTCATCCAATATATCACTGGTTAAAACCATACTGTCTGGTAACAACTAGATCATAAAAAAGTACTCTTAAAGGCAACAAGGAGGTGGCAGAGATCCCAAAGGAATTATTTCAAAGATTTATTCTGCTTAATTTTGAGGAAGGTATGGTCTCAGGAAGTCTAACTGCAAATTTATTTAATATTGAACAGGCCACAGGCCAATATTTAAAGGAATAAGGGGAGTTAACTTTCTATTCAAGGAGGTGCCAAATGGCCAAACTGAAATGGTTGTATGCAAATGAAGATGCATATATTTATGTCACAAACTACTTCTGCCATAGTATTACAGATCATTCCACCAAAGTTTGTTGCAATAAAGTGATTTTGACCTGATTAGTCATCTGGAAAATGCTAGAAAATTCAATGCCAAAATTCATAGTGTGATTCAAATGTAGTTTAAAGAGTGAATTGATATGATAAAGGAATAATATTCTATATATCAACATGTTCTCTTTTCATGGAATAAGTTATCCAATTATTTCTGTTATAATATTTGATCAGTCTAAAGCACATAGTGTAAGGAAAGTATTGCAAAGGGAGAAAATGTAAATGCATTTATTCAACATATCCTTTCATATCTATAAAATTTATTATTCATATTGCCCCATTCCTTTAACTGTGGTAGGTGATTTCCAAGCACTGAGCTGAAGTGAGCCTTAAGAACAAGGGCACCATCATATTACAAAGAAAACCCTGTGCAGGGAGGGAAAGGGATATAACATAAACCAAGAACTGGAACACAATTGATTATTATCCTTTTAAACTCTATACTGTACATCATTGTTAGAGATGCCTATTGACATTGATATCTCCCCTGCTTGTGTTCAGACCTATGGGGCAGGAAGGCAGAAAAAGGATGCTATCCCAGGGACCTAGAGAGCTCAGACCTGTGGGGTGATCATTAGAGCATCCCGAAAACATCTAAGAAAGAACAGAAAAAGAAATGTTTGGGGTTTTTTTCAGCATGTTGTTGTTGTCTCCAACTCTTTATCATCTTCCTTTTAAACTCTGCTTCATTTTATCATTTTAGTGAAATAAGTTTGTTATATTGAAGAGGGCCTATACTCAATTTTTCTCATCCTCTTCAAATGTGCTTGATTGTAACTGTCTCATTTTCAGTCCTATTGAATGCTAATAACAAGAGAATCTCAAATCCTGTCACCTCCAAAAAGCAGAGCTTTAAATCTGAAATGTTGTTTTACAGCTCAGATTTCCATTAATTGCACAATACGATGTATGCTGCCACATCCTTATTGTTGGATATATTCAATGGACCTGAAAGTCAGCACAGCTATTCACAGCACACCTGACTAGTGGTATAAAATTACACAAAAATACATTATGTAATGGATACACAGCATGGAATAAATCACAACAAAAAGCTAGGAAAAGTCCACTAAATTTATTTTTTAAAATCTAGTTTTCAAGGAATTGATCTTCCCATTTAATTTCTAAATATAGGTCCCTCCATTCACTAGTAGCCTTTTCATAATCCTTATTCCACTTTGTCCCTATAATGGCTGGTGGCCTTGCCTCAGTTCAAAGGCTTTCCCCAGCTGGAAACATTTTCTAAAATGGGAAAAAAATGTTGTTTGATTTTTAGCTTGTTACCTTAAAAGGGAATGGATGAGGAGGAAGGTGGAGGAAGAAAGGAAAAACGAAAGAGAAAGATTCTTAAGATTTTACCCACACTGAAATAATCTGGTAATTCTAAAAAGCCAATATTTTTAACATACTCTCTGCCTCAAAGGCACTGCAAGTAGTAGTTTTCCTTGAACCATAAAGGTTGGGCTAGAAGCCCTAGAAGCCAAAGAAACAGCTCAAAAAACAGAAGGTCTGTCAATGCTCAAAGAAAAATCCCAGCCCTTTACTGAACTGATGAAACACCATCGCTTTTCTTTTCCACCACCTCTGTGGAAATTCCTTTTCTGTTCCACCGTCTTCCAATTGAGCCTGGCTATTCTTCTCAGCCACTGAACTCCAATAAAGTTTGTCTGTCTTTCTCTCCCTCCCCTCCTTAGTGTGTGATCTCAGCCACCTTTGTGTCTCCATTGTCAGCCCCAGCAGCTCTCTGCTGTGCTTTGACTGGCAGCACAATCAGAGCTCGTTCTCTCTGGGAAGCACAATGTGCTCTGGGAGTGGACCCTCCTTGCATGAGGAATTAGGCTTCAGCAGCATCAAAGGGGTGCAGGAATAGCTGGCAGGACCCACGGGCCCCATCAGGCCATCTACAATAACTGCTCACCACCCAGCTGCCTTTCAAGGTTTTTTGGAAAAGCAAGGGGGTATAATAAGAGTTTGCTGAGGACCCAGACAAAAGAAGGAAGAAAACCACGTTTGCTGTTGCTGAAAGAAAGCATCAGGTTTCTTTTAGGGGTGCTGAGAATGAGGAGAGAGTTTGCAATGCAGAAGTTTTAAAATGCTTCAGATTATAGGGAGGCCTTAACAACAAAGCTCAGAGCAGATATGGTCACTGAGAGGTGCTTTGACTGGAACTCTTTCTGCATTTTGGCACTTCTCACTTGAGGCTAATTCAGGTGTTTTCAGATTCAGAATGTCTCCATCTTTAAGACATTCCATATCTTTCTGATTACAAAGTTTCAGTGTGCACCCCTAATGAGAAGCAGAGAGTGAAGCCTCTCTGATAGAGAGGTTAAGGTCTGAAAGCTGATGGAGATTGTCTTACAGGGAGGTCTATTGATCTATTGGTCCATCTGTTTCAGACCAAATTTGAGAATTGCCCTTGCCCAAGATCAAACTTGGGCAAGATCAAGATAAGTCACTCTTCCCTCATCCATAACATGATTGATCGCAATAATCTCTGTTGTGTCAGGTCCTTCTCAGAAGTGGTATTGTATCTTCTGGGCTGGTTTCTAAGGCTGGGCAATAGGACAAGATGCCAGCTGCAAAAAGGAAGAAAATCAGGAGCAGGAGAGGCAGGGTTGGTGTTTGCTGATGGCAACTGCCCACAGCCCATAGTGTTCAAGGATGTTCTGAACACAACATAGGCACAGACAGGCCTCAGCAGAACTTTCCAGGTGGGGCTGGACAGCTTCTGGAGTCAACTGAAGCTGTGCATTTGTAGCACAAACAGGGTGCACAGTACATACTGTAAATACAGGAGGCAGATTTAGGTCAGTGTCTCACTATCACTGTAAATACAACCAATGTACAAGCCTGGAGCCCTGACTTAAAAGTTAGGATAAAAGAGGTCTAATTTTCCCACTTCCAGACTTTTCCTTGATGTGTGTTGCAGGGGTGACACAGCTGCTTTAATAACAGTTCCTGTATTACAATAAAATTCTAACTCAGCACGTTTAAGGAGAGTAAAAATTGGATTAGGGTTATTTTGACACATAGTGCTACATGTTTTAGTTGTGA
Organism: Melospiza georgiana; assembly: GCF_028018845.1. NCBI lineage: Eukaryota > Metazoa > Chordata > Aves > Passeriformes > Passerellidae > Melospiza > Melospiza georgiana. The sequence goes on along the minus strand of NC_080430.1, from coordinate 143,908,570 downwards.
GAGTACTGAATAAACCAACAAACAGAAAAAAAAAAAACCAAAAAAACACAAAACCCCCAGCATTCTTAGAAACCTAAAGCTTCTATGCAGGAGAGACCAAACAAAAGGTGAAAGAAATACCATTATGCAGCTTATGGAAAAAGTGAAATTTTGTGTTACCTTTATGAAGGTGATTTCACCCCACCCAGTCATTAGGAGATATTATAGTATGCAGCTGAAAGAATTTTGTTGAGACACTTATTGGGAATAAACAGGGATGCTTCTTTCCCTTACAAGAAAGGAAAGAGAAAAAAATGTACTCTGCTTCACTCATCTTCCTCTTAGGAAAGAAGAAACTCTTAACAAACATTTACTAATACTGATTTATCATAATCAGTCTCTCCAAATTAAGTAATGCTTGGGGAGATTTTGCTCACAAATACCTCAAGATGACTTCAACCTCAGAATTTGAAAGACTCATATGGAAAAAAATTATATTTACCTCATCTAATCTTGTACTTTTCACTGAAAACATCAAGACCTTTTTAGAAGATGTTTTAACCCAAGCTAGTTATGACAGACTATCTTCACAATCAGTGGCTACTCCCAGAGAAAAATTCACATAATGGCTGTTTTAGGAATAGGTGAATTTTAGGACAAGATGACCCAAGATAAGCCAGCAACTCACCTACACCTAAAGAAAGAGGCCTCAAATAACTAAACTTGCAGCTGCATCTACACAACAGACATTATCCTGACCAAACGGATGTAATCCAGAAAGTCTGTAGATTATGGATTTGGTGAAATTACTGGCCTTGTTTCATATCCAACCATTGTGAGCTGATGAGCCTTGGACTTTTTGGTCTGCACAGACAAAAACCTTCAGGTTTAAATAGAAGGCATCTAGATCAGACCTGAACCCTTCAGTCCAACCCTGCATCACCCTTTACTTAGGGGTTGAACAGGCCACAGCAATGGCAGGCATTGTCTAATATCCATGGATAGGCTCTATTAGATACACATAGAAGAGCAATTAGGTCAAAATACATTTTTCCATTGTTTCTTCATGATAATGTTCAAATTTTATGGTGGTAATAACCAATGAATTTTCAGTGCCCTTTTTTTCTTGGTAACAAATTCAAGAAAAGAGAGAATGGCAAAGATACCAGGGTAGATCTTGCTAAAGCATTTATAAACACAGATCATTTTATGGTCCACATCACTGTTTTTCCTACAACATTTCATATCCTTCAGAGTCAGACTGGCCAAAGAATTCATAACAAAATACAAAGTAAGAGACCAGATTTTCAAAAGAAATCCATGAACTGCATAGACAGTTTTTTAGGAGAGATAGCCATAACGTACCATTATCTCAGGAGGCAGAGTCACCCTTGTAAAAAATTATTGTAGAGGCTGTAAAACTTGAAACTTGGCCAAAACTAGTGAGGTTCATGACTTTTGCTTGACATGAAAGAATTAAATGACATTAAGGAAGATGACTCAAGGATTCAGAAGAAAGAATATAACCTCCTGAAACACCGACACCACTGAGATTGTCCTTGGAGGTCTTCCCATCCAGGCAGTGATCCCAAATAACTCTGCTCCTTTTATGCAACGTGGCATCCAGGGCTCAGGATGATAGACTGCAGGCCATATGCTAGATCTTTGAGTTTGCTAAAAATAGGACATTTTTCTATTCTGCTGAGGACAACTCTGTATAAATGTGACCAGAAATCTGGCACAAATCCATAAGGCTGAGATGAGCAACTGATCCTTCCTTCAGGCTTGTCAGACAGAAGCCTAATCAAAATCCTCTAAGGACAGGAAGGGAGTAGGAATAACTAGCTAAGTCTATTCTCTTTCAAATGTGCCCCTTTACTATTTGATTGCTGTTTCTTATTAGAGCAATATACACTTTTCCGCAATTATTTTCTCTGCACCCTCCTTCCCTTTCTCTCCTGGACACTGCCAGCATCAGACATTGAGCCTAAAAGATTTCAAAATGTTAGAAAATGCTGGCAGAGTACCTGTGCACAGAGCTGCTTCCTCCTCCTTCTGCATTAGCACCTATTTCAAATTTAATAATAGCATAGAGCTGCATCTGAAATTCACTTGGAAGATATCAGAAAAACACCAATTATTTTTGAGGGACATAATCTTCCTTTTGCTGACACTCCCTGAAAGACCCGTCTTGCTGAGATTCCTGGAGGGTCCTCAGACAAGTGCTGCCATGCTGTGCTCTGTTTCCTGAGCACTGTTATCACCAGTCTGCCTGCTGTCTGGCCAGATTCCTGCGCAGCTGATGTCCCTGTCTTCCTACTTTTGAACATGCTATGGAAAAGCTGAAAAAGCGCCTGAGGATGGATCTCAGGTCTTGACATTACTCCCTGCTCATGCAAGCAAGGCCAGTTTCACCAGCTGCTCCCTCCAGCAATAAGAAATAGTGCTGCTGCATGGGAAGCAAACTGTCCTTCAACATTTTAATGGCCAAGGGGGTGACTCATGTTTCTGGGTTTAGGATGCTCATCTTTCCCCACTGGATCAGGAGATCCTGTTTTCCACCCAGGTTTCCACTGGCATGATTGGATGGCAGCTACACAAGGAGCTGGTTGGCATCCAGCACAGAGATGGGGGTGCCAACCTTTTCAGAGGAGGGAGGGGAAATGGGCAGGAGCACCAAACTGGATCAGCCACCATCAGAAGAAGAATTTGCATCATCAGTGACTGATCTTCTTTAGGGTGCAGCTCACACACCCACCACCACCTCAGTGCTCACTACACCTTGCTGGGGCTGTCCAGCCTAGAAAAGAGAAGGCTCCAGGAGGCTTTATAGCATTTTCCACTACCTAAATAGACTCCAAGAGAACTGGACTTTTCACAAGGGCATGGAGTGGATAGGATAAGGAAAAATGGTTTTAAGGTGAAGGAGAATAGGTTTAGATTAGATATTAGGAATAAATTCCTTACTGTGAGGGTCATGAGACACTGGAACAGGTTGCCCCTGACGATGTTCAAGGCCAGGTTGGACGTGGTTCTGAGAAACTTGGTCAAATGGAGGTGTCCCTGCCCATGGCAGGGGGCTGGAGCTAGATGATCTTTAGTTTTCCTTCCAACAAAAGCCATTGTATGATTCTATGACTCCCTAAGATTCCTCATCAACTTGGTTGTGCCAGATGTCACATCAACCCTTTGTGCTGCCATGATTGAACCTAGGCCAAGGAGAAAGAAGAGAAGGCAGGAGTGATTTTGGGTTTTTTTTTGTAACCTTTAATCTTTTTTCCTCTGAAATAACTTTGATAATTCAAAGTGAAAAACCCTCATGACTGCTGCAGAAATAGACCTTTGTTTTCCATCTTGAAAAAGATCTAACCTAAAAACCCCTGCAGATACACAAGATTAATTTTCACTACTTTGTTTCATACTATTTATAAGCAGCTCTTGCTGAGTTTTAGATTTTGTGGCTCAGGCTGCTGGCTGTAAATGCTTTCTGTCCACTCCTGAAGCCTGATTGATGAGTGCTCCTGGCCAAATAGCAGCCTGTATCAGCAGGCCCAGGCTTGCAGGCTGGAACATGGCTCGGAACACTTGTTTTGAATTCCTGTTTTTGTACAGGAGCAGACTTCAGAAAAGGCCTCAGTGCGTAAGCAGAGACAGCATGAAACCCTCAGCTTGGTTCCCTGTGCCCATGTTTTGCACACCTCAGGCAGGCACTAGATAAGATCAGGCAACGAGCACTGAGGACAGAGGCATTGTCCAGGAGACATGGTCAAGCTGAAATCTGGTGCAGCTGTGGGAGAGTGGCAGAATTCAGGCCCATGGTCCATACACAAAGCTTGTGATGGTCTTTCTGCTCAAGGCATGGTGCTCACACATCAGCTTGTGTATACTGGAAGAGGTGGGAGTCAGCTGAGTGAGTTGTGTTCTGGGGTGTAAATCCTGAACATTCCTAATATGTCTGCAAGTATGATAAGACCTGGGATAATATTTCCCCCAGTTCTGCACAGAATAGCTAATGTTGTAAGCAGACATCCCAGATTAAAAGACAAGGTAGTTCAGTTAAAAATCTATATGCTCCCTCTTTCTGTCTCTACCCCCAACCTGGCTTGAATCTCAGAAATTAATAAACTGAACAGGAGTTTCCAGCAGTAACTGGAAATACAAGGTTTTGGAAAGAGGTGCTAATTTGTACCCAGCATAAAGAAATCTGTCAATACATTGAGTGGCCTTGAGTTAAAATTTTTATACCACAGTCTAATTTATTTCCTCAGAAACAGGGCACTAAACTTGGAAAGAATGTCAATAGAAGGCAACAAAAATTACTGAACTAAAGTTTCAGCCCTGAAGGAGTGGTAAATGGAAAGAGCTGCTATGGAAAAGCACCTGGCTCAAATGTCATGCTTGCCCTCCTTTAGCATCTAGCTCTGTTTTATCCAGATGCTTAAAATGTCCCTTCCTCATTGTCATAATCATCACAGTGTCTGAGCACTCCCAAGTGCCTTATTTTTATGGCACTTTTCCCCACTTTGTAGGTGGGAACAGAGACATAAGACTCACTCGAGATTCCAGGGACAAAGGCAAGGACTGCCCAAATGCTCACTGCATGCTGGAATGAAGCAGCTCTCCCCTGAAGTGGGTACTTAAGAAGTCTCCAAGGACTCCAGTATGCAATTGTAATGGAGCATTAGTTACAGCTTAACTCTAATAGAAAGTGGTTTTAAAGATTCACTGGATTATTCCTTAATATTGCCTTACCTCAATGGCCTTGATCTTCAGTGATATTTATAAAACTTATTCCCACTGGTTTCAGTGGGAGGCATTTATCTAAATAAAGCCAAACTTCTGAGTTCTTGAGCAGTGTCTTATGCCTGTGTCTCATGTCCTGCTAGGAAGATGGACATGCTTGTTTCTAACAGCACTCAGGGCAAAGATGTTATGGTTAATCAAAAATCAACCTTTATTTTTAGACTGCTTTTTGGAGTTTTTCCTCTGTGCACTGCAGCACACTTCCTCTTGTGTGAGAGCATAAATCAGTTTCAGACCCAGCAGGCAGCATCTTCACTTAAGTGGTAGCAGTAGCAGAAGGGAGAAGGAGAAAGGAAAGCCAAGTGGTTCAGCTCTAAGTAGCACCATCCAAGCCAGCAGAAACAGCAGGTTGTGGCATGTCACGTGCCTCACAAAGTACTTTGTTTGGTTTCAGAGCACAAAGTCCATACTTGTGCCAGTAAAGCAAGGCCCAGCATTTCTGATGACAGACTGTTCTCAGGGATGCAATGCAGTGTATGTCACCTTTCCTGTGTACCCACATTCTGGAGGAAGACTGTGCATCTGTTCCTCACCTTGCAGGAATTGCTGAGACAGGATCAAGGCTATGATGTCTTTTGGGGTGAGGATTCCCTACATATGTCACAGGAGGACACTGTATGAGTCTAGCCAGAAGGCTTGAACTGTGTGCCTCTTACACCAGCCACTTTCAATCTACATTGAGGCATTATTTAATAATGCAGGTGTCAAAACAAAAATCCAAACCCAAAAATGCCAAGTGCTGCTAACACTACCTGGGTTTATAGTTGTGTCAGGTATCCAGGTATTTATTACAAGGAAGCTTATGTGTTTCTCTTCCTCCATCCACCTCTGGCGAGCTGTGGGGCAGAACCAGTGCGTGTTTGCAAAGTCAGTTGAAACACTGTTATTAATTATGGCAATTATCCTAAGTTCCTTTTACAGCAACATATTGATGCTGAAGCTCATGGGGGAAAGCACTTCTGCTGCCTGAGGAGCCAGAGGACAGGTGGGAACTGCTCCATTTGCACAGATGGCTCTATGAATGCTGAGGCACGGCTGCTTTAGTTACAATCCTTTTAACAACTTGATGATGATACACATAAGGAAATCAAAGCATGATATACTATTAGTAGACAATGAAAAAAGACTTGATAGGAGCTTGAGGAGACCTTATAACTTGGATATACACACTGCCCACATCTCATCTTAATATTGGGGCAAGACTTAGGTAGGAACCAGACTTTTCTTCCTTACTGCTTGTTTCCCATGACCTGATTTCAATGCACAGGTGCTGTCTGACAGATCCTCAGTCTGAGTAGCCCTGGGAGCTTTGTGCATGCTGGGTGGTGTCTGCTTAGACCCACAAACACTACTCAATTAATTCAGGATTTATTCATCAGCCACTTTTATTTAGGTGAGACAGCACAGTCTGGGGCAGAAGGGACAAGGTACGAGGGAGGATCTAATTCCTGCTCCAGCACCTCTGCATGAGGACCTTTGGTCTTTGTACTGGAGTGAGAGTGAAACCAGCTCACATGGGCACGTGGCTCTGAAGCCAGCCAGGCTTTGCAGGAGGCACAGACATTGTGTGCATGTGAGAAGGATGAAGGCAGCAGAGACGGTGACACCAGGTGAGACAATGCAGACAAAGTGACACTGGCATGTCACCAGAGAACACAGCTGCTCTGCACTGGTGAGAGGAAGGAGGGAAGGAGGGAAGGAGGGAAGGAGGGAAGGAAGGAAGGAAGGAAGGAAGGAAGGAAGGAAGGAAGGAAGGAAGGAAGGAAGGAAGGAAGGAAGGAAGGAAGGAAGGAAGGAAGGAAGGAAGGAAGGAAGGAAGGAAGGAAGGAAGGAAGGAAGGAAGGAAGGAAGGAAGGAAGGAAGGAAGGAAGGAAGGAAGGAAGGAAGGAAGGAAGGAAGGAAGGAAGGAAGGAAGGAAGGAAGGAAGGAAGGAAGGATCCTACAGTTACAGTGACTCTCCCCTCATCCCTCGGCCACCCTCATTTACCCACAGAGAGATTATGGGATTTCAGGGGCAGGGTGGGTGACAGGTCTTGGTCTTGCCCAGGTAAGGAACATCCAGATGGGACAAAAAGCATGACACAGACTTCTTCCAGTGGTTTCATCAGCCAGTGGGAACAAGCTGTCCACCAAGGGTAGTAAAAAACCAAAGGGGAAAAAGGCATTCAAAAGGAAAAAAAAATAATTGATCAGGAGATATTCTGTGGCAAAACTGCAAATAGCTGCAGATGCAAATACTGTGGGAACACATTTAGCTTCTTTGCATACTTCTACTGGTCACTCACACTTGTGATGTTTTTAATAAACTATTTCTGTCTTTTTTCTATTGTTAAAACTTGCTTTGTTTTATATACTCAGGAAAGAGATCTTAAAGTCGTTGAGGACAGACTTTTAAAAAAATGTCAGCTCAATGCCCTGAAGCAGACAAAGAGGCAAATGAAGCATTTAGAATTATTAGGAAAGACACAGAGAGAATGTTCTTTCCTTGGGTCCCTGGATAAATTCACAGTGTGACATTTCCTGGATATGGCATGCAGCCCTGCACATCTTCAGACAGCAAAGATACAAAGAGCAGCAGGGATGATTTTGGGGCTGAAATCTGGTGAAAGGATGAAATGCTAGAAAAGAAATGGTAGAAAACAACCATGGGAAAGGTATGGGGAAGGTTCAGTCTTGGTAGTGTGGTAAAAGTATCTGATAGCGAATTTTAACTGATGTGAGCATGATTCAAATGTCAACTGAAGAACTTTGCTGTTCCAGTGATTTATAGAGGTCAATACCCTGAAGGCATTCAGAAAGGAGAAGGGAAAGATCAGCAGCTGGTCAAGAGGCAATATCCATCCCTGGAAGGCTTCCAAACTGGTGAGGTATCACATGTGTGAACTCTTCCTTACACTTCTCTCAAATTGTCACCTTTTTGATATATGCCAACAAAACATCTCCATCATTTCACTTAGACACCAGCAGAGACAAAAGCTGGCCCTCTTAAAAGTTTCCCTCTGGCCCCTTTCTTGTCCCAGCTTTCCAGGAAATGACTTGTGTGTTGGGAGGGGTGTCCATGTGAGCAGAGCCTCAGTGGCACCTGCAGACAGGTTCCTACAGCTTCACCCTGGGGATGGCTCCTGAGGACTCAGGATGTAGCCATGAACCCTGCTGGCATCCCAGCATAAAGGTGGATGTGTTCTGCTTTGCTGACAGGTGTTTCTGCAGCTGATGGCCCCTCTGCCCTCCCCAGCTCACTACTGCTGCCACATCTGCTGCTGGGAGAGGCACAGGGTCTGTCCAGGGCAAAATGGAAATGCTGCTTCACTTACTAACCAGAAACAGAGTGTGGAGGAAGAACTACATAGGTCAAGCACACAGCTTAAAGCTCCAAACTGTAGCAACAAGAGAGATCTGCAGAGAGATCTGTGCCTGCAATGCTGTATGCCCTCCATATATCAAAAACAAACAAAAAACAACTTGGCCTAAAAACTACCCTGCTTTTTACATTGCTTGTACATCTAGAAACATCATGTATGCAGGATGAGTTCCCTGGCTGTTAAGAGAGACATCTCAGGCCTCTGAGACAGCAAGACCTCCCCACCTTGTCCATGTTTATGGTATTCCATCCAGCAGTGAGCAGACACCTGATCACAGAACCACAGAATTTTTAGGGCTGGAAGGGACCTCTGCAGATCAGCCAGTCCAGCCCTCCTGCTATGGCAGGGTCACTAAGAGCAGGTGACATAGGAATGCAACCAGATGGGTGTGGAATGACTCCAGAGAGGGAGACTCCATGACCTCCCTGGGCAGCCTGTTCTGGGGCTCAGCCACCCTCAATATAAAGATCCTCCTCATGCAGAGGCTAAGCTTCCTGTGTCTTAGTTTATGGCCACTGCCCCTTGTCCTGTTGCTGGGCACCACTGGAAAGAGTCTGGCACCACCCTCTTGGCACCTGCATTTGAGAAATTTACATGCATTAATGAGGTCCCCTCTCAATCTTCTCTCCTCTAAACTGAACAGGCCAAGCTCCTGCAGTCTGTCTGCATAAGAGATGTGAAACACTTTCTTTGTTGGTTAATATCCACTGTGTACTGTCCTGCCCGGGGTAGTCTGTGCTAGTGATGCTCAGCGTTGAAAGCTTTGATACATACCAGGGTGATGTGACTTTTACATAGGATTTGTTGTTATCCACCCCAAAGGCAGATTCCCCAAGTACTGCCAGTTGGCAGGACAGTGAACTTCCATTATATTGAGTTGCAAGGATGTTTTTCTGGGCTACATGAGAATTTGTATACAAAAATCAACAGTTTGGGGGAGGTTGGGCCAGGGGTAGTGGTTCTCTCTTAAGGAAAATTACGGTGCTAACTACAGGTATCAGAAATATACTTAGCTCTTATGGTTTATTTTCACAGAAAGAGAGCAAATGAAGGGGACAGGAGGAGATAAATTTGTCCTAGCATTTATTTAGACATCTTTCACTGATTTACAGTCTAACTACAGATAAACAATTGATGTGTCATAAACATGGAACCAGTTTTGGGACACCTCAACCAGCTGGCTCATTTTTCCACACCTTTGTTTTTTTCCCTTCTACTGTAATGCTGTAATTTTTTTCAGGATTTTATTCTGTTTTCTTTGCTCTGTACAGCAAAAAAGACAGTTCTGGGCAATGAAGAAGCAGTAAAGAGAATTTTGGCAGAAATCAAATCTCTCCCAGATATGTACAAACATCTGCATTCCCGGCAGTTTGCATCTGCTCCTTGCTATTGTGGGTTTTAATCCATATTTTCCTTACCAGTTTCTTGGGACAATTCATTGAGAACATTTCTGCATACCCCATTTAATACCTGCTTCATCATTTGCTCCCAGAGCATTTGGAAGCACCTGTTACACTGGTGATACAAAAGCAATAAAATGTAAATTAATATTTATGCAAAATATTTATGTTGTTCAAAGTGATATAGATGCTTTATCCAGAAACCTTCATGCTGAAAATTTATCATATGCACAAGATTTTGGTTTAGGGAGCCTTTGAGTTCTCCATCAATGTCGCACAACAATCTGTGATTCATACTGCTCTCTAGATTTCTTTCAAAAGGCCATACAAAATGGTTGTAAGAAAGTGTTTCCTTTAAGTAAACAGTGGATTAATAAAATGTCCCTCATGTCACTACATCTGCCCAAGCAAGGAGTATATTGTGGCCTTGTTGTAAATACTGTAATTCTGGAGACAGAATTCTACTGACATTTTTAGAATCAATTCAAAACTTTAAATTATTAGTTGCTCAAAAGAGTGTTACCTGCTCCTGACAGAGAGGATCAATTTCTAGACAGTCTATTTTAATGCAAAGCTAAACTCCAAGTATTTGACATGGAACCATATATGGAATGAAAAGGCTTATAATTATATTTAATATTTTCAATATCAATTTCCCAAAATAATAATATAATCCAGCTACCAGTGAAGAGAAATTGTTTTGGGGTCTTTTCTTTCACACAAAATCTTTCCAATTATTAATCTTTAGAATAAATATTAACATTCTGTCTTTCTAGCTAAGCAATTTGTAACCCAGAATTACTGGTTTTAGAATAGTTTCCTACTGATGGTGGTAAAACTATAGTGAAAGCTAAAATTATCTTTAAAAAACAGTCTAAAAGAGCAGAAATTGGCAGGAAAAAGTCAAGTTCCAGTCCCTGCATTAATATTTATATTGGTTGTGGTAGAAACAAATGATTTGTGCTAACCTAAATCAAATTGGCAGCATGTTACTTTTTCTGTTACAAAGTAATATTTTTTTTCTGCCATATTATCAATAATACAAGATCCAAAGAATCTAAACCATTTCATAGCAGAAGAGAACAGTCTTTCACCTTTTTGATTGCCAAGATAACCTCCTGAACAGCTGTGAGCTGTGAGCAGTGCAGCCAGGTTTGCCTCAGCAGAACTGTGAGCCTTTATCTGCTCCCAATATAACACTCATAATACACATAATACACTACCAAAAAACATAATAACTCATGTTATACTACCATGTAAAACATCTCCTTATATTTTCTTCTTCAAAGCATTGGTAACTGGATACACTAATTCCAGTGTCTTCAAAGGAAATACAATGAAAATATGTTACTATGCAACTTAAGAGAATTCTGAAGATAAACTGCCCTAATTAAAGACAAAACATATTGAAAATATGACCTAATATCTGTGCAAATTTCCTTTACCAGTGTCACAGTGCTCCCAGTCACTGCCCTGGTTGGGGCAGAGTCCTTGTGGAGGGCACAGATCACGGTCACCCCCTGGTGTTACCCTGGGGTGCCAAGGGGCTGTGGCAGGTACAGCAACCATTGCAATGTCAGGGCACTTTCTGTCACGTTGTTAGAAATGAAATGCAGCAAGCACAATCTAAGCAGGCTGCAGGAGAGCAAAGAGCACTGTGCTCCCACCCCTGTGCCAGGGGCAGGCAGGGCACACACCCACCAGAGCACCCGGGAATGGGGCCAGCCTCTGAGGGGCTGGCACTGTCCCTTTGCTGCTGGCACCGAGGGCTTTCGGTCGCCCCAGGCACACACCAGGCTGCAGACAGCTGCAGCCACAGCTGGGGAGGGAGAGCAGCTCCCAGTGCTCACCTGGCAGAGATGAACTGTGTCCCCTGCAGCATCCATTATTAAGGGCATAGCAGAGATAAGAAACAAAGACAAGTGCCAGCTAACTCCTGCAAGACATTCCAAATTTTGTGTGAAATTACTGGGTGTGTACTAAAAAAAATTCAGGGAGAACGGGGAAGCTTATTGTCACTTACCAGAGCTGCCTAATTAATGTTCCCTTTCCTCTGTCAAATTTTATATTCTGTTGCTCAGTTATGCAAATTGGGCAGCATTTCACACCATGACTAATAGGTCCTTAAACAAGCAGATTTTGCTGTTTGAGATAACACTGAGAGGAGCCATTCTTGAGGTTTTTCTTGTTTGGCCAGGGTTTGTTTTTTTCCTAACTAGCTATTTCTGCTCCAAATTATCTTTTCTTTCTTAGCTTCAAAAATGATTCTGACCTTATTCAAGATGGTATCTCTTACTACATATGGATTGTATGGCTCTGCATTTCATTCAAAGTCATGTTTGATATTTATCACAATAATCTCTCATTATGAGCAGAAAACTTAATTTATTGCACACAGTATGAATGTGAGTAATTTGAGATTGGAAGAGTCTTGATTTCAGAAGACCAGAAAAAAAATGTATTGATTTTTGCTTAGAACTTGACATCCCTGATGAAAACATTAGTATCTTTAAAAGGAGAACTAGAAAATTGTGTTTGAGAATTTAAATGAGAGATATCAAACAAAACTGATTATAATGGAACATACTTCAACATAAGCCTGACTATCAGAGGCTGAGACAGCACAAGTATTGGTCAGAGTAAAAACCTTATTGCAAACAGCCTAAGGGGTTTTTTTTGCTTTGGGAACGAGACATGACTAGACAATGCTGGAATGCCTGAAGAAAAAATTTTCCAGAGAAAAACAATTTAGTCTTGTGAAAACAAGTATTTTCTTTAAGCATATATTGATTTCAGCCTATACCATGATATAGTAATCAATACACATATGTTTCTTCTCTCCAATTGATATACAAGAGGTAAGGGGTTTCTCTTCATCATTCTTTGCCAGGAACAGTTTTTCCAGGATATCACAACCAGCTCATATTATACTACCAAGTAAAACGTCTCCTTATATTTTCTTCTTCAAAGCATCCTATGTTTCTTGAAACACCATGAAACCTTCTACTAAAACAGCTCTTCAGAAAACTTTTAATATCTTAAGAAGAAAATAAGACGTTCTTGGCATGCCAGTAGATGTATCTTGCTTTGCCCTCTCTTCAATAAGCACCAACATTGTTCTCTGTAAAAAGTAGAATGCATTTTAAAATGAAAGCCTATTCAAAAGAATGCACTGTTAATTTCATAATAGATGTTATTAGACATAATCCACTTTATGGCACGCCAATGATGCAGAATTTTAGAATGAAAAAAACCTTTCACATCAAGTTTTCATCTGTGAGCTTCCAAAGGAAGATATTTCCTGTCTGAGAGTGAAGATAATTGGCCCACAGATTGTCTCATTTACATAACCTTCTTTCCTCATCGATTTAAGTATTTCCTCTTGCCTGTTGTCTCAATTTTTCTTTTTTTTTTTTTTTTTTTTTTTTTTTTTAGTTCAAGGGACTAAATTATCCCCAAGCAAGGGTTTTGGCATTTAGCTACATCTGAGCTCTTTGTTCTGAAGTAGTTCCACACACCTTGGCTTTGCAGCTCCTAGAGCTGTTACTTTGCTTTCTCTCTCCTTTCAAGTACTTCAAAACACATCTTAACCAACCTCCCATTGTTTCCTGCTCCAGTGAGCTCTCTCCCTAGACCATCTCAAGAGTGAAAGGTCCAGCATTGATCCAGGTCTTGGTCAAGGTCCCCAGGCGCTCCCCAGTGCTGTCCTTTCTCCTGGTTAACATGTGAATCAGTCAGAGGGTACAAGCACACTGAACACCAGATTGACTTTATTCCTATGCTCATGTAACTGTTTCCTCCTCCATTAAATGCTTTCTGAAAGTATTTTCATGTTTTGTAGCCTGACTTGCATAATGTTGCTCTAAAATCTTTCCTCTTTGTGACTTTCCAAGGGAACTTCTCTTCCATCTTTCTCACATATTCCAAGGTCACAATGCCCGGGAGGTCAACTTAAAAAAAACCAAACAATAAAATGTAAACACAATAAGAAAGATATCTGACAGTGAAGAATTCTGAAAGCACATTCCCAATTCATTTGAATGAAAATTGGGATGATGGGAATGCCTGAACTTGTAAAAAATGTATGCAATTTACATATAATTTTAAATTCTTTAATATCTATGTTTGCCTTCTCCTTTCACTTACAGAACTTTCCACAAAAATTACAGTAGATTCTCAAATCATGCACCTGTATTCTGAAACAATTCATCTGACAACACTCATACTAAGGCATGTAACAAACTCAGAAAGCTCAAAACTTGCCTCGTGCACATGCTCAATAGTTTAGTTTTCTATGTAGACCTCTGGGGTTTCAGAATCTCATAAGAGACTTTCAAATAAGTTTTTCGGTACCTTCTGTTTTTATTAAGGCCTGTAATACTAAATAGAGTGGTATTTTCCTGTCTGGACAAGGTAGTGCAACACCAAGAGGAAAGGAAACATAAGAAAACAAAATTAAGATGACTTTACTCCAAAAAGGTGAAGGATTTGATCATAAGTTGGTTGATTTGATAAAAATGCAATTGTCCATCACTAATTAAAACCATAATTATCACAAGCTATACATCTTCATTTTTATAATAGATGTTCAAATTTTAAATAAAATTGAATAATGGGAGAAGGGTGAAATCTGCTCCTAAAGAAAAGTTTTGTCCAGGTCACGCTCATCTTACTTAGGTGAGTTGGTTGCAGTGAACTCCACACCGAGGGGAGGCTGCATGGCTTGTCTCACAAGCAGGAACTTGTTAAAGGATATCAAAACTCTTCTGAAGACTCAGGCCTAAACACTAAGAAGCTCTTAAGGGATGTTCCTAAAGATAGAAAATCCTCAGGAGGGCTTCTAAAAAGATCTTGTGAGAGACATCCCTGCAACAAGAAGAACTGGGAGAAGAACCTCTCAGGAGTGGGAAGTCTTCAAAGGCGACCCCTATTAACAAGAAACTTCAAAAGTGGGATGTGACATGACGTGCAAATCCTCCCACTGATGTTGAGTGCTTTAAAGATAGAATCCCCTGAAGCAAAATGGAGCCTTTGAAGTGGCAGTATCAGCATCAGCTTTGGAATGCATAAAGGTGCAGCATGCAGCAGGACCAGTGCATCCCTGGAACAGAGCTCCCAGTGATGGAATCCACCTTGCTCAAGACAGATAAGCCTAAGGGCCAAGAAGACAAGCAAAGAAAAACACCATTTAGCTGACCCTAAAATACATCTTTGATCTCCCCTAATTAATCTCCTCAACACTGAAACAAAACTGGGTTGAAAACAGTGGCTAATAGATAAAAAGAGTTGTCCCATGGAGCTGCATTACAGGTACTCCTTGAGACTGAGTGGGGAAAGGTTCATCCTTTTCTTTTCCTTTAGTGTAAATGTAAGACACTGGATTGATTGAGACAATTTTTACCAGTTTTCTTCTTATTCAGAGAGGTTTTGATCTGCAATTCAGAGCTCCTTGAAGTTCATTTAACAGCATACATCACAATTTTGCTGGAAGTCTATTTCTCAAGCAGCAGTGCCACAACAAGTTAATATCCTTTCAAAATGCCAGCTCCAAAGAAAACACATGGTATTTGCTGATGTTCACACAATGGAATGCAGAGTTGTGATTTTCATTTAAAAATGTAGAAAAATGTAAAAGCAAACCCAATGTTCTCTCTCCCCTATTTACACAGAAATTACTAGAAAAGAATAGAATTGCCCAGTCCAATCTACCACTGGAAATAAATAAAAAAACCTTTTGTCTTGGGGATTAGAATACTACTGGAATGCTAGTCAGACCCAAGAATGGATGAAATTGCACAGTGACAAAGGTGAACTACATTAACACAGAATGAAGGTCTTGAATATACAAACTCATATAAGGACTGTCCCAGGCCAATAAATCAAGTCTCTTATTACAAGCAATCATGTAGCAGTTCTTTGCATAATTATAATAATTTAAAATGTAATTTTTTGAATAAATAATTGTTTCTATAAACGTGAAACAACTTAACTTATGACCCCATCTGAAATGGTCAGAAATTCTCTGATTTGCAAGCAGAAAGTTTCCATTTACATCCATTCCCTCTTAAACATTTTTTTTCACTGCTATACATAAAAGAAATACAACTCTTTTTATTTCACACTCACACACCATCTCCCCTAGTTTCCTTTTTACAAATAAAATACAAACATTATCATTCCAATAACAATATCATCAGATTTTGGAAAATGAACAACACAATGAAACCACATTGGCTAAAATCTTCAGGATACTGGCATGCAAAACATAGTCCTAAAAAATCCAGCCAAGTTATCCACAATTAAAATAACAGTCTCATGAAAGGAAGTTAGGGAACAAAACACTAAGTGATACTCTAGTACTGTCTATGACAACTCAGACATAGGGATACTCACAGACTTGAATTTCTCTGCTGGGCAGATCTGAGGCAATTCCAAAGCAAAAGGCATTTAAATCTGACAGTGCAATATTGTGGCCAAGCGAACAGCCCCAGGCAAGTCTTGTTCTTAAGGGACTGGACAGCATATTCTCTCCTTCAAGAGGATTGAAAAAAAGCCTCTCTTGAAAACATAGGGCAGATCCTCACTGCAGATCCTGTGGCCCTCCATCTCCTCTGAGTCTGTGGTGCCCCTCTCACACTAAGAGAGAGTTAATATATTGGATGCTTTTTCCATTACAAGTGTCTTGAATGACTTTATGGGAGGTCACCAGTTCTGCCCAGATGGGTGTTCTGGGGCAGGACAGCCAGGTTACCCCATGGGGTGAGACCTGCAGGAGCCTTTGCCTTGGAGATGTTGGAAGAATTCCCAAACTGAGACAAGAGGTGAAGTAGCTGGGGTTCAGTGTTCAAGGTCACCCTTTTCCACACAGCCACTGTGCTGCTGATGCGCCCTGGGCTGTGCAGTGGGAGGGTGCCACTGGATTTGTAACACACTGATACAGCTTCTCAGGGGAGTTCTGAACCAGGCAAATTTTAGCCAGGATTTTCTAAGGATTCTTCTCTTAATTCCACTCCAAAGTTCATCTCTTTTCTAATAAATGGTTTTGCTCCTTGAACAGTGAAATTCATGCTGAAATGTTTCATAAAAAAGGTTCCTTCCAATTTTCAGGGTATTCTGTTTCCCATCTTTTTAACGTGAGTGATTATCTGAAGAGTGTAGAACAACCTACTTTGCAGATCCTTATTGAACCTAATGAAAGGTTAAGGCCAAGTTTCCCAGAGGAGAATTTTTTGAAGTGTTTCCCACAGAATTGCACAGTGTAGATATAAGAAGTAGAGAGTACTCAGCAAAACGTGTGCCTCTTAGAAGTACCTGAGGAATCTAAACAAGAAGAAAAATGTTTATTATCCTGCTCAATTTAACCTGCTTCTGTGGTACCCTCAGCCAGACTTTTAAAGGTAGAAAAGCCAAGGGGTTCCTCCAAACATGAGCAGAAAGGGTATTTTGCATGTGCATAGTTGAAACCAGTTCCACACAATAACAATTTTCTTCAAGAATTATGGAGTTCACAACCCCCATTTACAAAACAAAAACAAAAGCCCACATATCCTGCCCTGCTCTGCAAAAGCTGCTTATTGTGCCAGAAGGATTTACAAACCTGCTTTAGTTTCCTGGGTATTAGGACCTTGTCCTTCAGGAAGCCTTGTGCTGACACAGCTCATTTATTTCAGCTGTACTTGCACAGAGGGTTCACCCCAGCAGGTCAGAGCATGGGGCTGGGGCAGGCATTGGGTGTCTCTTTGTGTCCAGCAACCTCATTTACCTTGTACAAAAGTCTCACAAGTTTATCTCTGTCTCTCCTCCTGTGCATTTGGTGGTAATCATTGGTTGCACATACTGAGAGGGGCACGTGTAAATCAAAAACTCTTTTCACTAGAGAAGAAAAACAAACAAAAGCCTTTGGAGATACTTCCAAGAGAATTATAGAAATGTTTAAATGGTGGGCTTGAACATGCCTGGTTCAAACATGCCCTTAATAGCCCATGGCAGATCTGCAAGGAAGATCCTCATGCAAGTACAAGTATTATCATATGATTTCTTCATATTTAGAGTATTGTAAAAGGGCTTCTACAAAAACAGACTGATAGTTCCTGCAATAGTATCAAAATACCAGTCTGAAAACCAGGCTTGACAATTGTAGCTGACATCAAAAGCAGCTGCTTTAGTCTTGTTTTCACAGAAGGCTGCATAACTCCTGAAACACAAACCAAGAAATTACCTCTTTAAAATAAATAATTTTTGTAGTTGCCTTCCTGAGCAGTCCGTCATGCTAACAGAGCCCTTCACATGCCAGATGATAATGTGTGTTTTTCAATAAGAAACTCCAAGCAGTCCCAGTGAAGACTGAAATGAGAAGGTAGCCTTGAGAAACTGTACTTGAAGGAATATATCCTTTCTTTACCCTGCCTCTTTCTTCTTTTGTCATTAAGGACTGATAATTTGGGACTGATAATGTGGATATCTTCACTTCAATACAGCCACTCCTCTACATCTTCCTCTTACCCCCATGCCCACTCCCCCATTTCTTGGTATTTGTCCTTTATGAACATCCTGATCACCTCTCTTCATCTTTTTCCTGATCTCTCTGCCATTTATAATCACAGAATTTCTCCATTTCTCTTTCTAGTTATTTTTGTGTCTTTCCATTTTCTCCCTCTGATTCCATTCACTACAGTTTGAAACCTTCTCTAATTTGAACCTTGAAATCCCCCAGCCTGGCTCCCCCAAGTCTACCCCTCAGGACCCAGAAACTCCCATTGTCTCATCATTGCTAGAACTCAGAAGGTTTATTCCAATCCCCGTATCATTAACACTTCAGTCATAACTAAATTTCATAGTGTAGAAAATCTCTGGATTTCAGTTTTTCTTATCTATCCAAACCATCATCTTTCTTATCCTCCTGTGCTGCAATCAACAAATTAAACCTGCAAGAGGTCAGGTAGTCTGCCCTGCTTTACCCAGTCCTTAATCAGGATCAAACATATCTATTTTATTCTTAGCAGATGTGTTCCTAATCTGTTCTGGGTGACAGAGACCCCACAAGGTCCCTGGAAAATCTTCCAGTGGTGTGCACTGTCCCAGCTGATAGAAAGACATCCCCTTATCTAACTTTGATACACTCAGGGCTCACAACTTCTGGTCTGGTCCATCCCTTTTCATTAGTCTCAATGAATGCAATTTTTCCTTATCTCAAAGAAACTTGGAGTGCTACCACAAAAACTGCTTTTATTGGCTTATTGCTTTGGAATATGAACTTGTATTTTTGTCCCTCCACAGCAGCACCTCTACCTTCCCCAATTCCCTAGTGCATCATTAAGTTTTAAGGATCTTTGTCACCTACCTTTTATTTTTCATATCAGCTCTTGTCTGTGTTCAAAATGTCTGTGTCATGAGAGCCCAAGTCAGTCACAGCAATGAGACAAATAGGCTTAAACCTGTCCCTTATATTGAGATTCCATAGGAGATTAGCAGGCTTTAGAATGCAAACATACCCTTTTCTCTCCCAACTAGGTTTCATCCAACTAAAAAATAATAAATATTGTATAATAAAAGCTAGAAAAGTATCTTTTTTTATGTCAACTAAACTCAAAGTAGTGAAATCTACTGCAACATAAACAGAATGGTTTGAGTTTGCACCTTCCCCACGCCATGGTAGGGGTTTGCTTTCAGTAGTTCTCTGAGTCACAGGGTGGCAGGGTCCTAAGGACATTCTCCTGTCTTCTATGGAAGGTGGCTGGCTCATCCCTGACCTTCAGCATGGCCTCCACATGAGGTACAGGCTATCCATGATGACCATCTTGTCCACCACAGTTACTGTCCCTGGAATCTCTCTCAGTGCTGAGTGGCTTCAGGGGCCCTGAGTAATCAAGCTCCTTCCTGAGACAGCCAATCATTCTCTTGACATGATATGTTTGATAATCTCTGCTCCCACTCAGCTTTGCTACCCACATCCCGTTCTGAAACCAGAGCACTTCTGTGTTGGAGAATCCTATACTGGTCCTCACAGCTGAGGAAATTTTCACAAACATGTCCCAGACCACTTATCAGCTTACAAAGCATATCTCAGAGGACTTCCTCTCTGCACCACTTGCAAAACTCTTTACAGCAAGTGGGGTCTCAGTTTGCTAAGGCCACGGCCAGTTTTGCTTATCAGTAGTTAAACTCACATCTCAGGTGGTACCCACCAATGCTCTCTTCTTGGACCACCACAGTAATACTGAAAACCTAGCAGGTGGTGCAGGTTTTCACATTTTATAGTAGTAGCATTTACTTTGTTGTTTATCAGCTTAATATCAATATGAAAGCAGTTGATTGTTTTTTTCTGAAAAGAAAGTACCTATGATTCAAACTGGGGAAAAGCAGTGAAATTAAAGAACAGTATTTTGCCCCATCCTCAATGATATGCCAGCAACAGCAAGAACTTTTTCAGCAGTGTGTGATCATAGACTGTGTACAAGTTGCCAATCTCCACAGTTTTCTGTGTAGTGTCTCGTGTCAGGCTGTGTCATACAATACTCCCACCATCTCAGGATGATGTTAGAAGTTATAGGGGACCTCTACTTCTCACTATATCTGTGGGTTCATGAAAACTGCTAGATTCACAAATTCTGAAAATTAAATCCAAAGTGCTGCTATTTTCATCCAGGGAAATGGCAAAATACATTGCTGAATGAAATCTTGCCTCAGCTGTGACTCAGATAAACAGGGTTATTTTTTAGCTCTGTGTCTATTTGATGACATGTCCATCCAGATTCTGAAAGGGCCATTTTAGGGCTGATTATGGTTGGATTAGACAGTCAATGTTTCAGAGCCAGGGTCATCCTCTTGTTCAGCTGGATCTGGTTCCTCTGTACAGCCTTGGCCTCCTCTGGCTTACCAGATGCCTCTGTGCCACAACCTGCCTGTATCAGTGGGGTTTTGTAGCTTGTAGTTACATGCTATAGTGATGGACCCACTGGGACCATGAATTTATCTTGATAGCTTCAGTTTCAAGAAAATCTGTCCAAATTCAATAGTAAAAAGAAATCTGCTTAGGTTTGCCTTGGGGTAGACCATTTGAGACTAGAGGGTTTCTTTCTTATCTGTGTTTCTATGTTTGGGTTAAAACACAATAATATTTAATAAATTAATAGGAAAATTACCTATGGAATTCTGCACTAGGCTTCTTTCTTGTGACCAAAAAATCCCTGAAAAAACAACCCTAGTTTTTCTATTTAAAGCATAATAAGCATTATTATCAGATTTTTTGTTTGTACTATTTTCACAAAGATTTGCTACCTTCATCCTTTTCTTCTTCATGTACTACATGTTTTACAATTTTGAAAGATGAAGGAAACTAGTACACTAACAGACCTGGCAGAAATGCAAAGTCACAAACTAACCTCTTCTTGTTATTTAAAGGAACTGCACTATATTTTATCTGTTTTCCAGGACACAGCCCAGATTCCCTGGAAGACAATAATATTCTAGTGACTAAATTGGCTTCAGAGCAGGCATTGATTTAAAAGCAGAGTAAAAGAAAGTAGATTTTTGACATGTCAAAATAGTCACCTGATAGTTTTCAGAAATTCACATAGTCAAAAGAATAAAAAAAACCACACATGGTGATTTTAGCAGTTTCTGCTGCTCTGTCTAACTAAGCCAGAGGGTACAGTGCAGGCAAATAAGCAGTGAAAAAAGCCAGTATGCCAACTACAGATTGGAAGTAAAGAACTGAAGCTTTCTTCTTGTTAATTAGTTGGTTAACCTTTATTTTAGTGTCATATTACTTTTTAAAATTACTTAAATTAATGAAGTGGACACACAAGTTCACCAAGCCCTCTACTTACAAACAGAAGGTCTCAGCAACCTCAGGAGTTGATACTTTATATGAGAAATACAAAAATTAATTCAAAACCAAGACACAGCAATAATTGGTGTTAGAATATTAGTTCTGATATTTCTGCATTTCATTTTTATAATTACAGATAAAATATATATATTAGCACATTTGCAAAATAAAATAAGTGTTATTAATTAGGCATGCATATGTAACTTCATTCAACCTACAAGTTTTATTGCTTTCATGCTTAGGCATTTGAAAGAATGAATGGAATTTGCAAGCTGGTTGGTCTCTTAAGGATCCAGGGCAAAAATTATATTTTCAGGGACGATAACACGCAGCTTTCTGAAACTGACATGTCATGATTGCCTTAAAATATATCAAAATCCATGTTTCCACTGGAAGCAGTCATCCCAAATTTGCCCATGGTGCAGTCCAGGTGCCTGCCCTGAGACAGTACAAGGATTCACAGAGGTTGGTCTGACACACCACATTCACAGATACACCATGTGCTTGGGCACTGCACTGGGTTTGCATGGCATGGCCTTGGCAGTGGAGGATTCCAGGTGTGGCTTCTGTGAGAATCTGCCAGAAACCTCCAGGATGGACCCACCACAGGCCAAGGCTGAGCCCATGAGTGCTGGTGGCAGCAGCTGGGGGGAGCAGTCAGATTAGGCAAGAGAAACAGCCCTGCAGACACCCAGGCCAGCGAGGATAAAGGAGAACCAGGTGCTCCAGAGCAAAGATTCCCCTGCAGCCAATTGTGCAGCCCAAGGTGAGGCAGCTGTGCCCCTGAGCCCATGGAGGCCCATGGCTGCAGCAGGATGCTCTACCCAAGCAACTCAAATGATGCCCTATTTGCAAGGCCATGGTGGTGGACTGAGAGGGGATGTCACGCAGGTTTTGGTGTTGAATTATGCTAAAACCAGTCTGACTCACCCTGAGAGTGAGGCAGATATGGTAAAGTATCCTTATCTAAAAATGCTGAGCTGATACAGATGATCTGAGGATATATGATGGACAGTCAATCAATTTATACTGTGAAAGTCCAGTTCACTTTCATACAGTTAGGTTCTTCTAACATATTCCTCCTTAGAATGTGTGGTGACTGCTTCCTTAGATGTCAGAGACACCCATCAAGGATACTCCTCAAGGTTAAGAGAAAGAGACCTGCCCAGAAATATTGATATTGGTGAGTTACATCAATCTCTAATTAATAATTGTTTCTTTTTGCTAGCTTTAATATAATTGCTTTAATATAGTGCACTATTAGTAGTTTTAGCTTTTACTGTGTAATAAATAATTCTGATTAAGTTCTTTTGTCTGGTCATTTCTCATAGTAAATGACAAATTTTATATAAATAATATGATTTGCCATCAGTAAAACCTGTGGAGAAAAGTTACTTAAACTATTGACAGCCTGAGGCTGAGATTAGATCCAGCTGCCCCAAGGCTCCTCTCTGGAAAGGATTTTAGAGTCTAAGGGGATCTTTTCTGCACTTCATGGCTCTGTGGCAGGGCTTCTCTAATAAACTTTGTCTGAAGCTCCCACTCCCCCCATGACAATGGGGGAGCAGAAATCCACCTGCAGCCCATGGAAGAGCCCGTGCCAGAGCAGGTGGATGCCTGAAGGAGGCTGTGACCACATGGGAAGGCCATGCTGGAGCTGGGTCCTGGCAGGAACTGCAGCCCCATGGAAAAAGAAGCTGGAGCAGATTTGCTGGCAGGACCTGTGACCTTACAAGGGACACACTGGAGCAGGACAAGAGTGTGAGGAGTCCCTCCCCTGAGGAGGAAGGAGCAGCAGAGAGGATGTGTGATGAACTCACCACAGACCCCATTCCCCAGTCCCCACATGCCACTCAGTGAGAGGAGGTAGAGAAATTGGGAGTGAAGTTGAGTCCAGGAAGGGAGGCATGGAGCAAATATGTTTTGAGATTTACATTTATTTCACGCGATCTTGCTCTGCTTTGATTGGTAATAAATTAAACTAATTTTCCTGAGTCTACTTTACCCATGACAGTAATCAGTGAGTGATCTTCCTCTGCCTTTATTTCAGCCCATAAGCCTTCTGTTGTGTTTTTCTGTCTTCCAGTCCAGCTGAGACTGGGAAGTGATAGAATGGCCCTGGTGGGCACTCAGCATGTAGTCAAGGTCAACACACCACAGTCAGAGACATGATTTGGCTGAAAACTTACCTACAAAATTTATTCTCACCAAAAGCAAATAGTGGGCTGATTACCTGGTTCCTGCTAATTTCAAATCTGATGGTGTGGTTCCCAGAGCAGCTTCCTTCTGGAAGCCACATGTGTTGACATATGCATGCAGCTGCCTTAGCCCCTTGAAATATCCCATATGGCTTCAATCAGAACTACTGTATTGCACAGAACAGTCATTTTATTAGCAGATCTTCTCTTAGGCTACTTCAATACAAATAAAGCAGGGCCAAGGCACAGATACTGGCAATTGTCCACAATCATCTGCTCTGTTTTAACTGCAAGCACAGCCTCTTGCACAGTTTTGGCTCATGCCAAGTAGCACTGTCCAGGCAACACCCAGGCTCAGCTCAGGAGACACCAGATGCCAAGGATTGCTTCCAGGCGACAATTTGGACATGGACATCATGTTTTGAGGATAAAGGAAGCAAGCTTGAGCATATGGAGGGGATCCACTGCCATGCTGCTTGGACTCAAATCCCTGGTCAGATCAATTCAGTGCCACAGAAGTTGCTTTCCAGTCCAGTCCTTAAGGGGCATTTGAGAATGCCCCTTACAGCAGCAGTGAAAAACACCACCTTGCTGGAAAATGCAGCACAGAAACATCTGAGATGTTTTCAGCTACCTCTGGATTGCTCAACTAATCCAGCAGTTACAAATCAAGTCCATAAACAGATTGGGCAGTTCTAGTTCTGATCATCAGGTTTGTTTGATGACAACCTTTGTACTCCATGTTATCTGTGTTGGATGAAGAAGCAACACAGAAAGGGCTACTGGAACAATATTACAGGTGGCTGTTATTCTGCCTTTACTGTTCTCAAGCCCTTAGGTTAAGTGCATGCCTTCTTCAGGCTTTTGCACTTCTATCCTGTAGGACTCATGTTCCCCTTTCACCTTCATTCACATCTGATTTCTGAGACTTTCCAGCATGAAAGAGACTTTCCAGAACAAGCATGTCACCTAGATTCTTCAGTGTTTGAGAAAAAAGAGAGCTGCTGGCAAACACTTCAGAGCCTTTCTTACAAAAAGCAAGCACAAACCAGTCACAGCCAGGCACCCAATCCCCTAACTCAGGCTGAGTAAGTGATTTAGGCTCTTAGATAAATCTATAAGCTACATCCAGGGTGATGTATATTTTGGTAGGAACTTAAAAAATACTCTTTCCCTGACTAAAAGATTCCACATCCACAAAGTGGTCACTTTTCCCTGATCATCTTGGCAGGCTCAGGTCTGTCCATGTTTCCTTTTAGGCCAAGTCACCATTCAGAGCAGCTTGCTGCAGTTCCACTGACAGCACAGTCAGCTCTAGAGTTAGTCACTGCTCCCCTCATAATTTTCTCTTTAACTCCATAATTCATACCTCAGGTGTTCCAGTGGTAAACTCTTGAGGTGTATCTTACACCAATTTACAAAGAAGGTAGGTTTAAAATCCTGCACAATGCAAACCTGAGTAAATCATGTCCTTTATTTCACAGTGACTTCAGGTTTCCTTCTCACAACAGCATACCTATTTCAGCTTCTACCTTTCCACAAGATCATGGGAAGCTGTGTCAAGGAAGGACCTGGAAGGCAATCTGGGCCACCCTGTTCTCCACAGCAGAGTAGTACATCTAGTCTGCCAGATCCACTCCTGAACCATCGGCAAAGATTTCCAGCAATGGAGATTCTCATTCCACCTTGTCTCAGTGACTGCCTAATTTTACTATTGGAAAGATTTTACCAAGTTTTATGGTTTAAGCCAGGACTTCTTGCCCATTCATCCTGGACATGGAAAATGAACAAATTTCTCCCTGTGCAATATTCCAGCATTTTATAAGACTAGTCTTCTGTTCCTTAATTTTCTCCTTGTTAATCTTCTCCATTAGTTTCATCCTTTTATCTTACTTCATTCTTTCTAGACTTCTGCCTGTTCCCACTGCAAGCTTTCTTTAAATTTGTCTGTGTCTTTCTTGAGCCACAGTGTCCAAAGATGAAGACACATTCTCCAGATATTCTTGTCAACATGGAAAGTGCAAAAAGATCTCTTTACAGTTCCAGCAGGCTGTAATCCCTTCTGTTTATACATCTTATCATGGCGCTCGCCTTGTTTACACTAACATGACCTTGTCCTGTGCATTCCCCTTGTATTGATATGTACATTAGTACCCATATTCTACCCCCATTCTACCCCAAGGGCCTGATTTGATGAATTGTTGCCAAGATGTGTGATTTGTATTTGTTCAGTTTGTTCTCCCTGTGTAATTTCAGTGTCTTTCACATTAACTGTTGCATTTTAGAGTCACAGAAGAAAGTAGGTTGGAAAAGATCTTTGAGCTCATTGGTTGACAACCCATGGCCTAAAACCACCTCGAGACCATGGCGCTGAGCGCCACATCCAGTCTTTTCCTCAGAAATGCCTTCAAGAATGACGACTCCACCACCTCCCTGGGCAGCCCATTCCAATGCCCAATCACCCTTTCTGTGAAGAGCTTCTTCCTAACGTCCAACCTAAACCTCCCCTGGTGCAGCTGAAGATTGTGTCCTCTTTTCCTGCCACTGTTACCTGGGAGATGAGACCAGTCCACACCTGGCTGCAGCCTCCTTTCAGGGAGCTGTGGAGAGTGACAGGGTTCCCCCTGAGCCTCCTTTTCTCCAGGCTAAACACCCCCAGCTCCCTCAGCTGCCCCACATAGGACTGGTGCTCCAGTCCCTTCACCTTGTTGCTCTTCTCTGGACACACTCCAGGAGCTCAACATCCTTCCTAAATTGAGGGGATCTGAACAGGATACAGCACTCAAGGTTCCAAGTACAGGGGAAGAATGACCTTCCTGCTCCTGCTGGCCACACTGTTCCCAATCCAGGCCAGGATGCCACTGGCCTTCTTGGCCACCTGGGCACACTGCTGGCTCGTGTTCAGCCTCCTGTCAGTAACTGCCCCCAGGTCCCTTTGCCTGGCCACTGTGCAGCCACTCTGTCCCCAGCCTGTCATTCTGCAGGGGGTTCTTGGGGCCAAAGTGCAGGACCTGGCACTTGGTCTTGTTAAACTTCATATTATTAGATTTTCTCCACCTATCCAGCCTGTCCAGGTCGCTCTGCAGAGCCCTCCCACCCTCCAGCAGATTGACACTTGCACCCAACATGGTGTTATCCGCAAATTTTCTGAGGTAAATGTTAATGTAAAGACATTGAACAGGACTGGGCCCAACACTGATCCCTGGGGGCCATCACTGGTGACCGGCTGCCAACTGGAGGCAACACCATCCACCACCACTCTCTGGGTCCTGTTTGGAGACCACTCCTCCAGTTTGTCAAGATTATTTTCAGTTCTGATCTGGTCCCTAATTTCCTTTACCACCTCCATATTCTATGTAATTTTAGCAACATATTTTTAATTCTGTTAATATTTTTAATTCTGTTAATCAAACTGTTATGAGTCTATTAAACAGCACTGGCCTCTGAAAAGGTACCTATGTAGCTGTTCTCTGGAAAACTACAAAAGTTAGAAAAGGACAACTGATCACTACTGTTTGAGTAATGTTTCTTCTCCTGTTTTGCACTTCCTAGGTTTTCTCTCTTGTTTTATAGAATAGTTGTACATGGCTGGATAAAATTAAGTGGCTTCTGATTTGGAAAAAATCCCGATTCTTAGTTCAATGACCCATTAAGTGAATGCACATACCATAAAAGTTAGATCAAAGAGCATCAAGAGCTTTTCACTCTCTGATTTTCACTAGCTTCTCATCTGCAGCAGATCAACCTATCACTTTGTTTGTACGTAAAACATAATTATCATGCAAGAGGAATTATCATGCATTATAAACTGTAATTTGTTTGCTATGGCTTTACAGCCTCTAGAATGAGAAGAAAAGGATGGTATAAAGTAGCAAAACAAAAGAGAAGCACTACAAAGCTAAAGAATTTGTTGCAAATGAGGGCTCCTTCAAATTTCTGTTTGATCAGCAGCTATACTGAACAAGAGAAAGGCTAGAAGAATAAAGAAAATTTCTCTTGTCTTAGATTATGATGAATTTGAGACACCTTTAAGAATAAAAAAAAAGATATTATTAGAGACTAATCTTCACAGAGAAAGAAAATGTATTGAAAATTGCCTGTGAGAATAAATTTGAAAGAGGCATGTTCATGATCTGAGGGAAATTTAGGATTAAACAGCTACCAGTTTAAACTCAGTACTGGAAAATTTAAACAATATACATCAACTACTAAAATCCATTAATATCCATCAACTACTAAAATCCATTAATATCCATCAACAAATGGAAACCAGTGACTGAAAGAGTGCAAACAAATGAAGTAAACTTTTAAATGCAATTTCCACAACTGAAAATATTACACCATATTTTAGGCTACAGCCACATCGTGTTACAATAGAAAACTTGCAGTCCCAGATCATATAATGGATCTTCCAGAAACTGTATTTCTACAAAACTGTATATGAAAATAAGAATTTCAGATTCAATATGAGCCCATATTAAGATCTGCAGATCTCCCAGTCGCTCAAAATTGCCTGAGGAATCCACTCTAAGCAGCCATAAATGCCTGTTCACAAGAATCCTCTTTCTCAGCTTATGGTCAGGGCTGATCAAGAATCACTAAAATTTCATACTGCCTCAGATCCATCTCTGCATAAAAGTAATGAGACATCTGCTGTTGCTTTCAGATTTAATCACATAAATAATTTATCACCACAGAAATTCCACTAAAAATGTATTGCACGAGTAAAAGCTTCTGCACTTTCCTCAGACTGGGTACCCCTTGGTGAGCAGGATAAGAGTTACGTCTGCAACGGGACAAATCCCAAAACATCTCTCTGAGAATGCTGCATTACTAAAGAGACATTAACTTTCTCTTTAAAAAATGTGACTTGGATGCATATCAGGTTTAATTACCCCAGCAGTGTGTATGTCCTTGCTGGTTTCCTGCACCACAACTAAAACCCCAAGTTGCCAATGCCACATCCCCTGCCACAGCTTCCTTCTCCTGTAGGAACTGCCTGAACTCCTCCACAAGGTCTTCTTGCCATCTCCATAATCACATTCATTTTCAACACCCAGGCTTGGCAAACTGTGTAAGCAGGGCTTGTTTGCAGACATTAGAGACATCTGCCAGTTCAAGTGCCAGGCTCTTTGTGTTTATAACTGGAGATTTTACCTAAGAGAGATGAGAAAACTGAGTAACCCTTCAACTCTGAAAAAGAACAGTCATTTCTGCCAGACATATCTTATTTTCAAGTTTTCTGCATTATCATTTTTTAAGCTTAGAACTTCCAGTTTTGAACAAGGAAGATAGCTACAAACACTTTAATTTTATTTAAACCATTAATTCTAAGCTTCTTTTTTTTTTTTTTTTTTCATTTTCATGAACTTACAGGCATTTCTTCAAAAGGAAGAGAGAAACGAGGCATTTGTTTCTTTTTTTTTCCCACTAACTTCAGAAACCTAATTGTCATTTGAAAGTGCAAGTGCCAGTATAGAAAACTCATGGAAAATGAGAATTTCCATTAAGGAATGAAGTAAACCAAAACAAGACAGACCTGTGTAACAATTTTTGCTTTTAAATGCTTTTCTTTTAATTTTGTTCTTTCCATTGTCAATGGAAAGAACAAAATTAAGGGCCTATTATTGAGTCATTATGAAGGGCCTATTATTGAGTCATCACCCATAAAACCACAAAATCCCATTTGCTTTGTTGATGACCATAGGAAACGATCTCTTGTGAGCCACATTTGAGACTGGACAAGGGAAATCATTCTAAGATATTTGAAAGAGCAAAAGATGAGAAATAAAAGTAGAAAACAAATATTACAAAGATGAAATTAATTCTATAAATTACACCAAGTCATTTAAAAAATCAAGTACCAAATTTTTGGTTGCAAACTCAGCATCTAGTCTATGTGGGCAATCAAAGTCTTTTTTTAGCCTCTCTACCACTCACAAAATGGGATTTCTAAGCACATTGCACTACAGTCTCTGCCATCCTTGCATATTTTGTTCTCATGTTCACAAACAATGACAATTTTCCTTTATCCTTTAAATCTTAGCTTAAAACTCACAAGACTGCAAGTCAAAATCTCAAATACCAGCTACATTTGTGTATGCAGGGTATCATTCCTCCACCACAGATATGTTGTGAACAAAACCTTGATAAACTGAGGTGTAGAATAAATAAATATGATATGTAAAGCTGTCAGAGACATGACAGAAGTGAAGGGACAGTTTTGATTAGTGGGAAATTTGACAACAAAGGCAGTACAACAAATGAAAGTCATTGGAAACTTCTTCGTACTTTGGATATGCCTATTTATATAGAGAAATACAATATTTGATAAGTCTCTTATCAGTTGGCACTGAATTTTAAATTTAAAGTTATTATCAAGCGTTTTTTTATTTGTCAAGCTGGAAAAAAGGAAATTGTTGGGAAAAGTGGCTGCTAGGAGCTGACACCAGTCTTGTGTTCACTTTCAGCCACAGACCCAAATTAAAGCAATTATTTCAAAATGACTGATGCAGACAAGTTTTCATATTGCGTATTTGGATGGAGAATAGCATTGTCTGTGTACACAGTCAGGAATAAAAATGCAAAGTTTTACCCTGGGCTTTTAATATGCATGGCAACAAAGAAGTATTTGAATGCTGACTGTATTCCCTTTCAATCTGTTCAAAATCTAGAGAGGGGAGTATATGTTATAGCACTGCCTTTTCCACATCTAGTTTGCTACAGTTTGGAAGCAAATCCCTACAGCTGACTACAATCTGTTCTATCAGATGCCTCTGCAAGGTCAACACACAGGGTTGCACTATATTTATTGCTAGCTGGTGAAAATTGAGTATCATTTAAAACTTTTATCACAAATGCAATTTGCAAGAGATTCTGCTGAAGTTCCTGTCTCTGGGGATTCAAACATTGGGGTTGTATGGATAATTCTAAAGCTATTTGACTTGAAAAAGTTCATTTTTGCTGTGTGATCCTCAGTATTCATTTTCTTTATATAGATGCACTTATTCAAAAATGATTTTGAATTTACTGGGTAAGACATTTGAGAAGGAGAAAGATGAGAAAACAGGGAATGAACATTTTAAAGTAGAAATTGAAATATGTACAGCCTTACCCATTGCAGAGGAAAATGTTGTGGGAGATATGCCATTGGCCATGGGCTATTATGTTTTCATTGCCAGCTCATTGTTCAGCTCTCACAGCATCACCAGGTTTTTGCTGGGGATAGCACTATCTGTGGCTCAGCTCACTACTGCAAGGCAGAGACATTACAACCATCCCACTGAAAATCTTTGCATGCAGAGGAAATATTAGATAAGCTCAAAGCTTTAAATGGTGGGTTTGGCTGTTTACTGATCATATTACAACTCCTAACTCTTCAACATCCAACTAAAAGACAATTTAATGATGGCTATTGTCCCACAAACCCAAGAAATATATCAAAACATTTTTAAATTTTAAAAGCCTGAGGAAAATTTGTCTGTCAACATTACCCTACAAATGTTTTTACCATTATTTTATTCTTGACTGAATCAAACAGGTTGATATGTTTGAAAAGCAGAAACAAAAACAAAAAAAATCCAGGTCTCACAGAAACACATAAAGATAAATATTGGAGGGGATCTCTTGATCAAAGCAGGACTACCTTTAAAACTAGATCTGGGTCTTGCTTAGGGTGATGGCAAGACTAGTTTTGAACATCTCTAAGGATGAAGGTTACACAATCTCTCTGGGAACCTTATCCACTGCTGCACCATTCTTACAGTTGTTGTTTTATTTTTTTCCTAAAATCATGACCAGTTTGAATATTATTGAATTTATTTTCTTGTTCCTTCCTCTAATCAAACAGCATATTTATATTGTCAGCAATGCTTGAAAAAAGGCTTAAGTCAAAGTAGGATTTATGTTAGAAGGTATTTATAGAGTTTGGATCTATATATTAAACAGTCAGGTCTTCTAAGAGGACGTAAAATCTGGAGCTTTGTATTTACAGTCTCACGTTTTTGCTCTTTAAATCAAACAAATTGTACACCAAAAAATACCAACAGCAAAGTGAAATCTTTCTATGCAATGTGGCCACTGTAGTTACAAGAGGAACATTTTTAAGGGACACTTCTTTATTCTGTCAATATTTGCCAGGTTATTTTCTCTGCAAGTATTCTTACTTGTTCCTATTCCCCACTACTTTGGATCTAAGTTAATGTACATTGGACAAATTAATCTTTACATTTTCCTGAACACTTATGATGGTTACCTGCCAATTCTCCATCCATCTCTCCTCCCACTAATCCTTGTTTTATATTTTAGGAAATATTCGATTTCAGATTTTCAAAACATCTGCTCAAGATGTGAAGTATTTTAATAGACCAAAACATGCTTTTAGACCAAAACTATCGCCAAACTGTGCAACACCTTTAAAGAAGTAACTGAAAAGGCAAACAAGAAGATGAGACAATCAAGAGATGCTTTTTAGTAAAATAAACTTTTCAAAAAGCCTACACAAATTTCATGGTATGCCAATGTACTCAGAACTCCATGAGTGAAACCAAAGGAATTTTGACACTTCCACATACTTGCTTGCAATTTGCAGCTTCTCAAAATAGAAGTTCAGAAGAGAAAATACAGTTACTTCCTATGTCTATGTGACAACAATTTAACAGATTAGAGTGATAATTTAATTTCTTTCTGATTCCTTTGAAACTTCCAAAATTTGTACCAGTTCTTTAGTAGTTTAAAAATTATTGTATCATCAATTAAATTTTTTTGCAAATTAAAGTCACACCAGTTCTCACAAGCTCAGTTTCATTCTGGAGACAGAATGGCTCTATGCCAAATGTGCATATTTCTCTTATCATCTTCTCGACCGTATCATTCATCGTTCTTAAACTGATACAATTTTCTAGTTAGAGTAGTGAATGGGGCATTTTATCCTGTTTTATAAGACATTAACTCTGTTAATGTTAGCATTAACAGAGCAGTGGACCTGTGCAACAAATTGTTTTAGTTTTCTATGAATTAGTTCCCTTAGCTGTATTGGAAGGTAATGATTTATTCTGATGAGCCTTAGATATAGTGTTTTAAAGCATTCATCTTTCTTCAGCAGGCTGTACCAAGAACACCTTCTCCCAGAGAGATCTAACTGATGAAGCAGAAATGCAGCCTACTGTCCTAAACTCTAAATGGACAGCAATACAAATTTCTGAAAATACAGTCCTACAAGTCCACTGTGAATTGATTATTTATAACAGATTCAGATTCCTGTTTCTCTCATATTAGCTCACTTCACAGAATCACAAAATCACAGAATCACAGAACATGCTGAGTGGGGAGGAACGCACAAGGACCACAGAGTCCAACAATTGGCCCTGCACAGGACCATCCCCAAGAGTCACATCACGCCCCTGAGAGCATCATCCAAACACTTCTTGAGCTCTGTAGGGATTGGTGCTGTGACCACTTCCCCAGGGAGCCTGTTCCAGGGCCCAGCCACCCCCTCAGTATGGAATGTTTTCCTAATATCCAACATCATCCCTCTGTCTTGCCTGCCTTCCCTGTCCCTCTTGAGGAGCCTGTAACCATCCAATGGGGCACCCCACTCACAGGACTCATCCCATCAAATTTTCCTTATGCCACTGATGTCAAATCTCTGGGACCAGGCCAAAGCTTCAAATTCCTGTTGTTTGTTCCTCATGTTGTGTGCATTGGGTCAGAAGCATTTCAAGTGTGTTTCATTGTAGACAACACTTCATGGAGCAGATTGTGGCATCCTACTAGCAGTCAGATCCTCAAGTTTTGGTGTGCTATCTCATTGCTCATTGCTGACAAGCCTGGCTTATGCCTTCAAAAGCTCAGCCTCTGAGCCCTGCTAGGTCCTGTGCTAAAAATGTGGAAGTACCAGTGTGTCCAGAACTTCTTTGGAGCCCCTTGAATTATATTTCACCACATGGTATTAAAACAGCCCATGTCAGCTGCTTGAAATGTCACTCTCCTGTATTACGGTACCATCTAAATTATCAAGGCACACAGGGCCTATATGAGGGCACACAGCCATCCATCAAGGGCCCTGTGGGCCTCTGCTTCAAATGACAGTCCTGGTATAAGTCCTGCTGAAGACACTAAAAGGACTCCCATGAAAGATCCCAGCTTGGGTGAACAAAAATGCACTTTTAATTCCTCCATTTTTATCTTCTAAGCAATTCCTTAGACATCTTAAGCATTCATCCCCTAATCCATATTTAGAAGGCTTTATGCAGTAATCCATCATGTGAAACCTTGTTGAGAGCTTCCCTGAAAATCCATCTGTAAAATGTCTACCAGGCTTCTTTCTATGTAAGCCAATTATTATTCCATTTAAAAATGTAATCAGAATTGTTTGTCATAATTTCTTCTTCCCAAACCCATGCTGATTCATTCTTATTACATTTTCATTCTCCAAATGCAGCTTTAAACACTCTGTGAACATTATCTCAAAAATGTCTTAATACTGTTCTTGGATTTAATAAACATAATTTTCATCATCTTTCCCAGACTCTTCCCTTATGTGACGTAAATATAATTAGTGTTTTTTAGTCTCCTGTTGCTTTTTCAGTGTTGAAGCACATTCTCAATAAAAAAAAAAAAAAACACTTCTCAAACATCTTTTAATTAGCCATGGAACCATAGACTCACAGAATCATTTAGTTTGGAGAAGACCTTGAGGATCAGCAAGTCCAGCCTTTCATACAACACTGCCAAGTTCACCACTACACCTAAATACCACATCTACACATCTTTCAAATACCTCCAGGACCAGTGAGTCCACCACTTCCCTGGGCAGCCTGTTCTGATGTTAGATAACATTGTTGGTGAAGAAAGTTTTCCCCCTGGGCAGCCTGTTCTGATGTTAGATAACATTGTTGGTGAAGAAAGTTTTCCTAATATCCAATCTAAACCTCCCCTGGTGAAACTTGAGGCCATTTCCTCTGTTGCTCCCTGGGAGGAGGTGCCAACCCTTGCCTGGCTACACCTCCTGTCAGGCAGCTGCAGGGAGTGACAAGGTCTCCCCTGAGCCTCCTTTTCTCCAGGCCGAACAGCCCCAGCTCCCTCAACTGCTGCGCACAGCACTTGTGCTCCAGTCCCTTCCTCTTGTGCTCCACTGCTCTCCTCTGGGCATTCCAGGCCCTCAATGTCTTTCTTGTAGTGAGAGGCCCAAAACAGGATTTGAGGTGTGGCTTCAGGAGTGCCAACACAGAGTGACAATTACTGCCCTGGTCCTGATGGCCACACGATTGCTGATCAAGGCAGGATGCCATGCATCTCAGCCTTTTAATGTTTTTTTTTAATTATGTTTCCAAGGCATCAAATAAATTATGAAGGTTCTCCTTAGGTCTCCTTTGTTGTTAATGTATTTATATAAACATTTTTGCTATATTTTACAGCAGTAGGTAGATTAAGTTTTGTGGCCAAAGTCTTTCTAATTTTCTCACTGCATTAAACTTACAATCCACCTGAGTTCCATGCCCTTTCTTCCAAAGGTCAAAACTCTGTTTTCCTTTCTGAGTTCTAGCCAAAACTCTATGTTCAGTCAGGCTGGTCTTCTTCCTCACCCTTCTCATCTTTTGGTACATGAGGACAGATTTCTCCTGCACCTTTAGGATTTCCTTCTTGAAGAATGTTCTGCCTTCCTGGACTCCTTTGCACTTCAGGACTGCCTCCCAGGGGACTCTGTCAACCAATCTTCTAAACAGTACAAAGTCTGCCATCCAGAAATCTGAGGTTTTTTGAGAACTGAGTATCTTCTAAAGAACTGAGGGCTCTATCATTTATCACTTTGCCCAAGATGACCTTCGGCAACCAAAAGTCCTTCTCTGTTCACAGAGAGCAGATCCAGTTGATGCACTCCCAAGCTGACCCCCTCATCAGTTGTCTCAGGAAGTTCTCTTCTACATACTTCAATTTCCAGATTTCTTTCCTCTCCACTGTCGTGTATTTGCAGCAGATATCTGTTAACCTGAAGGGAACAAGGGAAAAAACAAGAACACAAGAACGAGGGAAAAGATGTTAAGTTATTAGACAGCATCCAAAGGATTGCATGAG
Source organism: Melospiza georgiana (assembly GCF_028018845.1). Classification (NCBI taxonomy): domain Eukaryota; kingdom Metazoa; phylum Chordata; class Aves; order Passeriformes; family Passerellidae; genus Melospiza; species Melospiza georgiana. The sequence continues at coordinate 143,872,923 of NC_080430.1, read as the reverse complement.
GATGGCAAAGGGGCTGGCAGGGGAGCTGTATGAGGGGTGGCTGAGGTCACTTGTTCTCCTGAGCCTGGAGAAGAGGAGGCTGAGGGGAGACCTCCCTGTGGTCTTCCACATCCTTATGAGGGGGAGTGAAGGGGCAGGCACCGATCTTTTCACTCTTGTAACCAGTGACAGGACCCAAGGAAATGGCATGAAGCTGAGTCAGGGAATGTTTAGGTTGGATATCAGGAAAAGGTCTTCACTGGAACATGCTCTCCAGGGAATTGCTCACAGCACCACGCCTGTCGGAGTTTAAGAAGGATTTAGACAACAGTCTCAAGCACATGGTGTGTGTCTTAGGGTTTCCAGGGCCAGGAGTTGGGATCAATGAGGGGTCCCTTTCAATTCAACATATTATATGGTTCTATGATTCTCCCAGATACTTATAGAGTATTTTGTCTGCTTCTTCATCTTGCTTGGGTGGCCTATAACAGACTCCCACCATGACACTTGTGTGTTGGCCTTCCTCCTGAATCTTATCCATAAACTCTCCACCCTTTCATCACCATCATCACGCTATAGACAGTCAAAACAGTCCCTTACATATAGGGCTACCCCCCCCACCTCTCCTTTGCCTGTCTCTGCTGAAGAGTTTATAGCCATCCATTGCAGCATTCCAGCTGTGTGAGTCATCCCACCATGTTTCCATGATGACAGTCATGTCACAGAGTCACAGTTTCTTGCTGCACAATGGCTTCCAGCCCCTCCTGTTCATTGCCCATGCTGTGTGCATTGGTGTTGATGCACTTCTGCTGGGCTGCTGAACCTGTAACATGAACCTAGTTAACAATGCCTAATCTTAGTCTGCCAGGAGAGGTTCAGATTAGGTATTAGGAAAAATTCCTTCGTGGAAGGGGTTGTCAGCATTGGAACAGGCTGCCCAGGGAAGTCTGGTGATTGGAGTCACCATCCTGAAAGTTCTAAAAAAATGTGCAGATATGGCACATAGAGACATGGTTTAGTGGTGAACATAATGCTGATGTTAGATTGACAGTTGGACTGGAGGATCCTGGAGGTTTTTTCCAACCTTAATAATTCTATGATTCTATGATTTAATGTTATGTCACCAAACATTTAGAATGTCTGTCTCATCTAAGATTCTGTGCTTTAGTGATATGCTGTATCAGTTGAAAAGTCAGAGCAGTAGAATACACATGAAAACTCCTGGCATTTTAGGAGGTTGGAGATAGGTCTTAGTTCAGGACTGAACACATCTGCTCCTTTTGTGAAGAGAGGATAACTTCATCTAATTGCATATGATTCAGGTTGATCTAGAGCTGTTGCCAAATTAACAGGAGTTTTAAAGAGCAGCCCTTTCAATATTTATTCATATTCAATTGCATCTTACTGTACTCAAAGGTGTTCTGTGCAAACAGAGAATTTATCAGAGTATTATTAACATATTGCTCGAGAAATGCTATTCTATAAACCTTGTCGTTTATTCTCAGTTATTAAGAAATGACACCTCCATTAGGATACACCCATAATCCCTGTCTCTGGTGGAATGAAACAGGTTTTTTTAAAGGAGGTCTTGGTTTTGACAAATATCTCTTCCTTTTCATGCAGGTTGGCAAATTCAAAATGATGTTTCACTATATATCTTACCATCATTTTAATTGAGAATTTCAGGTTTAGATGTGTGAATTATCATAAAAAGTTTATTTTACATGCATGGTCTCTTAATTACTTGTGTTTCTCAGTGAAGTTCAGGTGTCCTGCAACATTCCACCTTAATGCAGTTTTTTTCCCCAGGGCTCTTTCTACTCCTGGCCATCTTCACAGTAGATGTATTTTTCACTGCATGTCTCTGACAAGTTTTAAATTTCTGATGAAAAAAACCCACAACACTTCAGTCAGAATTTCTTTTCTAAATCTCTGTGAAATCTGCACTCAGATGTCACAGCCTTAGGGAATCATGTGTGTTTAGACTATCACAAAAATATGAACGTCATTGTGCAGCATGGATTCCAAAGCCAGTGGCTTTTACACAAGTACACCACTACATCTGTTCATCAAAACAATAAAGTTCCTTATGAATATTCAACAACTTGGAAACTTCTCTGAGCCCTAGAGGCTACTTTATCCCACTGTTTAGAAACAATATCCAAACCCTCATCAGTCAATTCCACAGGTAGTGTGATTATTTCTGAAGAATATAAGACATCCTTCTGCCCAAGATTCAGATGGCATTATGCAGTTTAGTTTGGAATTATTCCCTCAGAGATTTTTAGGTTTTTTTATTTGTATTGAAATTTTAAGTATGAGTAAACCAGCATGCTCAAGTTGGAACATCATTATTTAAATAAAAATATTATTAAATGAGGGAGAGAAAATATATATTGTAACCACACTGTATTTGGCCTACAACTGTTGATATATTAACCACTAGATAACTACTAACAGAAGATGAACAGTAATCAACTATATTATGTATTTTTGAGCAAAAATTTGGGCTCAAAATTTGGGATTTTGTATCACAGATACATGCTGTAGATGACTCTCCTATTTTGCTATGTTTCCAATGTCCAGACTACAAATGAATCCACATAATACACAGTTCACATTGCTAGCAGTAAGCTAGCTACCAACCTTTTGGCCCAAGACAGAAAGACAGTGTCATATAGAAAGAAGGAATGTTTTGGAGGAATATAAATTTTGGGAAAGTCTGCAGAGTGAAATATGTCTAGAAAATAAATTTATTCTGAGAAAGAGGGTAACAGAAGGAAACATTTGGATAGGAATTATGGTGCCAGCTTTTCCTGTTGACTTTGGTGGTGTCCATGTGTCTCTCTTGTGTCTGCTGACCAGTTTCTGCATTGTATCTCACTTCACAGCATCACCAGCAGCAGCACCCACACACCCGCAGAAACATAGAGCTACAGGATTTCAGGATTTCAGACATTGCTTTTGTAATTGCTGTTAACTTCCACCATCCCTCACTGCCACAACAGGACCTCCTTCTGAGGAAGCACACCTGTACCTATATTTTATAGCATTCCTTGAAGAATTAAACACTGCCTGATAATTGTCTGAGATTCTGCCACTACACCAGCCTGGCTTTGACATTGTTCCTGTGTTTTGTTCTTTTTCTCTACCACAGTTTTGTGCAGCCTTAGTCTGGAAAGAAGCTCCCTCTGGAAGGGATCCAAGCTCAAGGCAAAACAAGCTGGCTCTAAGAGTGTCTTTGGGCTCCATCCACCTTAGGCCCTGCTGCTTTGGTAAAAGAGATGTAGCTGTGCCTGGTCCATCTTATTGCCAGTGCCATTTCAGCAGAGGGTCAGCAATCTGCCTTCCAGCTCACAGGCACTGAAATACTGGCATCACAGTACTGGCTGCCAGCCTAACACAACACTGGGCCTAAGCTCCCTTTGATATCCTCTATTGCTCAGTTGGAAAAACATCATTCTAGAGAGAACAAACACAAGAGGAATACATGTCCCCAGCAATGCCTGGAGTTTTTACACAGGAGTCAGCAAGCATCACAAAATCTGTCCTGTTCTTGTGACTGCAGCTAAAAAAAAACCTGAATCATTTATCTGAAGCATGATAGAAAGTTTGAGAGAATGCTAATAGCTGAAAGCTTTAAAAGATCATCTATCCTATCATTAACCTTTCTGTCATTTACATCTCCTGCTTTTCACATGCATAAAATCAATCTGAACTGCCACTCACTCTTGCCTTAGAGGAAAATGAAAGTTTTAGCTCCACAGGAGTGATGAAGGAGCAAATCAGTGACATGTCATAATGGTCGGATTTGGTGGCCTCAACCCAGATGCCAGTGGATGTAAGCTCCTATTTGCAGGTATTTGTCATTCCATCTATCATATATAACAAGCAGTTGCAGAGTAAAAATCAGTAGAATGAGCATCCTAGCACTTTTTACAATCTCACCACAGGGATTAGGCACAGAATTGCTCACAGACTGGGGTACATGTACTATGACCTTAACTGTCCCATTCAGGGTTAGCCAGGGACAATCATAAAGCTTGGACTGCTGCTGCCTGGACTGCTGCAGGACTCAGTGGTGGAGAGGTTTTCAGTTTCCTGCAAAGTTCACCCTGTCCTTCCAAAAGCAGCCTGCCACCAGCACAATGAAATCCAGTGCAGAAACAAAAACATAGTAGCAAAATAATCAAAATCCTATTTTTACTGTTAGGAAATAATTTCAAATTTTTGCAAATTTCAACAGCTATATCCATGAGCAATGATCAGCTGCTTCTTCCAACAAACTATTTATGTAGATGTATGACTGATGTTTAAATATCTATCACCATTTTTTCTCTCTCTTCTTTCTTTCTTTCTTGTGTTTACTTTCTGCTGACGATTTTGCTAAATCTTGTGATGATTTGTGCACATGCCTAGTGTTAGTAAGTGGGTGAGCAATCTCAGTGAACTCAAGCAGTCTCACTGAGTTCCATTTATCAGTGTTAGTTAGGGTCACACAGAAAAATCCACAGTCAGGATCTTACAATCCAATGTAATAAAATATCACAATGCATACCATGGAAGAAAGAGGTGTCCTGATATGGGAATACAGCCATGTGTCCTTGCCTTTGTTCATGTACAGAGGTGTAAATCAATGCAACAGTTCAGAAGGAGGGAGAAAAAGTAGCTATGTAGCTTTCGGTTAATTACATAAAAATGAATGTTAAGAATAAATAAATAATAAAAATTAATTATTAAAAATAATTAATAAATTAATAATAAAAATAATAAATAAATAAAATAATGTAAATCTTAGAACATTACATTAATCTAGAGATCCGGCTTAAAGAAGTCAGGTAATTTTATTATCAGCCCCAGTCATTAGGTTATTGTTGCAGAATGCAGAAAGATTCCCTTCAATTAAAGGTAATTATTTGTTCTGCAGTTGATAAATTATTTGTCAGCTTTGTCTAATACTGAAATTTTGGCTTTATGCATTCAAAATTATTTAAATTATTAACATACACATAAAGGAAGCAAAAGCTTGAATGCGGAATGTGTTCCACCTCACATGGTTCTGCTTTTCCCATGGGCCTGGTGTAGGGAAAGTGATTCTCAGTGCTTTTCTTTTCCCCCCCCCACTGCTTTTATTTGATTTAATGAGGTAGCCCCCCTGCAAGTTTATATTTATGAATTCATAATGTGAGCCAGCAATTTCTTATGCAAAGTCAAGTAATTTTGTTGCAGACTCTTTCTCTCACTCCCACCCAAAGATATTGTTAACTGTCGCATTTTATAATAGCACCATCTTTCTTCCATTAAAGAAATTACTTCAATAAGACTCCAGATTTTTCAAGTCATATCACAGTTAAAAACCTGAGTCATCACTCAATAAATATTTTTAAATTTGGCTACCAAATAAGTAATATACAAGTTTAACTTGTGAAGCACTATTCTTTTCCTTCTGGAATTGCCTTCATTCTAATTTCTGCCAGGATATGATTTACAATGTGGAGCAACTCTCTTCAGATAAGAGACACATATTCCAAAGCACATATGTTTGGCATCCTCTTACTGCATAATGCCATGTGCTGCTCAAAAGCTTCCTAAAGTCAGCTGAAGCTGTAACACAACTTTGCTTCAACAGGCCCTTTGTTCTGCCTCACCTCTTTCCCTGAAAGGTTAAAGGGCTGAGCTAGCTATTCACTAGGAAAATTAGTTGCTTGCAAATCTTTATTCAAATTCAGACAGCTAATAAATGCATCCCTTAGTGCCTACAACCCTTGAATATTCACAGATATTTGCACTAGTTAAGAATTTTCTCATTTATATTTTCCACATTTATTCATTATTTTCCCACCTTTTATTTGTGTTAATCCCTTGGTGGATGTTGAATGAAAGATTATATAAAAGCTACTGTGATTCAGGCAGCATTTGCAGATGGCAAAACAAGGAACTCATGAAAAATTTTTGAAGACACTACCTACTATCAACCTGGGTGACTCTCTGGGATGTTCCATAAATCTTTATCCGAGCTAAAATCAAAAGTGGTCCATTAAGAGGAGAAAGGGAGGGTCAAATAATTTATGTGTATTCATTTGTCCAACTGTAGTTAGAATTATACCCTTTAAGCCTATAGGAATAGGCAACGAATCCTGTAAGTCTGAAAATTCTACAGGAACACAGCAGTTGGTATATTGGATCATACCTGAGGTACTCAGCATCTCCTGGTGGTCAGCAGCAAGTGTTTCAGAGGAATGTTGCTGTGTCTGCCTGTTTACAGCCCTCCTAGGCAAACTGTATTCACAACTGTTCTTTCTACCTTGGCAAAAGATGCAAGAAAATAGTAAGTCTTTTTAGAAATAAACATAGAGAAACATTTCCAAGGCCTAAGGGAAAGGTTAGGACTTCTTGGTTTAGAAAAAAAAATATTATGCATGCCAAAAGAGAAAAAATCAATTTCAGTATTAAAACAAAAAAACAAAAAACAAAAACAAAAAAAAAAAAAACCCACACCACCAAAACAAACTAAAATAAAAGAAGAGATGCACAGCAAAACAGAAAGGCAACAAAATTAAAGTGGATCAAAGACTTCCAATTTTTTGCATATGTTGAAACTTACCCCATGCAGAAAGTCAGCAGAAGGCCCAGGCTCTGCTTTAGCTGCCTCTCCCTACCCTGAGAGCTTTCCTGAGACTTCCAACAGTTCACAGCCTCTATGCCTGCCCTTAGGACAGAGAAATATTTCACCCACAACACACAATCCCCTTATATGAATACCAGCCCATTATATCACCAAATCTAAGAGCTTAGCAGGATTTGGTTTTTCTTCACACTCAGATATATGTGTTAAGAAGATGGTTATCCAGAGTTCCACCTTCACTTATAATTTAAATAAACACAAACAGGCTGAAGCAGATCTGTAATCTACAAAATGTCTACCATGATGCCACCCAAGCATTCCCAAGCTTCCTTAAACTGTCCCTAAACACAGATATCCCCTAGCTCAATGAGTCCCAAATCCTGCACCCTACACCCTCAATCAATTCCCATTTCTGCTATAACTCTAGTAAGGGATATTTCCAGATGACAAGAGATGTGCAGATACACACCTGTGAGATAGTCCCCATGTTATTTACTGTTACTTCAACTCCCTTCTCTAGTCCCAAACATCAATCACTGCCAGTCTCTGTCCTGGCATTAACTCACTGTGCATTCCATAGGGCAGGGATTGGTGTCTTCTTATCTTAATCAGTAAACAATTTTGTTCCAGGTGGGAGCTCACAGCTTCCTACTGGAAAGGAGGAGCTGCTGTTACAAGCTGTCTCTGTATGAACAAAGATGACAAAATTCTTCACAAACCCAGGAGAGATGACCTAGAGTTGGACTGAAATGAGAAACATGGCAACAAACTCATCACCAGGTTGGTGACTTATGTACAGGTTTACAGTGAAAGGGAAGGATATTTACTGGGATTGAAAGCAGTGAAAAAGTCATAAGGCAAGGAAAAGAGAGGCCAATACCTGTTGCTTTACCACCTACCCACCTGCAACAGCTTTGTGGAGCAAATGAAGATGCAATGAAAGAGAGAGTCAGAAGCATGGAGGTGAACAAAGAAGTTGATGTGGCTCCAGAAAGACTTAGAAGGCTGAGGAGTAGTCCAGGTATTACCCATAAAAAAAAATCTCAGAACTAGATTTTTTACATCACTGTATCTTTTTTGTTATCTTCTGAAAAGACACCAAAGCCTCCCATGTAAGATTTCTATCCAATGTGATGAAAACTCATCTTTTGGAAGCAGAACCTTTAATGTGGACAGTTGTAGAAGTGCTGTAGGATGCTCTAGAATTTTCTATCTACTTCATTTACTAGCATGAAGGAGTTCCTGACAACTCCAAAGACAGACAATTAGTCACTACAATAAAGCAGGAATCCTTTCTTTATTGCAAACAAGCCTGTTTATCAGCTAAGGACACTGATAAAAGAAAATGTCATATCGAAATGCTCAATCAATGTAAGAAACAATGGATTGGTTAAGCAAGTAGAAGTCCCACACAAAACAAATGAAAAACAAGCCTATTGGTATGCTATTCTAGTACAGCACATTTAAGTCATCAGTTACCAATATCTCAGTGCTAGTACAAGGCTTTTACATGTGCCAAGTAGAATATAACTTCAACTCTATCACCTGTATTTTAATTAATTTCATTAAAAGCAACTAAACTGGAGGGAAAAGTACATATATTATATTTGCATACCACAACATACCACAAAGTTCACATTACCCCACCTCAGTTCAGACCCCTAGCAATATTCTGTTACCATCACCTATTTAAAAGGTTCAGTAAAAGCCATTCTGATTGTACATTCCCAAAGAAAAATGACTAGGCAGCAGTGATATTAAAGTGCTTTACTTTCATAAGTAAACTCCAACACTTTACTGTATAAAAATATCAGCATTAAACATGTGGAAAGAATTGGCTACACAGACTTCTGTTTGCCAGAATAATTCCTTCAATCTGTGGACATGCTCAAATTCTTCAGTCCTCCTTGGTTTCCAGTTTTGCCTGTACAGAAATTCAAAGTTTCACCTCTTCTAATTCTTTATAAGCTTCTCATTTACTCTTAGTTATCCAAACCAGATTTTTATTATGCTAACAAATCGAGCTAATAAAAAGGAGAGCATCTCTTTTTCTGAGCGAAAAGAGGTTATTTTAACCCTCAAACCTAGAAGTCTCTGAAGGCCTCTTGATCACTTTGTGAGGCAGGGCCAGAAGGAGGAGATGTGTCCCTAATGAGAGCACAAGCTTTGGACAAGTTGTACTCAGACAGAGGCCATTCCTCCTTTCCTGTAGGTTGTCCAATCACCACCATAGGCAGCAATTCTTTGCCTGCATGCATATCTCCTTTGCAATAATTACACTAAGGAAAAAACCCTCTGAGAAGCCATTTTATTAGGGATCCTGTGTTTTGACAGCTACACCTACAGAGATGATTTCATACTTAGAGGAAGATAAGGCAAGTGTCTTCTCCTATTTAGGTTTGAAATGGGCAAAACCAATACATCAAGCACAGACCTTAGGGCAGGAGCAGAAACCTTTGCATCTTAGGAGAACAAGAAGAGAAAGATTGAAATGTTGGGGCTGAAAAGAAAAAGAAGAGAAAAATCAAGATGAAAGGGGAAGACTAGGACAGTTGAAAATCAAAAGAACCATTTTTTTACAACTTCTGTTCATTAACAACTCATGGCAGCACACCCTTTTTGCTGTCGGCACACCATATACAGCCACGAACAGGGACGGGACACTCTGAATCAGTGTCGTGAGCTGTTTATTTCAAACATCAGTCTCAGTACATTGTTAGGACAATGGAGACAGGATATGTTTACAGCTCGCTGATTCCAATGGAATGCCAAGGAAACGTCACGTTACAGGATAGCACAAAACCATCTCAGCCTAAGTTTCAGCCAATCACACATAGAGCAAAACATGTTGACAATAATTCTATCCAATCATATGAAACACACGTAATGGTAGTTAACACAATAGGGACTTATTTTCTAACACGATGGCTCGTTTATGAGGGACAAAGCACAGACACTCATTCATACTAACCTTCTAAAGATATACATTAAATAAACTTGTTGCAACCTATAAGGGCAAATCACAAGAGCTTATTATTCCATTTCTCACATCTGCTCTACTGCTTAGAAAACTTTCTGCTGTATTAGCAATGTTCACAAATCTGCTGTCTGAGGCCTGCCTTTTTTACCACTTTCTCAAAACCCTCTAATTTTATGGATCCCAACACACCCTCTGCTCTGCAAAGGCCCAAGCTACTTTTGACCTATACTGATCTTTACTCCCAAGTAAGTTTTTGAGAATAGTGACACTTCAGACCTATGGAAATTCCAATGTAGTATCATTTTTCTTAGAAGATATGCCAGAGACTAGCTGTTATTTGTCTCTGAAATTGGAGATAACTATTACTACCCAAATGATCAAACCCTTAAGAAATGTTGCAGATCTTTTAACTTGTAGTAGGAAGTTTCACAGTTTCTTTGTAAATATAAGAAAAAGTATCCCCTTAACCTTTTTCTGGATAGATATGACTGAAGTATCTGAGTATTTTGAGTATTCAGTTGTACTGCAAACAATCTCTAGAGGAAAAGGAGAGGGTTTCTCTATTTTTGTGTTTCTGGGAATGCCTCCCTCAAGACACATTCCCAATGGCCATTGTAAAAGCTGAATTTTACTCTCTTCATTGAATACTTGGCACAAGATTAACAGAAACATAAAAGAATAAGTCTCTTTAAACTAGAGGGGAATGTGAGTTTGCCAAACTTCTGCCTCATCTCCAGTTCTGCTCTTCACTAGCATGAAGAAGGGAATGGAGCACTCTTCGATATCTAAAAGAATTATTACAAAGCACACAGGGTTGACAGAGGGCAAAGAGGAATCACAGAACAGCAGAGGGTGTTTGGAGGGTCCCAGGAGCACATTTTCAATCTGGGGCAGCCTCCTCAACATCAAACACTGTGACACTCCTGCCTCCCTTCCCAGCAGTCCCTCTCTGGGGCTTGGGTGCCCATGTCCTCAGCAGGGTTTGAAAATTTTGACATTATATTGCTCTGCCAGATAGCCCTTAAGTATATAAAGTATATTATTTTGTTTTCAGTGCAAGAAGGCATTAACTGTCTGCCAAGGGAAGGGCTTAATGACATGCTAATTTCTTTTTTCCCTCCAAGAGATTTCAGGCATCATACAGGTAAAGCTCAGTGGAGATTCATTGCTCTTTAGACTACTCTGATACTGTACAGTGGGAATGAGATGGGAAGAATCAGCAGGTAGAGTTGTCCACAGGGAAAGGGTAATGTCTAAGCACAGGTGTATACCTGTACAGCCTTCATTTTAATGAGAAATTTTCCACATCTTTGCATACACCATCAATTGTCTGAAGCTCTCCTATCACAAATGAGACCCTTCCTACCCTGATTGATATTTTTTTTACCGTGATCTACTTGTAAATATACTCAAACATGTGGGATCACCTAGAAGAAGCAGAATGCAACATATTTGTAATCCCTGCAGTAACTAAAGACCACACACCATAGGTGTTAAACTTTTTCATATTTGTTTATTTTGAAGACCTGTAATGTTCATCTGAGCCACTGGGTATTTTTATATCAAGCTTTTTAATCCATTTTGTAGGACCAGGGACCAACATCAAATGGGTGTCAAGTGAAGGACATCTTATACCACTAATGGATGTAATTACATTAAATGGCTATTTTATGTCCTCCCTTTTTTATTAATTTAGCTTTCTGACTTTGACAGCATACCAGTAGACATAATGAGTTCTTCTGCATATTTTGATCGTTTCAATTATCACAGCATCTCAAAACCTTTACTGACCTATTTTGATGCAAGCAATAAAACCTGCAGTAAAAGATGATCCATTGTAAAGACCTAATGTCGTAAAATTGCTGATCCAAAACGGAAAAGCACAAGAACTGGCAGAGTAAGTCAGTGAAGAATGGTTATCCCATCCCACACAAAATAAGCTCAAGGAAAGACTATCTGTGTGGAAACCAGGTTGCACACAGTCTGTTAACACTCAGAAATAAAATCTCCTCAGGCATCTTGTGGAGGCATGGCCAGATTCCAAGAAATTCAAAGCACAGAGGAATTCCGTGCCTTGCTCTTAAGGTCAATGCAATACAAGTTTCTACACCTCCTTTTTAACTAGAAAAACATGGCTGTGGTGGTGATGGAAATGAATGCACCCAGATTTCACAGGCACACAATTGTATGTGCACACACACACACTCAGCACCTCTGACACTTTGCCCTGCCTCAACCCGGTTTCTTCCTTTCCTAAAATTTTCATTGCTTTCCTGGTTTGCAGAAATTGCACCCAATCCTAGAAAAGGACTCCCAGGAAAGGCCAGGCTCAGGCAGGGCTGCCTACCTGCTGCAGTATCTTCTAAGCATCCTCACTTGTGCCTGCTGAAGTTGCAGACTCCCTCCATGTTCCATCCTCAGCACATTCTTGCTCCTCTCTGATCTCCACCATGGTCTTCAAAACTGAGAATCTTTCCATTACTCATCTAAATTTAGTCAGATAAAACTCGGTCTCATGACAAGTCTTACCTGTAGCAGTATTTTTAAGCGTTATTTTTCTGATCTAGTCAAGACAAGTTCTTGTGATTTAAAGCTCTGTGTTAATTGTGTTCCAATTAGGTAGAAATCAGGTCAGGGTTTAAAAGAGGTAAACAGCCCTTCTCCCTTTTTAGAGTGTGCATACATTCATACAGCCTCAATGAATCAGGTTGGAGAATGATCCAGGTGAAAGCTAAACCTCAAATCTATGGTCTGCAAGAGCAGAGACTTAATCCAGTTATTCATGATAAACCTCATCTCTGAAAATTTTGCTATGAGTATTTCTTGAAAGTACATGACTAAAGATCAGTGAAGGATTTCAGATATCTCCTGGGACTCAGACGAAAAAAAACAATGCTGAAAATTCCATCAAAGGCTACATTTGCTATTTCCTAAGTTGAAGCTTTTCAAATTTTCAAAAATCAACTTCTCAAGAAAAAATCAAGACTGTGAAAATTTTCCTACTGAAAAGAAAATTGTAGCCAACATTAGACATACAACACAAAATATCAATTAAAAAAAATTAAAGTCATATGATGATTCATACATCTTCTTGTGAAATTAAGACAAAGCAAAATCCAAATAAGGAAAAGAATGTCAGCAGTAGTCACTTCAATCACCAGGGTATTTTTTTTTGTCTGCATAAGTCCCTGAATTACAATAAAAATTAAATCCTAACACTAAACCATCTTATTATATTACCAAACAAATTTCCTCAGAATAAGCAGATCTGTGCAAACAGCTTGAAGAATCATAACTGCATACTGGCAATGTGAACTGAAATACTTTTACTGATTTTCTTCTGGCTATACTCTGGGACCAGCACCTCCTGACTCACAGTTTAATGGTTTATCTATTGAAACTTTCCAATCTAAGTGTTTCATGTCTTAAAAATGTCCAGACTTTGCCCATCTTCTTCTGATTACCTAAAATAATTGTGCAATTGCTCAAGTTCATTCTTCCTCCAGGTCATTTGTACACCTATTTCATAACAGACTGGTAGCTCCTAATGCTCAGCTCTGGGGCAACTCACTATTAACCTTCTTTTCTTCTGAAAAATTGGTTATTTATTTTGACTTCATTGTCTATCTTTTAACCACTTTTAATCCATGGCAGGATCTAACCTCTGACCACCAAAGTTTCTTAATAGTCTCCTGTGAAGACCTTCAGCAGTCTTTTGTTCTCAATTTTATTATACTCATTCATTCTCCTTCACCCACCACTTCCTTCAGCATTTTCAGTGCATTCCAGCAGGTTAAAAAAGCTTCCACTTACTCTTCAAAAATAGCTGGTATCTTGTGCCATAGTCACCTTGGAGATTAAAAATTTGAATAACTTCTCAATTTATTTCCTAGTGCTGCATTATTATTCACCAGGAGGTAATTTTTTAGCAAGAAGCTTATCTTAACAAACGTGTAAGGGCTATCCTAATTCTACAAGGTACCTTCTTTGCAATTTAATGCAGACACAGAAAAGTACTTTTAGAAAGTGATGTGCTGATATCTGCACAATGGGTATTGCAGATATTACCTTGAGTAATATTTTCACCTTCCCAATTAAACAGTAGATATTCACAATTAAAATTTAAAGAAAACAAACAAAAACAAAACAGAAAAAGAAAAAACTAGAAAAAACCAAATCCCACAAAAACTCACAAAACCCCCCAATGTAGCATTAGGTAAAGTTACATAAATATTTTAAAGCTCTTTGTTTTTCACTAAAGCAATTTCCTACGTCTCTTTGTCAGTGATACTTCTGGTGCCTCAGGAGCTCCCAGACATGCAGATTTCAGCTGCCTGAGCGACGGGCTGTGCAAACATTTGTCATTGTGGTTAGACATGCACAGGTCCCACAGAAGGAACTCCTACACACCCTGGTCAGGCAAACATGCTCTTGACCATGCAGGCAGAAGGACATGAGGGGGCAGGCTGGAAGAAAAAATTAACCAATGCATGAGCTGATCCCTGTTGTTGTCTGAAAAGCACACATGAAAGGGATCTGCAGAAAGCAGCCCAAAGACACATTGGATTGTTCTGTTTTCCACATTTGCCATAGTGTGCATAACCACATCTTTCAAAAAGTTCTCCAAAATGTTCTGGGTAATGGAGGTGTCATTTGGACTCATAAGAGCCCAAATGAGTACATTCTGATTGCCAAAGGCATCTTATAATGGTAGAAATGTGGCACTGCAAGCAAGCTGTCACATCTTTGTTACATTTAACTGTTGTGTTGTATTTGCTTGTCTTTATGTGGTAAAGAAAAAGTAAAGAAAAGCATCCTTTCTTTGTAGGGAGTGAGAGTTAGAAGAGGATTGCTGTTTAAGTGGCAGCTCAGGGAAGGAGGCAAGAAGAACAGTGAAAATTGCTGCAAGGACATATTCAAGTCAAAAGGAGAATATCTGGGTGAAAGAATATGTGCCACCCAGGGTTTTGTACTGGGCAGTTTCTATAGCTTGACATGATTGTAGTGAGAACTCCTAGAGAGACAAAATACTTTCAGGAGAAAATGCATATGGAAATATATGAGATACAGAAGGATGTTTAAGTAAATTCTTTCTGAAATAAAGCTTTTCATGAAAACACTCTTCTTCAAACATAAGCCACTATCAAATTGTTCCCTTTCTGCCTAACTCAGAGAGGGTATTAGTCTTTTGACAGTAATCCTTGCACTGCAGCCCTGGCTGTGAGGTTAAGGAAGGATTTTGTCCCTGGAACACATATTCCCACAAGAAGTTGTTACTAGTAAAGGTGTTATTGGTTGTAATTTAGTGACTGCCCCATGCTTCCTACAAAACCTTTTGGATTAGTGCTGTATTGCACAATTAATTTTACTGAGTTTAATGTTGAAGTCTGACAAAAATTCCAGAAATTGTCACCACCAAAGGTCGGTGATCTCTCCACTATCCACTCTGTGCAAGTACCCAAGAGCTGGGTGAAAGACAAATGGCCTGTAAATAAGAGAACAGGAAAAAGTCAGTGGCAGAAAGGACCCATACAGTTCTGCTGCCAGGTGCAAGGAGCCAGTCCACACCAAGTAAACTGGCCTTCCACAAAAGAGTGAGCCCAGGGGTAACAGAGGCCTGAGTGAGACACCTGCTTTTCCACTTGCAAATACTTACAGGTGGTGTGTATGCTGGGGAAGAGGTGTCTAAACAGACACCCATAAAAAGAGCACACCAGCCAGGGCTGCCCTCAGGTAACACAAAGGATGTCACTGGAACCAGAAGGACACTCAGAAGACATGAAAGAAATCTGCAGAAAGCCTGAAACTGCAGCTGCTTGTCTCAGGCTGGTTCCAAAATAACCACTGAGTCCATCCTGCTTCCCCACAGGAACCCACCCCAGACTGGTGCCTCTCTGGTGGAGGCTGAAGGTCAGGACCAGACTGTCTGGGATCAGGGTTCTGCCTGGGGATAGGGGGCTGACTTTGGTCAGTGTAGGGCTCCCTGGGGCAGCCAGGTAGGACCACAGTGAGCTGAGGAAGATGCAGGATGTGCCATAGGTGGACAGGGGCAGTATGAGGAGGTGCCCCAGCAGTGTGGGGAGGAACAGAACTCAGGGATACATTTGCCACGGAATGGCCACAGAGTGTGAGTGATGTTAAAACCCTGATCAGGCTTCTACACCCTCTCTTTCCCTCTCAAGTATCTTTTCAACTTTTCCTTCTGTACTACATGTTCTCCCTGTTTTGACTAGAGCAGGTCTGGAATAGGACATGCCTCAGAAACCCTTCTACCTTCTCCTTCCTTGGTCATTCATCCAGAGCTCCTGGAACTTTCTGAAAGATTATCATTAAGGCAAGGAAACTGAGCACCAGCACCAACAAGTGCCTTACAGGCAGCAATATGCTCTGCCAGAGCAGTGCCAAGGGGAGTTCCCCACTACTTGCACAAAACTCCTTAAATTACAGTTTTCAATGCACAGACATGTTGCCTGTTTTTTTCTGGTTTGGGTGGTCTTTCTTGGGAATGCTTTATCTCATTGTCTTCATACACCACATGCTTCTGACCACAGCATTTTGTTCTGATTTTCCATATTCACAGATGGTGCTGCCTCTGTCTATATAAATACACATAAAAGTATATATGTTTATATATGAGCAATTCCTGATCCAAAGGAAACAGGCAATTACTGGTTACTCTGAGATCAGAGCAACTTGGTCAAATGGAAGGTGTCCCAGTTCATGGAAGAGGATTTGGGAACTGGGTGATTTCATTTTAAGGTCCTTTCCAACCCAAATTATTCTATGATGTGTTTAAATTTTGTCATGCATCTATTCTGCCAGAGCAGTACCAAAACACCTGGTGAAAGATGGCACCCACTGGAGGAGGATGGGGCAGAGCATCTGTCCCATCCTGTCTGTGGTCACAGGTGTCCTTCTGTGACTGGACAAGCTTATCATGAAGATTTAGTTTATTAACAGTGTCTGGTATAGGACAAGCTTGTAATGCCATTAGCACCCTGAAAGAAATAAGGAAAAAAAGAAACATCTGCGAGGGAAAATTTCTACACAAACAGATGTGATTCCAAAAGGCTTCTCTGAGAAGCATTTTAAGTTTTAATTATTTAGAGTTTCTCACTGTGCAGACGCAAAACTCACACAGATTTCTAAGCCATAAATAGCAGATTGAGATTGGGTTTGAAGAAATTTAATGCCAGTGGAAAAGTCTACCCTTTTCTATAGAATTAAGCCATACAAAATATCATTTGTTGGAGGTATATTCAAGAGATCTAATTTAAATACTGTACAAAAAGCTCGGCAAAATGCTGGTATTGGGCAAAGACTAAATTCCAATTCATTGCAACAAATGCAGTGATGAAATTCCCAGTTCTTACTATACTGAAAATGAAATGGAACAAAGTGATGATGATTACAGAGGGTAAAAAATCACCTTCTGACAGGGATATGGAGTACATAACTGAAAAGGTGCTTTTATCTTGTTTTCAACTCTAATTTCATACTCATCGATTAACAGATTTACTCAGTGCTTCATAGGATATCATGCATTATTCAAGCAACTTCTTAAAATTTAACAAAAGCACAAGGAACAAGAGGAGAATATCATAATAAACAGAATTTTAAATGTTGTTAAACCAAAGGTATGCTTTAAGAAAAATATCTACTAAGGGTACCAACATAAACAACCTGGTTTCCTCACAGCATGAAGCCTGGTTTTGTCTGCCTTGTTTACCAGGGTTTCTTTGGAGCCAGGAGCCCTTTGTATAAAGCTGCAAGTAAACGAATCATTACAGAAAGCAAAACACAATTCTTACTCATTAGGCTCACAATTCTTTTCCATTAGTATAATCGTTCACCTTGATTAAGCAGTAAAAAGGAAGAGAGTTGGAGATTTTTAGAGAGGTACACAGGCTTTTGAAGTGCAGCAATTCTCAGCAATTCTCAAAAAGGCTGCAAGGAGTTAAGAAGGAATGAGTGATGTCTGTGTGCAGCTCCACACTTTAGTCAATCCAGGTCACACGCTTTCTCAGCAGGCAAAATTCTATATTCTGAAAAGATATAAAGCACGGCAATGCTGGCTGGTACAGCACCCAAAGCACTGAATGCAGGTAAGTTATAATAGCTTCCAGTCTCCTTTCCTGGAAATATGCTGTATAATTAAGAGTTTTTCACTTGAGTGAAAACTCCTATTGTTCCATTATTTTACTGACATTTACCTTGCCCTAAATAATCTTGTTTACCTGGTTACATTTTTCCTTATGGTTATGTTTTCTATTGACATGGTTTTGTTAAGACAAACAGAAAAACAAAACAACCACAACAACATGTGAGCTTTACTCAATCACGAGATGGTTTTCATCTGGAGAATGTGTTCACACCTGGCAATAGTGGTAAGCAAGAGACAGCAGACTTTATGGTAGACTGAGATTACAAAGAGTTCCTGAGATTTACAGACCCCACTGCAATTAAATCCTACTTGAGCTCCTGATCCCTGGGGAGCATTTTACAGCCATCAAAATTTGGTATCACTACAATTGTGCCTGTGCCTATCACAAGAGAATTTCACAAGACTCTACGAGTCATTAGAAATAAGTACCCCAAAGTGTGAAAGCTTAACCAGAAAGGCTTCTTCTCTGCCTCAGAAGCCTGAGAATTTAATATTACATAGAATTTACACATGTAGATATTGTCTTTTTAGAGCCAAACTATCCTACATAAGGAGCTGAAGCAATCTAGCTAGTGAAATTACAAACCAGAACACTTTCTCTGTCTGTGGCAGAGGCAGCATGATAAGCAAACACACCTACATTTGGAGTGTTTTCTCACATAAACTTATTTAGCAGCTTGCATTGTGCTGACTGGATATGTAGATGATGTGTGGATTAGGCAGCAGACAGATCATCTGTCTAAATGCCATCATGAAACAGCTGCCCTCTTCTTTTCCATCCTGCTAATGCTAATCTTCCAGATCTCAAGCAGGCACTGGTATTATTCCTAGAAAGACAATAATCAGAGCAATGAACCTAAAAAACCACTATGCAAAATGACATGTCACATTAGAGGAGCACTTTGTTTTCATCTGAGTATTCAAAGTGTTGTAGGCAGCACATTTAGAACAAAACCCCTGGACTGAAACCTTGAGAGCTTCACAAATCACATTTCCTTTGCGAGCCAACACAGCATTTTTTTCTAATTGCCAAGCTGCTGATTTTAATGTAGAGTGGACCCTGTCAATAGTCTGGGATTAATGTTGTGGAGATGCTGTAAGTACCTAATAGGAAACAGCATTCCTTCTGAAAAAAAAAATTGTCTTTATTACTTGTACTTGCACTTTTTGGTTCTAATCAGAAATCTCTGGCCCAGGATTGTTTCTAAGTACTTGGGGAGATGTTATGCATTTACCTAAGACTTAGACATTATTATAATTACAGTTGCTGTCTGGAACAGAATCATGTTGCATCCAGGCTTTTTCCCTTCTCTTTTCTACAGCCAATTTTGCTGAACTTCTTGGACTCTGTGTGAAACTTTCTCTGCTGGTTTTTGTTGGTACCCAGCTCTGAGCCACTGCATCTCTGCAGTGTGTCTGCATATAGTTTTTGTTTGTACCTTACCATGTCTACTCCGCTGAGCTTTTGGAGACCATGGGGAGACCCATGAAGTTCCTTCTGTGGCTTACAAGACATAAGGACAGAAAGGTGTTATGAGTAGAGGCTAATGTAATATGGAATTGTCTGATGTTAAAATCTTTGCTGTCTGGACACTTGTTATTAAAAACACATTTTAACAACAGCCGTAAAAAGTTCAAACATTTCTGGTAAGAAGATACTTATAAGACTGTGGACCAACTATCATTAGAATATGATTTTGTTTTCTTTTTACATTAAGTATGACATTCAAGCTACCTGAAATCTAAAATAGTGTGAAGTTCTTACCTTAGTTAATCAGATGCCTGCTGTGAGCTCCACATTTTCTTTGTTGGCACAACTGAATGCATGTTTTGCAGGCAGACAGATAACCCAGAAACCTCCCTGGTTGTGGTGTGAGCAATGGCTATAAGAAGATATTTCCACTTTTCAAAGTCAGGTACAGACAACCACATGGTCAAAGGAATGCATATATGACTCCTATAATCTGCTGGTATGAAATGAGGATGCAAGGGTTTCATACTTGCACAGACCCAGCTGGTTACAGCTTTAATCAGAGATTGAGGCTTTCCATATTTTATCCTCCAGGTATAATTTTACTTGTTCACATCTGTAAAAGGCTGCTAACCCCTATGAAGCAGTTAGTAAATTGTTTAAAATACACTTGCAATATAAACAGTGACCAGATGAAATTTTCCTTGCATTATTTGAAACCTGAGTTTTAATATTTTTCATTTCTATATTCAGACCATTTAAGCACCAAGCATGCTTTGACCTGGTAGAATTCACGAGGTTGTTCCTGGAAAATGTCTTTGATTCCCTCTGCTTGAGGGTCAGCAGGGTGTCCAGTACCACTCTCCCTTTTCTGCAGCCAGTGCATGGAACAGGATTTTTCTAAAAAGCAATCAAGTCTCATCCCCATTTACCTGGAATAAGCAGGTTTTGGGTGAGTACATTAAAACAGCGACATGATTTGTCTGTGATGTTTCCAGGCCTGGGTGCTGTACCCAAGCAGTGCTACCGTCATGGCCAGCCCTGTCACATGCCAGGAATGTGAGACTCCCTCCCCATTGCATGGTGCCACAGGTGTGCAATGGGGAGGGAGTCTGGCACTTCTTCCTTGTGCTGGATAATATCTGCTCTCACCTGAGTTCATGTTTGGCCATGACACACTGTGTGGGCAGCAAAAGCACCATGCAGGGAGTCATTACCATCATTTTCTCTGCAGGGAGACACTTGTGTGCAAACCAGGCTTGATTCTGCAAACTCATGATGTTCAGCAGCAGAGACAGGTGAGGGAGTTGTGGAGTAGGATACCTTTTACCTGCGTCATGAGAAAATTGAAAGATCACTGTGTGGTGACCAAGTTCAACAGCAAATATGACCCCAAGGGATGCAGCACTGATGTTTGTTTCCTGTGGACCTTTAAAATACCCCAGTGCAAAATTAATATGTTCCTGCTTTGGACAGGCACTGAGCTGATCCCACTGACAGCCACTTGGAGCAGCTTGAATGATTTTTATAGGAATTTAACTTTTTAATCTTCATGGCAGGAACCGGGAAAAGTCAGTCAAGAAAATTACCTCAGAATATTCTGGTGTCTGCTAAGACATTTGCTCATTGTACTGGCAATTTCTTCTTCCCTGGAGAAGAAATGGGTGACATTTCTCAGGGTTATACCGTGCTCCATGTACTGCAGCTGAACTGCCAGCTGAGTCCCCAAGACAGGGCTGTAATTGGCTCAGGGCATATCAGGTTCCCTTCGACTCCCCTTTGTGAACACTAAGGCTGGGATGTGGCCAGGGCAAGAAAATGTACAGCAAAACACAGCTGACATGAATGGCAAAATAAACAAAAGCAGATGTTCCTCTTTACAAGGTTATGTGAGAGAGGTGGGAGCAAAGTATGTTTCAACAACAACAAAAGAAAAAACTGATATCTGAACACAGGAGGCTTTGCAGACAAAGAAAGGTACTGTCAGTTTTCATCAGTGAAGTAGCATTTGCAGATCACAAGATACCAATAGTGAGGAAATGGCTGTTGTGGGTACCAAACCCACACAACAGACCAAATAAATGACAAATGAATGATGTCCATGTTCAAGGCTTCCAGTGAAATACTGTCAGCACTCGGGCTGGAAAACCCAGAGCCCTTCACAAATCCTTAGATGAATCCAAGTTCTCTGCTACCCTGCCACACACTGTGTGTTTTCAGATGCAGCAGGTTTTCTACCAGACCAGAGGGAAGCAATGTAAGAAATTAAACATGATTTAGCTTTGAATGACACTGAAGTGCAGATGATGGCACTCTTGAAATTCAAGGTTCCTCCAAGTTCTAGATATGCCTGGCTTCTGAGTTGCTGTTGCTATAATGTCCAGACTACTGAGGAAGTACTGGCCTCTATATTTATTGACACAGAGGGTTTTCATTGAATGTGACAGTGATAATAAGTAGAATGATAATGGATATTTTTGATCCAGCCTAAGAGAGAGGTTGCACTGACCTAGGAGTTTTACCTACCAGTTTCACATATCATCCTCACTGCTAAGAAAACCAAACACTTCCTCCCTAAAGACAGACCTTGGGTGAGAAAACTTAATACGTTAAGGTGACTTTCCAAAGTTATTTCTGTGTCAGAACTGAAGTTCCTAACTTAAATTATATCTCATATCTAAATATCATTTAGCTTCAATCCCTCAGTGTTTCCAGAAACAAGAGTGCATTAGATAAATCAGATGTTCCAAAGGAAGATTATTACATGAACAAGAGAAAAGGTTTTCCAATACCTGAACTTAAATGATGATAACAATTAATAAAATAATGTTTTTTAGATAGCATGTTTATATGTCTCAGAATTAACAGAGGAAGACAACATATTTACATTTTATATCAAACTATACATGTCTCGGGAGTAAACTTTTCCCTTCCACAGGAAATTAGGCTAAGGCTGGGGGGGCGCCTGTCCTTTCATTGTAAGAGTTTTGTTATAAATAACATGTCTTTATCCATTTGCACATCATGGTCAAATACTTGGCCACAACAGGGATGCCTAGGAACTACCACTAGGTGAGAGAATAAATGTTTTCTTTTCTGCGTTCTTAAATATATTTCTTTTTTGGCTGATATGCAGAATCATGCACCCATGTTTTGGTATTAACCATGTGTGAAACTGCAAACTTGTATTTACTGAGGTTATAGTGGATCATCATGGATGCAAAGAAGAATGCATAAGTGAATCATTATAATATTAATAGCAAAACTGTTCATTCACATCATGAAGAGCCCTAGGTCATGGTCATTGCTCATTACAGGTGTTTCCACTTGAGTTGTAATAAAGACAAGAGAGATTTTTTCTTTCAGTGCCACCTATCTTGAATTAAATAGTATTTTAATATTGTAACATTGAGATGATACAAATGAAGAGTTATACACAAAAAATGTCTATTTATATACATTCAGAACCTACCCAGGTTCTTCAAGGGACAGGAAAAATGGTTTTGCAAATTATTTTCCAGTGTTATTCTGGAAAGCTCACAGTTTTTTTCATAAAAGGCAATTTTATTTCTTTGTTTGGTTATTCCTTACATTCCTTTAATGTCAAATGGCAGTTTTCTTTACTAATAGCACTGTAGTCCAAAAGACCAGGAACGGCAGTAAGCTTATTAAATATTAAAAAGGGCTTCAGATGTAAAATAGCAAGAGATGCTTGACTATGATGCTTGACTATCAATGATTTTGGAGTTCTTTGGAGGTTTTTTGTTATTTTCCCTTATGCTAATTTATTTTTAGAGCACCTGCAATATTAAAACCATGGAGAAAAGGTTTTCATGCCAGGGGGTATAGATTTCATATGAAAAAAATAGAAACTTAATGAAGAAATGAAAGAAAAACAAGAACAAAAAAAGAAGAATTATGGTTTAAGCTTCCCCTTTTCTGGGTAGTTGCTGTTGTTGCAGCTAAATGACTAATAAGAACTAAGTTAATGTGTAGTTGCTTAAGTCACAAGGCTGAAATAGTCAACGCAGTCAAAGAACTGAAATACAATTAGAATAAGATCTGGCAGCCTGCACATTCTTATGCTTTAAGGAAAAAACAAGTTTTCATCTACAGTGCTGAGATTTATGATGCCAATGTTTATGCTTTGGTTCTACCCCTAGAAAAATGAAGCCCCATGTATCCTAATACTGAAGTCTGAACAGCAGTCTATGAAATCACAGAAATTATTCATAACAGATAATGTTTGTGGTACCAACTTAATTTCAAAACTTACTTTAAAAAAAGAATTAGCTCACTAACTGGAAATATATATATAATATATATTACAGTGCAAAAACTTACTATTTATGAGTCTAAACATAAAAGATTGCACCTGGTGAGAAAAATTTTGTTTAGCTAGTAAAAGAGCAAATTGCTGTTGAATCATTGACGCAAAAGCAACCAGGGGAGCACAAATGATTTGTTTAACATAATTCTAACTTACCTGTGAGCTAAAGTGCAGTATTTTTTAAAATACAGTCCAAATAAATGGCTTGTGTTGGTGTTCAACAGGTGACTACTAGCTAAAAAACCCATCTTGAAGTTTACAATACAGCAAGAAGATGACAAGATGTTTGCATGCATAAAGGTGAAATATGCCAAGATTTATTAAAAATTTAGATATAATGGATGCATATATCCTATTCTTTACACTTATAGATAAAAATTATTTATCTGATCATGGCAATGTTTATAGTTTCTTTTAGTGAAGGCATAAATCTTTGCACCTCCTCATTAATATATTCACACTTTTTTCTCTTTCTGCTTACAATGTAGGTAATATTTCCCAGAAGCTGTAGTGAAATATTTAATTATTTACTTTGATTCAGAAATGGCAAAATGTCTAAATTACACCCCACTATTCTATACTTAATTAAAAAAATTAATTGAATAGTCATTTTATACATACCTTGTATATTAAGAATGAATTTCATCATTCCTTGGTGATTTTGAACATCACACCCCTGCCATGTGCAGGGACACCTCCCACTAGCCCAGGTTGCTCACAGGACCATCCATCCCGGCCTCAAACTCTTCCAGGGATGGCGCAGCCAGATTTTATCTGGACAACCTGTTCCGGTGCCTTGCCACCCCCAAAGTAAAGAATTTCTGGCAATATCTCATCAAAACCTATTCCCTTTCAGTTTTAATCCATTACCTTTTCCTGTCTGTACACATCCCTATAAGAAGTCTCTCTCCTGCTCTCTTATAAGCCCTCTTTAGGGAATATGGGTTAATGCTATTAACTCTACTCAAATATCATTAGATATTTAGATTATATCTGGCCATAGTCCATAAAGCTGTTTGATTTTGTTATCACAGGAAGAGAAAACAGGGGAAAGTAGATCAGTGCCTAGTATCATGTATTCATTCCCATTCTCTGCATTTTGCTCCATATAACTTTTTTCTCCTTTGAGTGACTTCTCATCTGCTCTTTAGGCTGGATGATTTATTTCACTCTAGAATAAAAAAAAATAAACATGCTGAACCAGACTCCATGCACAAAATAACCTCAGTTCTACCTTTGAGTGACATCATGAAAAAAAAATAACAGGAAAAACACTGGCCCACATTAAGATTGTCTGGATGCCTTAACTGTACATTTCCATACCTTTAATTTCTGCTACATTTAACTTTGACTACAGAATTTTTGCAATTTGTTTAGGGGATAGAAGAAGCATTAATATTTTTTCTCATCTTAAATTGTAGTTTCAATTTTATTCCATTATTTTTACAGTATGTAAGATATGCATTTGTGTGCATGCATTTGCTTCTGGAAGTCTACAGAGTGAAGAATCTATTTTCAAATGCCTTGTGAACTAACTGTGCTAGTCTAGCTAGTGCTTGATTTAGAATTCTTAGTGCATTTGAAATATTTAAGCATGTTAAAAATAAATCTAAGTATCCCATTATAAACTATTTCAAGATCACAGTTTTGTAACTGAGAACAGAATGCTGCGATAATGTGAACAAAAGAAATGCTGAGACAAAATGTGTGTAATATTCCAACTGAGTACACAATGAGAGTTTCCAGAAGGTGCTAGGCACACTGTGTGCTTCACGAGAGGCAACACAGAATAAATCTGTGACCTTTCCGTTTATCTGCTCCTTTCCTCTGTCAAAAAACTGACTGATCTTTGGAGAATAATTAATCTCAGTGCATCAGAGTGTGGGGAACTGTACTTTTTCCTTGAAGAAGGAAAAAAATTGGAGTTACAGGTATAGAAACTATTCCTTCCCCAGGAAAAAAAAAAAAGGATGAAAGAAAGAAATGGGTCAGAATGTCAACTGATGCAATTTCAGGTGATTCCAGTGAAATGGCTGCCAGAGACATCAGTTTTAAGGTGAAAAACCCTATTAGATCATCCTAGTCTGTCTTCCTGTGTAATGCAGGCCAGAAAATTCCATATAGCAACTCTTGCTGAGCTGATAGATCTCTTGATTGGCTCTCTACTTTTTGAAAGATTAGTAGATATTCTCCCTAGGAGGCTGAAGATGATCAGACAGCTGCAGTATTTGATGCAGTATTTGATTTGCAAAAGAAATTTACAATTTTGGTCTATTGTGAGTGCAAATATCAAGAGCCCATGCTGACCTCTCAACAGCTGCTTCACTGCCAAAGTGAGAAGAACAGTGTTTCAAAGAAAATTAAAACCTTTCTGAAATCCCAAGCTGACAGCGACAAATGTCTATATGACAAGGTCAAATGGCAGGTATCTTTGTTATGAAAAATAAAGAAAGGTCACACATGGTATGACTCTCTGATTTTTAAGAGAATTTTAAATGGCACCTCACAATAAGACATCAGAAAAAAAGGAATAAAGACGAAGCCTAGTCATGTGTGGGAAGTTCACTGTACATGTGACTAGACACTAGATATGGGCACAAAAGCAGAATGAAGAGATACAGAATTTATTTCTTGACATATCAGATGGCCCTCCATGAAATATTTTTTTTTTTCCTCAGAGTTTGGGTTTTCTAAGCTTGAGATCAGTCTCTTTCATTTTCTCTGCACACTAGAATTCACAATAAGGAGAAAGTGCCATTGGCTTCAGATAAATGTGTGCTTGCTGTATAAATAGACAAAATAAATGTGGCTGACTAAAAAATGGATTATTTGTATTAGAGGAAGTCAAAAGCCATCGATTCACTTCAGTGAAGTGATAGTCAGAGGAAAGAGAGGTTAGTTTGCAAATTAGAAACCTGCTTATTCAAATCGTTTCAGTCCAGTTGAAGTCATTCTAAACCAACTGAAGGATTTATAGCAATTTATAGAAGAGCAGACTTGGATTTTTTAATTATGATAACCTGGAAATAATGCTACAATGGTCTTGAAGGGCATTTTGGACAGAAGGAGCCAGTGGCAGTAATGGATGACCTAGATTTAATAGGATTTGGGCATCTCTGGACAGTCTGTTTGGGACCAAAGCCTGTGAGGCAGCTGCTACAAGCAGAGTTGCCAAACCCCCTGACAAACAAAGGGACAATTCTGAATTTTTTGTGAAAAGCCCCAGCACCCCAGTATAAGAGTCTATGTTCCCATTGTTGCTGCAAGTCAACCATCACACAGGTAGAGATTTTAACATAGCAAACTGAAACCTAGCCCCTGTATTACTGAGGGAACACATGGGAACGTGTCCCAGTGTTGGCTGTGTCACAGGGAGACTGAGACATTGTGTCACTGTGGTCCCCAGTGTATTTAATTGGATCTACATTTCGCAGCACCTAGAAAAACACCCTGACTGTGAAGTTATTGGTAGCAATGATATTGCTACCCAGCAGAGATAGTGCTCTGGCAGACACTTCTGCCTAATGCAAACTTCTCCCAGAAATGATGAATTCTGAGTTGTGTTCACAGAGTAAATGCAGAGAGATTTCTATTCTGTCTGATTTATTTTATGTTTGAAGTTATTTTCCAATTCCTATGAATAATTCTTGGCTAGGAGCTCTTTCATAAGCAACATATTGCAAGGCCAGAAATAGCAGTGAG
This sequence comes from Melospiza georgiana, assembly GCF_028018845.1. Classification (NCBI taxonomy): domain Eukaryota; kingdom Metazoa; phylum Chordata; class Aves; order Passeriformes; family Passerellidae; genus Melospiza; species Melospiza georgiana. The sequence goes on along the minus strand of NC_080430.1, from coordinate 143,845,672 downwards.
ACAGATTCTCCCCTATTGAAGTCAGCTTTGGTCCATGATCCACAGGTATCATGGAACTGTGCTGATTTAGGCTAGATCAGAATTTATCCTGACACATTTTCATAGGCCATGACAAGTCAAATATCTAATTGAAATGCCTCATTGAATAAGCAGACCCTTTGGAATGAGATCTTGGATGTAAAGCATTATCTGGATGTTCATTTGTCTGCAATACTCAGGCATGTTTATTTAGGTATGATGGAAAGTAAGCCTGAAAGGGATGCACAGATAGGGATGTGATTTCATTTAAAATACTGATATATCTAATCACTGAATTTTCTGCTTTCAAATTAAATCAGACTGTCTTAACAAGGGTTTGGGAAACAGGTAAAATTCCTACACGCAAGTTTATTTAAAACACAGGGCAAAGGAAAAAACTGTTGGATAATTAGATTTTCTTTTTTTTCAGTAATACTGAGAAATAAGAAATTTCTATAATAGAGGGCCTAAAAAGCTCACCAGCCATCATCCTGGGAAGGCAGGGGCTTTGAGAAACAAACAGCAGTGAGTGCCCTTGGGGCAGCCACAGTGTGCTGCCATGTGTCACAATCTTCTGCCTCACTTTGCATGCAGGGGGGATGTGCTACTGTGTGCCAGCAGTTAATTATGTGCCCACTGCAAAGGACCACTAAGTCACTGTAATTACATGGCTGCTTTTTATGCTCTCCTTATAGCTGTGTTTATATTATAATGCTGCTTGCAAGAGGATAACAGGAAAAGCTGGATTGTGGTATCAGCTCTCCCCTACTTGCACCTACGCCAAGGGTCTGATAGTGGAATGTTACCTGCTCCAGTAAATGCAGCAAGCCCATGTACTCTGCTTGGCTGGCTTAAATCAGAGAAATGGAGGTTTCATCCCAGCTTCACACCGTCTTTTACGAAATCCCATTCTGACATGGTGAGACTGGCTGGGCAGCTGCTATCCCTGGGTTCAGATCAGTCAGCAGGGCTGCTCTTCAGGCTCCCTGCTGCTCCCACACACAGAGCAGTCCCTGGGGCACGGGCTGATGGGGGCTGCCAGCCCTGCCAGTGGGAAATTCACTGCAGCTGAGGCACAATGGACACATCTGATCATTGCTTTAATCTCTCTTAAACACAGCTGGCCTTACATAGCCCAGAGGAAGGAGGACCTGACAGCATAGAAACTTCAGATGGTCCTGTAAACAGGGAGAGAGTAATACACAACAAAGAACAACATGGCAAAACTCTTTTTCATTCTTGCAAAGCCTGGCACTGGATTTGTGGGTACAAGTCTCTCCTCCTCCCACTCCCTTGCTCTCTTGCACCATAGCTGTCTGAGCCTTGGGTTGGCTCCTGGTGACCCACCTTTTCATCAGGTCTGAGTCCCATGGCAGCTCTCCACTGGTGCCACTTGTACCAGCAGCTGTGGTGTAGCTGCTTATGGATGCTGGTTCTGGTTTTTTCATGGACATGACCGTGTCTGTACTCATTTTTTTACTACTTCATGGGTTTTTTCAGCAATAGTGCCTGGTGCGATTGGGACAGATAAACCTGTAAAAAACTCCTTTGTTGATAAGTGCCTCTTAAAAATAACTTCAACATGAGTAAAACACACATACTTAACCTGCTGTTTTGTGAAAGGCAATCTGTCAGGTCCTTAACTGGATATCTGATGGCAGGAGGCAGAGGGATGACATTAAATACTGTCATCCCACAGAGCTGAGGTGTGTGAGAGTTTTAACATAATTTCCTTTAATGACTTCAAGAGTGCTTACTCTTTCCTTATCAGTCCATCAGAGCTGAGGGCCTGCTTATAACAACCTGGAAGTGCTTCTGCATTAAAGCTTTGGATTGCTAGCTTTCAGTTTTCCTAAGCAGGTACTACATAACAGAAATCAGACAATCTTTTTCCTTTTTTATCTTTTTTCTTTTTTTTTTTTTTTTAATTTAGCATTATCTTTTTTCATCATTAACACATTCTATAAGGCTATAAGACTATAAGTCTGAATTTGAACTTCCATTGCATTCATGTGGTTTCTTTCTTTTTACTGAACTGCTGTACTAGGAGTGGGTCAGCCTAATGCAGTGAAAACCAGTCCTCATAACTGATAAAGATTACAGACCTTCTCTGGGAAAATGTTAACAATTGGCCTCATTGCATCTAAAAGAATATATCTCATACACATTCTTTGTTCTCATAAGAACAGGCATTCTGTATTGCCTACCAAGTCTAGGGACAAACTAAATTGATCTTAAAAAACCCTTCATATTTGTTCTTAGTTCATTGATTTAAGAATATGACACTACATATTGGAAATCTGTCTTTTCTTCTTTAAAAAAATTAATTCTTCCAGCACCACTCTGAAACATACTGTACAGAAAAGTATTTTCTCACTTGATAATGAATCTTATCACTTAAAAATCAGGTCTTGAGTTTTAGACTTAAGTGCCTGCCTTCAGACAGCTAAATAAAAGTTTCTTGGTTTTCAGGGATGCTCACCAACAATAAATACACCCACTGATTCAATTAGGCATTATGGTTCCTAACAACTCTGAAGAAATCAGGTCTACCTTAATTTGGGCACATAATGTAGCTCCAGGCATCCACAGAATAAAAAATTTATGTTGGCTTTAAAAACTCTGTAAAAAAAGTCAGGGTAACAGCTTTGGCCAATCCCCCTGATCCACATTTCCAGTGAGCATTTAACAGGGTCTGAAAGTTAACCACTATTAGGAAGAAGGAGACCTAGGGGAGCAGTATTGCACTGGCAAGGTGATAAACTGCTGGCAGTATAATCAGGCTGTTACAGCACAAAATTGTAATCCTGACTTGATGTGTGGCTTCGGCAAAGTAATTTCAGTCCCTCCTTTCAGTTTACTAGCTAATAAACAGTTATTCTGTAAGTTATTCTGAGGATGCTGTGATATCTAATTAATTTTAGTCAAGTAAGCATTTTGAAAACTGACCTTACTAAGCACAATTTTCTACTATTTTCTATTATCACTAGCAGAAGTAAAAGAGAAATCAATTACTTTTGAGTATCTCTTGGGACACACAGGTGGAGCACCTGTATTATTTTGCAGGCATCTGGTACACAAGTCTTTATCACCAAGGTTTCAAATATATTCAGGTTTTTGCAACTTCCAGTTTCAGCTGGAATTCACCAATTGACACCTTTGTGATCTAGCTATGTTCTTTGAAATCATAGAGCAATAGAATATGCTGAGCTGGAAGGCACCCATTAGGACCATAAAGGCCAGCTAATACCCTGAACAAGACACAGCAAGACTCACACACCCTGTCAGAGAGCTTTGTCCAAACGCTTCTTGAACTCTGTCAGGTTTGGTGCTGGGGCCACTTCTCTGGGGAGCCCTTTCCACAAAGCTGCTCTCAGCCTCTCATTCCTTGGTCTGTACACACTACCAGAGTTACCCTGTCCCAAGTGAACAATCTGGCACTTGTCCTAGTTAAAATTCATGATTGCTCATCTATAATTTTCTGAGGTCTCTGCAGGTCCTCTCTACCCTCAAAGGAATCAACAGCTCCTCCCAATTTAGTATTATCACCAAACTCAGTATTTCTTCAAGGCCTGCATCCAGGTGGTTTATGATGTTGAGGAACCACTGGACCAAGGATGGAGCCCTGTGGAACCCCACTGGTTACAGGTCCCAATCTGATGTCACCCCATTTCCTATAACTCTTTCTGCCCAACCCACAGCCCAGCTCACACATCTCAGGATGTGTTTAACCCAGTAAGTGCTGGACATTTTGTCCAGAGGATCCTGTGAGAGTCAGTATCAAAAGCACTACAGAAATTATAAAAGCATAGATCAGCTGGTTTCCCTTGATCAGCTAGGTGGGTTATCTTGTCATAAAAGGAAATTAGTCTCACCAAGTGGGACTTTCCCCTCATGAAGCCATGCTGGCTGAGACCACTGATGGCATTTGTCCTTCAGGTGCTTTTCAATACCTCCCAAGGTATTGAAAAGCACATGAAGGTGCTTTTCAATAATTTTGCCAATCTTTTCCATAATTTTACCAATCACTGAAGTGAGACTTCAGACCACTGAAGCTTATAGTTCCTGGGGTTAACCTTTTCACCCTCCTTGAAAGCAAGGAATGTTGACCAGTTTCCAGTCAGCTTGAACCTCTCAGGATTCCCAAGATCACTCAAAAATCTTTTAGAGAGGCTTTGCAATGACATCAGCCCAGTCTTTGAAGATTCTTGTATGAATCCCATGAGACCTCACAGACATGTAGGGATCCAGCTGGAGCAAGAGATCCCACACAAGTTCAGGACCAACTGGGAGTTATCAATCTCACAGTCACAGTCCTCAAGCTCAGGGCTGTGTGATCCCCCTGGTCCATCACCCATGCTGAAGACAAGAGGCAAAGAATGCATCAAACATCTCTGCCTTGTCCATGTCCCTGTTTGTGAGGTGACCATCCTCATCCTGTAGCAGGTCAATGTTATTTCTGCACTGCCTTTTGCCAGTAATGTATTTGAAAAAATCCCCCAACATTTCTGGCAGCTTCATCTCCATCTGAGTTTTGGCCACATGATTTTTGTCCCTCCAGTGGCAAGCAGCATCTCTGTATTCTTCCCACATCACCTAACCCCTAACCTTGTCTCCACTGGGCATACACATTCCCTTTTTGTCTTATTCCAAAGGCAAAAGCCAAGCCAGTCTTATGCCTTGCCTGCTTGATTTCCAATATTTGGGAATTGCTGCTCCTGTGCCCTTAGGAAGGGATGTTTAAAAAGTGACCGGCACTGAAGGACTCCAGCACCTACAAAAATGTTTTCCAGGGTACTTTATCTATTAGTTTCCTAAGCACCCTTAGGTCTGTTCTGAGGCCAGAGGTGAGGTTTTGCTGGCACTTTTCCTCCTGTCAACAGAGATTTTAAAGTTCTTCTGAACATTCCTCTTAGTATTGCTCTTACACATCAAAACCTGAGGGGTTCTCTAACACAACAAACTATGTCTCTACACTCATCACTCTTTATATCTGGTTTTGAATAGTCAAAATATTTGGGGTAAGGTTTTTGCAAATATTTTTAGCCTGTATATAACAGCAGAACTAGCCTATTACCAGTAACATGCAAAACTATTGGACAGTTACCACTGTGGTTGTAAATCAAATGTTAGAATTAGATACTTGGGCTTTAGAATCAATGATGAGAAAAAGGAGACATTCTCACTTACTGTTCTATCAGCATCTCTATTTGAAGGTTTGCATTTTGGAGACTATCAGAACATCACAAAGGTCATCACCTTCATTATAATTAAAGCAGAGTTTCTGTAAGATGAACAAGAGATCTGCTCAAACTGTAAATTTTCTAAATCTGTAGAATACAGGTTTTAGGCATTCTCTGCTGAGATATGGTCTTCACAGTTTTTTATGAAAATGCTCTGTATTCATTGTCATACCTTCATAATTATCTCTTTTTGCCTAATCTGCCCATTAAATTGTATACCCTGCTCAAGATCTTTAGGCCACGTGTTTCTGAAACCACATAATGGCATTTTTGTTTGGTGACTCAATTTCATTGGAATAATTTTTGTTCTGGGGATTATTATGGTGATATAATAGTCTTCAAACAATTTATGAACTTGAAATATGGGAAATAAATTCTGTCATTCTCATATATGAGGCACAAGCTTGTATAAATGATCACCATATTCTCTGAGGTGAAGATGCTGAATATAAAAGTGTGTTATTTGGCTAACTCAAACCTGTGGTTGTTGCTACACCCATGGCTCACCTCCAACAGTATCTGCTCACCTTTAGAAAGCTAAAGCCTATTTTGAGCATGACATTTGAGAAGTATAGGACAGATAGAAGCTTGTCTTCTATGGCAATGAGACTCTGGGGTGCTCAAATCATCAGCTGTAGAATGAGATGCAAATGAGTAGGTGGGCCTGTCCTACTGAAGGTGCTATGAAGACTTTAGGATCCATTCAGCAAAACGAACCAACTTGAAGGACATGAAGCTGTTTAACAAGTTTTTATGGGCTATAGAGAGGGAGTAAATAATAAAAGTCAGTGTCATAGGAGCTTTGCTATCAAACTGAGATTAATGTCACCAGAGTTTTTCCTAAAGTGCAACACTTCTGCAGTTCATTGCAAAACCCAAGAGTCATTGAATCAGTCAGGTTGGGTGGGTGCCCTGAAGGGCGCCTGGGCCCATCCTGTATTCAGAGGAGCTCTGATTTCAGATCTAGACTGCTCCTCAGTCTGGCATCACCTATCTCCTTTGCTTGCTGTCTGTCTGTCCAATCCTCCCCCTCATTACTGAAGACATTAAACAATCTCAGGCCCAGGACCAAGCCCTGAGTAGGAGCACTGGAGGATGAAGCAGGAGGTTGTCTTCCCCCACTGGCTTTCCTCAGTAAAGGGCTCACCAAGAGACCTCCATAAAAAGCCTTTATCCAAGTGAGAGGTGCTGAATCTGCAGTGTGAAATTCCTCTTGTTCAAGCTGCAGAAAACCAACCTAGAGGGTTAGAGCATTTATGGTGAATTATCAAAGTAGACCAAGAACTGAAACCTGAAAGTTTTCATCTATACTGTGGCTACAGTATAGGAAAAAGTACAATGCAAGTAATTTTAGGTATACAGCATCTAAGTGTACAAGAGCCCCTCTATACATTTACAAGCTTAATCCAAATATAAATGGCATAATTTTTTCTCATAAAATTAGTTTTGATGGGTAGCTTCATTTTCCTGATTCTATTAGTACTAATATTTATGTAATACTTTGAGAACCAAAAAATTATTGTCGTGGTCTTAAAATCCAATTTTCAGAAAAGCCTATTCCTTTAAAATCAGAAGTATTATATCTGTGAAATAAGCAGAAATAATTTTCATCCTCATTTCCTGAGTAGTTCTATTGAAATCAATATCTGTAACTATGTGCATGCTTAAGAAAAGAAACACCCTAGTGCTCTGCTGAAGAGAAGCTAAATTACCAATAAGCACAGTTCAGATGCTCAGCCTGCTAATGCAGCACTAAATCCAGTGGAGTTCACTCCAGGGGAAGAAAGTATTTTCTGGTTATCACAAAAATTACACATATTCCCTGGGAGATAAGTTCTGGTCCTGACCTGACTTAAAGCAAATATTCATTATTTTATATTAGGTCTTATAATAAATGAGCCTTCAGTGGAAAAGTATCTTCAGATAATATAACCCACAACTATAGATTTCCTCAGGCATTGTGCTCTAGTTCAGCTATAGAAGTAGCTATGCTAAAAAAACTGTTTTCCTTTTGAATTTGTGTGTGTGTGTACATGAGTACACCCTCACATTTTATGCCTTTTGAAAACATAATATTAAGGGAACCTTTTAAGTGCAACTTGGGCTTTAAACTTCTTCAACAACTTTTTTGATAATAAGTTTTACAAAATAAGTAATTAATATCAGTGATTTAAAACACAAAGCACTAATAATACTGTATTCAGACCAGGCTGATAATGTGGTCCACCTGCACAGTGGAGACCTCCACTCTGGCCAGGGAAATGTAGTACAACTACTGGAAATACTGGAAATACCATGCTGTGTTAAGTCCTGCTGCAAGACTTTTGTGAAAACCTCCCTGCACACTGTTCCATCAATTGTGAGGCATCAATCTGCATCTGGAGAACTGCCAGAGCCAGATAAGAATGACCTGTCTTCACTGCAGGGCTGGAAGACTCCTTCAGCAATACTCATTTCTTCCACTTTGAGAGCACCTTGCCATCTAACCTCTTCCTACAGTCAATGGGGAGACACAGGCATCTGGAAGCTGCAATTATCTATTCTACATATTTATCTTGGGATAAGATGGATCATGCAGTAGAGGAACCCATTTCTCTGCATTGATTTTAAAAGCTACCCAGTGATTAGCTCTAACACAAACACCTACACCTCACACCCAACATAATTGAAATGGATTTTACCTTGTCTGAGTCTCTGAGCCTTAGAAAGAAGTAGGCTGTAGGAAAGTTCCTAAAAAATAAGAGCCAGTTCCTGAAACCTGGGCCTAACAGAGCTCAGCTCTGTGTGGGGAATCAAAGGAATCAAGGTAACAGCCCAAAATTCCTGCAATGGTATTTCTGTAAAATGCCTTAACTTGGCATTTCCCTGGAGTTTGATTCTTGGCACCTCACAAGATATAGTAAGAGTACATTGAGAAAAAGGATCCATAACTTCTACAGCCTCCTGTTATAGCCTCACTGTCAAGCCAATATTTACCTTACTATGATTGAAAGCAGCTGAGCAATGTTTGGGGCAATCTGGACTTGCACCATGTACATTGCAGCTGGATGTCATGAAACAAACCCTGTAATAAAAAACTGAGCCTGACACTGTCAGGCAATTTCCTGGTTGATGTGATCATATCAAATTAGAAGAAAGAAATTAGCAAATCAGCTAGAAGGGTCACAAAGACTAAATACAGATAAAAAGACAGTGAGAAATGCATCCAAGTTGTGTACCATTTGCATTATAATCAGAATGGTTTTAGGAGAAAATGAAAAATATTCAGAAACACATTCATTTGGAAAAAAAAAAATCTTACAGTGTTTCAAGTTCTTTTTGTACATGCTAATCTCTCCAAATTGCTACACAGATCAAAGTTTAAGATAAACTAAACTAATTTTTCCAAAATGTTTTTTTTTTAGTTTAGTTCAAACATTTGTTTTCACCTTAACTACTCCTTGTCAATGTAGCTAATTATTACAATTATTTTAAATTTTGAAAGAAAGAATTTGCATTCTTCAAATTGGAACATCATACAGGAAAACAAATTAAGACTGAAATCTGTGAGAACTTTTCTAAAATTGTTCTGACCTTTCCCAACTAAACATTTTTGGTTTTAACAGAATGGTTAGAAGAAGCTGTTTTATCAGAACATTTTTCCAATTCTGCCAATTTTGATCCATTCTGAGTTTAAAAAAGCTAATTAGATTTCCCAGCACTTCTAGTCTCCTGATCAGGAATAGCTGCAGGATCACAGAGGGAACAGGCCTGTACACCAGTGCCCTTGGTGGAGAATATTTCTTTTAATATAGTTTCTACAATACACAAGAGGATGCTCAGCAGCTGGTGGTTGTGTGGAGAATATGAAACATTCTGTGCACGTTCCAGTCCCTTGCTCTCGGTTGTGCACACATCCACACTCCCAGACCCTGCTTTGACTCATAAACCCAAGGATCTGTTCCCTGCAAAGACAGGTGCAGGTTGTTCCTCAGCCACCAGTAACAGTTAAAGCATCTCTCTTTTCCTTGGTGCCTCGGGACTGCCCTCTAATGCAGACAGTCTGAAAGAGATAATTTCTCTCATGGTGCTCCTAAAAAAGCTATGGCTTCCCTGTCAGATGAAAAACCACTCAAAGAAATAAAGATTAAAAAATTAAGATTATTATGATACACTTTTAATGGAAAGTCTAGAATGATTCAGTGAGGACTGTAAATTTAGAAGAATGATTCTTTCAATTAACATAAAATATTTCAGCAGGCCATCATCTCAGATTCTCTTTCTAAAGCTTCACAACTGCCTTCAAAATGTAAAAATCCAAAGCAATTTAATTATTTTCCTGATAAAGAAAAGTAATGTAATTAAGTCTTTGATGTTTAATCTTGCTCTGTCTTTCCACCTGCCTGTGGCCATGATCCTGTGAGCCATCAGGAGCCTCACAAGTTTCCTGCAGTACTAAACAGCTGAGCCAGCTTATGCCTCTCCATCCTCAAAGCATGGGAGTCCTCCTCATCATCATTTTTCTGGTGCAGTTGACAGGCAGGCACCCCAAAGACCTAAAGTCAAGTCCTGTGGTTGTCTAAGACATCTATGAGAATTGTCAACGCCTGTGTTCCTCACCTTAAATGCTAGAGGCAGGGATTAATTATTCAGTTATTTAATGTGCAAAATAAGCCATAGACCACACTGCACAGGAACATCTCTGCTGGTCTGAACCAGCCTCCTCTTGCTCCTCCTCTTTCAACATCTGCAATATTTGCAAAATAACCCTTTTACCTTTCCTTACCATTAGGAACATAGAGATTCAAGGCGCACAAGTTGCCCTTTCCTTTTTTATGTGTGACCCACACTACTCCAAATCAAAGAGACACAAAATAATTCCTCAAGACCCAACCTAAACACAAAGACTTTCAGAGTGCATCTATGCTTTTATGCTTGTATATATAAAATTCCAACAAATACATACTGAATAACAATAGAATTTCATCCCATCTCCTGACTGGCAACGCCCTGTCAGACAAGGACACATCTATGGGGTTGTAATTTGGTTTCACTTTCCTACATACTTTGACCTGTTAGAAAACTAGGCTCTAATAATATATAAGACATCAGGATGCTGTAGATTTTTTCATGATTCTACCCTTGCACTCACAGAAAATTACCTTTGGTTACCATATTGACTTAAGGCAACTTGTAAGAAATTGAGGAGTTTGTTCTGAATTACTCTTTTCCCAGTGGTATTGCTTTTACCCATAGAGGACCCAGTGTTTTTAATATCTACCTCAAATTTCCCTATCCTCATTACAGGCAATGATGAAAGAAAGGTGCTGAAGAACTTTCACTGCCATAAAAGCAGGATCCTGTTGAAGAAATTGACAAATCACTCTTATTTATTTGCTACAGATTGGCTCTTTTCTGCAACAAAAGATTTTATTCCTCATAAGACAAAGTAAATTCATTTTAGTTCTGTGTAATATTAACCAAAAAGTGCAGACAAAAAAAAACAACCCTAGAAAAAAAAACAAAAACAAAACAAAACAAAACAAACAAACAAAAAAAAAAAAAAAAAAAAAACAAAAAAAAAACAGAAAAAAAAATCTGTTTCTCAAGGTGATGGGTTTGCTAAGGACTGATTCCACTTGCCCAACATCACCATAGATGTGGGGGGGTTTCCACTAGAAAAATCATCTTTCCCACAGTGGTTCATATTCCTGTGTGATATGCAGTGATGATTACTAGTTAGATGGGAAATACTTTTGATAGGAAAGACTGTAAGAGAAACACCTGAGAATGCCTTACCTGGCTGGGGCACTCAGCTGAAAGGTTGCCATAAGACTGACAAAGAAAGGCTATGTTTGGAGGCTGAATTTAAATCAAAGCTTTTAAACACCTTAATGGTTGCATGACTATTTAGTGTGCCTCCACTGTTATTCTTTGTGGAAGGCCTAAGCCAGAAAATGAGACCATTGTCTCCCTGTTCAGGTCCTATATTCAAGAATCTTAGTGGAAAATCATCTGAACTGTAAATCCATGTAGGACTGAGTTAGGAAAAACAAAAAAGCGTGATTTCAGCTCTTTCATGCCTTAGATGTTACACAAGAATTTTGAAGAAGTAGCTGTCAGACTTGGATGCAGAATGTGACCATCCAGTACCAAAACCAATTGTAGATGTACTCACAGCTGTTTTCATTTTGCTATATTTTTACAGCATTACAGAACCTGACTAAATATTTGATTTCACATGGAGTAAAATCTGGGCTGCATAAAAGAAATCAGTGGAGGTTTTGCTATCATCCTCGTGAGGTTTCAGAAATTGCCAAAATTAATTATTTCCTCATTAAGAACACACTGGTTTTGGTACCTTGAGAGTTTTGACTCTCAGGAGCCAGAGTGCCATGAGAGTCTCTCTTTCTGCAATGCACACAGGTGGAAGTAAACCTTAGAACTGTGAATACTAGAGAGCTCTGAAACCAAACAAATGAACACTAAAGAAAACTGACTCTGTGATCTTTCAAACAAAATATCACCACAGCCTTAAGATATGTAAACCAGTCTCCTGACAGCTCAGGGCCTGGAAATAGGGAAGGCATCCAATATGTAAAAAATTTTCCATTTTATATGAAAGAACTTGTCGTTTTGGATGATTTGTTTTCTTCATAAATAACCATGTTTTGATATGCAATTTGCATGAAGGTTTGTAAACAAGACCAGTAGGTGATTAAAAAAACACAGCAAAAGGCAATTTAGGGAATTTAATTTGAAGACTATTTTGCAAGTAATATTCCACACATTTTCTCCAGCTCTGCCCAGCAATCTGTAAGCAGATTACAAAGTTCCCACAAACCTGGTGGTAGGCAGTAACTCAGCAAGTGAACAGAACTATGCCAATCTTCAAATTGGTGCTTTTACTCTACTTCCAGAAAGAGCATATAAATCCTTTGGAGATGTTTTCCTCCAGTTCTGTGAAAGCAGAGCTCCTGCAGCACAAGAGAAGGACCTCTTGGTAACATGTTTATTCATTTAGGGGAAAGGTCTGCTGTCTGTAGGAACAAAGCAACCATTCTCATACATATTGACAGGGTGGAGGCATAGCCATGGCTGGAGGTGGCTTTTCTGCTCCCTTTGGTCATGTGCTGTGTATCACTGATTTGGAATGATGCTGAAAATATTTTTATTCATAATATTAATTAATTAACTGTGAGCAAGTAGGATTTCTGAAACACTTATTTATGTGTTAGTGGGGCTACAGCAGAAAGAGCTGCTCTTCATGAATATAACAATATTCATTCAATAACTTCAGTAACAATAACTTCAATAGGATTCTGAGCCGCCCTCTGTACCAAACCTCAGGAAAAAAAACCAGGCAAAACAGTCAAAGCAAAATCCATTATTCCATTTAAATTGCTTTCTCAGTAGATTAATGATTCCATAACAGGAAAGATCATATTCAGCAAAGTTTTCCTAACCCTATTAGTCCAGGAAAGATCCCTGATATCTTACAAGGTAAAAAGATAAATTGGAACTGGACTGGCCCTTGCAGCTCTTGTATTCTTGGAAATGTGAAGAAGGGAGATGATACACTGAGCCTTTCTTATGTGCAGTCCCACAAGCAAATGAGGGAAGTTATAGGATGGCCTAAATAATATGCATGAGCACTGCTGGTACCTAATAAAATACCAAACATGCAAATACTATTGATACATGGCAGCATTAAATTGCAAACACATGCCACAGCAAAGGGCAAGCAGCCACTAATAAATGTAAACTATTAACCAGCTCTTCAAGAAAAAAAACCACAAATCATGCCAGGACTCACTGTGAGTGCTGCAGAGTGTATCAGCAACTGCTCTATTTCTGTTCAGGAAATAATCATCACAATGAAGAAAAAGAGAAAAAAAAAAAAGAAAAAGAAAAAGAAAAATAGAAAAAGAAAAATAGAAAAAGAAAAAAGCTGCAAAAATAATTGAGATTATATAATAATAATATAAATATTACTTTTCCTTCCTTATTAACAAAAGATATAAGATCTTTGTTTCAGCTGAGGGATATATTTTTACAGGCTTCTACATTAAGCCTGATTTTTATTCTTTCCATGGCTCTTTTGCATTGTCCTGACTACATGTAGGGCCTTGAAGCAGGAATCAGGAGCTTCACTCCTGCTCTAATAGTGCACATATATTTTCATAAAACTGTTTTAACCATTCAGCCTCAAAATACTTTGAAAATATTTATCTCCTAAACACAGCATCAAACTGCATGAAAAAAACAGCTCCCCAGTCACTGCCCAAGCCCCAGAGGGGATCAGCAGCAGAGCAATTTGCAGAATGCCAGCAGACCTCACTCTCCAGAGGACCCCTGATTGCAATCCTGCCGGCTGTGGAGCTGGTGATGGGAGCTGAGGGTTGGTTCCTGCCATTGCTGAATTCAAAGGCACCTTTTTCTTGTGAGCAGTGGTGCTCACAACATCTTGGCATGGGACAAACCCAGATGCTCTTCAGACAGGGGACTGAGGCAACTGGGAAGAAAAGCTGGGATGAAAACAAAGAACTTCAGTCAGAAAATACTTCTCAACAATGGGGCTACATTTTCACACAGAGCTCAGCAGTGAGTTTAATTAAATACTACACATATTTACTTACTGAAAAACACTGTTTCATTAACATAAACAGATAGGGGATCATGAGTGCATGACAACCCATAGGGTGCCAGGGGAAATCTGTTTTGAATTTTGTACATCAATCAAGTGATTCATATACATGGCATTTGCAGCTGATGACTGCCTGAATGGAGTCTAGTGATTTTTACACCAGGGTACAGCACTAAAAACCCCTCATTAATAGATAATCAGCTTCTACTGATCAACTCCTCGGCTGCGTTCCAAAGCATCTGTTCTGCCCATTTTGTGATTTAGAGATGCTAAGTACAATAAAAGCAGTTCTCTGTTATTTCTTTACTCATTAACCTTATTATACTATTTCACCCTCAGCAGTGATTTTTTTATAAAGAAAGTTGATAAAAAGCAAGTGAAAAATACATTAGCCCACTAAATGGCCCATTATTTCATTATGCTTGTGCTAACAATGTAAGAGCTGTTCTAAGTGAAGAGTATATTTTAAAGAAAAAACTTCTGAGAATAATTACTTTTTTAGCTGAACTGTTTATCAATAGACTTTTAGACTTCAAGATTTCTTTTCCTACTAATGTTACACAGCGAAACGAATGCAAAATTAGTATGTGAAAAATGGCTTAGAGGGACAACATTTTTTATTCAAGCTATGTAAAATGTGTATCGTTTGCTCTTCAGATTGATATTCCAAAGATGGCTTCAAGCCTTTTTTTCCCCACTGCAAGGTAATACAAAATTCAAGGATTTTTCAAACAGTGCTATCTGTGTCTGTGACCATATGGTGGTTTCCAGTTTTGTTTTACATTACTGCACCTGAAGCTATTTATGGTCAGAACACTCTTGTAACAGTTATATGTTGTTTATATATTTCAATTTGCAGGTAATGTAGCCAAGGGCTAATCACACATAGATCAGATTTGCCACTAGTGTTTTCTGATGTCTTATTTTCAGGCCCTATTAAACCTGACAAAATGATAGGTGGAAAGAGAGAGAAGACTAAATAAATAAAGCAACAGGAAGGTTTGAGGGAAAACAAGGCTCTCAGACCAGTTTGCTGTAGCTTTAATTTGTTTCTTTAAAAATTGTAGCTGCTAAAATCCTAAGATACAGCTGGCATCCAAATTAAACCCCTAAAAGTATCATATGCAGGGCTCAAAAAAGCTCACACTTTTCTCTGGCTACTTTTTTTTTTTTTCCAGGTTGCTTTAGCTCTGTAGATTAGGCAAAAAGCCTCAAAAAGTTTTTCCTCCAGATGCTCTGCAGAGCTGAGCAGATCCAGGATCTCCAGGGCATGCAGATGACATGGTGCTTCCAGCGGTCTGGTTTGCTGGTAACCCACAGCCCTCTCCTGACCAAGCTGTGCTCCTTGGCCCATTTCCCAGGATGTTGGCCCAAATGGCAGCTTGCCTCTCTGTAAGCTGCCTTATTCTAAATATGTTTGACCTTGCTCTGAGGGAAGGTATCCAGAGCCAATTCACACTGGTAGGAGCTCAGACTGGCTTTACTCCATACTCACATAATTCTGCTCACATAGATGAGAAGATATATGGGAACTGGATCCCTCTCCAATAATGCCTTCTGGAGTCATAAACTTGTTCCTCACTATTTCCCAGTGTATCAGATCATGTCTTAAGTCACACCTTTTTATCACCATCATCCTGAAACATTTCTATTTCAAGCTGCTGAAACTTCTTTCTAGAATCTCACAAATTTCTGTTAGTGAAATACTGCCCATGCTCAGCAAAGCCACCTCACTGGCACAGCAATTCTGCAAGCACAAAAGGTTTATCACCGGCTTTAAACAGATAAATGTGGATAAATGAAAAATTTAAATAAACCCATTTCAGCAACAGACACAAAACAAATTACACAGCAGCATTGCTGGCTCAGAAGAGCATCCATAAGTATGGACTTTCAGGAGATGCAGCTGGAACATGACCTTCTTACATTTCTATCACATATGGGGGTGTGGCATCAGCAATTCCACTTGGGTTTTCTTTGTCACTAGTGGTTATTGACAAAAACATGCAAATTAAAGCAGTCTTGGATTTTGATACAGATTTATTTTCCTGTGGTTGGTCCATGCTGAGTAAAAGTCTGTTGCAGCCTGGGGCTAGGGGCACTGTCTTCAGCCTTCCTCAAGTTCCTCAAAGTGGAACCCTCAAAGTTTGTGTTTTCCAGCTGCTGTGACCTTGGAGATGCTTCTGGACTGCAGCTTCTTGGGTTTTATAATGGATTTGGCCTGAGTTATTTTGAATTCCAAGAGAGAAATCTTCTGACAATTATCATTATCATCTGAAATGATAATTAGTGAGATTTATCAGTACTTGAGCAAAAGACTCTGCTTATTGGTTGAAATAGTAATCTGAAGGTGCAATTAAAATATCTTACCTATGAGTCAAGTTCAGGTACAAGCCAGTCACCAAAATATCCTCTAGTGGCTCCATGCATATGGGTCTAGTCTTCACAAGAACTCATGAAATATCTCTATTTAAGTGAATTAATGTACTATTTTTTGCAACTGAATCTCTTCTCTGGCAGAAAATTATATTTTTTTAAATTTATTTACCTAGTTATCAATGAGAAAAATAATTTTTGTCAGCATAAACAGAGGCTTTGTATGCAAAAAAAACCTTTTGTAACTGCTACCCAATTGCTTTTCTTCTTTGTAATGTCCCAGACTGCTTTTTAGTTCAAGCTGTGATTTATGTTCCAGAGTCTGGGTAGAGAAAACTGCAAAATTTTATCACAAAATATAACCCAAGCATCCCAAAGCGAGCTCCATTGCTTTGAACTCTGTAAATGAGCTAAACATCAGGGACAGTTTTGCTGGCTTAGCTTCATGGGATTCCATGGAGTTAGGACAGAATGAAAACTAGATATCCCTCACCTCCAGAGGTATGGTATTCAGCAGGTGTGTGTGATTTTCTCCATGTACAGGATATCAGCAACATCATTCACTGTGGGATTTCCAATGATAAACAGCAAATGCCAAATACAGGATAAAATATGGCAGTAACCAGTGGGATAAGATGTTAAAGAAAATGGAATTTGATTCAGGGAGGTCTTTTTACAGCACCAAAGTTTACTTGGGTGCTGTAGGATTTCATCCCTACCTATGTACGTGTATTTTTGTATCTACCTATACAAAGAAAAGAAGACTTTGTCTGCTGACTTTCTAGTAGAATCCATGTCATGGCATAAACTGACCCATCAAGAGTCATATACTCAGAAGCTGAGAACTTCAGTCCAAATGCATGGAAATCTCACTTCATCAGACTTGCAAGATACTGAATACAGTCTCAAAGCACTGGGGGAAGAGGAATCTTCAAAAATACCCTTCTGGGACTTAGAACTTCAGACTTGCAAAGATGAGTGTCTTTGTCTAAGATTCATATGGAGCCAAAGCTTCACTAAGTCATTTCCAGGCTCACCCTAGTGCGCCAAAACTCACTTTAATCAGGTGAGGAAGGGGCGATGCCAGGACCATTGGCAGGAGATTTAAACAGCTCTGTGAGTGCAGGAACATGAGCAGGCAAACAGGGCCATGGCAGAGGAGTTTCCACACCAGGAAGGACACAGCCACTCCTGGGCTGCTGGTGGTGCACCAGGTGTTAGGTGGGTGTGGTGTTTTGATTGGAGTTTTTTGTTGGTTTGGGTTTTTTCCCCACAGCTTGAATCAAGCCAGTGATGTTTTACCAACAGCCAAAAGCCATTGCTGGTGCATGCAGCAGGAGTGTGCTAGCCCAAAAAGAACCCCAAGAAGGACACAGCTCTCCAGGTCAGCGGCTGCAGGGGGTGTCTGAGCCTGCAGGACAGGGCTGCGTGTGGTGGGAGGAGGTGAATGAGCTGCTCTGTCTAGTGGCCAAGCTTAAGGGAAAAATGGAAAGGCTAAGGAGTATTAGGGAGAGTGAAAGAGAAATAGAGTGGTGGAGTAACAGGAATGAACACAGCACGGGTGGCAAACAGGACCCGGGAGCCATGGTACAGCAGGAAAGCTGTGGCACAGCAGTCACCATGGAAATGTGGTGGGATGACTCTCATGACTGCAGTGCCACAGTGGGTGGGTGGCTTCAGGCTCTTCAGAAGAGACAGGCGAGGTAGGAGAGGTGGAGGGGTGGCTCTCTACATTGGGGAGTCTCCTCAGCTGCTGGATTGTGTCCAGAGAAGAGCAACAAGGCTGGTGAAGAGTCTGGAGCACAATTCCTGTGTGGGGCAGCTGAGGGAGCTGTGGGTGTTTAGCCTGGAGAAAAGGAGGCTCAGGGGGAACCCTGTCACTCTCCACAGCTCCCTGAAAGGAGGCTGCAGCCAGGTGTGGACTGGTCTCATCTCCCAGGTAACAGTGGCAGGAAAAGAGGACACAGTCTTCAGCTGCACCAGGGGAGGTTTAGGTTGGACGTTAGGAAGAAGCTCTTCACAGAAAGGGTGAATGGGCATTGGAATGGGCTGCCCAGGGAGGTGGTGGAGTCACTGTCCCTGGAGGTGTTTAAGAGAAGACTGGATGTGGCACTCAGTGTTGTGGTCTTATTGACAAGGTACTGTTAGGCCATAGATTGGACTCAATGATCTCAAATGTCTTTTCCAGTCTAGGTGATTCTGTGATTCTGTGACTCTGATATGTAAGTTCTTAAATCGCACACACAATTCTGACTATTTTATTTGCAATGGAATTTTAAAAAATAACAAAAATAAATCAACCAGGAGTCAAGAAAACTGGCTTCTTTTAAGGTCTCACTCTATTAAAGTCTCATTTCAGTTCTGACTGTGATCAGGAAGACCCGCTCTGCATCTTTTCCAAAACACTGAAACACATACAAACTCTCCCTGAGACATTCTTTGATTCTACTGATATTTAGAGTGAGAGTAAAAAGCTCTCTTAGCTTCTCTGACATCTGATAGGCTAATTGAAATTAATATAAGCACAATTAAAATTAACTAATTGGTCTACACCTGATCTTTGAGGCATGGCACAGTAGGCAGCCAGGCAGAGCAACGCAGTCAGTGTTCCAACAGTGTCAGCCTTAATCAGCATCCAGGCAGCTCAAATCTCTGGAGGATTTACTAGACACCTAGACACTCATTATCCCTTTCCTAAGGAAAATACCACATTCTCAGATCAATAGGAATATTTGATTGAACTATAAATACGCCAAATGGAAAAATCAGCTTCAAAGAGTCATGTCTCCACATCAGTAATGTCTCTCCAGAAAGTCATCTTCGTTTCAGGCAGATTTCTTGGTGTGGTTTGAAATGTCACATTTCTCTCCTATTCGTGTGTTTTGTACCCATCAGACTGATGTGATACTAATTGCAATGGTTTCTATCACATTCTCTACCCCTATTTTTTCTAGAACTGTGCTTCTTTTGTTTTAAATGGCTGCAGGAATTAAATGGCATGCTGACCCTCTATAATGTTCTTCCAGTAATGCATCCATTATTTACTGCCTTAATTTTTAAAGCATGATTTATTTTGTCAGGCCTGTTTTAAATCAACGATGCAGAAAAAATTTGCAACACAGTTAAGAGGAAGGCCCATGGGTAGAAGCTCTGCAGTCTTGCTGTGCATTTCTCTTCCTTTTCCTGACAGTTTTACCTGACAATGGGAGCTTCCAGCACTGCTGGAGTGGGAATCTATACCTGGCCTTGGCCCCAAATCATTTTGCCCCACATTTTCAGCAGTAATGTTCATTATAGGAGTAAGATATGCCTTAACATATGTCATTTCATCATGATAACAACCTAAGCTTACTTAAGTGTTGAGATTAGAATAATTTTTAAAATAAATAAAAAAACCCCATCATGCATTCAAAAGAATATGTTTCTCTGCTTAATTCATGTGTTGGGAATAAAACACAATCAATATTGTTTAAATGCCACCCCAGTAAATCAGAGTTCATAACTTTATTTTTGTAGAAGAGATGTACAATTAAATAAGAGCCCATTTTGACCATTAGCTCCCCTCATCTGACACCATTCATTGCTGGGCTTTCTTTCAGGGATGTCCCAACATACATTGACCTGGCCATCTTCTCCTTCACCCCCAGCATGCCTGTGCAGGGCAGGAAGGAGGAGTCCAGTTGCAGGCAATTGTCAGTGATGGCACTGGGCATCTCATCTGCCACTGAGTGATCAGGAGCTGAGAAACATCAGGTGAAATGCAGATGAAATTAAGATGTAGACAGTGATTTTCAATTCAGCTGGCCAGGCACAGAGGTATAAAGCTATAAGGTTATAGTTTGGCTGCCTGAGGTACTTGCATGGGGCTGGTAGATGTGGCAAGAGACCTATGGGACACCTGCCCTCCTTGAGATGGATGAAGATCAGGCAGAACAATACAGGATATTTCAAACTGCAAGAAATACTTATTGATGGAGAACAAAATTAAAGTCCTTCTCACAAAAGTCCTTCTCACATGCAGCAGTTTAACTGAGACTCAGCCCAGTTGCCCAACACAAGTGTCCAGATCTCTTTAACATGCTTTTGGTTATTTGAGGAAGCCCTAAGGGGCTAAAAAATATGGCTTGAGCTAGCCCTTGGACACATATTTCTATCTCACCTGCTGGATTGAGCTCCTGCTGCTTCCTGAAGAGTGCTCTGAATGCTCTGTTAACTGTATTGATTAGATTGTCCTGAGTTTTGTCTTTATCACTTGTTTTTAAAGTACTTTCTACATCCTCGGTGACATTCACATTCAAGTTGACCTTTTTATCCTCTTCACATTGTTAGAGAAGGTTCATAATTAGACAAAATAGAAATCTTTTCTTTGCCCTGCTTAATCCAAATATTATGCAGGGAGAATAGGACCCAGTCAGTACTGTTTAAGTGCCACTGGAGTAAATTAAATAGCATAGTTTTCTTTTTAGAGAATCACTGCACACTTAAATAAGAGGAATGTGATTACTTAAAAGTGATATCTGTATAAAAGGAAGTGATTTAAGGTAAGCCTTATTGCAAATCCTTTGTGCTCACTGCCAAGGAGTTAAGACATTCCACAAAAGCTTGAAATATGGAAAAGTGTTACCTGCAGGAACTGCTCTTTTAAAACATCCCCATGAGCTCCCAACCCTCATTTATCAAAAGCTGGCAGCTAAGCAACTGCAGTGCTAGTGCTAATTGCAGTAAAATTACCAGCATTCATACACAGAGGAAGCTGCTGGGCAGTATCAAAAGAGTCTCCCCCTGGTCACTTTGGCACTTTTCCTTAAGGTTTAAATGTTGTTAGCACATTGACCAAAGCAGTCAGTAAGTAAATAGGAACTTGTGGAAATATTTCTTTTTAAAGGGAAGTCTGGTATGAAACAAGTTATAGTTTTTGATGTTACCTTGTTTCTTTGCAAGAGACCAACAAAACTTGTCTTCTGAACAGGCAAAACCAAATGACAGCACACAAATCTTTCATTCACAATTTCCGAACCTACTTTTTCAGTGCATTAGATTCCCTAAAATCTCTTCCTGCTGTTTTTCCTCAGGGATACACTCACAGCTGTTTTTCTAGTTTTCTGTTGGTTTTCTCCTGTCTTCCTCCCACACATTCAATTTGTCAAACAATTTCTTAGCCTATGAATTCATGCCCAGTGTCAGGAACCCCTTTCCCATTCTGCAGTTATCACTGGGTGCCACCATTCCTGCAGCAGGGACTTTTCTTACTTTTTATTACCATTGCCATACTCAACCTTCTCATGGCTCCCTTCACTCACACTCAGTGAAGGGTGAAATATGACAGCTTCAAATATGTCTATATTGGTCTTGTGATGTAGGTGCAAACTCCTTTCAGTACAGCACAATTTAGGAATTGTGTCACTAGGGAAGTTTATGGAAGTTGGTTGTACCCATCTTCCCACGTGAGACACAAAATTAATAATCAATGTTGTATTAATTATGATCATGCAAGCAATCATAGACACATGCACACACAAATGTGTGTGTGATATTGCAGAGGAAGATCAAAAAATCAGGTATAGTCATAAAAATCAGATATAGTCACAAAAAATTTTTCCCTGAAGCATATCCAAGAAACTGTTTTCTGAAGACACAAAGAAAGGTGATGATTCATAGGCCAAACCCTGAGGCTTTTACTCTGTTTTTGAGGCAATTCTGCTCTAAACTGAAGGAGACAGAAATTTACAGCAGGATTTGTGAATTACTTTGGATATACTGTAACCACTACCAATATACACTTCTAGAACAAACCAGATTTACAATAGTGTTGAAAACATTCATAATTTGAAAAGGTAGGAATAGAAGTTTGAAAAAAATGAGCTTATTTTTATCCTTGACAGAGTTTTAGACCTATCCCAAGATATTGCCATCTAATGGTGTCTAAAATTGGATAAAAAAAAACCATTAGAGAGCAGACAAGGCTGAAGCTAGAACAGATCCATGGAGTTTAGCCAACACAGGAATCTTCTCTCAGCCTTTTCATTTGCACCTAAAAACTTGCCTTTTTCAGCCACAAACCACTTCATAACACCCTTTCCCAGCCTAGCAGCCTGCAGGTAAGGAAGTCATCTCTTGTCCTTGCATCTGTTTCGCCATCTTCCTGTCAGGCACTGTCTCAGGCAGTAAAAACCTTCTGCACACAATAGAGCTCAGATCACAGCTTTTGTGTATCAAAAGTGAACAAATTCCACTGAAACTTTACAGCCTTAATGACATTCTGGTAACAAATTGTTTGGATAGCATAGCCATAATATATGGTGGCTTTGTAGCAAACAAGAGGATAGCTATGGTTTGGCTTCCTACGAATGCAGGCACATGTTTGTCATTAGAAAGATGCAGAACCCCACCTACTCCAGCTGAAATGTGTCATCTCTAAGCCAAATGTTAAAGAAGTGAAAGAGAAATTGTCTCTCAGTACAAGTGTTCATTTAAGAAAGCTTAGAAGCCCATAAGTGGAAATATTAGTCATTATGGATCCCATTTTATGAATAAGGACAAGCTGGGGATCCCCAGGGTATCACTAAGTTGCCTTCAGGGAAAGAAAATCTCCACGTACTTCATACTTTTGAAAGCCAAATGGAAACCTGTAGCTATGTTAGAGCACTGTCCATCTATTCTGGTGCTATACTAATGCTGCCTCATTGAACACTTGGCAAGATAAAAGCTTGGAGTGGTCTTGTAGAAAAATTCCCCAAAGGATTCACAGAAAATTCCCCACAGATCTATCACAGCCATCAGGACAAGTGATTTTCAGATCCACCCATTAGAAAGAATGTTTATAACATTCTATTTTCTTCAGAGGGCTGAATACTAATTTAGAACTCAACTATGTGGAAAAAAATAATTATTGAGAGAGTGGCGAAAGGCTTTTATGAAGCTAATGAATTAGCTCAAATTGGAAGAGAAGGTCAGTAAATTCAAGACTTTCTGAAAGTTCACTTATCTTCCTCTATTAAAGTAGCAGCGACACTTTAATACACTCCAGGCTGTCCATTTCCTGCAAGCTTCTGAACTGATAGAGCAGGCATGAAGAATTTGGTTTCTTTTGTTAATTTTCATTATTGCTTGGGATTTGTACAAGGAGATTTTGCATTTGGTATTTTTCCCAAGACCATTCATTTTCTAAGATCCCCTACAGCATTAAAATATAATAACTTTTTTTTTAGACATAGCTAGGCACAACTGGTGATAAAAGGAGAGTTAGTCCTGATTTACATCACAGCTAAAAAAATTAAATTCTTTGCAAGAATTGAATAAAAATCCCATACTACTTCTTTATTTACAAAGGAAGATTCAGTGTGCTCTTGATCTTTGGTGATTTAAGCAGACTGATATTTTACTACATTTCTCATTTGGTAGTACTAATAACAAGAATTTTTAACATATTTTAGGATATTTTACACTGAGGGCTGTGACTTAGTTTTGAAAAAATCATGGTGTGACAGAATTCTGTTTGCTTTTTCTCATGATTTCTAGATCAAACACACTGACTTTATAAATATTGTAGAACTCTCCATGCAAACTCTACTTGGACTCTCATAGCTCACACTAAGATCTCCCTCTCTTTGTGTATCTTTGGCAATGGTAATGATTCAAGAGAACACAATGCATCCTCAACTGTAAGTTTTGCCTGAAAAAGGCAAAATGGTACAGAAATTCTTGAGCAATTGGATTCCTAAGGGGTAAGTCATTTCACATGGCTCTGCACAACAGCCTGGGTGGGGAAATACCTTTTTGCACTAACACAGTGTTAGGCCGGCAGAGCACATGGCAGCATCCAGAGTCAAGCTGAGAAAACTTTTTGTCCCATGTCATGCAAAGATGTCCAAAACCTCAAACTTATCCAGTACTCCTGAATTACTATGTTGCTCTATTTCTAGGTTTCCTCTGCTTTAGAGAGGGAGATAAAATTAAAGTCTAGAAAAAAAAGAAAAGGTAATTCTGGAGAAATGCCAAGGGAAAAATAAATCTAGCAACAGTAAAACGGGAAGTAATTAACACCTCAAAAAGCTTCCTGTTACAGTACGGTTTGTCTTTAAGGAAAGTTTGTTAATATTTCAGCACTGGGCATTTGTCATTATTTTTGAACACTGATATGAATAAATTGCACACTGAAATATAATTGTATTTTAAAATCACAGAGTTGTGACAAGGGATGTAGAAGAGGTCTGGGGGCAAGGATTGTGTAGGGTGAATGCAGTCAGTGTGCTCTGAAATTTGCTCACAGCAATGCAGCCAAAGCCAATTCACAGCACCTGGCCTGGGAGCCAGGTTTTACTCCCAGGAGAATATGCACTTAGCAGTGTAGGTGTAATTTTCAGGTTACAGGGTGTTCAGTCAAGTCAAGCAGATGTGATTAGGGAGGGACCAAGCAATTTAAAGGCACTTGCCTGATCTTGAGCATTACATGCTTTTAAGGAGACTGAGAGAAAAAACCTACAGTTTGGATAAAAGAATCATCATCATAAAAATCTTTTCTGACTTTACTCTTTGTGCTCTGTATGACACCTTTTTGACAAACAAAGACTGCTTTGCTTCCACAAGATTGTTCCTGTGACATGTTATTTCCTGCCCTCAGAGGGAAAGGGCCTTTGAATGCTGGTAAACCAAGCTGAAAAGTGTGAAAGTGTCATGTAATGTCATTCAATTTTGGTTTAACAGGTGAAATCTCTCCCTGGTAGGTTTAAATTGAAGAGACACTAAAATGAGTCTAAAGCACAGCTTCTCTTTAAAACCCATCTTTAACATACCCATACTGTATAGAGATGAATAGGTTAGAGAGACCGTTGCAGCTTCTGGATTATCTTCATGCAGAGCTCAGACCACATATTTTACACAGCAGTTCCAGAAAGCAGAGATGAATAGGGGAAATTCTTTACAGACATGAAAATTCAGTTGAAAGTTTGAGAACGAAAGAGAATAAAGAACATGAAGACAAAAAATATTTCTTTCATCTCTGGCATAGTACTAAAGTAATAAAGGAGTGAAGCACTCAGACAGCCCACAGACCATGTCACTTCAATGCAGCTTGTGGAAAGGAAGAGCATGACCTTAATCAATAGTAAGGTAAAATCCATTCCTAACCTAGCAGCTATTATGAGCAACCTCGTATTTGACAGATAACTCTATACCTTCAAAGGTCATCAGTCAGAAGGAAATAACACTGCTAGTGCTGAGGAATACAAGCTGCAGTGTGAGCTAAAGATGGAGCTCCATGTGATGGGAGCCCAAGGCAAGAGGCCATGAATTGCTGGCCCTTTGCACAGCAAAGGATGCAGGAACCAGGGGCTCCAGCCAGGTGACCAGACACTGAGAGACACACCAGGATCCAATGGCTCAGGAGGAAGGGGAGACTTCAACAAGCTTAAACTGTGGGGGGATAAAAGCCCAGAGGTTCTTGTGCTCCTTGGAGGCACCAGCTGGAGCTGTTTCTGTATTCCTGTACTGTGAATACGTTGCTCTCTGTAATGAGACATCTGAGACTTTGCTATGGAAAACCCAGGGTGGAACTGGTGAGGAAGTCTGGTCTGACTTTGCATGAGTGGGGTGTGTGTGGAGCCACGTGGGGTCTCATGTAAAGGGGCTTTGATGCCAGCAGTGAGATGCTCCAGTGATGGGTGTGTGACTCCTGAGTGGTCCCAGTTACTGTGGGATGACATCCATAGGAATTTGGGGGACAGTATCTGGAGAAACCAGTGATTAATCTCACTAACCTTTGACAGTCCCAGAGCTAATGACATTACCCAGTTTACTTCATCCTTTTGGACAGATCAGTTTGTATTTCTTAAGAGAAGTCATACCAATACTGGAAAAATTCAACATTAAGAATAAATTACCCAAGAACCCTTTCTCACAGTTTCTTCCTTTCTCGGGGGTTGCAGATAGCTGCTGACACAAACATTGCATCAGCACATACTGAAATTTGAGAAATAGAAATGTTCTCCCTTCATATGCAAGTGTTGTGATCAGTCCAATAAAGAGCACAGTCTTTGTCACACTTGTCATGTTCCCAGGATGTTATCACAACTTACTGAAACTACCAGCGAAGTAAAATAAAGTCTGAGGTTCCTTAAGCTTTGAGGGGCATTGAAATTCAAGAGGAGTATTAAATACAGAAGAGCTGTTCCTAGAGAAGCTTAGGGATTTATCTATGAAACTTCCATTAATATATATTTAATGGAAGTTGAGGAAGTAAATCCCTCTGCACTGTGGTGAACGTTAACAAGAGGGTGCTGGAACAAATATTTATGTTTGAATAAGTTTTTCCTCCTCCACATGCTAACCACTATGTGTATTTTCCCATGTCTTTCCAAATCCAATAATGTCCCCAATGTATTCACCTCAAAGGGTCCCAAGAGAATTGGAAGAGTCATTTCACTGATGCAATCCTGTCCACTCTGAAGAGATGGGCAACAACTTTTCTGTGTCTGGCAGAGAAATTTTGATCAAGCTGAGTGGGGCAATTCAGACTTTTAAAAGGTGCTGTTATCCTTGTGGAATTAATGGATAACTGAATTAGATAAAGATGAAACTTCAGACAAATAAAAAAAAAGCTCAGCTCAGTTTTTCTAGGAATTGCCTTGAATTCCAGCTTAGCAGGGCAAAATGTCCAGGCAGTATAAACCACTCTGACCCTATTAAAGTCCAAGTAATCATGCTGATCTGCAGTAGTTTTAACAGAGCAGGAAGCAGGTGTTGGGTAACATTGGGCACTTAAACCTCTGGTACCAATGTAGAGAGATCGGAAAAATCATAAGCCAAAATCAGATATCCACACAGATCTTCCCAAAGCTTGAGAGCACTCTCAGCACAGCTCATATCATCCATCTTTGCTATTATACACAGAACATAAAATTTGTCTAGTCAGAACGACAGTGTCTATGACTTCAAGGAGATAGGCTTTTGAATTATCTGGGAAAGCCTCTGTACAGCAGCACTAAACTTAAATTTATGGATATGCCACTTAAAATCTGAATGTTGCAAGCTCATTTTTACAAACAGTGAAGGGGAGAAGATAATTCCTTTGCATAACTAAACAGCCAGCAGTGTCATTAAGCAAGCTAACTTCCTTTGCTGCTTTATGGAAAGTTGTCCATCTTCAGTCCACTTTAGGGCTTGGGCTCCAAAGACAAGTTCTATGGTTCATAAATTAATGAATAAAGTAAATTTTCCAGGACCATATGCACACAGTTTTTCAGACACACAAATGTCTGAAGTTATTTCTTTTTCATATCAGTATGGGAAAACAGAAATCCATGTGCTCCAGTCCATCAGTTCAGTTTCTATTACGAGATTGTGATCCATGTTTCAGAAGGCAAAAGATTTCCCAGACTTGGCAGATGGTTTTTAATACACCTCCAACCTCTGGTGTCTTCTAATCTTGAATAGCATTTGGCTCAAGTCCAGGAGGGAAAAATAAAGCTAAATGTTTCCCAAAATGTTAGCTTTTACAATTTAATATCACTGTATTTTATTATCCCTATATACTTTCTATCCTTATTGAGACAAATCTGTGCCATTCTGGCCTCTATGCCATGGTGAAGCTGTGAGTTCAAGAATAAATTAAAAGCTGCAGTGAGAAATAAGTTCTTTATGCAGTTTGGATGTTGCCATCTCCTTCTGTCATTGAAAGTGTCCTTGATCTGGAGTTGGCAGAAAACCAGAAAGGGAACCCCAATCTTTGTCCTTTGCTCTGTAATTGCATAAAGAAGCATAAGACTGAGATTCGGTTTAAAAAGGAATTTCCAAAAATATACTGTGATTTATGTGATAACATTAAATGCAAGGGAGAGAGATTTTTTGAAAATGGAAGTGGACTGGATTTTTTATCGCTTCTTCCAAACCCTTCCCAAAATCTACCTTTACAGATATCAGAACAAATAGAGCAATGCAGAGTCTGGAATGCTCAAACCAGGCTCAGGTGAAAACAGTTCAACATTAAATTCCACTGTGATACATCCAGAAGTTCTGTAGTGCCAGAGTTTTATTCAAAGTTAAGAGACATTTTTCTATTCATTCTTCTCCACTGATTACTGATTTGCTCATTAATGTCCTGCCAGGTCCATCTGAGCTTACCTATGGAAGAAAAAACAGCTGGACAGGTGTCACTAAACTCCCGATTTGTCATTCAGGTGTCAGAACTGAGTGTTGTCCTGACCCTGCACTTTGAGTTTTTTATGGATCAATATTTAAAGCAAAGGAGGAAAATAAGTTTAGGTGGGCAACTAATCCAGCTACATTTGTGAACAGAATTGATTTTGGGAGTCACTGATTTCCCAGTATAGTCCTATACAAAAAGGTTCTTTCAAATCAGCAGAGTTATATCTGCTGTATTTGGATATTTAACATTTTGGTCAAGAATCTCCCTTTGATGACTAGGGCCTGGCATTCATTCTATTTGGCAGTGAAAAATTAATTTTCCTTGGTATGAAAACCCTCTTGGAAATAGCCTATGACCTCACTTTTCATGTACCATTTCCACTGACACTAATTAGGAATTATAGTCTGTGTCCCAGAAGATTCTAATTATCCCAGAGAGGACTTGCTTTTGCTGAGTTCACATGAAAGTTTCCAGAACAGAACCCAGAGCCCCAAAACATCCTATCAAAGCCCATATTAGAGCTCACAATCAAGTGGAAAGCAGAGTTCAGGTGTTTTAACTCTTCTATTCCCTTTGCCAAGCCTTACAGTGCATTGGGACCATCCCTACTGGTATTTCACATGCTACTCCTGCTTTCAGGCCCCTGGGCTTTGGCAGAGCTCGGCATTAATGGGCAACTGGAAATCTCTTTTATCTCAGTGATGAGGGACCAAGGGGGACAGGCTTGGGGAAGCAGGCACTGGAGAAACAGCCTCTGCTTCTAGAACATTATTCACAAAACCTCTGATCTTTAGTGTAACAAACCCTATTGAAAGCAGTGGCAATGTCAGTGCGAGCAGTCAGGTCAGGGCTACAGCACCTCCAGGTACTTTTTCCTATGTCTCAGGAAAATGCCCTTGTTTTAAGTGTGTCACTTCATCATCCCTGGTCGTTTGCCTGAAAGCCTGTGCAACCTTGTCCTGTATTTGCATTAAGCTGTAACTTCAAATTGAGGGAAAAAAGTTGTTCATTTTTTTCCACAAGAAAGCACTAATCTCCCCAGCATTAGGAAGTCAAAAGGAAGAGTTCTATAAATTGCAGCTGGCCAAGGTAAGCATTAACTTAAGTAGTGGAGCTGATTGTTGGCATTTGCTCTTATCCAGAGAAGGAGAAGCAGTTTTAGGGTCTTTTGGAGTTTCTGTATAAATCCATCTTTCCACTCTTTAAAAGCAAACAGCCAGGACTACATTTGTAGTGAGCCTCTAAATACATTTTCTCAGCTTGACAATTCCTCTGCCCACACTACCACTGCTGAAATTTGAGGGCAAGGGAGCAAGAAAATGGTGACAATTTTTATCTTGCCAATTTTAAAATGAAAATTTGTCTCCATTTTGCAGCCAGCTCAAATTTGACATTCCAGGGAGCTCAGTCCAGATTAAAGCCAAGACAAATTCTCCTCTTCTGCCTGTATGAGCTTGGCTGGAGCCTCTCTGGTAACTCTCTGCAGACAGGCAGTTCAGGCAGTGTCTGTGAGCCTTACCTATCTGTCAGCTGAGCCTAATAAAAATATAAGAAATATAACCAGAAGCTACATAAATGCAAGAAGATGCTAAAGATTAGATAGGCATTGATTATTTGATATTTTAGGGTAGGGCTCTAAACAATGGATTGTTTTAAAAAAATTATTTCTATTTTATATATTTTGACAGCATTCTTTTTATTCCATGATGGCTTGAAAAGTGTAAATCACAAAATAGAAAGCATATATTTTGTTATAAAAATATTTTGAACAACTACTCCTGGCCAGATTTTTGACAATAGATTTCCATCTCCCAGCTTCTTTTTTCCTGCCAACTTCACATATAGCATTCTCTTATTTACCTTTCCAAGCATAAATACAGAGATAGATTGTAACCTATATACTTGCACATGTAGATTTTAGAAATGTTAGCAAAAAAAAATTGAAAATCAAATTCTAATGCATTAATTTCTCATTGTTTGTCTTTTTTTTTCCTCAAAGTAGTTTGACATATTGGCATGAAAAAGAAAGACTTCAATATTTTTAAAATCTTTCTATTATCCTAACTTCCAGGATATTCTGTGAAAGCAATAGAGAAAATTCTCTGAAAATTCTTTTTTTGCCATGAGAAAGATAACACAGCTGTCAAAATTATGATAACCCTGCATTTATTCTTGTACTTCTGACCTTAGAATAGATACATTGATATTCTATTTTTCCTTTTCTGAAGAAAGAAACCTCCTTGCCTTCATTTTTGACAGAAATCTTCCCATGGTTTTGGACTGATAAAGACAAATGTAGAAGAGAAATAGGATTTATTCTAGCTAGATGAACAGATGTGACACCCATGTCAAACATTATTATAACCTATACACTTCAAATGTAGACTGGAAGTTAAATGCTGCACAGACTCAAGCCAAGCATTACGAAAACAAAATGTTTCTCAGCCCACATACTTCTTACTGTATGTTCCTCATGATTCAGTAATGAACAACATGCTGAGACAACATTTGAAGCACTGCAATGATGCACAAAGTGCACAACCCAAAAATTAATATATTTATAAGCTGAAATTTGCTGCAGCCATATGAACCTTTCAAAATCTGGTTCTGCATGAGGGGAGGGGATGCTTGCAGGGGTGAAACAAATTCACAAGCCAGACTACAGATGTGCTTGGTCTCTCACTCTCTCCCCCAGCATGCAGCAAATACATTCCCATATCAGCTTTTTAAAACCCTGAGATTATTGGATCTTTGCAAATATAAATCCAGGGCTTTATGTGCCCTTGCCTTACTCCAGCAAGAAATTTAAGGAAGAAACCCTTCTGCTTGGTGTTCTTGAGGTATTTCAGTGGTGTTTTCCAACCTATTTCCCCAGGGAGATAATGAAGGGGTATAAAGTTTTGGGTCAGCTCCTTGACACCAGCAAATGTTTTCCCACACTTCCTGTCCACTGCAGATTTCTTGTGATTTCCACTCTCTGGAACAGCCCTTCCCAAGAAGAGATTCTCCATTAGCCAAAGTATAAAATGAGGCTATTTTGGGGAGCCACCAGGATTACACAGCTGACACTTCACTGAGCAGGATTCAGGATGTGGCAGGACCCCTCTCCATGGCAAAGAGCCCCATCAGCTCTGAATAAAAATGACCCAGGTCTGTAGAACTTCACATGGTGCAAGTTTCTGAGTCCATGTTCAACCCTGGGCAGTGCCTGCTGCTGGGCTCAGCCTGGGAGTCCCAGTAAGAGGATCCACACATTTCACTGAACACCAGGGCCTCAGGTCAGTAACAGCCATACTAAGAATGGAACATTTTGGGCCCCACAGAGCAGAGCAAGAAGACAAATGTTTGAAATTAATAAAGTTTTCTTTTTCCCCAGTAGATCAGTGTTTGCAATATGTTTCTCCCTCCTTCTCTGTGCATGTGTGTCTGTATGCAACCCTTTCCCCTGCTTGTAAAGTACACAAAGTACACACACACATATTTGCTTTGATATCCCACCTACACAAGCAAAGCTTCAGCACTTCATGGATGTGTTACAGGGATAAACTCAGCAGCACTGAAGAAGAGGTTGTCAGCCCTGATAATGCAAGCACTGTGAAGGGGGCTGCATGACATGGCAACAAAGAGCTTTGGGAGTCACATCTCAGCTCTATTCCAGCTTTACCACTAAGCTCAGTTTTCCCACCTGTAAAAGTGTGCATAATCTCACTGCTCCCCTCTTAGGACTGCTTTGATGCAACTCACTGTATGAGACATCATAGAGAGTTTATAATGAGACATTAGAAAGAGTAGATTCACAGTTCCTGCTCCTTCCCCCCCCTCATATTTACACAGAGCAAAGCAGGAATTCTGTTTAAATTTTTCAAAAGAGCAGATGCTTACAGGTCTGGTGTTGATAAAATATGGCCTGCTAGCTTAGCAAAACCACAGGAACAAAATGAAAAATCTGCTCATTTTGTTTCCTGAGAACAAACACACAAAATGAATGTCATGCATTTCAATAACAATTGGCATCTATGTAGTTCAAAGAAAAACTTCTTGTCCAAGGAGACAACAGATTTTATTATACAAATTAGGAATAGCAATTGCCTGCCGAGACAAAGCAGTGTTCATCAGAACATGACACCCAAAGAAGGAAGAAAGAAACTCTGATTTAACCTGCACAATACTAAAATTATTTCTGCTTGACATGTGTGTTGGGGACTTAAACTGAAATCCTGTCTGCCTGCCTGGCTGGAGGAATGCATGAGATGAGATCCCCCACCAGCTCTGCAGTGACAGTGCTGGGGAAGCCATGCCCACCTGGCCTGGGAAGGAGAGGACACCACACCTCAGCAGCCCCCTGGCTGCCCACACTCCCCAGAACTGCCCCAGTCCTGTGGGGTTTTTGGGATGCTTCTAAACCATCAATAAAAACTCTTTGTTGTCCAATATATCATTTTTTCCTAAATGTTACGAGTACTGGAGAAAGAAAAGGTCAGATTATCTGCAGGGAGGTGACTAGCAGCAGGAGAAGCTGCCCAGTGTTGGGAATGAGGTCAACAGAGAGGAAACTTGCTAAATCTCCTTCCTTGCTAAACCCCTTATCAGGTAAACCTTCTATCAAGCCCACTTCATCTAACCA
This sequence comes from Melospiza georgiana, assembly GCF_028018845.1. NCBI lineage: Eukaryota > Metazoa > Chordata > Aves > Passeriformes > Passerellidae > Melospiza > Melospiza georgiana. Next base: position 143,812,643 of record NC_080430.1, on the reverse strand, counting down.
TTGCCTAGTTCTCTGTGCTTGACCGGGAAAGGCAATTCCTTGAAGGAACTGGAATGAATGGGAGATGGGAAGCACAGAATGTGCTTGTGATGGCATGGGAAAATACTGGGGATGCTGGGTATGCCCCACTGCAGCATCATGGGCTCTTTAAACCTGCTGAGTCGTCCCATCCCTGTCCTGATTTGTACCCAAATCAGCAACACCTGAAAACAAAAAAGGGCTTAATGAGTATAATTGGCCCAAATATCTCCATCATCTCTTCTCTTCTGCCCAGGTATGTTGACAAAATAATGTTCACAATGAGTCTTTGCTGAACAGGTCTGAAAACTTAGCACCATCCAGGCCCAAAGAGTAAAAGGTAGTTATAAATCCACTTTTTCACACTCTATTGCAGATATAAAGTAGAGCCATTTGTCTAGTTCAGCTTAAATAATGCACATTTTTTACATTAAAATATAACCACCTCTTTTTTGAATAACAGGGAGAATTCATGAGGCCAGTTTCTCTCTCAGATGTTTTCTCTGCTACCTTGTCCAAACCTGACCCATGAAGACCAGATGCAAATTGTGTTTGGGAGCTCTACTCCCCCAGTGTAGGTGGATCCTTTTTCACAGACCATCCAGCAGCTGTCCCTATATCACCCAGCTCCTGTCACAGGATGCCAGGCCTTGCATGGATGTAATATAGAGTAATATAATATAGAGTAACAGAATTAGGTAATAGTGTCACCATAGCACACATAGTTCTGGTTTTAAAGGCAAGAGCAAATTTTCCACTTACACCTTTGCAGGAAAAAGGTGGGGAGCAAGACAAGGTGCTAAAGGGCCAGCATGAAATCCCTTTTTCCCTGGAATATATAAAAAAATGTTACTTTATAAATACAACATGTTGTCACCATCTTGCAGCCTTTGTCTGCAAATGAAATTCCTCTTTTGGAGGAAATGGCATACAGGTATGCCATTTGCCTCTTTTCCTAACAGGCTTGACATCTTATGAAAATTTAGCCCACCATTTTGGTGAAACACATTTGGAAAGGATTACCTTCTGTTTCCTGACACTGCCTCTAAAATGCTGATAGAGAGCACATTTTCTGAGGCCACAGGGAATGAGTCACAGCAGACAAATGCCAGATCAAATACAGCAAGTGCTCAGGGAGCTGGCACCAGCAGGCCTCAGAAAACAACATTTCCTTTGTCAATCCTGCTGTACCTACCTAATGCAATCATTTCCAGGGTGCTGTTCAGCAAGGGGATAGACTGTTCCATTATGTCTTCCTGCTTCAAAGTGTCACAACTGAGCACAAAATACAGAGCTGTGCGTTGGAGGAGGCCATGCTGGGATCAGGACACCCCACTCTGGCTCAAGGCCATGCTGTGGCCTAAGCACCAAGTGGGGAGCAGCGGGAGGCAGTGCCTTGGAATGCAGGGCCTCAAGGATTCATCTTTTAAATTCCATTTTTAAGAGGCATTTAGGTGCCTAACTATATTCTGCAGATTTAATTACTGCATAAATCACATCTGTGCAGTAACCTCAGAGTGCTGGGATCAGAGAGAAGCTCCCTCAGCTCCAAAACAGAAAAAAGCTTTTTACTTCTGTGTTTTGCTTGCAGTTGCTGGGAGGGGTGAGACATGAACTCCCAGATACAGTGTTCACCTGGTGCCCAGCTCTGCCATCCACACAGAATGGGTCACTCTAAGGTTTAGGGAAGCAATTTAATGACTCTGTCCCTATGTCCCCATCTGCAAAAATTGGTTGTTCCAAGGTTGCACCATCCCTTCTGCTTGAAAGAAGTCCATTAAAAATGTGTGTGGCTCTGACTGCAGAAAGGGATGATGAAGAGCAAACTCACATAGCTTTTTTTGTAGAAGTTTGGTTTTCACTCATTTTTTGATTGAAGTTTTGGGGTTTTCCTGTACTTGAAACAGCATTCTCTTTTGTAATTTATTTTGCCAATTCTGCACATCCCAGACGTGCTGGCCACTCTTGGCTGAACACTGCTTGGGGAGAGAAGAGGACAAAGAGGGAAGTTGGGTGTGCTATTTTTTCAATAACTGAAAGAGCAGTATAACTCAAGAAAGACCTGCACCAGGCAACAAAGTCCTTTTTCCCAAACTTCTCTGTCAGCCATGCTGAAGCATGGCAATTTTTCCTTTTCCCTTCTGGTCAATAGTTATGGAACTTTCATGTGTTTTGGTTCATACTCATAATCTGAAATAGGGAAAGAAATATAAATATAAATATAAATATAAATATAAATATAAATATAAATATAAATATAAATATAAATATAAATATAAATATAAATATAAATATAAATATAAATATAAATATAAATATAAATATAAATATAAATATAAATATATTCTGTTCTGATAAAAAAATCCAGAAATAATTATTTTTTATCTTTAAATTACCTGCATTAAAGTTACCTCAAGGTCCATTGCAAAGGTGTAGTAATTATTGGCTTAATTATTAACATTTCTCAGCAAGCTAATTAGTTGGGCACCAAATTAAAACCATTTTTGCCTGAGGTCTAAAGGGGCTAAACCAGATGATTGTTTTAATATCTCAAATATTCAAGGTGGCAGAATTTCTGTCTCTGGGAACCATGAGCTATTCCATGGTTGAGCATGAAATTAGAAAATGGAAAAAAACAACATGAAAATTGGCCTACATCCTAATTTTAGCCATTGCTAAAGAAGGATGCATCTTCAAGGATGATGGCAATGCCTGTTCAGCAGGCTGCAGCCTGAATTTTCCATGTAGAGGCCCAACCAGGACAACTTGTTGTGTCACTGTGATTTGTCCCCTCTGGTGATGGACAAACCATCACCAGAGGGGACAAATAATCCAGATTTCTTATCACTGCACCTTCACTGGAGACATACTGAACCCTGTGACTCCCTCTGCAGCAGAGGACACCATCTCCTACAGTGCGAAACTGCTGGGGATCCATCTGCAATCATCAGCAGGGATTAGATGGGCTGGGCAGCGGTGCAGCAGCCTTTGGGCTTGCTGGGCTGCCTTGCCCTGGGCAGGAAGGAGATCTCACAGCAGGCTCCCTGTGTCATATGTAGAAGAGACCATGAGTAACTGCACAGGCCAGCCAAGCCCTCTAGGCAGCGAGGGGCAGAGGTGCCCCTGTTTGCAGGTCCCACCTCACCCTCCTCAGCACTGCTGCCACTCCAGGACCCCAAATCAGTCCCTGCTCAGTCTCTTTGGGCTCTTCAGCCGTGTCCTGCATGAGGGTTCAAAGCTGCAGTGCAGCAAGATTGTCACCCATCCTTGCTGTTGCTGAGAAACAACCACAACCCACACACATCCCACAGGACCAGCTCATCCCTGTCTCTTCACTGGAAAATAGGGTATGGGGAGATTTGCTCACTGGTTCTGGAAGAAAAAACCTAGTGTGATTGCAGGAATAGCCTTGGGAAAAGCAAAGAGACAAAGACTTTTATCTGGCAAATCCTACACATTACCCCTTTTGTTAAAGGGAATTCATACCCATAGCTCTGATATTCTCATTTTGTTAAAATGAGGAAAGCTTGGGTTATTTAATTCTTGTTTTACATACCTGCCTGAGGAGCTCAGAAAGGCTCTGCCTCACTGCACAGCAGCCAGCCTTGAGAGGTGGTGGCAGTCCTGGAATAGCAGGGGACATCACAGGGCAGGCTGGGCCATGTAGCCTCATCCATCATACCCAGGCACCAGTCAGAGCAGTTTGTCTCAGAAAGGGACCTGGCACCATCCCTCAAACCCCATGTCACAGCCACTGCTCTGTACATGCTCAGTGAGAGGCCGACAGAGAACCCTCTCATGTTTATCCAGCACAAAATTCTTTTCAAGGCTGCTGTTTTCCTTGTTGGGCTATGAAAGATAACAGCTTCATATAAAAATAAACAGGTTTGCAAACTCTTCCTGGGCACTAACTTTGTGTTGGTGTAATGGACCTGGGGTCTAATGCAAAGCAGCTTTTTAGCAAACAGACACACTCTGCTCATGCCTTCCCCTGATATAAATGCTTTTCCATGGAAAAAACTAAAGTGATTTTCTTCGTTTTAACAACTCATAATAATTGAGTTTAAAAATGAACCTCTAATCAAAAGCTAAACTATTAAAATATTGAGCTGAAATACAGCAAGAAACCACTTTCTTAGTAGCTGTTGATGATTGAAATAAATCAAAAACTACAAATGGGTTTAAGGAAAGAACCTGATAATTTGATAAAACAGCACATACTGAGGTAATAGTACCTGCATGAGGTATAAGCTGAAGCAATCAGAGAGTATCCTCCTCTCCAGTGTCAAATGCAGACAGACACAAACTTTGGGGACCAAGGAAAGAGGAAATGAGGAGATTTTCCCAGCAGCTCCCCATGCCCTCTGCCCTGCTGCAGCCCTGACCCCAGTCCCTGCAGGTGCTGGAGCTCCCAGCCCTGCTCCTGCAGGTGCCAGGTGCCAGAGCTGCTCGGGGAGAATGGGAGGCAGGAGTGCCTCCATTCAGCTGCAGATTGTGCAGAGGCTGCTCTCACACATGCTGGGACAAGACAGGGGGTTTGTTAAGGGGGTGTTTCCCCTCCCTCGGGGGCTCTGACCATGTACCAGGATATCAGGACTTGAAAAGCCATTAGTTCACTATGGAGAGATACTCACACTGAGGATGATTAATCAGAATGATCAAAGCAAACTAGTAGAAAAATGGCCCCACTAAAAATCAGGATGCAGGAGAGAGTCTGTGCACAGACCAAATCTCTGGCCTCTTTTAATCCAGAGAGTTCTTTCTGTTCAAAACAGTCCTGCAATCCGTCCCCAAGGTGTCTCACAGCCTGATTATTGCCCATTCAAACTGAAAGGACCAACTGAGAACTCTGGATATTCAGTTTCACTGGCAGCATGATAATGCTTTATCCACAGAGATCACCTACCTTGTTTCCAAGTATCTCTTACAGAATTACAATGCTATTCAAACAGGTATATTCAAGACTGCAACTGTTCTGTGTTTATAATGTTTTTAACTGAGGCAGGATTAGTCCCCTATTTCTTGAAGACAAAAAAAAATATGATCAGATGTAACAAATGTCCAGATAAAATTCTGAACAAATCTTGGGGTATCAGTTGGTCAGTTGATGTTCCTTATAAATAAAGTTTATAAATAAAAAATAATTATGCTCACCTTTAACCAAACATGAAAATAACAGAGAGAAAGCAGTGTGGTTTCTTACATAATGCTTTTACTGACAGCATGTAAGCATTTTACCCATACCGCTTTAAAGGAGAAACAAAGTACATCTTAAATGGAAGGAAAGATTATTTTTAGTTAGAGTTGTGACATGCAAGGGAGACTATCATAAGAACAAGTTTGGGGGACATAAATGACATCTGAAATGCTTCAGGATCCTTTGTGACCTAAGAGTGGTAACCAAATCAAACCCATATGAAGAGAGAAATTGCATGTAGCATTATGTAATTGCACAAGCATTATGCCCATAACTGAGTTGTCTGAATTCCTTTTGGGCTACATGTCTTTTAGCAAGATCATCTGGACATTGCCAAATTGGTTCTGAATAGAAATACATACCCATAAAGCAGAAATTTATAAATTGCAGCTTGCTTCCTGTCCAAGGCTGCATGTCAGGGCTTCCTTGTTTGCTTCACACCTGTTTCAGACCATACAGGGTAAGAGTTGGCCAGGCTGCATCTGCACACCCAGCAAAATGAGGGTTGGGTGTGGCAACCAGAGCTGGGAGTGGGGTGGTTGAGAGCAGGGATAGTGACCTGAGTGTTTTGCTTTGGGAGCAGAGGGAAGGCTTGTGGACCTTAGCTGAGAGCTGGGGAGGAAGTGGGGAAAAGGCCAACATTGCCCAGCTTCCTCACACATCTGGTGCCTCTCAATCACATGCACATTTTTATAGGTGGCAAGATAAGGCATTAGCACTTGGCCATGCCTAAAACCCCCGAGGATTAGCAGTGTAAGAGGAATTTAATCTCCCAACATGTCTGAATTTCAGTTTATGCCATTTGCTGTTGGCAGGCCAGCAGCAGAGAGAGGCCCTGAGTGAGCTTCCCAGATGGGAAGAGTCTCTGATATACCAGAGGGATTAACTTTGGCTCCAGAGACATTGCAAGCTAATGGATAAAAGAGTCATAAAGCAGAGCATTGACTGACACAAAAACAGGTTCTTCAACCCTAGAACATTCCCTACTTGACTGCCCATTTCTCTCTAAGTACTTACACCTGTGCTCGTGCAGGACCTCTCTTAAATAATTTGAACAGTATTGGTCTCCACCATTCACACAGGCTTAGGAAGAGAAGAGCATTAAATCTCAATCATCTTCTTTATCCAGAGATAATGGACATTGCTAAAGCTTTGCTAGTTAAATATCTTTGATCTGTCTGTGACATCTGTTTTCCATTTCATAAGCCTTAGGTATGCAAGCAGATAGACTAGTAATGGTATGTATTTTTGTATATGTGGGCATTCATTCATAGACATCCATGCACATGCTAAATCTTTGTCTTTCAGGGTCTGACAGGCAAGAAAAAGCACCTGACTGCTGTGCCTGGCACACTGCTTATCTGTTCCCAGAGCCAAAATCAATGAGGAAACACTTTATTGCTGTTACTGATCATTGAGTTGCCAAATCTGAATTCACACAGCCAGGCACTCTCTCTCACTGAGTGCAAAGCAGGAGTGAGTGGAGACTAAGCAGAATTTGCTCTCCTCAGGGGTCCTGTGGGCCCTTTTTGTCCTCTGGACCAGAGCTCCCATAGCACTCTTGGATCACTTTGGCTGTTACTGCGTGACAGTGTACTGAGCAACCAGAGGCTAAAGATTGTAAGATAGCTGTTGAGTGAAAAAGTGCCTTAATTTCCAGAAGAATAAGGGGATTTCTGCTCAGGTCATATCTCACTTCCATTTTTTTCTGTGGAGTTTAATCTGTAGGAGTCAGTAGCAATAGGAAATTTTCAGCAAAGCAATTTGAAGGCTCTCACAAGGTGATGGGGGAAAGGAGAGTTTTCTTAAGTTTCTTTCTCCTAACTTAGGGTATAAAGCTGTGCCAACTGAAGTTAATAACTATTTCACTTATTTCAGGAGGAGAAACATCCTCGTGCATTTAAATCACTATAAACCTGAAGTTTCAAGTATGTTTCCACCATGTAGACCATTCTAGCAGCATAACAGACTCTGTCAGGTGGGTAAAAGTGTAATTTATTCTGTTTGCATGCACAAATGGCTCTTCATCATCAGAGATAGGTAATATTTAACAGAAACCCAAACCATCCAAAAAAAGCAGTTGCCTCTCTGAGTATTTGAGAGTAGGAAGAGAATAAAAAGGATGACAAAGCAAACTCCTTAGGCATGATTTTAATAAATATTGCACAAATTAATTAGAAATTCAGGTGCTTGTATAAGAAAAAATGATTAAGCATGCATTACTGCTGGAGGTGTGTGAGGGTCTTCCTGTCATGGCACTGGAATTCAGTGTTTGATCTTCCTACCTGAGCTTGAACTCACATGCTGGCAATTCCTTGTTTTGTCAGTTTATAAGGATTCTCCTATTCTCCTTTTTAAAGAAAAGGTCAGTGCTCTTCACTTAAGTAATGCCATTAAGAAAGCAACCCTCATTTTTTTTTCAGCTTGTGCAACTGAGCAATTGAAAGGCACAACCTCCATTTACCTCACTTCCACATTTTGAATATGAGGTAAAAAATGTGACTGCAGATAATCTACAGGCAATGAAGAGTAATGTCTAGTAGTCTGTCTCCAGGATTGCTCCCTGCAGCATATTTTCCAACTTTTTTCCAATCATATTAAATGACTCATTTAATAAGCTAACTGTTTCTTCTTATCCTAGGGGAGACTATTTTGCAGTGCAAGATGTTCGTGTTATGAGGGTCTCTCTGTTTAACTTATCCCATTATTCCTAGTTATACATTCTAATATCAGTCAACCTGCCTACCTTTTCACCACCCTGCAGTCTGTTTCTTTATGTGTCTGTCAATGCAGTAAACTGATTTTGCACCAAAAAACTTAAATTGTTATTAGTTTCTCCACCTCTCTAACTGTTCCATCCAGGAAGTGTTATTTAATGTCATGTACAGCACCAGCTTATTCTCATGACAAAAATGTGACTGGTTGTTTTTAACATGTGAACGCAATACTGTCTGCAAAATCAATGTCAATTTCATATATTGTGCTGCTCTCTGGTTAGCAGGTGGCTCCATCTCTTTAAAAAGAGAGACAGCTTTTCCTCCAGTCATGAAATTAAGACATTTTGCATCAATACATAGCATTCAAATTGAGCAATGATTCTGAAAGAGGGAGGGCTGCTTCAGCTGAGCTTTATAGCTCTTTGTTTAGCTCAGATGCATTGTCAAAAGCCAAGACTATACACAAATGTTTTTAGTTATGATGCAATGATTTTTTGCAGTATAAGTCCCATGGAGAATTTGAAAATGGGATAAGACTTTAGAGCGCAGTTTGGGGTTAGTTGTTGTTAGTGACACCTTTAGCCTGTGGTTAATCCAAGATCCCCAAAATCTGTCCATAATATTTGCACTGATGCTCCCTTTCATGAGCAGAGCCAGATTTGGACCTAGGGTATAAACTACATTGAGCTATGCCATATTCCAGCTGCTTCACACATCCTTAACTCATGCTTTATGTGAGTTTATACGATGCTGAGGGCATTATTTTAGCCATGGCCAGTTGTCTGTTGATAGCATGACCATATCTGAATGAGAAATTGTCCTCTTCTGGGAAATATCTCAGGATGTTTCTGTTTTGTTCAGCAAATAGCATCGAAACGTACAGGAGCTGAATTTCTGTTCACTTCAGTAATGTGATATTCTACTGCTGACAGCCTCCCTAGATGGCTTGTAGTCAACTTTCCAATCCAATAAACCCACGATATGGGCATAAAAATGAAGCAGAGTCCGATAACCATAAATGAGAGAGGTCTGCCAAGGAAACTTATAAAACACTGTGCAAGACTTAACAGTGTAAAACAGAGAGGCCAAAGAGAAATTAAATAGGCCTGGGATACAGAAATTTCCCTAATCAATACCACTACAACATTTCCCCTCCCTGAAAGCACTACTTGCATCTTTTTGGTTCCTCCAGGCTTAGAAAAATCTGGAATGTGAAGCAAATCTTTCCTGTGAAATTTAATGGTTCTAATCCCATCATCTGATTCATTGGAAGTTGCACCTCTTTCTTGAATCATTCAAGGGCACATTTGGAGGCAGAACTCTGTCATCATACAAAAAGCTGAGAATGTTCATGATATCCAGCAAAATATTTCCTCTCTCTCTGTGAGTGCTGGCCCCACCTGTGCTTCCTTGTGCTGCCATCTCTAATTCCCATTTTGGTCAAGAGCTGGAAGGGCTGACTGGTGCCCAATGTTTGCACAAGTCTCTGCTTGAACAGAAAGTGCTTGTAGCACAGGAGTCTCCACCAAGCCCAGCACACATAAAACTGACAGTCATGTGGAGAGAAAGGCTACTGCCCTCATCAGAGAATGGAAATAAGACATAAACTCTTGTAAGAGTAACTTACAAGAAAAATTAGCTCTCATATTTTCTTCTTAGTACAGGTTCTGCATTTGAGGTCTCCTGAGATACCACTACTATGCACTGATGTATATATCATGCAGATAAACTATGGCAATGGAATGATTTTTTTTTTCTCCAATTGAATTATTTTCCTGGGCTGAAAAGAAATATGTTGCTTTCTGACAAATACTGATTAGCACAAACCCACAAAAACTTGATAAACCAGCACTGAAATGGCTATTGTTTGACAAAGTACCACTCAGAAAACAGGAAAGTATGGCACAAACACAAAAATCTCCACCAGTTTTTGATTCCAGAAATACCATGTTTCTGTGAGTTGTCTCACCCAGTCTGATTTCAGCTGGTATAACTCACTGCCATGCTGCCAACAATGAATGGAAACAATCTCAGTTACTCCATTTCTACAGGACTGTGCCCCTACTTCATATCACATTGGATTACTTGTAGTGAAAAGGCTAGCATTGATTTACCTTGAATTTTAATATACCCTGAGATCTGGCTTTAAAGATCAGCTACAACATGATTGCCCTTATGTGACTCTGTAATCTCACACACAAATTCACAAGTATGAGGAGACTCAGATCCCTCCCCTCCACAATCACAGACAGACATTATATGTATTTATTGTGCAAGCCACATTCACACAAGAATTAGGACTGTAGCAAAACTAAACAGAGTGACAATCTGTGCTGTAAAAGTTGCTGTGAGGAGTCTTTGCATAAAAAGAAGTTGCTTTAAGATCCAGGTTCCTTCCTGAAATGTAGAAGCAGTCAGATATTTTTTCAGATGCATAAAGAGTTGAGCATTAAGTTTATAATGGCCACACTACATGAATTTAAGTTTCCACCAGGTTTGAAGTTTGGCCATTGTCATCCATAGTTTGCTCCATCCACTAGATTGCTCACAAAACACCTTCTGAAGAAAGCACCATGCAACAATCAATATGCAGCTCTTCACAGAGAAGTAGCAAATCAGAACAGTAAAGTCCTTCACTTATGTTGAGCTTGAACTTTTCCATCTCTCACAGTAGATCTTTCCAACTCCACTCCTGCTGATAAGGAGTTAAAAAAAGACCAAAAAATACACAATTTTTTTATGCAGTCTCTGCTGCAAACCCACCTCATCTCCTCCAAAAACATAATAAAGATAGACTCCATTTTGTCTTAATGTGAAACTTGTTCCCTTTAAGTCAAATTCTTCAGAAAGGCTCTGAGTGAAAGTATAAATTGATGTCAAGTTTAGGTGTTCTTAGATTCCTTAAATTTGGACAGTTGAGAGATCAGCCATAGGGAGCAGCAGGGAATTAGCTCATGCTTCCCAGCCAACAGAGCACTTCAGCATTCTCACCTTGCATAGTGCAAACAGGAGCAGCTCCAGCAGCCTCAGTGGAAGGACTCTGACAGCATACAACACTCTCACAGAATTAGATATGCTATCATTTTCATGATCATTCACATTACAGATAAGAAACCCCAGAAAAGTAGAGAAGCAGAGGCCTGAAATCAGACATATGGCCATCAAAATACTTCAGCCTCACAACTCCTCCAGGTACCTCAAGTCTTTGGTGGATCAGAAGACCCAGTACCTTGGTATCCACTGTGAGCAAGTGACATTGTTAACACACTCCATTTGCAGAAATGTTAATTTTGCTTGGTTTTTTTTTTTTTTTTAGTGTTCCTAGTCACATTTAGTCAAATAAGAGTCAGAATATGTTAATAATGTTCAGTTCCCCTAGACTTTGATACATATATTTCTTTAGCAAATAGCTGATGTCCACAGTAAACTGAGTGCTGTACAAAAACTGTGTAAGGACCAGCCTGCTTTGAAGAACTTGCACTCAAAGGACCCAAGATCTACAAAGGGGACAGGGATAACAGTAAGTAAACAACAAACCACTGTGGCCTAAAATTTGCAACTAATCAGGCACAGATAACACAAACTCTTAGAAAAACAATAGATTTGCTGAGACTGGAAGGGGACATATTTTGTACTGATACAATGACATGGTGTTTCACACCAATTTCAATTCACCTGTCTTTGGCACAGCATACCATCATGGGCAAGAGCCTCACAGCAATCAAAAAGATCCAAGATTTTCCTACAAGTATCAAGAATGGACAGAATTATAGTAACAAACCCTAAAGAAAAAGGGGGAAAAAAAGAAAAGGGAAAAAAAGAAAGGAAGACCTGCAAACCTTCTTGCCTCCAGGCGTAAATGAATTTTCCACCCATGGAAGCTGGGAGAAAATGTCTCAAAGGTTAATTTTCAAATTGCCACTAGCTGTGAAACTTCTTGTCTGCTCTTTTCAAGCAGCTGGTGCTGTCTGCTGCCAGCTGCAGAAGACTGGCCTTCATCAACCTTGGGTCAGACCAGCTCTAGTGCTTCTCCCTGTCCTATATACATCAAAGTGGAAAAAAAGGTCTGCTGTAACACAAGAAACCACAGACAAATATGTTTTAAAAGACAAGGTTATCCTTTTCTCCTTCCTTGGTGAAGGCTTGGAAACACAGCTGCTGATTTTCAAACACCCCAAACATTTAGAAGGTGATATATGACATTGAGAAGCCTTATTAAAAAAAAAGTTCTATTCATCTTGTACATAACAGCACAACAAAGGATAGTTAATAAAAAAATATGAGTGCAATGAACAGAATTTGAAATTGCCTTAAAATCTCATCTCCACTTCAACAATTAATCAATTTCAACAGCCGCTTATTGCTTAATACACAGCATATCAACAGAGATTATTGCTGTAACAACAATTCCTCTTAGTCAATCCTAGCAGGGGCTGAAATTTTCCAGAGCAAAACAAATTATTCATGCTGACGGGCCAATGATTGTCTGCAGAGAAAGAGAGGTAACAGAATGTGTGCCCAAAGACAAACATAACACACATGTTGGACCACTAAATGTGTCAAACATCTTGTCCTTTTCAACTTTACAAAATGCCAATGCAGCAGTTTCTAAATGCACTGTGACTTGCTAATTCTCCTGAAACAGAGAATAATTTTATTAAGCAAGCAACAGAAGAGATATTATTTCCCTAGCTATGAGAAATGTGGCTCTAAGTCTCATAAATACACTTCTGAAATCTCTAGCTGAAATCCTTGCCTCATTACCCCCAGCTACTTTCTTTACATGACTCTTTCATTCTGAATATGCATTTTAAACCCCAGATCTGCATCGTTTGGTGGAAATTGGGGTAATTCCTCTGATTTCAATAGAGCTATGCCAACCTGTATTGCTTATAAATCCAGTCAGAAAAGAAATAAAATGCAACACAACCACTCTTTTAAGTATTCAGAACAAAGTTTAACAAACACTTCATATTAGGAAAAGAAAAAAGGCAGAAGGAAGGATCTGGATACAAAGCTGATTTTTCTCAGTGAAGGCTTTATTTTATACAGTGGCAAATGGACAGCCCCAGGTCTGAATGTACCCATCTGCCTCAGCCTTTCCTTGGTGGAGCATTTTGCAGAAGGATGCCAGGGTCCTGCGGATGTGGAGGTCTGTCTTACATGCCCAGGCCAGGAATAAAGTGGATGAGTCAGAGTGCAGATGGAGACTTTGAACAAATCAGAAGAAACTTCATTACAGAAAATGTCAGCAGCAATTTCAGTCCGTACCACAGAAATTAGGCTCCTTGATAAATGTTTGTTGAGACAAATTTATTTTCATTTATTCTCATCACTGTCTTTTTCTACCTTCTGTACTAAACACTGATTCTTCTCTGCAACTTTCACAACATCTGCTTCTGGCATCTCCTGTACTCCCTGCATGGTAAGAGGAATCTTGCTATGAGAGCCCTTGAAGGGTTTAATAATTCTGGAGCTGTTTACAAAAGGAATGGCTTTTAAGTACCATAAAAGTTATCTATGCTCTTTAGAGAGAAGGGTATAGTAATACCTTAGCATATATGTAAGGGAAACACTTTTCTTCCAAGAAAAGCAATAAATACGATATGTCTCTTTGTTGTGAGAAGATCCTTGAAGAGATTGTTGGTGAGTGTGCCTAGCTGTGAGATTGTAGTCTATAAAGAATGGAGCAGAGCACAAGTTTGTTAAATGCATTCAGTGCAGCCTCCTGACACTTACATGGAATTCAGTCTCCTCAACTGGGTTTGCTCTTTTTGAGGGCACACTCTAAAACACAGGCTTCTCTGTGGTACAATTGTTATTTTTATCTGTGCTTATTGTTATCAAAATGAGTGAGATTCAAAAAATGCCATGCAGAAAAATGTCTGTAGCATCTTCATCGTGGACTCAAAACCCTGCAGGGCAAAGAGGTGTTAGCCCAGGGTCTCTCAAAGACAAAGGCTGGAAGCAGGTCACTGCACGTACCAGGAAGGTTCCTCCTCCTTCCCAGAATCTGACAAGTAGGACTGGTACCTTCTGCAGCAGGTGTGAGGCTCTGGAACAGAAGGCCAGACACCTGATAAGGTGGGTGAAGGTCCTTCTGAGATAGTGGAGCTCCCTAAATCAACACCACCTGTACCTCGCATCAAAACCTCCTTTGTTAGGAGGAAAAGAAAGGTGGTTGTAATAGGAGACTCCCTTCTGAGGGAAACAGAGGATCCAATGCACAGACTGGATCTCACAGAGAACTTCTCTGTCTCCCTGGGGCACAAATAAGGGACATCCTGCAAAACTTTGCAGACTAGTAAGGCATCAAGTTTATGCATGGCTCCAAGGCTGGTGACAGTGGAAAAATTTTGGGGTTGTTGACCATAGGAGGATCTACTCAACACCTGGTCTACTGACACCTGATAGGCATTCATCAGGAATTCCCCAGGATTTCTCAGAGGGGAAAAAGGTGTAGCACAGGGGTTAACAGGGCTCTTTGACAGAGCTTTAGACCAGCTTGGAAGAGGGAAAGGGAAAATAGCAGGCTTGCCATGATGAGCGCTGGGAAGGTGTGCCAGCATTAGAGGAAATGAGCACTAATGGGATCCCTCAATCTGCTTTAAGAGGTCTTGGCTACAAAGTACCACACCTGAAATGCTTCTACACTAATGGGGCAGTGCAAGGAATGAACTAGAGGAGCTTGAGGTTTTGTTCTCAGTCCCAGTTGAGCACCCAGGCTCCCCAGGGAAGTGGTGACAGCACCAAGCCTGAGAGTTCAAGAAGCATTTGGACAATGCTCTCAGGCACAGGGTGTGACTCGTGGTGATCCTGTGCTGGGCCAGGAGTTGGGCTCAGTGGTCCTTATGGGTCCCTTCCAGCTTGGCATTTTCTGTGATTCTGTGATCATGGGCCATCGGTTTGTGTAAGGTCCAGGGTGAGTATTGCCCATCCTACACTCATCCATGTGCTCAGCACACATTTATAAAATCCAAAACACTGTTCACATATCTCCTCCACCTCTATCCTTTAAAACCCTTCAATAACAGCTTTAAATGATCCTGGGAACTGATTTGCTAAAGAGGACCCCACATAACTAAAACAGGACCAACAAAGAGCCCACCTGCTCCCAAATGAGGCAGCCTTGTCTTGAGTAAAGATCAAGATAAGACAATGCAAATGTATCATTTGCATATCAAGTGTGCCCAGCAGGAGCAGGGAGGTCAGTTTTCCCCTGTACTTGGCACTGGTGAGGCCACACCTTGAGTGCTGTGTCCAGTTCTGGGCCCTCAGTTTGGGAAGGATGTTGAGGTGCTTGAGCATGTCCAAAGGAGAGCAACAACGCTGGTGAGGGGCTTGGAACACAAGCCCTGTGAGGAACGATTGAGGGAGCTGGGGTTGTTTAACCTGGAGAAAAGGAGACTCAGAGGTGACCTTATCACTCCCTACAGCTTCCTGAAAGGTGGCTGTGGTCAGGTGGAGGTCGGTCTCTTTCTCCAGGCAGCAAATGTCAGAACAAGAGGACACAGTCTCAAGCTGTGTCAGGGGAAATATAGGTTGGATATTAGGAAGAAGTTTTTCACAGAAAGAGTGAGAAAATATTGAAATGGCCTACCTGGGGAGGTAGTGAAATCACCACACCTGGATGTGTTCAAAAAAAGACCGGATGTAGCACTTGGTGCCATGGTTTAGTTAAGGTGTTTAGGGCATGGGTTGGACTCCATGATCTTGAAGGTCTTTTCCAACCCAGTCATTCTGTGTGATTCTGTGTGAATGATTGCCTTGGCAAGTAATGGGAAACAGAGGTGTCCCTCCAAATTCAAGCATCACTGCCAAAGACTCTGGATTTCCAGGGAAATATGACCCAATGGCCCTGAAAAACCACAGTACCAGCTCATGTTTAATCACGGCTGCAAGCAGAGTGAGGAGTGACACGTGCACTCAGCCTCCCTGCAAGTGTTCAGAGGGTGATGTATTGCACCGAGCACCCGTCTGACTCATCACTCCCAGCATAACAGTGACTGATATTCCTGGATTACTTTCTCCTGACACATTTTCTGTTGAATAACATTAAGTACACCCATGGTTCATCGTACTCAGTGCTGTAGCTGTTCCCGATATTCTTACTTTGAAGTAACATTGTAGGAAACCAGCAGGAACATTTTGTCCCAGGAGGATGAGGGTTTACTTTGCCTTTTCTTTTATTCAAATCCTTTCCTGCAGCTCAGAGGAGCTATACAAATGAAAAAGAATAAGGAGCAGGTACTAAATTCTATTGAAACAATTTCTAGCATTTCCTAACAGCAGCCCTGGATTAATCTTTTCACAGACAGGGGTGGTCCTAACTGGTCCTTACTGGTCCTAACCAGGTTAGAGTAAATTTTCTTCATAGGAGATTGTATGGTGCTGTGATTTAGATTTTTGACCAAAACAATGCAGGTAATAGACCAGGGCTTTACCTGATGCTGAGCAGGGCCTTTTCTCTTTATTACTCTGCTCCCCACCCTTGGTGAATCGATTGGGGCTGCACAATATGTGTGGAGGGGACACAACCAGGCAGATTCCATGGGGTTTAGGGAAGTTGCCTGTGTTTTGCTCAGGAGTTTTCTAGGAACTTAGTATCACTTGTTTTGTTGCCTTTCTTCTTCCATTTCTTCAAGTTTGATTTTTCCTTGCTTGTTTGGGGTTTTGGTTTTTTTATCTTTACCCACAAGTTTTCTTGCTTTTCCTTTTCTCTCTCCTTCTTCCTGGTGGGACTTTGGTTTGGAAGCAGGGAGTGAACAGCTCTGTGGTGCTTAGCTGCCTGTCAGGGTTAACCAAAAACAAGGTTTGTAATTAAAAATTTATTGTTTCATAGCATACTACCTTCTGCCATTGGGTAATGCTCCTAACCAGTGGAGCACACTGTCACCCTCAGCAGCTGAATGCAAATGAATGTGGAAAGGACACAGCTGTGGCTTCTTTCTCTCCAGGTGGGTTCCATTCCACAGCCCATGCTTTCCCTAATTGCAACAGCAAGTTAGAGGGGGAGGCTGACCCCAGGGCTCCAGCCCTTGTGCTGCAGGCAGCTGAAGCCCCAGACCTGTGGTTTCAGGCTCAGAGCAGTTGAGTATTCATACCCAGAGCTGAGGAAAGCTGAGAGAAATTCTACACTGCTGGAAGCTCTGTTGGGTTTTCTGATTATGTCACCAGTGTACCAGTATTTTCCCACAAACTCCAGCTCCCAGCGTCCTGTGACTAAATAAGAAATTTTGTTTCTTTTAAAAAGAGAAAGTTTCTAGACCTCAGGGTCAGGCAAGAAAGACAGAAAATGCAAGGCTTAAAAAGAACCCAAAGTCTTGAGCAGAGACATCATGAAGTGATTGAATTTTCAGTTCTTGGAGAAGTAAGAAGGGGAGTCAGCAGAACTGTGGTTTGCAGTGGATATTAGGGAAAGAATCTTCACTACAAGGGTTTTCAAGCACCGGAACAGACTGCTCTAAGGACCATTCCTAGAAGAATTTTAAAAATATGTAATTATGTGTAGGTGTAGATGTGGCTCCAGGGGACATGGTTTAGTGGTGGACTTGGCAGTGCTGAGTTAATGGCAGGACTTGAAGATCTTAAAGATCTTTTGTAACTTAAACAATTCTATGATTAACAACCTGATATACAAAAGATCAGTCTTGTGATGTTATTGGAGGAGAAGTGAGGAGAGCAGATTCACACCTCTCAAGTGCTTTGAGCTGGGAATAAAAGTGGACACTTTGATTCTTACTCCCATACTGTGTCTTTGCTTGGGTACAGTGGTAGCATTGATCCTCTGGCATTATGTATAGTGCAGAGCAAATATCTCCCAGTCACACCCTCAGACATAATGAGAAGAGTAATTCACACTCCCTTTTGCAGACCTTTGAAGGTGTCTAATGTCACTGTGACCAAAGGTAGCAATGCAAATTTTTTGTAAGCAAATCAAGCAAGGTAGGTCCCTAGGCAGAGGAAAAAATATGTAAATTGCTATTTAACATGTATTCATACAAGTGACTTATACACACACATATACACAGTGAGTATATAAGATATACAATTTTACCAGCTGGGATTTCCATCATCTGGAACAGAGTGAGAGACTCTCACTACCTGTAGTTCCTTGCACTTCCTTAAAGTTAACTATTTATAGACCAACTTATATTGATATTCATTGATCACATTCTACATTTGATTGGTTCAGTGTAAAGTGGAGTAACTGAAAGAGATATATATATATTTATAAAATAATTAGAAAAACTACAGATCCATGCAATTGTGAGAGCCCTGCTCTTCCCCACCCACCACATCCAAGGGTCACAGCTCCAAATGAAGCAACAACAATTTCTTGTCTGAGAGCTGCTGGTCATAGAATTTGGATCTGCTGAAGTTTGGAAAAGAAAGAAAAACCTACACAAACAAACACCTACTCCTAAACCTCTAATGAGTCAATAAAATCTGATGCTGCAGATTTGAAGATGAAATTTAATTGACCAGTAGAGTCCCAGACCTTGACATTGTAAATGAAGGTAAATAGCAACATATTAAAAACTCATCACTAATTAACCTTGTTTTTAATAAAGACCAAAGTCCCACAGAAAATTTTGCATTATTTATGCCATTGATTTCATTAGTGTTGCATGGCAAAAATGAAAAAAATTGGCCTTGCAAGCTCATATGAGAGCCTTGAGGACAGAGTGATGCTGCATTGAGTCCAGCTTGGCAGTGTTTTTTTTACCGTAAGAACCATATTTGTCACACATCCAGGTCACAGGAAGGGAGATGGAAGGGACCCAAAAGGGTCATCAAGTCAAACTCTTAAGTCACTAGCCCACACAGGGATTGCACTTGCTGCACATTCTTCAAAACAGAAATTTGGGGTTAATGTTCCTACACAATGCTTCCAGTTATGGGTTGCTGTTATGCTTATAAGACCACATTCTGCACTAATTTTGGTATTTCTACCCTTATGCTGTGAAATAACTTCTCTTATGTTTGCTTTCCAGTAATTAAATCAGGCCTTGGAAAGGTTGCAGGGTTCAAACAGGAAGGAAAATAAGTGAATAGTTGTTAGAGTTCATATGAAGCTACAGCGATTTTCCTGCCTATAGGGGAGTGCTTGGTTATACAGATGGGTTTGATTGTTTCAAAGTGTTTTGGTCAAAGACTTTTGTTTAGCTTCCTGCTCAGATACTCTGAGTCCACTTGCTCCCTGGGTTATTTGGTGAAAGAAAAATGCAGGACTGGAGGCAGAAAATCTTACATATCCAGTAGTACTGGGCAGGTGGAATAAATACAGCATGGACTGCTTTAACCTTTAAGATGTCTCTGACATATGTAGATGTTTAAATAGAAAGACAGCGAAGAGAGAGATGCAAAGAAAAATGGAAAAGGAGAGGAATGCTTGAAGAACATCAGTATGCCTATGACCTACAGATTTGCCTATGGCAAACACAAACCTCTGCCTTTCTAAGTTCTCCCAGATTTGAAAACACTTTCCCGCAAGCAAAAGTTTCAGTTTTCCCACACACATGACCATCACCTTTCCTGCTGTGTCTTGGGGTCAGGCCTGTGCACAGCACTAGGAATGTCCTACAGGTGTCTTGGAGTCTGCCTTCTCTCCTTCCCATCAAGTGGCACAGCTTTAGCCATTTCATAAATATATTCATTACTATTACCACAGTAGTATGGCACAGACTACCCCTTACAACCAGCACTGAGGGCAAATAGAGGACTAATTTGTGCCACATTTTCAGTAAAGACTAACAGGAGGGTTGGGATTGTGCTTGATTCAATTCTGCTTTATGGAGACAACAGATACTTTGTAGGATTAATCATCATGCAATTATTTGCAGAATAAAATTATTCATCCTGTGTATTAGACCTATAATGCAGAAAGCAAGGTTGACACTGGAATGAAAAATATAACCCTTCTTTTTAAACAAGTTAGAAAGTTACTATATATTGTGCAACTCCCTATAAAGACTACTGTTTCTATTACAGCTGCTTACTGACTTTGAATTTCTGAATCAAGGCATGCATGCAAGTGGAAAGATCTTATATGAAATTTAATTGTATTTCTCTCAGAATGTGTTAAGCAAACCATATGAAATAGATGTGCTTCAGCCAGTATGTTTTGGGGAAAGTAATTCTAGATTCCTCTAAGGAAGTTAAATGACGCATTTAGGAAGAGAAAAAAACATTGTATGTCTTTTGTCACATAGTAATTCTGTCCATGGCTTTCATACTATCCAAAAAAATTCCAAACATGCAGGATTACATCAGCTTGTGTTTTGGAGTGTGTTCACACAAAGTATTTGCCTGTATGGATCATTCAGGTCTGGAGTTCAACTGGTTCTTAGCTGGGACACAGTGCCATTGTCCACACAGCTTCTCTGCGCTCCAAACAGGTCCCTCTGCTGCTGGAGACCCTGCTGTTACATGAGAATCCAGCCATGGAGAGAAATGTGAGAAATGTGCCTTCCAGCAGCTCAGGGCCACAAGGGCATTGCACACTGACCATGAAGACACATAAAATTTGTGAGCAGAATCTGTTAAACGAAGATTGATGTCTCAGACAGACAAAGCACAGTGGGGTGGGAAAGGTCAGTGCTGGGTGTCAAGCAGGCACCAGTGGTTGTACCAATTGCTTGGATTCAAAGTAATTCAAGCTGTAACAAACCTTGGATGTCCTGTGTTGGTAAAGCAGGGTTCAGGTGCTGGGTTTCAGTGTCCATTCAGACATCAGGACTGAAAGCCTGCAGGTTTGGCTCTCTCTTACTTCACTTAGACCAGGTTGCTTCCCCTTCCCTCCACACAAGCACATGTACACAGGTCTTTACAGCCATGTCAGGTCACAGTTAGACATTCTGTTAGCATCTATGGTAAAATAAGTGTTCAAGTGATGTTTTTAAGCACTGTATTTTGTAATTTCTTTGAATTCAGGTATAAATAGGGTAAGCTGACTCAATAGCATACAAAGCACCTTTCTCATCCTTCTCTAAAACTGGAATTCAAGCCTACCTGAAAATAAAGTTCTAAAATGGAGTACTCCAGTCCATTGTGTGTTTATTTTTCTTTTTCTTGTATGTGCAAACTCCTAGCAAACCAGAATTCAGGGTCCTTGAATGTAGGGTTTGTGCTGTGCATTTGACCTGATTAAAACCTTGGAACCTGAGAAAAGATGATATTTTGAAAAACAGCCAGTGTGAGCCTCCTTGTATTGCCAGAAAAATAAAGGTCATGCTGTTGCCCTTACCTTTACGTCTCTATTACTGTGTCAGCTGGGTCAAAACAGAAGCCCTCCCTAAAATACTATACAGGATTTCTAGATGTCCATACCCAAGATGTATAAATGCTGAGCACCTCTCTTTCTAAGAACACCTCATAATCCAATAAAATAATCCCAAAGAAGTGCATTATTACTGGAAAACAAGCCAAACAACTCCAACTTTAAGCAGTGCTTTAAATCCTAAATGACTTCTTCAATTTCCACCATGCAATTGATCCTATTTGAGTGGGAGGTAAAGCTAGAGGATCTGCAGAGATCTCTTCCAAGCTAAATTATTTTGAGTCCAGAAAATATCAGGTAATAAAAAGGCTGCTCTCAGAAGGATGCTGTCACCCTTTTGAACATATCACACACATTTGAGCTGTCTTTACCTGACCTATTTTCCTTCCTCCCCATGCAGCTGGATTCAAGATCAGACACAGCCACAACAACTCATACTCTGGGCAAGAGCTGGCTGTAAGAACCGTTCCAGAGCAATCCTCAGGCCACACTCAGCACCACACAGTATAAAGGCAGTTTTAAGATTCCTCTGTGCACATTTCAAGTTCATACCTTTCTTCTAATGTTCTTCACAGATAGCAACACATTCTCTAGCTGGTTCTGTTATAGGGTCTGGAGAATCTAAATACTTCTGACTAGAAGTAAGGATCACTTCATCTCTCGAGCATTCCTGCCTCACTGACTCCCCTCCCTTCCCAAAGAATCAAAATCCCTTTAACCCTCTGTAAATTGCATTGGCAACGTGGGTGCAAGGGGTTTTGTTGCCATGTGAAGATAAAAATAACTCCCACCCACTCTTATCTTTCCTAAGGTAAATCATGCATGTGTAATAGCAAGATATGTGATTGCTGTGCCCTGATTTTTACTAGGAATAAGCAGCCAAAATATTAGAGGTCTTACATATGAATACAAGAAACAACCTCTAGTTTTGGACTGGCTCCAACTTTATTAGGTAAATTCCATTCTTGCAAGTGAAAAAACACAGTCAGAAATGGGATTGATAAGCATTTATTCCACAGATTTCTGGCCATTTTGGGGTTTTCTTGGTATATCATAAACTAAAATTTAAATGAAAAGCCAGCTTGCCTTCAAATCTTTTGCTTTCAGCACAGTTAACAAGGCCCCATTTTCCCACCAAAATTTAGCAAGATAAAGATACAATCTAAATTATGTCTTCTTGGCTTTCCATTTCTTATGGTCTCTTTTCTTTTCTTTCATTTTTTTTTCTTTTTTTGTCTGAGACATACAATTAAAAAAAATCTCATCTTTCTTCCTCATTCTGATTTTTGTTTCTTCTCTTTTTGAAGCATGCAATTAAGTTTGCCAAGCTGCAATGAATGCAGTTTAATTGAAGGGGTCAGAAACAAGATGGAAAATTGAAACCTTTTATTTTAAGAATCTCAGGGTCTGTAGGAACCTTCCTCATAGTTTTGAACTCATGGAATTTTTCAGGGATTGAGAAGTAAACAGGATTTGAACATGAGTAGATAGACTTAAAATAAATCACCTTGCAGTTAAAGCCCACAAAAACCAAGAATTCTTTTCCAAAAGCAAGGACAAATACACTGATTTTGTCGCAGACATTTCTTCACAGGAATCCTTTCTTTCAGATTTCTGTGTCTTCTGGAGGCCAGAGGCCTCCGAAGAGAAGGTAAACAATTATTATCAGCTGCTGTGAAATGTAATGGGATGCACCTTGATTGGCTCATGCTTCTTGTTTATAATTAAGGGCCAATCACAAAGTGTAAGCCAGGGACTCAGTCCTTGGGCATAACTTTGTTATAGAATTCTTTCTATTTCCTAGCCTGGCCTAGCAGCTCTGCAAACATCTCTCCATATTCTATTAGTATAGTAATAATGTATTACATATAATATCTTAATAAATCAGCCTTCTGATCAAGAAACAAGATTCACCGTCTCTCTCTCACCAGCTGCGACCCACTCAGGCGCGGTAATATGATTTCTAATGGTGTTAGAGATGATCCTTTCACAAGACTCAAAGTCTGGATCAGAGTTTATTCAATCTGGGGAGTTTAGATTTATAACTGAGAAAGGTCAGGTGTGCTTCTGTCCTGGTTTCAGCTCAGGTAGTGCTCATTTCTTCCCAGTAGCTGTTACAGTGCTGTGGTTTGGATTTGGGATGAGAATGGTGTTGATAACACACTGATGTTTTGGATTTTTGCTACAATGTGTTTATCCTAAGCCAAGGACTTTTTTCTCCTTGTCTCCTGCTCTGCCAGTGAGGAGGAACATGAAAGAAACTGAGAGGGAGCCCAGCTGGGACAAGTGACCCAAACTGAGCACAGGGATGTTCACAGCATGGAATGCCATGCCCAGGGCACAAACTGGGGGGAGTTACCCAGAGGGGGCCAGTCTGGGTTTGGGGAGGGGGTCTGGCATCAGTCAATGGGTGGTGAGAAATTGCATTGTGCATAACCTTTTTTCCTTTTTACTATAACTATTATTTACCATTCCTGTTATTGTACTGTACTGTGTTTTCAATTATTAAACTGTTCTTATCTGAATATAAAAGTTTTACTTCAGTTCTCCTCCCCAGTCCACCAGGGCTGGGGAGAATAGGGAGGGGTTGAGTGAGAGGCTGTGGTGTTTCATCTCCATCTGGGCTTAAAACCACAACAGATTCAAGGTAAAATGGACCTTTAGATTTTCCCTTCAACTCTTTCCCAACCACTAATTAACTTCCCTTTTTAGGTGAAGCAGTGTTTGTGGAGGTTAGCTGCTCTTAATTAAAGCTACACATCAAGTGCTAGAAGTTCCTAAGTTTGGAAAAAACAGACTAGAGTTTTACTTCCAAACTAATGCTTTCTTTTTACATTTGGGGTCTTAATACCACAAATATAAAAACAATTGACTGAAACAGCTCCAACTGTTTTATCCACAATTTTATCACACAAATTTATAATTGTTTTATAACAATTTTATCCACACTGTTCCAAGTGTGGATAAAATTAAAAAATAAAGATAGGATTTGAAAAGTTAGTGGAGAATTAACCTTTTGCTATCATCCTTTAAGGCATGTTTTGTGCCTGGGGCTGAGGAGGTGGTATGATGATGCCTCTTCCATCAATCTTTAGCAGCATCTTGCTTCCAGTAGGCACAGTGCCTTTGGAGCCAGAATAGCACAGCTGTTGTTGAGAGTAAGGCTTCGGAGCACACTTTATTATGTACTGTAAGTACTGGATTGTTTATATTCAGGGAGAACAAAAGGGCTGTGAGTGTGTCTGACGCCTGTCTAGGGGTGTAAGTAGCTAAGTAAAACTTCTTTTATTTTCTTTTTTCCAAATGTTTGCCCATGCAATCACTATATTAGGAGTAGGAGTAGTAGTATTACTATTGCTGTTGTTCATTTTCCTCTGTGAAACTCATCAAACTGAAAAAAGCCCTCCGCAATCTTATTTTTTTTGCTTCCCATTTAATTTTGCCCTCATCTCTCCCACCTTTTTAGCACATCCTTATTTTTGGGGTTGTTTGGAACTTTGACATCCTTCCTTTTCTGCCCACTCCCCTTGGAGCCCTCTCAGCCCACTCATGTCATTCCACAAGTGGAAGATTCTCCATAACAAGGGGTGGCCAGCATCAAGTGTATCAGAGGCTGCTCCAGGGCTTGTCTCCAGCTGAGCCTTTGCCTCCCTGCCCACAGCCCTTCAGTTGTGGAATTCCTTTGCCTCCCTGCCCACAGTCCTTCCTTCAGCTGTGGAGTTTGTCAGAAACACTGGGGCAGGCTCCAGTATCTCAGCTCCTTCCTTCCTGAGCTGTCTCACTGAGAACCACCCTCAAGCAGGCATTCTCCTGTTAAATACAGTGAGGATTTTGTATTGGCAAGAGGCTGGGAGCCTACAGAGACTCAATTTCCATCCTAAGGATGGATTTTATCAATTAATGTCTAAAAGCTTTGAGCATTTCTCACCTCAGGAAAGGCAATGGATGAATTTACAGCGCTGAAGTAGCCAATATTTGCATCAGTTTCATCAGACTTTTGCTAATTGATGATGCCCAAATAGATCTATCCAAATACACTTGCAGGACATTTTCTTCGGAGGTTTTGGAATATGTTTAATGCAGATGAAAATAAATGGTACCTTCGTGAGTAGTCAAAATCAACAGTTGGCTAAAAGTAACAATGAACAAACAAAATAGACTTCAAGACTGTGCAATGTCAATCATTTTGACATTAAAGCAAATCTTATATCAGTCTGTGACACTAGCATGATTACAAGGGGAGAGAACTGCACTGCCTATTTCTGTCTGGATAAAAATAGGCATCTTAAATCTCTTAAGATTTGCCAGTGCAGAGACTGTCTGGTGTAAATGTACACATTGTGTCAACTACAATTGAGTTAAAGCAGCTGTAAATGCTGGGAGCTAGCTCTATGCTAATCCTCAAAAAAATTAAAAACACTTCAGAAACCTTTCAGAACTAGATATAGTTTTTTGCCTGAGTACTGTGCAATTTTTAACTTTCAACACATAAAAAATTTGCAATCAAACACAGGCAGTAAAAAATATGCAGTCCTCCTCTGAAGTAAGATGTTTCTATTACACTTCTATTCCTGGCATATCAGCCATAAATTCAATGAATTACAGAAAAATGCTAATCTCCTCAGCTATTAAGAATAAACAATCTTTTCATTACAATTTTTTTTCCAGTTACCTTGTACAACTTTTCAGAAATCACGTCAGTTTCACAGAACTCTTCATAATTCTTGAATTTTTCTGATCCACATAAAAACAAATTAAAACATACTTCAGAGAGATACAGATACAAAAAGGAGAATAAGTTATTCCTTTCCCGAATCTCAGGGAATCCCTTTCATTACAGCATAGCACAATTTCTGCTCATGAAACAAAATTGGGGCTGTGTTCTCACAATCCACAGATCTCTATTGATCTACATATGGCAAAGGAGTCACAAAATATGAAATTCACAGGAATTCACAAAAATTCAAATATGTAAAAAAATTCACTCAGAAACAGAAATAAGTAACAAGAATCAAAATGTTTAGAAGGGTATTTCTTCAATTTTCTCCTAAATTGTTTCATTTTATAGTAAGTTTGTAAGCATTCAGCTTCTTGTAGCTTAATCATTTGGGGCAAAAGTGAACTTCAAGACATACCAACATAAATTATATGTACAGCATTATTAGGTGCTCAGCCACCATGGATGTACTATGGCAGAAGGAGTCAGCTAGGTACATTCCAGATATAGCCTATAATTTTTAATTTAAGACAGTTTATTTACAAGACATCTAAATGAATACACACTCTACCTTGTCAAATTTTCTTGTACAAGGGGATCCTCTTCAGTAGAAACCTTCTGACTGATAACAGTTCAGAAAACTTCCCAGAGAATATAATATTATGAAGTCTTGTTCTACTTGGACTATGTTACTCAAATGTTCAGCCAGAATTAGTTTCTCCCTCTCCCAACAACACAACAGGAAGGTCAGTATCTCCATCATTAGTTTATGCAGCAGAACTTGATAACTCTGCCATCCTTGCCCAGTAACATGGAGAAGATCCTGGTTGAACCCAGGACAAATCCTGACAGGGCACAGTATCAGGAGATCCTGGCTCGAGTCCCAGCCTGTTCCCTGTACCAAAAAATTTGCATGAATAAACAACAATAAACACCTGTGGAACGTTTGTGATTCACAAGTTTTCAGGTATGAACACACCTAACAATCTCCTACACTTGGGAGAGCAGGAAACCCTGTTTTAACTCAGTAAGCAAGGCATATGACCAATTAGTGAGACAATTAGCAAATTTTATATTGTTGGAATATAGAAAATAACTTTGGCTGTAGGATCAGATCAGGAGAGCTGAGATGGTGGATAATCATGAATTGCATAACTACTGAGAGTAGTTTTCTATCCAAGATGTTTTTGTCCACAAGGGTTTTATTCAGAGAAGAAATAAAGCTGAGATAAGCAGTATTTCATCACTTTGTCAGCCTTGAGTCCATTACCACAGCAAATTGGAAGAGGGAATGTCAAATAACACTAACAATAACTAGTGAAAAATGAGAGTGGAATTGCAGACAAATAATCTATGATTGCTGAAGATTTTTTATGTATAACAATCAGTCATTTAGATATGCCTCATTCCCTCTGTGGCTGTTATAGGGGCCATAACTGTCAACCCTACCCTGGCTTTGCTGCACTCACTCCCAAACTCTATTCCTGGATTAAATAGGAATTAGGAATGTGTCTGAGGGTAGTGGAAAGACAATAAAGAGCCTTTGGATAATGGAAGAAGAGCACATACTGACAGTACAGAGGTTTTTACTAGCCAAAGCTGCAGTGGGGATCTTAAATTATGCTGCAGAATGAGAGAGACTCCACAGTGAAAAACATTCACTGACATGCCTGTGCAAGAATAATGAACTTACCATGAGAAATCACAGATGAAGATTCAGCTGTAAGTACAGAGCTCCCTCCAGGTCAGGAGGATATACTGACCTATGAAATTATAGTATTTTGCCAAGGGCCTTCAGAGTTAAAAAAGTGTGGTCCAGTAAAGCAAAAGCAGCAGTAAAATCTCTTAAGTTACAATAAAAGAAACAAACATGAAAAAAAAAATATCAGCATACTTGAAGGCACCAAGGTCACCAGAACCAGACTGCAATCAGACAAGAAATTAGAGAAACTAATATAAGGTGTAGGACAAAGGGTGAGGGTCACTTTTGTAAAAGTAACCTCTGCAGTATTACATATTACTCACGGAGAGCAAAGGAGGGAGAGGACAGAATAGGGACTTCACTGAATGACTGGAGAGCTTATATAAAGAAAAAAGAATGAAGATTTTCCTTCTGTGGTGTTAAATGTCATTTTGATGTACAAAAACCCCATCCTGATGGGACAGAATTCATCCAAACAGTGATTTTATTGAAATAATAAACTCCAGAGAAATAGCCTGTGGGAGAACAGAACTACACACAGGGGAAGAAAAGTAAAAAGCCTGAGGATGTGGCTGAAGAGAAAAACAAAAGGGATTACAGTTCTTGCAAATGAAATGAACTAACTCAGAGATTAAATTTGGGATTTGAGAGTACAAATAAAGGAACAAGAACCAAAACCTCATGAAGGAGGTCATTAAAGGTTTAATGTCCAAATGCAAAAAGTTTAGCAAAATAGAAAAGAAGGCCAGGAACACCTATATAAAGAGAAATGGCAACAGAATGTCTGAAACCACAGCTATGAAATCATGAAGGCATGGATATAAAGTAGTTGTGGATATGAAGTTTTTTTAAGGTTTCCAAATTATTTATTACAGTCCTCTGTGGTGGAGGCCATTCCACTGAGTTAAAGGTGGGCAGCATGTCACCACATAATCTGCTGTTCTCTGATTTTTAGATTGACAAGAAGATGGTGTTGTCATATCAACAATTGTAATTAAGACATTTCCTTATCTTCACAAACCTAAGAAGTTTACATTTCCCTCCAGAATCTTCTCTTCTGATGACTAATGGATGAACAATCTGCAGTCCATGGGAACTAACTCTTGTTATTAACCAGAGGATAATTCCTCTAGTCTGCTCTCAGATCCATTTTCCACAATGGAGCATTCCTGTCTCATGGGAGCCATGCCAGGCTCCTGGGAGCTGAGAGGTCCTGGGAACCCAGATCAGGGCACTGCTGGTATTTACCCATCTCCTTCCCTGAGCGGCCAGCAGGTCATATCTAAAGGGCCTTTGGAGAAGGGAGCGAACTATCAGCCAGGAGATCTGCCTCAGCTGAAGGTGTCCCAAGTACCTCATCCTGGGAATATGCATGGATCAAACACCACCTGTATTAGCACAATACATCTCATGCCCTCAGACACCAGCAGGAAAGCGGGCAATGTGGCCACCTTCAACAGAGCATAAGACACAAGGATGGGCAGCTGAAGTGACCCTATGGGCTACAAAGGACACTCATAGAGGATTTATTTTTTCTCTGACTGAAAGTGTTCAAAATTAAAGGAGAAGGAGGACAAAGAGGGTTCACAGGCAGCATAATGGCAGCTAATGGACTTCTCAGTCTAAAATGTTGAGGTATCTCTGATGCTGAGAGTTCACTGGTAGCCACTTTGCTGGGCAGTTGTCCTGAGCTGAACCAATAGCCCTGAAGGATTGATTTTAACTACCAGATGAAGAGATCAAGTGGGGGATGTTGCAGAGACACAAGATCCCTGGATGCAGGTGTACCTCTGTGGATACATCATGGAAGGTGTGCTGTCATTGCAGTATAGAAATATATAAGCCCTGCAATGTGTTCTTCCCTGTTCCTGCAGTGCACATCTGGCTTGCAGCTGGAAAATGTTCCTTGTAACCTTGGTTGTCCAGGCTGGTCCAGGCTGAAAAAACAGAGTTTCCTTTAGAGCCCAGTTAGTTTCCTCTGCCTTTGTAGCCATCTCTTTAAGCAATATAGATGCAACAAAAACAGAGAAGATGCAGTTCCAAAGCTGCAGGATGCTCATTTCTCTGTCTGACAGCCTGGAGCCAAGGAAACATCCCTCAGTTTGTTTTCCAGTAGAGTCTTTGCAACTTAATAGATACTGACTTTTGCACTAAACTTCTCTGTTAATAACCTCACCTAAGAACCCTAGCAAAAAAAAATGCTATGAGGAAAAAGAGAAAGTAGCACTTAGGATTCAGGGTGCATAGGAAGTAGCTAAAATATGTGTATATTTACAAGAAGAGATAATTTTTATGTTCATGCTGTCTCATCACTGCCTCCAACAACTCAATTTTCCTGCGATATCACAGACTCTGGATATATTTTAGGTTTCCACAAACAAATTTCTTCTTCAAAGACCTTGAAATACAAATATTTTACACAGTGGATTATGACTCAAGCTCAGGGCTGAGAGATGGCAAAGTCCACAAAAGCAGTATATGTGCACACATCCCAGAAAATGGAACCAAATGCTCTGCAAAAAACATCTGCTTCTTCTACTTAATATTTGTGGATTATTGTACCAAACTATGACCTCAGTACCAGATCATGATCCTGCACTAGACCCTCCAATGTCTTTAATTCCTTCAGAAAGTAAAGCAAGCACAGGAACAGTTCTTTGTATAGGCAAAAGATGAACTACATTAAATAAATAAAACATTTTGTTGGATTAATCCCATCTGAACTAAACTACTTTTAGAAAGCAATTTAAATGTTCACCTTAGAGATAAGCAAGAATCTTCATTGTGGCTCTTGCTAAATTGTACCTTGCTGCTGGTTACTCATTGCTTCACCATTGTGGTAAAACCTTCAGAAATGTTATGAAATATTCACACATAGCAGCAGTGAAATACACGTTACCTGCTTCCATGATACATGTCAAATTTTTCCATATAAGGGCCCCACCGATTTTCAATGCTTTTGTAGAGACCTTTCACCTCACCCCTGACTCAAGCTTCTAACCCTTTTGCTTTGTTTTCAAAAGTGGCAAAGTCTTCTTTTCCCATTGTCAGAATGTGGCATTCAAGGATGCAGTGAAACATTTTGCATCCTCTCTTGATAATAATTCATCAGTTTGTTGATAGTCTTTTCCACAGCTGATTTACCTCTTAATTGTTTTCATTTCTGTGGAACAGAAAGTTTTAAAACATCAACTATCTATTTTAGTCCATTGATCTTAGTGCTGTTACTTTGCTTGCAAATGTAATCAAGCAAAAATCATTTGTAACTAAGCAACCTTATCTTTCAGATTTGTGATCTATTTCTCAATCTTTCAAAATTATGTTTCAGTGAGAGT
The DNA here is from genome assembly GCF_028018845.1 of Melospiza georgiana. NCBI lineage: Eukaryota > Metazoa > Chordata > Aves > Passeriformes > Passerellidae > Melospiza > Melospiza georgiana. The sequence goes on along the minus strand of NC_080430.1, from coordinate 143,781,675 downwards.
TCCCCAAGCTTAGATTATAAAAATAAAGAACTTTTATTTTCTTTCAGCATGAGAACTCAAATGTATGTCACACAGTCTCCCACAGTACGTGTTAGTACAGCTTTTCCTTGCTGTAAAAATGAGAGGTCAGTCATCCTGCTGTCTGCCTTGCTGTGGTGATCTGCTACAGATGCTGTCAAGTTGTGATTGGTCTGGCAATTTGTATGTGAACTTCAGAAGAATTTGTCTTTTTTGCATAGTCCACTCACAAAAATCACCATGGGGTTCTTTTTTAAAAAAAAAATTTCGGTCACACAGACCTTCCTATCAGGCTTTATAAATGTCAAGCTTATTAATAAACTCTTGCATGAAAATAATTTCAAATCCTTACCACTTTTCATTCCATCTCCCAGTTATTGGCATAAAGCTAATCAAAGATCTCCTTTCCATGTCTCTTGGTACTTTGATTCATTTTATTCTCAAGAGCTTTTTACATTATCCTGAGTTCTCATTTTAATTCATTTTGTTGTTAATTTAACCTCCTCTGGTAGCTTCCTCCTTCTCCAGAAATCTGGCTGCTTTTCTGGTAGTGAGGATTGAAACTTTGTTTTGCCTGTCTCCTTAGTAAGAGAATCAGATTTCCACAGCAAAAGAGCTACCCCTTCTTAACAAGTGGTCGGCTCATGTGCAGAACGCTCTTTCTTTACTTTGGTTTCCCTTCTTCAAAAGTTTCTTGAGCTCTCTTGGTTTTAACCCCTTCCCCATTGTCCATACCCATCATGACCAACAGACCTGCTGCCTCCCAGAGGCAGAAGCCTTTTTAACTCTTGATTCCCATTTCCTATCATCATTCTGGAAAGGGCACAGCCCTTTTACTTGTTCCTTGAAAATATTTTCACGTGTTTTTTGGCACAGAATTGCTAACAGGACCATCTTTTCTCTTTAGCCTGCTGGAGATCTCCATTTAGACACACTCAATTGTGCTGCAGACTGGGCTGCCAGCCAGCCACAGGTATGTCACCTCATCACTGTCTAGTTCAGACAGCCAGCTGTGTCTCCAGCAACAGCTTCTGCTGTTTTCAGATTGGAGGCATGAAAATAGCAGGGCTACCTCAAATTATTTCAAAAATACCTCAGCCTATTACTTTTCCTCTTTGCCAGGTTGAACTGAAGAAGCTATAAAGGAGAGTGTTACATGACGTAATTTTATTGGCTGAGTTTTGATGCAAATTTCCTTAGACTTTTTCTGCAGCCACAGGAAAATACCAAATCCCTTCAAGAAATTATTCAGGCACATAAATAACAGTCCTTAGGAGAGTAGTTCTCAGAGACATCTCCTTTCCAATGGCATTGGCTAGATAGACCAAAGGAAAGTGCCTCCATAACGCACCAGTTACACAAAGTGCCAGATCAGGAGGTCTGGATATCTTGATTTCACAGCCACTGTTACCTGCCCCGAGCCATGTTGCATGCTTGATTGACATATTGACACTTCAGCCTCTGTTAACCAGTGTAAATGTTCTTATTGGAGTTTTGTAATTTCAAAATTGATGCATCCTCCATTTCCTTAGTCAGCAGCTCTTTAGGCATTTAGTCATAGCATGCAATATCTGCATTTGTCGTTGCAATTTTTCCTTACAGTATGGCCACTGACTTGTATTTCAGATAGAGAAAATCTTTGCTGGCTTCAGGCAGGAAAAACAAACCAATGAAACAAACCCAATTATAGACACAGTCACTGCTCCATCTCAAGCCATTGTATACAGAATAATATGTGGGTCATTTAAAGCAAAGTATAAATGCTGTCATAGAGTATTTTCTAAATTACACAAGCATCCCAAATAGTCATTTGCTATTGCTACTGCCCTGCTCCAGCAGCCTGTTGGCAGGAGGGGACTGTCCCCTCCAAAACAGACGATGACCTCTGTCTCCAATCTCTCAGCCACACAGGCTCACAGATGTGCCAAAGTGTCATCTGCCAGGATTTTAATCATGGGAAGAACAAGATGAAGGCAGTAAAAAAAAACCAGCACATGCCTACAAAGAGGAACCATTTTATTTAGTTACCCTCTCCCAGAAGAAGTGCCTGAGACTAATATTATAATTTTTGTAAAGAACCCAACATATAAACAGAACCAACTAAAGCAAAGTATGTAACCCTATGGTGCATATCTCATCTCTGAGGATACATAAGTGAACATTAAGAAGAAGAAGAAGAAGAAGAAGAAGAAGAAGAAGAAGAAGAAAGAAGAAGAATAGGAATAAGAATAAGAATAAGAATAAGAATAAGAATAAGAATAAGAATAAGAATAAGAATAAGAATAAATAAGAATAAGGAATAAATGATTGGATCTGTAGGAGTACCAAGAATCCACAGTTTTCAATAACTGACACTATTTGTCAAACAAAAAAAGACCAGGCCACTTACCCCTGGTTCCATTGGCTTTACCTGAAATTGCAAATACTGAAGCTTACTGAAGAAATCAAGTGTAGCGGGTTCAACACCCACTTTCAGTCACCACATTTGATAGCCCCACAAATCTCTGTGGCCATAAAATTTTGGCCATAAAATACACTGCACTATTTTAACACTCAACATGTTTATGCTTGAAGCTGCCTCTTGAATTCCCAGGGAGGCATTAGAAGAAAATTAAAAAGCACAGCCAAAAAATATAACCACAGTCAGCCCCCACTCATAAAGTTTAATTGGAAAGCAGATATTAAGTATGTATCTTTATTACATTTTGAAACAATGAATAATATATATGTTGTTGGCTAAAGACTGAGCTCTGAAGAGTGAGTATATTGTTTTATTATTCAAACACAAGTGAAAGTGCACTGTATTTTCAATTCATATGGGCACCACTTTCTGTGAAATAAATAAATACATCCACCAGACTCAGATGGTGATTTACATACTCAAGTACCTCTAATCACAATCCTAAAAGCAAGGGTGGAAAGAACGGTAGCCAAAGCTGTTGCCAGGACAACTTATCCCTGGATTTAGCATTATCATGAAGGGAAAACCTACAAGGAATTTAATTAACCAATACCTCAAACTTACAGCCTGCCAAGCACTGCCTACACCCTTTTAAATCCCAATCCCTCAGGAATGGCTGCACTACTGGTGGCTGCACCCACTCAACAGAGAAGCAGCATGGGATATATCCACAGGATTCCTTACGAGCCAGCATGAGCCTGCCCTGTGCCCTGGCCCACAGCAGGAGACGTGAGCCAGCAGCCACGCCAGACTGGCTGTCAACTGGGAGCCAAACCCCAGCTAATGCATCCTTCAATCTAAGAATTATAGGATTGTCTATGCTGGAAAAGATCCTTAATGTTATCAAGTCCAACGGTTCGCTCAGCACTCCAAGTCAACCACTAAACCATGTCCTTAAGTGTTACATCTACACATCTTTAAAATGATTCCAGAAATAGTGACTCTACCACTTCCTTGGACAGCCTGTTCTAAAGTTTGACAATGCTTCCAGTATGGATTTTTTCCTGCTATCCAATCTAAATCCTATCTCCTTTTCTGTTAAAGAATATATTAACCCGAGTTTTATATTTCAGTGATGTGATCACACTGCCTCTTGTATTTGTGGGGTTCCCAGATGAAGGGAGGAATGATGAATCTGACTCCATGTTCTTAGAAGATTAATTTATTATTTTATGATACTATATTATATTAAAGAATGCTATACTAAACTATACTAAAGAATACAGAAAGGATACAGATAGAAGGCTAAAAGATAATAATGAAAAATTCATCACTCCTTCCAGAGTCTTGACACAGCTTGACCGTGATTGGCCAATAAGTTAAAACAATTCACAATTCAGAAACCAATGAAACAATCACCTGTTGGATAAACAATCTCCAAACACATTCCAAAGCAGCAAAACACAAGAGAAGCAATGTGATAATGTTGTTTTCCTTTTTATCTCTGAGGCTTCTCAGCTTCCCAGGAGAAGAATCCTGGGCAAAGCGATTTTTCCAGAAAATATGACAGTGACACACTGCCCTTGGTGAACTGAGTGAGCTTGCATCTGTCACTGTCTGTAGTATAGATTTAATCTCGGACACAGAATAATTTAGGTTGTGATGAACCTAAAGTTCATCCAGTTCCTCTTTGCCCTGCAATGGTAGACCAGGTTGATCAAAGCCTCTTCCAGCCTAGCCTTGAACACCATCTGGGATGGGGCAGACACAATTTCTCTGGTTGGTTCCAGTGCCTCACCTCTCTCACAGTCAGTGAGTTTAAGGAGAAACCTGTCTATCAGACACATTTGGTTCATGCAGTCAGTTGAATGGCAGATAAAGATGCAGCAATATAGGCAGGACACCCATGCTGCAAGTTCTCCCTGCCCCTTCAGACCTCTGTTACATCCTGCATTTTGATGGGAGATGATAGAATTTCTCTCATAATTTGTGAACAACCTCGCAGTCCTCCTCAGGACTTGGACTGCCTGATGTCTGCTGTAGCTTTGAGCAATCTGCTGCAGTTGACCCTACCTGAGTTAGCAGTTGGATAACCACTGGGATCATGGTTTTGTCACCATCAGGGCTGATGCTTCAAAGCAGTTGTTCTTTTATTTTTCCTCTCTGCTTAAAAATAATAATGAATTAATGTTTGTTAATTGGAAATCAGGACAATTATTAAAGTTTTAAACTGTGGTGGACAAGAAGTGAAGTTGTTTATGTTAATTCTTAAAAAGGGGATTTAAGAAGGCAAATATTAAAGCAGAATCCAAGAAACTTTTCAACTTCAAGAGTACCATCAAGTACAATCAGTAAGTGGAAGAGAAACAACAGAGGTTTGCATGACTCATGCAAGAAAAGGATAAAAGAAACATCAACAGGCTTTCAACACTTAACTTTCATTCCTTTCTGAGGTTTGTCATACAGTCATGTTTACATTATATATTTTGTAGTCTCTCATTCTTCACTTTCCTTTCAAGAGAAGTTCAAAAGATGAAAGCACAAAACAGATACTCTGTATTACTTTATCATGTCAAAATAACAGTGCTGGCATATCATCACTTCAAGTACTGTCTCATGATCAAAACGGAATTTTTACAGGCCTGTGTGTGATTAATGGTTTAATCTTTGTCTTTGTCATGCTCTAAGTGGCAAAGATAAGAACTCAAATATTTTAACATTTTGTGTCAGAAAAGCTTTGGTCAAAAATTTCTACTCATCATTCTTTTTACTAACATAGAAACCAAGGATATCCAAGTGGGATCCTGATATCAAAGCTTATGTAATACAGGTGTTACATCTTTCACAAAACTGCCATTCAACATTCAGGCAGAGTATAGGGAAAGATAAAGTATTTGACTGAAACAAAAAGGTTTTAAGCCCCTTCAGACTATACTGAAGCCCAAGTTTCCAAAGCCCTTTTTCTCCTGATGGGTGGTGGCATTGAAGCAGTTTCATGCTTGGTCATCATGAGTAAAAGGCATGCTCTTCCTTCCTCCAACATGGTAAAAGTTTACCCAACACTTTCAGGGAAAGGAGCACAGTGCTTCAATAGTGAGTTAAGTTATGCTTGACTCCAAAAATGAAAAATCTAAGAGATATCAAGAATACACAGGCCCATATCTCCCATTTCTTTGACACCCAAAATAATGGGTAAATGCAAGTGTAGCTGTCAGGTGCTGTTTACATACTCACATACTGTTGCAAGTGACCTTCAAAGGATCCTCTCCGGAGAACACAGGCACAGTTATCATGTGACATGATGCATATGTTTACAGCTTTGTTGAAATTCCATAGGGTTTTAGTGATTGATTGTGTGATGCACAGAATAGGGATACACAGAGAGGTTGACCCCATGTATTTTCAAAAGCTGCATATGCAATGCCCTTCTCTGCTTAGGATACAGAAGAACGCTGTCATGCAGCCTTGGCTCATATCCTCAATATCCTTATGCAGCTATTTAAGTCCACAAGTTCTACTGGTCTCTGATAAAAAAATCTCAGACTCAGGATCATCAAGCATATTCATAATAGTAAAGAAAGGTAAAATCATATGGGTATCATAAGAGTTTTCGTAACCAAAAGTATGGGAATGAATGCAAACACAAGTCTTTGAGAATCCCAGGGGATCACATGGAAGGTGTGAAAATGCTCTTCACGTCCATGAGGGAGATGGAGAAATGGAGAAAGTGTGGATTTCATCTGAGAGGAAGAGGTAAAAGTATGTACAGCTCCTATCTTAGGAGGCTCAGCAATATAGGGGAAAGACAAGCCCAGGCAGCTGGAAGGAAACATCCAGGCTGTATTTGCACAGGTCCTTGGTGGTGAGATTGGCTCAGAGTGGATCCATTAAAATGTGTAATGTAACATGCCCTGTGCCAGTTCCTTCCTGTTTACAGAGTTGGCTGGCTCAGAACACAGGCAGAGGAATGTATGTTAATGTGTCTGAATATATTAAGAGGTTTCAGATGTAAGACTATGCAGTACTCAGTCTTAACACCTCTACATGGAGATAATTATAGCTTTGACCTTTATTACCTTTACCCTCACCTCAAAATCTCCTTTCATGTCATCTTTATGAGACCATCTTTTCTTGAAGTCTCTGCCACATCTTGCTGTATTATCTGGAAATGTTCCACTTAAGAGGGGAATTGCAGGTTGTACCTAGAAGGTAAAAAATACAAAAGAATCCTGACCCCATGATCACAGTCATTCGATCACACCTTCTTCTATCTTGCACAGGAATCACATGGCATGAATGGAAAAAGAGGCAACACCTGGGTCTTTATATCTTTTTTTCCTGCTTGGGTACAAAGTGAGGGAAAAAACCAAACAGGGAGGTACAGCACAAAAGTGGGAGCAGCTGTTAAGTTTGAACATTGTGGCTATCAAGAAGCTGGTTGCTGAGAGCAGCTGGCAGACAGGAGGGATAGACACAGCAAATAGGCAGATGCAGCTGGCAGATAAAATCTTGCAGAAAATTTAGCCTCAATTTGGTACCTTTGCTTGCAAACACAGACTTGCATGGAATGAGAAAGGCAGTCATACTGGCTGGCAGATGAGCATGGAAGTGTCAAGCTAAAGGGTGGGGGGGAATGCAGGAGATATAACAAGCCTTTATGGGGCTGTTTAATCCCAGGTTGACTCCTCTGCAGGAATAAGTCAACACTGGGCTAAAACTCAGTTACATCATCAGTCCGGTATGGTCAAGTATTTATATTTATATAACTCTACCTTGAGTCCAAAGTATCAATTATCTGCACACAAGAAAGGTAAACTGCAGCCTGAAAATTGAAGGAATGAAGCAAGGAGAAGAAATAATGAACTGTTATAGGATACAACACTGCAAACAGTGTCGACAAAAGCAAGAGGGGAAATCATCATTCTTAGAAGGAAGCCATCCTGTATTTTTTTCCAGCATATATAACTCAAAGCCCTCATGATAACATATTCAGTTACTAGCCCAACTTGTTTTGCTCAAGTCTATGAACTAGATATTTATTACTCAGATCAGCTTCACCACAAATTTACATTGAGCTCAGTGGAATAATCCCTGATTTATAACATCTTAAATGAGATTAAGAGCAGACTTTTGTTTTTCAATGTCTCAAGTGTAGCATCAGGCAAGACAAAGCTGAGACTCATAGCTGAAATTCACACTTCCGGGAGCTTATGTGCTTTTTTGGATTGCCATTCTCAATTGTGAGCAAGTCTCTTATGAAATGTGAGGAAAGCCAAGAAAAGAGAATACAGAGAAAATTCTTGATAAATCTGGATGCGTTGGCCTTTATTCTGCCCACCTAGATTTATTTAACACTTCAATACCTGGTCTAAAAGCAACACACATTTTGTAGAAAGGCAGAGGGCTAAAGAGAGTGAGATTTGTTGTACCTAATTTTGTGCAGAATTAGTCTGTCAGATTCCCCCCTCAAATAACAGTTGTATGTGTGCTTAGCAGGGGTGGGTGAGGAGCACCCTTTCTGCCCTGCCTGTAACTCAAGCTGATGTTGCAGTGAACTGGGGTAGCACCTGTAGTGACCAACCATTTTCACTCATAGCCCTGCCTGCAGAGCCTGGTGAGTCAGGCAGAAACTCAGCAATTGATTTTCATATGCCATTTGTAGCATGGCCCCTTTGGGATATGAGGCAGCAGCATTTGGCCAAGGAAACACAAACACCCCAGGTAAAATAACTACACAGAGCCTTAGCAAGGCACCAATGTTTTTAGGACTGAGAGTATGATCTTTTTGTCTTGCACTATTTTGGGAAATCATACTTGCATGCTTGTTCTGTTATCAAAATAAATATTTCACAGTTTTCCTTTTTCTGTTTTGTTGTGGTTTTTGTTTTCACCCATGCCTGATCTCTGTACTCACAAGCCCATCTGCAGTATACAGCTGCAAGGCTGGGGAGCACAAGAGAGGAGCCTCAATAGTTACAGACTCAGGGGTTGAACATCCATGCTAACAAATTTTAAAGTTTTTTCCCTCTCTACCAATAACTGTTGTAATATTTAGCCTACTTCAACTAATTTCATCGCGATTGATTAATTTAACTAATTTTGCTGCACACACAGCACCTTCTGAGGACATTGAAGAGCCAAGAGTCTCCTTCCCCCGGTTCCTGTCATTCTTGGAAAGATCAGATAAAAAGCTGATTTCCTGTCCCCTCCAGCTCTCTGTGTCTCTGTGGTGCAGGAGTTAGCCAGGGGATGGATGGCTGCTGAGCCCCTGCATCCCTCCTAACAGAGCAGAGAGCACAGCACACCGGGAAGAGCAGTTCAGGGCAGCCAAAGCTCAGTCCTCCATTTCACTCAGCTCTCTGCAAAAACTCACCTGCTACATGAATAATGAACTCCTTGGAATAAGGAGATTTTTCTTTATGCATGTGTAGATAATGCCTAACAGCGCAATAAAGCCCTGGTCACCTCATAAGCCTTTATGTGCCTCTATAATATAAATATATAATCATAAAGAATGAGTTGTCAGAGAAAGAGGTCATGGATCAGCAGAGTAAATCAAACTTTAACAGCCCATCAGGGCCAGACTGCCTAGCAACAAAACAATTCATCATTAAGGATTTTTTGTGCTTTATTATAAATTTAGATTTAAAAGAAATGTTGAAAACCCTAGGTCAAATTTTAGTCTGTTGCTTTGGTGTGAACCAAGAGCAATTTACTGAAGTCAACAGATCTGCTATAAATTGAAGGGAAAATAATTACCTCTATATATTGTGAAAAAAACCTTATTTGTGTTTTTTAAGTCTACGGAGTACATGCTACACTTTTAAATGTTGAGTGCTATAGAAATATGGCTTTTTTCCTAAACAAATTATTCATTTGGAATTTTTTTTTGTTATTTACACTTCTTGTTCCACAGTCATTTGAAACATAAAGCAAAGTCATTCAAATACAAAGCAAAATGCTTGGATCTCAAGTGAATGAATGACTATATCAGAAAGTTATAACAAAATCAACAAAATCTTAGTGTTTAAATTAACATTAAACTACTCAAATTCTCTAAATAAATAAATAGATATTCCAAATTTAAACTTTTTAGACTTTAGGAAATGCCTTAACTGACAAGAATCCCTTTCCTTCATATTTATTTTCTTCTTCCTCTCATACACAGTAAGGGATCCATGTAATTTGTACTGCATATGACACCAATTGAACTTTTGGCCTCGAGTCTAGCTTGGTCCATTCAGGTCTCATTTCTGCACAGTCTTTGGAAAGCAGCACAGCAGATAAGTTAAATTCTTTTTATAAGTCTTAGGAATTTTCAGGTAGGTTGAATGCTCAGTTCCAGAAATCTGGTCACCCCATGTCCTTTGTCAGGAGAGACTCTATTGAATTTAGTCTTTTAAAACCATCAGAGGATCATGCCAACTATGCATTTTTCAGTCTCCTTTCCTTTTTCTAGTATCACAGGATGATTTATGAAGCATCCACCTCTTTCTTAATAGAACTTCATATATGGTTCTTGCAGACCTCAGAACCAGGGATGTTTAATAACTTTCACATCCCAACCCAGTCTCTTGTAGGTTTAGGTGTTGCTCATCTTAGCTGACAATCTCAGGTGTGGTACTCATCTACTTCTGTAGATTTTCCATGAGGATTTAATATCAATTTTTTAGTATACCTTCTGAATAATTTTCTGTAGGTTATGACTTGATCATCTGGAAGTGCTCAACTACCCTCTTTCCCTCTCTTTCCTCCTCTGCAAAAATAACAATAAAATAAAACAGACTTCTCAAATGCTAGTGATTTTCTCAGTCAAGTGACATGAGATGGAGAGTTTCATCTTATCTTTGATGATGTCATATAGGCCAGTTTGATCAGAATATAAATTGTGTTTGTCTTTCCAGTTCTGATTCCAAAGACCTGGTAAGTTCCTGAGTAATGCCAGATAACAGACATCTGATTAGACTGATAGATTTTAAAATGTGAGGCTGTTCCAAAATCTGATAGGTTGGGTGACATTAGTGCTCCAAATGCCAGATTTTTAATTGTAGACAGAAGGTTATCTGCATAGATTAATAATTTGTGCGTGTCTGGCTTGTCCTTTTATTTGCTTTTTACATCCAGTAGTGTTTGTTAATGTTTCTAGTTATAAGACAAGTAATTGTATTTCTCTGTATAATGTTAGCAGCAGGGGTTTTACTATCACAACAGATGGGGATGTGTACAGATCTTTGATTAACATCCCAGATTTATTTTACAAACCCCGTGTTTATTAAGCCTGTAGCACAGATAGTTGAGAGAGACTGACTTTTTTTTTTTCTTTTCCAAATATTGTTTCATTGATAATCACCAGAAATCAGTATTACAGAAGATCTATACTGGTTGATATACTAAGATATTTTAAAGCATCTGAATTAATTAGGAACTTTAGCTATTGAGGTTTAATGAAACTTTCTGAAGTTAGACATTCAACCTGCTTGAAAATTCAGTAAGAATTGATAAAAGAATTTAAGTCAAAAGTTACCAAAAACTCCTGCAACTTTTGAAAAATATCCAAATGTAACTGAAAACCACTCACATTAGGCAGCCAGAAACATAAAGTAAACAAAGCAGAAAACCATGGGCACATGGAGGCCAACTTAGATGGTGTTTCGTTATCTATCTCTGGAAAACTTGATCAAAATCTGAACTACAAAGATTTTTCCTGGGACTTATATTTCACCAAGACAGAAAATCAGTACCTACTTCTATCTTGCACAGCATCCCAAAAGCACAGAAAGTTTTTCTGTTAACACACCCCATCAATCTGTAGGAGCCCCTGCAAAATCCAAGGGGGCTGCCTAGCCTCCCTCTTGATCTCAGTATGAAATCCAGTAACTTCAGCCACTTTCACTGAAAAAATGTATCCAGAATAGAGAAAGGATTATAGGAAGAAGTTTTTGGAATGATATCCCAAAGTGTTTATTTATATTATTTCCTTTTTGTATCACATCTCCATCCTGAAGTCATTCAATTCTGTAACTCCTTGCTCTTGTGAGTGTATCCAACCAATAGGTTTTCTACTAGCTGTGAAGGGAAGAGGGAAGAGACACAGAGACATCCTAACCCATATTCATGGGAAGGTGAGGAAAGAGACGGATAGAGGATGGGGAAGAGAGTGCAGATCATGGATCTGCTGAGCACACAGTCTTCGCTCTCTCTACTACTCTGATATTTTTCCCTGAAATGTCATCAAATAAATTCAGCATACTTTTTATTTTCTTTAATTCTTCTCTTCCAGACCACCCAGATCAACATTGAAATTAACAACAGGGAGAGAAAGCTGTCACAGGATTCTGAATACAGAACTCCTTTTTACAGGTGGCAACATCCAGGTCAACATAAGCCAAAATCATAGGAAAGGAAGAAAATAAGTAAAATAACTTGGAGATATTTCAAAACAGAGGGTAAGATTGTTGAATCTACACTACTGAGCTTATTTTGGATAAATGAATAGAATTAGTGCCAATGATCCTTTTCCCTTAAGGGGTAATATCTGCAGCTGATTTATCTCTAAATATTTATGGCAACCAGAACCATCCCAATTACTAAAGAAGATCTACATGTGAAAGCTTTGAATCAGAATACTTGCAAATTTGCTTCTCTTGAAAAAGGGGAAGAAAAATATATTCCCATTTTACACCACATTAAAGGGGATTTTCTTTGAACTTCATGATTTAGGAAAAAATCAAACTCCTCTACATATTTATACCTACATAAATATAATCAAACAAAAGGTAGTTACCTTTTCCATCAGCTTAGATGCTGAACCCCTGTTAAAAGTTATTCATGGCCACCATCAAAAAAGTAAGATATAACCACGACTCTGCCAGTTTGACCCTATATAATGCTTATCTTTCCTCAGCAGATATCACCCACAGACAATTGTAACTGATAAACTGAAAGAAAGATATCTGGGCAGAAAGAAAGTCTGGGCAGAAATATGGCCTTAATCTTCTGGAGAAATATTGTTAGGGCCTCACAAAAGGCACCAGAAATCAATATGTGGCCAAGTGATTCAAGCCCCAAAGCTTTCTATTCAGGAGAACACACAGACATCTCTCTAAAGCAGATGCCTGCTGAGAAGGGAGCTCCATTGGTGCCATCAGTCCCTGGGAGGAATTCAGTTGCCTAAATACAAGCACCTAATGCCACAGGATATCCCACCTGGCTTCCAGCTGTTCTCCCAAAGTGTACAGCTCTTCCTTAAATCTTCTGCCATAGCTGCCAGTCCTCTACAGTTGTGACAGCTCCATGTTAGTGGGACACTCGGTAACCTTGCAAATGACAGAGGTGACTGAGTTAAAAAAGCTGAATCTCTAATGCTCCTCTGCCTGTAATGGAAGCTCAGGCACTGGAAGCTCAGGTAGACTTCTGCACATTAACCTGAAAATCAAACCTGGTTTCCTTTTATGACAAGGTAACCCACCCAGCTGATCAACTGAAGCCAGTTATCTTTATGGATTTCATTTGAGCTTTCCATACTGTCTCTCACAGGATTCTCTGGACAAAATGTCCAGCACACAACTGGATAAACACATCCTGAGATGTGTGAGCAACTGGTTCATGTGTTGGGCATGAAGGGTTGTGGTCAATGGGCTGACATCAGACTGGGGACCTGTAACCAGTGGGGTTCCACAGGGCTCCATCCTTGGCCTTGTGCTCTTGGATATCCTCATTAACGACCTGGACTGGAATGGATGCTGAGCAAGTTCACAGATTATACAAAACTGGGGGGAGCTGTTGACTCCCTCAAAGGCACAGAGGCCCTGCAGAGACACCTCACAAATCAGAGGACTGGGAAATCACCAACCATATGAAGTTCAACAAGGGAAAGTTCTGGATTCTGCATCTGGGATGGAGCAACCCTGGGGAACGAGAAGGTGGAAAGCAGCGCAATGAGAAGGGACATGGGGGTCCTGGTCAGTGGGCAGTTGAACATGAGCCAGCAGTGTCCTGGCAGCCAGGAGGGCCAGCCCTGTCCTGGGGGACATCAGGGACAGCACGGCCAGCTGGGCAAGGGAGGGGATTGTCCTGCTCTGCTCTGCACTGGGGCAGCCTCACCTCGAGTGCTGGGGGCAGTTTTGGGTGACACAATGTAAGAGAGACATTAAGCTGTTAGAGAGTGTCCAAAGGAGGGCAACAACAACAGTGAAGGACCTCAAGAGGAAGCTGTGTGAGGAGTGGCTGAGGTCACTCAGTCTGTTCAGCCTGGAGAAGTCTGAGGGAAGACCTCATTGCAGTTACAACTTCCCCATCAGGGCAAGAGGAAGGGCAGACACCAATCTCTTCTGTCTGGTGACTACTGACAGGACTTGAGGGAATGGGCTGAAGTTGTGTCAGAGGAGGTTTAGGTTGAATATTAGGAAATGGTTCTTCACCCAGAGAGTGCTTGAACACTGCAACAGGGTCCCCAGGGAAGTGGTCACAGCACCAAGCCTGACAAAGTTCAAAAAGAATTTGAACAATATTCACAGACAGTGACTCTTGGGGATGGTCCTGCGCAGGGTCAGGACTTGTACTCAGTGGTCCTTGTGGGTTTCTTCCAACTCAGCATGCTCTGTGATTCTGCTATTCTGTGATGAACATTTAGGTGCTCTTAACTCTGTGTCTACAGTTCTGCTTTGTACCCCAAGAACAGGGAAAACCTTAGATTTCCTGTGGCAGAAGTTCTGTGTAGGAGTTGTCTCACTAGGTACCCAGATTAACATGACTTCTTTGATGGAGTTTGCCCTAATCTGAATAGCCCATCTTAGAAATGATTGCTGCTATCCTGATTGGAATTTATGATTATTAATGGCTTTACTGGTTTTTTGTGGTCTGTGTACCTCAGGATAGAGTCATCTATCCTGCCTTGACAGGCTGAGTCCCCTGTGCTTTGGTTCCGTGAAGCATTGCCTTGTAAGATTATATTAAACTTGATCAATAACAAAGTGGTAGCCAAGAGGAGAATTCCAAGAGAGATACACCAATCTACCCAGTGATTCAGTGCTGGAGTTCATGGCTGTCCTGCACCACTCAGTGGTCTTTTTTGTTTTCTTTACAGAATACTTTAATCTGGGTGTATACCCCTTTTAGAGCTCCCTGATTCCAGATTCCTTGACATCATCCCCTCTCATCTCCTCTGCTATTGTGTTTGCACTGCTTGCATTTCTTCCCCATGGCACTTCTTCTCTTCAGCAAATCTGAAGGGAAGTAGAAGCTCTGAAGCACATTAGCTCTGGCTCATTTAGGTTTTTTCACCTCTGCTCCTTACCCTCCTACAGCTGCAGCTCTGTGCCAAGGGAAGGAGAAGGAGCAGAGTGGGAGGAAGAGCTATTAGCATACACTGAAGCACAGCTGTACTGACACGCTCCAAAGCACCGTGTTATTTCAGCTGAGCAGGCTGCAGCCAAGATGAATGAATTGTTGCATGGCATGGACAGTTAAGAATCTCATCTAACTTCTGAAAAAGCCTGATTCTGTTTGATTTCCACAGCAGCTGTTGTTGTGTGAGCTGCAAAACAATTCAAGCTCAGACAAGATACTGAATCAGAGTAACATTGCTAGCTTTCCTATTTCTTTACAAAGTAAGGTGAACTCAGAGTGAGTTGAAATCCAGATCCTGCAAAAAAACAAGATATTTTTTAAATTATTCTCCTTCTAGTTCTTCTAGAAAACTTTGAAGCTGAAAGATCATGAAAAGCCCTAAGTTTATAACAATTTTGCACAATGCAATAGGAAATAAAAGGCTGGTCAAAAACTGATTAGCAGGAAAAACTCAAAATTCCATTTTTGGTCTTCATTGCATAATGTTTGTTTGTTAGCAAAGAAATAGAAGAAGACAGAATGCAAGTCATTAAGTGCATGGTTCAGATAATTACACAGAGGTGTCCAGAGCCTCTGTAAATTTAGATGCCACTGGCCTTCAGGTGCTGCTACAGAAAGCTGTCAAGCTGTCTCTGATTTAAGTCTTGGCTTATCTGTGTGTCCTGTGCAGATTTCTAGGATTTTTTTAGGGAACAGTACTAGAGAGTTTGGTGTGATAGAACTCAGGAGGTAATCTACATTAATTAAATATTCTCAAATACTGATTACTTCAATAGTGTCATTTTAGGAACAATAGAAAGCACAAAAGAGATTCTGAAAGCTAGAAAAATCTCTCGCTTTTCTGCATTTGGGCATAACCCCTTATTATCTTTTGAAAACCATCTGAAGATAATCTAAACTGAGTTTGAGATCTCAGTCCAATGGAGTGCTGGGTTGCTTTCTTCAGAGGCCAGGCCAAATAGAAAAAGCCCAAGTTTTTAGACTGCTTCACCAATGCACTTTATCCTAACCCAGGGAGCAAAGCTTAACTACTGTTTCCTTCAGTCTTCACAGAAAACACCAGCAAAAATCACATCCTGGTGCCAGCAAGAAAGAATTATGCCACATTAGAATGGACAGAGACCTTTAGCTGAGTACTGAAGAGATCTTGGGTGGTCATAACTTCAGGTTTCTCTCCATCAAGACTGCAATTCAATGTGTTTTAATGACTTGTAAGTGGTGTGAGTCACAGACTATATTGGGTTAAAACTATATAGAAATACTGTTACAGACCTGAAAGCTCACAGGTCCTCTGCTTGCATTTCACAAATCTGTATTAACTGGGTATTTTACAGCCCCTAAGTCTTCTTTTGCCCTGAGTGTATCCATATCAAATGCAGTCCAGAAGAGCTCATTACTGTTAAATCACAATACTGATGGTGATCATTTTTCAGATATTAGAGCCAAAGCTACAGTACTGCTGATTGAATAGAATCATATATTACTCCAAAACTAGACTTCTTTGGTTCATTAAAGGTGATGTTATGTGCATTTATTTGTTTATATGTGAATGCTGAAAAATCTCTGGTTGCGTTGGTGATTAATCATTTGATAGTACAAAATTAATTTTGACCAACACCAGGTATTAAAACTTTTTGATGTTTTAACTGTATGAAAGATTAAAATGCAAATATTAGTTTAGAACAGTAAATTAACATTTTGATAAAGAAGAATAAGGCACAATCAAATGCTTTTCAAATGTTGTATTTCAATGATTTCCAGATTGATAAGTATTTAAAATGGATACACAATAAGTCAGAGGAAAATTAAAGTGTTTTTCTCTTCTGTGAAGCACTTTCTGTTTCCCCTTCATGGCCATATTGGCAAGAAAAAAATCAAAGAGGTTTACCTATTGCTTTTATTCCTTTTCTGTCAGAGGAACATAGAAAAAGACATTACAGAGGAGAATCACCACACATTCTTGTAATTCTCCACAGATGCATGCATTCTAGCGTGGTTGCAGCTAAAAGAGAAATTATCTCTAAAAATAATCTTAATGTGTGCATTTTTGGGTGGGTGTGTTTTGCTGCATTAAGATCTTAGAGAGTTTATGTTTACATTAATCTGTTATTTCCATATCAAGAGGCTCAAGCAAATGCTGAAAACCATTAGAACACCAAATCCAAATAAATTGTTTTATTCCATCTTTATGAAGCCATAATAATGGCCAGGGGAAAAAAAATACAACTAAGAATGCTCTCACACAATTTTTCTGATAGTTCAGGCCATGAGGATACAAAACAAATTTACAATCAGATTTATGTTATTAAAAAATATCATTAAGATCAAAGCTGTCAATTACAACCTTAAATATCCCAGCATCTCCCAAGATGCCTAGTCCTGAAAGAGAACTCTTTAAGGGTCAACTCTTTTTCTAATTAATTCAAAAAAATCCCCAATGCTTCAAAGAGACAGGCTCTGTATCTGTGAACATGGGCCCTCTACTTGTGCAGCTGTTATTTGAGCTAACTCTCTGGCTTCTGATCCCCACCCAAGAGAAAGGACTGCGCTTTTCTGTCCTGGGAAAACACCCCATAGTCCCTGCTGAGCCCTCTGAGATGTTCCTGAACCCAATTACCACATTTTAAATCCATCTTTCTTTTTAGAAGTCATTCCTTCTTTGAGTGCATGGTTGGAGTAGATGAGCTCCTGAGGTCTCTCACAATCAAAATGTTTCCATGATTTTATGATTTTTCAGGGATGCTTGCATCTAACTCACAAAACATGTCCTTTTTTCCAGTTGGTTGAAAACTTTGAAAATGTTTCTGAAAGCAAGAGAAAAGCATGATTGTGTAGGTGCCTTACTTGTGTATTTTCATAGCATGTACATTTGAGTTTCTTTATAATTCCAGATTTCCTATAGTGCAATACTTTTGGGAGATATAATTTTTTCAATCATGTAATGGTTTGTTATCCCTTAAATTACCCAAATATACGTTCTTTCTGAATAAGCACCATAATTCTAGAATTTCTCTGTTTTAGAATTTGTGTCAAGGCAGCAAAATCCTGAGATTTATCTTGAAGATGAGCATCAAAAATTGTTGGATGCTAATGTCATACTTCAGTTGCCTAATACAGAAGTATCTGCAGGTCTTTCTCATGTGATAAGGGAACTGATAGGCCTGTCTGCTTCTGAGAAAGATGAAACTGGCTCTGTAGAATACAATAGCTGGAGACCAGGCAAGTAAACCCCCCTAAACAGCACTCCAGAACTTCTGTCCTTGCAAGCAACTCCCCTTTGTGGGGGATTGAGCTCCAGATTAGGACACTTAAATTTAAGTGCCTGAATGTGACTGTCCAGTCTCCATGTCTAATGAATTCAGAGCTAAACTGAATGACAACTCCCTAAATACAGGTATCTGATGCCAATTTTGATGCTCAAGAGTAGCCAAGTCCTACAGGTGAGATGGGCAGATATAACACAGAGTCTGTGGGACCTGTGGCTTCTGGCAAATGAAATGCCTTTCTTTATCTCACGGAATAACAGAACCACACAGAATCACAGAATGAACAAGGTTGGAAAAGACCTTTGAGATCATCAAGTCCAACCTATGACCTAACATCTCCTCATCAACTATACCATGGTACTGAGTGCCACATCCAGTCTTTGTTTAAACACATCTCCAATGATGGATAATTTCTGTTGTTAGGGAAGTGATTTGAGCCATTAGTTATTCCAGTCACTGGAGTGATTTTGTTCACTGTAATGAAGCACATGTTGGTGTGAACGTGTGTGGGACTCCACCAACCAGACTCCCTACACTTCCACTGACCACAGCAAGAGCTCAGACAGCATGCACACAAAACTAAATGAAACCCTTCAGATACCAAACATAGGTGTCTTAATGTACATTGAATCCCACTCTTAATGTAATTTCCCCCAGTGTGAGAGTATCTGTCACCTTCCCAAAGCTTTGTCACAGCTGTCCTTAAATGTAGCTCAATGAGCATCCTAGTATTCCTTGTAGGAATTGTAATCATTTTCATAAGAGAAGTTAAAGAGTTAGTTGTAATTTCAGTTTGCTCCAGAACCCTTTCAAGCCCATGAGAGCCCTGTGAACTTCAGTTCAAAAATCAAGAGCTTCAAGGTCACTTGTTTTTAGAGGCCTGTGGATGGATATTAGAAGATATAATTAGTTGCAATTGAAGAGTAATTATTATGGGAGGGACAAAGAATCTTGCCTAAAACCTTGTTTGAGCTCTTATTTCTTCATAAGGACGTGTGTAAAAGCATCACAACTCTTCTGATCTGAGGGAATAGAAATATGGAGGAAGCTGTTTCTCATTATTTCTTTCTCTCATGTGCTTACCAATAATTACATCCTTTAGTCTAACCTTGCTCTAGTTATGGTTGTCAAACTCTTCTAGAAATAACAAAGATAACCACTGCTCAGGGTTAATTTTATTCTGGCAATATCTTTAATATAAAACATAAACTTCTTCCTGCCCTCTTTTATTTTTTTTTTGCATATGCCTAAAACGAGTTTCAGTAGTACTATAACTGATGGTCATGCATAAAATAAATGTAGAAATTATTGGTACAATAATTTTAAAATTCAGTTTTCATTCTATACCATAAATAAGACAATTCTTTTCTTCCCTCTCCCATATTCTGCTCTGTAACCCTGTTACACCAGCTGCAGAGATTAAAAGAGGTAACTATGGTGCCTCTTTAAAATCCTGTCATTTTCATTTGTTCATCCATGAAATCCCTAAAGCTAGACCACCCCTAAAGCTGACTGAAAATCTAACTGTAACCCAAGCTCTACTCATGGTAACCAGACCTGAGACAAAAGAAATAAACTTTCACCCCTACAGTTCAAACCTTTGTTTTACATTAGTGGTTTACACAAAATGTAAGGATTCTTACTTCTCCCTTTTTATCTCAACCTTAAACTAACCCATAGCACGGTCAAAGATGACTGTCAAAGGTGAATTAAAAGGTGACAGTCAAGCCCTGAAGATAAAAGGTCATAACAATATTCTCTCTCATGTAAAAGCAGAACTGTCATTTTCTTCTATATACAATCCACGATACATTTTAAAAATATTTTCCTGCTCATTTGTTTTATACTAATTATAGCCCTAATTTTAACTCTGTTCACTGCTTACTTTTCAGCCTTACTGTCAAGTTGGAGAAAAAATGGAGCCATTTGGTTCATATTCTAGTTTTATTTCCCTAGTCTAGAAACAGTACCACAAAATTTGTATCTCTTCCTCACTTTCTGATCTTTAATACTAACCTTAACCTTGGCTCTGGATTTGATTAGAATTAAAATGATAACTGTGATTCACTGGTAAGGTGGCTTGCTCCTGGCTAGGTGCCAGGCATTCACCAAAGCCTCTCCCCTCTACAGCTGCACAGGAGAGAGAAAATATAACAAAGAGTTCATGTGTTGAGATAAGGACCAGGAGAGATCACTCAGCAAATGTGGTCATGGGAAAAACAGACTTGAATTAAAGATAATAATTGAATTTATTGGTAACAAAATCAGAGCAAGGTAATGAGAAATAAAATAAAACACATTCCCCCCCACCCCTTCCCTCCTTCCCAGCTGTACCTCCTGCCCCAGCAGCCCAAGGAGGCAGGGAATGGGGGTTATGGGGTTATGGGGTTATGGTCAGTTCATCACTCATACTTTCTCCCACTGCTCAGGGAGAGGAGTCCCTCCCCTGCTCTGCCATGGGGTCCATCCCATGGGAAATAGCTCTCCATTAATTTCTCCAATGTGAGTCCATCTCACAAGCAACAGTTCTCTGTGAACTGCTGCAATGTGAGTCCCTCTCGTGGGCAAGAGTCCTCCCCAGACTGCTGCAATGTGGGTCACTCTTCCATGGGGTGCAGTCCCACAAAGACAGGCTGCTCCAGGGTGGGTCCTGCTCTGCTGTGGGTCTCCTCCATGGCCTGCAGGTGGATCCCTCTAAACCAGGGACCTCCAGGGGCTGCAGAGGCACAGCGGCCTCACCATGGTCTTCAACATGGCCTTCAGCACAGCCTGCAGAGGAAACTCACCTCTGGTGATTGCAGCGTGTCCTCCCTCTACTCCTGCACTGACCTGGGTGTCTCTCTTTGCTCTTCCCTGGTCAAAATTACAGCTGTGCAGTAACTTTTTAAAATTTCTTTTTAAATATATTATCAGAGAGGTGTTTCCATCATTTCTAACTTGTCCAGCCTTGACCAGCAGCATGTCCACCTTGGGGCCACGAGGGATTGGTTCTGTCAGACACGGAGGAAGCTTCTGGCAGTCTCTCACAGGAGCCACCCTGGTAGATTCCCCACTACCAAAACCTGTCCACAAAACCCCAATACAGCTGGCTAAGGTAATTTTAAATTATTTTACTTTGAAGGTCTGAAATCAATACAATAATGAGCTACTCCGATTTTTTGAAAATTAACACTAACCTGTCTCTGGCTACTTTGCAATCACAAGACATAACCATACTTTTAGTATTTACCTCCCTTATTCCCACTACTCTAACTTGAATTCTACTGTACTGCTCAGGCACAGCTAAAGCAACCAAAAATAAGCCATTATCTCAAAAAGCATTAATATTACTTTTCTTATATAATGTATAACCATATGATATCATTTCATTAACAACTTGCATTCAACTTAACTCCTGGGTAATACTCAGGAGAACTAATCTTGTAGTATTACTACAAAATATTTTTGACATTTCCTTCAATCCAGTACTAATCATTCCTGTTGAAACATTACTCCTTATTAGCCCTTAAGAGCTGGTATTTTAAAAGC
The DNA here is from genome assembly GCF_028018845.1 of Melospiza georgiana. Lineage (NCBI taxonomy): Eukaryota > Metazoa > Chordata > Aves > Passeriformes > Passerellidae > Melospiza > Melospiza georgiana. The sequence continues at coordinate 143,760,114 of NC_080430.1, read as the reverse complement.
TGCACAGCCACCATGAAGTAATTAAACAAAATAAAGGAATATCATTGCCAGTGCTCTTTCCAGCACACTCATCTTTCTAGGTTATACCACACTCACCACCACCACAGATAAGTTTAAACTCTTTCTTTTCCCAAACCTGATTCCAACCAAATCTTTATCCATCTTATGATCTCCAGACTGCACTAAAAGCCTGTTTCTGAAGGGAATAGAAATGCTTGGACATTACTTTATGTCATCAATCATTTTATGGTGAGGATCTACTTTTAGCCCAAAAATAGATCCTGATCTTTCTTTCTCTCTTTAAACTGCTGCTATCCTCTCTGTTTGGAAACTTTCCTCAGAACCTTGCATGATCCCATCACAACAGCCAACATCAGCAGGTTTTATTTTTCATGCCTCACAAAACATAATGATAAATGTGTCCCTTCTCTCTTCTAATCCTAAATTTACAAGTTTTGAAGCATCAAGGACCACCAGAGACTGTGAAAGGGAAATAGGCAATTAGCTCCAGATGCCCCCAGAACTCATTTTGTCCCCAAAGCTGACTCAAAAACCCCTCTCAAGAAAACTCTCAGAGAGAAGAATGCCCACAAGGACCGAGAGAATGCAGAACAAGATAACCAAGATGAGACCGATGGCAATCCAGTGAGGCTCAGAGAATCCCAGAGGAACAAGATGTTAACAGAATCACTTATTCCAAGCACTGCTTAGATGGATGCCCCAGAATTCTATGGTCAGAAAACTCTACCTAACTTTGAATTCATACAAGTCCTAATGTGCTATATGGATTGTTGCAGTGCACAGCTGTCAAGAACAGCTCAGAACAAAACCTTAAAAGACAAGGCCTCTCTCTTTGAGAAAATAAAATCTGTGGGCCTCAGGAAATAAAAACTTAAAGATAGGTGATTCTTAGGAATATCAGCATTTGCTACATCCTTAAAGATTTGTTATTAGACTGTGTCTAAAATTTTTTATTATTTTATAAACTCATTGTACTCCAAAATGGTGTGATGAGAATGGAGGGTACAGGAAACAAGGAGGAGTGTTTGGAGAGAGTTGAGATATATGTCACCTGTTGCTTTGACCATGGACCAGTTGAAAAAAAAAAGGAGAAGAGGAGAATATGTAGAGGTTGAGATGACTTCAAATGATTTTAGGAGAGATTGGTTGTTGTGGAATGTCATGGAATAGGCTTGGGGTCAGAGACTGGGGTTTGGAAAGGAAGAGGAATTGAATATTAGGAAAAAAATACTTTATGGATCACTCCTTCAAATTTTAGCTGGATACCACCTGTCACCTTCAGACAACAGTTAACAGCCAAGACTCAGTAGATTTTAGGAAAATTATATAAAGACAAACAAATTAACTCATGCATCCATGTACGCAGAAACCCCATTTTTAAGACATCAAATGAGGGCATGTGACTATACACACATAAAACTGGAAAAGAGTAAGAGAGATAAATAGTATCAACCATGAAGCATTGCACAGAAAATGTCATATATACTAAATACATCTAAAAGTATTGAAGGAATTATGATGATGAAACCCAAGCTATCTCCCCATTCCCACATTTTTTTTGTTACTCCCTTTACTCCCTTTCCTTTGACTGGAATGGACTATGGATGGGGAGGTTTTGTGTTTAACACTCACTGTAAAAGAGGCTGGAATTTTTTGAGTGTCAAGAGACACAAATATTAATGTCATGATTCAGTCAGGAGCATTGGTAAAACTGACAGGTGCTTGGGATTTATTCTGCTTTTGCTGGGAAGAGGTGAATTTAAAGAATATCTATAAAGTATTTTTACAAAGACTGCCAGTTTTGGAAAAGCTTCCTAACTAATCCAGCGTAGGCAGATGTGCTCCAAAAGATTCTGTGATTGGACAAGCTCTTGAATCCTGCTGTGCTTGAAAGCTTGATGTGGTTTACTTTGGAACCATTACAAAGCGCTTAGAAATTCTATCATGATTAGCAGAGGGGAAATCAAGGAATAAGGTTTAATCAACTCATAAACTGAATGTTTGTGACCCTTGTTTGCATGGCAGGCCACTAGTCCTGAACATACAATAAAGGTTTCCATGGTCTCAGCACTGAGGTGTGTTGTTAGTGTATAACTTTCAGGATTGTAAATGTATTCCTGTAGGAAGAAACTATCTATTTCCCCAGACTTGCTGGCAGGATTAGACTGACTTTAGCACCATATATGTATTTTAAAAATCCACTGCAAAATATTCAGGAAAAATGCTCCACAGAGAACACTGCATAGGAGATTTTTCTTAAACATATTGCAGAAAGCATATTAGCATGAATAACTTCCATGACATTTCCCCCTCCTCCCATGCTTGAAATTGCTGTGAGGCAAATACAAACTGTAAGTGAAAATCTAGAAGAGAAGAAAGAAGTAGGAGTTGCAAACCAGGGCTGGAATTTGAAATCCAAGGGTTCCTGAGTACCAGGATATTTTCTTAAACACATGGTTATTTTTCAGTTGCTCTTGCAATAAATATTCTTTAAATTCAGAAAGTCCTAAGTCAAGTTATGAACTAATGAAGAGATTTTGGAGTGTATTTGCACATCTGTGTTATTATTCTACTAATAAAATTCTTGTGACTGGGATTTTTAACTTTCCTATCTCTGTCACAGAACTACTTTGGAAGGTTATATAATTGCAAACTGCCTCACATACCCATACGCAAAATTAGAATATTCCATCCTTTTCATTATCTGTAGAAGCTGTGAGCAATTTAGGGAGGAAGCTGGGTCTATTAATTCTGGGTCTATTAATCTGCTACCCCAGATATCTGTGTCTGCTGCTAACAATAAAAAGCTCCAGACCCCTGAAATCTTGGAGCATCAGAGCAAAGAGTGTAGGAAGTATAAGAAACTATTTTTATGTTCTTCTGTAGTCTTTGTGATCCTCCAGGGAGGCCCAATAAGTCTATAAGCATAATTATCAAAAGTGATTTCATTAAAAAAAATAAAGGAGACAGCAGATTTCCTGTCCCTCCTCAGTCTCTAGTATCAGCAATGTGATGACCCTAATCTCCACATACATTATCACATCCCTGCACTGATCTGCATGTTTTTTTATACAGTCATGAACATCTATTACAGAAAGCATGGTAGAGAAATGCAGCAAGTTTTCCTGTACCAAAACCTTGATAACTGAGTTTTAGAAAAAGAGCAATCAGAATCCCAAGAGATTTCATCATCTTTGTTTCTTTGCCTGATGGAGACCTCAGCTGCACCAGTCAGTACTTTTGCTGTCCTGCCTCACTGTCTTCGCCATTCTTCGCCTGAGATGAGACCTCTGCGTGATGCCCCAAATCCATTCTGACTGAATGCGCTCCTGCAGTTTGGAGATTAGAGCAGTCTAAATGGGAGTGATCAGCTCAAATTTTGTGTCAGATTGATGACAAGTTGTGATTTCATAGAATCAGTGACAGGATGATTTTTTTTTACTAAAGGCAAACAGCCAATCACATGCCAGGGAGGTTGCACAAGGTTTCAAGCCCTCACTAATAAATGTGCTATGGATGAAAACCGTCTACTTTGTGAAAATTTCAGAAAAACAAACAAGAATCCGTGATTATAGCGTACTCTTTCAACATTATCACATTCATGGAGGCGAAGGAAGCAACTGAAGCAGTTGTTTAACCCCTCTGTTCTGTTTTTCAGTCATGCTATTGGCATGTTCTTTTATTAGAGTGTACCGACTCAGAGAGCCACTGAGATTTACAATTTGGGCTTTACCCAGAACAAAGTGGATCTCATTGAAGATGGCAATGAAGAAAATAAGCAGATCCTAATAGTAATTTCAGATGGCAAAACAGTCAAGCAGCATTCAGCTTCAAAGTTCATGGTCCTCTAGGCTGAGGTCTACAAGAAGAAGACAGCCAAATTATCACCTCATCAAGGCCCAGAGAAAGCACTTTAGGGTATCATCATGTTGACTGAATGGTCCAGTCCAGGTAAGCAAGAGAAAATGCTGCAGAGATAGCAGAGCCTTCTTGATTCCTTGTGAAAGGTCCTAGCTGCCATGGTCTGAAGCTGGTAAAGATTTCAGAATGTGCTACCACTGCTCAGAGACAATCCAGGGACAGGCACCATCATGCAGGTGATGGCTGAAGAAATACAGTAAAAAAAAATGCAGAAGGTTGGATTTTCCTGTTTGAAATGATTTTGTAGCACTTCAGTGTACCAGGGTCCTCTCCTGCATTGGTGTTTGGATCCAGCCTTGCCATTAAGTTCATCATTAAGAAACTTCTGGGATTTTGCATTTCTTACCATACTGACACTCATTGAGCTATTTATCTTTAGTTTCTATTCTACTGACAACATCAAAAGTATATTTTTCATGAATATTGTTATTAGCTATTTAGGTTTTATGTAGCTCTTCTCCATCATGGCATTAAAGTGAAATTCCTTAACAGTCTGTAGTACAAAAGTTAAAATAAAATAGAGTCTAAAATGCTAATTTCTTTGAAACATTTCTACAGTCAAGCCCTTATAAGAAGAGTGTCTGTTCAGCAGTTACTTCAGACAGATTTTAATTTTAAAGAGAATTTCCTTACACTTTTTCAAAACAATTGTTTTTCACTATTAAAAGGAATATTAAATTTTTAAAACAGAATAAAAAGATGGTTTAGAATGAGGATCAAGAGATGGAGTTTCAAATTGAGAGTGGGTTTTTTAATAAAGATAAAAAGGGCTATACAGTTTTCCTGCTTTTACTCATTCTCAAATTCTTTTATAAAGCATGAAGCTGATACAGAGTCACAAAATAAGTTTTACCCACAAGACACCAGTTTATTTAGTACATAATACCTTACATAAGTAAATCCAGATCATCACATTTTTCAAGCTTTTCACATGAGTAGATGAATTGTGGTACTGTTGCAACTATCCCTCAAAGAGATCAGACTTCACAGATCTTGGACTAATTTTTGCAGAGGGCAAATCAGAAGGACATCAGCAATCAACATAAACACATTAATTAGCCTCAAGGAGCCACAGAGAAACTGGCTTGGTTTTCTGAGCAGTAATGATAGCAAGGTGGCAGACATTGTTTACATCCAGTGTTGGAGGATTCCCCTTAAATGCAAGCTCAGATTGGCCTGTGACAGACTGATCTGGAATTACAGAACCCTGCTCTCCTTTTCCTCTTTTTTAGGTAAATTTACCAAAACCAAATGTATTCCCCCTAGTATTCACAAACAGTCTAGCCCTAAAGCTGTCATGTCTCCATTCAAAGTTTTATAGTCTATGCCAGTCTGTGTAAATAGATTGACAGAAAAGGGCCTATCAAAAGTATAATGTTAGTGAATTAATAGCAGCAAGTACTCTTCTGATCACATGTATTTTCCACTATGATTTTCATTCTCTTTTGAGGGCTCAAAGAAAGCCTGGACACACCTATTTATTTTGTACAATGTATATGACATAAGGTGCACTGCCCTGCAGTTATGTTTTGACATTATTTTTAGAAAGAATTTGGAACGTGGAACCTGACCCATATCCTCACTGACTTCTGTGCTCAAAGACTTTCAGGACTTCTGGTGAGTCCTTCAATGAGCACATGATTTGCCCATTCTGGCCTGTAGCTCTGATGATACCATGGTTCACATCTCCCAGGGAAGATCCTTCCTGGATGGCATTTACTATTGTTCTTTTTCCCTTAACTTCTCTATGAGGAGCAAATTCTGCAGATCAACAGACACCTTTTACCAGTCACACATCTCCATTTATTCCTTCCATCAGCGTGTGCAGACCAGCTCCTCTGGAGTGTATTTGATAACAGTGTGTCACAGGCAATTCTGCTCTGTAAAAAGACCTAAAGAACAGCATATTCAAGAATTACTAGTATCCACCCACACACCATTACACATTTTCCAAATTTCAGGCCTTATTTCCATGCTTTTTTTTTCAGGAGAACTGCAACCATCAGATATATATGTAAATCATAGCTGTCAAATCTGCTGCCATAATAATGACACCTGTGGGTGACCAATATTCACCTCAGTTGAGGTGTTCCTCCCAGAATATTCCTCACAAGAGGAAATAAAGGTGTCTTCTTTGTCTTGAAAATGCAGATTCAGGAAATTTCAGTTGATAAGAGTTCAGCTACTGAAAATTGCACTTTGGAACCTAAATTCTCCTGAAGACTGTACTCACACAGATAATTTGTCATTACTACCCTTCAACTTCTTCTTAAGTATTTTAAAGAGCTCCACAACATATGGGTAATACTACTGCATGATCAAAAATGTAGTGTTAAAAAGTGATATTTTTGCATTTAATTTTTTATATAAGATTGGTACATTTAACATTGTCAAATTAAATGTCATATCTGGTGGATCAAAACTGTTTTTCTTCCTTAGAAAAAACTCTTAAAGAGAAAAACATTTAGTATTCTCCTGACCTATATATGAATGATATTTCCTGTTTTATTAGAAATGTGAGCTGTCTGAAAAAGGTCTAAACAAATAAAGTTGTTTAATGCTGGCATGGTAATGCTAATATAATCAAAATACAATCAAATATAGTAAAAACCAAGCCATCACAGAATGTTTTGAACTCAGCAAAAGAGTATTTTCTGATTTTTTGCAAAGAAATTTCTGCCAAAAAAAATCTGACAAGTTACACAAACTGCAGCCTATTAAAAGGAATCTAGCATAAAGGAATCTAGCAAAAAATTACCTGTTTTGTAAATTTTGCCAGAGGTGCTTACAGGTTCTGCACATATTTTTTCCTCCAAAGATTAGTCTCTAATACTGATTTTGCTTCTTTCTATGTCACTAGTTCTGATGCCCTTATAGATGGAGAACAGCTCATGTAAACCTTCCCAAACCTCATAATTCATCTCCAAACTAGAACAATAGTGCTTGGAAAAGAAATGAAAAGCCAACCACAGCCCCCCTGTATACATGGTGAAAGAATAACAATTCTGTGTCAATCCCTTCTTAATTTTTTTAATCTCACTAGACCGCCAGAAAAAATTTATTTAATTAATTAATATAATATATAATTAATACAAATTAAATTAATTAATTTATATTACTGCTAAAACTGGACCTCTCCAACTTCTTGGAAGAGAACCGATTTTATACCTCATCTGGTATCTTTGAAAATTGCAGAAGAAAGATCTGGAAGAAAATGCACTTTTTTAGTGCTTTCAAAATAAGCAGAAGTGCAAAGCTCATTGAAGACAGGACATATCAGAAGATAGCTTTTGTCAGTAGTTCTAAAAATCATACAAACTGTAGTTTTCAACCAAAAAATCAACCTTTGCAACTCATTTATGACCATCTTAAAATGTCTTGGACTTCTTATTCCTCTTCTTCTCTGCTCCTGGATTGGGATGACAAAGCCAAGAACCTCATTGCTTTCTACAGATGCTGGCACAAAATTTCAGCAGAGTGGAACCATGCAAACAGTGCAATTCCTCGGGCTTCCAGGCATGACATAGCTGCTGCAAAGGCCAGTAGACAGGTACTGTTGGGTAGATTAAAAAAATGTGTTATTTTAAAAAAAGCATGTGTAGCACCAAAAGATAGGGCTTAAGATAGAGGGGAACCTTAAGGGAAAAAAAAAAGTTGGTAATTTGTCCCATCAACTGCTTTACTCAGCTGATAGGCAAGATCTTTCTCTGCTTTTACAGAAAATGAGGAGAATATCAGTATTCTCCAGGGGATGACAATGCAAAAATGTATGAGCAAGGTTTCCTCTGTAGCATGTGGGCACAGGCACGGACACCAACTGCTTAATGTGCAACAGGGGTGAGAAACACAGACAATACAACATGTTTACTTCTTCACAGACAAAAATGTCTATGGTTCCTTCAAATCTCTCTCTCTAAAAGAAACTAGGGCATCAGTGTGTATCCTGAAGCCAAATGCAGCAAAAGTCTAATATTTGGAATTGTCAGCCTATTCAGCATGACACTGGGCAAAACTGAGGGCAAACACAGAAGACAAAATAATTTCTCTGAGAATGTTAGTTCCACATGCCACACAAAATAAGGATGAGAAAGAAACTAGTTAGAGATATCTAATGTAAAATACTGTGTAAGTGGAAAATTGAAGGGGGTGCTAATTTCATTTCTTCTGAAATAAATCTTTTTGTGTTGTGGGGAGATGCAATGCCAGGTCACAAACCACCACCACAACCTCTACAACAACCAAAACACTGCAGAAGCACTTGTCATGGGAAAAGAAATAATTTAAAATAACAAAGTCTTTTACATTTATATAGTCACTTTCCTCCCAAAGGAGTCAGAAACTCTCGACAAATTTAAACACCCACACCAATTTATATGCAGAAAACCTCTTCCACTGCTGAAACAGACAATTTTCATTACAGTAGTATATAAGCCAGTAAGCAAAGAAAGTTACTTAATCTAAATGAATCCACAGATGAAATCCTATTTCCTTTTTTCATTTGTGATAGTGTAGAAGGTCTGGCAGAAGAGGAAGGAGTTAGATTCTGATCTAATTGAACAAGTTCTAGCTTTAATTCTTTATTTATTGTGGTTTCCATCTGAAGAAACCTGATATTCAAAACCCATCTGGACATGGTCCTGGGCAACCTGCTCTAGATCATGCTGCCTGAGCTGGTGGGTTGGGCCACTAAAAGACTTCTGGATGTTCCTTTCAACCTGAACAATTATGTGATTTTTCCTTTACAGCTGAAGCAAACATTTCTTTTTTTGTCATATGGGAGCAATCACACAATTTCATCATAACATACCAACCTGACTATTTACTCTTGATCTGAGAGAAGTGCCAAATAAAAGGTTTAAAACTGCTAAGGTATCAGATTAAGGACTGAGGAGATATTTTTCCTATAGTGAAATCAAGTACTCAGCATCACGGAAAAGAATTTTCTGTGGCACACAATATTGGGGTTTTCCTCCATGGAAAACTGTGGAAAAGGCCAGCTTCTGGTCTGACAGTGTGGCCAGCTTGTAATGCAGAGCCTCTAAAATCCTTGATCTGGCGGCTGGGATTGCAGAGTATGTCCATCTGCAGCATTTGTTGTTAACCCATACTGCAGACCTGGGAATCGTGTTGAGCAAGAGGCCTCAGCAGCCCTTCCAAGAGCACTGTGTCTCCTACAGCCATCGTGGAATGTCTCTGTTGCATAGAAAGACAAAGCTTTCACAAACAGAAGTTTATGAAAGCTCTAAGGTAAATGGTCACCCATCCTAACCTAAACCCAAAAAGCTAATATTTTTGAAGTTATTAGGGAAGCTGGCAAAAAGCTCAGATCAAGTACTCAAGCTCCCAGGAGTATTTTATCAACACATAATGTTCAGTGATGAATACAAAGCAGATGTTTCAGAGACTGAAGTTCCCAATAAAAAATATTTAGCTGATTTTACATATCGGGTAGGCAAAGAGCAAATCCCAGAAAAATTCTTCAGAGAACCTGAAACAATTAAGTGCCCAACTAATTATCCTGGAATAAAATAACTCCTGAAAACTAACAGTGTGTTTGGCATATTGAAAATAAACTCATCTGAAATCCATAGTGGGAAGAAAACAACAACAGAATTAAAATTTAAATCTTGATAAATATATACACACACATATATGCACACACACTGTCTTGACATTTAAAGGGCATTGTTTAGCCAGCTGTGTTTCTATTTTCCTTCATAATTCACAAAAATATGATCCAGGCTAATAATAACACATAGATAAATGCCTTCTTTCCATATTGCTGTGCTTTATGAAAAGCTTTTTAAGATAACTATGCCAAATCTCCAGGTGTTGGCCAGGTTGGAATGATGTTGGAACAGAGGAAAACACTCTTCTCCATCACTGCTGAGAAACAAATATCATCACAGTCTGGCTGAGTATTGAGGTTTACAGAATAACTGAGGCTGTATTTTTCTCTAAACAATTGGTTGAACTACAAAGGAGAACTATGTAATTTTACTTAGCTGAGCAATAATTTGGGACTCCATAAGGTTGTGTTGCCCCAGACAAGAAAAATATATATTTCAAAGCATTATTGAGCTCTTATGCAATGGACTAGCACCTGAAATGTTGGTGAATAAGAAGAAATCTTCGTAATGAAACTATATGTGAAGTTGCCTGGGGAAACTTCCAGCAAAGGTATCAGCCTATAGTAGGAGTTAAAATGTGTATTTACAAAGTATATTTGCAAAGTCTCAGTACAAAGGTCTGCTTAGAGGAAAAAGCAAATAGCAGTCCTGAGTTTTAAATCAAACTTTCTCAAAAGCCTGGCTGATAACTGTTATACTGTCATTTTTCTATAGATTATTTCACGCATGTGACCTTGATATCTCCCTGGATCAGCTCCTAACCACTCAGAATTCAACTGTGCTCCAAAGCTTGGTGGAAGCCTTGAGGACTACACTTTTTGCAACAGCATGGGAGCATTCAAGGGAGACGCACCACTGGCTGAGGGCAGAGGCATTTGAGTTCAGTTTTTCTTATATTATCAAAAATTACACAGGCAAGGGCTCAAAGAGAAGGTCTTGTAGTTTCACAATAGGACTCCCAGAAAGCCTTGGATAAGATAACAGTGTGAAATGAAGAGCTGAAGCAGTAGGGACCTCATCACAAAGGTAAAGTCTGCATCCTGACTCAGTGAAACATATAATCTTCTTCTGTTTGTTAAAACAAAACAGCTCAAAAATACATTTTGGAGATCAGATTTTCTGCAGCTCCCTGATGAAAGAAACATGGCAAAAAACCTGCTGTGAGATGGTGAGTTGCTCAGCCATGTGAAAATGAGCACAGATCCAGACTGTAATATTTGATGATCAATTGGTGCTTGTTTATTTTCTTTTTCTTTGTTTTGCCGTACTTCCATGTTATTCCTTGGACCAATCCATATTCTTTACACAGAACATAATGCCTGAGGCTTGTAACTATATGACCTCTCTCAATACAGTCATAAATCTTGCATTTATTTGTCCTTTCTCAGCTTTGAGTTGTCTTCTGTGTCATGTAAACTTCACTTTCTCAAACACCTCCTGCAGATTTGGAAGGGGTTGAAATTTTTCTTGGGTTTTTTTCCTTCTGGGCACTGTGGTGATTTGTGGGTTTCTTTATCCTCCTGCTGCTACAAAGAAACCAGACAGATCATTTTGAAGAGCCAACCTCTTTTGCCAGCAGAGGTGAGGTTATCATGTTCTGATGACTCCCTGTCCCTGCAAAGGGACCTTCCTTTTGCTTCCAGTAAACTCTGGTATTGTGCCAGCACCAGGTACTAGAGGGCACCTCGAAAACTACTCACCCACTGCACCAGGACTCAGAGGAGGAGTTTTCCTTGAGGAACCTATGGTATTAATAACTGTTAATGTTTCTCCCTGAAACACCATGGAGCACTCACTGCGTGGCTAGCCTCCTTGTCTTAACCATGCCTCAAAGCAGCCTGTGCAGAGACACTTTAATATTTGTACTAGCAGGCTTGGTATGGGCTGTTCTGGAATTCTTACTCTGCATGACACATAAGCATCTACCACCCCTTCAATTAAACTGCTTGTTTGTTTGTTTTGTTTTTCCATCTAAATCTGATTGTTGGATAATAAACATCATTTGCAGTAACCACACAAAGTGGGGGCATGCAGGTTTTAGAAAGTGAAAATTACTATGAGTGAGGAGCAATAGATTATTATTTGTGTTCTATTATAATTAGTTACTCTGCACAGCTGGGAACCATGCTATAAGTCTTAGGTGTTTGCAAGAATGAATGGCCTTGTAAAATGTAGCTGGCAGCTAAATCCACTCTTGTCATCCATGCTCGTTTTTGGTGCTCTCAGTGCTGGATGGATGCGCCTGCCAAAGGCTCTCATAGGCCCATTAGTGTCTGGAGTGGCTGTGCTCTTAAAAGGACATTTTTATTGCTCTCTGCCCTTTGAGTCATAGTAGTTGCAGACACCTGGGATATGCTTGATACACACAAACAGCTAGGACGAGCCAGATAAACAGTCCTTGCAAAAACCACACATTACATATATTGATAATCACACACCAGAAGCCATCTGTTGAAACACAATTATTTTTCAGATCCCTTTCTTAGCCCACTGGTATAATTCAGGACCCCACATGGGTGTTCATGTAAAGAATCATTTCATCTCCATTTTGGTTTGTGAAGGAATGATGAAAAGAGAGGTGATCATAAAATAAATTTTCTCCCATTGTTTTCTCCACAGTTGAAGTCATTCAGTCCCAATAAGACAGAGCTAGAAATTACCTTTTGAGGCTTTAATTAGCCCACAAAGGAGTGCCACCATCAGGGGGGTGATTGTGAAGAACTTGAAAAGGCCACAGTGCCTTCTATGGGACTATGCGAGGTTGGCAGGGCCAATGGGTCTGGCAGCCAGTGGGGAGCCAGGGACACAGAAACTCTGGGGAGCAGGTGGGGCTTGAGCATCCCATTATCCACCACAGCTCCCAAGGATGACTCAAGATGTGGAAGATGTCCATCACTGCTTATTCTTTTGGGAACATTTTGATGTTTTCTGCCACACTACAAGATACCTGGGTTTGATTCTTAGGCCAAGGACAATAAACATAAATATGGCACAGTTACCAAGCTCCAGGTAAGGAATTGCAGAAACTGCTGTCACAGAATTTATGTGTACTTGAAAAAACATTGCATTATGTAGTCATTCAAATGCAGGATATATTTTCTTCCATGATGACTGCTTTCTTCTTCTAAGGATCCCATCTCAGCAAAGTTTTAATGGAAGTGTTTAAGAGAGAGAGAAGGCAAATATACAAAGGAACTGGAAGTCATTCATCTCTTTCAAAAATTTACCTGATTTTAGACAATGATGATTAATAACTGATGTAGGTTTGCTGTTCAAAATAAAATGCAGTTAATTTATCCGGGAGTGAACTGTAATTTAGTCTATTATTTCCTCTCCAGAGACAACCTGCTGTCTCATGACAAGCTGAAAGGTCTATCAGGCTACAGAAGCAAGGTTTAACCAACCAAAAAAAAACAACATTAAACCTTTGTTTATATTTCAGTAGTCAGAAAACTTCACAAAGACCTTTAAAATTAAAGGCCATCAAAAGGTATAGTGCATGTTCCAATAGAGACACAAATGATAGCTTTTGACAGACCATATATGCAGTGTGGGAAGATATTTTATGTGCAGTCTGAAGTATGAGTCATTGGGAAAATAAAAACATAGGACAGTGAAAAAGAAGCATCATCAAAGCAATTCCACTGTGGAAAATGAAGGTAGTAGGAGCAGTCAGTGTCATGAAGGCTTGAGTGCCTTTGTACATGAGAGGAGAAAGATCAGCTAGGGATTACAATACATTTGAATGCATTAAAGAAATATTATGAACATGCACAATACAAAGTGAAGGTGGACAAATGTCCCTGATGGCTAAAAACTGACTCAAACTTGCTGTCAGTCAAGTGGAAGAAAAGAACTAGTTTCTTCTAGATTTTGATCCAAATTAAATATAAAAAGTCCCTTGGTATGACCATTCTTAAGAATGCCTGGCTGAAGAATAAAGATTAATTTATTTAAAATTAATATTAGTATTTAAAATTAATATTTAAAGAAGACAAACCAAAGGTCAGATATGATAGGATTTGCTGATCCAATTCACTGAACTTTTGGGTCATAAAGGCAAGGGTATTGTACTATTGAGTGGTACTGTTTTATAGGAAGTTCACCACTGAGATATGATTTTCACTGATTTCCTGATATAAGATTTAAATACATGCAGGACACATTGACCTCAAGAAGTCTTGACAACACTGATGTCAAGTGCTCCAAGAAATGGAAATTATTAATTTGTCAAAAGTAATTCTATCAAGAAAGAACTTTCTTGCTGGCCTTGCCCTTCAGCATCCTGAGCACTTTGCTGCTGCTTTGTGATTTCTCTGCAGGGTGCACTGAAATGCCTCTCATGGCTGTCCATTGATGGGGTAACAAGGCATAAGGGTTCAACCTACATTTCAGCCTCATTTGTTTGTTACATTGAGCCCAGAGATCACAGCGGGGAAAAGAGTGTTATACCTGGAGTCAGGACTGGAAGTAAGAGTTAGAAAAAAGCTACCAAGTGCATTGGTCTTGACACCTTCACAAAAATAATTCTTCCCAGGCGAATGTTGCTGTTCCATGGAAGAAAACGTTATATGAAATTAGGGATTAGATTCAGTTCACCCAAGTTTATGTAGCTGCTCTGCAGATGTTACCTGAGTTTTCTGAGTTCCTATAATAGTGATCTTGGGGTGCAACTCATCTGCTTAAAAAGGAATGTGGGTTTTTTTTAGGATAAGGTAAATTCCTTCCTGAATTATGAGCATATAGATTTGGAAACACTAATTTCTACAAATTGATCCCAAGATCTATTTTTTCCAGTAGACTGAGATGGAGAAGTACAATTATTCTAGCTAATACAGTAATATTTCGGTCAATATAGACAATTTTTTGAGTCTTGAGCAACATTATTTCCTTGCATAAAAGCCTAAATTATGGAGCTGTCTGGCCTTACTCCAAAGCCTTAGTCAGTGCAGTTAGCTAAGGATTTGAGCAGAAGGTGCTGTGTAAGGATTACATGCCATGAACACCCTCATCATGTGCATGCAACAGATTTTTTCGCTCTTTTGAGTAATTATCAGGCACTTACCTGCCCTGAAAATTACAGAGGTTCGGAGAAGCACCCCTAGTGCTCTACAGAATTAGTAGTTGTTATGAGTAACACTAATCAGATTAGCATAATTTAATTCAGATAAAGTCTTATTTAAAGGGTCTGTGGGAAGTCAGTGGCTTTCAGTTTCACCCACAAAGATAAAGCATGGTGCTAATGACACCAAGGTGGCAGGTTTGATTCTCATATAGGCCATTCACTTAAGAGCTGGACTTGATGTTCCTTCTGGGTCCCTTCCACTCAGACTATGCTGTGATTCTCTGAGCTCATGGAGATGTGTACCACACCCAGACAAACCCAGAGTCTATGGAAGGTGAATATATTGGCATAAGTGGGATATGGAAACAGGGACAGGCAGTTTGTCCACACCATAACCTCTGGCAAGGGCCTCTCTAGCCCATGGTCCAAGACAGATTAGACCAAAACTTCTGTACAAGCCCTACCCCTCTAGCAGATGGGATTTCATAGATGCTTATTGCACTGAGTGCCTTGTTGAAGCCTTATGTGAGTAAAAATCAACCCTTTAATGTTTTCTATTACAGGGAAAGAAACATCTGAACATAATGAAATCTAGCACTCAGAGGATTGGAGGAATAAACAGAAAAAATAATCCTGGTAAGCTGATGCTGCTGTTAAATATAGTATCTAGAACTACAAAACAGCTCCCTATATGTGCAAGAAGGGGCAAACAGTCCTAATAACAGTTTGTAGAATTTCTCACAGAAGAAATCCCACTCATGGCTCTACAGGTTGTGTTACCAACATCCAACCTGTTCTACCCCAACAGAGTCAAATCTTTCAGGGCAATTTCTTCATGAATTCAGACACAGTAGTGATGAGTCTGCAAACAAGAGCTGCCCTTTTCTTGGGAGGAGAAGATATCAGAGAAGATAAGGAATGTGCTGACAGCTTTAGAAAGTCTGGGAGACTGGGCGACTATTTGGGGATGTGAGGGATGGTCACACCTGAGCACTGCCTGAATGTCCTTGGGTACTGCAGCAACCAGTTTGATACCCAGTATGTGGTATCTCTGGGGCTCCCAAAACAGGGAAAACTATAAGAGAATATGTGGAGACAGAGAATATCCTGAACAGCATTTAGAGCAACAAAGGCTTGTGCAGCCAAGAGAAGGTTATGGCAAAGGGAATTACAGAAACACAAACACATCTTTTAGCTTCTTGCTGCCAGCTGCTAATCGCTGCACTGGGTCAGTTCCACTTGGACTGACCAGGCTCTGTGGTCCTGCCTGTTGGGGACTAGATTTCTTTCCTTTTCACTGTGGAACTTTTCCCACTGAGTTGTTAAGATTGCACTGATGGCTGGATGCTTAAGACAGGGGGAGGTGGCCAGGCCTCAGGGAGAGAGGGTGTCTGGTGGCTCTCCTCTGGTTTTTGGGAGTTTCTCTCAGAGGGACAGAGAACCCACAAGAAGAGAGGCAGGTAAAAGGGGTGGACTGGAGCAGCTGGAGGCTCTCACTTTCAGAGAAGGATGGTTGAGCTGTTGCTGGGGGAAAGGAACTTCGCTACCACTGCTATAACACCGCCAGGAGCTGCCTTTTCTCTGCTGCTGGGCCCCGCTCCCCCTGCCCTGCTGGGACATCCCACAGCTCCAGCTATGGCCATGGAATTTTGATACATCTCATCCACTGCTCCGGGATTTCTGCTCATCCCTGTGATTCCAGCCTGCTGCTTCCAAGAGTCTTGCTAGGGCACCAGGATCAACTTCCCCACGGGGTTTTGTGAACTGAAGCCTCTCCTCCATCCCTTCCCTTCCCGGCTGGGACAAAGCCGCCATTGCCGTGCGCCTCCCCAGCCCTGTGCCACAGCGCCCCCTGCAGGCATGGGGGAATCACCGCACCCACCCTGCCCACCGGGAGCCAGCGGCGCCCCTGCTGATGAGACACAAACTGTAAGGAATTTAGAGATTTTAGAGGAGCTAAGATTTTAGTTTGAGATAAGCTTTATTGGAGTTAATAAAATAAATGGGTAGACCTTTGTCCTGGCTCAGAGCAAATTTGGGAGAGAACCCCCACAGGGGCTCCTCTAGGAAAGCAAATTCAATCGGCCCCTCCCCCTAACTGGTCTGGGAGAAAATATCTCCTTGGAGAAAAGTGGAAAAAAATGGTTTATTAAACAATAAAACCTAAACAATATTAAACAATAAAACCCCTTGCTGCTCCAAAAGAGATGACAAACTCAGGATGTCCCCGCCCTGGGTTGCAGTTCAGCTCACTCAGTCTCTTATTAGTCCCTCCGGTGCTGGAAATGCCAAGGCCCAGGCCCGGCCCAGTGGCCACAGGTGTGAGCTGCCGGTGCTGTTCTGGTGTTCACTCCAGAACAGGTTTGAACAAAGAAAAGAGAAGAGAAAAGGGAGAAAAGAGAAAAGACAGAAAAGAGAAAAGGGAGAAAAAAACCCCACAATCCCGAGCTAAACTAACTAAAAGCAAAGGAGAGCTCTGTCCTGCTGTCTGTCCATCCACAGACAACGCAGTCCAGGAGCAGGAATATGGACAAGTGAGCACAGTGTCTGAAAACAAACTGCACGCTTCTTCTCTTCCCCCTTCACCGTCTGCAACAGGACTTAAAGGTGCAAAAATAATTATACAGCATAAACAGAACAAGACGATTGGGGATAAAACATCATGTAGTCAACCTAGGACAACCTTGATGAAGTTAAGAGTTAGTAGTAAACTAATAATTGATTGTTTGTCAACACGATGTTTGGTTAGCTGGGTTTATAATGAAGAATATAGAAACTGAAAAATAGCTTTTAGGAACATAAGATAATTGTAGGCCTCCTCTGTTCTGAAACCAATTGAAGACAGGGAATGGGAGTTCTACCAAGGGTTCATTTGTCATATTTGCATTGAAAAGGTAGAAAGGTCAGAATGAGGAAGACTACATTTACTTCCCCATTTTGGGACCTCTCCCCATGAAAGGGACCTCCGACCCATTTCAAGGAACAAACTACACATGCTTAATACTTTTTGAACTAATTACCATACGAAGCAGGGAATGGGATGTACCAAGGTTATTAATATGTATTTGTATTTTGGGTATTCAATACTTGTATAGATAAAAGGACTCTGTAATCACCTGTAAATTGCAGCGTGTATTTGGGATCTATCCCGCACCCTACCTGGCGTTGCAATAAACATACACTTTCTAACTCTAAACTCTTAGAGAGTTTTTGTCCGTCACAGTTGGATATCAGTACTAGATCAATATCCATATTTTTTTAATAAATCTCTGTCTGTGACTGGAACTGACCAATGGGGAAAGCGCCACAGCCAAAAGGCCGGGACTGGGCTCCATGTGCAGTTTGTTGTTGGTGCTGTGGTTGTTGCTGTTTTGTTTGGCTTGTTATATATACTAGTAAAGAAATGTTATTCCTATTCTCATATATTTTTGCCTGAGAGCCCTTTAATTCCAAAATTATGATAATTCTGAGGGAGGGGGTTTGTATTCTCCATTCCAAGGGAGGTTCCTGCAGACACCTGTTTTTCAAACCAAGACACTGCCCCACTCTGCTTTTGCAAGGAAAGCCATGCTTCAGTTCAAACAAAACAAGAAAGAGAAGAGCAGAAAAGGAAAACAATGCCTGTTCTTGATGTTCAATATAGGAAGAGGGAAAAAAGGGAGAAGAAAAAGGAAATATCAAATGAAGAACCAAAGGAATCAGCTGGGGGAAAGAACCTTCAAACAACCACTGAAAATATGAATTCTGACAGAAAGGACTTCAGCAGCAGCTGCTTTATTGCCTATTTTGTTTCTGAAAGAGCCTGCCAAGGATTCAGATGAAGATTCACTGTAAAAACTTGTAGCTGAGGGAAGTCTGGCATTTTCCTATGAGTGACAGGTTAAAGTTATGACAGAAGAGAGCTTTTCTTTTCCTTGTATGTTCCGCATTTCAGTCTTACTTGATTGCCCTGGGCAGGTACTTTGCACATAGACACTGATAAATCTGAGCTCCAAAGGCAATATTATGTACTACTCAGACATGCAGCACAGATGCAACTGCTTAGCTGACTGTTACCTGTAAAACCTAATTAAAATCAATAAAGACTTGTAGCTGGAGGTCCATGTTTTATCAGAGCATGAAAATGAGACAAAACTCCCAATAAGTGTGCTTTGTTTTTCCATTTATCTTTGCAGATATCTTACAGTAGCCTGTGAATAGCCTTCACTTCAGGGTATTTACGCTACACCTGACCAAAGTTTATCTGTCAACCCTGTAGGAATACTGGCATAGTTAACATTTTCTTCAACTCTAAATCTGCCATGGGATTAATCCTTTGCTCTTTAGTGAAAAGAAGGAAAGTAGTTTTAGGCTAATATCACTGTTAAACTCTGTGATAAGCTTTCTAATGGAATGGCTCTGAGACCCAGCAGCTTGACTCTCATTCAGAAGGTTTTAGCTTAAAAAAACAATTGCCTTTTTCCAGAAAAAGCCCTAAACAGTACCTTTTAAAGAGGGGCAAAGGAAGAAGAGACAGAATCTGAAATAGAATCTGTTGGCCTGCTTCTTCACAGACAACATTTCTGTCAGGACTTTCTCAAGTTGTGAAAGATCCAGGGTCCAAATCTGTGGTTTGAGATCATGTGTCTGGCTGGTACTTCTTTATTTTTCTTTCTTTAAAATATCAAACTTTGATCAAATACAGAATTCTCAGGTGACATCACTGATAGTTATCATAGTAGTGTTCACTAGAGGTGAATTCCTGTTTTACCATGAAAGTGGTACAAAACAAAAAAAATGAAAAGTCAGTTTGAGTCTTTTTACTGAGTTCTCATGTACAAGGCTTCTAAGCATCACAGAAAACTTTTAGAACAGAGATATGAGCAGAGTTGTCCTGCAATGTCTCTGAAGATCTTTGAGATTGAGAAGCATGTAAGAGAACTTTTGCTTAGTACATTTTAAGTTCTTCAACAGCGACAGATTAGCTCTTTTTTACTTTCTCAACTGTAGGCAGCCTTCTCCATCTCCAAGAAACAGCAACCAACTTGTAGAGGCTCCAAGTCCATGTCCCTACAAAATCAGCTAGAGATTTCCTTGCCAATGAAGGGGATTTAACATAAACAGGCTCATGTAGCTCCAGTCCTGCTTCTGGTAATCAGTATTGGGTGTCATAAGTACACACATCTTGTGGATAAATCTGAAAATCTCCCTCCGCCCATTTATGTATGACAGGAAATTCACTCATCTATTTTGTGAGAACATCAGACTTCTGGGTTTATGAATTTTGCAACAAATTAAAGGCAAAACAACCCAGTATTGCCTGTGTGCTATTAAGAGAACAGTACAGTTCCCTTAATTTTTCCTTCAGCAACTCCCTGCCTACCAATAGTGTACTTCTCAAGTGACAATATAAAACTGAAATGAAAGTATCATCCTGCCAATGATGTCATCAATATTTTGATTTTGATTTCTTAATATTAAGCACAAAAGTTGTGATCAAGAATTTGCTGATTCTTCTTGTTGATTCATTTATGATGATTTCTTTTCTATTTCTGCACTACAGATGCAAAGTTGTTAAGATCTGTATTTTATACGATTTTGAGGTGGAGCTATTGATTACACTAGAAGTCCAGGGCTCTATATAACTTTTAAGACCAGAATGATTTCATATGGAAGCAAATAGTCGAATGAGTTTCCAATCTCTCAGCCCTGTGTCCAAAATATTCAGTCACTGCTATGCACTCTCCATTTAGTTAATACACCTGGCATTTAGCACTGCTTTAAATTTTGAAAGGGGAAGGGCAAAAAAACCCCAAAGCTGAAGCTTTTACTCTGAGCACAATTTTGGACATATTTCTAAAACTGTGGCAATGGAATCAATTTTCTTTTAAGGGTGTGCAATCATCCTGACAGATAAAGATTGCTTTTGGCTTTGATTCATTATTCTGACAAAGATTTAACCATGTCAAAAAATAAAAACTTATGTGAGTTGAAAATACTTATTAATTTTTTTACCCATTACTGTGGTACCAAATCCTTGAGAGAATAGTGATTTCTGGGCAATGACAGTTGTTTGTGTTTTCTTTCTTTTTGCTGCTGTTTATTTTATCTTCCTCTGGTAGTTTTTGAGCTTTAATACCATCCCTTTATTTATCAGAAGTCTATACCTGTTTTTGATATGTAGAGATACCCACAGGCTCCCCTAACCCTGTCTCATGTTGCTGTGTTGTATGAATTATTCAGAAAGTTTAGCTTTTGAAGTGGTCAGTAATTACATAACTTAACATCAAGATAAAAGAGAGAGAAAGAACATCACAGAACAAATTTTCTATCCTTCAGGAACAGCCTTAGTATATAAATTCTAGAGACAATGTGTAATTAAACAAGTATCTTTAATGTACTCTGTAGCATTTTACATTTTCAGAGTTCAAGGTTTCCCCCCTGCTGCCTAAGGAGCACTTAATTTCTCATTTCCCTTATCCCCATGCCTGCCTTTTGAATTGTTCTTGTGGTTAGTAAATCCTTAAAACACTGGATTACAAGAACTAAGATTGTAAGAAATGTCAATCATATATGTTTAGGTCAATAATAGATCTGTCTAAGACACTGCAGATAGAGGCACTGTGCCAGGAGAAGACAAAAACCTGGCCTCTCTCCATAGATTCTTTCAGCACTTAAAATAGTTCTGCTGGCATGTTAGGATAGGGATTTGTCTTCATATTCTTCATGTAGTATTTGTTTTGTATGTGTAGTCCATGAATTTGCATTCTTTTAAATATTCTGGTATGGTTTGTGTCCAGTACCTCCTGTAGCAGCAAGTCACAGAAATACTTTTTTAAAACCATTTTTAAGTCAATCTCCTGGAAGTTTCAGCAAGTGCTCTCTGGTTCTAGTGTTGCAGGATTTGGGGAGAAGCAGCTCTACATTTTCCTTTGCCTGTGTGATTTTTTGTTTTTAGAGTTCAGCACTATTCAAGCGTTGTTTAGATTCTTTTTCTTAGGATACGTTGACTTTGTCTACACCAACACTCATCTGTCACCTTTCTGACCACTTTTTGAACACCTGATGTAATCCCTTATCACTGTTGCAGCTTCTGGTTACCCAAAAGATGTTAATGCCATCCTCACATTTCAAGATATCACATTTCCCTTTTCAGTCATTGACAAAATAATGAACAAAACTGCTTTCAACGCTTATTCAGGGTAGGAGCCACTGCTGAGTTTAACCAGCCTGAAAATCACTAAGCCCCCTATTCTGCTCTTCTTGACCTTTAACCAACTTTAAATTCATAGAAAGACTTTTCTGCCAAACTTGTAACTTCATAACCTTAATTAAATTTTGCTGCAGAAAGTTGTCAAAGGTGTTTTTAAACCCCACATTTCTCAGGTTCACTGGGTGTCCAGTCATACACCTGCTGAACCATGATAGAGCAGCAGCAGAATGGTGGGACAAGATTCCCCATTCCAAGGGCATTGGTAATTAATCCCAGCAGTCTGTGCACTCCATAAGCTTCTTTCCTTCCAATTCTCAGAGCTTACTGGTAAGAGAGTAAATAAGACTCATGTTGGAAATCTTGACATAGCTTTTTGGTCCAATACTTCAGGTATATTTTCCTAAAATAAGTGTAGCTCCCCTGACTGGTCTGCTATGAATACATTAAGTACAGGAACTTCCACAGCATCTTTCATGATGAAGAATTTATTGAACTTCTCTGTCTTATCTCTTCTAGTGCCCCTCTGACATCATAGTCTCACTTGTTTCCTTCATTTAAATAAAAATTTGATCTTAGATGAAGCATAATTTGCAAGGTGCTCTTCAGATTTTTTTCGCTGTCTTGTTTTCCTGCTTTCTTTTGATTTGTCCTGACTTTTCATTCAGTTACACTTACCATTTTTAAATACCATCCTTTTCCATGGGACAGTATCCTTGTATTTCATTGAATCATGGAACCATAGAATGGTTTGGGTTGCAAGGGACATATAAAGACAATGTAGTCCAACCCTCTGCAATGAACAGCAACATCTTCAGCTGGATAAGGTTGCTCAAAACCCCATTCAGCCAGACCTTGAATGTTTCTAGGGGTGAGACATCATCAGAAAATTTGAGGGTTCATTTGATCTCACTGTCTGTGCCAGTGATGAAAACACCACTCATCACTCTTCTCCATCTGGTCACTGAGACATTGCTTTCTTCTCACTGGATGTGGCCATCCAGCCTATTTCTTATCCAAATTCAAGGTCCTGACTTTACTCTTTGCCTGACCCATATCCCAGAGGAATGCAAACTCCACCAGTGTGTGATCACTGCATTCCAGACAGCCTCCAGGCTTGTCACTGATTAGTTTATTTGTGCTGATTTATTTACTATGAAGCTGGTTAGCACTTCCATGAGATTGCCTTGTTTTCAAATTTGTAGCAGAGAATTTACCTCTGCTTCAAAATTATTTTTGAGGAGGCATCAGATTGCACGGAGGCTTATTGATTGGTAGATTTTGTTTTTATTATTCTTTTTGTGCTGATTATCTCATTTTTATATAGTTCCATAGGTGCTGTATTTGACTTTCCCCTCTTCTGCGGTGTATCTAAATCTATTGTGCTCACTCTTACGAACTGATTTTCCCTTCCTATTCCTTAGATTTCCTCCTTCAAAATCAAATTCAGAATGACAACCTATCTTAAATGCACAGAGACCATTTGTTCTAGGAAACTATGATTTATTGTGTCCAAAAACTTTTATCATATTCATAAGATATTGATCCAGTCTACATGCAGATCCTATAGGACTCCTATTACAGTTTTCTCTTAATCTGACAAAGTCAGTTCTGCCTATCAAGGGTAAGGACTCATCTCTTGCATTGAGAGCAGGTCAATAACTCCACATATTTTTCACACTTCTACCAGTGCCCCCCAATGAGTTCTCTCTGATTTCAAGCTTAACCGTGTTCAAGGAGTTGCAAAAGCTGATAAAAAAAATAAAAATCAGATGAGTAACCTGATTTTCAACACTGGGGAAAGAGTTAAAAATACCAATACTGGTACTCTCTGTTTTAAAAAATTGTGCATGGTGCACTCTCAGTAAATGGTTTTCAGGGTCTTCCTTATTTCCAACAGCATATAGCTGCATGCTAATCATTATAGCTACTCTGCTTCACAGAAGCACTTCTTTGGACAAGTCTTTAGAAACATCACTTTTGGAACTACTTCTCTTTTTATTAAAAAAACATCTCACTTGCAGCTGTTCACTCATTAACTGGATCTGTGCAGTTGCTTTAATCAGCATTCTCATTTTCAATTAAATCGTTTTCATGATCTATTGACAACACCACTTAGTCAAAGTTCACATTGAAATATAAGTTCTGGGACAATATTAAACAGGAGATCTGTTTTGCCTCATCAGCTGTATTTTAAACTCCTCCAATATGAGAAAATAACTCTTCATCTCTGACTGTCCCTGGAACACTTCAAAGGAGTCCTCATGTTACATTCATGCCCTTAGGGAAAATGTCAGAATGTAAGATTATTGTAGAGGATCAATGACTTTCAGAAGGTCAGAAAACCTTTTTCTGTTCCTTTTGCAAAAATTAAAAATAAAAAGAGAAAGAATATTTCCATGTAATAAATCTTGGTGTGGTATGGAAAAAAGATTAGGCTTTATCTGCTGTTAGTTTAGTCCCACCCAGAACCTCATTCCTGAAGCCACCAAAATTCCCTTTTTTTTCATTTTGCATCACTAGAAAAACTCTCAATATTTATAATAGAATAGACTCACAGAATATGCTGAGTTTGAAGGGATCCACCAGGACCATGTAGTTCTCACTCTATGCAGGACACCCCAAGAGTCACACCATGTGCCTGAGAGCTTTGTCCAAAAGCTTTCTGAACTCTGTCAGACTTGGTGCTGTGACCACACCCCTGAGAAGTCTGCTCCAATGCTCAACCAGCCTCTGGATGAAAAACATTTTCCAGATACCCAACTTACACCTTCCCTGACTCAGCTTCATGCTCGGGTTCCGTCACAGTTTTTTGAGTGAAGAAATCAGTACCTGCCCCTCTGCTTCCCCTCACAGGGGAGTTATATCCTGAAATGAGGTCTACCCTCAGTCTCCTCTTCTCCAGGACCAAACAGACCAAGTGATGCCAGCTCCTCCTCATGCAGCTTCCCCTCCAAACCCTTCACCATCCCAATAGCCTTTTGTTGCAAGCTCTCTAAAAGCTTAATGCCTTTTTCATACTGTGAGGACCAAAAGTACACACAGGGTGTGAGATGAGGCTGCCCCAGAGCAGAGTGGGACAATCCCCTCCCTTCACAGGCTGAAGATGCTGTGCCTGATGCATTTCTAAATTCTCCTTTGCTATTTGCATCAGTTTGTAGGACACTTCCTTGACATTAGGATTGCTTTTCTGACAATATGGCAGATCTCTTCATTGTGTTGCAGGATGGTTTCTCAGCACCCTATTAATTTTGATCTCTTGTTTTCTGGAAACAACGCTCCAGCATTACCAACTTCATCTTCTCTGTGTATACCAGGACTATGTCTGTGTTAAGTTGATAATCAGAGACTTTTCTTCTTTATAAGAGAATAGTTATTTTAAAACAACACAGTAATAATGGATTCATTTGGAATTGGGATTGTGCCCACTTTTTCTTCTAGCAGGTGGAATTCCTTTCCTCTACAAACCACAGAGAACACATGATGTATCTATATGTGGGAAGATAAGGTGGGAGGCAGGCAGTAAATGATGTTCATACTATTCATGCCAGATTCCCATTCTTGACTAGATTAATTTCACTATGCTTTCACTTCTTAACAGAGGTGCTGGGATGCAGTTCCTCACATTTGTGTCTCAGATGCAGATGTCAATGACTGAGCTATCCAGCTCCTGTTAGTCTCAATAGGAATATCATCAATGCAATCAGTTGGTAGATTTTTCTGACCAAAGACAGACAAGGATCATAACCCAGACTGCACTGGCAATCCCTGATGGCTGTTCATCGACTGTGGAGGGGAGTCCAGCCTGGCCTGCTGGGCTGTGCACCTGCATTGCTCACAGCCATAATGTCTCAAATAAATTTTCCCCACACACGTACATGTGCCATCCACCCAAGTCACCAAAAGGGGTTGAAAGCCATATCCAGAAAATTATTCATATTCACAGTTCCATTCTAACAGATTCAGAGCAATGCTTAAACCCTGTCCCAAAACTCAGCTGAATCCAAAGGGCACAAACATACCCTGTGTGACCCAAAAGATTTGTGGTTATGATGCACAAGCAAGTTGCTTCAGGCTCAAAGGTACCTGTAAATCAGTTGCTGGCAGTATTTTTCCTACTATGTGCTCATCCTCAGTGGCACCCTACAGTAAACACAGGATAATCTAAGGAAATTTAGCCCCTACAGTAAACAGGGCTCAGCTGCCTTGTGCTTATTAAAAAGGACCATGTGAAAAGGCAAGTGGAGGACAGCAGCTGAGTGGCTGATATAAGGGATGAGATTCATCTGATCAAGTGTAAGCATCTTTTACCTGTGTTTGGTAGTCAACCAGGGCTTGCTTGCTCAGCTCTTCTTATCCTAAAATAGACCTCCAGACTATGTAAGATGAATTCTTCCCTAAATTTACATATTCCTTCTCCTGGCTGTAAAAGGTCACTTAGAGATGGAAATGCACACAGATAGATAGGATATGCCCCTTTTTGTTCCACAGCAATTTACACACACATAATGCTATCCTAAAGTCATATGTGCACATGCCCATTACTTTTCATGAGCTGAGCCAGAGATTAAAATTTTCCTCCTGGTGACAAGTATCTCGCCCAGAGAAAGGCAATGGGGCACAGCTGCAATAATGTTTTTTCCATGAGCCTTTTTGTGGTGTACATCTTTTATTCCAAATCTTTTAAAAGAATAACATTTTTACATTAATTAGCACTTGTATTTGTGCATTTATGGAAGCACTTCACAAATTTCACTTTTATTTATGAAAACATTTCATGCTGCTATCAACACTATCCCTAGAAACTTGGATTGTTTGCATTAAAATAAACAAGCAGGAGTTCATTTGAAAATAACAAGGTCTCTGAGCAATTTCATTGTTTGGAAAGAGGGTCATTGCTGAAAGCATTTTCATTGAGGCTGATTAGATAGAGCATGGGGTTTTTTGCTGCAAATATTTTTATTCCAGCAGCAATGATATTAACCATTTAAAGTCTGATGTACAACATGGAGAGAGAAGAATGACGACCAAATTGTTCACTGAGTGCCTCTTTAACCAGCCTGGCACCTTTCTATGAACTCAAATGTTTGGACAATGCTCTCAGACACGTGGTGTGATTCTTGGGGTGTCCTGCACAGGGCCAGAAGTTGGACTCCATGGTCCTGATGGGTTCCTCCCAACTCAGCTATTCTATGATTCTATGGTCCTGTCCACTCTGCCCATGATCTCAAAAAATACCAGAAACAATATTTTGTGGGACACCTACACAGGTGCTGTAAGTCAACTTTCTTAATTATGAGACTGTCTCCCAAATTCTCCATGCTAAATGGATCTAGCTCCAGGGCTGAAAGAAGAGCCATGACAAATTAAGAATTCTAACATTCAGGCTGTATGTGTGACTAATCCCTTCTATCCTGCCTATTAACCTCTGTTTGAGGCAGATCAAGTGAAGCTCAGCTCAACAGCAGCTGCCACCGCTCGCACACTGAGCAGCAAGTCTCTGGTAGGGTGAAATTTATGGTTGTGTTGAAATACACCAATTTTAGTCATGTACTCAGTCTGCAGCCCATCACAGTGGTTCTCCCTGAAGAATGTAAAGTGATCCAGCTCTTGCAGACAGTCCTGACAGCCCCCATTGCTTTACTTTGGTAGTAGAGATGGCTCTGTCTAACTTGAAAACCAGAGAGAAGAGGTCAGGATGTGCAGGCATACTCAGGCTAGCTTTACACTGGCTCAGCTCAGCTTGGGCCAACCCTGTCAGTGTGTTCCCAGGTGGTGACTTGTCCAGACTGTGCTGCCACAGGCCCCTCCTGCTGATGGCAGTTAGTGCAAGTGTGTCTACATGTGTTCCAGGCATACTTTCCATTAATTAATGTGCAGGATTGTCTGGAATTTGGAAGAGGCCACCCTGAGCAAGGCTGGGAATAAGTCAGCACACATTCACAAGTGCAGACAGGAGCTGTGGCAGTGCACCAGGGATGCACTTTGGAAGGACAGAGAACAAAGAGTGGTCACTAATTTTGCACTTGGCAAGCAGGGCACAGCTTGTTCTGCAGATCTTCCTGAGTCACTGTGCACTGTCAGCCAGAGCCTGGGGTCCCACCTGTGCTGTGCTGCGTGGTGAAGGGGAGCTGACACATCTCCCAGATGCCAAGGCCCCACAGTGACAAGGATGGGTAGAATGGGGTAACTGGGATGAAGCTCTCCAAATGGTTGCAAGAGCCTTCTCAAAACTTTGGCATTTCCTGGTTTCCCTCTTGTGTAGCAGAAACCTCTGGAATATATGCTTTAAGGAAACCACAGTCTGATTTGATAGGCTGAATCACCACAGAGCGCTGTTGTGAAATAATATGGAACAAGGAAATGTCTGAACCCTCGATTGCAGTTATTCCTTGGCAGATGGTTAGAAAGGATTAACACAAGCAGAGATGCAAGGGTGGGAAGTCCTATAGAGATGGGACTCTTTTGGTAAAGAACCAGTGGTGGTGACATAAAAAATCCTATTATCTGGAGCTGCACAAATTGGCAGAGAGCACAGAAGCATTTCCTTTCTATCCACCATGCCTGGCATTCCTTGGAACTGGCAGGTTATACCTGTGGTCAGGTATCTAGTGGGTGCAACAGGAGTGTATTCTTAAATAACTATTTATTGTAGTATGCTTGCTATGGCCATAATGAACAGCTCAGAAAATCTGGGAGCAAGATAGAGGGTCAGCCTATCCACTGGCATCTGTGAGTCAGCAAGCTCCTCTGCTGCTTTGAACAGTTATTTCATTTAAACTTGTCTAATTTAATTCTTTTGCTCTCAAGC
The DNA here is from genome assembly GCF_028018845.1 of Melospiza georgiana. Taxonomy (NCBI): domain Eukaryota; kingdom Metazoa; phylum Chordata; class Aves; order Passeriformes; family Passerellidae; genus Melospiza; species Melospiza georgiana. The sequence continues at coordinate 143,731,477 of NC_080430.1, read as the reverse complement.
TGTCAGCTCCTGTCTCTGCAATGCCAAAAGGCCAGCCTTCACTGCCCATTAATCCAATTTATGCTGCAGCATCACTGCCTTCCTCCCAGGCTGCCCATCATCCAGAGAGGGGCTCCCTGTAAAATTTGCAAAGCTTTAGTGTGTTCATCTTGTGAATGGCTCTAAAGCAGCCCAGACAGACATGAGGACACCAGTCTGTTCTCTCTGCTGCCTCCCACATTGAACATGATGGTTTGTCTTTTTCATTGCACCTGTATTGCAAAGCCAATACATCCAGTCTTGATCTCTCTTTCTCTCCTAGAGTCAAACTATTCACAGTATAGAGTATGTACATCCTAGTGAGCAGGTGTGACAGCAGATTTCTGCACTGAGGGGATTATTTTTCTGCTCTTTGACCAGGATCATAAGGTCTTGATGCCTCAAAAGGACCTCTGAGCCTTCATAGACATTACAATCTATAATAATGTCACAAATTATTTGACCCGTGGCTGTCATTTTCAACATAAGTGAGGATATTGCTCTAAGTGCCTGTGGTTTGCTGCAGTTTTTTACCTGTCTTACAAGATCATGTCCTAGTACATTTAAAAGAATGAAAGACATTAAAGCAAACCATGGTTTTTTCTCTACTCATTCCCTGGTCTTTAACTATTGAAGTACCAGCTAGATTAGCGGAGTTACTCTTAAATTATCCTTAAATAGTCTTAAGTCAAGAGGAGAATTGGATGTTAAATATCAGTTCACCACATGACTGGAGCTCAGGTTGGCTATTAACATAATGGATTTCAGTAGAGTTACCTCAAATATACAAAAGCATAGCCAAGAGCTTAATTTGATCTTAAATAACATTTCAAAGGACTCATCAGAGCAGTGGCTGGGTTTTCAATAGCAGCACTTAACCACATTTCAGCTATGCAGTGTCATTAGTGTTCAGTGGGAATGCTCAGGTGCAATTTGTCTCACTGCTTTCAAGTAAGCAAAGTGAAGCCAATAATTCTATTAATGAAAGCTGGGGCTGTGTTTTCCACACTGGCAGAAACATAGTCCTGTGTCTATATATTAGAAGGGAAATTAATCAATGGAAAAACGTGGAATAGAAAGTGCTATTCTAAAAATAACAACAAGAAAGTGAATCAATTATTATCTTTTACAGAAAGGCAGCTATTTTGTTAACCCTGGTGTATATGCAAGGCATGAACAAGCCTGCAGTTCTCCTGACAGAAAGACAGCAATCAAATCATGCAACATGTTCTTCTGCTGTCGTGTTCAATACATTAAAACGTGCTGGCAGGCATCAGCAGACTTGGGAATAACCATCACACCACCAAGAGAAAAACATTACAAGTTAGTTTTAGCCATTTATACAAGAGATAACAGCATCTTTATGACCAGAGATGGGAGACAGCCAGAGAACTGAGAAGCCAGACTAGGACACAAGTATTCTTATAGTTTAGGGAACTTTCTTGGTGGAATTTTGATTTCAAACTTGAGCATGCTTGGGACAATGGACTACAAACTTTATTTACATTTATCTTTTCATTACTTAGTCAAATTGTTTACTGGCTGAAGCAGTACCAATTTCAACAGCTCACTATTCTGTGCAAAAATATTCACCTTATAATTTTTCTTATTGTTCAATTTAAAATATTATGTCTGAGGGAAGGAAATGAAAATTGTGTGTGCATTTTTATAGCATAATATATGAAGATGCTGAGAAAACTAAAGAAATATTAGAGTTAATCACAATTTAATTATATCATTCAGTGTAACCATCTGTTGTAAGAAAATGACCTGACAGCAAAGCAAGCAAAGCTGACAGGCCAGACTGCATGTAGACAATAAATCATTTGACAAATACAATCTGCTTTCATTCCTTTTTGCTAACTAATCTGTGTAACAGCTCTGCTGAGTTACTGGATCTTACAAAGATATTACTGGTTCCCAACAAGCACACATGGCTGCAAATGCAATGAGAGAAAGGTTACATTTTACCTAAGGGCAAACTAAATCCAGCTTTATTGACATGCACTGGTAGATGCTTTGGAGATCAGTGGGAAATTAAAGATACAGAACTATTAAAGGAACATCAACAAACTTGAAGAAGTATCTGAAATATATTCATTTTCCCTGTTGAGCTGTTAGGATTTTACAGCCATAAAGAGTAGACAAGATACTTGTAGCCAAAATAATTAATACTTTTTATTTTAATAGACTAAGAGACTAAGGGAGAATGAAGTTAAATGCTAGGATTGTGGTAGAAGTTCAAGAGTATATGAAAAGCAAAGGTCACAAAAATGACAGTGGCCGTGGCTGAGGGTTTCCCTACAGGTGCCAGACTTGTAAGCTCACAGAGGGACAATGCAATGGCACCAGGGCTAGTGGCAGCTGCATCCATGGTCTGGAGGTGACCAAATGAGCTTATGCCTGAATTTCACTCAGTAAGCTAAACCACTGGTCTGCTTGGTGTCAAACCCCAGCACCTCAGTTCACTTTTTCTTTCTACAAGCTCAGTTTAAAAGCTAAGAGTGACTCTGATGCCACCTTTCCCTCTGCCAGAGAGGAGCAGTACCAGCTGTGCTGAGACCAGGGCTGTCCTGATGTCAGCCAGGCATGTGTTCATGTGCTGCCTCTGATGCTCCAGGCTGTGCTTCTCCACCCATTGGGCTTTGATGGATCCCACCAAGTCCATTTTTCGTTGCCTTGGACTCACTGTCAATGCATCATTTACTTTTGGCATCTACTGCCTACAGTTTGGGCTTTGTGTGTGCACTGGAGCTGCTAGGTGCTTCACCAGCAGCTTCCCTCTGCTCAGGCTACTTTGGGAGCTGCTACGCTCATCCAAGAGGACTCAGAGCTGTTGCTGAATGCAGCCCACTGTGTATTCTCAGCTCTTCTGGCCCTTACCATACTGAATTGCTGTTTTTCCTGTGTCTTTGTCTTGCTTTTTCCTCTGCCTAAGCTTAGTATGGTCCAATAATCCTATCCTGCTAAACAAAAGTGAGTCAGGGAGTGATCCTGATGTCAAGAGGAGTGGACCTGTTTATGTTTACATTATTTAGAACTAGGTGGGACATGGGGAGTCTGTGTTCAAAAACATTTGAAGTGCTGTGAAGTCAGTGATGAGATCACCTTCACAGAAGTCACAGGGCACAAAGCACAGTATGAGTAGCAGTTCTCACGGAATCATTCAGGTTGGACAAGGCATCCTAGATCAAGTCCAGCTGTAACCCAGCACCACCATGGTTCCTGGGAGAGAACAGCAGACTTACTAAGCATGCCAGGCCTGCTACACCACCACAATGTTGGAGCAATGGAAGAACCCAAACCTGATCTTGATTAATAAAATTTTCTCTCCATCACTTAGAATAGATCTCACCTGTTTCAGCTCAAAGCCATAAAGGCACCGATGGCTTTGAGAATGAGCTCACTGCTGAGGAGCCTCTCAGCTAAAAAAAAGGCAGAGATACAGAAGACTGTATCAAGAACAAATCATAGTTTGCCCACTGCTGAAAAACAAATGCTGTAACACAGAAGAACTGTAATGAAACTGAGAAGTGGTGAAAACTAGGGAACTGTCATATGTAATCATTTAGCCTCTTGGAACAAGCAATTATGTATTTCCATTTATATTCCTCAAGATAAAAATCCACTTTTATTCATTATGCAGCATTACAACAAAACGTTACTTCATAAAAATTACAGATCCTTGAGGCAGCCTGTCTCCTCTCCTAATCCTGTAATGGAAGAAGAAAAGTCCTTGTGCTGCTGGAAAATCCACCCTCAGAGTATGTGCCATGCTGATATGATTGTTTGTTGAACTGTGGACTGCAAGCACTTCTTTCACATTTTCCTTCACTCACTAAACTGCTAAACGTGTTTGCCATGGCTGGATTTTTTTGTATCACATGTTAAATGAAACTAATCCTTCTCTAATTATTTTTTTAATTAGGCTTTAGAACAATCACTCCATATGTTTTAAACTATTGCAGTGCTAGGTACTGACAGTAGCATAAAGTACATTATTAATTTACAGTCATCACTTTGACTAGAATAATTCATACAATAAAATTATCTTGAACACTGCACTTTAATGACTAGACGTGAGAAGTTCTGCCTCTACCCCTCTGCTCCTCCAGGTAAACCATGTAAGTGTCATCCAGGCTGACCCAGAGCTGGTCCCTGTGGCAGGGCACAGCCTATTTCACAGACATAACAGAAAAAAGATTCATTTGTGTTTCCATGTGCATCCATTTCCTGATACCCTGCAGCTTGAGGATAAATCACTTCCTCTCTTCTGTGGACAGTAGGGTCAGTCCCTATGGGGTATGCTGGCATTTTAGGCACCTACAGGTGGGTATCTCAGTGCAGGTGTCTTATCTGGATCCAGTTTCCACCTTAAGAGCTTTTCTGCTTTAAAGCAGGCAGAGCAAAGATCAGGATATAAATAATTCTCAGACGTTTCACAGTGCAATCTAAGATTAGGGGGCTTGGGATTTCCCATGGGCCAGAAAAGTCCAGGACCCTCATGCCAGAAGAGAGGTCACATCTAAAGGTCTACAACAGAGACAGAGTCTGAAAGGTCACAGAGAGAGGCTTCTCACTCCTTAGCTGAGCCACCTCCCTGGTTTCTATTTTCCCCTCTGGATTTTGTAAGTGGCTTCTCCTTACAGTGGTTGTGAACCACCCCTCCCTGGGGAACAAAGGCTGAGGGATCTCACTTCTCTCCTCAAGCCATTCATGTTCTGTAATGCATTTTTCTGTGTCTGGGTCAGCTCAAAAAAGGGAACACAAGTATTTTTTTGTGGGACATGTCAAAGTATCTAGGTACTTAAAAAACTATTATCTAAAATGTCATCTCCTGAAGCTTTTGCCTCAATTTCTCCATTTCCCCATAGGATCATTCAAGAGACAATGATTATTCAGTATATGATTAAGCTTTTCCTTTTCATATTCCACAGCTTCTCTCATGGCAGAAATTCACAAATTTTGAGTGAATTATTGGAAGTTCCTCTCCAGATACTTCTTTTTGCATATGTTCATAGCTTCCATGTATGTGATACTGAGTCCCTGGTCAGGGAATATTAAAAGTACTTTCAGATTATTTTTCCATAAAGATAAAATTTTGCTACAAGGACATCAGCAATCAGTTGCACATAAAACTGAAATTTAGGAAAATAACCTAATATTCATATTGAAGTGGTTCACATCAAAGTGCAGATATGGTCTTGTTCATTTAATCTCATACTCTGGCTCAACATATTTAAAGACAGCTTCTGCTCTCACAGGAGTTGGATTAAAACTTTGCAATAAATGCAAAATAAGCATCTATGTCATAGAAATTTTTGTTTGTCAGAAATACTTGATCACTGTAAGAATATCCAGCAGCTCACAACACTGTAGTGCCTGATAGAGAGCTGATATCTGTCATTTAATTTTAAAGGGCCCATAAGCATTACAAAATGGCATTGGTAGTGCAAAAGATTCTCAGCATTTCCTCTCTGTTCTCCATGGAACCTTAAGAAAATTGGGGGGGGGAGGGGGGAAGAATTTTCACAATTAACACTTTACTTTCTACATGTCCCTTGGGCAGCCTTGGATGAATATTGCAAGGATTTCATGTGAGAAGCTGCACAAAGCAGAAATTCTTTAAATAGGCAGCAGAGAGAGTCCTTCCTCACTACTCTCAACAAGTCTAGATAGACATATTTTCTCTCAGTGCTATTTAGAAGAGCAATGCAGCCACCTCTGATTCTACTGCAATAGTTTCATTTAGAGCATCCTAAACTTAGATATGTTACATAAATCTGAATTAAGGAAAGCTTAAAGCTTCTCCTATTACCCTACTTAATGTTTTCAGGGTAGAATGGTTATTTTTTGCAGTTTTTTAGAAGAACTTCTCTAACAAAAGTTAAAGAATACCTGAGGCTGTGTTAACCTTGCCCCATACCACCAGGTCAATGAATAATTCAAGAAACCCAGTTTTTTAAGAAAGTTCTAATTAGACAGTTTAACTTCCATCTAAAAGGACTCCAGAAGAAAAATGGGACTCTTTTCTCCTGCTTGAGTTAAAACATTGGGGAGATGATATTGTATGATGTGAAAATAGAACTAAAGGTGGAATGCAACCACCAATGGCTTAATAAAATATGAGCCTCAGTTTGATTTGTGTTTTTTCTCCTCAGTGTCCTTTTGTGTATTTCATGGATCACCTCAAGGCATAGCTTTAACATAGAACTGAAATTGAGAAAAGGCTCAGGATAAAGAGGTTCCTGTGTTCACTTGAACCCTGAGATTATCTTGTACCCACTTGTCAGCCCAAGATTCCCACTCTTGTGCTTTCTGCTAATCCACTGCTAGAATGTTATTTTGCTCTCTGGAAAAAAAAAAAAAAAGCAAGCACGACTATGAGGACGATGGTCTTAATGAAGCACTGCATTATTTGTTTCCAAATTCAAAGGGCTACCCATAACTGGAGCTGCAACCAATCTTTTCAAACTGGGTGGGTTTTTTTTTTTTCCTTTTATGTTCTGCCAGGCCAAAATCCCACATCCTAATAAAAACCCTTTTAAACCTTGGAGGTGGAATATTAATTTTGTGCCTTGGATTTATCACTAAATTTTATGTTCTAAAAAGCATTCAGTTTTATGCTAGCATTCAGGAACTGTTTGCTCTCCAGAAATACTAGCTATTTCAGAGCTCTGCTGCTGGACTGTACCTCTTATTTATAGATCATGCCAGCATGCAGATTTTTATTCATTAGGAACTCTGCACTGCACTAAAAAACTAGGCCATCTATATGCAACATGTCGGTTTAGGTAGATAAAATTATTATACAGCATTTCAGTAACAACGGGGTAAATTCAATTAGCCCTGATAGTCTCTCTGCTATCAAGATGTAGATGACGCTGCATCATGGGGTCTAAACAGCTCATTCATCTTTGTGGCAAAGCAGATGAAAATTCACCATTTGCTCCTCTTCCATTTTCCAGGTTCTTTTGCTTCCCTGCTGAGCTCTGCCAAATTCCTGGATCCCAATTGCTGGGACACAGTTGAAGCTCACAGATATCCCTCTTTGTGAGGAAGAGTAGGTATGTGTGGCATTCACATGCTCTGAAAAAATTCCTTCGTCCAGGGTTTTGCTCCTGGGAAGCTGAAAGGCAGTGAGAGAGGCCTCAGAGAAAAGGAAAACAATTCTTACCTCATTTGCTTCTCCTGCATTGTGCTCGTCTGGAATGCATTTACCCAAAGGTAAACAATCCTAAACAAAGCCTGATTGGATTGTGGTGTGAGTTGTTTTGACTCATTGGCCAACTGGGGCCAAGCTGTGTCAGGACTCTGGAAAGAGTCACAAGTTTTCATTATTATCTTTTTAGCATTCAGTAAGTATCTTTTATGTATTCTTTAGTATAGTATAGTATTCTTTAATATAATATAGTATCATAAAGTAATAAATTAGCCTTCTGAGAACATGGAGTCAGAGGCATCATTCTCTCTCCTCATTGGGGCACCTTGTTTACCATAGGTATGTTGTTCCCAAGGGGCATTTCAAGGCAGAATGTGGAAGATGCACATCCATTACTGCAGTCCAGCAGTGTAAAGGGCTCAGTGCCTCCCAATACCAACACCTCTGACACAGGGCCTCTTCTGGACAGCCCTGAGTTAAGGACATGGGGTCTTCCTACAGCATGGGAATGCAGGGACCTTGCATGGAGATTGACAGGGATACAGGCGAGACCTCAACCAGATAATGGAAATGATAAGAGGAAGGACACCCCTCTATTCCCCCTTCCCAATATTCTGCTCAGTGGGTCTTCTCCAATGGATGCTGAAGAACACGAATTTCCTATCTCCTGAATTATAGACTGAGAAGGGTATATTGGTATCCTCTCTTTGAGTCTTAGCATCCTGGCTTGCAATAAAATGTAGCTCCACAAATTCAAGACATTTTGCAGTTGCTGGTGTTAGCTGTGTATTTTGAGCAGCAAAGATATCTTCTGTCCTTGATGGAAACAAATCACCACTTATTTCTTTAACAGAAATATATTTTTTCATGGTTAAGTTAAAGACTGAATTATTTGCAAATTACTACTACTACTATATCATTAGTTCTTCACTGCTGCTTGATCATTAAAGTTTCTCAGTGATGCAAGAATTATAAATTTTTGTTTCAGCTATTAAAAAACAAGCAGGTGATAACTTTAAATAGCACAGAGCTGAGTAAATATCTATAAAAGTAAAACAATCTGAGGAATGCTTAGCAGAAGAGACAAACAAAATCCTATTCAAATTTAACAGAAAATTTCACATAAAACATTTTTGTTTCAAATGTATGACTGTAATTTTCTGGAAATAAATTCTATTTCTTAAAATTAACTCACTTTCAATAGGATGAAATTTTAATTAAACAAGAGTTTACATTTGTCCTTTGTCAAAAAATAATACAGAAAAAAATTGAGATTTCTCATGTAAGAACCTCCATTTTTCCTAAAGATATTTTTATTTACTCCTTCCACAATGACTATAAATTTGCACCAGATCTCATGCAACTTCAGCACCAGAACTGCAGCAGGACTGGAGGGTTGGAAACCCACTGTTTTGGAGAGATGCACTTTAACTGGTCATGCAGTCTGCACACTAAAAACATGCCATGAATATCATGAAGCATTGCTTTCTGTTGCTTGCATAGGTACTATTTCTAGAAATAAAAAGCCTTAGGAGATCACAACCCTTGTGATCTTTCCTTTTTTTTTCTGTGTGTGAAATGTCATGAAGGCTGAGCTGCCATCAAGCAGGGCACCATTTTCATGTCATGCAGCTGAGGACAGCCCAGTGTGACACTGTTAGAGCATATGGAAGTGTGTGGAGGATGCAAAGCCTGGGAGGATAAAACTAGAAGACTGTACAGCAGAAAGGGAGGCAAACTTACTACCACCTAGCCCCAGCTGTCTTTTGGGATTCCTACTGGCAATGGGCTGTTCCCCAGACTGGGCACAGATGCTGTCTGGAACCAGCAGCCATTACACGTCACAATGTGATGGTGGCAGGATGTTGGTTATTCAGCAAACTGGGATTGCAGAGTGTGTGCTCAAAGTGGCACTCCAGCCCTGTTTTCTTAACTGAGTGCTGCCAGGATTAGAGCTGACAGTGCAGGTGTGAGAATCAGGCTGGTCAAGAAGAACACTGCTGTGCATTTCATCAAAATTGAATCCAAACATTATATAGAGGCCAGGACAGGGAAACTGCCTGTGTTCAGGAAGGAAGCTCAATCACATTGCTAACTATGGGCATGTGCTCCGAGCCCTGCTGAAATCCCTGGCTCTGAAGCATGAGCTGTAAGCCCTTTCCCTGAGCCAAGGCTGCCAGGTGATGCCCAAGGGTAAGCAGCATTTGCACTGCCTGTTCACAGAGCCCAGAATGGGGCAGAGGAGCTGCAGGCAGATCTGTGTCCAAACAGTCACATACATCCACCACCACCTTCAGGGAAGATGTTGTAAGCTACTTTCCACTATTTCTGGATCTTAATGTGGGACTTTGTATATGTGTAATGCAGTGGGAAAACAATAGGTCTTTTTGAAATTTTATTCCAGGGCACTATTTCCTCACAATGATCATTAAGAAATTATCTGCTAGGCATCCAAAAGCTTCCTCCTATTCTTTTATTGCCTGTTTTTTAGGTAATATTGCACATCACGCTATCAGTGTTAAAAAATATTTTTAAATTTTTCCTCTATCATGCAGGGAACAGCATGAAAACATTCTCTCTGGATTCATACAGCAACACAGTGGTCTACTAGTCTGCATTTTGTTGTTCAAACATGATCAAGTCCTCATTATCTGACACTGTATAAACACATTAAGAAACAATCCCATACCTAAAGGGCTTTTAGTTTAAATAGAGCAAGCAGTCAGGCAAAGGATGTTTTCCATCTCATGTCTATTCTACTGACGAGGAACTGAGACACAGAGAAGTGATAAGACCAAGAAAAGTAACAGAGGAATTTTATCAGACACCCAGGAATCAAGCTCAGGTTCCCAGAATATCAGCTCCATGTCTTAATGTCAAATCAGGCCTCTGTGTGGTGGGTACATTGAAAGTGCTTCAAGTCAAGAGATGTGCCAAAACACATTCTGCCAACAGTATAAACTAATTGCATTTTAATAATTACTTCAGTTTCAGTCATTTGAACTGTGATTAACAGCTCAAATAGGGAATGTGTGGGCTGTGCTTTCAAATTAGGCTATTTAATCTTGTATTATTTGTTTTCATGTTGGACAGAAGTGACTTTATTTTGCCATATTACTCCTGGCGTGTGATTATCACCCAGGTGCTGGCCTGTAAATCACCACAGCAATTAAAATATAGCTGAATTTCCAAGGCAGAGAATGGTGACTGCCAGAGATACTTGATAATATCATATTCAAGTGATAAATGCAACAAAAGCACTTCAGCCTTGTTAACTGCATCCAGAGAGGAATTGCTCAGAAACAGGTTGTGTTCTTTGAAATGAGGCAGCATTTGATGCTCCTCCATGTTTGGAGAAGCATCTCCCTCAGCCCAGGAGAGTCCTGGATTCCTTTGGGCAATCTGTATTATTTGACCTGTTTTCAGGATTTTTACCAAGCCAACTTTTTTGCCTCTGCCTTATTACTTTTATCAGATGCAGCATTTTAGGTTCAAAACTGGCTCATGAAGTCACTGCTGACTTTTCTTGCTTGTGATGTGGTGCTTTGTTCACATGAACCAGATGCGAGGATGATTCACAATGAATGAATGGGTAAATTCTCAGTAAACTCTTGTGCAACACCGAAGTTGCAATGCTGTTAAGAAGAAACAATCACAGTCCAATGCAGAAGGAATGAAGTAAGAGCAATACAAAGGCTTGCCAGTCTGTAAAGAGAAGATCCAAAAGTCAAAGTCATGGATCAATGAAAGTTTTCAAGGATGGGGCTTTGTGCAGCCTGGTCTAGTGGAAGGTGGCCCAGTCCATGGCAGAGGGGTTGGAAGCAGAGGATCTTTAAGGTCTCTCCCAACACTAAACCAATTTATGAGGAGCTGGGGAAATAGTAAAATAGGCCCAGCTTGTTGGTCAGTGGATCCTTCAATTTGTGCTTGGCAGACAGTTGCAGAGAAGGAGGGAGACCAAGGGGTTGTGCTGCAGCTGCATTTGTGCCAGGCAGACCGGGCTCCTGGAAGGATCTTCACCATGTGCAGCCTAAATCATCTTTCAGATGGTTTCCTTTTGAAGTGACAAAATTGTTTTATTTCCTTTTGTAAAATTAATTTTAAAAGAACAGAAAAACAAATAATATAAAACTTAAGAAGAAGCCCAGCCTGGCCTGACAGCTCAGCAGATGGTTACCTAGGACTAGTTCAAACATCACAAGCCAAGGCACAACTTTGCCAACTTTCTCCTAACCTCCAGCTGATTTTGTTTTCATGTTCATGCAGCAGCTTTTTCTTCTGTGTTTTAGCAGTGGTATTGTCAAATCTCTGACACTTCACTGTTACTTTCCCCCCCTCCCATAGGCATCACCCTGGTTTCTCTCTTCCTAGCACATGCAGGCCTCTAGCACAGGTACAGTTTTTGTTTCAAGGTCAGATAGACCTGAGGCTATCAGAAGAGTCCTGCAGGCACCAGAGGTAGTGCCAGAGCCTACCCCTGCTGCCTCTGGATACAGACCAGGAGAATTTCTGATAATAACTCCTTGCAATAACTCCTCACAAGTTTTCCTACATCTTTTATGTTCAGCCTGGTCATTTCTCACCCTCAGCATCTTCCAGAGACCAGCTGTGAAAGCCTGCAATGTGTTTTTTTGCAAGGATGAGCCACCACCATAGTCCTTCAGCCTTCAAAGGCTGAAGTGCAGGAACAAAGAAGGATCATCACTCTCAGCTTGTTTCACATTGCATGTGGGAATAGGCATATTCTAAAAGACCTCCATGAATGAACTCTGTTGTGATACGGGAAACATACACATTTATGAAAATTTAGAACTTTAGAGCATATTATATACTTAGGTGGATGGAGAGAAGCAAAAATATATATAGCTTTTTTAGCAAGTTTGTTAAAGTAGAAAAAACAATTTGTAACAGAACACATAGGAATGTAACTTGTTAGGTAGAAGCAACTTGCAACAGAAAACATAAGAATATAGTTGATAAGTAAAGGCCATAAAGATAAGAAAACTCAGTAAAGCAAGACTCAAGCATTGTGGAAACCTGATAAAGCAGAACCTTTTGATTAAGGAGCCAGGAAAAACCAGGCTCCTGGTTTTGGCCAGGACAAACTGACCTGGGAGTCAGCCAAACCTCCACTGTGCTTTCCCAGAGATGAGGTCAAGAGGCAAACACACCTGAGCAAAATCTCTTATTTCGTCAAGGAGACCCCTGCCCATGACCACCAGAAGGGGTGGCACTGCAGGAGACCAACTTTAATAGGAAGTGCAAGGGCAGAGAATGGGCAGGGAATGGCAAGGAATGGGCAGGCGGGGAGGTGTGGGCTTGAGGGATCAATGTGTATTTGAACCTGAAACCTGTCTCACCAGGTACACATGTATGGTGGAAATATCCTCCATGTGTCCCAGCCAGAATAAAACATACCTGCTTTACAATTTTAACTGTAAAGTTCTGATTCTGCAACTCAGTTGGACACTACTATATTTGTGGAGAACACCAATGTATCTGTCCTGACTGTTTTGGCTCTAAGGATGAAGGTGCTGCTGAGGACTGCAGATTATGCAGGCAATGGAAGGAGCCACCCTCACACAACCCAACAGAGGTGCCCTGGTGATGCATGGCGGTCTCTTCTTTCATCAGTGTAGAGACCACAGCCTGGCAGCTCTAAGGGACAAGAGTGTGAATTTCACTGGTCTGTAGAGCTCAGAGGGGAATGTATACACAATCCAACTCTCTGCAACCACAGCTCCACCTCTACACAGACTCACATTACCATGACAGATCAAAGATCTATATGAGTGCAATATAGTGTGACAGACTTATGGCCAAGTTCTGTCAAAAAGGTTTTCAGAGGGTTGTGATCTGTTACCATTTTCTGTGTGCTCCCATTGAAGGGGTCCCTGTGGTAGCAGAGGGCTCTTGCCCCAGGACAATTAAACAGAGTGGAGTATGTATTTTTTTAAGCTACATCTGAACTGTGAAATCTGTGATACTTCAAAAGTTTTCCAGTGCCCTTACAAAATCCATTTGTAATCATAATATAATTCTAGAGGTCTTGCCAATAATCCAGACAGATTTTGGTGCACCAGTCAGGAGTTTCTATTCCTAGATCACTTACACCATCAACTCTAGCTGTGCTGTGTGAATCTTATTAAAATACTTTTCTTATTGCACTGGAATGTCTGCTGAATTTACCATATTAATAATCATAGCTGGGATAATAAGACCTTTGTTTATCTCCAGGGGAGGCATGCTGAAATTATTCAAGCCAAAATGGCATTTTTTCAGGTCAGATTGCTGCTTGATTCCAAGTGGTTGGGTTATTCTATCAAAACACAGCCTGCATGCCTTTCTACCTGCAGATTTCTGGGAGCACGTGGATGGGACCGTGTCCTGCTGGCTTTTGAACCTTCTGAATTCCCATTTTTAGACATCCACTTCATGCAGGTCAAAAACATGAAGTACTTGAACTGACTCTAAGAATTTGGCCCAGAGGGCATGTTCTTTGAGGCTCTGTGCAGTGCAACATGCAGTTCATACATCACATGTGAGATAGCCAAGCTGATTAACTCAGACCCAGCTTTACACCGAGGTCACTTCCAGTTTGTCCACTGCTAGTTCATAGCACAGACCAGCCCTGCCCTGCAGAAACGCATCCTAACTCCCAAGAGGATGGAGAGTTGAGAAGACAACACCAGCCTCATGGCTTATCTGAATCCCCTTGAGCCAACAGAGTTGTGTCCAAGGGGGTCCCAATCATCTCTTTCCACACATGAGTGCTTGTACTCTTTTTGGGGGACCCAGCTTGATGACTGAGTTCATGCTATTGAAGTTGATCTTTTTGCTCTCCAGGATTGGCATGTACTTTCCCCTTCTGAAAGCACTCTGAAAATACAGGGCTGAATTATATTATGGTGCAGGGAACACATGCCAGGCTCATCACTGGTGGTAATAGCAGTCCCTCTGGTCTCATGTACTGCAATTCAATAACCCATTTTTAACAGTTGGTGGTGGTGATCTAGCCCATCTGATTCTTCACTTGTGAATGCAGCTAATTAGTTATGATAAGTAGCAGAATAACAGCTCTCTATTTTGCACCAGGGAGTACAATAGCCACAATTTTATAACCACCAACTTTACTTTCCATCTTGGCTTCCTGAGAAACAGAGTCCAACACCTTGATTAGAGTTGGAGTCTAATGGGTATAAAAAGCAGAATAAAACAGTAATTCAGCAAGGAGGACTGTTAACACCATTTCAGTCTCTTCTCCTTACAGACCCAGTGCTCTGTACCTAGCACAGAGCCCACATAGAGCCCAGTCCTGCAGGTTCTGTGGCAGCATTTGCAGGTCTGGCTCTAAGACAATAACTACTTCCAGTGAAAATCAAGTTCTGAATCCCTGCCAACACTAAGTGAGCCAGAATCAGCTCCTCTCCAAGGCAAGAAAGGACAGCAAATCTTTAAACTTTCTTTTGATGTTTTTTTGCTAAGCAGACATACAGTAACAAGGTGTGTCCTCCAAGATCAAGGTTTTAATCTCACTTCTCAAATTTATTAAGTATGATTTTTGACAGTGCCAGCCCTCTCACAGGCTTCTCCATATGGCAGCTTTCATATCACATACAGTGATATGATTCATATCACTTCCCTTCTTTAGGAAACCCCACTTCCAGTGCTGTTTTCTGCTTTGAATCTCCCTCTCTACCAAAGCAGACACAATGCTTTACCACAAAAATCTTTTCATAGTATTATACACAAAGATAACATGCTCAGAACAACAAACCCCTTACATCAGCTGGGGACTGTTTCTACCAGTGCCAAGGATATTCCTCAGGTATGAAAACCCACTCTTCCAAATCTCTTGTGTGTGTAGGCAATGAGTGAACTCTCCAGCTCCTTAACTTTACATTCCACTGATGTCTCTCACAAAACTTGAAAAATTATGTTTAACAACAATGTATTCTTTGTGTTCAAAATTTCCTGAGTTCTTTCCCTCTCCAAGGACATATGAATGACAAGCAATACTTTTTGAATTTGTCTAGTTTATTTTTTCCCTGCCTCTTTGTCTATGGCTTGATGGCAGACTGTCTACCTCTACAGGGACGCATTTAATCCCTACTACAATCAATTCTGATATCATTGAATATTATTATAAATTGAGATGGAAACTGGGGAATATGAGAAAATAAGCATGCACAACATAGGAAAAGGCAAAGTTCTGCAACTCCGAAGTCCTAGTAAACTCCTGTGAATTTACACATAAGAGGAAGGCCTAAGAAAGAACTCAAGCCCTGGTTATGCTTTCAAAGCCTTGTATAGAAAGTGTACATTTTCTTCCTCCAAAGGGACAGTCAGTCTGCTCTGCTCTATGACCTCCCAAGTGGAGGAGTTACAGACCTCCCCAAACTGCAATGTCTAACATCCAAGTGTGAAAGGTCCTGGGAAGCAGAGGAACACAACAAACCCACAGAAATTAGCAGGAACATTAATACAGCTTTTGCTATAAATTCCTGACTGCAATCTTCTCTGCAGCAGGATCCTAATGTGCTTCTTTCTGGACAGACATCATATATAGATGCTTGTGTGAGCTTGAGTGAAAGACCACACTGAGGTGAGAGTACCCACTGCCAGCATCAGGGCAAGTGAAGACCTTCACACTGTCAGAGAGCCTGGGGAGTGGAAATTGAGACTGATTAAGGACAACAGGATTTGGTCATTGTCTGCAAGTGGTTCAGGTTTCCTCAGACTGAGAAGGTAGCTCTGTAATTTAAGCTCAACAACATAGTGCACATTTCTAGAAAGCCTGTCAAGCCACAGACAGTCAACAGGGCTTGTAGGCTTCAAATAAAGATAGTTATTCCCCAGTCACACACAACATCTATTCTCCAATTCTGAAACAGAACCACCATAAATGGTAACAAATGACACTGAACATGAAGCTGCAAAACGTGGTATGTTATTTAACATCGACCGCTCCATTTAATTAAGGGAGCACAATTACTTAAACATGCTTGTGATGTAAACAACCATGCAAATTGCATTTCTAACTACTATGACTGTACCCACAGGTAATTAGAAGTAGCAATTTATTACTCAGTGTAATAATTAGAAGTAATTACCTGCAAGAAGCAATTAGAAATAGTAATTCATTTCTTAATGCACTGAGCTTCTTTTGCAGGGTGTGTGTGTATGTGTGCATGTATGTTCACGTGGATAATTATCATTCAATTAGAGAATATTTTGGGTTGAAAAGAACTTCTAAAGGTCATTTAGTCCAACTTCCCTGCAATGAGCAAGGACATCTTCAACCAGGTTAGTCTGCTGATCTAGGCCAACCTGACCTGAATGTTTCCAGGGATGGGGCACCTACCCCATCTCTGGGCAACCTGTTTCAGTGTTTCACCCTGATGCACAATTAGTGTTACTTAGAGTTACTTCAGGAAATACATTTATTCAGGGCTTCTGATTCTGTCTTGCATGGAAATTACCTAATGTATGGGTAAGATTGATTATAACTCTATACTAATTATCTCCAAACAGTATTTGTCAAGAAGCAAATATCCTCCAGCCAATAAGTTGGCTTTTTTCTTTCTAAGGTCAAATAGTGGATGGACAGCCTCAATGAAAAAAATCTATAACAGTAACCAGATCCAAGACAATTTTCATATTTTAATTTGCTCACAGCTCCTCATGGAATAGCAGGCACAGGTGAAGCACTGGAATAGAACCTAGAGTTCATTAACAGTCACACATAATAATATTAGAAAAAGCATAAATTATCTGTACCGTGGTGTAACTGTTGGGTACTTATTAGAATTTTAGAATGTGCCCTGGCCTAAATTAACGGGTAAGAGGAAAATAAGAAAGCTGCCCAGGCAGTCTAGTGAAAATGTGTTTTGCACTTTGTAAATAAACATTCAAAGGCTGAGCAAGCTGGGGGTATTTAGCCTGGAGGAAAGGAGAGTGAGAGGGGATCATATTGCTCTCTACAACTCTCTGAAAGGAGATTGTAGCCAGGTGGGAGTTGATCTCTTGTGCCAAGTAATAAGGAATAGGACAAGAGAAAATGGCCTCAGGTTGTGCCAGGAGAGGTTTAGAGAAAGGTATTAGGTATTAGGAAAAAATTCTTCATGGAAAGGGTTGTCAAGCATTGGACCAGGCTGCCCAGGGATGTGGTGGGGCAATCCCTGGAGGTATTTAAGGATGTGTACATGTGGCTCTTGGGGTCATTGTTCATTGGTGGACTCATCAGTACTGGCTCAATGGTTGGACTCAATGATCTTTGAGGCCTTTTCCAACCTCAATGACACTTTGATTCTATGACAAGCTCTTTGTATCAGGCAAACCACTTCCTGCCCCCAGGAGGTTACAAACATGAGGGGAATACAGCAAGGAGAACCAGGCAGATTTCCCAAAGGCTAAGGGGATTTGCCTCAGGAAATATAAACAATCCATGTTTGTTTGGAGGGACACCAGATGAAAGATAAACAACATGTCAAAAGCAGAAAACAGTGGGCTAGTCCCAGTCAAAGGAATGGTGAGACTAGGAATTAACAAATACAAATGAAAATACCATAACAGAACTGCAGATCTATTTCCTGATTGTCAAGTTGTTGCCTTCAGTCCAGAGTTTAGACCCTTGTGCTAAAACAATCTTCTCAAGCAGAATTCCCTAGAGAAGAGGGAAAAACACTCAGAAGATACTTTTTCACCATATTCCTTTTCTTGTTTAACTGTAACCATGATCATTATTGCTGAGGTGTAGTGAAGCACAAGTGAAAGGAGACTCCAGCTTTGTTCACTGATTTTGTTATCATTATTTATCTTTATTTCACTTTAGCTGTTGTATTTTCACTGTAATGTTTGATAACTGGAGAAAAACAACAGCTCTGACAAAGGTGTCCTGGATCAGGGAATTATCCCAGATGGGGAAAGAAAAGGGATATTCACTGAAAGGTCATCCTGATCTGAAGCTGTGGTATGACTGACACTGAAATGAAAAGCTGCAGTCTGTTGCCAGTGTCCCTGCCTATGTCAGAGACACTGGAACTAGGAGATCTTTAAGGTCACTTCCAACTCAGACTGTTTCTATCATAACAGGTTTATAACTGTAGAAAAGAGTCATTGCTCGTGTCCTGGTGAGCACTGAGTTTCCAACAAGGATCAAGCACTATTTTCCGAAAGGCACTATTAATGGATAATT
The DNA here is from genome assembly GCF_028018845.1 of Melospiza georgiana. Taxonomy (NCBI): domain Eukaryota; kingdom Metazoa; phylum Chordata; class Aves; order Passeriformes; family Passerellidae; genus Melospiza; species Melospiza georgiana. The sequence goes on along the minus strand of NC_080430.1, from coordinate 143,713,100 downwards.
CCTAATTTTCTAGAACTAGATGGCTTTTAGACTCCCTTCCAATCCAAATTATCCTATGATTCAATGTTTCTGTGAACTTGCCAGAGCTGCCCTCTGGAGATTTTTTCCTTCTAAGATTCATTTATTCCAATCCCACAGTTGTAAGGGCAACTCTAAAAACAGTCTCAGCTAGATTTCAACTTTTAGGTCTCTTATGTGCTCTAATAAAAGCAAGAGAGAAATTTCATCCCTAGCTGGACAATTTCTAGTCCTCAGGCTAGAGATAATACAGTAAGAGGAATTGAGGGTAGAACAGTAGTTAATCATTGCCCTCACCTGCACACATAAGCAGGAATCTGAAATTTCAACCCGGGCCTTAGTTTATGTCAGTAAAGTTGTCAGTTCCACAGACAGCATTTTTCTTTTGTTTCTGGAAAGAGTGAGGTCAAGAGAAGATGGACTTTGGCCAAAAGCTTTAGTCAGCATGAGTTGTCAAATTGCCTTTTTAGGCTGTGCATGACACACTACAATCATGCTGAGAAAGAGATGGTTCACCCCACTTGTAATCTCAGTGGCAAAGTGTAACAAAGTTCAAAGGACAAATAAAGTCTGTACTTTCCTTTAGTCTTACTGGTACTGTTCAAGCAAAGAGCAAGCAGCATTTCTATGTGAAAGGTTTTCCAAGGACTAAGGACACTGGATTCCCACAGCAAGACAGAGCTGGGAAATCCCACTTGTGCACTTGAACTATAGAATGGCTTGGGTGGAAGGGACCTGAAAGACCATCATGTTCCACCCCCTTGCCATGGGAAGAAACATCTTTTACTGCACCAGCTCCTCAAAGCCTGATCCAGCCTGGCCTTGAACACTTCCAGGAATAGAATCACTACAACTTATGGGAGCATCTGTCCTTGCCAGGTTGGAGGTACACAGACAGAACTTCAGGTTGTGAACACAGCCCTGGAAGTCTCAGGCTGCAGGACATGCCAGAATGAGAGGGAAAAGATGGTGTTTCCTGTGAGGGAGTGATGGATGCAGTTGAAAAATAAATTATTTGGGATGATATGGACAAAAGAGAAAAAAATCAATGAACAGGACTTCAGTAAGAGCATCTAAAACATTTGCAAGCAAGCAAGAAAGAGCAAACACTTTCATACTGTGAGGGTGACCAAGCACTCTAAAATGTTGCCCACAGAGGGAGTACAGTGTCCCTGCTTGGAGATATTCAAAATCCACTTGGATGTAGCCTTGGGCAACCAGCTCTGTGAGGTCCTGCTTGAGCCGGAAGGGTGAGGCCAGATGAGGAGTTAGGTCCTTCCAACCTCAACTGCTCTGTAGTTGTGTGAGTCATAATATAATCAGTTTTGAAAGCTGTGAACCACTTTCAGTGTTTGAATACAAAATATTATTCAGCTTGAGTTATTTCTCTTTAATGAACAAAGAGTATTTAACCAGATGGTTTCACTGTCATCTAAAAGAGAAAGCCTTCAGACCTGTTCAGCTTTCATTTAGCAAACAGCCATATTCTGTTCCTGATGACACTAAAATCAGTGGTAAGATTACCATCCATGTCAGACATGACCCTCCATATAAGCCAAGTAGAACAGCCTTGGTGTCGAAGTCACACCAGAATGAGTAGATGAATGAAGATGAACACCATGGTTTAATCATAAATCTTAGCCAGGAGGAGAACCAGGCACACTGTGCCTGCTTTCCTATAGCACAGAGGATGAAGAAACCATCTGTTCAAATTCCACCATGCTTGGATAAATTATGGACTCCTCACTGGTATTTACATTCCCACAAGGTTTACAAAGCAAGACACCTCAAAAGAAATAGGTGGAATCTTCACAGATTCATGCCAGTAACTCTTAAGCTCCTAAGCCAGTGTCTGTGATCAAAGGCAATCTGCTGTGCATCCACAACAAAACAGTCCTGGAAGCCATGGTCATCGGAGATGAGATTAAAAGGTGATGATAGATGCATAGACTACAAACAGATGTTAGTGTGAGTCAGTTACTAGGTCACTCATTATCAAATCTATTCCAAAACCAGGCTCCATTAATCTACTACTCACAAATTATTGTTTACAAATTTTTATTTTTGTCTTATTGTAAACAAGTTCATGAGCTTAATTCAGTATTTACATTTATGTTTTACCTGAGTGAAATGGAGCCTTGATTTTAAACTAATCAGAAGCATTTCATTGCAGTCACTTTTACTAAAGCAATATAGAGTCATCATATTTACTGAGTGAGAAACAGTTTAGTGACTGTCAGTAGAATCCTGGCATTCAAAAGGACTGACCCTGCTTTTGTGCTCTGTCCTGCCAGGACTTAGGCATGACCTTCCATGGGGCTTGCATGTTCCTGAACAGACATATCAAAGTGTGAGTTTTGTGAACATTTTAATTTAAATCAAAAGGGAGTTCATGCATTGATTCTTCAGACCAGTCTAATTTCTCTGCTTTCTCTCCAATCTAGAGTTGTTACAGAGCATATAGACTGGGTTCCCGATGAAACTAAAGCAGTTGCTGGGCTTTAAGAGGGCACCTACCTAATGCACTCCAGCCTCCAATGGACATTCAATCCATGGAAACAGGTGGGAGCTAATTCAAAATAACCTGTGCACCCTGAGGAATATGTAGGGTGAAGAGCAGATCTTTGACACTCAGTGTTTCATTCTACAGATCTGCTCCTATTGCACCATACTGCTTGAAAATGTACATATAACTCCTGTGACTACAAGACTGAAACCTCATATGAAAGATCTCTGTAAATAGGGCCTGAAGATGAATATTTATCATTATATGCCATTGAACTGTATATAAATGGGATATAACTTGTGCACCTAGCAAGTTCTGGCTCTCTTTCTAGAACTGAGTTTTACTGCTTACATATAAGACTCAACTCAGAGATTCCTCAAATTTCAAAAGCTTTGATATTAGAAAGTGCTGTCTGTTTGTCACACACCCACAAACACATGCATGTTCACATAAACACATTCAAATATTTATACAGAGTGACATTTAAGGAGTCATTACTGTTGTTGGCTACATGTTCTATTTCAGATTTTAAATAGCTCGTGACACTATATACACCATTTTTATATCTGACTTTTCATTTCCAAAAATGCTTTTCTAATATTACAATTGGTTTGGTTTATCCTTCATAAATGAGCAAAGAGAACTCTTTTTATTTGTCTTTTGTTAACATCGGGTTAAGATGAAAACAGTAATGGCAGCACGGCTGTTCTGATACAAACACAAATCTAGCTACATGAAACAGAAACTCCTTCCTAATGAGGATTTTATTTCTGCCACTTCAAGTAAAGAATCATTTTGTTAACAACCTACCAAGACCACTATTTTGATATTAACAAGTCTAAAATCCATTATCTGGCTAGAAAATTAAAGGGACACCAAATCCTGCATTGATTTCACAATTTCAAAATTTTTTAATCACAATTTTATTATCTCATCTGAGAATCTCAAAGGGAAGATATCTGGAATATTTTCATGAAAATCTTGATAAAAAGTGCCCTCATTTTCACCTTGTTTGAGCTAATTGGTGTAGTGGGCTGTGTGAGTGTTTACTCCTGCTTGTGCCTGTGGCTGGGAGCTCATTGCACTCTAGTTAAAGGTGGCTCCTGGGGGAAAAAACAGCAAAATTTTAAAGCATCATAGTTTTCCGTTCTATTGCTGCTATATACAGCACACACTACTGCTCTGTCTCGGTTGCCATGTCACTGGAATTCCCTGAAATCACCAGAGTGAAGTCGTGAATCAAGCACATCTTTACTGGCCAGACCTCGGGGACTGAACACACACAGGAGACAGGCAGTGCAGCATCCCTGCCTTCTCCATGCTCTGGTAGGAGGTGTCAAATGTTCCAGGCACATAGGATTTGCAATATAGACACAGCTCCATCACACATCCTGCACATCACAGTTCATGGAGAGAGCCAAAGTGACAAGCCTTCACCCAGCCTTCTTCTTCCTTCTCCATGACCTACATAAACTCAGAACTGATAGTTGTTAGAGAACAAAGTGGATGCAGATTTGCTACTGCATATTTGTTGAAATTTTACTTGTTTTTAAATTAAAATATATTTTTTTTTCACTTATGCATGCAGGATTTTATGAAAACTCACTCTTTTGCTGAAAGATAAAATGCCCAAAGTTCTCTGTTGTCAACAACAAAAGTAGGGGAAAGTGTACTTTTTGTCTCTTGTTTGGCACTGGATTTTGCTGGGAAAAAACATGCATGTAGACTGAAACTGGCCCAGTTTATAGCTCATTCCAGCAGGATATCTTTTTTTTCCATTAAAAGAAGAATCCAGCCTACCTGCAGGCATTTCTAGCAGATGAGGGAAATATTCAATCAAAAAGCAAATGAAACATCAAGGGAGCTGGCAGAGCTAAAGAAATCCCTAATGCTTTGCTTCACTAACACTTCTCAGAAATCATGGATCTAGGGCCTAACAGGATCTAAACCACAGGAGCCAGATAAGCTCAATATTATCTTGTCAATTTGTACACTACCTAAGGTTTAAGTGAGGTTTCAAGCTCTATGGAAGCTTTTCTCATTCAGCCCCTGGAACTGTTGCTTTGTACAGCTGGCCAGCTTTTCCATTAGCTCTGACCACTAAAGCAAACTTCAGGATTACTTGGCAGAGACTAATGTGAAGCTACAGCAGAAGCAAGTATCACACAGAATAGGCACCATTGCCTTTGGGAGTAGTCATTTATTTGGTTGGAAGCCTGATTTTGTTTGGTATCCTTTAGAAAAATTGATAGAACACAAAGTTCTAGTACCTCCAGTCTTGAATCATTATTTTCTTGCAACCCATGGTGCTTTGATGGTGCCTAGTTCTGTCTCTTCACTGGAAGTGCTATGTGAGGATTACTTGCAATTTAATTAATATTAGTGCTAATATTACATACCTGCTGCACTATGAAAGGCCTCAGAAGGAAGGCTTAGCAAACAAAATTTCTTCTGCACATGCATCACTTGCCTATGAGTTCTGTGAGCTGTTATTCTTGTTATTAAGCAGGAATGTCATTCACCAAGTTTGACTATCAGAAAGAGCTAGAAGTTATCCATCAGTCAGTGTCAAATCAGTGTCCATCAGTCAGTGCTTTGACTGGCACCTCTGTGCTGACTGTGAAACCAGTGAATGAAAATTGAGAGGCCCTTATTGGTTGTTAAAGACAAGGGGTAGAGAGGGAGAGCTAACAGTGCACCTTGGACATAGCCCACATCAGGTCAGGGCAAGGCACCTGGTGAATTCTCCCCCATGGTTTTAATGGGCCATAGGACATTCTGTTCTTGCCTTTCTGCTCTTTGTTCTTGTGCTGTGCATAATTCAGCACCAGCTGGGCTTGGCTCCAGCAAGATCAGGGTTTCAGAGAAGAATAAGGAAGGGCATATATTGCCAGTGAAACCTAAGATTTCCAATAACTTATTCATAGAATGGGTTGAGTTGGAAGAGAGTTTCAAGATCATCTAGTTCTAAGACATGGACAAGGCTTCCGCCACCATCAGGCTGCATTTCTTTGAAAAAGTGGAGTCAGCTTTCACCTATCTCAACTCCTGTAAGGAATTACAAACTAAATTTGTGAAGATATCATCAAAGGAGACCACCCTTATAGGTAAGGACCTAGAAAAGTTGAAACAATGGTAATGAAAAGGAGGAGTATAAGGCTGGAGAAAGGCCTCCCACAAAAGCAGAGTTCTTGAGGAATAAATCTATGCCACCACTTATAAAGGATGAAAAGAGGAGACATCAACAACACAAAAGTGGGAGAGACTATCAGCAAGGCAAACAGAAAACCTTGAGATTTTTAAAACATTAAATGATCATAAAACAAGATACAGAAAGACACAATAGCAACGAGTCATAAACTGTTGTAAAAGCAGGTGCTGCCAAAGAAGTCCTAGTGCTCACAAAAGCCAAAAGAAAGCAAAAGCAGTTATAGGATGCACTAACTGAATTATTTCCAATGGATCTGTGCAAATATTACCACATTGTATGGGATTTTAGAAGGATCTAATTAGAACTAATATGTACTGTATTGGTAATCTGGTCTCAGGTCAGTTAATTCAGACTGAAGCAGGTTGATGAGGGAAATGAGAACTTGTCTTACAAGAGAAGCCTGGGAGATCTTGGCTTGTTTAACTTTCCAAACGAAAGCTAGATGGATTGGTTTGCTTTCTACAGACATTTTGAGGAAATAAGTACCAGAAGAGCTATTTAAACTATAGCAAAGAAAAAAAAAATTTAAAATGGCAGCAGAACAAAAGGATTTAAACAGGTCATGAATAAATCTAAACTAAAAATTAGAAGTTTTCTAACAAATGGCACATAGAGAGTAGAGATTCTGAAATAGTCCTGCCATGGGAGCAGTAGTAAGACATTACTTGATTTTAAAATAAGAAGTTATTTTTCTAAACAGGGTAGATATGTCATGTCGGCCAATGGTCAGAGATTCCTGCACTCTCTTCCTGTCCTGTGTTCTCATGACTCCCCAGTTAGTAATATCTGTGTAATTTGTACTGTGGCTGGGGACCCATCAAAAGCCTATGTTGTCCAGGCTGTGTAAACTGCTGATGAAAGACAGGAAGTCACCATGGCTCTTCTGTGACTTCCCATTTTCCTCATGCTGGTGCTATGACCCAAAAAGGGTTCTGCCTTAAAGTTCATACTTCATGCAAAAATTTTGGTGGGCAAAAATACACCAAATCCCATTATTATAAGATAGTGGAGACTGAAAGGAACCTTAGGGGGTCCACCTTTTAGCCCAAACCAGGCTTAGCTTTAAATCAGATGCTTTTGTTGAGTTTTCATCTATTTTTTGTGTCTTGAAAAACCACAAGCAGAGAAGATGTAGGACATCTTTGGATAACTTGTTTCACTGCTTGAATGCCCTCATGGGGAAAAAGTTTCTCCCTTATAAACCTATTCTGTTCCAATCTACTCCTCTTGACTCTCATTTTCACACCATGCATTGCCATGAAGAGCCTGGCCCCATCATCTCTGTAACCTCCCCATAGATACCAGGGGACCCCTTTCAGGTCCATCAAAGCCTTCATTTCCTCCAAGTGAAGAAGACCAGATCCCTCAGCTTGTCCACATATGGCATGTGCTCCAACTCCCAACCATCTTGAGGACCCTTCTTCTGCCATTTTATGATGAGGTGTCAAGAACAACATGTACACGATGTTATTATAAGGTGTTATTTTATTATAAGGTGTCAAGAACAACGTGTACACGATGGCCAAACTTCTTACACAGGCTACCAAGAGGAGAAACTCTAACTGCGCTTTTACACCAGTCAGATATTTCTCATGCATAAAAGAGGGGTGGACCTGCTGCATGTTCCATCCTTTCAAGCAATGTCCTGTAACTCCTATTCCCAGTATCCAAGAGTCTTTCCTCAAAATCCAGCATTTCGGCATTACACTTCATTACAAGAAGGGAGAATGCATTGTGTGGCACAGCCCTGATCACTTCTGTTGTCCTGCAAAACCAAGAGCAAGCATGGAATTCCAGCTCATGTCTTTGAGCAGAGAACAGAGCCAAGGAGTCAAGCATATGGGACTTGGAGGAGATCTACATTTACGCATTCTTCAGTTAAGATCCTAATTACCCTTGAAAGTAGAAACTTCAGTACTGAAATCAAGAGAAACAAAAAATCACATTTCTAGCAAATCAAGTAATCCAAAATACCTACCTCTTCAGAAGCAGCCAGCTTCAGAGATCACATGGCAAAAGATGCCACTGCCTTTTGGCAGAAGACAAAAACTACAAAGGTTATAGAAGTATAAAAAAGGGAACCTTCAAACTAAAAGCATACAAATTTTCTTACCTCTGTAATTAACCCTGACAAACTTCCACATTCACTTAATTATATAAAATAGAAGAAGAAATAAATAACTCAAAACATTCAATGTCACAGCAGATGCTGATTATGCTACAGAATCCCATCTCAGTTCTTTGCATTAGAGTTCAGCAACTTCTGGTTTAAATATTTCAGCTGCTCCTTTGCTCTTGCCTGCTACACCTACAGAAACAGGGCAAGCCTTGAAGCACAGTGGGAAACATTAGACATAGTTTATGAGGACAGCAACTGGCAATTCGGAATCCAGAAGTGAGACCAGCTTGAGCTGTTCCCTTTCTCCCCTCTCTAAAGGCTACAGCTGCCTCTGCCAGGATAGCAGGGCTTTGGTGAACATTGCAGCTGTGGCACAGATATTGCCATCTGCACAACCACAGGCGGCTGCACAATCAGCCAAGCATATTTCCAGTGTTACACAGAACCACCTTCCCTCTGCCTCCTTTTCCAATGTACATCTGCTCACTGCTACAATTAACTAGAAACAAATCTGTTTCTTAGCTAACTATGTCAGTTTACTTGCATGTGTCCCATCATGCAAATACTTGTAGGATATTACCAATGGTGATGGCTCAAAAATCCTGAATTACAAGCCAGTATTACTTTAGAACAGTTCTTCCTTCAGAAGGTTGAATTTTAGGAAATATTTATGTTAGTAATCCTTGTTATCAATGGTTTGCAATGGAAAGATTAAAAACTGACATTAAAAAAGCCACAATATTAAGCAACATGCAAAATGATCCAGAGCAGAGCTTTTCTATCCTGAAGATCAATGCAGGCACTTTCACTAGATGGTTTTTGAATTTTCTAAAATTTTAGACTTGGAAGACAAGGAAAAGCCACATAGCCAAATCAGTCTGTAGCAGCAAAATTTCCTGCCTTCCCAGCATTCCTGACATCTGCTCTCACTCCAGTTCCAAGAACAGATGAAAGCAAGACAGTGAAAACAAACCTTTTTGTTTATCCTGCTTTTTTCTTTTGAGTCTCCTTCAAAGCATAAAAGGTGAGATTAACTTAGAGGATGTAGAAATCACAAATCGTCTTGGCATGGCATTGTATTGGAAGGACTAGAATTGATTATCAGGATCAAAGCACCAGTGCTCTCAAGTAAATCATGTTCTGCATGCAGAGATTTAGTATGAACTATGCTTTCAGATAGAATAAAAGAAACAAAAATGTAATGCAATACAGTCATGTAACAGAGAATGTTACAGAGAGGCTGAAGGCTCCAAACTTACAGGGGCATCATCTATTCTGGGAAAGACACACTTTCAGATTAATTTAATTGTAGGAAATATCAAGATAACGGAAATGTTACTTCAGTGGGGTTCTGGGGGGGAAAAACCAACCAAAGAACCAATAGACCAAACAAAACACCAACCAAGCCAGACCAGTAATGAGTCTGTCAGTGTGGATGCTCAAAACTCCAGATATGATTCCATCCAAGCCCCAAGAGCAACCTTGACCTCCATTCTCCTCCCTATAGCTGCAGTAACTGCACCTCTTAAATCAGTCACCTCATGTGGACACAGAGGGGAGAAGGGAGCCCTAAGCCCAGCCATGATCTCTTCTTCTGCCTCTTCAATGGGGCACATCAGCTTCATTTATTTCCAGGGATCTGCATCTGAGGCTTATGCATTGGACTCATATGCTCAAAGCTCATAAGAATGCATTCGTGAAGGACTGGAAGTACTCCATTTCTCTAAAAACCAGCCTGCAAGCCATGGAGACAGGATGGTAGAACAAAATCACACAGCAAACTCCTCTTCCCTGGTCTGCCAGGTCAAGAGGCAAAGCTCCTCACAGAGTGGGGAGGAAGTTACAAAGCTCTCAGCCCCAGTCTTTTACAATATGTCCTTATTTGCCTCAAACTGTGCAGAGCCATCCAAGGAGTTCTGAAAAGAAGGCTGAGATCTCTGCTGCTGCAGAAAAAGAGATTGCACTTGAGCTCTCCCTGCATGCAGGTCTCATAAGCGTGATAAAACACATGAAAACACCTCCTTTGACATGGGAAGTTGAGCTGCTTCAGATGACATCAAAACTTACTTGCAGCACTACTGTTCTTGCTGTGTTCTAGCCATAAGACATGTTGGGTTTTTTAATATAAACTGTTGCTCAAAAAACTTGTTTACTGTGCCGTTCAGTTGTCAACAAATGAAGCAAGACAAAGGTAACTTTAAAGAACATGTGTTCAAATATTTAAAATTACATTAGATAGAGCTCTGACTAACAATGCAATATTCTTCTGCTTCATTTATTCAGTGCTCAGTAGTCTACTGTATAACAGTAGCATCTGGCTGTGTTGGGAATCTTTTGTGAGACCTTAGAAGTGAAAACTCAGACAATAAAACAAATATCCCACAATGCAAGCTTAGCTGCTAAAGCGAAATTTAACCCAAATACATTATTAACAGTGAAAAACATTTTTCCAGACTCTAGGACAAATTGCAGGACAGCAGTGTCTTTCATGGTGTGCCGTTTAACTAAGAAGGCTCTGCAGAGCTCTCCTCCCCCTGCCCCATAAAAGTCACACTGGCTCCATCAGTGCACCTGCAGAAATGACAAAGGCAAAGGAGGAGGTAAAGCTGCACTTAGCATCTGCCATCCCTCACAAACGGGAAATATGGAAACCAGAGGGGGTGAATATTCCCAAAGGAGTAGGGATGTCTGTCTTGTCTTTTTTCCTCCTAGAAACAGCACAATATTTTGTGAACTAAATCAGAGAAAAGGCTTCTCACCATTACAGATAATTCCAGGGGAATTAGTAGTCCTGGGAGTGTCATTCTGCAAGAAACATGAAGGCCAAAGATATGAGGACAACATTGTCCCAGCCTGAAAAGCTTGCTGCTCTTATTGCAATAATGGGCTCCCCCAGAAAACACTGTCTGCCCACATTTACTGGCTAGTTCTGGTCAGACCAAGAGGAATTAAATACATGGTTAGAAGGAGTGAGCACTTCCAAGTCAATACTTGAACTGATTGGATTAGTGAACCAACCAAAGGTTTAAAACAATTATCAGTTTTTCCATAATGATGAGAGACAAATAGGAACAATTAAAAAATATTTTGTGGATAAAGACCAGGAAGAGTAGTAATCAGCCAAAAATCTAAATAATTATTTTATTGACTGAGAGAAATTACTGTTATTCCTTATAGGGAAGGAAGGGAAGGAAACAAGGTCAGGTATGTGTTCTGCATGTAGAATCAGCTGTTCAAGTAATACACAACTTTTGCAGTGTCTGATGAAGGTTACATGGAAATTCATTGAGTTTGGAGAATGGGCATCTTTGTTCTTAAAAGAAGATTGCAACCTGCTTGATGCTGCAATTTTCTGCATTTCAAGGGAGAAGTTTGTTGTTTTTTTCTTTGTAGCTTTTTGCAAATAGCCCTGGCATCCTTGTTGTGAGGGGAGGAAATTATTAAACCAAAGAGTTGAAGAAAAATTACATTTTTCCATAGAGGTGGATGTGAATGGGGAATGCAGGGACTAAAATATTCTTAGAAAACTCCTGGAGGAAAAACACCTATCAGCATGGCCCAGGTGCAGAGACAGACACCATGAGAGTCCTGACATCTGCCTACAAAAAGGAATGAACACCCAGAGCAAGGAGTGTTAAACCTTGCAAGAAGTGAGAGACACCTGCCTCTATCACTGTTCAGCTGCCTAAAACAAAAAAGCACAAGGCAGATGCAGCTGCACCAGCTGGGCCCACCTCTGCAGCAAAGCTGGAGCTTTTGAGTGAGGGCAGGGCAAGAAAAGCATTGGGAGTTTTCATGACTGAGCACCAGATCAGATTTCTTTGGAGCAAGCTCCACCACACAAAAGATGCTCCTTGGAATAGTTTCTCCAGCATGCACTGTCACTTGGATGGCAAAGACAGCATACTGTGTGTTACCCCATATCATTCTGCTGGTGGCAAATCTACCTTGGAATTTCATCCTGGATGCTAAATGGTGGCTCTGCTCTGGAGTCTGAGGGATTCCATTTCACATCTTGTGCCTCCTCTTTCTGCTGATGCTTGCCTGCTAAAAAAAAGATATATATAGCAGTACCATGAGTGCAGAGTAATTCCTCCGGCAACTTACTATGAGCCAATCTGGGACTATTCAGCCAAGCATTGCCTTTGCTTGACTCCCATAGCTTTTAGAGTCTTGGAGCCTCGTTGGATCCAACTTCCAAGGAAAAATTACTCTCTGATTATAAATATAGCTCACAGGCTGCTGGGCCTCCAAGAGAGGGAAGATGACCCCACCAGACACCTTTGCTCAGGTGTAGCTGGCTGTGATCACACTGAGAGTGCCAGCCCACATCTGTGAGCGAGAGATGCAAACAGTAGAGACTAAAAGAAATCTGCTCTCACCCCCATTGTGGCCATTTGAAACCCTTCCCACTGGCTTTCTGAGGCTTCCTCTAAAGCTGGTTATGAGGTGCTGTAAAATCAGAATCTCCAGTGTCAGATAAGAAACTGTAAAATAAAGCAATAAAGCATTGAGCCAAACAGAAAATGGCTATCCCTTACTCTTACATTTGCAGTTCCTCTTCCTAACCACCCCCCCCAAAAAAAAAAAAAAAAAAAAGAAAAAAAAAAAAAGCCTACAGCTGTTTAAACTGCTGTTTGCTTTATCAAAAGTTGACTGGGTCTTCTCAGTGCATCCTGTTTTCTGGGCTCTTTGGCCAAGGGTGGGCCATGCCAGTGCCCCCATATGGCAGTAGCCTATGTGAGTAAACCCAACCAGAACCAGCTCTGGCTCACACTTGCTCTGCATCATTGCAAAATATTCACTCCCCTGTGAACAGACACAGCAGCAGATTGAGCAGATGCTCAGTAAGAGCATTCAAATTTCTAAATAAATGCTTTTCTTGTCTGTGATGCTCTTTCAGAAGCAGTACAAATAAACATTCAAGGATGATAGCTAAATCTATCGTCAGGTTCCACTTAGCACTTGTTCTAAATTGAATTTTATGTGTTTGCATTAAACACAATTGGGGTAGGGAAAAAAAAGGAAGCCATCAGCAGAAAAATCTTTCTTAACCAAATTCTATTCTTTTTTCTATCTGTAAGTGAAGCCATTCTGTTCTGTGAAACATTGGCAACAGTTGCTTTGCACCAGTTCACAAGTAGATTGAAATCCTCATGAACTGGAGAATATGAAAAAAAAAAGTTACCAGTGTAATCAAATTCTTGATTAAATCAGAGACAAGTGTGAAGTGAAAGTAACTGCAATGGAACTATGACACAGCCATGAGTTTTTAGAGTTTTAGGTAACTCATCCTGGGCTCTTCAGCAAAACACTGAGCAAGTGGGGGGTTAGTGACTGCCACAAAAGGTGGGCTTGAGACAGATATGAATGGTTGACAATGTGTGGCCTCTGAAACGCAAGAGGTCATGCTTTATAATCAGAAAGGATTCTCTAGCATGGGAATGTATTAATTTATGATAACATTGCTCTTAGATTAGCCACAAGGCCCATCAGGTCATGGAATATGCTGATAAACTTGACAGTAATCAGAATATATGATTATTGGAAAATGTTCACAGCTGTTAGAAATGAGCCAAAGGTGTTCATACACTGTTATTGAAGATTTGGCTTTATGACACCAGATAATTAAAGCATTACCCATTTAGCCTTTAAGGCCAGTATATTACCGTTTAGTTTTCAAATGCTTCAAGCTACTAAATATGATGAGGAATTAATAATAAAAGAAATAAAGCAGGAGAATAATTCTACTGAGCCAAGTTTCACATATATAATTGATGCTCATTCCATTACCAGAGGCCAAACGTTCCTTGTTTCACTGACATGAATAGCCCCATTGATAAAGTGCAAGCGCAAAGTGATCCAGCCTCCCATGAGATGCTGATGTGGTATTCCAAGCTCAAACAATATTGTACTACTTTAAATGGATGATAAATTCTCAGGGATTGAAAAATATTGATGTGGCCCCGTTACTCTGTAGACTTAAAAAATTATACATGGTCCAATATTTTGAGTGAAGGCATTTTACAACAACAGCCATTACTAGAAATCCTTACCAACATTTCTTCAAGAGTTTTTTGAAACACTTGGAATGTAAAGTATTCACAGATAACTCTTATTTTTCTTTGGCTGAAAGGGAACATTGTAAAGTAAGACCACTCCTGGAAGTTTTCAAATGACACTGAGTATGGTAACCAGTGCTCTTTTTTTAGGGCAGAGTAAAGGTCTGCAGCTGCTGTTGCTTTTGTTAAAATCTGATTCCGTTTCCTTGAAGATAAGGCAAACTACATAAAAGCAAGAAAAAAAGATTGATGTAGTGTCTGTGTCAGATAACAGCTGTTTCTTGTAGCTCTTTTTTTTCCTTAGTTTGAGCACAGCACTCAGTTTTACAGGCCAATCTGAGATGTTGCAGAATTGTTGTTGTATCAGGCTTGACAAAGTGCTGCTTGTCCAGACTCAGAGTGATGGTCCTGGCTGGCTGATTCAGGCTTTAAAAAAAAAATGGAAGGAATTAACAGAAGTGATGAAACAACACGTGAAAGAAGGTGACAAAAGGAAATTCAAGTCCTGTATTCTGGATGATATATGTTAACAGAAGTTTAAAGTCTGCAAATACAGCATATGAGGCTCAAACTGAGCATCCTGGTGAACACCAAGGCTGTGTGATCCCCACTGCTGTGCTAAAATTTCCCAAGGGAACATATTAACTCCATACTGAAAAGAGAACTGAAATCAAATTAACTGTCCAGGGTCACACCACAGAGACATTCTTCTTCTCTAAATTTAGTGAAGAGCACGAGATTCTGAGTTACTTCATCCATCTGTATCCTGCAATACCCTCTATTTCAAACCATGTATCCCAGATCAGTGGAAAGCCAGCCTGAAGGACAATCTGTGTATCTTATGGCACCATTCTGAAAAATTTAATAATTGCCTTTTCCTAGGGGTGTTCTCTGAAGCTGCAAATAGCAGTGACTGAAAGAAACTGAAAAGTGTTCAGACTTGCAGGCACCTTCCAGAAATATCACAAGCCGTGTTTTTATATCTGATTAGGAAGAAATCTTTTCGTGCTTCTTTCCCAATTCTAGTAATAGAATCTAAATGCACTATTCAAATATCAGCCCTTATACTTGAAAAGGGATGCAGAAAAGCAGGAGTCTTAGATATGTTCTGCATGTAGGTGAACTGAGGAAAACTTCCATTTTCAGTGCTAGTTCTTTTAGACACCTAAATTATCTGACTAAAATCAGCCTGGTTTCAGAAATCCAGAACATTCTCACCACTATCCCTGCTTTTGAGTGGTAGTTTCCGAGATGAAAACCTGATTTTAAAAAGAAAGATCAAATCCAAATTCTGTAGTATCTGAATATGGTGTGGCTGCTTGCAGTGCAAGGATCAGGCAGGGCTCAGCCAGCTCTTTAATAGCCAGAGCTTTCCACTCTTAGTCATAGATTCATATTTACCCTGAACACCATAACCATATCCCCAGAATTCTTGGTGTTAAATTCAGAGTTAAAATGGGAATAGATGCTTTTCCTGCTGAGCACAGAAGTAAATAAAAACGAAGCAATAAAATGAAAGCTTCATTTCTGTCTAGCAAAGCTATTTTGTATTAAGAATTTAGTATACAAAACTGTACTCATGTTGTGCAAAATGTTTGGTATACTTCGATAAGAAGCCAATGGTAATGGCTTTCTTAGACAATTTAATTTATTTTATACTGATTGCAGGACCTAACAAAACCACAAATTCTTGGCTTGGCATGCATTAAAGGAAACATAATGAAAATTGCAAAATACCCTGTGCACAAAAAAATCCAGCAATAGAATGAAGGAAAATGTGACTACTCATAAGGAAGGCAAGTCTGTGGATAGCAACAACATTGAAACTTATCTAAACTTTACACTTGCACAGGAAGAACTGCCACTTGCAGTACTTTTAAAAGAAATTTAAGAAATTTTTGCCTTGCTAATGCAATATACTCTTTCTGTCATGATAAACAACAAGGTAATGAACTTATAGCAATGAGTCTTCCTGACCCCTCTATCTTATCCAAAAGACAATGAACTACAAGTGCCAAGCAAAGAATCCAAAGAATGCCATCTCAGTAGCTACTTTTCTTACACTGGCACCAAATAATAACAATTAGAAGCCAAGTAGGAAGGAAGTCTTGCCCCAGAGGGCTCATATCCCAAGGTCTCAGTTCTGCAAAAATTCAGGTAGAAATAATTCTTTGGGTTTTTTAAAAAGCAGCATTAGTGTGCATGAGCAGAACCTGATGTCAGGTGTTTGAGGAGGGTTTTCTACCACAAATCTATCTCTCTCCAACAGATAACAACTTTTACACTGCCACATACACGCTGGTTGCTATATCTAGCAGCAGACCCAAGGGTGCAGATGATCTGTCACCTAAACTGAAGTTCTGGGATTTTTACATTTCTATGCATATTTTTTTTAAATTCCACTCCTGAGATTTTCTGCAGGAAAAGTCAAAAGCCCTGCAGCAGGTCTAGTCTACTTTTTATTTATTTATAAAAATAAAAAGTATATGCAGGAGTAACTGCACCAAAGCTGTTGAGAACTCGGGAGGGAGTGGGATCAGTCTGTGGACATCAGGAGTCCTTCAATTTTGTCGTATTCACCTCTGTCATTTTGATATCAGAAAACACAAGAGGAATAAGCTGAAGTAGCAAGGGATTTTGTCCCCATGATTTGAGGGATATTGCAGTTAGAAAAGGACCCTTATTCCTTTGGCCAATAAACACAGCACCCAGAGCATTTTAGGAAGCTGAATCACCCTGTTGGAGATGTGTCCTTCACTCTGGACTCTGACAGAGCACAGCCACTGAGATCTTCAGACCTGCTCATCAGTACAGGCCTCATGCCCCTCATGAACCCATGGACTAAATCACCTGAATTTTGATGTCATGATAGGTTCAGAGATTTAACTCAAGCTCACACTCCAGACAACAGCCTTCCCTCACTTTCCTACAAGCCAGGCTCCCAGTCACCCTTAGAGTACATCCAGTTTGCCAATATGTAGCACAGAAAGACTATTC
Organism: Melospiza georgiana; assembly: GCF_028018845.1. NCBI lineage: Eukaryota > Metazoa > Chordata > Aves > Passeriformes > Passerellidae > Melospiza > Melospiza georgiana. Next base: position 143,696,187 of record NC_080430.1, on the reverse strand, counting down.
CATTTTCCCTGGTAGCTTAGAGCCCTGAAATAGCAAGGAGACACACACAAACAAGTCTTTGCTATGCCCCAGTTGGAGCAAAACATTGGACCCAAAGGGGTCTCTTTTCACCAGCCTATTAAGCATTCCCAGTTAAGGATTTCTAAACTCTGCTGAAGCTGTAAACTGCACCAGAAAATTACTCTCTGAGCCAGAGAGGAAGGAAAACTAAATGGTTGAGAAAGGATGATTCAAGACCATGCTCTGAGGGGTAATGAATTCTTTACAAGAAGTAAAACAGCTTCACAAGCTAAATTTGTCATTTCTCCTCTAAGAGCAGCAAGATCCAGTGTTGAGTTTCTGAGCATAGTCTCAACCCTGAGTCTCTTAAAACCCTTCAGGCTTGTATAGCCAAACACTTAACAGTTCATCCTCCAAAGTTTTGGGTTTGTTCCTGATAACTTCAGCTGTAAAGATTAATCCAACAACAACTAAATCAGACCACAGAGGAGAGAAACAAAGGGGACAGATTATCAGAAAACCCAAAGGGGCCATAGGTGGGTGACTTTGGATACCCCCAATGGGACTGTGGATGTCTCGGCATATTAAAGCCCAGTGTGTAGCTGAAGAGGCTTTGAGACTTTCAACAATGCCAAAGCATTCAATTTAGGTACTCAATGAGGCTTTTAAGATTCTAACGTCATTTATTAATAAAATCCAAAATATTTTTGCTGCAGTTCCTGCACCTTTTAGACCTCTATCCTTTATTTCCCCAGCAGAAGCAAGCTATTAGAATTAATGGAGCAAAAATCTGACACTACAAATTCAGTCCAAATGAAAACCACCCTACAAACTCAGAATATGCTTATTCAGATGACTTACTGGACTATACCTAAACATACTTTTGATTGTTAAATATTAAAGGAAACCATTGTAGCAGTCTTTCAAGAGAAAGAATTTTTATAGCAGTGAAAGAACATTTTTACTAACTGGACTAAATGGGATAAACTGCTCTCTGATAGTACAGTTACCAGTGGCAAGGAGCAGCCTAAAGTGAGTCAAATGTTAGGGGACAGGGACATAGCTCTGCATGTCAGAACATCCAAACTGCTTCTCTATCCTCAAGCAGAAGCTTGGCCAGAAATTGTTAAATCTGTGTACAAAGCTGCCACGGAGCTTCCACTCTCCTTTCCTCTCTTTCTCTCCCCAGGCATAGAATCAGCAGCATATCTGACTTCTGATTTTGCCCTCTACAGAAAAACATCTTTTAAAATACTCTATCTCAGCTCCTCTCCTTCTGGGGAAAAAATCATATCAGCTGCATACTCTGATGTCTCCAGCTTCCAAAGGAAAGGGCAGCAGGTGCAGGTCCAATTAATTGTCTGATAATGTTGCTATTTGTCTCAATATTGTGGACAGTAATACTGCTCTAAACATAACTTCAAAGCATAAATCCTTCAGGTTTACTGTGGAGACATGTAAACCACAATTGAGAAAGTCTTAGGAGGGAGATCAAAACCTAGACACAGGTATGGACTCTTTGGAGTAAAGAGGCTTCTAAAAACTCCAGGCAGTATCCCCCAGTGCATTGAGGTCCACAATGGCTGAGTGCAGTTCACACCTACAAGAGCTGTCCATTTCGCCACAAGGAGGGCCTGAGCTTTAAGCAGCAAATTAAGATTAAGAAAGCAACAAAGAGACCAAGGTATCACTCCAAAGAGACCTGAGTAAATGTCAGAATTTTTACTTTAAAATAAGCGACTTACATCTTACTGCCATGTACCCCAGGGTCTGCCCCAAGCAGCACTTTGAGGTGCTCAGGCTTCTAGAACAAGGCTATGGAGGGAGTTAGGCACTTGCACAAGGAGGCACAGTACCAATACACTGAGCAGGGACCCAGGCTGGGGCACCTTGGAGACAACAAGGTGTGCAAGGTGCATCAGGCCTCACTCACAAGCACTCCCATGCTTCAGCCCCCAGCAGAGCTGGCAGTGTGAGCCCGCTGCTTGCTCATGGAAGGAGTCATTTTCCCTAGGACTGCACCATCAGTGGTGCTGTAGGTAGTCACTATTTGGCTACAAGCCATCATGTAGGATCATTTGCCCAGTTAGCAGAAGACCAGGGTTTATTTCCTGGTTCCACTGCCTTGTCTGAACCTGAGCTTCTCAAACTGGTCCCTGTAACTGCTTTTAGACTATGCCCTCATCCATGGGAAAATGGATTTGGATTCCCTAAGGGAGTTGCCCTATGTGTGTTAGAGTGCTCTGACTTCTCTGCTAGCAAACAAACACAGAAGTGGTGTTCAACCCTCTGCGTTCCATGGTACAGTTTGTGAGAATGTATTCTCTGGGTGAAGTCCTCCAACTAACACTTAGAAAAAAGAAAAGAGTTTCTGACTTCACAGGCACTAGGATGGGAGATAAGCACTGAACTCTTCAGCTCTGAGAAGTCAAGATATTCCTGAGCAATATCAGTCAATGGATGGATGGATGGATGGATGGATGGATGGATGGATGGATGGATGGATGGATGGATGGATGGATGGATGGATGGATGATAAGGATGGAGCCAGTCAGTTTAGGCAATTGCTGAAGTTTGAAGATGACCTTTTCAGATTAAGGCCTTCCAGCCCCACCCAGCTGTATGGCATTGTGGTGGCTTGGTTGTCTATCATGACACTAGGAGTTTGGGAGAGAAAACAAAGGTACATAACATCATCCTTCAGAAAAGTCTCAGGATCTCTGGACCAGCTTTCCTCCCCTGGATCACATAGAAACCCATAATCTTATGGGTCACAGCCTGAGTGATACTTTTCTCAATTTTATTCCCAAATAGAAGATATTGGGGGGAGGAAGTAACCTTCATTAGGGCGGACTATTTTGGCTTTACTATAGTCCTGGCAATAAATAACTCACTGATCACTCTGTTGACAAAGTACAGCTCCTCAGTCTTGGGACTGTTACAGTGATAAATCTGTTAAAATTTTCAATCCACTCCAAAATCTTTTTTAAAAAAGTATTTTTCCCCAGTTCATTCTGTTGTCAGGAGACAAATGCTGTAGTCCACACTCCTTCAGACTAAACACCAAAAGAAACCAAAAAAAGCAGCTGTCCTGATTTAGAGATAATGATTTGCTGTTCTACTTCTGGTTTATCTCCTCTTCCCTTTATTAATCTATAGCAAGATAGGGAACACCTCCTCTGCCTTCAGTACCAACACAGAAAAAGAGAGAGCTAAAAAGGCAATGCATCTCACCTTGTTCCTCAAAACCAAACCAACTTTCCTTTCTTTTTAAAACAAAATAGAGACTACATCTTTCTTTAGGGCACTTTCACCGCTATGGGCAGTGGTGTTTTTCTCCTAAGTCACCTTGTCAATCTCTTTAGAGAAAATTTCCCCTGCTCTCCCTGTTTCTAACCTCAACCTACAAGAAACTAGCTGGGTTTAAGAACAATGGCTGGTTAATCCATTAATACCCTGTAGTCCTTAGCAGTCCATGTGAAGCTGCATTCCCACTGTGAAAAGAGACTGACAATTATTGCCAGAACAGGTTGGCTGTCTCATGGTCCCACCGCAGCAGGCACTGGGCTAATTCACTGCAGGCCTTCACACAGGAGTTGAGTCAGTTTATTTTTTAAAAAGTATCTTTGTGGTGCTGAAAATTGTCAAATTACAAATAAGAAAACCACAATCCATTTTTCCCATGGAGTCTGAAATTTCTGACTTATCTACAGGCTGTTTCACCAAAAGCCAAATTCCATACTGGGGGAACCTATTCCCATTTCCTCTTTGCTTGCATAAATCCCAGACTACACAAATTCATTTCAAGTTCTCTTTATATTTGACATTAGTGTCAATCCCATTTTCTCCTAGTCTGTGCAAAATTGTGGGTTTGGCCTATGGAAGCTCCCATGCAGCCCTACATGAGCATATGCTTCAAGGGGTGCTCTGAAAACATATTTTCAGTGACAACCCTGACAGAATTTTAGAAGATAATGCTAGAAAGGTTCAGTTCTCTTTTGAACCCAACCCCAATGCATCTTGAAAGAGACTGCATAGCCTTCTATGAAAACCAGATTATTGTTAGAGATATATTTCTAAAATGTCAAGATATGCAAGAGCCTTTTAGGTAGTCTGTTGAGGCATTTTTTTCATTTTTCAAGTTTTCCATGATCACTTTCCACTTATCTTATCTGAAAAAGTGCAAGATACTGAGTTCTGTGTTTGTAGTCATTAAGGAACTGAAAGTCACCACCAAAAGGGTTATCTGGGCTACCAGAAAACTGAAATATACTCATCCTGGTACTAGACATTCTCTGGTATGAATAGCACTTCCTTCTTGCTCACACAAATGCTGGAAAATCCAGTGGAGGCAAGAGCAACTTTGTGAGAAAGTCATATTTTAGAAAGCCTGTTTCAATAAACATAATGTTGCATAAGTGGAACTAAAAAAGAAATAAAAAGGCACCTTTGCCTTTTATTAAGTGTTGATTGCTAGCAACTGGGATCCAGGCTCTCCCAGTTCTGTCTCTTTTTGCCTGTGGACCCTGCATCACTCCAGACACACTTTTGTTTCAACACAGCCATTCAGGCTAGAGGGTCAACCTCTGCTCACAAGGATTTTTGCAGAAAGGCAAAGATGTGCTTGTATCTGGGACATAAGTCTTGAGCTCCTTCATCAAAGAATTCAGTATTTCAGTTGTATTCTTCATTCCTGAAAACCTTTTCCCTAGTTCTGAGGAATTTCCACTGAGGAAAAATTTTTAAAAATCCATATTTCAATGTGTTTATCTTTTAAGGAATCTTCATATAGGAATAGCTTAAAGGATCCTTAAAATTTTCCACTATGAGTGAAAGACAATTGGGTGAAGGAGTTGAAGGAGTTGGAGCAGAAAACCATCCTCAAAGCAGCTGTTCCAGGATAGAAACACAAAGGAAGACTCTTGTGGTTTTTGAGTGAGTGTGGGGCCAGTTGGTTTTCCAGAGGTCATTATCCTCCACTTCACCCCCATTGCACTTAATGGGTTAAATCTGAATCCCTGAGGAATCTGAACTATGTAGCTTAGGCTGCCAGGGTGAAAGAATCAGGAACAGCTGTTTATAAAAAAGTGAAAAACATATTAAAATAGAAACCTAGCACCCAGATGCAAAAGATGCCTTTTAATTCATTGCTAAAAAATAATTGATGCAAAATCCCTAGATAAATGCTGAAATGCCAAACTCATCTGCTGCTGTCGTTGGGGTAATTATAGTGGTTTCTGAACCTCTGCAGTTAAGCAAATGACAGGGTTTCTATTATAAACGTAATTTTTAAAATTCATCAGTGAAAAAAGAGCCCTGCTTTGAACTAAAACTTACAAGCTAAAAAAAGTACATGATTTTTTAGACATAGAAAGCTTGTTTTATAGCAGGAGAAGTAAAAATGTACTAATAATTTTGATTAGTAACTAGTTTCAAAATACCTCCTGCACTGGATTTACCTCTAGTATTTTTATGATATATTTTGCTACATAACCTAAACATTTATATTTCAATAAGTAGGACTGAATAAATTTTAAATGGTTTGAATATAATAGCTGTAGAAAAAAAAATAGCAAACAACACAATTCATTCCAGTAGAAATAAAGAGATCATATTTCAAATAAATGTTTAAGCTTACCCAATGGATATCTAAGGCATCCACTATTATTTTTCAGATTTTCCATTTAGACTATTTGAAAATATCTCCCTAAGTGTTATTCCCAGCATATTTACAAGTGTTTTTCACAAGGAAATGCAATAAAGATATGATAAATAGTCCTATCTGGCCATGCCTTTCAATATTGGTGTAATCTTCTGAAGTCAAGGAGTGCCAGTCTAAAACATCATTATCTAAAAATATGCTGATGGCAGGCAGGGCCCTCTCAATAGCAAGGTCCAGGCTCAGAGAAATGCAGCAAGGCACAAACTCACTGCTTCAAAAAGGAGATTTTCTGTTTAATGATCCCTTACTGAACTTAGCCCTTTTCCTGTGCCATGAGCAACCAACAAGTAACATATTTAGGATCATCTCTTACTGATCCCTTGCTCCATCTTGAGCTGAAATGCAGTTTTCATGGTGATGGGCACTAAAGCCACACAGAATAATTTCTGCAAAAGCATCAAGCACTGAGATATTTTTGACCAGCAATTCAAGAAAACAGCACAGGACTACTTTTTAGCAAGAGGGTATCTTTCAGTAAGAGTGTAGCTTTGAAGGACCTGGACTGCACAGTAAATATTCACTGTGCAACTTTTCAACATTCACTTCTCCAACTTCGGACTGCTCTAATAATACAAAGAGTACAAATAGATCTTTTACTTACTTGCTGTCCTTTTGTTGTACTTTACACCGAGCTTTTCATTGTTTGTGAAAAAAACCTCCAAGTGACTCCTCCAAAGAATACTCCTTTGTACCATCAATCAGCCTGTTCCTGAAATTCAAACATCTGTAAGTCCCACTAAGGACATGACCCCAAAACATTCATCCAGCAACCTCTACCCAATGAGCTGGTGGCCCTTGCAAAGAGATCAGAATTCTTAAAAGAGGTTACTAAAGTATCAGTAAGCTAAAATAACATTTTAATTATTAGGAATTCACCTGATTACAAATACATTTCTGATTTTTAAAGATTTATCTGTACATTTATCAAAATTATTTTGCAAAGGAAGTCATATTGAGCCTGGAGAGACTTCAATGATTTTACTTTATATACCTTCACTAATCTATGGTTATCAATTCCAACAATACAATGTTATTTTTTCAACATAGCTGTTAAGAGAAAACAGGACAAAAATAAGCCACTGGAATAACAGATCATTCATCACAAAATTAAATATTCTGAAAACCAGGGTCTACTTTTAATTGCAACACCAGCCCAGTATTTTTATGAGTGCTATTTGTGCACTAAATTATTTAATAATTATGCAAAAAGCCCTGAAATTATGCAAGTTCAAAGCTATTTCTCTTTAACCTTTGTCCAGTATGTAAAGTAAGAAAACTACTTGTCTTTGTGCCTTTTTTCATATTCTCTGAAGACTGTAGGTTTGCTTTTCCATGCTAACATTAAAATACCAAACACGAACAGATGTTATAAATAAACAGCCTGTACTCCTGCAATAAGTTGGGTACTTGCCTTTTCTTGGTGCCCAGTTGCTACTGGTTATTCTTTCTCTTGTTGTTTTGTTGGTTTTTTTCCCCCCTTCAATGGAGTACTCCAAGGATCTGCTCTCCATCATCAGCTGAGGAACCAAATCCTGAGTGGCAGGTGGTCTGTCCCACACTGAAACAGACTGGGATGGGATAGAAAGGTTTCTGCTTTTTCAAGTTGTACTGAAAAAAACTGTTTAGTTTGAACCATTTTCTCTTTGACAAGCTGTGCATGTCCTCAGACTCTCTGTGATTTGCTGGAATAGGGATCTTTTGGCCAAGAGCAGATCCATTTACCAGACCTGCAGGGCAACCAGGGACCTCAGAGGTCTTCTGGCTGGTCAAAGGTCCTCTGCACAAAGCTCACTGGTCAAAGCTCACTGCAAAACTGCAGCTCAGGACCAAATATAAATTTCTGGAGTTTGGTGCAACTCATTCTCAAGCCAAGCTGCAATAAAAACCACATGGATGAATGTGGTAAATGTATTCATGGCTGGGAGGGAATAGCAGGGGGTAGAACAAACTACCTTTCCGAAACAGTTCATTGCTGTCATCCTTGCTTTTGGTGCTGTTAATATGCTCCTGTCTTACCCACAAACGGAGCAGCAAGGCTGCATGAGACATGCTGGAGAGAAAAGTCAGAGTTACAACCTAACAAAGCAGGTTAAAGTTTTCCCCAGAGGACAGTCTTGTACTGGAATATATCATTTTTTATAGTCCTGAACCTTCAGTGTGGAAATCCTGATTTCTGTAAAAACTTTGTTATAAGAAAGTAAAATAAATCAGTGAAACCTCAAATTGCAATACTTATATTTAACTCAATACCTATATTTAATAGATTTTTTTCTTGAGATCTTGTAAAATACATCTACTACCAACATTCGAGTAAGAATTAAAAGGTATTTATTTTGTTGAAACACTATTGCCTAAGAAATCCAGTATTAAATAGGTATAAAATTTCCACTCCACTCGAAATTTCAGATATGCTAGTTTTACAGCACTTTGTAACAAGTTTGGAAACCCTTTCCCACAATACAGGAATTCCTATTTTTGTTCTGATCTACAGTCTCTTACTTGACATAAATCATACACACATACCCCTTTCATACAACTAATGAACATGGGTGGAATGTCACATTCCACCCATGAGTAAATAAATGAGTACATTATTCGATAGGTGATGTCACTGTGTTCAGTGTTGGCACCCAAGGCATCCAGGGAGCACACAAACAATTGAATGGTGTGGGTGGATCAGTGGAGCATAGACCAGTACCCAGCTGCTCATATTTACCCAATACTGGTTATATTTGCTAGGATGGTGACAGCAATGAGAAGATACTTACTCCTGAGTTGAAGCAGGAAGAGATGAGCAACAGCCAAATAATAACTTGAATAGGAATTCCTCAATATGACACAGCCTCACCCTAAATGAGCCACAGGCCCAAGGGCTCCTGTCTCTGCAACTCTTTCTGTACCTCATCATGTCAAATTCTTTGACAATGATATAGCCGTATAGCCAAATATGAAGATATAGCAAAATGTACTGGAGCTAAACAGGGGGATCTGCTTCATGGGGGCCATTTCATAGACATAAAATGGATCCCCTTTCCTCTTCAGTGGTGGTTACGTTCTTGTTTACCAAATACATTAATTAGAAAGCAGAGATCTTGACTAATTTTAATTTATGTGACTAACAGATTGAACACAAGATGGGTGATGCCAATTCCAGAATATGAATATTTGCCACCTGGATTCACTCCATTTTTGATTTAAGAAGATTTTTCAGTGATAAGAAATGAAGCTGCAACTTCTATATCTTTGACTCTGTAACCACGGAAACCAGCATTAATTATATGTATCACTAACTTTTAAATGTATTCAAATTTAACACATAACTCTGAAAATATTGAGGTTGTTTTTTCTTTTCTCTCTCACCTTAATATGTTACAGTTTGCCTTCTGGCTTATTTGGCTTATAAGCAGTTTCACTTATAAAATGATAAAAGTATGTAGGTGAAAATTACACTCATTTTCTTTTATGTAACCAAGAGGTAGAGCCATGTAAATGTTTGATCACTCACCACCTACCACTGCTGTAATCACATGTGTGGGGTTACATTTATGTTAAGGAGGTGCCATTCCCAACAGTGAGAAAGCAGCAAAGTTCTGCCAATGACTTTACAAAATAGCAACATCTCTATGGAGGACGGCAGTGAGGGCTCATGGAAACAGGAATATGAAGAAAAGGAAACAAGGAGGAAAGAACCCCAAAATTTTCTCATTCTTCCCACTGCTGTACCATAACCCCATAATAAATGTCAGAGGAAAATTTGAAATAAACCTCTGAGGAAGTCCTGATTCCCAGACTTGCAACCGACATTTTGGTTTAGTGAACTGCCAAATTTCTAACCATGATTGCTCTGTTTTACCAAGTTCCACGACTGATGCCTGAAGGATCCTGAACCTGCAAATTCATCATTTGGGCATGAAATTATCGGAGACACATTCAACTACTTCATACTTTTTTCTATGGCTAAAAGGGCATCTGCTATAGTCAAAATATGACGTGGAAGCACCAGAGAACTGACAGCATAAGGGTTTTAGATCAAAGGCCTCATCAGTTATTATCCCTTTTTTAATTCATACCAATAGCTGAGTATGGACATGCAGCTCCAGTGCACCCAGGTGGATGACAACGACCCAGGCTTGGACCAGAGGTTCTGGGTAGGATCACACAAATGAGCTGAGTAGTATCTGGGATTGATCCCTGGAAGCAGAATTCAATCATAGCAGTGTTAAATTGCGAGGCCCATCCTTTGGATGGTTCTGGCCAGAAACAGGAAAGTTTCCAAAAAATTCCCAGACACAGCTCAAGAGCTGACACAGATCCCTCACAGCACAGTAAACTGAGGAGCTTAGAAATGTCTGGATCTTGGTTACTATTTTATGTAAGTTGGTCTCTGGGTTTGTATCTGACTTTGCTAATGCTGGGGCTCAGGAGGTGAAACTGAAATGCATAGATGTCCCTTTTCAATGATGTCTGAAACTGTTTGAAATGCAGGACTTTTTGAAATGCGTATTTTGGGTGTGGCTACTCTATTTTGGACCCCAAAGGCAACTATTAGCATGGACACAGCCCATAAGTGCCAAAACCCATACCCAATATGACATATATTATAGCATAAAAGAGACCACTGAGGTAGAAGTAGGACTTGACACACAAATGTACTTGGCCGTGCAGAGGAACTTGTTCAGTTCTCCATGACATCTGGCTGTTCGTCTCCCTCTATATTTCACAAAAATTTCTCACATTGGTATCAATCAAACAACTGAAAGAACTGCACAGGAGCCTGAGAAGGCTACAGTATCCTCCAGGACTGTGTTTTCTCTGACCAATTTAGTGTTCATAACCAGCCTGCTCAGGGAAACAAACCTACCCATCCTCAAAGTCAACAAAGGACAAGGGTTATTTGGGTATTTAGAGAGAGGTCACAAGCTTTCCTAGGTTCCTTGTCTAGTCAATGCAGAGACAGATCCCTCCAGTAGGTGATTCAAATGAATTGTTGAAATTCAGCTGCAGTAGAAGGCAATTCAGGGCCATGAGCCTCCTTAGACAGGTTAACTTCAGGTGCCTCCCATCACAGATTATTTCCTCAGAACATTTCAAGATAATATTTGATCATTTATTAACTTAAATCAAACACTTTGCATTTCATAATAATACTTCAACAAGCAATTGCTACTTTAGAATGTCACCTCTAGTAGATAAGACTGAGGAAAAAAGGGGAATGCCAAGTGAAAGTCTTCTGTTAAATGGCCACAGGCAAATCAGCTTAAACAAAATCTGATATCCATAGAGAGTTTGATTCTCTGTGTTTAATAATATCCAAGAAATGCAGGTGGGAAGAAATACCTGAGGCTATCAACTTAAAAGAAAAAAATCCAAACAAAGCAATACTGCAGGGTTGCCTCACTTTGTCCTGTCCTGGTTCACAGAAGTGACTTTAGATCCAGGTGCTTCTTTCTACCTGGTCTTATTGTGCCAACATTGTGAATCAAAGATCATGTTTACTCAACAACAAAGTACCAAAATGATCATTTCTTATTTCAGGAAAAGAACAGATCTGAGAAGCAGAAGTAGATACCACTGAACCAAAGATACTGGCTAAAATATACACCTTCTCCTTCTTATGCTGTTGAGATGCAACATTTATCTTTGGTTTACTTACTTTTAATGGTAGCTTTCAAGACACTAAAATGTGGGCACTGTAATGAATCTCCTGAAGCCTATGGGAGCAATTTAGTTACCTCTGGGAATGACACATTAGGACTGCACAGACCTTCTTATTTATAATGTAATAGCTCCTATTACAAGTGGATGTTTTGGAAATAAGCTGGTGCAGCCCCTGTGCCAGGCTGGGCCACCAATTATTTGTCCTTGCTGAGAGTCAGGGAACAGCACTGCTATGCCAATGGGCTAATTAATTCCTGCAAATTCAAGCTGCCCTAATTAAAAAGCTGTAAAAACACAACACATTTTGAAACAACCTGAGTTCCACATGGGGTAGCAGTAGTTGACACCCCTGAATTTTCTCCCCATTTTGAGGGGCCAAATGAAGTTAATGGTCTGATGGTTTCCACGCAGCAGCCACTGAATCTGATTTACTCTCAGTATGTATCCCCATGCAAAAATCAATTCAACTCAGATTCCTCAGCTTAAGAAAAAGATCAGCTGGAAAGAAAGTAGTATGCACATCTGTACTGTCACAGTAGGTGTGAGGGGGAGAAACAAGGAATGATTACCAACTGTTTCTTACTATACAAAATTTAGAATCAACTAATGAAGTTACCAGGCAATAAGATGAGAATAAGTGAAAAGAAGTTGCCTACCTCCAAGAAACACACACAAAACAATAATTAAATTTCACAGCTTGTCACCACAGGATACAGTGGTTTATAATCAAGTTCAAATAGGGATAAATTCAGAGAATCCACCAAATGCAAACGGCCCAGGTGCAGGATCTCCTTGAACACTGTTGTTTTATTTAAAGACTTGCTGTAAGCATTTGTTACCAACCAATGACCAGGAGGGGAGGTAGGATTTGTACCTGAGTTATTGTGCCTGTGGCTCTCTTAGTCTTGGTCACATCCTCAGGGCTTAAGAATGAGAACAAATTGTACTTAGCACAGACACCAAGGGGATTGCAAGGCAGTTTTGGACCCTCACCCAGCAGATCAAGGGCCTGATTCTGCAGACCTATTCCTAAAATACTCCCAGATGACCACACATCCTCTGGCCAACCCACTGTAAATGCTGTTGTGTTGTATCACCACACAAATCTCGCTTATTGCACTTAAGAATTCAAAAATCTCCATTGGTGGTTGTTTTTTCCTATGTTTATTAAACATTTTTTCCATATTACTAGATTATTGAAGTCCTAAATTCATCCCCTTGTTATTTTTCAAAAGACAATGAGCTGAGGGGAGAGGGGGCAGAGAAGAGGATGGCAGTGCAGAATAATGGAGTTTGCCTCCTCTTTACTTAATCAAGAGGTCTATCTCTTTAAAAAGCAACCTCTTTGTTACAATAAGCTGCTTGCTACACAAAGTCACTGCTCTATTGATCCTGGAAAATAACACTGATCTTTCATGAACTCTTCTCAGGCCCAGGATTTTCCAAATCTTTTCGGATTTTTAAATTTTTAACAAATTAAATACTTTACATTCAGCTATACTTTTACAGAAAAACTACTCCAATGAGAGATATAGTGAGACTAAATGAAAATGGTCTCGGAAACTGGAGTTGCTGAGAAGGTTAACTCAGATGGATTTACCTTCTGAGTTCCAGTTCCATTATTTCCTATTCACTGCAGGTTGGACTGGCTGCCAGGACTCTCTGATATTAACCCTACTTCTGAACTCACCCCTAATTATCTCCAGAATATCTGACAGCCAACTGAGTGCAAAACTCATTGGCATTTCATCCTATTACAAAAGAAAGAAATGGGCCCATTGAAGTGGCTTCTTTGTCCAAGCACAGCATTCAGCATCTGCGTGAATTCCTATTCCCTTTCCCACAAAGCAAACTCTGCTGTTTCTGTAAGAGGGTAGCAGCCCTATTCTGCAGTGCAGCTCAGTACTTCATGCCATTGTCTGCAATACATCCTCCTATAAAAGCAAACTCAAGCCCACCCATGCCTGAAACTCGTATTAGATAGTGGAATCTTAACAATCCATCCAAAAAACTGCCAGAATCCATTGTAGTACAAGGCTGTCGTAAGGAGGATTTACAGGTAGCAGGTCTTCGGTAGATGGTGGTGTTACACATCTGTGAATTCCCATTGCTGTGCATAATTAGGAAGTATTTACATATGCTACTGCTTCTCACTGTTCTGAGGCACTCAGAGGATGCCAAGCTATTGTATCATAAATCTCATTGTTGAAGCAGATGGAGCTCCTTGCTCAGTTAAAACTTAGAGTTAGGCTTAATTAGAAAAGCCTGTGCAGAATATTCTTTATTTCTTTACCAACCTATCAAGTTCTTTATATTTCAAAGCAATTCAGATGAGAGGTCTTTTGAAATGTGCTGCTAATAAGCATTTTTACACTGTCTCTTGCAGACAGCTCAATCACTACACACTGAATGATTATTTCCCACCCTTGTCCAGGCACAGTTACACTGCAATTTTCCTCTCTCTTTCCCTCTTCCAGAAAAATTACACAAGTGGCTGTTTCTCTAGTGTTGCCCTTGTAAGGATCTCAGAACACTGATCCTGAGAATTATCACAACACTTCTTCAGGATACTAATCTCATAAGCTTTTGAAGATATTGAGTGCAAAGAGATTAACATGAAGATTCTTTCAAAGCTGATGAAGGTTGGGTTGGTTTTCTTTCTTAGCTCACAATAGCCTCACTTTCAAAAGCACGGCTCAGCCACAAACCCAAGCACTGAAAACTGTGAATTCTTCAAATCTTAGTTAATTTTGCAGAGGTCAAGTTGGATCTCTTTTGATATCCTGACTAAGGTACTGTTGCAATTCAAAGCTGTAGAACATCATTTTGCAATTTTTGGTCAAGGGGTGGGCTGGACAAGCCTGCATAGTAGGAAATCTGTTTGGTATTTTAAAATAATTTAAGGAATTTAGTAATTTCCCCACACAGGTTCAGTTTTGCAAGGCTCCATGACTCGGACCTGGGGGTGTGTTTGAGAGGTTAGAGTTTCTCCACGGCACAACCCCGTGCTCTGCTGGGTGGGCCATGCTGCAGACCAGCCCCAAACATCACTCCTTGCCTGTAGCAGCCACACACAGCAGCCAAGAGGGTCTCCAAGCCATGTGCTGGGGAGCAGCTGCAGAGACACAGTTTCTGGGAAAAATCACCTCAGATGGTGCACAGTTAGTGATATAAAACCCAGCTAAAATCAGTGTTAAATGTTGTGGCTCTGTGCTCTAGAAATACAATGCCGAGACTTGAGCTGGATCCAAAGGGATTTGTTTATTGGTCTTGGTGATGTGTTGGCAGCCAAGTGAGGTAAGCAAACAGCATTTCTAGATGCTGAAGTGATGCACCTCAGCTGAATAGCCCCTGTCAGATCCAAGCAAACTCTTCCACTGGGGCACTGACAATCCACTGCTTGGGTCCAGGGCATTGGCAACTCCAGCCAAAGCAGAATGTTGGTGCTGCACATAAAACCTTCTCCCTCCTCCCATCTGTTCACCACATCTGGATGAGCAACCTGCCCTCCAAACTGGGATCTGTGGTCCAACTCTCTCTCCTCCTCAGGCTTCTCTGCAATTTTACAAACTTCCATCTTCACAGCAGTCTGGAGATGCAATCTCTTCAGAAGCACAAAGCTAACAGGAGTGACAGCAGCAATGTCCTCCTTCCCCCACCCAGTAACACCACACATGACATTTTGAAACAAAATTTGGTCAGTGATAGGAGCAAGATTACAGGATACAGGTTGCTTATCATTCCATGTAAACAAACAGGAGACTTTGTACAGGGATTCTGAGCGTGTAGTGGCACTTTCCTTGGCAGAACAAGCATTTGGAGGCTTCTGCTCCACTCAGCCCTCGAGGATATATTTGCATTCAAGATTAAATTTCTTTCCTCCATTTCATGCTTCTGTATATCTATGTGGCTGCAGCAAGGCCAGCATCTTCTTAGGGGTATCAGACCAAGCCAAAAGCAAAAGAACAGAAAGAACAGTAAGAAGGTAGAGCCCAGTCAAGCAATCAAAATGGACTTTACACTCTGGTAATTCCCAATTTGTACTCTACCCAAAAAAAAAATAAAAGCAAGCTATGTAAAATAATTTAAGAACTGCTGGGAAAAGCAGGCAGGTGAAACGTGCAAGCGCACATAAGCTATCACCACAACCCATCATAATCATGCTCTTCTCATGCTCCTGCTGTGACCACCTGTGACTCCTTAGCTCTCCTGGCACGGGAGAAATGCCAGTTTCCAGCCTCCCACCTTGGCTTCTTCTGATGTTAACTTAGTCAGAAAATTTTGTCACATACTACCACAGCCTGAAAATGCACATACTGTATCTGACTCACCACTCCTGACCCTGCCCAAACAGGATTGTGGCTTTCAGTTTTGGGATCTGCTTAGCAGCAAAATCAGCTGCTGACAAAACATGATCCATTCAACAGTCCTGAAGCCTAAGGGAGGTAATACAGAGGTAATAAAGAAACAAAATTATTTACACTGGAAGAAACTACAGCAACTTCTCAAAAACAGATCTGTGAGCACATTAACTTCTTGTTAATCACAGTAAGTTGACTGAGAGATCACATACCAGTCACTAACTACTTCAAATGTCACCCTGTTATAATTCCCTCAAGCCACAGACAACCTGTGCTCCAGAATCTCCAGACTCACGCCAGGGACACAGCATCACCAGCTGTGAAAGCCAAATTATCTGCCTTTCCAGTTCACATCCTCCTAAGCAATGGTTCTTCCACATTCAGAGATTGTGCATAGCAAATTCTTTCTTCCATCAACCTGTTGTCTTCCAAAGATACCCACCGCTCCTCTTCAGGCCCAAATGTCTGTGGAGAGATCTATGCTGAGTTCTCAGCACCCTGGTCTCTCTAATATTGTTAGCAACTATTGTCTTTTCATCTTTATAGCCTTTTCTTGCTATGGCACATTCAGAGGCCTTGTCACAGTTTGATTTCTCTCCCTGGTCATAGTCTTCCTCTTCCCATTTTCAAAAGCTAACTACAAAGATTTCCCACATGTCACCTTTCTTTTCTGGTAAAATATCTTTCCTTCCCATTGTGCAGAAAATGTGTAGTTTGGTCTCTCCACCTGCTCAGAACTTCTTTCTTCCCTTCACACTGTGCAATTATCTTTCACAAGCTGCTTTAAGCTCTGCAGCAACCCCAAGAACTGAAAATCCCAGCAAACATCACTGAACAATTGCTTTCTCCAGTGTGAAAAGCTCATAAATGTCAGATATGCCACTATGTGCAGTGTTATCTGTACATCTCCCTCCAATCTCCACCTCCAAAATAATCCCCCCACCTCTGGAACAGGAGAAGATGCTTAACTTCCACAGCCAGAAGCTGCTTGCCACAAGTGTCAAATTAACAGTAGAGACTGAACCCTGCTGAGTTTTTACAGCTTTCAAAAGCTGTGTCTCACTCTATCTTCTGGTTTTTGAAATGAAGTCTCACCATTCACCCCATTGTCCTAGCTCATCAACTCCTTTTAATGAGTTAAAGCTGTTCTTGCATCTCATTTATTCCCTCACAGCAAAGTTCCTTGCCTGAAAAATTATGGGCACATTTGCTCCTTATATGTTATGATTCCAAGGTCTTTACAAGGGCACTTTTAAATTTTCCTTGCTCTATACAGCACCAGACACAGCAGGTCCTAACTTTGTGCACCACTAAGCACTGCACAGTGAAAGCCAAATAATGAATAGAGCTGTCAATATTTAACTTACTGAGCATTTCCCTGGGGCCCTCAACACACCTCTCAGAAACTCCTGCTTAGAGGTTCTTTCACAATGAAGATAACTCATCCATTTGTTCAACTCATTTTTTTGATTTTTCTGCGGTGTGACCTGCAAAACACCAACGATACTTCCATATCAGGTTCATCATCTCTCAGCACAAGATCCTCTGGCTTTTCACTCCCTCTCAGATCAAGGAAGCTCATTGAAGTGTGAGACTCCCTAATCTAATATCTTCAGCCTTTTCTTACCACACATTTCAAGTTCAATTAGTGAGAGTGGAGAGGGGACAATACTGACATGCAGGACAGGCTTTTTCCCTTTTTCCCCCTGATGTGGTTTAACCCCAGCTGGCAGCCAAGCCCCAGGCAGCCCCTGCTCACCCTCCCACCACTGAGATCAGGGAGAGATTCAAAAGGGGAAAAGCCTGAAAACTCATGGGTTGAGATAAAGACAGTTTACTAGGGAAAGCAAAAGCTGTGCGCACAAGCTAAGCCAAACAAGGAATTAATTCCCTGTTTCCCATGGGCAGCCAGGTGTTCAGCCATCTCCAGGAGAGCAGGGCCCATCACACATAACAGTGACTTGTGAAAACAAACAGAATTACTCCAAATGTCCCCCTCTTCTTCCTTCTTCCTTCCACTTTATGTACTGAGCATGATGTCATATGGTTTGGAATATCCCTATGGTCAGTTTGGATCTCCTGTGCCACTGTGATGCAAATTAACTCTACCCCAGCTGAAACCACCACACCCCACAGACTCTGTGCTCAATAAAAAGTAGGCAAGAGAGAGAAACTTTAATGAAAAAGCTCCTTTTTCACACTTACAATTAAATCTATGTCATCCTTAAGGAGCTCTGAATATTCCAAGGACACCCAGACTAGTCTAATGGACAGGAGAAATTACATGCCAACAGGCTGATTCAGAAAGATGTATTCTTTCACCAGAAAAATGGAAATTTCTGCAAGCTTGAACAGTAGTCGGATTTTAAAAAGCAGACCTCATGAGCAGAACAAGGCACAGGAAAATAAAAAATAAGAGGGAGAGAAACTGTCATAAGAGTGTGTTTAGCAGCCATGCTTCAAGGTCTTACTGAGCAGTGCATAAAATGTAAAACACCAGGACTTTTCAGCTTGAGGCAGCAGGGAAGGGAAGGAGGGCTAATTCTGCAGGTCCTACTGCTCACTGGTGCTGTGCCAGCATTCAAACAGGGGAAAACCATGAAGATAATCTCCCTTCAGCTTGCAGATCAAATGTACATATATGAGGCAATTTCAAAATATATTAAAGCTTCCCACATAATTTCCAACATAAAGTAAATTAAGAAAGTCAGGCTTTGTCTTAAAGAATCACTTTCTTCAAATTGAGAAAGTGCTTAAAGTTGAAAGAGTCGTGAGCTAGATTCACAGTGGGTACAGATATAACCAAAACTTTTGAAAGGAATTACACTGACTTTCCTCTGATGAACATCTACCTCTGTTGTCCTGGTTGCAAAATCATTCATCTCAAAAACAGATCAACTTTTTGGAACTCAAAAATGCATTCATTTTTATATATTCTTTGTTGTAGCTTTGAAGGAGGATTGCACAGTCACTGATATTTAAAGGAACTTATTTTGCCATGTCTGGATGTCTGATCCTGCATAAATAGATTTTTGTTTAACAAACCCTTTGTTTCTTGTAGCTTTGTTGCCCAGGGGTTAATTTTGGCATGCCACACACTAAAGAATATATTGCTTTGAGTCAGAAAACAGCAGGGATGCTGTTTGTCTGGAATGCAAAGAGAATGGAGCCAATCACTGCAGAAAATAAACACTGGGCCCTATGCTTTGTCACTGCTCTGGTTCTGAAGGTGGCACTTGGTCTGCCTGATCACAAAAACCAGACATTTTTAATTCAGTGACTCAGCCCTTGTGTGTTTGCTGCAGAGTGATGTGCTTCAGTGCTGTAAAACACTGAAGCATGATTTCCAGAGGGAGGTCCTGTCCCACTGGATGGAACAATTAGTGAAATTTTGCAAGCACAGCTCTATCCTGAAAGAATTCTGACTCACCAGGATACCATGGGAAACTTGCACTGGATTAGAAAATACTTCAATCAATAAGACTCAATGGGTGTTCCCAAATATCCATGCAAAGGGTGAGACCACCAAGAAGTAGGGGACAAACAAGACAAGCAAAAAGGCAAGTATTAGTGGCAAAGGATATTCCAAGACTCACCACATTACTCAAGTGCTGCTAGAGGATTTGTTCTGGCAGCCTTCCAGGTCACTGCACACCAGCCTCAGCCAGGGTGTCAGAGCCAAGCAGATCTGAGCTGATCTTGTCCACTTGTCCATCCCCATGTTCCATGAGATGGCTCTTAAGAGATCCCAACACCTGTGGCACTTTAACAGGAGAGAGGTACAGAGCAGGGGTGTAGCAATAAGAAAGGGAAAGCTCATGTCTAGCCCTCATGTCTAGCCAGAAAAAGAGATTGTAGAGACAGTTCTTTGGAGAAAAAAGAGGAGTTCATCATTTCTGTAGTAGGAGGCAACATATTCTGCCTAGTACAAGGGCAAAGAGGCATCAGAATTCTTGAAAACGCCTCATTAAAAGAAAAGAAGGAATATTAAGATCTCCAGGGTGTGGCCCTCCAGGCTTTGTTTTCTGATTAACGTACTGGAGATTTTGTGGCACTGGCTTTGTAAAAAGGTATAAGAAGGGCCCAGGTGACCTCACCACTTAGGGAAAAATACTTTTGTCCTTCAACTAATAGCCTCTTTAGTCAACAGTCTGTTGGGTTGCAGTGGGGAGAGAGAAGTAGCCCACTGAAAATGCCCCACATGAGGAATCCAGGCAGAGGGATCAGCCCAAGGCTACATCAGTGCCCCTCATGCCAGGCTAGAAGCCCTGTAGGTATCAGACAGTCCTGCTGCCCTCGGTTGTGCCCACACCAGAGCAGCCTTCCTTTGGGACAAAGGGGCAGGAAGGTTCCAGCATCACCCCCATTCCAGCAGCTGATGGAGGAAAAGGGAGGATTTACAACCATCTCCTCCTCTGCCTCAAGTACCACAGAGGTGAAACCTGTCTCACACAGCTCTGACCAGGCCCCTGGATCCCTGTTCATAAGAGAAGCAGGGAGGGTGGTGGAGGCAGTCTCTGAAAGCTCCACGTCTCACTTTGTCCTAAGGAGAGGGCAAGAAATGGGTTCAAATACCCCCAGGGTCCTTCTTTGTCATTGTCCCTCTTCCCATCTCCACCCCTGTAGCTTACACCTTCAGCGAGGGGCCTGAGAGACTGTTCTGCTTTCTTGCTTCATGCAGATTTTCATCCTTCCTTTGTCAGAAGCCCTTAGCTTTCTATTTGAAAACAGCTTTCAGGCTTTCTGACTTCCCTGCAAAATGCAATCCAAATAAAAAAGTCCTATTTCCCCCTCTTAGATTTCTTCCCAGCCTGGCTTTGGGTCCACACCAGCAATGCTGGCATAGACAGACACTGCAGGAATCCTCTCAGCTCATGCAAGAGCAGCCAGCCCAGAAATCCTTTGGGATTTTCCTCCAGAGCATGAAGAGTCTTAGCCCTGAACATTTAAGCCAGAGGTCTGGTTCTCAAGCACATAAAGAGGCAAGAATCAAAGAGGTGGTGCTGATTCCTTTCTTTTGTCTTTAGGGCAGGGAACAAGTATAGGGAGAATAAAAGGACAAGAATAGGGAAAGGAAGGCTGTATCTCAGGATCTCTGCTTCAGTGACTCTCAGATGGGAAAATAAGGCTGTGCTGGTCCCCTGCAAGTCTGGAGAAGGTAGGCAGATTTTGGACCATGCAGTCAGTCAGACCTCAGGAGATAGGAAGGCATCTACAACAGAGCCCAGAGCTTAGCTGGGCTGTACATGGTGTATTTGTTAACAGCTTAGGCTCACAGCAGCCTCCAGGCTCACCCCTCTTTCCAGTCTGTGTGCTTTTCCTCAGATATTTGTAGAGCCTAGAGCGAGTCTTGTTCTTGCTCCTTGGCCCAAATTACAGCATGTAGCCCACCAATCCCTCATGTTCTCCACTGAATAATGCTGTCTGGACTGTGAGATCAAGGAGTGAGGTCGCCACGTTTGACCACAGTGAGGTTCCTGCCACCCACAATTGCCCATTGCCTATTCCTAGTTCCATTCCTATTCCCAGCATAAGTACAGTGACAAAAGTCTCATGCTTTGGGTCATGGCCAAGCCTGGGCTCCTCTGACTGCCCTGGGAAATGCACACATGAAGGACCCATAACTGTAAGACCACAGATCCATAGCCCCTACCTGCCTGCCTTCTCTGTCATCCTGACACAAGGCATCCCCAAAGTAATGTGCCAGTCCTCACTGCCCCCACTCCCCTTGCATTAGCCAGCAGTTTTCTTATGAGAAATATCCACTAAATCAGTGCCACACATCTAAGAGCACTTCTGCATCCTCCTTCCCCTCTCCTGTCTATCTCTATAATTCCCAAGCACCCTCACAACCCCATCCAAAGCAACCACAGCCTCAAGACGTGCCATGAAAGCTGACACTACAAAACCTGACTTTCAAAGCCATCCTGCCTGTGGGGAGCTATCAAACACAGCTGTTGTGGGTATGCCTGCAAAACCACAGTGAAGCAACAGCATCACTGTTTAAATCCAGACATGGTTTTCCAGCAGCCATTTTCCTGGCTGAACTTTTAAACATTTCTGAAGATTTCTCTGCTGCCTGTACAGAAACAGCAGCAGTTCCCAGTCCTATAGAAATTAACTCATAGCACTGCTCTGAAATCTAAGCCTGTGAGCTGGTATATTCAATCTCAAAGGACTGGACCAGCATCCATGACCCAAGCTTTGCTCACAGATCCATTTTCTATCAAAGGCCATTGCTTTTCACAGCTCTTGAAGCTGCTGGGTTCTTTCTGCTGCCTGTTGTATACACGCAGTACTGAACAGCACTGTGGGGTATGTTTACCCTGTAGGGTAAAACCTAAAGAACAATTCAATCACTAGGAAGGAAAAGGGTTTTACTGTGGGGCAAACCTATCTGAGTGTCAGAAACTGATGCCCAAATGGTACAAAGGGTTTAGTCCAACTGTCATTAATTTCCGGGACAGCTTCTTGGCTAAATTACACACACTCCTTTGAACCATATCTTAAGGCCTTCATCCCCAAAGGAAAACAGCTCTTCAGGCAAAAATTAATGCAATGAATAAAACATTTAAGCAAGATCCTTGAGACTTTATTTTCCCTGAGTGTTTGCCCAGTGGGGGCCTGGCATAAACATGCAGGTCAGAGACAAAGCTGCAGAACAAATAATTGGTTATTACTTCTGCCAACCTTAGAACTAATCACTACATGGATATCTGTGCCACTCTTTCTGTCTTCTGCTTTTGACCTCTGCTTTAGTATGCTCTTTAAACAGAGAATTTTGAAAAAGAGCTTACGTATTTTGCCACTCCTCTGCAGCTTTAGGGAAAGCTCAGCAATGTAGTTCTTATGTACCTTCAAAACTGCAAGCACTGAATCTTAACCCATTTCCCATTTTACCCTCATACTTCAGAGGTCTTCAGCATTAGAAAAGAACATCAGTAGACTTTAAATTCTCTTTTAATAATTAAAAAACATATTCCTCCTTCCTGCTGCTATGAAAAATAAAGGATGCCAGAAACAAAAGTTAAATGTTCCAGCAGAGTCTTAGATGTCCAGCCAGTTATCAGTATCTCTTTCTTCATGCTGTTTTTAGATCTCATGTCTTTATCCCCTCTTCATTTCCCAAGCCAATACAGGCCCACTCCTACAGCACTGTTCCCCAGCTTAGTGAAGGAAATATTTTGCTGACTAGTGAAGAAGAAATTGTAATTCTGTTTTCTTTACAGAAAGACTGGAATACTCTCCTGAGGAAAGTCCTACAAGGCAAATTGAGTGAAACAGTTAAAACAAGGTATCATGTTTCTCAGGAACAAGGGGGGAATACACTGTAGAGAATAGCCTTTAACTGGCAAGAAGTAATGTTACACCTAAATGTACAGAAGGTGCTTGATGACAGTGGGATGATATGGCTTCCACCGGGATGTTCTGCCAGGGAGGGGGAAAGCAGCTGAGACACAAAGGGAGATGTTCGTATCCCCCATCAGCACAGGACTGAGGGGATATCACACAAAGACAATGCACTCCAGCATGTCCCTTCCCTCCCTTAGCAGCATTCATGTCCTCTAGATCCCTTTTCCCACCCTGCTTTCCCTCCTCCTGCCTCTAGAACACCTGTGCTCTATTGACACACCAGCAATCCTGACTTTTCTGCTCCTGACATGATCAAATTTTGTAATGATAGGGGAAAGAAAAGAGGAAAAAAACTTAACTTGTCTGCCACAATTTGTATTCCAGTTCTTGCATTTTTGGTGCACTTCTAATGCTTTTTGGAAAGAATTATTCTAGATTGGGCCAAATAACAAATACTGTCGTGGGAAGCCCCTACAAAGAGAAAGGCAACTGAAAAGAGGTAAAATCTTGTAGGAGTGCTGTGGAGTGAATCTGACAGAAAGTGTTCATTAGGGTCTAGAAGGGGCTTTTCAAAATCAATATTAGCAGGGGAGTGGGTAGTTTTGCAAATGAGTTACAGGACAGGGGGAAGAATCAAAGCACAGTTCAGTCAAATTCTCACCCCCCAGGCATCACTCCTGACACATCCTCACCTCATGCATGAACTGAACAGTGCTGTGGCTTCTGTCCAACATCATGGCCCCACCACATGAGGCTCTGCCAGTGACTCAGACCCACCAAGCATCTGCAATGGGGACACAGTCTCAGTGCAGGAGGGAGGAGCACCTGGAATATGACATCTAGCTGAGTCTTACTGCACACATGAAACCTGTACAACACGCTACTCCCACCTCCAGCCCATCTTATGACCAGATAGAGGTCTCACCCACTGGGGGAACAAAAACACACCAAAAATGTGAGCATGGAGCTGTCCCAGAGATAACACTAGATCCCAGACTCAGTATCTCTAAGCAATGAGTGATCTAACCCTAGTACAGCACAGGAGAGCATCCACAAAACATGTGAAGAACAGTCAGGCCCAGCATAAAAACCAAAACTGTAGTTAAAGTGAATGCCTGAACATAAGTTCTGTACCACAGCAGTGACCTTACAGAAGATCTTCTTATAATTAAATCAAATTCCACAGCAAATGTTTAGGCCATACTATAATTGGACCAGCTGCAAGATCTACAATGATGGAAACCCTTTGAAAAGGTTAGAATTATAATTCTATAATATGAGCCTATTAATGGACATTTTACCATTTCAACAGTGAGTCAGGAAAAATACTTCTTTCTCTTTCTTTCATTCTTTCTTTCTTTCTTTCTTTCTTTCTTTCTTTCTTTCTTTCTTTCTTTCTTTCTTTCTTTCACTGTGGATGCAGACATTGTGAGTAACTGTCATTCATACTTTTTTTATTTGCAAATGTTTCTCTTCCTTTAGGAATAGCAATCATGAGATCATTTCAAAAGAGGGCTTAAAGGCTTAAAAAAGTTGTAGCATTTTGCACTAAAGAGAAAGCTTTGGAAAAAATCTCTAAAGCAGTAGGGTTTTATATTGAATAAAAGCTAGGAATAATAATACTTTCTTTTCCTTTCTTTTCTAAATGCCACTTTGCAACTTCAGAATTTAGAATTCAAAAATCTACTTTATTCCCAGCTAAATATAGCCCTGCATTTAGCACTAGCTGAGGTTAAGGTGTTGCTACAGGAGCTCCTATTAGTCTGCCACATACTCTAACCACAGCAACAGACAATTTTTTGTCATTATTTATGTGTGGTACTGCATTTCCCAACGTTCTTGCAGGAATATGAATCACACTGACATTCAGCAGGATTTGTGCTCCTAGATAATATTTGAAAATTCTACCCATAAATATTTATATTCAAAATATTGCCTGAAATATATCTCAATAAAGCCACTGTCCCGGTTGCAGAGAGTGACGACAGAGTAACATAAATAGTATCAGCAAAGCCCAGGCACTGCACAGGTGAGCCACAAAGGTGGGTCTCACTGAGGGGGACAGCTGAGCATGGTCCAGGGAGGGACAACACAGTGAATCACCTCCCTACAACCCTGACAGACAGCAGCAGAGCAGAAAAGCCCAGGAACAGCTGGTATTTCAGTGGCATTTCAGCCCAGCACTTCATGTACTAATTACAGCAAATGCCAATATCCTGTTCCAATGGGACAAGGGGCAACAGTTTCAAACTGAAGGAAGATTAAGTTAGAATAGATATAAGAAAGAAGTTTAGAAGTTTTTCATAATGAAGGTGGAAAAACAGTGGAAGAGGTTGCCCAGAGAATGGCAAATGACCCATTCCTGGAAACATTCAAGGCCAGTTTGGATGGAGTTCAACAAACCTGGTGCAGTGGAAGATGTCCTGTCCATGTTGGGGGCTGGACTAGGTGACTTTTAAAGGTGCCTTCCAACCCAAACCATTCTGTGGTTCTCTGATTCCATTAAATAAGACAGCCCTGCCCTGAAAAGCTCAGTCAAGACTCTTGCACTCCACAGAGCACACGTGCATGGGCACAGCAGGACTTTTACCCCTACAGGCAGGGTGCAGGCATTACTGGCTCCAAGGGGCTGCTGTGAAACCTCCTGGCTGCTCAGTGGGCTCACATTTGTACTGTTGGACTCGTAGAAAGGGCAAGCCAGAAACCCCAGACTTCCATTTCCAAAGGTGGAGCTTGGTGGAACAGGGAGATAATTTTGCAAGGTTTCAGGGATGCACCTGAAGTGCTGCATGCTGGGATGAAGGTGGGAAAACAGGACAGCTGGGAGATGGCAGCCCCAGAGGATGGGCCAAAGAACAGTTCAGTGTCCTTCCAGATGGCCCTTGGATGTCAAAGTAGAGTTTCAGCAGTGAAATCACTGAAGGAAAGCTTTCTTATCAGGAAGGAGGTGTGGAGGAGAGGTAAGTATGTCAAATGAGTACAAAAGCTGTGAAACTGGAAACAGCAAATCTCTGGGTGAATTGGCATCAAGAGATCAGATAGTCATCTGGCAATACTTGTCTAAGATTTATATAGCCCTGAAAGTAAAGTTAGAAAGACAAGAAGTAGATGCTGCACAAGTATTTCTCACAGGTGGTCAGGGTGAAAACCCATAGGAATAAAACTCTAGAATAACCCAAAGACACTGTCCCGGTTTAGGACAAATTAGGGGAAATCTCCAAAAGGGAGCCCCCCAAAACAAAACAAACCTCCAACCACCCCTCCCCCAACACCGGGTTCAGGAAGGAATTTCTCGGAGGAGCAAAGTGGAAAACAAAACCTATTTATTTACAAGTAACAAAAGAACACTCCCCAACACAAGAAAAGGAAAGAAAAGAAAAGAAAAGAAAAGAAAAGAAAAGAAAAGAAAAGAAAAGAAAAGAAAAGAAAAGAAAAGAAAAGAAAAGAAAAGAAAAGAAAAGAAAAGAAAAGAAAAGAAAAGAAAAGAAACCAGGCTGTATTGTGGAGGGCGCGGAGCTTCTCTCGCAAACTCCGGGGGTCCTGGACGTCCAGGTCAGGTCCGGAGCCAGTCCAGTATCTTCAGGGGAGGGTAAGAAAGAGGGAACAAAAGAAAAGGAAAAAAAAAAAAAAAAAAAAAAAAACAGCGCAGAAAGCAGAAAGCAAGCAATCAAGTGGCTAGCCAAGCCAAGCAGCCAAAAGCGAAAGTGCCCAGTCACACTCCCTCCTCTCTTCCCCGCCCCACCGCAGCAAGATGGCCGGGGGCGAGGGTGGGGGGAAGAGAGAAAAGGCACAACTGCCAGACACAACACACGATATTGGGATAAAGGCTGTCATCCCATGACAGACACCCAGAAGCTACAAGCAGACAGGTAGAGCCAAGAGAAGACTTTGATAAGCAATTTTCCTATGTCAGAAAACACACATGTTCCCACAGAAAGTAGTTCCAGAGGCCCATCATCTCTCCTGCCAGGACATGGCTGTCTTGTGAGGGAAATGTACCCACATAGACCACTCCAGAAGGGAAAAGAGAGCAGAAAAGCTAATTCCATGGAAGGACATTTAAGAAAAGGAAGTTTCCTCTGTAATGCAGGTATTCACAAATTCAGCTTTGACCCCAAAACGAAGACACAAAGTTCTTAACACAAAGCAAACATCCCAGCACTCAATGGAAGTGTAGAGCAGTGGTGCTGGTCAGGTATGAGATCCTCAGCTCTGGCTCAAGGCCCACATTCCCCTCAGCACTTACTTATGTTCTGGGTATCTGGGCACCCAAGAGTGGTCTAGATCATCTCAGCACAGCAGCAGAGTTGCAGCAGCTCATGCAGCCCACAGTAAGAGGCATGGAACACTCACCTGAGCTGTGATCTGCTGTGATGACTCTGCAGCAGATCCAAAAGCCAGCAAGTGAGAAGTTGCTGAGTATCTGCACAAAACTGCTGAAGTGCCCTGGCAGAATTTCCCCAGAAGAGAAGTGGATGCCCAGCAACATAGCACCCTTTTGTTAAAAGCAATAATTTCTCAGTTTCCTAGTGTTACACTATTTTTCTATTCACCATCAAGCAAGAGAGAGAGGTTTCAAATATACACATGACTGATCAGATTGCCTGAGTGATCCAGTGATTTCCTTAGGCAAATAAAACTAACAGAAATGTTAATGCTGTACAAGAGCTGTACCTGGTATAGCATACCCTTCTCATCTGCCATTGCCTGTGTCACACAGGGCAGCAAATGGGCTTGCTTTCATTAAAGTCACAGCTTCAATAAATCTGTTGCTCTAGCAAGAGCTACCCTGTGCAAGCTGGTTTGAAAAACATTAAACCCTTTTTTTTTCTGTTCTAGTTGGCAGCTCTTGCTAACCCAAGTGACACCCACTTTTTACAGAACCCTTTCTCTGAACACCACAGTGCTAGAGCACTCCCCAGCATTGAAACACCTTTGTCTCACATCTACCACAATTATCAGGATTTTTATGAGTTCACCAAGCCAAGAAGTCAAGCAGACCAGCCATAATCTCTAGCCATGCATGATGCACTGCCCTTGATTCAGTGCTCCTGAAACAGCTCCTGAGTGTAAGGCTGGGCTGATGCCCACATCTCACCACAATTGCCAGGGTGATGTGACCCAGCTGGGTTACACATGGTTTGGATACATACTGCAACCACATCACCCTGCTGCACTAGAAATAAACTTTCACAACTGCTGTTTGATAGGGGAAGGAGTGTGGTGAAAGGGCTGGGTGGGACAGAGTTAAGATTACAGTAAATGGGCTGTAATGTCACAGGCAGCCATAGCAGCCATGAGATCAGTTACATGCCATTAAGAGTGGTAACTCCTCATTTCCTTGTTTTTTTCTGGGTCTGAGTCTAGCATGTGGCTGCCTGAACAAATCAGCTTAATGTGTTTCTCCATCTGTTGGGATACAGTGTGATAAGCTTGTATAATTTGTAAGTTAATTATTTACATATGTTCCTGAAACTGGAGGAAAAGAGAAAACTGCATGCAGGGAATGAGCAAGGATGGAGAAGAGGCTGGGGGACACAATGACTGCGTTCACTTCTGATCTCACTGCAGCTCCAGGATCGCTTATTTGTTCCTAAGGATTTTCAGAAAAATAATATGAGTGAAAGAAAGGAACCCAAAATGCAGTCATTGGATTTCCAGCTGAGAACAAATAATGCTGAAGAATTTAAGGACTGCTATGAATTCCAAAGTTACCCTGCTGAAGCACCAGGCTTCAAGTCTGGCAGGAGGGAGCTGGGAGCCACTGGCACCCCATGATCCTACTCCCCTACTGCAGCTCACCACCCTGGGAAACACACTCAGACATGTCCAGGGGCCAAACAGTCCCTCAGACACAGGTGCTCCAGGCAATGTGAAGTGGAATCTTAACAATTTACCAAAGCTTTTATAATTTCAGTGTTTACCAAAACCAGTGTTTGTGAAATAAATATATTCCCATCAAAAGAAAATATTTTCCCCAAACCTTCTACAACTTGTTATTAGCTAATTTCACATCACCCCATCCTACCCTATAAGTGCAGCCTTCAAGACCACATTGAGGCCATGAGAAGATGCAACTGGACCAGGCTACCCTGAGATGGTGCTGTCCCTTGCTATATTAAAGTAAACACATTCTCATAAGAATTCTGGCCTGTGAGAAACAAATACAAAATTATATTGAATTAAAATTTCCTCTACAATATCATATTGCGATTAGAATTTTATTCCTAATGCAGACTTCCCACCAAAATCAGTGACACTCATCTTTAACCAATCAGAACAGATTACAATAATTGCTGTGATTCACTTCTCATTTCTGGGAATGAGGATCCTGGCTGGTTTTGGTAAACAGACAATGCTGAGAAGAAAATGCCACAGTACTGGAGAGGTTTTCTGCAGTTCTTACTCAGAGAAATTCTTACCAAGACAAGTAGCACCATCCTCTGGACAGCAGTGGGAATCCAGCACAAAGCAAACAGGCTTGGTCCCTCAGGTGGTGCCAGATGCAGATCTCACCATCTGTGGGGTTCCTGGTGTCTGCAGCGCTTGCTGGAATTCACCATGAGGTCTCCATCCACCCTGTGCTCAACAGTCTCACAAATTTAATTCAGTATAAAAGAAAAGCCACCAGAGTAACAGATTAGGGTTATAAGGAAAAAGAAATCAGCTAAAGAGATAAAACCAAGGAAAAGCAATATATATCAGGCTGTAAGCAGAGGTCTTCTGAGAGCTATTTACTGTACAGTTTTACAAAATGTAGATCTCTATCACATTCTCCAGATTAACAAAGAGTCATTGAGTCAAAGCATAGCACAGAATTCATTCTAAGATTTACATTAAGGAAGGTTTTTACTATGCTTTAATATAAAAGAAAATCGTGGGGGGGTTTTCATATTTCATTCATGAATTTAAGGACCTTGCAGAGAAAGAAATCCAAATGCTAGGAAGACTTATAGTTCAAAAAAATTTCTCTGTCAATAGATTCTAGGAGATGCCAATTTCTTTATGTTATTTTCATATTTCTGTTTATTTCTAATCTGTTTTCAAGTTTGCATGCAACTGCGTAAGAACAAATTAAAAACCCAACAGTTTCTTCTTAAAAACAGCACTAAATTGGGAAATTCATTCTTGAGCAGAGATATCTGATTTTTAACTGTCATGGGACAAAAGAAAAGATTCAAATCATCACCCCAGCTGGAAAAATCAATGGAGAGGTCCTGGCAGTAGTTTATCAGAGAGCGTTGATAATTCCCTCTTGTTCCAGTGATGTCTCTAACAGCATTTTAATTAAGTAAGCTCCTTAAATGACAGAGCTTGAAGGCTGACATCACTCGTGCAAGATACAGAAGCAGAATTCATGGAAGAGGTGAAATTCACAGCTCTTCAATGTACAGTGATGCTAGATAATACACAGGCATTGCATTAGGGGATTTCCACAAACATCCATTTAAACATCCATTTGCAAAATCTCAGTGCTGATTATATAGCTGCTAAAAAAAAAAAAAAAAAAAAAAAAAAAAAAAAAAAAAAAACAAAAAACAAGACAAACAAAAAAACCCCAAATAACCAAAAAAACCAAAAACAAACAAAAAAAAAAAAAAAAAAAAAAAAAGAAAAAACAACACACCACCTTTTGAATAAGCAGAGGTAATGACAAACCTAGGTCAGATGAGACTGTAAGATTATTCCATTAGGTTTTCTGACAGTGTCCTGAAAGGAAAATCATTTGGACCTTTAGGAAAAAAAACCAAAGACCTTATTACTTTCAATAGAGAGCAGAAAGGAGATTTAGTCTTTAATTCCCCTAAATACACTGCCAGTGCTAGAATCTGAATGGGAATCAGATGATCAGCCTGACAGGTTGGTGTCTTCCTCTGTTTCACAAGATCAGTTCCAAGTAATAGCACCATCCTTATCGAGAAACATAAAAATATTTCACACCAACAACTGGAGTCTATTCTTGGACACGGCTGAGAGTGTCCAGTTTTGGTGACAGCTATGGGAACAAGTGTTCAGCTGGGCACATTCAAGAAAATAGTACTTGACTTTTGCTCCACTCAAAGTACCTCCTACGTAGATGTCAATCACAGATCAAACTAGGGTCTGGGGATGGTTCCTTATAAACCTACCTGGGTCTTTGTGCAATGGTAATAATTGATTATAGCAACAGATAGGACTCTGGACCAAACTTGCAATATCTTCTATGTAGAACCACATTTTGGCTATAGAAAAAAAAAGGCAAAAAAATCTCATATTCATAGATGCAAAGACATGTTGCCCAACTTTGAACTCTCTCCAGACATTGCAATTGGGAGCAGAGCTCCAAGCACTGCAGCCCTGGCCTCCTGCCAGCTCCCTGCCCAGGGCTGATAGTGCAGGCTGCTGCTGCTGCTGCTGACAGAAACTCTGAATTGGCTCAAGGCCATGGTTCCCAGCCCAAGACAGAACTTTGCAGCACAGATTAGGAGAGCTGAAGTCAAGGACTGTTGTCAAGGACAACTGCAAAGCACATGGGCCTTGCATGGAAAAAAGGCAATTGCTCAGTTTTGCTGTTCTTGTTGAGGGGTTGTGCTCTATTAGAAGGGAGCCCACGTTGTGTATGGACATACCCAGGTGTGCTGTGCCTTCCTCTCACCAAAGGAGCTGAGAGATTGCCCTCCCAACCTCCAGACAGTCTCCTGTCCAAGTGATGCTGCTTCTCACTTGATACTCAATGAAGATCCACTGGACCATCCTTCTCCTTGTTGTGCTCCAATCCCATTCTCCAGTGAGCTGCTTTAGTAACATGTCCATTGCAAGGAAATATAAAAGCATGTCTTCCTCCACCTGCCATACAATCTTCCAACAACACCCATCCATTCTTTGCAGATGAGTTTCTTAAATGGAAACCAGCTCAGAGCATGAAAATTTCTTCATGCAGTCAGCCTAAAAATAAAAATCTAAAGGTGAGGGATTTAAAATATGTGATACAATGACTGCAGTTATCAGTCATTGTAAGGAATGAGAGAAGAAAGATGAGAACACAAGGACTTGAGCTGCACAGTAGCTTCTAAAGAGATGAATGTACTGATCACAATGCTGAAAAACAAACATACTCCTGTCTTACCTTTTCTACTAAAGATGTAGAAAATTTTCACATAATACCTGTGTATTCCTCTGCTATTGATGTTGAGCTCCCATGCATATTACACTGCTTAAAGCTGAATTTGTTTTATTTAAGTTAAAAAAGCAGTCTGCCTAATTTCCATTTCTTAAATGTTACTATTGTTCAGCCTTTCTTCACAATGGTTTCCTAAAACCTCTCTAATGGCTTGGTGGTTGTTTAAAACAAACACAAAAACTATTTTAATTACTTTTTTCCCCCTAGAATGTTCTGGCCACTGAAAGTGGAATCACAACCCCAGGGCCATTGGTTTGGGGAGGTAACTACCCTCAACCAGTGCTGGGAACCTTTGGCCTCAAGATTCATGGCTCATTACCTACTGAAATGCAAGAAAATACAATACAGCCTGTAAGAGATGAGGGCCTCACTCCTTTTGCTCTATGAATGACTCCCCTTCCACTTGGGAAGAGGTGCATCAAGTTCTTCCATGCACAATTCATATACAGCTCAAGGACCCAGCAGCTTTTATCTGAGATGCTGTAGGATAAAATACACAAAAATGTCTTTCCCCTCAGTTCAGCAAACCAGAATTCTCCTTGCTCTAGTCTCCTGTTGTAATGCATGAATTGCACTGAAACAGAAAACTGCCTGGAAATCCAGTGATCACAGATACTCTAAAAATGTTCCCAGTAATTTCTGGGTTTGTGTCTGGCTGAAATTATCTGATATTTCTGATCACTTTTCTAAATGTCTAGAATTTCAAAATGTGGTAGTAAACACTACAAACTAGAGGGACAGTGCTTGAAAGACTTGCACTGGGAAGAGAGCAGGGAATGTAATAGATGCTCATCTTCATCCTGGAGAGCATTGAACTAGACCTGCCTTTGCAGAGTCCCAGTGTTCAGAATGTACCACATCCAAAAGCCCTGGTTTTTCTTCAAAAAAGCAGACTGTGGCAGCTTTGCTTTCACAGGTCCACTTCTGGTCCAGTGCTGACCTGGATGGAGCTGGGGGAGGGAGCAGGCAAAAGGAGGCACAGAGGATGTGGGGGCTGATGAAGGATCATCAGGCCTTTGACCCAAAAGGCATTACCACTTCCACAAGGACGGTGTTTTATTGTGTCTGTTGTCCTACCGCAAAACTCACCATCTCCCTGAGAAATTGCAGCAACTGATCTCCCCAAAGGAACCCCAGTACTCATTTTCTCCACTACAATTCTGCATTTTAGAGCTGATTTTCTTCACCGTCTCCAAAACAGCGGTCTGAATTTCTCTAGTTTTATGATGCTGCACTTTATAGTCCACTGGATAAAAGGTTTAAAACACCATGATTCTTCCTTTGCATTTATTGCACAGTTACTAGGAAGAGAAATTTTTAATTGCTAAATTTTTCTCTTCATTGCAGCCAGCCCTTGTAGTTATTCACAGGAGTTTTTGTTACTGTTGCAGGCACAAAACTCACAGTGATGCTAGTAAAGTTGCTGTGGTGTAAGTAAAGGCTGAGATTTTCTCATCCTAGAAAACTCCTGTAGCTTCATATTGTGACCTTTTGTAAATCCTCTCCTCTGTGCTGGTCTAGATACATCTCCAAATGTATGACATTTGAAAAGTAAGAACTCTACATATGCTATAATTACACTTATTTTTGTCAAGGTCTGTGCAACTCTTTCAAACACTTGCAGTAGGCCACAATCCAGCATAGCCTGTAAGGCAGAATCAGCTTCTAAGGAAACAGATTAATGTATTAAATATACTTGCATAGTAGTCTGCACAAGCACATTAGTGAAATTTTCAGCAATGAACCATCTCAGCATTTTCCATGAGCTATTTTGAGCAGAGCATTACTACAGCTCCTTCTGGGGCTGCTTCAGTGCACGCAGTACATCAGTCTGATGTACTCAGTGAGGAGAAAGGGAGTCCCATAGTGGACACTGGCCAAGAATCTGAATCCTTGTAATTTTGCCAGGCTACTCCAACAAGCCTTCTCTTTCTCGCAAACAGTAAGATGAAAAGGCTTTATCTATTTACCAACTTCAGGTCAGAATTCCTTTGAAATTTCTGAGTCTGCTCTAGAGAAGAAGAAAAAGTTAATACTGTCCCTAACTTCTTTGCATAAGCCTTTGTGCTAATACTGTCCTGCTATTTTTTATTTGTCAGACCCCTTAAGGCCATTGCTACATGCATCTAAGCATGCTACAGCTTGAACAGAAAGGTTTCCCACTTAATAGTAGTACTGGTAATTCTCTTCTTGTCAGTATTGTGTCCTATGACACTTCAGTGATGTATAAACCTGTTGTATGGAATACAAATGTGAGCTGAGAACCGACTTCGTAGCAAGAGTAGATTTTAATTTTCTTGGAAAAGTGATTCAACCTTTTGATGTTCCGATTCCAGCTTTTCCACTGGACAAGCAGAGTTTGCCATGATTACACAGCTGTGAATGAGTACTTCAACATAAATGTTACCTGACAGAAATGATTACTGCAATGCCCAGGAAAATCCAGTTTTAGTGAAATCTCTTCTATTTGCCTGTCCTTAAGGTTGCTTCTGCTTTGCAGGAGGTGCTGAGCTTAAACTGCAACTGGCTCATTAAGCAGATCCATTAAAATCAAGGACTGCCAGCACTGTTTCACTTTGAAGGCTATACAATAAAAATCAGGATGTAAAATTGTAGGTTCCAAAATTTTCTTTATGCCAATTTACAGAAATGGCAGACTAACTCCAGATCCCCACTGCAGGAGGCTGCTCACTCCCTGCTCATCCCCTGGGTGAGCCCTTGTGCTTCCAGAGAAGAGACCTAAACACTTAGGCATAAACTCCCCTCTGGAGAAATGTATTGCTCTCCACTGATTGCCCAAGCCTCTTGTCTTAGAGACCATTATGGAAAGTTATGGAAAGGTAGGTACTGTCTTCTCCACTGTCTCCACAAAATAAAGCTCCACTTTTCTCTTAAAAAAAATAAATAAAAGAAATAAAGAACCACAGTTGCAGTTATAGAGTTGATGTGGTAGGGACAGTCTGAGTTAAAGATTTTAATGAGAAAAGTTACCTTAACCAAACAATAAACCAGCTCTTCTAACATAGTTTGAGAAACTATGTTCTGGATAGGTTCAATTCTCTTCTGCTTGAATACCTCAACTCCAAAATTCATTAGGGTTTATTTAAAGAGTTGCCAACCAGGTTCTGACTGTGACAGTGGCTTTTCCCTGAATTAGTGGTGAACCATTCTCTGCAGTCACACATTTTCAAAGTGGTATTTCAGTGATAGTGATATGACTTAAGGGGAGGAGGGGAGGTTAATAGACCTGACTTGTTTGATGAAGTTCATGAGAAGCAGTACATTATGTATTTTACAGCAGCAGGCTCCGTAGCATCAGCTTCTCCATAATCCCATATTGCCTGGCATACCTGTGGCATGTAACTGCAAAGCAACACTAATGAAGGATCAGTTTTTTCAAAATCTTAATTCACCACTATCTATTAGCATGTTTCAAAAGCTTTCTGAATCTCAGACTCAGCTGTAAATTAAATGGTGTTATGGGAGGATGAAGGGGAGTTTGAAGTTTTCATTTAAATAGCCTTTGCAGGTAAGATAATTCAGGCTCCCTTTTCCCTGCTGCAGCTGTGTGCAATTTCCAGTCAATAAGCTGAGCAAACAGCGGCTGCTCACAATAAAGCAACCAGCAACAGCCACAGCAGCTGATAAAGAAGCAGAAACATGTCCTAGCAGGGATTGCCCTTTTCCACAAAAGCCTTCAGGGCCGGGCTTATGTAGGGGAGACCACACACAGACGAGGGAGGCAACAAGTTCCCGGTGGCCCCAGGGCTGCTCCTCCTCCCAGCAGCACCGGTTTGGCAGCGGCGCCCTGCAGAAACCAGCACGAGGTACAAGAGGTGTCAGCAACCTCCCAAACCAGGCACAGTGACCGCCCTGTGCCGCCCTCTGAAGGGTTGGTGGGGCATCTCACCTCCCTGAGGCCAAGAGCCCTTTGCAGTCCTTTCCCACCATGCACAAGATGCCTTTCTTCTGCCCAGCTGCCTTTGCTGACCCCTTGTCAATGACCACTCTTCCTTGCCTCATTCTTTTATTCAGTTTCTCTTTCATATACTTACAAATTACTTATTAATACACTTAAGATTCAGCAGGCCTAAAGCTCCCTCACCATTAAATGAAAAGCAAAAAGACAGCCTAGCATGGCTCTTTTCTCAGCTGCTTCCCACTCCCCCACATCCTCCTCAGCTGTCTCCATGTGCCTCCTCTAAGACAGTGAGACTTTGCTGTCTCACTGCTTTGGCATAGAAAAGACCCAGATATTTGTCTGCAGCATTATGCAAGTGAGACAAAGGTGACCCAAATATGGGGTTTGCCAGTTGGGGTGGCCCATGAGCAAGATGCAATCCAAGAATGAATTTGTCTCAGTTCTGGTGCCATCTACCACTGGCTATGAAGCACACACAAACCTATGACCAGACTGCTGTCTTCTTGTCCCAACAAAACGTCAGGTGCTGACTCTTCCATCATGCTGTCTCAGACACTTGTGCTTGCATTTGAGTCTTAATCAGCAGTGAAGATCCACTCCAGCGCTTGGTTCCCAGGCAAAAGTCACAGCAAAGCTTGGAGAGGCAGAATCACCCCCTGGGAGTTTCAAAAACAGCACCCTTTATTAATTTCTCAGTGGCTGTTGTTTTTAAAGGAGAAAAATCATCTCTTTCAACATCATGGTAAAAAAAAAGAAGTGAAATACAGACTTTGAAGTGGTGGGGAAGCACCATTACCTATTCACAGACAGCAGTCTGGTGTTCATGACTTTTGATAGGGAGGCTACATGCAGCAAATGCATGTAAGGACACATTTCCTCCAGAGAGCAGTAAAAGTGCACTCTTCACACTCACATGCTGTATAAGCTACTTTTCACACAAGCTGACTCCACCTGTCCCCTGCTCTGAGGAGACAACTGCTCATCCTTCTTTATCCTTTCTTCTTTCTGAGGCGTTCCAAAGTTGCTGAGTTCATCATGCAGGCAGGTGGATTGTCATCCAGCTTTGGCCTTCTCAGTTCAGCTTCTTCTACTGAAATTTGCTTCTTCCAGCTTTCATCTCCTGCCCACTTGAAAGGCTCAAGTCCTTGATCTAGTTATATTTTATGTATCCCCAATCTCTGACAGCACAGTCAGTAGCTCTGAGTTTTACACGGAATACTGGATTCATCAATTGACATCCCTTATCTTTTCTCTGCTTCTACTACTGCTCCTTTGTCCATTCATAGGTTTACTACAAATTCTATAATGGAGGCAGAATTCCCAAAATACTAAGGTGGCTTTAAAAGTTAATACTTGGGCCAGGTCTAAAGAAAAAAAATCTATATTTTGTCTAAGAAATTACAGTTCCTTCTAAATAATAACAGAATAATACTTGAACATATGATGAAGATAAATAGAAAAAGAAAGGGGTTTAGCTTCATTATTGCATTTCCTGGTTAGTCACGAGTTTATTTTCTCCCCTTGGAGACTGCATTGGCATTGTTTGCATTGGATACTGTAGTCAGCCTGCCCAGAGTGTTACCAAAGTCACTCATGATGATATAGTCACTCAAAAAAATATCACAAATATATCTCACAGGGAAATATTGCAAATAAGAAGACTATGACTAGGGCTTGACATCTAGGAATATTCTCTCCTTTCCTTGGCTCTGTGGATTATATGTTTCCCTCCTCCAAGCCTCACCACAAACTCACCTTGCTCACACAGCCCTGAACAGCCATAATTCTACAGACCTGGGGACTGCTCAGTTCACTTGAAAATTTCCAAATCAGAAGGCATGCACTAGGGATACATGAAAGTATCCCCAATGTCATATCCAGTATCAGGATGTAAAGACAGGGAAAGTGTCTTTACATCCTGATACTGGATATGACATTCCCACCAGAGCAGATCCAGAGAGCTGGGTTAACACACTTCCCATCTTCCCCAAAAGTGCACCCATCCCAAACCTCTTCAATGCCTCTGTCATCCTCTGCCAGCCCCCAGCAAGCCTCCCCACCTGCCTGTGCAGAGATCTGACAGGCTGCGGAATCTCAGGGGGCTGTGGGGAAGCAATTACAAATGAATTTTGGATTCTGGATGAAAGAGCTTGACAACAACTGCTCCAGCCTTTCTGGGAAACACAGAGAAGCCAGATCCTAATCTCCCAATCCTGTCCTGACAGTGTGATCTTGCATCAGTCACTGCCATCTGTGTGTTCAGATTTCTCAGGCACCAAACAAAGCCTGGCTGTGCTCATTTACCTACAGAAGTGTGGGGATGCAGAGTGGATTAGTTAGTACTCATGCAGAACTCAGAGAACAAAGTAACCTTATGCTTCTAAGTACCTTCAAGCCAAAGTCACCCCTGAACTTGAGCTTGAACTTGAACTTGAAGTTCAAGCATGGATTTGATCTATCATTCCCAGGTATTATTTTCCTCGAAATAAGAATGATTTCAGCCTTTCCCAAATTCAGAACCTGATGGGGACTGATTCCACGAAACAAGTATTAAAATTGCTTTTGACCTTCTTCCATAAAAGTAGAAAAATTAAATACACACATGTAGAAGGTCACAAGAACAATTCCAGTAACGCTCCTGTTCTACATGCTCTAATTGTCTCCCAATGGCACACTGGGGAAAACGTGCAATTTTGTTAGAAGAACCTCACAAGTGGTTGGGGTTTTACCCCTGGTTAAAATAAAAATAATTTCAACAAACTGAACTTTCTCGGCTTCGTTTATATTCAGGCAGGATCTGAGCTCCCCCTGCTGTTTGCAAGAATAAAAGCGAAGTGTGTCTGAGCCCGCTGAATTCCTCGCCCCGCGTTTCTCTGGCCAAGGCAGGCTCTAGGGATCGCGCAATTCGGTCTTTGGCTCGGGCTGCACCATGGAAAGAAATAAGTAGCTAAGCATCAGTAAAGGCCCGTTCTTACAGCCACACCACTGAACGCGGAAAATATTACGTTCAGAAGCAGAGAAGATAGCTTTGCGTAAAAACAACAATTTGATGTATGAGTCAGAAGAGGAGAACATTTACACTAGCCCAAAAAGGTGTTGACCTTAAACCATCCTCTAATCTGTGGCCAGAAGAGGATCCAGCCCTTTTATAGCAGGCAATAGTCCCAGCAACATTCCCAGAGCTGAGGCTCCGTGACGCTGAAATTACTACATCCTTTGTGCAAAGAGTAGTCTGCCCATGGAAAGATGTACTTTATATGTGTGAAAATATCCTGAGCCCAGTGCCCCTGCCAGAACAGCCCTAAGTCAAAAGGGAGCACGTTTACACTGGGGAATCAAGGGTTTGGGGATGCTCACCCTGACAGAACCAAGAGTCCGGTTATCACGAGCCAAGGGTTTCAAACCCCATTATTAAAATGCCTCTGGCACCTCGGTGTGTGGTATGAATTCCCCTTAGATTAACCACTCATTGCCCTCAGAATTTTAATTCTCTCATCAAAGAGGCAGACACCTCTGAACTGCTCTCCAGGGAAGGCTAAATTAGATGCTCTGAATCACCCTCTGGAAGAGCCCCTTGCACAGCCCAGACAGGGAGCACATGGCAGATCTGAACCAGCTGCGATGCACCAGTGCCTTCAGCACCAGCCCTTGATATCCTCATCTCCCCATCTGATGTCTTTTACTGATGTTAACACCAAGGGGGGAAGAAAAAAAAATTTTTTTAAAAATTTAAAAGTTTGGTAAAAAAAATAAAATAAAATAAAGGCAAGATCTTCTAATAAGGATTCCCAACTGCTAAAATATTTTCCTGTTTTTCTGGTTGTATGTCAAGTTTCATTAGGCTGTGTTAATGAACTTGTTCCAGGCAAGTTTTGGCATAGTTGTTGTTTGTGGTTTTGCCTAACACATGTTAAAGAGCAAACTAAGTCTGGCTCTTTTTCAAGTAAGTTTAACAATCAGAAATGTTGGGTGGGAATACAAAAGGAGAAACAGCTTACAGTTTGCAATTCAATACTTACTCTTCAACAGTAAGAAGGAAAAAATTTAAAACAGCGTTCTGCACTTAGATTTGTCCCTCTACCATGGTACAGGGATGAATGGCACTTTTAAGGGGGATTCAGTATGGTTTTTTCTACATTTGGGTTCTGTTTCAAAGAGCAGCAGTCAGAAGGTTCTTCACAAAAATCCTGCTGTGCTCTTGATGCAGAAAGTATTTACACCAGCATAGCCATTGTCATTCCTAGAAGGTTTCAGTAGATTAGATACATCTTTGTGCTGTAAACAGAAAGGTCACATACCACTGGGTAGAATTCCCCAGCTTCCAAGTGTACATGGCACAAAAGAAGCCAGGTACAAACAGCAGAGATATCCAAAGCAATGAGGGCTACTAAAGCAAGAGCTTGGCATCATCAGTATTTTCAATATCTCACCCCAGCCACTGCATTCCTGGAATATCAGCGCTCGTTTCTGAAGAAAAGGAATTTAATGGCACTAAGGAAAAAAACTCCATCTCCTAAACTTTGACTACTGCAACAGAGAAATTCTGCAAGAGAAATTGAAATCTCTAACAGCATCTGGATGATAACAGAGGGGATGAGTCAGCCACATGTTGCTACTGCTTGCTTTGTTTATGTTTCCCATACTACTTTGAGTTTCTCCATTATTCATTTTTATTTATTTTACAGCACTGGGATTGCAAAAACTGAGAGCTATTACAAAAACAAGGTCAATGCCCTGCTGAAAGCAAAGTTTAGCAAAACTATCTGTAGAGCTGATTCTGCAATCCTCATATTGAAATGAATTGTGAGAGCCTAAAACAACTGCCAGATCCCAAACTTCAAGTGGAAGGCTTGCTCGGTCTTCATCCAACTGCTATGTGCATCAAAGGAAATCTAAATAATTTGTAGATGTAAAGATTTCCACATCTCTGTAATCAGCCAGGTACACAATATGCACCATTCAGGTCAAGCCTGTTAATACCAAGAAGTTAAATGAAAGCTGTACCACTCAAGAGCTGTGTTTGACAAGTCTGTACCACTGTCACTGACAGTAGTACACAGCAGTCACCCTGGTCCTAGAGAACTGCCTCTTCAGGACAGGTTTCTGAGGTGTATTTCTTTGTCCCACTGTTATCCAGTGACAAACTGCTGTAGAACAGGAAGATGTTTATTCCTACCACCCTGTTTCTCTCTGTGTTCTAAACCCTACCTTTATGCCACTACCATCAGCTCCAACAAGTATTTCTGAAATCAATTTAGCACTGTGTTAGCAGCTATCAAAACCCCTTGGTTAACCATCAGCCAAAGAACATCTGTCCAGCCCTATTCCTTCCTCCAGCACAATAGCAAGCAGCACCCAGTAGTTTTCTCTTATCACATCTCAACTCATACCTAATAGGCTCCCTTTACCATTTTTTCGACCTACCAACCTCTGCAAGCAGTACAGGTGCTTAACCAAGACCTGAGAACTTTGGCCACATTGCAGCACTATCACAGACATTTAACAGGCCAATAAAGGTGGCTACACCACGTGGCACATTAGCAGCACACAGAAGCACCAGGAAAAGCCCATAGCATCCTCTGATGCAAAATTGCTTAACCTGCCCCAGAGCAACACCACTGTCCTCTGCTTACACCCTTTGGGCAGTTGCATCCAGGTTTCCTGAAAACTGGCAGTGTAAACACAGCTGTGGACTTGGGTTCTGCTGAAACCTCGTTGCTGCAGTTCAATTATTGCTGGCTTCTCTCCTCCAAGTTCCCAAATTACCTCCAGCCTCTATGTTGTTATAAACTAATTAGGCTTTAATAAGTCAGAAAAGAAGGCAGATTAGGATAATTAGGCCCTATGATTGATTACTGGGGCTCTTTTGGAATATATAAGGTGAAAGGCAGTGAAGGAGAGGGTGGGTATTTACAGAGGCTGGACAGGGCTAGAAAAACAGACACCCAGATAAACCCTGAAAAATATTAGTCTTGAGCTAAGCTCAGTCAATTCATCATTAAAAAAAAAAAAAAAAAAAACTCAGCATAGATGCATCATTCTTTGGTTGCAAAGGAAAAACCAAATCTTAGACAGAAGATGCTGAGGTGTGGGCCCTCAGCATCTCACCTAATGTGCTCATCTCCCACTTGCTGAGGCAGCAGCCTGAGGGGTGCAGTGATGGCAGTGCTCTGTCCTTTGCGCCAGCCTGTCACACAGACAGCACAGGAACAAGGAAAGCACCGAGCCCTCCTCAGCTTTCCTTGCCCTGGGAGCTTTCAGTGAGGCTTTGAGTCAGGCAGAAGTACCTGCCCCTGTGGCCCATTGCACTGAGTGCTTGCAGCCACCCAGCCAAAGGGCTTTAGCAAACACCCCAGAACAGAGCCAGCTCTGTGCTCTGACTCATGCCCTCTGAATCCAGGCATGCCATTTTATTTCCCACATGATAATAAAAGGGTAGTAACACTCAGCTAGTCGGCTCATCACATCAGCATAGCAAAGGTTTTATTTAATAATCTAACCCAGCTCTGAAATACATCCAGTTTTAAACCAGTTTAAAGTAAAAACTTCTCCAAGTGGTTATGAATGAGTCAGTTTATCATGTTGCTTTAAGTGAACTTTGATAAAATGTTCAAAGAAAATTGCTGTCCCTGTGTGAGGCAACTCTGAGTAACAGGGAACATTTTCAAGAGACAGCTACATTTTGAAAAACACCCAAAGTAATTAGATTAAACCAAATAATTTCACCCATCCTTTCTTCTTATTATGTATCCTCAACACATCTGAAGATATTTAGAAACCTGCAAATGTTAGTCATATCTGGGCAGAATACAATTATGGTTCATTGAAGCTCTGGCTTATCAAACCCTGGGTAAATCTGTATGGCAAAATTAGGAAAGAGGGAAATTGCAACCCTGTCTCCTGTGAAAATTAAAAAAAAAAAAAAAAAAAGTTTTGTTCCAGAACTAGAAAGTTCCATTTGGCAACATTAGGATTATGATTACTTAAATATGCCAAGTTATCCGTCCCTTGACAAGCACATTAGATGTATGAATCCTTTTAAGTTGCCAGCCCTATAAATACACAGATTTAACAGGAAGCAGGTATGCACTGATCAAAAAGAACCTCTTATCCAAGAGCTTTCTCTGAAAAGTATAGCAATGAGGTGTGGCTGCTTGATAAGATGAACTCAGGACCCAGGACTAAGTCACTGAACTGACACGTTGCAGTAATCTACAGGACAAAGGTTTGTCGTGAAATATAACTGCAATAGCCTGGTCTTAGAAAACAGCTCTTAAGTAAAGGTCTGTGGGGTCAGAACACTCAGCTAAGGCACAGGAAAACTATTGTGTCTCCAACCTGCATGGTTTTGGGCACATCATCAAATACTACTTTTATTCTGGATCCAGCACCCACATTAGAAATAATTGTAAGCTCAGTTCAAAGTTGTGAACATGAACGCCCCTGTTCAGCTGCCACATGAGCATCTCAGGTCATGACCCCACATCTTTTGACAAAATGCCAAGTTTTGTGAGGTTGAGCTACATCAAACCTTGTTCAAACCTAAACCCAGAATCCAGGTGTTCAGTCACAGCACTTTCACAGTTTTCCTCAGGGAAAACTGTAGCACCTGATGCTCTTCTTGCAGAGCAGAAGTCTAATGATTTACAATATCAGTCAGTAAGTGGGAAACTGAAAGCTGAATTATTTCTTCTGCTATCAGAAACAAGAAGCCCTGATTCTCCTCTAGTAGGTTACACATTAAAACACAAATACTCTGAAAACAGAGGTACAGGTGCACTTCTACCCGAATAGTTTGGGAGTTTGCCTGCAAAGAACTGAAAGGTTGGGGACAGTTCTAAACAAAATCATTGCCACTTTATGCTTTTTCTGAACCAGCAAGAGTGAGATTATTTTCTGCTCAGTGACAAGATTTTAAAATAAAGTACAGATGCTATGCTCATATGGCAGCCTGGATTGTGATATTCAGGGCTTTTTCCAAGGAATTACTATTTGCACATTTGAA
This sequence comes from Melospiza georgiana, assembly GCF_028018845.1. Taxonomy (NCBI): domain Eukaryota; kingdom Metazoa; phylum Chordata; class Aves; order Passeriformes; family Passerellidae; genus Melospiza; species Melospiza georgiana. Next base: position 143,652,006 of record NC_080430.1, on the reverse strand, counting down.
AGACTGGAGGTTCAGGAGAGGACAGCTTCTCCATAGCTTTGGACTGGGTAGGTGATATCCTCAAAGTCCTTTTCTGATCAAAAAAATGAGACTCACAAAAATTAGAATGTGTGTGCATTTCCCAGCTTTAGTCTTTTGTCCCCGCTTCCCCCTCTCATTTTGGAGCAAGTGCTTCTAAGCAGGCACAGGGTTACAGGGAGGTGCTTGAATCAAGGCTTCTGGGGCTTGGGATTTACCACCCACCCCTGTTCTCAGCCACCCTGACTAATGAGCCATAGGCAGCTGCACGCTGCATACATTGACTCTGGGTGATTCCTGCTTGATGTTCCAGCTCTTTGGGGTCATCAGCTTTTCTGTGCCTCAGTCCTCTTCTAGAAAGACTGCATAGCCATGAGGGTACTTGTGTACATGGAGAGTGGCCCCAGGAAGGAGATTCTAGGGAGATGCCAACTCCCTTTTTTCAACCCTTCTGATACAATAAAGACAGTGACAGCTTTGGATTCTGCTCTAATCTCTCATTACTTGACTTTTAGATGTTGAAGCCTTTTCTGGGTCTCTCCTTGTAATGCCCCTCTCAAGAGCAGCTGCAGAGAGGTGGGACTGACTCATGGCACTCTCAGCTGTTTCTGCAGCACTGTTGCTGAAGGGCCACACTTTCTCTGCAGGTTGCTGAGATGCATGCAGGGAGCTGCAGTAATTAATGCCAGGCAGATACAGAAGAGGAAAGGGTTGTTTCTAGTTGTGAAGAAGCAGGTTTGGCGGAGGTTCTGCTAAGACATTTCCCACACTTGAGCTGTAAAGCAAATGCAAATGTTTCATAGTGCCCTGAGCAAATTTCACAAAGTTCAAGCCAGGCCAGCAGAATGGCTCCTCTGAAGAGCCTTCCTCCTCAGCTCCTCCTCACTGTCTTCCCTGCTGCTTCCTGTGCAAGAGAGGGAGGCACCAAGAGCTTCCTTTTCCTGGTGGACTGCTGAAAATGTCCCCCTCCACATAAGCCATGAAGAGACAAGTAAAAGCGTGGACAAAAGCTCAGGCTTCTTTTCCTTTTATGTAGCAATGATTGCCATTATTAATCACAGCAGCAGAGGTAAATATGATAACTTCATGACTCAGGATGTGCCTTAAAGGTCATTCTCTATTCCTATCCCAAGCCAAAGGGGAAGAAGGAAAAAAGCCTGTTGTATTCATGTTCTCATTTCTCTCTGAGGTGAGTCACCCTACCAGTTAAACACTATAAAATGACAAACATTGGTAAATAAGATAGGATTAATGATACTGATGACTCAACTGAAATAAACACACATCAGTCACAGCTCAGCAGCCTGAAAGAACTTTATGAAAAGAAAAAACCTGCTCAAATCAAAGACAAGATGATGGTTGCAAATCTGCTATTAATAAATATTTTTTTATGACAAAGCATTCCACGCAGTATTTATATTTCATTATGAACAACACAAACCAAGCGACTGAAAACATTACTCATAACAATTGTGGAAAAAAACTGTGAGAACTCTTTTTCATTTCTGCTAGGGCAATGCAATTGCCTCTTTTTAAAAGCAACAAACTTTCCTTCATATGAAACCCTTTTGTTCCGTGACCTGGAAGATGAGGCTTCATTCACAGATTTGCACCTGTTTTCTAAAGCTAAATCTGAAAAAATAGCCTGAGTGACCAGCCAGCAGAGAGTGCCTGGCTCCCTAAATCACCAAGGAGCTGCAGGTGTGCAGGTATGGAGTGCATGGAGGCAAGCCTGCAGCAGCTGAAGGGTGACAGGTTGGCTCTCCAGCTGCTGTGAAAGGACTGTAGGCTTTCAGCCCCAGGGTGTTTCAGGGCAGAGCAGCCATCATGGTCTTTGCTTGCATTGCTCTTATGCCTACAAATATTCCCTAGGGGAAAAGCATGAACAGTGGCACAGCACCATCAGCAATGTTTTATCATCAGCATTTTCTCAGGATAAGCTCACCTCTGCACCTGTGACCTCCCCTCTCCAGCAATGGACTCAATAGACCCTGTGCTTCCTGCACATGCTCTCCCTCCTGTGTTTTCATTGTTCCTAGATAAATAACTCTCATTCATCTGATACCATTTTTGTCCCTAAACAGTGTCTTCATCTGGAAGAGTACAAATTAAAAAGACTGAGCCAAAATGAAGCCTAGCTATTACAGGAATTGATGTGTGGGCTCTCTTGCAGGAGGCAATTCTTTTTCTGCCTCTGCAACAAACTCTCTTCCTGATAAAGTCTGGAGATATAAATCTTGCCTCCCAATATGTGGCTCTCACTGAAGTCACCAGCAGGTGTTTGCAGACAGAGGGTGGAATTTGCACATGGGGAAGAATCATTTGCAGTTTGCTTTTCAGAGCAGTTAAGCCTGATCTGTTGGAGATATGTATGTGAGTCATCTCACACTCACTCACTTTTCTCCCCTTCTGAAGAGTCAGAAAACTTCAGTCTAGTAACCACATATCTGCTCTGCAGCATCTTTATGTTTTCTTCTCCGAATACTTCACAGACAACTTACAGAGGGAGAAAATTTGCACAAAATATTGAACAGTTTTAGGCCTGATCTTGTGGAACAGAAATTATGGACTTTCCTTCTTGATCACGTATCTCAGAGTGTTTTAATTTACCAGGATATAAATACAGAGAAAATTTAATGTCTTTGGGTGTAAATCAGAAATAACTCAAAGGAAGGCACTAGAGGATTTTTTGTTATTACTGGCAATATACTCCATATATCACATAAACCACAGACTTCAAGGCAAAACTCTGTTCTCATCTAACGTGGTATAAATCCAGAGGAGCTCAGCTCAGCACACCAGTACTAAATGACTGAGCTCAGCTCAGTCTCCCCAGTACTAAATTCACTCAGCTGTGTTTCTGATTTAGCAGCTGCAATGCAAATGTCAGTGCTGAAAAGACTCTGAGGACACCAAGCAGCTCTGCAGTTAACCTTGAGGCTGGGAGACTCCTTTGGGCACCTGGCTCTGTTCTCTAATTTCCTCAATCCCAAATCAATTTTGCCCCCTGCAAGCATAGTTTATCATTTTTCCCATAGTTTCTCTCATTTATCAATTCTTCATTACAAGGACAGGCCCTTAGTAGAAGTTAAAAATCTCCAACTAGGTGGAGAAATGTTCTGTGTTAAGTGCTCTGTTATACAATAAATGAAACCTAATCCCTCCATGGCACTACTCTGGCATTGAACACTGTCCATTTCCTTGCTCAGCTTGGCATTAATCATCCTTCTCTACAGGCTTTTTAAGCAAGAAGACTTTTAGGAGGTAAGTATTATTGGCTATGTGGCCTTGTAACAAAACTCTCCTTTGGAACTTCTGAATGCTTCCCTGGGCAATTGCAATAATTTCAATAGATCTGTGTCCCCCCCTGAGTTCATATGAAAACAATTAGGTTCTGAGAAAGCATCTACACAGCTGAGCTTCCAGTCCAAAGGAATGAGGAAATCTCTCCTCCAGCTGCTGTGAATTTTACGTAAAATTATCAGTGAGCACAGTCCCAAATATAGCTTCTCCCCCTGAAAATAGTTTCTCCAAGTTAAACTCTGGGACTGAGAATTTTGCCATCATTTATTTAATCTGCTTTGCTTTAATGATTCTTAATAAAAATTTTGGGTTTCTGAATGCTCTGGATTATTATCACATCATTAACAGACACAAACTAGAGTTATAAAAAATAGCCATGGCAGGGGAATATGATTAAGATGCCTGTTCCAGGTAAAGCATTATTTTCACATTTGAAGGGATATAACAAATAAAAATTTGCAACATGAATAACTGAATGATAAAATAAGATAAAACAAGTGGTTTATCACACTGGCACAAATGTTACAAGAGACAGAGGCAGTCACTGGAATCCCATACTGTGAAACTAGATATGTTCAAGCAAAGAGCTGCTCCTGCTGCTGCCCCTGGCCTCACCCCCTGCTTTCCATCTCACCTGTGCCACTGTGCCTACAAGAAGCCCTCTCCATCTCACTAGTCCTTTCCAAAGAGGAATGGATCCCATCACTTGCAACATCCAAAATAGGATAACTCCTTGGAATCTCAATTACTGCTTATTACCAAGAGAATACAGGTGCCCTGAGGTGCACTTGAATTTTGCCTGGGTAGCTCTTGTCCTTGGAAGGAGTCTCGTGATGACGTCTCAGGGCTACTTATGTAATTTGTTAGGCAAACCTCTCTGCATACCAGAACTGATCAGTACATTGTCTACAAAGTAAAATTTGAAAATTGAGGTATTCTTGTCAAGACATCAGGTTTTGAGAAAGTTTTTTTGCAAGAATCATATCATTTACATCCTTAATGTTGGTTAGGAGATGGGGCAGATGAAAGAGCTTGAAACTCCTTTCCCTGCACAGTGGAGGAAGAGTGCAATGAAATCTTTCAACCAGGAAGAGGGATGGGGCTTAAACAAGAGACTCTCACACTCAAGGCACCAAGTGCCTCATAGATAAGGAACAAAAAAGCAGTCTGACACCTTGAAAATCACTGCAAAACAGACTAGTCATCTTCTAAGTCAGTTCTGCATATACAGCAGGCCTGAGTAAAGAGGTTTCCTGCAGAGAACAGTAATTGAAAACAGTCATTGAAGTGGTAAACAAAACCAGAATGCTAAATATGAATGTGCAGTAAGTGATGGTGTAGGTTTTCCTTCAATATTAAGGATTTAAACCCCACAGTGCATTTGCAATAACCCAGCCTTGTTTTTAAAACATTTTGTTCCAGATAGCTCAAAACCCTGCTCCCTCCTGGCAAGGAGAACAATAGTTTTCTATTGGAAGCTGAGGATAACTTGTGCTAGGGTGAGAAATTCTGCAGAGTTCAACCAAGGCGCTCACAGGCAAATGGGGTCTGTAGCAAGAATAGTGGGTCAGAACATTTTTTTTTTTACTTCTTGTCTGAAAAACACACCTCCAACAACACAGAGCCACATAGCAACATGCTCGGGCATTGACTCTGCACTGAGTCAGAGGGAAAAATGCCATTTCATGACTCACCAGCACCACTTATGCTGCATTGTATAGTGCTAAATAATCTAATCTGTCTATCTACTTGAGAGCCTTTAAAGAGAACTGCTATGCAATGTAAAGAGTTTTCATTGGCATACATGAAAGGCATTAAAGTCTGGATCACACTCAATGGAAAGCTGCCATCATTTCCACTGGGAGTTGGACCAGAGTTTATATATGCAATGCATCATGTTTGGGAAAGCTCTTTGGGGGGAAAAAAGGAGGCTTTTAAAATCAAAAGGTAATAGCTATCAAAGACAGTGGTTTCTGGACAAAGTTTTGTTCTCAGGTATTCTGCGTTATCTGCAGATGCAGATCTTTCTTTGATGTCGATGAGAAACCAGCTCATCAGGGGAGCCCTACACTGACAGCCACATCTTCTCTTGCATCAGAGGCAAAGGACAGTCGGTCCTGAGCGCCCCGGACACGCTTTGGGTTTCCCGGCGCTTTCCTGCAGGTGGCACTGCTAAATTTTTTAACAAAAGTGAATTTTGTGAACTTGAAGTTCTCAATCGTTTGGTAATCTTATCTGAGTGGAAAACCCAAACCACGGGCGCCATTTCCCTGTCCCAGCAGCACAGAGGCACAAAGGAGCCTGTGTTGGATCTTTTATCCAGTGAAAGTCCAGGGGAAAAAGAAACGAAAGGTAAAGACTTGTACTCGTGTCATCAGCCAAATACTTTCCTGCTAGCATCTCAGAGCAGATGGACAATTCTGGATCTAATTTCCTCTCAAGAAGACAATTACAGGATCTCCCTACCTTCTAGGTTACGCAGTAATAGGCAGGTGTGTCAGACATTTCTTGCCTCCAGTGTAAAACTTGTGCTTCTCTTTCAGTTCACAGCCTGGGTTAAATTAGCCATGCTGCCTACTGTTGGCTCCTGCTAGCAATTCCAGTGCCTCACAAAGAGTGCTGTAAGATTACCACAAGTGCCATGTGGCTTTTTATCTGCCAGAAGAATCATTTCTTCTTCTCCAGCTCTACTGACAAATATGGATATTTGCAGCAAACTGAAACAAGTCAGTCAAGGAAGGAAAAATCAAAGTGGCAGTGGGAAAAAAGAGCCATCTGGAGGGTAGAGAATAATCCACCCCAAGGACTGTTCACCCGTCATCATCCCATCTCAACTGCCTAGGCCACAGAACTTCAGTGCATCTGCACACAGCATACAGTTGATGATGATACAAGAACCACTCACCAGAACATCTCCCTGTGCAAGAGCCAAGTTGTCAGCTGGCTGCTTAACAATGGGCTGACACTAGAAGGGCAGTCCCAGACAAATCCAAGCATGTATGAAAATATCAACAATAGGTGTAGTTTCTCCTGCTAACACTATCTACTTAACATCTGATACATAACTCCTGAATAAGTTCTCTGAAGGTCAACACTTTTCTGTCTGAATAGTGTAGGCAAAATCACAAGCTTTCAGAGTCCTGCAAAAGTTGTTTTGAGGAGCATCATGTGGTAGGAATTTCCAAGTGTTCAAGAAATTATATTACAAAAATATGCCTCTCTTGCACCAGTTATGGGTGTGTCACCATCAGTCTCCTTGATCCCTTTTGTCATCAGATGCCAGGAACAGTAGGGAACTAACAGGGACACATGCCTTTGGAACATCCTACACAGAAAGCCTTGTTCCTATCAGGCTATCAGTCCAGAGAAGCTTTCAGTTTTCCCCCACACTGGCTGCTTTCCTTACGATGGGAAAGGAAGTCAGGCAGTAATCTGAGCATACCAAAATTATAGCTTCTCTGCTGGCCATATTCAAGGAAACATGAGTATAATGATAAGCAGAGGCAAGCTTGTGTCATGACTGCCTTCTTTGTACCTCTTCTGTTAATGGAGGATCTCTCAGCTTCTTATGCCAGCACTGAAAGATAAGAGCAAAAAATATTCCTTTTTTCTTTCTGTTGCATCTGTGCTCATTTGACAGGCACTCAACCCAAGGACGCTTCTTGCCTTCCAAGGTGAAAGCTCTCAAAAAATTGATGCTGATGTATCTTGTAAACCCCTGGTTTTTACTGTCATCATGGGATTCAAGTATCTGGAGAAGAGATTTGACTTATGAGGGATGGCAGCATTGACAGCTCAAAAGTTCATTCATCCTCAAGAGCATATATATCAGCTGAAATGAGTTTCAAAGGACAATTCTCTTGAACTGATTTACAGGTACACCAGCAGACACAGAGATACTTCTTTCAATGACATAATTTTATTCGGCCAGGAGCATTTTTGCTACTGCAGCCAAGATCGGGATATTTTTATTTTGTTTGTCAGAAGGGAAGCTTTACTTCGCATGCATTTAGCCTCAGGAATAGAGTTTCCTGACAGTATTGCCAAGAGCACATAATTTTTGCAACAGAGGCAACACTGGGAAAATTATGTGCTTCACTGGTCTTGACTGCAGTCCATAAATGCTTTTGCAGCCGTCACAAAGGGCCTGAGCCAAAGTGTCCAGCACAGGTGTTCTGAGTGGCCACATGATTCCAGCACTGCCCTTCTCTGTCCTGAGGCAGAGGCAGCTGCACTGGGCTGCACTGTGCCTGCCAGCTCTGGGGCAAGCTGCCCAGCTCCACCTCCAAGGAGACAAAGGTGCCTGCAGGACTGCATGCACTGCCTTCACAGGCAACACCTTGGAAGAGACTCCAGAGAAGGTGCAAAAATGCTTTATTTGGATCTACTGGGGTTTTTCTCATTCCCAGGGATCCCCAGCAAACAAGGCAGTTGCTGGCGCAGTGCATCAGCTCACCAGACAATCACACTCCCAAAGCAGAAGTATGAGCAATGCCCATGCACAGCAAGGCTGATGGTGACATGACAGGAGACAGCTTGTAGTGGGAAAGGGTAAATTGCATAACATTTCCCACCTCCTCAGCAAAGTCAGCACTTCATGAGGAAAAATTAGGTGGCACAATATTATATTTCTTAGGTGACATTTTTGCCCCCACCATGAGAAAAGGAAACTTTTCAGCCCTGGCATTTTCACCTCCAAACTGAGCCTGTGGGACAAATTTTAAGCTGCTGACTCAGACAAAAGCCCAGTGCTTTCCGTGGGAGTTTCACCCAAGCTATGACTGCAGGATTTGGTCACTATTCTATATGAAGTCATTTTTACTCACATCTATGCCACTGTTTGTGTAAGAGGTTGCCAAAGTCCATGTTACTCCAATGTGTACTCAAAGCTCTTCTTTAAGTCAATGCAAATTTTTCTCTATCCCAAGGGTGGTGAGCAAAAAAATTAGAGAACTGTGAATATGAAAGCTAATTCCTCATTTAAACTTCTCAGAGGAGAACAGGGTTTAAATCTAGGAAACACTAAGCATTGCTAGGTAGGGACCATTTTTTGTGCTGCTTCTGTAACAATAGGCATTTGGCTGAAATTTAACTAATAGTTCCTGTGGATGAAATCATTGGCCCTGTAGAGGATCCCATACCTTGCTGTCACATTAGTCTCATGTCAAATACAATGCATTCACATTATAAATATTCTAACAGCAGAGACATAGTCAAACTTGCTTCCAGATACACAAGGCTCAGCCTGACCCAGCTGATCACAGAAATGCTTCTCCCTGGAGCAGGGTGGGGGGTGGTGAGATGAAAGAATATTTTTTTACTCTCGTTTGTCTCAGATGTTTCAGCACTGGGGTTGTTGTACAGCAAGACATAATCGGGTACTTGGATGGCAGACAGCCATCAGCAGCACTGAGGTGAAAATTATTGTGCTATAATTCAAGCCCTGTCATGCCTCGTTCCTTAATTATACAGTTGTGATTACAACGGAATCATCTTTCTATAGTATGTCCCAAGCTGACATCACTTTGATTAACAACTCATTTATCTGATTACATAGTAACTCAATAACATTTTGAATTGGAAGGAGACCAGGAAGCCCTTTCATGCCCATTCAGCTTCCTAGCTAGTGTGCATGTAAGTACCCTCTAATTTTATCTTCTTTATTTATAGCTTAAAGAATGCTTTAAGGACCTGGGGAATGGAACAAGCAGTAAGGTACAGAGATTTGAAGATAATAAAAAACCTAAGAGCCGTGAGAGAAGGAGATAGATCCCAGGGACCTGTAGCATTCCTGCAGCTGGTGCCATCTTCAAGCTTATGTACGTAACCATTTGTTACAGAGGACTCAGAGGCCCCAGGTATGTCATAGCCCTATTATGTTCTGAGCAGGCCTCTAATTGAGGAGAGTCTGTTTCAAAGAACTCACAGTCTTAGGCTTTGATTCAGCAAAGAACTGAGGCATTAAGTCTCTGACTTTAGGCTTCATTATCATACCTCCTCTTGCAACACCGACTCTTTCTTTTATGACTCCCAACGATTCCCATAATATGGTGCAGTTCAAATCTTCAAAGTGCTATAAAATATAAGTAAATTAAGCTTTAAAACTGCCCCAGTGAGATCAACAGAGTTGTTTCAAAAGCAGAAACTGAGTCATAGGAATATGAAGTGACTTACCCAAGGCCCCATGTTAAATCATTGATAGTAAGTTAAACAGAGAAATGCTAGTTCCTAAACCTCTGTTAGCTCACCACACCTTGCTATTTTTTCTTTATTCATCCATTTGCTTTAGGTAACTTCCTACATATGCTGTTGGAATAAGAGAAGATGGCCACTACAAATGACCATACAGCCTTAGCCATGGTAGGATCCAAGGGAGAGAATTATGGGACATTGCAAGCACATTTCAGCAGAAAGGATGCCCATCAGAAAGGGCTGGTTAAGTGAGATCAGTACTGCACAGAAGTGCACTCATTCCATTGAAATTCCCAGTTGGAGTCAAAGTGGCTGACAGAGCCATTGCTTGGTTCATTCCTCCTACTTGACTTGAGCAGCACTTCAGGGAACAGGAATGTCCACTGCCGTGGCTGGCATCTGCCTGCAACCCAGAAGGCTTTCCATTGCCCCCTGTATCCCTACAAAGCTAAGGCATTGACCAGAACTGTTGAAACAATTAAAAACCATGTAATCCAAAACTGGTTTTTAAATAAGATCTACGACAATTTTTTTTAAAGCTGATTTTTTCACTTCAGCTTTTTCAGAACAGTTTTGATAACAAAATCATGCTTTTCTACATTCCACACAACAGTTTTTGCTGATTAAAATAGCACTCCAGCTTGAAACATCCTGAGGAAAGGGATGTCTGCTGCATGTGTAAGGCGGTGGTAACACCTGCCTTGTATGTTGTTCATTGTCAGCTCATGATTATTATTACTTCTCTTACCCCTTATATAAAGCTCTATTCAATTTCCAAGGCATTTCTAAAGCCAATGTATGGCAAACACATCGTTATCAACTCTGCATATAAATGCTGTGGAGGCATTTCATTAGTTGATATCTGCAGGCTGCTCTGAGTTTCCAAGACTCGGTTATATCCACTAAACCCCAGATCGCGCCCCTCATGATGAGATGTACTGCACAAATGCATATGAAATAAGCCATTTGCTGTCAAAGTTCCCAACCTGTGTGAAGATCCAATGCAGCAGGTGTGACTATCACGTTCTCCACTTGTTTCCTGGTCCGATGTCTGTTTATTGACCTCCCTGCAGTTAATCTGTGAATACTTCCCATTTCTCTTCTTAGCAACACAGACATGGCATGCAGCCTGCTGCAAGAGAAAGATAAAGTTCATCATGTGGATACTCCACTTGCCTGGAAATGTTTTCCTAAGTGCCACTGGAATTGAAATGCTGTGTATGCATTCATGCCAGATTGCAGTTGAACTGAACACAAAATGGCAGCTGCATGAAGATTACAATATCCTCTAATACATTTAGAGAGGCAGCAGAAAGCAAATCATCAGCATTTTACCATCACTGTGAGTTCACGCTGAAATGTAAAACCAGGGCATGATCAACTTTATTAACAAGCAGCAGGAAGAATCCACAAGAAAATTTCAAACCTGCTTCAAAACCACCAGGAACAAATCTCCACTGTACAGCCCATTGCAGTAACAGTTACTTAGCTGTCTCACCACACAAAGCCATCTGGCTTTGGTTTTTGTCCACAACCCAACATTCATTATTTGAAAGGCTGGAAAATGTCTCAGGCCAAAAGTTATCCGGCTCTGAGCAACTCTGGACAGATTGGGATTGTGGAGTGAGAACCATCATTACAGATGTCAGGATCCACAGATCTTGGTATAAATCCAAACTCGTAACTCATGAACACCCATCCCTCCCCAAATTTGAGCAAATTTGCAGTATCCTGAAGGGCTGAAGCCACTGCACTTGCTCTAGACATGCTCTGCTTTCTAATGGGGAATAAAAGACAAATCACAGCGAAAACATGATTGTGAAAACTGATTGCAGGACCCGTCCTGCTTCACTTCTAGCCCAAGGCGTCGATGCTAGGGGAAGACAGCTATAAACAAACTGCACATAATTATTCCATTATTACAGTGCATGCCTACTGCGTGGGTGGGAATTCTTCTATCTCTAGCATGTTTCCCTGCCTAGCTTCCTCCATCCCCCATCATCTGTTCAATTAAGTAAGCCAACCAAAGGACATTACCTCTGTGTATTCACAGGGCCTACCAAAGCAACAGCAGACAATGTTTGAGGAACTTTCAGACAGGTGTGCATTCATCTGATTAATAATAATAGTAATAATACTAACAACAATAATAACAGCACTCCCACAACCTCCATGTTCTTTACTTCTTTTCTTTGACTTTCCAGCTATACCAGGTGTAAGTTATTTGCATTTTATTATTATTTTTTAAAGAGCAGTCATTAGGGAGGGTGTGAACATAGAAGCACACTGCATCTGGCTACAACCTTTGCCAAACTTTGACTCTTCCTTGCATTCCAGGGTTAGGATCAGAGAATTAAGAGCTCTTGTAATGTGGTGCTAGACAAACATGTACCTCTCAGCCAGAGCCTGATTCTTTACTCAATTATATGGATTAAAATGAGGGTATCTGCTTCAAATCAGCTGAACATTACAGCACTGGAATTGTAAGAAGAAATTTTCTTTTTTCCCTTGTTTTGAAAAAACATGGGGGACATAAAATGAGAGTTTTCTTGTGGACAGGTTTCCTTTGCATATTTATTCCCACAAGTACAGAGTTTTGTTTGTGTGGTTAATGACAAGGTGTATTAATTGGGCAAGAAACTATGTATGTATGAAAAGGTGACCAACAACCTCCCTAGAATATCCTAGTGCTTCCATCAGTTGAAAGGATTGCATAATGAAACAGAAGTTGGATAGGTCTTACTGTTTCTGTTGAAAAATGGGATGGACTAACTCTCTGTAGGGAAAATGTTTCGCACACCTTTATGACCCAAGCCTCAGTGAGCCTGGCTGGAACAGATGTTGCAGCACTCAGGAGTACCGCTACTGATACTAAAAAGCCTAGTTAGTGAATAGTCCTAAATGATAACCTAAATTAGCCGTGTTCCTGAATATTTTGTCACAGAAGTTGTGCTTTTCTTCCTCCCCTTTGATTAACATGACACCAACTAGGATAGAGTCCTTGTCCAGTTTCCAAGCCCTTGAATTCACACTCAGCTTTCAGCTTCTAGAGGATCATAGACAGATGTTATTCTACAATGGCAGAGATATGAGGCAACACCTTGGCTGGCACATCACTACACTTTTCAGACCTGTTCACCTGTAGGGTAGGTGGGTCATTAACTTCTTCAAAGTCTGCATTCCTCTACCAGCTCTCTTCCGACTGAGCCCTACTTTTTATTAGCATCTCTTTATGGAGTAAAGGTTCATTTCTTCAGCTCCAGCTCACTCCTGGGCTGTCCAGCCTGCCATTGTCCTGGACAAGGTGCTGCCATTTACAGCTGTGCACCATGGAGGGAGGATATGGTGCTGTCACAAGTAAGTGTTGTTTCCTCCTTTGTGTGCTGCTGTAAAGGACTGTACAAAGTAGAGGGCAATGGAAAGACAGTTGTCTGTTCCCTTAAAGGACAAGAGAACACACTGAATTCTGACCACACAAATCAACTTTCTTGCCCAAAAACAAAGTAAACAGGGCTCATGCATCTTCCTGATCCCTCAAAATTTTTGCAGTCAGAAGCTTTTGCTCATAAACCTACATTAAACTTCTGCATTAAGAGAAAGTAAAGGATTACTCTCCCTGATCCAGAATTTTCCCATGTTGTGAAAACAAATAGATCTCAGTGTAGAGGAGATGGTTGTTCTGCCTTCTGCAGAACTGCTTTTTTCCATCAAAAGAGCAGTATGCTGTAATTAGCTGGTCAGGATTTGAAATACAGTTTTAGCTTTTAGATAATTTCATAGAAAAAGAAATCTACAGCCTTTTAAACTGTAATGAAGAAATTATTTCTGTTCACATAAAGACTAACATTTTGTACTTTGGAGTTTGCTAATAGCAAACAAAACTTGCATTTATTATTTGTGAGGCAGACTAAATTTGTGGCAAGACTGGACAAGGATGGTGTGACTTTAAAAAGGCCTGCTTTCCAAAGGCTTCAGAAGACATCTTACTATCACTAAGATCTTCAAAAATGCTGCTCAGCTGACATCTAGAGCCACAGGCAACCAAGTTCATGCCAGAAGCAGCCTCTTCCTTCTGACACTATCAAGTTTTTCGATCGTATCTTAACTAATGCTTGAATCCTGTCTGGGCAGGATTGAACCTACATATTCTCCCATTTGTCTCCAAGGTTACAATCCAATAAATATATTCTAGGTATATTCTGTACATGGACCCAATTCATGGCCAGGGCTTGTACAGAATACCTGTACAGAAAGCCAATCCTAGGTGATTACTTTTAGAATGGGGGATATCTACATTTATTCCCTTTTCCAACAACTCAAGAGGTGGAAGAACAGAAAAACAAGTGTCTTGTCTCCTAAATGGTAGACCTAGCTCTGAATACCCTGGTACCAGTGAGAAGACATGTCCCTCTCTTCAGTGGGCAAGAATTCTAACGGCAAAATCCCACACAGTCTATACCAGGACTGTCCTGGAGGAAGGTAGCCCGTTCAAGGGACCCAGCTGTTGAGCTCTTCTCCCCCATTTCATGCATGGTAAGGAAGTCTGACTGGTGAGCAGCCCAGAGTCAGGGCACCATGAGACAGCAGGATGCAATGTCTATGAGCCCATAAGGAGTTGGCCCAAAGGGCCTCAGTAGTATTTCATAGAGAAATGAAACAGACTCTGACCATTGCAACACTTGACACCAGAACCTGCAAAGTCAGCTGATTTTGTGAAAAACTTGGTGAACACGAGTGTTGGCAACATGTGCTTTGTACTTGCATGTGCTTTGAAACTGTAACATCTTAAACACCAGACTGAATGTGCTGTAAATTATTCATTTTTCTCTTTCCACTATTTTTAATAAAACCACATTGCTTTTTAGAGAAAACCCTCTCTCAAGAACCTCTATCAGTACAATCAGTGAAGCATGTAAGTGCCCTTTTCTCCATTTAGCAGCCTCTTTCAAACTCCTCTTTCCAGCCCTCCAGTTGACAGAAGAAGCTAAGTGCAGCCTGACCCAGTACACAGGAACTTCATTCTGGTCGTGGACTGCCTGACCTTCATCTCTTATTCCCTCTGTGGCTCTGCCATCCCTTGCTCTTGTTAGACTAAATTCTCCTAGTGAAAGACTGCTTCTCATTAACTTGAACTCTTTTACTTAGTAGAAGCCTGACATAAACCCAAGAGTTTTAATGCTTAAATGATGTAACTGCCCACCTAGGGGAATTTAAACAAGCCAACTACTAATGATACATTCAAAGATGATCCTCAGGCTGGAACTTCTTTAAGCTTTGGAGCAATATCAAGAGCCTGGAAATAATTCCCAATATTTCATTTGTATGTCTTGATTTTCCAGTTCTGATACAAATGCAGCCAGCAGTAGCTGGATTTCAAGGAGGAGGCCTGAATACTGCCAAGAGAGATGATTTTGTGCAACCCTTATCATTCCATTTACAAGAGATGCCCAGAAAAGAAAAGAAAAGAAGTTAATAAGCATCTTTTAACACTCAGTGGGCTGCAGGAGAGGCTTACTGGGTGCATGTGAAGTCTGCACTGTCTCAACCTTGAATGCACTGTCTGTTAGAAGTGAATTGCACAAGCTCAGATTTCCTCAGAAAACAGCAGTTTGTTACTGGGGGCCTGCAATAAGTTGCTACAGCACCGAGAAATATTCCAGATAAGCAAAATCTTCAGAATGTAATACAGTGTGATTGCTTTCAGGAAATGTTACAATGCTGACCCTGCCACATCTGTGAGTCAGGTTTGCATGGCAGGCAACTGGTCCCCGTGGGTGGGATTTCTTCACTCTCCAAAAGTCAAACTCCAAGATCTTCTCTAATCACCATGGGCTCACTATTTCACAAACAGTGAAAAAATTCACAAGCAATTTCACCCCAATTTCTTCTTCCCTTTGACTTAATGCAAAAGATAAAAGTTGTCTATGTCAAACACACATTTATGTACCCTGTAATCTAGACACAGAGATGGCTAAACCAGCACTAAACCTTGAAGCTGGAATCAAGGCCATCGTGATTCTTTCCCCTTCCTGGTGTTTGTATTTACACTGCCCAATTCAAATGCTTTCACACATGGTTTATCAGTCTGAGATGCAGGTGTATAAACTGAGATACAGACAATCACATTTGCCTTCATAGAGTGTGACTGATGCTTTCAAGAGTTAACTTTGAATGGGAGATTCATAATACTAATGGATAAAGGTTTAAATGACAACAATAATCCTAAAGCCTCCACACACCGAAAACAAAACCAAACAAATAAAGAAACAAAACCCCTAACCAACGAACCAAAAAAAAAAAATCCAGTTACCTTCATTTGATTCCTTCTTGAGCAGCTGTACTGGAATTCAGTGACAACAGCTGAAGAAAAATAATAAATTTTTAGTCAGATTCTTGATTTTCAATTACCTTTAAGCAGGACAGTACCAAAGCAGAGGGTGAACAAGGCAACAAGCTGACAAAGTGGTTAGGTAACAAGACAGGTGAATCTGAAGAGTCCACTTTGAATGTGCTTTTCAGTAATGACAGAAGTCTTTTTGATGGAATGATGGAACCTGCAACACATTTGGTAATAAAATATCATCACCTTTTTTTACTAGAAAGTCTTGATTTTTAAGCATTAGGCAGAAGATTGAAATATGCTGTGAATTTCAAACATTCAAAAAATGTATCCCAAAAAATCCTAGAATATACATCTGCTTGACATCACTGCTTGTACTGACAAAATTTGGGCTGGCATCTAAATCCAGGTACATCTTAAAGTCTTTCTTATGTTGGATTTCTGAGCCATGTGCCCAGTACATGAGATAACAAAAATCATCAAAGAGACACTAATTTTGCAACCAGGAGCAATAAATCTCATAATTCTGTAGGATTTTTTTTCTCCTTTGGTCAACACAGTAAACTGTCCTTACAGTTGGATGACAAGGTTTCTGATCCAAGTAGAAGATCCATTAGAAAATTTCTGGGACATGAAGTTCTAAAAACACGAAAATAATTTTGGATCAATAAGACACACAGGAGCAACACTTAGAAGCAATAGTAATCAGACCAACAAACAGGATTGCTGATCAGTTGAACGTGGGCATGTTAACAAACACAAAAGGACTCATGTTTTGAAGGATTAGGTAAGCAGCATGATTTACCTACAAACATGAGAAAATAAATATATAATTCACCAAGCCTCTCTCCTTCCCCTATAAAGTTGCCTTCTCATCAAATATTGATTGAAAAAATGCTCCTTCTACCCTTCTACTCCAACTGAATTTCCTAGTCCCATTTCAGTTGTTTCTTGCAACACTTACTCAGTTTGCTCTCCACCAGTGGGGAGGCTTGGGGTACACAAGGACTTGGGAGGGGACACAGCCAGGGCAGTTGACCTCATCTGCCCAGAGGTATATCCCAGGGGATACAATATGGCATCATGCTCAGCACATAAAGCTGAGAGAAAAACAAGGAAGGAAGAAGAACTTTTGAAGTGAAGGTGTTCGCCTTTCTAAGTGACCATTACACATGATGGAGCTCTGCTGTCCTGGGGATGGCTGCTTATGGGAAGCAGTGAATTTATTTCTTGTTTTGCTTTGTTGCATTTTGCTTGTATGTGCAGCTTTTGCTTTGCCTATCAAACTGTCTATATCTCCAATCCAGAGGTTTTCTCACTTTCACCCTTTCAGTTCTGTCCCCTATCCCTTTGCAGGGGCAGTCAGTAGCTGTGTGGTGCTCAGCTGCCTGCTGAGGTTAAACCATGGCAGGGGAGGAAGCACCAGGAACTGCTCAAGCCCCAGCTCTCAGCTGTGTGTGCTCACCATGACCTGCAAAGTATTTAAGCACCTGCTCAACTCAGTGCACAGGTATATCTTCATTGACTTTGCTAGGACAGGTATGCCAGGTATGCAACATCATACAGGGCAAAGCTGTTCACACAGCAGTTTTCAAATGCTTCCCTGTTATAATTCAGTTTCTGACATTCTCATGACTCTAAATATTCATCCAAAGAGTTTAGTATCTGTTGAGTCAGGACGCCACTTGTAACGCACTTGGAGCATGACCTCCAGTCTCAGAAGAACTGTCCTAAAGCCCTGTGAGCACACACTGAGTTTCTGTGGTGATTATATGTCAGTGTGTGACCACTACACAAGCAAGGGAAACCTCCCCTCTCTCATTACTCCGGCTGGTTTGGGCACTAGTCCAGTTCTGCCAAGTCCTTTATCTTCCCAAGTAGTTAGTAATCAGTTTGTTTCCACCTCACCCATATTTACTCTGGTAGCTGAACATCATCCCAATAAGGTGAGCAGCTCATTTGGTATTCCCTTTCCTAATTGTAGCCTTTAGGCATCAGATCATGTTCGTGCAAGACAGCAAAATAACTCAAAGTTATAACTCCAGTTACAGCTCCAGTCCTAGTTGATTGGGGCAGTAGAGAGCATTGATACATATAATCTGCTGCATTTAAGATTAATCGGTGACCCAACACTGCAGATGAGTTTTAGGTACCATTTTCTACCACTGGGATAGAGCATTCCCATATATCTGAAATGTCTCGCATAGCTCCAGTTTCAACCTGTGATTCTAAGCACAATATAACAAATTAACTAACCAAAGGAGCCAATAATCAGATGTCTCATGCTAAGATGCTAATAGCAGAAAATTAGCACAAAGGAAAATGTCATCTTAAATGACCATGTAACTGTTAGATAGTCCAGAAGAGGACTGCTGGAACCAAGTATATGCACTCTGTTGCAGCAGAGAAAGATGATCAAAAATCATACATTTGTCCAGAATGGGAATTTTTACCTTGCATTCATGAAACCAACATTTAGAAAAAGAAATTTTAACACTTTCAAACACATACCATCTCCTATTTTGACCCTCATTTTCCATGTAGACAAGTATTTTCTTAAAAAACAGACACTGTCAGTTTCATTAGCTGAAGTGACTAGACTACAAGCTGGGCAATCCTTGAGGCTCCATCTATGCTCTGCACTGAGACAAGACTTCTCAAAGGCAACTCAATCCCATCCTAAGCAAAGTAGGTTTTGTCACCTGGTATTTTTTCTATCCCTTTAATTGAATGTTGCCTTGTTGTTTTATAGCTTGAGAGGTTAAATAGGAACACCACCACCCCCCCTTCTACTTTCCCTCTCCCATTCATTTATTTGTATAACTCTTAGTCATCTACTCCCTAACAAAGTAGTCCTATTCTTTTCAGTTTCTTCCTGAGGGAAGTCTGTCCATGCTTAATTATTTTTCTTGCCTGTTCTCAACCCCCCTGTGTTTCTGCTGTCTCCTTTGTCAGGGCAAACTGCAGTTGGTAGTCCTGATTGTAGGGCTGACAATTCACACTAACAATTCACACTATGCTGACTAGTTGTGCAAGACATTCAAGTTAGGGGAAGAGAAACTCCACATATCTTGCGTAACTAACCAAAACCATGTAAATTACTACTGAATATGCAACTAGGACTGCTCTGCTTCCTACAGCAAAAACAAAAAGGATGGGAACTTGTTGGTAGGCTTTTGTGTGTGTCCTGCTTCAAAGCCAAGAAAAGCTGAGGCTGTAGGAAGAAGCAGGAGTGCTCCACAGAAAATTTAAATACAGTCTCAGACAGGGTGCCTTGCTCTCTAAGCCCCCTACTTGTCCTGTTTCATTGTCGTGGTTGTTACCTCACAGTCCCTTCTCCATCCCTGCAACCCCTGCCTGCCAGCCTGGACACCAAAGCAGCTCCTACCACTCCCAGCAACCAGCCCCAGAAAAGCCCTGCTCTCTTACTCTGCCAGACTCACCTTTCTACTTGCAAATCCCCTCACAGCCCATCCCTGTGGCATAGACATCCTACCCCGACCCCACCTCTCATCCCTCCTCAGATCTGCCCTTGCTGAAAGACAGTGGACAGCTCAAACAGGCAGCATGTCCATAGGAGGAGGAGGATGCCCTCTGACAGATTTTGCCCTGGGGAGGGCAGTAATTGGGCTGACAGGGCCAATTACCACAACTGACCGTGTCCCTGACCTGCTCTTCCCACATAAACAGTTTTCAGTCTTTGCTCTGAAGGATACAACTAAAGCATGGGCCACACTTCTCCAAAATTCTCCCTCAATGGCACCTGAAAATGGATGAAAAGAACATATCCAATGAAAAGCAAGAGCTGTTGAAGCCCTCAAAATTGGCTTCATTCCTCCCTTTTCCCCCCTTTTTTTTCAAGCAGCTGAGTTATTATCTGACTGGGTGGCAAATGTGATGCTCTGTCATGCTGTTCAGGACAAATGCAGGTGGAAAGCTGCTCACAAAAGATCACCATGAGTGACTAACAGTGAAGAAATGTGACTGATTTGCAGCAGTCTGGGTGTGGATTACTGGCACCCGCAGTGAGACGGCCACAGGAGGGGAGGCTTTCCCGTGAGCCAGTAGCAGACTGGTACGTCCTTCTAAGCTGGTTAAATAACACAGTATTGACTCTGCCCCGTGGCTGGGCATCTTAGGTAAGAGTGAATTGTGAAATCCCAGCCCAATATTACCCTTGACACTTGCTTTTGAAGAAGTTACCACAGAAACCTCAAAAGCAGGTTTCAGTGAAACACACAGCGCTTTAGTCCTGCACCAGCCCTGTGCGAGAAAGTGTATTTCATCCTTCCCAAGGCCCAAGAACTCCACAGGGGTTCTTGTCCCAAAGTCAGAAGTGCCTTGATCCCTTGGAAATCTCCATGGATGCAGTGAGACCATAAACCCCCAGAGGAGTCTCAAGCTGAATCTGAGAAAAGAGCTGATTGGAAACACCAAGTAAATGCCATGCATGTTTACAAACCCCAGTCTAGGTCTGGGTATCTGGCTGATGAATAGGGATGGCAGCAGATGGCTGCAAGGGTTCCCACCTTCACCTCTGAGCCCTGCCCCTGCTTCGAGACAGCTCAGCTGCTGGTGTGGCAGTAATTGAACCACTGAAAATTACAGCCTGGTGTATTAAGCCAAAGCCAGTGCCAGTTTTTCTGTTAATATTACTGGTCTGAAAACTGAGCTGGTTCAACAGCTGCTTCCCAAAGAGCTGAGCCACCTTCACAGCCTGAATGAACACTTCCGAGAGAGAGGTGGGGCAGACAGCCGGCGGCAGGAATCACAGCAGCCATCCCTGGATAAGTCATCATTGCCCATGAATCAAAGGGCTTACAAACTGGATCCAAGATGGGATGTAAAATATTACACATAGCTCTAATAACTCTGGGGGTTTTTGAGCCTCATGATGTATGGCATTCCCCTGTGGCACAGACTAAATCCATGACTGCATGCTTTCTAAGAAGCTTAGGAAGTGATTGTATAAAATTAGTATTAACAAGTTTCACTATTATTAAATGGAAAATTAAAGCTTTCAACACTAAGCTATTCAAGGTGTTTGCTGCGCCAATGCTCTGTAATGCCCTCATCAACAATAACCATCATTACGGTTGCTCCTTAAAAGCTGGGGAAAAATGCATAATCTCTTGTAGTATAATCCACTTTCCTAGAGCAGGCATGAATTTAAAAATCTATTAAGAATGGTGTGTACAGAAAGCAATTTCCTGTAAGATCACAGAATGGCTTAGCCATAAATAGAGAAAACTCCATCAGTTAAGTTGCAAAGGATAATCAGATATACCATGTCCCAGATTCATAACTTCAGTTTATCTATTTGGCTGATTTTGCTTCACTTAGCATATTATAGTTTGTGGTTCCACTGTACCAGGATACTTAAGGAAACAAAAAACCATGAAGGACATTTTCTTTGCACCACATTTTGGTAATCTTAAAAATTATGAGTTTTATTCTCCCCTTTTTCTCTTATTTTTTTGGGGTCCTCAGCACTTACCGGCTTCAGATCCATTGTGTTACCTTTAGCCAGGCAAACAAGCACAAATTCCCCATCCTGGGCCTGCTAAGACAAACCAAAAGAAAAAGCTAATATCACAGCCAGCAGGACAAAGCTCTGCTACCAGAATAAGGGGCAGCAGCTGTTGTTGTGTCAGAGACACAGAGTTGTCCACTTGCAAGAGGAGAAAAAGAGGGTAAAAATACCCCAGGGCTACAATGAGGCAGCAAGCTGCCAGGCAGACCAGAGAGCTTTATCTGAGAGATAGAGAGAACAATGGAGAGGGTCCCTATAGTTTTCCTGTTTGCATATGAGAACATGGGGTCCAAATTACTTAAGGCCATCCAGAGGGTCAGTGGTAGGGCCAGGACTAGTTTTCTCACAACCTCTGATCTGTACACACAGTTTTCTAGAATACCAAATTCTACATACGGCATTCAAAGTTAAATGATAAGGCTCGAGGCATCATGACCAAAGAACAGTTCAGATTTGCTGCTCTAATGGGTTCTTGACTGCCTTCTTTGCTGGCACTCATAAGCAAGGAACAAGAGGGTAAAGGAGCAATCTAAAATCACCCAAAAAACTTTCAGATTCTTGCAAATATTTGTGTGGGAAAAAGATTTGTTGGACAGCCCCATGTACACTGAACAGAGAGGCAATAAGTTCTCAAAGGCAGGGCAGTCTGCCAGGGACCCAGGCAAGGCTTTAATGGATGAAGCTCTATGCTCAGCAGAGATTAACTGAATGCGAGATGTCTGAAGTGAGACACTTCTGTCTCAGTCTACATCAGAAGAACACACCTGTGTGCTCCCAGGATTGTCAGTCTTGAGTTGTTCCTGAAGGGAAGTTCCCAAACCAACATTTTCCTATTAAAACAACAATTTAAAGAAAAAAACTTGATCATACAACTATAGTTCTTGGGTTCAGATTTCTGAAATTTTTGTGTTAGGGGGATGGAATGGCCTTGAATTTAAAGCTCCTTTGTGACAAAGAAAAAATGCTGCACCAATGTATGTGCAATATTCACTAGCCATTTTCTAGACAACACCAGCAAGCTTCCTCCAAATGCTTATTATAGGAAGCACAGTCCTTGCTCTCTTCTTAAGATGCTGTGTAGCCAAATATACCCCAGAAATGCAAATCTGAGAATCCTGTGAAGTGCCAACATGAGCAGAGGCTGTGACATACCCCATATGTCAGCCCTTGGACACTTCTGCCTATGTCCACCCGTGGAAACTGAGGTATCAGGAATTCTCATGATCGCCTCAACACAACTCTTCCCTCTCCCCCACCCTCATTGCAAAGCACTTTCCCTGAATATCCTGGCCTAGATATTGCCATCAAATATTTCAGTGCCAACTCACTTTTGATGAAATAAGGTCTGTTCTTTCATAAAAAGAGCTTTAAATAAATCTCCTATGTGAATACTCAGGGTACAACAAGCAGGAAAAATCGGATTTTCAGAAGCCCTCACTGTTGTTTTTCATTAAAATTAGAAGCAAATGCTCCCATTAAACTTGAGGAGAACACTGCAAGCAGTGCTAATCTATTTTAAAATATCCTGTCTGTATTGACTAAAACCTACAGTCTTACTCCAAATGAAAATCAGTTCCATGCAAGAGGCTTAAAGGAACTAGACTATGAAAAATCCATAAATTAGCTCGTAGGCTAATCATCTCTTCAAAGTCCTTCTTATTTGTTTCCTTGGAAATGTAAATGCAGCCAGAAGAAAAAGTCCTGAAGCTCATGAAAGTGCTCTCTCTATAACTACATGAAAAAGATCTGAGGATTTAAGCAAACGATGAGTGCTCAGTAATAACCTCTTCAAAGTATGCCCTGTATACTAGTGTCCTTGATTGTGATAGTCAGAGGAATAATAAAATTATACTGACTAAGATTTGCTCATTCAAGTGGTGCCTGCTTGAAGCTAATTCTCTGCATGGAGGTCAAATTCAAGCCACTAAAAATCTAATTCAAGCCACTGTAAAACTAATAACCAGATAGTGCAGCGGTTGGTTGAAAACCCTGCCAATGTTTCTAAAATATATGGTTGATGACTTTCTCTTGGTTTTAATAGGTCTCTCTTTTTCCTGTTCATATTGTAAATGAAGAGGATTTGGAGGAATGAAGCTTTAGTCTGCCAGATTTAATCCAGCATAAACCCCTGCTTCCACAAGGAGATACCTAGTAAGTGGTCAGAGGCTGCTGTGAAACAAATTGGTGGGAACATCTGGGAGCAAATTTCTTAGAAGATCATTGTTGCACAGGATTTTAAAAGGTCAGAGTATGATGAATTCCCCTACAATAGACACTACTGGGATTAATGCATTCTGGTTTAAATCTGTATTTCCCTTCATATTTCCCCATTTTACAGAATTTATTCCATTACATCTAATCTCAGGAACACTGACACAGACACTTTCTATTTTTGTTTGGATTTTCCTACATGACAGGCAGAATTTTTATAAAAGCAACACACCTTCTGTTATTTTGCCAATCAGTATAGCCTCAGGTTCCCTCATTGTTAAAGAACCTGTTGATTTTACTGAAGTATGAGTTCTTTCCACTCAATCAGCAAAGAACAATGTTTTAAATATATGTAATTTTTAGTGTTTTCAGTCCTCTCTGGTGTAGACACAAAACTGCAGCTCCTATTCCCAAAGAAGCCTTCTTCTATTCAAGCATTTGCAAGGGGCTACCTCCTAACATCCCTAACCAAAACCTGACCTGAAAACTAGGCTACTCTACCATTCTACCCAACATTTCATCAAGGCATTCTGAAATTGCTTCTTCAGCAAATGTATCATATTATACCTCTTTTTGTCAGACAAAAGAGAGCATGATTGCCCACTTAGATAGTCCTAACTACATCTTCTCAGAAAGTATAGCAGCCGGGAAATGTTCAAGCTTCCCTCTGGCAACTGAGGCTCCCAAGTCCCCTGAGCATGGAAAGGGCAAAACCCCATACTAGAAAGCACAATGTCTCCAAAGGGTTATTTATTGCCCACATCACAGAAGCATTTTCACAGCACATTCCCCAAAGAAATTCCCTCTTTAGGACTTCTGATGCCTTTGCTCAGCCAGCTGGGAGGCCCTTGTGGATAATAAAACAAAACTGCAGTGTAGCTCCTACCCATGCATGGCTCTAGGAGAGAAAAGCTAACCTCCCTAAGCACCTTTGCCATCTCTCAGGAGGCTTTCAGGAATGTGGAGTCGCACGTAGTTTTCTATTTGATGGGAAAAGAACAACAAGACATCTAATAGTCCTCTGCATGTTTACAAAGAAAGTAAATTGAATCTGTGCATCAGAAATTTTGTCCACCCTCTTATTCCACTCCTTTCCACTGAAGGGTTGGCTTGAGGAAGCTTAGCTTTGCCAGGGCACTGGCACTCTTAGGCTGCCCTCTCTGAGAGTCTGTCCTGCCCAGATGAGCTCTCCAGCCCTGAGACAGCAGCGGGGACCATCCCCTGCAGAGCCGGGGCTCCGCTCTGCCGTCAGACCTCGCTCTGCACTCACTCTAATCTCGGGTGTGGAAGTGCCCACCCCAAAATGGGATACCTCTCACACCTCAGCCTTCTTCCAGTCAGGGCCCTGACTGCTGCTTGCAGAGGGTCCTCCCTGGCATGACCAGCACCCTCCCCATCCTTCAGAGACCACACACAATGTCCCACCCTGAGACAGCTCCCAGCCCGCTGACTGTGACAGTCATACTGGAGATGTGGCTCAGACTTCCTCTGGTAAAGAGATGGAGTTTCTATGTCCCACACCACAGGAACATCTGGGTGAAACTTTTAGAGGGAAGTTCTGATTTCATATGTGTGTTCTGTGATATCTTCTGACTCAGGTCCTAAGTGATAAATAGGAGCAGGGGGAATCATGGATCATGGAGGGGTGTAGGCATTCCTCTAGTCAAAGCAAAGCAGAAGCAGAAACAGAAACAGAGCAGACATGCCTAGAAGCAGAGTTCAGGGATTCCCAGAACTTTGTTGGTAAAAACCTGGTGTCTGCTAGCTTTATATACCTCCTAATTTGTAGTAGATTCTTTTGTTTAATGTCTGGGCTTGCTCTTCTCAAGGGCTGAGTTTTCAATGCTGAAGTTGTACTGTGAATTCTTCTTGACTATAATTAAATGGCTGATGTACTAAGAGCACCATACCAGCATCTGGCAGAGTCACGTTCCAGTCCCTGCTCCAAATAGTTGTGTTGTTTTTTTAATGTGAAACAGAAGCCCACCATCCAGAGGCATTCATAATGACTCCCAAAGTCCCAGCTGACATGGAGTTGCATGCCTATCCCAGGGCACCACCACCACCCAAAAGCACATCTGAGCCCTGGCTTCCCACATGCCATAAACGCTTCCCAGCATTCTCATCTCCCAGACATCAGTCGGTTTTCTTCATATGCAATTCCTGAATCAGACTGGACCATCACAGACAAACAGCTAGAAGTTCACCTACCTTGTGAATCTCATTAATGAAGAAGCACACCATGGCCTGGTTTCTCCACAGAGTAATCCAGAAATGCAAACGTAGAAGTAATGAAGCAACAGAGACATTCCTGGAAGAAATGGTACTCCTCAGATACAAAAAAAAAAAAAATGAGAGAGATGTTTTGAGAGCTTAACTTGACAATCAGCCTTTTAAATGTGCCTTTCAAGCTTATCTCCATGCTTCTGGATCATGAGGATCTTCGATGTACTTCTACCTACAGTGGCTCAGCACCTTTCTACACTACCTGCGTTTGTTCAGTAGAAGAAATACTGATTCTGTTGTCCCCATACATCACCCTTGCAAGGACTGGAGCTGAGTAGAAATGAGCTCATTAAAAACTGGTAAATAAGCTATTATATCCATTAAATGTGTGGATATAAATGCATGTAGTCAGGCAGGACAATTAGGTTCAAGGCATCATTATATCCTACACTTTAGACACAAATATGACTCTGGATCCTGCCTGGAAAAGGTAACTAGATGAAATGGAAAGTGGTTACTGGGTTGAGGGGTACTATTCCCTAGCATATTACACAATTACCCTCTTTCCTGGAGCATTATAATTAACATCACAATCTTGCACACAGGTAAATACAGGGAGAATACTTTGTGCTACACTCCTTTAGGGGCTTTAAAGGCATTTTTTCAAAAGCATTCTATTTTCATCTGTGCTTCCTGTCAAAATGCAGAGAATTTGGAGCAACACTGGGATAAGCAGAGAGTTCAGAAATGCTCAACAACATATTCAGAGCTCTTAATACACTTCTGTTCTTCTTAATGGGTTGAGGAGAGGAGGGAGAAGTAGTAAAACTACATTGTCATAATCCCTTTTTGATTTTTCCTCAGCTCCTAGAGATACAATCTTAATAGAAGGGCAGACCAACTAGAGAGCATGTGACATCTGGGTGAAAAGTTTCTTGCACTGTGGGATGGTAAGGAGCAGGCTGTTTTGAAAGCAGACTCTTTGACACAGGGTCTTGCATTTCGTCTTGCTGTCACGTTGTTACCACACCAGATCACACTGTGTGACATAACCAACAAACCCTGTTGTAACCTGCCTTAGCATGTGTCATGGGAAGGCAGCCTGCTGCTTGCTGCTTGTGAGGGTGCTTCAGGAAAAAGGCAATCCTGCTACTTCCCTGCATTCTGAAGTGTACCAGAAAGGAAGTCAAACGTAAAGAGCTGCTGTCCTCCTGCCCATCCACAGTCAGCTCCAAGCAGTCATCACTTGTCCCCCAGAACATTTCAGAAATTCCACAGTACATAGCAATATAGCGCCGTTGAAATGGAGTAACGTCCCATGAAGAAAGAGGCTGCCTGTTGACACCTACTATTTCATGTTCAAGTAGGAGGTGGTATAATAGAGCACCCCACAGTAGTCCTGGCAGTGCTCATCAGGGAGGACCAATGAACTTTTTAGAGCTGACTCAAGGCATTTAATATTGTTTTCCACAGAAGTTTGCTCCACTAATCCTCTTCGCACCTTGCTTTCTTCACAGCAGTGGAATCACTTGGGAAGTGAAACCAAGTTACTGCTCAGAACCTGCAAACTTTACCCTTTCCTTTTTGCTACATTCCACAGAAATTGCCAGTTGCCTCATTTTCTGGATGTCCCCACAGATGACATTTAAACAAGCACTCTCCTGATTTATCTTGTCCCTAGGGGATTTCCAACCTATGTGGACTGTGTTTGTGGATGACAAAATACATTGTCATACCTCAAATTAAACACATTAAACTAAATTACTGTCTCTCATGCTCTTTCTCATTTGTAAACTAGTAAATATGTATCATTGTTCCTGACATATTCAACACCACAGACTCACCTTTAAATTCAGAGAAATAAATTCTGTCCCACAACTCTATAAGGTTCTTTTTATATTCACCAAGCAGGTCTTTCACCTCTAGGTGCCAGCTCAGCCAAATGGTGAGACATTCCCTTGCACCTTAGCATAAGGGTGGATTTCATCCAGCAAGAAAATTTTGCTTCTTAGTGAAAAGAATTTAACTGTGAGCCATATAGGTAAAGAGCCAAATTATTTCTCCTCTCAACACCTCCCAAAACAGTTTTTTTGTCAACATGAGGTATTGGGAAGAAAACATCACTCTGTGCACTGTTATGTACAGACCCCTCTGGTACCTACTTATCTCACCAAAAGCATCATAGTGCCCAGGTGAGAGCATCTGTAACCCACTCATTGCAGAAGAGCATAATATTCACATATTTCAATGTTTATAGTTTAGGGTGACAAATTAGAGAGAACAAGACACAGGTCACATGCTCCCACCCAGCCTGCACTGCAATGCCCTGATCTCTGACTGACAGGGCCTCATTCCTCCACTCCTTTGCTGAATTTCCACAGCAGACCATACAGTGTGACCATGACAGAGCTCCTGGCAACCTGCCTGGGTCTCTGTCTGCAGCAGCACACAGGGGCCATGCAAAGCCAACAAATCCCTGGGTCCTTTCATCAGGTGCTGAGAGTCCTTCAGTACATAAAGGCAGAAATTTCACTGCATGCAGGAGCAGCCCAGAGTGACCTCAGTGCGAGTGCATGGGGAGAAGAGCAGCTCACCCCTGGGTGTGCAGCAGTCACTGAAACAAGCAGCTGTGGGCTCTGGGATTAGTAAGAGCTGGGATGTGCAGCTATCTCGGTGAGAGAAGCAGATTGGATTGCAGCACAGGTTACTGTTCACATATGTGCAGGGAAAAAGACTGTTAATGTTTCCAGGGACAAATGGGCATGGCCACAGCCCCAGCTCTATAACCAGGCACCTTCAAGAGCCCCAGGCTGCTGCAGCCGTGGGCAGGTAATGAAGGAGAGGGGTGCTGTGGGCTGAGGCTTGGAGGGAGCAGGACTGACATTGCTGCTGGGCCAAAGGCCTGACAGTGGTAGAGGGCAACATCCTTCTTAGCTTTGAGGCTGCAATCTGGGGCAGATGCTGCTGCCACCATGGCCACAGACATGAGGCAAGGCTGGGATGGTGGCTGGCTCAAAGACTTGACAGGGCCCCGTGCTGGTGGCACGTGTGGGACACTGACACAGCCACTGCAGTCAAGCAGCCATCTGCCCTCAGGAGCAGGACTGGGACCAGCAGCTGCAGAAAACAAAATCTCAGCTGCTGGCAGGAGGCCTGCCCTCCTTGTGCTGCAATCTCATGGGATCACCTCAGAGAAAATGGCTGAGTGCCTTGGCCAGGGCCCAGGCGGGACAACAAGGGCGAGTGCAGGTGACTCAGGCCGTGCCAGGCTCCTCTCCCTCAGCAGCTGTGCCTGCCCAGTGCTGCAGCAGCACCCACTCAACCCAGACATGGGTACCACTGGGCTCCACTCCACAGGGACCCATGACAACATTTTTAATGTTTTAGTGCTAGTAAACCCTCCCAGATCCAGCATAAAACCCTCTCAGCTGTTACAGGAGCTTCTCAGTGCCACAAACTCAGAAGGCTTCATGCAGCCCCTCTCAGCCCCACTTTGGTTTCAATGCACAGTTTTGGTGAATGAAATGGGAGCAGATTGCTTTTAATTATACTGCTAAGTTTTGTTTCCCACGGTTTTGTCCATGTGCAGTTCCTATTGCAAATCTCCAGTCCCTACAGGGTCCAGGCTGCTATAATTAGTATTAGGTAAGATAAGATAAAGGATAGATGCCTAGCTAATTTATCAGGGATCCAAAAAGGAATGCACCCTGAATGTTGAGGCATGTGACAGTTAACGTCTATAATTTCTTGCATCTTCACCATCTTTAGTATTTTGAGGATTCATTAGAGCAACAATTGCATCAAACTTGTCACTGGGCATTTGAGATGTTCATCTGTAAAAGCACTGAAACAACATTCATGTTTTTCCATCCTACTGCTTAGCAGCCTTTATATACCAATTGCCCAGCTTTCAAAGGCAGCAAGGCATAGGGGAAAGGATTGCAGAGAAGGTTTACAACCTTAATTTTCCATAAAATTAAAAATCCTGGGATTTCTTCAAAATTACAGAAATGAAAATTATTCAAGAAAACACACAGATGATTGGAGGGGAGAAGAAGTCTCACAGTTGGAGAAATTTTATTGAATCAGATCATATCAGACACTACATCAATACATATCAATGCTCAGAGAGCCCCAGATTTCCAGCCTTCTAACCCATAACCTCATGTTTTCTTCACTGCAGGTTCACTACTTTGGGACTGGTACAGTTACATATTATAGTAAACAGACATGTGCACCTCTATTACATTATTGTTATCATATTTCTATCTCATACATAGATTTAAAATATTTTGTGTTCCCTGTGGGTATGCTTGTTCTTCTTAAAAGCAGAATATTTTGCTACATTGCTATACAGTGTTCCTACAAATAGAAGCATTATTAGTAATAGAATACCCTGTTCCAATTTACATTCAAGCATCTTTTGCTTCTGGCTGAAAAAGCATGCTTGCAGTGACTTCACAACCTCCTAAACTCTAAATACAGCTATACATGCTCTGTGAAAATATAAAAACAATTTGTCATGATTCATGGGTAACCCTCTCTGTTAATCCTAATGATACGGTTAGGAGATGCAATTTGCAACCTACTTTAACTTTTAGATTTAAGGACCTTCAAAGTGTGTCCTTCTGCTGCTCTTCAGCACAAGGGCAAATGGATAGTGAAAGAGGAGCAGAACACTTGGCCATTCAAAACCAGAAGTGCCAGATGAAAACAGGAAAACAATCCAGTCTAAGAGCAGCAGCAAACTGTAAATATGCATCTCATTGGAAACAGGTTCTCAGTCTGCAGTATTCTGAGCATACACCCTTATGCTTCACAAATGCCTGGAGGAGGACAGCAAAGCTATAAAACCAACTGCAAGCAATCTCATCTTCCAAGCTATGGTCTGGCAGTCTTATAAATGGCTCAAGAATGACATTCCTTTGTCTCTTGTCACTGAGTCACTGATTCCCACATCTTAGCTGGGGAATGAAGACACAGTCTCTTCTGACCCTGTGTTTTATGGTTCCCTGACCCCATTAATGCCTGCACAACCCTTATGGTAATAGAGAAGGGACCAAGCATAGCCTTTGCATGACAGTGAGACTCTCATCCATCCCTGTACCTGTGTGTCCCAGCTAATGTCATTTGTGCTTCCCAGTCCCCATCATTTACTGGCCTCATGACTGCTTCTTGCTGCATGAGCGAGACTCCCTGGCTGGAGTCCGTCCCCGTAATGCACTGCAGTCATCAAATTGCCGTGATGCATCCTGCCAGAGCAGACAGCACGGAGACTGCAGCACACTAAGTAAGGGCAATGTAATGCGGCCACAGGGCCAAGAGGCACAAGAGGAGCCGGGACTGGAAGCACAGGAAGCCTTCTCCATGAGGCATTACAGATACTCATGCAGGCACCCTGATTAATGCTGCCTCTCCCAAAATGAAATATGCCATCTCAAGGTCAGCACATGGATGAAGAAGCGCATCAGGCTGAAACTCCCAGCTTGCTCATATTGAAAGAAGGAAAAAGGAGTGCAGAGCAGAGGAAAGCAAGTGGTAATAGCAATGAAGATTACAGAGGAACTTAATTGGGATTACTGCCTGTAGTATAGTAAAGATGGTAGCTTTGTCTGTCGCTTTTCCTCTTTTAATTCTTTCTTAAAAAAACCCTTGGCTGATAATTCTGCAGATTGGCACTAAACAGTGAGCCACTCTCAGTTCAGGAAGAAGTTCCCATTACAGTTGGCAAGGCATGCACATGGAAGAAAGTTCAAAAGCCTCCACAGGAAAATTGGACAAAAAGTACATGGTGTACAGAAGCTGCCTCAAATAGGGACCTCTAAGGGTTTTAGCTGACCTTGAAGGCAAGTGGAAGGCATTTAAATAATGTACAGATGAGGAAGGAAGCTAGCAATACAGCATGTGGGGATTTGAACAGGTTTTTGCCTCTAGATTCCTGGCAGGGATATTTTTAATGGTCTGTGGGGGTGAGGTTTTTGCAGGAAGTCCAAGGAGGCTACAGGAATTGGTAATTGCTTGCAGGAGCTTTGCTTCAGTGAATGCTGTGGTTTCATTACACCTCTGTAGAATCAGGCCCCATCATGTTTGTGAGTGACACCAGCTCAGGGCGCTGTCTAAAGGCAGTGGTTATTATTAGCATCCATGCACCATGGATGTACAAGCTTTAACCACTCAGGCCCAGCCTTTGGGAAGAAACAGCCTGTGTTTAGCTGTGTACATTTGCAATGATTCATGAGATTGTCTGCAATCGCTGTAAAAATAGTACTTACGCAACTCAGGAGCTACTACTGAAATCCTGACATTATTGGGTCTTCCCCTCTTAGTCACACTCATTTCAATTAATTTCCATGCCGCCAAGAGAACTTCATGCAGAAAAGGCATAAACCTGAAAGAGGAACTGGGGGAGTTAGGAAATGCAGCAAAAGGGGATGATCATTTCTTTGCAATTGTGATGAGGAAAGATTGCAGCTGTTATTCCCCTGTAGAAGTGAAATGTGCAAAGTCAACGAAAAAAGGGAGACAAATCTGTAGAGAGCGTTTTTCCTTCTTTTTTTTTTCTTTTTTTTTTTTTTTTTTTTTTTTTTTTTGCCAAACTGATGTTTTTCTTTACTTTTAAGCTGAGCAGCTAAGGCAAGGCTAGCAAGTATAAAGGAACCTGTGTTTTTCCATCAATTTTTTTCCATTCAGCACCTATTAGTGCTGTCCAATCCCTTCTCCCCTTCCACCTAGGCCCTGCTCTGCATTTTTTGCTGTATTCACAATCTAGGGTGTGCCACCTCAGCTCCATACCTTGTTGTGGATCACTTGAAGGATGGCTCAGATCACACATAAGCACATTAGGTTTAGCCCAGTCACACATAAGGAACCTGTCAGACCTCATCCACTGAGCTGTGGTTCACACCTGAGGCCCTTGTGCCCCACACCTTGGAGATTTTCCCAGCCCAGACTTTGTATGTCCACCACAAAAGCACAAACAGACAGAGAAGAGAGAAGGGCTCCTTACAGTGTTCACAGCTACTCTTAAAAATCTTTCAAAGTAGAACCTGCAGGCCTGATGATGAGCACCTTTCCTGTACTGGCAAAATAACTACAACTTCTGATAGATCCTTTAAACACATGGGTATTTGGTGCAAGGGCAGCTCCCTGCTGTCAAAAGCACACAGGGTAGCCCACAGGCCCAGGCCATCAGGACAAGGGCACCTTTGGCATAAGAACTCTGAATTCCTGTTCACTCCCATATTAACTGAAGCCTGTGCTGTTACATATGCACAGAATTGCACTGGTGTGAAAGTTCAGCCTCAGCACTGCAGACTGGACTGGATTTGTTCCTGGTTTCTTTTACAGTACATCTGAAATCCAGCTGGAAATTTTAGAGCTCTATGCATTTGGCCCACTGGAAAACAAGGCTTTTGGACCACCCTCTCTCAAAACGCCCATTGGCTGACTCTGGGGTAGAATATCATTTGTGTGTGAAGGAGGCCTAGATCAAGGCCTTCAGAAAGTTCTTGCCAGAAAGTGTGTCATGGGCAGTGAAGGAAACCCAAATGACAAAGTGCTTTATGGAAATCAAATCTCCTCAACTCCAAAATCACAGCAAGGAAGGTGTGCAAAACAGAATTGAAAAAGGACCAGATGTACCTGGGCCAACTCATAGAATAAAATGTGGTGCACAAGCCAAATTTGGGTCCCTTGTCACAATAATCTAATGTCTGCTTGAGTGTCACTGAGGCTTCCAGATAATTTCTTCACCTTCTCACTCTGGGATTCCTCCTAATTCTTCGCCTTGGCATGGAAATGGGATTTCAGAACTCAAGGTGCACAATACAAGAAAAAGCAGTGTCAGTTTCCTAATAGGGTAGATAAAACTTTTACTTCACTGAGCCAAAAGTTTACTCTTCAGGGCTACATGGTAGAGGATGCAAAGAAACGTGGGGATTTTAGGAAAATAAGAATATAGCAATCTAGCACATATACACAAGACAGTGAAAGATCCTTTAGCTGTACCCTTAGGTCTCCAACCTGTTAGACCTGTAGGTGGTATGAAAAGGAGCATTTAAACAGAGAGACACAGTCAGGACAGAGCTCTGACTTGAAATGCAAACACTGAAAGATTCTTAGGGCCATCACATCAGGCTGGATACCTTTTATATGGACAGTGTTTCAAAAAAATTTACAAGATTAGATCACAGCCTTTCAGAATGCTTGATCAGACAGCACGGTAAAAAACATAGCCCCTGGAACCTGCTCAAACAATGAGCAACAGCAGAGATGTAAAAGATGGAGAAAAAAGCTCTTTAATGTTTCTTATTCTTTCTAGCAGTGTGATGCTATTTAAGGACATTGGTATAATCTAGCTTCAAAATGCTTATTTCCAAAATGCTCTCCAAAAAGACAAGATATGTAGCAGGTCAATGTTCTTGTTACTCAACTCTCTCCTGATATTGAGACAGAGAAATGTCCTTCAGAGAGACATCCTCTGTACCCATTTCATCGGGTCTCTAATGCAAACAGAGGTGGTGATTTGCATATAGACAGCTTTTTACTGGAAAATTGCTCTCTCTTGCAGAGCAGAGAGCGGCCTTCCATTGGTAATTAATGATCCATGCTATGCAGCCAGCCAGCACTCAACACAGTGGTGCTGTACACACCATTCAGATGGGGCACAACTATTCAGGGGTCATGTTTTTCTGCCCCACAACTGGACTTTTGCAAGCAAGGCCCATCAGTTAAAAAAAAAGGCTCAGGATTGCAGAAGAAAAAGAGAAGACCATGAAGAAGAACAGGAAGGATGACAGGGAACGATACAGATTAAGAAACATCTGGACAGCTAACTGTGAAAATATTCCCACATGTGAGACAAAGTAACAAAAAGGGTAAATCTCATTTGTGCTCCACTGATTCTCTGTGTAACAGCCTGACTGAGCTCTCTCTTGTCCAGAGTAAAATCATGGACACCTAGTTCATGGCAATCAAAAGGCCAAAAGTATTCAGAAATAATCAAAACCTGAAGTAGCAGAAGAAAGTATAGGATACTGGATTTTCTCTGCACACAGATAATCTTAGGCAAGGAGTAGACATTCACTGAAGCATCCATTACCCCACATGTAGGGACTCCTCTGAATGCCAAGTACCTCCCTTCCAGTCTGCTCCCAAGAAGGGAGCTCCCACTGACTCAACACTCAGAAGCAAGCATGGAATTTCCATGTGGTTTGGGTCCTCATTGCATGAGCTTCTTGCTTCAGACCTCATTGTCAGAAAGCTTTCTCCTGAAATTCATCTTCATATACCCTTTCTCTGTCTGTCATCCTCCCATGCTGCATATTTTCCCGTGGTCAGAGGAACTGTGACCAAGGGAAAATATGGGAAGGGAACTGTGACCAAAAAACTGTGTTTGCCCACCAACCACATTAGCACATGCCTGTGCTGCTTGGTGGGGGTGATTTCCTTTTCCTTTAAAGGAAAAGGAAATCACCCCCATCAAGCAGCACAGGCATGGGGAGCTCAGGGCAGAGGGAAAGAGAGCTGAGGTGCTCATGGCACAGCAGTGAGCAGTACCACTGGGAACCACACAGTCCTGGAGAGCCCTAATGAAATACATTGGCACCAGTATAAACCATTGTCTCTCTGATTACAAAATGGCTGTGTTGAAATGACTGCCAGGCCCTGCTAAAACACCAAGCTCTTATATACCACTTGTCAGCCATCATTTTCAAAGTGCTTTCAGAGGGTGGGAAATGATTTATGCAAGGTCACTGAATAGAAACAAAATTAAACCCCTCTGTGTCTGAGTCATCTGCCAGCATCCTAACCACTGAGCTACTCCAGGAAACCCTGGCTTCTTTGCCATGTTAGCCATCTACAGCACGGGATACAGCAACTGCTACAGCTGTACAGCTGGAATATCCCCAGAGTTATCAGGACAGATTTAGTGGTGCAGTTCTGAAGCACTATATGTGAGAAACAGATCTTCTTCTCATGTGCAGCAAAGTGATGCAAATCACAGCATATTTCTTCTCTGAAATCTATGGGACAGAGGTTCTCAGTAAAGCCACACTAGTATCACATTTACACTTAAGGTCGTCAAAGCAGGAAACAAATAATTTGTGAGATAGAAGAAAAACTGCAAACTCTACAGTTGCATGTGGTTAATGATCCTTCTGTGACCTTTCAGTTTAGCACCTTATCTTTTATTTACACTATTTATTTAGAGAGAGGTTTTATACGAAACATACACTTGTATCCCTTCTCTTAAAGCATTTCAAGATTGAAGTGAGATCTTTTGGTAAGGAAGTTAGAGAAAGAGACACAATGTTTTTCTCTAAGCAGTTTTACAGAGCTAAGCAGGGATTCTGCACAGTGAGGCACAAATTAAGCTGGGGAATAAGGCTGAAGTTTTGGGTTTGCCAAGTAATGTCAGGTTAGCCATATCGTCACCCAGCTTTTGGTACTTTGCCTGGCTGGGAAAATGGTTATCTCAGCTCTCTGTACTGTGAATGGAAAGAAGTAACAATGCAAGTTACAGCCTAAACTCAGAAGCACACCTATGAAGAACTCAGGGTACTATGTCTATCAACTATAGGAACGCTCGCTGCTAAAGCTGGATGGCCTGGCTTCATTCCTTTGTCCAAGGTCACCCCTTTTGAGTACTTCCCTTTGACAGAAGAATTAGGAATCATAAAATAGTTCTCAAGATACCAAAAGGTATTTTCTTAGAGGAATAGACTGGAAGACTGAATTGGACAGGATTAAAAAAAAAAAAAAAAAAAAAAAAAAAAAAAAAAAAAGTGGACTAAACTTTCAATCAATACACACAGTATTCAGAAAGCTCTGGAAAACTCACTTTAATCTGCAGGGTATTTGCACATCATGTCACTTAGCAGGAGCCAGAAACTCAGGCTGAGGACATCACTTTGAATACCTCCTTGGGAAGCAGCTTCACCCAGCATCCTAACATGCTCACTCCCACCACACAGCCTCCACTGAAGTACTGTGTGTCACTCCCTCAGTTTGCTGAAGCTGTAAACTCATCCCATTCAGTCTTCTGGGAACTGTTTTGCTGGTAAAAATGTAAATAATAGCAGCTAAAAAACTAACCCATAAAAAGCTTTGAAGTTTGCTTACAAACAAAATGCCTTCATAAACTCTCCCAATCATGTTTGTGCTAAAATATTGACTTTTCAGGGAGGTAAATATTTCTACATTGCTTATTGCATAGAAGCTCATTCCTGCTGTTTATTCACATGCCAAGGCCAGTTAGTACTGCTGCAGAGCATAAAATCCCAGGCTAGAGGCTTCAGTACAGTTCCCAGCTTGTTCTCCCTGAAGTTAGCCAGTGGCAATACTTTCATTAACTTTGGGCAGAGCCAGGTTTTATTTGCCTGCCTGTAGTGCTTCTCTGTGCCTTACAGTGGGCTTCAAAGGTTGTTGTGGTCTTTAGAAAGAGTTTTTTTGCAAGCAGAGTGCTGATCTCTCTTGCGTCCTGTTGTTGGACTGTGGTGTCTTACACAAGCCATTCTACTAAGTTCCAATCATTTGTTTTTCCAAGGTAACAATCAATTGTGGAGGATATTTGCAGCTGAGTCACTTCTAGCAAGGGCAAAAGGTAACGCCTGTTTGTGCAAGTGTAAGCCATATCCTTTCTTGGGGCTGTGCCATTTGACTATGGAGGGTGATAATTTTGCCCATCCTCCTCTCCCTTGTATCTTGTTCAGATTCTATTTTTCATGTCTTATTTGCAGAGCAAGGGAATTCTGCCTTCTTTTTTATTTTTAATCCGGTGGCTACATCTCAGAGTAACCATCTCAGGCACTGGACAAGTTTATATAAAGTACAGCTATCAATGCAGAGGAATCACCTCTCCTATCCGCCCTGGCAGAAAAGAAAATATTTCCCTAGAAACAGATCAGACCAACCTATTGTATTTCCCTGACAAAGTCACTTCCATATTCTCCAACTCACCTCACTCATTTCCAGCCTCTCAAACATCCTCCCTCTCTGCTAAGCTGGGAAAAGAAAGGCCAGAAACAGCACTGAACTCAGGCCATTCCCAGGCATGGAGAAGATGGACCAAAACCAGCATTCTCAGTCCAGGGCTCAGCCAGAAGATTGTTGGAGCCTGTGGTCACAGCCTTATTGCAGAATGAGGAAAAGCTCCTGCAGCTGACAAGCTTTTGCATCAGGTTGAGGCAGGGAGGGAGGAGAGCTGCACAGCCACACAGATGCTGACCTCATGGTGGGAGGCACGTGCTTGCTGTGTGCAGGCTTGGCAGAGTGGAAGCAGAGATAGATCTTCCTCAGCCAAACCCTTCCTCTTCCCTCTCCTGCCCTCAACACTTCTGCAGCCAAATGGAGGTGGTCAAACAGCCCAAAGTAACAACAGGACTTAAGGTATATTGTAAGTCAGTAGTGGAGGTATGACTTGAATCAGCCTTCTGGATACCCTTGTTCTACACACAAAAAAGTCTTCTTGTCATGCTTTTTTTCTTTTTTATTGTTTTTGCCTGTTTTCCCTTATTTGTGTCCTTTTCAATCCCTATCCTCACCATTTAACCAGACATGTTACCTCCCCTCACAACCCCAGCAGGAGTTTAAGATGATTCCCCTTGCCAAGTTGAGATGGAGGATTTTGGGAAAGGTGAGTCAACTTGGCTGAACTCAAAAGTTCAGTGCAACACCTGCCTAATGCTGCTGGCTTTCTTGCCAGGTAGAAAAATTAATTCAGAGCCAACTACTGTGCAAATGCAGTGGCAGATGTGTGGAATGGACAGATGGGCTGAAAATAAGGAGATCCATACCCTAATTCTCTATTTTTTTCAGAACACAGTCAGGAAGTTATTCTGACTGCTGAATTTTCCCACATTGCAATGTCCCCCTTCCCTGCATGCTGACACACCTTTATGTAACTTTGGGCTTCATTCCTGCAAACAAGGAAAGACTCATCTGGGATATGAAGATCAGGGGCAGTCTTGACTATAGTGAACATAAAATGGTGGAGTGCACGATCACATCGTGGACTTCACGGTTTCTGCAGTTAAATGAGCAGCAAAAGGAAAATGCCAAGGTACTTGGTGCCCATTTCACCTCACTTTTTACTGATGATCCCTGCCATCGGAAATTGCAGGGCCTTGAGATTAGAGGGAAAGCCTGGACCATGAAATTCTTACCATTGGTGGGTGAGTACCAAGTTAGGGAATTTAAAGCAAATATGCACAAGTCCATAAAACCTGATCCCCACGTACTAAGGCTGCTAGCCAGTGTCATTGTGAGGCTACTTTCAGTTATCTTTGAAAGGTCAGGGCAAACTAGATTGTTTATGTGGGCTGGAAAAAAGTAAATGTCACTGTTATTTCCAACAAGAGCAAGGAGGAAGAGCTGGGGAACTACAAGTCTCATTTCTGTCACTGGGGTGGTGATAAAACAAATATTCCTGGAAATCATTGCCAAACATGAAGAACAAGAAGATGACCAGGCTTATTCAGCATGGATTTATGAAGAGGAAATAGAGCTTAAACCAAATAGACTTCTGTGATGAGATACGTGGCTTCGTGGATGAAGGGAGAGTAACGGATCTGTTTGGGATAGTTGTTTTTCTTCACTTTGGCAAGACTCTTGATACAGTATGAAGTCGTCACAGATGAACTGATGAAGTACAGATCAAAGACCTAGATAGTGATATAGACTGACAGTTTGCTAAATTGCCAGACATTGATTACTGTCACAAACTCAGCTGGAGGCCAATCACTAGTGGTATGCCCCAGGGGTTGATACTGCAGCCAAAACTCTAAGATATTCATTGATGACCTGAATGATGAAGCATCATCAGGAATTGTTGCTATCTCTCTGCTCAGCTCTGGTGGGACACACTTGGAGTATTGTGTCCAGTCCTGGGTACACATTGAAGTCAATCCAGAGAAAGGTCATGAGGTTGATTAGGGATTGGAGCATATGCTCTATGAGAAGAGGCTGAGAAAACTTGGGCTGTTCAGCCTGGAGAAGACTCAGAAGCATCTCATCCATGTGAATAAATTCCTTATGGGGAGTTGTTAGGAAGATGGAGCCAAACTCTTCTCAGTGGCATCCAAGGACAGCACAAGGGGCAATACAATAAATTCCAATAACTGAAAAGAGAAAAGTGTGGTCAAACATTGGAGAAAGTTGTGCAGAGGCATTGTAAATAAACGAGAAGTACCTCAATATCTGGAGATACTCAAAATCTGACTGAATGTTGCTCTGAGCCACTGTTTCTGGCTGTCCCCACTTTGAGCAGAGGGCTGGGCTAAGCCATCTCTAGAGGCTCATTCCAGCCTCAGCCCTGATGTGATGCTGTGATATTGGATTACCTTAAATATGCTGCCCCATACACCCCAAGTAAAGCGAAGCAGAAGGATCTCTAAAACTGATTCTTCTTGTTTGACAACAAGGCCCTTTAAAAACAATGAATGGTACCTGTGTCATTCCTGTCCTGCTTTCTTAGCTTGTCCTTCAAGCTGTGCTATCGATTCTAGTGTTTCACTATCTTTATTCATTAAGTTGCTTGGGTTTTTTCCCCAATGAGTAACCTGAATCTTTTCTAATGAAATTTAAGCCACTCTATTAGTGCACTCAGTATTCATTTAAGAGAGATTGTCACTTTCTGTATTTAGGGAATACTCTTGTTCTCCCTTTTAGTCTTTTCTAAGTTGAGTACAATTTTTGCAGTCTCAGCATGACAATACAATTCTTTCCAGATCTCTGATCATTCCTATTTCCCCCTTCTGGCCTCTCCCCATCTGACCCAAATCTTTACTGGAGTGCCCCAGACTCAACATAATCCTGAAGCCAAGGCCTCACCAGTGATAAGTGGAGCAGAAGGATGACTTCATCTGTCTCGCAAGCTGCATTCCTCTTACCAGAACCCAATACAAATGTCTGCCTTTTTTGCAATCCCATGACACAGCTGATTCATGTTCAGCATGTGATCTACTATAACCCTAGAGTCTTCTCTAAAGAGAACTGCCAGCTAAACAATTGTTCCCTGTCCCAAATTGGTCTAGTTGCTCTGTTTCGGCTCGGATGTAGCATTTTGCACCTGCACCACTGAGCTCTTCCTTTTTCAACCTATTTCTACAATTTGTCACAAAACATTTTGAATTCTGACCATGGCTTCTAGCATACACTCAACTTTGTCATCACCAGCTGGTTATAGAAGAGGGTGAACCAGCACAGGCCCTTGCAGAATTCCACCAGCTAGTTTTCTAGATGGATGGTGATTAATTTATAGTTAAACTAATAGTGTACTGCACATGCACAAGCTAACAGTCACTATTACATAGTGACTTATTCTAGAGAGCATTTGTCTGTGTCAGACTACATCACAACAAAAATCAAGATGGAAGATCCTTCCCTTCTCCCCATCCCCTAAACCATTAGCCCTACTGTAATAGGAAAGATCTGCTTTACATTACTTGTTTTTGATAAATTCATGTTGACTGATGCACATTTTGCACTAGCATACAATTTGTTTAATACTTTTTCCAGAGTTTTCCAGGGTCTGGAAAATGGACATCAGTCTGCCTCTTCCTTCTCTTCTCTGGTTCCTCATTTTAAAGAAATAACCAGTCAATACTGATCAAGAATACCTACTTTATGGAAGAGTCCAGAGGAAAAGTATTCAGGAATTTGTGTCAGAGCTTCAAGCTGGAACCTCAGGACTGGCCAGGTCTGTGAGACTTTAATTCCAGCTACAGGTCTCTGATCCATGAGTTGGCTCTCTTGTCTGGCATAAGACAGAGGACACTGACCTACTTATGCATGAGTAAACTTGAATAGGACTTTCAAAATTCCCACCTCTAAATGTCAGTGCTTAAAAAATGATGTCTAACTAGCAGAAACTGATAACTCCTGTGCCAAATACTGGACAGATCAAGAATTTTCATATGCAGGTATCTTACACTTAGTACTAGAGAGTAATTGGTTTCAAAATAATATATCTATTTCCTGGCATTTTATTATGAATCTTTTCCTTATTACTGCTTTGCTTTATGGCTTTCTTGAGATAAACTGGTACATTTTATCAGAAGTCTCATTTATCAGATATAGTCTTAAAAGTAAATTATGCATGCCTTTGCTAAACATGTGCACTTCCAGGCCAGGCTGCCTTAAGCAGTCAAACCAAATCAAGCTGCTCTGGGCTTTGCACTGGATCTAATCAGTTACAGAAAAGGGCAAAATCTCCCACTAAACTTTTCCCCTCTCTCACCTTTCCCCTGACTGGCAGGTTTTCTCTCCAGTTTTACACTCGA
Source organism: Melospiza georgiana (assembly GCF_028018845.1). Taxonomy (NCBI): domain Eukaryota; kingdom Metazoa; phylum Chordata; class Aves; order Passeriformes; family Passerellidae; genus Melospiza; species Melospiza georgiana. The sequence goes on along the minus strand of NC_080430.1, from coordinate 143,609,900 downwards.
TGGCTCCCAGTCAGGTTTTGTTTTCCAGCAGCCCAACTGTCACTGTCCCTGTTTTCCCAGAGATAACATTTCTGTACGTCAATGTTCTCTATCTATCCAAGTCACATCCTTCCTTAGATTTTTGTTCCAGGCCTTTGCAGTCAGTACCTGTTGCAACAGGGGGTCTTGCAAACTTAGTTAGGCAACCTGATTGTGTTTGATGGAAGTATCTTGAGTAAACAGCTCGTTATGTACATGGCCACTTGCTCAAGAGGTTGAACAGTTGCATTACTCATTTACACATGGGATGTTTTGAAAATAAAACCCAAAATACTGCCTTCTTATCAGATAGTGTTTAACTCATTCATGTTTGCAAAGGACTCTGAAATTCCCTTTCTAGAGTTCCTTTCCTCTTATGACTGTTTATAAAAGGTGACCAAGTTTATGACAACCAGGGGGAGGTAGCTGCAATTAATCAAAGCACAACTGAAGTATTAACATCCCGCCTATCTGAAATCTCCCTCTAGTTTCAATTGAAGAAGGCTTTCCTTTCCACTTCCTAGCCTAAATTGTTGCTCTGGAATGTTAAATATTTGACACAGATCACTCCAAAGCTGGCAGTACTTCAGCAGGAGATAAAGTGACCTCTGGGAACTATTTGCAACATTTTCAAGCGGTTCTGAAATCCTACAAGGACGTAAAAAAAAAAGGATCTTTACACAGAATAAGATTTTTATCATGATTAATTAATAAGCATTATATTCATTTTGCAAACAGATGAACTGAATCAGAAAACTCTCAAACTTACCTGCATACCTAAACTAGAGCCAACTGGAACTGAAGAACACTTTCAAAAATTTGACACTAATATCATGATGCCCAATGAAAGGGCTCAAAACCCCAACTTGAGTGTCTGCAATTACAAGTGAATCTGACAGAAATTCACTGCAATTCAGGATGTAGCCTGGCCTGGAATTGTGCTGAATGACCAGCACAGCAGGAGAGAGTTTGAAGAATGTTGTCTCCAGGTAATCACACTGATCAAGAGGGAACAGGCTATAATGAATCAAGTTGTACTTGAAATCTTCCTTGTTATTGATATGACATGAATTAAAGGGCAGTAGGGGTTGTAATAAGCTGAAAAATATGAAAAAGGCATATATTTCTAAAAGAAAAAAATCCTATTCTGATAGTGGGGAATAATAAGGTTTTTGTTATAGAGCTAATTAGCACTATTCAAATAATCAGTTTAATTCACCTGATGCTATGTTTTTAGTGCTGTAGACCAGAGGTCAATAGCCCCAGCTCCAGTCCTACATTTTTAACCATTCCTGTTCTTTTTCCCTGCTGGACTTTCAAGGATGTAACTTTCTAGCTTGGCAATTTTCTCTGAAAAAAGGTTGAATAACCAATTTTCTTTACTCTCACATCCATCTGGCCAGCCACAATAAGCCACAAATTTCAGAAACTGCAATAAATATAAAACAAACAAACAAAAATCCCAATTCAAACCACCATGGAAATAGCAAATTCAACTATTCCTATTGAATTATGCTGCTTTAAACAGACCCCTGAAGCCAGGTCCTCAAGTGTTTATCATGCCCATTTACTGCTACTTTAAAAAAAAAAATAGGTCCATATCGGGTGCTGAGCACCCACCCTCTTGTAAGGACCTGGCATATGCAATTAGACCAAGCAACTATTGTGCAATCCTAATTACCTGTTTACACACACTTAAATAAGTGGTCACCACCAAAGGCCATGTCTATACTGGTAAAATAAATGTTCCTGGGACTATTTCTGGCCCTAAGGCCAACTGGCACGTCTGTACAATTAAATTCCCTTATCCATCAAGACAGAGCAGCCATATCCGACCTTTTCATTGAGAGCTGAATAGCCTGTATGGACTCCCAATGCTTTGGAATTGTTTGGAAGCCTGCTGGTTAACACCATCCAGCATTGCACAATGGAACATTTTAACTATTCAATACCGTGGATGATTGTGTATCAGAGGCCAGGAATGTGTGCTGCTTAATATACTAATATGGACACAGTCTGAGAATCAGCTATGACCTGAAAGTCTCATGTTAGATGAAAATTATTTTTTTATTCAGAACAAAAATAAATATCCCTTCGTAAATCCAATGAAGACTGTCTATGCCCCTCTATAAACTTCATTCAATTTTAGCTTGGCTGCTATAAAACATATCTATTTATAGCGCATATTGTTAGTATCTATGTTGCAGATTTTCCAAGGAACACTAGTCAGGGGCAAGAACCCTTGCATGAGCTGCAAATGCAAAACAAGAAGTGTCTACTTCAAAGGTTGCAAATTCAAGATATATTATCAACATGTATGGGACTGACTGCCTGGGCTGATGCAGATGCTGAAGCAGATAGATGGCAGCTCTCACTGCCCCGGCTAATCCCAGGCTTGGACACGTGGGAAGCACGGTGTTGAAAGATTCATTTGAGCTGGCCAGGAGCCAGCTCAAGTCCAGATGTAGTCTAGACAAATCAGGCTGTAGCTGCCAAGAGCCGGGGCTTGGGAGCTCTTAGGCAGCGCTGTGTAAATACAGCCTGGCTTCTCCAGCCTGCAGCGAGACAGGCCCTGGCTGTGCCCTGTGCTGTGCCCTGTGCTGTGCCCTGTGCTGTGCCCTGTGCTGTGCCCTGTGGCTGTGCCAGCTGGGTCTCAGCTGCCCCTGGCAGCCCCCTGTGACACAGCACCAATGTGCTCCTGCCCTGCATCGATCTCCTGCTGCAGCTCCCGGCCTCTGGGGCTGGACGTGTCCACATCAGAGCAACTGGGTCAGTGTGCAACCACCTGCCTTCAGCCAGAGCTGGTGCAGGCTGCCAGACTCAGCTCTGGGTTTCCCCCAGCTATTCCTGTTCTATGGGCAGCACCACAGGGCACAGGGACATGCCAGTGGTGGGGAGAGCCCGTGGCTAGTGCATGTGGCTGGGTCAGAGAGTGACAAGTTTGTGGCTGCACAAACCAAAATTAATCTTAGTACTTGGGCATAAATGAGGTTGATTTGTGCCTGACCCATGCATGAATGGGAATGATATTTTCCCATAGTCATTAGTTTTATTATTGAAAATTATATATTTTATAAAAGAAAAAAAGGGAAAGTATTTGCTGTTTGTCATGCTCTTTCAAAAAAATGTTTTTTCTCTCTCTATGATAAACAAAAAAAAAAAAAAACAGCAGAAAGCAATCTGTAAAAATGACACAATTTGGTAGTAGCAGTAATAGAGTTTCCTGCATTCAGCATCACAGCCTTGGCTGCTGCTGGCCTGTTCACAGCCTCCCAAGGCACTGGTTGCATTCTCCATATCAATTTAAGGACTTCACTGAGCTACTGCTCCTGAGAAAGTCCTGCTCCTGTAGCTCAGCTGTGGAGCTACTGTACATCCATGTGAGCCCCTTCCTATGGCTGCAATGTGGGGGCTGCTCTTGGCCTCAGGGCTGCTCATTCTGCAGCCTCCCCAAGAGCCTCTGCTTCCCACTGCTTCTTCACAAGAAAAAGCCTTTAAATCTTAACTCCTCAGCTGAGTTCTGAACTGGGCATTTTGATGTCCTCCTCTACTGCAGACAAGCTATAGGGAGGTCTGAGCCCAGGTGAGGGCTGCCAGTTCTGCCCTGGTGGCACGGATGCATTTTGTGTTCATTTTGTGTTGCTTTGTTTTGTAGCACTGCTGCAGCTGCTGAGTTTCTGTGCTCAGTAACACTGTGTGATGAACCCAGGCTTGCAGTATCTCAGAAGGGCAGCTATAGAGTTGGTTCCTTATTCTCTCTAATTCTAGTGCTTCTGAAGGAGCTTGGAGTAATTAGCATTATTTACAGATATGGCAGGAGATGTTTTAGCATGCAGCACACTGGAGTGCCTGTGCACAAGATGGAGACAGAGAAAAGCTGCCGCTCCAGGACTCTCCCATCAATCTGTGCTCTTGAAATTTGTGTTAAACGCTGCCTAGAGGAAAATTATTAGTCAGAACCCCCACCCACTCTCACAGTGAATGATCTCCATCAGGAGCAAGTACTGAGATATGCATTATTTTGTTTAAATTTAGTTTCAGGTTCAGATCCATGCCAGGGGCTGTGGTGTACTGCTTTCAGGAAAGGGCAATTCCCACTCAAACAGGTACTTGAGAGGAAGGAGGAAAATTGGCCAGCCACATGTGAGGGACAGAATGTGAGTGTTCATCACACAGGGACAGAGATGAGCCCCAAGCAGGTAAAGGAGGGCTTTATTCAACCAAGAACTACCAGACCAAGCCCTGAAAAAGAAGCAATCAAGTAATTTCTGGGAAAATGGGTAAATACTGCCATGCTCTCTTAGAGGATGTCCAGGCAGGCTTTGAAACTATCTGGATCTACTGGGATGGATATCTCAGGGGTGTCAGAACCTAGGAAGAATGGCAGCCCCTCCTCCTCCACATCAGAAGAAGCAGTACATGGTTGTGATGTCCAGGACAAATTCTGCAGCTCCATCCTAACATAAGCAAGGATGGTCTCCATCTCCACCCTTTAGAAATGAGTCCTGGCTATTTTTTCCCACTATACATCTGTGCTTTTTTTTCTGCATCTCCTGCCACACTGGCTGGGGCTCTAGTTGGGAGTAATTTTGAGATAATTGGAAACAATAAGGATTTCTTCACCCAAGAGTGTGATGAGTGAACAGAGGGTTTTGAGACACCTCAGCAAGTTCCCTGGTCCCCTGCACAATGCCAGCAAAGGCTCCTTGCCCAGTCTCCCTGCCTCCTCAGGGCTGTCTCTGATGACCAGGGGAAGAGACTCCCAGTGCTACAGCATCACTCCAGCCCAGGGTCCCCGGGGCTCTCCCAGCCCAGCCACACCTCCTTTGGCTGTTACCATGCTCAGGTGCCAGGGCCTCAGGAATGCTGACCATTGCCACTGTAAGAGGTGTCCAGGGCTGGGATGTCAGAATGCCACAGCAGGCAGTGCCAGCTGCGTACCCGGGCTTTGCTGCAGTCCTGCCACTGGAGAGGTTCCAGTTTCTGCTGGTTTTCCTGGTGATTGGCTGTAATCCCAGCATGGAGAGTCACAGAATGCCAGCACATATTGTCACAGGGCTGCAGGCAGGAAGGGCTTCCCGACTGCCCCCTGAGATTGTCACCTCAGCCTCTGTGTGGGCAAGGGCTCAGTTTCACCTCCCCAGCTCCTGAGGACCCCTGCACCCAGGGGGAATTTCCATCCACATCTTCACTGCCTCTGCTCCTGCCATCATCCCCAGTTGCGCCAGTGACAGCCCCTGCCTCAGAGGGACTTGCCTTCCTCAGGGTGAGAAATTACCTGTTCATCAGTGGGGTAGGCACAGGAACCCAGCTCTGAACCCTGTCTTCCCAGAGCATCCCCAGCATGACACTTTCTGCCCTCTGTTTTGGTTATTAATCACAAGATTTCATGGTTTTGGTTTTTTTTTAATGAAAGACCCAAGCAGGTCCAGCTGTCAACTATTCCTGTTCTCTGGGTTGGTGATCCTAGGGGAGATGTCATAGCTGACAGCTCTCCTGTGTCAAGCACAGGCACTGCAGAGGAAATAAAAGGAATCTTGCTACCTTCCAACAGATAATTAAACATTTGCAGGCCAATTATTTTACCTCTTTTCCCAGTTCTTTTTTTTATAGAGACTACTTCACCATCACCTTCAGAACAGCTATTGCTTCTGTCCCTGCTGTGCAGCAGCCTGGCAGAGAGCAGCACTTGGAAGGAGAGTGCAGAGCAGCTTTGCCATAAGCATTGCATCCCTGAGAGATTTTTCATTTCCTCTCCAGCCCTTCCAGGACAACACAGGGTTCTACTTGCAGCCTCACAGACAGCCCACAGCATTAAACCAGGTATCAGCTTATACTGACAGGGTACTGGGAAACTTTGAGACACAAGGTTTCCTCTGCTGACTGCAGAATCAAAAAATGAATGCATATAATGAATTTTACCTTATCAAGCTTTTCCCTGTGACTGTGCACAACAGTCACATCATGATATCCTGCAGGGTGACATTTCCTGTGAATAGTCAGGTTGTCAGGAAAGACAACAAAGCAAGTGAAGTGATAAATTAGGAGCAAATACTTGATGAGCACATTAGCATACAAGAACTTGTTTCTTTAATCTTCTATCAAACATTTAGTAACAGGGTGTGGGGGGGTGTTAAATGAAGTGCTGTTGCAGTTATTTGCTGGTGGAAGCTGATGCATGTGCTGAGAGGAGAGCAAACAGGCAGTGCTGGCCAGCAGGAGTAGATCTCCTCAGCCCTGCTGATGTCAATGCCTGCTCCCTGCATGGAAAAGATGCAACATGTGTTAGATAAGTGAGTCATCCCAGGTCAGGCCCACAGCCAGCAACTGCTGAGCTGTTTTCCAAGCTCTGCTACTGATTTGCTTGATGGCCTTTGTGGGTTTGTCAGGCCAGAAATTTGTTATTGCACTCTCAAACTGCCCCTTCAGAAAGCAGCTGGTTTCTTGGCATCCACTGCTTCTCACAGCTTCCTAAAATAGCAGCCTGTCTCTCTTTTGCCCTTGCTTTCCTACCTGGATAATGGAGACAATTTCTCCAATGTATCCTAGTGGTGTGCAAACACAAAGATCTTGCCAAAGACAAATGTGTAACATCAGGATCTCTAACCCTTTGCTGTAAGATGGAGATGTTTGAGTCACACAGACTGAAGCTACAGAAACACTGAACTCCATGTGGCTGACTTCACCCCCTCAAGCATCCCTGGGCTGTTGCTTCCCCATTAATCCCCCATTAATAACTACTTTTTTACATCTGTCACTTGGCCAACTCTTAGCTTGTACCCTATTCATCCTGTGTAATGTGAGCTCATTAATCAACCTGTCATGTGGTGGAGAAAGCCAAGAATACTGTGTGAACCAGATCTCTAATCGTGTCCAAAGGAAAAGGCAACAGGTTTCTATGACAAGACTTGCCTTCCCCCAAACCCTGCTGATTAGCATTGGTCCTATTTTTAACCTCTAATGGCTTCTTCTTGGAGCCCTGAATGAACTTTTGGTGATTGTGTTGAGGGAGACTGTTCTACTCACCAGCCTATTGCTCCCTTTTTACATGTATTTAGTTCCAGAACTACTCTGTCAGTCCCCCATGTATTTAGAATTCCCCTGGATTAGTAAATATAAAACTTTACCAAACATTTTAATCTTCTCCTTTAAGACACAAAGATAGCCAGGACAGATGATGTAAAAAATGTTTAATTTTAGCAGATGCTGCCTCACATCTCCATTGTTCCAGATGGTAAATGATGTACTCATTCCATCTGCAATATCATAAGGGATGAACATCCATCTTCTTCCCAAATGCAGAATAGAAATAGATTTTTTTTTTTAACACAGTTTGTAATTTTACCATCTGCATTTGACAATTGATCTATACAGCCATGGGGATGAGTTTGGGAGAAGAGGCAGCATTGTTCCTGACATGATTATGTCAATGTTTTCCGCGTTTCTTTCCCTCTCTTGGCTGTTGATAGTCTATTAATCCTTTGGTTTCCTTTTATCAATCACTTACATTGTTTTAACTTGTAATTTATCATCATCGTTGTTGTATTTCCTGTGGGTTTTGCCTGATTTATACATCATTTCTTCATGTTATATTGCTCTTTCTACATCTCTTCTAAAACAGGCTATTTCTTACCCCACATATCTATTTTCCATCTCCATGATATCATGGTTTGTTGAACAACCAGTAGAATAGTCTTGGATATTTTCCAGTTTTCATTAACACTTCACATTTTATGTTTATGTTCCTAGTCAACTATGCCAGCAACAGTTTTAAATACATGCAAACACACACATGCATGCACACATAAACACAGCACAACCTTGACTACTCAGACATAAGAAGACCAAAACAAAAAAAGGTCACATTAGCAATAATTTGTATGAAGTGGGAACGCCAAAGAACAGACTTGGCAATGTGCTGTAATGACATCAAAGTGAGAGACTGCATTTAACCCACCCTCAATATGGTGAATAGGCCTTCAGTCATGTCATTACTAAAAAAATTTGTCATCTTTGTCTCCTGGATGGTGGTCTCTGCTGCTCCACAGAGGTCTCAGTGAAGTAATGGGATGTAGCAGCCCATGTCTCTTAGAAGTTACAGCCTGTCAGCCTGTGCTTGGGCTTCTGACAATGACACACATTCTTCAGGTCTGCTGATTTCACCAGGGGAACCAGCATCACTTAGATTTTCTCCTGAAGAGGTTACAGCCAGAGATTTGACCGCAAGGTTGCAAGGGCTTACCTTGCCCCATGGCTACTAATATTTCATTGGCAGAAACCCAATCTCCGATGCAATCTCTTCCAGTCTTACCAGGCCATGCTCATGTCTATGGCTTAACTGTTGTTCCACCACAAGCTTTGCCAAATCCTCCACCTCCAAGATACCATCTTCATGGACAAGCCCAGATGTCTGGAGCATTAAAAGCCATTGATGAAGTGAAGATTGTCAAGCATTATAGATGCGGAGATCCTCCTCCCCACACAGGGCAGCAATAACATCCCATTGGGTTTTGGGTTCAACTTTGTTTGTATTTCTGAATATAGAAACATATGGGTATTTATGTTCACAGATATGTCTGCACACACTGCATATATAGGCTGATAATTAGTGCTGTAATCTACTTGAATGAGATAAATGTAATTTGATTACGGTCTGTGGTACAAAAACAATTTCTAATTTTTAGATTGAGCGATTAGTCCTTTCATTTCTGTCAGAAGGAGGCTCTCTTTTGAGCTAGCCAGTGCTCTTTGAAGTTTAAGCAATGAACCCCTACTCTTTTAAACTCTGGGGAACTGCTGTTTTCTGTATGAAATGATCCAACTAACAGTGAATTAAAATCCTAATGTGGTTTCCTTCTCTGAGCTGTGAAGAGGTGACTGGAGAACTGAACGCCCTGTTCTCTTGTGCAGTGTGGTGGTCTTTTCAGCCACCCATCAGTATGTCATTTCCAGTTTTATTAAGTAGAACTTCACTCCATAAATCACATCTCATTTCTTGCAGTACCAGAAGGAAGACATTTCCTGCTGGTACTGGGCACAAATGCTGTGCAGGCTTTTAGAGCTTGGCAGCTGTACAGAGCCCATCCTGGTGCAGGAGGACAGAGGTCTTGGGTTTCTGAGAGCATCAAAATGCTTTTGACTCTGCCCCTTTACAGCTGACCTGAGTAGACTGCATGAGTCCATGTGGATGCTGTTCAATTGATTCAAATCAGGAAGGTAGGACAAGGTAACAGCAGCATGAGAGGAGAACAGCAGAACAGCTGCTCCAACATGCCTTTGCTAGGCACTTACCTCAGTGCCCAGAACACCTGTGTGCAGTCTGGGATTGTTTCTGTGTGCTTTTCAGGTTGGATATTTACCTGTACTTAACAACTACATATCAGTATCTGCTGCAATCCCCCCTCAGAGTCCCAAACAGTCCCCTCAACAGTACAGTAAACAGTTGCTTTGTCTTTTGTCTTTATTAGTCCCACAGGAGACAATATTGCCTTTGCTCATGACCCTGTGCTCCTGCTGGCACGGCTGTGTTCCTGCCAGAGCACGTATTCGTTCCTGAGCTCAGGGTGCTTACAATGTGTTTTGTTATGTGCTGACACAGACACACACACGCTGCCTTTCCCTAATGACGTGAGGCTCTCAGAAAACTGAGAGCTAAATTCCAGGTGGCCATGGGGGCTATACAGGATCCAAAACACTGTAGGATGTCTCCCTATATCTCAGAGCTGATTTCAAAGGAACAGAGACGCTAAAGCAGGGGTGGGAAGGAAGAAAGTAAAAATGGTGATTTACAGGCCTAGACAGTCTTCTGCCATTGATGCTCCTGATGTGGCTTTCTCTTGCCAGAGAATGGTCTTTGCCTAGCTGAGCTGCCCATCCTGAGAGCATGAGGGTATCTGAGCTCCCTCGGGTCCTGCTCCAAATCCCCGCTCATGGTGACATGGGCCCTGCACTCCGCTAGCTTCGGTTTCATCATTCCACACATCTCCTGGCGCAGGCAGGCATGGGAAGCAATTCTTGGCAGCTGCCTCTGGAACCACATTAGTACTGTACTATAGGAGTTCCTGCCACTGAGATGTGGCAGGATCTTCATCTGGCTCCATCAAAGGGAGCCACTGCCCTTCCTCCCGGAGAGACCACAGTAGGAGCACAGCAGGTACAGAAAGGAAAGCCCAGCATCGAGAAGGGAGAGACATCTGCCTCAGCTGGGAAGCCTGGCCGTCTACAAAGCAGCTTAAAAGGTTATCCTAGGTAAAAGGAGGCAAACAAAGCAAACTTGTGGGCTTGTTTCCGTGGATACTTGCCTGGAAGTGGAGGCATCCTTTAGAAGTCTTCATAGCCGCAGTGCCATGGATTGTTATGAATCACTTGGGACAAATACATCCTCAAAGCAACAATGACTTTTTAGTCCATTGTAAGTAGCTCATGTGTTGATGTTTTAGAGAATAACATTGCTTAATGTGTTTATACTTTCTGAAGGATGACGCAAGAATGTCTCTTTATAAGGTAACAGCTCTTGTGGAAGAATCCATATGGCAGGTACAGCATTCACAGGACTATTATCCAGAGCATCTTCATGCTGTTCTCATTTGCACAGGGTTTTTTTCAGGTGTTTGGACATATACTTTGTCACTGATCATATTTTTTTGCTCCAGCAGATATGTGCACGGCACCCTTTTACAGCTCCTTCCAATTTTGCTTGCCGCAGGGGCAAAACATTTTTCAGAACTTCCAAAAAAAATTTAGTGATCTCCCTTATGTGTGTTTATGTAGCCTTTCATCAAAGACTATAGAAAGAGGCCATGTGGTCTTGTGGCTAGATCAAAGCTAGAAACTCCTGAGATCGAATCTGGGCTGAGCCAGTGACTCACTGGGTGGTTTTGGCAAGTCACATGATCTGGTTGCTCAAGTTCTATCCAGCAGAAAAAAGCAGAGAAATACATGACCTGAGCTTTCCAGCACAGACGCATTTACAGGAAATAATCTAAATTGATATACCACACTGCATGCTGCAGTTAATACTCTGCAACAAGGACACCAGGCTTCTGGCAATACCTACTGACTTTGGGCCTGTGGCTCTTTCTTTGCATCTGCAGCTCTCAAACAATCTCAACACATGCAGGACTGCCTGAAGAAGGGTATATTAGATATATGGGTGCAATCCCTGTGGGTGAATCCTTAGGATCTGACTCTGCAGTAACACTTTTCACTCCATTTTTTAACACACCTCCAGCGGTGGGTTATCACACACTGTGTCCTGCACTGGCAAAGGAGTGTGTTCAGTTCTCCTTCCAGGGTGACTAGATGAGAGAGTTGGGGCTGTTCAGCCTGAAGAAAAGGATACTCTCAGAAGACCTTGTGGCACCTACCAGTACCTACAGGAGCTACAAGAGAGCTGGAGAGGAACCTCTTGCAATGGCATGCAGTGACAGGATAAGGGAGAATGGATTTAAACTGAAAGAAGGTATGTTTAGATTGGACAGAAGGAACAAATTCTTTACTGTAAGGGTGGTGAGATAGTGGAACAGGTTGCCCAGAAATGTTATGAATGTCCCACCCCTGGCAGTGTTCAAGGCCAGACTGGATGGGGCTTTGAGCCACCTGGTCCAGTGGGAAGTGTCCCTGCCCATGTTGGAACCAGATGATATTTTAAGGTCCCTTACAACCCAAACCATTCTGTGGTTTTATGATTCTATTATTTTATTACCCTTTTACAGGACACAGTGTGTGAGGTGCACAGGTCCTTCATGCATGCATACAACAGCATTTTTCTTTGCTCGTGCCTGCAGCCTGTAATGCTGCTCTCAGGTTACATCTGAGTGGGAAAAGCCCAACACAGCAGCTGCCTGATCCCAATCTTCAGTTAGTATTTATCCAACAATTCCTCCTGGAGACATTCTCCACTGGCAAACAATTTCCCTCACGTCTTTTTCTCTTACACCTGTTTTGAGGCTGAGAACATTCAGAAGGCAATCCTGATCCCAATCTATATTGTGATCCTTTCAGCCAGCACAGGAGGGTGTGAGCAATCTGTTTGCCTGACAGTCATCATACCTGGAGGATGATTGTGTGCCTGAGGTTACCCTGTCATGTGCAGTGCTGTTGTGTCACAGACCAGGGGGTAGGAAGGGGAGTAAAAGGCTAAAAGTAAAAAGTTCCTGCACAAATCCAAGATTTTCACTATTACTGAAGCCCTCCCATTGTCTGCTCATGCTTGAAAGCCCAATTAATGAGTCCTAGGGTGTTCTTTGCTTTCATTAGACTGGGTGCACCCTCAGAGTCAGGCCTTGCTACCCCTTTTCCTCCCTTCCCCAAAGTGAATAACCCAGGAGGCTGAGCTGCAGGCACTTATTGAAACAAGGGGAAGTAGGAGCAAAGTGGCCAATGGCCTGGCATCACCCACACCACTATAAAATACAGCCATCACTCCTGGTATCACCTGGGAAATTCCCTCCCTCGGTGGCTCCAGTCCCAGGTCTGCCCTCCACACCTTCACTCTTCCTCCCCCTGCCAAAGCACTGGTGGGTTCTCGAGCACAACACACACCCCAACACAGAGCAACATTTGCAGTGCCAGAGCATCTCATGGTGCTGAATTTGGGTGTTCCCATGCCTCTTAAACCTCCATGGGCTGGCTTTACTTTCAGAAATGGCCATGTTTCTCTTATTTTCAGTCATTTGCAAATGAAGCTGCAGCTGAAGAGCCCAGAGGATGTCTCATTGCTGGAAAGTAAGCTTTGAAGATGTTTTTGGGAGCAAAAAGAGATTCAGACCCTAAGTCTAAATCTCAGAAGCTGTTTTGAAGTACTAAGGAGCCATCCAGATTCATCTGCAGTGAAGGGGAGGGAGTTTGAACCAAAACTAATCCAAGCTCTTAAAAGGATTAAAACCCACTCCTACTTAACACCCTGCCACTGGCCATCCTGCTGATTTTATTCTAAACCCAAAAGAAATTATTCATGTTCTTGCCCCAGGGGAAATAAAACCTGTTCTCCCTGAAAATAGGCCTGGATTTTCTTGATGGGCTGTGACCAGATTTTGGTAGTGGGAGGCTTCAAGAGCAGCTGCTGTGAGAAGCTACCAGAAGCTTTTCTAATGTCCAGCAGAGTCAATGCCAGACAGCTCCAGGATGGACTCGCTGCTGGCCAAAGCTGAGCCACTCAGAAAGGAAAGTAACATCTCCATGATAACATATTTGAGAAGGAAAAAAAGTTATTGTGCAGATGTAATTGCAGCCAGAGATGAGCAAGGTGAGAACATGTGAGAGAAACAGCCCTGCAGACAGCCAGGCCGGTGCAGAAGGAGGGGCAGGAGCTGCTCCAGGTGCCAGAGCTGAGATTCCCCCGCAGCCCGTGGTGAGGCAGCTGTGCCCCTGCAGCCCTCGGAGGACCAGGGGATGCAGAGATTCACCTGCAGCCCTTGGAGGATCACAGGGATGCAGAGATCCACCTGCAGCCCTTGGAGGAGACCTAGGCTGAAACAGGGGGATGCCTGAAAAGGAGCTGTGACCCTGTGGGATACCTGTGACCTGTGGGCAGGGACCTATGGAACCATGGAGAGAGGAGCCACCCTGGAGCAGTGTCCTGGCACCGCTTGTGACCAGGTGGGGGACCCGTGCTGAAGCAGCTTGTCTCTGAAGGACTGCACCTGGTGGAAGAGTGACCCACACTGCAGCAGTTTGTGAAGAGCTGCAGCCCATGGGAAGACTCACACTGGAGAAGTTTGTGGAGGATTTACTCCTGTGGGGGAGCCCATGCTGGAGCAGGGACAAAAACAACCTGTGAGGAAATGACCACAACACCCATTCCCATCTCCCTGTGCCACTGAGGGGGAGGAGGTAGAACTTGGGATGGAGGTGAGGGTGGGGATAAGGTGTTTCTAAGATTTATTTTATTTCTCGTTATTTTGCTCTGATTTTGTTAGTAGTAAATTCGGTTTATATCTCAAATTTGAGTCTGTTTTGCCTAGGATGGTATGTGGTGAGTGATGTCTCCCAGTACTTCCATGGGCACAACAGGGCTGCAGTGACTCCTCAGTGCTGGGCTTGTCCTTCCCAACCCATCCCCACTGCCCAGGCTGGACAGGCAGCCAGGGGACTGCACAGTGCAGGTTTACAAGTCAGGGTGTGAAACTTGAAACTAAACATCATCAGACTCCAGCAATGCTGGCATCCCCTGTGCTCTACTGAATATATTAACAAGCAGTAGCACAGTAAGTTCCAAGATGCAGTGGAGTAATTAAAACAATAAAATCTTTAAGATTTAGATTATGCCTTTTATTGTCCACCCACAAGGTGAACAGAAAAAGAGATCTTTATATCTGTATCAGCTCTTCAGAAGAGATTCCTGAAAACAGCCTAGGAAACAGCCCCCTTTCCCAGCATAGAAACAAGAAGGGACAGAAAGGACAGAAAGTTCAGTCCTCTGCAAGGCTGCAATCCTGTCCTGCTCCTTCCCATCTTCTTATCTCTGGTTCCCCCAAAGCCTCTCCAATAAACTTTCCACACTGGGACTCATTGGATCTGAGATGAGCAATCCTTGCATTTTGCACGTGGCTGAATTTCAGTCCAGTGAGTAAAAAAAACCCCAACAGCTGAATTTGGGAAAAGGAACTTCCCATCTGTGTGTCAAGTATGGGAAGAGTCACAACTTCTGCCCCCAGCTCATATGGCTCTGCCCTGGATAGAGAGCCCAGAGCAGGGCTTTACTTTGCACAAAATGCTGATGCCAACAAATACCATAGTAGTGGAAGTAGCTTTAACAAAACCCTGCTGCTAGCACAGCCCTTCTGAACCCCAGCTGGCTTTTCTTTTTTTTCTTTCTTTTTTTTTCTTTTTTAATTGTTTTGAAAGTTAATTGTTGAGCCTCACAAAAAAAGTAAAAAATTGGAGTTAGGCAACTATGCCAAGGTTAAATTGGGTCAAATCCTGAAATCTTGACTTCAGGCCAGACTCTACAGTTCCCACTGATTTATACAGGAATGTTGCATGCACTGGAGAATTTCTCCCTGGTTTGCTCCAAGGGCTCTGCTGAGTTTGAATCTCTAGGTTTGACCCTGTAGAATGGCATCACAGAGTGCAGGCCAAGCCTGATTTGCCTCAGATTACAGTGGTTGTGTTATAATTCATGCCAGAGCAAAACTCCTGAGTATACACTGAATGTAGCTGCCTTAAGTCAGAGCTAAATTTCTATATCCACCCTTACAGTCTGGGTGGGGATTTTCTGCATGTGGGATCTGTGGAACTAAACACCCCAAGCATGGAAACTGGATCATCCCTGCAGAAGGCTTGGTGGAGCTGCCAGGGTGTAGTTGCAGCTCTCTGCTTGCTCAGAGGCATCTGGTTTGAGTGAAGCCTCTTGAACTCCCACCAGTGGGGACCCACACGGGCTCACAGCAGAGAGCTCAGAGTCCTGCTGGGCACTCCTGTCCCTGGCTCTCTTTGCTTCCATGACTCCTTGGCATTTTTAACGTTTTGCTAGCAAAGGAGGAGAAACTGGGATTGGAGATGGCTCCACTGGTACCATGCTGTGTGTCCTTGTCACCAGGAGCATCCTCAGCTGGCCCATAAAGGAAAGACCCACCTCCCTCAGGCTGCCCAGCACTGAAGCAGATATGAGATGAAAAGGTATTTCTGTGTGATTTCTGAGCATGCATTTTCTATACACACTCAGAGTGACTTATTTCTCCTTTTGAACAGCTGCAGCAGTCTGGATCAAGGCTGTATCACTATCCACATTTTTTTTTTTTTTGGTTGATTGCTTCTCAATTTAACTCCTTCCTATTAGATCTTTAACTGAGGAATTTCTCCCATTGTTTTTGAGGACAACTCACATCCCTTGGTAGCTGCAAACATATGTAATAAAAATGCATTATCCAGCCCATTGGTGGCTTATCCTGTTGGGTGTTTTATGTGATGATCACTGGAAGAATTCACAGTGCTGAACTGTACATTTTCTATGTTTGGCATGTGGTGAGACTAAATAATCCTGTCTGTTACAAAGTCACTCATGCTAGTTGTTTCCAAATGAATCAATAACCCTTTTAAAGCCACAGCTCTGAGACCATCTACTGCTGTGATCCATCCACCTCTGGCTTTTGAACTGCCTGCAGTCATAGACAGCATCTGTTACTCCATGCAAGTCATCCCATTGACTCCAAGTGGAGCTGGGGGTGCTCAGGGCTTTGTGTTTAAGTGGCAAACCATGGACACTCTGCCACTCCTCTGGTGCTGGGAGTCCATTGCAGCTGGCATGCTTTCCAAAATGATTCATCCTGACCTTTGCTTGAGACATACAATGGCTTCCTAGCAAAGATGAACCAGATTTCTGGAAGAAACACTCTAAAACCATAGTGGAAATTTTCTAGAAATAATTAAATGCAATCATTTGCAAGGGTCAAAAGATCTGGACACCTGTTTGCTGGAAAAGCAGTGAGGAGGGAGGGGGCAGCTGGACCATCACTCAGCTGTTCCAGTGCCCAAGAAAGATTAGCACCTGGGTAAAGGGCAGGTGGCAGGTGCTGAAGACAGCAAGACTGAGGTCAAAGTGATGGGAAGAAGAGACAGAAATATGGTATTGCTTCTCCAGAGGCCTCTACACAGCACAGAATAATGCAATGATTTGTGTTGGTAGGGACCTTAAGTGTCATTTTGTTCCAACCCCCCCAACATGAGCAGGGATACCTTCCACTAGAGCAGGTTGCTCAAAGCCCCATCCAGTCTGGCCCTGACCACTGCCAGGGATGGGGCATCCACAGTTTCTCTGAGCAACCTGTTCCAGTGCTTCTCGAGCTTCACAGTAAAGGTTTTCTCCCTAATATCTAATCTAAATCTACCCTTCTTCAGTTTAGAACCCTTCCCCCCTATCCTATCACTACACCCCACGACAGAGTCCCTTCTCAATGTTTCCTGCAAGGCCCCTTCAGGCAGAGGAAGATGCTGCAAGGTTGCTCCAGAACCTTTGTCTCTTCTCCAAGCTGAACAGCCCCAGCTCCCTCAGCCTGGAGAAGGCTCCAGCCCTCTGGTCATTTTCAGGACCATCTCTGGAATTGCTCAGCAGGTCCATGCTCTTCTTATGTTGGGGGCTCCAAAGCTGAATATGGTATTTCAGGTGGGGTCTTACAAGGGCAGAGGGGAATGCATGTGGCTCTGATCAATCTCACTCTGCCTTCTTGCTGTGGAGACTCTCGGCTGCTTGGGATATGTGTGCTGGGAGCCCCCAGCAGCTCCTTCAGCTCTGAGACTGCAGGTGCTGAAGGCAAGCACTGAGCTACATTGACAAACCCAGCCTGTGGAGGTTCCAATGAACCCCTGACCATGAGGTGGGAGCCCTGGTTAGCATCAAACCCCTTTCCACGTGTCACAGGTGCAGGGACTCTGCCCAGGGAGGATGTCAGCTATAATAAGCAATCTCTTCTATCAGCACACAGCCTGAGCTCCCTGCACCACTCTGCCTGTCGCTGGGTGAGGCCCTTTCCTCTCAGGCTCTGACTCATGCCCACATGCGTGAGCAGGATGTGCATCACGGGCCAGCCCCGGGTCAGCAGCTCGGCCCACGGCGCCCTGCCAGCGCCCAGAGCCGTGCCCAGGGCTGGGACAAGCTGCATGCCACTGCAGCATCTTCTCTCCAGCACACCTGGACATCCCAGCATGGACCAGCTCCTGCCAGTGCCTAATGCTGGCCATTCTGTCTGTCTGCAGGCAGCAAGGCTTCCCTGAGGAGCCTGCAGGCAGGAGGGTACCTCCTCTCTGGGGTCCAGGCCCCATCCTGACACAACAAAAGCACTCTCCCTGCAAAGCTCCTTGCTGGAGATTGCTCAGGGCTTTGGCTGCACACATGCAGAGCCTGGGCCACAGCACAGCATGTAAAGGTGCTCCCTCTATGCTCAAAACACAAATCCTGCTTTTCCCCATGTGCCCAGAAAGAAAGAAGAAGAGGAGATTGAGAAAAATGTTACTAAGTCAGGAAATCATTCTGGAGGAGGGGCAGCAGTTCCTCTAACCTTGCACATGGGGAAAGAAAACTATTTGCTGACTTTGCCTTATTTTTTAATTTATTGTTTTGCCAGCTGCTCAGATGAAAGGACAAAACTGCCTGCTGTAATGAGGCAGCCAGTCAAGCATGTCTTTGCAGCATGAAGCATCTGGCTGGGACACTAGTAATGAGCAGGGGATAGTCCAAAGTGTTCATGGGACACATCCTTTCACATCTCTCTTTGCAACAGAGAAACTGGACATTTGCTTGTTCTTGCTCGCATGAAAATCCAAAATCTCCCAGAGATCATTGCCTTCAGCAGACAGAGCCCTTACATATCAAGGATCACAAGACCCATGATAAAAAATCCCATGAGTTGACTGATTAAGCCTTTGTGCCCACTGGGCTCAAGTCCTCACCCCTCTGGGGGCTGTGGCTGCCTCAGAAGGCTCCTGACCTGCACAGAGCCCAGTGTCACCTCCAGTGCCCATGGGGAGTGAGGGCAGCAAAAAGATCCTCCAAAACTGGGCCAGCGGCTCCTCTTTAGTCTTTCCTGTTATATTGCTGTTGTTTGAAACTTATTCCCCTCCCAAGCAAGGTAATTTATTGGAGCAGTGCCAAGATCTGCTGTGGAATTCATTGCTGCAGGATGTTGAGACCTTGAGGTACAGATAGAGTCACAGCAAGGGCCAAGCAAGGCTTCCAGTGATAGGAAGGTCCTTGGAGGATGCTTAAATACCAAGGTGGGTATCAGTGGGCCACAGTGTCATGGAATCATGCAATGCTTTGGGTTGGAAGGGACTTTAAAGACCACCTAGTTCCAAACCCCCCGCTGTGGTCAGGCACACCTTCACTAGACCATGTGGCTCAAAGCCTAACCCAGCCTGGCCTTGAACACTGCCAGGGTTGGGGAATCCTCAGCCTCTCTGGACAGCCTGTTCCAGTGTCTCACTACACTCACAGTGAAGAATTTCTTCCCAACCTAAACCAGCCCTCTTTCAGTTTCAAACTGTTACTGCTTGTCCTATCACTACAGTCCCTGATAACAAACCCCTCTCCATCTTTCCTGTAGGTCCCCTTTAGGTGCTGTGTCCCTGTGCTGAGGGAAACACCTCAGGAGGAGCCTGCTGGGCCCCAGCCACACTCCTGCACACCTGTAGGCATCAGGCAAGGGCACGTGCTTCTCCTGGGGCCAGATGGACCTGACAGCATCCCCAGATCCAGCACCCTGCCTTCCCCCACATCCAGGAGCTTGGGCACAGGCAGGAGGGTGGGGAGAAGCAGGGCTCCCCACCACACTTGTCAGCCAGCAACTTCATAAATGCACCTGGTGGGTTCTGCACTTTCACCTGATGTTTGAGGGTTGTTGCCCCCCTGCTTAGCAACAGAGGCTGCTGGCTGAACTTTGTGAGCCCAACTCTGCTGCCATTAGTCGCTGGGGGAAACACTCACACCATGCATCCCACTGCCCTTCTGCAAAGTCATTCTCACTGCGTGTGCAAGTCTTGCCCCAAATTATGTGGGTAGTCTGTCTCCAGTTGTTAGTGCAGCAAAGGAAACTCGTGGTTTTTGAGCCTCAGTGAGGGTATGAATCTGACAAATTGAGACTTGACAGGGATGTTATCACAGGGCCCAACAACGGCTTTA
This sequence comes from Melospiza georgiana, assembly GCF_028018845.1. NCBI lineage: Eukaryota > Metazoa > Chordata > Aves > Passeriformes > Passerellidae > Melospiza > Melospiza georgiana. Next base: position 143,590,267 of record NC_080430.1, on the reverse strand, counting down.
CACTCAATTACATTTATGGTTTCTTCAATTCATCTAAATGTTTATGGCTTTTTCACTACCAGGAAGTTAAGGAAATTTTTCTTTAAAAATCACGAAAAGGAAAATAAATTTCTGTAATGAACAATTTGCTGGTGCAAGGCTCTGAGACAGGAAAGAAACTGAGCAACTATCTTGGGTGGTGGGGAAGAGTCATTTTCTGTGGTGACCAGAGCTATATTTGATTTCTTAGGCAATGTCAGCTTTTGCATGCTACATTCTTTGGCTAATTGCCAGCACGATGTGTAATACTTTAGCCACACTGTTGTTACTTAATCCTTTCCTAATCTGCAATTTGCGCAAGAGGAGTAAAATCTAAGCAAAGCCACTGAGAACATCTCCACTAATAATTTATCAAACTCAACTTTTGTTGTTGGCAGGGGACGGCAGTTGATGGAGGTGAATGTTTTCCCACAACAGCGCCGTATCATAAACACAGGGCAGCTGATTCACACCACACTTATTTTCTGTCATCCACCCTTGGTGTCACCCTGATATTTCTTCGAATGATAAGCCTGTGTGTGTGTGCTCACAACACACCGCCAAGGCCCCAGTTTCATCTCTTTGTGCAAATTACACATTAATTAACCATTAATAACAGTGGGAGTTGCAGGCAGAAATCCACACCTGCCGTGATGAGACCATGCCCTTGGTGAGCCAGTGCCTTACTAATCACCTGCACCTCAGCTGGAGCTCTGCACAGCCCTGCCAGACAAACACCCTGCAGAGGGAAGCGCTCACCAGCCCTAATCCTGCCTTAAAGAAAAGCCTTACCTCTTGCTCTATGAATTTTATTTATTTTGGTCCTCTGGGCAGTGCTTGCTGTTGTTAGAAACATGATTGCTTCATACAGTTATGTTAATGTTTTTGCATTTGACAGAATGTAATTGATACTTCGGCTGCTCCAGTTTCAAAGCCAAATTAGGAAATGAAGTGCTGCACATTAGCTTGTTTAGCTGGTTAAATACTGTAAATAAATACATGCAGGGCAATGAAAACTAATGAGTTTTCTTTAAGGCATTTTCTAAATAGCTGGCTTCACAAAAAGAAGAAAAAGATGCTGCTGTGAACTCATATCCTGAAGGATTTCTCATTTTGCTGCAACAAAAGTTGATCCTGTCTGAAATCTGAACACTGGATTTCACTTAGAGAAAAGGATTTTGCAAGTTATGGAGGAATCATGGCAAGAACTGTTGCAAATTTCACGGTACTTTTATCAACAATATTTCTGTGACTTTGCATTTAACAAAGCCATTTTTTGCAAGGGATTAATTCAGACCGTGGTTATATGTCAAGTTATTCTTCTCAATGCTCACTAGAAAAACATCTTTATAAGAAGTATTTGTGCTGCTAAATCTGTGCACTGCCATAAGGCTGAATGTTAGGCTTTTTCCCCTGACAGAATGCAACAGCATGAGAAAAGTAGGGAAAAAAATCTTGGTTTTCTATAAAGATATAATCTGTTGAGAATTGCTTGACAGAGTGCACTCAGCACTGCTGGAATAATAAGTGTTTCTCAAGTTATCTGTCAGGCCTGCCCTCAGTGCATTAAAGGAGAGCTAGAGGAGAGTATTGCACGGGCGCTGTGATCCAGCCAAGGGCAATGAATTTTCCTCTTGTACATCTACAAAATAACCCTGTTCTTTCACCCCTTTGCTTTCATAAATACTACATTGTTGCAGAAGTGCCTTGGCCTAACTTGAAGGTATTCTACTAAAACCAGGGCACTGTTTAGTATAGGCAGAGCTGAACCTTTACCAGTCCTTTTTGACTGCAAATAACCTCAGCAGTATCACCTCCTTGGCAGAGATGTTGACCTTAAACCTGAGCTTGCTGAGCTGGCTGTTTTACCTGGCACTTTCAGAGGAAGCTGGTTTACAAATTCTGCTGTGCTACTTCAAAAGAAAATTATTGAACTGGTGCTTAAAATGCAGCTGAAGTACCGAGAGTTGATAAAAACACATACTTAGGATGTAAGATCCATCCTGACTGGGAGGTGGTTCAATGCCAGCTTAGGATGGAGACCAGGATGTTGTGAAAAACCTCAACTTTTCCTGTGTTTTTAGCAACAACAGAGGACTGAAGTCTCACAGCACTTTTCAGAGAGGGCAATTTCAAGGTGAAAATGGTGACTAGGTCTGCAAAATACCTAAGAGATTCATGTGGTCCTCAGCCAAAAGGACCATTTAAAAATAGACAAACTATGACTCTCTCAAAAAGAAATGTGTGCATTGCATAAATCAAAGTTCTCACACCCACCATCAAAAGTTTAATCACTTAATATGCTGGTTCTTTCAACACGTTCTGAAACTTTGTATACAATAATACAAACGATGGGGTAACGAAGCAATAGCAATTTATTCTGCTGTACAAACGGATGTTGCATTATAATCCCTAAAGCAATACAGAGGCTGTTTGCAGATGTTACTACAATTTGGCGTTTATTTTAATTGCTCTGCAGCACAGCTCATGTGAAACAAAGTCACGGGATGACCTACACGTTCACCTACTGAGGGTGACTTAACTGCAAGGGGGAGAAAAAAGATTTTTTGAAAGTTTTTGAGGTTTCACTTTAATACAAACCTCCTGCAGCTGTTTTGAAAGGATGCATCAGGGCTCCTGTCCAAGCCTGAAAGCATGGTAGGGCAGGGGGTAATTCAATCAGCCAGGCTATGCAGTGTGCATATTTTTACAAGTCTTGCAAGAATGACATCAGTAAAGTAACTTGAGATATTTTGGTGTCTAACATTCACTCAGCAAGTGCTAAGAAAATATGCTTACTGCACAGATCACTGGCTTTACAGAGTGGGAGTCAAGGTAACTCATGAGAGTCAGCTCACTTTGCTTTATCACTGACCAGGTCCCTTTTCCCTCCTTTTCACTTTCCACTCCCCTTCTAAAAGTAAAAGCTGTTTTTAAAGTTGCTCCTGCTCAAGGAGCTGCTTAGAAGCAGTTGCTCCACTAAACAGATTTCAAGCAAAAGGACAAAGTTAAACATGAGGCAAAGTATAAATAAAAATCAAGACTCTCTTCCTCCTCCTTTCCACTTGTGAGCGATGATCTCACCACTCCGGGTGGATTGCAAGGGTGGCTTGATCTCTTTCAGGAAAGCACATTCTCTAACCTTGATACTGCAGCTATTTATACTTCTCTCTTCTCACCACAAAGAAAAGCAGCTCTAATAATCCTTCCCTTGGTTTTAATGAGAGCACCGTGCTGCCTCCCAGCAGCAGGGTCAAGCCTCTGCCCACGAGCTGTAGCTCCCTGTAACACCAGTGCTCTTGGTTACTGCCTCTCCTTCTGGCTGCTCAATTTTAGACATCTGAGATCGGATTTTCCACTGGCTGAAGCATCACATTGCCAGGCACACAGGTGCAGGATGACAGCCCTGCTGTGCCACAGCATCTTCTGCTCACAGGGCACAGAGGGAAACAAATGCAAGGGCTGAAAGGCAAGAGGGTTTCTAAAATTCAGAGGCAGAGCTCTAACTCCTCTCTCCCTTGTTTATCAGAGGAGTAGGATAATCCATTTCACATAACCCTGGGGACATTCCAAGCCCTTTCTACCTCACAAGAGGCAGGATCCATCCCCTGTCCCCACTCTCCCTGGGGATTCAATCCCAGGCTGAGTTGAGGGAGTTCAGGCTAAGGCAGGATGGAATGCATATACAGACCATAGAGGAGCTGATAGTCTCTTAGGCCAAACCCCATTTTTTCAGATTAAACCAGACACACTGAGCTGCATTCCTCTTGAGACACCACAAGAATTGAGGACAAACATTATGAAACCAAGTTTATTAAAACTTTCTACAAGTCAGACTTTATCATCCAGGTTTCCACAGACATATACATATGTACAAATTGGACATAGTGTTTTTAGCTTTTCTGGCAGAATTTTCTACCAATATATACAAATGTACTTTTTTTCATAGAAGGGTTAAACTGTATCACAGATACAAATGTCAAGCAATCATGAGAGGTTTAGTGCAACGGAGAGCTGGAGCGCTCTGCTCTTAATGCTCATGATTCTGTCAAGTTAGTATTGCCAACAATAATTCACATTGAACTGCTCTTCGACACCTCTTATAAAGACAAAGTACAACAAAACAAGAAAACAAAACCCCAAACAGTAAGGTATGTACAAAGTACACAGTCCATGAGGTATACATGGTATTCTTGCAACGCATGGTGGGACTGCAGCTTGCCAGGGTTAACCCTTAAAATGACTTCACTCGAAATGGGTGGTGTTGGGAATGTGCATCACCCACCTCACGGCCATTTTAGAAGCCACACTCTTGCCTAAGGTGAATGGACATCTCTGCATAAACCACTGGACACATGTGAAACTAAGCAGAAATCTTAGGCAGGACTAAGGTTTACTTACCCCCAACCCAGGAAGCTAATGATTCAGATATATTCATTATTCACACATATTGGAAAGACTATGAATAATCATGCAAAATAAAAACAAAACAAAATTTTAAAAATTAAAAAAAAAGGTGGGGGAAGCTGGAGGCAAACAGCATACCTGAATAATCAACTAAGGGTGTACGGAGATTTTACTCTTAAGACTAACTTTTTGTGGGGGTGGAGGGGGAAAGAGGAGGTGATGTGTTATTTTTAAGAGTTAAGCCGGTTGAAAAACATGGCCATGTTTACAGGTACTGTACAAGACACCCCTCATCCTTTCCAGGGGAAGGTGCCCCAGCCGATAGTGTTACGGTTTGGTAAACGGATACGTTTTGGCACTCGGAGCTAACGAGACCTGCTACTTGACAAGCTCGCTGAGGGCATTAAGTTATATAGGCTACACCGTGGTAACACAAGGCTTAAGTCTATTTAAAACGCTTTCCTGGACAGCGAATGGAATCAGAAGGGATCCAGCTGGGAGATCCACTGGTTTCTGCTTCAGAAAGAGCCACAGCAGTGATTTGTCTTACGGGTGGATCTAGGAGCTTCACGCCTCTGAAAGCAGGATCAGCTGGAGGAGCAGCACAAGCAGAGAGCTGGCCGTGGTGGGTGAAGACCTCATTCCCTCATTAACGTGTGCTTACAGTCAGAGAGCTGCTTGGTGAGCTGGCTGCTGGGGCACGCCAAGGCGATTCCCCTTTTAACCATTTCTGTCAGATTTGTTCAGGCAGAGGTGAGCCATGTGCCCCTCTGCCCCTACACATCGTGGCCAGGGCTCCACACCTCTGCAGCCGCTGCAGGAAAGCAGAAGGAGCTGCCTTTCCATCCCACACCTTGCCAGACGTAAGACTCTGCAGCCAAGATGCGACCAGTTACAGCGGAGGAGGATGCGGGAGGCAGAAGAGCCAGACAGTTCTCACAAGGCTGCACAAGTCCTCCAGGGCTGGTGGGACCGACCAGCAGAGCAAGAGGATGGAACTCTGAGTACACTTAGGGAGCGGAGACCTCCAGGGTGGCATTCATTTAGACAAGGTCACTTTTCTGACCATACTGGCACTTTAAGATGCAGTTGAGTTTGCAGAAGTGGGAAAATGAAACCCTACAAAGATGCCGGAGGTAAGAACCGACGAGGTTTTTGAGATTTCGGGGTTAGCAGAAGAAGGAACTGATATCATCACTGTCTCCATGATATTCTGGGACAATCTGATCTGCAGCTCCCGTCTCCTGGTCTGTATATCCAGGCTCCAAGACTGCCTCAAACCAAGGGTGAAGCAAGATCTCTGGAGCAGTGAGTCTTTCGGAAGGCTCCCGCCGCAGGAGGCTGCGGATGAGGCAGCGGGCTTTGGGGGAGACGTGGTCAGGAATACAGAACTGTCCACGCCGGATTTTGGAAAACAGAGTGCTAGGGTCCGAGTCATGGAAGGGATAGCGTCCCACCAGCAGGGTATAAAGCATCACTCCCAAACTCCACACATCGGCCGATTTTCCAGAGTAAGTCCCCGTCGTGTTTAGGATCTCAGGGCTGACGTACGCCGGGCAGCCGTGCTTGTCTGAGAGTGCATCGTCTTCACCCTTGATGATGTGTGTGTCTTCCAGGCTCTCCAGACGCAGCTGAGTCCTAGGGAGGGCAGGAGAGGAAGCCACAGGTGAGAAATAGCAACAGCAGTCGTGAGCAAGCACAGCAAGCCCCTGCCATGGCCCCATTCTCTCTCGCATTGGCACTGGGAAAGGAAACACCTCAACTTGCAGCCGAGAAGTTGCCCAGACGCCCAGGAATGTGTAATGGAAGTGCTGCTGTGTGCATCGGGCCAGCATTCCAGCATTCAGTGACACTCATGTTTTTTTATTAACTGGAGATTTTAACAATACAGAGGACTCTTGAGGAACACTGAGTCTCCGCTACCCACGCAGGTTGCGGTGCCACTGCAGGGGGTTAATTGGTGACATGGCACTTTGCAGCCACTGTGTGCCGTTCAGGCTTTGAGCAAACAGCATCCAGCTGTGCGATTCCACAAACCACAAAGCCCAGCTCCCCTCTGCACTCATGAGGATCATTGCCTTCCCTAAGCTTTTTTTTTTCTTTTTTTTCATTTTAGTTTGTAATTTATTCTTTTTATTTTTGGAGTGTATCACCACACTCACCATCTCCAGGTGGAGATGGGTCCACCCCAACCTCCTATTTTGGAGGGTAAGGGGAGCTCCCCGTCGGCAGGGAAGCCACCAGGCAGCCCTGGAAGGGCTCTGCACTGCCTGGCAGCCTGCTGGGGTGTAGATATGTTGGCTTCAGCCTGTCCTCAGCCTGACCTCGGCAAATACCCATTGGTTCTGCAAACGGAAAATATGACTCAACGAGAACAGTGGGCCCGGGATTGGCTGCGGGAGCCCTGAAACTGCACCTGTGCAGAGCCCGCGTCGCCTGCCATTGCTTAACCCTCTTCTTGCCAAATGTGATGCACATGACATCGCCCGTGCAACACGTTATTTCCAAATGAGCGAGACTGTAAGCAACGTAACATTTCAACAAATGTTTCATCTTCTTATGGGAGGGAGAAGCTGCAATAGTTTCCTTCAAAGGAATAGCTTTCTTTACGTGTCAACATATGGCTGTTTCAGAGGGGCCGTGCTGGTTAATTTTCTTATCACATTTGTAAAAGATATCCTGAAGAATCATTAGCCCAGTTTAACATAACAAAATCCCTTTTCTTTCGCATCAGTAGTATCACCGTATATTTTTATGATATTAAGCACAACTCCATTACAGCTTTTACTTGGTTTTTTAACATTCCTTGGGATAAGCAGCTAGTCCAGAGTCAGTTTTTCTGTTTTTCTGACTCTGCCATGTGTGGTGAAGCACTGCAAGAGCAGCAAACACTCCAGGGGAATACTGAATTATTTCCCTAATCTAAATTTAACAACTAGATTCTATGATCTCCTCTATGAGCCTCGGCTTTAGGCTAAGTTTTACTAAAGTGATTTTCTTTGATGCAGGACTCCCAAAGCATTATTTAACCATGTCCCACCTTCCCTCCTGTGTGTGCCCACGATCCACCAGCACAGGGGGCATGGGAAGCACGGCAGTGGAGAGGGGATAAAAGCCTCGAAAGGTTCAGCAGCATCACTCTCATCAGCAGAGTGGTTCAGCAAGGAGACCCTACCCAAGTTCTGGGGCTCCAGCGTGGGTCACAAGGCAGCTCTCCCAAGGAGGGACCAGAGCTCCAGCTCCTCACATCTCCTGCTCCCCCAGCTGGGCTGCTTCCTCCCGCCGGTACAACACCTCAGCCTCCCCCCTCTCCCTCTCTGCCTTTTATTCATTTGACACTGAATGAGTGGCACACATGACATCTTCTGGCGCTAACGAGCATCTGAACTATCATCCCTTTGTCTGCCAGCGGGTTTCAGTGAACTTCTGCTGAATGAGAGGAAGCTCCCGGCGAGCTTCCTCCCTTTCATCAGTCAAGATCTAAGAGGGAGCGCGCCCCGGTTAGATCCGTGACCTACTACACACACGTGATGAGGACCTACTCGGATTGCTCGCAGGTGATGCCCGGCTGACAGGGCTGCTTCCACTCCCTGGGACGCTTTTTGTGTCTCTGGATGTGGCATTCCTCCCTCCCCACTCACCCCAGGGCTGGCTGCTGACAGCCACTTACCTTTCTTCATTAGAGAAGACAAATTTCCTGAGCTTGAGGTCACCAAGTACGATGGCTGACTGGTGGCAGTGAGCTACAGCGGAGACAATCTGCTTGAACAGCCGGGCAGCCTCCTCTTCCCTCAGCCTCTTGCAGCTCCTCACGTAGGAGTGCATGTCCCCAAAGTCCTTTTCAAAGAACACATAGGCCTTGGTGTCCCCGAGAATGACTTCCACAACCCCGGTGATGTTTCTGTGTGACGGCAGCTGAATGTAAGGTCGGATCTTGTCCTGGTAGTGTTTGAGGGGGAACACCTGTATAGAGGAAATTAAACCCAAATTCATTCTCAAGGGCGTTGAAAGCTGCAGCTCGCGTAGCAACTCTCCCCAAACAATGACGAGAGAGCTGGAGGGGAGCCAGGGCTCGGCAAGACCGGCAGGAGCGGCTACCGAGACCCTTCCTGTTCGTTGTACATTGAAAGGCTGGGGGGAAACTAAAACAAGGCACCATTCCCACAGCCTCTGGGGGGAAGGCGCTCCGAGGTAAGCCGGAGTCCCGGCTCACTGGCAGGCGTGCAAACGCCGCCGGGGGCTGGCCGGGCGTTCCCGGCCGTGGAGCAGCGGGAGGAAGGATGTTCGGCAGGGCTGTCCCCGGGCCGGCAGGACCCGCTCCCCACCCGCGCGGCTCCCGCTCACCTTGCAGCGCAGCTCCCGGCCCGAGCTGACGCTCAGCGCCCGGGACACCTGCTCCCGCTCGGCCAGCGGCAGCAGCAGGTACGAGGCGATCAGGCTGGGACCCGCCGCGCCGCCGCCGCCGGCGGGAGAAGCGGGGGCACACGGCGAGCCGGGAGCGCTCAGGCAGTCCGGGGGGCCGCATTCGGCGAGCCGAGGGCACTTGGCGGCCGGCGCTTCCTCGGAGGGGCCGTCGTGCAGGGGCTGCAGGCGCTTGGCCGGGGCGCTGCGGCAGCGGGCGGCCGGCAGCAGGGACGCGGGGCGGCTCATGGGGGGAGCGGAGCGGGCGCGGAGCTACAGGCGGGCGCTACGCGCTGGGCGCATCCCTTCGCTCTCCCCGCCGAAACCTCGGGCCGTGTCCACCATCTGCTGCCGAGTCCGCGCTAAAGTAGTTGGAGGCTTTTAAAAAAAATTAAAAAAAAAAAAAGGTGATTCTCCTCCTCCTCCCGGCCCTGACGCACAGGGAAATGGGAGGAGGGAGGCTGGGACACGCCCGCTCCGCTCCGCCCGCTGCTCTCCGCGCCCCGGGCCCGCCGGGCGGGGCGGCCGCGGAGCCGCCGCGGGACTTGAAGGGGGCGGCGGAGACCCCTCCTCTTCGACCCTAAATAATTATGTCGAGAAAGCGAGGCCACCTTCCTTTCCAGGATCTTCTCGTCCATACAACTGCAGCTTCCCAGCCACAGTCCTTACTTTTCACTAATCACTAAATAACCATCCCTCACCCCAAGGTTTGCATCACAGCGCTGTTGTGTGAGCATAAGCGTTTACTCATAAGCGTAGACGTAACGTGCGCCATCAGAAATACTTGGCACTGGGTGTTTCCCATGTTAAAACTATATCTGCTGTCCGAAAAAGGAATAGCTCGGAGACCCAGGCAGCCGCCAGCAGCTGCAGTGACCTGCGAGGAGCAGACTGAGAGGAGCTGCACACAGCTCAACAGCATGGCTTTAAAGGAGTAGTAAATAGACTTACAGCACGGACTGGGAGTAAATGGAGAAAGAAAAAAAAAAAAAAAAAAAAACAAACAGACAAAACCAGACAACAAATCATCCCTGGGGAAAAAAAAAAAAAAAAAAAAAAAAAAAAAAAAAAAAAAAAAAAAACACCAAAAAAACAGCTGTAGTTTTGACAAGAATGCTTCAGAAGGAAACTCTCCAGTTTTCTGTTTTTATATATGCAAATTTTCTGTAATTTAGCACTGAAGCTTCCCTAATATTAACACAGGGATCCTGCGTTTTTTTATTCAGTAGGATCAACTCCTCGTCTGTTTTGGTTTCCCCAACCTGGGTCTGTGCAAGAGGCAGAGAGGGCTGAGTGAGGATGGGTCACCCAGCTCTGAAGCCTGTGATGCCACGTGTGCAGGTATTTGCTCAGATTCCTGATAGATAACTGCACAGCAAACCCATGCATGCCTTCAGCTACTTCTAGTGTATTTTAAGAAGCACATGAAACTCTTGTGCAGGATGACTCATAGCATAGCAGTCCCATTAATGCATTTAAACATAAAACTCATATGCCATAAAGGGATATCCCAGGGCCTGCATTTCTTTCTTTCTTTTTTTTTTCCCCAGAAATAAAATTCCGTTAATGCCTGCAGATTGTTTCTGAGTGATTCACCACAACTCTCAAAGCATGCTATTTTATTTGGTTCCTCTTTATAGGTAAAACACATGCAAGTATCTATCAGACCTTTTGTTTTACTTTTCCCTTCCTGGAAGTTTAATGATTGGAATGCTGCTGCTGGGTGAATTTAGCTGGTAGGATGCCACATGTGTAGGCTGCTTCCTCCATCTGAGACAGCAGAAGGTGCAGGCTGGGGGGGAAGGGTATCAGAACCTCTGGGGACAGGGAAGGGGTGCAGACAAAAACAAATGGGTGCGCACAAAACAGCAATGAACCAGCATAAAGGTTCTCACGGGCATTAGCAGTGTGTGCCGGTGTCCCCTGTAGCTCTCTCAGAACTGAGATGCAGAGTGAGCAGGAATGAAGGTGTCAAGTGTTCCCACCCTCCCAAAGATCCCTTTCAGCTGCTGTGTCAGATCACTGTCCCTGCTGAGGAGAGGCTGTACCAAGGATCTGCTGCATACATTGTTGGAAGTTGTGTCCTTCACCTGCCCAGCCTCCCATCCATCTAAAACCTTAGGTCCACACCATGGGGACACAGTGGCACCTGAGCACAGGGCTTGGCTCGAGCTATTGGCAGCCAAATGGGAGATGGCACCCACTGGTCCCGAGGAAGGGAAAAAAGCACCTCTTGTCATCCTGGCTCCCCCAAACCCACCTGGCATGTGAGGAGAGCAGAGTACACACAGCATTGTACCTCACAGTCCTGCCACATTCTCCTGGTGCCTGGGCAGCCTTTCCTCACAGGGATTCCAGCAATTTCATGCTCTGTATGTCCGTCCCTGCTAACTGGAGCCCTAAAACTGGGTGAGCAGTTCCCAAAGGCCAGGAAAAGATAACCCCTGGGGCATTCATCCCACAAGCACTGGTGGGTGCCCTCTTCTAGCTGACTGTATATGCTGAACTACAGTTGACTGAGACAAACCAAAGCTTAAATCTCCCAGGTCTTTGAAAAATGAGTGAAGTTCTTGACAGAAGGAAACCTCTGGTGCTTCTTTAAAATGCCTGGCATGCTTTCAGTACTCAAAGCCTTAATGCCATGGCTGAACATATAGTAGCAATTATTACTCAAGTTAGTATTATGTTTTGGGTACAGAATATAGGAAAAGATCCACATCCAGACTTCCCTCCATCCCCACCAAATTCATTTCAAGATGCAGAGCAGAGAAGGGATTCCCACTTTGGCTTTTCTGGTTTTTCTAATTTTGGCTAATCCCTAAAATGCAAAAATTAAGAATAAAAAAAAATAAAAGGGATGCCAAGGATGTTGTCTGATGACCTACATGGCATGTTCTTTTGCTCTTTCTCAAAGGGCTGAAACTTGTCCTCCTTGCCCACCTCTGCCAGTGCTTGCATGCAGCCCTGGTGTGGTTAGGAACCAGTGCTGAGAACAGGAGGAATTCCAGGAAGAGATTTGTGAAAAAGTGTTGCAATATTTCAGTATTCTAAGATTTTTGCAGAAAATGGAGCTACCACACTTGACACAGCAGCCTTGTGTTTGTTGCCATTAAGCATGCAGGCTTATCTCCTGCACTAGTCTCCTCCTGAAATCAAAAGCTATCTTTTCAGGTCTTCCTTCTATTCCCTGCGTAAACTTTCATCATTCCATCTCCCCCTTCCCCAAAAAAGACCTTTCAGGCTCTACCTGCTTAGCATGTGTGATGAATTCTGTCATGGTAATTCCCAGTTGTGCCTGTGGTGAATTTGAGCCTGAATGGCTTTACAGCCCTTCAAAATGAACCAGGGCAATGTTACACATCTCCAGTGGACAGCACTGAAAATCATTGTGGAGCACAGATCAGTGCACAATTACAGACCTAATGCTGGGATAAAACATTGACTCTGTGGATGAGTCCTGCTATCCAAGTGCCAGAAAAAATAATCTGCTGTGAGCCAGCAGAATACAAGGAACCAGCACTCAGATGTTCCAAAGGGACTTGGTACCTGTGAGGTGGGCAGGGATGACCTTTGGAAGTAGAGTTCAGTAGACTTCATGCCTGACAAAGGATAACAGTGTGCAACAGACACCTTCCCAACACTAGCAAAGTCTGAGGAGCTCTCAGTCAAAGGACATTGCAGAATCGTTATAAAAAGTAGATCCTGCCTTGGAAAAGGCCAGTCAAAGCAAGCGGGACTGCTGGCTGTGTCCTCACTTCTGGAGTCCCAGCTGCTAGGCAAGGATCTGGGACTGCAGCAGAAAAAAGAGCCTGTGGGATGTGTATCACAGAATGGGCACGTCCTAGCAGAGGGAAAGGTCTTACATAACACAGATTTGCCAGGGATCTGGCAAGGTGAATATTGCTCTTCATATATTTTTTCTCTTTTTTGAAACAGACAAGCAGCTTAGTGCATCTGTGAGATGAAGACTGAAGAATCCAGAATTCCTGGTGCTCAGGCATTGATCCTCCCATTTCTCTTATTTTATTTAAGGGAATTTTTGTTACATGGTTTTCAAGCATCTACCTGCCTTGCCCTCAGCCAGTGCTTACACTCACCTGAGCAGCAGCTTTTCCTTAGATGCTCACAAAATTATCACTGTTGCTCCAGTTCTCTGACCCTTTATCTCTATAACTAGAGCAGCCAGAGGCAATGAGAATTGTGTAACCATCTCCCCACTTCCCAAGTGCTTGGGACAGGTCTGGTAACTTTGACAGTATGTCTCATGGGACACACTGAATAAATCTCTATTAGATTAGGGCACTTATAAATAAACTGGCTGCTTGCCACAGAAAAAAATGAAAAGGTCTTTATTTTAGTTACTGGATGAGAAAGGCAAGGAACACAAATATTTTGGCTAATATTAAACTATTGGTAAACGATGAAAAATCAGTATCTTTATTTTTAAAGTTATCTCAAGCCATGTAATGAAAATTAAACTACTGCCAGATTGAAAGCCAACAATCTAAAACCAGCATGTCATCTATAATCTAATGGTGTACAGAATTACCCTGCACAGATGGGCCTCAAAGAGTAGTCGTATGGCCAGGTGATAAAGAACTAAAAGTGATGTTTTTTATAGCAGAGCAGCATCTGTGATAACCCACAGCCATCCTCAGACACTGTGGAACTTGGCGGCAGATTCACCGCTGAGATATAAAACACATGACGAGCACGTAGTGACATCAAAAGCAGTGCAGTGTAATGGTGCTCAGATGTCTCCCCTCAAGCCCACACAAAAGCTGCTCTCAGGGCTGCTGTAGCTCAGAAGTCTCAATGATTCCCTTTTGATAAGCCTGTTGTTAACAAATCCAAGGAGTCTTATGAGCAGCACCTCCTGACTTTGTTCCTTTGCTAACTGGAGAGCATGAAGGCTTCTTCTGTTGCCTGGAAGACGTGTGAAGGTTCAGGTTTTAGACCTCAAATCCTGTTTTTACTTCAGAAGTGGATTGCACAAGGGGACAGTGAATGAGTGTCTCCGTTTCCCTTGCGGTCAGAGAAGATCCTATTCATACTGAGTTTACAAGCAAACACTTCCTTTGGTAAGCTTCCCATGCAATTCAATTCATGTGCGTGCTTTCAGGCTCTGTCTTTGGGTCTGGACTAACATCAGAACAAGCAAGAGAGGCAGGCTCTCTTCTCAGCCCACCACAGCCTTTTCTGCAGTGCTTTGAAATGATGAAACACACAGTGTTTTCTGCACACTGCTGCAGTCCTGTCAAGTCACTGTGATTATTCATGCATCAAGAGGCTAAGCACATACATGGGTATCTACTGGATGATGTACACCCATTTCAGAATTTTATTTGCTTAACAATCAATCCAATGTTTTTGCTCTTTATAGTTACTGGCTGGGAGCCTAGAATCTGCTGGCACCTACACACAGGATTCTCCTCTGAGCATTCTGTGACCACATCAGGTGTTTGAAATATTATATATTAACAATAAGTACTTTATGACCAGCAAATAAATTATTATTTATGGAAGACTTGGAATTTGCCATCAGTACCTGTAGTGAGGAGCCATCAGCTTAAGGCTTTGGCTGTAGTAACAGAAAGGAAGACCTGTCCTTGGGATATTCTTACATTTTCCATTCCAGGAAGTTTTTTCTAAATGCATCTTCTTCACTGTATAATAAAGCACTATCCATTAGGCAAATGTTTAGTTAACAGACACAGCAGGATCCATACATGAAGATTTTTAGGGAAGGTGAGGATTAAGATTCACTTGAAATGGCAGTGAAACTTAATAAAGTTGCACAGTGAATTCTAAGCTAGTTCTGGCCACAGTACTGGAGCTATTCTTGAGAAAAATGTCATGAGGTACTTGTGACCACAGGTAGGTAAGACCTTTGTCATCAGCCACTCATGAGGAAACATGAGTATCCAAGAGGACATTGTCTAAAATAAGGCAGTGTGTTGGCCTTGGCTGTTGAGTCATCAGTATCACTTCCTGCAGCCCCTGCTTTTGCTCCGGGTATTTCTCAAGGGAGCACTGACTTAGTCTTTTTGATTCTTCTAGAATGAATAAGATCACTGCTCCAGAGCAGTAATGATGAATATGTCCTTGATTCAGAGGTATGTGCACTCCTTTTAGCACAAGTGTGCTAAATCTTCCATGAGATGCCTGCCTGATTAGTTTTTATCTTTATTCGTCATGGCTTCACTGATTTGAAAACTTCAGACTCTCTAGTTGTAAAATGGAGAATTCACAGGAAGAATCTGTTCAAGTGAGAGAGCAAGCTTAAGTGAGCAAGTGTTAATGGCTTGTGCCTCAGGGTACCACTGAAAGCTGTTGTACGTGGATCTCTCTTGTCTTTAATTCACTATTTGCCTAGACACTTCTTTAAACCTTCAAAATACTACGTGGAACTTCTCTAGCAGAGACAGATTCTCACCAGTTTTCAGTGACAGATCCTTCTCAGCTACCCTGAGATTTGCTGCATTTGTAAAGCACATCTTATGGGAAAAAGAAAATAAAAAACAAACACCTGACCTCTGAATTTCTTTTAAAAAATATCATTGCAAAATTTCTGACGTCAGACAATGAGACACAAATTACCCTGTGAACTGTTAACATATGCCTGTTTACATATGATATCTTATAGCCAAAGCAGATTAAGATTTGAAGGTTTAACTGCTGTTGAGTTTCCACTATGTGAATCATACAGATCATACAGCTTATTCATCACAGGCACTTATTTTTATTCTTTAACTCTTTCAAGCTACTTCTTCCCAGAGTAGAGTTTAGGGGAAATGTGGGACATGTGGGAACAGAGAGATCACAACGGCACAACAAACTCTGAACTTTGCAAATGAAAGAGGAAAGAGCTGCCATTAAGTGCAGCCACCCGAGTGAATCAGTAGTGGTTTGTATCTTGCACCAGGTGAGCTGACAGGCACAGAAGCCTTCCCCAGCTGCCACGGTCACTCTGTCCATCTACCTAGTTAAGAGAAGAGCCAGCTGCAATGGATGCTGATGGCCAACCCTGGAATCTTTCAATTTAAGGAGGAAAATTACTTGTAAGAACCAACAGAAGAGAACCGGCCATGACAAAATCAGCAGGATGGCTCAAGTTCCAAGTTCAAAGAAAAAAAAAATACCATTCATCACTCTAGGATTCCTTGGGTGCTATGATATAGTTTAAATTCAGAAATGCCAAACATTTTGGTGAAAACTTCATTGATATCAGTAAACACAGGCAGTTTATTCTAGCACTTGAATCTGTGTGGTGCATCACTGATTCTAATGGGACTCAAGTACTCTCACCAGCAACAAGTGAACAAGTATCTGTCTTTTCCTGGATAACATGGTCATATTTTAAAAGAGGCATCTCTGCTAATAAAAGAAAGAAACCTACCTCTATTTAAATACACATGCCTATTCACCTCAGATGTGATTGTTATTAAAGCTAGGCAGGCCAGTGATGCCATCTCTTTCAGGTGAAACCAAGAAGGATTTCAGAACTTCACTTACTGTTCAGCTTCTCTGATTCACTGACACTGCCTGTCTCAGGCTAGCAAAGGAGAGAAGGAAGATGATGTACTTTGAAGCAGGAATATGAACATCCAAAAATACCTTTCCTCTTGGAGTGGCCATAAGTGACTGTTTGACTATTTGTTCTTTTCATTTAAAGTGTAGCTTCAGATTTGTTTGGTTTTTGTCTCCCAGCTGCATCATCTTAAGCAGGCAGTCCACCTTATTTTATTCCCTGTGGATTGGCTAACAGAGGCTGAGTGCAGCACTCTGATGGGTCAAGTCTCTTTTTCACGTAGGACAACAAGGTGTAACCAAGACAGCAATCTCCCTCACAGCATTACTCACTGGAACATGAGGGCAATGAACCGTATCAGGAACTGCAGCAATCCAAGGCTATACTGGTACAAATGCCACAGGTAGCAAACCAAACCTGCTGCCACCAGTTTGTTGGTAGGAATCTGGGTATAATTTTCCATTTATAATGTTATGTGTTATTGGAAGGCACACTCAAACACCAACACAAACTAAATTTGAGGTGCAGCACTTGTGGCCATGGAAAATGTATGTACATCTTTGCATCTGAAAACTTGGGAGGCTGGTTATCACTAGGGATTGAATCAGATCCAAGAGGACAATCTTAATGCACTTCTGCCAGAAACTGCAGAGCTTATTTAACCAATGCAAGTTTCTGTTTCTGATATTCTGCTTAGTAATGGTTCAAGAATAAATTTAGCCACAATCTTAAAGATGAAACAAAAAGGACATTCCCTCCCCCTCCCTGTTTTTTTTTTGAAAAATGCTATTGTTAACATCCTCCCTTGTGGTATTTAACTGAAAAAGGGTGACCTGCCTTAAAAACTACAGGTTTGAGGCCTGAGGTATTTTAAAAGGGACCAGATTTTACACACAAAAATACAAACAGGTACATACTGCTCCACCACCCCCCAGTCCCTTTCAGCTGTTTCAGCTGGGCTTCCATGGCAGAAGCACCCACGCTCACTGCAGAGCTGGGGAAGGATGGACCTCAGGGTTAGACCACATAATGAAAATTAGCCAGCCAATTCCCATGAAGTGTTTTGAACACAAAAGCCCAGTGCAAGCAATAATGGTTCAGTTCTCTTTTTCAGCTATGAAATCAGCTTGCAGATTAATATTCTTCAATTACAAAATAACAATTTTCAGCTTGAAGTGGTTTGTGCTCTTAAGTGCAATTGGGGTTAATAATGGTCTATGAAAGGAGAGCTATTAGCAAACAGTAACCCAGAGTGGAAACCTTCGTACATGGGTACCTCAGCTACATTTTACATTAAATGTCAGATTGTAAATTCAGAAAAATTACATAGGAAAACACCATCTAGCCCACTAAGGATCCCAAAGCACAAAGAAACCTGTATTTTCTGCTTACATATGCCAAGAGATAATTGTCATCTGACTGCCAAGGCAGCTTCTTTTACCTATGGCTATTTCTAATTCATGTATATATATGCCTTACCTGCCTGATGTGTTCAGATCAATTTAGGCAATAAATAGTGTCACAAAGTTTAAGTTCTTTTCTGGATCTGTGCCCAAAAGCATAGATATCTGAAGATTATAAAAATATTTAACTGTTTTTCAATCCAAGGCATATGGTTACAATATATTTGTACTATCTGAAATTTGGTTATTGGAATACTTCTGTAAATAATTGTAGTCTTCTAGCCTACAACATTAAGGTAAAGCCTTCTGGGACTCCCAAATGAAAAAAGCCTGAATTAAATGCTTCTGAATATCAAAATAAAAGCCTAAGTCAGGGCAGAGAGTTCAAAATTATAAAAAAACAAGGCCAAATCCTCAAAGCTGAGTGGTTGTTCTCTGTGGCCACAAACAAGGTATAAGTGTGCAACACTTTCTGCAAATTCATCTCCAAGGTTTGTGTTACAACATGGGCATGGTCCCAAGCACTGAAAATCCTTGGTCACAGTGCCCTACTCCAACCATGCCCAGTAGTTACAGAGACAGTGACAGAACTATCTGCAACACAGAGCAAAGCACTCATTAATGCTGGCAGGATCTGCATCTCTAATATGTTGAAGAAACTAGCACACTGAAAAGGAAGTTTAAATGCTGCAAAACATACTTTATTTACCAAATGCAAGCTTTTAGAAATTCAGGAAGGTAGAAAAAACCCAAACAAGTTTAACTGGACTTCCTTATATTCCTGACTTCAAAAAATGCTTTCAGTTACAGCAGAGACCTTCAACTTTGGCTATAAATGAAACATTTAACAATGATTTACCTATAAATGAAACACTTAACACATAACAATCAGTTATACAACCTATTTAGAATCAGCAACTTATCTCACAGGACCTTTAATAACAAATTTTCTTTGTGGCAGTAGCATATCCAGCTCACGTGTCCAGGCTTGACCAGCTTTGTTTTTTCTGACTGTCAATCAGTCTTTTAAGTATTTCATCTGGTACAAGATCTGATCCTTTTACATCAACATGGCTACAGCCCATTTTAGGGCATCTGTTAAAAAGAAAAGAGAGACTCCATTAAGAAGAATTGTATTTGACAGATATGGGCTTTTGCATAACATCTGCTAGATTTTTTTTTTATTCTTTCTCTCAGTTCCTTGTTACCTCTTGTCCTCTTCACCAGCTCTATGTGGGAAAAAATAAATCTATCCCAACTGGTGAGAATCAGCAGCTGAAGGAAGGAAAGAAGGTGCACAGTGAGAGATGGAGACTTTCACCTGTAATCACTCTCTTGCTGCAAGCACACAAGCTGCCTTCATCAGCAATGATATCAGCACTGCATGGACACCTTTCTGTGTTGCTTTCTCTCTCTGCAGTCCTCTAAAAACTGCAGGTAGATACTGCTTACCTCACTAAACTGCAGTGGAGCAGTATAATCTTTACTGGCAGATAAGTAGGGAAATTATTTTCCAGGGAACCAAAAGGGAGTGAGTCTTGCCATGACTGACTGGTGAATCAGTGTACTATCTAGTTGGTGTAAAAATCAACCTGACTTTTTATGAGCTGTGAAAGCTCAGAAAGGAGAAATGGGGCCAAATTAACAGCCTCTAGATGATAATCAAATACAAAATGTCTTACAACTACTTGAAACAGCCAGATAAAGACAGCAGGGTAAAAGATATTCAGGGACAAAGGTCATTTTCCTTTGGTGGCAGCCCAAACATACACAGATGGTATCTATAGTAAGAAGTAGCACTTTTCCTGAATTTTTTCCTCTCTGAAGAGGAACGTTTGTCTGAGGTGCTGAACGTATTTACACTCAGTACTCATAACTTTTACTCCAGATTCGTCCACAGGTTACAGTGTTTGTCATAGATCAGTCATTTAATTGCTCTGTGCCTCAGTTTTCCCATTTATCACCTTAATACAGCAATAGCTTGCCAGATTAATGAATAACAAGGGCTCAGAAAGCTTTCCACATTTCCTGTAAGCATAAAGTATTAGTATGTCCTTCCAGGCAGTGGAAAATAGTGAGCAAAGCAAGAGACGTAAGAGCTGCCTCAAGGAGTGTGTGACAGGTCTGTCAGCACGGGCTGTGTGTACGTCAGCTGAAGGGCTGGCAGGCAGGCACTGCACTGCCAAGGGCACTGAAGGCATCCTGTGGATTCCAGCTGGGAAGTGCTTGTGAGGAAACAGCCACTGTGTGTCTGCAGAGTGAGCAGCAGCTCCGACTGCAGAGCCAGGCTAGCGAGGATCCTGCCCTGCTCTGCCACGACACCTGATCCCACAGGAATATCCCTGGCAGGGGCACAGCCCAGCAGCCAGGCCATCACACTGGAACACTGAACAGGGAACTTGCTGCAATAGCTGGCCTGTCTTCCCACCACAGCAGATGATGGGTTTTAACTGAATTTTCATGAGAAAGTTTAAAATTACCGTAGGTTGGTCAGACTGGGCAGAGAAAACCAAGGAGTCCTTCTTAATTTAATTACAGTGAAGCTGTGGCATTGCTCTGTGTGTGCTTTTCTAGCACTGGAATAACTGCTGTAAAAATGGTAAGGCCGCCAGCTAAAAGCTCAGTATTAAGAACTGCCAGTGTTCAGACTGCACAAATAATTTTGGTTTGAGGATAAGGGAGCTTTTAAAGCTGGGTGTTGTACAGCTGATATGATTTTTTTAACTACAGAGTTTCTCTAGTCTTCCCTTTCTTAAAAGGTAAAATAAAATTCAGTCATGTGAACCTGTTTTTCAGCAGAGCAGAAACTTTTGATCCCCTACAACAATTCCTCCTAAACTGACATTGTTCTGATGGATTTAACAACACAGAGAAATATTTAGATACATCCTAAATTCAGTATCAGAGAAAGTATTCTTGTCATTGGGCTGTTGAGCACATGCTTTTTAGCCTCTCCCTATCCTCCAGAACACTCACTTTCCTCCAACTTGAGAGCTATTACCCAATTCCTGTTCATTTTTCCAGCCAAGTCTCTGTCCATCCATGTTGCTGGTTTTGTTGTTATTCCCAGTTATTCCCATTCCAGACTTTCCCCCTAGATTTTGTAACACAAGCAAGGTGCTTCCATCTAGTTCTTCAAGCTGTCTTCACCCTGAGATAGTGGCTGGGCATTCCAACTGATGCTTGGTTTCATAGCAGTGCTTTCCTGTAACAGGGAATGAGCATGGAATAAAAACTCCAGCTCCACCTTTGTAACCCTCATGGAGGACTGTGTAGAGCCTCACACAAATGCCAGAGCAACAGATGGAGGAAATAAGCTGCCTGTGGCATTATCTTCAGGGAAATCAGGTTGCTGGTCCCCAACAGACCTTCCTAAAGCAAACTGCACATTCATTAAGAAGTCCAGAACTAGTAAGTTTCCATGAAGTCATCAGCCCCAAAGCAGGAGGCTCTAGCATAAATGGTGTAAAAACAAAGGTGAAATCAATGATGAGATGATATGTCCTCTCACTTGCTCCAAAAAGCATTCGTGTTCAAGCCTCTTCTTTTTCTACTTTTTTCTCTTTTTTTTTTCCCTTAAAATCATTATAATTTTCAAATTTATTGTGGAGAATTTGAGGTTTAAAAATTAATCTCTTACATCTTTTCATTCAAAAAAATATGTTCCATGTGGAAAAGTGACAGATTATTATGGTGATATAAGGAAAGAATTATTTAACTCCATCATGGTAGGAACTGCACTGCACTATCTGATCTCATTCTTAAATTCTATTCTGTCTAAAATGTTGTGGTTTAATATTTCTCACTTTAACATTCAGCTGTTTTAATATTTCTGAGCTGAATTGGAATATAACTGCAAAAGAAGGTGGAAGGAGGAATTTTTTTTTGTTTACTTTAAGGCTTGCTACATAAGCAGTGGGAACATATCAGCAACTAAATAATAGGAAACTGAGGTCTCTCTCTGTTGGTCATCGCTTTACTTCTGTTGTGCAGCTACAAGAAGCTGTAACTTTCCCACACAATTCCTGAATATTTCCTTACACACAGTTTTCATTAAAAAGAAAAGCACCTTCACGTGTCTAGTACTAATGAGGAGGCTGTGACTTGGGCAGATGCTGAAGTTTTACTTCCTGCAGCCTTTCCAATCCAAATACATTTCCTAGAACAAGTGGAGTAAAATTCCACTTACACAGCAGAGCAAATGCCTTTCCACACATTCTTTTTAGCTTACCGGACTTTTTTCTTTTTCTGCTTCCGAGTCTGGATCATTTCTAGAATGGCATCTTCTTCATAAATATGTCCACAGACCTTGTTCCTCACTGGCCTCTTCATTGTCACCTACAGTCAGTAAGGATGGATTTAAGGGAACTGCTAATGCCCACGAAAATGCTGCTTCTGAGATTTTCTGTGACACAGCAGAAGTGTGATTGCCACTCATACATGGCATTCCAGTCACGCTACAGGACGAGATCCTGCTTGGTAAAGTACATTCCCACTTACGTGGGTTTTCTTCCCAAGCAGTTTTACTCTTTTCTGAAAATGCTTAAAATTTATAATATTGTTGTTATATATAATGTTGTTTAATAGGTACTGCAGATTTGTAATAATCAAACCAATGAAGAATATGAAATAACTATTTCCCTGTCAATTACTGTAGCAGTGATACATACCTGTGTAATGGGACAAATAAAGTTCATCTGACTCCGAGTCACAGCTAAATCTTCATCGATTTGTTCAATGGTGTCATTACTATGATCTGATTTATGAGAAAGTAGAATGGGAAAAAGAGAAAAAAATTGTTTCTTATTTAATGTAGATTGCCAATACTTAAAATAAGCTAATAAAATCCAACATTTGCCAAGCACTATCTCACAGTGATATCTAAAATACCACAGCATGTTTCAGCACCACTCCACGGACAAGACACTGCAAAAAATACTGTACTGGAATGTGTTTTAGAAAATGTGGATTTTTATATTGTAACCACTTTGCATGTGTGTGTGGCTATTTACAGGCAATGCCAGAAAGAAAGGCTGGGAAGGAGAGCAGGCTGGTCTGAAGATATGCAAAATCTTTGGTATTCACTATTCAAGTTCCCCAAAACCCAGTTACACACAGACGAGTCCCAGAACCTAACAAAAGATGAGGTGGAGCAGATCTGGCAGTCCTACCCTCAATATCAGTTTGTATTTGAGTGTCATAAATGGGCTTCCTGTATAGCCTGTACATACTGTACACACTTTAAAAGGAATTTGTACTGTACCATAATGCATCATTTATAAAGTGATGCTGTTGTATTTTGATAAGACTATAATTAGTGAAAAACAAAAGCCAAGAAGTGTCACAGTCAACAGAAATGTTATTGAAGTAATCTTAAAGAGGAGGAGCAGAATGAAATTTCTGACAATTCCCAGAAAACAACCAGTGGCCCAATGCCAGGGGATAAAGGGCAGACAAATGAGAATAAATCCATCTAGAGCTGGAGGATCTGCAGGTCTCCACCTTTACCAGAAGAAGAAAGCAAGATATAAGCAATTCTGTGCACCCAGGGGCACACCAACTATGAACAATTTTTGTTCATGCAAAAGTTAGTTAGCCAAAGTCAAAAGCTGAGACATAAAATAAATACATATGAGACATAAATAAATAAATAAATACATAAATAAATATATTTAGAGAGAGAGAGAGCTACATATAGCCTTAATGAATTACATACATGTTGTTTTATCTTCTAGCTCTCCTCTCTTATTGCAAATCTAGGCTTTTAGTTGAATGCATTTGTTTATCTTTGAATCTTATCTGGTAATAACAGCAAACTTAACACCTGCCATAGTTTTCCATTCCTTTGGGGTAGTTCTGCAATGCCTTTGCAGAGGCAGAGAAGGGCCCTGGGGTGCAGTCCTCAAGGTGTCCCAAACAAGAAGAACGTTTTTCTTTCTAGCTGCACGAGCTGCATCCCAAGGGAGGAGTGAGAAACACCAGTGAACACAGAGAGTTTAGAATTACTTCATGATTTGCCTCCTGCAGTGCCTCAGCCTGGGTTCCCTGTGCTGCTGTTGCACACTATCAGCCAATCTCTGCCTCCCTGGTATTCAGTCTGCCACATGTATTAAGGACCAGTGTTTCCTAACTTATGGTCAGTGCTGCATGCCTGTGTGATACCATCACCTTCCGGGTGATACCAGCAGACATCACCCATGGAGCAACCAAACCTCTCACACCCAGCCTGGGCAGAGCTCACTGCCCTGGGAGCCAGCACAGCCCTGGCTGGGGACTCCTGGCATTGATGTTGCAGCCTTTGCTCCACCACAGCACCTCCTGGTATGCCAGGCCTATTTCCAGACCTTCCTCCTTAATAGAGATTGCCTTTCTTTCCATTTCAATATTCCAAGCATTTAGGAATGTCTCTGACCCCAGTGCTCTAACACAGGTATTGGGGTTGGAACAAGGTGACCTTTAAGGTCCCTTCCAACCCAAACCATCTTATGATTCTACTCCTGTGAATATCATGAGGATAATCAGGCATTCATCAAGGATATTTCTGTCTGCTACTAAGGTCTCATGCAATCAACAGGGGGAAAAGGAGCTCAAATGTCCAATGTCAATCATAATTTCAAGGCTTTAATCTCCAAGAATATAAACATACCTTCATCAGATACTGACCACCTAACAAAGGCAAACACTTGCAAATCAGAAGGAAAAAGTGGGGACAACTTAACTATAAATACCAAAGCTGCAATGGTATGGACACCAGAAATGCACTTGTGTTAGTCATCTGTTTTCAGAAAAAAACTCTCTGATGTATTATTCTTAATTGCTCATGTAGATGGTTTATTCTATCATAAGCACATAGTATTTGAAGAAAGCACAATTTTTGCACAACTTTGGGAAAAAGGGTTTTTTAAATAAAGCTTTTGAAATACCAAGCAATGGGTGAAATCCCACTAAGACAGCAAGGCTAAGCAATATTGGAGTTATTGGCAGGTGGCAGCTTTGGAAAGAGCAAATTATCCCAGGCTGGGGTAACATTTTCCCATACTGGCTTTGGAGGTGATTCAGATGCCTCATGTTTAATGGTTGAAATTTCATGAGTTGAGACCTAATCCTTGTAGGTGGGGTATATTAATCTTCTTGAATTCAAAGTGTCCTCTTGCTGCAATCTTATCTTAAACACTTCAGGTTGCACTTCATTTGCAAAGATTTTGTATACAGCCTATCAGAGTGGGGCCCTGGCTTCAAGAGGTGATCACAGCCCAAATGAATCCTTATTTAAAATATTTCCTTTTCATAAGCAGCTAATATTTTTAAAAACAAATATGCAAGACTGGGATGATGCAAGTAATACCTCAAGCATGTCAATAGCAAATTACCATAAATCAGATAAACCACCCACAGATTTGTTGCTATTGCTTGATGTTCTACATTACAGGAGAAGAAAGGAAAATCACTTTTTTTCAGTGACAGTAAATTTTGCAGATATTACACAAGACACACACATCCTAAGCTGTTCAGAAAGATGCTCTAAACTGTAGATCTGTATCTGTAGCCTCATATTGGAAGATGTTTTCATTAAGGTCAAAGGGATTTTTTTTACCAAATTAAATGTACGAAAATTTCAAGGATCTAAATTGCAAGTCTGACTATTCTACAAAAAGAAATAAAAACACTGGATCATACATACTTCAGCTAAGTCAGGTTATATTTTTATAAAATTGAGTTTTCCTTGCAAATTAAAACCAGATGCAGAAAACACTAAGTTATTGTTCCCAAAATTCAGATGTTGCCTTAAGTAACAGAAGTGCATACATCTATTTTGGTAGTCTGAAAGATCACATATTAAGTGCCTTAACAGTTTCTAGTTTTCCATTCCAGCCAACTGAAACATGTTATGAACATTAGTAACACATTTTCTATCTTGCTATCTCAGCAATGATGTTTACAGCTGTTGTAATAAAACTGCATTCTTATAAAGGTATCTATTTTTGGTAACACATCATAATGAATTTTGCAACTGCCAACGGTTTTTTTACTTATTCAATTTTAATTAAAAGCTGGTATTAATTTATATCTCTATCGCTTTCATCTCTTGATAATATTGTGACTAACATGCCTTTGCTCAGCTTTTACGTACTCTGCTGAGAGAGACTCAGAACTTTTAAGCCAACTTTTAAAAACAGGAAAACCATAGTGCAGAGCTATTAACTGCTGGATTGTGAATTATACTAAGCATAGATAATATACATGTTAAAAAACATGAGAGGAAAAATCCTCTCCGCTGTCATTGTTATTTCTACGACCAAGAGACTGCTGCCTGCTCACTGCTCCCAGTGTCAGCAATGCCCTCTCCCCAATTTCTGTTTCTCTAACCTGGTTCTCAGTGAGTACATGTTGCAATGTAAACTCAATTGATTTATTTCCTTTTGTGCTGGGCTGTTCTGCCTTCTCACCTGCCACAGTCAGACACTAATCCTGAGAATCAAAGGATGATGTTAAGCATGTGGGATTGAGTCTTTGTAAGCCTGAGCCACCAGACAGACAAGGTCTTGGCTCCCAAGAGGGTCTATTGTACTGCTGACTCCATAGAAATAACAGCAACTCATCCAGGCTGGGAAAAATCCTATCTCTGAGAGCTCCAAGAAAAACATGAATGTTATGAGGACAAGTCAGATGCCAAGTGTTCCTGCCAGCAGGGCACAGAAAATAATGAAAGGTGGGGGAGGTGAAGGACATTGTCACATCCAAGAGTTGTGCTCCAGGAGTCAGAAGACATCTGGGCTGAGGAAAGGCCAAGGCCAAGTCTAAAGGAAGGACCTGACACTGCTGAGAACAGCAGATAATGCTTGAAAGTGGGTCAGCATGCCCATCACTGCTCTGAATTTGGGTTAGCCTTCAGTCCAGAGAAGCTGACCAGAACTGTCCAGTGTCCTTCCCTAGGGATGGATCTGCAGTAAATGCTGTAGGAATGAAAGAAGAGGGGAAGCAGAGAGTAATACCTTCCTGGCAAAATCTCCAGTCTCTAGCAATTTGTGGCCAAGGACTTCCTGAGTCAGAGGTAATATCTTCATACTTAATAAGCCCTGGAGTTTTCCTTCAATGAATTTGTCTAAACTTGGAGAGGGGAATTTCGTCCTGGACCTTTCAGCTTGATTAGAGACAGTTATCTTTGCTAGAAAGGTTAGCAGCAGTTTAATTTTCCTTGAAAATTACTGCAGAGGCTGCAGGTTACAGTTTAATTTGATTTTTAAGAGGGAAAATAAGGTGTGCGAGCTACAGCTGCAGTCAAACAGTTCAAAGGCTTTGTGCTTTTTGCCAGAGGCATGTGATAGTTTAATTTGCCAACCAAGCCAAACTAGGCTTTGCATTGAAGTACATTACAATTTGATTACTTGCTGGTGTTGCAATACAAAGTTGATCTAAGGAAGGTGGCCTCTAACATGTTGCTCCAGATTGCAATTGCAAATTTACTTGCTCCTGCCCAGGCCAAGCAACTTGCTGGTAATTTACTGCCAAGTGCTTTGTATGTGCCCTGTTTGACAGATACTTGTGTAAAAAGCACACAGAGGTGCATTTGGCCCATCCAAAATAAAATGACAATCCTGTAAATATAAGCCATTCTTATTTTCCTGGAGTATGAAATACAAATTAGATTAATGTATTAGCAAATTTTTAGTTCCTTTACATAATAGTGAAGAAGGAAAGGATCATGTCTTGCACTAAATATCAATCCTCTAAAAACTCCTTTAATGCCATCAAATTCAGAGCACTTGTATATTTTACAGTACTTTGTCCCACTGAGTTACAGGTCTTATAAAATACACCATTCTAAATGGAAATACTGTTCCCATTTTACCCAGCTGGATAGAGCTGCTTGATGCCAGTTTTCCAGAATGGCCTTCAAAAGAAGAGAAACTGTGATTTGATGGAAATGTTATTGGACAACTATATACAGAAATAATGTATGTTACAGAAATAATGTATGTGAAGGAGATTTAAAGACACTTGCAGCTAGATACAATTTACTGTTTAATATATTAATAATAAAATACAACTACAAATCCTAGGGAAAGAAAAAACAACAAGAACTCCAGAAAACCCTGTGAAATCTCCAACTCACACACTAATCAAAGTGAGAAGAGACCAACTTTGCCTTTATGTTTTGGGAAATTCAGACTGTTCCTATTGAAATTGAGTGGGAACTGTGTCTGTAGAACAGAAAGGAGATCTCTGATTTTAAACCACACAACTCAAACAGTTTGAGAGAGACAGCTTTCTTGCTCCTTCTGTTATTGCAAAAAACCATGAGAAATCCACACTTCAAAGTCCTTGGATGACATTTTAAACTGCAGTTTCCTCACTGCTGCTGCTTGGACTCAGCCTGAAAAAGCTACTGGGGGAGATGAAGATTACCTAAAAAGATGTCATGAAGGCTCATCAGTAAGCTCAGAGGAGCTACTGTTTCTGGAAAACCTAAGGTGGTCCTATTTTTCCATCTTAACTACCATCGCCCACGATGACATGTAAACTTTAGAAGCAGGTTAAGTACCAGACACTTGCTGAAAATAAACCAAACTGATAAACACTGCTTAAATAACCAGGAAACTTTAGGTCTACATGAATGCAAGCCAGGTGTGGGACAATGGAGCACAAGTACGAAGGATGCCACAGTATGAGCAAAACATGAAAACTGGAATATCTTATGAGGAAAAAAACATTTCAGACACAAACTACTAAACACTGTAAATATATGTAAAGAACATTTTTATTACTTGGGCTTTCTCCTGCTCTTCAGAAGAAAAAAGGCTGAGCAAACACTGCCTAATGCAGTTTAATTTATAAAGGCAATTGCCATGCTTAGAGAGCATAATTTCATGTATCAGAGATGAGAAGAATATCACACACATTTAAAAAATGAAGAAATTCACTCCAGGCACATGAAAGAAAAAGTTGCAAAAGATGCAACCAGGAAAAAAAAAGCCTACCATTTCATTAGAAGATGAACCACTTTCCATTACTAACATTGTGGTCAGAATCTGGAATGTCACTGATGCAATGCTAACCATCAAATGACATGAACATGTAGGGCTTGCCTACACAGGGAAGTTGTTGCAAAATAAGCGAGGGTGTGAATACAGAATGCATTAACTGCTTGGCACTAACTCAGAGTGTGGACACTCCTATTCTGCACTAGGAGTGCCTTTTGGCTGTTTAGCCTAATCCACTTCCACACTGGACTTGAGGAAGGCACTGTTAATCCTGGGCTGGAGTAGTGAGAGGACAGCTGTTGGTATCGACAGTGGAGGAGAGGCCCATCCATTTTTGCAGAAGTCCCTAGCAGTCCCTGGATGGCCTACTCTGTAAATTTAACTCATATTTTCTCAGAACAGTCCATTGCAAGTGTTCTGTACAAGCCGAAATCACGCCTATGACAACTGTCAACAAAAGGTAACATAATGTATCTTGTAACCCCTGTGGCTGGGAGTCCCTTTGCCCATTTCAGTATGTCATTTGTGTGTTCCTGTAGACATCTACTTCTAAAAAGGTGAACTGGTGAGGGCTTTTCAGGTGGAACATTCTGCTAGAATATGCTCCTGAACAGAACTGTTCCAGGATAATGGACAGAAAACACAAAGAGCAGTGATGGGGCAAGCAGACCAGGTAGCAGTGTCCCTGCAGTCCATCCAACAGGCTGCGATGGAACCAGGGGGCAGAAAAACCCCAGCTACACCAAATGATCATACCTCTAGAAAATTATCCCTCAGATTGCCATTTCAATTTCTCTCTTCACATTCTCCTCACAAGACTTTTTGACAAAGACTTCTCTGTTTTCCTATTCTAAACAGCTCTCTGAAAACACCTTAGAATAATGTGCCCTGGTGCCAGGAGAGTTGTGAATACAGACACGTGGAGTTTGTCACGTGTTAGGGGCACAGGTAGGAACATCTATAAACTATACCATGAAAGGGATGAAGCTCTAATCCCTGAAGACTAACCTGTTGATTTTGTGATTGGCAAAAATGACACAGGCTCAGCAGCTCTGAAACTGCAGGGAAAGCACAGGAAAGAGCAATCTGTCACCTTTGAGAATGGGCAGATTTATAATACAGGAAACCAGCTCCACCACCCCTTTCACCCAAAGAAAGGAGGGGAAAACAGATGTGCTTCGCTTTACCAGAAGACTGATGTAAAATACTGTTCTTGAATAAAGACATGAGTACAAATAAGAAAATGTGAAAACAAAATGGTGGGAACAAAATACCCTTTTTTCCACCCCATAAATGTTGAAGCACTGGAAAGAAATTTTTAGGTGCTATATTTTATTTTAAAATTAGTCTTAATGAAGACAGCATTTGCAACTTTCTCCTTAGTGATGCATTTCAATATTTTACATGTTTGGTAAAATTCTTACCTACATTCAGAATGAGTTTACTTGGTTTTATTCAATGTGCAGTGAAGCACTACATATATCTCCATAGCATTTTGTGCTTTATTATTAGGATGTATAAAAAGAGAAGTTGTGTTAATTTCCCAACTTTTTTAATTGAAATATTTTTTTTCTGTATTTTGCATATAAATTTCACCATTCCAGTTGTTCTGAATTCTGCAGCTTTGCACTGCCTGGAACACCTCTGGGATAGCCTGGCACTGCTTCAGACACTGGCTGGGTACTTGCATGGGGCTGCATCTCCTGCTCTGCTCCTGCCTTGCTTACCAATCCATAGTCCTGACAATCTCCTTAGAAGAGGAATTTTTCTTAAGCAACAAATCATTTGTAGAAGCACTAACACCCTTGAACACAAAGCTCCTCTTGAACACAAAGCACTCCAGAAAGAGGTCATTTATACGATTGTGACCATTTCATTGGTGGAAAACTGAGGCACAGGGCAGGAGTACATCCAGAACCACCAGCACCCTGTGTGTTACACCATTGCCTTTCCCATTAGACCACACTGTCTTACCCCTGAGTAACTTAAGGCTACACATGATTTCCAAATACATTCTTAGTGAATGCATCAGTTCCACACTAAAAGCAAAAAACACAGAAAAAATCCAGTATGTTCTAGTAATTGCACAATATCTGGTTGTTTATTCTAAGAACAACAACACTTGCACTGGAGAACACATGGTAATTTTCTAGTAAGTCATATTTATAAAATAATACATCTTTGCTAAGCTACATGAAAACAAAGAAAAAATAATAATTCATATCAAAACAAAATAAAAAATAAAACTGAGTTGTTGTTTAGGGAGGTTTTAAGAGGGACTTACAGCAATTGGCCATTGCTCCATCATAAAACTGCATGGTTTCTATTTAGATTAAAGCAGGGTGACACATTGCCTGTGTGTGTATGAAGATATTCTGCATTAGCAAATCTTCACTGTAAAAACCTTCAGGAAAATGTTCCCTAAAAGAAACAAAAATGTTCCTAATCCCAGTATATAGAGCATCCTCCAAAACAATGTCATGGTGGCCTTGTGCAGCCAAACATAATGTTGGCATTGGTTTGAGATGATTTTTCTCAACCTGTCCTGTGATGTAAGATTAGGCTTCTTGAGTGGCAGTCAGTAGAAAAAAGTCTAATGCTAGAGCCCTGAGCTATAAATACTCATGGATTATAACTGCAGAAGCCTAGTAGCTTCTGATGGTAATTAGTAGTTAATTTTAAGTCTGATTGATATTTATTTTAAATCCCTTTCTGCAGATTCTCATGTGCCAAGGAGCGTAACTGGCAGAGTGCACCTTCTTTAATGCTACATGCATCAGAAAACTCTTATCATTCTATCACTGTCATTTATATCACAAAACGTGCACTTCTGACTTCACCTTGACATTCTGCATGGTGCAGATAACAGAACAATCTGGAAACACCTGTGCTTTGTGGCAAACATGCTGGGATGACTGTGAGGGGCTTAACCAAGGTCCAACACTAGCACGGTCTTTTAAAGCCTCAAGGTCCCTCTGTGCCTACTTTCTTCTCCAGATCAGCTTTAATAGGGGAGTGAATTGGGACAGAGAAAGGACCTGAACAGCCCCAGCAGAGATGCACACAGCAGCAGAAACAAGAATGGCAGAGCAGGACAAGCAGAACAAGGGAATCTAATGGTGAATTGATGGGACAGCAGTTGCAGTGTCACTGGTGCTTTGTAATAGGGATAACAAGCACACAGCTAAATCACAGGGCATCCTGCACAGTCTTCATCTTTCCAGCAAAGGAGTTAACATTACACTCATTATTTTAGTCTTATTACCAGAATGGAATAACATTACAGTTTACCTCTTAAGAACTGTTAATTTTTCTTGCACTATTTGGTTGGCACTTCAGCCCTTGCAGAAACACATACAATCCTTACATGATGCTGAGGAAGATTGAGGGTTTATCTCTCAAAACAAACAGTTTAATATAAATTAAACAATCAAACTGCACTAATTACAGAAGCAAACCAAAACTGAATACAAAAGAGCTACTCCAAGGAATCACCTTTTTGTCAGTGCTTCTTTCACATCAGCAATCAAGCAGATTGTAGCCTTACAACCCAGAATTTAGGTTAGCTCAGTGTTACTGGCACCTTCTGGTTTGTAAAGGTAGTTTAAAATTCCCCCTTTTCTATACATTTGGATAGAGCTAGTAATAATATGGGGGAGCTGGGTTCAGTAACTGGAAGGAATGGGAAACTTTTAAGGACTAAATTAATATATTAAGGGGGATCAGAAGAAAGTTGGAGAGAGACTTTTACCAGGGCCTGCAGCAACAGGACAAGGAGCAGAGCTTTTAAACTGCAAGAGGACAGATTAGATTGGGTGTGAGGAAGACATTCTTTACTGGAGTGTGGTGACACACTGGGACAGAAGAAGCTGTGAACGCCCCATGCCTGAAAGTGTTGGACAGGTATTTGAGCAGCCTGATTTTGCAGAGTATGTCCATGGGAGAGGGGTTGGAACTAGATGATCTCTAAAGGTCTCTTAAACCCAAACCATGTATAGTATTTCCCTGATTACAAGGTTTTATTTACAGATACCAGTCCTGGCAGATAATAGTTCTTTGAAATCAAATACCACCTTGGCATGGCATACATGCCAACACTAGAACATGTAACACAATTTAGAAGATTATTTGTTAGATCAAGAAAATGAAAGGCACTTTTAGTAAGGACCAAAAAGGGAGTCTCTTCTTTAAAAAATGGAACAATAGAAAATTCTAGTCACAGACAAATGGCACAGTTAAGCTCTCCCCATGACAAAACACACTCAGCTTTTACTGAAAAACAGCCAAGATCATACACTTCCTAGAGGTGTCCTGCTAGATTTTTCATTGCAGAGCTAATCAAGGTACAGCATCCCATTTCATGTAAAGGAAAATATAAAGTATCAAAAGGACTCTTCAGAGGGCACATACTTGAATAATAACTATTTCTAGCCGGGGAGTACGGGGGAATCTGGAAAACAGCAGCAAGTGCATGCTGTTTTTGTAAACATAGGAAATGATCACTTCCAAACTTTCAGCTGCTTGAGGTGCTGGCCACCCATATATGACAAACCTTGCAGGGAAGAGTCACCGTATTAGTGACACCCACAGGTATGTGGAAAGGGCAGTCATTTAGCAGTAAGCAGAGTTCCTTGGGAAGTGACAGTCTTTGCAATCACACATTCCTGGGTTACTACATTTGGCCTCTGGCTTGTACAGCACAGAGCTTGAAACCAGGAGCTCGATTATCACTGACAATGCTGATCTGGAATTTCAGGAATGGGTTGTAGTGGGTCCCAGGAAGCAAACAGCACTTATGAAGTGAAGAAGCACTCTATGCCTTTGCCAACAGAGAATGTTATGTTGCTCTGAGATGTTGCAAGAGCATGAAAGCAGTGTGGGAAAAGTGCAACCAGAGCTGGTGCAGTAGGAACTACAAACAGAATCACATTATTAACCAGAGAGGCAGGAAGGTGTATGGAAACTCACACCACTCAGTGCCTGAAAATTTTCTTCAGCAAATTATTGAACAATTGACTGTAAGCAGCTAAAGGATAACAAGGTAGTAGGAGACAGTCAATAGGTTTATTGACAAATCAAATCACGCCAAACCGACCTAACCGGCTGCTCTGATAGATGAACTGTCCCTGCTGGATGAGAGAAGTCAGCTCACCCACATATCCTGATCTTAAATACAGCTTTTGGTGCTTTCCACATGACAGCCTCCCAGGTAAACTAAAGAAATCAGTATAGATCTTCACCCAGATCCAAGAAGCAACACAATAATTAGGCTTTCTTCTGATTACAGTTTCTTTCTTTGCTAAAACAGAACACTGGTGTAACAATCATTACAGCAATGCCTAAAAACCATAATAGAGATTAAACAAGATTGTACAAGACACTATATACATTCATGAAAAGACAATTCTGGCATTGCAGAGCTACAGTCTAAACAATCAGGACAGACAAGGGAAATATTTCACCAGCACTGTCAGAGATGGGAAACTGAGGCAGAAAAAGATTAAGAGCCTGATTTTCAAATGAGCTCAGCCTATTTCTTGCTGAGCTTGCTTGAAATTCTGGTCATAATCAACATCATGGAAATCACTAGATACTGAGCTCCTTTGAAAAACAAACTTCAATATGAAAATTTGGCCCCAGAGATCTTTTGAAAATCAACATCAAGAGGCTTACCCAAGGTCACCCAGGAAGTCAGTGGCAGGGCTGGGAACTGACTCCCACTCTGGTGCATAACTAATGTTGCCCTGTGTTCTTGTTTTAATTAGCTATGGGGAGATCTCAAACCAGAGAATGCTTTTGAAATGAAAGAAAAGAAAACCCTCTCAAGTGCATTCAGTTCCCTTTCAGAAGCATCAGCACAATGGGCTTCCAGCAACTCACAAGCAGGAAGGATTTCTAGCTTCTTTAACAAGTTTCTGTTTTCCTCAGAGACCATACCTTGTTTGTTGTTTACATATATAAAGGGATTCACTGGTGAACATTTTTTCTCTAATATTTTTTTTTAATTGCAGTATGCCTGTGACCCATACAAATATTTTTGCAGTGACAAATGAGGATCGAAAAAGGAAGCCTGCAGAGTGCAAAGGCTCCTAAGGATTAGTAGACAACCTCTGGGGCAAGGAGTGGAGACTTCTGCTATTGCTTATTATTACTACATTTTTCCCCAGGTAGAGAGAGTTGTTTGAAGTGGTTTC
Source organism: Melospiza georgiana (assembly GCF_028018845.1). Lineage (NCBI taxonomy): Eukaryota > Metazoa > Chordata > Aves > Passeriformes > Passerellidae > Melospiza > Melospiza georgiana. The sequence continues at coordinate 143,555,331 of NC_080430.1, read as the reverse complement.
CTTGCTAATGCAGTGGCAGAGCAAACTATTTACTTTGCATGTATATGTGGTTGCTTCAGTACCTCTCCTGCTGATCCTGTGGAACACCTAAGATGCACTGCAGCAGTCCACAAGTGCTTTCTGGAACATCTAGATTGTCCATATTTTCCCTGGCTTTGGCATCATCCATAGGTCTCTAAGCACCTTCCCTGACAAGACTTTGCTGGAGAACTACTGCAGCTACCTCAAGAACAATGAAATATATAGAATTATTGCAAAGGTAGAAAACAAGCCAAGTTTGGAACAGCTCCTTTTAGTCCAGCACATTTAGCTAAATCCTAGATGTGGAATTATTTCGTCAAGGACAGAATAACAGCTTAGTATTTCTGTTCTTATTTTTTCCACCGAAAGCTTCAGCCTACTTTTCTGCAAAAGACTATAGAGGTTGATCTGCCAGAAGAGCTCTTCAAAAGGAGGAGCAGGACATTTCCTTAACTCTCTAATCTTAATATGCTCTCTGTGATCACAAGTGACTCTGCATTTGCTGGGAATCTCACTAATAAAAGCCATTAAATTTTGCTCAGTTTTCCTCAGACAGAAAGCTACTCGGTGGATAGAAATGGAAACTATGGCTCATGCTGATGGCTGGAGATTTCATAAAAGAAGAGCTGCTGGGTACATTATTCCCAGATTTCTGTCAAAAGAAGAAAAATGTCTTTCTTCTTTCCGACCTTCATTCTTCTTGTACCTCTTCAGTGCTATTTTCAAATCTGCTGTATCCTTTGGGATATGTTGCACTTCGGTTTAGAACGGACTCTTACTTCTCTGTCAAAAGCACCTTCCACTTTTCTTCTTCATAATTATCACTGCTACAAGTTTATGTGTCCAGCTGCAAAGTTGTGCAAGTTTAAAACCAACTTTATCTAGTAAAGCCAAAAAACACTTCACTAAAGACAAAGCAATAGTTATGGGAAGCAAACAGATGGTGGAGTGAGATTGATTGTGTACAAGCAGCATGTTTGTTTCTACAGATTAGCTGGGTATACAGCTTTTACTTATGGAGCATTTTTTGTTTATTTTAATCAGCAAAAAGATATTATTAGGGTTATCTTAGTGCTGGTTCAGGGATTAGCGTTTCTACAACAGAAGTCATTGAAGGGGGAGTTTGAGGGAAGGGAAATTTGTTTTACAGGGCTCCCTTTCTGCTGGAGAGTGTCTCATGAAGGGGTGGCACAAAGGGACACTTTGGAGTAAACAAGTGAGGCTGAGAACCAGGGTTGGCAGTGATGCCCCAGCAGAGGGGAAGTGGGTGATGCCGTGGAGCACCAGCACAGCCAGGTGTGGCTGCAGTCGGGAGGTCCTCACAGGCAAATGCTCCCAGAGCCTGCTCCTGCTTATCTGTCAGGTTCTTTTTTGCCATCTTATCTGTCTCTTGTTTTACTCCACACCCTCCTCTTCTAGTATGGCTTTCTCATTGTCTCCTCTCACTTATCTTGGATCGCAAGATTCTGGGGGAGGGAACTCATCTTTACATAGTAAACAGGCAGTGCTGTTATGGCACTATACACAGAATTAATAATAACTCATGCAGCATATAAAATGGAACTTCTCAAACAAGCTCAATTGTCTAGAAGAGGTGATCTCTTCAGTTAATGGAAAATATTACTGGAAATCTTGGCATTTAGGGTTAAATTGCATGCTTAAACAAACCACGACCACTGCTGAACACGCAGGTTGCACATTCTGGAATGCTGAATGAACAGGCTTATGTGGGATCATCCAAAACCTCTGCAAGCTGATAAATCTGAATAATTAAGCTCTCCCTCATTACAGGTCTCCAAGCACATTAATCAGGTCTCCACAAGAGTAAAGTTCACTCTGGAAACACGAATACATCTTTGACTATTTGTTTGTTTTGATTGGCTGGATTTGGTAAACTGAGGCTGCACTTCAGACATTGGAGTTGACCATATACACTCTTCTATGTGCCATATAAGTTATGCATTCTGCTGTCTGCATACTGACCCTGCAAAAGATCCAAGAATGTACATGTCTTTTATCTCTTTTTACTTGTGACAAGCATGAATTTCCAAGGGCCTTATGAAATACTTTCTCCCCCTCCAAGAGAATCACAGATGGAGAGGGCTCTTTTCATTTTGGTTTAGTTTTGAATTAGGGAATTTGGCTCTATATTACAATCCTGACTATAAAGTGAGGTCCACGAGGGCAGTACCAGCAGTCTTGCTAATTGTGTTTCACAGACATCTTGTTGTCCCTAAACTCACTGAAGGATGGAAATCCCTCTTCACATATCCTGCTGTTATGGCCAAAATCTTGAGAAAAAACTTTCTAGTCTGTTAATCATACAAAATTTAGAATTTAAGTAACACTCAGACAAAGAATACAATGCTTTTGAAGGCACAGGGGAAATTTTATTTGAAAGAATTTAATTAGAACCCTGCTCACACTGATCTAAAACCTTGAAAAAAGGATAAAAAAAACCTGGTATAAACCAGTAGCATCAGCACCACCCTACTGCACTCTCACTTTAATCCTGCAAACATGTCTGGCATAGGTAGCCACAGGCATCTTTTCTCATATGCAGCATCATAAAGATTTAGTTATTGAATGCTTGAATGTTTAAAGTGGGTTAAGGATTATGCTATTGTAAAAACAAGTCTCCAACTGAAATCTTAAGTTAGCAGTACAACATTACAAACTTTTTTACAAAAGTACTTAACTGTCTTGAGATAATACACAGCTTTTTAATGTTATATGTAATTTTTTTCAAAATAGAGTACTTAACAATATTAGAAACATATATTCAGTGTGATTGGAAATGATGGAAACTTTCTTATCAGAGGACAACAGAAGATTTAATCCACTGAGCACTACTTGTCATTAGTATGCATGTAAATGGGTGAAAATGCATAGAGTTATTAACACTTGAGAAATTAGGAAACCTTATAATCAAAACATCATTTTACAAATTGATTTAAATATAGAAGAGGAATATGTTCAGGCAGGTCTTCTATTTCAGACATGTTATTTCCCTTTGAAACTTCAGAAAAAGAAGAAGCAAAAGAGGACAACAGACATGTCAATGGCTGAATGGGTGGGTCAGTCTTCCTGGGAAATGAATCATACTTTTCATTCAGTTTTATGAAAGCCTTGCTTCGAGCATGCCTCTAATTACTATTTGTTGCAGTGGCACACCAGTCAGCCATGCAGTCCAGTTTACAAGGATTAGGTAGTTTTCTGAGAGTTTTCTGAGGTTTTCTCTTTTAGGACACCAATTACAATGTGATTCCCTTTCCCAGCATGCAAATGAGGGCTGGGAGAGCTGATAAAGAAATTTTAGTATAGGATGGTCAGGAAGATTCTTATATTAGAACCTATTATATTATTATAGCAGTCCAACTTGCTAATTGAAAATGTACAGCAATCATCAGTTTGGAGTGAGATAACCAAATCTTGTGGCCAAAGTAAGCTCTGCCTCAGAACTGGTACTACAAGGACACATAAACTAACCCACGTTATGGCATGTTTTTATCAGTTTTGGTACTTTATTCATGTTTCTATTATTGCCTTGCTTGAGTACCCGCTATGTAAAACTGAAAGAGATTCTTCTGTGGGTGATTCCAGCAAGGGTGCCCAGCCACTGTGCTGGCAGAGGGAGAACCAAGTCAGGTGCTGGAAAGTCTAACACAGTGCCTCAGGAAAGTCAGCTAAGCAAAGGGATCTACAACTGTTTGTAGGGACCTTGTAACTGCTAAAGATTCACAGAGCACGTGTTGATAACAGCACTTTTGATCTCTCAGATTTGGTGCTTTTTTCTGCAAAAGCCTCCTACCATCAGAACTTTAGAGTTTTAAGGCTTTTTTAGAGTCCAAAACTTTCAAAATACCAAGAGACAATATTGTTTCTCTCAAGATATGCCAGAAAGGGAAAGCAATAGTCTTTCCCTTTCTTAGTAACTAAGAAGTAGGAGAAAAGTTCAGCTACTCTTGGATAATCTGCAGCCCTACTAAGGAAAGAGACGTTCTGACATCTGCAGAAGCAGAACCACTGTGCAGCTGAAGCAATGGATTGAAAACAAGAGCCAAAAACCTTGAGAATGACTTTGCAGCTCCAAGAGCAGGGCATTCAGCTGGGAGGGATAAAGTTTTAAGCTTTTTCCTTTGCTTCCTGGGTTTTTTCTAGTCACATGCTGTCTAATGCAGTTCCTCAGTACCTTGAAAGCAGTACCAGTGCCAATACCTGGCTGCACACCACACCACTAATCTTTTAGCACAGATTTGTGTATTCTATGCCAATCTCATTTGAAGTGTAGACTTGTGTACTCATTACAATGAAAAAAAAAATTAACAAGGGGAAAAAATAAGAGCTTCAAAAACTACACTTGCTTAGAAACTAACTGTGGAAAAAATACAGCTGAACTATACCATGTTGACCAATTCATTCAAGCAACTTTTTTATCCTTTCTGCAGTTATAAATGCTGGAACGTACTTATTAAAAAAGTTTTTTTTTGTTTTCAGTTTATCTGTGTTTTCTACATTCAAAATATATGTCATTTAAGTAAAACTTGAATCACCATCTCATTTTTGCCTATTTCATTTTTATGCGAGCAATGGTAGTTTCTTTAGAGGCAGCCTGAAAAGAAAAAAAACAACATAAAACTTTTCACAGACTATATTTATAGAATTCTGCTGAGTTAACTTTTTTATGTCATCGAGACAATACATATATTTCATTCTGTCACTAGACTTTTGCCAGTGAGCGACTTCAACCAGTCACAGCTTCAACTAGTTTGTACACATCTTTGCTTTTCTAACCTCCCTCTTTCCACCTGGTCATGTATTCAATATATAGAGGCTGGGTGGAAAGTGGGTTAAGAGCAGCCCTGTTGGGAAAGACTTGGGGGTGTTGGTTGATGCGAAGCTCAACACGACCCTGCAATGTGCCCTTGCAGCCCAGAAAGCCAAACATATTCTGGGCTGTAACAAAAACCCCGTGGGCATCAGGTGGAGGTGGAGGGAGGTGATTCTGCCCCTCTGCCCTGCCCTTGCGAGGTCCCAGTGGGAACGCTGTGCCAGCTCTGGGGCCCCTGAGTGAGGAAGGACATGGAACTGCTGCAGCAAGTCCAGAGGAGGTCACAAAGATGCCCAGAAGGCTGGAACAACTCTCTCATGAAGATAAAATGAGAGACTTAAGGTTCTTCAGCTTGGAGAAGAGAAGGATCAAGGGTGACTTAATAGCACCTTCCAGTACTAAAGGGGCCACAAAAGGGCTGGAGAGGGAATTTTTACAAGGGCATGGAGTGACAGAACAAGGCATAAAGGCTTTAAAATGCAAGAAGGTAGGTTTAGATAAGATGTTATGAAGAAATGCTTAATATGAGGGTGATAAGTCACTGAAACAGGTTGCCCAGAGAAGTTGTGGACGCTCCTTTTCAAGTTGGATGTGGCTTTGAGCACCTGGTCTAGTGGAAGGTGTCCCTGCCCATGGCAGTGGAGTTGAAACTAGATGGTCTTTAATACCTCTTCCTACCCAAACAATTTTATGATTCTCCCCCTTTCACATATCTCAAGCATAAGAAGGACATAGAAAGGGCTGAAGTAAAATTTTTAGGCCAGAATGTACATCTCAGATTTGCATAAGAGCCTACAAAATGAGGAATAAGAAAGAAAAATATTTAAGCTCTCTAGAATTCAACACCAAACATGAATTTGAGAAATCACATTGTCTGCCTGAACCTGAAGGGCTGTTCTGAAACCTGGTGATGCTAATAAATGAGGGATGCCTTTACAAGGATGACCCTTACTTCTAAGGAAGTCACAGAATCATTTGTTTTGCTTTGTTGAACTGTGAGTTTAGTGAGGGAATACCTGTTTTACATCAAGCAGCTCTCAAATGTAAACTCATGAGAGTCAGAGGAAAAAGTGTATAAATAGAAAACCTATAGAAAAAAAAGAGCAACAGCTTGAAACTTGTGTAACACATCACTTGCAGACTGACTTTTAGGGACCTGAACAAAAATGTCCTCATTCACAGGGTGCTCTTATTCTTTCACTTGTGCCTCTGTGTTAAGAAATCAGGACACCCACTCCCATGACTAAACATGGGGTCAATTTGTGCCAGTAAATGCTGTAAGAGTCAATTAGCATCTCTTCTAAGAAATGGCTTTTCTGGTTACCTCATGCATTGAATGAAACCTTATGGTAAAGCTGGCCCTCAGATTAGAACATTAGTTATCCACAAGCTCAAAAGTATCTAGCCATACGTTATTTTCCTGTCTTCACACAAAATGTTCCAACAAATTCTACATATTAATGCAATTATTTGCACATCCTCCTTCTGCGGACTTGTGTTAATGACAACAAAATCTTTAAAAGTAAACAGTTACAGTTACCTACATATTTTTGGCATACAAGAGCATATTAACACAAATTACTGATCTCAGATGGCTCAAGATCATTCCTGAAGTCCAAGGGAAAATTACAAAGAAAGTTAAGTATTCCTGTCATATTTCTAAAAGCACAGTTAAAAATGTTTGAACCTCTTCCTAGCTTTTAAATATTTTTGTTCACAACACAAATTAGCATTGTTTGCTCTTAATGATTTTCTCTCAGAGGATTTGCTCTCTGCATCCTGCCAATGGTTCCTGGCAAAGCTCAGTAAGGCCATGGAACAACCTCTCTGCCATTTGTGGAGCCCTGCCAGAAGAGGCCAAACAGAAGTTAAGACCTGCTTTAAACAAGTCTCAGTTTCTGTACAGCTGTGATTAGATCCTTTGGTTAGTTACCACCATAAATCATATCAGAGAATTGTGTTCTGGGGTGAGCAGAGTGAGAAAATGGGAGGGGGAAGAATCATTATGTATTCTACCTGGTAGATACATGAAGAATTTTAAATGCAGGACAAGAAAAGTGAATTCATTTGTCCTGTCAGTGGTGAAAGGCCACTTTTCTACAGTTCTAGCAGATACAAAGACCCTCTAATACTCTCTGTCCCTCTAAACTCTCTGCCCTTTTAAAACTATAGAAGTATCATATGACTTTGTAAGGATTCCTAGACCTCCCTTAGACCAGAATAATTTTCAAGAATGATGCTTCATCTGAATTAATTAAACTCCACAATAACAATGTGAATTAGCTTCCTTTCTTCCCAAATTACAATTCCAAAATGTTATACCATTAATCCTTTATTCCCAGCAGATTCATAGTATGAACTTACCAGAAGAAATCATGGGCAGTACTAGAGTAATAGAGTAATTAGAGTATGAGAGTAATTTTCAGAAGATACAATACTGTGAAATTGTAGGGATCTAGACAGGAATTTTCTGAGCCAGCAGCCTGACTGGTATGTATGTTTTGATACCAAATCCAGCAAACATGATACAAGTCTATTCTGAGATTAAATTATGCCAAGACACACAGTAAGAATTACAAAGTTAGCAAAATTGTGTTGTAAATAATGATTTAAAAAATATCCAGTATCAGATATTTGGCAATGAAAGGGACAATCATGCCATGGGTCTGACACTCAGCATTTCCACTCAAAACTGGACATGATAAATGCTTAGCAAGAATAATAAAAAAAATTACTCATATCTTAATAAATTATTATTACTTAGGAAGTTAATATTTCCAAGAATTTCCCCACAAGCAGGAACTGAGGTGTAGGAGGTTCCACTTCAAAGATTATTAAAAAAATATTTCTGCAGGATTGGGGAAAGATGCTTTAATTACTGAAAACTGGAATAGAATCAGCACTAGAGTCCATGATCCCTTTTGGGGAATCTTTTTTGGAACCAATATTAGTCAATATTTTCAGTAATGACACAGAGAAATGAGAAGGTGGTGACATCTCCAAGTGTGAAGATTCCATTAACTCAGGGAGCCAAGTGCTGTCCTGATAGTGAAGAACTACATTAAGACTTCACAAAAGTAAGTGGTTCAAAAAGGTGGCAGAGGAGCTTCAATGCAGACAAATGTACAATGATTAATCTACGGAAAATAATCTAAACCATCTGCACAGTGCTGAACTCAGACCTCGTAGTAACAAATTAGAAAAGAGATCCTGGAGCTGCCAGTCCTGAGGCAGCTCAATGCACAGGACTAGGAAGCCAAGAAGCTGATGTGCATCTCTGGCAGTGGCATTAGGAACATGGCACTGGGACCTCCCTGCCTGGACAGCAATCACTGGTGTCCCCCAGTTAGGGTATCGTGTGCAGTTCTGGTTTTTGCAACTCAAAGACAGAGTGGAGTTACAAAAGGTACAGAAAAAGGCCACTAAAACAGTGAAGGAGAGGGGGAAAGTGCTTTATGTGGAGAGACTAAAAATGCAGAAAATTGTAGCCTAGAACTGGGTCTGCAGAGACTGTGAGTGAACAAAAACAGAGAACCTGGCATAAGAGAAGAAAGGGGAAGGGAAGCAGATTTGGGTAACAAGTCAAGTGGCACATGGCAGATGAATTGGGCAAGAATTAGGATGGTAAGATGAAAAATACTGTAGCAGTTGGGTTGCAGAATAGGTGGGAGTGACAGGCACAAGAACAGTCTGGGCAGCAGAACGTCAGGAAAATCTGGAAAGGGCAGCAGGAAGAAATACCCAAGGCTGCAAGAGATTTTCTACAAATATATTATGTTTTCCCTAAGTCTGAAATGAAACTTGAAACTCCAGAACCTCAGCACTGGGAAAATCTCACATTAATGGCTAGTCAGAAAACAACCATAAACTCTTGTTTTGCTGTTATTTCTTAGTCGTAGCTGCAGGGAACATCTTATACCCAAATGTTTCACATCAGCTGATAAAATGCAGGCTCTATACAAATTTATCCTTTCAATCTTTTCTGCATGGTGCCACGTTAAATTAAATTGCTTGTAGTAACATAGAAAAGAAATTTCTTTGACAGTTCTTGACCCCACTCCTCCAATGGGTTTGCGGGTCTCTTCTCAAGAGGTGAAGGAGACCCACCTGCACCATTCTGTTTTATTGCTTGGAATGGAATACAACTATTCAAACATTTCTGGCATTTCTTTTCACACACACATACCACCCTCGCCCCCCTCCTGCATGAAAATAAGTCAAGTTTGCTAGTTTTCCTTCTGAGTCAGAGTGAAAAGATGGATTCCTTTTTTTCTCAACCAATTCTAATCTTAATATATCTGAGATCAAAATCAATAAAAACCCCACAAAACCCAACAAAACAACACAACAACAACCACCAAATTAAAAGCAATACCACCTCTTCTGTTTATTAAGTTTAAGTTCTAATATTTTCCTCTTTCAAGTCTTGTACACAAGTTTTGTCTTGTTCTGGCTCGACAATACAGATGAAGTGGGGTAGTGGGCTAGCAGAAGGTTGGTAGGTGGAAAAGAAGGGAGGAGTAAGGCATAACAATGAGACATATTTCTTAAGTTTTATAAGGCTATTTCTGTGACATTTCAATGAATCATTTTTCTAACACCAGTAAAACTTACAAAATACTCAAGCCTGTTTATTAGGCATGGCAATAATGGATAATAAACCAACAGGGGATTCCTTACATCCCTAAGAGAGAGTTGTCTAAGTCCACATATGCTACTTAGTATACAGTCTTCATGAAAATACAATAGCTTTTGTTCCATTTTAAAAAATTAAAACATTTATACTAAAAAATTCCCCTCATTTTGAAAATATCTCATTTTTCAGTTGAAATACTCATACCATTTGTGGTGAGCACTCCTTAACCCCTGTAGAAAAATGGGAAGCTCTGCACAATCCTGATAAGATCGGTTTTACAAAAGAATGTGTCTAAACACTGCTTACAAAAATTTCAGTTTACAGTAAAGAAAGGAAATCCCCACTGAAGGAATTGCACAAGATGTACCAATTACAAGGTATAACGTTATGACATAAGGATGTGTTTTTATTTTGATTTCTGCTGACCATATGAACTACAAAGGCAAGACTTCATCAGGTTGCATCCTGAGCATGTGGCTGGGGTCAGCAGGCAATAAACTCATTTCAGCCACTCTATACAGACAGGTAAGTTTATTATTCCTATAATTTGTATGAGAACAAATGGGCATTGAAAAAGAGAAGTAACACTTCTAAGTATAAAACTCCAGGCAGAACGTTACAGAATTGATCACTTTTTTTTCTCATGAGAAAACCAGAAATTAGATGAAAATGTGACAAATATAGTTCTATGAGCTGCTTACATATTCTTTAATAAAAAACATTCCCAAGTAGAAAAAAACACTTTCCTATAACATATATGGCTGGTAATTTTACTGGAAGTAAAATAAAAAAACTATGGACATTAAAAATGTTGAAGTATGTAAATATATTTGGTTTCTCTAGAACTCAGAATGTACCCTTTTGACCTCATGTCTAAGTAAATAAGTGTCCTTCTTCAAGCTATTATTAAACTAAAAATCTTTTAAGTTGACTATCCATATCTAAATATAATTTCATTCATACTTATGCATATCTATAGTTTTGCCTTGAATAACAAAATATTTCATAACAGCAAGTGTGATTAAATACTTCCACCTTGAACTTTTGAATTATGCAATACTCTTCTGAAACATCTTGCTAGAATACTCCTTGACACCACTTGTATGATTTCCTTTGTATTAAAAACATGCAATTAAAAAAGTATTCATCAAAATCTGCTGCCAGGCTTAAGTGCCCCTGTATGTTCACTTAGAAAGACATTATCTACCCAAGTAGCCAACATAAACTGTTTTCTGTATTTTCCTGAATTATGATTCATTATACTGGGGTTTTTTGTGTTAAATTTTTGTAAGTCTTGAAACCTAAAGAAGAGAGTAGGACATGTCACATCAAAAATAATTTTTAACAGGATAATTGTATAAAGTACATAATTTCTTTCTTAACAGTATTTGTACAGATCATAAAACTCTCAGGCAGCAAGAGTAATCTATCCAGTTGCTACAAAGAGAACCGTATACAAACTCAATTAACTACTTCTTCCTAAGATTTTAATGACTACTCATCTAAAATTCAGTGATGTAAAACATGAAATAAAGTTTAATAATAGCTACCCTGTATTCACTACATGAGAGTCCTGCAGTCCTCTGTTCCCATTACCATCCAAATATTTCACAATCATTTTGAACAGATGAATGGAAGAGCTATCTAACTTTGACAAGGCTATCATCTCCTAGGAGCATGGCTTAAGAGCTGTTTAATAGTTTTGGTGTTCTAGATGCCTTAGACATAACTTCATGCATCAGTTGTTTCCCAGCTATCCTCACAGGTTTTATTTTGGTTTGGCTTTTTTCATATTAAAAGCTTCTATGGAAGCTTAGCTTTTTCTTTTTTTATTAAGGCAATAATTTAACTTCTAGGCTTATTGTCTGCCTTATTTTACCTTATTTCTCTTATTTTGCATATTTTATTTATCTTTTAAGAGAAATATATTTGTGTTGTTCTTGTATAATTATCTTGTATTTTTTACCTATTTCCTGCACAGACATTTTAAAAGAATAAAACACAATTTCATTAGACTACATCAACACTATGAAAAAGAAACTCACTGATTTCTGCACTTTTTTTGCAGAATCTAAATTTGGGGGATTAGTGATTGTCCATAAATTCTCCAGGAAGTTATGAAAAGAAGAAAAGCTAATGAGTTTCTAATATACATAATTTATGGTTTTGCTTTCAAAAAACAAGTGCATTTGACTTTTGAACTTGAAACTAAATTAAGTTTTTGTATTGATTTTACAAATTTTGAATTTAATTTCTTGCATCTTCTGAACGAACTACAGTGGAGCACATGAATATTTTGATAACATCACTCTCTCCTGAAGATAACCTGTCATGTGCATTATGAAACAGTCTTTTAATTATACAGTTTAATACTTGAAAAAAATACAGCATAGCCTGTGTTATTGTCAGCACAAGAAGGCTGCAGAGCAATAAATAGATCAGTCTAACATTTCATTCTATCATTGTGACTCACTCAGTGTGTGGTTCAGTGTCTCATTCACTACAGACACCAAAACCAGAATTACACAAAGACCCATTTCCTCCTAGGCTCTTCCAGATGCTGCACTGACTGGTGGGGTGACCTTCAGAAAATAATTTTCCCTTCCAGTGTCTGAATTTCATCATTTGAAATTTGAGATGCCTTTGTTGGTAAAACACACAAAGACCTAGTGATTAAAACCAAGGTATATGCAGTAATAATTAAGTAAAAGCCAGTTATCTTGTACATATGGTGCCCATAGAGCCACCAGCACAGTCACCAGTCTGGGGACAAGGACCCATGACAGTGACTACTGGCTTTGGTATTACATGACTACCAAAGAAGTTATTTTCTGTACACATGCTGACAAATACCAGATTAGAGTGAGGAAATTCAACATGAGGTAAAGAGGAACACTAAAAGCAATGGACTCCTGAATGCTCATTCTTCCTTCACTTTGTGTTCTCGGTGAACCTGCTGATAAAGAACTAATTTTATGAAGTTTTTTTTTTCCTGTTTCCAGCTTCTAAAGAAACTCAAAAATATACTCAACATATTTAATGGAGTTGTATATACAATCTAAAGACAAAAATACAAACAGTAGCAGTGAAAGAAAATAACCAAGCACTGGGGCTTATTGCTGGTTCTCATCCAAAAAAGCCCAGCTGTGTGTGGGCTCACAGTGCAACAGTGATGGACACAGGTGCCAGAGGGAATAGAGGAGCAGGAACCTGCACTGTTGCCACCCACTACACCCTCATCTATTTGCATGCAGATCTATTCTGTAGTGCTAATACTTTCTGAATTATAAAATGACAGAATTGCTGCTAGAAAAAGGGACTGCTGGATATTTAAGCACATCAAAGAGAGCTGGTATTACAAAAGACTCGGAAAGGATGTGAAACCTCACTTCCAAGTACTTATGAAATAAAGCATGCTTAAAGAAACTTCTGCTAAAAATGAGTAAATAGCACATGATTATGCTTTGCTTCTCTATTTTAATATAAACTCTCCAATCTAAAAAGCTGACTTCAATTGAGAAATTATTTCTGTGATGCTTAGTGTTCTGCCTTACAATTTCTTATAGTATACCTTTGCTCATTTAATTTAGATTTGGACCCCCCATTCACTGTTTTCCACCTTCTTTTAAGAATATGACTTCAAAATAAGACTGCAAGTGTGTAATAAAAATTACTTACAAAACCAAAAAAAAGCCTTTCTATACCACACTCTCCTTCTTTAACTACTGCAAAGTAATAATAATGAAAAAAACCAAAAGAAATAAAACCAACCCAAACATAAATTACTAGATGCTGTAAATATTACTCCACAACAAGTGTTTTGAAACAAGCATCAATCTTCTTGCAAAGGAATAGGTTGGGACTTAGAAGATCTGGGCATTATCAAGTGTAACATTTGGGTTTGTGCTTTACAGAAATTAGGAAGATAACTGAATTTCTCACTTTTCTGTATCTAGACTTAGTTTATTCTGAGTGGGGATTATTTCGTATAAAACATTTGTGCAGCACACAGTTTGATGGGATAAGCATCTTAATTAAGATGGATAGAATTTATTCCTGTGAAAACTGTGAATGCATACATAAATATGAATAGCACAGCAATGGGAACAGATTGGTGGGTGGGGAGGAACTTGAAAATGTATGCAATAAGAACAACAAAGCAATCACTCAAGAAATCCCTCCAAACAATACTAATTTGCCTGACGATGCTGACAGCAAAATACAGGTAGGGGGCCTTAGTTTCTACAACTGGAAACACAAATTGTCACATGAACAGTGCAAAACTCAGTGCTACTGACATTGGTCACAGCACTGCTATGGCACAAATACATGCAGCATTCAGAGATTTCTGAGAAGAAATCAAGATATTGAATTATTTTCCCTTTTAATGTATGTTGTATCCAACTTTTAAAAAGAACAGCACTGTTTTTCTCTCCATAACCCTCCTGTTCTCTTATTGCAGCAAACATCTACAAATGTCAGTTAAAGGTTCATTTATTTCCTTACTGATTTCCTGTAAAACTTGTGACTCAGCATGTCATCTGAACCTGTTACTCTGTGTACTGAGAGGACATTGAACACTTTTGCAGCCGTGCTCCAGCTGCACACTTTCCACCTCCTTTTTCTGTGAGCAATGCAAAAGTCATTGCAGAGCCTGGGCTGATCATTACCCTGTGACTCAAGGAAGCCCTGCATGTGAGAGTGCACGCACACTCTCTGCTGGAGCCACTGGCCCTCTTTAGGCACTAGAAATGCAGCTACTTTTTCTCTGATCACTACAGCAGAATGCTTTCTTCTCTCAAAATAGTTCTGATGTTCACTACACTCCTGAGGGATTCTCTTGCATCACTGTCCTGCGATAATTCTTTCTGAATGAGATCAACTTTTAAAAACGTAGATATCTTTTCAAATGCAGCCTGGAATGATTCAGATGTTGCTTTTTGAGTACTTATGAGAAATATTTATAAGATTCTCCTTTTCACATGCTTATGATGAACCCCTTCAGTCTGAATGCCTGGCTATTTAGCATCACAGACCTAAGACTAAAACCATTTCACTCTTAAATCAGCCTTGCTCACATGACTTCCTCCTATTTGTTCTTTGAACTTCTAAAAAGGTTTGGTTTCTGGGTTTTCAGAATATCTTTTGTTTCCTAATGTAACTATTTCAAGAAGCTACTTAAAAAGTTTTTGGGGTTTATTTGAGGAGGCATTCAAAAGACATACTTCAATTTTTGGGTTCAATATTGTATTATTTAAGATTCTGCACTTAGGATAAAGAGAGTGCTTCACTCTGCAGGTTTAAACTGAGACTACTTGAATACTGTAGAGCATATCTCAATCCAAAACAAGAAGATTGTCCTCTCTAATTTGTTTTCTTCGCATGATTTATCACTTTACAAGCCTTTCTTCTGTCTTTTCATTTCCAGTCTAGATTTCTTCATATGGGAAAGTATTTTTGTGCTTTTAATAGTTTTTCCTGCCTGTCTCTGAACTCTAACTGCCTTCTCTTTGAAGATAAAATCTCTCCAGAGGAATACGGCATTCATGGTGAGGATTCATAATTTGGATATAATCTCTCAGCTTTCTCTATTCATTTTTAATATGATCCTTTTCCTCTTGCTGGACTGTGGTGAGCCTGATTTGGGGGATCCAGTAAAGAAAGCGCTCATTACTTTGGGCCCTTCTTGTCCCTTTGTTAGTAACAAAACATCTTGCTGGAGAAGTTTAGGCTGAAATTATTTCTGCTTCCAAGGAGCTTGGGAGAATGAGCCTGCAATGCAGACAGCTTTATCCAAGGACCCTAGTGCATTGCTGGGATCAGATCTTGGGAGGGTCAGAGCTCTCCTCCACAGAGTTATTCTAAAGAACACAAGTGCAGAACAACAAAACCATCTGACTGTAACATCTACTTGACCTCATGAGCTGATTCTGGTTTGAAGTGTATTTTATACTGACTTAAGTAGAAAAATTTCTGGCAGAACAGAACTAAATTCCTCCTTCTGCAATGCCTTGATTTTCTCTATCACCTCCTTTGGAAGAAGAGGCTGCTGGCTGCCAAGGAGAAGCCCCTTCCTGCACTCCTTGTGCTTGTGCCAGGCTGTGGGACCCAGCTGACACTTCCCAGATGTCCTGTGGGCAGACAGGAGGCTCTGAGTTTAATCACACCTCTGCAGACTTGAAGTTCTCTTTTCTGTAGGCATTACCCCTAAACTTATCTGTGCCAGCTTGAAGTGATCTGTGGTATGCTTACTACAGCTCACAGTTTTTCTACTCTAGACCAAGTATATATATATTTTTTAATTTACTCCATAAGTTCTTATGCCTTTTTTTTGGAATGGACCCCCAAGTCACCTCAAATTGACCCTCTTTCATGACAAAATGTGTTACTTATTTCTGCTTAATTTATCCTCTCCTGGTACATGTTTAATTGGTTTTTGAAATAAAATGCTTCTAGTGTGGCATAGAAAGGAGCTTAATTTTTCCAAATCTGATAAAGACTTTATTAACCACAACAATTCCAGATTTTGTGCCATGGGTCAGGAGACCAAACTAATTCCATAGTTCTATTGAAATTATTCTCATGCTTAAAAAGCTCAACAATGTTAACCTGTTTACCACCTGAACAGAAATACTTTTAAGGCTTTCTGAAAGCTTTATGGGTTCTGGCACCCTGATTCTGAAAATTGTCTCTGTTCATTAGGGCTAAGTTTCCCTTGCACAACTTTACTCCTGGTCAGCAGGCATTTTATTGGGGCTCCTTCAGGCCAAAGTTACTGTGCAGCAAGTACTCTCCAGGCTTTAAGGTGTGTAAAAGAACTGTCTAACAGGGGAAATAAAGAAACACTATGGTTAAAAAAAGGATGATTTGAAAGAAAATGCATTAGCCTGTGACAGAGGATAAATGGATTCTGACTCTGTTCAGACATACTTTCTGGAAGCTACTGTACAAATCACTATAATTAACATCAACAAAGAGAATTATATGCCTAACTCCCCATCAAACTCCTGACAGTTAAGGCCCCCCTTATTTTTTTTTTTTTAATTAAGTCTTCTTTTTCTGGGTCTCCAGTATCCATCCACAAAATAGGCATTACTATAAAACAGCATTCCTTCTGAAGCAGCTCACATAGTCCAATTAATACCCACAGTATAGAAATCCTAGACTGTACTGGCTGTGTGTGGTAACTCAAATAGAGAGGAGAAAAAGAGACCTAGAGAAATACATTTCAATCCCAAAGCTGTACTTGTCTTTAAAATAAACAGTCCCAGTGTCTCAGCAGTCACAGTTTCTCTGACACACACTGCTGCACTAGGAAGATTCCAGAAGAACAAAAACCTTAGTGACTCGATTAGGATGGTAAAAAGACTACCAGCAAGGGTATAGGAACCTACCCTTCCTTTAAAAAAATTAATAGAAAGAAGAAACATTTCTACATTTGAAACAGAGTCAAAGATTTTCTGCCAAAATATTGTTGTCATTAAGTTTTATGCATTTGATTTACTGCTGCTTCCTGCTGCTCCTATTTAAACTCTCCTTTCCAGCAGGCATGTAATCAAAAACTTACTGTGTTCCAACAGCCTGCTTGTCATGGCTATTTATAGGAAATAATTACTGATAGAAACTTTAAGAGAAAAATAAAGTCGTACACATGCAATTATTTGGAAAATACTAATCAAATTCAGTTGGATCAACACTTCACTACAAGATGTGAAGCTCAAGGCAGAATTGAGTCACATTTTACTTATTTTTAGCAGCTATTTCACATTGCCTCACTAAGAATCTACAGTGTAGTTGAATCCTAGCATGTCACAGAGATGTGAAGCTAAGAGCTATTTTTCAGAATCAAGTTATCTCATTAGGTATAGAAAAAGTTTTCTCTTTATGAACTCTCACATTGGTGAGAGCAGTTGTCATTTGCTCAATTTATTTACAATCTATTCTAATAAACAGTGCAAAACAGGTCTTGGGTTTGATGACAGTAAAAGTTTTTGAGAAGACATTCCTTGAAGTTCCCAGAGTTTGGAACTTTCATGTTCTGCTCAAAAATAAAATGTGCTTGTTAAAAAATTCAGGAACATAAAATGGAACAAATCACCATGTATGGTGTTCAACAATCTGCTGAACAGATGGACATTTAATGCTGCAAGACTGCAAATTAAAGAGCACCCAAACATTTTCAAGAAACATTAATACAAGCAAGCTTGTTGACAGCACCACAACCCCTTATTTTAAGTCTTTTCAAGACTTAAGCCTCTTGTTTCATGATGAAATTGTCAACTGCATATTTTCAAGCTAACTGTCTCAGTAAACTAAAATTGTAATGAGAGACAATGATTCAAGGAGACATGGCAACAGACTGCTGGAGGTCAGGTACCACAAGAACTTGTGCCTACAGCTGGAGCTAATGAAGGTTTCAGGTATTAGATACCCTGATGTGAGGGAAATGGATGCCAGCATGAAGAACTCCAAGGAAACTGGCTGCCAGAATCCATTTTATTATTAAGAGATGGTGCATCCCCAGAGTTAACCTGTTCCTCTGGTAAGAGTTAGTATAAGGAATCCAAACCCAAGTCACATCCACAAAGGTGCACAGAAACTGGAGAGCAGCTGTGTTGGTAAATCAATAAATTAAAGGCAACAGGAACATCCATCTGTCCATCAGAGCTCTGATGCACAGGGTATATGCTGCTGTTTTATTACCAGCAAAATAAACCACAGAGTACAAATTGGGTAGTGAGAAAATATGCATCCTCATAATCCAACAGAAGATTTTCTGTCAACAGGGCAAGGTTGTAAGAACTTCTGGGATTTTTAGCTTGGCTTTGTTACCTGTGAACACACAGTTATTAAATAAACAGGGAGACAAAGAATAAGCTTCCCTCTATCAAAGACCTTCACTCAGCAGCAGCACTTTAGTTTTTCCAGGGTTGAAAATAAGGCAGCTTTAAGACAGCCAGTTGGCAATATCACTCAAGTATTACTCCACGGGAGATGCTGAACTGACAGGTTCTTCTGTGTAAAGAGAGACACATCTGTATTTCACCAGCATACTGATGAGCCTGCTTTCTAAATTCTGAAGTGATGGCTCTACAAAGCATCATAATAAACTACCTGTAAGACAGAATATGGCCTTAAGGACTGCCACATTTCAAAACAGCTGATGATGACATACAGTTGTCTGCCAGCACCTGCTAAGCTTTTCTCAGAAGTGCATGAAGAGCAAGAAGAATAGCCTCCAACATATCAGCAATGTCCCTCAGTCACCAAGCAATAAACCACAAACGTTCTTTTTGCCATTCAGCAGAAACGCGATGATGAGGCAACCTAGACCTGAGAGAGAAGAAATTAAAACAGACAAAGCACCTAGTACAAAATACACAGCAAAGCCAAACTTGGCCTACAGCCTTTACAAATGTCCTTGACAGGCAAATTCAAACTATTCTTTACTCTTTTTTTCCAAATGGAAGACATCTTAGTATTGCTGAAGTCAAAAGCAATACTCTCCATTTAACAGTGCCTGTAATTCATCTGCAGGAAATTAACTGCCAGGCTTTAAAGCATTTTTCCTCTTGGGTAATACTTGGAACATTCATCAACTCTGTAGCAGGATCCCAGCATTTCTGTTTAGTTTTCCTCTTGGTAGTTAAACGTTGCAGCAGCTTCTATGTTGCTACATTTATTTACATTTTTAATAACCAAATAATAAACTTTCTACTTCCCCTATCTTGATGGCCTTTTTTCAGTCTGAGGTCTTTGTGTTTCCTTCATGTTTCTGCAGCTGCTAGTAAGTGAGAAGCTGCTTTGGATCATTTTGAGTGTTCTACCACTTTCTGCTCAAGAAACATGATTCTAGGAACAGACAAGGCAGCTGTCAGGAGATTATTTCACAGATGCACTTGGCATAACGTGAAACCATTTTCAGCTGGCAATGGCTGGAATAAATATGTCATTTCACCACAGAAAAACAGCAGGCTTAGGAAAAAAATGATGATGAAATCAAGAGTAAGCAACAGCACTGCTGAACTGTGTTTTGGGGTTCATAATGCCCTTCCAGAACGTTGCACATATCTCAGTAGTGTTTAGCTTTACAAGCCCACACTCCCTTTCACGAGGCACCAAACACAGAGGCAAGAGGAGACTTAACAGGACGGGGGCTGACGTAAGGCTACCGACAGCCCAGGTCAGTGGCACATCAAGCTGTGCACATTTAGTGCCTTGTTTTACCTATCAAACTCCACTTTTATAGGGCAATAAAAATATTTCCTTGATTACACAATAGGTGGACATTCAGTTTTGCTGTTTATATCAGGAATTTGCTTATGCTCCAGTTTCTGTTGTGTTAACAATTATGAGACTCACAAGCCAAAGTGTAGAGAACAGAGATTCTGATGTTGAACACTCTTTTATCTTGCCATCCAGAGTCTATACTGCAGAGCAAGTTTGATTACAGACAGGTAACATTTCTCACAATGTTTAATAAGATGAAATATTTCTGGATCACTTTGTGTAGCTGGAAGAGAATAAGTGAGTTTATTACTTGCTACTTTTCAGGTTTTTCTGTATTCAGGTACCACCCAGCTGTGTATAGTGTTTTACCTGAAAGTTTTGCTTATGTTGTCCCAGAGCAATTCCTAATCAAAGGAAACACAATAGAAGAAAGATTCAGCTTATATACAATTCAATTAAGCACTTTTGCTTCAAATAAGAGGCTTATTCACAGTGCTGTAAGAGGAGACTGGAAATGCACACTGTATTGTGTGGATACAGAATCCATAGCTAATCCTACATAAATGCACTGAAGTGAAAATTCCAGAATTAACAAACAATGTGCATTTTCTCTTGCACATCACATTCCGTAAGGCATTTGCACTGTAAGCTGCTTGGAGCAGAGACCTGACACTGTTAATTAATCTATAAGAACCATGTACATTAGGCACCACATTTAAGACTTTTTCTTCTTTTCAAAGTTCAAAAGAACAGATTTGATTTTACGGCTCTGCTATGAATTAGAGGCTAAGGAACAGAAAGCAAAATCTCATTTTAAATAATGTAGCTGACTACTTGGGGTTTGTTTTCATGATTTTTTTAAAAATTTGGGATTTACCTTTAATTATAGGAAAGCAGTTTTGGGGGTTAGGGTTTTATTTTCACATCTAAAAATCTCCAGTCTCTTCCAGGTACACCATCCCTATAGTCTCTGGATGAACATTCATCATATGTTCAGGTCATCCTGAGCTATAGTCAACATTCACAATTTCTACAGTCACTAAGGGATAAGACATCTCCTACAGAAAAAGCTTTTGTTAAATCAAACATTTGGTTTAGGTCTACAGAAACAATAATTACTGGAACATCACATTTTGGTGAACTTTGGACTATAGCTATTTCTTCTTAGAAAGAGAAGACAAAAAAATTATGAAGTTCCTTAAAACTCAAGAAGAGGAAATTAAAATCTTCCACGTGCCCAAATTCATAAGTAACTTTAGAAGTGATTTTTGAGAACAAATAATCCAAACCATGAACACATTATGCCCGTATTGTTCCTCCTATTCTGCTGACCACACTTTTAATACATGCTAGCATTATTTATACAACTCTAAAGAAGCCAATCCAAAATAACAAAAAATTGAAATGTAATTGAGAAAAAAAAAACCAAAAAAAAAAAAAGAAGAAGTAGATTGGGCATTCATATTTTTAAAAATCTGACATTGTGTGAGTTTATAAATCAAAATTTGTTGTTGTTGTTTAATAGTTTTCACGAGTTACTTCCATACCCAGAGCAGAACACCAATTGAAATGTTCCAACTACAATATGCCTTTGCCCAGATATTTTCTTCTGAGATTGTTAAGAGGATAAAATAACATGGACCAAATGCAAAATTCTTTGATGTAGAGGTACATCCACGATTGCTTATCTTTTGAAATCAGCCTCTCCTAGAAATTTAGAGCTTCCATACAGATGTAGCTGCAGCAAATCAGACTGTTCTAATTTATGATAAGAAAGGGCTCCCACACCTGCCACTTTGACCACATTCCCTTCACCCTTTCCAATCCACTCCTTCTCAAGCCATTCCAGCATTATCTCTCCCCTGATACCACTTGTTTGCCAGAACTGCAGCATTTAAGATTCAAACCCAAACACTCCCTGAGGGAGCTGAATACTCTTTATTCCTATGAATATATATCATTATGAATACAAAACTATCATGAACAAAAGCATTTTTTCAATAGTAAGCTTTGAGTGTATTTTGCTACAGCAAATAGAGAGCTATTGCAAAGGCAAGTATTTTGAACAATAGGTGTCTGCACACCTGGGAAGTTCACAGACAAAATGTAGGCAATTAGCAAGTACAAAATGTAATGTTCCTTTAAAAATCTCTAAATACTAATCTGGACAATTAAATATAATGGCTTTTTATGTAGATATATATGATATCTGTGTAAAACACTTGTGAATTTTTCAATTCTGAAAGCTACATTTGTAGTTTAGTACCATTTATAGCACCAGTCCTGAAATGCTATTCACTACTGCGGTGCTTTGTGCATCCAGGCTACTTTAAAAAATATTTAAAACTAACACTTCTTTCTTCAAGGATTTCCAAGATAAGACTCCATTCATCAACAGGCTGTATGCCAGTGGTTTTCAGTCTGTGATCTGTGACACTGTAGGGTTTAAGCAAACTTATCCTTGCTAGGCTTAGACTTGTTCTTGAAAGGCCAACACCTATAGTGTGTGAAGCCTGCATTTGAAATTGTTAACTACTACATTAGCAAAAGATAAATCACACCAATATTAGCAGGATGAAGATCTATGGACCAGCCCTCCTAAAAAAAGAGAAGCTGTTTAAAAGATGCCAACTATCCTGGATTTCCATTAATACTCTGTTCATTATTTAGTCCATACCATGTACTGGATTTACTAGTTTGTCAGGCTGTCTTACAGGGTGGGCGTAGACTTCCGCTGGTCAAAAAAAAAAAAAAGTCACTACCTGTGCCTTTTTCTGCTTCAAGAACTGAGAGGAGATCACTGTTCTCTGGAGAAGGACTAACTGTAACATTCTCTACTGTTAAAATATGGATAAACTCTAAGCTCTAATCTTCCCAAAGTGCTACAAGAGGATCATCACTGGTCATCACAACTGGATGCTGTACCAGCCCCAAACTTTGCCTGCAGATACTCAGGTTTTATTGCCTCTTTTCTGTTGCAGCTGTAAGCAAAAACCCAAAACACTCTACTGTATAGAATGCAACAAAATAGTAGCACGTCAATAAAAAATACTAATTACTAAAGAAAAATAGATAAATTTCTTTCATGTCCCCACAAAAAGCCATCTGACAAGGTTAGTATCAAATAAATTAAATTGATGGTACTTTGTTCTCAAACATACGCACAAACAGCAGTTTCATCAGAAATAGCATTTTTAGTAATACAGTAAAATAGGGCTTACAATTTTCCTAAATGGTATCAACTTGGACTGAAACTGACTGAATTTCAGTCAAAAAAATACATCCAGGCACCAAAATCACAGAGCCAAGGAAAATTATGCAGTTTTACCTCATAATTCTGACAACTTGTTCTTTGGACAGCTCCATTACCCATTTGTGCTGAACCAGGGACCTGAAGTTGAGCCCACGTGTAGGGAACAAATTTTTGTCTTCCCTATAAGATCTGTCCATTTTACTCAACATGAACTTTCTAAAAAGCCAAGACATTTGCTTCTGGGCTTAGTAATAGTGAGATGTAATCTAGACTCGGCATGAGTCCAAAGAGAAGAAAGGAATATCATCATCTCCCTAGCTAGGCTAAGTGGACTACGTGAAGAAAGAAACATTCTGATCAAAGCAGGATAAGATGGAAGCCTTGAGGAAAAAAGGGGAAGATTGGGAAAAGCAGCCTGAGGGGGATGGAATGAATAGAAGACTGGTAGGGAAAGGAAAAGGGAAGTTAGGAAGGGAGTTTCCTTATTCCAAATTTAGAAAAGGAGTGCTTTGAGATGACCTATGAAACCTGACGCAAGACTGCAGTCTGCTTTGCATAAACCCTGAAGTCAGTGGGAACTGTGTGCCATGTAACAGCTCTGATACCATGTCCTAGGTTTCTCAAAAGCTACCCAAAACATTTATGTTAATCTCTCTGAATTTCAGTTTCCCATCTGTCAAGTAGGAATAATAATAATCCTCTCATATGGATAATGTAAAAACAAATTCATTAATGCTTGCAGATACTGTAATAATGAGGATCATAAAAAAGCACAACAGAAATACTAACTGCATTAGGAACAGAGTTTAATTAGTCTGTAGTAAACAACAAGTGGGACTTTTGTTCTCTATGCTTATATCTTAGCAAAATGAAATCTTGGTATTTAAGAACTCACAGACTAAGCAATACCAGTAAGAGCAGTAAGTAAAAGGGCCTGACCATATAGCCAAGAACAAAGACAATATGAAATACTGAACCAGAATTGAGAGGAAACAGTGAACTGTGATTGTAACTTAAAGGCTATCTGATTGCTTATGTGAGGGAGAAGTAGGAATGGACAAAACAATAATTGAATTCAGACACTTTTTAAGATGGCAGGTTTCTTAATTGCCTTTTAACTCCAATAACTGCCTTTTAACTCCACATTATGCGTGTGCTTATACTGACGTTCATCAGGCACTCATGAATCTTCCACACTGACACTGTGTGCACACCTGTATATATATATTAAGTAATTTTCAGTTAAACCAATAAAACACATCCAGAACTAACACATTCAGTGCTACTACATAATGACGTTAACAAATTCACTTGCAGCATAAATTATTCCTGTACAACAGCAGCTTGAAAATGTATTTTTCAATTCTTTTGAACTTAGACTAATCTTAAAATAACAAATGATGAAAGTTCAAACAAAAGCTAATTTTATTTAATGAACTAACCAAGGAGGTATTGTGAAACTATTGTGCAACCTAATGCTAAGCTAATTATTGTGAGAACAAATAAGTGTTGCCATAGTTACTGGACAGTGTTTTCCATAATCACTTTTATCTCTTCAATAAATCTTTGTGACGCAACAAATATAAAAAGTTGACTGTAAAATGACTATTATGTTTTGAACAGCATTTAGGTATGAGTGATCTGTCATTGTGCTTGTGTTCCCATGTTTGTCACAGGATAACAAAAGACAGGTATTTGCTCAAGTTAACAGGGAAACAATTACAGCTATAGCTTGGCTTCTGGACTGCAGTTCATGTTGCTGATTTTTAGCACAGACATTTACTTTTTTGTATCAAATACATTTGTGTTGATTTGTTTGTCTTTAGACTGTAAAATATCAAGAAGGCTGGGTTGTTCTCTCTTTTCCTCTCATTAGCATGTAATACTTTTATGTTAGTTCACAAAAGGTGATGCAGTGAACTCTACAGTAACTGAAAGCTAAAATCAAAATTTGGGTCACAAACAAGTGAACATGAAAGCCAACATCAAAAGCATATATTACTGCTGATTGAAACAAACTCCTCTGCTCTGACTGAATGCCCCTGTAAGGGAGCCCAGTCTGTGTTATGCTATAGATTCCACAACTGGCTTCTGCAAAGTGTGTCCTCAACTAATAAATATTCTATGTTTGCCACATTTTTATGTCCACAGTTACACCAGTGGATTCACTACTAAATCTAATGCCTGTAATTAATCCCAGTTTAAAAGGTCACGAGAAAATACTAGTTTTGACTGGCAAACCCCAGATAATAAGGACAAGTAGGGATACCACAGAATGGGTATCTATTTGGAATTTTCCAAATTCAACATTTGAGCATAGACATTGAAATTAAATCCCCAATAATAGAAAATTAATGTCTTTTAGATATTTGTATTAAATGCATTTCTCTGCTTCTCTGATACCCTGAAATTTCATGTAACTACTGCCATCTTACATAGGATGCTGCAGATAGTCCCACAAACCAGATGTGCCTTTAAAGAGGTTTCTGTCTTAAATTTATGAGTAACTGATTATCAGCTAAAGCTAGCCACAAATTTTAAAATGAAAAACATAATGTTGACCGTTTTCATTTGTTTAATAAAAACGCCTTGTGTATTCATGCACCTTTTTTTCATGTCACCAGTATGCTTCTGATTTTTTTTATGTTCCTGAAGAGGAAAGGAACTTCTCAAACACAGAACAATCTCATTGTACAAAGTGCTCCAAATTTTCAGTTCTTAGAGGCAGGAAATTCGGCCATTGCAAGGTCCACAAGATTCAAAGCCACGTTACATGAGAGAGGCTCTGTTGCCTTTATAGTTTCTCTGACTGTCCCAACAACAGACTGTAGGTGTTCCAAGAGTGGGAATATGGCAGCCCATGGAGGCAGGAAGGAGGTCTCACAAGGAGAGGTTGTGTTAGAGCAGTCTTAGGGTTCCTGAAGATGAAAGTGCAATTCTTGATAGTTTCATAATGTTTACGTAAACAAGAACATCACAGTTCAAGTCAATACTGGGAGACTGTGTTGCATTTCAGAGCAACAACTTGTCCATTTTTTCCCAGCGAGTATTTTTACAATTTTCAATACATGAGAAATCTTCTATTTTAATCAGTTCAGCAAACAAAAATCATATTTTTGGCTGTTTTCACAGTATCTGTCAAGCACAAGGACAAAAGAGAGGTGGAATTTACAACCCAAAGAAACTTCATTTCTACAATAAGCCCTACAAAAAGTTGCACTGGTTTCTATCAAGTTTAGATCTCTGCAGATTCCACAATGTTCTTTAAACTTTGCAGGTCAAAACACCACCACTGCTCCCTGAGGAAGCAGCACAGCCCACAGAGAGGATGACTGGCACAGACCATCTTCACATTTCACTGATTTTTTGCTGCTCCTATTGCCCTCCAAAAGTCTCACGGCACCTGTGCAGCTCAGATCTGAGCCCAGAACTGGGACTCAAAACTCTGTGCCATTTATCTTCCTGCTTCTCAGCTGCAACACAATCTAATGTATTGTACTAAGACAAGAAACAAGATGCATAAAAAAGCATCAAGGTAATCAGATGGTTAACAGAGGAATCAGGTTAAGTGAGAAGGCCCAGCATAGAAAATAATCACTTATAAAATAAGATTTGAAAACAGCAAAGAACAAAGAGGAAATCAATTCTACATTATTACAGTAAAGAATACTTGTAATAGTCTAAAAGGGACTCTAAGTGCTGAATTTTGGATCACATGTTAATGATTCATGCATTCCTGGATAATTTTTTCCTCCTTTCTAATTTTTCCAGCCCGGTAAGAAGCTTCATTATTAATTTACCTAAGTTTGAATGCTCAACTTAAACTAACCTTTAACATGCTTTTCAGTGTTTCTGTAACAAAATCACCATCTGGACATCACTGCCTGCACTGTCACTTACTAAAACTATTTGTCAGATAGAAAATAAAACACTGTATCTGTTGCAAGGAAAACTTATTTAAAAGAGGCAACTGGGTTAATTATATTCATATCACCTTGTAACAATGAAATTTTAGAGAGCTAAAAAGCACTGAACAAATAACCAATAATACATGCTGCTAGTAGTCTAAGTAAATCCTCATAGTCCTTACTCATGGCAAAAGTGTTTTGTTAGAGAAAGGAAGAATTGCATTGCAAGAATTGTATTCATAGGAATTACAGGACCAACTTATTTTACATCAAGTCTATATAGTGATTGAGAACATTCATTGTTTTAGTCCAGGCTATGCTGGCTATGGAGACACTTCCCGTAGTCAATAAAACTTTTTGGGTTTTCTTTTAATATTGTTCAACTTGCTCATTTGACTACAAGACTGTGCAGATCTCGTGCTGTGATGGATTTTAGCTTTGCTAATATTAAGCTGCAAAGTATTCAGTGTATTACACAGAAACTTCACGAGGTCAAAAAATCCAGTCTGCACTCCCTGGGCATGGGAGCACATTTTGTGCTGTGAGCTGTGATGCAGTTCTCAAAATATTTTGATGTTTTTTGCTTCTTAGAACACGTAAGTGCACAAAGTTACACAGACTTACACCGTGCACCTCAGAGACAGCATCTCTTTCTCCAAGCATCACACAGACCTTGATTAAACTTGGAGCACCAGCTTGTAGGTGATACTGAAGCTTGTTTCTCCAGTAATGTGACAGAACAAAATCCTTATGAACACAGGTGATGGGACTGGATAATCTCTGCCAATACAAGCCATACCATGCTGCCAGACAGCCCTAGGATGCAGAAAGCCCATTCAGTGGGCAAAAGAGGTGAAGTCAGGAAGAAAAGTTGAATAGTAGCTGGAAGAAGGAATTCAGACTTCAGTGGCTGAGGAGATTATCAGATTTAGGTCAACAGCCTCACTGGAGTGATTCCTAAACTTTTCTTTCATAACCTCACTTCTAGGATTACAACCCTATTTCCACTGCAACTTTTAATACTTACAGATTATATCTCTTTACAGTAATTTTGAAGTTTTTGTAAAATTTTGTGAAGTTATTCCAAAGCATTAGACACAGAGGAACAAAATACACAACTCCTAACTCTGCACACACTTGCATCACTTGTTTAATGGAGCTTCCCTTGAATTCTATGAGTGTAAATGAAAAGGGGAATAAGGCCCTGCATCTCTTAGATAAATAGAAAACATTCCTTGTACCATTCCATAAAATTAACTTTGCAAAAGGCTTCTTCTAAAGCCTTTTCACTATTTTACTTATTTCCTTGCCTGATTAGCTTTTAACCAAATGTAGATGTTTTCCCTGACCTATTTTCAAAGCTAACTAATCACTAAATCCCCCAGTTATGCAATCCTGAAGGATTAAACGTTTGTCATGAAAGACTCTGGATTTGTTTAGACTGAATAAATTTCAGTGGTTTACATACAGTTCATTGATTAAACTACATTCATAGAATGCTGGCTCCTGTCACAGGAAGTCTGCCAAAGTAGCTCTATTTAGATGTATATAAGCTTCTGCTCATAGTTAAACACACAAAATATTAGCATGTGGTGCACCTTGGAAAAGAATTAGGCTCTTTTTATATACAACACTTGTTCCACCTCTGCAGAAGTACTACCATAATATAGTATCTATCTTGCAGTACCACCTGAATGCCAGCCTGGTCAGAAAACCTCTGTGTTATTTAAAATGACAATCTCTGCTCCAAAACAATCAACCTAAAGGGCAGGACAAACCAGGCAGAGGAAATAAACAAGTGGGTTGGTCTGGGGATGGTGGCAAGGACCGGGTAACAAATAATAGGATGCACAGGATTTGCAGCCAGTGAGGAAAAACAATCCCAATGTGCCATCTGCCCACCCATAATTAGATTAGAGTTCTTTCTATGCAGTGCAGCAGAGCAGTTTTGAAGAAACACTTGGAGGAGACCTTCTCTTATGTCTTGAAAGTTCTCCTGTGCCTAGTACAGTGTCATAAGACAAATTAAATAAAGATGTCTACAGAGATGCCCAAGTGTCAAGGACCTAGTAAGGTAACAGGTCACAGGCAGAAAGGGCTAAATCACCACAAAGGTATATTCTGCTTGTTTTTTTAAGGTTTTGCTCACACAGTAAGAACATTCTTTACAAGTCACCTTCATGGTGGTTTAAGCTGACTGGTTTTACTTCTCATTTACAGTGAGCTGGGAACTGCTATTTCCAGTTACACTTAGTTAAAAAGGTAAAACCTCAATTTCTTGGCATTGAACAGTTGCTTTTTACTTCTTAGAACACACTGAGATCATCTGCAGAGAAATGAAGATGTTTTTATTGTAAGTGTGATTTAGAAGAACTAAGACCATATTTTTTTAGGGTATATGTGAATCTCTCTAAATGAGGAAGTCAATAGTATTTTTCTTCCTTAGAAATAATGATCCCTGCTTGAGTTTCTATCTTTCTTCTAAAACAGTATGTCTGTCTCTCTTGGGACAGGAAATCAGAATACATAACCTGCTTTCATCACTTGCTGCCTTAACCTACTGTAGCAATCGCTGTTTTAAACAGCTGAAATAAAATGGTCATATACAATTGACCTTCAAACCTTCTAAATATGTAGAGTCAAAAATTATTTAATGCATCAAGATTAGTGCTCTTTAATTCTGAAGTGAAGAACTAGGGATTTTGTTTTCAATTCCTTCAGATAAATAAATCACTCTACAATGTGAGCAGGGACTATGCAGTAAATAGCCATGGAACTGAAGTTTAGAATAAACAGTTATAGCATTGCAACAGATCTACTGAATATAAAATGCAAAAATAGTAATTTCCATGTTCTGTAAATTTTCTGTAAATGCACTGTTTTCCACAATTACATGCTACATTCTTTCTGGAAATGTAAAGTAATTTTCAGTTTCTACTAGGACAGGAAAAACAGCTCACTGAACTTGTGGCCTCAGTATTGCAAAATTCTGTATGGATAAGCCAGCTCTTAAAAAGAAAGTCACACTGCTTGTTCACATTATGGGTGGATACCCCGAGTGGCTGCAAAATATGACTGAAACCATTACCCTGCAGATAACCACAGCTCTACAATAGGTACTGACAGCTGCAGATTTTCTGTACTTAAGACAAAATCTGGGGGAAATTCATAGCTGTCACAGCTGTGTGCCTGCATTTGTAGCATCCCAAAACAAAAATACTGATCAAGGATGAAAAATAGCTGAGTAAAACTGAAAGCAGAAAAATAATTACAACAATTGAAAATAGTGGAAATTAAAATTAAGGGAAACTGAGCATGTCTAAGGCCTTGAAAAACAAAAGGAACTGTCCTAGTACATGTGCCTTGTGCTGGGCAGACTTCCCATGCTAATACTCATCAGAATACAGATTAATCAAAACAAATTTTATAAAGATTAATACAAAATCTATTTCCTTGAAAATTAGTTCACCAAAGTAAACCAAGAATACAATATTAATAAAAAAAGCTTTTTTTTGGGTGTGTTTTACTTTCCTAACTTTTAAAGAAGGTATTTTGATCCTAAAAATTATGGGGGTTTTTTTTCCTAAACACATACAGTCACAATACACTATCAAACCAGTTAGATTTATTTACTATCACACAAACTAGACTGCACATCAAGCAGTTTTTACTGTAGGCTTCATACAGAAGGGCACTGCTCTTGCTGGATTATCAGCGGAATTAGCAGAAATCACCTGGAGCACAATTCCTGTTCCTACTTCACCAGCAGGCAGGATTCAGGAGTACAGTTACAGGACTTGTCACTGGGGATTTCTCAGTGTAACTCCAGGCTGAGGCATGACCCTCCCAGGACCTGGGGACACACCACAGGGTCACTGGATATCCAGGTCCTCAGCAAGGTCAAACAAGACTGAATGAACAGAGAGGGCTCTGGTTCCAGGCTGCTGCTCAAGGAAAGGATCTTCTATGAAGATGTCAAGCTGGGATCTGGGTAGAAGGCACTACCACTGTGAGAGCAAAACTTCAGAACATTTATCAGCCATTGACCAGAAGAGGAAAGACCACAGGGCTGTAAAGCAGGGAAGTGAGATACAGGCACTGCAAGGAAGTGAATCCCCAGGTTTGGGGGACTGGCACAACACTCAGCAGGAGTAAGTGACAGACACAGCTACAGAAGTGGATGTATACACAGCACTCAACACACACATGGTATTTGAGAAACTTCAGGGAAGAGGGAAAATTCCTGCTTAGACTGGTCCTACTGGTAGCTATAAAAGACCATAAATGGAAGTTTAAAGAATCATGGTGCTGTGTCAACTCCTACAGTAGATGTGGGTACATGCTTAGCTCGTGTATTTTGCATTCTTCAGTATTTCTGGGCATACTTTGAATGACTTGATAGTACACTCAAACTTAATGCATGTAACTCCTAACACTTCTAACAGCTTTTCAAATACATTGGTATTTCCTTTGATGTGTGCTTAAAATACTTATTTCTGAATGCAAAATTCATGTATCTCATCCAAGAAAAGAAAGCCATTTCTACATTTATTCTGAAACCTCAGCAGAATACTGTACTTTGCTAGATTCTGGAGGAAGAGCAATCAAAGAGCTTCCAGTTCTACTTTTGAAGAAAAGGTAACTGAGAAGTAAAAAAGACTGTTAATGTCAAGAGTTACAACAGGATCTGGGGAAATGACATTGTCAGTGGTTACAAAAGAATGCACACACACAATGACTAACCAGATGGAAGATGCGATTTCTCAGAAAAAAAAAAAAGTGTTAACATTTCTTTGCCATGTTTAAGTCACCACGTTTAACTCAAATATTAGTTTTTACCTGAAATAATGTTGAAACCAAATATTAAGCCAAGCATATATGGAACTTTTGGAGGATCACTGTAGAGTAGGGATGACATTTACTTCAGTGTTGACCAGCATAAAATCTTGGCATATGTTATGATGGTGTGAAATTCTTGCTGTGAGACATATTTCCTGTATGGTTTCCTAAGCTTTAGACCATGCAATATGCAAGGTTTTCCAGATTAAATTCTATTGTTCCATATATGAAACATCCCTTATAATTTAATTATTATTTTTTAATTAATTTCTAGAGGGAGATTATGTTTCTGGATTACAACAGTATCATCAATTTAAAGAGAGATTTCTAGAAAAAGAGCAGGACAGAAAACATTGTTTCAAGTCAGCTCTTTTGTTCAAGACTTTGGTTGTTTATTTTAAAGACAGTGTCTTAAACAATTTTTTGTCTAATGACTGCTTTTCTATTTTAAACTTTAAACAATCTGTTCCATGAACCACCTGGAAAAAGCCATAATGAAAAACAGTTGAAAACATCCTTTCATTATAATTCCTGGAAAAATGTGCCAGTCATTATCTATAATGAGACTTTTGTATTTACAAAGAGTTAATTTAAATATCATGCTGATCTCCCCTCTCCAAGGAGCACTGAATGATCAGAATTCATTATGTTGCCTGTTATAATGCTGTTATTTCTTGTTATAATGAAGACAGCACAAAAACCACACCAGAATAGAAGATACATCTGGTAAAACTGAAATGTCATTTTACACAAAAATCTTTTTTCTATTCCTCATACTTGGGTCAGACCTGCACTACAAGGCAGTGCCTGAACACTGACCACAGCTTTCATGATCCACTCTCAAAGGCTGACTGACCCACAGAGATAATATCAGAGGTTCCATTACTCAGCCACACATCCTAATAAGAAACTTTCCCATTTCTGCACCACAACCACTGGCAGGTTGGCTCACAGACACACCTGTCTATGCCTCATCCAGGCAGGTCAATGGTTTGTACAGATGGCCTGAGACTACCAAGGCAGAGGAGCCAGGGAATGCTGCAGTGCCTTACATTTCATCATGGAGCTGTTCTGGGCTTTTATGCAACTGCATCTAAGGAGGTTAAGGAGCTGTAATTAGCACACATCACCTCACTGTCACTGCAGCTAATCAGGCTGAAAAATCCCAAGTGTCTCCACTCCTGAGCAGCCCTGCTTCTTGCAATGGAATTTTCAAGCCCTTGCTAATTGCTCACAGTGCTTTCAGACTCTCTGGCACCATGGAAAGCTTCCTTTTGGTGTGGAAACGGGGTGGGGGGGTGAGATTCTCACTATGGAAGTGACCTTTTCTCACTGCTAGGAATCTCAGCAGAGGCATGGACTCTTCTGAAGACATCTATTGATATGAACAATACAGACCAATTTGAAGGTATATTCATTTTATTCTTACTGAATTTAGGGGTAATCCTGAGCTCTGTCTACACTGTAAAACGAACAGCAACTCAAAACAAAATATTCAGGGTGTTACATCTGGTACCACACTGCCAGCTGCCAGCACAGCTGTGGCTCAGGCTCAAAGCATCCAAATCATGATTACAAACAGCCGAGGTTATGAGATCTGCTGGTAAGTTGTGGTTGTTAGAGGCTCAAGTCTTCCTTGCAACTATTCAGATCAGACCACATGATTGACAGCTTGGGGTCAGGATAGCAGCCTCAAGCTTTGCTCATTGAGAGCATCCTCCCAGAGTGAGACCTAAGTGTGCACCTGAGCACACCCAACACACACCAGGTGGATAATGGCACAACATTAGGAGTCTGTAGCTGAGAATGGGCTTAACAATTCCTTTGTTACCTTGAACAGCCATTGACTCAAACTTGAGAATCTGTAGCCTACTAAATTGATACCTGCTCAGTGTTCCTACATCATAGACACAGATTATCTAAGACCCAGCTGTTGTAAGTAACCAGCTGCTCTTTCCTGGTTCTGGCCAGTGCCTGTTGGGCTTCTCTCTTCCTTGCCTTCCCAGGATCAATGGTAAAACATTTTTCATCGCAGGTCTGGCCTTGTCAGCCTGCTCTCTTCAGGCTGTAGAATACTGTCTTCATTTATCAGCTTCAGAGTAATTTTTTACTGAAGTAATTTTGAAGATTACATGACTGTTTCACAATATGAGGTACAAGTGTACTTGTAGCAGAGTCACTATTTAGGGAATGTCATAAGCATTAAAAAAATTCTAACAGCCAAGAACTAAATAGTGTTTAGATGTTTATATCCTTCTCATATCATGTTAACATGATTTTAGTTTTGCTTTGTAGCTATCCTTGCAACTGTACAATTTTTAGAAATGAGGTTTCATTAGTTGACCTTGAAAAAAGAACCCCTTATCAACTCAACAACAAATAATTTTGTTGTGTTACTATGTCAGATGGATGATATATAAGTTGCTACAGGAAAACATACTTTAATGTCAGTCACTCTATATCAGAATTATTTTTTTACAATTAGCTGTGTTGCCAACATAAATGCAAAGCTTAAGTAGATCTGCACATTAGAGATTAATAAAAAGGTAGAAAACACAAAAGCTTCTGCATGTTTTTCTAGAGGACACAGTTTAAAATTTCAAGGACAAATATGATATGTAAAAGTAGGGTAGTGCACTATATAGTCATTGAGTTTTTAAGTTGAAAAAAAAAAAAAACCAACAAAAAAACAAGCTAGCAATCTTCCTTTTTATTGAAAGGTCACTGTAATGCAATAGGACACAGTAAGCAGTTGTGAAATTAAGCCCTCCAGAACCTGGTTGCAGCTTTGGAATGTGACCATTGTTGTGCAACGGAGTTTGTCACCATCATATGAAAACCCCATTGGGAAATACATCTTTTGTTTACCTGCTCATCACAGATAACCATCAACTGATTCACATTCTGTAGTATTTTATTAAGGTCTAAAGTAATACCCAAACTCCAAACATGATCTTTTTCACTAAACACCACTATTGAGAATTTATTCTAAAATTGAGAAATTTTAGAATAAATTTCATCCATCCTACATACAAAATGTTTTCTCTTTTTTTGTGTTTCTCTTTAAAAAGGAGGTATGTCAACAGGCTTACAGCCTATTAAAAGCTTCTCTGCTCTTGCTGCCTAATTTTACCCACCTAAAAAAATACAATAATGATGCTGAGCTGGATATTCGGTGGAATATTAATCATGCTGATGTCTCAAGCAGAGGCTTCACCTCTGCTCAGGAGGAACCGGCAGCAAAAGCAAATTATCCCACACGTTGAGACATCTATATAAGCAGAAGTATGAGCACATTGTTCTAATTACAACCTCAGTTCTCTGGAATTCTGGTGAATCTCAGGGCACATCTTCACAGGTGGGTGTAAACAGAGCTCCTCTGCCCATTCCCTTGGTTAAACTGATGGAGACTAGTGCTGATTCAGAATTTGTATAGCCACATTTGCATGGCACTGGCTTGACTAGATGTAGAGACAAGGCAGGCAGAGGAACTCAATATGTCTGCACATGTCTGTAGACATTCATCCTGAGGTGCAGACCTTCCCCATCCTACAGAGGAACACATAATAAAGATGTTAATCAAATTTCTCAGTGAGGGAACCAGAGATACTCCAAGTTCATATATAAACTAAAAATATGGCTCCAGACTTATTCCTAAATGTGAATTTAGGAAAATCCAGATTGCTAAATGTGGATTTAGGAAATTAGCTTTGCAATATGTAGTGTTGATGCAGCAAGTTAACCTTCAGTATCTTAATTTCCTCAAACAGCACAATTGATCTGAAATACACAAGCTAGTTATGTCTTAAAGGAGGAGTTTTTAACTTGTTTAGTTAAAAACCTTTATCTTCACTCCCATCACCTTTGGTGACTTGACGAAGGACTCTCATGACTTGGAAGATCTCTTCATTTGCAAACATCTGTTTGTCATTTGATCTGAAGTTAATCTCAGGGCAAATTTGTCCACTAACACATCACAGACACACCTGCTACAAGAAGTATAAAATGCTTGCCATAGGTTTTAAGTGTGCAAGGAACCAAAAACAGAGGCAATGAAATCTGCTAGACTAATGGCTTTTGAAAAAGGAAAGCACTTGGCAGCTGTTTAGAAATGAGCATTTTAACATTCAGACTCTTTACAAAAGGTGACAGTGATTAACAGTTCAGTGATGCCACTGGATCCTGTATGACTATGCTTGTGAATCAACCTCAGACAAACTGCAGCAAAAAAGGGCTATTTTTAAGATTAAAGGCTCACAGGACAACCTTAGTCAGAAAGGTTGGTTCTAATAGGGCACAGTCACATAAAAATGGTGCAACAGACAAAGAAGTTTTTTTCTGGCCATCTGTAGCTCATGCTGTGCAAGTAATTTAATGGCAAATTTGTTTAGTAATAACTATATTATTCATAACTCCATGGGAATAAGGAATTACAGCCTCAGCATCCTATCCATTCATTACATATGAAAGAGTTCCTCAGGTTAGATGTAGTACCTGATAACATCAATTTGAAGGGTGGGGGTAAAAAGCCTCTACTCTGCTGCTGAAAGCAGTGCAGGACCTGGATATATCTACAGAACCTAATTTGTTAGTCCAAAACTCCTGTCACTTTTCTGTTGACAACTCACAGACACCATGGTGCCAATACTGCACCTCAAGCACACTTCAAGACTCAGGGAAAGAAAGCAGCAAGATCTTCATCCTCACAGCCTGCAGTGGTTAAGAGGGTATGAATTCTCTCAGCACTCTGCATGATTTACAGCTTCCTATAATGTGTTCTGTTTGCTCCATCATGTGAAAATATTAAAGAAAATCATCTTGGATTCATAACTGGAACAGCAAGTGATCTGAGAACTGAGAGTTCTCACCTGTCATTTTTAGATGCACACGTAACAGGATGTTGGTTTCACTTCAACAGAGTATTTCATATGCATGTGTGGGAAAAACAAGTGAGTACTTTGTAATAAAGTTCTCATTAAGTTCTAGACTCTGCTTCCATGTGTCAATCTAGAACTCAGCACATGGTCTTTTGATGTCCTAGAGACTGCTTTGCTCTGTCAGTGTGTGAACGTGTACATGGAACACTGCACAGGGAGGGGAATAATTTGCTATAGCTTAATAGAGACATTACTTACACGGCGTGTACAGAGATGCCCAAGAGATATCATGCCTTAGGCAGCTCCAATCCTCCTGATGATCCTCTGAGCAGAAAAACCTCCTACACAAAGCTGTCTTTTAAAAGGCACAGTCTTACTCCTATCATATATTCTCATGTCTATATTCTGCCTAAGATGCCTGGAGGTGGGGCTGAGGCACAGCCTATTCAGTAGCTATGAAGAGATTGCTAAAGAGCATATACCATGAGTAATTACTGAAAACATTTTAATAACAGGGATTTGGGGGTCACTGTCAAAGAGTTAACACAAAAATAAACCAAAATCCTTTTCCACTTTATACTGTTTGATATAACACAATCTTTTTTTGTTCTAGGTTTAGGGAAAATAACATGGTATCATTTTTAGTATGATTGTTAGTCAGGAAAACAAAGAAAAAACACTTTAAACTTATTTAGTTAAATTTCCTGAACAATTTTAAATTTTAAAGAGAAGTCTTCAGTGCAGTGATCACAGATTCATGTTGAAATGAGACAGAAGAGTGCATATCAGGACAATGCTTAGGATGTCACTGTTAAGCTTAATTAATCATTCTTATTTCTCTCTTGAGTCATCATAATGAGATTTTTTAATAGGGAAACCACTTCAAGAGAAATTTTTGAAGTTGATGTTCTAAGAGATTAGACAGAGAAAATGCTTTAGCTTACAAAGATCCTGCACAGCACATATTATTAAATGTACAGATGAATGTAATTTACAGTCTCTATTTCCATAATCTGCAGTTTAAAGGAAGAGATACATAGGAAGCTTCTTCTCCATACCAAGGGGTGTGGGTTTTTACAATTGTAGGTGAACTTACATTATGAATATTTTCTTTTTATTTTTGGTACCTCTTCTGATCACATGCAGAAGGTTGCACACTAGTAGCATAAGATTTTTCTTCAATTATCACAGCAATATTTTTAAGTAGAAAAAAAAAGGAAAATATTAAAGAATTTCCTTATCTACTGTTCTAAGAAGTGGCTTTTAGTTAGAAATAACATTTAGGTGGAACAAAATTTTAGCAGAATGAAAGTGATATTTGGCTCTGCCATTTCAGGATTTCATCACATGGTGACTTCAGCAAGTTGCTTTTGGTTTCAGCCCTCTCTCATTACCCCTTCCCATCTGACTGGAATCAGCTGATCTTTCCAGGCATTCCCACAGCCAGCCAACAGGCTGCTCACTGTCAGATCCCCAGCACCATATTTAGGGTGTGCCTTTTACACACGGAGGCCAATAGGAACGCAGTTGCCTCATTTTGTCTGCCCCTTCAGAGCTGTCTGCCCTCCCACCACAAAATCCTTGCCAATTCAAGAGAACACATTCTCAGCCTACAGGCTTGGCTTTCTGATTCTACATATACCTTTGCCGACAATGCAGATCAATAACAACAATAAAGGTATTTTAATATATATAAAATGTCTTACATAACCAGAATAAAATGTAATTAACTTTTAACATCCTTGCAATGATTTCATTATTGCAGCTAAAAAATAATTCTCTGAATCCATCTCTTCCAGAATCTCCAAGAAAAATACTCTTTGTTTCACCGTTTTCTGATTAATTCGACTTTGGAAGAAAAATAAACACATTGCTGTGTTCAATATTGTTGCACAAGAGAATTCACAAGAATGAAATGTGTTCAAAGTTCCTAGAAAAAAATGCAGCAATGCAGGCTGCCAACTTGTTCAATGTCAAGCTCTAGGCAGTACAGCAGGACTAGCAGTAAATGACTCATAGTGAGTCACGCTTTAGCTATTTTTGCTTTTAAAGTGATGCCAGGCGCTGTGTTAATATTCAACCCTGAGTAAATTTAGCAATGCAAGAAAACAAGTGTTTCCATGGTTGCTCCTTCACAATGTTTATGGTATATACACAGCCATTAGGCACAGGAATTAAGCCAAATTAAGAATATGGAAATGTTCCTCTTTCATTTACAACTGAATTTTGCTACACTGGCTTTCATGACTCACAAAGCTACTAGTTTTTCCAACTCTAACAAAAATGTAAAGCCATAGCTAGCACACCACTGTTGTGTTAGTGGTCAATAGCCACTACTTTCCTCTAAATTACAGTTTGTGCGGTGTACAAGCTTGTGCTGAGCTGGAAGCATGATAATGAAGTATTTTCTTCATGACACAACAAGACTGGCAGGAAGGCCTCACTAGTGAATCTAAGTACATCCATCATGGGTAAAATGTTCTGTGACACTTCTAAGAAGGAGCTGGCAAAGCTAAAGCCAAACAGGAGGACTGAAGGGAGGCAGGAGGTTGTGGCATCACCTGAAAAGGGAAAGCAGCTCCAGAAAAAGGAGGAAGGACGTTGATTGAGGCTGGGGAACAGTTGGGTAAAATGAGAGAAGTGGTGATGACAGAGCATGACAGAGCTGGAAAGTATCTTTTCATGACATAGCTGTGATATGACAAAACCCATATGCAGGCATGATTTCAGTGCAGCAGTCTACACAGCCAGTCATCTTAGGTGAGCAGGTATTTGTGGAATTCTGGAATATGAGCCCAACTAATGTAGACATATGACAAAACAGATATAGACATCAAACAAAACTCTTCTGAGGATCAGAAAAGAAGAAGTCAATCTGCACTGTAGGGAAAAAAAAAGACCCACAAAAAACCCAGAGCACTGGATGCTGCAGCAAAGGTTAGGTGAATAGCTTACTTTGCCCACACTAATAACAGAGCTGCCAAATGACTACATGTGATTGCTAGTTAAACTTTTTTGTTCCCATTTTAATACAGTGATTTATTCATTAGTCTTAAATAGCAGTAATTACTATTTTTATTGTAGAAGCTGATAAAGCAATCAGAAAGCTTTTACATTTTTTCCCTCGAAGGAAACTCTTTAGCTTTTCTGCATGAAGTCTTCCATGCTGCAATAAGCAAGGACTGTTCTTCTGCATGTTTTCCTATCTGACTACAAACTAGCCACTTAGTTTATACTGGGAGTTCAGATAGATCTTGATGAACAGTCTTCCTGCAAAAACCTCTTTTGATTTTACCAAGTCTCAAACTGACCCTTCAACTTCCAAATAGGAAGCGAGAGGGTGGGCCAGATCCAGAGAACAGAAGCAAACTACTGAAGTCCAAAATGATGAAAAAATCTGTTCCATGGCCTCTTAACCCTGAAGGTATCTATCTCCAGTAAGTCTCTCCCAGGTTCTCCAGGGATCTGAAGATTTGAGTTCTGTATTTGTCCAGAGCTGCCCCAGCCTGAAGATCTAAGAATACATTAACTGTCCTGCAAGCTGTGGCTCTTGAAAGGAGGCACAGCTCCATTCAGGTGGAAGCAGAGAAGGTGATGATGGAGATGTACAGAACCCAGATTTCTTTCCATATCTTGGCTGCAAGTTAATCACTGGAGTACAAAGTCATTCATTCTCTTCCAGTCCTCCCCAGCCCCCTTCCACTTCCAATGCTATGGTGGCATTTTGCTACAACTGAAGGACTGGAGAGTGCCCTCTGCACACCTGCCTGCAGCCAAGGGGTTGCTGGAAAGCCTATGAGCAATTATGTCAGACGTCAGATGTAACCTCCATCCCATCCAGCAGCCTCTGATGATGAGTAATGAAAATTGCAACAGAGGGCATGAGGCAGGGAAAGCCAACAGCAATGTTTTCCTGGTATCGTCCAGTCTCCAGTAATGCAGTCAGGGGAGGATCCAGAGAGGAGTCAAACATGTCATCTTCCTCTTAAGGGCTTTTTTAGGTGCTTATTTGTGAATTTATTGGCTTTGCTTCCTGGGAAACTGCTGCAGTCACAAGGCTATGGTATAAACCAAAAGCACTCTCACCCTCACTCCATTAACTGCTTCTCTCCCTCAGGTATTTTTAGTGCCTGTTGGAATACCTGTTAAGCAACTTGTCTTTAATCCTAAAATCATTCACTGCAAGTCTGGTAACACAAATCTACATCCACATTTCAGATGATATGACACGATAAACCTATCCACACTTGTAAAGTCAGATGCTATGTCTGAAATCAGAGCTAATAACTGCTGAAAGGTGACAACTTAAACCACTCCTCAGTTGTGACAAAATAGCTGAATGCTCCAAGCCTGTTTAAGTGTTAATGCCAACAAAGGTGTTTGATTTCTCTGACTTTGTGCTAATGGAGATTGAAAGCAACATCTCTTAGGTTACCCCTGAGAAACAGTACACAGAATTAGCACTTCAGCTCCCCGATAACATCAGTAATCTTTTGAAAGCCTGAAATTCTAAATCTACAGATTAGAGCCATGGTCCATTTCCTCTCCAGCTACATAATACAAGCACAGAGTCACAGTAAAAGAGATTCATTACCTTTGTGTTACTTTAAAGTTGGCACATTTTTAGTCAACTTATGCAATACCGTGATTGACATACAGATGTAAAGCACTCTGTGCTGACAAACAGATTTGTCACTGAACAAAGCTGTTCAAGCAGGTGTGCCTAGCTCTCCTCCTGGGAGCCAAGACACATAACTCAAGGCTCCAGCATGAGGTCCACAGACCTAAAAGATGGGTGTTGCAGTCCTTTAGTGCTTCCCTAGCTTTATTCCTCCATTTCAGCTCAACATCTAACAGATTTGGGGGAGTGTGAAGATGATCTCCAGTATATTAATGGCATAAAATTTAAGTTGGAAAGAAACCAGACTCTACTTTAAGAGGGAAATGAAATTATATGGATATCAAAAATTACAGTAAGCAGCCAATGCACATGAACATCTGATATGTTTATTAATCTTGCTGTACACTACTATTTTGTATGTTATTATATGTTGCAAGTATAGATCAGGGAAAAGCAAAATTCCACTGATTTCAGACCTACACTGGCACTTAACAAAGCAAGGTCTACCTCAACCTGCCACACTTCTGAAGGACACACCAAAGAGCCACATGGCAAATAGTTTCAGGACCCATAAAAATACCAAGAGTTTTACTTTCTCTGAACTGGATACTCTGAAGTTACCCTGCAATGTGATATGCACTGATGGATTATTTAGTCAGCATTATCTCAGAACTACTTGCCTGTTTCTCCTCAAATGTGTTTTGTCTCAGCAGTCAATACAAAGGCATTACTTGGAGTAGTAGAGTTCTACTTGAATTAGAATTTCCACTGATCCTTGTGCATACTGATGGCACAAAATCCCACCATACAAATGACTGAAATTAACATATAGAAAGAGTGAAAAAACCTCCTATCCCTCCACTTAAATATTCAAGTAACAGGAAAAAAATGAGTAAATAAAAAAAAGTTCTCTAATTTTAAAGCTCCACTAAGCCTTATTTTTCTCCTTCCTCCTCAATATATTAACTTCAAAATGAGAGCATCTCATTTAAAAATTTTAATACTGAGATGTTTTCCCTTTCTTCTTTCTTTGATTTTTTTTTCTCCTTGGACTGCTCTTCACCTCTTTTCTTGTGATCCCACTTAAAATTTAAACTGTAAGCTCATGGCAAAGGATTGGAATACCTGTATCATCTGACTTTTAAACCTTTCTGAATAGTGGGCAACAGATGTAATGGCAAGTAAAACTGTACTTAGCTGACAGAGGCACTCCTTGTATTTTCACTGCTCAGATTTCCCAAAGAGTATGTATTACTACACCAGGAAAGAAGTGAATGAAAACTCTAAGTGAAATCACTGGTGATTTATTACCAGAAGGCAATTGGGTATTCCCATTGGGTATAACACATCTATTTAACATTTCTGAAATTTAGATACAGTCAAGGTTTAGTACCTATCCCCATGCTTCTCACTCATCTGAAATTTATAAAATATTTCTGATGAGTTCAAGCATGGTCACAAAACATGAGATTTTATAAGTTTCCATGTTGCATAACTGGATTACCATAGAGTCAAGAGAGACAGGAACTGACTGAATCAAACTAAACTCCATTGAGGGAGAGCATCTCTATAAGCCAGAGTACAGTGCTGGAACAAGAACAATGAGCAAAAACTTGGCCACAGACTTATTTTGCTTGAAAATTTCTCACCATCTGAGCAAAGTTCTAAGGTTTTTTATCATCCTTCCAAGAGAAGCAACAAAGAAAAAATTAATATATTTCAAGATGACATTTTATTAGATATTGTGATTAAATGCAACATCAAGGGAATAGAAGCAGTATCTACAAGCTCCCTTCCTGACCTATATATTCATATGAACAGTAAAAATGCCATGCTGGTAACCATCAATGTGCTCAGTTAAGAGAGAATTATCCCATAGCAGTAACAATAAATTAACCTAAGTATTATCCCTAAGTGTATAATAACAATAAAAAATTATTTCCATGTAACACTTTACTTC
The DNA here is from genome assembly GCF_028018845.1 of Melospiza georgiana. Classification (NCBI taxonomy): domain Eukaryota; kingdom Metazoa; phylum Chordata; class Aves; order Passeriformes; family Passerellidae; genus Melospiza; species Melospiza georgiana. The sequence continues at coordinate 143,512,155 of NC_080430.1, read as the reverse complement.
CTTTCTAAATTTTATAGACTCAGTGCTGACCTGAAAGCCAGGCTGATATAAAACCAAGAATTACATCCTGAAAAGACTTTTGCAATGGAATCAAATATAGCTCTTTAAAAAATATATGTATAGATTAGATGGCAGGCATAGAAAGAGATAAGAAGATCTTACCCTTAAGCATCTGCTGATTAGAAGGGTAGATATTTATAACAGGAAAGACCTACATCAGATGCTGTTTCTGATTTAGATATGTCCTCCCTGAGCTGAGTGCTTTACTATAGGACTAAAAAGTCAGTGTCTCTCAGTATTTCCTTCCGCAGTTGTTGCCATTTTGATATATAGTTAAATACACTGTGGACAGAGAGAGAGGGAGACTGATTCCAGAGTTACAGGTCAATCACTTACTAGGCCCAGTGTCAGTCAAATTCTGATTTTAAATCACCAAGACTGAAACTCAGGTCTCTTATACTCCAGGTTACTCAAAATGGAGAAGAGTTGTTGGAGGGGGTGGGTTGATTCCTCTTTCATTTTAACTGTGAATTACATGTCAGAGCTCTAAATGTCAAAGCAAGAAACTTCTTATTTCCGTCAATTGCATTAGAAAGGCAATCATTTCATCAAAGAAACCCTCACCAGGTCTATTGGCAATTGATGTTCTTCATTAATCCACTAACACAGTTCTTGTTAATGCAAGCTTCTGCATTTTCAGGAAAAAAAAAAATCACTAATTTTTACCCTGGAAAAGTCAACCAGATTGCAGAAGGAAACTTCTGATGGTTTCATTCATTCTGGTCTTCACAAATTAGCAAGGATAGTAGCTGTAATGGTAATTTTGCACTCTGGATATTGTTCTTGGGCACCATTACAGGTCCCATTGCTATATTATGTGAGCATCCCATTTATCTAGTTTATTTCTCTAGCTGATCTTTCCAAAAACTGTGAAACAGAGTAGCTTTGACTCATTCCATGATCAGGCCCTCATCTCTTAATCCTTCAAACTACAAGTGGGCTTGCTCACTCCTGAGCAAATCAACTAGTTCTTTCCAGGAAATACCCAGACAGGACAGTCCCAAAAGGAAAAGCGATGCCAAGTTTCTCTTCTCAGGACAATCCTTATGCCCTACCCACAAGGCAGCTCTCACTCACACAAATGCCTCTTGACATACTTGCTTTACTCCTCTGGGGCTGCAGTTTTCCCCCTCAGCATCATGCCATGAAAACATTACTCTGGCACACTAAAACACACTTAGGTTACTATCTACAGTTCTTTGAACTCAAAAAATCACAAAAACATAAAAATGATGCTTTAGTACCACTAGAGAAGTGGGGCAATTGAATGTTTTGCACTCAGTTGGACATGGCTGCTTTGCTCCACAAGCCACCAGCCCAGAGCAGCAGGATATGAGCCAGGCCAGGTCTCTTCTTGCACAGTCCACAAACACAATACTCCCAGAACTGAATTCCAGACTGGGGTGTAAGGTCCAGACCCACAAAGTTGTAAGGGACCTGACTCCCAGTGATCTGTTCTGAAACTAAATGACTTGATCTAAGACAACAAGAAGGTAACAAAGCAAAGACCTAAACCAAAGACTCCTAAACTTCAAATGACCTTCTCAAGTGCTGGATCCTCTTTCATTTCTTTACTAGCCAAGGCGCTGTCTGTAAGGGATTTTACGTAAATGAAAAGCGCATATCCCACACACATCACTGAACTGTCATAACACCAATCCCACTTTCAGCTGGAATTTTCAACTCTTGTGCTGAAGTTGTTTTCTCATAATTAGTCAGTAAGGGGATTTAAAAATATTTTTTACATTGAAAATATAAGGAAAAATACACTAACATTACTTTTCAGCTGATTCTCTGCCATCAGAGCAAAGTATAGGGACAAAAATAGGCTAACTAAAAAGTAAACTACAGCTGAAGAGAAACCCAGATCTGCAAATCAGTTATGTGAGCCCATACAAGCAATATCAAATATTCCCTCAAATTTCACCACTGCTCTGTGGCAAGAGGTAAAATTAACTTGCCTACCTCAATGTGATGTTGTGAGGATTAATTGGACGAAACTCATCAAGCAGTGTAATACACAGTATCTTGCTGCAGCTTGTTTTCTTATACTGCTAAAAGCAAATCAAAGACCTTAGTCTTTGCTGGAATCTGTGATAGACTGTTTTAAAAATTTAAAGATAATTTCTTTCATAGTGACATTTTTTCTATCCCAAACTGTATCTAAAAAAACATTTTTTCACACCATTATTTCTCAGCATATGCATAACTTAAAATACATGTATCAACAGGGCATATGGCATCTACTTGAATTAAATTTAAAATCTTCTCCTTTCAAAATATTTGCTTATTGATAATGACTATAAATCCATACTAGCAAAATGATACATACTTTTTCCTTTTAAAGACTCAGAGATTTTTTTTTTCTTCAATGGAGAATGCAAGAAAGATCCTTACAACTGCAGTGTAGCTACTTTCCAAACTACATTACAGTGACTGGTTTCCTGTGACAAAAACTTGTCTAAACTACTATTTGTCCCCCATTTAAAAAAAAAAAAAAAAAACAAAAAAAAAAAAAAAAAACACAACAAAACACCAAACTTTCCTGCATTTGCCAAATCCCAAATCCAGTCCTCAGTCCTTAAACTGTTTGGCATAACCAGCAATAAATATTGTCATTCACAAACTGTTTGGCAAAACCAGCAATATTGTCATTCACTCAAATCTTATCATTTTCCACAAAATCACTACTGAAGCATGCATCTGTTGTGTGTTTGCAGAACCTGCAGTTATCAAGGATTCCAAAGTGCACGTTATCAGCTGCTACAAAAGGGCTATGAAATCTGTCATCCTTTGTGCACCAAACGTGACACTAAATAACCTTCAGCAAATACACTAGTGGCAGCTAGGGTCACAGGAGCAGAGATTATACCTTCTGATTAGCTCTCCACACAGAGTATCAAACATTTAAACAGATGCATGGAGAATAAAGACAGCTCTTAATTTCATTCTGTGAAGACAAAATTTCTCATACTTTCTGCCAGAAGATAAGTGCCTTTGATATGTGTATATGTATGTGTATAAATATTTGTATATATATATATTCTGGCACGAAATAAAAAGACTTAGTAATACAAGTTCAAACAGAAGGTGGGATTTTAAACTTACAGAAGACAGAAAATACAAAGTTACAATTCCTGCATGGTTTCGTTCCTATGGGCTCACTCCTGCAAGGCTCTGTACTGTGGTCATGCTCCAATAAGGAAGCGAAACATGCCAGCAATCTCACTCATTTCAAAGGATCTACTCATAAAATTTAATTTATGCAACTTGCTTAAGCATTTCACATAATCAAAAGGAGATCACTAAGCACTTTGCAGATCTGGGACCCTTATGTCTAAGGACAGCACCAGTCATGTAGTATTAAGGACACAAAAAATATTCTTTACCACACACGCAGTCATTTTGAACTTTCTGGTATTACCAAATTTAGTGAATACTCCTCCAAGTACTCAGTTATTTGGAAAAAACAATGTAGCCACTTGGGGGTACAAGAAATAGTTAAAAAAAGGAAAAATAAAACAACACTCTTTCTTACTGCTTACAGTCTAAGAAGGTTTGAGTAGAAAAATGAAACTGTTTTCCATTAAAAATAAGAAGTGGGAATTTAGGAAACTAAGATAGTTCTGAAAACAGACTTCAGAAAAATCACTTGCTGTTCACATAAAACCTGTCTGACAGTGTTTTGACACATATCAGAGGTGAAGATTTTTCATCACTTCACAAACCCCAGCTAAAGTAGCTGCATAATAAAGGCTCACACATTGAGAGAAAATGTCTGAAAACTGTCTGAACGATGAGCAGAACAGAAACTGCTCTGAGGCATGATCTCATCCTTACTGCCACAGAGATGTACTTGCCCAATTTCATTTCTGCACCCTGGCTGCTGCTGAAGTTCAAAGCTAAGAAGGTCTCCTTCCCACAGAACTGCCAAGGGAAGACAAGCGGAAGGTGACAGGGCACCATTCTCCTCCAGGAGAATTAGAGCAACCTGTGGCACTGCCTGTCACCTGTCAGGGGACAGGGAACAACCCTGCACCTTCCTTTCATCATGGTGGCAGAGAAAAATATAGAGAAAATATATTACCTTAATTTTCTGTTAGTAAAAGTTGTATTTAACTGCTTCACACCGCACCATACCTAAAAACTGCGTTGAGAAAGTTTTTTCTGTCAAATCTCAGGTAATTTCTAAATAGTAAAACAATGCAAGAATATATTATATCCTTGCTCAGCTGTTCTAGAATACAGATGTCAAACTTTGCATAAAAGATACATAATCATTAATGGTAACTCATCCTAGAAAGCAAATCATTTTAGTATCTACCCTGTCTGCTCCTTTGAGAGAGAAAAAATTGGAACAAAAAAAAATTAACCAAGCAAACAAAAAATAAAAACCAAAACAAAACAGGAAAGCAAAGCCCCTCTGACAAAACCTGGCAGGAGTTTTTATGTTTTATCTAACTGAGCAATAAAACCAAATTCCAGAAAAAAGCTAAAAACTGAACCTCAATAGTGTATGTGTTCTCAAAAAAAGCCAGGAATTGTGAAATAAGTTGCACCTGGCAAGGCTAATACTTGAAAACAAAGTATTAACCAGCAGTTGTTGATGAAGTTATTCACACATGTAATTCACATCCAGCAGTTTTCAAGTGTGTCCCAAAATCTGCAGACACATTATACTGTGCTGTTGAGATGAGGCCAGAATTGCAGAACTCATGCTTTTGAAATCACAACTCATACAGGAGAAGGTAAAGAATACAGAGATAACTTGGCTTAAGCATGAGTGCTGAAAATTTAACAGGATGATCTTAATTTCTTCTTACAAAACGACCCCACCAAAACCATATGTACATATAGGATGTTTTAAGGAAAATCACCAGCTTATGGAAACTAGTAATATCTTTTAAAGATTTTATTAATCTTCAGCTCAGCTGGTATTGCAAGTGAAGCATTTAATAAGACAAATCTGGATTTCAGGCAGCAGTAGCAGAATGATGTCCTCATTTTTTAAAGAATATTTTCTATTGTGTTTATTTAATTTGGGTTTTTTTTCAACAGGTCAGCCAGTTAGAACTTCATCCCACAGCTTGAACTGAATCTATCACTTGAGCATACACCCCCTCCTCAGGCAATTACAAGGTAGAAAGTAAATCCAAAGTCTGTTATCAAGATTTTTATCTTCTTAGTTACAAACACCTGGAAATTAGAAATTACAACATAATGGTGGGGCAGTAGTAATTTTATGGTTATGCAGGGAGTGAAAATTACACTGTTTTGTGGTCTGCAACTTGGTATGTTCATTCTGAGAGTAGTGCCAAGAGCTTTATTAAACTCAGAGATCAGTGCTAAAATGCATAAAGATGGAAAACAAATATATTAAGCCTTCAAGCTCTAATCCTAAGGAGTCTTGAGATACCAGATCTGAAATTCACCTTGTCAACCATGTCCTATAAATCTCTATAGAGAAGCAACCCAAAGTCCAGTGGGAAAATTCTTTCCACTGGTTTCTTTGGGTTTTGGATAGGGCTTCAAAAAAACCCAGAATTCAAGGATAGCTACAGGAGAGCACCCAGAATATCATTTTCCAATGGTATAAATCATTAATCTATGACTCCTGAAGTTCCCGAGATACCAGTTTATGTTGAAATCAAATTGTAAGATGGGAGGGGATAGGTACAGGGGTCAAGGGGTCAAGGGACAGCAAGCAGAATAATATGATTTCAGAACATAATCATGATGATTAGGGAAGAGCAACACAAACAGTGTCAGAGCCCATGAACTTTCCCAGCACCAGTAATCAGAGTAATATTTTAATGACTGCTATATGTGTGGGGCAATAAAAGTAGACAATTTTGTTGTTTTGCATAAATAACCAAACTGTTTACTCTTCAACTTTACTGGTAATTTAAGCACAAATAACTTAAAATTCTAATACTTGAAAAATTCTATGAATTTGGAAAAAATGGATTTTAGTAATCTGCAGTGTTGGACGGTGCGTGCACAGAAGCTGTAAACCTGAGAACACGTACAGTAAGCATTTTCCAACAATACAGTTCTACCATTAAAGCAAAGGTCTTCTTAGTGTTGCAACACATCCTATGTTGTGAAACAGGAGCAATTTGTTTAAGTGACAAATGAAAACAGCTTACCTAATCCTTTTAGGAGATCCTATCAGTTAAGAAAATAAATGCAAAAGGTCTTCAAATGAAAAAGCCCACCTTACCAAAAAAAAAGTGGTTTTCATTATATTTGTGTTCAAACACAGCAGGAGCTGTAGGAGTCTAAATAAAACTATCAAGGTAACTACACTGTTTTTTTTCTACACAGACATCAATTTAAGTAAGATTTTAAGTTTTTAAGAATACTCACATCAGTTTGAGCCATAAGTGGCAGTTAGTCAGATTTTACTGCTTAGCATTCAAAGAATCATGTTTAAAAACTCAGACTTACATTGTTTCTTCATCTCCTTAAGTTGATCCTTAAAATGCATATATTTTTCATTCTTTTGTAAATCTGAGTCACTGTTCATGCTCTCCATTTCAAGGAATTTTTCTTGCGCCAAGTTTTCTAAATCTGGTAAATTTTCTGGTTTTTCTTGTTTTACCTGTAGGGAAGAAGAAATAAAATGTATTCATTATGATACATTTTAATACAAAGCAGAAGACATCAAGCAAAACTTCATTAGCATAATCTCAGTTTCTTTTGATTACAGTTAGGCTTCCTGCTCTGAAGCCATAACCTCCAAGTAACTCATTTCAGCAAAAGTAAGCATGAAATGTAGATATTAGATTCTCAGTGTCATTTAACTCATTTTCTGGGTATTTCTCACAGTAGCAAAAGGGAAAATTGAACCTTGTAGTCAAATTTATCTCTGTGAGTGGTGAAGGTAGACATGTTAATAGGAACCAGCGTAACACTTGACGAGAATGAAACCAAAGTCTATAACTCTGTCTAGAAAGCAAGAAGATAACAGAAATCCAAAATAACTTTTAAGAGTTTTGCAAAAACCACCAATCTCATCACTTTGGAATCAGGTTTACAGAATCCCATAATCTACATGCAAGATTAGTGTGCTAACACCAGCAAGAACGTACAGCTAATGTGAAAGGAAACCAGCTCAATTTATTTGTGCTATGTGAACAAGAAGTATTAAGCCACACAAGCAGGCAAAAACACAGTTTTTTGAAAAGTACTTACTTACAGCAAATACAGATCATCTGGAATGATCTGAAGAATAAATACCCAGAAAAGGGAAGTCATCACATAGGCAATATTAAGATATTCTAAGAATGCAAAAAGCACATTGGGAACTCCCTAGAATCAATAATTGGAGTTCTCTGTTTCTCAAGGCAACATTAAATTCTAGTGAAGTGAAAACTTAGACAGTTCTTCATAAGAACTAGCTCAGGGACTGTGGTAGGGACTGTGCTGTGCAATGAGGATCAGCAACAGCACCAAGTCAGAAAGCAGGTGGACATCTGTCAAATCCTTAATGCTAAGCATTTTCTGAACCAGAAAAAAAGCTACTTCATGTCAAAACATGACAATCTGAAAAAAAAGGAGGTAAGCACCATTTCTGCTGAGCCACTCTTCCCCTACCACACACACTAAATTCTGCCCTTCACCAGACCATGACACTATTCGTTGTGAAAGACAGGAAAAAAGGAACCAACTGAGAAAAAAAAAAAAAAAACCAAAAAAAACCAGTCCACTTCATCAAATCATTTACAGGTTTAAAAGTTTACAGAGACCTTGTAAATCCTACAGAATATATTTTGTTTCAGGAGTCAAATAAATTTAAAAATGGACTTAGCAGATACATAAGATGAAAAAGAGCCAAACTTTACTATTGCTTCAGCAAAGCAAAGTACTCCATAGAACCATTACTTCTTCCAAGAGCAAACTCAGTTTGGCACATTTACTTTCAGCAGACACAAGTTGTGGCAAGAAGAAAAATAAGAAAAAACATGCACTGCCAGGTGATAGCATGAAGTTTTCAAAGGCACCTGGAGGTAAAAGATCACCTACCCTAACATCCAGCTGTAAAAGGGAAAGACTCAGTAAGACTTTGGTACCAAAGGAGCACAGTGACTATGAAAGACCAACAGCATGTCATCAGAGATGCTTGGACTGCTGCAGGAGCCAGGCAGGAATGTAGAGTTCTCATCCCATGAAACCTGACCAAAGGAGCAAAGGAAAAGAGAGCATCCTGTGCCCAGTGCAGTGAGGACAATCATTCACACTCAAATCGTTTGCCTGTGCCAGCATCACAGCACACTGCTGCAACAGAAGACCTATCACAACCCCAACCAGCATTGTTCAGTACTCAGCTGGAGAAGAAACTTGGCTATCAAGTGTATTCAAGAACAAAAAGGCGCTTACTAAATCAAAATTAATTTAAAATGCAAGACATTACAAAAGAATGCTTTGATCTGGACTCATGTAGTGCAAACATATTCCTTTTGCAACATCACACTGGTTTTACCAACATTCTCTCTTTAACATAAAAGTAACATGTAGACACACACAAGAATAGTCCAAATAGCCCACCACTAAGATCTGCCCTCATGACAAATGAAAGTACTGTAGACATATAGAAGATGCAGCTGTGTATACTAAAAATAACCCTGAAGTGCTTCTAAGTTGCTGAGACTGACACCAAGAGTAAAATAAATTATGTGGACATTCATCACAGGCATCCATTAGCAGTAAAGACAATGTCAATAATCTTTTCCTCTCCACAGGGACCACATTACACATTGATAGAGTTACATCAGGATCTCTTTATCTTTTTCTTGACTCATGGAAGATTTGAGTGCAGATATGCATCAACATAACATCTTCAATCATACCCTCAGACTGAGAGGTGAAAAGAAGGGCACAGTCAATGTGCGTTCAAACAGTGGTTCTCAACTCCAACTTCCAGAATTAAAAGACTTTACACATATGAGCAGGAAAAAAAGGCAGGAACTGTAACTTACAGCATTATGCTCCCAAAAAGAACATATGTTTGAGAGGGTGCATTACATCACTCTGTGCTGGTGCTACCTCACCTCAAGTGCTGTGTGCAGTTTTGGGCACCACAATGTAAGAAAGATATAAATCTGTTAGTGAGCACCCAAAGGGGGGCCATGAAGATGTTAAACAGCTTAGAGGATGGCCTTTGTGTCTCTCTTCTAGCTCAGGACAGTCTTAAGGTTGTATGCACACAAATAAACTTTGTCTGTGCCGCTGTGGAGCTACAAAAATTTGCATGAAGACATCTCACCAACCTCAAGAGAATGCTTACATAAAGCTCTCCCTCAGCACCCAACTAATCACACAGCTTGCTGCCATAGGTCTGTTAAAGTAAGAATAGCCTGCTATTTGCTAAGGGCAACATGAACAATTCCACCAGCTATCGAGAGAAAAAAAAAGTCATTCACACCAGCTAAATTCCCAATAGCAACACATTACTAGATTGTGGGGACAGCCCAGCAATGCAGCTCATGTGACAAAGGCTCAGAGAACCACCTCATACAGAAACCTAGAGTCAGATGTGAGAGATGCTCAAAGAATGCACTTTCTTGTAGTTTAACTTCTTTCATGTTTACAATTTAAATTCAGTTTCTGTTCACTTCCACATGATTGCTTTCATTAAAATGATTGGTAGAGACACCATTCCTGACCACACTCAGTACTGTACCACACACATGCTATTACTGAAATGCCAGGTAGACCTTCTGGAAGGTCAACACATCACAGGTTAGGCATGTCCACCCACTATAGTAACAAGCAAATACATTTTGCTCTGCACAAGCAATTTCTCTTTGGTGCTGCATATCCTATGCCTAAGAGAGGGTTAGAAGAGGGTTGAGAATGGTCTACACAACAACATAAAGGAAAACAAATGAAAGAAAATGTCCCATCAGTCCTGGATCCTCACAGTGGGACAGAATTACAACATCTTACACACTACATCAGCACAACACCTTTACAGGTTCATTACAGTTTTCTTTAGCTCTTGCCACCCACCCACTCCTACTCTACAGATTCCTGATGGATATAGGAATGATGGGATCAGCATAACAAAACGTCTGAGGGCAATACAAACACAGGGTATGGCTAAAGGGACAAGGCAAAATTATCAGTGTTCAGGGCACCAAGCTGGGGTCATGCTCCTTCTTGGTCTCACAGCAGCATGTCAGATAAATGCTTGCCAGCAGACCTGAAGTCACTGACATGTTCAGTTCCTCAGAATAAGTTACTTCACATGAGAACCATGAAAGACACGTTAAGCAAACTGTTGGTTTAGCAGCACTGTCAGCCAAAACCAGCATGCTAAGTAACACCTTGCAGCCATTAGTCAATCCATTGAGAGCTACATCAATTTTGAAATGGGGTGGAGGCATACACACCCTACAAAGCATCCTGGAAATTACATGTAAGGATGAACTGGGAGTGTTCGGGACATATGGTGGAAAGAAGTATCAGTCACAACATCTTGTTTACAGCAACAGAAAAAGCAAAGGCATCTGCTGTGCCATAGCAGCAAAGAACCACATGGGTTTTTACATGGGGGTCAGCAACAAGGAAAACAGACGTGTTATATATAACATACATATACATACATGATCTACCAGCAGTCCTGATAAGAAAACACATTTGCAAACACTAAACACATAATTGTTTAGGAAAACAGCTGTAGTTAAACTATCAAAAGATCCATTTACTCATGGCCTCACAGCACACCACCTGGTCAGAGCCATACGTGCAAAACGGTTTCTGTGCTTGACAGGCAGTATGGAATGAGCCACTTCATGACATGTCTTCTGCCAATATCTGTCTGTAAGGATACACCTTCCTCTCAGGGATTCTTCCACTGGGAGTGTGTCTATTTTATGCCTAAACTGTTAAAACTATGCCTCCAAAAATCAGACTTTTTGAAAGGCCAGCTTGGAGAGCCAAAGGGAAGAGTAGATGCAGGGTATTCCAAGGGACAGTCTGAGGTATTTTTATTTCATCAATTACCATAACCACCAAGTCAAAAATAAATTATTCTTTTCCAGACCAATCTCAATAGACCAATAGAACGAGTAAGGTCAAAGGTAGCATAGACTAAAATTGGACCAGTTTGTGGTATTAGTCTCCATACAGCAAGGGATCAGTGTCTAAAAATGACTAATTAGCATAACTCTGCATGCTGCACTGCAGCATTTAATAATTGTCCTGCCCAGTCCCAAAACACTTCACAAACATTAAAGAATTTAGCCTCAAACACCCATTGTGACATGTACCGTGTATTTTACAAATGGAGAGGCTGTGGCATTTGGAGATTAATAACTTGGCCTAAGGTTGCACAAGGAGACTGCGGCAGAACCCAGAATAAATAAATCCCAGTTCTGTGCTTTGAGCACAAAGCCATCCTTTTACCTTCTCCTTTAGCTGAGGGAAAGTTCAGATTAACATGTGCATTTGGTTCACTCTCTATAAAGAGGGCTGAAACAGCTTGTGGCTGCTTGGCAAACCTTGTGATAAAAGAACAGCATTCTGCCTGTCACAGAAATGCTCCACTGGTCTTTGCATTGCAGTGGTTCAGCATGTGACACACCATGGTTATTTTTTAGCCTTTTTGTTCTTCTCTCTCTAGCACAGAAGTCCTCTAGCTGCATATTTTTATCCTGTCACTGTTCCAAGGTACTCTTTCTCAGGGCTATCTTTTATGTCCCTGGTATTTGGAAGCTTGCCACTACCATCCATTTTATCTCTCAGAAATTTCTTGCCATACCTGAACTATGTTGCAGTTTCCTCAAATCTGTGACACAATCTACAAAAGAACTGTCTTTTCATAGAATTCAGAATTCTCACCAGAGTCTTTCAAACCATGCATTTTTTGTTCCCTCTAATTTAATTCCTGCAAAATATGGACTTCTGAAGTTTAATTTATGGATATTACTGACATTTGAGTCTTGTTAGGTATAGAAACATTCCTGCTTGTTAATGAACTTTTAAAAGACTTTTAAAAATCAGTTGACAGGGCAGAATTTCTTCATTTTCCAGATTCTTTGTTGTTTCATTTATGAAAGGGAGGGTGATTAGTCACTCAGTGCTATAAAGCTCAGAGGTATGCAGTTATTTAGATATTTATATTCTTTTGGGACAGTGCAAAAAAGAATATGGTGATGTTTCCATCTAACTCCAAAGTCAAATTAATTTATACTGTATTTACACTACAGCCACATGCCTCTGCATTTGGTTATCAAACACTGACAGCAGCTGCATCTTTTAAGGAAAAACTTCTTATAGTTCCTGCTGGGACCTAATTTCTTACCTTTGTCAATTTGATTTTGTTAAGGAACTCAATTGATTTTTCAGACAGCCAGCTCCAGGTCCTTCAGGAACAGGTGTGCCAGCCTACCACATCCTACAAAAAGCCAGTTCAGAACCTGGAAACTTCACATTTTCTGAACTGACATAACTTCAAAATGTCTGAAGCAGACATGGACATATCTAAATCTGCTTATTTCAGAGAACAAATGCCAAGAATTGGCTGAAAATAAAAGTAAGAATGTCAAAACAGCCTCTCTGAGCATCTCATATCATAGAAAAAGTAGTTATTCTTCCTTTATTTATCTCTGCTATGCAACAAAAGCAAACAGAAATGCATGTCACCTTTCTTTCTTGTCTAACAATTCCTACATCCTATTATTTCATCCTTACCTCACTAAATAATTTATTATTACAAATATGCAGCCTTTCAACACACATATTTATTTTACCTCAGGGTAAGTCAAAGTTTGCTGTGATTATTTATTATAACCAATTTTTTTTTTCACTGAGAGGGAAAATAACATGGGAGCTAAGTAAATTTGTGGGTTGAGTCACCCATACACTTTGTGAATCATGTGAGAACCAACTCTAAGTGAGTCACCACTGTAACTGAATCAGGCTGCAAAATTTCAGCTCAACCTAAACAGTCATTTATTATTCTTCAATGGCTAGATACAAACCCTTAGCAAATATCAGATCATTTGTTGATGCACAAATAAAACACTGCACTTGGAAACATCTGCAAGGACAGTCAAAAAGTATCTCATCATTGAGCAGCAGGAGCTGCAGTTTGAGCACAGCTCAGGTGCAGCCAGGATTGCCTAAGGGCCCACATCTGATTCAGGAGATTCAACACCTCTGTACATCATGGCTGCAGGGCTGGGACTCCAGTTGAGCAACACCTTTGCAGACTATTGTGAAATACCAACAGAGGCAGATTTGTAAGGGCTGACCCACACTTATGACACATTCTCCCTTAATAAACCAGTCCAGCACAACAGAAAATCACTGTCAGCAGGATTCAAATATCCCACATACTGCTAAGTAACAGTATGAAGGTGAGGCAGGGTTGCTGTGGTTCCAAAACAGCACATCAATGAAGTGGTTGTAGCTAGGGTGTCCCCAAAATAAAATTGCCTGTACCTTCCACAGTTTCCTTCCCCTACTTTAAATACAGCTGCACACGTTCAACCTGTAAAAAGAAGGTAAGCACTGAGAGGCACACACTGCTTCCAGGGTACTGGGGTGCATCCAAGCAAACTCTCTCAACTCCTGACAGTCATTTCAGTAAGGCTGTTAATGGACTTGGGCCACCCTGGCTGCTTTCTGTCTCCTGTTTAGAAAGGAAACATATGTATAGGGTAGGATTAATGTAAATGAGCACCAGGTGAAGAAACAAAACTGCCTGTATGAGTGCAAAGTTTACAGTCTGAACAGCATCTCTTGGGGTTCCCATATGTTAGAAGTTTCACCTCAAGCAAAATGCTCTACTCCACATATTTTAACTGAAAAAAATCCACCCATCTGTATGTACCCCAGTTACTGACTATGGCAGAGAGAAGATGGTGAACACCCTTTTGTTTCTCCCCAAGACCCTTTGTGCAATGCTTTTCAAAATGCAAAGGGGTAAATATAAGCAACAAAAAAGGATTTTATTGAAATACCAGTATTAAAACTACCTGTTACCAAAAACATAAAAATGGCTCACAAAACCAGCAGTAAATGTGAGTATTAAAGATGTGGTTTTCCCAAGGTACCAAACTGAAGAAAGCTCAAGGATATTTAGCACCTTAATCTTTTCAGCATTTCTGAAAGCCTGTCATTTGCTGTAAGGGTTGCACTAAATATTCTTAATGACTTTAACAAACCAGAAGTCTGTCTTCTTCTTGTTTTCTGTATGTTTTATTCTACATATGAAGTATGAATATGACAAAGCAAAAACTTTGCTTTGGAAATGCTACACAGTTGGCATTAGTATCTGCATCTTAGTTCAAAGCCACCTTGCTTCATACTCTCCACAATAAAGGAAACCTGAAAAACTGTGAGCAATCTCAAAAACTGCAAGTAAGCACAATAATAGCAATAGCAATACCTAACTGTAAAGTGGACTGGATGAAATCTGGTAGCTGACTCTGGAATAGGAAGCACACAAGAAGAGTTTTTAAAAATTCAGGGATATTTGTTTTGCAACTCTCTTGCGATTCATACACAGTATTAGGGTTCAAGACATGGTGAAGGAGCAAGGCTGTCTTCTTCTCCTCATACCTGAAAGTTCTGCCATAAACAGAGTTTATATGAAAATTAATTTTGGTGCACTAGAGATACATAGCATTTTGTGCTAAGTAGTTTTGCCTGAGCACAGATGAAGGCACGTAACAGCAAAACCAACTTACAATTTCATTCTTATAAAAATGTTTCTTTGTTTTAGCAGTGTTTTAGAAACTGTGAGGCAGATGGTGCATCTGTTTTGGCAAGGTTGATTCAGCAAATGCATCAGGCTGCTGAACCAGTTTACCAAGCTGCTGATGAATTCTCATATTTAGCAAATACATTAACATGGATATTAGAGCTATTTTTCTTTCTTTAATATCCCACTCAAACTGATGGGAATTTAGACATTGATTTCAGTGGGAGCAGAAGAAGGCCCTAAGGTGATTTTGGATTAACAACCTGTTTACTCTTGTATGGCTCTGCTTGTTTGACTAAGATCACTAAAATCTATGTTTTCTACGGAATGGAAATAAAGGGCTAAATCCTAAAACAAGAACAGTTCAGTTTTATCTTCAGAAGCTCCAACAAAACAGTGATTTATGCCAGATGTGTAGCTTATTCCTGTATAAATATAAAGTGTGACTTGTCCTTCAAAGACCTTCATACAGCAACCATTGTTAAAATCTGTTATTTTTCCAGAGGGATGTTTTCCATATTCTCTGGGTGTACCTCCAGTGAAAGGCAAGCTTTTTCAATTTTTACCCCTCTAGGGTTTTTTTTTTTTCATTCATCTGATGAAATTCTTGTCCTCAAAAAGTTCTTCAGCCCTGACAGCATTTCTTCTTCATAGTCTCCAAAACAGCAATGTGAGTCATGTCATCATTTTTCATTAGCAGTAAATGTAACCTTTATACTTTCAAGAAACAGCCATAAGATATCTTAAGAACAGACTCATGCTTCATTTGAATTGACATTAGTTGAAAAACACAAATCCTCGTTGAAACTTGAAGTCTAGACCCATCAAATTAATATATCTTTATTAATATACAGATCAGGATGGCAAGAATTCCATTAGAGTGAGCTCCACCTTTAACACAGTAGTGAATTCAGTGATAGCACAGGGCTGCACTAAGAAAAACAAGCAAAAAACCCAACAAGTGCAACTGTACTGAGCCTCCCAATTTCCTTTTAAACTGGGAATACCAACCTTACTTATACTCAGTAGGTACAAATACCTTACTTGTCCCAGTCTGTGGGTGGTGGCAGAATTGCCTTTTATTTTGCACTTTACTGCAAATGCTGGGGAGACAAGTCTCTCCTTTGAGCCTTTCTACATACCACAATTCTTCCATTCATATTAGTGATGTTTACTTATCCAGCTTCCTACTGGGACAGCCCTCAATGGAGTTGTTAGCCACTAAATCCCAGGCCTTACTTCCAGTCTTATCCTTCTTGATTTACCAGTTCTGGGTGACAGCTTGCACCTCTTCCCTTGTCTTGCCAAACACTATGTGCCCTCCTAGTACACGCTTGAGTGATTATTTCCCTTGCACTGCACACTCTGAAATGGTAACATACCCTTTATGCTACATAGGTGTAACAGGATATCCCCATTCCCTAATTTTTACAGGTTCCCTGCAGGCAGGCAGAGAAGGCTGTTTTCAACTGCAATTCTTTTCCTCCTCTTTGCTTATAGGTCCATATTTGCAATTTAGCTTCAGAAAAAGAACTGGACCAGAAAATGGGCATTTCAACTTAGCCTTTGCTCCTAGTATGCCAGATCATGTTGCTGTTCCTCTGTAGTTATCAGTTTTTGCAAAGAGAAGGTGTGCAGTGTGGCAGCCTGGATTAATCTTGTTTACATAACCACCCTACACATCTTTCCCATTGACCTTCCAAAATCCTTAGAATCTATCCACACCTTCCCTGTTATCTATCACAGTATCAAGAGGCTGATTTGTGCCATCAGATAACTGATGATGCCAGTCTCTGTCACTCTACCTGTTTGATTTTCAAAACAAATGCATTCACACTCTCTCTCTCTTGGTCCTCCTACTGGAGGAAAGCTCCTAACATACATTTGGGAATATATCTTTAAATCTTCTTCAAAATCCTTGGTTTAGATCATTTTCCTTTATTATGACGCCAACAAATGCTTTCACAGCTGATTGTTTCTGTGCCAGCTGTGTGTCCTGCATGACTCAGCCAAACTTCCTGATTCCAGCACATCCCTTCTGTACTGAGCCTCCAAACTGGGTCCTCAGAACTTTGACAAAACCTGAACACCTTTTTTGTTATAGGTCATTACATCAGTATCTGCATCTTGGTTCAAAGCCACCTTGCTTCATACTCTCCACAATAAAGTGAACCTGAAAAACCGTGAGCAGTTTCAAAAACTGCAACTAAGCACAACAGTAGCAATAGCAATACCTGACTGTAAAGTGGACTGGATGAAATCTGGTAGCTGACTCTAGAATAGGAAGCACAGAAGAAGAGTTTTTAAAAATTCAGGGATATTTGTTTTGCAACTCTCTTGCAATTCATACACAATGCCTTTTTAAAAAGCTAAATGCAAATTATCAAACCAGGTTTAAAGTTATGACTAGAAATTAAATCATATTCCAGCTCCCTAGCATGTATAGGCTCCCCCATTACACACAAGCCCTTGCTTTGTTGTTGGAAGTAATTAAAATCCAACTCTAATTTCTAAATAGTTCATATTTAAAATAAGAATTTCTGTAAATGAGACTGTGTGACTGCAATAACAATTTACTCATGTCTTCAAAATGTGACAGCAGGGTGAGAAGAAACAGGAAAAAAAGAGTCCACATCTGCAATTCTAAGGCTGAAGGAAACAGTTCTGCCTGAAAATCTGCAGGGCAATAGGAAAAACAGGAGCATGAACCAGAACAATTCCCAAGTGGAGTACTCTTCAGATACACTGTTAAAGTGCTGTTTGTAAAAGGAAAATAAATTAAAAAGCTTAGCCTTGAATTTAAGTACTTTTCTTAATACTGCTTTTGCTGACAAGAAAAGGTGTTAAGAGTAGAAATCTTCTTTGTCTCTCCAAGAACTTACTGACACAGGAAGCCCCACCACTACAAGTTTAGACATAATACTGAAAAAAAAAAATCAGTACTTTTTTGACTATCAAAAAACATTCTCTTTATGCTGTCTGATACTCACAGAAATTTTATGCTGTCCATGATTAGAAACTGTCATTTACCATAAGATTTATAAGCATTAAAAAGTAATTTTTTTCTCAAACTTATCAGTTTGTGCCTGCAGATATTTTCTTTCTGTTATTTTTAAATTCAATAGATAGATTTTTTTGTCTTATTTCTCAGTTTCTACAAGGCTATTACATTTGTTCTCCAAGTTCTTTCAGGCTGCTAGCACCAGCCCTATGCTAGCCAATTCTCTTAGTAACACCTCTCCTGCCATTTGAACTTCTCCCTACATCTTCCTGAATTTACAGCCTTCTTATATTTAGGTTTTGAACTTGTTCTTCCTCTTTCTCATATAACATTGCTTTCCCTTTTTAGATTCTTTTGACGCTCATCTCATCACCATTCATCACAGTTTTTAGTACTGCACTTTCCTTCTTATAACCTTATCAAACTTGCTTTTCCTTCATTTCTCTGACTCTGTCTATCACATGCTAAACTGATTCCTGTCTTATTACTAGCCCTAATTACGGGATGCCTCCATTCTTCCTTCTATATATTACATTCTCACTGAACACCTGCTGAGTCACTGGCAAAGGATTTAGGGAGCAGACACAGATGCAGGTTGCACACAGGGGTCAGCAGGCTCACAAGAGCAGCAGTTTACACTGACCTCTTCACGGGGTCTTGCAGTGCTTTCCCTCCCAAGTGCACCCACTGGTACCCACGATTATTTTGCTCTGAGTGCTTCTGCTGCACAGTTTCCTTACTGTCAGTGACCTCTTAAAGTTCAGCTCATTATAAAGTGAAAATACACCATCCAAAGTGGAACAGTACAACTCAGTATAAGTAATTAACCTTGTAATTGCTTCTCACACTTCAACAGGAATCTTCCTTATGAGTACATGTCACAGTAAAATACTTAATCTGATTCTACCCAGTAGTTATTTGCAATTAGATGAAATTTCAGCTATATCTCAGCCAATCACTTTATATTTTGGTCAGTGCCTGTAGTATAACTATTATCAATTCCCATCATAGAATCGTTAAGGTTGAAAAAGACCTCCAAGATCAAGTCCAACTCCTGACAATCACCATGTCAAACTAGATCGTGGCACAAAGTGCCACATCCACTTGTTTCTTGAACACTTCCAGGGATGGTGAATCCACCACCTCCCTGGGCAGCCTATTCTAAGGCTTAACCACCCTTCCAGTGAAGAAATCCTTCCTAATATTCAACCTGAACCTTCCTTGGCACAGTTTGAGGCCAAGTCCTCTTGGACATGGGCAACCATGTCTTTGGTTGCCCATGAGAAGAGGCCAACCACCATCTGGCTACAGCCTCCTTTCAGAGAGTTGTAGAGAGTGGTAAGGCTCCCTCTCAGCCTCCTTTTCTCCAGGCTAAACACTCCCAGCTCCTTCAGCCACTCCTCATATGACACACTCTCCAGACCCTTCACCAGCTCCCCTGTCCTTCTCTGGACTTGCTCCAGCACCTCGAAGTCCATCCACAATTGCAAGACCTAGAACTGGACACAGTACTTGAGATGTGGCCTCACCAGTGCAGGGGGACAATCCCATTACCCTTAGTTTTTGTCTTCTGCCATGCCATAGAGTGTGATTATAACATTTATTGCTTCATTAATTTCTCTTCTTCTCCAACCTCAGCAGCCCATTCTCTAGTTCAAGGGATTTTAGTTTTGACACAGCTCACCTGTGAAAAATACAGGGCAGTTGATATGTGACCTTGTTCGTCAAGTTCATGACACAATTCCTGTGACGAGCAATGAGGAATCTCATCTTGTTATATAAAATACTACATGCAAAAGAATCCAAGAAGAACAGGACAAACAACTCCTCAAGGAAGTTATGGATTGCAATCAGTAAACAAATGCATCATTAACTGGTCAACCATTTCATTGTTTGCATGACAGAATAAGACATGCCTACTGCAAACCTGGGTAACAAATCTGGGGAAAAAAAAAGAACACCCAACTCACTGGCAGAAGAAAAAAAACCACTCTTTTGCAGAGTCACTAACTCAAAATGGAATAATTAAAACTCCCACTTGAGAAGCTGCCACTTTGAAGTGGAACTGCAGATCTCTATTTGCATATTAGGAACGCTTGTGTCGATTTCCATGCTCCATCTGGGCGAGAGATTGCAGATGAGGATGACAAGGCTCTGAATTAGGACAAATCAAGTGGATGCGGACTCATGAAATCCTGCAGAGATAATTATCAGTCTCAAGATGATGTAATTAGTATATTAGCATGGCTTCCTCCTTTAGCAGTAAATGCATTTTAACAATATGTAATGTCTTTATGTCTGCTATTTAATATGTCAGCCTTGCTTAAACTCTTTGCATCCTTCTGTTTGGTCTGTTGCACTGTTGTAACTCCCTGCTTTGTCACAGATGGCTAACTAAATGCACAGAAAGACTATCTTGTCTTTGCAAAGATGCAAACTGTAGTCTGAAGCTTTAGAGATCTGGCTATCCAAAGAAATCTCCTCCCTAAATTAGACATTCAGACTTTGTATAAAATAGATGGAGAAAGTCAGTGTCAAAAAAACAGGAATCACAAAAGCCAGCTATCAAAGCAGACTGTCTAAGAGACAGGGAGTTCTACTCCTCTAATGGCAATGGGTGCCTCCTCCACAAATCCTTTCTTTTAGTCAGTTGCTTAAGCCAGACAAATCCTTCCTCATAAACAATGATGAGAGAAATCCACATACTATCAGATTTAATATCTCAGTGGTTAAAACAGTCATCAGTAAGGTGAGTGACCCGTTTTCAAATCTCTGCTCATCCCATATTAGCTGTCCTAGCCCATAGGCTATTGGGTATTCAGGGGTAAGACATCTCGATCTCTCCTGTTTGAAGTTGTTCCACTTTGTATAACTAATTAAAAGATAATTGCAGCAAGTATTTGAACCTGACTCTCCCACATCCCAGATTATTGCCTAACCATTCAGCTGTGGATTCAGTTTCTCATTTTGTTTCTTACATCATGTAAGCACTTTTGAAAATCCTGCTCTCTGTATTTTACATACAAATATTTACAGAGGAGAAAGTTATTTTCATGTCAGAATTACCACTACAAATATCTCCCATTCTTCTCCTATACAGTCCCAGCTCTCTTTTTCAGTGGTGAAAACTTGGTGGTTTTTTTGTTTGGTGGTGGCAGGTGTTCCTTTTCAAACCCTTTCTCACCATACAACTCCGTTGTGCAAGTACAAAACCAACTTTTTCTGTGGTTCTTAGCTTTGATTCCTTGCCTGAAGAAGGCAATGAGAAGCCTCAAGCAGTATTCATAGATTGCTGAATAAAAGGATATTGATATTTCACAATGATTGATGATCACTCCTCAGAGTCTAAAAATATGGTATGCACTGCAGCAAGCACATGAGCTGATGAGCAGCTCTCTGCCCTAAAGAGCTCACGGAGTAAATGATGGAGCTGGCACAAAAGCAAAGACACGGTATCAACCACACATCAGGAGAAACACAGATTACAAATCCAGCATAATGATGCACAAGTGAAAGCTTACAAGGTGTTTCAAAATAAGGAGAGCCTGGCAAAACAGGCATTTGTTCAAGGAATATAAGGGCATTGTAAGCTGATTAGAGAAAAACATCAGACTGGGGAAAAAGTACTTCAAGAAGCAGTGCACATGACAAAATAATTCAACGAAGGCTTTTCAACTGGTCTACACAAGCAATTATTTTACTGTTATCCCAGTATAAAACTTGCAGATTCTTTTTATTTCAGCTTACATGTCCTCTATGAGAATTAAAAAAAAAAAAAAAAAAAATAAAGGAGAGTCCTACCAAAAAAAAAAAAGAAAAAAACCAAAGAACACAAACACTTACGAGAAAAGCAAGACTGCAAAGAACACTGATATAACTATTTTAATTCTGTTACTGGCAAAACCTCCCCCATAAACAAAGCCTGAGTTTCAAAATGTGAAGTAAATATAGTCTGAGATGAGGGAAAATTTTAGAAATGTTTGGTGAACACTGAGTTAGGAAAAACTAAGACCGCAACACCTATTGTGAAATGTTAAATGCAACATTACACAGCAAGCAGATGAAAAACTGATAAAAAAAAATTGGCTGTGCAAAGACATACTGGCTCATGAATGCTTTCCCAAAAAGTTTCTGCAATACAGCATCCTGTTAGTTATCAAGTCCAGGTCACAGGAATTCTTCCCCTCAGCAGAGGTTTGTGGTGATACAGGCACAAACTCCTAGAACAAAATGTTAGTCTTTTACAATATTTAATTTTTGTAGAGACTTAAACATTTAAATATGCCATTACAAAATTAAATGACTCAGTATAGATGTAATTCAGATGTACCAAAATGTATTAGTCATTCAATAAAAGAGGCACTGAGGATTTACTAAAAATACTTTACAGAACAAAATAACAACATATATTTACTTTACTGAATGGTTGTTGTGAAAAGCACATGAAACTAAATCCTAGATAAACTGCCCTAATTTGCCTACCCTGAAACTAGGAGTTCTAGCTCTTGACCTGAACCAGCACAGCTAAATCAAACCCATCTTCCAACCCGTGTTTTGAACAGCAGAGTAAGAGAAGCAATGTGTGATGTGATCCCAAGGCAAACAAACTGTGCAGGAACTCACTAACCAGCAGCAGGGAGCTCCCTGCCAGGAGAGAGTCCACCAGGACAGAGTCAACCTCCATGAGCTTCCTATTCACCTAGAGGGATGGTGTTCCTTAGGGGACACTACCAACAAGGAGTCCTGCCATCAGAGCACAAAACCAGAAGCAATGCACTTAATATGCCAGATGGATTGCAGGGAGTGGAAGAGAAATACCAGAGATGTCACCAAGAGAAGCTGCTCCCAAATAGTGGTGAACACAGCACACGTCACCAGTGGTCACCACTGCAGTCTTCATGGTACTTTGACAACTCCTTTGACAACCCTTGGTGAGGGTGCATTCTGCCATCCAGAGACTGCTCAGCTGCCCAGTGCTCCTCCCAGAGTGGGCAGCCATGAAGCCGTGCTTAGGTCAAATCACTGCTCTGCTCAGTGAGGAGCAGCCAAGAGGAGCCAGAGGGCTTCACTTCAGGGGTGCTGCTCAGGAGAGCAGCAGGATCTTTAAAAAAATTTCTTCAAGGTATAAACTTAAGTTCCACTGGAGTAAGAATTACAGATGCCTGCTAGAAATACTACACAAAAGAGAAGGAACAGTCCAGGAGGTTCTCAGAGTGTGTGGAAGAGAACTTCCTGACAAAATTATGAGGCAGCCAACAAGGGAAGGCACCTGCTGTTGTGAAGAGAAAGGACTTGTGGATGATGTCATAGCTGGAGGCTATCACCATGACATGGTGACAAAGGATAAAGAAAAGGCAGAGATATTTAATAACATCTTTGCTTCAGTCTTCAACAATCAGACTGTTTCTTCTCAAGGGACCCAGCCCCCTGAGCTGGAAGAGAGGACAATGAGCACAGTGAAGCCCCCATAATCCAAGGGCAATTGGTCCTTGTGACCTGCTACAGCACTTGGACACAAACAAGTCCATGAGGCCAGATGGGATCTGCCCAAGAGTACTGAGGGAGCTGTGGAAGAGCTGACCAAGCCACTCTCCATCATTTATCAGCAGTCCTGGCTCAATGGGGAGGTCTCAGTTGAGTGGAAGGGAATCAATGTAACACTCATCTAGAAGCAGAGCAAGAAAGAGGATCTGAGGAGCTACAGGCTTGTCAGCCTAACTTCAGTGCCACAGAAGATTACAGAGCAGAGCACCTTGAGTGCCAACACATGGCACATACAGGACAAGCAAGGGATCAGGCCCAGATAACATGGGTTTGGCGTGAATGGAGTTAAATCCAGCTGGCAGCTGCTCATAAATGGTCTTCTCCAGGACTTGGTGTTGAGGTCAGTCCCCTTTAATATCTTTATCTATGATCTGGGTGAGGGGATCAAGGGTACCCTCAGTCAGTTTGCAAATGAATGTCGACACTGAATTGCTGGTGCATGTCCAAAGAAGGGCAACAAAGCTGCTGGTGGGCTGGGGGTGTTTAGCCTGGAGAAAAGGAGGCTCAGAGGGGACCTTATTGCTCTCTACAACTCCCTGAAAAAAGGCTGTAGCCAAATGGGGGTTGGTCTCTTCTCCCAAGTTAACAAGGGACAGAAGAAGACAAACAGCCTTAAGTTGCTCCAGGGAAGGTTTAGATTGGATATTAGGAAAAATTTCTTCACCAAAAACGTTATCAAGCATTGGAACAGACTGCCCAGGGAAGTGGTTGAGTCACTGTTCCTGAAGGTATTTAGAAGACATGTAGATGTGGTACATATGAGTTAGGGGTGGAGTAAGCAGTGTGAGGTTTATGACCGGACTCCAAGCTCTTAAAGGTATTTTCCAACCTTAATGATTCTATGATTCTATTCTATGGTTCCAGGCAGAAAGGTATGACTGAAGGACCAAGAGGCAGATAAAAACTTGAGCTGTTTGGAAGCTGGAATCCCACGACTTCAGCTAACGGGAATACAGCTCTGCTTCCTTTTCCAGCTATGCCTAGCTAACAGTTTCAGAAGCTGCTGGAGTGTTTGGGAATAAAATTCTGAGGGGGTATCTCAAGTATTTGGACTAGTATCAGTACCAAAGAAAGCACTGGTGTTGGTGGCTTATGATGCTTCTCATGTGAAGCAAAAGAATCCATCCCTACTAACCATGAGTCTGCTGCTTGCCTACAACCTAGATCACTGGTGCTGCAGACAAATTGCCAACACTCACCCAGCCTCCAAATTCTACCTCTTGCTGCCATCCCCTGTGGGAGAGGAGTAACACAGCCAAGGGAAACCTTGAGCAGCTCAAATGGAAGAAAGAGCTCAGAGCAAATACGAGATGGCAGAAATCACAGGGGTGCTCTCTTCAACCCTTGTAGTCCATGGAGAGCCCTGGCCAGTAGATATAACCAGCAGACTGATGCCTGTCTGCACAGCTGCTGTCAGCAGCAAGACTTTGGTTTCTTTGACTACAATGTCCTATTCAATGCAAATGGACTGTTAAGAAGATATTAAAGCCACCTGACAAAAATAGTTCTGTGACAAGATTATAGTTCTAGTGAGGATGACTTTAAACTAAATTCATTGAACAATGGGGCATTTGCCCAGAGGTAAAGAAAGGAAGGATGAAGTCTGTGTAAGAAAAGGGCACTTGGGAAAGTTACACATTTCTGCTTGGAGGGAAGGCATGCACAGGCTATCCTTGGGTGTCTGGGTACTCACACACAGAGCTTGGCCTACAAACAAGAACTGGAAGTCTGGGCACAGTCAGAGTGCTCTGATGTCATCGGGATCATAAAGATTAAATGGGATAGAATCCATGACTGGAAGAGTGTCATGGAGGCTACTCATGGAGAAAATGAAGAAGAATGGCAGTTGCACTTTCTTCAAAGCATCTCCTTGTCTATGCTGAGGTCCAGTGTGAAACCAGAGACTTATCTGACAGGAAACTCCTGGTCAAAAGCAAAGGCAAAAGAAACATGAGCCATGTTCAAGGGGACAATAAACTGGATAATGCTGTATACAAACAATGACCAAAAGCAACCCAATTACCAGACTTGGTCCTCATTAGAGCCACATGGCATTGTGCAAACAGGGGTATTTCTAGACCAGATGGGTGATAACTTTTTAATGCAAAAGTTTAATGCAAATGCTAGAGAGGACAAACAAAGGTAATATCCTATGTGACCTCTGTAAACAAACATGGAAGAAAAGTGGCAAATGTGGTCACAGATAGTAGCTTGGGAGAAGTGACCACAAGCTGATTGTATTCAGGATCCAGAAGTCTGGGAAGACAAGAAGAAATAGGACTGAGGATTTTAGGCAAATGGCTGTTGGATTATACAGGACATGGCTCCTGAGACATTGAAGCAAAAAGTGCCATTATCTTAGCTGATACATTTTTGCAGAAAACTTACTGCCAACTGAGGAACTAATAATAATCCTATTTTACAAGATTGGCATTTCAGTAGAAGACTCACTGACTAAGCAAGGAGTTTCTTAATGAACTGTAAGGCAAAAGGACAGCATACAGCAAATAAAAAAAAGAGTACAAAACCATTACTTTGGCACTTAGGAACAACACTGAAAAAATGAAAGCACGTTCAGAATGAAAACAAGTGATGGATGTAAATAGTAGCAAGACAGAGCTGTGTAAATTCAGAGGCAATGTGAGGATGTTGCTGAATGGAGGACATAACCCAGTGGTTGTGCAGATGAAAAAGGCTGAGGTACTGAATACATTTTTGCTTCCATCTTCACAGGAAAAGATTACTCCTAGATTTCCAGATGTAGCAGGATGGTTTGAGAAGAAACATTTTAGGGACAAGTCAGGAATGAGTTAGAACAGCTGATGTATTCAAATCTATGAGGACAGACACACAATCTGAAAGTGCTGAAAGAGTCAGCTGATGTGTCACTAGACCTGCCTCTCACCTCTAAAAAATCATCATCATTGAGGCTAACCCCTGAAAACTGGAGAAAGGCTAGCACTGTGCCTGGCTTTAGCAAAGACATAAGAAAGGCAACTACAGGCCACTTAGCCTACCCCTAGCCCCTGGAAGGATTACATACCACATCCTTCTGGAATCTACCTCCAAACACGCAGGGAACAAAAAGGTAATCAGCCACAACCAGCACGGACTCACAAAGGGCAGTAAATGCTTGATGAAACTGATGATTCCTTCCTGCGATGGACTGATCTAAAATGCAGATGTGGGGAGAGTGGTGGATGTAATCAAATGCTCTGTTGGGTATACAGAAAATAACTGGGCCAGCCAGCTCAGAGGGTAATGCTCACAGCAAACACCAGTTTGCCAACCAGCTGGTAGCCTGTACCAAGAGGTTTATTGTAGTGCTGAACAGAAGAGCTGAATATGTTCAATATCCTCACCAAAGGCCTGGATGATGAAACCAAATGCACTCTCAGCAATCTTCTAGGCATAACTAACCCAGCAGCATTTGACATATCAAGCAGTAGAGCTTTAATCAAGAAGGACCTTGAGGAAAATCAGAACTGGTAATGCCAAGTTCAAGAAAAAGGGTTCTACAGCTTTTCTAGGGGCAGGACAACCTCAGGCATCAGTAAATGTTAGGGACTGACTGGCTCTGTAGCAGCTCTGCTATGGTAGATGCCAAGTGAAATTTCAGGAAACATCTTCACTGCTAATTAGCAAATTGGATTCAGCTACATTTGGAGCAGCATGGCCAGCAGAAGTTATTCTTCCTCTATATGAAGCGTTGATTAGGCAATAGCTGAAATACTGCTCCCCACATCAGACTTCCCAGTTCAAGAGGCATTTGGAGAAACCCAAATCTGGGAAGGGGCCATGGGCTCATGACTGACAGAAGCTGAAGAAGCTGGGTTTTTTTATACCCATAAACATGAGGCTAAGAAAGGCAAAAAAAAAACTTTTTGTAGAAGAGTTACAAAAATGGTGGAGCCAAGCTTTCCTCAAGTAATAAAAACACACATAAAATTGGAGGGGTTTTTCTGACAGTGCTATGAACTTAATGTTTGCTTTCTTAAGAAACAAGACATGCTTTGTTGTCTCTTATCCAGTATCTCCAGTACTAAGCAGCCCACAATCACAACTTGGTTGACCAAATTTATATATCCCAATTGGATTACATATCTATTTTATGACACTGTTGATGGGGATGTAAAAGGCATTTTTATATTCACCAACCCAGGAACCTCAAGCACTGATCTTAAAGTTTTCAGATTATGATCCATCAAAATAGTTTAAAACCTACATTGTATTTTACTTAACCATCCAGGAAAACATTTTATGCCATTTGGTGTGGTTGAGGTACTTCAGATGAAATTTCATCAAGTTTACAAGAAGGGGTCCTATCAGGTACTCACCCAGAGCTGTAGTTCACCTCCTCCCATCAGTACTACAAGAAGATTTGTTATTTAGAACAAGTTATTAAGGGGTTTTTTGGGGCATTAAGCGAGAAAACTGACTGCAAGACAAAGATCTAGCTGAAGATTCCTCCCTTTTCCAAGTGGGTGTAGCTCCGCAAACTTCAAGTTGGATTTTATCTGCTACTACCTAATCATTAAATGGTTTATGTGGTTTTACATTATATGGATTTGAAATGAGCTTTCAGATTAAGAATTTTTCAATTATGTAACAATGCCCTGAGCAGGAGCTGTTCATTTACTTATTTTTGAAATCATCAAATATCTAAGTAAGAACAGAGAGATAAATTATTAGATATCCTGAAAACTTTCCAAATATTAAAATTATGGAGGTGGAAAGTCATTTTTAGATAGAGTAATATTCCAAAATAAGTTTGAAATAGATAATAAATGTAATATATCTAAAGCTCCATAGCCGTTTAACATAAACTTCAGGGTGCATGAGTGTTTGTGGAGACTGTGTTTTCTATGAAGTTTATTTTCTGCTTCTTTCAGATATGGTACCTCACATTAAAGACCCATCCAACATATTCTCTTCCCTTTAACAATGGCAGAAGAAAAAAAGCTGGAGTAGGAATCTAATGACCACCAAATAGAAAGATCTTTCCCTGTTTCTCCATATGCTTTCCCTACAACTAACAACTTGCAGTTTAGGGATTTATCAAGACAGTGACTGTATTTGAATCTTTGCATCTAACAGCTGTCAAGGATTTTTTCTTCTATTAATTTGTCCAGTAGCTTTTGGAACTCATTAATGAACTGGTCTCCATAACATCCTGTGGCAACTAATTCCACAGTGTAATTATTCACTGTGTAAAAAGTTACTTCCTTTTGTTGATTTAAAACCTGCTGCTGGATAATTTCATTAAATGGCTCTTTATGTGACACATGGTGAACAAACACTTCTGTTCCATCCCTGACTACACACTGCTATTACAGTCACCTCTTACCTGAATTAACTGACAGCTTCTCCTTCAGCATAAGCCACACCTGTAATCCTGTATAGGTGCTTTTTGCTTTAGCTGGATTTTCCCCTTACCATAAAACAATCTTTCACTATTAAAAATTTACCAGGTGAATAACTGCTGAAAAGAACTAGTATAAGAAGGGACTAAGAGAAGGAGTTTGGGTCTGAGTTTTGTGGAACTTGGAAATGGCCAAGTGTAAACTCAGGCTGAACTGCAGCAACCATTACAACTACAGTGACCTGTGCTGTGCACATAAACCTGGTTGATAGGATTTGTCTGATATTTGTTTGTAAGCCTGACTGATGAAGGTGGCCGACCATCTGCCAGCCTAACTGATTGATTGAGGAGGATGGCTTGCTAAACTCAGCTCGAATTAGTCCTCAGAGGGTTGATAGAGACACATATTACTGATGGGCCAGATTCTCCTAAAATACTCTTCAATTATACTTCCACGTGCTCTGTCAGGTTATATTTGCCAAGAGATACAAAGCACTGCTGTCAGTGGGAGAAAAGGCAACAGTGCTGAGTCTTCTCCAAGGGCAGGTGACCAACCAACAAGAGCCAACTCTGGGTTACACCAAAAGAAGGTAGGAAAGGGATTCCAAAGCCTAAACAGGATGAAAGAGGGGAAGAAAGAGAAAAGGCAGAGAAGCTGCCCACCAGTCTGAACAGCAGCATTCCATTGTGAGGAGGTGGTGGTGAGGGCTATGGCTCATTGTTAGTGGAATTTGACAGAGAGCAGTGGGGAAAGGTGGGGTTGTTTTGTGAGGAATAAGGGCATACAGTGGGGTTGTTAATAGCTGCTCCAGAAACTCCTTCTTTCAAGAGACAGTTTTACTGAACTGGACCAAACTGCCTCTAGCACAGCCCAGCCTTTACCTGCATCCCTTGATCACCTCCAACTAAGCATAAAAATATCCATGGAGAAACATTTCATTTACAGCCCACGCTTTGTATTACAACAATTATCACACCCCACAAAACCACACCCTGTATGTTTTCCCTTACCAGAGTTGCCATCTTCCCAGCAACTCTTGTAAACTCACCACTGCATCCAAGACCTCGCTATCCAATCTTCTCCCCACACAACAGAAGAAAAAACAGCATCATAACAGCTTTGAACAGTGGATGAGTACCCAGTTGAGCAAACACTGTGAATTGTTCACACAGAAGCAGTGGCAATGCAGTGAGGCACTAACATTTGAAGAGTGCCAGCACAGTTAAGAGTAGCAACATCACTGAGCTTTTTCTTTCTCTGGTTTTGTAGAATTTATTAGATGTGGTACGTGTGAGTACATGTAAACATGGGAACTTTACACTTTATGAGGAAGTCTGGAGTGCATCTGATGTACACTTATTTCCTTAAATATTTTATATTTTTTATTTCTTGTCAGTGTTAATACACAAGTCTAAGGACAAAAGAAATACTTCAGCTGGTGAAATCAGTGTGCTCAAGCTATGCACGTAGCTCAGATGAAAAACATGAGAGCCCAGAAATTAGCTCAACTTGCCAACCCTTATTATCAAGCACACTGTAACTCACAGTAGGTTATCAACAATGGGGCCACATTTGGGAGATACTGTGACATCTGGTATTGATTTCTGGTAGGATTCGGGTATTTTGGAATCCTCTTCTTCAAATTGGAAAGATAATAAAATGCATACCTACTACTAGGCGTATTTTTTTTAATATTTTTAAATTTCAGTAGGCACTGCAATGGGCATAGTTACATACTCCAGCACATCACAAGCACAAAGAAATCATGCTGCTGCTTTGAAATCACAGCACTAGCTTCCCTCAACAGGAGCAATGTAGAATTTGAGAAAGAAAAAGAATTTGACATTTGCAGCACAGGTTTACCACATGTGTTAAAAAACTGTGAGAAACCCATTATTCAATTTAATGAAATAAATACCAAAAAGGTACTCTTAAATCATAAAGCAAAGAAATGCTCTCCACTTTAACAAAAGCTCTGAATACACAATTCTGTAAAAGTGAAAACATTCACTATGAAGCCGTACTACAAAGTTGTATGACTTTGGTCTATTTTAAATGACATGCAATAAGTTGCATGCACACTCGAATTTACACCCAGTAATGAACAGTCTCAACAAGAAAAAATCCCAAATAATATAATTCATGAGGAAGCTAGGAATGAGAGTTGCAGTTCCTACCACTAACTCCTTCTTAGCTGAAATTCTTTAATGAAAACAAATTGATGGAAGTAGAAGCCACCAAAGAAAAGTGTGATCTAGTTAATGCTGTTAGCAACATATCTGTGATTCCTTATAAATCTGCTAAGAATTTTGCTGAGGGAAAATCTGGGTAACTGAGTATTTTTATTGATAAGATCAGTTTAGAAAATACTAGGAAAAAAAGTAAATGTTTTTAAATGAGTGACTTAACATTTAAAATTTTGGAGAAGGAATTTTAAAGTATCCAACATATACATATAACTTCTGGAAACAATTACAGTAATTAAAACAATACTCAACCTTTGGAGGGAGACATTTTATGGATGGCATCCCAGAAACTGCCTCCCCACTGACACTGATCAACTTGGGTGTGTTCAATTAACAGCAGAAACTAATTTAAAGCAAAACTCCTGCTGCTGAGAATCATCCAGGATTTAACACTCAACCTTCACCCCCTGGCTCCAAGGATTTAAATCCTTGACTGTCAGCAGGAGCTTTCTAGATGAGACGATTAATTTGAAATACTATTTTCACTGCTAAGCAACTGAAACTACAACACCAGTGTTTCCAGTAATAAATTTCATCTACCAAAAAAAATTCCATTATTTGACATTAAGATAGTTTTGTAATCTATTTTACCTCAACACCTACTAGTTTCATTACATTTCAAAATTTTATCTTCTTTCTCTAGGCTTGGCTAAACCAGACAGAGTTAACTCACATTGGCTCTGAAATGCAGACACTGCCTAGAAAAGTAAGGATACAAATCACAGAGACCTTTAGTTGCCCTATGTGTGACCTTCTGGAATTTCAGAAAAAGTTCAGACTGCCAATTTCAATCTTCAGTGTTAAAATAAAATCATTAAAAACTGAATCCAAATAGCTTTGAATTCTTCAGGTAGAAAAAAAATATAAATCTCTTACAGACTCTGTTACAGACAGTGATATGAGATGCTGTCCACATGACTGAGATCGTGGTTGAGCGAGACAGTAAATTCAGTTTCAGGATGCCTCCTATGAGATCAAAACCACCACAGCTGCATGACACACAACTGAGTGTAACCCACACTGCCAATTCTAATTTTGCACAGTTAAGCTCCATCAGGTAGTGTCTGTCCTGCAGCCAGAATACAGCCAGCATAAACAGCACCATGTGATCTGGCTTAATTGATGAGCATGTGCTACCAGGTGATTTGGAACTGCACAAATGCAGTGTTAATAAACACAGGACCACAGCCCAAGGTACACAGTGAAACAATTTGTCAAGGTCAACCACACAAGCTGCTAGTAGACCTGAAAATAGCATCCAGTCCTCCTTAATCACAGGCTAGTTTGCTACCTACTGGGCAGCACTGCTGCCCAACATAGCAGACTCACTTTTCAAATTGCCATGTGGTTCTCAGGACTTCTCTGGCACATTTGTTCTTAATACCACCCCTGCTGCCACCATATCTACAGAGGTCGCAGTCCCATGTGATGGCCCTAGGTCCAGAACATTTTTTTTCACCCCAATCTTCCCCGCTATGCAGCTGTGGCCCCTGCTGCCCCACTCCTACCCATACAAGCCAAGGGCCATTTCAGCAACTACAATGTTGACACTGCAAATATTTAGGAAAACGTTTAGCTTGGCCAGTGTAAGCAACCACAGTGAAGTCAAACAAACCTATGTCCATATGCATGAGTTTCCAGGGTTTATTCTCCAAAAAGCAGGACACATTTTTATGCTTGCTAGGACACACTAAGACACACTACTGAGGATGTGCTATATAACCCACATAAAATTAAACACCATTCCTACTTCTTTATATGCTACTCACTAAAAAAATATTTTAATTGTAGCTCACCAAATGTTGACTCTAACATATTACTGTAGAGAACTACACACATAGATCACTAATTCTCAGAAAGTAAAAAGCGGCTTCAGTCAAATGCTTAGCCCAACACATACAGAGACACAGAAAAAAGTAAAGCAAATATTATAAAGTAAATACTAGAAAAGTGTTGAAATGCATCTTTGTCCCAGTTTCTGCAGGAAGCGGAGAACATGCCTACAACAGTGCTGTATTATTTGAATTACTGTTTGGAGATGGCAGTAGGACAGAGCAAGAAATACATTATTGATTAGAAATTTTATCAAAAAGTACTGAAGAAACTTTAAAATATTAAAAAACTCCATAGCTAGCTAATGCTAGGAATAAGCTTACCTGTAAAAGTTTCAGTAAGTCCTGTGGCATTATATACATATATATAGATACAGCATAATTATAGAGTCACATATTATTTTCCTCTACTATCCTGCCAAAGTCATTATAAGGATTTAATCCAATGCCCACATTTTTCTTATTCTGTAAGATGAAAGATCAGTCTCAAGTGGCTTCATTAGTAGATAACAAGTAAACAACAACTAAAGAGGAATTTCAATTAGAATGCAAGGTACCAAAATAACAGCCAAGAGGAGATCCATTGTTAAAAAAACCTCTAAAGATGAGGTTTTAAAGATGAAGTAAGTTCTCCAAAAATCTCCAAAGACATTGGCATTGGTACATTTTTCACCAGGGTTTTGACTTGCTGCTGCTGATGGTACACCTCAGTATACTCTGACTGAATTTCAAGATAGAATCATTTGCTTTTACAATTGGAGCGTCAGGATAAATGCAGCAAAAGACTACAAGGGTTCTTTTATTCTCTCTGCCAGCCCAAGAAAAGATTTATCCATTCCACTAAACCCATTTTTCTGGTACTCCACAAAGACCTTCCTGAGCAATTTCTGTGCAGCAGAGAATCTTTCTGATAAAAAGGAAGGTCCCAAAACTGTCATGGCTAACAGACAATATTTCAGAATCAAGAAACACTGATGGCAGAGGAAATGCTCTGAGCTCAGCTGTACAGTGAAGGTCAGAGTTGCAGATATAGATATCATCAGTGGATTTTGCCCTAAAACATGTTGTCATGACAGGGTAGCAAGAGGGAAAATGAAGAGCAAAGTGCTTATTAAGAAAGTGTCAGCACCAAGCATGAGACTAGAAAGTTCCATGTCAAGAATTGTTTCACTGACAACACTGTAATGAGTATCTCAGTGCCAGTCACTGTCAGAGAGTCCCGAATCAGCTAAAACACATGAATCCCTTGGGATTCAGTCTTCCTGGTACTTATCCCTACAGAAAACTAAGTGACAATCTGATTTTTAAGCACAGCCCTGTCTCTAACAGGCAGCATTTGCCACATACACTGAACTCAGTCATCACATTAGCTCTGCTGCCACAGTTGTGCCAATGAAGATGGGACCTGGCTGGAAGGAACCCCATCCTCTGCTTGACCTTACTGTTCCTTCAAAGACCACACTGCAAATGGAGCTACCACTGCAGAAGTGTTTTCTTGCTTTAGTCTACTTTTTCAAAAGAGACAACTTGGATATATTGGCAGAACCTTCTCCAATAGGACTTCTGGCCTACAAAGTTATGTTGCCAGAGGCTGGTTAACAGAGGTGTTAAGTCCCTTTCATTTTTACGAGACCAGGGAAGACCATCCAAGTCACTACAGCATTACACCCTGAGTTTTAAGTGAGGAAACTAGAATTCTGCTATACAGGTTGCAAACCAGAGACCATGAATTCAACTGTACTGTAGTTTTAAAACAGGATTCTTTACTTTTCTGCAGAGGCTTTTAGATCACTCACAAGCTGCACACTTGGAATACGACCTACATCACTGAAGGGAATTATCCTCTGCAGGATTACAACCTACACAGTTTGCCACTAAAATAACAGACCCCAATACTAAGTAATCTGCTCTAAATTACTGACCCATTGGACAAACATCCCCTCTTATTCACACTCCAAGGACCTTGCTGGTCTAAAGGGAAGAACCATTTTCAAAAATACAAAACAATTTTAAGAGGAATTTCTATATATCCTGTAGAGACAAAATCACTCTTGTAAAAGGAACATGGTGCACCCCTCACCTTTGCAAAGGAAGAATGAACATTTGACACAGGGTGTGAAGTCATAGAGGCATAAATGACCAACACATCCAGACTTCAAATCCTCTCAAGACATGCACTTACATCAGTTGTATGTAGTAGTTTTGCAGATAAAACCCAACAAAGAACATTTTAATTTCACTTCCTGGGTTCAAACTATAATTAACTTTGAATTAAATTACTATTATAATTGCTCACATCAGTCTCCATGCAGGATAATCAGAAAACAAAGATTTCAGCAGCCACTGACAGTGATAGATGTGATTCACCAAGAACAATGTGGGAAAGCTCTAGCAGAAGTAGGGATAAAACCCAAGCACCAATGCAACATCTAGAATTTTCATCTTTTCTTCAGCTCAACACCACCTCCTTCCTAGCACTTTTTCAAAAAGTCTCTTCCCCAAATGTCTACATGGTCTCAACATTTTCCAAGCCCATGTCCTTTACCTTTTCATCTGCCTCTCCTCATTCTGAGTGCTTCCTTCTCTTGGTTTTTTTCTTAAATATGTCTCCTCTATGTTTCTTCCACCTTGCTAAGGTTTGGATTTGATTCTGTGACAGTGCTCAGGTTTAGCAAAAGGCAGACAAAGTGATGTTTGGCAAAGGAGTAACTTGCAAAAGGAAGCACTAAGCAATCCTTGCCAGAGACGCCATCACCACATTCAACAATTTCCTGTCACCTGCAAAAGAAACAAAATAGCCAAGGTTCTATTTCCCTAAAGGAGAAGAAAAGAGAGGTGGGAATAATGTGACTTTAGAAGCTAGTTTTGCCTTCCTTGTTCTCTAGTTTGATCTACAATACACTGTAATTCATTTTATCTAGAGAAGTCTGGGGACTACAGAAAATTTGACCCAGCTTTTACAGTCCTAAAGAAACCAAATGCTTGAAAAGCTGAGAGAGTGGTCAGTCCACTACCATCATCCCTGCTAAGGCAGAGAGCAGAGTAGAAGGGAGGGAGCAGGCACAACTGCTGAAATGAAGCACCATGAGACAGTACAGGAAAACTAAACCTGCAGGAACCAAGAGCCATGACCCAAGAAGCAAGAACAGGAGGACACAATAAATCAAACTACAATGCCAACTACAACTTTGCTTGAGCATTGTGCTCATTAAGTAAATTCAGTATAACACCTGTCTGTAGGGTACAGCCATGCCCTGCTCACATAAGCCACTTCCTCAGAGAGCATGCACAGCAAAACAAATGTGCACTGGGTCTTACATGCAGAAAAGAGACTGCAAAGCCAATGACTTCACAGTTAGGTTGTTACATATATGGGAAATGCCAATTCTTTATTGTTCAAAGGGTATAAAAAGGAGCACCTGGCACATTGAAGACATGTTAGCTTTAAGGATTCACCACCTAGAACCTCTTCTCTGCACACACATGAAATAAAATCAAGTATCTTGACACTGTGTGTGGATTGTCTTCCTGCACACTGGGTGAAAGAATCCATATTTAGGAGAACACAATATGCTGGCATTCTGGCCACTTGAGAACTCTGTCAGAGTAGGGAACACTTGAGCCTGGGTTCCAATCATTTGAGTCCATTTCAAGAGTATAAAAAAAATCTCCAAGAGGTACTGCAGCTCCATCAGTCTTTCATTGTTACATAAAAAATAAGAGTGCTGTCTGGACTTTGTATAGTAAGGATCTGAATATTGGCTCGTTTCTTTTAAAAATACCCATTAAAAATGAAAGAAGAAGCAGCAACAGAAGTCCAGTCATTACACAGGTACAAGAAAATCCAGTGGCACAGGGAGTTTCCACAGACAAAGGATTTCCCACAGCCTATTGTTGGAAACACTGTGATTCAACTGCTCACTTCTTGCTCAACAGGCTGCTGATTCAACCAGAAGAGGATGCTGGTATGTCTCACCTTCTGCATTCCACCTACTGCAGACTAAATCAACAAAAAACTGGCTTTGAGAAAACATGTGACTATATCTCATGCTAGTTTCAAGTTATTTACATCACAATCCTTTGGTTGTACAGCATCACCTTTTCGTCAATGCCATGTAAAAATACACATAATAAAATAATATATCAGGAATTTTAACTGCTACTGTCTCTTATCTTGCTAAATTCCAGTTGGACATTTCACTAGAAACAGCTGGTTAGAAGGAGAAACACAGACCATAAAATACTTTCAGATTCACTGCTGTATGAGGAAATTACAGACCAGAAAAATCATCAACATACAAACCTATAAAAGAATCAGATAAAATGTGTTTTACAGCTGGAGACAAATCCTGTCTATGAAGAACAGTCTGCTTGTGAAAATTAATGACCTGCTGCAACTCCCCAGAGAAAGCCCTCAGGTAAGGAATTCAGCTGGAAGCAGGCAGCAAGTCAGTGGAGGCTATTTTAAACCCAAGCTATTCTACAGCTTCTTCCAGGTGCAGCCCTAAATTCAGCAACACTATCTGTTTCCCAGAAGAAGATTTTAAGCTGTCTCTGACAGGTAACTGGAGATGAGCAGAGCAGCTCCAGAGGCATGGCATGCAGCTAGCCTCCAAAATAAAGCATGAGCTGTTATTTTTCAGAGAACAGATTGTTCTACAGCACAAGTTATATGCATTTCTTTCTCATATTCACAGAGGCTTCTGGATGCTGGCAGGGGAAAGGACAAACAATTCCCCTGAGTGAAGTAGGAAGCAGAGACAGGAGAAGTGTGGCTAGAGGCTAACAGATTAGCCATTACCAAATTTATAATCCATGTAGACTCTAGAACATGTTAAATATCTTGGAGCTGTATTTTTAGCACCTTAGGACTGAAATAACAGGAAATTAGCTTGTTTTAATGACACAAAGAAGCTGTATTAGGAAAAAAAAAAAAAAAGAGGGGGAAAGGAAAACTAACCCTTCCAGGTATATTTTTTTGCACACCAGCACAGCTATACACACAACAGATACTGCTGAATTCAATCCTAAAATTCACAAATGTATCACTGCTCTGCCAAAACCAACAAAAATATCTTCAGTGAAGCAGTTGCACCTGTGCTCCACTTAAAATATCATGAGTGATGCACCTGAAGTAAACAGGACTTGAGTGTTTTGTTGGTGAAGGCACAGATTTGCTCTTTATAGTCCTAAACTTGAAAAAAATGCTGAAAAATGGAAATAATGAAAAAAGTTTAAAAGTCATTGTTTCAAATTAGTTGAAATTCCTATTAGAACAATAACACACAAATTATCAATTGGCTTATAATCAAAATATAAACCACCTGTGTTTTGCTCAAGTCTGGATATATATCATTAGTCTCTAACAATGAGGACTGTGTTACAATTTGCCAGGAAAGCTCTAAAAATCATGAATAGTCCAAATAAAAGGAAAAAGTTCTGAACCATCCAACATAAATTAGGATTTATGCAATTATGGTGACATCTGAAATGAAATGTATATTTAAAAACTACATGGGGAACAGTGCTTGTATCTACTGCTGTCCAACACTTGTTGATGTAGACATAGTTTTGAACTCCTTTTAAACATGTATGTTTAATTATCTGAATGAAGATTTTTCAGTTGAGCATCTGATCAGATGATTTTTAAAAAAATTAAAGGAAAACCTTTCAAAAAAAGAAAAACCATATAGGCATCTCAACACGACTAGTGGGAAATGCATTGCTTTGCTCTCCTTGTACTGCTTTTAAAAGAACAAAAAGCAATAGCAAGATAAAAGCAAGGTGGGTTTAATGAAAAGCTCCACTACCTTTAACATTTTGAAACACGGACTTCCCACCTTGAAGGGAAATCAGGGATGTGCTTTTGCCTGTTCTAGAGAAACACACAGAAAACCGACAGCGAGAATGACCTGAGCTCGCCCGGCACCGACGTGCCCTGAAACTGAGGTTCGACCGCGCTGGACCCGGACCTGGACCTGGACCTGGACCTGCCCCTTCCCGGCCCGGCCCTGCCCGGAGCCGCCGCGCGCTCCCGCCGGGCCGGGAACGCGCCGAGCCCGGGCCGGGAACGCGCCGAGCCCAGATCCCGCAGTGCGCGGGCGCGGCGCCCCCTGGCGGCCTCTGGCAGCGCCGCCGCCGCGCCCGGAGTTTGTCCGTCCTTTGTCCGTCTGTCCGTCCTTTGTCCAGGGGCGGAGCGAGGCCCTGGTTCATAGAGCGAGCAATCCGCCAGCTGACGGTACACTCAGCAGCCAGGCCAGGTGGCAGGACGGCAGTGGGAAACAGATTTAAAGCCTCGGTTCTCTGCAGCCACAGCCATCAGTTTGCTCCTCAATTCAACTGCCACACTCCCACCTTCCACAATACAGAGGTGGCATCACCTGAGAGTGGGGTGTCTTAGCTACAGTGTCCTCAATCCTTCCCAAAGCATCACCCATATTCCCAACACTGTCGGTTTGGTGGGGTGAAGTTAAAAACTCTGCCACCTGTAGGATGCTAGGAAGAAAAGTTAAGAGTACTGGCAACTTCAAATTTTATACCCGCTGAAGAGCTGTCTTTGCAATTGTGTATTGTTTAAATGTAACATTTGTGTCTTTTCAAAGATAATATTTAAATAAGGGTATGTTTAAGTCACTTAATGAAAAGAGATAATTTACCTGATTTATGGTCTCTTCAAATGCTTTTATATAATGATTAAGTTCTCTGTCCATTGTAGCATATTCTAACATGACTTTTTCCATATTGTTAACATCTTCTTCATCATCTGCAAAATAAAATACATGGAACATGGGTGATCATTTGTATTATTTTCAGGCAGCATTTTTTCTTCACAGATGTTTTATTTACAAGTATTCATGCTGTGAATATCTAATGCATTTGTAAGTCTCAGCAGGTGTTTTCAAGTTACTCAAACATACACTTTTTTTCTCATTTTGCAACTGTAATCTTTGACATTTCTTGGGTAACTTGAACAAACAGCTTACTCAGAAAGACACTTCCCTGGTTTCATGTGAACAAGAGAGAGTATGTGTAATTTCATCTACCAGCACCTAGTCATTAGGCAATCAGGATATTTTCTGCAAAAGTTGTATTTCATGACTCATCACATTGCCTCAGAAATAGTCAGAAGAAACTTAAATGCCCTTGCAGTACAGTATAGTTCACAGCTATAATTAGACCTCTTATCCCCAATAAACACAGCTACAGGAAAATCAAAACAAAGCTAGCATTTTATAACACAGGAAATAATGGAAGAATGGATAGCATTTGTGATTCAAGCAGTAAAATCCTAATTGCCAGGGAAAATCAATTAACACAGGTCATGTGATTAGTAATTCATATCTACTTTTATTCTCTTCTGCACGCCTCCTAATTCCACTCCTTTCATCCTACACCTCTGCTTTCCCATCCTCACGCTGCTGTGCATCTGCTTAGATAAGGGCCCTGTGTAGATGCCACAAGGCTGAACAGCCACAGCTGTTTACTCCTGACACAGCTGCATGTACCACACCAAATGCTGCCAACTGCAGGAGGACAGCCAGCCACAAGCCCTGGATCCATGCAGGAAATCAGGGAGCTAGGAAACCTAGGTTTCCACTTCTGCTACTCCCATTTATTCCTATCTTGCAGTTTCCAGGTATAGAGAAAGCAGCTGGAAGCAGCTAGACTCTGTGAAAGAGCCCCAAAGTCTTCCATGCAGCATCAGGGGTTGTC
Source organism: Melospiza georgiana (assembly GCF_028018845.1). Taxonomy (NCBI): domain Eukaryota; kingdom Metazoa; phylum Chordata; class Aves; order Passeriformes; family Passerellidae; genus Melospiza; species Melospiza georgiana. The sequence continues at coordinate 143,471,680 of NC_080430.1, read as the reverse complement.
ATTTGATGGAACATTCTTTAAAAGCACTTAAATAGCCAATCTGTGCTGCTTTTAGGAAGAAAATTGTAGTACAGCTTTTCAAATTACTTTTTTTTTTGTGAAGAAAGGAAAAAATTTCATCTGATCTGGCAAGCTGGCACATTGCTTAAGTTGCTAACTATATTATTATGTTAGAACATTTCTCTGCAGAAAGCTGACATGATTGTATATGGCCATCAGTTTGGGAGCGAAATCTGAAACACATCACTCAGAGACAGAAACATCACACCATATTGAAACAGTGATGGATCAAGGAGACAAAGGAAAAGTGCTAAGATATATTTACACCAAAGAAGTTACATAATAAGCTATGCTATTTTGTGAATATGACGATTACAGTCGTGACATTTCCCTTAATTATACATAGGCTTGGTATGTATCCATTTTTCATTAAGTAGATGAATGGATATTGCAGACAGAATCCTGGCATTCCTGCGATTTTCTTCTGAATAATCAGCATTTCCCTCTCCCCTTTCCCTTTCCTCCCACCCAGTTTCCATGTCCTATCTGGTAACTATGATCACACTATTTTTCCTTCCTGCTAGGAAGCATATGAAGTGCCTCCTTCAAGGCTGACACAAAGGACACTCCATGAATCACAGGAAAGGTTTGTGTAGCAAATAACTGTCATTCTCCTCCCATGGCCAAAATGAATCATATTCAAAGAAACTACACTGGCCTAAACGTTTTAAATTTTTTTTAGGGGAAAAGAAGTGCATTGTTAAATGCCAAGAGAATTGTACAAACGCTGTCTTTCCTAATAGTATAAAAATAACTTCAGGTGAAGAGTAATAACGTTGCATGCAACTTGAGAGATGGGTTAAAATAAAGCTCAAAGAGATGGAACACATTTCAGCAAGAGGGACGTTATCTCCAAGTACATCCTGCTCTACATTCTTCCAGTACTGACCATTCCACCAATCCCCCAGCCTGATTTAAGTCTCAATACTGTTCCCTGCTGTTTCCCTGATGTTGCTCCTTCACACACATTAGACACATCCTGGGAAATTGCTGAACATGTCACTAACACACAATCATACCCTGCCCTTGGAGGCAGAATGGACATACAGACAGATCTGAAGGACTGTGTACATGTCAGTTGGTGTCCATACCCTATTTCTGCTCTTTGACAGATACTACAGTCCATTTTCTGTCTGAGGTTCAATCCATAGGGTGCTGAGAGCTAAGAGTAAATCTCCTTTGCTGTACCCAGCCACTTACTTCCCCATCTCTTAAACAAGATTTAAAAGAAAACTTACAAGTTATTCTGTTTGCCTTTTAAAAACTCTCATTGTTCTACATTACACACAGAACAACCTCCTCTGCTTCCCCTTCCCCTGAAGAGCCAAGACCATTTCTTCCCCTCCTTAGTAGGGAGCAGATGAAGGGCAGAACTTGGGTGCACATGATAAGAAACTGTGGGTGACTGTATGGAGATGTAAAGTTTTACAGCTCACCAAGGCAGGAATCCCAGCACCTTCAAGGTTCCTTTACAACAGACTCCACCACAGGTTAATCAGAACACACCATCTGACCTGATCTTACTAAGGAACAAGAAATTAGAAAAGACTTTTCTCTCCTCAACACCATCCCACAACTCATTCTCACAAATCCCACCAACCACTGGGATTTAGCAGCACTACAGTATCAAAAATAATTAAAATGTAATAATTGCATCAGGCTTTTCAAATATTCAAAAGGCATTGTCTGCTATTCACTCTGCAAGCCCTGCTGCTGCTTTTGTTTCCTGTGTGAGGGTGACAGTGGAGATCCATGTAAAGTCACTGACCACTGATCCATGCAAGGCACTGACTCTCTTCCAGCAGACCATGGGAACACTGACCGCTCAATACCCTCCAGCCAGACTCCAGCTACAAAGCCAGACAACTCTCCAAAGTACTCAAACCTTGCACTCTGCAGACCAACAACCTAGCTTAACACCAAAATCAAACACTTTGCAAGTGCTGGATGAGTGCCTTTTATTATCTAATCAAAAGTTATCCTAATCTTATTTCTAATTCATATCTAAGGAATGCATTCCAAACTGCCTGCATATGCTTTTAGCTACTGGCACAAAATACCATTGAAGTGCATACTGTAGTCTCCTTGTTATCTAGGCTAAATATGTTGAGTTTAGTAAGCATTTCTTCACAAGTCATTTCCCTCACCACTCAGAGATTACACATTTTGCAATATTACATTTTTTACTCACAGAAAGCCCAGTTCAAGGCCATAATTTCATTTTCAAAGGCCCATGTGCATCATGTTAAAATTAGCTGGCTGAATATGCAGTTTGCAGTTATGAATTCCAGCTCGTGCAACTTTATGATCTCTTATTATAATGGAAACAGGGATATTATTCTGAAAAGTCTCCCTAAATATTAAAGAACAAAATTGCATAAAGTGACTAGCAAGTGTCCAATTTATCACTTCTGAAGAGACCAATCACGTTTAGGTGCCTTAATGCTGATTTAAACCATAATCAGTCAGGAGTAAGTTATGTTTCATAAACTCACAGCGTTAAAACAGAAGTTGCAACAACAGAGTCCAGTCAGCACTGGTTTAATACATCCTATAGTAACACTCATCTAAAATTTATCCAAAACCTGCATTTCCTAACTTCTGAGTTCATATTTGCTTTAGTTTCCTGTATATATCCACAAGTTAGCAGAATTTCTGAAGATTTTTCACAACTACGTCATTCTGTGCAAAAGTCACCACATCAGTATTTGTTATTTAGGGTATTACAGCTGTGCTGCAGCCAGTACACACCAATCTAAATGAGCATTTGCTTTCACTGCAGACTATCTTAAACACAAAATAGCTTGGAATGCCATGAAATTACAGGAAGGCTCCAAACTTACAAATACAAATGTACTTTAAATGAATGTTTAAGCACAGACAATGTGGATTAAGATGAATACATACATACTTTCATATCTTTCTATTATTTGCTAACAAAAGTCAAAATTTCAATTTAAAGAAAGCAGGACATGTCAGTTCTACCTCTGGCACAACATATTGTTTTGAAATTCAAGGCTACATGGTGATTTTCCCATGATTCAAGGCAGAAGAGCAATGGTATACCATTGCCTGGAAATTTTGACTGTAGATTTCAGACTTTTAAAACCCATCACTTGAGCCAATAGCAACAGTGGTAGTAGGCACTTGTCTTCATGTGCCCCAGCAGCAGATAAAATACATACTTTGCCAGCAGGTTTCAAGTTAGTGCTGACAGCAGAGAAACACAAGCTCTCTGACTCCCTGATTTAGTTCTATCTTTTGAAGGAAAAAATACAGTCCAAATTCAAGATAAAACTAAGTATTTTTCTGTCATTTTTACTAAGTCTTCATTTACAGATCCAAATGTGTTAAGACTACCCTCTGCACCCCCAGTTCTACTGGGTCTACTCAAAACTGGTGATAATTCAAGTGGGACAGTAGATCTTGAAAAAACGCTTAACCAACCCACAGTCTTTAAGAACAGATTGAGAATACACTTGGAGAAGACTCAAACCTATGTAGGAGAGCACTGTCTCATCTCCCCCCTCCATCTACACAGGAGAGAAGTTTGCCACAGCACTCCAGACTATACAGACCAAGAGGAACTGAAGCAGGAGACTGATTGCTTCTGCAGCACTGAGGGTACGTGGTCACTTTTTCTCCTGCAGATACATGAACAGCTCCTCAGAAAACTTTCATCAAAGATTTCTTTCAAAATCTCATTTACCTGACCTGCTATATACTTTAATTATTAGGCTGCAGAAAGAGCAGCTTACAGAAAATTCTAAACAGAAATACAGAAAATTCTAAACTAAAGGAAATGAGAAGCCATACAAAGGAACAGCAAAAAACTGGAGAAAATAAAATTCATCTCCCAAATGCAGGTTTCTTAACGTAGAGAAATGGTTGAAAGTAGAATACCCATAAAATCTCCATGGAACTGTCTGGATAGGGCACTAATCACTGCAATCCATAAGAGAAGAAAAATTACTGCTGATAAGAGGAGCAACAACCATACAGGGAATGGCAGTTTGTGGAGTAAAGGGGAATGTGGGGCAGTAATTACAAAATTTCCCTCCATGTAATAGTCAGAAGCTACTTACTACTGAAACTAGTCATAATGAAATCTCCAGCTTGTCAGGAAATGCCTTAACTAAGCTTCAGAGTATTTGAAGCTGTATTTCCCTTAGTGTCCCCTAACAAAGCCATTCTTTCTGCACAGAAAGTTCTCACACACAGGGTTAGAGACTGAGCATGCATGATTTGAGAGACCAATACCTCCACCTACATACCAGACTCACAAAATGAAAGGACATGAGTGACAGAAAGAGAAACCTACACTAGATGGATGGGCTGGCTTGAGCAGGGGATTGGGCAAGATGACCTCCAGAGGTCCCTTCCAACCTCAGCCATTCTGGGTTTCCATTACACTCTTCAACGTTCGACAGCCTCATTTCTAAGCCATTTTTCTGGAAGATGGTTTAAGTGAGTTCCTCTCAAGGAAAGAAGGAATTGGAATGTGAGTTTCCAGTATTCTACCAAAGAAAAAAATCAAAGCAGGAGGAGCAAAATTGAGAGGAGAGTGTGAGGCAGGACTAGCAGTACTTGTAAAGAAAAGACTAGCACAGAGAACAAGAACACAGGTAGCACCAGAACTATCACTTCTGAGTGATTTTTAGAGTTTCATCTTATTTTCTATTGGGCTTCTGTTAAGAAACTCCAAATTAAACTGCAATACTTGAATTTAGGTCAAGCATCTTCCCGTTCCTGAGTAAAGTCATCTGAGGTTGTATTTTAGAAAAGAAAGGGCTGTGCTTTTTAGTCTGGATTTAAACATTTGCTTTATCCGCCAAGTAATGGGAAAAAAATCTTCAATTATCTGTTTCTCCTTGCTTCATTTTTTGGGTTTTTTTAGTCAGTTGAGCCAAGAGTATGTCTGTTAGATTACAAACTATGCCTGATGAAAAAACCCTTGTCTTGTACTACAAACCATTTCCCTGTAGGCTATGACTGTTTGAAATAAGAACAGTCAGTGGCCCAGGAGACACCCACCAATCCCATGGAAAAGAAACCCAAGTCCATTTCATTGTAGAGAACCAGAATGTCAATAGAAACAGACCATGCATGGTCTGAACACCCAGCTTGAAATATCTCAGTTGCTGAGTGCCCAGTTTGAAACATCTCAGGGGCTGTATTTCCAGTGAGTGGGTGTTGCACACATTCTGAAAGCAGTCATTTCAGAGTGGGCACAGGGAAACTGAGGCACTTGGCATTACTAACCACTTTTGAAATTGACTGTATTATTTTATAATAATCACAACACTTTTCCTCAACCTGAAACTCCCTTAAACTCTATTGCCAGCAGAACAAGGCCAACAGTGCTTTTGAAAGCAATTTCCTTACAGTACTTTTTTTTCTCCAGACTATCAGGGGAAGGCTGGTATAAAGGTATAAAGATCCCAGTTTAGACATGAGAGCAGTAGCAGTGATCTATCTAACCAGGTATATCAACCATGGCACCCATACAGACTGCAATGTAAAGAATGGCATTATCTCTGAACACCAAATGACACTATGCTGAGCTAATGAAATAAACAGGTTCTCACACAGAATTTGATGTAGCAAAACACTCCAGCATGTGCTGACTTCCTTTGCTGTATAAAATCCAAAGTAAAATATTATTCAACAAATGGAGATGGTTCAATTTAGGCTGAGACACACAAGTAATACAAAGACACAAACTAAACTCTTATAGAAGTAAACATTTGCTATGAACCAGAAAAATAGTTTTATAGATGTCTACATATTTTTTGCTATTGTAAGATCTATACTTGATGCCACATGCAGCACCAAGACATGAAGACAGGTAGTATGCACACAATTTTCCCAAACAAAAATGGCATTTTTCTTGACTAAACACTAAGGCCTGTACCATTCCCAGACTATTTCCCACCCTTCTGACAAGAGACCAGCCCTTGACCAGCATCTCTTTTCTCCTTAACTAAATTCCAAGGTCATGGTGAGGATAATCTTTATTCTACCAATAAATGCCTACTTCATTTTGCAGAAAGACCAATTGAAAGTTAACAAAGACAATATAACTAGTAAGCAGAAGCACTGAAAGGAGGATAAAGCATTTACAAGATGCAATACTTTTGAGAAGCAACTCAAGCTCTGCACTATCATAATTCAACTGGCATTACTGTGATTTCCATCCAGAATAACAGTTCTCTCCAGCAAATGACTAAATCAGCATTCCTCAACACTATCACAACACAAGCTCAAGAAGAACAGGAACACAAGTTATGTTGACAGACAAGCAGCAAGCAAACACCAAGGCTGAGGTTGAGATACATTTTTTTGGCAACAAAGTGAGTTTCACAGTTCATTTCCCCAGGCACTCATCCCTGATGTTGCTTTTACGTTCCTCCTCTGCTGTCCATCAGGCAGGATAATACAGTCTTTCATAGGGTCACACTATAAATTGGATTAATGAAACAATTCAAGCTAATAATAGCAATCTGTCCTCCAAACCCAAATCCATGCCATTCTAGTAATGGAATCTGAAGTGAGGATATTCAAACAGTTGTACCAGTACAATTAAGGGAGTAGCAAATTGTAGTACGGTGCAGATGGGAGAGGGAAACTTCATAAATCAACTTGTTTGCCAAGAAAAAGGTAAAGGAACCCCACCTGTGTATTTTCAATGTGAGCAAAAGGCATACGTTATCTTCTCAAAGAAATCTGACCAATCTCTCATAAAGTAAATAAAAAACCTCTCCCACGTTTTCCTAAATATATTTACAATATATATAAAATATATACTTATAAATACACACACACACTCACATATCTCTTCCCAGTGGATTTTAACATATGATGAAACTAAGGCTGGAAACAACATTTACAACTAATTTTAATGGGAAAGAATTTTCCTATGACTAACAAAATATTTCTTGCCTCTGGAAGCATGGACACATCTGCATCAGAAAACAGAGCCTCATTCAGTGCCCCGAGCTGCTGCTGACCTTGCCTTCTCCAGAATGAGAGATGTGAGGGCTGGGAATATTTAAAAATAAGGGGTTTAGTGCTGTCCTTCTTCTACCCATTTTGTCCTCTCAGAACTTGATAAGGTAACATTGGAATTTGGAAAAAATTTCTTGAAATATTTTCCCCTAAAAGGAAGAGCAAAATTTTTGTTAAGACCTTGTAATTGCTCTTATTTGATCTCTCAGAATACTTTGTAAAACCAGTATTTAAAATTAAGAATTTCATTTCAAGACTTTTAATGGGTCTTTACCGCTCTATAAAAGACTCACAGGCTGCTTTATGTATGATTTCCCCTGGAAATGAATTAACAAAATATTATTTTTATTATTCCAACAAGTTCAAGTCCTAATTTCTAACTTGTTAGATCTTTTTTAAGCACTATTTTTTCTGTATTACTCAAGATCTCTACTGGCACATTATGAATTCTACAGAGATAATCCACGCAGTTTTTATTTACAAATCAACTGTATTAATGCTTTCTCTTGCCAAAACCCAATTCTTCTCATATTTTAAATTGCACTGACAGGTGAAAAACAAATATTTTAGTGTGAAGTGCAAGTCTGTCTCTAATAAAAGGCATGATTGTTATGAGCCAGCAGTAAATAATACCATTAAGTTCTTCTCAAGAAAAACATTGCTTCTTTTAATGAACCAATTATATTTCTCATCTCAGAGAAGCTCATTCAAGGAGTACCTTCATTAAGTAAGTGCAGTAATTACTTAGAATTTCCTCTATTTAGGGGAAATGGGAAATGGGTTGGAAAGACTTTTCAGAAAAAAAAATCAGTAAGATAGGAAAACAAGCCCTTTTCACTCAAGATCTTCAAAATTCTCAGAAACATTACTTCTCTGTCCCAAAGTGGAGGCAGCCTAGCTCAGAGCTAACAAGCCCTCATCAGAGCTTATTTAATCACTGTAATGCCTCAGTCAATGTTGCTGTCTTGGTTCTGGGCTTAAGCCACCATAGTTTCTGAGCCTGGTGCAGCTACATCTGAGCTGAAATCTAATTGCAGGGACTGAACTTGTGGCACTGCAGGAAACAGGAGGCACATGTGCATCAGCAGCGTGCTGGCCGGACATGGCCGTGACCTGGGACAGAGCAGGGCACAGTCACCTCCCAAAGTGGCCAAGAGCTCACCTCAGACCCTCATTGCACACGGGTCAGTCCTGCTGCTCTGCCCAAAGTGCTCAGCAAAGCCAGGTGACCACTGAAGTGCCCAGCAAAGCCCAGGGACCTGCTTTCTCTGCAGTGCAGCCAAAGCCCCACAAGCGGGCTGCAGTGTGCATGAGCCCGAGGACAGGGGAAAGCAACAGAACTCACATCAAACAGGAAGGTAAGACCAAGATAATCCCCTCACTCCAAGGCAATCCATCACTGTCTTCTTTCAGCACAGTTCAGTGGTCATAGCTACATTCACACACATAAAAAACCCCACAGAATCCAAGCTAAGCTTCCACAACCAACTGCAGCAGCTTCATGCAGACACACACGAACACTCATCAAGCACTTAAATGTTAACGTTACCAACCCAAAACGAAACAGATGGGGGAGGAAAAATGCCAAAATATGTCTGGTTTTTCAATGCCCAGTATTTTGATTAGATGCTTAAAAACATTTTTTTTTTTCTCTGAACCCACACAGCCTCCCAATCTAAATTTTGGTATTTCTGCTTCTGCAACCCTTGGCATTCCTGACTTCAGAATTTAGAGAAGGTTATCGGCAGCCCCAGACAGAGCATGGCTGCTCTTTTGCTAACCAGCTGGGGCATTGGCTGTGCTGCAGCTGAGCAGCAAGCTCAGGGTGGGAAAACAATCCAGTTTTATAGGCAGCTTTTGAGACAAATCTGGCTGGCAGCAACTCCACATTTTGCACCACTGTGAACAAAGCAGTGAAGTCTCTTAAAACAGAGCTGACACTGGTCCATACACATAAATGAATAAACAAAAGACAATTCAGATGCATTATATATAGCTGACAAAAGAAAGGTTGGTGTTTTAAAATCAGAAACACTGATCTGTAATATTCTCAGAAATGTGAAGGTTACTTGAAATTGATATGAGTATCATCTCCAAAGTTAATTTCTGCAAATGCAGATATTTCATGTGCTTTGGACATTTTCCATTTTCTGCTGAAAAGAAGTGAGAGACAGAAAACAATCAAGGTTAAACTAAAGGAATCTAGAAAAGTAGTGTCTCATGTAAGCAAAGGTCAGGTGATGTTCCCCAAGCAAAGATCCCATTCAATATGAATCACATACTGAGGCAGCCCTTGAAGTGCTAACCATGCCACAGTACTAAAGCTACTGCTTTCAGAGCCCATAATTCCTCAAAATGACTGAAAAAAACCCCAAAGCCCTGACACAAAAAAACCCAACCCACATAATCCTCTTACACAGACAAGGCAAAGGCAAAGACTGCACACAAACTTTAAGTGTAATGAAAACCAGCATTTCTTTCTGCCTCTAGCAGGCTTCCTTTGCATAAAACCTCTTCTGTGAATTGGCAGATCTCTTTTTGGCATGGATTGCTGGTATGTGGCATTCATTCTGCTGCTTGAATGCTGGTAAGTGACAGAACTAAATCTTTCCATTGCTGAAATTTCACTTACCACAAAATTCATATAAAAAATTGTCATATTACAAGGACCTGCTACTTTCTTATCATGTGGGAAATGCATAACTCTATGTAAAAAAAAAATAAAGCAATGCAAGTCTGTATTGCCTAGGTCTCTTATACAGACACAAATATTTACGATTTTGAGAAGAAACAGGATCTGTTTGATGGCTTACAGTACACCACAGATGATAGTCTCTCCGTATGTTTTTTATATAATGCTGTTATCTTTGTCCATAGTAGGCAAGAAGAGCTTTGAGGGGCCTCATGGCTTCTCAAAGGGTAGTTTTCAAAAAAACAGGAATATAAATTGAAACTGAATGTGGAAATGTTCTGTAACCAGATAAGAAGTAAAAGGTTGCCTCTGTTTCAGCTTAACCAGAACTGGTAAACTATGACATAGCTATTAGTCATTGCGTTATTAAAATAAATTAAATTCAGAACCATAAGACTCTGGTTGAGATTTTTGTGGCTAACATGCACTATTTGAGAGAATTTTCTCTCCTTTATACTGGTGTGTTTTTGAATTTTGTTCCATTTAAAATCTGTTTTTCTAGAAAAGCGATTCGGCCAAATCTGTACACAAAAGTATATTCAGTGGAGAAGCCTTGATTACCTTGAAACATCAGACCAGACTACACACCTCTAACAAAAATCTAAAAATGACAAGAAAATATAGAATTTGAATGAGTTATGGCATACCTAATTCTCTCAAAAACAGCTGTGAATTAGATCCACACCCACAAGTAATAAACTTCAAAAAATGATGTCTTGTGAAAATGTCACATTAATCTACCCATGCAGTAAATGTCTACTCACCCACTGCTTACTAAGATGATTAGTAAGGAAATCACAAGTTAAACTTTATTCATCTGAAGAAAAATAGGAAAGAGGTTGCAAGGTTGATTTAACTCAGAAGATATTATTGTCACTTGACATTTACATGCAATGTATAATTCCATTCCCACTTACAGTCTGGGGAAAGCCTGTTAAAATTACTTCCTTAATGTGTGAACACTTCTTTGAATTGTGTTCTCTTCATCTGCCACCTTCTCCTTAAGCCAGCTGCCTCCTTTTGTTAAGTCTTTTTTAATAGGAAAGTTCATTATATGTAATTTAGGGAGCAGTTTAAGATTGTCACCTTCTGTTGAGTGCTACTGCAGATGCATGTTTCAGAAGCACTCTATAGTATCTGTTGATAATGTCAAAAAGGCAAAAGGTTCACTCACACATATGCTGAACAGCTTTAGCATGGGACTAATCAGAATGATCACATCTATCCCCTCATTCTCATCCACGTGGACCAGTCCTCCTTCCATTTATATGCCAGACTACTCTTCCCCTTTGTAAAAGCTAACACCTTTGTGGCAACTACAGAAGTTGCTTGCATGGAAACACTATTAGGAAGGCATTCAATTAAGTTTTGTCATCTGGAGACTGATCAGCACACTGTCCTGCTTAATCCTGTTGATGTGGCTTTCCTATTTCTTACTTTTCCTCATCCTTCATTACACATTTCTTTACCACTTACTCCTCTTCCCTTCTATTCCTTCTCATCCAGCTCCCCCATTCCCACTTTTTTACTCCTGAGCATTTGCTAGCTGGCTTTTTGATTCTTTCTCTATGTGTAAGTGCTATCTTCCCAGTGATCACCATCTTTGGGGGTCACCTCTCACTTTCTTTCTCCCTTCCTTTTATGTAAGAGCAGCTCAAACAGACTCATAGCTGTTGGGGTTTTTTTACTGGCATAAAGGTCCATTAGCAAGGACAAAAACCCCAAGCTGAAACAACAATTAAGAAAAAGGGCATAAGTTCCCCAGTCATTAGAGGGAACTGCAGTTTGGGAACTCACCTAACACAAACACTGCCTGAGGGTGGCTGGGCAGCCTGAATGACAGCAGTGACTTGGTTACCACGTGCCCTACACACCAGGTTTGCTGTATGATGCTCATCAGTAATGTCAGACCCTTGTTCAATGCCTAAGAGGGGTACAGGGATTGTTCTGGCTTTTAGGTTTTTTTAAGAAGGGGCTGGCTGTATGCTGACAATTTGGCAGATGCATCCCTGTCTTTAACAGCACATAGTGTATAATTCAGGCAAAGACTAAATCCTGCTAATTGCATTGTCCTTCAATAAGCTCTCTCAGTATTTCAAAGAAAGAACAACACAAATTACTCATGCCTGGAAAGTGGGTCTTACACCAAGACTGACTAAAACAGCTCAACTTGTGAAGTTGAAAATGCTAAAGGTGACTTGTCCATGATCTACCACTAACATCTTGAAGACTTCTGAACATATTGGGCTCTTTGATTATCAGATAGAAATGTAAGATCCAGTGCCTGAAAACTGCAACACAAAAGAAAACACAAGGTTGAACAGTTTATTCAGAGATAGGATGGATTCTTCAGCCTACCTCTTGCTGAACTGTGAGTTTCACTGTAAATTTTCTTTCTGTAAGCAGTTCTAGTAGCACATTTTTGAATCTGTGTAAAATTTTTTCTCTTCACATAGTATTAATCCCACTATTAATCACCAGACTACCCTCCTGCAGACATGGTTGTGTCTCACTCATAAACTTCATCTAAATGCAAATCTTCATTTAGTGCCCTGTGTGTATTTCAGTGGTTCAAACCATTTCATATCACCTGTAATTGTGGGATCACACCAACAGTTGTGACACTTCCTGTTTGTCAATTCACTAAAAGCCAAGGATGATATCTTTGCTGGTCTGTTGTCTTCTGCTGCCTCTTATTTCCCCTGTACACACATTTTTTCCTGGCCACCTTTCTCCTACTTTTTCCAATCACCTACCACCATTACAGACAATTCACTTTATTTTTAGACTCTTGTAATATAATTTACCCAGGCACAGATGACATAAGCAAAACCAGAAGTGAATATCTACACAGGAGCTTGAGATATTCATACATCCTCACAAAACATTCCTGACACCTTTTTTTACAGAAGGCAAATTCATGTTTTGTGAACTCCAGTGACTTCCTCAAGGCCACAGTGTGATGCCAGTTTGAAAGCACAGTTAGTCCCAGCCTTAAGGACTCAGAAAAATTAGACTCAAGAGTACCTCAGTTATTTTATCTCATTCATATAATGTGTTCCTTGTTCTTCTTTGGAGAAAATGGTAAACAAAATGAGAAGGGAAACAAAATAATCTATGAAAATTATAATTAAAAGTATTCTAAATCTCCAATTCAGACCACCAACCCCTGCCTATCCTCCAAAGGATGGCATTTTTCATAGGTTGCAGTGTCAGTAAGGAACACAAAAGTCTTACACACAATTCTAACTGAAAAAGCAAACATTCCCCTTTAAATTCCTGGAATTTAATCAGTACATATTACAATATTCATTCTTCACTGGAGCATCAGGGCTATATAACATTGGTATAAATTTCATAAAACATGTCATAAAACCTGGATTTGAGGCAGAGGGTTTTTTTTTTTAACTGAAAGTATTAAAAACCTCTAGTAATTAAGTCTATGTTCACTCACAAAATTTGTGAGTATCAAAAAAACCAAGGTAAAAATTAGCAACAAAATCCTGAATTCCTGAAGAGACAAAGAGGAAGAGAAAGGAAAAACAAAATTTTTATAAGTGTCCTGTGTCTATTCATAGGGCTCTGGAGGAAGTTTCAGAATGATCACATCTACATAAGGGCTCCTTTCATGTTGTGACCAAACACTAAGAACATGTCAGCACAATGCTCACTTTCTACCCAGATAAATCTTTTCCTAGTGGAAAGAATCAAGAAAAGAACTATAATTGCTTTATATTCCCAATCTTTCTGAATGCTGCCAACCCCAGGGTTTTTTCTACTTTTGTGCATTCCTCCTCCTTCCCTAATTTTTATGCACACAATTAGATCACTGAAAGCTAAATTCTGATCTACTTAAATTGATAAAAATTAAAGCCTTCAGAATGGGTTCTTCAAAGCCCACACTACTTTCTATATATACTGTATGCCTCTACATTTAAGCAGGAGTTAGTAGTATTTTCTTCTTGCCACATTTCTGTAGCAGAAATATGATGATAAGAAAATGACAGATTTATATACTACAGAGAGTATTTTCATACAGTAAATTACTCAGATAAAATATTCCTCTTTGGCTTTTGTTCAAAAAGGTTGATTTATCTTTGTGCTAAAGAGCCCACACAGGACCTCTGCAGTACTTCATAGTATTTCTAAGCTGCAGCAGACCATCAGCATCATTCTGCTCTGATCTCATGCATAGCAGAGGCCAAAGAACCTCACCCAGCAATTTCAAGCCTATAACTCACAGCTCTAAACTCACTCATTCTCTCAAGGTTAACATCACTAGTGCACAGAGGGTCTCCAAAAAGGTCTGCACAGCATTTAAATCCCACTTATGATCTATTCTGAAGACTACTGAGATTTTATGAGGTCTAGGACAGAGAAATTTATAGTAACTATGGGTACATGAGGTAACCCACCAGGTGGCTGCAAATCTCTCTGACTCACAATGACCTTTGGGGGAGAAAACTACCCACTGCCTTAGAAAGATACCAAAGAAAATGGAATAAATATTCACACATACATATGCATGTATTTGACACCAGACACTATGTAAATACCACCTACCAAAAGCTGTGAAATAAAACTGTGCAGTTTTTATCTGAGCACTCGTAGGAGTTCTGACAAAATCCAGGTCTGTCCAGCTCTGACCTTTTGCTCAGGTGCACACTGTCAGTACATTTCCATGAGAACACACTAAGGACAGTTTTTCTGTCCAGTTATTCAGTTAAGCTTTAAATCAAGCCTGGATTTCAGTCTGGTTCATACTCTCTAGATCAACCACAACATAGCAGCTTCATACAAGAATAAATGTATAAATTTATTGCAAAGATCTGTATTGATCTGATAATACAAATTCTCTTTCTATTCATCTGAATCCTCCATTTATATTCTCTTGTCACTAAATGCAAGAGCATGCAGCAACACCTTCAGATCCATCCTAGGAGTGAGTTCCAGAGTGCCACAGCAGGTGAAGTAAAAAGCAAAGACTCTGCTGCCACCTAAAGGGTTTCTCTGTCCTTGGAACTTCTGAAGTTGAGGAACAAAAATACTTGGATGCACCCAGCTTAATGAGCACCCAAACTGAAAAAGAGCTATCAGAACAAAAGCATGCTGCTTAAGACAATAATACAGCTGCTTAATATAGCTTATCACAGCTTAATTTAGCTGCTTTCCCCTCACTGCACTGTGCTCTTCTTGCAGTCAAAATTACAGCTAGGAAACAGTAACAACACTACATATTTGTTTCTTCCCACTTTGTAAGATTACAGACTACAGTCAGAGTGGGTTTGGATAAATATAAAAGAACAAAAATCTTTCATTACAAGTCATATTTTTCCAGATTTTGAAACAAGACACATTTCCAAATTCTCCTTTTTTGGACTGCTTTGAAGAGCAGCTTCCAGAGCCAACCAGTGCTTTCCAGCAAAGAGCTCATCAGTGCTGGATATAAACATTGCAAGTAAAGAGAGGGAGAAAAAAAAATTAATCCAACTCTATCTTCTCAAAATGTTTATATTGACTGCAGAGCATAGTGCAAAAAATGTAACTTTTTTGTTTTCAGAAAAGCATTTCACAAGAACTCAACCAGTCTTTCTTGATTCAAAGAATAAAATTACTTGAAGAAGAAATACTCCAAGTGTAACACCACATACTTATCTACTTCAAAAAAATACATCATTCTCATTGCTAGTTGAAAGGTTAAATATGTGTAAAACAATACAAGAAGCACAGCACAACAGAAGCATAAGTTAAGATTAAAAGCACATCTTCCCTAAAATGATTAATCTTAAGAAAGGGATTTGAAGGACAGCAAAATTAGTATTTTTGAAAGGAATATGGAACATTTTATTTCCCATACCACAAAATACAAGCTTACTTTGGGCAACAGGAAAAGAACTTCCCAAGAAAGATGTAATTTTGGTGCCTACACTGAGTTTGTGCACGTCACCAATCAACACCACAGACACTGGTGTAGCAACAAAGCAGTCAGTGAGCAAACAGCTTCTGGCAGAGAAAAAACTGGGGTTAGAATAAAACTTCCTCTGTGAACAGCATGGTATCATGAGGGAATTCTTGCAGCTTCACAGGAAGCATCTAGTAGAGTCTAACACAGAAGGATGAACTTCAGGTATCATTGGCCTCTCTTCATTTTCTACCTCCTCATAACTAGAAAACATTTCTGTATAGCAAGTATCAGTGAAAAGCCATTTATCTCCAGGTTGGACTTTGACATTCCACACGTATATTCTTCAACAAGAAAACAAAAAAATCTACATTTAGGTTCTCCACTAAGAAAAAAACTGTATTCCTATAAAACTTTGCTTCTTTCTTCTCACAAGCACCTTCACAGATATGGACCTAAGCATGAAAACCAAGGTCTGATTCCTCATGAACTGTGCCTGCAGCACAGACCACAGCTTTGACCATTACGAGGCCACTGCGAGCTGGACACTTGACCAAATCACCATTTGTATGTGACAGAAGGCAGGATGTGCAAGAAAACATCTTGACATGGCTTATCTTGCCTGGACAAGGATAGGGCAGCAAGGCAAAGTTTATCCTGCTTATTTCCTCAGTCAGAGGACTTTCATGCTCACTCCTCTTACTCAAGCAAGTCACAAAGTGTCATCCCAGCCTATTTGCTACAGCCTGTTCTCAGGACAAGTACCTTAGGTTTGGATTACTTTTATGAAGCACAATGATCTCTAACACCATGGAAACTAAGAGATCATAAACATTTTAGAAGCACAGGTGTTCTGGATCCCAGAACAATTACATCATAGTCATTGCATGCACAAGAACCTTATCAATGTCAAGATTCACGTTATGGTATGATACTGCAGGAATCCTGTCTTTGAATTTCCAAGTTAAAATAAGGTAGGGGGAAAAAAAGGAACAAAGAAAACAACCAAATAATTTGATATTCAAGCACAGCTACAGAGTCCATTTTCATACTGGAGTTTATACCATTCCAATAGAAGTTTTAGGTCAATGACAGAGACACTTGCATAGAAAGGGCCCCTCTCTCAGGGATGAACAAACATAGAATGTTCAAGTCTGACTGTTTTAGGCTGCTGCAATGGGTTCAGAAAGTCACTCCAAAGAATAGTGGATATTCTATACAAACTCATCCAACTGTCTATCAAAAGGCTGGCAATAATTTCATAAAACAAGGCTAATTGCCAGATCTGTATGCTCCACACTTCGTCCTATGTCAAAAACCCTCAGCAACATTTAGAGCTGTTCTTGCTAAAACCATTCTAAGTGAGCAGTGATAGAAGTCAAAGTAATGTGGAGAATCTCACAGGGTTAGAAGATCCTACATTATCAACTACTGTTTACACACTAGATCTCAATCAACTGGAGATGAGACAGCAGCCAGAAAAGGAGGACATTGAACATATAAGATGTAGTGGTGCATACTGCATGAAGAAAAGTACAGAGGCAGCCCTGGGACAGGGAATCAGACAAATGGAGTAAGCAGACAGAACTGAGGTAAACTCTGTTGGAAGAAGGAGCAGGTTATGTAATAACTAGACAAGAAAGAAAAGCCAGAGCTGTAACTCTAACTCAATCTGGGGAACATGCCAAAGAATTGTATCACTGACATTTTTAGGACCCCTGGGCCTGTTCTGTACACAGTGGTGAGCAGAAAAACCCTTCAAAGGATGGTAAGAAAACAGGAGGAATTCTCAAGCAGATCCTGATAGTGCTACAGGAAGATCACTGCTCTGTAATACAGATGGCAAACAGCCATGGGCAGCAGCTGACCATGACATTTCGGCAAGTTTTTGAAGAAAAAGTAGTTCTTTCTTTTGATCCTTAAGTAAGATTAGAATTCACCTGCAATAACTGCTTCCCAAAAACAGCTATTCCACATTTCATAGCCTCTACACTTCACACTGGGAAAGTGATGTGTGGCTGAAAGGGTGTTCCAGACATCAAGGAAGCATCTTGCTTTCTACAGAAAACCCATTCAGCTAATTAGACAAAACCCTAACTGTTCATTCTTGAAAACGCTTTTCAAAAGTTTAATGCTAAGAAATTCTTATCTTGCCTGTAGTTAGGATACTCTCCAGACCTCCAAGTTATTTCCCATTTGTACTGGACAATCATCCCAGTTTGGATTTCAGCCCAGACAAAAGTAATACTCCATCTACAGAGAGCAGTTGTTGGACTGGAAGCCTGGAGATGACCATGAGTTAGATTTCTTCATTCAAATATCCACAGCTCTCCATACTTTACAATCCTATATTCTTGAGAAAGTTCTGCTGAAGAGTCATCTGAAACTGCCATCCTCAGCAAGCTGACCAAATTTACAGCCAAAAATTTTGAGCAAACCTGAGAATGGATGTCTGTCATGGATATGACAAATTTGTCCTGGGCCAGCATATTCTTACCATAATCAGCACATCAGTCAACATGGAATTGCAGGTTTCACTAATTCCAAAAACAGATAATAAAACTTATGGTTCAAGTATTTGACATGGATGTCCATCAGTGATTTCTAAGTCTACAGAACTACTCCAAGTAGGTAAGTAAAGCAAGTTCAACCAAGAGAACTTAAATTAGCAGTGCAAACAGCTGTTCCTTTGTGTGCAGAGGTGCCAACACAGGACTTAGAGCACTACAATTCAGAGATGTTGCCAAACAAGTACTTGGGACAAATGACTTAATGAATTCTCTTTCTACAATCACACTACTAAAACTCAAAACCAGAATGAGGCAAAACTTAGAAAGATGCAAATTACAGTAGAACTGAGAGGATTTTACTTGCGTTATAACTGATTTTGAACAGTGTCATCTTCAAATTCTCAAATCTATTAGGTCTCCAGTCCAGCAAAGGACATAAGCATGTGCTTTAGCTTTAAAATATTCAGACTCTTGGAAGGCTGATGGACCACTCACAAATATCAGTGTGTCCTTTCCTTCAGTATTTTACTAGCCTGGGCCACAGAATGTCCAAGAGTATTTTGAGTGTAGGACATACTGAAACCAAGTGTACACAGTCTGATTTTTTGCTTACATAATTTACTTATATAGTAACTTTTCAAACTGCTTCTATACAACAGCAGTGTTCTGTAAAGAAAAGAAAAATACAACCATTAGACAGTGTCAGTACCTAAAAGATAATCAGCAGAAAGACTGAGAAGGACAAAAGGTTTATCTTTCTTTTTCACTCATTAAATAAATGAGCTTTTAAATTGGCTGTTTCCTTTTCACATTCAGTTTGGTGAAACTAATTTTTACCTCTAGATCCTTAAACCCTTCCAGGATCTTTTAAAATTCTCTTTTTCACTCATTAAATAAATGAGCTTTTAAATTGGCTGTTTCCTTTTCACATTCAGTTTGGTGAAACTAATTTTTACCTCTAGATCCTTAAACCCTTCCAGGATCTTTTAAAATTCTGTCTCTTTGCTAGCACATGTTCATAACACCAATGCTCAGTGCTAAAAGTCAGCAGGTTCTCAACTGACAGGGAGATCTTAATCAACAATTTAACTTCATGGACATCAACAAAACTCCTTATAAAATAAGAGGTTTTCATTATCACGTACATTAAAATTATTCTGCACTCATTTAGCTATTATTAATAATAGCCTTATTAATAAGAAATAGCCTTATTTTTCTAGAGATTGTACAGGTTCATAAATAAGCAATGCCTGACCCAAACACTGAACACAAGTAATTTCTTTTCATAAACCATAAATACAGGAGTAGAACAAAATAAACATTTAATAAATACATTTAACAGTAAATGTTTTCAGGATTTTGTCAGTGGAGAATAGGAATTAAGAGAGGAAAAATTACTCACTGAACTAACTTTTCCGTCTTTTCAGTTACCTTAAGAAGCAAATGTAATTTTTTTTCATGTACTATGCTATGTACTTGCTATGTACTTCATTACTATTCACAAACAACAGCATTGTCCATTATGAAAGACTATAGGAACAAAATAAACACACAGAAAAAGCGCTTGTAAACTACAACAAACAGTTGCAACAGAATTCCTTGCTTCCACAAAGCCTGGCAATGGAACCTGTCAGAAGCTGGACAGTCAAATTTTGCAAAGGAAATAAAAGCAAATTACAAACTAGACAGAAAAACACAGAAATATATTATCTAACTCTATCTCAAAATTAAATTAGTATTTTGCCTCAGAAATGAAGGCAAAGCAGGACAGACAAGCAACAGCTTTAGAAACAGAAATTGTTGCGTATGAGCTGGAGGTAAGAGCTGAACAGTCAAGTCCAGCAGATGAGATGTGCTTATTACAAAACACCAAGAGTTTACCAAGCAGGTCATGCCACAGAAACCCAGTATCCTTCCTGATGGCATTCTGCAAGGAGCACAAGAACTTGAAGTGTTCAAGCAGAGTTGTGGCATTCATATTTTCTGGGAAAATCCCTTTGCCCAGGATTTTCTCCTGGGAAGCTGAGAAGCCTCAGAGAAAAAGAAAAACAAATTCATATGTCATTTGCTTCTCCTGTGTTGTGCTCACATGTGGAATGTGTTTGGAGATTGTTTATCCAACAGGTGGTTGTTTCATTGGTTTTCTGTGAATTGTTTTCACTCTGGCCAATCAGGGTCAAGCTGTGCCGAGACTCTGGAAAGAGTCACGAGTTTTCATTATTAACTTTTTAGCCTACTTGTAAGTATCCTTTATGTATTCTTTAGTATGGTTTAGTTTAGTATTCTTTAATATAATATAGTATCATAAAATAATAAATCAACTTTCTGAGAACATGGAGTCAGATTCATCATTCCTTCCTGGCACGGGGCATCCCACAAATACAATACAAAGTGGTCAGGGTAATGAAAACCAAACCTTACAGAAGTGAGGACCTTCACTATCTGTTCATTCCATGTAAGTATTTCTGCAAGGAAAGGTGTAGGAGTGAAGAAGACAACTGTTGTAGGTGAAAATGTAATTTGGGAACACTAGATCAAAGAAGTATGACCTACACATCTGGAACACCTCTGTAGTGCCATGGGATGTACTATGATATCAGATCATGCTTGATAATTCTATAACCATAATTCAACAGGAAAGTTGCCTCTGCTGGAATAAAATGTGTTATGGCCTAGGTAGGAGCTATTTTCCAGTCACACGATGTAGCTTAACTGTAACCAGGTATTTCATGAGGAGTAATCTCCTTCTCTCAGGACAGAATGCTAAAAATGGTCCTTTTGGTTACTGAGTTAAGTGAACAAAATAATTTCAAGCTTTTAATTAAAGATTAATGTGTCAGAAGCAGACAAATGAGGAAGGGACATTTCCTAGGAGTACAAGTCACAGACTTGCAGCTGCAGACCTGCACAGTTGAGCTTAAGTTGCCTTACACCCTTCTCAATACAAATGAAACAGGGGCTTCTACTGAAAAGTGCAATTAACAAACAACTTTTAATTTTTGTATAAATAATTACAATAAATAATTCTGTGGTCTTGGGGATGAAAGAATTCAGTACATTCCATGTATTTCTATGCATTGCTTATGACAAAGTAGGAGAGATGGTGACTGCTAAAGCAGAGGGAAATGGAACTGGTTCCATGAGCTTTACGTCAAAGGGGATCCCCAGGTGAGGGTTCAGACAAGCTTTCCATTTCCTCTTCCTGCTAGAAATGGCATGTCAATTGTCTCTGACAGCAGCATGGATAAAAAGGTGAAAGGAGAGAGAACTATCCCACCAGACAAGAGAAAAACATTAATCTTGATTGTACACAATCCTTGGCTTAGCTGAGTGCAAGAGTTATAATGAACAGCAGAGCTTTTCTTTCAGGAGATTCTTCTCCACTCTTTATTGAAACTATCAGGTGTTTGGAGCTTTAAAGTTTTTATTTTTCCCTAATGAAAACATTAACACAGATCCAAGACAGGGAAATGGGTCAGCTAATGTTTGTCCTTGAAAAGTAGCTTTGCAGTGCTCCTTTCATTGTGAAATAGCAATGACAAGACTGTGGGCAGTAATTGGAGATTTAAAGTACCCCACTTTGGAAATGTCCAAATTGAAGCACCCTAAAAAAGGCCTGATTTTCAGGAGAGACAGCATTTAAAAACCTGCATCCCCTAACAGGTGTCTCAAACTTTGTATTCAAGATCTTTAGCATTATTTTAATATATTTTGCCCTGAATGTCAAATAAAACAGACACAAAGAAGCAGTATGATAATGAAAACTCATTTTATTCAGCCACTTGAGGGGCTTTCTCCATCTCATTCAGCAATATTAAAGTTTCTACAAAGCTGAAGGGTAACAATCACTTGAACACAATTAGTCTTGGCTGTCACAAAAGCAAGGACAGTGTTTGCCAGGTATTTATGTGTTCACTGAATTTATCATTTAAATGAAATTTTTCATTTAAGTGAAATGATTGTAATGAAAACACCCTGGCCAGGCCAGAAGAGCTATAATAAAGATCGATATTAATAGTAACTAAGTCAAAATACACAGGTCTGGGACTCATCTGCCCCAAATGATTCAGAATGCAATACAAGAGAGAATATACTTACTGAAACTTTCCACAAGATCAAGGGCAACCTGAGTAGCCACATCCATCCCAGAGTTGATGTAGGACTGGCAGCTTTTCAAAGAAGAAAGAGCTGAATCAATAGCATTGAACGAGACTCTTGGACCACCTGACATCTTGAAAGTGTTACTCTAGAAACAACAGAGAGAACAAATTAAAAGCAGTTTGCACACAAAGAATTTGGGAGAGAAAACATAAGTTCTAATAGATAGCTAAACATAAAGCAGTGTCAACAGAATCACTGAAGCATTAGGGAGCAGGGATGAAAACTTAGCTCCCAAGATGTCAGTAAATTCAGTGAAAATGCAATTCATCACAGGTTTTCAATTCACCTCCAATTCAGTATTAAGCAAAACTGCACCACTAAAAGCAACTGGCATTTTTCTCTGCTCATTTCTACCACTAAACCACAGTGAAGTTCAAACTCCACAATTACAGCTGCTTGAAAACTACTGCTCTATTTCAGATCCAAAATAAGATCCAAAAAAGCCCACACGCCCAAAAACTCGTCTGGGTTATCTAGGCATATAATCAATTAGCCTAGGAAGAAATATGGTTTCTCACACTCTATTTAGTTTCATCAGTAGCTGGCCCTTGGAAAAAATAATCTAACAAAGAGTCACTCTACTAAGAATGTACTTAAAACATTTAGCATCATTCTTAAATAAAAGCCCACCTTTAAAATGCTGTCTACTTCTGCCAAAGATGCTACAAGCTTTTGGTACCCATCTTCCATTAGCACAAAATTAAGTCACCCAGGTACCATTGTTTATCTTCTTTACCACCCTCTGGCTCTGCAATACACACCCACAGCCTACACCCTTGTGGGGATTAGCTGCTCTGTTAGTAGAACCTTTAAGTGTTTTGGCTTATGTTGTTCCTGTCCACACTGCTCACATCCATTGGCTTCTTCCCAGAAATCCCTAATTTCTGCTCTTCCTTCTTCATGCTTTGCCATAACCCACTCAGTCACATAGCTACTGTGACAAACATGAACCTGGTGTGAACAATTTTATACTTCAAGTTGCAGATTAGAAAAATTCTGCTTCAGCTTTAGATACACCAAAGAAAAAGAAAAATAGACACAGCAAAGCAGAACTCTTAGTCAGAAATACTGCATTAGTCCATGTAAAGAATAACTGGTATGTTCAAGGACTACACTGAGATGCCATTGGGGGAGATAGAGAGCAGAATCCACAAACAAATTTGGGGTATACCAGAAGGGAAAGAATTGTTCTATCAATAACAACCTTTAACAGGCTATAATCCAACAGCAACGTGGGAAAGATGTATAGAAAGTAGAGTGCTTTTCCCATGCTTTGTATCTAAGGCTGTATCTCTCTCTACTGCTTTCCCTGAAACTTCAGAACTCCACCTTGTGATCCCCCTAACGTGAACATTGCCACATTCCACACGAGTACCATACAGACTAGGACACCTGAACACCTGCTGTCTCCTAATGTTTATTTCCTATAATTTTCCTTTTTTCCATTTATAAAATGTGCTTGGCCAGTCAATACGATCTTTTATTACACCATCTTTAGGTGAGGTGCTTCCAGCAACATTTTAACAACAGTTCAACCTCACCACAAACTGAACTTCTTAATTACATGCAAATTTGTCTTCCTCTCTATCCCCTTCTAAAGGTGCATCTTTCCCCAGATGCAGGAGACTTCAACTACAGCTCTTGTTATGTCAGCTCATGTTCTCCCTGACAGAAGACTGTGACTGCTATCATTACAGAGCTTTAGAGCTGTCAAAGTGACAACAGAAGACAAGGCAAAAGTTCCTTATAGAACTCACTGAGAGTAAAGAAAAAGGATGCTCTTGAATATTTAATAACAAATTCCTTCAGCTAGTATATTATTTAACTTTTTTTTAAGGTACTTGTTTGCCATCTTAGCAAGACTGTTTGTATAGAACCTCTGTGATCCAAACGTACACTACTGAATAGTCAAATGTTAGCAGCTTCATCTTTCTGAGCCCATTTTGTGCATCAAAGTTAACAAATAGAGCCTAATTCCCCTCTTGAACTTGGTAAATCTAAATCTTGCTGAGAAAGCCTGCTGTTCTTTTGGAAATTTCACAGACACACACTGTGAAAGCAGGAATCTGAAAAATAAAAAACAAAAAAACAACATTGAAAAGTTTAAAAGGCTCCTTCATTCTCATGAGCAAACTATACAGGAGCAGAAGTTACTGGTTATGACATTAAATCAAATCATTGCAGTGGTAGGTTCACCTCAATTTATCTTTTGGAAAGTAATTTCTTTTGGATTAATTTTCCTTTTTTTGTTTTTTAATAAAAGATTATTTTTCTTGGAAGCTGGTTGCAATCCTGTAATGCCCCAGCCTACCTGAGGGGTTCAGAGGAAGGCACTGGGATATACCCTGGGCAGTGCATGGGAAAAACAAAAACTTTGGAACATTCAAGTAGAATAAGGTACTTGGCAAAATTTAAAACATCCAGACCAAAATAAAGCACTTCCCAAACTTTAACTTCTCCAGACACAAGAAGACACTGGAAGTTTTCAGTCTGATTTACAACACATTTTGAGAAGAATATGTAAGAAAACGAAAGAAAGAAAGAAAGAAAGAAAGAAAGAAAGAAAGAAAGAAAGAAAGAAAGAAAGAAAGAAAGAAAGAAAGAAAGAAAGAAAGAAAGAAAGAAAGAAAGAAAGAAAGAAAGAAAGAAAGAAAGAAAGAAAGAAAGAAAGAAAGAAAGAAAGAAAGAAAGAAAGAAAGAAAGAAAGAAAGAAAGAAAGAAAGAAAGAAAGAGAAAATGGGGAGAGAAAAGTAGATGGCCACCACCCCAGGATCCAGCATTGTCTCAACAACTTCTAAACCCTGGCAGTGGAGCATGTTTGGCACATGTGTTGCTTTCCTTTTATCTCCTATGCTCTGCCACTTCAGGGCTTTCAGCTCCTGTTCCCCCATCACTTCCCAGCTGGCTCTTTTGAGCCTGTCAGCTGTGCCTCAGCTCTCCTGTAGATCCCAAGGCAAAGATTTCACTCTTGAACTTTCTAAGTGAATTCAACTTCAGCTTGGAGCTGTCCATTCTGCCTTCCAAGGGAGGGGCACATTCCTCCCTGGAACTGGTTTCACTGCAGTGTTTTTTCCACCACACTCTTTTCTGCCAGGAAATGGAAGGAAACTTCAGTGGGTGCCTCAAAGCACCTTTACCATGTGCAACCCCCAGCCCCTCTCTGCAGGAAACACAACCAGTAAACTCCGTGCTGAATGGGAAACTACTGGGGACACTGTTTTATTTTTTTCTTTCAGCAAGTGGTGAAATGGTCCAGACAGGATAAAGAACCAAAAAAAATATAGTTTCTATTCTGTTCGCTATTTCAAATATTTGCGGAAATACCTAAACTCTCTATGCTTCAATATCTCAAACTATGAAGCAGAGGTAAGAAAACACTATTATTTGTTTCTGTAACAGCAGCCCTACAGGTGTTAAGTGCTCTCTGAGCAGCAGGATCAGTGTCCAGCCCCAGGCACACTCGGTGACGAGGGGCCACAGGGAGACCCCTCCCTTTTCGGGCAGGGGAGCAGCGCCCGCCGAGCCGGAGGCTCCGCGCTCCAGGGCCGCCTCACCCGCGGCAGGGCAGGCCGGGCAGTCCCGCACCGAGACCCGGCCCCGAACCCGTCCCGCCGCCGCTCCCGCACCCCGCGGGGGAGCCCTGCCCTCACCCGGGGAGGGGACGGGGCCGGCGGGGACAGCCACGCTCGCCAGCGGCCGCTGCTCACCTCGTCCTCGCAGGCCGAGAGTGCGGCTGCCCCGGGGGCGGCCCCACGCCGCCCTCCCGGCGGTACAGGCAGGCTGGCGGTAGCGCCGGGCACCGGGGCGGGCGGAACCGCCTCATCAGCCGGCGCCGTCATGTGATGAGAGGGCTCGGCTACGTCGTAGGGAGCGCCGCCGTCTCCCTCCCATTCTTCCCACCCTCCCTCCATCCTTCTGTGCCCGCAGCCGCCGCCGTCCCTGCCCGCGGGCGCTGCCGGGGCAAGGTGAGCGCGCTGGGCGGGGCGGGCGCCGGCGGGAGCCGCTGAGGGAGCGGGGCCGCCCGGGCGCAAACCGTGAGTTTGGAGGGGAGGGGAGAGGAGGGGACGGGACGGGACGGGACGAGACGAGACGAGACGAGACAGGACCGGACCGGACCGGACCGGACCGGACCGGACCGGGTTCGGAGCCGCTGCCGGTCCGGGGCCCGCTGTGCGCCCTGTGGAGCAGAGCCGAGCTTGCCGCGGCACTGGGGACCTGGGAGGGCTCCGGGCGCTCGTTCTGGGTCGGAACTGTCTTGGGACAGCTCACTGTCATCAGAAATGTATCGCGGTGGTTCGGGAAGTGTTTGCTGAAAAGTCAAGCCTGGTCATAACTTCCCGTAAATGTTTCTGAAGCACAGACGCTTATTTTTGGTGCTGCACGCTGTGTCCCGCAGGAAACGGGGGAATCAGTGAAAATGAGCAGGAAGCACAAGCACAGCGTGGAAGCTCGTCCTTCAGCAATAAATGAAGGAACAGAGCTGTGTCATTTCCATTTGCTATGAAAGTTTTCCTTATTGCTAAAACCCATTATGATCACTTTGGTTGTATTTTTAAAGGGGCTCTTAAAAACACATTTTGTGAAGTGGTTTTGCTTTCCTTGGGCCCAGTCTCCTCACCTGGTCATGATTGCTTCACTATTGTGACTGTCTTATTCTTCAATAATGTTCTTCAACTGCTCTCCAAAAGATCACACTTCCCCTGCATGCTCACACAGGTCACTTCTCAAACTCAGTGTACATGCTGAAAATGAATTCCATCCATTTCTTTCATTTTACAAAGCTGTGGATAATTTAGATTTCATCATTTGAAATATTGGAGAGTATGCTTAAATATCCACAAATTAAACTACTAAAAACATGAATATAAACCACTCTGGATGTGTGTGGGTTTGTTTTTGCAGGTTATTAATGGCGCAGCTCGTTTCTTCATCAGGATTTCTGCTTGCAGTAACCTAAAGAGTAAGGATCAGAATCAGACTGCAGGACTTCTGCTGCTCTGTCACATCCAGCTCCACCATGGTGGATTTTCTGGCTGAAAACAATCTCTGTGGTCAGGCAATTCTTAGGATTGTTTCCTGTGGAAATGCCATCATTGCAGAACTTCTGAGACTTTCCGAATTTATTCCTGGTGTTTTCAGGCTAAAGGACAAAGCTGATCAGCAGAAGTATGGAGATATCATATTTGATTTCAGTTATTTCAAGGTAAATCCTTTTATTGTTCAACTACTTAAAGCATTGCTGTCCCACACGAGGATGTTTTGGGTTGTGAAACAGCCATTCCTGACTATTGTGTTCATTACTATTACATTTTCCAAAATGTTTGATGAGTCATCTGGCCTGTGAATTTTGGTAGATACCAATTATATAAAATGTGAGTATTGGATTCTGGGGAGGTAGTAGTAGTAGTAATTCCTGCAGGAGCACTAAATTAACCTTCCTCCAGCAGGTTCTGAGCCTGCATGGTTGGTTGTTTTCCTTCAGAGCAGTGCTGTGGGCAGTATGCCCATCTTTCTTCTCTTATTCTGTAGCTTATTCTTTGCAGCCATGAAAACTGCTTTCTGCTTTCCTGTCTGACAGTGCTATGATTGTTCTTCCTCTGGACTTGTCACATGGGCTGAATAAATAAATAAATAAGTCAAGGAGAAGTGTCCATGAAAGCCCTTATTTCCCTTTCAGAATTAGGCTTGCAGTACTAAGTTCCCTCTGTCATTTTCCAGCATGATTAAGAAGGAACAACAGAGACTATCTAATCTGACTTTATTTGGACTGTACCATACAAGAAATGGTGGTAATAAAGCAAGGGAGACACTTCTAAAATTTAATTCAGTTTCATTGTAGTAAAAGTTGTAAATTTCAGGCACTGTGAGGCTTAGATACTGAAAACCCAGAGCACAAATGATTTCACAGTTACCTTTAGATCTAAGTGCTTGGTTGAAGTCTTTTTTTTTAATACACAAATTACTTGAAAATTTAAAAGCAGATAGCTGTAATTGGTAAGAAATACAGTAATCCTTAAAGCCTCGGTATTTTTGAATGTTAAGAAAGCATAAGTGTGCTATTAAAACCAAATAAATCCTCAGAAGTCATACTGATAAAGCAGAGATTAGAGAATTTATAGATATTATTACTGCAAATGCACCCTTTCTGTACACATGTTTTGGTTTGAAAAGACAGGTGTGTGCTAAGGAAGGCAGGAGCCTCCCCTAAAACGGAAAATGTAAACCCCCTCCCTCCAAATTGTTATAAATTTGAAATTAAGGGGGGCTCTCAGGCAAAGATATAGGAGCAGGAATAACAGTTCTTTATTAGGGAAGAAAATAAAAATAAAACAAAACAAAGTGAAACCATACAACACTGACAGAGTCAGAACACGACCAGATACCCTGTGGGTGAGGGTGTTGGTAGCAGTCCAGTTGGAATGGTGGCTGCAGCCCTCCTGGAGTGGCAGGTGTGGTTCTGCTGGAGCAGTGATCCTGTAGAAGGATCAGTCTTCCTCTGAAGATCCAGTGGAAGAGACAGCTGCACCTCTGGGAATCCAGTGGAAAGGCTGTCCTGGTGTCCCAGAATATCAGACTATATCCAGGTAGGAATGCTTGGCTCCTCCCCCTGGGTGGAGCATCTCACAATGGGATGCTGTAGTTTTTATCAGCCACGCAGTGACACTCACTGGCACATTAACTGCAGATGTCTCCCCAAGGGAGGATTGGTTTGTGGAAGAGATAAAGAAAACTGCCCAATTAACAGATAACTGCCACACCTCTAAAAGATGGCAAATAGAATACACATTGTCTTGCAATCTAGGACAATGCACAATTCTTAGAATCTTTTAATGAGGAGAGATTTGGAAAGTTGAAACTATTTACTTTGTCCATTTGAACTTCAATGGCAGTTTGGCATCTGCTTTTATCCTTTGTTTTATGTAGATATTTTGCACACAAAGAGAAGCAGAAGAATCCTTTTTAAAACTCAAATTGTCAGTTGGATATTTTCAATTAAATTCTAATAATACTTCCAATTAAACTTTAGCATTATTTTCATTTAGTTAGTGATGGTAAGATTGTATGGTGCTTATGAGAAATATGACGGTGGTAAAGGGTTAGGAAAGTTGTACTATTGCTTTAAGGAAGTCAGGGTCTTCATCCCAACTCCTTTCCCCCCATGGTTGTTAATGAGAATTAATTCAGGAGACGAGTGCTGAGCTAGATGTAGAGTCTGTGGGAAAAACATGTCTAATATTTTCAAGCAGTTTGAATGTATGAGAAGGTACTAAGCTTTGTGATCCCAAATGTTATGGTTTCTATCTGAGAAATCAACCAGAAGAAATGCGTAAAGGAAAAAATTCCATCAGGGTATGAGCACTACAGAAAGCACCCAGTGCTTTCAGGTGTATTGGGGCTTTACTGAAAGCATTGACTATTCTTTTCCATTGGTTATATTGGATAAATCATATTTAAAGTCATTGCAGATTGCAACAATGTGTAAAACTCATCTTTATGGAATCAATATTTTACCATAGGTTAGAAAACTACAGATCCTTGTTTTGGTAAGGAATGGTAAGTTTGGTTTGCACACAGGGGTGGTTGTACATGGTCTGTGTCCTACTGTAGAGAAGTCAAGTAGAGATCAAAGTATTAAGTATGGTCTCTAAAGGTGAGTTTCTGTTTTTCAGGGGCCTGAGACATGTGAAGGCAAACTGGAAGCCAAGCCTGAGTTACTGGATTTAGATGAAGAATTTCGTGAAAACAACATTGAAATTTTGACAAGATTTTATTTAGCTTTTCAGAGTGTACATAAATACATTGTAGATTTAAACAGGTATGGTATCTTAAATACATACGGATTTTCAAAGACCAGATTACTGTTTTGTCTTATTGATGAGAAGCTTTTTTCTTAGAGACCCAATATACTCCTTGTTGAAGCATATTCCAGCTAACCTGGGTTGCTGGAGTAAACACTAACATTTATTCCAACAGTTCTCTACCCGGTTAATATATGACTTGAAAAGATTTAACCTCTCTACCTTAATTCCTCAATTGTAAATTTGAGTTAGTTTTTTTTTATCTTAGAGATTGTGCTGAAGTTTTTGGGTTTTTTTTTTATAAAAGAAGAATCCATATTATTAAGCAATTTTCTTTTGGTCTTGCAAAACAGAGTGTCAGATAGTTTGGGGTTTTTTAACTTTCATTGGCATTATTTTCTTGAACTAAATTTTTCAGTGAAGTTGCCATATTCTCAGGTTTGCTAATCTGACATCTAAAAAGCAAAATTAAAACTTCGTTAAATGGTCTAAGAAAAAGTTACTGAGAATCTTAAACATGAGAATTGGTTTTATTATTGATGTTATGTGAAAAGATCAAATGTTTGATATTACTTATTAAGTAGTGTTACTGGAAAATCCTTTAATAGGAATAAATCTTCTGTTAATTCAGGTTAACATATGCTATTTCTAGCTCTACCTTCCGAATTGCAATTGAGATCAATTTATGGTATTTCCAAGGAGATATACTTAGATAACTTGAAAATATGACACAGTTTTACTGCATTATTGCATGGCAGCCTTCCCAGGGTGTATTCACCCATGACAAAATTAGGAGGATGAGCTTTGAGCTGCCAGGTATCCTCCAGTGTCTTTCACATACACCATCAGGATATGGAAGGAAACTTTGTGCCAACTGGTTGGCACTAGCTAGGGGTTCCAGTCTCTCATTTTTTAGGAAAAATTTTTTAGGAAAAATCCTATGAAAAATACCATGCTGCTTGTTCTAGGGAAATGTTCTGATGCATCTGTTGGCTTTCAGAGAAGATGTCACTTACTGAGTTTAGTTTGAGAGCAAAATAGTCAATGACCAAAGTTTTTGTCATGATTCCTAGATACTTAGATGATCTCAATGAAGGAATTTACATTCAGCAAACATTAGAAACCGTCCTCCTCAACGAAGATGGAAAACAGCTTCTAGTGAGTATTGACTAGTTTTGTAATAGTAGAAAATTAACCCACTTAGTAAGTGCCAAGCTAGACAAAAATTTAAGTTTACCAAATGTGTGGAAGTGCTGTGGCTTACTTCAAGGAGGACAAAGAGCAAAAATCTTCAGGCTGCCACTTTTCATGTTGTGTTGACTACGTAGTTGACATTGGGTTAGTTTGCCAATATGTGTTTTTCTTTAAATGTTGCTGCAAAATCATGTTTATGTGATTTTCTTTCTTCATTCTTTCCCTTTCCAAACAGTGTGAAGCCCTGTATTTATATGGAGTCATGCTACTGGTCATTGACCAGAAGATTGAAGGAGAAGTCAGAGAAAGAATGTTGGTTTCCTACTACCGATACAGGTGGTGTATATTGGTGTACAGGAGCACTCAAGGCTGAGATGTGTAACCTGCAGTATGTTCAGTAACCTAGGTCATTGAATTAAGACAAATGGAAGTATTGACACATTTTTCATCAACTGACTTTATACAGATAATTCAGCAGAGCTTTCTGAATATCAGCAGATATTCCTTGCTTTAGCTTTTAGCTGTGTTTGCAAGTTCAGCTGCAAAACGAGCAACAGATTTTTCATTCTGTTACAACAGACATTTGAAGTCCACAAATAAACTTTAGGCTAAAGCTTTTAGGCTGCAAGTGCCACCTGTGAAAGTGTCACAGGTTCCCAAACATGCAAGGAAACTTTCTGAAAAGTCCAGACTACCTAGGTGACAAATGTAATGCAAGTCAGACTTCTTGTAGAACTTTATTAGGTAAATCAGTAACAAGTTTTACGGGATAGGTTCTCAGAATCAGCATATAACAGCTGGGGGCTTAAAGAGTATCAGGATATAACAGCTGGGGGCTTAAAGAGTATCAGTGCAAATTCTTCCACACGTGTAAAGTGCTGCTTTGACTATGTTTATGTCTCCCAGTATATAATGAGAAATTCTTTAACTCTGGAATGCAGGAGTGAATTGACAAGGGGAATTCAGAGATGGAGAGAAAGAAAATGAAAATTTTAAAAAGAAGGGGGGGAAAAAAGGGAACAAATTCTTCTCTGAATATAAAGCTCCTTCTTTCTGTTCCTGAGTTTAATTTTCTGTTCGTGCTTTTCCGCTTACCTGAAATTTCAGTATGGACATTCATCCGTGTCCCATAACATGATGTTAATGGAATAAAAATCAAAAACCTCCTTTAGACTTGAGTATTTATTAATTTTCTTGTGAGAAGGGCGTGGTAACAAGGGGTGGGAGAAAAGGAAATTACTAAGTCATATAGCTCATTTTTTTGTTCCTCTTTTTTTGTAAAACAGTGCAGCCCGATCCTCTGCTGACTCCAATTTAGATGATGTTTGTAAATTGCTTCGAAGCACCGGATACTCCAGCCAGCCTGGAGCTAAAAGACCTCCAAACTACCCTGAGAGCTACTTCAGCAGGGTTCCTATAAGTGAAACGTTCATTAGCATGGTAATCGGCCGCCTGCGGTCAGATGACATTTACAACCAGGTAAGCTGCCCTGAGATAAAAGAGGGCCTTGAAGGAGAATCAAATTGATTCTCAGGTCAATTACTCAGCCATGAAGTACAGAAAAAAATGAATGACAGAGGGGAGGTCAGCTAGTCTGACTTGGCTCAAGCAGAGTCAGTTGGAGCAGGTTGCACTGGGCTGCACCCAGTTGGATTTTGAGTATCTCCAGAGGTACAAACCACAGAACTTCTCTGGGCAATCTGCTGCAGTACTTGGCCAGCCTTGCAGTAAAAAGCACCATTTTTGTTTAATGTCTTATGATTGGACATGTCTTACTTGAGTCATTTACAGCATAGCAAAATCTTACTGTAGCCTGTTAAAAGTAGCACACATCTATGCAGTCAACATTTACACTCTGGCAATACATCTGGTAAATATGCTGTATGAATAAGCATGTCCAGCTTACCTAAATAAACTTCTTGCCCCATAGTATCTATATACCACACTCTTTAATGTGTCCCATAATATTTTCAGGTGGTTTATGATGCACAGTATTATGTTCAGCTTTGTTTTGTTACTTTTTCCAGGTTTCAGCATATCCATTACCAGAACACCGCAGCACTGCCCTGGCTACTCAGGCTGCTATGCTCTATGTCATACTGTATTTTGACCCTTCTATTCTTCACACTCAGCAAGCAAAAATGAGAGAGATCGTGGACAAATACTTCCCAGATAATTGGGTAAAGATAAATTCTGTTTTAAAACTGTTCCCTGGATTTCATGTTATAAGAAAAATTGAAATTATTGTTAGAGTATGTGTTATAGAAATGTAATAATAACCTAAAACTAGAACAGATTCTTCTCTGTGGAAATTTTACTTTGTTCAGAGTAAAGCAGTTCAAGTCAAACACTCTGGATAAGCATGGAAGGCTGTCCTTTGAAAGTGTAATTTATTGTCTTAAATGCTTCAGTCAACTACACCCTAATACCATCAAGATAAAATAAGTCCCAGGAAAATGTGTGATGGAAGGAATTATAGGCATTTTCTAATCCAGCCTTCTCCTCAAAGCACAGTTGACCTCAAAGCTAAATCAAGCTGCTCAGGCTTTGCCCAGTTGGCTTTGGAAATGTCTAAGGTGATGACTCTGCAGCCTCTATGAACACCTGTGGCTGTGCTTCATCACTCTCTTGGCGAAGAATTTCTTCCTTCTGTAGCACTGGAATTTGCTCTTCTTTAGAGCATCATGGAAATCAGGTAGAAAAAAGTATCATATATAGTTACTGAAAGAACTCTCATCTTGTTTTCAGAACAAAGCTTCTAATTAATTGTGTGCCTTTTGTTTCAAAGTCTTCTTCTTGGTTTCCGAAGGTGATACACCAAAAAGTACTGCTACCAAAAAAGTTCAGCTATCTCTTATTTATAGCCACAGCATATCCCTTTCTGTCATACTGCTAAATGCAAACCTTGTATTTTTCTTAATAGTCACATAAATACAACTTCTTGTTTTCTGCTTCCAATTTTAGGTCATTAGCATTTACATGGGAATCACTGTCAATCTGGCAGAAGCATGGGAACCCTACAAAGCTGCTAAAACTGCCCTCAACTACACACTGGATCTCTCAAATGTCAAAGAGCAGGTACATAAGCCAGCATTAAGTATTTTTAGCAAGATGTGTGGGCATCTGAAGTATATGACATCAATAATGCATGGGTCTTTTCTTCCTGCCTGCAATGTATGTACCATATTGTCTGGCAAACTTAGGGAATACGAGTAGAAATTTTTCCTTCATCTTTAGGGAAGAAGTTAACCAAGTAGAACTCAATTGATAATATGTGTGGAAGGGGCTCACAGCTGGTCTGTGAGTCAGAAGGGGTTAGTGAAAGAGAGGAGCTGATAAGAGTTGCCTTTGCTCCTGAAAGGAACTTTACCAAGGCTGTCAGCCTGGAAACAAAGGAAAGAGGGAGATAAACATGGGGCAGGCCACTTTGTTCCAGTAAAGATTATGTTGCTGTATTCTGACCAGTGAATAGGTATAAACTTTGTGAAAGAGTATAAAAAGACAGCATGCTGTAAAATAAATACAGAGAAGCCTTCTTAAATACAGTGTGTTCTTCAGTTTGTTATGACCAACAGTGACAAATAAGTATCTCAGTTCTATGGTAGATTTTTGTTTTCTTTCCCATTAGGCAATAAAATATTAGTACCATTTTTTAGGAATAATTCCTAGAGAGTATTTAAGTGAGTATATAAAAAGTCTGCATTTTTGAAACATTATGCTTCCTGTGTGGCCTGGACTCTTGAACTACTTTTGCTGGGAACATGTGTGCTGTGTGTGCAGGCTGTTTTCTGACATGGGAATACTGCTTATCAAAGTCTTCTCCCGGCTCTATGTGTCTGTTTTTAGCTTCTGGGTCTCTCTAGGTCATTCCAGAGTTTTATTCCTAAGGGTTTTTACCCTGACCACCTGTGAGAAATACTTGTGCGACATCTACTTCTTGTATTTCTCACTTTACTTTGAGAGCTGTATAAATCCTATACAAGTATTGCCTTGCTTTAAAGTTTATCTTGCATCCTTTGTCATGCACTTACAGTGTATAATATTGCCTACTAATAATGATAATAATTTTTATAGCACTTTTTTTTAACTGCGTGCCCGCTAAGCTCTCAGGAGCCTGGTGTATTCTATTTGAGGCAAGGATTTTATTGATGCAAGCCTTGTGTTTCAAGGCCAGCAGGTACGCTGCAGTGACGGAGCGAGTGCACACGCAGGTGCAGCAGTTCCTCAAGGAGGGCTGTCTGAGGGAGGAGCTGGTGCTGGACAACATTCCCAAGCTGCTGAATTGCCTGCGAGACTGCAACGTGGCCATCCGCTGGCTGATGCTGCACACTGCAGACACCAGTAAGGCACTGCTGAGCTCTCAGTCCTGCTCCACTGAGGGGGAAGTTCAGTTCTGCTGCTGTTGAAGTCAGCAGTTTCCTCTGCTGTTTGCAGGAGATTGTTGAGCTGTTGTTTTGCAAATAGTTTCCTAAAACCTTGTCTGAAACAGCACGTGAGTTTCCTCAGTTCTTGTGAGCTGAACACCAATACAAAAATTAGTAGAAGTCATGATGTTGAATAATATTCTGCAGAAAAACATAATTCTGAAAGTTTTATGTAGCTCCAAAAAGAAGGCAGTGGCCAGTTTCTTACAATGTTAGTAATTAACAGGTTGAAACTGAGGTTTTTGTTCTGTTGAACTGAAATTCAGCTGAAACTGTTGAGTAATGTCTCTCATGTGAGTTTGGGTGTGTAAACTGACCTATTTAGACATTTCCTTATTTGAATGCTTGTGCTGTCTTTAAGGGTTCTTGATATGCAAGAGGGTTTCTGTTCCACCTCCATACAATTTTTGTGATGGTTTTAGAAATACTGATCTTGGGTCTTCTTGATCAGAGGGACTAAATTCACATTTAGTTTCAGAAGCCTGCAGAAGTCTTAAGAAGGCTGAAGCACCACAGAAACTTTAATTATATTCTATTCAAAGGAATAGTCCATGTAAATGGAAACAAGTGGGGATTTACATACCAGAGCAAAATTTTTTTGCCTTCAAACTGTTAAAAAAGAATGTATTTACAAAGATTGAAAAATTTGGCCAAATTCCGTGTAACAGTGGAGAAATGTTGTCTTTCCATTTTCAGCTTGTGATCCAAATAACAAACGTCTCCGCCAGATAAAGGATCAAATTTTAACAGACTCAAGGTACAATTCCAGGATCCTTTTCCAGCTTCTTCTGGATACAGCTCAATTTGAATTCATTTTAAAAGAGGTAATGTGCTGCTAACCAGAGTCTTCTAAGATCTCTAACCTGAAAAATCACTGGGTATTTTTAAAAGTGACTAAAAATCAAAAAATCTGCGTTGTACTGTTCTATAAAATTCAGTATGCTTCTGTCACTGTATGTACATCCCACTGTCTGTATTGCTTAATATTTTTAATTTTATTTTTAATATTCTGTCAGGATCTTGAAGTTCTGTAGTAATCACTTAGTCGGTTCCATCTGTTTTAAGTATTTTATTTTCTCTATTGTGATTTGCCTCCTTGCCAGTTTTGTAAACCAAATGCTTTGGGTTTCAGTAGATGTTCAAGCAGATGCTGTCAGAAAAACAAGCAAAATGGGAGAACTATAAAAAAGAGGGATCTGAAAGGATGACTGAGCTTGCTGATGTCTTCTCAGGAGTTAAACCTCTTACTAGAGTGGAGAAAAATGGTAATTATTAAAAATTGTACTATGAGGGAAAAAAGTTATTTCAATTTATATTTCTAAAGTGATACCAAAATAAAATACATGAGTCTAATAGTGATAATATAGGAACAATTTTCATGTCCCTCAGCTGCCAAAGAGGTCTCTGTAGCTCTTGCCTTTTTTAGGTTTTCTGCACATACTCCATATGTAAGCAATATTTAGGTACCTAATATTTAGGTGGCCCTATTTTTAGAACTATTTTTCATTCATTTATTTAGATATACCAGTTAAAACTATAAAATATCAGTTCACTTCTGTATGTATAATGGAGCTCACATTACCATGTTCTATGTACAAAGGAGTGAGAAGACCATGCCCATTAAATTTAGGGATGGTTTAACCTCTTCCCTAATTCTTTCCCTGGCTGTAACCTGGATTTCAATTGTATCAGCATTTTTTAAAAGAAGAAAACCTTCTTTTACTTGTTCTCTACACTGAGTGGTATTCTTCTAGTTCTCTAAGGACTTAAAAGTGGAATCTGTGCTTCTTTCCAAATTCCTTGCACTGTTTTTTGAAACACCTATTTTTTCTCTTGAACTCATGAAAATAAGATTTTTTAATGCCCATTTATGTTGGTAGGTGTTTTTAATGTTGCATGTGAAATTTACCTGAGCATTTGCCGCTTTACAAGTGTACACGTCGAAAGACTATAAATGTACCAGTGAAATAAGAACTTGTAAAAATAATCTCCTGTGTGTATAGCTTTTTTTCTTCTGACTAGCAAGTTCCCTGCATTTTTGATGCCTATCATATATGTAGAGGTTTTATTTTTTTTTTCCTTAATTTTTCATAGAAAATCTCCAGGCTTGGTTCAGAGAAATCTCCAAGCAAATAATGTCTCTGAACTATGATGATTCCACTGCAGCAGGCAGAAAAACCGTGCAGCTAATACAAGCTTTGGAAGAGGTATGGCAAAGACATTTTGAGATAAATGACCTTGTCCTTCTGGAACAGCAGCAGTCTTCACACACGTACTGACTTCTGATAGCAGAGATGCAGAACAGATTTGAATTTTAACAGCTGTTGAAATCTATTTGATCTTTGCTGTTACATATCTACAGTGAGCAGGAGTTTTGTATAAACCTTGGTATTGTAAAATAAGGATATAGTACAAAAGGTCATGCTACCTGTAGCTGAGGGCTTGTCGGTTTTTTCAAAGAAATTAATTCAGTGTTTAGCATTATTTGGCAATACTACTCCTTTTTTAGAAATTCTGAAAATAAATTCATTTGAAATTAGAAAGATTTATTTAAAAGGCAAAATTTAAAAAAAAAATCTGTATTTTTTGTGTGTGCTTCTACTATTTCCAGGATATAAAAGAGTACTCAGAGTGATGTTTCACAGGACACCTCCTTTAATAACTTTGTGAAATTTATTGTTAATACTCTCTATTACAGGCCAGGATTTAAGTGTTTTACTGCTACTAGCATCCAGAAGTAATATGTCACTTTACTGATTATGTTTGTATTGCTGTCCTTAAAGATGAATAGAAAACAACAAAAAAAGAGTCCTTTTATGAGTTTTATTTGTTTATTTTTTAAATATAGGTCCAAGAGTTTCACCAGCTGGAAAGTAACCTGCAAGTTTGCCAGTTTCTGGCTGACACCCGCAAATTTCTCCATCAGATGATCCGAACTATCAACATTAAAGAAGAGGTCTTGATCACCATGCAGATAGTTGGTGATCTTTCCTATGCTTGGCAATTAATTGACAGGTATGTTAGCAGGAACTTTTTCTTCCAGTCAGAGACCATTTGTAAAACTTGTGGGAAATCACATGCATAAATGTTATTAACACTATCAGTGTTTCAATTAAAAACAGTCTTGAAGCATTGTTCTGTGAGTTGTATATACTGAATTATTATCAGCTTGAATAGGAATTAACATACATCCTTCTCAGGTTGTTAACTGTAGGTTAAATTACAGTGTAACTTCTTACTGTCTATGCTGTTCTAACAGCTTTGTTAACCTCCTGTCTCCATCCTTTAGTCTTATTAAGTGTTCTCCAAAATACTGGAGTTCATTTTTCAACCAAAAACAAATGAGGAAAGACTAATGCTCAAGAACTCTGTTTCTATGGTGGGATTTTGCTGAGCTGCTGCTTCATTGCCGTGGCTGAAAACACTCCCTGTTGTTTCATCTTTTGTCTCATCTCCCCTTTTTCATATAGGGTTTTTCTGACCTAAATCCTCCTCTAGTGAAGTTTGTTAGTGATCTCCTGTGCTGTTTACACATTACACTGGTGCTGTTGACATAGAATTAAACAGTTAAAAATAACAGTTCCAGGGAAGAAGCTGATTTGTTTTGTTTGTTTCCTACCCCAGCTTTACATCTATTATGCAAGACAGCATAAGAGTCAGTCCATCTATGGTAACTAAACTCAGAGCCACTTTCCTAAAGGTAAGTATGAACAACACTGAATGTACTTGAACACTGCAGCTCAATTCAAGCAGTTTGTTTAAAAGGCCTTATGCTCTGAAATCAGTTAAGGCTTCATTTTACCAGCATCTCCTATGTCTAGTTTTTTTAGACAGTATTAAATTACCTCACTATTAAATTAAATTAAATTAAGGTTAGTTTTAATGAAAATAAAACCAAGTTATGCATGTTTTTATAATGCAGCAATTGTATTCCTGCTGTTAAGCAAATAAGTCTCTTGTCCAGCTTCTACTTATTACAGCTGCTTTCTGGAGGCATTGGTGCACAGATGGGATCTTCTGCATATGGATCAGAGCAGGCTGAAGGAGTTTAAAAACTTACGTTCTCTGTTCCCTTTGTCTGTTGATGAAGCTCTAGTTTCAGATGAAAATATCATCTGTAGAAATAAGAATAGGGATTAGTGTGAGTGGGAATATAAAATTACAACTGAAATGTCCCATGCAGCTGTTTAGATTTTAACCATCTTAGAGAAGGTAGCCTGACGGACTGTTGGACTTCTTTGACTTTTTTTGCTTGGAAAGCCTGGTATAACACTGCTCCTTAGGAAGAATCTAGTACTTTGAGTTGTAGGATAAGAGCCTGAGCAAGAGAATTTTAGCATATAAGTTTCCTCAGAAAAAGAAATGTGAAGTTAAAGTGTTAACTTTATTTCTAGCTTGCTTCTGCTCTTGATTTGCCACTTCTCCGCATCAATCAAGCGAACAGTCCCGACCTCCTCAGTGTGTCCCAGTATTACTCTGGAGAGCTGGTCTCCTATGTGAGAAAGGTGGGTGCTTATAAGGTGTAATGCTTTGTTCTCTAATTATTTTTTCTTAATTGAGGATTATTTTCTTAATGAGAATATACTGACTGTGGGTGTTTCTTCTCTCATTTACAAAGGTTCTACAGATAATTCCAGAAAGCATGTTTACATCTCTTCTCAAAATCATAAAGCTCCAGACACACGATATTATTGAAGTGCCTACTCGCCTTGATAAGGACAAGCTGCGAGATTATGCTCAGCTGGGACCACGATATGAGGTGCTGTTAAAACAGGGAATTCTGAAAAAGCAAACCTTCTAGGTGGCCAACTTAAACCTAAGTTTAAATCTACAAAGCTCCATAGAGTTACAGTTTAACAGTGAAGTTACATTTGTTGACTTAAACTGATGGGTATTATTGTGAGCATACCTTAGGTTTCACAAGAACAGATGAGTAACTTTTGAGCTTCTGTTTGTAGAAGTTTAAATTTTTGATCTTGTAGAGAAGGAGAGGAAAAAAATCTAAGTAAATTTCTAAATGAGCATAAATATGTATTTATTTATTGGAGAGGATGAAAACCTGAGTCTGGAATGAAGCCCTCCACATTTGCCATTCTTGTTCCAAGAGGAGAAGGTCAAAGACTGAACAAGCCAGCAAGGTTAAGCTTTTTGCTGCTCTCAAATAAGGAGAGGATGGAGGCACGTTGATTTGACCAGATAAAGCTGCTGTTGTTTATTTTGTCTCTGGTTTTTCTTCTGCATTGTAACCAGTCTGGAAGAGTGAGCAAACATTAAAATTACATGGTTTTATTTTCAGTAGAGGAAGATGCAACACAAAAACCTGAGCAGATCAGCGAGTCTTTCTCCCAGAGAATCTAATAATCAATTAAGATCCCAGCTTTTCCCCGGAGATTTTGCCAAAGTGCTCACTTGTTAGGTGTTTTCTGCAAACAAGCTGTGATCTCTGATTAAGCTGATGTTCAGACCTGAACATTAGGTTTAAACTCCCCCATGAGACTTTTTCAAGTGAGTCTGGCTTGTGTGTGGGCAGGAGTGAAGGAGAAGGCAGTGTTCAGTAATGTTTTCTTTTGAGACAGTAAAAGGAAAACAGATTATACTAAAGCTGTTTACGCTTCCAGTTTCTGTTGAACTGTAGATATGAAGTGTCTTCTCTATTCTGTATTGTAAACACCTGAAGGGCAGAAGACTGGCTTGTCTGAACTCTGAGCATGAGGATAATAATAACTGTAACTAATTGTAAAACTTCAAGTGAAGTTTTACAATTAGTTACAGTTATTATTATCCTCATGCTCAGAGTTGCCATATTATATCAGTGGAAATACTGAGGTGCTGCCATATTATATCAGTGGAAATACTGAGGTGGACTCATGGTGGCAGCAGGATTTATTATAGAATAACTACTGTGAGCTGTGTTCCCAGCCTGCTCAAAGGTACCAGCTCAGAGGTTTGTCCATAATATTTGTGCACACAAGATATGGCTGGTCTTCCCTTCTGTAATCCCTCTGAAGCCTCTGAGAGGTACCTGTTCTTTCCTACTGCTAATACACTTCTATTTATCTGACTAAAAAAAAGGTAACTTTTTAAGTAAGTCTATAACAAAATGTAAAATTGAAAGTATTATTTAAATCTAAAATAGGAAGCTACCACTGGGAAACAAGGATTTTTTTTAGAGTAATTATTTACACTTGTTGAATCACTTCAGTGATTTTTTTTCTGTTACAGGTTGCCAAGCTAACCCATGCAATTTCAATCTTCACTGAAGGTATCCTCATGATGAAAACTACTTTAGTTGGTATCATAAAGGTAATGATCCGTTATTTCAATAGGAAAAGGTTGTTTGGTTTAGCACAGGTTTCCGCACAATATATGACACCTCAAGGAAAAATAAACCAGCAAGAAAATATAGGTTTGCGCACAAATTTTCAAACAGTGATGCCTCAATTGGCAGCCAGATAAGAACTATAGTTTTTTCAGGTTCCTAGGAACCCACAGTTCCCATTGTTAATAGATTCATCCACTGTACTTGGTGATTGTTGGGGGTTTCCTGCTGGAAAACCTGAAGAGTTTTCTTTTCTGAAGAGCTGTTTCTTCCATTGCTATGATCTGTCCTGTAGTTTTACATCAAGGCTACATTGATACCTCATTGAGAACTAGAAGCAAGTATTCTTGAAGAAACATACACTTCTTAAGGCATACTGGCTTATTAGAATTGTACAACATTCTCAGTGGATCATGAACAAAATTTGAATATGGGAATTAAAGAAATTATTTATTCTCTAGTAGAAGTATGTAAATTTTTTATTCTGTGAACATATTCTGGTGGTTAAGTGCATCTGTTAACAGTGCTTTCCTGTTCATCAGAAGTATTTAATATCTTTCTTGGTACAAAATAAATCCTTTATATTTTTTTATAGCTTTCTGACTTTAAAGAAAATGTGTTTCTTCTACTTAGGTGGACCCAAAACAGTTACTAGAGGATGGAATAAGGAAGGAGCTGGTAAAACGGGTCGCCCTGGCTCTTCACAGGGGCCTCATCTTTAATCCTAGAGCCAAGGTTGGTTTTAATTTTTTATATATCTTGGGTGTGCAGGGACCTCTTTTATTATACTGCCCTCTAAAAAATAATTTATACTTTTATGTATGGATTTCCTTTTTGTAAAAATAATTTTGGACTACTGAAGGTTATTTGGAATTCTTTATTTGATGTTCAAATGAGTTTATAAACTGCCAAGTGTACACAGAATTAAAAACCATCTTTTTATTCTATTCCAAACTGTCCTGCCAATTCTGAATTCACAGTACTGCCTTTGTCTGTGATGACTGACAGGTCACATAAGTCAAGTAAACATTGATAGGCAATGATAAAATAAGGAGTGACTCCTTGTTTTGATCCTGTTCAGATTGTTGAATCTCATAGATCAATCAATAGTACCACTGAAGGCAAAAATAAATACAAAAAGTGGGAGGAAAAATATTTAGTAAAAATTAATTCCAATATCAAACTCTGATAAATTTCTCAGTGCTTTTCAGATCTGGCTGGACCACAGTGAGATGCTCTAGAGGTTGTTCTCTAAGGGTATTTAGAAGCCTTTTACATTTTCTTTGAATTCTACCTGTTCACAGTTCTGGTTTTATCTTTTTGTTGTTTGTCTCCAGCCAAGTGAACTCATGCCCAAACTGAAGGAAATGGCAGCTACAATGGATGGGTTCCATCGATCATTTGAATATATCCAGGATTATGTCAACATATATGGGTTAAAAATTTGGCAGGAGGAAGTGTCTCGTATTATTAACTACAACGTGGAGCAGGAGTGCAATAACTTCTTAAGAACAAAGGTGCTACTCAAACCCAAAAACAACAAAAAAGTTGATAGATGTCTTTAGAGTTGGCTGTTAGAGCCTGTGACTGATGGAGCATGTATACCCATTGTTCATACCACTGTGACTTTAGCTGAATGTGCTAACTACTGTGTAAAATTGCCCCCAGCTTATTCTGAAATGTTGCAGGCATCTCCCCTGCATTATTTGTACATAAAAGGAAAGTACCCAAAATAGAATATTTTAGTACATTTTGTAAAAGATTCATTCTTCTCTTTGCTTTTGTTTTGCTTTTTGTTTTGCTGTTTTTAT
The DNA here is from genome assembly GCF_028018845.1 of Melospiza georgiana. Classification (NCBI taxonomy): domain Eukaryota; kingdom Metazoa; phylum Chordata; class Aves; order Passeriformes; family Passerellidae; genus Melospiza; species Melospiza georgiana. The sequence continues at coordinate 143,427,800 of NC_080430.1, read as the reverse complement.
AGTGTTCTGCTATGTATAATTTACAATACTGTGTTACAGTGTGCTCCTTTTAAATTGAACAAAAGGAAAATTTCTAAATTAAAAAGGTGCAATGGGAACACTACAAATTACTGTAAAACTTATCTTTCAGATTCAAGACTGGCAAAGTATATACCAGTCTACTCACATTCCTATACCAAAATTCACACCTGTGGATGAATCTGTAACATTTATTGGTCGTCTTTGCAGAGAAATCCTGAGGATCACAGATCCAAAGTAAGTACTTTGTGTCACCATGCATTGGATAGCTTCAATTCCACCATACACAAATCAAAATACAAGAGACAGGTTTTCCTTAGCTGTCATGCCTTTATCTAAAATCAGATTTACCCAGTCCATCCTGTACATTTTAAAGGTTAGTCTAGAAAAGTGGTGATTTTAGTCTAAGAAGGAAAACTGTGTTAAACAAATGGAGGAAAGAGAAATCAGGGATGAGTGACAGAGCCCTGGTGGAGAGAGGAATAGCTAAACGTCACTGGGCATACTTGGAGAGTCTTTCTCATCTGTCTAAGAAAGGTAACTCAATACTGAGAGTGTCACAGGAACTGTCTGCAGCTTTTTCTGAAGTTGTTTGCTGATTTTTTCCCTCAGAATCACGTGTTACATTGACCAGATGAATACCTGGTATGATATCAAAACTCATCAGGAAGTAACCAATAGTCGTCTCTTCTCAGAGATCCAAGATACCTTGGGTACCTTTGGTCTCAATGGCTTAGACAGGCTGCTGTGTTTCATGATTGTAAAGGAGCTGCAGGTAATTTTTGAACTTCACTTTCTCAAGGCCACAATGCTTTATTGTTTAATAATGAAATAAATTTTTTATAAAGTTAATTACTGAAATGGCAAAATTAAATCAAAATTAAATGAAAAATGGTTGTTCAACTACAAAAGTGAGAATTTCAGTTACAGAGGAAATTATGGAAGTTGGTGCTCTTAAGTAAATGGTGCTGTTTAATTCCAGGTTGTGTGGGCACGATTTCTGAAGGTGTACACTATGTGTGTACTTAAAAGTTGATTTCAGGTCATCTTCTATTTTTCTGTCTCGATATCAACAAAGATTGTTTGGGTCTACCATGATACATAAGGTGTCAATGCTGTGAAATTGCTGTTTCTCTAGTACCTGTTATGTGAAACCAAGTTTTTTTGTTTCCTGAGAAGAATCTAGTTCTATCCTTGTTAGAGATTCTAGCGGAAATAAGTATCAACACAGTTCTTCCTGAAAAATTGAATTACTCCTTGTCCAGAGTGGATATTAGATACTGACAAGGGGTATCTTCTTAATGTCCTAACATTGATTAACATAACTCCAAAAAGCAAAAATTGTAACTACACAATTCCTCCACTCTTTGTTAAGACTCTTTGTCTATGCAAATAGTCTTCCCCTGCTGTTAAAAAATGTGTCTCCGGTGCCATCAAGATTAATCATAGAGTGCATGTGTGATAATTTTACTTACTTGTTTCTTTCTTTTATTTAGAATTTCCTCAGCATGTTTCAGAAAAGTATATTGCGTGACCGGTCAGTACAAGATACCTTAAAGGCGCTCATGAGTGCTGTCAGTCCCCTCAAAGGAATCATAGGTAAGTGCTTCCTGGTTAACATGGAAGAAAGCAATTGTCTTTGTACTCTTGCATTTATTTCCCTTCTTACTTGTTCTTTTTTTTAATGCCTCACCCTTCTTCTTTTCTCAGCAAATTCAAACAAGGTTTATTCTGCAGCAATTGCAAAAACACAGAAGATCTGGACAGCTTATTTAGACTCCATAATGAAGGTAGGTTCATGTGGCTTACTGTTAGAATTCAGTCGAGGCTCTCTGGTTATATTGGCCCCTCAATTCAGGAGGGACATGGGGGTGCTGGAGCATGTCCAGAAAAGGGCAGCAGAGCTGGTGAAGGCTCTAGAGGGTAAATCCTGTGACTAGCAGCTAAGGGAGCTGGGGATGTTTGGCCTGGAGAAGAGAAGGCTCAGGAGGGACCTTACCACTCTCTACAGCTCTCTGAAAGAAGGCTGCAGCCAGGTGAGGGTTGGCCTCTTCTCCCAGGTAACAGTGACAGGACAAGAGGACATGGCCTCAAACTGCACCAGGGGAGGTTGAGGTTGGACATCAGGAGGAATTTCTTCATAGAAAAGGTTGTTAAACATTGAAACAGGCTGCCCAGGGAAGTGTGGAGTCACTGGCAGGTGTTTGAGGACAGACTGGATGAGGCACTCAGTGCCAGGGTTTAGTTCACAAGGTGGTGTTTGGTCGTAGGTTGGACTCAATGATTTCAGGGATCTCTTCCAATCTTAATGGTGCTGTGATTCTGTGATATTTTAATCTGCTTATTTTGCTATGTTGTATTATATTGACTTGAAATTATGTAGCATCACATGTGAAACAGGCTTGGGTTTGTGAGAGCTCCTGAGCTTCATTTGTGTGGTCACCTCACACTCCACAAAGTGCTGAGCACTGAGATTCATAAGAAATCATTCACCAAAAGCAGAGTCTGGCACTAGAGATCTGATTTGGGCAGACTAAGTTAGTGTTCAGTGTCAGGAACTCATGAGCCTCCCCTCAGTGCCTTGTGACCATGGTATGCCCAAGGATAAAGTTGGGAGCAGTAGCATTTCCCAGACTTGCCTTGCCACAGAAGGCATTGTTCTGTGCTGGAGATTTAAACAAGCTGTCCCACTGTCTTATCTCTTTATGTTGTTTCTGTAATGATATATGGAGAGCAGCATTTCTCAGAGTGCTGTGGATGTTTATGTTACTGGAGTGAAGAGGAAAGGCCAGGGAAGAAGGTTGACTGCAATTAGCCTTTCTCATGTTTTCTTCTCCTGCTGTGCTGACCCTAAGATGTACAGAGAGGTGGAAAGCAGAGTAGAGGCATTTTCACTGACCAGTGAAAAGCAAGTAACTGGGGTTTTATACCTGGTGCCTTTTTTGTGCCCTTTTCCTTTGGCCTGTGCCTGTGACCAGGAACTGTCACTGTGTAAACTTCAGGCACTGTGACTGCATCTCTGCTCTGAGTGCACTGTGCAGCTGGGGTCAGTCCTTGGCTCCACTCTTCCTTCATTGCATTCAGTATAACACACCACTCTTTTTGTGTTTGTGTCCACAGGTTGGTCAGATGCAGATTTTAAGACGACAGATTACCAATCAATTAAATTATTCCTGCAGGTTTGACTCCAAGCATTTGGCTGCTGCTTTGGAAAATCTCAATAAGTAAGAAGCAAAATGTGCTGAAGAGCTGCTTGTATCATTGTGATGTAATTGTTATAAGCTCAGCAATCCTTAAAATCTAAAATTACAAAAATCGATAATTACAAAATCTAAAATCTATAGCAAAATGTGGCATCTGATTTGTGTGCAGGTTTTTGTTGATCAGTATTTGAATTTTAACCCAGCAAAAACATTAAAAATAAATACTTGGCAAGTAACTAGTTTGAATGTGCAGTTTCTAATAGCATTTGATTATACCTGGTTCTGAAGTCACATTTAGATGAGAAAAGGGAACAGAATATATGTGGTGCTGATTTTGAATCAAATATGATGTTTGTAAAAAGGTACTCCAGAAAAGGTGTTTTACTCTTGATTGTGGCCATGTAGAGGTTTTTGTATCTTTGAAATTTTTATATTAGTATGACATGTGGGCATCATGTAAGGTTTATTTGGGAATAATTTTTAAAATTACTTAATATAATCCGTTTTCCTTTTAGAGCAATACTGGCTGACATTGAAGCACATTATCAAAACCCATTACTACCTTATCCTAAAGAAGACAACACTCTTTTATATGAAATCACAGCTTATCTGGAAGCTGCTGGCATTCACAACCCATTAAATAAGGTCAGGCATACATTCTGGGGCTTGGTGCAGTTTGCTTTTTTCTATTTTTTTTTTCTTTCTATTTTTTTTAACTGAGAAAAAAATAATATTTAGAAGGTCTGTACTACTCTTTTTTTTCCCCTCAGATCTACATAACAACAAAACGTCTGCCATATTTTCCCACCGTCAACTTCCTATTCCTCATTTCTCAGTTTCCCAAACTTCAGTACAACAGAAATTTAGGTAATGTGTAAGTTGCTGTTTGTCTAAATCTAATTAAAACCTATGTGAAATTATCTGTAGAGAAGATAGTAAAATTGCCTGCATAGAAAACATACAGTTCCTGACTTTATCAGTTCAGTTCAGACAGTTTTGTTATACTATTTAAGTCAAATACAATAAGGTAGGAAGCAGAATCCAGACTCCTGGGTTTCTCATTCCATCCTGTGCCTCAGTTAATATCATTAAGCCATTCACCATGGAAGACATGCAGTTGTTACATTAGTTTTGGACTTTTTTTGTGTGGGCAAGCAGAAGGGGAGACATCAAAAAAAGCCATGAAGAGTACATTACATAAGTTAGCCTGTGCTATAAGAATATATTCTGGTTTATAAACATGTGTTGTTTTGGGTTTTTTCTGTGCAGGAGTGGTGTGCAAGCGGCCAGCTGATCAAATTGACTGGCTGCCTTTGGTTCTGGGGCTCCTTACCCTGTTGAAACAGTTCCACTCAAGATACACAGAACAATTTTTGGCTCTGATTGGTCAGTTTATTCGTTCAACGATGGAGCAGTGCACAAGGTACCCATGTTTTACTTTTTACTGAGGTATCACCTCTGTGAAGAGGACTTCAGCAGTGGAAAAGCACTGCTTTTTCAGTATTTTTGTTCTAGCAGAGTATAGTTGACATTTGCAGTCTTTTGGTACTTGAAGGAATCTTACTAAAAAGGTGGAGTGGGTCTTTTTACATGGTCAGACAGGGACAGGAAAAGGGAGAATGATTTCAACTAAAAGAAGGGGGACATAGAGATTAATGTTAGGAGGAAATTCTTTCCCATGAGGGCAGTGAGGCACTGGAATGGGTTTCACAGAGAAATGGTGGATGCTCCATGCCTGGAGGTGTTCAAGGCCCTTGGGATTGGTAGGGCCCTTGAGAAAACTGGTCCAGTGGAAATTGTCCCTCCCCATGGCAGGGCTGTTGTAACTCCATGATCCTTAAGGTTCCTTCCAGCCCAAACCATTCCATGATTGCATTAGACAGTAACAACAATATGTTTTACTAAATAGAAGATTAAAACACAATTTCTATTTGTAATAGAAACACATGACACCTAATAGAAATGATGCTATTTGAAGGCTGGCATTTTCAGGTAATTTAATCCAAGTAAGTGGTTGATAAGTGTGTGATCTCCATGGTGGTTTAATTTTAGCCAGAAGATTCCAGAAATGCCTGCTGATGTAGTGGGTGCCCTCATGTTCCTGGAAGATTACATTCGATACACCAAGTTACCAAGAAAGGTGAGAAAGAATTCCATGTCTCTAAATATGGCCCCAAATATCCCAACCATTTTCCCAGGATAAAGGAGCAGGGAATGTGTGCTCCCACTCCACTTTAGCCAAGGAAGGAATCTGGCCAGGGAGACACTGCTCACACCTTCCATTTGTGCTACAAATGAGCCAACATAACAAATAACAGCTCAGGGTCCTGCTGATGCAGCAGCCCTGGTTTGTAGAGTTCAGTCCCATTATTACAGGAATAAATAGATGAATACTGATAAATAAAGGATTTCACCTTTGTGCTAATTTCAAACCAGTCTGTTAAATTTAACCTTCAGTGTATAATGCTGGGTGCTGTTGGGAAGGAAAGAAATAAAATAGAAGTTCCAAGGTATTTCCAAGTAATACTAAGCTTAGCAGTATTCTAAACACAGGGCAAGAAGCTAATTAGAAAATCCAAATTTTGGTGAAACACTGTATCCAGTCTTTCCTTCACTTCCTGCCAAAGGCTGATTTCCCAGGCAGCTTCCTTGTCTCACATGCAAGGGAAATGCCAAAAATCTACTTGTAGAGAGACTTTGTTTCATGTTTGAATGCAACTTAACTACATTTGAAGATGATATATTATTTATATATAGTGTTCAAAATAAGTCATAATCCTGATTGCTATACGTAAGCTGTACCTCTGTGGTTCTTGAATAAACATTCAACAGCCATTTCCCAGCTAATATTCACAATGAGGAGAGTGAGATTCTTCCAGTCTCCTCTTCCCAGCCCACAGTTCTGTGTGGTGGAAGGTCCCTGTGTCAGTCCTGCAGCTGCAGGTGATGCTGTGTGGAGCCCAGCAGAGAGCACAGCAGCATTCCTCCAGTCCTGCTCTGTTCCTGGGCTCCTGGCAGCTCCTCCCAGCCCTGGCTGGGCTGTTCCTCCCTTGCTTTGAGCACATCCTGATGCCAGAGTGGCTCAGGTCAGCAGTGTGTGTGCTCCAGTCATGGATCTGATGTGCTTGTAATGGATGAATGGACAACAGATGGATAATGCAAGTGCCCCACTGTGCCTTCCTGTGTCCCTCAGGTTGTTGAAGCACACGTGCCAAGCTTCATTTTTGATGAATTCAGAACCGTTCTATGAATATGGACAGGAACCAAGGCTTTTCTCCAAACCTGAAATGAGGAGCTGGGGCCTGAGGGTGAGGCAAGTACAGCTGTTCAGGACTGTGTCTTTTCTTTGCTTCAAGGCAGTGCCTACAGCTGTCTCTGTGAAATGTAACCATCAGCACTAATCTGTATAACCCTTGTTTAAATCTTGGCATGATACACAGCGTGGATCTCCTCTAAACAGTGTACATTTTGTACTGCACATTATAAATGCTGCATGTAATTGTTAATGTATAAATCATTTAGATTTTTTTGTTCTGAAGAACTATCTGTGGAAGTTTGACTTTTGTATCAGAAATGAACAGTGAAATTGGAAATAAAGGTGTTGGATAGTTTGCCAAGACTGATGATTCCAAATACAATTTTCTTTTTAAAAGAACCAGGAGTGAAAATGCATATACAGTGTAAAGAGGTTTGATGTCTGCCTGTGTGCTACAAAGTTAGTGTAATTCTATAGAGGACATAAAATAATTAAATATTTACAGCTGAAAAGTCCTGTTAGGCTAATTAAAGGCACAAATATTAATGTAACTGTAACATTTCTAATGTTGGGAACAAGATGCTTAGTCACATAATTTTAACTCATGGTACATGCAATGTCCCAGCCTTAAGCTGAAGGGAGCACCCAAGATTCACAGATGCTTGTGGTCAAAAGGAATGACAGAAATAAGAGAGTTCACAAAAACTCTTAAGTTTTGTTAGTAAATTACACATTTGAATGGGAATTGATATGTTAGTCCCTGACCTCCTGCCTGAGCACACAGCAGTGGGGCTTGGAAAAGCAGTGGGATGAAAGGTGGGGTGACAAGGGGGATAGAGAAAGAAAGATGGTTTAAAGAGGGAGAGAAAGAGAGAAAGTAAGGAAGAAAGAGAAAAAGAGATCACCAGTCCAGCTGATGGGGTGTCCTGGGGTGCACACCCAGGCTTTGTGGGAGTACTTTTTTAGAGATAAGTTTTCCCTACCTAGAGATAAGTTTCTTGACTGTCTTGTGCTTATCTCCATGAGCCAGAACAAGGACATTTGTCTCTCATTTCCCTTCCTCCTATTGCCCCTTTCCAGCCACAACAATCCTTGGCTGTTATTACAATAATTATTGATTGGCTCAGCTTTCAGAGCTTGCTACATGCACAACAAGCCCCCTTATCTTCCAAGCTTCCACAGCGTGGAACATTTTACACCTGGCTTAATTATCTTGCATGGAGCTGCTGTGGAATTGGCAGCAGAAGATGTTCCCCTATCAGAGGGACAGCCTGGTGATTATCAGACTGAAAAAGAGGAGGCAGAGGCCACAGCTCAAGGGAAAGTCCCTTGTTGGGGGCCTGTCCAGCCCACACTCCTGCTCAGAGCAGGGCAGCTGGCACAGGGTGCTCAGGCCCACAGCCAGTTGAGTTTGGAGTATTCCTAGGATGGAGGCTCCACAGTCTCTCTGGGTGATCTGTGCAGGTGTTTGACCACCTAAACACAGAAAGAAGTTTTTTCTTGCATTCAAATGGAATTTCACATGTCTCAGTTCTTCCCCATTGGCTCCTGTCACTGTGCACCGCTGACTGTAACTGAGTGTCACTCTTCTTTACTCCCTCCATCCATTGAATATTTGTCCACATGAATAAGATCCCTTTTAGCCTCCTCTTCTCCAGGCTGAGCAGTCTCAGCTCTCTCAGCCTCTCCTCTATGACAAGGGCTCCAAGCTGTTAATTGCCTCCATGGCCCTTCAGTCTGTCCCTGTCTGTCATACTGGGCAGTCCAGCTCTGAGCTCAGCACCCAGATGTCTCTTGCCAGGGATGAGCCAACAGAAGTTTCATCTCTGCCACCTGCTAGCAGATATGCCAGCAGCTGGTGGTTACTGCTGCAGGAGTGAACTGATTTTTCCCAGGATTCCAGGGAAATCCAGGGGGAAGCAACTTTTCCCCAGGAACAACCTGTCTGCCAAGCTGTCTTCCAGCAGTTTCTGGACATCATGAACTTTGTGTTGGACCACTTCTCCAGCCTGTCCATGTGCCCCTGAATGGCAGCACACCCCTCTGCTCTGTAGCTGCTCCTTGTGGGTTTGTATCACCTGCAAACTGCTGGGGGTCCATTGGTCACAGCAAAGACACTGAACAGCTCTGGCCCCAGTATCAGCCCCTGAGTGCTCCTCTAGAAACTGGAGACATCATGGTGCACATCACAATCCCCTGGGCCCCAGTGTGGAGCCAGTGCATTCAGTTTGGGTTTCCCTTAGTAAATCCATGCTGAGTACTCCCAAGCACCTACTTGTTCTTTGTATGTTTGGGAATGATTTCCAGGTCTGTTTGTCTCATCACCTTCCCAAGGCCTGTGGTGAGGCTGGCTGTCCTACAGCTTTCCTCATCCTCCTCCTTGCTGTCCCTGAGACAGGAGAGGTGTTCAGGCCTCAGGATCAGCACCACCATTCACAGGACATTGAGAGTAGCCTCTCTCTGACACCTGCCTGCTCTCCTCACATCCAGGAATGCATCCCAGCAGCTCCCATGGAGTCCTGAATGCCCACATTGCTTAAATGTGTTCCCATCCTGTTCCTCTGCTGAAGGACTGACTTCTGATCTGTGGGGTTCAGCACCACTGAGTGTTGTTGTTTCACCTGTTCTAAATCAGCATTTGCAAAACTGAACCCATGCCACAGTAACCTGGTTTTCAGGTTGGGGAGGGATTTTAACTCCTGCATTCTGTGTCAGCACCTGTTCTGGGAGTACAGCCCTCCCCTCTCCAGCAGGCAGGGGCTTGCCCAGCACCAGCTCCCTGCCCATCCACACAAGAGCTTTGATGTTGTCTGAGACACTGCAGCTTCCCCTGGCAGCCAGTGCCCTCCTGGCCTCCACATCTCCCTCCAGGTGTGCTCCAGGTGGATGAACAGCACAGTGGTTCAGGCAACTCTGACAATACCCCTGAGGTCAGCCCTGCTGTAGAGATCTGGAGTTGTGCTGGGTCACACATTTCCAGGAATGGAGGAGCCTGGGCTGCCTCTTACCAAGAGTGAGGAGAACTGGCTGAGCTGGGGGTGGACATGATTAACACAGCAATGGCTGCACTCCTGCGCGTACACCAGAGGTGGGGCAGGCTGAGTCAATCACTTCATAAAAATCTGTACAGCCCACTGCACTCCCCTGAAGGGCAGCACAGAGTGATCTCCCCTAAAGCACAGAATCACAGGATCACTTGGGTTGGAGAAGATCTCCAAGATTACAGAGTCCAACCTTTGACTGAACACAACCATGTCAAATAGACCATATCACCAAGTTCCACATCCAGTCTTTAAGTTCTTAGTGACAGCTTTCCTTAGGCCCAGAGTGATACCATATTCCAGTGACATTATCCAGCTGTTGTTACAAGGGTAACAAGTACCAGTGTATCACTGTGTGAATCATAATTTTAAGTCATCCTCAAGTCACAAATTCAGCTATTGCCCTATGGTGGAGTTGACTTTGGCTGGAGGCCAGGTGTCCATCCGGCTTCTCTATCACTTCGTTCCCCAGCAGGAAAGGGAGAAAAAATAAGATGGAAAATGACTTATAGCTTGAGATAAGTCAGTTTACCAAAGCAAAAGCAGAAGTTTGCACATGCACAAGCAAAGAAAAGAAAAGGTAAAATTATTCTCTATTTCCCATCAGCTGCTCCCCAGGAAGCAGGGCCTCAGCAACAGAGCAGTTGCTACAGAAGGCAAATGTTGTAAAAAAACAAATGCACCCTCTTGCTCCTCACTTTTGTAGCTGTTCTGATGCTGATGTCATGCAGTATGGAATACCCCTCTGCTCAGTCTGGGTCAGCTGGCCTGGCTTTGTCCCTCCCAGGATCTGGCCCACCTCAGCCCCTTGGTGGGCAGGGGATGTTGGAGAGGCAGGGCTGGTGCTGTGCCAGCCTTGCTCAGCAGCAGCCAAAACTCTGCGGTGCTGCCAACACCTTTCAGTGCCAGTGCAGAGCACACCCTGTGAGGGCTGCTGTGGCAAAATAAACTCCCTCTCAGCCAGACCCAATAAATACCCAATCACCATCTGATTACCATTTGTTCTTCATTCAGATATCAATTAATCACCATTTGTTCATTGTTCAATCACTAATAAAAGCCTTTTAGTTAATTCCATGCTGGTTGCTTTCCATGACTCAACTTTGAAGCCAGAAAAGCAAATGAAGCTGGAGAGCAGAAGAAAGGGAGCACCATGGTAAGACAGCACAAAAAAAAAAAAAAAAAAGAGAAAGGAGAAGGTGAAATGGGTGAGGTGGGAAGTCAGGTGTCACCCAGAATTAACAACCTGAAGTTTAACCACACAAGAACTATGTATTTCTACTTTAACAGGTAGGAAAGCAAAGAGTAACAGTGGGAAAATACAAATTGGTGTCACACACTTTTTTCTCTATTTCAATTCAATTTAAAGCTTTTCCTTTAGATAGCTCTGAAGCCATTTCCCCAAATGACTGCACATATTCTGTCCCTGCAGTAGTACAGCTTCCTAAAGATAGCTAAATTAAAATACACAGAAAACTATTAATGCATTAAGACTTACATTACTAATGCAATTATTTATGATGAAGCTTCCCATTTTAGGCAAGAACAGCTACAAGGGGCATTCACTGACAGTGCACATTCACTGGCAGTGTACATTACATTGCTGGGACTCAGCAAGCAGAAAAATCAATAATGATATTATTATGGAAAGCTAAGATTCATAGACCAGAAAAAAAAACATGGAAAAATAATTGTAATTGGTTTCTACATCTGAAGTAGCCCATAAACATCAGCAGGAATCTTTCCTGTGCTCCAGATCATCACAGTATTCCTCAGCAGGGATTATATCCCTGCATTTCTTATTCTGTATTACACTCACAGTCTTAGAAATTATTTATGAAGCCCTGACTGAACTGATCTGCTTTGAGGTGTATCCACAATGCCTGGATTAACTGGCTTTCCATCCCAGAAATTACCAGATCTCCTGCCTCATCTGGGTAAAAACCACCAGTGAAAGGAATCCCTTTCACTCCAAGCAGGTACAAACAGACCAATGAATAGTGTGCTACAGAAATTAAAATGCAATTAATGCAAATTTTAATTATGGTTTTAATTTTAACTCCTGTGGCTCTTGAGATGAAACTAGAAAAATTAATATTTAGAACAATTATATAGGTGTGACTAGCAGGCATCAATTAATTATACTCATGACTAATGTCTCATATATCCATAATTAAAATAAGTAGAAATCCATGAAAACAGATCATTTCTGCATGCTTGTGTCTTTCAAACCTTGTCCTTTGAATGCCATGTCCATCTCTATTTTGCATTTAGAAAATAAGCATCTTCACCAAATACTGAGATAATCAAGATTATTTCCTTCTAGAGGTATGCCGTTTCTTAAAATCAGATTATAGGGATATTTTGAAGCTGTGCAGGTCCCCAAGGTATTGGAATCAAAAGAGTGTTCTTAGCAGCATTGAGTAGTGATGACTGGTAAATGCAGAAACTTGAGAGGAGAAATACCTCCCTATTCCAGGCTTTAATTTATCTGGCTATAAAGATGGTATATGACAAATACAGTAGCTGATAGGTGAAAGGAAACAGCAGTGTAACACTGCAGGAAATTCTTGGGAAGCACAGAAGAACTTGGATTACCCACTGTGTGAGAACAGAAGAAGCACCCTGTTTCTTTGAAAGCCTGCAAGGCCTGAGGAAACCACCCAGCTGTCAGGGTGATGGATTCATTGCAGGCCTGGCCAGGCTGTGTGTGAAGGACTGAACAAAGATCCCACACAAAGTGCACAAGCACTGTCTTAACTATGCAATAAACAAACTCATTTTGCTCTCCTTGAGCTGGTGAGTCTCATTTTCATACACTAGACAGGTGCTGTGTGCAGGCACTGTGTGGGGTGGAGTGATGCTGGGTGATGCTGATGGGATCTGACACATGAAAACAAGAGAGCTCTGATTTCATTATACCAAGCTGGGCTTGCACATAACACCTCTGTGCACTGTCTGTTTGCAGATGTCATTTGCAGCAGAAACTAGCCTGTATGGGATAGAAGAAAATCACCAAATGCATCACAGAGAGACAGAGCAGCTCCATGTATGCCCTGCAGCAACCAGCAAGTGCCCTTTGTGTACAAAGGTGTGCTGGTTTTGGCTGCATCAGAGGCAACTTTTTTTCCCAGTTTTTTGGATTTGTGCTGAACACAAGGTTGATAATATAGAGATGTTTTTGTTATTGCTGAGCAGGTTTGCACAGAGCCAAGGCCTTTTCTGCTTTTCCTACAGCCAGGCTGGTGAGGAAGCTGAGTGTACAGGGGAGGCTGGGAGGAGACACAGCCAGGACAGGTGACCCAAACTGACCAAAGGGATATTCCAGAGCAAATGACATCATGCCCAGGATATAAAGTGTGGGAAAGAAAGAGGAAGGAGGGGATGTTTGGACTGATGGTGTTTGTCTTCCCAAGTCACTGTTACACGTGATGGGGCACATGTAACAGAGATGGCTAAACCTGCCCATGGTAAACAGTGAATTAATTCTTTGTTTTGCTTTGCTTGTGTGCATGGCTTTTGCTTTCCCTATTAAGCTGTCTCTATCTCAACCCCTGAGTCTTCTGGCTTTTACCCTTCCAATCCTCTCCCTGATCTCACTGGTGGGGGGAGTGAGTGAGCAGCTGCCTGGGGCTTGGCTGGAGTTAAACCACAACAATAGGAAACTGTAGTAAGCCAACACCCAGTTTCCACCCCCTGTAAATACCTGTGGTTGCCCAGTTACTGTATGGCCAAACCCAAGCCGCAGTGGTGCCACTTCAGAGCTCACCTTTGGCACAGAAAAACTCGAGTACTGCATCTGACTCCTGCCTGGTGATGTCAGTAGAGATGGAGACCTTGGAGCAGACAGCCATATAGGTATAGACAGCATTAGTCAGGAAAGTTTTCTAGCATCAGAAAAGACACCAGGGAGCACAGGTGACTGCCAGCATCCCAGGAGAGCCTGTTGCAAAAATTTCTCTCGTTCCTGTTGATTCCAAGTTGAAAAAGAAAACTTTCCTAGAAAAAGCAGAGTAAGGCTCAAGGTTAACAGAATCACTTATTAAGGGCTCAAGAGCAGATGGAGGCAGGGGCTCTGGAGAAGGTTTCCTGTAGATGACCCTCTGTCATCTCAAATCTTGATGGATTTATGTGTCTGCAACAGCTTGTGCATCAAGATGGGATCCTTATCACCAAAATACATTTCAAACCCCATTTTAAAAAGCAAAACCAGAGTTAGCCAAAATTCATGCACATCCACCATATTTCCAAAATAGTGACTGATTTCTTGTTACCAATGACCTCCCTTCAAGAGTTTCCTCCAGCAGACAGGAGAGCAAAGCACTGTTCTGGAGTAGGAAATGCAGAGGCAGCAAATAGATCCAGTCACAAGGAAGGTGGTAAAGCTTTGTAACTTAAAACCTTAATAGCAGGGTTTTATTATGTTGAAATATAGGTGAGGGGTTAATTTATGCCATACATAAAAAGTTTATGAACCAGTGCTCAGCACTATGCCCAGGAGCCCCACATCAACCTTTGGGTCCAGGATCTTGATTCACAAGCGCATAAAACATGTCAGGACCCATCCTGTGGTGCAGCATGGCCCACATCCAAAATACAGCAGTCTGGTTCACCCAGTGTTGGCAATGATCCCTCCTCTAGGCTATTCCCTTTTCCCTGAAGTCATTCCCAGGAGGATCCAAGGCCGTCATAGGCAGAGCACCACCAATTGTCCTTGGGTGTGTCTCAGGGTAGGTGAAGCCACAGCAGGGACCATGGACCCTTATCCCTCTGCAAGCTTCCCCTGCCTGTCCTGCCCTTAAAGAATCCAGCCTCACAGCCTAGAAGCGCCCATGAGGTTGTGAGAACACACCACCAGTACTGCCATGAGTGTACTGACACTCACAGTTAGAACTCAATAAGTCAATGCTTGTACAGTTCAATACTGTATACTTTTATACTGTATATATATATACTGTATACTTTTCTGTATATTTTCTCTAGGCAAGACAAATTTTCAGGACCATATAAGTATCAGCCCCTACATCAGGGCTATCAGAACCCACACCAGGGAAGAGAGTGTGAAGATGCCCTTGCCTGAATGAAGGATGTGAATCTGCACCTGAAGGAAACCAGCTGCATCACAGAAACCTGAAAAAGCTGTAGTTGCATAACAATGGCTCACAGGTAAACAAGGTGTTGAGCCAAAGAAAACTCATATGTTCCCATAAAAAAACAAATTAGCTACTCTAATAGCATAGGTGGAACCATCTAAAATTGGATGAGTATTCAACACACCCCACTGGGTGCTTCTCAAGAGCTGCTGACTACCTGTGTTCCTATTGCCTTAACATTAACGAGTATTTCAGCATTTGACCCATGGTTCTGCCATTTGTCATTGCTGGATTGGTAACCTGTGCTTGAAGAGGGTTTTAAGCTCTAAAACCTGGATGCAACACTAGAAATCACTTCTTCAACGGGCCTTGACAATCTCTACCTTCTGAAAACGATACCAGCAAAGGCCAAACACTTCACTCTGCATCTTCTCTTGACTCTGCCTGAAGCTCCTGCCTGCCATACACCAGGCAGTGCAAAGGCCTATTTCAAGCAAAATTGTCATGTTCTTGCTTTAGCCCTTCCCTAACAATTTCCAACATCCTGTTTACCTTTTTATCTGGTGCTGCCAGCTGGGTGGAAGCATGGAGAGGACCAGTCATGGTGATTCCAGGACACTCTCAGTTGGGTTCCACCATCATCACTGGTGTTGGACAGCAGCACAAACAACACGTGTGTCACCAGGTGGATGATTTGCTCTGCCTGGTGGCACAGCTGAAGGGAGGAAGCAGAATGGTTCAGGAGCATCAGAGACTCTAAGAAGGAGACAGACTGGCAGAACCTGCCTTCCTGAGACAGGAACAACCGCCAGAAAAAAAACATGATCAAGGATCTCCTGTATCTTCCTCCCCATCAGGCAGAAAACAGTAGCTCCAAAGAAAGGAATAAATGGATAAAAAGTCCTTACCTGGGCAGCAGATGAAATCCCTCCCTGTCCACCTCACTCTCCCAGGTGTCTCCGTACAGTATGCTTGAGGCTCTGCAGGTGGAATGCCAGTCAACATGTGATGAGGATGAAGGTCCAGCTATACCAGAGGCATTGACAGAGTCAGAAAGGCCTAAACAAGACATCACAACCACCTCTGTGAGGAAGAAAATTTGAGTTGTAGGTGTAGGTGATTCCTTTCTAAGGGGAACAGAGGGTCTAATATGCTGGATAAATGTTCCTCCTCTTAGGAAAGTCTGATCCCTCCCTGGAATCCAGCTTCAGGACAGCTGCAGGAAACTTCCCAGCCCCATTACTGGTCTTCCACGTGGGTGGCAGTGGAGCTGCAATATCCCAATCCAAGGGTCATCCAAAGAGACTTCAGCCCCTTGGCTTGGTTGGTAAGGGAAGTGGAGCACATAATTTTTCCCCCTATCCTTCCAGTTGCTGGCAAAAACAAGAAGTAAGAAACAGATGGACCCAGCCCAGTTCATGGCTCTGTGGCTGGTGTCACTGCCAGAATTTTGGTTCCTCTGACAATGGGATGGGCTACACAGCACCAGGCTTGCTGCCATCAGGTGAGATTCACCTTTCTCAGAAGGAGAAGGGGCTCTTTGCTCAGGAGCCAGGGAGGTTCATTGAGAGAGCTTTAAACTAGACATGCCAGGGAAGAGGGATAAATAATATCAGGCTTGCCTGTGACAAGCTGTGAGAGGATGCACCAAGGTTAAAGAGACAGAGTGCTAATGAGGGCCCTCAGACAAGCAGCTCTAGTGGTGTTGTCCTCATTGGAGAACACTGTAAATCTTATGGAGATGAGACAGGGACACCTGGGATAATAGAGGCAATCAGGGAAACACCAGTGAAATACCTCAAAGGAATTAAGGGGTGCCCCTCTAAGAAGGTGACACAGCTGACAGCCCAGCTGAAGGACCTCTACACCAATGAACCCAACAGACATGAGCTGGAAGACACCGTGCTGCTGGAAAGCTGTGACCTACTTGCCATTGCTGAAACTTGGTGGGACAGATCCCATGACTGGAGTGAGGCTATTGAGAAGGGAACCTTGTGGTTGGTGTCACTACAGGCCACTGCAGAAGGGGAACCAGCTGATGAAGCCTTCCTGCTCCAGCTGCAGGAGGCATCGCACTCTGTGGCATTCACATTCTCTGAAAAATTCCCTCACCCAGGGTTTTTCTCCTGGGAAGCTGAAAGGCAGTGAGAGAGGCCTCAGAGAAAAGGAAAATAATTCTTATCTCATTTACTTCTCCTGTGTTGTGCTCATTTGGAATGTGTTTGGAGATTGTTTACCCACAGGGGATTGTTTCATTGGATTCTGGTGTGAGCTGTTTTGACTCATTGGCAAATTGGGGCCAAGCTGTGTCGGGACTCTAGAAAGAGTCACAAGTTTTCATTATTGTCTTTTTAGCATTCAATAAGTATTTTTTCTGAATTCTTTAGTACAGTATTCTTTAATATAATATAGTATAATAAAGTAATAAATTTGCCTTCTGATAAGATGGAGTCAGATGCATCATTCTCTTCCCCTCGTTGGTGAATGTGCATTTACAATAGCACTCACAGACTCCTGTCCTGCTGGGGGAATTCAACCCTGACATCTCCTGGGGAAGTAGCACAGCAAGCTGTAAGCAGTGCAGGAGAATCCTGGAATGCCTGGAGGGAAACTTCTCCAGCCAGGCAATAGCCAGTCCTGCCAGAGGGGACACAATGCTGGACCTGATGGCCATGAATGCAGTGAGCTCAGCTGGGACACCAAGACTGGAGGCAGCCTGGGCCGCCAGGATCGTGCAGTGGTGGAGTTCACACTCCTGAGGAATGTGGGTCAGGCAAAGAGTAAAATGTGGACTCTGAATTTTAGGACAATAGGACCCCCTGGAAACTGCCCTCTGGAACAAGGCAGCAGAACAGAGCTGCCAGATCTTTAAGGATGCTTTCCATAGAGTGGGAGAGACCATAATCATCAGGAGCAAGAAATGAGGCAAGGAGGGCAAGAGATTGGTGTGGCTGAGGAGGGACCTGCTAGTCAAACTACAGGGCAAGAAACAAATGAACAGGCAGTGGAAACAAGGACAGGTAACCTGGGGAAATTATAGGGATGAGGTTTGGTTGTGTTGGCACAGGGTGAAGAAGGCCAAGGCACAGCTGGATCTGAACCTGGCAAGACTCAAAGAGTAACCAGGACTTTTACAGATGTGTTCACCAGAAAAGGAGAATCAAAGAAAGAAGCAAGGCCATGAAGCTGGTAACAAGGGATGAGAAAAGGCCTGAGCTACTCAACAAGTTTTGCCTCAGTCTTCAATAGAAACCTCTCTTCCACACCTCTCAAGTGGATGGACAGCAGGATGGAAACTGAGGGAACAAAGTGATTCCCTCTATAAGAAAAGATCGGGTTTGTGAGGAATCTGAGTAGCCCGAACTTACAGAAGTCTATGGAACCCAAAAAGATACCTGCCTGTTGTCATTATATCACAAGAGTTTTATTGTCATTATATTGTAAAGGTTCAATATTGCTAGAATTTCATACCTCCTTGATGTTTCTGGTAGGCAGCTCCTCTAAGCACTGACTCTTCCTTCTTCTCACAGTGGCCACCTGACTCCAGTTCCCCTCAACCAACCAATCCACTCTTTTATAACACTCTTCTTATTGGCTACAGCTGTGGCCTGTTAAAGTCAGGCCTGCTCCTGACTTTGTTAACCTGCTTATTATTAACTTGCTGGGTTAATAATTAACCCAGCTGCAACTCTTTAGGGGGTAAGATTACTTTCCATACACATTTATTTACTTATATTCTATCCCCCTACACCTGCCAGAGTCCTGAGGGAATTAGCTGATGTAGTTGCCAAGCCACTCCCCATGATATTCAAAAATTCATGGCAGTCAGGTCCACACAACTGGAAAAAGGGAAATGTACCCATCTTTAAAAAGGGTAAAAAGGAGGAACCTGGGAAATACTGACCCATCAGCCTGGGAACACCATGGAGCAGATCCTCCTAGAAGCTGTGCTAGAGCACCTGGAGAACAGGGAGGTGATTCGGCTGTTCAGCCAGACAGCTTCACCAAGGACTGTGAAGGGTGTGTTCATCTGTGGACAAGAGAAGGACTACAGATGTCAGCTCTCTGGACTTCTGTAGGGCCTTTGACAAGGTCCCCCACTACCTCCTTTTTAAATTGGAGAGCTATGGATTTGGTGGGTGCACAGTTCTGTGAATAAGGAACTAGTTCAATGGTCACATCCAGAGGGTAGTGGTCAATGGCTCAATGTCCAGACATAGTGATGAGTGGTGTCTCTCAGGGCTCTGTATTGGCATCAATACTGTTCAATATGTTTATCAATGACACAGACACCAGAATTGAGTGCACCCTCAACAAGTTTGCAGATGAAACCAAGCTGAGTGGTGCAGCTGACACACCTGAGGGACAGGATCCCATCCAGAAGGGCCCTGACAGACTTGAGGACTGGGCCCATGGAACTTTCATGAGGTTCAGCAAGGCCAAATGCAAGGTCCTGCACAGGTACTGAGGAAACTCCCAGTATTTATAAAGGCTGGGGAAGAAATGGCTCAAGAGCAGCCCTGCCAAAAAGGACTTGGGGGTGCTGGTAGATGGGTCTGGCCATGACCCAGCAGTGTGCACCCACAGCCAGAAAGCCAATTGTATCCTGGGCTGCATAAAAAGCAGCAGGGCCAGCAGGGCAAAGGAGGTGAATGTCCCCCTTTGCTCATGTGAGACTGTCCCTAGAGAACTGCATCCAGCACTGGGGTGCCCAGCACAGGAAGGACACAGACCTGTCAAAGCAGGGCCAGAGGAGGGCCTGGATGATGTTTAGAGGATGAAGTCAGTCTCCAATGAAAACAGATTAAGAAAGATGTTCAGCCTGGAAAAAAGGCTCCAGGGAGACCTTATTGAGGCCTTCCAGTACTTGACAGTGTTCTATAAGAAGGATGGGGACAAACTTTTCAGCAAGACCTGTTGCAATAGGACAAGGGACAATGGTTTTAAACTGGAAAAGGGATGATTTATACTAGCACTAGGAAGATGTTTTTACAATGATGATGTTCAGACACTGGAACAGGTTGCCCACAGAGGTGGAGGGTAGACACCCAACCCTGCAAACTTTCAGCATCTGGCTTGACAGGGCTCTGGGCAACCTCATCTAGCTGAAAATGTCCTTGCTCATTGCAGTGGCGTTGGAGTAGATGAGATTTAAACATCCCTTCCAAAACAAATTATTCTATGATCAGGACTACTTTTCCTATTTACATTACTTTGCTTATATTAACAGTGGATTTCAGTTACCATTTAAAATACCATGGCAGCTTTTATTGTCAGTACCTTGAGTAATTTCATCTCAGCAAGCTTAGTCACGCCTCTGTTCACTCTGCACTGCACAGAACAGGAGTTTCACAGGGGACAGTTTAGGAACTGCTGACACTATTTTCCATGTAGTACTGTGTCATGATGAACAAGCCAGAATTTCAGGATGAATAATTTATCAACTGCCCATATTTATTCTGGATTGAACGGATTTCACTTTTCTGCAGAATACACAAGCTGGTTTCAGAGAGCAGTATGTCCAAGGACTATGACCCAACAGTAAATTAATGCCCTCCTGTCACAAAACAACCCATGAGCTACAACAGTATTGCAGCAAAGACCAACACAGGTTGGTGGGGATGTGAGTAGCCTTTGAAGTAGCAAAGATCACAGATTACACATGGAAAGCCAGTACAGGCAGCATGTTCCACATCTTTTCCACCTACCCCACCCCTGTGGTGTTTGTGAAATCCCTAGGATGAGGTAAGAGATGAGAATTTGACTCCATGTTCTCAGAAGGCTGATTTATTATTTTATGATATTATATTAAGAGAAATTATATACTAAAACTATACGAAACTATAGAGAAAGAATACATCAGAAGGATAGAAAAGAATGAATAATAAAACCCATGACTTCTTAGAACCTTGACACAGCTGGACCATGACTGGTTATTAAATTGGAACAATTCCCATGCTGGGTAAACAATCTCCAAATCACATTCCAAAGCAGCAAAACAAGGAGAAGCTGAAGCTTCCCCGCTTCCCAGGAGAAGAAATCCTGGTGAAGGGATTTTTCAGAAAATATCCTGGTGACATACCCTGTCTGCAGTGCAGCAGCTGAATCCTGTGTCCCGTCTCAGGCCCCTCACTACAAGAAGCACACTGAGGGGCTGGAGTGGGCCCAGAGAAGGAGGTGGAGCTGGGAAAGCTCTGGAGCACAAATATTGTGAGGAGCTGCTGAGGGAGCAGGAGGTGCTTAGCCTGGAGAAAAGGAGGCTCAAGAGGGACCTTATCCCTCTCTGCAAGTGCCTGAAAGGAGGCTGCAGCCAGGTCAGGGTCTATCTTCTCTCCCAAGCAATCAGTGACAGGACAAGAGGAAATGGCTTCAGGCTGTGCCAGGTGCAGTTCATGTTCTGCATCAGGAAGAGTTTCTTCACTGGAAGGGTGGTTATGCACTGGAATGGGCTGCTCAGGCAAGTGTGGACTCACCACCCCTGGAAGTGTTCAAGAAGCAACTGGACATGGCATTTAGTGCTATGCTTTAGTTGACATGGTGGTGTTCAGTCAAAGCTTGGACTTGATCTTGGCAGTCTATTCCAAAGTTTATGATTCTATGATTCCATGACACTGTCAGTCTCCTCTTTCCACTACAAGCAACTTTTCATACTCCTGCACCATGTGAACATCTAAAAACCCACCACTATGTAGCTACTTCTCTTCTTCCTCTACCCTCTCCAGCAGCTGCAGCTGCATCAGTCTAGGAAGAGAGGGATGACCACATCTCAAAACTCCTATCTCCTTGTGCCCACAACACTTACCTAGCAGCACATCATTGCCATTAAGTGTTGCAGTGTAGAAATCCTTTGAATTAACCCCTTCAGAATTAGAAAATAGACAACTCACAAGTTGCATCAAATATGCCTGCCATTCTGCTCCTCTCAGATTCTGAATTGTGCCTGTGATGAAACCTTCCTCACATGCTGCTTTATTTGTGGCATATAGGTGTAGAGAATGAAAATAAGGATTTACAGACCGTCTGTTGCATGCTATGGCTCAGCACTAGGTGCTGCTGGATTCCATTTCTGTTTTACCTATGGACATGACTCACTCACTGCCAGCTCTACTCCTCCTAGTCTCAGCTGACTCAAGAACTGCTTTTCTCATGATTTCTCCACCACCACCCAACATCCCTCTGCATCCATGAGAAAATAACTGCAGTCAGGGACCACAGAACACAGCCTGAAATTCTGCCCTGCAGCTCTTCCCTGGGGCAGAGCTGGTGGGCCACCACCCAGCCAACACACCAAAGACCAGCTCATCAGCAATCTCAGCCAGAAGCCCCATTCTGTGCTGCTGGGTCCCAATGATCCCACTCTGGCTGATAATCCAATGTAAGCCTTTCCTCTGGCCCTGAGGACAAGGCAGAAGCCATTTCATGGTTGTATTTTCAGGCTGATCCTTCTTACACACACACACACCCCCCACCATTTATCTCTCCCCCAGCAATTTCCAATAAGTGATTGCTACCCTGATCAAGACACTTCACCAGGCACTGAATTCAGGACAAGAAAGGAAAAAAGTCCTTATATATATATATGTACATTTAAACATAAATAATTAGAATTTAACCAAACTCTTTAAGCAGAGACACACAACAAAAATAATCTACAGATATAACAACTTTTTATTTAGGTAAGCTGAGGATGTGTATTTGGCTCAGGACTTTTTATCCATGATTTTAAAGAGACTGACTGCAAATAATATAAAAAAATAAAAAATGTAAAATTAATCAATATTTTCAAAATTGTCACAAATTTTGAAAACACTTGTATAAATCCTGCAAACTTTGTGTACCCTTAAAGGGGCATAATTTAGTTACCACATATATTTGAAAATATTAGTACTTTACCCTAAAGTTTCAACATAGACATATTCATGATGACTGTAATTTCAAGAGGGTATCAAAAGTGATCATGGTTAGAAAAATATACATACTTTTGCTTCTGGAAAAGAAAAAGTCATTTGAAATATCCATCAAATAAAATACTAAATAAAGTCTCTCCACAGATTTTTTTTCACAGTCCAAGATAAAATGGATGTTTATACACAGCTTATGCAATCTGTCATTTTCAAGGTAGAGTCACAGTTTCACCAGTACAGAAGAATAAAAACCTGTTACTACTCTCCAGACTGCTGCCTGCACCCATGTGTGATTGTTTAGGCATGCCAAAAGAGCAGAGCCATTCAGTGATATCCACACAAATCATAAGAAAGGTAGAGAAAATGCAGATGCACAAGAGCAAAGGAAATCACACTGGTAACATCAAGAGGAATAGTGACCAATAGGAATAGACATGAACTCTTTAGTAGCATGCAGTAATTCCTACAGGAAAAATAATCCCACCACACTCCAAGTATTAAAAGGACACTTTCATGGTGCTTTTCATTAATTTTCAGAAGTAATATTAAAGATTACTGTCTACTGGAAATAGCCTGGACTCAATTTGTTTCAGTGGATACAGTTTGTTGCTGTGCTTCAGTTCATGGCAGTGTTAAACTTCAGTTGCACACACACCAAGCAGAACAACTCCAAACTTTCAAGGTTTTGAAGGGAAATGAGATAAGAAGAAATTTTCAAAAACATGTGCTTTCACTACCTGAGTGCATTGCAGTACCCAACAAAGCAAAGATTTGGTTATTACTTGTTAAAATGAATTCTAGCGTAAAGAGGGAATTCAGAAGAGCAACATGGCACTTGCAACAGTAATTGAAATTAAAGAAATAGTGACACATCAAGAGCTGACATCCTTTACAGTGTCCTTTTAAGTGTCAACAGACCAGTATCTTAGCTGCAACAGAAACAGAACAGAGGCAAATCCTAACAAAATAACCAAACTGAGAATGTTACGCTACTTCACAGTAATAGTCTGTGGAACTACTGAACAGAAAAAAGCATGAAGGATAATAGCAGCATGTGGTTTACAATTTTAACTTCTCAGTTTATTAATATTAGTGGTGCACTCAGCAATGCATAAAGCAAGGAAAGAAATTCTGTCAAAACTGTCAATTATCTACCACATCAACACTTAATTATGGTCTTTGTAAACAGCTAACTCCTTTTTCAACTTAAATTGCAAAGAAAAGATATTTACATATATTATATATGTATATAACCACAAAATCAAAATTAAGTTAAAAGCTTATCAAGGAAATTGCATTTTGAGGAGAACATGATACAATATTAAATAATACATGTCCAAAGATTTTTGAAGGCATTGTGATTTTCATGCTTTCTTCCTCCAGTCACTTTACCCTGGATTTTAATAGACTAAATACTTCATTTCAGAGTAAATGAGTGGAAATATTATAGAGCAGCTCCGGTAAAGAATAGCTCCACTACTGAAAATTGCTCGAGGTATGGTGATCCAGGACTCTGACTTAAAGCAAAAATAAACAGCATACAAGGCCACAGCAAAGAAGTGGCCAATCAGTACCATTGGTTTGGGAGATAACCTGCATTAAAAACAAACAGATAAAACTAGTGAATAAATAGCATCAGAAAGAACTGAAAAACTTCCATTTTACAAATACAGACCTCCACCCAAGATCCCACAGCCCCTTCTGATTTAGGCAGATCTGGTCCTGCCAACTCAACTGAAAAATACAAACTTCGTTCTCTTGGGCTGCTCCAGTCTGCATTCCCTTCTATGGCAAGGCCAACATACACTGCTGCTTTCTCTTCATTTCTAGTTCTCTTTGTCTATCTCTTACTCTTTGTCTTCCCCCAAAGGAATATTTTAAACAGGCTTTTCAGTTTTAGCTCCCAGTCCAAAAGGAGAGAAGTATAAAAGCACACATTCTCCTGTGTTCAGAGTAGTAGGGTTTACTGTGCATTCACAAGTTTCTGAGGGGTCATTCAAACACTTTCCTAGCTAGAGATTTCCCTGTTCCTTACAGCTTTTTATGGGAGGCCTCACCCAACACTACTCTCAGCTTGTGAAGTAGGAATCATCTCCACCAGCTGCTCTGGACCCCTCTACCTTATTCAAATTCCTGTGCCACCTACACTAGGGGCCACCAGCTTTTTCGTGGCCTTTTTTATGCAGGGAGAAAAAAAATAAAAAGAACCAGCACTTCAAGACACAATTTCCAATAAAGCTCCAACCTTCAGTATCATCTTAAAACCCAGGCTCATGTGGGCCATCCTCCCTGTGTTGAGCAGCCTGATGGGGGCCAAGCAGATCTCTCAGGGGCACACAATAACCACTGCCAGCACAGTGAACTTACACTGACAGCAATCCAACAGGACCTGCAACACATTCTCCTCCAAGTCTGAAGTAATGGAAACAGGCTTTCTTTAGCTGATGCAAGGAATCTACAAAATTAATTAAAATTAATAAAGCAAATATAATCAACACATACGGAAACATTTTTCTGCATGCACAACACTGATATTAAATCCAGGACTTTGTTGTTCTGTTCAATTCAGCTGGACTTTAAGCTGCTTTTATTTATACAAAGGATAGTCTTACAGAGTATCTACATATTTTTGTATTAACTGACTATTGTTTGCTTTGGTTTGTGTTATTTAGTTCTAACTCCAGACTTGCCTTTACATTGCTAAACCTCTATTTAAAAATCTAGGCAGAGAACACAAGAAAACTTATTACAATTCTTTGATTGATATATTTTCAATACATAACAATATACACACAGACATGAACATCCCCTTCCCAGTCATATTTATTTACCAAGTTGTAACTAATCAGAGGTTAATTTTAAGATATATTTACCATCTGTGGCAGCAAAGAGCTCATAAAGTGCCTGGGCAAGAACATTCACAACAAAAGAATGAGATTTTTTTCTTGACCAGTAAAATGTTCTTTTTGCCTGAAAAAAAATAAGAAAAAGAAATATTTCTGTGAGTAAAAACAAAGGAACATTCAAAAGATTCCCAAAGAGGTGAGGTGGCAAGAGTCATGCTCATGGATATGTAGAAGGGATTTAGTGATATGCTAGATTGATTCCAAGCTAGGTCATTAAGGAATTTCAAAAACCTGTTGAACCAGTTATCCAGGCTCCCCTCACCTTAAATATAGGAGGGAAAAGTTCCAGAGCATGTTTCTCATCCTACAGGGGGTGTCTGGGACACAGCTGAAACTTGAAGGATAATGCTCAGGTAGTTCCTTCAATTGACTGGTAATAAATAGGAAATTACCAAGTCTGAGGTGACTAGCTGCCATTAAAGTGTCTGCATGTGGTAAGACAAATTCAGATAAATCCTGAACTGTCCTGGCATACAGGGTTCCTCCAAGTGCTTCTCAATTTTCAAATACACTTTTGGAACCTTCAACTTGTAGTCTACAATTACACTACCTGTAATTTAGCCAAGACAATACATCCAGCCCCCTTAAAAATAGTAAACAAATAAATCTTATGATCTACTCATCAGAATTTTGGGACTAAGTATCACAGAAAAAATAAATCTTGCATGAAAGTATCACAGAAAAAATAAACCTTGCATGAACACTGATGGAGCAGATCCTGGGAAAGAAGGATCCCTTCTAATTTACTACTCAGATTAATGCAGCAGGCCAGGCTGAGATGTCTCTTGAAAGACTGGGTACACAACCTCATTCTTGTCCAGGTTCCAGTCACACAAGTGTAATGGTTCAAACCGACCACATTTAGGATCAATCCGGTTAAAAATGCCCTATGAAAATGGGAATATCAGGGTATCCCAGCAAAGTATCCTGACTGGGCACAGCACACCAGTCTCCTTAAGTAAAACACAGCAGGTCAGTGTGCAAAGTCTTGAAACTGCCTGTTGCCACACAGCACAGCAGTTAATTCACATCCACTGGTGAATACCTGATACCTGAATATTCCAGCCAAAGCTTTGAGAATGCCTCACCAGTAACTCACTTGTCCCTGAGCCGCATAAAACCTAGAAGTGTGTCACTGAATTGCAGCAGAAGCTGTCTAAAATAAATCCAAAATAAAGAATCACCTTAAGAACATCAGAATCTTCATAAAGGTCTGGGATATCCTGGAGCAAACGTCTCCATATTTTAACATCATTTAAAATAACACTCATTCCTCCACCAGTTAGAGGGTGTCTTATATTATATGCATCTCCTAATAGAAGAACACCTAGGTAGAAGAGAAAAAACATCAGGATACTGCACAACTGTTATGGAATCTTAAAATTCAAATCCTCTGTAAAAAACATCAAACTTACTAAGAATTCATTCCCACCAGAAAATAAGATGTGTAACAACTACAAATTAAAAAACAAAATCCACAAAGTATGTCTTTAAATTAAAAGGCTTAAAACAGCTTTCAGATAATCAAGGTCAAACTATTTTTCCCCTATAGGTATGTGTGTTCATGTGTCAAAGAATAGACTTTTTAAGTTAATTTCTTCAATTTTTTATCATTATTTTCTTAGAAAGGCCACATTGTATAAGCTTAAGCAACAGTAAATTAAACTTACAGATAAAGCAGGCATTGACTTAATATCTGGTGTCAATGTAAAGATTCCAGTTAAATGCTGCCCAAGGTACACATTTTCAAAATATTATTTTTTAAAGAAGATTTATGAGACAGTTATATTGAACAACAAAAATAGATCCAAGACAACAAAGTCCTATGCCCCAGAAGATGCTTATAATGCCTTTTTTGTTCCTTTTATTTCATAATACCCACCTTTCTTGTTTACAGCTGAGGGAGGCAAGAAGCTGGCTGGCATAGTCCTTAAACGATCATTCTGAACTGCTATTAAGAATGGCTCCTTTAAATGATCTGCAACAACCAAATATTTTACTTACAGCAGTTAGACAAAGACACAAATCATTTGTACACAATCCATTATCTTCTGAGATATCACAGAGTCACAGAATGGTGTGGGCTGGAATGGGACCTTGAAGATCCTGTAGTGCCAACCCCCCTGCCATGGGGGGAGAGACTTTCCCTTGACCAGACTGCTCAGAGCCCCATCCAACCTGGCCTTGATCATCTCCAGGGATGTGGCAACCACAAAATCCCTGAGTAACCTGGTTTAGTTCCTCACCACCCTCACAGTAAATTATTTGTTCATAATATCTAATCTAAACCTACTCTCTATTTGAACTCTTTCACCCTTGTCAATAGTTCTGCCCCATCTTTCTGGTAGTACCTTCAGGTACTGGAAGGCCACACTTGGGTCCCCCCCAAAGCCTTCTCTTTTCCAGACTGAATAAATTCAACTCTCGCAACCACTCCTCATGGGAGGAGCCCTCCATCCCTCTGGTCAACTTGGTGGCCTCCTCTGGACTCATTCCAACAAGTCAATGTCCTTCCTGTGCTGGGGCCCCCAGAGTTTTATACAATCCTGAATTGCTGACCTCACCTTTACATAATCCTGAATTGCTTTATATAATCCTGAATTGCTGACCTCACAGATGTGAGCCGAACAAACTTCTGTGTGTTGTGTGGTGTGGAACCAAAGAAGGGTAAATGGCTCCTGAAACAGTGACTGTGCACATGGGAAAAGCCACACAGCTCTATCAATTCAATGAAATGTGTCTCCTTTTTTTGACATATTTAAATGTGACAATTCTCTAGAAGCCTCTCCAGACTTACCAGGTAGTTGTGGATGAATGGTTTCAATCATGTACTCTTTTAAATTTTTTGGCATTTCCCCTCGAATATCAACAAGGACTCGAGTTTCAGTTGAAGAAATCTTATAGATTAGCACTGGACTTGTTTTAGCTAAAACAAGTTCAGCATAATTAGCTTTAAACTGTGATGCATCCTTAAAAAGGAAAGAAGGGAAAGAAAGATTAAGACTGATTAATGAAAAGGTATTAAACATCAGACATACAAAATAATTTTCTAAAACACTTTTAAAAAAATCCTCTTTCATACAAAGCTTGTGTTATTATTCTCTTGAATGAAAAAGTGTTTTCAAAAAGAAAGTTCTGAATTTCAGTGCAGCAACAATTCTTTTGCCAATACATTTTAATATTTACTAGAATCACTATCTTATCCATTTCATTTGAATGCCTCACCAAGTTTTAATATATGCCATTAAAAACCTGTAACATAATCAATGTAGGAGTTTTCAATAAGATAATTTTGTTTTCCTTTCATAAAGAAAGTGGTGGGAGGGAAAGAAATCCACTAGTCTAAATACAACTGAAGAAGAATCACAGGGCCCTATCTAATGAGGTCTTAAAGCAGATCCCAAAAGTAGACAAACTTGGGCAGTGCTAACTGGATTAGAGACCCAAAAAGTACTGGAGTTCCTAGCAGTCAGTGTTCCCAGGCTAGTGAAAATTCTGTTAGCTTCAGTTCATGCTCCCTTAATTATTTTTGCTGTTAATGCATCAGTTAATGCAGTAGACACAGAGTGAAAGAACCAGACAGGATCTGCCTGGATTCTCCAACCACCCACCCAGATTCCCAGTCCAAAACCAGGACACCACCTTCTCTCTTGACATTTGTAGGTCCTGAAGGCAAACATGTTCATATGGGTTACAGGGTAGCCCACCTTCAGCAACAGCACAGTGGTTTATATAGGATTATACTTAAAAGTTACCTTCAAAATGCAACCAACAAAATGGGAGGACACAGTAACTTTGCTGGATATCAAGTTTTTCCTGAATTTGGAGAAAAGTCCATCAGCTACAACTGTAAGTGGAGCATGAAGTTCCTGCAGCATAAATTAAAAACAAAGATAAGACACCACCAATTTTGCTACAAAACAATGAGAAGCAATTCCCAACATGGGTATTAGAAATACTGTGGGGTTTGCCTTCCTTGTATTCCTATTTATCTATTTGCTACACAAGCTGATCTAACAACATACTCCAGCTTTTTTAGAAAACACAGCTATGGGAACTGTGTAGAAACTTTGATTAAAAAAATACAATAAAGAGAAGTATTTTCTCCCTTTGGGCTGTAATGTTCACAGAAGAAAAAAGAAAAAATAATAATTTCAAATTAAAGAACTATGTATAAGCAGCTATAGAAAACCAAACCAAATTATAAGAAACTGACAAGCTGTAAGCACATAGGCTCTTCTTTAAAAGACCATACAGGGAGCTCTGAGCAGTTCCAAATTTACTCAGGAACTAGACAAATAGTATATATATGGACAAAATACAAATCTGAGTAAACTCATCAGGTTCAGCCTGAAGGTCTGTGCAAATTCTAATGTTTAACACATGCATTCTTCTCAAACATAAGCAAATAATTCCAGTTACTAAAATGTACTTTTATGGTCATATAACAACATTATTATACTAGGAAGCATTTAATGGTAGGTGCTTCCTTCTATCTACAGCTTTCTCAGTGTCAGTATGTTCAGTGATTGCACTTCAAATGACAATAGATTTACAACAAGCTTTAGTCCTCAGCTTTGAGTGATTTCATCTGCTCGGCATAAGCAGTAAGAAGTATTTCTCCTTTTAAGCTTTCAGTTTGCAAGTAAGGCAAGAAAGGCACACTGTGTTTCATTAGTACTCCTAGGAAATCTTTTACTCTTGTATGGGTGAGTCACTCTGTGAGCGAGCTCCTCTATGAGCAGTTGCCAACAGTATTGGAGTGAATTCATAAAATCCTAGAATATTCTGAGTTGGGGGGGACTCACAAGGATCTTCAAGTCTGACTCCACTTGGTCACACAAACTTTAACATCTTTTACTGTGTGAAGGGAAGTTGGACAAAATCAGATGACAGTAGATGTGAGTAAGGTAAAACATGTTTTATGTGTCTGTGCTTATAGAAGTGAGCTCCTGAGTAGAGTTACCTCTACTATGGATTCACCTCTTTCCTATGGATTCCTAGCTTGGTTGACTGCAAGTTCTAATTTGTCCTGCAATTAGACCAAAGTCACCTGTCCATATCAGTTCCCTGCTGTCTAATGAGTAGAACACTCATGCTACAATTCTTCCACAGTCAACACAACCAACCTTGAGCCTATTCAGTTGCCCAGTTTTGAAAAACTGTGTCATTTTTAGCATAGTGGCTAATTTGAACCTCATTTAAGAGAATAAAAATCTCAAAGGTAATGTGGTGGAGAATGTAGGATGCAAAGAACAGAGAAACACATACACAACACAGCCACTTTTCTTTATAAAAGCAGGTTAAGGAATGCAAACAGGCTTGAGTTTGGGGTTTTTATTCAGCTAAGAACTTCCTAGCTGTAAAAACTCACAGGTAGGGAAACATAGTAAATAGAAATGTATAATGGAAATTTCTAATAAACTAGATTTCTAAAATCAAAGGAGAGCTAAGCCAACAAGTGAAACAGCTCTTTCCAGCCACAGAACTTCTGCATTCAGGGCAAAACATGAATTTGTTTATCCCCAGTATAGAGACAGGAAACTTAAGGCCTTTAGAACAACATCCAGACTTTCAGGAAAGATGCAGGCTACAACACTGGTCACCTAAGTGTTCAAATAAGTCACACTTAAAATTACAACAATAACATCTATAAGTATGTGAAGCTTAAAAACAGAACTCAAAACAAAATACACGTTCCCCTTCCACCCCTCAAACAAAATAAAACAAAAACACCCTTCTATGTTCCTGGACGATAAAGCCAATTGAATTTGGGAAATAAATCCCAACAAACACCCTTCTCAATGCAAAAAATCCTCCTCCTCTCCAATATCCCTGTCTTTCCCACACCCATGATTCAGTGGCTTATTCTCTTTCCTGATACAGTTTCATTTATTTTACATGGCAGCTAAGACAGACCAAGGAACAGACTTGGAACTCACTCCTCCTCCAGCTACCTCAAGAGGGGTCAAGGGTGTTGTTACTTCTCTGCTCTGCTGCAGCACTCAGCCATTGAGTGGCTGAAATGGCACTTGCCTGAGGGCAGCCTAAAACCAGCTTGTTCCCCTAAGCTTTAAGTGCTTTTAAAAGGCTCTCTCCTGTTTGGTTCTGTGCCACCAGCCCCATCTCTAAATGACTTAGAGATGGAAAGATGTCAGAGACCTCTGATCTTAGAGATCTGAGCAGGATCTTCCACCTACTCAGGACCTTTCTCTATCTAGTAAGGAAGGGAGCATGGCATAGGCAGATTCCCATCAGAGTACATCTACATAACTGTAAGTAACAAAGGAACTTCAAAGTCCACAAAGAAGATCACAAATTTGGTTTTCCTGGAGAACAGGCAGCATATCCACAACTTCAGTACAGGAGGTTCCACCCAAACTGGTCTCTCCTAAGTTCACACAGTTTCACAGCATTTAGCCAGCAGTTTAGCATTAAAACATGCCAAAATTCTTTTTCTGTCATCCAAGAAATGACAAGACAGAGCTTTCACTATCAAAAAGTAGCTTTTTCATCCTCAGTCCCTCACTAGATGGTGGAAGTATTTATGGAAATGCAGACCACTACACACAGCTGAAGCACAAATCTTAATATACTGTTCTTTTCACCAGGAACTCTTGAAAAATTTTAAACTCCAGACATATGAATAATGAAATAAATAGTAAACTGAATTCTCCAGAGAAATGGAAAGCAGAAGCTTCATAAGAAGTTATAACAAGAATTCCCATATTCCCAGACTGTATGCACTAGAATCTTTGGCTTTCTTGATAACTACATTATTTCTGTACCAGGGCTCTGACATACAAGCTTTTAAAAATTATATATATAAAGCAACCCTCAATTTTCTCAACAGTTTAACAAAGATTGTAACAGAAAGCTCTTACCTTAGTGTCACCAGTTTCTTTGTCCTTGTACTGAACACCCACAACACAGTCATCTTCCTCTAGTAACTGTAACACAGTCCCTTCAATGAATTTTGCACTGAAATGAAATAGAGGGGTTAAAACAGAAGAGGATTAATGATGCCGGCATTTCAAGGCACTAGACATAGACAGAAAACCAAATTTTCAACAATGTTGTCTCTGCCAACACAATTTAAATTTTGCAAAAAAAAAAAAAAAAAGTTCTTGAACACTTTCTGAAGCCACATTAAATGTCAAAAAGTGTTCAAAAAGTGTTGGTCATAAATTTCACTTTGACACTACCTTTGGTTTGATACTTGAATATTCTAAAGACTGCACTGTTTATCATAAACATCCTGTCACTTAGTAGAGTCCCCAGCTGTGCCCCACGGCCCTGTGAGAGATGCTGAGAGGAGTTTCATGCCTAATAATGGTCAGAAATCAGGGAGCTGCCTGAGTCATCCCTGCCAAAAGCTAGGAATTGCTGACAGTGCAGGTGAGAACGAACTCTGAGGAGAATTAAAGAGCAGGATCAGCAGCACCTAAACCCTTAAGGTGAACACTAGATAAAAGTCAGGCACACAATTCTCAGAGCAGTCCAAACTAACCTAACCTGCTTAGGACACAGGTATCTAGTTTGTCACCTCAGGAATTTGGAGAGAGTTCTGGGTTTTTTTCTATTTATGCTTTTAAAGTTCTGCTAACACGTTCAAGTGGAGCATCCCCTGCTTCTATCTCCCAACCAAAACTATTTTGAGTCAGAAATTAAATCCCTCTAAACTTAATATGCTTTGTTGGATCCAAGCTGTTAGACCTCACCAGAGCACTTCAGACTCAGCAGCTTGAAATGGCACACTCTGAATCTCTTGCAAACATTCCATATCCGGATGGAATTCCACAGCTTTAAGAACTGAGCTAAAGGTGCACGTGAGAATACAACAGCTTGCTATTTTAGGCTCTTAAAAGGAATACAAGCATCTCAAGTAATGGGGTTTTTTTCCCCTGGCATCCAGCACAGACATTTCAGAGCAGCTCATGACTGGCTTAATTTGACAATAAACAAGCACATTGGCTGTATCAAAATATGAATGGTTATGAGTGAGCACTCAACAGAAACCTCAACATGAGGGACAGCAGCAGCATGCCAGGGAATCAGAGTCCCGCAGATCCTATCAGCTCCACGTTTCTTTTACAGCTGTTATTTCAGTTCCCTGAGTGCTCACTTCTTCATCTCATTCTCATCCACTATAAGTGAGTTTATAATTATATATAATTAGTTTATTATTATAAACCAGTGATGCCTTACCTCCTTCTGCAGCAAAAATAACTTTACTTATTTAAAATACATTCATATTGCCTAGTGCTTATAAAGAGGATATACTAATCAGTAATAATTATCCCCTATATCCTCAAAAGCTTTGTAATAAAACCCAAAATCTCCTGGCACTATTAAGAGTTCTTGATCTTTCAGTGCACATAAACATGCAGTTTTCTATGCCACAAATTAAATGGCAAGCAAGCATACACAAAAACATTCAGGAGTGTGTGGAAAATGGGAAAGGATATCATTCAAGTCATGAACATGATTTTCGCAAGTTTTTGTTCCAAATCCTGTGTACAGCTACTGGAGTTTTTCCCACAAGTTGAGCACTCAGATGCCCAAATTTCATTGAACTCAGAGCCTCGAGAAGGCTTTAGCTTTCAGAGCTAGTGAACACAGTCACCATTAACTGCAACTCTACTACAGAGCTGCTATCTTTAGTGCAACTTTTAGTAATTCACATGATATAACAAACTTGAAAGGAGAAAGCAATTTTCTAGCTCAGAATAAAGACGTTAGGTAAAAATATAATAATGCCATATGTCCCTTGTAAAGGGACATATGGCACTATGATATTCTTAGGGGAAAAATTATTTAGGGGGGAAAAAAGACAATACAAAAAAACATACCACACAGAAAGCAGCACCTAGAATCTATTCTATTTCAATAAAAGTTTACTTCTCATCTCCTTTATAGAAGAAAGAAAACATTAAAGAGAAAGCACCGATTTTTTCTTTTAATTATGAAAAGAAATTGTCTTCAAGACTCTGAAACATACAAATTATTAACTGGAAAGAGCTACTTCCATTTAATGCTCCTTTTTAGTTACTTTGGCTTATTTCTTATTGTCAAAAAATAAAGTAAAACAACATACAAATGTAAACGCTTGATTTCTATCATCACTGATAACATCAGTGTCAAAGCTACAGCTACTGCCCAGTGCAGGAGGGCTGGACCACCTGACCTTCAAAGGTCATCCCTTCTAACCCAAACCACTCTGTGATCTAACATTTCGTGCCAGATTTGCCACTCATGCCTTGCCTAAAGAAGTTCTGTGCGCTGCTCACCAAGAGGAGGTCACTACTTCTGATAAAATGCCAAACACAAGAATCAGCAGAAGAGAATCAACCCTGCACCTGTGAACTGTTCTCTCTCACAGATGGGCAAATATCTTGCCTAATATTTAAAGCTGATACTCCCTTAAAGATTAAGCTGTCCCAAAGTGTGATATGTATATGATATGTATGTCACTTATAAACTTGTCTACAGAGAGCAGAATGAGTAACTCCAGCTGCTACGTTGTCTCACTCCTGCTCATCACAGCCCTCTGTGCTGGGAAATGGTTGAGGAATCTCATGGAAATGATGGGAAAAATGCTTCTCAATCTCTGGATCCCAACTGTGCTGTTCACAATGTGACTCACTTGGGCTCTGCCATGGCTGCCCTTCGGAGGCCCATGATAAACTGGCCATGATGAAAAGATCTTCCACTGGCCACATGTCCATCTTCAGATGTTGGATAAGGAATCTCAACCTCCAATTTGCTCTCTAGATCATGAATTATGTAACCATTTACTATTTGTGAATCAATACCTTCTACTGTATCTGCAAGATAAAAGCCAACAGATGGATTAAAACAAGTCTTTAACAAAGCCTAATTATTTATTAAATGCATTTCTTTACACTGGGTCCAATTTTCTTAAGCAAAATACACACACTGAAAGAAGAGTATTTTCAAAATAGCAAACTGGAAATACACAGGTAATTTTTAATTCAAACGTTAAGTGCAGATAATGTTTTTCTTATTTTTTCCTGTAGGCATGCTTTAACTAAATACATTGTTGAGTGTAGTAACTCTTGTGTTACAGATCTGTTTACACTCTGAAATGTACCCACCTTCAAGACCCAGGTCTCGAAGAGCATTGAATCCTCCAGGCTGCAGCAATTCTCCAACTATCCTGTCAGGTTCTTTCAGGTCCCTCTCTATCACAGTCACCTTCCTTCCATCTCTGGAAAGCACTGTGGCCAAGGAAGAACCAAGGACTCCTGATCCCACAATGATGATTTCTGGATCACATTGGGGCGACAACGTTGTGTTTGGAGCGGTCTCTGTCAGATAGACATCTGAGAAGTTCACTTCTCTTTTACCCTTTAGAAGAACAAAACCAACAAAGTTACACATGCCAATGGATATGTACCATAACCTTGTCAAGAGGGCTGACTTTGGAGCAGCTCTACTCTGAGCCAGGGTACTGAGGATGCATTGGAGGTTGGAAGGCATCTTGCAGCTTAGTTTTGTCCAAAATTGAATCTGTCACACTCTACAAGGCAACAAAAGCACAACAAGCAGAGAAAAGAAAAACCAACACTGCTGCAAATCAAGACCCTGGCTAAAACCTGCTATAAAAGGCAGTAAGAAAAGGCTGTCCCATATTCTTGTCCTATAAAATAAGACTGATACCTTCATGCCCATGAACCACTCCAGCGTGGAGGCCTTACCACTTTTTAATGAAAAAGGTATTAGATTTCCTGGAAAACGTATTTCTCTGGAAAACACACTCCTTTTAAATTATACTCTAAGTGAACCTACCTGACTAACTAAACAGCAACTTATGGTAATATTCAGAATGAAAAAGTGTCAGCAGAAGCAGCTGCCTGGGAAATGCTTTTAAGAAGTAGTTCTGAAATGAAGACTCATGTAACATCTAAAAGTATAATCAATATCACCATTCATCTACATTTAAAGCTGTTAAGAAGTGACATATATTGCACAGGACATCAGTTAATACAGAACTGGCATCTTAAATCAGCTCTATTATAGAACCTTCCCCAACAGCACCTAATCACATACACTTCAAAGTGAAAAATAATTTTAGGGGCAACTCCAATGCAAAGCTGCAAATCATTTCTCCAGCTGGTAGATGAGAGTTCAATTCAGTCTTTCACAAATGCCTCAGTACTGCAGCGCTGACATTGGTAAAATAAGATTGCATCAGTGAAACACACTGACACCAGAATTTTTAGTGGCCTAGTGTCATGTTTGTATCTTCAATACAGCAAGAGAGTGCAAAACTATCTGAATTCAGGTAGCACAAGAAATTGGTAAAGGCAGGCTTGAAGAGAAAAATAAAATAAAAATCAAAAACCTTTGACTTGCAGCCAATACCAGTTTCATGTATTTCTGTGTGAGGGGTCAGTGCTCATGTGAAATTGCCCAGAAGTACACAGGAAAGGAGCCAAATAGTGCTGACCACAGATGCACTGGATATCTATGTCCAGTTCATAGTCTTGGATGGCAGGACTCCAGCTAAGCTCCAGGCACCACCTACAGCTCTCCACTTGTTCCACATCAAGGGAACTGACTATCTGAGCAAGTCCTGCACCTATTGTACAAGCAATAGGTCAGCAATCATTTCCCACTAACTCCATCTGCAGTTGCATAAACAAATGTGTTTTATCCATAAATATTATGAAGCTCATCAGAGAGTTACAGAATGGCAGAGGTTGGAAAGGGTTTCTGGACATCATTGGGTCCAAAGCCCCCGTTCAAGCAGGGTCAGAGCAGACTGGCCTGGGCCCTGTTTTGGATACCTCCAAGGATGGAGACTCTTCCACCTCTCTGGGAACGTTGCAGTGCTTAGTCACCCTGGCAGTAAATAGTGCTTCCCAATGCCCAGAGCAAACATCTCTGTTTCAGTCTGCTCAGCCCCTCTCTTCCAGTCACCAGGCACTGATGGAAAAAGCCTTGGCACAGCCTTCCTGGCACCCTCCCTGCAGGTATTTACACACAGCCTTCTGTTCTGGACAGTCACTCGGCCTCTCCTCAAAGGCGAGATTCTCCAGTCCTTCAGCTCTACAACAGATTGGCAACCGAAGATATTTTTCTGCTACTACAATAAGCCTTTACTCCAAATCTTTCTTGAAACATATTTGTTCTGATGCTAGAAAACCCCTGGTCAACCACTGTCTACCACAAAGTAAGTTTCACTCTTTCTTTTGCCATCCAAAACTGACACAAAATATGTCAAATCAAGCATCCAGCATCTAAAGACAAACCCTGTCCATGCCTTTCTTAGCTCTTTTCCCTCACCAGAGCAGCGTGTCAGCGGCCAGAGGGAAAAGCAGCAGGACCCTTCACCTCATGTGCCGCGTCTGAATCCAACTCACCTTTCTGGATTTGGGCTGTTCAACTTGCTGAGACGCCGGGGTGGGTTTGGCCCAGAAGAAGCCAACCAGCGGCAATGCTGAAAGCACATCTGAGAGCACCCCCAGGTGCGACTTCTGCTTCTGCTGCTGCCGCTGCCGGGGCCCCCTGAAGTGGTACCTGTAGGACAGCACCAAGCCGAGCGAGAAAAACACCAGCACGGAGAGCAGCACCTCCTTGTTAGCGTAAGTCATGAGGTCCCCACACTTTTTATACACGTAAATGAAGGAGGCGATACCCAGGAAGGTCCACATCGTGAGGGTCACTGATCTCGGTTGTTGCTCCAAAGCTTCGCCAAAGATGGATGCTGCCGAAAACAGGGTTTCGTGGAAGGGATGAAAAAATGTATCTATAGAAAAGCGACGATCTCCTTTTTACTGGAAGGTGGGGAGATTTCAATGGAAAAACAAGGAGTCCCAGAAGAGGAACAAGCCCCACCTTGCCAGGCTGCCACAGGAGCCTGGACAGCGATTCCAAAACCGGAAAAAACCAATATAGAAAATGTCTTCTCAAGAATCCCCTCCCGGACACGCGATGCCGGAGGAGCTGGTGCTCGTCTCACCGCCCCCAGTCACCCCTCGGCCGTGCCCAGCCCCGCCCGGTGCCGGGACCCTCCTCGGCTGGCGGCGGCGATGCTGCCGAGCCCTCACGCCCGGGGATGAGGCAGCGGCGCTGCGCGGGGCGGGGGGAGGACGGTGCACGCCCAGGGGGGCGCGGCTGATGCTCTGCTCTACCTGCCCGCACCAGGGCACCCCGCAGCCGCCTCACGCAGAGCAGATGCGGTGCCGCTGCCTCCCTCCTTGACCCGGTCGCGGCGCCCGGCGGCGCCTTGCGGCAGGAATGGGGCCGTGGGAGGGAACCAGGGGCAATGGGCGCGAATGGCGAGGGCGGCCCGCGGGAGGGGCGGCCCCGCGGCCATGCTAATGAGTAACGGCCGCCGCCGCCCCGCGGGCACCGCGCGCCCGTGCCTCAGCAGCGCCGGCCAATCGGCGGCGCTATGCCGAGATGGCGCTATGGCCAGCGACCAATCGGAGCGCCGGTGGGGCGTGGCTTGCGCCCGCCGGGCGATGTGACGCGAAGGGCGGGGGGGTTGCCGTGGTGACGCTACGGGGCGGGGCCGCTGAGGGGCGCTGGTAGGCCGAGGGGCCGTGTCCCTGCGCGCGGAACGCGAGAGAAAGCACCGCCCATCGGAGAAATCCGAGAATCATGGAACGGTCTGAGATGCAAGCGAAACTGGAAGGTTGGACAGCGACACCTTCCACTAGACCAGGTCAAAGCCCCATCCAGCCCAACCTTGAACGCTTTCGGGAATGAGGCATCCAGAGCTTCTCTGGGCAGCCTGTTCCGGTGCCTTACCACTCTCACAGTAAAGAATTTCTTACTGATATCTGGTCTAAATCGATTCCTCTTCAGTTTGAGGCCGTCCCTCCTTGTCGTGTCACTCCATGCCCTTGTGAAAGGTCCCTCTCTGGCTCGGTTGTAGCCCTTTTACACTGGGATGTGCTGTCAGGTCTCCACAGAGGCTTCTCCGAGCGAACCGCCCCATCTCTCCTGGCCCTCTTCACAAGGGAGGCGCTGCCCCTCCTCTGGTCAGCTTTGTGGTCCTCCTCTGGGCTCATTGGAATGGATCCGTGTGTGTTGTGTTGGGCTCCCCACAGCTCTCAGTGAGGTCTCACCAGAGCAGAGTTAAGGAGCAGAATCCCTTCCCTCATCCTGCTGGCCACTCTGCTTTTGCTGCAGCCCAGGATTAACCTGAGCTTCCTCTTTTAGCCTTGAACTCCTCAAGGGCACTAACCTGTGGTCCTCCCATTTCTCCAAGAGAGACTTTTCTTGGGCTGTGTACTTGTTGCAATGCAACAATATCAAACATGTCTGGGTATCACAGCATAACAGTATTGAAGTGAGGAATCTGTGGAATACAATAGGACTTCAGGAAGTTAGTGAAATAATCAAAATCAATCACACTCATATGGAGCTAAAGGAGATGAGATCTTCCCAGTGGTAAAATGGAATAGATTTTGAAGAGGGAAGAAATATCTGGTAGCTTCTCAGTGAAATGAGATTAAACCAGTTTGACACTTTGGAATAAATCTAGGTGAAATTGGAAGCCATTAGGAGGTGGGGCTTTGGTTCATTCATCTGATCTGTCAGTTCAGGCTAAAAGTAAAGATCCTGTGAGCTAAAGAGATCAAATTCAGATTTTTCTACTTGGTAATAACCTGGGTCTCATCCAACAATGATGGTTATTCCCTCAACAATGAAATGAATTCTGGTGCAGCAGAAGCATCCAAAATCATACACATCTATCTGTAAAAACATGTTCACAGCAGGAACTGCTTTTACCCAGTTTGAACAAGGGTTATTACAGCTGTCAACAAGTTCTAAACCACTGGAGACTGAACTTAAATACATCTGCACTCGATTTCCTATGTTCAGTTTATAAATATTCCTTGTGCCTGCTAAAAATGTCTCTTCTTTATGGTCCAATCTCCACATATCGAGTTAAACTGTGTTTAACCCTTCTGGGTATTTCTTGCTAGAAACCAAACACAAGAAGAGCCGTAGCCTTCAAGTTACTGAAACCAACACAAACCTTCAGAAGACTAAGAAATGTAAATTATTATACATGAACCAACAATTGCTGAAAATTAATACCAGACTAATGCAAGTGCATATTCAGAACTGTACCAAGGAGCAGAAGAAGCTGAAGTGGCTAATAGAAAGAAGGATGGTAGGCAAGGAGACAGATGGAAGTAGAATTCTGTGAATGAAGATACTGAATGATGATTTTAAGACAAGAGTAGAATTTCTTCCTTCCTTTTAGTGCCAACTACACAAAACCTTTCACCCCATGAGGATCCTGCTTAATGCAGCTGTAAGGTTATTTTGCTCACAACAGGGATGTGTAACCCACTGCAGAACATTAACTTTTTGTCTTGTCCAAGTCACCCTGTAGCCACTGTGCCTGAGCCAGAGCAGAGGGCAGCAGTCCATGGAAGGGATGGGAATGAGTAAGTGTGGGTGTTTCTCTGGCTGCAGGCTATAATTAAATCTTATTAGGTGATCAGCAAGACCTCATGCTTATTCTCCTTCCACCCCAAGAAATTGCCTTCTCTATATGAAATACTCATGCAAAATTTATTTCAAGATTATGTAATTTGTGAGTAATTTTTCTTGGTACTTCTGTTTGGAGTGGTTAGTGCTGGGAATTGAAGCAATTGCAAAATTCTGACAGATGCATCTGTTCGAGGCTCAGATG
This sequence comes from Melospiza georgiana, assembly GCF_028018845.1. NCBI lineage: Eukaryota > Metazoa > Chordata > Aves > Passeriformes > Passerellidae > Melospiza > Melospiza georgiana. The sequence continues at coordinate 143,386,694 of NC_080430.1, read as the reverse complement.
CTATCAGAACATTTCTGTATTTCCAGCCAGGACTCTGGCAATGGGTGGCTCCCTGCTCCTTCATTTACTCTCAATCTCCTTGCTGTGGTGAAGAGCTTGGCATATTTCCATTTCTTGGAATGTAAGAGCTACCTTTTTTTGTTTATGTTATTGTAACTAAGGTGGATACCTAGATAGAGCTACTGATTTTATTGTTGTTAAATGCCATGACCTTATTATCCAACTTTACAATTTATGTGCATTCCTGAACTTTTTTTTTCTAGAATGAGGAACTTCTTGCTTCATTTGCATTACCCTGTTAAAATGACTACTGTGAAACATCTTTTAATGCTTAAATCTCACAGTGGTAAATATGAAAAGGCTGAAGCAGGAATTTCTAAAATTTTGACAGCTTTACAACCAGGAAATAAAGGCTCCCAAGAAGAGGTTGAAATTGAGCAGTCTTTTCTTTTAACCCTTCTCAGGATGCACCTTCCCTCAGCAAAATGCTCTTTTCAGACTTGGACAATCAGCAGTTGGCAGGGCAGCGGTGTGATGTTGGAATAACCTGAAATGGTTGGCTGAACTCCAGGGTATACAAAATAAATCATTTGATGAAACCTGCCTCTTGTGCAGGAGCAGGCATTGTTCTGAGCCATCTTAAGCTGCAGAGCCTTAGAACACATGTCCCTGGTGGTTTCTGGTCACAGCTGCCCCAGGAGCAGAGGAATGAGGACCAATGTCTGCAGTGTCAGTGACAGCGTGTGCAGTGTGACACTGACCCTTGCTGTCCGTGGATGTGCTGCAGGTGACAAAGAGCCTGGTCTCACTAGGCATCCTTGTCATTAATTAATTAGTAATGGTCTCCTACCTGCATAGGTAGATAGATGGAGCAAGTCTGGTGGATAAACTGAAATGAAAAAGAAGAAGATCTATTCTTGTGTTTCACTCATCATCATGAGAAGCAGCAAAGCCTGGTAAATGTTTGGACGAGGCGTGGTAGGGATCCTGAAGAACTAGAAGAATAATTATGTGAAACTGCAGTTACTCAGAATCAGAGATGCTTTAAGCTCTGAAGCAAGAGGCCACTTACATAAAAAGCTACAATAATTGTGTTTATATCACTGGGTGTGTGAAGGAATAAAAAACCACTGTCCTTTATGTGGGCATTTTATTGAGAAGCTGGGTAGTTAAACTAATTTTTTAAAAGAAGTAGGGCAGTGCAGCTGGGTATTTTCAATACTGATCACAATGAACTCTGCAAATGTTTTCAGAATTATTTTAATCAATGTCAAAAAACAGCTTAGTGTTTGAACAACAGCAAAAACATTATCGAATATATATGTAAAGCATGAACTGGAATCATATTAAGGAGTTAAAAATATTATGTAACACATCATAAAAGTTGACCCTGATGATATATTTATTGTATTTTTAAAGTGTACCAAGGGATGTTTAGCAATATTTTCTCTCTATTCCAGCAGGAACATTGTGAAATAATTTGTGTCTTATTAATGCCTAATTAGGGAATTAAAGCCAGTAGCTGTTAAGTTCTTTGCAGTTAGATAGTACAGAATATTTAAAAGGGTACCTATCTTGGGGCAAAGTTGTAATTCCTGGGGAATCCTGGCAGTAATTTAAAGTTGTTTGGGTTTGAGGGACACAGGCAACACACAGGCTGTGGTGTAGCCAGTGGCTACATATCCTGTGGCAGCCCCACAGCTACACCCATAGGCATTTGTCCCTCTTGGGTTTTCTGTGCTTGCAATGACCCCTGAGGTATTTGAAAGTCTCTTTTCCCCAGCTCTGGGACTGAAGAAGTCGAGATTCATTGGTTCTGCTTTTCAAGGTTGTTTATTTTCTCTTATCTCTAACATTCTTTCTCTGACCTGCTGAGATCTGCCTGGCAGGTTGGTTCATGGCACACTGACTGCCCTTGGTGTTATCTTTTTATACTAAAAACTACATGTACTTTATTTACAGTAATTTTCCAATACCTATCACCTATGTTAGACAGTTTGTCTCTACTCTAAACCAATCCAAAAGTGTCACCATCACAGCAGAAGATGGAGGACAAGAAGAAGGAGGACAGGACACACCCAGATTCCTCCATCTTGCCTCCTGAACCCCCATTCTAAATCCCCAAAATTCTACTTTTTCACCCTGTGGCAAATTAACTATCATTCTACTCAAACCCTTGTGGCTTGTACATCTTCACACAAAGTGGTAATTGTTTCCATGGGTTAAAGTTGAAGGCACAGGTGTCTTTGAGTCTGTGCCAAGGTCTCTGAGCCCCCTGCCAGGGTCTCGAGTCATCCAGGGCAGTCAGAGGAATGTCCTGGCTTCTGACAAGTCCCCTTCTTGGTTCTGTTTTCTGTGTAAGGCTGGGATTATGCTGTCCATTTTTAAATCATTTTATCTCAGATTTCACATGGTGATTTTTAACTATACTATCATTATGTTTACTCTTTTTCTTACTCTATAGAGTAAGTGGGTGTTCAGCCAATGATATCCATAATCACAAGTCAGATAACCAGGGTGGAAGGATGGAAAGGAGAGGCTAACTCATTGTTTTAAAAATTACAATCCTCACACCAGCTTGTGACAGTGTTTTGTGTTTTTCTCTGATTTTGATTATATGTTTCACAGACATTTCCTAGTTGTTCCTTGCTGAAGACAGCAAAATGTTTTCACAAGGCACTGCAATCTTCAGGCTTATAGTGAGAAGATGGTGATGTAGGATTAGGGTTAATAGAGACCAGATATGCGACAGATCATGAGAAAAGAAAAAAGGGTTGAAGAACCAGGAGGCAGAGTTGGGGTGGAGAATCATTTCAGCATTGCAGTGGCATTTTTAAAAAATATTTTCCTTTTGAGCAGTTACACAGCACTGAATAGAAATGCAGCCTCTGTACTGCTTTATTGCCACATGCAATCCAAACACATTCTGTTTATGGACCCCAGAGGTTTCTTCACTCCATTGTTTGCTTGGTGAGTAGTTTGTTTCTACATAGCTGAAGCTCAGCTTCACCCAGAAGACAATCACATCTTCAAGTTCAGTATGCAGCAATGCTGAAGCAAGAGGTGCACCAGCTCTATGAACACAAGAGCTGGGTGTATTTGTGAATTCCCATGAGGTGGATTTGCAAATTAGACATTACAGTAATCCATGCATGCTGTAGAAATTCAGAACAGGTGAGCTCTGGAGGGCAGGTAGGAAGGACAAGCCAGAAAAGAAGGGAACAGGAGAGAGAGCTTAGAAATTACTAAAAAAATACCCCCAAAACCCAAACAAACCTACAGGAATTAATCCACATCAACTCTGCTTTGAGTAACTCTATCCTGCTGCTGAGCAAACTTACTGGTGTACAAGTCTGATGAGGGAGCTGGGGGAGTTTAGCCTGGAAAAAAGGAGGCTCAAGGGAGACCTTATGGCTCTCTGCAGCTCTCTGCAACTCCCTGGAAGGAGGTTTTAATTAGATGGGGGTTGGTCTCTTCTCCCAAGTAACAAGTTACAGGATAAAAGGACATGGTCTCAGGTTGTACTAGGAGAGGTTTGGATTGATTGCTAGGAAAAAAATTTTCATGGAAAGGGTTGTCAGGCTGGAACCCAGGCAAGTGGTGGAGATACCCAATGTGGAAGTATGTAAAAGAAGAGTAGATGTGGTGCCTAGAGACATGGCTTAGTGGTGGACATGGCAGTGCTGTGTTAATGGTTGGATTTGATGAACTTATAGGTATTTTCCAATATCAATGATTGTATTCTATGAATCTCAAGAAGATTAATTGCCACATACTAAATTCCACATGACTTCATAACAAAAAGTACTGCTTGCTAATAAAAGCCCAAATAATTTGGCATCTAAGATAGGTGGAATTTATGACTGAATATTATAGGTTGGAAATGTCAGTAAGAATGAGGACAGCCTGTAATTACAGACTGTAGAGAAGCATGTTACAGCAAGATGTCTGATCTACAAAACAAGGAGAGGATCCACATTGCTAGCAAATTCCATTTAGCAGGGTTTTTGGTTGCTTGCTTGCTTGCTTTGTAAACTAAAGATTGTCTCTATAGACTGTAGGAAAATGGGATAAAGCCTTCTGAAAATACATAATTTCAAGACATAGATAAGTTCTTCCACTCAGTTCTGTGTATTTTCTCTGTCATCCATCTTCCCTGTTTCTCTTCAGTCTCTTCTGCATCTACTCTAATTTCTCATTAGGGGGTGCAATTGCTTCTTAATCTTCAAAACCTGGAAACAGTACTCCTAACAAAATGCACTTTTGGATTGACCTCTAAACTCCAAGCCTAATTTAATGGAATTTAACATCCCTTCATTCATCTCCTTGAAGATACTGATCTCTACAGTGATTCACCCTGCCCAGATGAGGGTGAAACAAAGAAGCCACTTTGTTCAGGTAACTTTTATTTTCTAAGCAAGAACTCTTAAGGCAGGATAAACACTATTGAAAAGCCAACTGCCAAACCCCAAGATTTTTTAATGAAAATACATAACAAATACAGAGCTAGAACTAATAATCTACTGGGCTCACTGGCCATGGTAAGATGTCCTTGCATGTCAGAGGAGTACCTGAGTGAGATGGGGGGAGGCTGACTTCCATTGCTCTGTGGAGCAGGAATGCCCTCAGTACTGCTGAGCTTCTCCCTTCTGATCTCCTGATTTTTTTGTCTTTCATATCAGAATTCTCCTCTAACCTTTATGCTCATAAGTGTTAGAATTTTAACCACTTCACTTACACTACTTATTTGTCTTATCTTGTGAGGATTTCATGTATTTTTCCCACCTTAATAATTTTCTCAATAAAAGTGACTGAAATTTACTCACCTATGTCAAATTTGAATGAGAGGCAGTGGAACCCCTGGATGAAAGGCTGCTCTGCCTTTTCCCATGCTGTTCCTCCACCAGAGAAATATAACCTGTACCTCAGATGAAGCCAGAATCACTCCTGCAATTACAGTCAGCTGCCTGTCTCCACCCTTCCTCTCTAGATGGTGACTGCTGAATGTCCTTCTCTAGTTCTGCCCCAGCTCAAGCATCTTCCACATGTTTTTGTCAGTGCCAAGTCTATGTCCCATGGCTTCTGCTTTCCCTAGCTTAGGGTAGGTCCCTGGCTCCCAATGTTGTTCTTTTGTGTATAAGATTGGGGTGGCTTTCAAGAATGCTGATGAGCAGAATGAGGTTTACTGATGGTCATTCCTGGCTTCCTTTCTTCCTCTGGGGAGCAGCTGGGTCCCTCACAAGTGATGTCCAGGACAGGTGATGGACATCCACCATACAGCCACTGAAGAAGTCAGGCTTTGTAGAGCTGCTGCCTCCTACAACCAGCCACAAGCACCAATCTTGGTGGAAGGCCAAGAGGACTCACACTTAGGTTGGGTAATCTCCCTTCCCTTAGTCACTAAGAGTGAGGGAAAAACATGGAGTTTGGCACGTACACAGCAAGGGCTGGTGGGATAAGCATAGTCTCCAAGAGCTATACCCATGGTAGAGTGTGGTCACTCTTTAGATGCTCCAGAGCCCTCTGTCAAAATGTAGATGAATATTCCCACATGAAACTCTTGTAGGAATGCTTTAACAGTATTTACAGCCTCCTACAGGACTCTGTACTTGTGTGTAATGAGCTAATAGTGGGAAAAGAGCCCATGTCCCTTTCCTCCAGACCTGGAGTTTCAGCTACAATTACTGCATTTCCATTGCACCCTCCTGTAACAGATCTAAGTTACAATAGCTGCCAGGTGCTCGAATCTCCAGGATGACAGCAGCAGTAACCAGCAATCATCTACCTTTCAAAAGGACAAAGGAGTGCATAATGAGTACAAATGCATTTCAGGGGAAATGTAAATGTCAAGAAACATATACACTGGGTTTACCTGAAATTACACACATTTACCTAAAGTTACGTAAGTTTTCTTAGCTAAAACTGATTTTCAAGAACTCTTGTTGCCTTCAGCTTTCATCAAGGCTGGAGAAGTTCATGCTGTATTGCTCAGAAATGTCAGGATCCTCTGGCTGAACTTTTGATTCTTCAGGCAAACAGCTATCACAGTGTCCTGATTTCAGGAGTACTTCTCTACAGAGCATTCAACAATGAGAAAAAGAGAATGGAGCTGCATTGAAAATCAACATCTAAAACATCTAAAATTTTTTAAGACTTGTGCTTTAGACTTTTGTGTTTCGAGCTCTCGAGATTGGAAAAAACACCCACACAAAATATCTAGGGCCAAAATTTAAGAAAAAAGGTTAAATGGGGATTTAAATACTGCTCTGTATGATGCAGTCATACATGAACAATGCTGGCCTAAGGGAGATCTGCAGTTTTAACACAGTAACCCCCCTGTAAAAAAGGGATCTCTTGGATTTTTACCTTTCCTGTAAAGGCATGGAAAAAATTCTATTGTTAGGTGCTGCTGTATTTCTTTCTAGAACCAGACTTTGTTTCCTATTATCTCAAAAATTGAAGTAACTGATAGGATATTTTCAACTGTTTACTTCAATACATGTTATTATCAACTATTTTGTATGGAAACTATTTCAGTTATTTTGGAATCCTAAAAACAACTGAGGTCGGGCTGAGTTAGTAAAAAACACCCTGGAGCTGGCTGCCCTTCTCCAGAGGGTCCCCAGAAGCGCTGCCATGTAAGTGGAACGTTACTGCAAAACCCTCTGCAGACCTGCCCAGGCAGATCCCATTTTCAGAGCAGGCTTTGCTTGTGGCTGGTACCCCCCTCTTGTGGACTTTTGCTAAATTACACACCACAACTCCTGTATTTTGTCTCTCAGTCTCTCAGCCGTGCTTCTGCCCTGTCTGCTAGTTTGCGATAGAAATGGACCAAAGCTAGATGGGAGGATTTTGATAGAGAAATTTACCTTATTTTAAACTTAATCACTAATTTTGGCTTATTTGGACTTCTCAAATCCATGCCTTCAGCTTTTTCAGCTTTTTCAGTTTTATTTTAACTGGTTGATGCAACATTTAAAAAAAAATGACAGGTACTTGAGGCTTAACTCACGCTTTACATATTTTTAGCTTTACAGATCTTCAAAGCTCTCTTGGAACTTTAATCAATACAAAATGAGGGACTGGTACCTGTGAAATTCACCAAACGTGCATATCCATAGAAGTGCTGTAGCAAAAAATATTAAAGCAGTAATTTTTGGATGTATAAATGACCACAGCAAGTAGGAAGAGTAAAACTATTTCACTGTGGTATATGGTATTGCTGCTGCTGCTGATGCCAGAATGGTCTGTGGGAATTTGTGTCCTCAAGGATAAAAATCAGCCTTAATAATTGAAAACAAATATGAGAAAAAGAAGTCTATATCTGTTTTCTTAGACTGAGAAAAAGCATTTCACTACAACATTTAAAATATTTTTTGTGTTGAATTTGTCAAATAAATGAGAAGTGACTGGATGTAGCAAATAAACACCTCTAGGAAAAAAGTTCTGCATGCCAATGGGTTTCTTACTCAAACAGCAGTGGCTGCCAACAGATCCAGAGTCATTCAAATGAAGAATAAGGCCCAAATATTTAGTACTGAGTGTGATTAATGCCCAGAACCCATCTCTGGTGAGATGATAGAGACATGATTTTTTTTCTATAAATCAGGTGTCATGTACATATTTTAGTCAACCACAAGCAATGCTTTTGTTCAACACAAGTAATTGGGTTAAATACAGAGGTAACTGGTTGACATAAGATGGTTTGTGTTACATGTGACAGTTTAAATTACTGTGTCCCCTCCTGGAACTCAGTTCTATGAATTTGTATTCTCTCGTGGTTTCAAAACCATCTGTTTATCAGCTGGAAAATTGTGCTACGAAAGTAGAGCTAATGAATGAAGTAGTCACCCTTGCACTCCTCAGATACCATGTGAGCATCTGTAAAATGCCAAGGGAAGCTAATTAAATAAAGTATTAGGAAAAATCCCAAATACAAAACCAAAGTACTTGACTGTAGCAGAGTCAACTGTAGATGTCAGATTTGATGGTAAAAGCAGTGAGTGTTACAACAGCCTATTTGAAGATGCTAGCTGAAAACCTGAAAGCAGTATCCAGCTTTGCCTTGCAGAGGGAAAAATTAGTTTGTTACTTCTTGATAGCTGACATAATGAAATGAAGATGAATATGACTCTGCTAGTGTAATGATTAGGAAAGGGGAGGGACTGCTTCCTCCATGAGCAAGTACCTGAGCTGAGCTTGTAAAGAGAATTCCCAAAATTGCAGTGACTGCAAGAAATGGAAAAAAAAAAAAAAAAAAGGCAAGTCTGAAGCAAATGCAGCAGTGTGGTGGTGCATCCCACTTTCACTCACAGTCTCACTGTGACCTGAGAAACATTCCTTAGGCCTTGACCTTGATGAGCTGCACCTGGGCTCAGCTCCTCTTGAGTTTGTCAGAAACACTGAGGGCTCCCAGGAACCAGTGCTGTCTAATGAGCTCCTGTTTTTTTAACAAACAGCACTGGAAATTTATTTTTCTTGCCCGAATAACAACCCAAGAGAAATAATATTTTCATTATCAAACTTTCAAAGAAAGATACTGATGCAAATTGCAGCCAGGATGGAAAATCACTCTGACTAAAACCAACTCTCTCAACCCTACACAGAACGGTCCAAAGTGAGACCTTTGGAGCTCTCCTGGACTGCAGCAGCTGCAAACAGCAAAATCCCTCTGGGTGGGGCTTTTAAGAGCCAGCAAACTCTGAAGTTTACTAAACCTGAAGTTTGCTAAACTCGGAGGACAGCTGAATGATGTGGCTGATAGACCCACACCTTAAGGCTCAACCCTTCACCCATTGAGAAGATGCAAAGGCAGACATGAGTAATTCACTGAATTCAAGGGGAATTTTTCACAGATGTACACTGTACAGAGTCCTTTATGTCTGTGTGCAAGCAAGTGTGAATGCGCTATAGCAAATGTACCAGGAATGTTGCTCTCCTAGATTCTTTAAAACTTCAGATTTGTAAGCAAGCAAGGCCTACAAGTAAGTTACTGTTGTGGTATTGTAAATTTTATAATGAATTTTTTATAAATTTTATATGAATCCTTTGTCAAGTTGTTTAACTTGTCATTGATTAAGTGCTGTTAAGTGCTGTCAAGGTTAAGTGCTCATAAGATGAAGTGCTGTTGGGCCCTTAGGCATTACCTGTTGGTAAGTTCAGGCTCTGTTTAGTGAGGGGACAGGAAGGTCTTCCATATTCCTTTTTATCCTAACCCTTCCCTATTCTTTTCTCACCACCCCTCCCTCAGCCTGTATATATTTAGTTTTAGGTTTATTTCAGTTTGGATTGATTGATTTATTTTGGATTTTTGTTTGCTGTTTCTCTGTGTGCTTTACCTGATAGGTAATGGAGTGAAAATTTGCCAACAAACTTTCTTGTGCTTTTGCTTTTATATTAAATCTGGTTTTGCCAATAATTCTCCTTTGAAGGTGATTCTTTCAGTGACCTTAAAACACAGAAGGACAAAGAGGAACCTGGAAAAGGAGGCCTCTTCTGTTTTATCATCTACAGCAACCTTTTGATCTGTTCTCTGTTTCAACAGTCTGACAGGTGTGAAGAATCATAAAACCATTAAATGGTTTGGGTTGTAAGGGACTTTGAAAGATCATCTAATCCAACATCTCATCTTGCACTGGGTCAGGTTGATCAAAGCCCCATCCAACCTGACTTTAAGCACTTCCAGTGAGGGAGCACCCACAGCTTCTCTGGATAACTTGTTCCAGCATTTCACCATCACTGTGAAATAACTTCTTCCTTATGTATAACCTAAATTTACCCTTTTTAGTTTAAAACCCTTGCCTTTTGTCCTGTCACTACACTCCTAGTAAAAAGCCTATCTCCCTCTTTCATATGAGCCCCCTTTAATTATGGAAATGCTGTAATGAGATCTCCTCAGAGTCAGTTTTCTCAGCCTTTCTTCACAGCAGAGGTGCTCCAGCCCCCTGACCACCCTTGCTGCCCTCCTCATGACCTGTTCCAACAGTTTCATGTCTTTCTTGTTCTTTCTTGTACATCCAGAGCTGGATGCAGCTGAAGGTGGGACCTCACTAGAATGGAGGTAGAAAAAATCCTCCTCTATCACAGCCTGCAGGACACAGTTCCTTTGATACAGACCAGGGTACTGTTGGTTTTCTGAGCTGCAAGTGCATGGTGCCAGTTCATTCAGAATTTTTGTCTACCAGTGTCCCCAAGTGCTTCTCCATAGGGCTGCTCTCAACCCTTTCACTGCCAGTCTGTGTTGATGCTGGGGATTGCCCCAACCCAGGTGAGGGACCTTGCTGTTGTTCTTGTGGAACTTCATGGGCCTACTTCTCAAGGAGCCAAAGTCAAGAAGTTCTTCAGACTCAGCTGGACCAGATGATATATTCTATTGTTTGTTTTTAATGTTTTGTTATGCACACCACCTCTATTCCTGTTGGCTGGAGGGTGGGATGGTTCAAGAGTGAAAGCAAGCATTCTATTGCTGGATAACAGTTTCTTCAGTGATTATCAGTGATATGAGCCACATTCTTCACTATTTACCAGTCAGGCAGACACAGGCATCAGGAGGGACTGAGAGATGAGTCCAGGGTGCTGTGACAGAAGAACCAGTGGTAGCAGGACTGGACAAATACCCTGCTTCTCAGGGAACTGGACACAGAATGCTCCCTGTTCCCCACAAAGCCCTCCCTTTTCAGCCTGCTGTACTGCTGACTGAGCTTTCCCCATAGCCTTGGCTGTTCCTTGGTCTTGCCAGACCTAAATAAGCCTGAACACAGACCTTGTTCTGACATTTCAGGAATCCTGGTCTGTAATTACCTAATGGGCTGTAGCAATTCAAATATTCCTGGGAGATCTGGTCTGAGAAAACAGTGCTGGGACTTTACTGAGAGCAACAAAGACAAAACATGTTCATTAGAATTGTGTAGAGTGAGGTCTGTCCATTAACTTTCTCTGGGTGGGATGCCAGAAGGCATTCTTGTTATTTGGAGCCAGATCCAAAGAGAAGATCCCAGAGAAGTCCTGATTTCACATTCAAAAGGATTGTTATGACAAGTAGACCGTGCAGGAAGCATTTGAATTAGTGGGCAGTTCTGCTGTGAAAGAAGTCATTAGCAAAGGTCAAAGTGGTCTGGGCCATATTCATGCTACTGTGCTATAAAGAAAAAGAATTGGCTACATGAACAAGGGTATTTTTTGTCTCCTCGACATGCTGTTCCCAAATACAGTTGATGAGCTAAATATTCAAAGATCAGCTAATACCTTTAATAGAACTGATCTCACCCACAACACTTCAGTTTCTCTGGCTTTCAGTATGTTTTTTTCCTCACAGATCAGACTGAACATTTTGCTCAAGTTTGTCTTGTCCAATGACATATCTTGGCTAAAGCTTCCTCTTCTCTGGCAGCAGCAAAACTGTACTTAATGCTTAAACACCATGTGATGGCAGATTAAAATTGATGGCACATTCAGCCCACCCCATCTATGTGCCTCACCCTTCCATGGAATAAGTACTGTGATAAGGCAAGTTGTATTTAGGATCCATCCATTTTTGGATTTTTGACTTAAAGCACTCTGGCATTAGCTGTGCCTTAAGGGTTTGGTGGATAGGCAGAGTCAGAACAATTTCAGCCAACCAGATTTCATCTGTCACTGCATATGTGTCAAGGACCTAAAGGTGAATCTGCCACTTCAGGAAAACTCTGTTTTAATCTGATTTATTGTCATCTATGAAAACATGGTATCACTCCTTTTTTTTTTTCTGAAGTAAATTATTTTTTATTTTGTTCTCACTTTTTGAAATTTTCCATCTAAAAGATATATTTTCCTCAAAAAATTTATCTCTCATTATCTTAAAAATGTCAAGTATTCCTATTTGTCAAGAATTCTGAATTTTTATTTCTAGCATTTTCTTTTGCATTTCCAACTAGCTCTGTAGAAGTTTCCATGATGTAAAGTCCTGCCTTTGCTGTAGCAGTACCAAATATGTTTGAGACTTCTGGTCTATTTCAGACTTTCTGGTGATTTGCATTTATTTATTTTCCAAACCTTTTCAGTTTCCTTACTTGTCTGCTGTGTCCAGATTTGCCTGCTCTGAAGATCAGTTTAGGCAATTCTCCTTTTAGTCTTGTTTTAGACAGGAGAAACACACATATTGCTCTCCAGTACTGGAGAAAAACTAGAAATGCAATGTGATGGTTTAGTTTACTTTGTAACCTACCCCAGAACAAAATGCTAACGAAAAGTAAACTCTTCAAAGCCTTTCAAGGTTCGTTGAAGAGTTTTGTATTTGAAATACTATTGACTAGTGTTACCCTTCTCACTCAAGTAGATCATCAAACTGCAAGGCCTTGCAAGGATTTTTTTTTCCTACTGGAATAAAAATTGTTGATACAAGTTTGATATGCTCTTAGTATAATCTTGTTTATTTGCAAACAATGTATATAGATCCCATTTCTATGCAGGCAGAAGCAGAAGCTGTGCTGGGATGTTTCAGTGCCTGTAAAAGAGGGTTTGCCTGACTCCAGGGCCTGGTCCCAGGAGGACCAACTTTCAGCTTCTCCTCAAGGTCACATCCATAAGTGTTTCCTCTCCCTTTCTGCTGTCATAGTCACAGCTTTCAGGCTACACCACAGCCTGTCTTTTTTCAATCATTTAAACCTTTCTGAATTTATCTTCCTTAGTTCTGGGTATGCACGTTCCTGTGCATTTGAAAACAGGTCTGAACTGAGTGTCTAGTGTGCTCTTCTCATGGAGATAGTCGGGAATTTTTGATGCTTTAAATTCAAAACAGGATAGCAAAAACACTATTTGAGCTTATCTTAGGAATTTATAATCACAAATTAATATTATTTATAAATTTTCCTTTGTACTCCTGTCTTTTGATTTAAAAACTGAAAAACTTAATTTGGAGATGTCAAATTACCAAAATAATCGTTCTACACTTTGGTAAACATAACAGAAAGGTCAAAAAACTCAGTCTGGCTCCTACATAAATCCAAAAGCTACCACTGGAAAGACAACCTTTTAATATGACTTTTACTTGCTTTTCTGACTAGCAGAAAAAAAAATTAAAGCAAGTGTTACAAGACTTCATGAGACAATAGAATAGCTAGCAGATCCTAAAAATTTCATCCCCAATGCATCAGACCCAAATAATGAAACATGCACAGTCAGTAAGGCTGTGGATCAAAACAGAAAGCAAACATTAGGGAGAAAAATAAGAAGAAAATGTAAAAAGGAAATCAGGCATCCATGAAGTTTCACATGATTAAGTAAGACTCCTTATTTTTTAAATTTTGAGGCTTTCTGTACAGGTTATAGGGAAAAGTACAAGTAGTTCCATAAGAATCTTCATTATTTGTTTCCCTAGCTGTCAAACTATCCCAATCTCAGCTGCAAAAATAGCAACATTCTCAGTGTGGAAATAGTAGAAGCCAAAACCCAATTTTAAAAGTCCCTGGAAGTATTGAGTACCTTTTCTTCCATCATAACCTTTTCTTGCTGTGAAGAGGCAACCTGAAAATTGTCTCAAGATGGCAGAGCCCTGCTGAACAAGGTCAGCTCCCACAAGAACTTCACTTGCCTTGGATTCTCACCCTCAACATGAGTCACGTAAACAGCAGTGGGCAGAGCTGTAACAAGGTTGAATGTTTCCTGGATAAAATCCCTGGGTAATGACCCTTCCTAGGAGTGGGAATAAAGTAATTCTGCTGGCTTTAATAAATGTGATGGAGAGCAGTGTAAGTACGGGCGGGAGGCAGGCAGGAAGTGCTGCCCTTCCCTCCAGGGGTGTTTGTGCCCGTGCTGCTGCTGCTGCTCAGCCCAGCCAGCTCTCAGCACCACATACCCACAGCCTGGCTGCTCTTCTGCCTCTTTGTGCCTTACCCCAGCAGCCTGAGGCAGGTGTCTCCTGTCAGCCACTTCTGCAGTGGCCCATCAGTAAGGAGAGAAGATACATCATAAATTGTCTGATAAGGTCTAGCTGCTACTTAGTACATTCATGGCTGTCCTGAATCACTGTCTTTATTTATTTATTTTTTTTCAGAAAGTCTGAGGTTTGTTTTAACAACACTTGGGGGACCTTTCCTCACGATCAGAATGAAACCACTCATTTCAAATAGGGTTTCAGCATCTTACCTTGGTTACTTTTAACACTGCCTGGCCAAACAGGACAGCTCGATGACTGCAAAAACCCTTTTTCCCTGGATGAAACTGCAAAGAACCACCCTTAACTTTCTCTCTTATACCTAATTACATCTACCTTCTTTGCTCAAGCATTTCCCATTTGGTGTTTTGTAAACACTGCAGTGTCCCCTCCAAGCACTGGGGAAGGTAACTTCGAATTTGGCCCAGGTTTGTTGGGGGAATTGGACCAACCTATCTTGAGAGGTCCTTCCAAACTGAATTATCTATCACTTTAGATTTCTTAAATGCTGAAAAATCACTGTTGCATCAGTTTTCCTTCAGCACTTATTATCTCACCAGGATGATTATCCTCTTGCTCTTAACCTTGCACTTGCTCATTGACACAAATTTTAGTCAACAAGGTTAATTTAGGAAAAATATGTCAGTGTTTTCTCTGCTAATCAGCAAATAAGATCACTATGACTTTCCCAGCTAATTAGGTTCCTTATGAATATTAATATGTATTAATAATTAATGTCAAACAGTTTTCTCACACTGAAACTTTCCTGCTTGTATTTTTGCAGAGCTTTTAAAGCACTATGAGAAAAATTCTCCAGCTGAGTGACAGAGGCAACAACACAGTTCCCACTCAATTTAATAGGCTTTTTATTATATTGTGAACAAAAACTGTATAAGAAAAAGATGCAATACAGAACAAGCCATAGGTAACTTCACAGATAAATACTACACTCAGGCTGATGCTGGGAGAACCAATGAATTTTTAAATCTGCCCAATTTACTGCTAAAATCAGTATAACTTGCATGTTTGAGTATCACCCCCCTTAAGTCCTAGCTGGATAGTTCTAAGGAGCTAAAAGGAGCAGGTCTTCTCTGCAGCTTAATGATAAGGGGTTCATGAACAAAAAAGGGCTAAGGGGAAAGACAGAAGGGGAGGTTTTTGCAGTTATCCATGAAAGACAATTATCTATTTACAAGATTTTATCCATGGGAGCTTTACTATACTTCCTGCTTTCTAACTATACTTCTTTATACTTCTGCTTTACTATACTTCCTGCTTTCAAATCCCCATTTGCATTTGGGATTCTGATTCTGCAGTTACTGAGTTGTAATTGTCCTCTTAGGAAGAAAAGTGGGATGAGGTCAACAGCCCTTTCAAAGGATTGCCAGGACTTGACCATTTACCAAATGCTCGAGGCAATAATCTGTCTGCCCAGGCAAGGCACCCAGGATGTGGGAGGCCAAAGCTCAATGCCATTACTCTGGAGAAGGTGTTAGTCCAGAGCTCCCTCCTCTTTGCTATCGCTTTATCCATCTACTACAGGATATTCTGCTTTGTATGACACACCTGAATATGACAAAGAAAGCAAATAATTATAGTACAATATGGTTCTTAGAGCACTCAAGAAGTGGGAGCTTTACCCAGCTCTTCCTGGTATTTAATAATTTAATGAAATGATCACTTCAGAACTTCTCCCCTGAGCAGCTGGGTGACTACAGCACTCACCTAGCCAATTTCAATGTCCTGAGATAAAACCTGGAGGTGTTTTAGGTCTGGGTGAATGCTTCACCTCTGAGCTATTATGGATAAAAAGCAGACACCTCCAGCCATGACTGTATAGAATTACATATCAGCATATACATTGTATCAAATCCTGCAGATGAAATAGGATGGGACAAAATGAAATGGGACAAAAAAATTGTCCCCTGAATCTGGGGTTTCTGTCTAAATTCAAAGTATTTGGGTCCTGTAAAGATATAGATGTTAGTATTGTCAGGTTATGGCAACATCTAAGTAACTCTCACTAATTTTCTCTTTTGAAAAAATGTATTTACTGATTTATTACAGCTAATAGCACCTATATTTTGCTCAAAACCACCTAAAATTACATAGAATCACTTGAATTCTAGTTTTGTAATTAAAGCATTCATTCTGAAATGCTTAAAAAATTTACAGATTTGAATACTAATAAACACAGAGTGCCCAGCAGTTCCTCTCAAAAGAGAAACTAGGAACCTCAGTGAAGTGGAATTCATAAATATATGAATTCTTCATATATTCAGAAATATATGAAGGTAATTCTTCAGAAATATCTGAAGGCAATTCTTGCACAACTCTGAAGATTTGAAGTTTTCTGAGAAAAGCCATGAGCTAATATAGTTGAAGGATCCTTCTGAGTCTTTCTGCCAGGCAACTTATTTCCTTCTCTTGTTAAACCAAGACATTCAGTGTGTGAAAAGCTCTAGTGTGATCTGCACTACCTTGCACAGCTATGTCAAATCTGGGACCTAGAAGTACAACATTCTCAGTCAGATAATACATTTACCTCTGATACCACATATCTGCATTGCAGCTCTATAGTCATACTGCACCTTTAATAAACTATGTTTTTACTGCCTTGCAATTCTATTGAAAAAAAACCAAAACAAACCCAACTTGTAAAACACATATTAATTTTCTAAGAAACCTTAAGGTATGTCAAGAACAATTAAAGATATTCCTTGGCTAGAAGATTTGGTACAGCATACAAACACAGAGAGCAGAAAGAAGAGAGTGAAAACAAGAAAATCATCCCGTTAGCCAATTAGGATAACATTGATGATTTACTCATTCCTATATATTTGTTATTCAAAAATGTGAATTCTTGGGAAGTTTTGAGTATAGCACAGTGATGTCTGGTGCATAGCTCTGGGAATAATATTGTAAGCATACCTTCTGCCAAATGGTATCAGCAGCAAGAGGGAGCTAAATTTAAATATCAAAGACATTTAAGTTGACACACACACACTGGCTGCTGGCCAGAGACCTAAGGAAAGCTGTGTTGTTGGGTTTGTTTTTTAATGAGTTCCTTTTTTGGATCTCAGGCAGCTTGGTAGCAAGCTGTCTGTCAGGATGTAGCGCTAGGGAGGCAGTGAGATGTGAAACTGATGTGTGGAAGATCAACAGTAGATAATATTTTAAAGGTAGTTGGATAGAGGTAATAATTACATACACATCAGCAGGAGAGGTCACCCAAGGACAGAGGACTCAGGATGGGAGGAAGCAATACCTTTTGAGAAGGCTTCACCTTGAGGTGGGAGGAAAAGCTTTGGGGAAAGACACTTGAGGGAAACAAGGCTGAAACAAAAAGACCATAGAAAAGTCCTTATGCCCAGTGCTACAAGGTATCAGAGGACAGACATTTAATACTGGTGTCAAGGGCAATAAATCAGAGAGGATGAGGATCATCCAAGATATGCAGGCTTGAACCTTGGAAGTTAGGAAGTAAACTTTTCAGTGATTGTACATGGAGGATGTCTACGAAGAGGAGCCATCAGGAACAGACTGAAACTGGTCTAAGATCACAGCTATTTATTTCCTTATTGCCACCACAGTCACTTTGTTCATCTGCTTTGTTCTTTGTAACAGTTGTAAGCATCAAGAGCTGTAGAACCAAGTGTTCTGTCTCTAGTCAAGTGGACAGCACCAAAGGTCAGAAGAGATGCATAATGGGCCAGGAAGATTTTGTTTCCCAGGACAAAAATAAATCAACAGGGTAACTGAAGGATTAATGCAGTGAACAGGGGAATAGGGAAGAAATAGCACAGTCAGCAAAACAAGAATGGAAATAACAAAAGCTGTTGATTATCATTTTACATTGCGGTTAGTGGGTCAATTACATTTGCTACCTTTGCTGTGTTTGTTTATGAAACCTGCAACAAGTACAGAAAGTTGCACATTAATTTAAAAGAAATCAAGAAACACAGATAATATTGTTTACTGCTAAAATCAAAGCAGTCACTTAGTAGCTTATCTTGATAAGGCCTTGCTGAAATGGGGTGGCATCTTCTCCACAGACACTGAGCTGAAGAAACCTCTCTAGAACCACTTGCTTAAGCATACCTTCAGCTGCCTTATTTCATTTAGTTTGCATATCATTTTCTAAGCACTTCTTAATTGATTAACATATTTTTAAGTACATTAGGATATAGCTAATACTGGCTATGCAAATTTGGTAAATTAAAGTACAACCCGCAGCTCATCTGCAATACATTGAATTTGCATTGTGTTTTTCAGGCCTGCCTTGCCCTGCTTGCACTCTGCAAAGCTAAACACAGCAGTAGGGAAGGACAGAGGGTGAAAAGATTTCCAAGGACTCCTCACATATCTTCTAACAAGGTGCAGCAGATCTTATTTCCCAGTCTCTCCTTCCTTGGGGCCAGCATCTCAAGAAACACCAGCAAGTATCAAACTGTGCAGGCAGGAATGGTCAGACAAGGGCCCCTACCAATGATGCTTCTGAGACCTTGGAGCTTCACCTGGCTTAATTTGCAGTACTCTCTGCTGCAAAATGGGTATAATTATACTCATCTGCCATGCAAAACTGCAATGTTTTCATTAGCTAAGGTGTGCTAAGTGTCTGGAAGAAACTTGGCTCACATAAAGTGATTAAAAGAGAACACGAAGGCAGTAAAAGTTCTCAACAGATCTCTTCAGAATGAGAAGCTATGATCAGATTAAATAGGTGATATTTGTTTAAAAAGACATTGGTGGTATGAAATACTGACACCCTACCTTCTCCTTATGCCTTGCAGGAGCTTGTGCAGAACATTCAGGATGCAGGGATGGGCCAGCAGGTGGCTGTAGATGGCAGCGGCTGCCTGGAATGGGGCAGGTCCCAGGATGCTGGAGGAGACCCGGAGCAGGCTCACCGGAGTCATTAATACCAGGTACCTTTACAAGCAGTCTTTGGGTCCGGCCCTTGGTTATCCATGCCCCAAACAGGCTCAGCCAAAATCAATTTCTCCTGTTCCCAGTGTTTTGAAGTCAAACCATTTACACCAGGGAATCTGTACTTCAGAAGTGCCTACTACTGAATAAATAGTTGCTTTGCACTATGTAAAAGGTAGTGGCAAATCATAAATATATTTATCAAAGCGTTTCCCAACTCGACAAGCCAGTACACCTCAATTCTGGACTCACCTGAACATGTTCACTGACACCACTCCTTGGTACTCTAATTTTGTCAGGCTCTTTATCAGAAATTTGGATCCTGCAGTCTATCAAACACGCTCATCTCATTATGGCAAGTGGGACTTTAAGGAGAAGGAAAGTGGTTTGCAAAATATTCTCGCTAATTTCACCAAGAGGGTAGCAAAAGGCAAGAATCTTTCAGATTTTCCTTAGAAAGAGATTGGGAAAGATTTTGTATTGGTCCTCCTGCTCGACTTCCAAAACACAGAAGTGCTTTTGGGGGGGGGGGGGTGGGTCTGTCTGTCAGAACATTCCCGTGTCAAAGGATGAAGAAATCACCAGGGCCAGTGGAGGCATCAGAGAAGGGAGCAGTCTCGAGTCTAATGCAACTGCACAAATCCAAGGGCTAAAGCAAGAGAATTACACAAGCATTGCACAAGGGAGGCTTCACTGCAAGTGTTGCCTCTGGCTCGCATTCCTTTTAAGCTGTTATAAAACTTTAAATATAATTAATAAATAACCAGGCCTCTCAAGCAGAGCTGAGTCCCAGGCTCTGCCCCCTGCACGAACCGCGGTTGTTGTTCCGGCTCTGGATGTGAGTCCCGCGTTCCTCGGCGGCCGCAGCGCAGGGACTGGCCCGGCTGCATTGCTGCTGCAGGGAAACAAACCACGAAAGGTGGGGCCGGCTAAATCACAGCCTCATTCCAGGCCAGGATGGATGGAGTCAGCTCCTTCAAAGTGCCCTTGGGATGAAGGGCGAGGAAGGTTATCTATTCCCTGACATCGGGGGATTTCCTGCTCCTCCTGCCCTTCCCTTGCAGCATCAGCAGCGGCCGGAGCCGCCCCGATCCCGGGGCTGGGAGCCCGGACTGCCTTTGCAGCCGTCATTTGGGTGCCCCTTCAGGGAGGGGGGCAGGAAAGGCGAGGGGGTCACTGCATTGAAGGAAGAAAGCTCTGCCTTTTGGCTGCCTGACGGGAAGGAATCTTCACCTCTCCCACCGTGCCCTCAAGGGGATTCTCTAAGGGAAAATTCTTGGACAATAGCCCTCCCCTCCTTTCTTTTGTTTATCAGCCTTTGCAAAGCTAATGATTAGCTCTGGAATTAAAACACTCTCAAATTCTTTAAGTATGTAAAGACAAGTTTTTAGACCCATGTTACATATTGTAATTTTTATCCACTTAGAGTAATTTCAAAACTATCAGAAATCGGTTCTCTGAGACGCTGGTTGCAATTAATGTATTGGTATCACCTGTACCTATGTTCCTTTGTGCCACAGCCACTGCTGTGAAACGTTAATATCAAATTTAAGAACTCCTTTTCTCATATAACAGGCTCTTTATTGGGAGTGTCTGGGCTAAAGAGGTAAAAGAGTATGACTACACACAAACACCTAAGAATCAATATAGACTACTGCTAATTAGAAATACTAATAATTACACTTCATTGATTTCAGCTGGGATTTTATTGGAGTTTTTATGTTTCCAAAAATCTGATCACTTTCATCTAAGGGTATAAAAAGGAGTGCAGCCTCTGACAACTTTGAAAACATTAGTTGTGGTTGCTGGTCTGAGACAACAGTGACTTGATTTCTAGAGCTGAGAAAATCTCTGTGTGTGTCAGATACCACACAGAAGGTTTAAAAATGAATACTATAATCTCATGCTTTATATTGTAGTATTTGTCCTAGTAGGTGCAAATTCAATGCATGAAACAAAATAAGCACTGAGTACCAAATGCTCAGCAGCCAGATGCTTGTAAGTAGAGACTGGGAACAGGAATATTACTGCAGCTATATAAATATTCAATGTTCAGCTACTATGAAGCAATAATTAATATCAGGTCTTGTTTAGACTTTTAAATTAATGATGCATGACAAATTGCCGCTCAAAATTGACCTAAGGAGGGCATTAAAATTCACCATAAAGTATTTTCCAGGATTGTCACAGAAGATAAAGCCCAGAGTACATTAGATGGCTAATTTGTCCCCTGGTTGATGATCCATGATTTCAAGACAAACTCTTGTTGCAATATATTCTTACAATAAATCAATTTAATATTTTACCATGTGTAAAATGGTGAAAGGCACCTTATAATCTGCTAAGGACCTACTCACAAACTCTGGCTTTGAATTTGAGCACATGAGTGTTCTAAAGGAATCCAGGAAATTTCAGATTTTATCTAAGAATAAAATACAGTAAAGGTAAAGAATATTAAAGTAACGAAGAGCTGGGATCAACAAGCAGGTTTTATGCCAAGGATGACTGTGTATTCTGGTAATGCCTTTACATACCATGGAACAATAGGCTTGCTGGTTGCTGCAGATTTCCCTTGCCTTCAAGTGTCATTCTTGACTCATATCCTGGGACGTCCAAGAAGAACTGAGACAGAATTTGGAAAAGGGACAAAGAGAGGATGCTGGTTTAGGAGCTTTTAGGAGCTTACAGACCAATTTCTAAAGTATTATTTTATTGAAAATAGAGCACTTAAAAAAAAAATCTGTTGTGTAGCTATGTCCTATGGATGATATGCAATTGCCTTCTCTGCTACTTTCTCTATTTAATAAGCAGCTCTGTGAAGTTTGGATGACCCCAGGTTTTGTAACATGGTTGATAATCCCAATTGTGGTATTGTGCCCAGGAAACGTGAAAAAATTAATGGAGGGAAGGGAAGGGGGAAGTCCTAAAAGCAGAATTGTAGGTTGCTGGAAAAATTTATGAGGGAAAATTTATATGTCTACAGACATCATGTAGTGCTAAGTGAAATTTTTGAGATTTGCATATTTTAAAGTGAATACCTAAACACCACCAAAGCCTAACTTCAATAATTCATGGCCCTTCACAGATCCAACCCAGTGGGCTCAGAGAGATATAGAGGAAAGATCATAAACCAAGTAAATTCAACATCTGTAATAAACAGATATTGTGTATGTAAAAGTGTTCAAGCAACTCAGTCTTTCCAATTCCAGATCAGTTCCCTCACATCATCACAACTGATTTTATTGTGGCTTACAAAAGGCAGGTGACTGACTGGACTTTTTAATGTTTTCATCCACTAAACTATCAGCTTCTGTTTAAAGGATCCATTGTAGGAAGAGAGGTTCATAGATAGAAAATAAATTAAAAGAGTTATTCCAACATTTCTTAAAAATTTCTTGTATAGAAGAAAATATACATATTTTATACTTCTCAAAAACAGCAGAACATAATCCCGATAATTATTTTAAGGGGCTATATGGTGAAAAGTGACTGTAAAGACATTTAAAGTATACTTTTTCTTTCACATATTCTTTGAACATCATAAAACACTGTTGTCCCATGTGTTCTGGGAGTCTGAACTGGTGATATGGGAGAGTTTTGGGTTTCAGTGGACAAACTCCTGATACAGTATTGTAATAATTTGAATGAACACCTAAGGTGGTTTTGGCTGGGATAGAGTTAATTTTCCCCATAGTAGCTGCATGGGGCTGTGTTTCGGATTTGTGCTGGAAACAGTGTGGTAATCAATACTGGGATGTTTCATTATCCTGAGCAGGGCTGACACAGTCAAGGCCTTTTCTGCTCCTCACCCCAGCAGTGAGGAGGCTGGGGGTGCCCCAGGAGCTGGGAGGGGACACAGCCAGGACAGCTGACCCCAGCTGACCCAAGGGACATCCCACACCACATGGCATCGTGCTCAGCTCATAAAGCTGGGAAGAAGGAGGAAGGGAGGACATTCCAAGTGATGGCATTTGTTTTCCAAAGTCACTGCTATGTGTGATGGAGCCCTGCTTTCCTGGGGGTGGCTGAACACCTGCTTGCCCATGGGAAGTGGTGAATGAATTCCTTGTTTCGCTTTGCTTGTGTGCACAGCTTTTGCTTTGCCTATTAAACTGTCTCTATCTCAGCCCACAAGTTTTCTCACTTTTACCATTTCAGTTCCCACCATCCCACCATAGGGGAGTGAGTGAATGAGGGCTGGGTTGCCAGCTGGGGTTAAATTCCAACAATGATTCACAAAGACTGTTTTTCTCTTGGTATTTTTGCACACATCTTTATGATGCATATCTTAAAATAACACAGCAGCAGTCTGCAAGGAAACGAGCCTGATCATGGAATAGAGAGACGAGGACTTTCTTCCCACTGTCCTCTTGGCTGGCAGAATTTGTGCCTCATTCACTCTGCCAGCTTCCCAATATGTTTTCCTGCACTATTGATTTCCCTTTAAGTATGCTTTACAACCTGAACCTACCACCTAAAAACACTTCATAAGAGCAAGATCTTATCACTTGATGACTTGTGATATCAAGAATGTGTTTTGTCTTTGGTGTCTATCCAAGCAGGTGTTTTATCTTTCTTATGAACAGCTTTCATGATTAGAATTCATGGTCTATTTGCATGTCAGTAATAATAAAAAAAAAAGTCCCTTCTTCTACTTAATAGCTGGATACTGTTCACTGGAGAATGAATATTATAGATATCATTACCAAATCAAAGAAGTTTTATTTTTTTTTTAAATCATCACAGACATCAACAGGGAGTTGTACTACAAGTATTCTATCTGCTCAGACACAGAAATGTAGTGAATGACAAAATCTTCACCACAACCATAAAAAAAAAAATCAAAATAATTAAATGGGACATGAAGCAATTTGTCCACCTTACGTTATACCTGGTGTCAGAAAAGCAGATGATGTAACCTCAGGCATTTTCACTCTCACCTCAGCTGTTGATCACTGTTAAACAGAGAAGACTGGCTTTAATACAGCAAGAGGCTGATCTAACACTGCAGCACCTAATCTCACTGGCTAATTAGAAACACTTGGAATTGATTCTTTCTGAGGGTCAGCAGCAGCTGGTATGGTGCATTCAAATTGGCAGAAGCTGCTCTGATGTACTAACTGCTGCAACTGAGAACTGTCAAACCCCCATGGAAAAAATGAGTCTTGAGGTGTTAGTTCTTTCTGAACTGCTGCAGTGTTGTGATGTTTTAAGGGAGCCTCTGAGTGTTACTGGGAAAATTGAAAAAACAGTAATAGCAATTTATGCAGAAAATAACCATAGCTGCTACTCTGATGAGGCTTCACTGCTTAGAAGGGCATGTTTTGCTCAGCAGCCACTCAGCCAATCTATTTCTCTTCTGCCTTGCCCTTATGTTGGGGCAAATTGTCAGACTGCTCTTTGAACAACGGTGCCTTTAAGAAAAACAAAGAAAAAATATTTTTTCATTCCCTCCACCCTCCTTCAGTGTTTGTTCTGCCTGTGCTGTGTTACTGCATAATCTTGCCTAGTGCTGGTAATTTGGTAATGCAGATATTTAGAGTTTGTCATTACAGAGGTATAAGATTAGACATTGTAAAGACTTAACTTTTCTTATATTATCAAATACTGATTTTTAGCAGCCTTATTGCTTTCCATTGCTGATTAGCCTTTGATGAGGCCTGGTAGCAATGGTGGCTTACATAACCTACCTGAACCCTCCTGCTCTTGCTTTGAGATTTGCCTGTCCGGCTTCTCTTCTCTTAGAACTGAAAGAAACAGCACAAGAAGATGTGGCATTTCTAAATCATTAGAATTTAATTTAATTTAATTTTGGCTTGTGTTTAGCTTGGGTTATTATTTCTGTTGTTTGTGTCAGCCCAAAATATTGACTACTCCTATGATACCCCATCTCTGTAAATGAAAAGGCAAAAACATTTACTAGGCATAACTGTGCTTGTAGTGAAGGTAACATATATGTAATTTACCTCAAAACATCTATTTCTTTTTTAATTTACATCTATCTTAAAATGCAGTTGTTTTAACTATTAAGATATATTTGAGTTCACAGTGAAAAACTGTATGAAGAATATTATCATCCTTAACCCAGATCCTAGCTCTAAGGGAAAAAAGAGTCTTATATAAGAAATAGAGGAACAAAAAAGATTGTTGGGTCTATTCTATTAAAGCTCACTCCATTCAGAAAACATTTCCCTGCGGTCAGAATCTAATTGCTTTCTGAATAACCCTTATGTATTCTCCTTTGCCCACTGGGCCATTCCAAACGTGACATTCCTTAGAGGGGAAAAATGACATCCAGCTGTCGTGTTTGAATTTATTTTTTCCTAGCAAATACCAATATTTCATCCAAGAAGCTGTATTAGGAAAAAAATTAATTATAAATGCAGTAAGTCTGATGATAAGTGCTAAAATTAACATTTGTCACATTCCTTAGTTTATCACCTGTCTGTGTTATGATACAGGCTTTCATTGCATCACTTTGTGCCATGTGTTCCAGAGGATGCTTGCTTTGCTTGGTGCTAAGGAGGGGTGACTTCTGTTGAATAATCAGCTTCAACAGTTCCACTGTGCAGCTTCAGACCACATTGAAATGTGTTCTGTTTAATACTACACCCAAGTCACAAATCTTAATTTCCTCATAGCCTCCTCTGTGGTTCTTGGAACTATCATCAATATTGAATCCATTTTCATACCTTTCTGGAGATGAATATAATTCCTTGTTTTACTAAGGCAGAGCTGAAGCCCGGTTAAGCAAATATCAAAGATATCCACTTGTTTTGGATTTCCATTTTGGGGTCATGAGAATACTAAGTTTATTTGGAATACTTTTCATGTGCTTTAGATAACAACATATTATTACCACGGAGAGAAAACAGAGATGAGCTGAAAAGTAAATTGTCCATCCAGTACAGCCCCATCATAACTGCTTTTCCTTACCTAGTCCCATTCTGTTGGAACCCTTCCATCCACTGTCCTAGGCACCTGAATACTATTTTCCTTGACTGCCAAAGTCAAGTCATACCACTCTGTTCTGATCTTCCTTCTGCTCAGTCTCCTCTAATTCAACATCCCAGGATATGTCTGAAGTAATTGCCAGGAGAAGCTATGCTGCTAAGTGTGGAGAGAAGGGAAGTATCTATCAGGCCTGTAGTTGTGCCAGTCTTTGAAGATCCTGATGTTTTCATGGCTGCCAGTGTCATTTCTATGGGAGGCATGAGAGGGACATGCAGTTCCAGCAGAAATAGCAAATATAAAGTGAAGAGGTGACTGGTGGATGAGTCAGAGCAGGAGTGGCACTGGAAGAAGGAAAGAACTGCAAAGTTCTATTTGCAATGTTTTATTTGGTTTTACACTAATGAAATAGCAGCAATGGAGGAGCACAGGCAGGCAGGTGATAGCAGCAATCCCAAAGGTGAGCAGATATGGCCAAGCCATCAGGAGCTGTGCTGACACCTGGGAGTCACACGTGGATTTTCAGCAGTTCCTGTGTAACTCCTGTTCCCTGGCACCACAGGCCAGCACAGCCTTGCTGTGGTCAGACTTCACCCATGGGATCAGGCAAGTCTTCAGCTGCCAAGGCTGGTGTTATCAGATCTTCTGGAGGCCAGCTGGATACCTAAGACAGGTTTTACTGGCAAGGAAGGAATTACATCCTTGGAATCATTGATTTCTTTTCCTGGAAAAATCTGTTGGAGTTTGCCATCAGTCATCTCTCTGCAGCAGCTTCATACTCTTGCTGGAGACAATTTCCCAAGAGATACCTCAACTGGAAGAGAGGCTGTGCTGGAATTTTCTTAAAGGAGAGCTGATCTGTGTGTTCAGCTTGACTGATGTGTTCCAATGAATCTTGTGGTCTGGGACCTGTGAGATGAGGGGCTATTTTAGCGTTTCTAGCCCTGAATATCTGAGCTCTGTATGCTCTCTGACAGCTGCTGAGATCTGTTGGTTTTCATCTCCATGTACCTCCTAAGGCTGTGGTTCCCCCCTTGCAAGCAGAACCTGTGTCCTGTTAGATGAAATTAGAGGGTGGGCTGTGAGTGTGCTTTTGTTCAGCTTGCACAGACTCCTGAGAAGAGGTTTATGCTGGTTTTGGCCAGCCACAGGAGAACAGACAACATGCAACACAGCAATACAATCCTGGTTACCCTGTCTCATCTACAAAAATGGTTTTGGTAAAAAAGAACTGGCAAATGTAGAAGGTATTAATTGAACCAGTCCTTGTGTGCATGATGTGTGAGATACAGTACAAGGGCCTTGAACACAGACTTTAGCATCTCATCAAATTGTTGTCTGGGTTGTACCAGAGCAGTCCCACTGATCTAATCTGAGAAGTAAAGGTAAATAAATAAAAGCCTAAATTTTATGACAGAATTTAGTGACCTCTTTTTCTTTCTCTTGAAACATATGTTTCTTTATAACATACAGTTTTTTTCATCTTAAATATAGGCAGCTACAAAAATAAGGTATGTTAAAATGTCAGCAGGAGATTGACCTTTTTGAAACCTCTAAATAGCCATTCTAACTTTTAATCTATTTTTTTTTTCTGAAAATACAGGTCTAAGTTTAAATGCTGGCTCCAGGCAAACGGTTTGAATTGTTCAACTGTCTAAAAATATACTTAAAAGCTGCATGTGAGGAGACAAGATGCTGATGTAGAAGTAAAGGAAAAGACAGAAAGTCAGAGCCTTCAGGAAGCTGTAGCACAAAGACTCCACAAAAGTTCCCTTCAAATTATCCCTCTTCTGCCTGCTCATAGTGCAGATATTCATGTGGAAGGAGCATGCTGAATTCTTCCATGAAAGTTCTTACATAAAAAGAAGTAATCTAAAAATAATATTTTTTGACTAGGAGACCTAGAGGCAATCAAGAACAGAAAGATACAAAATATCAGAATTAAAGAAGGTAATTTGCTACAGACAATCTTTCTAGTAAGCAGCTAGAGACAAAAAAAAAAGTAATGCTGGTTGACATAGCCTCTAAACACAGAAGACCTTGCAAGCTCCTTAGATTTTTCCTTGCTAGCATGACATAGCAAGGCTTTTTTCTTGGGTACTGGGTCTCCCAGATCAGGAACTGAGGAATATAAAAGCAGAAGATTTGAACAGTGACCAAAGGGGCAAGGCTGATGAAATAGGCTCTTGGATTTTGTTCTCTGAGGCAAAGAAAATTTTGCAAGGCAGATCACCTGATTGCTTGCTCCATGCAATCTCTTTTCATTCAGTCACTAGAGGCTGCAGATAGTATGTTTCTTTATAAACAGCTTTGAAAGATTTCTGATCTGCCTTAATTGGGTTACCATCCTGTCTTTCCCTGCAGTTCTGCATGAAATGTTGCTTTGTGACATACATTTCCTCTTCCTTTCTGTACAAAAGCAAAAGATGAAGATCAAGTTATTTCTGAATAACAATGTCTAGACACTATTGCTGGACGCCATCCAAAAATGTTTAAACAGGTCATAGCTTAAGCTGGTGTAAACTGGCACAGCTGCAGTGGCTTTGTTCTCCTTCTCCTGGCTAAGGCAGGTGGGGATGTAGCACAAGTTAACCATGCCCTCCTTGCTCCCAGTGCTCTGACAAAGACTTTTCTGAGCTTTACTCAGGCTTAGTCATTTTTGGGTACTCTGAGTGATGGTTTAATGTTAGAAATTATGAATGAGGTTTAAGTGCATGACCCAGTGTCTAGACTACTGCTAGCATTTAATCTTCTGCCTTCCATGTAGGCATTGCTTTTGTACATTGTTTAATATTTTACTGCTGTTCCTGCCTGTGTGTTGGACTGTGTGCTCATTTGTGTGTGCAACTTGAGGATTGCAGAGAAATTGCTCTGAGTGCACTGTATTACTTCTTTGTCTCTTTCTTCCTCCTCTCACCATGCTCAACCTTTGGTTGACAACAGCTTCAACAAATTATTATGAATCATCCAATCTGAGAAGAAATGCTTCAATTGCTTTCATAATCACCTTTCTGTCATCACTAACTACAGAAAAAACAAAATACTGTCAAGATTGACCTCCACACTCTTGTAAACAATCTGGTCTTGCTGTTTGCCTGCTGTTGAAACAATGAGGTAGACAATAGGCTGTAGAGAAATGGGCCCAACCCCTTTGCCCAGGGTTTTACAGTGACTCCTCTCATCTCAGTACGTGTTCATTGCTGGCATTGTACAGGTCTCAGCACGCTGTGCTTCATGACAATCTTACTAACTCAGCTTCAGTCAGAGGAAGAAATCCTTTCCTTGTTAGCTTTGGAAAGATTTGGGTTCTGTTTCAATGCATTTCATATTAAATAAAAAAAAAACTAGAGAAGTGAGACAAAATTGTTGCTGACACAGAGCGGGAAATGAGTGTTATCTCACCTAGAGGCACTTTGTTCAGAGAGACTCAAAATGCAAATTTTGTAATCTTGATCGTGTTCCAGGTGATGGCCCTGGTTAAGCAAATGAGTATGTTTTAACTTTGCAAAGTGCTGAAAATGCAGGAAATAGAGAAAACAGCATGAGCCAGCAGGTGCCTTGTTGCATGGAGTATGAAGCAGGAAAGGCCCCGTGGCCTCACTGCAGCAGCGCCTTGGCAGGTGCAGGGGTCACAGCAGTGGCTGTGCTGCCTGGTGGCAGGGGGCTGCTGCTGCTCAGCACCGGTGTGAGCAGAGAAGGAGACAGCTCTGTTACCATTGTCTGGGCACTTTTAGTTTTGCACATTTCTCTCTCATATTAGTGTCTAATTTAGCAAAACAGCTGAGGGTCAAGGCACCCCCTGAAAAGCTTGCTTCTATATTAATGGATTTCAGGGGTTTGCCATTTGACTACTTAACTCTTTTAAAGGAGGGAAAATATTCTTTGGAGACTCAAGGATCATTTGGACAGATTGAGTCAGTACTTGTGCTCACAGGCAAGCCTTGTGTAGGCAGGGAAATGATGGATCCCTCTCTGTGCTTCCTTATAGTCTAATAGATATTGTGATAGAACTTGAGGGTATTTTTTTAAAATGTCTATAAATGATAATGCCCGGGAAGAGGCATCTGAGACATGGTCTGTAGTTTAACTGCTGATACATTTATAGCAAGACGTAAAAAAAGACCTCTAGTCTACTTTGTTCCCTATCAGCCACCAGAGCTGCCAGATCGCTTTCTTGTCAATGCACAAACTTTTACAATGTATTTGCTCTCATTTTATTTGGCTTTTCTCCCTCTGCTGCATCTCAGGAGGCCTTGCTCTTCCCTGGTGCCACCACACAGTGTACAGGAGACCAGAACCTGCATCTCTCTGTTCATCACCCTATCTGAACCTCACATCCCTACTGCATCAAGGCCTGTCCTGTCTTGCTGCTGCCAGCCTCCTCAGCTGGCCTTTGCTCCTGTCCTCCCCTCCCCTCTGTCTGAGCTGCCTTCTCCTGTCACACCTACACCCACTCAGGTGTGCTGGACACCTCTGTCTCTATTTTATAGTCAGGAGGTTGAGGCTTGGGTTTCTTCAGGTCTTTGCTGCCTCAGAAAGGGGACAGGAAAGAAAGATTGCACAGGACTTCCTGGTGACATGGAAGGAGGAGGAAGAAGTGCCTGGACCTTCTCCAGCAGGCAGAAGCCCTCTGCATCCTGGCTTTCAGGGGAGGGCAGCTCCTGGCTCTGCAGTTCAGTGGCTGCTGCATGTCCTTTTGAGCCCAGCAGCTTGCAGATGGACAGGGAGGAAATGAACCAAAACTTTGAATTCTCTGCTTCTCTTGCAGTCTCTAATTGTTCTTGATGGGACAGGTCACTTCTACATACACAGCACTCCCATGGCTCTGTGCATTAAAGGACAGGGAGGGCTTTGCTGTGACTGGGATAAAAATCAAGCATTTGAGTGCACATTTGGCATAATTCAAGCTATGACTCCTGCTAAAGATTTTACAGAGCCACTTCACTTCTTGTAAGTTGTTCATGAGTAGACTACATTTTTACACACTAGGTTTATTGGTTGTTTTTTGGGGAGTTGGGGTTGTTTTGTTGGGGTATTTTTCACGTTTTGGTTTGTGTATTTTCTGCTAATTCTCTCCTTGATGTTTGTGAAAGATTGATTTCAAACATTTAGCAGTTAACATTTGAGCGGCTCCTATTGAATATATAGAGATACATGGGATTTAAATTTCACCTAGTCATGACTTGAGACACTTAATTTGACTCTTTATTAAGGCTGATCATGCGGCCTAAGAAGTTAAAACAAAGCTTAAAATCAATTGATGGTTGAAAATAGAGGCATTAAGTTGCCTGGGAGCCTAGGTCAGTGCTCCTGTTCAATTCCATTTCCCAGAGGTATTGATAGGAAGCCAAATACATTCCAATTCTGTCTCATGAACCTGTGCAGCAGTGAAATCTAGAAAGAGGAGGAAGATTCTCTCCTTTGGCAACCTCAGAGGGTATGAGACCATTGTTTCCACTTCCTCAGAGAGCATCCTAACTCTCCCCATGTATCTGCAGAGAATTTGGTTTTCTGGTGTCTGCTTGGGCAGGATGCTGGCTCTTGGTTTTGTAGCATTCTGTAATATGTGCAGAAAACTTTCTGTGCACCTTCCTACAAACAAATCCATGAGCAAGAATATCCTTAGCAAGTAAGCTGCAGTTCTTCCTACTCTTCATGCAGGTCCTGGTGTGATGGGATGTGGGGCAGTAATCAATACTCCAAGTCAATACAGCACTAGGTGTGTACCAGTGATGTATCTTCTCATCATCCTGCAGCAGGAATTGCTGATACTGCGCTGACATGCTGTGTCTGCTGAAGAAAGAGAGAGCTACATCCTGGAAATGTTTTTTTTTTTGGATATTAAATGAAATTGTACAAGAATTTTATAGAAAGGTCTTTAAAGTATAGCCAAAAAAAAGGGCGCTAATAGTTTGAATTATATTCACAGTATTTTCATATGTTTTATATAGAATTTTATATGGTAGGTTCCAAGTGTAATTGTTTTTGCTTCAGTTTCTTAAGCCTTATTTCCCCCTGTAGTGTCTCAGCAAATTAATTGCCTCAACACTCATCTCCCACTGACAGGAAACATAGTTTTATAAGGCACTGTCCTTCAGTAACTAAGAGCCAGGGTATGAGGCAGTGGTGCTTAGTAGGATTTTTGAAAGGTGACTAACACAGCATTGCCATGGAAATCAGTGGGATTTAACCAACTGGAAAATGTCTCCCCAAAATCTGTCTACCAATGCAGTGAGCTCAATGCTTTAGCTAAAACTTGGTCAGTCACCTCTGTTCACGCTGTCATATTCCTCTGAAAGGGTATTTCAGTTTGGGCACAGGGCAGGTTTATGGCTCTTGGGGTCTCTGCTGCTCAGAGTGACCCCGAGATACATTAGAAAGTCTCTTTTCCCAGCCAGGTGGTTGAAGGAGTCAGAACTCTTCAGTTCTCGTTCTCAAGGTTGTTTATTGTTTCTTATCTATAAAATTCTTTCTCCTGTCCAGCCAAGATACACTCAGCAGGACACCCAGAGGCACTCTGCCTGCCCCAGGGCGGTGTTATCTTTTATACTAAAAATTATGTGTACAATATTTACAATTACTTTCTAATACCTATCACCTGTGATAGACAGTGAGCTTCTACTCTAAACAAATCTATAAGTGCCAACATCACAGCAGAAGATGGAGACCAGGAAGAAGAAGGAGAAAGGCTGGACATGGCCAGATTCCTCCATCTTGCCCCCTGAACCTTCATTCTAAAAACCCCAAAAGTCTATTTTTCACCCCGTGATAAATTCCCTATCATTCTACTTAAACTGTTGTGGCTTGCAGATTTTCACATAAGGTTGGTAATTTGCTACACGGGTCAAAATCAAATCCACAGGCATCTTGGGCTCTGTGCCAGGGTCTCTGAGCCCCCTGGCAGGGGTCTTGGCACTCCAGGACAGCCAGAGGGGTGTCCTGAGTTCTGACATCGGGCCACATCAGAAAAGCACTGCAGGGAGAGGGAGCTGCGCTGGATTATGTTATTTCCAAGCTTCCACCTAGGAGGCACCAGCGGGATGAGAGGCAGAGAAGCCTCTCCCTGGCTCTCACTCCCTGATTGTAGCGGTAAGGTTTCAGATGGCGAGGGAAGCGGGATTGTTTCAGAGGGGGAAGCTGCCGTGCTCAATGTGCCCCCAACCCCTCTGCTCTCTGCAAGTTTGGGACTTCCCACAGTAGGAAGACGATGATGACATTCCCTCCAAGGTCAGCCATCACAGTGGGCAGCAGGCGGCAGGAGGAGGTGCAGTTTTGGCTGGTGTCCTGCAGCTAGTCCCGCTAGGAGACCTCCCACTGCAGCAGGCAAAGGCTGGAAACACCCATTAGCCTCTTGCTAATGCTGGAGTGCAAATTCCTTTTGCCCTGACCCAGGATAAACACACCTGCATTCTCTTCTTGCCTTGGCATTTGATTTTGCCCCAGTGAATAACAGCAAAACAGAAGAGAGGGCTTTGTGGTTCAGGAAGCTGACAGTTATTAAAAGTAAGTTTTACAAGAAGGCAAGACAGAGGAAGGGGAATTCTGACAAATCCCCGATATGTATGGAATGTTTTTTTTAACATGGGAATAAAGCAGAGTTCAGAGTTTCTTCAATTACATTTTGGGAGTTTAGTTATTTGAAAATAATTGTTTGCAGTTGCTTTATTTTTCCTGAGCCAGGGCAACTTTGATTGATGTAACTGGAACAAACAGGATTGCATAAGTCTGCAGAGGTTTCCTGGTATGCTGGCCAGGCTTTGTAGTGATTTTTATCATAGCTGTGAAATTCTCACCTGACATGTGTACTGGCACATCATGTCATTTGCAGTACTGCTAACATAAGGCATTCCCACAGAACGGTCTCCAGCGTGTCACTGTGGAGGGATGGAATGCAGATGCCATGAGTTTCTGCTGGACAAGGACACAGCAGCAATAAATACAACACCCCTGATTTAGCAAAAGAAACCACAAAGGCCAGGTCAGCTTTGCATCTACTAAAAATGGTCCAATGTGATGACATTTTTTTATATCACTTCTGTATTTAGTTCTAGAGTCTTGTCATCTGGAAGCAGCATGGGCAGGTGCAAGTGAATGAAATAACAGCTCCAGGGGGTTTTCCTAATTTATCTTTTTTTAATATTGCCTGCCATTTGTATTTATAACTAATTCAAGAACTTGTGGTTTTATAGTCAAAGCCTTTTGGATGTTTCTGGGGTTTCATATCAAAAGAACTCTTTGAAGGACAAAATGCAATATTCTGCTGGAGACAAGGTTATTACCTGAAATGTTTGTTTGCATTTGAGAGAAAAACAGGTTTATAGAAACACAAAATAAACTGACATCCTGAATGTCAGCAGTAAGAAGAGAAAGGACATCTGTGCTTCAGACATCCTGTGACTGTGGTGGCAATAATTCAATACAAACAATTGAGAGCTGCAGAAAATCACCTGAGGAGGACAGTCTGTGATGACCAAAATCTCCTGACATTGACATTGGAGTGATTCCCCTGCAGGTAATAGAAAAGTCCTTTGGGACACCAACTTGAATCTACAAGACAGACTTACAGAACCTAGAAGGCTGTTTTTCGTCATCCATCTGATTATTTCTGCCTGCAATGACACTGAGTGCTGGTCACACAGTAACAGAGAGGGGTGAGCCCCTGTGCTGCCTCTCTCAGCCTTCTGGCCTGAGGAGGGCATCCAGCCACCACAGTGCTGCCCACAGCATCGGCAGGCTGGAACTGACTGCAGATCTTCCTCAAGAATGGTTGGGCTTTTAAACAAGGTGGCCACGTAGCTTTGGGGTAGGGGTAAACTTTTCAAAAGCAACAAAAGCCAGACAAAAATGGTCTTAATTGTTCTTTGGTCCTGCTGATGTGTTTCACAAGGCCATATTAGGACAGCTAAGGACTCCAAAAACCCAGCACTTTGGAGTCTTTGTTCCATTTCTTGTTTGTGAAACTCAAGCTCTTGGCACAGAGTCCCAAAAGTATTTGGGCATGTTGAATCCTAGGGATTCCTATGATCAGGTAACTCAGCTGCAGCTGCCTCAGAGACTCGAGCTCAAGGGCTTCCTATCACTTCTGAGAAGAAGATTTGCACTTTTAAGAATTTTATCCATTATTTATGGAAACAAAGAACCCTTTCAAAAGAGAAGCTTCTAATTCCATAGCACGAGGCCAGCTGTGCCATCATTCCCTGGGGTGAGGGCTGCTCTTGCTTTGCTGGGAGCAGCACCAAGCTCCATTCAGCAGGATGCTGAATTAAGGTTGGACTTTGGCACTAGAGTAGCCCTGTTGAAGGATATACCTGCCTGAGGTAACAACTGATGTTTTTGTTCCTCGTTCCTGCTTATTTAGAAAGCAGGCAAATAGTGATAAAGCTTTAAAACAATTCCAAGAAGTTTGTAATTGCAAACAAGCTGTGGGAACTCTGATTTAAATCCAATATTTTGTTTTTCCACAGAACATACATCTTTTTACACCAGGAAAAGAATAAACATAGTGTCAACAAGAGCCATCAGATTAATTCTTTAGGATTTGAAGGGCAGTTTGTTCATTGAGTGACTGGCTTCATTCCCTCTCCCTTCTGTGTAAATCTGAGAAACAAAGGGCTCTGAGAAACAGCAAGTGGGATCTGTGTCTGTATTTGGAGTCTTAGGGATTTTTATTTCAATCTTCTCCATGAGCTTTGTATAAGCCTGTCTCTGGCCTTCAGTAAAGAATAACTAAGCATAGTTTTGTGTGGTGCCAAAACTATAAAACAACTGACATTAGTGGGAGCTTCCAGTGGTAGTGAGATACTTTAAAATGTGAACCCCAATGTGAATGACCCAAGGAATGATATTTCATATTTTCCCTGGTAGTACTAAATCCTTAAGTTCATGCATTATTTTTAAGAGGCTGTAGCTAAGTTAAAATTCTTGAGGAAAGTACAGGCAATGGTAGGACTGGATAATGACTTTGTGATCTGGACTCCTGCTGTGTAAGGAGATCTCACATAGGATGTCCTGTGATGTAGCTGTTCCATTTTTCTGAGAATAACATTAAGGGGTTTTTTCTATTTTAGAAGGTCCAAAGCCTTGCAATGCCTCTATAAAAAATACAGAATTGCTCATACACAGTAGAAATAATGTAGTCTGTTTTCCCTTTTATTTGAGTCCTATAACTGGATTTCCATTGTCTAAGAAAGGTTGAGTAGTTCCTGCATCCCATTGTCCTGTCATGTGTCTGTCCATTCACTCTGCCCCCCTCATGGAGACATTTTTCCATGGAAAATGTAGCAGGAACCTTGCATGCTTGAGATAGATATTTCTCTGAAATCAAGAAGATTCAGAAGAGAGCTTCCTGAGAAAGAGCAGTGGCAGTGCCTGTGCTTTGCTTGGGAGGGGTGATGAGCAAGCTGGGAGCTTATGGGTGGGGATTAAAGGGCAGACCAGTGTGAGCAACTGTGGTGGGTGGCAGCTGCAGATCATCTGATTGGGAAGAAGCAGCAGGCAACTGGGAAAAGTGTCATGTTTGCAGGTCTGGTTCTTGAACCACCCTGGTAGCTGCTGGGAGAAGAACACAGCCAGGGCACAAACAACCAAGGCTGTTGATAAGTCTTTTCCAGACACAGGTGACAGAGAAGTCTGTGACCATGGTCACAGGGGTTTTCAGGATGAGAGAGAGACGAGAATGTTGACTCCATGATCAGAAGGCTTGATTTATTATTTTATTATATATATATTACATTATTACTATACTAAAAAGAAATAGAAAGGAAAAGGTTTCAGAAGGCTAGGTAAGCTAAGAATAGAATAGAAAAGAATGAATAACAAAGATCTGTGTCTCAGCAGAGAGCGAGAGCAGCTCTGCTGTGAGTGGTCAGTAAATCCAAACACCCACAGGAGACCAGTCACGGATCCACCTGTTGCATTCCACAGCAGCAGATAACCATTGTTTACATTTTGTTGCTGAAACTTCTCAGCTTCAGCAGGAAAAATCCTAATGAAAGGATTTTAATGAAAAGAAGTCTGTGACAGAAGTCAGCAAAAAGAATCTGCTCTGCCTGATACTTAACAATGTGGAAAATCTGGTCAGCAGTAGAAAAGTCAGGGGTAGCCCTGGTTGCAGTGATGATGAGATGAGAATGAGGCAGGGAAATTGGTGACAAAGGACGTGGAAAAGGTCAAACTCAGTGCCTTCTTTCCCTTGTTTTTTTAAATGTAATATTTGCCTACAGGAATCCCAGGCACCTGAAACCAGTAGGAAAGTTTGAAGCTAGAAAGACTTGTTCTTAATGGATAAGGATTAATTTAAGGAACATTTAGCCAGTCTAGATATATACAAGCCCCTGGAATCTGATGGGATGCACCCATTAGTACTGAGGGTCTTGGTCAATGTCCTTGCAAGGCCATTCTCAGTCATCTTTGAAAGACTGTGGTAACTTGAGGAAGATTTTTAAGTCTGGTAGAAAGTAAATGTCACTTCTGTCTTCAGCAGGAGAATTTGAGGAACTACAGGCTGATTAGTCTCACCATGATCCCTCAGAAATGGAGGAAATAATCCCAATTGCACAAATTTACAAAAGTCAAATCATACTTCACTAACCCAACAGCTTTTCACAGTGAGATGACTGGCTCAGTGGATGAGAGGAGAGTGGATGCTGTTTCTTTTGTGAGGCTCCTGACATTGTCTCCTGTAACACCCTCAAGACAAATGTTGAAGTACAGAGTAGATAAGTGGACAGTGAGATGGACTGAAAACTGGCTGAACTGCTGGGTTCAGAGGGTGAAGATCAGCAGCTCAAAGTCCAGCTGGAGGCTGGAGTACCCCAGGGGTTGATACTGGGCCAGTACTGTTAATTCTCTTCATTAGTCACCTGGAAAATGGGGCCAAATGCAGCCTCAGTGTGTTTGCAGATGATAAAGAACTGGGAGGAGTGATGCAAGAGCCACAGTGTCCTTGTGGCCAGCAGCCTCCAGGGCTGTGTCAGGCTGAGTGCTGCCCGCAGGGTGGGCAGGTGACTCTGTCCCTCAGCCCTGTGAGACGCCTCTGGAATGCTGTGCTCAGCTCTGGGCTCCCCAGTGCAACACCGACATGGACCTGCTGGAAGGAGTCCCAGAAAAAGGTCACAAAGATGGTTCAGGGCTCTGTAAGCAGAGGCTGAGTTGTGATTATTCATCCTGAGGAAGAAAAGGCTGCAAGGGGACTTTTCAATGTTTTTAAATATCTGACTGGAGAGGAGAGGGAAGTAAGGAAGATGGGCCAGATGCTTTCCATGGTGGCACCCAGTGACACCACCAGAGAGGCAATGTGAGAAATTGAGAAATGTGAGAAATTGTGTGTGAACCAAAGAAATAAATTTTTACTGTTCAATGGTCAAACACTGGACTCAGTTGCCCAAAGAGCTTGTGGAGACTCCATCCTTGGAGATATTAAAAGCCTGACTGGATGCAGCCTTGAGCAAGCTCTTTTAATTACCCCCTGCTTAGATCAGATGGTCCCCAAAAATGCTGAACTGTTTTGTGATTCTATGGGATGGGCACATCTGTACATTTACACACGTGTGAACACACAGTATGACTACAAGAACTCTTCAGAAAATCAGGCTTACAAAGATAACAGAAATTCTGAGAGGTTTGTTTCAAGGGCAGTTAAGAAGTTTGGTGCTCATATGCAGAGCACTGTTTCAATCAGTGTTTAGGTTTGGGTCTTTTTGCAATACAGGCCACAGACTTTTTAGCATATAATATCCAGAATATTATTTAATGTATTTTGATGCAAATACTTCAGAACTAGTGGAAGATGCATATTAAATGCAACACCTGGTGTGTCAGTTTAGCACATTGGTCCAGGTTTTGGTTGCCTTACAATGTCCTTCACCAAGTAATGGTGTTCTAGCTCTGTGGGGTCCAGAGCTGCCCAGTCTGCCTACCCTGTGTTTATTCAGTTTAGGGATCACACATCAATTTGGGACCACCCATAACTGCCACAGAAATATTGGGAAGGACCTTCCT
Organism: Melospiza georgiana; assembly: GCF_028018845.1. Classification (NCBI taxonomy): domain Eukaryota; kingdom Metazoa; phylum Chordata; class Aves; order Passeriformes; family Passerellidae; genus Melospiza; species Melospiza georgiana. The sequence continues at coordinate 143,347,906 of NC_080430.1, read as the reverse complement.
GCTTAACATCTATCTTAACATCTAGCCATAATTAAAAACACCCAAACAACTTCCACATTTTGTTCCTTCCTCAGGTGACCAGGCACCAGCATCTTGCTTCCATCACTTCTCTCCTCTGACAGTGTTTAAGCCCTTTTGAACAGCAGCCCAAGGAAGGCAATGAGTGGGCAGGTTGTCTATTAAAACAAGTTATTTATTGTGCTGTAAATAATTCAGCACAAATAATAAAGTCTAGTTAGTCTGTTACTTTGAATGTCTTTAAATCAACACATTCTATATTTTATTTTCCAATCAGCTGCAAAGATGATGCAGAACACAAACAAAGCAAGATCAAAGGCTGCATATTCTTACACTGTGTAAGTCTATAATGGAGATAGAAAGGAAAACAATTTCTCCTCTTCCATCTATCATGTCACTGTATGTCAAGAATAGTAAATGAAGACTCTTCCCTGATGCTGAGAAAAAGATTTAACAGGAAATCCTTAAGCTGAGGACAAGGCAGAACAGTTCTGGGAAAGTGCTCTTACTCTCCATCACCTGCCAGAGTCTGCTGTCAATCTCCTGGAGGAGCTTGGATCTTGAATCCAGTCTTGTTTTGAACCAGTTAGTGCAGCTCAGCCAGATAAGCTTGGTCAGTCAGGGGAAACATGGATCTTATAATTGTTCTCTTGAGGAGTTCCTATTATGTGTAGTATGCTAGTTAGGGTCTGAGTCAAGGAAACATATGACCCTGAGCTTTGTTCACTCACATTCAGAAGGGCATTTTGGAGCTTGGTGCACTTAAACATTTTTCGGGAGCGTGGTGGCTTTCTGAGATAATGTCTGTAGCCATCCCAGTGGAGCCAATGGAGAAAGACACTATTGACTCTTGGAATCAGCTTTCTCTGTAGTAATGTTGACAATGCTGAAAAAACCCAGGGATCATCCATAGGATGTAGCCCTACGAGGGGACAGGTTGAGTTAAGCCACTGCTGTTGTTTTAACTTGGACTGTCCTGGAGCTGCAGGGATGAGACCATCTGAATGCTTCAGAGGACCAACAGTGAAGAGCCAATGACAATTCAGACACCTGTGGAGGTTCTCTTTCTCTCTGCCCTCTAGCTGAGAGAGATCTAATATTGCAGTGGCCTGGGTGACTTTATGTGACTGTGGAGAGTAAACCAATGGGACTGGAAGAGATGAGACCCCCAGAACAGTCATTTCTTCACCCCTGTTTCCCTGTAGCTGCCAGAGCATAACAGAGCAAGGTCTTTGCTGAGGAAAAGGGAATACCCTGGGCTAGAGGCCTAGAACCTACCCAAGGGGTGGCAGTGCCAGTCCCCAGGCTCTTTGCAGGAACACCATCCCTGCTAGCAGGATGCCCTGCTTCTCAGAAAGCACAGTATAGATGGTCCAAGGAGTCCTGCCCTGCCTAAGAACAAGGCTTTCCATCCCCTCGACACCACCCTGGCCTTCCTGCACTGTCTGAAGTGTGAGTTCCCATCTCTCCTGTGTGTGTATTGCTGCCCAAACCCAGAAACCCTGTTAGCAACACGCAGCCAGGCCCAGCCGTGGCAACAGCGGATGTACAGTGACCTACTTTGAACACAGCTTATGTAGCCTTTCCTGCTGCTTTATGCTTGAATGGCAGAATTTGCAACAAAAGGTCAATTTATGGCAGCCTTTTATTGCAAGTTTCTTTTTCTGTAGTCCAAAGTTATAATGACAAAATGCTCTGTTGAGTACAATGAGGACTGCAAAAATCAGCCCCACTTTTTATATAAGGCTTTCAACTTTATCTGTTTTAAACAGCTTTTGGTGCTAAGCTTTTTGTTTGTTTGTCTGCTTTCTTATGAAGAGAGCTTTATTACTTGCATGGAGAGCAATAGAGGAACATGTCTGAATATGAATAGAGAGGGTCAGAAATGGTGAGTTTAAGTAAAATCATAAAAAATACTCCTGAAGCTCAGCAACCCACCCCCCTGCATAGAGGGAAAAGAGCCTAAGCCACAGCAGCCCAGAAAAGGGAAAACTGCATGGCAAAAATGGAATGGGAACCTGTCCCCTGCCAAGGCAAGGCATGAAGCAAATCTGTTGTGACCCAGCCACGCAGGGTCACAAACAAACTGAGATAAATACAGGAGGAAGGACACTGTGACAATAGTTAGCCCGGAAGGCTGAGACACATGGCTGAGTTCCTACATGTCAGCTCTGCTGCAAGAGCTCACTGATTCACACACTTGGCCTGAGGCAGCCAGGAGGTGAAACACATTATGTTAAGCCTCAGTGGAAGATGGTTGGATGAACGTGCTCTCCTTGATTCTTGTAAAGGAGTGAGAGCATGACCGTGAGCTGTTCCTGCAGTTCAGCTAATGTGGGCACCCAACGCTGCACTGAGCATCCGTGGCTCCCATCCATGACTCCCATCCATGACTCCAGCCCCTTTCTAATGAGGCTTAGCCTGCTGCAAAGAGGGGCTGTGGAGCACGTTAGCATAAACCCTTTCTACTGCCTGCTCAGGGTAAGCACATGATGGAGAAATAGTGCCTGATACCATGTGGGGCTCCTTAAAAACCCCCTTCCAGGTTTGAGCCTTTAGCAGGGACATGCTGTTGGCAAATATTCCTCTTGGGGAGATGTCCTAAGGCTGTACAGAGCCTTGCTGGGCTGACAGGGTGATGGCAGCCTGTGTCACGTTCTCCTAGCAGGATGCCAAGGACTGTGCCCCAGTAGGGGCAGAGCCTTGTTTTCCTCTCTACTCAGCTTTCTTCCAGATAGCAAAAGCAGCTTTGCCAAGGTTGCTCTACAGCTTCTACTGCTGCCAGTAATCTGGGTAATCTCTTATCTCTTCTTACTTTGCTGTTTATAGCCATGACAGCTGAAGCCTAGACAATGTGTAATGGGTGAGTTATGTTAGACATTGTCGAGCCAACAGTGATCTGGAGCCAGGGCATTGCAAGCTGTGTACCAGAGCTCAAAGCACCAGGGGGGAGATCACCAGTGGCAAGTGGTTTGAGAAATCACTGTGTCCTGGCTTCAGTTTACTCATTCAGCGCACAGTCTGCTCCTTGGGACTGATGGAGAGTTTTGCCTAGAGGCAGTTGAGTGTTCCTAGTTTTGAGAGACTCAGTCACAACTTCAAGTGAAAGGCTTGTTAGTCATCTTCCCTGCTGTCTCACGTATCATCACATGAGGTAATAACCCTCTCACAGCTGCTGTTCAAGATGCTGGGAGGTTAGGCTCTCTCACTTTGAGCCTTCACTATCTCTGTGTGTTCCCTGTGCTTTGTCCATATTTCTGCTAGTTAGGACTCTTACTGAAGTGAATCTCCAACAACAATTGGAAAACATACAAAGAAATCACTTCTTTCTTAGCTGGAGTGACTCCTTGACTCCTGAGTTTTGGCAGGACTAAGGAACTTTACAGTATTTCAGTATTGAAGCTGCTAATATAATCAATTACTCCACACAGAGCACCATCTTTTGCATATAAACATATTTGTATAGTCCCTTTCTGAGTCTTAATGACTAGGTGGATCTAAAGATAAAGGGGATTTGAAAAATTCATCAGTCATGAACTGACATACTTCTTTCTGTCAAAGAAGTAGGTCCGCATTTCTTTAACATTATGAAACCTTAACACAAACCATCACTGTAGAATTGGTGATGCTGATGGTCTTTCTTATAAAAAATAGGGAAAAAGAATTCTTTTTAAGACCTGATCTTAAGTTGACCTGAACATCTCATGAGTCCTTTCCTGGAAAGAGCTCAGTACATTTCTGAATTGGCTGGTTGAAAGAACGATGTACTATATAGACAAGGGTTTGGATGTATGAATTTTCTGAGATACAGCCATAACCACATCCTGAGTTAGGGCACCATGCTTGCAGTCATCTTATCAAGCAGCCCTTGCTGCTATCACCCTATCAGTGACAGCAAGGCATGAGTGTCGAAGTAGAGAGACAGATAAGGAGAAAGGAAAATTCTCTGAGCTGCCAGCTGGGAAGACAAATAATGGGTCCCCATAGTTGGGTGTTCTCTCTGTGTAGGAGGGTCCCTCCACCATGATGTTCCATAATAACCAAGCAGCTTTAATCAGGAATTGTTTTGCTGGAATTTGTGCTTTATTCCTGCTCACCATGCCGTTGGGAGGGTATTGACCAGGGTGGGTATTGCAGGCATGCTGGTTGTTAATCTGATTATTTTTGGGTATCTCATTGCAAGATACCCTCAAGAGGAAGAGAAAGGGTGGACATGAGTCTCACCCCAGTGGTACTTGCTCCCCTTGCCCACCTGAAGAAAAGTATAAGGTTGGCAGGCTCAAGGCCATAAGAGTAGCAGCATGGGAACAACAGTAATGAGAATAACTAACAGAGGAAACAACCAGCCCAGAAGTGCTGGGAAACATTCCTGTGGCATCTTAGGAGAAAGCGTACAAAGCTGCAGGTGAAAGGCAGGCTCTGAGGATGACATGGGCTAAGGCACCCACAGCACTGCCACAGTGAGGGGGCTGGCAGCCCAGAATGGGGCCCACACATCGAGGGTTCTCAGCAGGACATTGCTAAGAGAGACTGAAATGTGGAGAAGTCAATCCTGAAAATGCTGTCTTTGACTTAGGTATTTATGTGAAAGCTCAGATCAGGTGTCAGCTTGGGCCTTGAGGCTGCAGAGCTCTGGTGACGCACAGCTCACCCCACAGACCTCCACACAGATAAGCCAGGAACCAGCTGGGGCAGGCCAGGACTTCCAACCCGCACACCCACGGCTTCTTCCCATGAAGTCCAAAGAGTGGAAGAGAATGGAAAGTTACTGCACACCTTGGTGTCCCCATGGCCCATTGTCAGGATGTGGCAAGGGCAATCATCCAGGCTGGGGATTTGCAGAGCACTCCCATACATCACCATAATCCTCCCTTGGCTGGAGAATACCAGGCAGCTCTTTGTAAAAGTTTTTTCTTCCTGAATATACCTGAAGCAGGTAATTCCTTCTTTTTGCATAAAAACCATTTAATTCAAGCAGTTGCCCAGAAATTGCAAGACCTGGGTTTTACCCTCAGCCTGAGAGATTTCAGTGCCTCTGCTTCCCTTTCCACTTCAACATCTTCACAGGTTTCCTGAAGGTCAATGAGAGAAGGAAATGTTCTGTACATCCACATCCCTAATTGTAGCTGGTCTATTGTCTATCTTGGTCTTTTTTTGTGCAGGGTTCAGCTCCAACAGGAAAGGGTAAGGAAGAGTCCACCTTGTTGTTGGGGTGCTCCCAAAGTTGGCAGCTTTGGACTCTCCATTACAGTCTTCACTCTTCAGTTGTAAATTTTTCTAGACAAAGCTCAGATTTTTTATGATGTGTCTATAAATCAGCTAGAATACCACTGCCAAGCAACTTGTTATTACCTTGTTGCTCTCATTAATTACCTAATTAAAGCCAGTCATGATATGTTAATGATAAACCTCAGCCTGATTTCTGAGGAAAACAGAAAATTGGCTTAGTTTTCCTAGCTCTGGTCTCGTTTAAGCCTCATGTCATTCTCATTATAATGGGATTTTCATGACTTAATCCATTATTTACTGCAGGGAGAATCTGAAATGCACTGAACATATTTACAATGCGAAAAGGCTACTTGAGTACTGGTCTTTGAACCAGTGGTTTTGTACAAGCAATGGCTTTACAAGTCTGTCTTGTGGCTACTTTTAAAAATAATACTATTTAAAATAGCTATTTAAAGGGTGAGTAACAAGTCTTGGCTTTGCAAATGCAGACATTAGATCACAGTGACCGTCTGCCTCCTGGGAACTGCTTCCCTCTCACTTCCAAGCCATCAGATAATGTGTGTTGAGTAAAGTGAACTTAGGTCAGAGAGCTGCTCACATACACTGCTAATTGGTGAACTCCTCATTTAGTCTTTTAAGGGATCTGGCACCATGTGCTGTTTCAGCCTTATTCCCCAGATGGCTCCTTGATCCTGTTGAGCTTGCTCTTTATTTTTTTTCATTTCAAATAGCAATGTTTTCTCCTCTGAAGCCTTAGTATCCACAATCCAAGGTGTTTTTTCTGTTTCATTTAGAAATGGTACCTTGAGAAGCGTTGTGTTTTCCCATCTCTGTGATGGGCTCAGTGGTGACTCAGAGTGACACACAGTGAACAGTCAGCGCCGCTCCCCGCAGCGTCTCGCCTTTCAGAACGCCCTCACCACCATAAATCTTTGTGGTTTGAGAGGTCTGACAAGTCTGCCATCAAAAGTGGAAAGTTCGGGGAAGCCCAGCTCTGTTTTGACATCAGCTGTTAGTTTAAAATGCCAAAGCACAGAGAAAGCAAACCCACAAAGATAGGGGAAGTGCAACACAACTGTTGTCAAGGTAAATCAAAAGCATGGGGTTTGCAATCTCCATTTTCCCCTACAGTCTATCACAACATGAATTCATGAGGGAGCTGCAGGGGAAATGGCACAAGAATTCCCTTCCTTGTTGTACCCAGTGAATGGGGCACCAAGAGTCTCTTGCTCTCAGGAGGAGATTAATCTATCACGCCCAAGAGAGATGGAAGGTGCAGGAACAACGTCAAGCTCTCTGTCAAGCAGGTCCTCAGGGGACAGATGAGCAGGCTTGAAGTCTTCTAACAGTCTTAATGAACATGCTTCCTCACAGCCACTGTGCCCTTCTGTCACCTGGCATCATGGTTAAATCTGTGCATGTTTGATATGCTCAGAACTGACCAGCAAGAGTTATACAGTCTCATTTCTCCAAAGAAAACAAGAAGTCCTTTATCTTCAAGGCATCACATACTTTCCAGTGCCTCTCTACCTGAATATCAACTCAGAAGGTTTTTTTTTGGTCAGGTGCTTGGTGCTCCTCAACTTCACAGCTATAAAAAGTGTTATGAAGCACCATGGTGGTTCAGTGTTTGGGAAAAAGCAGATGCCTGGAGTTGAAACACACCATTTGAGTCAGTCCTTTGAAACACAGTGGAAAGGCATTCATCTGTTTTCCTTATGTAAAAAGAATGGGAGAGAACAGATTAAATAATATCTGGTCTTTGCCTTCAAATCCAGCCATTCATGATGCCTTCTTTTTACTCAAAATGCAGCATGCCTTGAGATCTTGCTATCTGCTCTGTTTCCTCAAGGGAAATCTGCTTAATTTTATTTCCCTTAAAAATTAACATCATAAAGAGAAACACACTTTGCTGTACTGGGTTGCAGTACATCAGGAGACAAAATGACCCCCAAGTCCATATCCTTGACCAAATTTGCAATATCTTGGCTTGGGTGTATTTATAACCTCTAAAAGGTATCCACACCAAGTGATAAGTTGGTTGGAGCAGTGTGACTGTGTTCACAGGGGTCTGAGGATGAGGGAAGAGATGAGGATCTGACTCCATGTTTCAGAAGGCTTGATTTATTATGATATATATTATATTAAAACTACACTAAAAGAATAGAAAAAAGGATTTCATCAGAAGGCCAGCTAAGAATAGAAAAAGAAGGAATGATAACAAAAGCTTCTGTCTCGGACAGAGAGTCCAAGCCAGCTGACTGTGATTGGCCATTAATTAGAAACTACTATGTGAGACCAATCACAGATCCACCTGTTGCATTCCACAGCAGCAGATAATCATTGTTTACATTTTGTTCCTGAGGCCTCTCAGCTTTTCAGGAGGAAAAAATCCTAAGGAACGGATTTTTCATAAAAGATGTCTGTGAGAGGGCAGCAGTGCCAGAAAGCCACCTCTCTGTGCTGAAGGGTCATCTCTCTTCAGGGGGCTGGTACTGTGCAGCTTGTAGCGCAGGAACATTAATAACCACACAAGGTTATGCCTCAAGCCATTGCCTGTAGTTGCATTTGGTATCCTAAAGCTGCTGACCCTTCCTGAAGAGGAAGAAGGGATGACTTCTCTCCAGCCATGGAAATCCCACCAGGAACAGTCCCAGGTTATGTGCTGAATGCCTGGATGTCCCCATCTGGCCCACAGGTCTGCTGGAGGTTTTAAAGAGGCTGGAGCTCAGTGGTATTTGGGACAGGACCCACAGCACGTAGGATCCAGAGGTGCAGGCTGGCAAGTGATGACCACATCTGTTTGGCTGAGGATGACATGAAATGGAGCATGGAAGCAGGAGAAAAAGGAAAGCAAATGCCAATGTGGAAATAACCCTTCACCACCCCCTTCCTCACCCAAATTATAACACCAAGGGGATTTCTGGTAGAAAACAAACCACCTGCAGTGAAAATATAAATTGAAACAGTGGTGGAATGGGGAAAACCAGGATGGCACAGTCATAGTCAGATATAGAGGTGTCTCTCAAGCTGCTGCCCAGGCAGGACTCAGTGGTCAGCAAATTCTCAGGAACATGAGGACAGGGCTAAGATTCCAAGATGGATTTGAATCTCAGTGAAGGTTTTGTGGCAGAGATCATGGAGACATCATTTCATGCTGCAAGTGAACTAGAGAGAACTGAATTATTGCTATGTGATCATGCCAAATGTCCTGGACAGGACAAGAACATCCCCACTGCCAGCAGGATGAGGAAACCCAGCAGTAAAGAGGTGATAAATTGCTCTACATCAGCCTCTGTGGAAGTGAACTGGTATTTGGTGCAGTAAAATGCAATCAAATGTTAATCCAAATGGATCTTGGGGGTTTCTTTTTGTAGGGCCTGATCTCATACAGCTTATTACAAGAAAAGAGAGGTAAAGAAAAAAAAAGGAACAGTGTTTGATTTCCTGATTAAAACTGAGCTCTATTTGTTTTGAATGAAAATTTTATCTCTACAACAATGACTCACAAGCCACAAGTCAAGAAAAAAAGAAAAATTAATCACAAGGGAAGTGAAACACAAAAACAAAACCAAAAAACCCCAGAAGTTCTTCAGCTCTATGGGGCTGAGGGAATGAGTGTGTATCTTGTGATGCACTTGGTTTTATGCAAGTAGTTTTCCTCCTGAATTTTCATCTCAGTAAAATTAGAGGTTGGAGTGTGGGGGATGTGAGCTCAGCTTTTGACTCTCCACAGCTTCCTGTGAGGCATAGGATGAATTTTCAAATCTCTCTGGGTCTCACCTGTAAAATACTAATAACATTCTTTGTCTATTTAAATTACTTGTTCTTCCTATGAGTTTCTACTAGGCTTAGAGTAACAGGGCCCTAATGTATCATTAGAATCTCTAGCTGCCACTGTGCTGTGAATAATAATGTTTATTAGTCATAATAAACATGTCAGTGCTGTCAGAGCATGTGCATGGAGCAAGTAGAGCAGTGCCTGACAATCCCATCCTGCCATGTAAGGCTTGGGGTGGAAAATAACATCATTTTGCAGGCAACACAAAACCCGTGGATGGCCAAAGTCTTCCTGCAGGCAATGCTGGAGGAAAAGAGAAAAGGCCATGTTTGTTCTAAAAAATAATGCAAGAATATCGCAGTGTCCCTCTCTGAAGTGCCAAGATAGCTCCCCACATTTCCAGACTGCAGTAGTGAGGGATCCAAGTAGGATGTCTCCAATCCAAAAGATATCTAACAGAAAACTCTAACTTACATATTGAAATTGCTTAAATCTATTCCTTAAATCTTCCCCCCACTTCCTTTCCTCCTCTTCCTCCTTTATCCACATCTCTATTTTGGTGAAGAGGCAATGAAAGGCAGAATTCAATCATTCTGTCTGATGATCTCAGTTACTAGTCCCTCCACCTGTGTGCCAGCAAGGGACAGACCTTATTTCTTATTTCAAACAGGTCTTATTTCTGACTCATCATACTGAGAGAAAGGGGGCAAGGCAGCCCACCAAGGAGAACCTCACACTTTGCATGCTCAAGAAACAGATCCTATGGTAAGGCACAACTCAAAGTGGGTCAGGTTACCTTGCTTGCCAGAGTGGTGTGAAAAACAGAGATCATTCCAAAACCAGCTGGGGTAGGATCCACCCTTGCCCATATGAAATCATTGCTGCTGCTGACAGCAGGAGGTCAGCTCAGATTTTGGATTATTTATATTAAAACAAGATACATAAAGCCTTTGATGCTCCTGGAGTTACTTGAGAATCCAGCTGGTGTAAAGGAGGTTGGAACCTGCTTCTAGGTCCTTTGGTTGCATCTCATTGCTTGATCTATGCTGGAGATACTTGCTGCAGGGTTAGTCATCCTTGTGTCCTGAAGAGACCTCACAGCACTTTCTATTACTCTAAAATACCTGCTGGGAGGAATTGTCTGGTGAACTACAGGACTGGAACAAAAAAGAAGGAAATTCTGTATATTGAGAAAGAATCTAACCAACAAAAGCTCTGTAAAAATGGTGTGCTGTGCAATGGGGAAACAGTCTCTGTCCTTGCTTGGTTGCCTGTGGATAATTACAGTGGCTGATTCATTCTCCCCTGGAGCACTCCTGGTCCCCTGCTCTGGTGTGATCCATTCCTGGCCACTCCTGCCAGCCCCACACCTGGGAGCCAGACAGGTCACTGCCACCCTGCACCTACCAACATCAGCCTTTGGCTTTCCACTGAAAACAGCATCTCCTCCATGCTGCAGCCCAAGCCAGGAATCACTGGTCTGAATTGAGGAAAGAGCATAATTGCCCATTTTCACATGAAATTCAAGTATGAATTGTTTGTTATTTAAATGCTGAAAGGTGCTGGTCACTCAAAACCCACTGAAAAGCTGTAGGATCTGAAGACCCAGCTCTCTCCTGTTCTTTAGCAAATTTGAGCTCCAGAGGTGTCCTGGTATGTGAACTCAGCCAACACTTCACGTGTGACTGCCTTTATAATTTTCTCATGGTGGCACTGCCAATACCTTTATGCTTTTCAATCACTCCTGGTTTGTTTTGAAACAAAACAAACATTGTTTGCAAAGTGTGTCTGCTTAAAGCAATTCTCTGAACTGTTCACACTGTGGGCATCAGCCATGCCAGGAAAATGTGTGTCCCCATGTAAAAACCAACTGTGCACCCAACCTTTGCAAACTTCCCATGCCCAGATGAGGCCCAGCTCCCCCATCACGTCAGAGGACAGTGATGATGTGCTCACTGCTGTGTTCCCAGTGCTGACAGACAGCAACAAGCACAAGGAAACAAAACCAGCACTTTTACTTAACCCATGTCCTTGCAGAGAACAGTCCCTGGAATTTTCACAGTGGCCACATCATGCCAGGCTCTTGGGTACACCTTGCTAATTTTCCAGCACCAGCATTTCTGCAAGGTAGGAAATACTGTTTGGTGCAGGCAGGAGAACCACAAGAAAAATGAAGCCTTGCCCTAAGCCAGCATTTCAAATCAGTGGTGGAAACTAACAAGTACCAGGAGATTCCCAGTCCCTTGTTTCAGCCACGAGGCAAATCCTGGTTTTGCAGTGACATCAGTAGCTCACTAACACCTACTGACTGTGACATCCAATTCATTTTTACAAGTTTTGTGGCCCTATGGTTTGCCAAGGAATCCACCGTGGACAATCATTTTCATCTGAACCATTTTAGCTGTGGATATTAAAGTCATAGGTGAATGGAAATAACCCCACATGGAGCATCTGTCATTTTTCCACTTCTTTCATTTTCTTTGATGTGGGAGCTGCACTACTGTGCCCTCCATGTCACTACATTATCTAATGCATTGTTTAAAGGGTTGCTAAAATGTCTGTACTAAAGACTGAAAACATATCAGCTTGTTTTATTTAGATTAGAGCATGAATGTTTACCCTGCACTGCCTTTGGGAGCAGTGGCCATGCCCAGGATCAAAGCCATGGTGCCACCCAAACCTCCTGATCCTGAGATGTCACCCCTGACATACAGGCTGGAGATGCTATTTCCCAAATGCAAATGTCAAAAGGGTGGCACTCGTTCAAAAATCAGCCCCCTGCTTTTGCTGACTGCATGAAATAGCTGAGAATGTGAATGTGTTTAGAAGCAGGCCAGGTCCCTTACAGCAGGCTGTAAAACAGAAAATCTGGGGCAGGGAGGAGGCAATTTAGAAAGAGGTGAAGAGGACTGAGATAGGGACAAGAGCCCTGGCAGCTGTGCCAGTGACTGTGTGCCAATGTGGCATCACCATGGGATGAACTCTCTCCCTAAAGCTGCCTTATTTGAGGATGGGCTCTGGAACAGCATCATCTGTTCCAATCCTTTCCAGCCTGGCTGAGCTGCCATTTGGCTCTGCTCTCTCCATGCTAAGGGCATCTGGGAGCCAGGCAGATGGAGTGGGAGCACCAGCACTGGCACCACTTACAGACCGTGCCATAGGGGCAGCCAAGGCCTGGCAGCACATGGCAGCAGCCTGGCAGCAGCACAGGCCTCTTCCTCTCAGTTCTTCAGCACCATGTACCAAGAGAACACCAGACATCCCTGACACCCTTCTAAACAGCATGGAGGGAGGGTCTGTTCCTAAAGCATTTCAGATTCCAGCTTCCCAACCAAATGAACAACAAGCATGAAGCACTGGGTTAGCCCCCCTCCTCTTGGAAGCATCATCCCACTTGGCCAGCAGAATGGAAGGACACAATAAGATCTATTCTGGATGATCTGTGTGACAATATTAAGTATTTCTTTCTTTTTCTTTTTTTTTTTTTTTCAGTTTGGTGCTGGATGAGATTGCTTCTGGGATGCTTCTGTAGCTTTTGGCTCTGGCTAAATAGCAGGAGAGCTCCCAATAGCAGGAGTCATATGACCATGCTCTTGTGCACTTGTGAATGGAAAATCATGTGTCTTCTTCATAAATCACAGGAATATAAAGACCAGATGTGATGTTCAGAGCTCCCAAATATTCACATAAGAAAGGGCCAATGCTAGCAAAGAAATATGAAAAGAGAATAATATGTGCTATGTGTTTTACTTTGCTTTAATACTGAATGTAAGTGGAGAAGTGAAAAAATACAAATAAAATAGAATGTCAAGAATAATGAAAAAAATGTGTGTTCCAGACTCAGAAAAATTATTTTGACACCATCTCTCACATTTTTTATTATCACCCCTTTGGGCAAAGTCATTCAAAAGAACAAACAGAAAATCATACCTCAGTCTAAGATACAGAACCTACCTCTCTCAGCAAACTGGATGTGACAGCAGAAATAAGACCCCAGGATCCAAGCATAGTGGAAAATGAAAAGGTTATTTTAAAATATTAAAAAGATCCCAGGATACAAGCATGATAGAAAATAAATTATTTTTGTAAGTGGAGAAGTGAGGGGTGAACCCTCTGTTATTAAGAAGGTGGTTGCCTTACCATTACCTTACCATGATAAGCATCTGCCAGGATTTGCTCCAGGACTTTCTGGGGCTGTTCTTAAAGAGACCTGATTTGCTCTTGAGGGTGTCTGTCCTCTGTGGATGCTGGAGAGCCACCCACAGCTGGTGCAGAGGGTGCTCCTGTGTCTGGAACTACATGTGCTACTTCCCTTCTTCACATGGAGTACCTACAAACCTGCCACACTGGAGTCAGCAAACATCAGCTGGACTTCCCAAAGGGAAGCAGCTCTTTGCAGAGAACAGGGTGCACAGCTGACCTTCCTTGCTCTTTTCCATTCATTCTTTCTGTTTTATTGTGGTTTTATTTTTTTCAGCCTTCTCCAGTATATCACTGTCATGGGAGTTGTTTTACTCACCTTTGAGTTGTAATATATGAATACACATAAAACCAAGACCTTTGGGTCATTGAATTAGCCTTCTTTTGCCCTATGGGGCACCTTCTTTTTCTTTGGGATTTGCTTTCTACTTTTGGAGCTATGACTCTGGCCTGTATGAATTAAGGTTGCTCCTTAATTATGAATTCATTCATAATCCTCCTCCTCCATACAATTGCATGTATTTTTACTGAAGGAAAGAATTTAAGGGACATAAACATGGACTAGTTTGGGTTGGAAGGGACCTCAAAGATCATCTAGTTCCAACTCCCCCAGATATGGGCAGAGAGAGATACCTTCCACTAGACCAGGTGGCTCAGAGCTCCATCCACCCTGGCCTTGAACACTGCCACAGATGGAATATCAACAGCTTCTCTGGGCAACATGGAGCAGTGCCTCACTACGCTCACAGGAAAGAATTTCTTACTAATACCTAATCTGGATCTACCCTCTTGCAGTTTAAAGCCATTCCCTCTTGTCCTGTGTCTTTGTTAAAACGTCCCTCTCCAGCCTTCTTGCAGCCCCTTTACATACTGGAAGATGCTGCAAAGTCTCCCTGGAGCCCTCACTTCTCCAGGCTGTACAACCCCAACTCTCTCAGTCTGTCTTCATACGAGAGGAGCTCAGGCCCACTGATCATCCTCATTATCCTCATCTGAAGCCATTGTAGCAGGTCCATATCCTGCTTGTGCTGAGAGACCCAGAGCTGGATGCAGTACAGCAGGTGGGATCTCATGAGGCCATCACCTCATGAGCTCCCATCACCTATTAAATTAAAGAATATGCTCCAGGGGCTGCTGTGATGGCTTGTCTCTTGGAAGAGCTGTTTCACATCCTGTTCAGACTTTCCTCATGACCTTTAGTGAGCTATTTAGGATCTGAACCTCCAGGGTCCTAAAACTTTGGAAGGCTTGGGGCACAGGATGTGTCCATCTTGCAGAAATACCAGCTGGATGTGCAGCCTGGGATTCAGCAGGGATTGGTTTATCTTGCTGTAAATAAATAAGGGAAATTTGTAAACTATGGTTTATGATTACTTTAAACCAGAGATTTCTGTTGTATGTCTACAATACCGCTGCCACTTTTTAATTGTTGTGAAGATACACACGTAGTGTTGCTGCAGGTATGCCAAGGAACACATGCACTGAACACTGGGACACAATGAGGGGATTCACAGAAATTAACACCAACCAAACAGGGGGAAAAAAATCATTAATGTCTGGAAAAAAGATACTGCAACACCACAAAGCAAATCAGCACTCATTTGGCATAGAGAGTACTGGGGAGCAGGGTCAAACACTGGAACATCAGCACTGAGAAACTCTGGAGAGGTCGTGGCCATGACCATGGCCCAGGGTAACCAGCAGTCTCCTCAGCAGAGGTTCAGCAGTTAGGCTGGACCAGGGACTAATAGCAATGATAGGAAGTCTGCAAACATGTTTGGGGAGCAAAGCTAAAAGTGGGGAGATGGGCAGATGGTGCCAGCTGGCCCCAGGACCCAAGGGTGAGCACGAGTGCCAGCTCCTCAGCACAGGTGTAGCCAGGAGAGGCCAAGTGGCCCCACAGCCATCAGGGAACTGGCACCCACCAGTGCTATCATCAGCCACTTGGCCCCGTTCTGGGCTGTAATTTTTTTATGCCCTAAAAAGCAGCTGGCACCTCCACAGAGCCAACAGGTTTCTGTTCCACTGAATGTCTGTGAAGGTGTAAAGGAGATGTATCTGAGCCAAGGATGGAGGATGAGACACAGAAGGGTACCACAAAGCTCTGAATGCTCAGTCTAAGTGTAGGCATATTTCAGAGTTTATAAAAAGTGATGGTGCACAAGCTGTGGGCAAAAACATGTCAACACAGCCCAGTGATCACAACAAGGAAGAATATGAACGAATCTCAGTAAAGTCCGTCGTGGTTTCAAAGTGATTACAAAGTGATTGTACCTTGCACAGACTGAAGGAGTAAAAGATAAGAGGATTTTAAATCCATCTAATTACATGAGCTGTGAGAAGACCAACCAGGTGAAGCTAGCTTTGCGCATAAGTAGAAGAAAACCTCTGTGGAATCTGAGGAGGTTCAGATATGTGCTTCACATCTACACAGGCATTTCTGGTCTCACCCCAAGTCCCACCTCGTGATGCAGGAGAGAATTGTGGTTCCAGGTCCTCTCCCCACCCTTTCCCTCACTCCCTGTGTCCCTCCTTTATCACTGTTACATCCCTCGCCCAGAGAGCACCTAAAACCACTTGAATTCTCACAGATGAGGCCTAATACTTTGACTTAGATTAAAATATTCTTCATAAAGAGAGGTAATTTTGCCTTATTTTCCAGTGGACATATTTTGAGGTGTATCCTTTAGGCACACCTCTGGTTACAAGGGATCTGTGTAATAATCTGTGTAGTAGAGGAGTTCTGAACTCACAGCTCTGCCTTAGCATGGCCAGAAGTCTTCAGAATGAGGCCTCTGATCTGCATGTTGATGATTGCCCAGGGAAAATTGAATGGAGTTTGAAACATTTGCCAAGGCTCACAGAAAAGATTCAAGGCAAAGGATGATTCATAGCAAGAGTAAATTTTCCCAAGCAAATCAATCCTTCCACCAAAAGACACTTTTTGGGAACATGGGATTGAAGTTAAAACAAAATATCTCGTTAAAAACAGTAATGAAAGACCTCACCCAGTGCTTGAAATAGCTGTCCTTGCTGTACTTTCACCAATTGTTGGGCCATATCAGGTGCAGGTGGATGGTTTTGCTTGGCTAAATCAACATGATTGTCTTTGTGATTCTGGCCTCCATGGAAAGCAACTGTGAACAGGCTCACAACAGAGCTGAGCTTTTGTGAACTGCAGATCTGAAGGGGGACAGGGAAATGGAAAAATATGAATTTGAGGATAAAAAAGTCATGATAAGCTCATGTGGCTGTGTTCTTAGTTTGAGTCCTGTTTGGGGTTTGTAATTGTTAACTTGAGTCCTGATTTCCCTGTGTAGAAATATGATCCAGAAGAGAAATTCTGGTTTTGAAGTTCAGTCCCATGAGTAATGCATGAACTTTTCAACTTAGCACTGGTTTTCAAGCACTAACTGCAAGTTTGCAGTTTTTCATCAGAACCAAGAGAAAAAAGCAAAACATAATTTGCACAAAAAGTGTATTAAGGCTGACACTTAATACACTTGTATTAAAGCAGAGCACACTAGGATGGAGCTCCTTAGCCCCACACTCACAATGTGAATGATATTCACATTACATTAATAGTGAAGGGAAATGAAGAAATAGGGAAAAATAATCTCTGCATCAGTGTGCAACTGTGCTGTATTTTATAGATGAATGATGATGCTTAATGGCTTAGAATAAAGCAAGGAGCTCAGGGTCTCCATCGAATGTCACCATTGAGGGCTGTAGTGCTATATCTTTGATGTAATTCGAATCTGTGAAGGTCTAATTCACCCATGCTTCAGCCCCTGAAGTGAGGAGGAGCAGGAGTGGGGTCACAGACAGAGTGAGAGCAAGTCAGTGAATTTAAAAGAAAAATATCATCAGTAGATCAGAACATGTGGTTAGAGCCTCATGAGCGGTTCCTCTCCCTGCAGCACTCAGGCTCAATGGATTCATAGATGTAAACTGCTTTGAGATTTCATGGGAGAGGAAAGCAGGTGTCAAACACTGTTATTTACACTAAGTAATTGCATAAAGAAAATCCCAGAATCAGATCTTTGTTCTACATTCACAAATGTATTCCCCTAATGATTTCTTTTCAAGCGTTTTGAGCTATAAATAGGTTTGTAAATTTAAGAGCTGGCAATAAGCCACCAGCAATAGTGACTGGGTATTGTGAGAAGGGTTTCTTATTTTTGTGTTGGGGGAAGGGGCTGGCTAAATCAGAGTGGAACAGACATGCTGAAACCAGCCTATGCCTGTTGGGAAGGAGACCATGGGCTAGGATTCACTGAGGAGAGGGGGCAAGGAATGAAGGGAATAGGGAACAAAAGAAACACAAAATAATTGGGATTAATATGATTCTACATGTTAAAGTTTTTGAAAATAAGCAGAGGTAACAATGAAAAGTTCTTGCCTAGCTAAAAATAGTTATAGTTATGTAAACAGAGGAAAAACACAAGCACATAGACTTATGCTGTAGGAATTTCTTGATGCAAGGGGCAAGAGATTCTGTTTCTTACAGCTAAAAAATGTTTCACCCCCAGACACTGTCTTTGCAGCAATGGGCAGTGTGGCCAAGCAGGAGCAGCCTGTGAGAGGTGAGTGGCTGTGATGGAAATCAGAGGAACAGGGTCTGCTGAAGGATCTCTTCCCTCCCCAACAATTTGTGAGTGCTCTGCTTGCCTCGCCAACTCCACAGACTCCAGATACTGAACTCAGGACATCATCTGCTGGATACCAGCTGGAGCAAGCCAGCACCTGCAAGGAACACAGCAGAATCCTGAAGCATACAGCACCCTGCTGGTCCTTCTCCCAGGAGTGGAAGCTGGGCTTTAGGCTTTGGAACATTTTACCCCTGTTTGACAAAAGCTCCTCAAGGTCACAATTTTGGTGCTACTCATTGTGCATTTAGTAGAGAGAAATCAGCCTTTCCCTATGCAGGGAAATGTTTATTCTCCTGTTATAACTCACAGAACAAAGTAACTGTGTCACCAAGGACATTTTTTAATGAACTGTGGTAGCAAAAATAACTCTAATAATCTCTAGCATCTTGGATACATACATTTCACTAAAACTGCCTGAAAGGGATTTCAAAACCATCCTCCTCCAGCATTGGTCACAGCAGTGGAGGGCTGAGGTCTACAAAATGTCCCAGACACCATACCCAGTGTGACTCCTATTGAAGACACCAAAGTAGGTTTAGTGAGGGCAGCAGGAGCCCCTCTGTTCTAGCCTTTGGTTCACCATCCACCTCCTCTCTTTTAAAAGTATTTTTAATGAAATTTGCACTTAACTATCAGCTACATGATAGAGTTCCCTATGCATTGCACGAGAATTTTGTCTCTCAGCAGAACAAACAAATTTGTGCTTGTGCTAAGAGATGTACAGGGGCCCAGGGAGGCAGGTAGAGGTTGTGGGAATTAGACAGCAGTGGGATGAAACAAGTGAAAGAGTTAATTTCCCAGTTTATTTTTTCTCTTCCTTTCTGGCAATGATCAGTTAATAAGACACAGAACAGGCTCTTGAGTTATTTTAATCTTGGTAGGTCAGAGTTGCTTTTTTAGCCTTTAAATAGGAGAACAAAGATGCCTGCCCCTATAGCCTCATGCAGTGAGTCCACAGCAGAGGTGGGGACATCTCTGAGCATCCTGCTCCTGCACAGCCAGTCTGTTCCCAGTCCCTCTGGTCTCATCCCACAGCACACAGCCAAAACAACCTGAGGCTGGGCTTGGGGGTGACCAAGCAGTGCACAGGGCAACCTCACTCCGTCACATCATCTTTGAGTATAAAATGTATAAAAGCTACAGTCCCATCTTCTCTCAGGGGCCTCCCAAAGTGCTGCTGTCCCCTGCTAGAGCTGAGCTCTGCAGAGAGCCACAGGTGCCAGGCAAGCTGTGAGACAGGAGAGAGGCAGTGATGGATCCCCAGCTGCAGGCTGGGGAAGGATTGCAGGGGGAGATCACTGTGCTGCTGGCTGCTGAGGATGCTGCTAGGTGGGCACACAGAGCTGACAGAGGAGGCAGACACTGCGTGGGGAGCAGCTGCCATCCCCTCTCGCCGTGTTTGCACACACGGGCTGCTTCCTCCCTCCCAGAGCTGCTGTGGGAGGCAGCTTTGGCTGTAAACCACTTCTCACTGCTGAGTCACCCCCTCCTGCTGATACACTCCCTGATCCCAGGGCTCTTCGAGGATGGTGAAATAAATGTTCCAGAAGTGCTTTTGAAAGGTAGAGTGGAAGTGAAGAAATCAGTCTGAGTTCTTCTCGGAATGGGAAAGGCAAAGAGGGGGTAAGGAAAAAGATAAAGTCATTGGACTTGACAAATTTGGGTGGTTCCTTCTTTGGATCTAGCCTTTGAATCACCAGTGTCTGGTCTCATTTGCTGAGAAGCTGAAGACCACCAGCTTAAGATCCTCAGATATTCAAGTACCTTGGAAAATCAGGCAAATCAGATCAAAATCACTGTGCATTTATGGAAACATGGGCTCTACACATTACATTGCCTGTTGTCAACAGACCCAGACTTACACTTACCAAAAAGAAAATTCTTGTACTTTTTCAATCATCAGAATTATAGTGTAGATTCAGAGCTACGCTGCTCTTGGAAAGAGCATAGAGAGTGAAATATAGCATACATCCCACTGGGTAACACATTCCTTAATGGCATTTTTAAAGCATTTCACATTGGCAATAAAATAGAGAGAGAGGGAGAAAAGAGCACAGCCTTTTCTGAACATGGAAGATGAAAAAACTAATAATCACAAGAGCTTTTCACTGATGTGGGCTGTGGCATCCTGCTATCTGCTGCTCAGAGCAGACAGTGTTTCCAAAATATACACAGCCCAAATCCAGCAGAGCAAAACTTGAATAACTAGTCATGATCCCCCAAATTTAAATTCATTGCCAACTCCCTATGGAAAGGGACACCAAAATTAACTAAATCTGGATCACTGGGATATTCCAGTTGTCCCTCAAATAAACAACCTCTGTAGCAACATGTGATTTCCAACAGTTTCCCACTGAAGCTACAAAGGTTTGTTCATGGTGCCCAGTGATATATGACACTGCTGATCCCATTTTCAGTATGAGTAGGGGGTATTTATTTGTTGTTACCCCTTGAGAGAAGGATGTGCTTTATCACAAAGGAATGGTGAATTTCACAGGAGGGTACCAGGCTCCATTCAGCTGTGATAGAAAGCTCAGCATTGAGCAGGCAGTGGTTTTTGTACAGCCCTGGAGATGTTTTAGGACAGTATTACAACAAGGTGAAATTCAGGCACCACTGAAGTTGACTCCAAAACTCTTGTTGACTTCACCAGAGGCAAGATTTCCCCTATGAAGAATCCCTATGAATATTTTAAGTTGCTGGAGCTTTACTTTAATAGCAACATTTCCTCCATGGAACTAGAAATAGAGAGGGGAAAAAAGGGAAGTGAAGGCATGTTGGAGAAAGAGGAACCAAAGCTTCCTTCCCCCATCTCTTCATAAGAAGATGCTCCTGATTACCCTCAGAAATCCACATCTCTCTGTTCTCCTCTTCCTTTTGCTCCTACAGGTCTCATCCCTTCAAAGCAGAGGGGCCCATGGGCAGCCTGAGCCTGGTGATGCTCCACTGCTGGCACTTCTTGCTCTGTGGATCAGCCAAGAGCTTCACAGCATCCTGCTTTCTTGTTCACATTTATACTTAGTCTTAAAGGGCTGACAAGGCAGAAATGTGATGGCTTCACTGCACCCACAAAGTGAAGAAAAGACAATGACTTCTTCTTTCAAGTGAATCCTACTGAAGATCCAGCCTACAAAGTGGGGCTTTAGCTGAGGTACCTAAGACTCATCACCAAATCCCTCAGTGTGTTGTAGGCAGTCAGTGCTGAAGAGGGAAGAAACATGACAGGCTGTATCTATGACAGTCTGTTTCTCATTAATGTCTTGCCTTTAATTACAAATAATCAGAGCCTGACTTAGTTCACAGGCAGGAAACTTTCTCCTTTTCAGAATTGATGACAAACTGTGATTAGATCGCCTTGCTACCTGTAGAACTGGCAAAGTCTCTGATTTGATTCTGGAGTCAACCTACAGCCAAGCTGTCCACAGCCAAAATGTATGTGAAATAAAAGCAATTTCCTTATTTTGATGGAAGCTATTTGCTATTTCAGTCAGAGTGATAGTGCTTTGAGAGAATGTGGTGGCTGGACTTTCAGAGGATGTTTTTCCAAGAAATCACCCATCAGAGAAGGCTGCTTGCAGCAGTACATCTTCCCTCTCCTCCCACTTTATATTTTTAATCTATTTTTTTTCCCAGGAAGTCATCATTCCTCCAGCCTGCGGAGGGAGGGAGTGCTGCATTCCTAAGGCCAGCAAAGAGAGCCAGTGCTCCCAGTGAGCTCCTGCAGACAGTGCAGCAGGGGAGCAGCAGCACTGTCTGTCACTGTGAGCAGATCCCAGAGGCAGCTGATGGTGATTTCCTGCTTCTGGTTCAGGCTGGAGCAATGGGTTTGTAATCCAATTGAATTTTGGCCAGAATGCAGCCCAGGAGACTCAGTGCTGAACCATTTCCCTCTGACAGCTGGCAGAGATTTGGGGAGCACAGGCAGGCTGCTGAGCTCTCTGCTCTGAGGTGGATGCAGGCTTTCACAGAGCTTGCCCATGGGAGAGACACCTGCTCCTGCCTCCCTGCTCCCACCTGGAGATCAAACCCTCAGTGTCTCTTGAGACAGAAATTCTCCTGTCACTTGTGAAATGCAGGAGCCCCTGGCACATAAACCATCCCTTTTTCTTTTCTCTTTCTCTACTTTGGCCATTGCAGAAATAATTTTAGAAAAGTCTGCTTTAGTTTCAAGGACTGCATTAAGTTCAGAGTGCTAATGCAGATCAAGGCATGGACATTAAATCAATTAAATAATGGAGTGCCACATCTACAAAATCCTCATTATCAGATTTCACATACAATATGCTGTTACCACAATAGACAGTTCCTCCTCCCAGCATTTCTAAGTGGGAGATTTGCCATCAGCACCAATACAAAGTGCATTGAATACTGAAGAAATAAAATAGCAACCTGGCAAAACACGGCTCAGGCATGACATAGACTTCAATGGTATAAATAAACACCCACATCTTGAAAAATTAATGCTCCAAGAGCTCTGTTTTGTTGGGATACCAGAGAGACAGGTGACACAGTGCTTCAAAGAGCTTCTGCTGCAGCAGCTGGGCACTTACTGTGCCCTCTGTGTTTGGTCCACGTGGGAGCAGGAGGAGCAGGGGTCACAGCACAGACACAAACCATCATTCCTCCCTGGCACACTCAGCTTCTTGCCTGTGATGGAGGCTTGGGATGGAGGAGAAAGCAAGCACAGTGAGTGATCACAGTGGGATACAGATAACAAAACCTGGAAGCATATTTTCTATTTGGTACCTCTATCTCAGATTGCATTGGCAATCAATGAGTGATTAATGCAGGGGAATATTACTGTGCTTCTTTTAAAATTACTTCATCTAGCTGCATTAAATTCATAAATAAAAATGGGGGAATGGAATATATCTATTTTGCTAGCCCTGATAAATATTTCAAATGCAATGCTTGCCATCTTTGCATTTACTTTATTACTTGGAAAGCTCAGTATCGTTAAGAATAAAGTTGCTGAATTCAACTGAAACTTAAACTCATGACAGGTGACAGACAAATCAGCTCACTGACTTCTCATATTACCTTATTTTTAATCCACTGGTGTCTCTGCAATGCTATGCAGTGGATTTTGTATGCAGAAAGACGTAAATCATCTACACTTTTCAATGAGGTACTCAATTCAGCAATTTGAATAGAACAGCTTCTAATAACATCCTGCCCCTTAAAAAAACCCCAACCAAACAAAAAACAAAAACAAACAAAAAGTACAAAACCCCAAACAAAACAAAAACAAGAAACCCAACCAAAAACAAAACCAAAAACCAACCACAAATCCCAAATACAGTCTATACTGCCAAATCATATATATCTGCTTAAAACAGCCTCCAGAGCTACATCTCTGATCACATTACTCTGTCTGCCTTTGCAGCCTGGGGAAGATGGACCTTGCAATGTGCACTGAGAGGTGGGAAAGGCAATTCCCAGCTTCAGGAGCCCTTTGTGGGAAAGATGGGAACAAAAGATTCATCTTGTTTGTCCTGGGGAAGCTTCACTTCAGTTTGGTTCTGCTCAGCTGAAATAAAGTTGTGTGGCACTGGGCAACATGAAGCCTTTCCCCAGGGTAGTGGGGCACCAAACTTTAGGGTGCTGTGTCCTCTGTCACCTGACAATCTCCACAAAGGTCAGCTGGGCACTGACTGCCCAGGCTGCCAGTCTTCTTTTGAGGGAGTCCAGCCTCTGTCCCGGGCCCCACAAGTGCTCTGAAGTCTTCAGGGAGTGAGAAAACATCCTGTACACACTTGTTCCTTGGGGATCTATTCTCAATCCCCAATCCTGTTCCACACAGCTTCTCCATCACTCTCTCCTGCCACAGCTTTGTTACTCTGACTTCACTCTGTGTTAGAGGATTTGGCCCTGGCAAGACTGTGGATGTACAAGAAAAATCAGAGGTTAACCAAAGGTCAGTGAGGGAGGAAAAATAAGGGGCTTGAGTTAAAACTGAGGCTGACATTTCCCCAGACCAGTCCTTGTCACAGTCCCTCCATAGGCAAGAGCCCTTCAAGAAACTGCTATTTTTATTATCTCAAGAAGAAAAGCAGCAGACAAAGATGGTAGGCCAGGGTTCTCAGAACTCATCTCCTTTTGGCTTCCCCCTTTTTTAGGAAAAGATGTCTCCTGAAGTCAGGGAATCCTTTACTTCTCTCAAGATGGTTATCTTTACAGCATTGGGTTTTGTAAATCCTGAGAAATGGTCAGGCTCCAAAGTTGTATTTTTATACATCTTGGAATAAGGCTGCATTGTTTCCCCTGGCTTCTGCATTATTCACTTGCTGCCCTGCAAATCCTGCTGAGTGGATTACAGTGTTTATTGCTCTGCCTTGCAGTATTTTCTTCCCACTTATCTGAACAATGTCACCTGCAAGATAACCTGTCAGTAGTGGTCTCTTCTGTCATATGTGGCTGAACAATCAGTCCATCTCTTCATGCCACCAAACACAAAGTCAAAACCACATTGTCCATCCCACTGGACAGACACCACCAGAGCTCTGGTGCAGCACACAGGGGCAGCTGCTACCTCTGAGGCTGCAGCAGGATTCTAATGAAGATTGGAAACCAAGGGATGGAGTTTGAGCACTCTGGTCCCAATGATTTATTTCAGGACACACAGAAGTGGCACAGAGGAGCACAGAACAAAGCTTGTGGCCACACATGGTTCAGAGCAGAAAGGAGGGCAGGGATTTTATTCAGAGCAGTCAGTAGTGCACCAGGTTCAACCAAGGAGTCTCCAGGACCAGGCAGCTCTTCTCCTTGTACTTGGCAAGGGAATGGCAAGGGAGTATCCATCTGCTTCATCCTGCTGCAGGATGCTCTGACTCCTCAAGGCCTCGTGCTGTCACACCAAGCAAACCAGGAGGAGGAAGTTTGCCTTCTGGGATCTTCTGCTGGTGTTGCCCTGTAGTCCTCTACAGGAAGACTACAAAAGTGAACATTCCTCTTTACTGGTGTTCCCACATATACCTTTATGCCTGTTATTTTTTTAGCGAAAAAAATTAGATTTGACAATGTAATTTGACTCTAGTGAAATTTCAGAGGCAATTAACGGTTTTGGCTCTTTTTCAATTTCTTTCTAGTAGACACTAGCAGCTATAAAGACACTTTAATATTATCCACTATACTGCTTATAATGTCAGAAGCATTAAGGTTGGAAAAGACCTCCAAGGTCATTGAGTCCAACCTTTGACTAATCACTACCTTGTCAAATAAACCACAGCACTGCCACATCCAGTCATCTCTTGAACACTTCCAGCAATGGTGCCTCCACCACTTCCCTTGGCAACCCATTCCAATGCTTAGCAACCCTTTCCATGAAGTTCTTCCTGCTGTCCAACCTGAATCTCCTCTGGCACATCTTGACACTATGTGCTCTTATCCTGACACTCCTTTCCTGGGAGAAGAGCCCAGCCCCAGCCTGGCCACTCCTACAGCTAGCTGTGGCAATAAGGTCTCCCCTGAGCCTCCTTTGATCCAGGCTAAACACCCCCAGCTCCCTCCGCTGCTCCTGGTGTCACTTGCTCTCAGCAGCTCTGCTGCCCTTCTCTGGACACACTCCAGCACCTCAATGTGTTGAAGTGAGGGCCCCAGAACTGGGCACAGGACTCAAGGTGCATCCTCACATGCTGGACTGAGTGCCCTGTTAACAAAACACCCCTGGAGAGCAACGGGAGTATCTCAAGTGGCTGCTGCCAGCCCTCGCTCTGGGCTCCCCTCTTTAGCTCATAAATTGCGCTCCTTACTCTCTGTTGACATACTATGGCACACATGGAGGAGATGCAAGGAAAGCACAGAGTGGAGGTGGCACATTTCTCTTCTCTTAAGGACAGCGTACGTTAGAAATGTGTCAGGATTCCTGAGTTAAAGCAGCACAGTGAGATGTCAGGGAAGGCGAACAGAAGGGGAAAATTAAGGCAACAGATTTCCCTGGGAAACTCTGTTTGGCAGAAAAATCATTGCAGGAAAATGCTATTCTGATTAACATTAATTTGTCCCTCTTTTTTTTTTTTTTTTTTTTTTTTTTTAATTTAATCTCCAGGATATAGGGCAGAACAGAGAGCAGGGAAATGGCAGCCCCTGGCTGAGGCAGTGCTGCAGCAGAGCTGATGGAGTATCTGGGTCAGCGTGCAGCAATTCTTCGCAGATGACTGAGACCGACAGAGCCGAGGGCCAGCCTTGGCAGTAGAGCCAAGGGCTCCTTTTGTGACTGAAGGGATGCAAAATCTGCTCCCCTTTCCAGCAGCATTTGCAGGAGGGAACCCCATGCTGCAGCCTCTGTCAGCTGGAACTAACGCCGTCGGCTCCGCTCACCCATCCCTGCTCAGCAGAGCACAGGCTGGGAAATCAGCGTTGCCATGGGATTCAGCTACAAAAGGCCAAAAGATGTGGATGTCAACCAAGTATCCAGATAGACAGGGAGGGTATTTTCTGCTCTAACTAAACCTGATGTGGAAGCGCTTCTCTAAGAAACAACATTTTGCTTTTTTTACTCACGAGAGCAATGTCAAAGGTTACCTGGAGAAATTTTTTTGTATTTTAAAGCTCCTTACTTAGCTTTGAAGATCTTTGTGTTTCAGGCAGGCTTTAGGAAAAGCTCATTCATGCATTCAAACACTTGGCTACTTTTCCCAAATATCCTGCTAGGCCTAATGAGAGACATTACCTTTGCTGACAGCCGTAGTGCCCTCACAAGAGATAGAGCTTTGGAGACCAGCACGCTGCCCACTGGGCACACACAGATCATCTATCATAGGATCTTTGCCCTTTCTGCTTCTGTGCCTCAACCCACTGGGACAGGAGCATGAAAGGATCAGTGCTTTCCTTATATATCATCCCTGATCATCAGTAAGACTGGCAGGTGTCTCTCAAGATTTGTGCTAAACCCTTTGTCAGAGGTTGATTCACACAGCCACAGCATTCAAAGTCAAATGGCACCGTTAGATCATCCTGTCGGGTAGCACAGGCCATCAGGATTTGTGCTGATTTGTGTTTTGTTAAAACATGTCCTTCAAAAAAGGGTAGTCCACTTTTGATTTGACAGCCACAGAAGAAGGAAGATCTGTTATTCCTCTGTACTAACAAAAGTTTAGAAAGTCATTCAGGTTTTTTCCCAGATGTTGAGAGCACCAGGAGAATTTTTCTGATGATCTTCATTCCTGGCAGAATACATCAAGTTTTGTGCTCAGGACCTAAACTAGTAAAATGTGATGCCAACCAGCTAAGTAACCTGCCTTGCCACTCAATGTTTAAAGACACAATATAGAAGAAGTGCCTGATTTTCAGCAGTAATATTGAGGAAAGGTCAAGGCCAGAAGAAATGTTTGTGTTTCTAGAATAACAGCAGCTGATTCTGCATATGCTTGAAAGGAGGGTGGATATTAACACAAGGATTTTGAGGAAGTAGCTATTTACTACTGGAATTTTTGATGACAGCTGCCACATTATAGGTGTTTATCTAATAATATTCACCCTAATACTGGTATGCCTTGTCTGGACTAGTCAGCCTAATGCAGATCACTCCTTTGTTTCTGCCACAGCAGAACTTGCTAGAACAGCGTTTTTACTATGAACATTTCTGCCCAAATCCTTCATGGTCTGATTCTGGATAATTTCCTCTTCAAACTGATAATATAGGGCAAAAGACAAAAAGATCTGGATCAGAAGACCCTTAATTTAGTGAGTAAATAGTATTGTACACTTTTTGTGTGGACACATAGAGGCACAGCATTTGATAAGGCAATCTCAGTCCTGTCCATGCACTTTTGCCCTGGTCCACAGAGATGACCTCATAAATTAAGTGCAGGGATGATTGTTCACAGTCTGAGAGATACACAGACATGTTCTGAACAGCATATAATGCACATTTAATTGTATTTATTTAGTGGCCATGGTTACAGAGATGTGACTTTTGTACTTTATTACATTGTAGACATGTTACATTGAAAAACTGTCTGTCCATCACTAGCTCCTGCATAGGTATATACCCATGAGGGGTTAGCAGAAAATAAGAAGGCAGGGAGGACTTCCTCTAATCTCTGCATCCTGCTGAAGCTTCACACATCTGCTTACTAAGAAAATAAAGGCTATTATGCTCCCAAATATGTTAAGTCAGAGTCTTGTGGAGCCAGGAGTATTGCAATCCACGTGGTGAAACTGGTACAAAATGTTGCTAATCGAAGGCTTGGAAAGAGGATGAAGGGAAGAGGGAATGAAGCTGTGACTACCCACTATTTGACTGTTGAATCTGCACTATTCATAGTAACACACCAACTGTATCTATCCAACTGCAGTAATGAGTGATAGCTCACTACTCAACAATTAGGTTTTCCTTCCCCACCTCTGCAATTAAGGTCATAACCTTTTCTATTTACTTTTGGGATGTGGTAAATTAGAGCTTCGGCTTCATTACAAAAATTAATTAAAATAGTCACACAATGGCACCATTCATGGCTGTGCTTGTCCTTCCCTGCAGTGTGTCCTCATGTCAGCTCTCATTGGTTTCAGTCCCAAATTCCAGTATGTGCTAGGCTGCCTGCATTATCTGGATCAGTAGACTAGATTTTTCTTTTTGTCCATCTTCTTTGATTCATTGGAAGGGCTCCTCTTGTTTCTAATGCCTCTGTTTCTTTTTTCTTCTTTTAAGAAAGTGTACACTAGCAGGCTGTCAGCATGATCTGATGTCCCCAAAATGCTTTCTGGCCACAGAGTTTGCAGCAGAACCTTAACTTGGTCTCACAGCAGAGACCTCTGCCTAATAATTTCTCTTTACTGACATCACAGGTGTCTAGGTCTGGAAAAGAGGATTAGTACTCTTCTCCTCAGAATTTCAAGAACTAAACAGAACTACAGTGATAGGAGGATAAAAGCCTGACTATTCCCCAGTTACACAGAGTTGGGAGTCTGCCCATTGAAATAAGTTTGGGTTGTTGTTTTTTTTCTAAGCAATTTCTTTGTGAATGTAGTGCTTGTTTTAAAAGCTGGATTTATGAACTGGCAAAAAATAATATTTTCTTTTGCAGGAGAAAGTGTTGCATTATGTTTCACATGACCATGTCCTGAGGTGGTTCAACGTACTGAGTTCTGTGCATACCAATAAATACAGATCTCAGAGATTTCAGGAGCAGTGATTTACTAAAAATTATTGCTTGATAGGAAGTACAGAAGAGCTCAGATTCATTTATATTCCACCTGAAAGGAGAAATGGCCAACAAAGGCTTGGACTAATATATGCGCTGGTGAGAGAGTCCAACAGGCAACTTTGATATATACATGTGATTATCCTGAAGTCAAAGTTGATGTTGCTCTGGAGATGAGGATGTGAGATATTTGCAAAAGTGACACCTATTACAGGCTTTATTTCTTCAGAGCATTTAAGCATGTGTGTAACTGCAAGTATAACCTGCTTTTTTTTTAACTTATTGCTTGACTACACAGGTGCACTCAGGAAATTGTATCCAAGTTAATTTAGGGCATGACTTCAAGATGCATCAGCTGAACAGCTTTAAAATGTAAAAGGGAGGCCTGGTTTTGTGGAGTGAGTGTGTCTTCACCAGAACCTGATATAGGTGATGAAGCCAGCTTGAACAACGTTCAGACCAACAGTTCCTAAACCGGTGTTGGCTGCAGAGGAGAAACAAGAAGGCATCCAGTGGGGAATGAGCACAGGAAGGGTTATACAAGCTGTGCCTTCTTTGTGAAACACAAAGAGGCAGGGTCCTCCTCTGGGCCAAAATAATCTTTCCTTGTAGGCAGAGTTTTCTGCCAAATCAGCTCCCATGGGGGCCTGAGCTGGTGCTGGTGGCATGGAGGGGCAGGAAAGAAGCCATGGATGGGAGGTGACAGTGGAAATGCTCCCATGGGTGGGAGGTGACAGTGGCAATACACTGTCTGTGCTGCTGCAGACTTGCACAGGATCAAAGCACCCACATCACCTTGGCCATGGGACTCCCCTGGCCTTTTACTGAGGTTGATCATGGGGGAGATTTAAAAGCAATGATGGGAACATTGCCTGGAAGGATGTAACAGACCTGAGCTCCTTTACAGAATCTGCCAACCTCAGATGGGACATGTGACAAAGACATCCCACCTTCCCACTACTGCAAAATGTGGCCTCTCTCTAAAGCCCTTGATATAATACACAAACCTCAATTTTCAGATTTTGTGCCTTGCACAGTGATACCTGGGGGCAGGACTTTTTCCCCTACTTGTTGGTGAGGGGAAAATGGAAGAGAACTTTAGTCCCTAAAAAATAAGCATCTTGTCCTCTATGTGCCCTGAATAAATGGCATCCCATGTTGAACTTTGCTGAAAATGCTTTTTTTTTTCCCTTCTGAGAAAATCTGAAAATGAGACCGCATTGATATTTTGCTGCAGAGTTGTTGCCTGTAGGTAGGCTTTAGATGGAGCTGTTCTATGGAAATCAATCTGGTAAAGCAATAACAGCTGCTATTTTGCCAGCACACAGCAAGCAGAAACAATTGCAGAGGTACCCCCACTACAGCAATGCTGCTTGGTAATTTGAAAACAATGCATGACATAAGAAAAACCTGGATAAGGCTGGGGAACCACAGCATTGTTATTCCTCCTGTTCTGAAACTGCAGACTGTAAACACACACTCTTGGAAAAAAGGGAATTCCCTCACCTCTATGTATGGCCAGTGAATGATATATTATTTATAATGCTGGGAGAGCTGTGTGAAATGGATTCTGTTTGGTTTGCTCAATTTTTCACCAATTCCTTTTGTCATCCTTCTGGCTGTGTTTCCTGCTATCCTACCTCTCTGTCCAACAGGGCACTGCAAAGTGAGCTCATCTGCTCCCATGGACAGAGCAGGATCACACCCTGTGAGCACCGTGAGGACTGGAGGGATGGGAGAGACTCCATTTCTTGGAAGCTCTTGGGCTCTTTTATCTTAATCTATAAATAGGAAAACACCATCATCCTTCAAAATATAAATCATTATTAGAAAGCCTCAAATGGGGACAGAATACACTGGTTTCAGAAAATAAAAGAAAGTATTCATTTGCTTCTCAAGTTTATTGATATATTTCATGAAGGCTCAAGGATGAAAGATTCTGAGGCAATATAATGGAGTATTATAATATTAATTTGCATCAATTTCTTAAAGAGATAATTCAATTAAATAGTTCAGCCTTTAGCAACCTATTCTTTTAATATCATATCTCTTTTTGAACTGTCAACCACTTGAAGGAACAGCCCTTGATTCTTTCTTGATTGTAAGCTAGATGAGGCAATTTTTCCTTGGGGAATAACATTAGCTAAATTAGGAACACTGTAATTTAAAGGTGATTAAGTACCTTTTGTGATTATTGTTCTAAGACTTCAATCTGATAACACTTAAGTGCATGTGTAATCTAGTCTTCCACAGGGCTACTCTCATTCATAAGTGGGTTTAAATCCTCATAAGATCAGGACCTAAATAAGTACCACAGTTAAACCTTTTATGGCACATTGACAGAGCATGTATTTGTTCTGATTGCAACGACATTTCACGCTTGTGCTTGGTGCATAAACAGTAGGAATGCTTTTTAAAATCGGGATTTTCATTTTACAGAAGGAGAAAGCAAGGAACAGGAATGTGAATGGATACATTCTGGTCATAAGGCAAGAACACCTGGGAACACATTGTGGACTCCTGACCCTCATGAATTGTGTCCAGCTTTGTGGACTGTACTTTGTGCCTTGGTGCTCAGCATGGAAGAAGCAGCAGGAACCATCCAGGCCAGGCAAAGTGACCAAGTCATTGCTCAACCTGCCCACTTATGTCTGGAGAAATTCCTTCCTAACCATCAGTCTTCTCGGGGTTTCAGTAGAATTTTTGTCAGCAGAGCACCCAACGTGTTGAAGGATGTCAGAACATGGGCTACTATTGCACCACTGACAAATTTAGGGCTGACATCTGCTGGGGGCTGCTGAGCAAGATGCACTCAGCTGACCCATTGTCAAGAAGTGCTGCTGGCATTTGTCCATGCACAGGATATTTTACAGAATGTCATCACTTGGTAATGAAATGCTCCCTGGTAACGATGGCTCACAAACACAGAAATAGCCTTTGCCCATAATAAAGTTTTGCAAATAATGCTTGCAGGAAGTGATTTGCTACGAATCAATCAAGCAAAGCCCAGAAATAATGTGGCAGATGGTAACCCGACATTACTGCAACATCACCAAACCACTCCTTACTCGCACTTTAAACAACCATTTGGACTCAGGTCTTTGAAGAAAAATGTTCACTCTCACTCTACAGCTGGTTGAAGCTGAATTGTCACCCCACAGAAAATTCTATCCTTAGAATCAGTAAAAGGCAGGATAAAATTAAGTCTGAAAAGTCCTTCAATGCAAAAGAAAAAAAATATTCAGTTATCTATTTTGATGCCTTCAGGCTATATGCCCTTTCTCTATTTTTAGCCGTGTTAAGCTACAAACAAAAATTTTAAATATAAAATTAACACAATCTTTGTTCTAAGTGATATATACAAAGAAAATTTAACAAAATAGATTTGAAAAAGAAAATGCTGGAAAGAAAAAACACTTTCCTGTTGGCATTTTTTGTCCTATGAACATAAAAGTTTGTTGAAATCATCATGCCTCCGGTTCTCATGCCCTAGAACCTTCTGACAGAAAAAATATTCCACCTGAACAGCTTTGATTAGGTCTCTCTAGGTTGTGACTGGGTACACTCAAGTTACAGTGGTTTAAAAAGTTACTCATAGTGAGGTACACTTTCTTATTTGCAAGGTAAAACCCATTATCTTACATTGTACACTTAACTTACTTGTTATAACTGATTGAGATTTAAAATGATTAAGTTTTCTCTTTATACCTGCATATTCTTTCATCACTGTATGAAGACTTGTTGCATGTCACAGAGCAGGCAGTCCTGATTTATTTACTGAAGTATCAAGGCAGTCCTTAAACAACAGCTTTACTTGCAGACGGAGATTTTTCACCCTCCTCTGCCATGCGCATCATTGCACTCTGAAACCTCTCCAGAAATGAGGTTAGCCAAGGCACTGTTTGCACTAAAACAAGGATCATCCCAGAAATGGGGTGGCTGAAGAAAGCAAAGTAGGCCACCAACTTTCCCTGCTGGATTGCTGGCTGTGAGCGTGTCCCACAGGAACGCCGCCACGCTGGTTGTGTCACAGCACCTGGATTTGAGCAGTGTCATTATCACGAGCTGCTGGGGACATTGCTGGGCTCTCTGGGAGTGAGGGTCATGCAGAGCTCCAAATGAATCGCCTGCTCGGACCCATGCAGGTCAAAGCAGAGGGAAATTGCTGCGGCAGCCTGTGCTGCCATGGCCCTGCTGGAGACAGGGCACCTGCCCAGCCTGTTCCCTCAGAGATTAGTAACAGAGGATGGTCCCTCGTGTGCACCTGCCTAGGTACTGCCTGAAATGAAGCAAAATGCACTGGCACAGACACTGGCTTTTCCTGGGCAGAGTTTGTAAGATAAATTTCAATAACTCGAATTCCTAAATTTCCGTCTCAGCCGTGGTTGTTCATGCACCACTGTGCGTATATGAAGGGAAAGACCCTTGGACCTCCTTCAAGGTCTAAGGCTTATTCTTCTGTACATCCATGTTCCTGGTTCTACAGCAGTTTTACGCTAAAACACGTACACCACAGCCCGTGCTGTTCCCCCGGTGTGTGATTTCCCTGGGGGAAGCAGCAGCAGGACCTGTGGAGCTCTGCCCCCCACACCGTGCGGGCAGCGCTCCATTCACACCACGGGAGGGTCCCGGACGCTCGGTGTGAGCGCCATGTGCCAGTGTCACACTCGTGCACGGTGTGAGCCACCGCCTGTCTGCGTGCGGAAACAGGGGATTTTGACCACAATGCTTTGTAAAATCTGGCAGAGTTAATGTGCAAACCGAATTACTTCAAACCCCCACGTTTTACACAACCCACTCTCACAGTCTTGCCTATCGTCTGGCATTTGTGGGAGAGGATGAATGAGCAGCCTCACAGCTGCCGCCGGCTGCACTCCCCAGGCTGCAGCTTTGCGAGGCCTCTCAGCGCTGTATCGGGGGGCTCAGGCAGACGCTTGTCACCAGAAACAGCCGAATTTGGGCCATTTCGGCGAATATCACCAGAATAAAACAGTTTCTTTGCCGAATGCTGAACATGCAAGTCAGTTTCTGCACGGGAAGCGGACCGGGTCCAGCGGAGTCCTCGGGGCGGCCCCGTCGGTAGCGGGGCGCGAACCCACAGCCCCCAGCCCACCGGCCGCGCGGGGCCAATGGGCGGCCTCGCTGGTGACGCGGCGGGGCGGGCGGGGCGCTGGGCGCGGGGCCGGGCGGGGGCGGGCGCTGCCGCCGCGGGAGCGGCACGGGCGGGCGGAGCGGCTGTTCCCGGAGAGGGCAGGCTGCGGGTTGGGTGCTTTGGCTGTAGTCTGGTTCGCTGGGGTTGCCAGAGACCCCCCTCCCGGCTACTCCACGAGGACCGGCTTGACGCTCGATCCCTTTTAATAGACACCGATCTTTTTTCCCCCCTTGTTTTTTCGGGGTGCACTTCGCCCAGCGCCGCGGGCGCCCGCTGCCCTGAGCGCTGCCGTGCCGGGAGGCGCGGGGGGCCGGGGCCGCGATGCGCAGAGATGGGGCCTGTGGCTGCTCCCGCATGGGCTCGTAGCGCCCGCTCGGTGCTGAGTGCCTGGGTGCCGGGGAGGTGCGTGTAGGAGAGAGGCGCCAGTAGCGCTGGATTTTATCCCCTTGTAGAGGTGCAGGCAGACAGGGGTTCAGGTGTGTTGGGGTGTATTTTTTTTTCCCTCTCGTTGCCTACATCAGCTTGTTTGCCCCTTCTCCCCCTCCTTTTTTTTTTTTTTCTTTTTTTGGGGGAGGGGTGAGGTGGGAGCCCGGGGTGTCTGATTTTCCTCCAGCTGAGCAGTGCAGTTGCAGCGGTAGCGGTGAAATCCTGCTCCTCCTGTGAGCTCCAGCCAGGAAAATGGAGGCTGTGATAGAGAAGGAATGTAGTGCGCTCGGAGGGCTCTTCCAGACGATCATAAGCGACATGAAGGTAAGAGGCTGAGGGGTGTGGGGGAGCACAGGGGAGGGGAAGCGTCTTCCCACCTGGCCCGGCGAAACTTCGCCCCGGGCGGTGCAGCCGCATCGGGGGCTGGAGGCGGCGCGACCTCCCCGCGGCGCTGGGGCGACGCTGCCCGGGGCTGGGTCCGCGTCCCCGCCGGCGGGACCGGCCTGGCAGAGGGATCCTGGCCTCACACGCAGGGTCTGGGGCTTGCGAGTTGGTTGCAGGATACTGCCTCTCCCTCTCTCCTCCTTCCTTCTTTTCTCTATTTGTCCTGCTCAAACATGCAAGCTGTTACCTTGCACCAGGGTCAGCGATTTGCCTCTTTATTTTACAAATATTTTCATTCTCCTTTTTTCTCGCCCGGTGTGGGCTGTCAGATCGGTAGCAGAATGAATGCCGCGGGGCGGGAGCGTGGTGCGGAGGAGCCGGGCACGGAGCATGTCAGCCGTGGGGTGGGGCTCGGAAGGGCAGTGTGAGCATTTCGGTGCCAAGCTGATGGGCGCGATGGAAAAAAATCTCTGCCTGGAGATGCTCACAAGTTGATGTGTGCCTGGATTAAAATTGCCGCTCGGTGTGGTATTATTTTCACGCTGTATATGCTCGTGGAGGTGGCATTTCCTTCTTTCTGTGAATGGATGCAAAGGTTTCAAGCGCAGGGGTCTCTCCTCCAGCCACCAGAACCCGAGTGTGCTGATCCCGGCTCTGCCAAAGGGTCCCTTTGAGAGAGGCGCTCCCACTCTATCCTTGGCAGCCAAGGGCACTCCTGCAGGGTTTTCTTTGGGTGAGCGGGTGCCTCCCACCCTTCTCTCGTGGAAGTAAATAGCGTAACAGCGTTGCTGTGTTCTGCCCGTCATGTCTCCCCCAAAGCCGGGGCTGGAGGCGCCCAGGCTCCGGCACACGGCCGTACTGCAGAATACTGCAGTGTTCCCCTGGACAAGGGCAGCTTGTCTGCCTGCCAGGGCCGCCAGGGAAGGATGCAGTTGTCGGGAGATGTTGAGGGACGTGTCAGATAATGGGGACTGCCGTAATTTAAAGGCGGCAACCGTGCACGCTGTGCTTTTCCCAGGCAGGGCATGGGATTTCTCTGGGTGTTCTAATTCATGCGGGGCTGCGGGAGGAAGAGCTGCCAGGTAGTATTGGAGGACAGGGTCTGCTCTAAGAGGGAGCCTGGCAGAGGTGAATGGTTTCTACTGTATTTCTTGGGGAGGGTGGAGAAGCTGTTTGGACTAGAAGTTATTTTTTGGCAAACGTTCATATGCACGTTCCTCTCAACAGATCTTAGGAGACATTTAATTAAAAGCGTGGCTTGTCAAGAGCAGGCAGGAAGGAGGGGGCAGTCTGTGTATATCTGTCAAGACAATGCTGCAGACCTGGCAGTGGTGGTCCTCAAGCTCTCAGCCTCCTTGGATTTTTAATAATGACTGCACTTAAAAATAAAAGAAATCCCCCCCAAAAGCAGGAAATGATCACAAATAATGGAATCATTTTAGTGGTCAGTGCAGGGAACAGGCAGGAGATGTTCTGTTCCAGATCAAGTGCGGTTTTGGGTTTCATCACAGAGGGACACAGAGTATGTTTATTCTTTCCTTCTTTTCATAAGTGATGCATTTGGTTTTTCTTGCTCTTAAGCCAGTGGGCCTCTGTGTAGATTCATTTTTTTTCTTTGGCACATTGCTACTTGCATGGGAATGCTGCTCATCAGAAAACATGTTGACATGAGTGTATGGAGATGGGCACAGGTGTGAATATTTTTTTCTTAATGCTCCATAGTAGTGGAACCTGTTTTGTGAAGTGGCAATTACTGAAGGGGGAGGTTTGGAAGGAATAGCTGCAGATCTTTAGCAGCATGGTGGTTGTTATGGTTAAAAAAATCTGCTCATTATTTAGCATGAGTAGAACAAAGAATTTTTACCTGTAGTTGGATTTGATGCGGCTGATGCTGTACTACTGAGATGCACTGGGATTCTTTGTGAATTGCGCACAAAGGAGCACAACAATTTCTAAGGAAAAGTAGCTATTTTTTTGATAGTTAACCAGAACCTTTCAACTAATCATGTCTTTAGTAGTAAAGTGAAAATTAGCATTTTAAGTGCTGTTTCACGTAGTCAGATCTGTGTGGGCAGGCTGCTGGCAGGATCTCGGAGATGTTGCGTAGGGGTCTGCCCACGCATCCCCGAGTGCTCCCTCCGTGCCTGTTTCTCATGGCAGGCTGTGATCAAGGCCCCACATGCCCTGCAGTGCTGAGGGATTTGATGCAGCATCCGCCTTTTTTTAACCAAATTCTTCACAGGTTCTTTTATCCTATGTATTGCTCTACCTTAAACTTTGTTATAAAGATGGTGGGGTTAATCAACATCTCAATTACTCTGAAGTGTTGCCAGTGGATGCAGATGGGTGCTGCAGCTGAGGTGATGAAGATATAGTACATGCAGACTGATTTTTCTCTTTGTTCACAGCAACACAGAACTGGCTCAGGTGTACCTGTTGTTAATTTTGAGCTCTGCCTGGTTCTGACAAGGTTACAGGAACTGGAATTACAATTTTGAGCAATGTGATTGTTTCCATTTGTCTCTATGTACTCTATTATATCTGAAACTTCATATGGGCAATATATGTCAGTATGGCTAACACATCACGTTTTTTGACAGCAAGATTGTGTCTTGCTGGCTGAGGTCTCTTGAATGGCATTTAATGTTTTCACCATAAACCCCAAATTTCTCTCCACCCTCTGTCAAAAATATTTTTGTGTCTAATACTCAACAAAACCTGCTTCAAAAAAACTCAGCATAAAGCTAAGTGATTTGGAGAAATGTTACTGAGTAAATGTAAGAGCAGTTAATAAACATCCCATTTGTACTGCACATTATTGTACATCGCAGAGTCACAGACTATTTTGAGTTGGAAGGGACCCACAAGGATCATTGAATCCAACTCTTAGCACTGCACAGGACACCCCCCACTGTGTGCCAGAGTGCTTTGTCCAAATGCTTCTTAAAATCTGTCAGGCTTGGTGCTGTGACCACTTCCCTGGGGAAGCTTGTCCCAGTACCCAAACACCCCCTGCGTGAAGAAACTTCTCCTGATCTCCATCTTAAACCTCCCCTGGCACAGCTTCATGCTGTTCCTTGGGTCCTGCAGAGATGCCCCTCCACTTCCCCTGGTGAGGAAGCTGTGGGCTGCAATGAGGTCACCCCTCAGTCTCCTCCAGGCTGAACAGAACATCTGGAACTTCAGTCCCCTGACAAGGGAAGTCCATTTTTTCCATGCCAAACAAGGGTCAGATTTGTTGAGTAATATGGTGGTGTACATGATGACAGGGTTGTTTGTGTAAAGTCCACAATGGGAACTGAACTTGGCTGTTGTGCTCTAGAATTGGATTTCTGTGCTTTGAGATTTCAGGACCTGATTAAAGAATCATAAAGGTGGGAGTGTGTGTGCCCATCCCATCCTTATTTTGGTCCATTGTCACAGCCCTGATGTTTCCTACAATACATCACTGAGCATGTGGCACTTACAATTAGTTACACTCTTATGCAAGATCTTGAAAGCAATTAAAGTTTATAAAAACAAAAATAAAATGTCCCCTCAGAGGAGGAGTCCTGTGTGCTACGTGCAGACGCTGTGTGACTTGTTTTTGAATGCGGCGAATTTTCTGTAGCTCCCTGTGGGAAGGGAGTATTTGATCTGAATGGTTTGTAAGTAATTTCTTGCAATTGAGAAATGAGATGCTGCAATGTGCTGTTAATTTCAATATCTCTTTTAGTGCAAAGCAAATCATTGCAGTTAATTTTTGGGAGGGCCTGTTGCAGATGGGTTTCAAAAGAACTTGTCTTCTCATGCAGAGCAGATCTTTAATGCTTCTTTTCCTTCTGAGTTGATTTTACATTCCTTTTAATCATATTGTTCTCTGCTATCCTGAAGAAAAAAACCACCACCTCTGAAAACATTGAAATTGGCTGTGTTTGTAGTTCATCAGTTGCTTGATGGTGTTTCTTTGGCTTTTAGCATTCTCTTTATTTGTCTTGCCTCTTCTGCCAGCATGTGTTTTGACAGAGCTTTCTGTGTATGTACAGCACCTGACACCTGGGGGGTGGGCATGGGGGAAAGATGAGTAATGAGCAGTTGGATGAACACAGGTTGTCTGTGACTTCATTTATACAAAGTCAGAGGATTTACTAAATTTTTATGGGTCAGGTGTGTATTACCAGTTAGTCTCATTCATCTCCCTGCATGTGTGGGATGTGCAGGTATTGTCCTGAAACAGGGCTCCCAACAGACATGTGCGTTTTTGGAACGATTTAGAAGCTTTTGTTATATGTGTGTGTGCCTTATTTATATTTGTTTAGCTGAAAGCACAATAAAATCAGTAATAAATCAGTAACCTCTACTATAATACTCTAGAGGAGGTGCTGAGACTCCTGGACTAGGCAGTGGTGCACGTTTTCTTCCAGCTACGCAAAACTCTTGGTTGAAACACAAGAGAGAGACATGAACATATGGGCATGAGAAACATTTATGTT
This sequence comes from Melospiza georgiana, assembly GCF_028018845.1. Taxonomy (NCBI): domain Eukaryota; kingdom Metazoa; phylum Chordata; class Aves; order Passeriformes; family Passerellidae; genus Melospiza; species Melospiza georgiana. The sequence continues at coordinate 143,308,448 of NC_080430.1, read as the reverse complement.
TTTGCAGCCTCTAACCTGCTTTTAGAAGGTGATCTGTGAGAGGCAGCATTTTAACTTGCTTTTGTAGAAGTTGGACCAGGAGTGGCCACATCAAGGATTGAGAGTTGTTTGTTAGGTAGCCCTGTTTGCTTACAAGGGATGGCCTTGTGATATTCACACAAATAATATAAACTGAGGAAAAAATATTTGATGGAACAAATAGAACTGCTGAGACAGTTACTACAGCAGGTACAGCTGCAAGTCCTCAGTGTGTATGTTAATCCAAGGAGCAGCACACATGTACCAGAGAACCTGGGCAAATTTATTTTACCATGACATGTCCTAGTGCAACAGCTCTTCCCCAGCTGTGCTTTATTTGAAGCTTGAGATCTCTGTGGAGATTAGGAATGTTCAGTTGGATGATTTTAAGGGTTAGTTTCAATCCAGCTGTTCAGGATGATAACTACTGTAAGGAAGAACAAATGTGTCATGCACTCGGAGTGGCACGGTTTAACATCTTCCTTGGTGACTTTGACTGTGGATTGAGTGTTCCCTCAGCAGGTTTGATGATGTCACCCAGCTGGGTGGTGCAGTCACCATGCTGGAGGGGAGCAATGCCATCCAAAGGGATTTTGTCAGATTTAAGAGGCAGGGCTGTGTGAACCAGGGAGCCCTTATTGCACCTTGAGTACCAAAAGGGTCTGCAAGAGAGTTGGAGAAGGACACGACAAGGGCATGTAGTGACAGGACAAGGGAGAATGGCTTCAGTCAAGAGGGCAGGGTTAGATTAGATACAAGAATTTTTTTACTGTGTGTTGAGAACAGATTTTCTAGAGAAGTGGTGGTTGCCCCTCCAAGGGCAGGTTGGATGGAGCCCTGAGCAACCTGGTCTAGTGGATGGGGTTAGGGCAGATGATCTGTAAGGCCCTTCCAACCCAAAGCATTTTGTGATTTTCTGTGCAACAGACAGGTAGGTCCAGGCTTGGAGAGGAAGCACACCTGCCATGTTGCACTGGCATGTCCCTCATACAGCAGTCTTTAGGACAACTATCTCTTTCAAACCTAGCAAACTGGTGTTTCTTCCCCTTCACAAAAAGTCTGGAATTAGTTAATTTGGAGCTTTTCTTCCCATTTATTTTGTTCCTCAAAGGTTTTACCACCAAAGCATTTGGAGCATAGCTGGCTGCTCTGATTTCTTATCCCTCTGCCTCCCAACAACCTGCTTGCTCAGGCACTTGGTTTGTGTACACTGAAATTCTTGCCTTTTCCAAGCAGCTGCAGTATCTTTCTGTGAACATCTCAGAGGGGGAGGGATTGGCATGCAGCAAAGGCTGAAAGATGGTGCAGGAAGAGAAGCCTCTGCATGCCTGCCCAGACACTGAGGTTCAAGCAACAGGGCATAGCTGGGAACATACTTAGTCACAAGTAGTTTATTTTTTAGAGACACATGCTTTCTTGATCCAAATACTCTTGTGTGAGTGTTAACAATTTATACAACTGTTGAACATTTGCTACATAAGTGTGTACTGGGCTGGCTTATCCTGTGACATACCCAGAACAAGGATTTTTAATATATCTTGAGAGTACTCCTTTTGGACCTGGCAGGATGCCAAGAGCTGCACAGTGAGGTTTGTGAGGTTCTAAGTGTGGAAGGAGTTGTGCAGTGCTGCATGAAACACAATTGACTGAACAAATGTTGGAGAACAAGAAGTCTGTGTAATTATGGGCTTAGTGCTGGTTAATACCTAACAGAGGGTGATATTCAGTGGAGGTTGCCGCTTCCTACCTGAGTTCTGAGTGTGCATGAACAGAACTCAAATCTTTGTTATAAAATACCTGAGAAGCAGATTCTGTTTTTTTAAGGACCAAAGTTGCAAGAGTTGATGGAGTATATTGTGAATCTGTAAACAGCATCTTCTGTAGCATAGCAGTCTATGTGTTTTCAGCTTCTGAAGAACATTTTTAAGGTTCATGGTCTACCCAAAGACAGTTGATCTGGAAGATAAGCAGGGAGCAAAATAGGAACTAGATCTAAAAAGGCTTCTTGGTCTACTTCAGAGCGTTCAAAGATGAGTACAGAGAAGTTTGAGTCAGCATCATAAAGAGGCTACCCTTCAGAATAAGGTAGTCTGTTTAGGCTACATGTATAGAAATGCCTTTTCCTCTTCAAGGGTCCATTTTCAATTGGAAAATTATGTCTGCCTTGATACTGTAAGTGCCAAGCACTGCTTTGTTTGCTGGGATCTACGCTGACCTTTCAGGACATTGATTGACTTTTTCCTGCTGGGCTGAGGTAGCTCGAACGCCAAGGTGTTTGGAAGGATTGGAGACAAAATGTCTGCTAGCTTTGTGGCTAGGACCATAGCAGCTTTCATCTTCAAAGTGCTCTCTGGGTGACTTGGCTCCAAAGAATGGCTCCCATTTTACAGAAAGGGAAGCTATGGCTGCAGGTTTAGTGACTTCTACTCCCTCCCCCTAGGACAGGAAGAAATTGGGTGCATCTACAACGTGGAGTTAATGAGGGAATGTTGGTTAAGCTCCCAGTATAATAGGTTTCTATCTCCATGTACACACTACTTTGTTTTTACTGATTAAGAAGTGTTGCTGTTCACCCCTGTGATAACCTGGTGTTTGCAGGCAGAAGAGATGACATCTAAAGATGATTGATAAATTCTCAACAGAAGTGTCCTGAACTCCTCTCCTGGAACTGAAACTAGAGGACCTCTCTCAGTTTTTAGTGGCGAAGCCTGACTGGAACATCTTAACCATAAGCTGGTTGATTGTGAGGAATTTGTCTCTTGTGGGGTTTTCTGTGAGCTCTGTACTTTTTGCTCTTCTGGTCAACAACCATAAGTGATATGTAGTTGACTTGAATTCTAGGATGCTACCTGGAGTACAGTCATCCTTTAACAAGCCATTCTTGCAGGGATGAGCTTGTGTTGGTGTGTAAAATGCTGCTGATGAGTGTGTAACTAGAGACACTTGGTTGGTAGTACAGAAGGGTTCACATTTGTTCTCATTCTTTCTTCCACATAAACTGCCACCATGCTTCTCATCTGAGCATGAGATGTATTTTTTTTTTTTTTGCCACAAAAGTCACATGTGGGCTTTGTAACGTCTCTGAAGCCACCTGTATAGAGGCACAATTTAGAATTTTTTGTTAATAGAGCTGTATTTGGGATGTCTCCTAACAGTACCGTCCATGAACAAACCACGTGAATGCTCATTGTCCATGAGCAAACCGAGGGTCTAATTTGGAGCTTGAAAGGGATTATTTATCTTTTCATGAATAAAATGGAAAGAAAGTAGCCTGCATTAAGCATACCTGCACTTCACTCTCTGTCATGAGGCTAAGGTCAATAAGCATTAAAAACGTGGGTACCTGGCTGCTGCCTTTCTCCCAGTAGGAACTTTCCTGGTCATCTCAAGTGCTTGTCAGTAGTTTGGGTCCTGGAGATTGTTGTGACTGCTTGTAGGATGGAGATTGCGTTGAGTGGATGGTCAGAAATTAGGATTTCTTATTGCTTGGAAAGAAAAAGGCGATGAGACCCCAGTGGTGTTGGTGACATTACTAGCACTAGGCTGTTGGCTTCAGGCTGTCCTGTGTAGGTATTAACTTGACTGACTGCCTCCTGATATTTTAATTATCTTCATTTTGATCCAGCTGAAATATTGTGGGTTTAGAAAATAGCTGCTGAGTATGTACAGTGGCCACTTAATGACTGAGTGGATGAAAGGCGGTATTGATGAGTCTCTGAGGAGAAATCTGCTATTCAGGCTTGCAGACTTGTTCAGACCTGCAGTGAAGAATGTGGAACTAAATGCTTCCTCTGGAAGACTACTTAATGTCCAGCTTTTTTCATGTGGCATGGGATAAAAGGTCTCTGGATGCTGTGGGTAGTTGTTTCCCACCACCCTCTTGTCTTTTGAATAACTTCCTATGTTTAGAGAAGGAGAGACTGTATGTTTATGCATGATGTATTTTCTCACAGTACGAGTCTAACTTTTGTTTGCTAATTACCCAATCTTGGATTTAAACCATGAAGTGGCTGCTTTGGACTGGAGTTTCTTCATCTTATAAACCATGAAACTGAACTGTGGACAGTACAGATTTGACGTGGTCCCTATTGACATAGAAGGAGGCTCATGAGTTGGATTTGTAACCAGGATGAGTTTTCACAGGTCCTTCCTGTAGTACAGATTGGAGTCACAATGATAGAGCAACTGGTATCCTGCACTGGGGATGTTTAAGCATGGGCTAACACACTGCAGGCATTATTATAATACAAATTAAAGACTCCTGAGCTCTGACAACAGAGTGGTACCAGACTTAGGTTCCGTCTCCCCCTTTAAATGGGATCTAATTTAAGTGAGATCTAATAAAAATGTGTGTTCTTACAAAGTAGTGTTGCATTTCAATGCTGCTGCTAAGGGAATTGGGTATTCTTTAGAGTTCTTCAGGTGGTTTAAGAATGTAGAAAAAATGGGTATCTGTGGTGTTGTTGTTCAGGTTTTTTACCCCAGTAGTGTGAATGCCCTTTTCTGGATTTTACTGACTGGATTTTAGTTTAGAATTTTTTCATGTCATTATCTGTTTTCTTTATTGTTCTAATTGTACTATTTAAACTAAAAACTAAACAGTTTTGAAAATACTTAATGTGTGGTTCTGTGATATGTAGAAGAAGTGCCCGGTTGACAGGTTTTTTTAATAGCATATGAGATGTCTTCAGCAGCATTTTGTTGCATAATTTTCAATATTCTGATAATGTATGTCCTTGAAAAACAAAGCCTGGCATACCTGTTTATACTATGCATGCTGAGGGAAACTAGTTTCTAATCCTGCCATTCCCTAAACAAGAGGCAGAAATAATGAAAGTAAATGTATGGATACAAGACTGTGATTTACCCCTGCTTTATTTCCTGAAGGGTAGTTACTGCTTAAATGGCATCTTTAATGTGCTTTTACTTTCACCTGCATGCACTGTAATCTCTCAGACCCTGAGTCTGTACCTGCCTGCTCTGTTCAGTGCTGTGTGTGTTCAGCTCTTGCTGTGAGATCCTGTGGAGTTCTTGTCTTTTGCTGCTGGTGCCTTTTCACTCCTGGCCCAGCACAAGTTGAGTCCCTTTTGCTGATGGAGCTTCCCCTATGCCTGGCAATACCTTCAGCTCAGAAAAAATGATGGGACCTTGAATTCAGCTGGTCCCTTTCCTTGGCTTGTGGCAATATTTCTGCAAGACCTCTACACAATGTGTTACCCTTCCTGAAGGAGTTCTAGTGAAAGGAAGCTGCCTGACCTTTCAGAGTTGCCTGTTACCTGGTCTTATAGTTGAATGGGTTGTGCAATCTGAAACTTCTCTGCTGAAGCCAAGCTGATTGTTTCTTGTTCTGCACCACTGGGAAAGAGATGATGGGCAGCATCAGGGATGCTCTTGAAATCAGTACTGGGACTTGGCTGAGTTCTTGTTCTGAATATAAGAAATAGGGAGTAGAAAGGGTAGATTTAGATTGGACACAAATTGATTTAATTTACAGTGAAGGTGGTGAGACAGTGGAGAAGGTCACCTAGAAAAGTTGTAGATTCTCCATCATTGAAAGTATTCATGTTCAGTCTGGATGGGGCTGAGAACAACCTGATCTAGTAAAATATATTCCTGCTCCTGGCAGGGGGCTTGGACTAAATGGTCATTAAATGTCCCTTCTAACTTAAGCTGTTCTGTGAATGTGTGTATTTGAAAATCAAAGGAGTAATGGAATAGATTTTGTGTACATCTCTGTGTCATAAAGAATTAAGTTTCTCTTGCCAGCAAAATTCCTGTTTCAATGTGTAGAAAGATTTGAGACTTTAGATGCAGCTTAGGAGCATTCATGAGACAGGCTCTTGATGCTTTTCAGAGTAGAAAGAGGCAAAGCCACCAAGCAGAGTTTTTGGATGGAGAAGAGCAATTATGAACTTCAGGCAAGATGATGCTGACCCACAATATTTCAGCTGGATCAAAATGAAGATAATTAAAATATCAGGAGGCAGTCAGTCAAGTTAATACTTACACAGGACAGCCTCAAGCCAACAGCTTTGTGCTAGTAATGTCACCAACACCACTGGGGTCTCATCACTTCGTTCTTTCCAAGCAAGCAGAAACCCTAATTTCTGACCATCCATTCAACACAATCTCCATCCCACAAGCAGTCATAACAATCTCCAGGACCTCACCCTTATTTTCAAGACCTTTTGTGACTTGTTAAGGGTCTAGGCAGTCCTGTCCATGAGTTGTGGGCTTGTTTAAATTAGTGGATTGTACAGAGGAGGATGTGTTAGTGTTTGGTAGCAGTTTTTGACTTCTGCAGTTATGGCTGGCCAAGTGCTCTTTCACCCAATTGACTATTGATTTTTCTAGAAAAGAGGAAAAAATTCCAGTGCCAAATGTTACCTGAGAAGGGAAACTGCCTGTCAAATGTTGTGTCTTCCAATGTGTTGAGACATCTTGGCTGTAACCATTGTTTTTCCCTGTTTTTTTCTTTTTTTCATTTATTTTTTTCCCCCTCCTTTTTCTTTCAGACTGTTATTGTTTTCCTGTGCTCTTCCCCTCCACTCTTTCCTGGTTTTGTCTGTTAAAGGACTCTGGAAAAGTGGCAGTCTCTATGTGCATACTTGCTGATTGCCATTGTTATGTGTAACATCTGTGACCTTGTCTGGTGTTTAGCACAATAAAATCTCTTTGCTGCTTGAAGGTAGTGTAGTGAATGCCGCAGAAATGAGACATTCAAAATAATCCTTGTGATTCTGTTATCTGGTAAAAATATAAAAAGAAATCCAGCATGATTTCCAGCATGATTTACTTTGGTGGGGTAGGAGGTCACATGTACAAGCCAAGTTAAAATTTTTGTTCCAAAACCAGATCTATGGCATTTGGATGTGTTACTAGGGCGTGGAGCTCTGTAACACTGTTGTGTGTTTGGGACTCCACTTCTCAGTTTATCACAGCTGAGCAACAACACTGAGGTGGAGAAGTTCTTACTCCTGTAGCCTGCGCAGTTGTTTTCTTTTCCATTTCATTGAAGTCTTGCAGTTAGTCATTGTTAGTACTTTCCTGGAAGGCATACAGCTCCTGCTTTGATAACCACTGAGATAAAACCAAGGCCCTGCTCTCTCCTGGTTCTTCTCTCTGTTACCTCTCTAGCTGAAACAGCCAAATTAGCTTCTGGATTTGCTTTACTGAAGAGCACCTCCCTGGCTCTTTCCCCCTGCCCCACAAGTTTAGATGGGTTGTTGCTGTGAACAAAATTGCAAACTGTTCCTGCTGCCTTTGTACTTGATGTGTCAGCAGGAGCTGGTAATAGGGCTGCAAAGCCTTTCTGATAAATGAAAGCACTTAAAACAACACTGTCAAGGGTTTTTTGAAGATGGAATGAGTCTCATATGTGGGAATTGGGGTGCAAGGAAATAAATTAATAAAGTAAGCATCTTTTTGCCTAATGGGAAAAAAAGAATCATAACTTCTTGGCAGAAAGAGTGAGAGAACATTTTAAAACTGTCAAAGCTGTTGATACTCAAGTTGTAATCTTAGATACAGCAATCTGGGCTCCTATTCTTGCCTTTAGATGTCATCAATAACAGCTTCAGTAAATATCCTTTGCTGCAAGTCTACCCTTCTTTTTTTGAGAAATCATTGAGTTTCTCATATGTGTCTCTTCTCATTCCTGGTGTGAGATCACTGGCGTGAAAGGTAGGGAAAAACTATAATCCATAAATCTTTTGTAGAGTTGTGTTTATGTTGAGGGGTTGTGCTGGTTCACCAAAAAAAAAATAAAAATTCTACCCAAGGATGAAATTCTTTTTCCCAAGCTGCATCTTGGTGATAATTTTGTGCTTTTCCCTGGTGTGGTGGGCTAATCTTGGCCAGCTGCTTTTTATCTCTCCTTTCTCAGTGGGATAGGGGAGAAAATCATAAGAAAAAGCTCAATGATTGAGACAGAGGCACAGAAACCACTTACTGGTTATTGTCATGAGCAAACCAGACCTGAGTGGAGAAGATGAAATTTATTGCCAGTTAAAATAGATTTGAATGGTGAGGAAGGTGGACAAAAATAGGGACATCTGCCCATGTCCCTGGGGTCTGGCTGTCAGATGGGATTTCAGTCAAGGATGATGGCCCACCCTTTTCCCCTGGCAGCGTGGGAGCTGTGGCTTTGGAGGGCTCTGCCCAGGTGTGGGTGTGTGTCTGGCACTCCAGACACACTCACTGTCCCTGGGGGAGCTGTTTCATGTCCCTGATTGCGGCCCGGCCACGCAGTGACAGTGACAGGCGCGGGGCACCGGGTGTTTCTCAGCCCTGAGGCTGAAAGGTGTTCCCGTGTTTGCCCTGCCTGTGTTTGGCACAGATTAGCTGGAGCTGGGCTATGGGATCAGGTGACTAATCACCTCTAAGCCCACTAATTAAGCAGTGGGGTAGGATAATGGCATGCTGCAGCTTTCTGGTGACATGCTGGGTGGCAGCTGAGCTCTGCTGAGGAGCTCCCGGGCCTTGGTGCCATGGAGTGTCATATGGCAGTGGGAAACACCCATGCTGTGGAGGACAGGTCAAATTTCTGCCTTCAGTGACCAAGATATTATTGGGCACTAAGTTATTTTGGGGGAAATAGTCCTTGGATTAATCATTTATCAATTTAAAAGAAAATTATTTAAACAAACACTCACTGTAATCGATCCCTGGCTTAATCCATGTGGAGCTAAATGGGAATTTGTGACCCAGGATCCTGCTGTGGCTCTTCCCTAAGTGTGGCTGCACCTGGGGGAGGACTCCTGCTTTCACAGATAACACCAGGCCTGAGTAACCCTGACATTTAAAAAGGGAAAAATTAGTTTCTTTATCAGCCAGCTGAAATTGGAAATTGCAGGGGGAGCAGAGGAAGCTCTGGGAGAGGCAGCATTAAAAATAGTGTGTTATTATTCTTCAGACAAGGCTTTGTGTCGCAAAAGCGTGTCATGGACAAAGACATCAAATTCCACCTGCTGTTTCTTTGTGTTTAAATTGAGAAAGTAATACATGTTGAATCAAGGATGTGTATTTTTCAGCACTGTTAACATTTCTCTTGACACTGCTTTGACAACAGCGAGAACATTTGCTGGAGGTGAGACACAGCAGGGCTGCCGTGCTCCAGGTGGCACAGGAGGAGGTCTTGGGAAGGAGTTGCTGCCCTGGGCACTGGCACTGTGCAGATTTACAGCACCATTTGATTCCTGCCATCTCTTAGTTTGTCCCCACAGGCATCACTTACATGGCTTCCTTGCTTCCTAGCTGCTGGAGTTGGGATGAACCCCTGGTTATTTGGTCTTGTGAAGTGGTGGTAGGTGTTGAGCACTTTTGCTGTAGGTGGGAATGACGGGGTTTCAGTTTCAGCAGGGATGTACTGGTGGAAATGTTCTTTGGAGAAGCTGAAAGGAATGATGCAGTTTAGTGCGTGACTTCATGATCTGAGGGGGAGATGAGCTTGTGGATGTGGCTCCAGCAGGGAAAAGTGAGAGCAAATTATTCTGGAAGCCAGATGAAGTACATGCCTCTTACTTTCAGCTGAGTGTGAAACCAAGATATGGCAAGCTGAGCAAATAATATAGGACTTCATATCCCTAATGTAAAACTGCTGGAAGGTTTTCTTTAAAAATGCAAAAACAAGCAAAAAAAGAACTCCAACAAAACCCACCAGTGAAGGTATTAATTCAGTGACATTAAAAAGCCCCAAAAGCTCAATTTTTCTGCTGTCTGAAATGAGATCAGATGCTCGTTGCCACTATTTAGGGAGCCCAGGTAAACAAACTGCTTTGATTTCAACCAAACAAATACAGCAAACAATTAAACAAAGTGGGCTCTTACTGCTTACTTGAGCAGCCTTGGTTTGAGGAAAACAGCATTATTATAGACAAGAGCTAAATAGTTGTGGAAATGTTTCACATCTCAAAATTTGCTTTCTAGACTGACCAAAAATTAAAAAAAAAGGGGGCTTTCTTCCTGTGTTGTGTTTTGATAGGAGTGCTTCCCTGGGAAGCAGCTAAACACAGGGCTGGTGTCAATCCCCTTCATGCCATCAGGTGTGTTTAGCTGGATAATGCACCAGGGAGATGGAAACATAATCGGGCTGCTTTGGTATCCTCTGCTTGCTGGCTTGCATTTTGCTGGAGAATCCTGTTAAGCCCTGGGCCGTCCTGGTGATTGTCAGGGCTCCTGGCACGCCCATGCATAATGCATGCCCGGCTGCAGGTGACACTGAGAGAGGGTTCAGAGTAGGGATTGCACTAAGACTAATAGGTTTAGGGAAATAGCATTTTTTGCCTCTTTTAAATAATTGGGTTTCTTTCATTTTTAAAATGTCTGACAGGTTTTTGCTTAGCACAAAGCACTTTATATTCTAGATCTTGCCACCCAGACAGCTATTTTCTCTTTAATTTTCTGTATTTGCCATTGGCTCTGTCATATGTAGGGTATAACAAGGTTTTATGAACACCTGCTTTGCATTGTTTGGGGTCTTTTCCCTTTCTTTTTTCCTTTTTGCAAAAACCCCACAAGCCTTGCTGAAGAATAGAGTACCAGGAGGCTTCCAGGCAGGTGTCTGGGAGCTGCCTTGCCAGGCTGTACTGAGGAGCTGGAATTTGTCTGACAGCTTTTGGGGAAGGACCTGTCCTCGCCCTGAAAACAAAACACTATCTCTCACAGCAGTGGATTTTGGTTTACTTACAAAAATCAGACCAGTTTATAAGGGTGGATTGAGTTTGCTACAAGCAACTGCACTTTCTTGCAACCTCTTCCAGTCAGAGCTGCGGTAATGTTAGCCTTGAGGATCTGCCTTATCTGGGTTTTATTGTGTTGTTGCTCTGGTAACAGCAAGTCTTATACCTTTATTAAAGGAAGCAGGGATATTTTATTTTACTCTCTAGACTCCAATCAAAGGGAAATGTTGAGGTTTCTTTCTACCACATTTTTGCTGTTAGCGGAAAATTTGTACTTGCTCTGCAGAGAGCAATTTCGGGGCAGAGAGCAATTTTTTGTTTTAAATTTGGCAAATAAAGATCAGGACTTGCAAGAATACTTTGTGTTCATATTCTAAGTAAAACTTTGGGTTTTAATCCAGTCTTTAAAAATGGGGAAAATTCTACAGGAGACTTGAAGTCAGGAAGAATTAAACCTTATTAAGCACTTTGTATACACTCAGTGCCATACTGTTTTATCAGCTTCAATTCAGAAATTGTCTCCAAGGCTTTTGACTGTTTTGGAAACAGGTCTTGCAGTGACAAGGTAGCTGTTGGGAAAGCTGGTTGTCTTGAGCTGTCACTGTGCTTTTCTGTGTGCAATTACAGAGTTATATTGAGGCAGTGCTTGAAGTGGTGTCTTGGTCAAGTCACACTTTCATTGTACGGGCTCTGAACCTGGAAAAACCACAGATGATCGGTTGGTAAAGAAGAACAACTCTGATGCTGCCTTTGGTTTTGGGAGCTTCTCTGTACATGCTGTTGCAGTGCCCTGCTTTCAATGGGCTTGCTTTTTGCTGTATCCATCCAAAGGAAGGCATTTCTTTTTGCTGCTTCAGTTGAAATCCCTCTTGCCCAGTGTTCTATTCAAAAAAACTGTAAAGCCTCATTGGAGGACTACTGTTTCATCTGGCTTCAGAAGCAGTTGATTTTGGTGTTCATGGATTTAGTACAGTTTTAGTTATTGTTTTATATCCAGTTTAATTTGATCTATAGTATTAAAATCAGAATGCTCAAATCAAGCGTTCATTGTTGTGTTTTGTTTTTTCTTGCAGGGAAGTTATCCAGTGTGGGAAGATTTTATAAATAAAGCTGGGAAGCTGCAGTCTCAGCTTCGGTAAGTTTTATGTTACACAGTCAAGATCCCCTACAGTTCCTTGGATGTGCAAACATTAAGATTAAATGCAGCTTTTGCAAGGATAATTTCCTAAGCACATCCTTGTAAAATTGTGCATGTTTCTTAGTCAACACCTGCATGTTATTTTTTAAATACTACTACTGGTGTTTTCACATATTTAGGAAAATTCACAGTATGCCATCAGCTATACATAATAAATATAAAATGAACTAAATTTCATGGATATTGATAAAAAATTGGAAAGAGTTTACTATTGTTTAGTGAACACACATTTGGAGTTAGGTCTATGTTGCCCTTTTTATTAGTGTAGAGTACAAAGGGGTTATGTAGGAAAAGGGCTCAAAATATTAAAAAATCTTTGGTAGCCTTACCAGCATTTTCTTCTGACTTAAAAATGAAGAGAATTGCTTTGCTGGATCATACATTGGTGATTATTAAAACCTAAGGATTTGAGGTGTACTTTCAAAATGGCATTCTGGATTATTTGATATATGACAAAGTATCACACTCAGACCAATTCTACCTCTAGAATTCATTCACTTGTAAATTTGTTTCTGCTGATACAAATACAAGCTCCATTTCCTCACAACTCTCCCTAAACCAGTCTCCTCTCTGCTCTGCAGAACACCATTTCTTTTCCCCAGCAGCTGTGGCGGTAACAGGTTACTGGCAGTCTGGTTTGTGGTTCTGTGTTGCATTATGAACCATTCCCAGAGAAGCTGGGGCTTTGCTTCATTTGCCCTAAACAGCTGGAATGTGCTGTTTGCTGCACTGTGCCTAACATGCCACACTTGCTTGTGGTTTTTTTCCTTTTCCAGCAATCATGTCACAGTGAGTACGGAAGATGTAGAGAAAGAGTAAATGGAGAACTTTCCTAGCATTTTATACTCTCCAAACACAGGCCTTTGGGATGGCATGAGGCACAGTTTTGTTTATTTCCCAGTCCTGTGGTGTTGCATTCTGTCAGTGCAGTGCCACAGGAACATGCAAGCGGGCAGCTTGAAAGCCTGTGTTCGAGGATTTGCTGTTTGTTTCTAGCAAATGTGAGCCTTTTGCTGCTGTTTCATTTCTGTGTGCTCTGATAAAGGACAGCAGATGTCATTTGAGCTGGAGCCAGATCTTTCTGGATCTTGTTACTGGGGAAATGGAACTTTGTTATTAGCAATATAATTAATAATTAACAACATAGTACATGAATAACAGTGTGACCCACAAGTTGGGAAGATGAACATCACAAACAGTGTTAAGGAAAATTTTAGAGAAGATTATCTGGTTCCAGGGCCCAGTATTGCTAGCTAGCTGTCAGGGTGGGGGTTTGCCCTCCCTTTAATCTCCTGGGCATGTGGAGAGTCCTTAATGCATTTGCTTGGTCCTGTCATGCCTGGGGTGGTTTTATTCTGTGTGTGTTCAAATCTTTTGTGCTGTCAGTAGGCCATTTACCACACTGCCAGTTATGTCCTCTGTACCTTGAGCATATTTGGAGTGAGACTTGCATAAAATCTGACCTAATTAAGCAGTCCTGTGGTCTTTCTGGCCGAGGATCAGCTTCCCTGCAGGTCTGCTGGGTTTTTTGAGGCTACCAAGGAGCTCTTGAAACAAAGTGAATGTGATAGTCCCTGTTCTGGATTTTGCTTGAAAAGGCTGACTGACACCACCAAGAGAGAAAATCAGAGTTACTGTTAGAAAAAATGTGCAGAAAGAGAACCATGAGGTAACTGTGGAGAGGGCACAATTGTAGGGCCCTGGCCTACTTTCTCTTTAATTGGGTCAACCAGACTATAAACCTTCAGAAATTGGGACTGACCTGAGGTGTTCAGGGCTCTGGGGCATGCTTATCTAGAGCAAACGTGTCTGGAAATGGTAACTCACGTTTGCTGTCCACTTGAACAGATCTGTCCACCACAGGTCTGGGGGGGTTTCCACACGTGGAGGGAGGTTGACGCTTTGGGTTGTGGAGTCTGAGGTTGCTGGTGTACCTCTCAGGAAGGATCCTGCTTGGAGGAGCACTAGATCAGAAAGAGGTTTTGTTTATTTTGGGCATTTTGGAGTTGGTGTTTTTTTTGTAGGTTTAAGTTGTTTTGGTTTATTTCTTGAAGTGGAGGGGTTTTTTCCTTTTCCATTTGTCCAAGAGCTCCAGACCAATCTGATTTCCAGAAAATTTTCTGTTTCAAGGGATGCTCATGCTCCCCACATGAAAAATGGTGGCAATTGTTTGGCTAGGATCCTAGATAAAAGGAAGTTGCTGCATGTTTATTCTTAAAATATGCATGTTCCCTGAAAATAGCAGTGGCTATAATTTGTTCACTAATGGGTGAAGTATAATGTGTGTTAGATTTGTTTTTCATGTTTGACTGCTTAATATTAGTTCTTCAGAGGAAATCAGCTAGAAGGAGGGTGGCTGTGCTCTTTTGAAACAGCACCTGTCCTGTGCAGTTCTCAGCATGGAATTAGCGTGGCTGCCTCCAAGTCCATAGTGCTAACACAAAGCAAGGAAGGGATTAAGGAAGGAGGGAAAAGGCTAAGTTCAGATATAAAAGAGCATACTTTTTGTGGCCTCTGCAAGTTCACAGTGTTATTCTTTATAAGCCTAAATGTTTTTGGCAGTAATTAAATAGGCATCAATGAGACACTGCTAATGTTTTGTTATCTGTATGCATTTCAGGACTACAGTAGTAGCAGCTGCTGCCTTTTTGGATGCCTTTCAGAAAGTGGCTGACATGGCTACTAATACACGTGGTAAGCAGATGTGTCAATATTGAGTTTAACAGAATGCTGTGTGGTTTATACCATTTGTAGTAATAAAAAGAAGTCTTGTTACATTGACAAGCAGATCTGTGAGACATCTGTTAGATGGACTTGCACGTTGAAAAAGTGGCACGTGAAAAAGGAAGTTGTCTTTACTGAAAAAAAACTGCTGGAAACCTGTAATTTAAATGTGTCATCAATCATGTGAACACTTCTTAATTACCATTTGAATTATACTTTGATGAATAATATTTTAGAAAGCAAGATTTACAGAAATCTGTATTCACTGACGCCTCTGTACCTTGTGGAAATGTAAAAGGCTTGATACTCAGCTGGAATAAATAACTGGGGGGCTGCTGGAGACAGAGCAGACACTGGCTGATCTGTGGCCTTTAGGGTCTGCCAGTAATGATGACAGTGACCTGTACTTACATCTTTGAGCAAAGACTTTGCTTGTGCTTCCCCTTTAAGTCTGATGTTCTTGGTCAAACGGAATTTTCCTGGGCTGTGGCCTTCTCTGGGTAGCAGTCTCAGCTTATTGGTGAGTATGGAGAGCCAGAATAGTGCAGCTGGCATTCTTTCCAGCCTGCTGAGTTGGAAGGAGACAAAAGGCTGCTTCTCTCTGATGCTGGATGCCCAGTGACCAAGGCATCATGTGCAGATGTCCCTGCAGTGGTGTAGGGCATTCCCCATGGTCACTGTCCTTGGACTGCTGCTGAAGAGTAAATCTAGAGTGTAGATAAATCACTGCTGCGGGAGCAGCTCTTGGTCAACTCTAACCCTAAAGGTCTTTTCCTAATGTGCTGTTGGCATTTGCCTTGGAGAGTAAGAAAGGTAATATTGCTGACATGAAGGGTGTTCATTGCCATTAGCAGAGTGCAGGCTCAGTCAAACTTCCCTTACCTCTGGCTTACAGGAGGAGCAGCAGCTGCTGGAGTGAGTTCCAAGTCAGAATGACAAGAGGGAAAAATACTTCTTTTTCCTGTCTAAAGCTAATATTTACATTCTGATAAGAAGTTGCTCATTATATGCATACCTCCTGTAAATTATAGGTAATCCACTCACATAAAATAATAAGCATGACAGAAAGTGGAATAAACTAAGGAAGAGACTCAAGGAAGAACTTCACTTGGATTTCTAACATGTCCTTCCTTCAAGCATGTTCTTTTCCCTTTCTTCTGCTTTCCCCAAGGGGAAACAAAGTAAACGACCAAAATCCTTGGGACTTGTCTTCTGACTATGCTGGCAGGCTTATAGGGCTTCCATTGAGATACCAGAATGACTGAAACTTTTCCCACTCTCAAACAAAAATGGCTTGTGTGGGTTTTTGAAGGGTATTTTGCACTTTCTGCTGTGTCGTGTCTTGTCTCTTATCTCTTCCAGCACATCCTTTACAAAAGGAGCTCTGTGAATCCAGGCATGCCAAATTTGTATAGCTCCTCTGTTCTGCCTTCTGCCTTCCCTGACTGAAAGGATAGAAGGGAATTTTGGTTTTATTTTTAGAAAGTGATGTTCTGGGCAGTGAATCAAAACCCCAAGTTAGCTGGTGGTTCTGATCTGTCACCCAACCCAACTTCCATTTATTCCCATTCAGGTTTATCTCTGAGGTTGCACCTTGCTCCTTTAACAAATACTGATCATTCTGCTTTGCTGTGGGCAGGGTAAACACCTGTCCCCAGGAAAGGTAAAGGCAAAAATCCATATGACTTATGAGGGCACAGTTCAATAAAAACATATTTTGCCATCAGTTTTAGGAATTCTAAACTGAACAGAAAAACTGAAAAACTTAATTGTTTTTTTCTCTATAATGGGAATTTTAACTGGCTCTCAGTTTTCCCTTTGAGTGGTTACATAAAGTGAAAAATCCTTTCTTAAATTTTCCCTGTTACTTACCCAGTATATAAAATTATGTATCTGATTGTCCAGTCAGACATCTGGCTGTGTTTCACCCTGTTTAGAGAGTTAACAGATAAACCAAAGTTTGCAGTTAACAGATTAACCAAAGTTAGACAAAGTCATGTTCAGCTGCTGGGGATAAATGAGACTGGAGCAGCACTTCCCGTGACAAAGGCAGGGAGGTTGGTATATTTTACATCATGAGCCTGGTTTATCATTGCATGAGCCAAATGCTTCCTCTGGGAACTAACTGTGCATGGAAATGCTGGAGCAGGTGCCTGCTCTGGAGGGACAGTGTTAGTTCCTTGTAGGATGTCTGAAGTGTTGTGAAGCTGGTGCTGCCTTTAATTTGTAATTGCTTGTAGTTCTACAGAAAGTGGCCTGTTATTTTAAGACTCATTGATCTAGCTGATGGAAGTGTTTTATCAGTCAACAGAAGAACTCTGGCTACTCTTTAATCAGTTTGCAGCAGCATTAGCTTTGGAAGAAGAAAAAGTGTTTGCCTGGGTATACATGTGCACACACAGGCAAGGGGAGACAATCTCCTTTCAGTCACCCAGTGTTCAAGAATGAGAGCTTATTTCCATCATTGCCAGTCCCTGTTCCAGCTGGCAGCCTTACCTTGGGTGCCATTACTGCTGTTCCCAAGCACTGTCTCTGCTCTTCTGCTGCATTGTTCTCTCCATGCCATTTACTTCCTTCTAATCCTGCAATGTTAATCTTCACGTTCCCATCTGGAGCTCAGAAGGCATAATTGGAGCTCTGCCTGTGGTCAAACCTGATCGGATGAGTCAGATAACCTGTACTTTGCTGTATTTTTTCCTTTTGTAGCTTCTGAAGTAGGAAAAGCCCTGAATGTGAAGTACCTGATGTTTTGTGGTGACTCAATACACAAATGAATTCCCAGCCAGCTCATTTCAGCTTTTGCTTCCTCCTTTGCTGTCTCTCCATTTTGATGTGCATCAACCCAAAGCTGTCTCTTTTTTCCTCAGTTTACTTCCCTTGGTTCAATGCTTTGATTTTAACCTGACAAGGGAAAACACAGGGAAATTATCTGATGCATGTATCAACAAAATGTTAGATTTCTGTGGGTCTGGTCATCTGAGAATCATCATTTGAATGGGGGAGATTGTTAAGTTATGTTGCTAATTTAAAGTAATGCTAGCTGTATAGCAATGTGTGCTGGTTTTGCTGGCATCAGAGATTCTTGAAAACAAAATTCCTTTAGATGTTTTGATTTTTGAGCTCTGACAAAATAGAGACATCTATGTAGCAGTTTTTGTTGTTCAAGCTGCATCTGTTTGGCATACAGCCCAGCAGAATTTGGTAGTCTGCAGTGGAATCTGTATTATCTCTCACTATGATTATTAAAGAGAATGCTTACAAAATATGAAATGAATGAGGGTACCTTTAAATCCTCAATATGCCTTAAATAGTGTAATAATAACTCTTGAATACCTTAAAAATGAAGTTTCCTTTTGGGGAGATGTGTGCTCATGAGTTGTAGTTTAGGCTTTTCTTATATGGCTTGTTTCTTGCAATATTTGAAATTCTGAATGTTTTTACCTTCATCAGTTCTAGCTGAAGCATGGAAGAAATTTAAATCTAATTTAATTTTATTTCCATTTACCTGATTATTTGTGCAATAAAGAAGACAAGAACTGTGCATCACAAATACTGTGTTTATATGTGATATATGTTCAAGTTGGCTTTCAACAGTATGTAAAAGAGTGTGTGTAAATTGCTTTGCTTTTTGTATGGTAGTCTTCTTCTGCCTCTGCTGCATTTGAATGTCCTTTGTAGATAAGTACTAGAGCTCAGGAACTTGGAAAAGTAGGTGTGAAAAGTAACTATCCTCCTTGTGTTATGGGGGAGATTAATGTGAAGATATGCACGCTTCTTATGTATCCACTTAATTCAGCATCAGCAGCTTCCCAATAAAACCCTGCCCCAATCTTGCCTACCTGCACAGGTGTAAATTAAAATTTATGGAAAGATGATCAAAAAGCTTTGATTTACCCAAGCTTAAAATTGATCTTCAAAGTGAGATTGTTAATGAGGCAGCTGATACTCAAGTCTTGTGGTTTTCTGTTTTTCATTCATATTGAAGGGTTTTGCATATACATAGGTGTGCTTGATATTAGCAGATTAGTTAAATCACTTCAAGAGGGTGTCAGTGAATCACACAGCTTTCTCTGGCCAGCTGCATTCCATGGATTGTAATGCTGTTTGAAGTTCCCTCTTGGCAAGTGCTACTAGAGGTATATTCTCCCTGCCTTTGGTAATTCTGACATCTAGTATGTTTTCTATCTCTTTCATTTTACAGATATCTGAGAGGATTTTAAGGCCATGCAGAGTTGCAGGAAATTCCCCTTGAGTAGGAGACCCTTTCTGCTGGACTGAGGGTTTTGTGATCAGGGAGGACACTGTGGGTAGTCAGCCAGCTACCAAGGGACACTGAGTAGATTTGGAAGCAAAACTCAGTTTGTGTCTGCATGGCATGCAGCAGCAGGGACCAAAATCAGCACAGTAATTTTAATGTTACCCTGTTGAGGGGCCGGATATATCAGTGTGGAAGAAGTGCTACATTAAAGTGCCTGCACTTTTTTCAAGCCTCATTAAATTTCAACAGCACACAAAAATGTAAATATGATTTAACACTTTTACTTATAAAGTTAAATTTGATTAATATTTGTGAGTGACTACGTCAGGTAGCTCTTCTGTAGCACTACTCAGTGACTGCTCTTCATTTTTAGTAAGTTAAAATAGTACCTCTTCTGCAGATTGGTGTTCCTGGTCAGACTCTGCATCCATGTTGTTCCAGGTAGTGTGTAAGCACCCCTTCAGACGCCTTAGTCTGGGTGATCACTTGTTATTTTGGCCAGGATCTATATGGTATGTACTGAAGTGGTTTCCCAAGGTGCAGGGAAACAAAGTGTTGCAGGGCTGGGATTATCTTTGGTAATTCTATGAGCTCCCAAGTGAGTGTGTTTAGGCCTCCTGAACCAGGACCTTGCTCAGTGCAAATAAGGCAGAGTGGGAGCCAAGGTAGGGCAGGGTCTTGGTGCTACAGCAAAATGTAATGGACAGTGCTGGAGGGTGTTTTCTATTGGTTTATTTATTTTCATGGAGGAAAAAAATAGATGGAACAGAAGTGAAGCTTGGAGAGGAGAAAGACATCACAGTCTACAGCAGTAGACATACAGCTGTATAACATTTTGAAATGAGCTGCTTTGCTCCTGGCTATGGACTGGGGAGATGTGATGGTGATCTGTGCCGAATTTCAGAGTGAAAACAAAGCTGGTCACAAGAGGAAAGGCATTCTCATTGTCCCATTCCTTCATCTGACTCCTCTTTAATTTCACATGCTCATACTCAAATAGCAAAACCTTTGTAAAGCTTCCTGTCAGTTAAGATAAGACTGTCATAAGTACTTATTCTCCAGTGGAGTCTTTGCAGAAAAATAATACAGTCCAGTCTTTTTCTTTGTGGATTTTCATATACAAAATAAGCAGGAAGAAAAGTATTTAAATGAGCCATTCAGTCTTCCATTATGTTTTCATGAAGATGATGCAAAATGCAGGACCAAAATCAGAATCACTGGCAGATAATTTTGAAGCTGGATGCATATTACATATCTGTTGTGTTTGGAGAAGTGGGACTTGGATATTCTGCTTAACAACAGCTAAAACTACAAATCACAAAGGCCATGTTGTGCTATTCACTATTTCTGTGTTCCCATCTCTCTCTAGACCAGTAGCAAATGCCAGTCCGTGTTTGTCACCAAGTGTGTCACCCTGAGAACTCTGTTTCTGATGTGAGCCCCTTTGGCTGGAGCAGTCAAAATGGGGTGAACATCTAAAATGCTCAAACACAAGGGCAGTGGTTTGGTTATTAATGACTAGATTTTGTATTTAGGGGCTTGAAAGGACTGCACTGCAAGTAAAACATGGCCATTGTCTTTTCTTTGGAGAAGTGCAGGCACTGCAGCTTAAAAAAATATTATGCCTTATTTATGCCTTATTTTTCTTAAGGTCAAGACAAAATCTAGCTCAGGGTCATTGACAACATTTGTGCTGATTTATCCTTACCTAAGGAGTAATATTCAGGGCAAAAGACAAAAATAATTGCTATAATAACTTACATAGATGTCCCTTTGTACAGTGCAGAGAGTGACACAGGAGTGGAGTTTGCATTTGCCCTACAACCCAGTATTTTTTTGAGCTTGCTGAGGTGCTGAGAGACTGAAATGTTGTTAGGAAAGGGTGTAAAGCCACCAGGTGATTGTGTGGGCTAAATAGAAAATTTGAATGCAGGACCAGCTTCTATGAGGGGGGGGGGGAAAGGGCGAGGGAGGAAGAAGCCAACAAACTTCTTTAGTACCTTGTCCAAGGAGTGGGCTGGTGTGTTAAGATAGCAGGGGCTGGACTTTTTTCACATGACTGGATGTAAGTCTGCTCACTATCATCTGAATTGGAAATCTTTGGGACTGTGGGGAGGGGGAACAGCTCAGAGTTAATTTTTCATACACTTGGTTGTGGTTCTTTCTCTCTCCTTACTTATACAGCTGTGTTGCTTTTAGGAGGGTAGAATATCAGATCCTGGTTTTTCTGCAGGCTTGGGATGGATGGATTGATTGTTGTTTCCAGCTGCATTATGAATTTATATCTCTGTGGGCATCTTCACACAGAGCACCTACACTTCAGTAACTAAATACTGGTTTTGTAGCTGCAAAGAATTTTCTCAGTCTTGGCAACAGAACCAAACTTTTAATGTCTTAATCATCGAGTTTGGGAAGTAATGAGGATAAATTGTAAGTGGCTTTAGGATTTCCTTCAGATGATTTATTAGTTTAGAGTCAAAGATGCAAAAGCATCCTTTTGATGATGGGATGTGGATTTGAAAGTGGAGGCTGAGGTTTTGGTTGGTGGTTGGTTTTCCCAGTGTAGCACATGTTTCTGTGGTGGGAGATCCCCTTTCAGGCTAATTCAAGCAGCCTTTTGATGTGATAAATTACTAGTTGGCACATAGTTACAATCCTGTAGTAATCACAACAAGAGAGTTGTTGCAGCTCTTATTTATTTTTAATCTGTCACCAGCTGGATAACAAAGGTAGCTGAAGATCTGCTCTCATAGAGTTTTATTTAGTATCTTTTTTATTTGCTAAACCAGAGAAAGGGAAGTTCTGTGGCATGGGAAGAGAATTAGAAAATCAGTTCAGACTAAGCAGGGTTTCTGTGAAGTAGGGTAGTGCTTCTTGCCTCATGGACCTTGCCCATAACAGCCTGTGGAGGCTGCAGAGCAGTTGCTGAGCTTCTGTGGCCTCGTGCTTTGTGCCTCACAGCTGCCTGAAATGCAGTTTTGGGGGTTGTCCTTTTGGTGATCACCTCAGTGGTGGCTGCCTAGAACACATGTGTTGGGGAAGTATCAGATTTGGTGCTGTCAGATGGCTTCTTGCAAACTCTCCAGACCTGGGGATGTGAGGGGGCACTGATCAGAGTCCTGCAGTTCACCTCCTTGCACCCCCGTCCACATGTCCTAAAACCACTTGTGACCTTCCTTTGTATCAGCAAGGTAGTTTGTGCAAAGGCTGTGATATAAATGTGTGCTTTCACTTGGGGTGTCTTCTCCAATTCCCTCAGTCTATTCCCACCCTGGCTCTACAAAAACTGTGTTTGTTTCTAATGATATGAGAGAGCTGTACAAAAAGTGAAATTACAAGCTGCAGCAGACTAATTGTGAGTGGAGCGTCCATAACAATGGACTCCATCTAATCATTAACAAAAGCAGTGACAAAAGTCATTTTCAGAAGCAGCAGTGACATTTGCATTGTCTAACAGGTTTTTTTTTGCTCTCCATAATTCAGGCTGCCTCCCAGAAGGATGCTCTTCCACACATTTTCGTAGGTGTCAGGCCCGTAGATCGTATGTGTTCACTCTGTGTGTGTCCATGCAAACGAGTGTGCTGCTGCCAGGTGATTTACTCTGTGATATGATTCATCTCATGTTTGCATACCTGCTGCTTCTTGGGAAGCAGTGCATGTTCATGGTAATAATGAGGTCTTGCTTAAAAATAGACCAACTTCCTTCATTTTCTTGTCCTTCTGTTTGCTTGATGATTTGTCGGCTGTTGCCAGCACAAATGTTTGTCCCTGTTGCTGTGCAAGCTGTTCACCCCTTCCCTCCTCCCTTCATGTTAGTTTTCTTAAGTGAAGCAGTTCCCTGCTCTTTTCTTCCCTGGTTGATATAGTAAAACCTGCCCTGTTCAGGCTTATAGGCTCATTTAGAAAGGTGAGGAAGAGTCACTCATTTAGAAAATTCAGTTCTGCCTGGGACAAGAAGTGAATTGTGCTGTGTATCTTCCTCTTCCTCCCACGCATGATGGAGTCCAACCTGTAGAACTACTTCTGAAAAGTTAGGATAATATTACCTTATTGTTTCATTTCAGGGCTCAGAGTCTTCCCTCTTGTCTCTGTGCTTTCTACAACAGTTTTTTTTCTACAAATTAATCTGTGACCTGCCTTCTATTCAGGTTGCTTTTTTGGACAGGGTGGAGAAGGAAAGGAAGATGGGCTATTTCCAAAGAAGCCCTGGGTTGTGACCTGACAGTACTTCCTGTAAAATGTTTGGACTGTCTGTACTTACATACATGCTTAAATCTTCCTGCTGCTTTGCAGTTGGTGCTTGTTTTGTTGTTTTCACATGGGCTCCTTGCATGTAAAAATGAGTACGTTTTCCAGTCTAATGAAGCCACTGAAAAATGCTACCACCTTTCCAGCATCCATTCCAACTCAAAGCTTTGTGGAAACCACTTCAAAACTAGGAGCAGTGGCAATTGTGTGCGTGGGCACGTTCATCTGCAGTGTCGTGGAGTAGAAGAGGTCTGGGTTTGTACAATCAGCCCCTGCAATTGTTGTGAAATTCTCCTCTCCCGCAGCATTTATTACTATGTAAAATTGAAATCTGCATGATTTCCTGCTGTGAGCGCCTGTGCCGAGGGACTGGTTTCTATAGTAACTAATATCAAGGAGCTGGCTGGGACTTCAGTTTGGAGCAGTATTTGAGCCTGTTCTGCAGTTCAGTGTAGCCCTGTGTGAGTACTTGATGGATGACAAACAAGCAGGCGGGTTTGTGGCTGCCATTACTACAGTAGTGGTGCTGTGCACCTCGGCGTGTACACTGAGGGCTTAAAATAGGATTTTGCAAAATGGAGCTGGAGGTGAGGAGGGGGGATGTCTCTTTCTCTAACACCACTCCCCTCCCTCGGCAGAGCTGCCAGATGGAAGCACTGAAGAATACATAAATGATGTTTGTCCTGGAGTCACTTCAGCCCACCCCAAAGTGAAAGATATGCCTGGGAACTGGGTCCATTTTCTCCCAAGAGTAACAGCCATTGGTATTGCCATTACTCTGTTTTGAGGCAGAGCTGGTGTTTGTTCTGCTGAGCATGATAAATAGCATTGTTAATGTGTTTTTGTCTGCAGGACCAGCTTCTGCCCTTACTTAGTCCCAGACACACCTGCTAAATGTATTTGATTTCGCAGGGTTAAGCAGTGGTGGGAGTGTTGATGCTTGGCTTACAGAGGCTGTAGGCTTTCAGGGTGCCAGGCAATATGCAAAGCCCGATTTGCACCATTTACAATTTGTCCAGAATTAGTCCAGGGGTCAGGTGCATGAAAATGAAACTGACTCTTCTATTTATTCTATCTTCACTTCTGAAATTTGAATAATGTGGTGGAGGTGAGAAAAGAATGCAGAATGGTGCTCACTGTCCTCTAAGTACAGAAACTGGACTTAGGCAGGCAGCAATGGTTTGGTCTCTTTTTTCCCAATCCCAGAAGTTCTCCAATTTGTGATGAGATCAAGCCAAATCTGTAAAGCAAACTTGGGGCATTGATGAAATAGCCTGAAGTGTGAAGATGTCATTTTGTATGATTGAAGGTTGTTTTTCCTGGCTGTGCTATAAAAGGAGATATATTTTAGATATGCTTGTCTTCCAAGCCCTCTTCCCCCAGAAGCCAAGCATCTCTGAGGAGAGGGTGAATTTGTATGTCCTGTGTACCTGCAGACATGGACATGTGTGCACAAAAGGAGTGCCATTTGCTCAGCCAGCTCAAGGGGAGCCTTGACTTGGCCACCCTCAGAGCAGCCTCTTACTCATTTGGTGTTTGGGGATGCTGGAGCAGGCTGAGGAAAGTGAGTGTAGAGAGGAGGAGCTGTATGGTGGAAAAAGAGGAGCTGGGTGTGTTGTGCTGAGAATATTTAGAGGACATCCAGTACATATCCATGAAGAAGTGAGGGGTTTTATTTAAAAAAAAAATCCTTTCAGACAGGTAATCTTTTATATTCACTGTTTACGTATGCAAGTCCATAGTAAAAGTATTACAGTGATTTAAAAAACCCCAATAAATGACTGGATTAAACTATTTGCGTCAAGAGAGTAATGATGCATTCGAATAATCTGAGAGAATTTGGCACTGAGATATGACCAGATTACAGTTTGAGATCTAGGATTGGAAACTGTCATTTAGGACTATAATGAGTCATGATGCTGGGAAATCATCTTCACCTTTGTTCTTGTGTAGAAGTTAAAAAAATCTCCCTTTCTTTCAAACAGGTACTAAGCAGAGTGCTGAAATGAGAATCTTAGAGTAAGGCTTGGTTACATTTACACAATATAGTGATGGAAGTCCAGAACATTGAGTTGTTACAAATAAATCAAATCCCAAGTAAATTTAGTAAATACTTTAAGTGCATATTGTGATGGATTATCCCTGTTTTCAATGCTTGTTCATTTTCTGCTAGCTTGCAAAATCACTGGAGTCCAGCAGAGCACATTTCTGTTGATGCTGTTGTGGCTGTGTATCCATGTTAAATCTAGGTTGTGTTGCATGGAGAACAGCAGCTCTGTGTGAGCGTTAGTCACTTTGGTTCAAAGGTAAAGAGTTCACGTGTAACTCTTATGGAGCTGCTGCAGAGGCAGAGCCTTGGTTATGAATGCAGCCAAGGGAATGTTTTAGCTATTAAGCTGAAATGTAGCTTGCTGCTGGGGAAATGAGTGTTGTGCTGAGTGTGTACTGTGATGCAAAGCCCTCCCCAGACTGTTGGGTTCAAGTGCACAACGTGTGCTCAGGACGGATAATTGATTTAGACGAACAGATTTTAATCTTTCATTGTGAGCTTGAGGCCTGCTTCACTCAGAGCTATAAACTCCATTTTTCTCAAGCTGCACTTTCTCAAGTGTTTTAGCTGTTCTGTCTGAAGTGGCTGCCTGCTTTCAGAGACTTTGTTCTTCACAACATGATTTCTTTGTTGGCAACCTTACTAATTTAACATGGCTTTCAAAATTAGGAGTGGGAGAAAAAGCCGTGTCCATGTATATTCCCAGCTAGGGTGAAAGTACTAAACTTGTGGGCATCTCTAGAGACAATGAAGAAGCTGGTTGAGATGTTATTTTAGGGTGACTTTATGCACAGTGTAATTAAGCTTAAAGTTTAGATCTGAGTATTTTAAAGCAAATGTAGTTGTTAGAAGGAAGTTTTCTTGTTAAGGCTTTATGTAGGGTTAATGGGGTCTCCCACAGGAAAAAAGCCAATGCCTTCAGAAGAGCAAACAACCACCCATCTGCCCATCATGAATACTGCTCAGGGATTTTTGAGCCTAAGTGGCAAGAAATCTGTCCTGTCCTCTTAGGCTGGTTAATAAAGGTTAAAGCTTGGTCAGTTTAAGAAATTCATCTATTCAATATCCTTTCCAAAGCTCCTTGTTTCCAATGTTTACTGTTGCCTAATCTGTTTAAATTGGTCTGAATTTCAGCCTCTCTAGAGTTCAGTTTTTCAGGTCATGATCATCATGGATAAAGCAATGTATGTTTTCTTGTTAATGCTTAACTTTTGTTTACTTCAAGTTAGTCAGTTTGGTTTCAGCTTATTTTCATGTGTGATTTTTTTTTTTTTTTGGTCAAAAAAGGAAGCTGAACTCAAAATTCGTGCCTTCTAGGTGTACCTATAAGGTGAAAGATGTATGAATAACTTTCTTTAAGAGAAAAGGTCTCTTAGATGGAATATATTCAGCATATAAAAAGCTTCTTGTGACCAATGGGACTAAGCATTAAACATTGATGATGCAGCTTTAAGTTGCATGGAAACAAACTGGGGCAAGTCAGTTCATTTTACCTTTGATTCACTGCTTCCAGCCGTGAGGAAAGGTTGAAGGGACACAAGGCAAACAGGAGTCTCTTCCTTTAACTCTGTCTTGTGATGACATATTTTGCCTCAAACAATAGTTTCAGTAACTAGATGCACAAAATTCATAATTTATAAAATTTAGAATATTTCTTTGTTTTTTAAAAGCAAGCAATATGATAACAGCAATTTACATAATTGCAATGATTCCTAGTTAAAGGCAGATCTAGTTCTGTTTAAAGGGAGAATAAAATAAAGACTTCCAAGAATAATCCTGGATTGTAGAGGTTTTGACATCCCCCTGGATGGAGGTGTGAAGTGGTAGTTTGACCCCCAAGGCTTGGATGTCAGGCACGTCTATTTTGTATGACCTGTCTATAGCAATGAGAATTTCTTTTGATGTTAAGATCTGCAAAGATTGTTCAGGTTACTTGGAGGGTGAGATGGTGCTTTGGAGATCTGTGTGAGATGCCATGGAATTCCTGCAGAGTGCCTGCATTAAAAATGGAGGGTCTGTATTTCCTGGTACCTAATTCCTTCTGTGATGTTATTTAGGATCCTAGATATGCTGCTTTGCATGCCCACAACTATCCCAAAGCATCACTGGGAATGGACAGGTGGATATAGGTGGATAACTGTTCACAGAATCTAGGGGGCAGCTAGAGTTGCCCACTTTCTATTTCTTTTCCTTTTTTGAAAGGAAGTCTGGGGTAACTTGTTTTCTGGTGTTTTGTGGCTCTGTCTGGATTTCCCTCTCTGGTACACTTAGTTGTGCTTTGCAGAGGACATTGTTTGTTTTTATTGGAAAGAGGCTTACCTGTGGTTTTTTTGTTTTCAGCTTCTGTGGGTTTCTGTGCATTTTCCTTTCAGGCTGTGGCCCTGGTGGGTTTCTGTGCATTTTCCTTTCAGGCTGTGGCCCTGCATGTTCCCTGCAACATTTTCAGCATATTTGCATTAAGATGGCTGATTGGGAAATATGTGTGTAGAACAGCCTCATTTTGCAAGAGGATTGGTAGTAACGAGAGATGAGCATGATGCAGTATTGATTGGTTGAATGCGATTAGGTGTAACTGAGGTTATGCTATTCTTTTCTTGATCCCTGAAAACTTCCAGTGCTCTTCTTGTAGCACATACAGACCTTTCTCAGAGATTGTAGAGGAAGGATTAAGGCAGACAAACTTGTTTCTGCCATGTAAAGAAGGTGTCAAACTAGACAATCTTGAAAGCCTTGTTTTTAAGGCTCTACTTCCCTGGCCACATTAGTTCAGGGCTTAATTACACAATAATAAGATTTCTTACATGCAATATATTTGAACAAAGTCTTCTCCATGCAGCAATGAACACTTTGTTTGAAATAACTTACTCTCTCTTTTGTTTTCTCTTAACCTGTTTTTGATTTCAATTCTGCAGGTAGAGCTGCAACTCCTTTTAGGATATTAAAAAAAGGTTCTACAGGGAGTTTGCTTTGTAGCAATAGTTGTCAAAGTCTTCTCACTAGTTTAAGCTATAATGAAACCCATTTAAATATTCTTATAAGGCTATTTTTAAACTCATTTATGCTGATGGAAGAGTAGGAGTAGAGTTGCTTTGGCACAAACATGAGGAACAGCATCCTTTGGTTTGATGGATATGTTCTCAATATAATTTATCAGCTAATTAATTCTGCTGGGGAAGCTTTCTGTGAAAGCATTAAACAGTGATGGCCTTGCATGATTTAAATATCTGTGAGCTGCTTTAGTATGGACAACTGGACAAAAACTGGAGAAAAAGTAGCTGTTAAGCTTAGAAAAAAACCTCTTGGGTTATCCTTGCTAATAGTCATGTACTGCACAATTCAGAGTTTTTTTTTTAAAAAATCTTGCATAAAGTATTAGCGTGAAGCAAGATCAGATCAATTGCCTGTACAAGAGACAAAACTATGTCCAGCTGATGTGAGACCTGTTCTTTGGTGAGAATGACAGAGTGAATGAATAGTGGGGACCAGTGGCTGCCATTTTAGGGTTTACTTATGGAAAGCATCTGGCCGGAAAGCCTCTCAGGCTCTCTGTCTCCCTACCCTTTTGTTTCTTAGCCAACAGAATGCCTCCCTGTCCTACAGACAGAGAAGCCTGTTTGGCTTCATCTCTCTTCTCTGGTCATCTGCTTCACCTTGGTTTTGAAATATGTCTGTGCTGCTGACCACAGAAATAAAACTTGGCTTTGATTTGAGTTTCATCTTGCAGTGGCTGGTCTCTGTCTGTGGGAGAAACTGGACCAGGGCTTCAAAGCATCAAAGTGATTCACACCTCATTTTCTTTTTAAGGACCAGGAGGGCCATTAGATGATCTAACCTGATTATCTCTGGCGGGCTGGTCAGGGCTGAGCCCGCTGTGCTGGACACAGCCTGGCTGGGGCCCTGCAGCCCAGAGAGCCGTGGGAACAGGCAGCATTTCTGCAGTGCAGGTGTGCTGGAAAATGCTCTGGGTGCATCTTCTTTGTATAAATATATTGTAGAAAAAAATTAAATCAAGCTGCTACACATAAGAAGTCTTGCTTGGATTTCTGAAGGAAATACAGATTTTGGGTTTGGTTGTGTCTGTCATCTGTGGGTTTTGCATAAAATTCACAGACAGGGAGAGATGGTCTTGCCTCAACACAGAGTGTGCAAGAAAACATACCACCTTCTGTAACATGACTGTCCTGGTGCTCATGGACTGCATCAAGCCATGGCCTGGAGTGCAATGTCATGGCCAGGAGACAGTAAAGTGCTGTGGAGATTCTGGTGACTCCCATTTGGGGGTGGCTCACTGCAAGAGTTCAGGTGAAACTGCTCTGAAGAGAACTGCTTCACCCTTTCAGGACTCATGGCCTGTTCAGCACAGGGCTCCTGTGTCTCACACTGATGCTGGTGGCTGAAATCCTCTTCAGAACTGTCAGTTTTGTGTGCTTTTTCTTTCCTTCCTCTTGTGGATGGGAATTTCCCCGTGGCAATAATTCTATGCCCAAACTGCCCGAAGGTTACCCCTGCCTGGGGAATAAGCAGAGCTGTGTTGGTGGGAGCAGAGCCAAGAGTGGAGGCTTGCATCTTGATTTCCTGTGGACTTAGTTCATTAATGAAATGGATGGTGGTAGTAGTGGGTCACTTAACACTTGTGGTTTTTGCAGTTTTTGTCAGTGAGAGGAGACAAAAAGCCCAGCTGCAGCAGCGGTCATGGAAGCTGCAGGTGTGAGCTTGGCTGGAGAATGCCAAACTGCCATCTGTGGTGAGGCTTTGTGGAGATTTTTTTTGCAGGCTGTTTGCCTAGACATAAGAGCAAGAATACAAAATAACAGGAGTTAACTGGAGATAGCTTTCCTCCAGTTTCTGCCACCTTGCTGGTTAGCCAGAAGTCTGTGAAAGTGTAAGAGTTGAAATTGCATCAGGCTCAAGAGATTAATGTAGGTGCATTCAATTAGGTGCAACATAATCAGTCAATCCTTTAGGTACTTTCTTCCCATGTTGCTTTAAGCAGTTTTGTCCTCTGCTCTCTAGAAGATGTGGAAAAATAGAAGAAAAGTTGCAGGTGTTACTTGAATAAAATAAATAAAAAGAAGAAAAGCAGCATTGCTTGCTTATGTGGTTAATGCCCTTTTTTGTGCCTGTGCTCTGACATTTTAAAGCTAGATAAGTACAGTAAGTAACCATAAGCATTTTTTAAAAAGAAAAATGAAATGCAATGGTTGCCATAATTAAGTCAGAGATGTCCTGTACGCATTTTAAATTCCTAGTCCCCCTACACTGTTAAACTTTTTTGTGTGTTATGCAGCATGTCAGCTTGCTTACACAATGCCTTGGAGCTGCATGGATTTCCTCTCACTGTGTACAGAGTGGTTTATAGCAGCTAGGCATGTGTTGTGCTGACCAGGGAGATGTACTTGGAGCTGTGCTTTGGATTGCACAAATACCAGTTTCCAGGAATGGTCATGAGGATCAGCAGGAGGAGCTTTGAAGAGTGCGTGGGTGCAGCATGATCTTTGGCTGAGGAAAGCCCTTTGCTGGTGGCTGGGGGATCTGATGCTATTCTGAAATGCACAGCCTGAGCAGTTATTTTCCCAAACAGCTTCCCGGAATAACAGAAAGAAGGAATCTAAGCATGCTGTCTCTCCTCCTTTTTCCTCCTGATTTGCACTACAAGAGGGAGTTAGGCAGTGAGGAAAGTGGTTTTCTTTTAAAGTTGAAAACATTTGCATAGGGCAAGTTACATTCACAGCTGCCTACTTTTGAGAGTCTTTTTTTGGAAGTAGAAGCTTTAAGCAGCTGTAAGACCAGAAATGCAGCACAATGCATTAGCGATTGTGTTTGTCATTCTCATCTAGAGAGAAAATGTGCTGATTACATTCATTTCTTTTTTTAGCTGGAGAGAAATGAGATGCTGGTCTTTATTCAGCTAGCTTTGTGTATTTGCAAATTGCAATTTCAACTATCTGGGCAAAAGTGATGGGCACTTAACAATATAAAGAAGTTAATATCTCACTATCTCTTCATAGAGTTGATTGACTAGTCTTTTCATAACAATGAAATTTACATATTTATGAGCTGGTCTTAGACTTTGGGTAATTGTTTTATTGCATTAAATTTAATTATATCAACTACTGCTAGATGATTTTTCTTTTGGTAGAGGCTGAGAGATCTTCTATTTGACAAGACTTGAAAGAAATAACAGATGATTTTGCAACAGCTTGTTACTTGGTATTTTGATTTCCACTCTAAGCCATTTCAATTGGATGTGTCCACTATATTTGGAGTAAACAGTCGTAGCATTTTCAGATTTGCTAGTGCTTCTATGCAGCTGCCACACTGGCAGGGAATACTTTTGTTATTTGCAATAACATCTTAGGGTTGCTTGTTCCTCCAGCATACCAGTCTCATAGTTACTCTCTTTAGAGCCTGTCTTTGAGTGGTAAGCATTGTATTTTTGGTGTTAAAGTGATAACAGCTTCCTTCAGAGGTGCATCTCTGGTTTGTATCCAATTCTTGTGACCTGGGCACTTAGTCTGTACCACAGGCTGCAGCCTTCCAGTGTCTCCTACATTCCCAATGGGTCATAAATCTACAGGTGGTATGACCTGGCACCTGCTGTAAAGGGACTGAAAATGAGCTCTTCAAGGCTTTGTTGAAAGGATGTATAGCTCCTGCAAGTTAGCTGATGGAAATGACCAGTGTGGTGCCTTCATGGATCTGCTGGATGAATTACTGTAATAAGCAGGAAAAATGGTGGAGCAAGACAATGTAAAATGGGGAGGATTGCAGCCTACCCATTATCCAGCTGTTGTCTCTCTGTGTGCAAGGTTTGAGAAGACAAGGAGGAAGAATGATCCTCCTCCCATAGGAAGCTGCTTCTGGCATGCAGAGACCTCTTTGTCAGTAAGCTGTGGCCATCCTAGTGGTTTGGGAGCTGGTTGGTCAAAGATGGAATTGCACAGGGCTACAGAGGTTTATGTCTCAGGACTGAGGCTCGGTGTTTCACTTTAAGGGGGATGCTCTGCAGAAAGTGTTAGTGCTAGACCCAGACATCTGCCCCGCTTTGAGCTTTGTCAAGGCACTGATCTTGTCAATTGCTAAATGTGCTGAAAACAAGATGAGGCTTAGACTATGCTCAGAGCTGGATGAGGGGCATGGAAGCTGAGTGACAATGCAATTGCAGGTCATTAGTTGGAAGTTACTAGTTAACAGTATGTTTAATGAACTGATTGCAAGACCTGTGAAACATTGTGATTGCATCCTCAGCACCGAGTGTGGCTGGGCTTGCTTGAAGGAAGGAAAATTTATGTTCCTGGTACCATCAGAATACCAGCTTGAGAGCCTTTCCCTCCTCCAATTCTTGAGACATTTACACCACAGAAGTAATCAAAAGCTTACAAATTTAGTCCAGAGCATGATTTCCTTTAATCCATTACATTTAAGGCATCACTGTTTGTTTCTATTAATGCAATGCAAAACATGTGTCTTGCAGTTTTTCAGTAGTTCTTACTGGTACGAACATCTCTAATAGCTCAGACATATTTCATTCAAATTAAAATGTACAGGGGCCTGTTTATAAAGCTCCAGAGCCAGGTTTATGGCACAGACACTGACTGAGGCTACTTGTTAATTTTTAGAGTGGACTGATATTTAGTTCTTAGTTCCTGTGAATAGGGTTTTTTCTTAGCTAACCTCATTTGAGTGGAAGTGAGAGATTGGGAGAGGAAAAAGAAATGGGAGGGTGTTCACATTTTTTGGGGAAATGTTTTTCAAAAACCTTAAAGTTACATGTAGTAAATGATACACTGTAATGCACATATATAAGCTACATTTTTGTAGTTGCTGGAATAAACACAGATGGCTGTGACCCTTTGAGATGAATATTGCAATCCTAAATTTAGCACTTCCTAATTAAGGAGCCTCCCTTGCTAATTTGCACCACTGAGTGGAATAAGGGCTGTGCACTGAAAATGTGTTCCTTAAAATTTTGCAGAACTGTTTGTGCCTCTGTGATGCTGTGTGATATTCTATAGAAGACTCAAGTGAATCAGGAGGGTTTCTGGGGCAGCATCCTGGTGTTCAGGGACATCCCAATGCAAATTCTTGAATTCATCATATATTTTGATCTTTATCCTTGGATGTTGTATGTTTTTAATTTGATGGCAAATAGAATTTTCATGTATGCAAAAGAGATATTAATGTGGTATGTAAATGAAAAATTATAGGAACAGAAACTTTATTGGTTGCTTCATAAAGTATTTTTCTCATAAACATTATTGGCAGAAGGTATTGCAAATTTACAACTACAATGAGGAATTTTACTACACCCCCTTTAGCATACTTGGAAGCTTTTTATGGCACATCAAGTCAATTTTCTGGACCTATTAATATCTTCATTTTTATAGAGGACAGAATCATACAATCATTTAAACAGGAAAATACCTAGGATAATCTAGTCTAACCATAATGTTCAGGTTTTGTTTAAATTTTTATCTCTCTTGAGTTCTGATGACAGGATGTATTGTTTAAAAGTGACAGTGCTTGATTTAAATATAAAATAAACCTTTTACAAAATGGCTACCATGTAGCTAACATAAAAGTCAAAAGCAAGATACTCTGCTAATTCAGACAGGATTTGTTCCTGCATATTAAACAAGCTGAGAACAGGGACAAAATAACTTGTTTTTCAGCTGGTGTACTAAAAATAGGTTTTTTATTGTTATTGGCTTCAGAATCTCTTCAGACTAATGATGGTCAGACAAAATATAATGTAAGTATTTAAGTGAATAAATAATCTGCCAGAGTAATAATACAGCACATCCTATCAGTTCCATGTTTGTATTGCTGCAGCTTCAGGTGCAAAATTTATTTTTTTAATGTATGCTCATTCTACACATCTTTTTCCAAATCTATGAATTGATACAGCACATCTGTGCTACTTGAGAACAAAAAAGTATGAAGTCATAGTCCCATAAATAGCTTGTAGGATGAAAATGCTGAAGACAGCCTTCTTTTCATCTCCTGTGGGTCTCTTGTGCAGGACTCTGGAATCTTGGCTTTGATTCTTCATGCAGAGTCTTCACAATATCCACATCTGGGCTGTGAATGTAGCTGAGAACAGATCTGCTTTAGATCTTCGTGGCTAATAATAACTTCAAGAAACAAATGCTTCTAGCAGAAGAATGTTTGTGTGGTCTCTAAAACAGACCAAGTTAAGACAAAAAGGAGAATCCAGAGCATCCAAATAGTACTGAACTGGTATCAGACGCCAGAGTTGTAAAAGGAATTTTCTCTGAATTGACAAAGAATTTATTTTTTAGCTTCGCGATAAATCCTCTCTGTCACAGTGAAAATTCCTGTCTCATCTTTCTTTTGTGATATCTGCATATTCTCCCAGATAATCTGCATTGTATTCAGCACAGTGTCTATTTTAAAAAGGGCATTTTGCAGAGCTTATTGTTTCCATTGTTTCCTTTTTTGTAATAACATAGTAGGTCCTTTTCACTAGCATACATTTTTAATCATATTTTCTTGGAAGCAGGATGTTATCTATTTAAATAGTGCTGTTCAGCGTTTCTTAATAACGGGTAAAAGATCAATCTGTTTTTAACTGGCAATTATTTTGACTACACCTGCATCTTGTAAAAATACCAGCAATACCTTAAATATGACTACATCAGGCACAGGAAAACCTCATAATTTAAATATTTGAGTAAACACATCAAGGACATTTCGGGTGGGAGGAAGAGAAAATTGATGGTTGGGCATTTTTATTTTTAAATGTCATGAGGGTTGTGCTTTGTTGTGAAATAGTGTCTAAAAAATGAGAGGAGGAAAAGAGATTGGCAACGTTTCCTCATTCTTCTGAGAGGAAGCAGCATCGCACAGCTGACCTGGGAGCGAGTGCCAGGAGATGACAGAAGTGTCTGGGGTTCATGCCGGAGGTGCTGTGCTCCTTGCAGGGGCTGAGGGGCAGGGAGAGGACCTCAGGATTTCCAGTGTTTGAGCAGAATAGGAAACAGGATTCAAGTGGACTTTTGAATGAGAGTTGGAGGAAGTCAAGGTGACAGCAACCTCACTGCAGGTCTCAACACTGACTTGCCTTGGTGTGAAGCTCGCCCTCGGTGCCTGAAAGAAGAGGAAAAGAAACCTAGTTGGGTTTGAATGGTTTACACTTCCAGAGTTGTGGAGTTGGGGGTTTTTGGGGTTGGTTTTTTTTGTTGTTGTTGTTGTTTTTTAATTGCAAGAGAGGAAACATTGGAATAGGCAATGCTTATAGTGGTCTGAGGTATTTCACATCACACAGTCCCATCACCACTGAAAACAGGCAAGTTTGACAATAAATTCATCGCTTCAGATTGATGGAAGTTCATGTGCATCGTTACGGGCTTGAGGAAGGGTGGCTTGAGAGCTGCTCAGCAGAACAGGGCTTGGGGGTGCAGCCTGACAGCAGCTGAACATGGGCCAGAGTGTGCTCAGGTGGCCAAGAAAGCCAGTGGCACCCTGGCCTGGGTCAGGAATGGTGTCACCAGCAGGACCAGGGCAGGGATTGTCCCCTGTGCTCGGCACTGGTGAGGCCGCACCTGGAGGGCTGTGTCCAGGTCTGGGCCCCTCAGCTCAGAAGGGATATGAGGGTGCTGCAGTGTGCCCAGAGAAGGGCAGTGGAGCTGGTGAAGGGTCTGGAGAACAAATCTTGTGAGAAGAGCTGGCAGTGTTTAGTCTGGACAAAAGGAGGCTCAGGGGACCTCAATGTCTCTTCAAATGAAAGGGGTTTGTAGTAGATGATGGTCGGCCTCTTCTGCCATGTCTCAGGTGAAAGGATATGGGGAAATGGCCTTAAATTGTGCCAGGAAAGGCTCAGATTCTATATTAGAAGAAGTTGTTTCTTTGTAAGAGTGCTCAGAAATTGGAATAAATTACCCAGGGAGGATGTGGAGTCCTCATCTCTGGAAGTGCTCAGGAGCCATCTGGGTGTGACACCTGGGATTGGTTTAGGGGGTGACTGTGGTGGTGCTGGTTGATGGCTGGAGCACATGATCTTGAAGGTCTCTCTAACTTCGATGATTCTGTGAAAATCAAATCTGGCTCAATTGATTCATGTGTTTTTAAAAAGTTTATAAATAAAGATTTAAAATTCAAGCCTTAACGGGCCTTTTCCTGGGTTGAGCAAGAGCTGATGAATGTAGTTCACTGCCCATGAGATGTGGCCTTACTAAGTCCCCCTTTGAGAGCATCCCTTGGTGCTGCACCTGTGTTTGCTGGTGCCATTTTTAGCAGTAAATGACAATGCATAAAGCAGCATGAATGCCCAGTGTAACATCCTGGATCTTCAGTCTTTGGAGGAAATGCTGTAATTTAGTCTTTGTGAAAGTAAAATGTAAATCTGTAACTGTGTAATTAAAACTAAATAAAAATTTTGATTTCTCATTCCCTACATCCACACATCAGTAAAAGCTCAAAACCATCAACATTTTAAATGGGAGAGAAAGAGAGATTGAAAAGTTTCACATAACCTCATGTGGGGATGGAAGAAGTAAGAGTTAAACAGATACATGAATTTAGTTTTTAAAGAATTAAATGGCTTGTTTGTTCTGCCTTACTCATTTAATTACAGCAGTGTATTAAACTTCTTATTTGCAGTGAAATAACCAGTAAGAGACATGTTTAGGTTACATTTTTTCCAGAGACAAGTCCCTGCAAAAAAGTGTATTTGCTATATTTGCACACCCACATAGGTATAATAGGTGTCTGCTTTTAGTTTGGAATACTTGTTCAACAACCAAAAATAGGTTTCTGAAAACCAGAGCTTGAAGGGGAAGGCAAGGTTCACATCAGTCATGCATGGTAGTGTATTTGTTACCATACTGTATGACAAAGAATAAAAAATTTAGGGATTACTTTGGAGGATTCCCAGACACATAAAAGGAGTGTTCAATCCTTCTGCTTTGATGTAAACTCAAATTAATTTACACATTCCCATGAAACTTGGTCTCTTCCCAGCCTCCCCTTCAATATTTTGTTGGATCAGGAATCCTTGATATTTCAGTGAAGGGGGACTTTGGCATTTGAG
The DNA here is from genome assembly GCF_028018845.1 of Melospiza georgiana. Taxonomy (NCBI): domain Eukaryota; kingdom Metazoa; phylum Chordata; class Aves; order Passeriformes; family Passerellidae; genus Melospiza; species Melospiza georgiana. Next base: position 143,271,221 of record NC_080430.1, on the reverse strand, counting down.
GTAGCTGATTTTCAGTTTCTATTCTTCATATACATTTTATCAGGTAATGCTGAGGTGGCACAGTTAGTATTAAGAAGTGGAGGATTAGGGTGCAGTTGAGATTTCGCTGTCATTATCCATTTTCACATGTTGCAACCAGAAATGTTTTTGCTTTCTCTGCCAAGAAGCAGATTAGTTTATGTTGCTCCAATTGTGGAATTATGTTTTCCATTTTAAATACTGCATCAGAAAGTTCTGTTTCACAGTCAGAAAAACTTTCTTCCAAAGTATTTTGAATCTCTTTCCTACAGAAAGAGAATGGGAATCAAGTCGATATTAAAACAAGCAGCATCTGAATACATAATAAGTCACCCAAGCCTCAAATAGAAAGCCACTTGGAAGCTTACATTTTCTTATTTAAGTCTCAAGCCAAACAAGTGTCTACTAACAGCATTAATTCTGGAATTTGGAATTGTTTTTTCACCACCATAAAAAGGTACAGTTGATAACCATTGATATAGTTGTAACTATTCCAGTAGTAGTTTACTAAAAAAAAAAAAAAAAAACAAAAAAACCACAAAAAACTACCACCTCCTTTTTTTTTTTTTTTTTTTTTTTTTTTTTTTTTTTTTTTTTTTACTGCCCAGTTAGTTAATTTGTGAAAGGAAAAGAACTATTTTTAGAAACTGAAAAGGCAGGTCTCCTGTTTTATGAATTAACTGCTGAATATCCCTTCAGTTCTGAAAGAGCAATTTATTTTCCTGTGACTATTTGCAAGAGGGAAATGAACTCCTGGGAAGGAAGCTGTGGAGAAACAATAGGACACACAGAATACATTAATCTAAATGTGAGTGCATAACTGGCATAAAACGTGCTCTGGAAGATATGCCTTGCAGAGAGGTAACCTGCACCAGCTAGCAGAAAGCTGCATCCTGTTGATGTCAACCAACTGTAAGGAAACACTGTTGGATTCTTAAAATAGGATTGAAATAGGCTGTATGGCTTCCATGAAAGTGTGTCATCCTTGACTTGCTGGACTGACCTCTTCATGCAGAATCCAGAGAAAATCCTTGCCTCTCTCCAGGAAGCTCAGCTTTGGTTCCCCCAGATGCATGAGTGGCTGATGGCAGCTGTCTGCAGCCTCCCTTCTCCCCTCCTAGGAGGATCTTAGCTGGTGAAACAGTTCCCAGTGCCTTTAAATGTGGCCACACCATGAGTAGTGAAAGTGGAGAGAGTATGAACTCACACTATTGTAGCAAGAGTAAAGCTTTGGTATCTAACCATCTTATTTGTTTCCTGCAGACTGGCAATGTTTGATTTACACGGATTAATGTATCCCAGTATTCTGCCTTGCACTGCCCAACTTTCTGGCTGAATATAATTGTCTCTTCTGTAGGGGGTGGTGGGTGTGCCTGGTGCATGCACTTACAGCAGTTTATTTCATTACCTTTAACTTTCAAAAAGATATAAAAAGTAGCTGCACTTGGTTAAGGACACAGCTTTGGAAAAAATACCTCTGGAGTGCCTGATTATAGATAAACAATTTGGTGCCATGGCTTTATTGACAAGCCAATTTTGTCAAAATGATTTGTGCTAGGTACCCCTAACCTCAGAGGGACAGGGAAAAGGCTTAGAAAGCTGGATAGTTCTCATGTGATTACATTATCATGGGTGTATTTACATCCAAAATAGAGAAAGCACCAGAATAAATAGCACCAGTGTTTATTGCAGAACTTTGTGTTCTGTTTGTTGTGCTAACACAGCAAGTAGTGTGAAATAGTAGTGACAGGGAAGTGTTTATGTAATCAGGTGATTTCTACAATCACCTTGTGTACTTGCTGCATGAGAACCCCACCTCATGCTAAACTATGTGTTTTCTTTCATTTGTCTATTTATTTTTTTTATTTGCATTCTGGCATTAATTTTGGACTGAAGGTTGTGTTGTAGTCACACTTAGGAATGATGTAGTTTGTCTTGACCCGATTTAGCAAATGGTTTCTCTGTACTAAATCTCCCATACAGTACCTGAAAAAATAGGAGCTTGCTTATCTTCTTCCTGGAGAATCACAATTTTGGCTTCTGTGGTCTTTGACATTGTGACTACAGCTTGTCATAAGAGCTGACAAGACAGGATGTTCCTGATATAGCCCAAAGAAATAAATTTCACAGAGGGGAAATCATTGAAATAAATGGGAGAATCCTGGCCAAACCCTACCCATTACACGTTTTCCCATGGCCTCTTTCACAGGACCATTGCAGTACTATTTACCTTTTTTTTTTTTTAATAGAAGTTTTGGACCACATAGCAGAGTTTATGTTAAGGTGGGGTGATAAACAGGGAAAACAGGCTTTCCTCCTTGTTGTTCAGGGTGCTTCTTTGCATGGTGTTTTATCCTTTAGATTTTCACTGCAGCTGAAGTTGGCATGTAAGGGATGTCAGGATGGAGTTTCTTTACTTGGGTGTAAATCTATGGTTGTGATGCCCATGGCCCCTGCAAGCCCCTAACTGCTTGCCTGGGTTTCTTCTGTGCTCTCCATTTCTCAGCCCTGGTGGGGATGCTACTGGCTTGGTGAGATCAGTATCTGCAGAGGTTACTAATGTGCTGCAGATTCTCTATATAAACATTTTGGTCTTGTTTTTGTACTAGTCCTGGTACTGTTGCCAAATACTATTATCATAATTGGCCAAAGGAAACGAGGGGCCCAGGCTTGTACCAGAAATAGCAGCTCTTGTTAAAGTACAGTGGTTTGTGTTGTCCGTGTGTCTTGCTCCAGCTCTCTGGGAGGCAGCTGGTTCTGTTGCTTTTTTTTTCTTTTTTAAATGTTTGTGTCAGAACTGGTTTTGGAAGAAGCAGAGTTCACTCCTGCTCTGTGCTCCAGGGAAGGTGGGACTTGGTTGACTGGTAAGGGTTTGTACCAGAGGAGAGCATTTGTATGATTGCACTTGATGGGGAAAAGAGAGACTCTGGGAGTTTAAATAATTCATCCCTTTCTTTCAGTCACTTCTTTTCAGGTATGGTGTGTGTCTTCATTAAATCTTGCATGAGTGCTGTGATGAGAGAAATGAGTTCCTGGCATTAGAGGCAGAATGCAAACTGTTTGGGATGGTAGGTGACCACAGCTGGATGGGGGTGCTGTGGCAGCAGCTCAGTCGGCCCCATTCCAGCCCCATGGGAACAGCAAAGCTCAGGAATTCCTTCAACAAACAGCAGCACATAAGCTGTCCTTGCAACAGGGTTGGGAGGATTTGAGAATTATTAAAGTTCACAGTGTAAAAACCACTTCAGGCTCCATTCTGCCCCTGTGTAACACTCCATACAGTGCTATAATTGTTTACCCAGTGGGTCAGCCTGTCTCACCCCAGTCTGAGAGGATTCCCCTGAAATCTTTCCTTGTGCTTGTGGCTGACAGGAAGTCCAGGCTGAGACTGTGTTTTAGATTTTGTTGTAAAGCTGCAGTTTGTGGTTGCTCTCAACTCCTCTTGAGCAGCTTGTTTCCAAAAAGAGCTGCTGCCTTTGTGTGCCCCAGTCAGGAGATTGTTTCCACCAGAACTGGAGTGTTGTGGACAATGGTGGGAGGCATAGGAAGGTCACTGCCAGCCCCCCCAAAAGGAGAAGGGTGCCAAGCAAAACTCAGAGCTCTGCAGGGGACTGGTAGCTGAGCCTGCAAGGCTCAGTTGTGGCTGTAAACATGCAGTGGAGCAGCAAGCTGCTGTGGGTGTGGAGCTGCTTCCAGCTGAGCAGTGACAGGCAGCAAGAAGTGTTTCTTGAATTTGAAGATGACTGTCACCATGCACTGAAATGCACTTGAATTTGTTGGTCTGAAATAGCTCTGATGTGAGCAGCATTGCATCAGTGCCTTCACATCACAAGTGCCATGGAGCAATGGCAATAGTTTTGACTTCCCTCAGAGGTTTGCCTTTGTCTTCAAAATAAAATATTTAGAAATTGAGAGACAATGTTTTTCCCTCTCATTCCCCTGCCCATACCCAAAGGGTGGAGGCAGTGATCCTGCGCACAGAGGCAGGGCTGTTGCTTTGGGCCTGTTTAACCCTTTGGAACCCATGGAAACCATGAGCACATGGCCAAACAGCTGCTGCCTATTTACATCCTATAGCAGCTGCCCTCAGCCCTCCCTTCCACAGCACCAGCTGGTGGGGAAGCCACAGGGGAAAGTCTCTGCACCCACACATTCCTGTTCCTCTGAACTGCCTGTGGGTTGCTGGCTGGCTGGGAGTCTTCATTGCACGTTATTAAAAGCACCCAAGTCTGGTGTGCCTGAGAAATGCACTGGTGTTTCTGTGAGTGGTTGCTTTAAAATTGAGGGGGAAATACAGATGCTGTATTTATTATAGCCAGTTTTTCTGTCAGTGAGGAAAGGGTTTCATTTGCAGGTGACCATTCACAGCAGCAGAAAAGTTGTTTTTCACTCTGTGTTTCATATCCATTTGTCAAATTCTCCATGTTTTAGATGCTTTTATTGCCCTTTAATCCCTGGGACCCTGCCTGGCCCAGGAGCTTAGAATAATTTTTTTTTTAAGTTCCCATCCATCTGAAACACTGCATTTTATTTTAACCAGATGGGAATTAAGTAGCTGAGTCCAGTTGATGAGGGCTGTTCCAAATAGTTCCTGGTGTTGCCTATCTCAGTGTTGAGGTTGTATGGCTTGGTTCCTGTGTCTGCAGGGAGCTTCTTTCCATATTAAAGACTGAACAAATACTTTCCTCTGCACAGTCTTCTGACAAACTGGTGAGAGGAAGCCTGCTTTCACTGAATCACAGGAGAATGACCCACGGTGGCAGAGCTTTGATGTGGTGGTGCAGTGGCACAAGGAAGCTATTGAACATTGAATTATGCCATTGCTGATTGGGATCAGTGAGCCGCCTCTTAATACTCTGGTTTGGTCATGGGACAAAACTCAGCAGTAGAGATCTGTGTTTCTTCACTGCCATTTTAAAATAACCCCAGTGAAAGAGTTTGAGCTTACTTGATGTGCAGATCCCTTTGAGGCAGGAGAGCAGGGCTGTGGCTCCACTGAGCAGTGCCTGGTGCTCTCAGCAGGGCCACGGTCCTGTGACTAACGCAAGTGTGGGATATTTTTAGTGTTCTTCCTTGAGTTGTTTGCCTGGCCCTCTCTGCACTTGGTTAGTGCTGTGAAGGTCAAACAAAGATAATAGACAGTTGTAAAGAGTGCTGAGAGGCCCAGCTGGTCGGGATGGCACTCCACCAGCACTGCTCTGCTTTTGAGATAGAGGGATGGGGAAGGGCTGAGGAGTACTGGCAAGCTGCTTTCAAGATATCAAACCCAGCTTTCTTCACACCTCTAAGCTAGGAAATAGGTATGTGCCAGGGAACAAATCCAGGCATCAGAAAAACAGTGACCTGGTCAGTTTGTCTGAAAGGATTAGGGAGTCATGTACAGCCTGCAACCCAATAGTCAGGATCTCTTCTCTTGCATACTCCGTTCAGCAGGGAGTAGCAGCACATGCTGTGGAGGGGAGGGATCTGCCATCACTGAATATATTGACAAAGGGAAATGGCAGGAGACTCCCTTTACTGCTGGACTCTCCTGTAATCACGTTCCCCCAAGTGTTTGTTTTTCTGCTTCTTACCTTTCATCCTGCATTGTGAGTATTGAAATTGCTGTTGGTGGAGGGTGAAATTAATCCATCCCCAAGACTGCTGCTGTCCTTACACAATGCTGCTGCTCAGGTGACTGGGAACTTAATTGTCTGGCAACATCTCATGAAGAGACCCTAAAACTCACTAAGGAGATCAGGGCTGAAGGGAAAGTATGCAGCTGAAGCCATCTAAGACTGTCTCTCAGGAAAAACTTCTGGGAAAAGTGGGGAAGAAAGGAATAAAATAAGTCACCAAAATAACACAGTGGTGTTAACACCTTTCTAGCTACCAGTGCAAAGCACAACGTAACTGGAAGGAAAGGATGTTCTTGGGAGTAAATAAGAATACAAATAATAAATGGGGGTTTTTTTCTGTGTGTGTTAGATATTGAATGAAATATGTTGGACTGCCTTCAAAGCAGGAACCCTGAGTGAATTGTTCTAATTTACCTTGCAAAGCAGAGTTGTTTTCCCTATATCCTCTGTCTGGAATTGCCTCATTCAAGGGATATTCAGCAGAAGCAGGCCTTGACTCCCAGCTACTCCCTGTGCTTCTCCTCCTTGTCTGTTCTTCTCTCCATTTACCCAGGTTCTCTTGAGGGGTTGAGAGATGCTTTTCATTTCTTGGAAACTTCTGGCTGTGCTGTTGTGTCTGTGGTTTCCTGAGGAATGGTTGTGTGGGGTTTCTGAACAGCTGCTCAGGGCAGACCCAGGCTGACAACACAGCAGCCTTGGAACTCTTTCCATTACACTATCAGCATTTCCCCTGAGGCAGGACAGCTATCCATCTAATGGAATGACACATTTTTTCAGCACTGTCAGTTCTTAAATATCAAGTAAGTGAATTAATAAGGGAGCAGGTGAGTGTTTCTTCAGAAGAAAGTTTAATGTCATGTAGCTGTTTGATGCGTTGCCTCTGGTGCAACTGTCTTGTCATAAAACCTGACATCATTTGTTCAGTTGTCTTTCAGAATTACTTGCTGCTTTTCAGGTTTGTTAATTATAAGTGATGTTACACATAGTCTGATATGAGCTAGAATTACAACTTCCAGATTGAGTGCACAGAAAGCAAGCACATTTCAGCAGGAGACAGTGCAGCCTTCATCAGTGTACCCATCTGTTGATTGACAAATATCTGAAGGAATGACTTACTAGGATTGCTCTGGCTCCAGCATAGGTCTTTTTGAGTAGCATGGCACTGCCACAGGAGCCTTTCATCAAACAATAAAATGGGCTTTCTGCTCTGTAGTCACTGCCTTAATCCAGGGATGCAGGTGTGAAGCCACACTGCAGGCTGATGGGCTATAGTGTTGTGAGGAGGCTGATGGTGCTGAGCTGCTCTTGCTCACTCAGTTGTGGAGCATGAACTTCTGACCTTTATCTGGGCACTGCTTCTCCCAGTGAAGCTTTTTATTCCAAACCCAAAAAAAAGCAACAATGAAAGCCCCACACCTTTCCCCAACAGTTTGTAGTGGTGTGAAACACACAGTTTGTAGTGTTGTGAATCAGCTTTCATAAAGTATATCCCCAGAATGCTGTCAGTTGAACAGGAAAAAGTGGTTTAGAGAATCATATGTCCAGTAAATTAATCTCTGCCCAGAAGCAGGGGCTCCTAGGAGCATGTGCAGTGAGATTACTGCTGGCTGCAGTTGAGGGTGAATGCAGATAAACCTCTCCTGCTGCAGCTTGCTGCAGGATAAATGGCTTATTAGGGCATAGATGCAACAGTGTGAAACATGGGCTTGTGGAGTTCATGTGGTTGTCTGAGAGAGGAGCCATGGAAAAGGGAGTTGCAGCAATTTCTTCCTGTCTCCTCTCTTCGTTAAGCCACAAACTTTGAAGAGGGCTCAAAAAATCCAAAAAGGGATGTTTGATCATTGAGCTGCCTCTGTTGGGAAAATCTCAGTGTGTTGAGATGGCTTTTCATATACCATACAGAACCTTTGTCCTGCTGCTTCTCCCCCAAGACTGCAAACATCAAGTAAATGCATCAATATGAAATGGAGTCCTTTGCCTCCCACTGAGCCCAGTGTTCTTCCAGTATCGTGCATGTCCTTTGCCTTCAGCATGCTTCATCTGGACTGCCTGAGTATTTATATGGTGATGCTCTGTGCATTCTGTTTTCCAGAAAACAACTATCAAATACTTTTCCCCATCTTTAAGTAGGTCAACCGTTAATCTAATTGATTAACTTTGTAGGTGGTCAATTAAATTGATTTGCTCATATATAGGGGGCATAGTTATTCACTGTATTGGTGTAACTCACTATGTAGTTTTACATAGAGGAGGTGTGAAAAGCTTGGCTGGACAGAACCTCAAGGGGAAAACCCAAAACATAGTAGGGAAGGCATTGCAAAAAGTGGTTGAACACTGAAGTATCTTTTAAAAACAAGTTCAGAGATGTTTTTGCCTGAAATTTCAGACTTTCAGTTCATGGGTGTCTTCATTGAGTGGTGAAAGTTTGAGGGTGTTACAAGGCAGTACTTTTTTGGAAACTACTAACCTGTGAAATGCCCCTTTGTTTTGACAAAGGAGTCACTGAAAGATAGTATTTTAAAAGATTGGTTCCTCTGGGGGGTTCAGCAGCCACTGCACTTTGATGCTGGAAGCCTGAAGTAGCTCTACCAGCTTGTTTGTGTTGTTGAGGAATGGACCATCATTCAAAAGCTGCCATGAATTATCCATGGAAAACAGCCCTTAGATAGGAGCCCCTTGGTGGTTGGTTAGTATAATTAATATAAGCATCTTGCTGCAGCTTTACATTTTGGTTTAGCAACTTCTCAATTTGAGAAGAGTCTTGGGACTGCCTAGATTTCAATTATCTCCCTGATGCTGAAGGTGGGGTTTTAACTTGATATTAATTACATTCCTCAAGGGAACTGCAGACAGCAGGCAATGGTTAGGGTTGTGCAGACAGCATAGCTCACACCAAACATCTGAACCCAAAGCAGATGTACCATTTAGGAGTTAAAAGTGCTATGCTACTTGCTTTTTATTTTAGAAAGCCCTTATTTTTTAAAGGTGGCCTTTTTGGGATGCAGCAAATACGGAGTGTTCCTGGGCTTGTATTCAAATCATGTCTTCCACGATTTTTTCAGGTTTTTTGTGAATCTTACTAAAGTCTTGATTAAAAGAATTCCAGTGCAGGAGAATGTGAAAACATGAACTGAATGTGCTACAAACACTGAAAAGCTAGAAGACAGCTCAATTTCTTTACTTGCAGTACCTTTTTACTGTTGATGTTGGCCGTGCTGCTGTCATGGTAGACAGGTAAGTCTTTGCTGTAAAAATGCAAAAATGATGTAAAAATGATGGATTAATCAAGGTTGGTCCTTCAGTTCAGTACTCTCTCTGGGCAGATGCAGCATGCAGGAAATGCTGTGAAACAAATCCCTCGGGAAATGTCTTAGGCATTGCTGTCCGAAAAGAATCGTGTTGGCTTTGCAGAACGACGAGCTAGAAGATGGAAGAGAATTTGTGAACAGAGCAGACAGGAGTCTTTCCTCTAATAAGCAGAGGCAGCAGCTCCAGCCAGACCCATGGTCACAGATGAAATTGTCAGGGTCATCTTGAGCTCTGTAGCATTCCCAGTCTCACAGGGCTCATTTGTCCAGCATATCCCAGTGTTCTATTTAATGATCCTGTGAATTGCTGCTGTTTTCTGTTCTTGGGAAAGAAGTGATGCTGGGCTGATGTCCTGGAGGATACAAACACCCTTGGTACTGCTGTGAGGGGAGGCACAGAGGGATGGCTGCATGGGCTACTCTTTCATAGTGGGGAGGTTGTAAGGGTGGAAAAAGGGAGGCAAGCGGTGCTTGGCAGTTGGGAGTTAATTCAAAGAATGCTTGGATTTTGTTTTCCCTTTTGTCTGACAACACAGCCTCCTCCCAGTTTTCCCACACAATTTCACAATTAAAAACGTTTCAGCACTGGCTTCTTTATGCACTTGTGCATTTCTGGAGGCAGATGTGCTGAATTCTGTTCCTGGTTTTTTGCTTTAACATGGCCCATGGTCCTTCATGCTGAATAGGTCTTCAGTATTCAAAACATGGGGAACTGGGATAAGGCTCAGCTCTCTTTATATGAACAGCAAAGCATAACACCCTTGTGAGCAACATCTTTGTTCTTAAATGCCTTTGCTTCCACAGCCTGTTAGAATATGGGTGGATATTGATACCTTTTTATAGATGGAGCAAGTCAGCTTAGTGTGCTGGCTTTATGGCGGATCTTTTGAGAGGGGAAATTGAGTTAGCGTTACCATGACCAGGCTTTCATGCAAAGCTTCCATTTGCAAAACTCTTTCTCACTTGTTTTATCAGCTGCACCAGATCTTATTAAAACCCAAACAGTAGTCAGCTCTATTAGCTTAATAGTTTAATACCAGCTTCTCCATCAAGTAGAAGCAACAGGTTATTTAAAACATGTAGGTCAGATTGGTCTGATGTTTTCCAGTGAGATTATGTAAACACATTATTATAACTATCAAAACTCTCAAATGCTGCAGATGCACCTAGGGCAGGATGTTTTTTGTGTGTGTTCCTCTTTGCTTCCTGAAGTTCTATTGCAAAATATACTCTAAGGAGATTTTTTTGTCTTTACTTTCAAACTTGATATTAACATCAGAGTATTTCTGCTGACTCTTTTACAATGGTATTCGTAATGTAAATGTGCCACTACAAGTTTAGGCTCAGGTTAAAAATGAAAACATTTTCCTGTGAGAAATCCTGTCCTACTTCTGTAGGAGGGCTGCTGTTTATAAAACAAAAAGTAAAATGAATGCTAGGTAGCCAGTCCATTCCTGGTTTTTTGTTATCAAAGCTAATAGCTGCAGAAAGTAAATTGTTTAAAAGATTTTTAATTCTGCTAGAGTATTGATTACAGTTAGAAGTCCTGACGTTTTTTTTGTTGGTGTGAGGACAGATAGCTATGTAATATAACTTCCACATTATGGGAAAATGAGGCTGTGTTAAAAGTACAAATAGATGATTATGAACATTTAGGGCTATTTGCTGTAAAACTCTGGAAGGATCAGTAAATATGTAGGGCAGCCTTTTTCCTGAGACAGTAAAATCCATAGGTGCCTTCTGTAGGAAGTGAGGAAAAGGGCAATATTTACATGCAGAAAGGAGGCAGATGCTCATCTGCTGGAATCTCAGCACTGCAGAAAAGGTACCATTTACAATCTGTTGTAAACTCTGGTGTTCAAAGGGCAGCAATAAGACTCCCACTCAGCACTGAAGCTCCAGCAAATCTTTCTACAAATCTGTCCCTTTGCTTAGTTGTTGTTAATTGGTTTGGTAATTGTTGTGACAGCTTTCTGTGGAAGCAGCAAGCCACTGCATTCTGGAAACAGCTTGGTAAATTCTTGTCATTTTAACTGGCTGGCTTTAATATTACCAGTCCACAAAGAAAGGGTGGGGAAAATAGATTTTGGTGTTATTCTGAGGAGGTAACCGTGAATTTTATCAATCCAAGCAAATGACATGCTGCACAGGCAGGTTGAAAATTCATAGCCCTCTTCAAGAATAATTCTTACAAGTCAGAGAAATAAAGACTTTTATATGTGTGTGTGTGAGAGAGAGAGAGAGTAATCATGGAAAACTGCACCACCCTTGGAGGAAGGAAACAGATGGCAGGAAGAGCTTCCAGATACTTGACAGGCTGCAACAGACTTAAATGCAGGCAGTGATAAATGGGCATGAGATTGGGTTTTGCTGTAGCTATTGTTGTTTAGTCTTGTTAAAATGCCTGATGTGCTCTATGTTAGCAGTACCAAAGTTTTATGTTCTCTGCTTTGGTGGTCCTTTGTTTAGCTGCTGTTGCCACTGGGGTGCTGTGTATGGGAATGAAGATCCAGGCATTTGTATGAAAAATGAAGTTTCTGCATAGCACTAATAGCAGAACTTAATGTTGAGTAACAGCAAGGGAGAAGTGAAACTGAATTTAATTCCTGCATCTGGGTTATTCCAGTCTCTCTGGCAGAAATGGCCATGTGAGGCTAATAATGAAAAAAAAAAGAAGTTTTTTGTGTGTTTGAATGATTCATTCCTCCACCATCCTCAAGTGTAAAGTTACAGATGCTGTGATTCCTTATCTTGGGAGCTTTATCAGGGACAGAAATGGGTAGCAGTTATATTTTATACCTTGTGCAGACTACTGGGAACACTGGAGAGCAGCCTCCTGTCTGTCCTGTAAGCACAGTGCCTGATTTCTTGTTATTGGTTATAACAGATAATAAACAGTGTATACTGAGGAAATCTTGTGGCTTCTGATAGGAGCTACCAGTGTGGACTCTGTGAAGCTGTTTGGACCTGAGTAAACACAGCCCCTCCTCCTTTTGGGTAGGGTACAGCACAGCTGATTTTCCTTCCCAGGTTCAGCCTGCAGTTGTGCAAGAAGATAACTATGCTGCAATAAAGCTCAAACCATCAAGCCTCAGCATGAGGGTAAAACTCCACAGGGTTATTTAGGCATGTGACTTCTCATTGCTTAAATCCCCTAATACTTAACAAAACTTTCCTCCTATGAGTTTGCAAAGTGGTTTTATAGGGCAGTTTAGCCTTTTTACCCTTCATGCTCTTTTCCCCTCCACTAAACTGTCCTGTGGCCTGTCAGAGCTGTGAGTCTGTTTCCAGCCCTGAGCTGGAGTGTAATGTTACCCAGACTGAGCAGAGAGGAGCTGCGGTGTGTGCAGGCAGGCAGAGCGTGGGCAGGGAGCTGTGTACGTGACTGAGGGCAGCTCAGTGAGCAGGTACTCACCATGAGCAAGCAGCTGAAGGAATGCGGCCTGGGACAGATGGCTTTGGGGCAAGCTGAACAACAGGGAAGGCAATTAAGCTGAGTCGTGTCTGCCTGGGCTCTGGAGCCTGTGTGTTCCTGCAGCCTGAGTTTTCACTGCTGTCTGGATGGCTTCTCAGTGATGGTGCAGCGCTGCCTGGGGCAGTGGGCTGCACATCCACCACGGAGCTGTGTGCAGCCACAGCTTCTCCGCCAGCAGCATTCGGGCTGAGGCAGAGCCAGGGTGTGTGTAAAGTTCTGAAAGTTCTAGAAAATATGGCCAGAAGGAACTGAAGCCAGTCTGTTGTGTACTGACTGTTAGAATGAAAACATGTGGAACTGCTGCTGGTTCCACACTGAATACCCAGACCCTGCTCTGCACAGATAGTGTAGAACGGCCCATAGGGAATGTCTTTGAGACCACCTGGTCCTGGACCACTTAGGGCTCTAAGTGCTTCAGCTAGTTAAGTGTGAATATGATGGCCTCCTTTGAGCAGGGCAAAAAGCCCTAAGGAATTGCTCCTCTTTTGCAAAGTCTCAATTAAAGGAGAAAGTCAAATGTCTGTGTCCTCACTTGACTTGCTGATGTAATATTAGACTGGACTGTAGAAAGTATCTTATGGAGCAGCCCTGATGATACCAATGGTCTGCAACAGAGATAAGTTGCTATGTAGCATCTGATTGAAAAGGTCACAGAGTAAGATTTGGTTATTTGTGGTCTGCATTATTGCTTGCTTCTCTGTTTTCAATGGTCAGATTTAATGTTAGTCTGAAGTAATTGTGTCCTGTAGCAAAATAACTTGAAAAAATTAGCTGTTCTATTCAGCATGTTCTTAAAGCAGCCCCTTCTAGCAATGAAAGCCCTTACTTCAGCCTGAGCTTGCTGTTCTGCTTGGGTTTTTTGAGCTTTAATGACAATTCTTCGAGATTGAGGTGCTATGGGTGCTTTAGTTCTGTTGGCTTGTGTTGGGTAACTCAAAGGGCTCCCTGCAGAGAGGGCTCCCTTCTGCCTATGCCTGCATCAGCAAATGGAAATGCTGTTTAAGTGCTGGCAGCAGTTCACTGGGAACTGAGGACTGCAGAATGCCTTTCTTGGGAGGAAAATACTAAGGATGCCTGATTTGCTTTTTATTAATTTTTTGATAGTTGGATTACTCTTTTTATTAATGTCTTAGCAGTTATTTACTTCAACATCTGTCCAAACAAGGGACAAAAAGTAACTGGCTGTTGTGAAATAGGGCCTAAATGTATTGCATATTACTTCCAGTCCAGTCTTTTGCTGGCCTGGAATAGTGAAGGAAGTAAGGCTGTCCTTAAATTTTCCTTCATGGGCAATAAAGATGGCAAATAACATATTTAGTCACACCAGGCTTATGGTTAATCCTGTAGGTCACATCAAAAGATATCTCTATCATTGAAGTTGCATCCCCAGGATTTTGCCTCCAAGGCTTGTCCACTGGTGCAGTCTGTGATCTCCTGGCACCACATTTACAGGAAAAGCTGAGGAAAAGCTGCCTCCAGGAGCTGCCAGTCTGCCCGGTGTGAAACAATTAAAAACCTGAAAGGATCTGGCGAGTGTCTCCCTGGTGAGTCACTGGGCAGGGGAGAGCAGGGCTCTGCATCATCCTCCCCAGCCTTGCCAGGTGCTTCATGCCCACCTGAGGAGACAGACTCTTCATTTTAAAGAAGTGAAATGGTTCCTTTGTGATGCAGATACAAAACTGCTCTCACTTATGTAAAAATGGAATTCCTGCCTGGTTTTGTTTTGTCTCCTTTGGTGTTTGTATTGGCTTGGCATTTTCATATTTTGTATCCTGTGTCAGTATTTGTTTCTGGGAAGAAAGTTTTGCTTAAACTTTAATTCCTGCAATTTGTTTGTTTAAACTTGTTGGCAACTTTGAAATGCTGCCGTCTGCTCCATATGCTAGTATCAGCGTTGCTATTAGTGACTGCCTTCCAAAGAAAAAAAGCAGCAATTAGACAGGGAATGTTTTTTATGAAATACTTGGGAGTATTCTCAGTTATAATAATATTTGGGAATATTTTTGAGCTATTTTGTGGCTAGTTTTTAATAAATGTAGGGTTACTTTGTGGCTGGTATTTAGTCAAGATTGTACAGAGCTGAACCTGGTGAAAGTTTTTTTCCCCCCACAGACTTGCAGTGTGGAAATAGTGGAAATAGTCCATATATAAAAAATATATATAATCATGATAACAGTATGGATATGATAGGTGACAGCTGACTTGAGCACAGCAAAAGCTGTGAGAACAGACAGGTGTGTATTTGTACATGGCAGATGAACAGTGAGTTCATTGGAGAAAAATAATTTCAATAGCTCAGTGTAGTCAGTCTGTGAAGGTTGAAATAGCATGAACCTGATGAAAGAAAAGAAGTCAAAAACCAGAATGCAAGCAATGATTTTAAGTGTCATTGGTAGTACCAGACTAGTGGAAGGAAAGCCAGGTCTGAACAAAGCAACAAGACACATGTATCAAATACCAAAACCCAAACTTAGTTAGGAGTGTCAGTGCTCAGATGGATGGGAAGAGCCTTCTTTGCTGCTTTCAGGAGGAAAGTCAGGATCAGGAGAAAGATCTGAGAAGCAGAAAGCAGCCCCCCATGGCTGGGTCTGTCATTTGGGTGGCTGTGTCCCCAGTGATCAGGAAATGGGGCTAGAGGGGACTTGGTGACCTTTTTTCAGCAGTGGTTCTCTTAAAGTAATGCCTGAACCTCAATAAAAAATGCAAGTGATCCAAGATGTAAGACAGGGAACAAGACTGAAGAGCTAATTTGAGTCATCCACATGAAGTTGTTTATTTTATGTTTGAATATGAGAATACTGAAAACACAGATACTTTAGTCAGTGGTTGAGGATGCTTCACTCCAGCTGATCACAACAAAAGTATTTCAGTGGGAGTTTGGTTCCCCAGGAGGAAGCTGAGCAGAGTGCAGAGAGCAAAAAGCCTGGGGGATGGAGCCATGGATGACTCCTGGAAACAGCTGGAGCGGGAGGGATGAGGAGAAAAATGGGAGAAGACTAAACCACAAGAAACAAATGAAAGGGTAATTAAAAGAAGGAGGATGGCTGCTTGTTCTGAAGACAGCTGGCAGGCTGGAGAAGAAGGGAATGGGTTGCTGAATGTTGTCCAGAGAAGGTAATTATTTCTGGCTTTGAGTTCTGGCTCTGATTCATATAATATTTAAGGAATACATCTATATTTTTCATGATAAGCAGCCTGAAAGCAAATGCTGGAAATTTTCCATCTGTGGAGAAACCTCTTTGCTGTGGATATATACCATGAAAGCGAGTGGGACTGAAGCAAAGTCCATTAAAAAATTCCTCTTTTCATGGGAGTAAGAGGTGAATGCTCTGGACCAGTTGAAATACCCAGTTAAAAAAAAAAAAGTGCTTAACTGCTGAATTCCTTTCCTTAAAAATTAAGTAACATATGCAGATTTTTCAATACTAAAGTCAGTGTAATAATTAAAAAATGGTATTGGAGGAAGGCAGTACAGGGTGTATTTTGAAAGTTAGGGTTTAGATGCAAGAAAAAGAGCAATCATACTTCATGTTGGATTGGCCTACTGTTATAATAAATTAGGATGGTTGACCTTGGTGTATTTAATTTTACAGTTTTGCCCTCATCTGGGCTTTACTGTGTCATCTCAAGAGCAATCACTGGATATATCCCTTTGTAGCCCTAAGTAACTTTTGCATCTATTCAGAGAGCATGTTTTTTTTGAGGAGGTTTTTGAAAACACCCTGTCTCTTTATCTTGCCTGATCTGTTACTCAATTCAGATCAGAATTTCACATAGAAATTCCTGTAATGAGATCTCCTTGATTTGACTGGGAAGCTTTTGTGCCCAGAGCATTTGGGCAGGCTGTTCAAATCTCAGATTTGGAAGCCTGAGTGGGGATGAATTTATTGCTTTCCTTGATCCACTGGTAAATCTGACCCAACTCACTTCTGCTGAAGAGAAGCAAGAAAGCAAGAATTCCCAAAACAAACTCAGATATTTATTTACACTGCCATTTGGGAAGAACACCCTTCTAGCAAGCATTTAACAAACTCAGAGGAGAATGGGAGAATTGGGGTGGATGTGCTCAGCCTGCACTGCACAGTGGGGAGCACACACAGAGTCACACACACAGCCCCTGCCGTGGGCTGTGTACCTGCAGCTCTGAGCACAGGCTCTGCTGTGCAGGGACACAGGCACTGCCAGCCCTGCAGTGCCCAGCTCTGCAATGCCCCTCTGCAGGGCTCTGCTGGTGTGGCTGCTGCTCTGGTCATCACCCTTAATGTCTGGAGATAATTTTGGCCCAGCTGTTACAAATTAGAAACCACATTAGACTTTATTTCATCTGTCGTGTAGTCAGTGATTAAATTTTACTTCTCTATATTAATAACTATCTGCAGAAGGCAGTTTTTAACCCTACTTAACTGCTTCAAAGTAAAAACCTACATGCTTTAAATTGTGTGTTGTGTACAACCTGGGTAACAGGTTACAGGATTGTGCAGCTTCCTACAGAGTGGAACTTCCAAATCCTGAATATTAACACAGAAGAAAATGGTTCCTGAGGACTATCCAGGATGTCTGAATATACAGTAGGTTTGCAGTTTGTTGAAAATATCTGGGAGCAGTGTCTCATATTTAAGTGTATTTGTGTTTGTAGTGGGTTTCTGTGCTTGATTCTCTAGGATGCAGTCATCTTCTGCTAACCTGAAATACAGCATCTGAAACATAGCCCCCTCCAACAATATTTATCTTGTGTCAAGTATGACTGTCAGTTGGATTTTGTGTATTAAACTTGTTTGTCTCCATTTTTAAGTTTGGTCTGTTGATATGTATACATAACCTTTGGATATGTATATATAACCTTGTCTAGGGAAAAGTCCTGAGCTGTGTCTGCATGGGGTTTCTTAGAAGAGCAGGGATAAAGCTGTGGTGGTACTTGCAGGTTGTGCAGAAAGCCCCTCTAGATAATTTATCTTTGAAGGTGCCACATATGAGATGTGAAGGTGTTGGAAGCTACCCAGGAGAGCACAGCATAGAAGATAAAAGGAGGATATAAAGCCTTTCACTGGAGGCTGCTGGCTTTAATGTCTTTGTGCATGGGAGAGAACTCATCTGAGGAGTCCCCCCCAAAGGATGAGTGTCAGCAGCAAGGGGAGGGGACATTCAAGGGGCCACTGGAGATAAGCTGCCACCACTTCCCCCCTTCCCCTTTCCCATTCTGAGGTTACTATTCCAGGTTATGATGGAAGAAACCATGGTGGGAGAGAATTCTGCTTTTGCTGTGTGGCATGAGAAGAGAGGACTTTCCTTGGCAAAGTTACTTTTCTGGGTCCCATCTCATGTTTTCTAAATTCTGTGTATAAAATCATCTTCGTGTGAAAAAATCTCTCTTGTTCCTTAGTAGCTTCAGGCAGGTTTTTGAACGCTGAATTTCTCCTTACACCAGATTTACATGTGTTGCATCAGATTAAGAAACAGTTACTATGTTATTGGCAGGGCAGGCTCTTTGCACATCAAATGGTTGTAGAGGGTGGCAGATAGTGTAGCTGGGAACTGTGCAATGGGAACAAAGTCCTGTCACACTGAGCTCTGACATCTGGGGAGGTCTGGATCCACGCTGTGTGGGATGGAGCTGACTCCAGCAGGGAAGCTCAGCTTCCTCCAGGCTTTGCCCTGACTTGTGCTGCTGCAGCAAAGGTTGGGGGGCCCACACAGGACTGGGGATGGTTTGTGTGTTTGTTAACTTCACTGCACAGTCACCTACTTGAAAGGAAAAGATAATTAAAGAAAAATAAATAGGGTGGGTAGGGAGTGGAGGAGACCTCTGGTTTTTCTGTGGCACTAGAATTGACAATTTTCATATTGTTTAGGCCTTGTCAAAAACTGTTTTGTTCTGCCTTTGTTTTATATTGAATCCTCTGTGCTTGGTTAGCTTCTTTTCAAATTAAAAAAAAACCCTCCATACATGGATTGAAAGCTTTATCTGTTTATCTCCTCATTAAAAAGACTGTCTATGAAATGTGCTGACAGGGCTTTTACTCTCTTGCTTTCTATTCTCATCACATTTTCCACTGAAAGCCTCCCTTCTGCTATTTCTAGTTCCATAGTAAATGGAGCTTTCTGGTGGTGGAGGCTCTGGATGCTGTTCCTGGCTCCTCACAGCCTGTGTCCATTGCTGTGTGTGGGGAGCCTCAAACCTGCAATTCAGGCAGCAGGGAGGCTGGTTTGGAGAATGGGCTTCATCCCCTGAAAGGCACTTCTGGAGCCTGGAGGGGTCCCGGGGTCAGACATGGTGGGAACACATCACAGGCATCTTCCAGCTGGGTGTTTGAGCAGGAGGCCCCGTTCTGAGGAGTGTGTGTGGAGTGAGCTGCTGAGGGAGAGCCTCAGTGGATGCTGAGCTTCTCAGGAAAGGTGTCAGGACTTCTGGAGCCACTTTAAGAAATTGCTGAACAATTTGCTTGAGGGGAGAAAAAGTAGGTACAGCAAGCATTATACCATTTGAACCACTTAGAGATTTCTAGTGGCTGAGTGTCCTTGCAGCCAAGAACAAGTTCTGGTTACAGAAGAAATTGTGAAGAATAACTTCTGGTATAAGCTGTATTTTTACTAATGTAATTGAAATTCTCACAATAACATGTGATAAAAATGGTGATTATTACCCCAGATGTGATAACATAAGATCTGGTCTTGACACTGGACCAGTGATCTCCAGCCTTTGCTGATCTCCACCATTGATATAGAGCATTGAGCATTGTTGCTTTGCTGTTGGGCATTGTTTGCTCTGCTTCACCTATAACTTGTGTTGCACCCAAGCACTTTTGGAGGACTTGGTGGTTTGTGAATGACCATATCATGCAATTAAAAAATATGTGCATTTGTATATATGTCTCAATATCTGAGAGTCTATTTTGTTTCTATTTGCAGATCAAGAAGTTATAGATAAAACCAAGTAATATACTGTGTGTTTCACTCCTATGCAGTGGCATCCCTTGTTCTCAGCTGTGACATAAGAAGCTAAGAAAAAGAATAAAAGAGAAAATCTTTTCATTGTAGTAAGCAGAACTACAGAATTTTTTGCAAAAGATGCATCACAATGTTCATGTGCCAAGTCCTGGAAAAGACATAGTTGCCTGTGGGGTGAAAGCACAGCCATGGATGAGCAGAGTAAACACTTTGTTCTGTTTTTTGCACTGCTTTCGCCTGCTCGTACCTTGTAAAAAAAAAAAAAATCCTGCGCAGCAACATGAACTTTGTGACATGTCATATGTAGAGCAGACAGCTGCAGGCTCAATTAATTCACCCCTCTGATTTTTTTCATAGTTTTTTTTTTTTTCCCAGGAGTCTGTAGTGACTCCCAAGGCCTCACGGGTGAGTGGTGTTTCTGGCTTGTTGGCTTTGATGGAAGTGCAGTGCAGAGTGCTGCTCACAACCAGAGAGAGTTTGCATGTCAGAGCCTTCCCTGGATGCCTTTTTGGGTGGAGGGCCCGAGCTGCTGGGTTCCCACAGCTTCACTGGCATCCATCTCACCCAAACAAATGAATTTTGGGTGCTGGGCGCAGGAGGCTGAGCCTGCCTGAAGCTAAAGCAAGCCCTGGGAGGCAAAAGCAAGGAGCTGGCTATGGATACAGAGGGGAAAGCAAAGTATGGCAGCCCAGTGTGCAGGTTTGAGCCATCTGTGCTGCTAGAAGTTGGCAGCTGCCTCTCCTGCCCTTGACCAACCCATGCAATCCCCTGTGCTGCTCTGGGTGAGCAGGAGGAGCAGCTCCCCAGGGCTCCCTGCCATGCACACACCTGGAATTCAGACATGGTCTGTGACAGCCCCTGGACAGGTGCTGTGTGTGAGAGAGGGGTGGTGAGGAGCAGAACCAAGGGCAGAGCTGGGGCTTCTTGCTGTGGAGCTTCTGAACAAACATGCAGAGGGGGCAGAGCAGGGGGCAGCGTGGCATCTTTGGTGAGAGGGAGGGGGAATCCACCAGTGTCTGTCCATTTGTGTGCTTTAGAAGCTGCCCTCCTTCAATATGCTTCATCCACGTCCATGCTAGTGGATCTGCATGGTTTTTGTAGTCAAGAGGATTGTGTTATTTTTATTATTTTGTTTTGTTTTTTAAACAATAAAAAGTGATTAAAGAACAGGCTGTGCTAGACCAACTGACTGCTTTATTTTTATAGCTAATAGATTAGATTTTGTCTAAAGCACTGTTTCCCCTTCCCCAGCAGTAAAGCAGCATGGTGCTGGATATGTGCCTGCTTCATGGTACCCTTTTTTAAGCTTCTGGCTGCTGACATAGGTGACTGTGGGATATTCTAGTAAAGCTGGAGTTATTAAAAAAAAAGAAATCTATTACATTTCAGGGATGTTTGGGCTTCACGCTTCAATAGTGCTAATTAGATATGTGACCCATTTTCATTCTGCTTTGGCTCCTGGGGATGGTGGAGCCTCATTATAAATAGAAGGACAGAGAATGCCCATGTTCCTTACTCTAAATAGCTTCTTCAAAACATGCCCAAAGGGCTTTAGGGTGTTTTCTGTGTGGGCATTGGTTATGTTTTCTTTTTCTTTAAGTGAGGATGTGGGACAAGGGGAGATTTCTCTCTCCAGAAATAAATAATTGAATATTTTTTCTTTCATTTGGAAAACCTAGTGACAAATCAAGGTCCTCTTGAATTCAAAGTGTGCCTTGTTTTTATTGACAAGGGAATAAACTTGATTGTTTTTCAGAATAAAAATGTGTTTAATATTGCAGTAGCTTCCCATTAAGTGATATTTTTAGCTCACAAAATCTGTGCAGCTTGTGTCTTCGTGGCATGCGCTGAGTGGCTGGCTGGATGCTGACGAAAGGCAGCAGTCATAAGAGGTATTTGTTGGGAAACATCCTGACAAAGTGCACGGTGTGACGCAGAACTGAGGCTGGAAGGAGCAAACAGCCCATTCCAGACTCTGGCCTTGGAAAGCCCTCCTGTCCTGTGCTCTTCTCAGCAGGACTCACTTGTTTCCAGAAAATCTGCAGTGAAGAGGCACCCTCAATGCCTGAAAATGCTGAACTCTCTTTGCAGTGAGCCCTGGGTGAGACCTGGGGATAAGTATAAGTGTATTAAAAATAATATAAATGAATAAAAGATAGCAGAGCGTTGCCAGGCAACTGTCAAAGGAGCTGTGGCTCCTGCATCTCTGGGCTTTGCTGAAATGACCTCTTACATTTTGAGCATCTTGCCTGCCTGTGGATGAAATGATTGTTTTGAACTTTGCTGATACACCTCACAGGCAGCAGTTGAGCTTGAGTGCTGCTGTATTTACTGTTACAGTGCTGATGTTCCTGCCCTATCAAAAAAAAAAAAGTAATTAAAAAAAATATATAAATAATAAGCTGAGCTGGATACATAACAGGACTCATTTATCAGCATAACAGGACTCATTTATCACTGAATAAGTACATTTTTGAGATTTAGCTGTGTCAGTGGGGTTAATCTGAAAGCAGGCAGAGAAGGAACTCTCCTGTCACGACACTGTTAATGACTACGCTAAACAAAAAGATAAGCTGGGTTTTAGCTCTGAATTTACAACTGTAACTTGGAGGCTTGCTGTTAAAATTGAGTCTTGTAAAGAAACAGGCTGTGTCAGAGGAATTTGAGGCAGGTATGTCTAGCCCTGGGATGGTTTTTGGGGCATTCTGCTGGGATCCTCTGAGAGGTCCTTTGGTGCAGAGGAATCCAGGGCTGCGCTCTGCAGCTCCTTCCTTTGCATGATGGTTTGATGTGTGTGCAGCAGATGATGAAGTTAACCTTTTCTGTTTGCAGAGGAGGAGGGAAATAACCTTTTCAAAAGCTGTGTTTATCAGTATAAACATAACTCTTTACATCATAAACATGAACAGCATGAGTAGGTTTTGGGTGGCTGCTTTATTGCTTGTGTCACGTTCCCATTTGGAGCATGTTAGGTGCTGTCATCTGTCTCCACCATGAGAAAACTGCTGTCTAAAAATTCCCAGTGTACAATGGGATGAGAAAAATCACTCCTACAGGGAGTCTATGATGGAATCTTACAGTTATTTAAGCTTAATTCACTGTAGATATGTAGGACTAGACGGAGTGAGTAAAGGTTAATGCATTTATAAGGCTTTGAAGATCAGAAGAAAACTTGATTTAATTTCAAATTTGTGTTACATTGTGTGATGCCTCGCTGCTAAGTATTTCTCAGAAGATGCTGGTGGCATGTTACATGGCTGTTTGCTTTGGTCATGGGTTATTTTGTAGTTTTTTTCTCACAAATCTATTTCCACATTTTTCCTCATCTTCGCCACTTGTTTTTCTTAATTCTGCTGTTTTCATTTCTCCCCTGTGTATATTATTTTCAGAAATTTTAAGTCAGTTGGCTCACTGAAGACTTTGAAAAGAAAAAAATTATAACTGGAAGTAAATTCTGAATATTTTCCCTGCACAGAAACATCAAATAGAAGCTAGGTACTGCCAGGGCAGAACCTTCGGCCTCGTTGAACTAACAGCTGACCCTGTCCTGTTAATTACTGCTGTACTGCACAAATGTGCAGTGCTCCACAGCTGTTGATAAGCGAGCTTTTCCTTGCAAAAAAAAGCGATCATGAGGTGGTGATTTGGCGGAATGTTTGGAGTGCATGTGCCCAAGGGCAGCTCCCTCCCCAGGAAGGCATCCCGGTAGGGCTGCGCTGGCGGCCGGAATGCGGCTCCGTGCCGGCCGACGTGCCGCGCTGCGGCTCCGCATTCCTCTGCAGAGAGCGCCCAGGACTTTCTCTTGAGAAGAAAACCAGAAAACACCTGCTACTGCTGGCAGCTGGTGCCTCGACAGCAAACAGACAGACAGACAGACAGACCAGGGCTCCTGCATTCCTGCCTACCCAGGGCATGGGCTTGGAGGGTCCTGCCTGGGAATAAAGAAATGATATCTTAAAGAAAAAAGGAGTGGTGGTTTTGAGTCTGAATGGATTAGACTCACTGTGGATCTGTTATCTAGGAATTTTCAAGGAAGCTGATGGACACATCCCAGAGGTGTTTGTTTTTTTTTTCCTTTAAATTAACTCAGCAACTAAATACATTGAAATGGTGAATGTATAATTGATCAAAGCTTTCTTCTTTGGTGGGTCTGAAGTATAAGCAGATAAGGAAAGGGTTTTTATGAAATTAAGGGTAAATATGCAGAATTTTGCTCTGAAGATTGCAAGGTCCAGATATGTTCTCAGGCATAAAGACAAGTTACAAAAAAACCCCAAACTAATTAATTTATGTGTTTAGTCTTTCAAAATAGTATTTCAGGCTGGATGAAACTCTTTTCAAATCTCCTGGATTGGACCCAACTTTAAAGAGCTATAAATAGCATGTTCCCCTGCAAACACTGCATTTTACAACCAGGCATGCAGGGAAGGGGTGCAGAATTTAAAGCATCTGAACCAGGTTTTGTTGTTCCACTGGTTGAAAAAGAGCTGAGGGACCACAATAAACACCTGGGGAAGCTACTGGTGCATGTTAACAAGTGTTTGTTTTTGAAGGCTTGGTGTTGTTAGAGAAGCAGCATTTGCAGAGGTTGATCTGTAGAAGATGCTTTGTTCTGCTGTCTGGCTCCATGGCTGGGTGCTTTCCCCAGCATGGGGATCATGATGTGCCCGTAATTGCAGTTAAATGAACATGGCTGGCTCTCAGGCAAATGAAACCTAATTTGTCACAGCTGTCAGAATGATCATGTCATGTTTGTTGCCTTCAGGAGCAGTTTTAGGCTGCAAATCCTGTTAAGGTCACAGCTTTTTCTTGTTAAATATTGCACAGCATGTTTGCTGACCCTAGAATTTATCTTGGTGGGCTTTTTTTAAAGGCAAACACACAAGTTCTGTCTCTTACATAAGCTGGGGTTGAACTTCTGTGAACCTTAGTCATGTGGGCTGGAGCTTGTTAATTTGGTGGTCTTCAAGGACCGGAGCATAGCAATAATTTGAGGGCTTGCATAGAGCAGTTGAGAGATTTGCTCACAGATTTGTATGACCAAGATTTTGGAAATCATGCTTCAGCTCAACATTTAAAGAGCTGCCTTTGCAGAATTGAACACAGTTACACTGCACATCAGCAGCTGCAGACAAAAGCAGCACAGCAGCTTTGAATTTTGCATTTGTGCCAGCAGTAGATACAGTGGAATAAATGTTAGAGTCTATTCTTAATATCTCAGAAAAACAGTGTAAAGTGTAGGCTTCTTGAAGTCCCCCTTAGTCATAATTTCAGTATTTTTATGCCTTTGTTTCTAGATTAACAGATTGGGTCTAAATTGAATAGAGCAAGTCCTGTTCTGTAAAACAGACAAATGCGAAAAATTTTTGGATGTCAAGCCTGAGGGAGCAGAGAGTTTTACTGCTCTATTCCTTCTAAAAAATGGAAACAAGGTTTAATATAATTATTTGGATCCCTAAAATACCTGAGGCTAATTTCTCCTTCCTCTGGTGGCTGGTGGCTGTAATAGAACTTCAGAGGGAGAGGTGAAGGGTCTGTGCCTGTAGATTGTTGGAGTGCAAGGCTGGAAAATGTCAGTGGTGTTCATGGAGCTGCCCAGGGAAGAGCTGAGCTTTTAACAGAGAGATCATGCAGACACATTGCTCTGGATGCAACACTGGCTGCCCCTTGTTGTGGTCACTGTTGAGTCTTGGGGACATGGCCACATGTCCCCTCTGTGTGCACCTGCCCAGCCTGTGGGGGAGGACACTGGGGCACAGCTGTCTGCATCTGCCATCAGCTGCTGTCCCAGAGGGGTCTCTGCAGGGCCATCCTCCTCCTCCTCCAGTGCCCAGCCCTGGGCTTTCCATCCTCCCAGCTATTGTGGGGCTGGGGAGGGAGAGCAGAGCTGGCTGGGGGAGAACCAGTGCTGTGTGCAAGGGAGGGGGGCAGGAAAGGAGCTGCTGACCCTGAGAAACCCCTTCTGCTCTTGAAATGAGTCTGCCTTCTTCCAGGCTTTCTGCCTGTCCTCCCCTCCCATGGCAGGCGTGCCACAGCTCACAGGACTTTCCTTCCTTGCTGAGGAGCTTTTTTGCTGCTGCCTTTGCCCTGTTGTATGTGTCATATACTTGGAAATGTAGGGATGGAGTGTAGGAGACTAAATGAGGGAAGATGGAGCAGAACTGGTAAAAATAATCTCACAGAGGTGCACATCTGAAATTAATGAAATTTTGGGCACATCTAACTGCTGGATCATCAGCAGAAGGTGAACAGCCTCACCTTCAAACCTTTATTTGCATATATTTTATCTCCCATTCCTTTTTTGAAATACAAATTGGCATTTAAGTATCCATCCCTTCCATGACAAGAAACTGCAGTCCCTAATGCTCAATGCTTTAAAAAAAAGCTTCAATCTTTTGCAATAGTTACATGACAGTTTAGCAGTTAATAGAAGAAAAACAAAAAGTTATGCATCTGCTTTTGTAGATTTTGAGGACATGACATTGCAAATAAACATTATAAACTTTAGCTTAATGATTTTTTGAAACTCATTTTTTCATTTTATTGTAGCTTTCAGTCTCTTACTATGTAGCTGTCTGGTTTCCCCAGAGAACAGAAGACTGGCTCAGAGATATAAATCTCTGTTAATGATTTTAAATAGCTATCTATCTGTATATAATACAATTTTTTTTTTCTTTCGCCCTGGGCATTCAATCATGGGATTAGGAGAGGATAATCAATAATCCTAAATGCACAGCAGAGCCACTGTTGGTGCTGAGGGCTCAGAGCTGCTGCAAAATCCCATCGCTGCCTTCCAGCCTCTCGCTGTGAGGCCTCTCTCCCTGCTGAGATTTCTGGCAAAAATGGTCTCCCCAAGACCTGCACTGCCTGCCAGAAGAGATCACTGTTTTCCCAGACAGCTCATGGGAGCTGGTCACCCTGAGTCTCTTGTAGAACCAGAGAAGTGAGGAGCTGAGCTGTAGTTTGGTGAGAACACTCTGGGGTTCCATCAGGGTTTGTTTGTCCTCAGCCAGCAAAGGTTGAGTGAGGCTTGTACAGATAGAAGAACCTGTTGTGAAATCAGAGATCCTGTAGGCAGCTGTACTGAGGAACATGCAGTGATGGGAGCAGACCCCTGGGCATTAGCCAGGACGTTCCTCATCCCCTGTAGTTTGTGTCTGAACCAGCCCTGGAGGGACCCTTTTCATCATGGAGAAAATATGTAAACCTTGCAGCTAACATTTCCAACTATTTGTTTCCCCAGTGATCCCAGGCAAGTTCCTGCAATTGGGATGCAGGACCAGCAAATACTAGGTGTGTTTAAAAGGGCAGGATTATTATGATTTCATATATTTTCTTTTGTTTTATTCACATTAATGATGTATCAGGAAAATAGTGATCTAAGAGATGATGCTGACCCTGGAGTGGCTGCTGGAATATTTAGCTGTACTTTAACTTGGAGCACACTGGTTGTGACTGAATATTGCTTCACCTTCAAAGCTTTCCAAATGATAAAATAATAAATTTGTTTACTATCCTTTTTGCACTGGAGACATGCTCCCAGCAGAGAAGGCAGCACCAAAGCTAGTGTTAGATGGAAGTGTCTGCTTGTGAACTGAAGGTGTCAATATCATTTTAGGTCAAATAATGTGGTGGTATTGATTCAGATGAGCAATACAGAGGCTTGTGGACCACAGCAAACAAGCTTGGGCTATTGCCTATGTTTAGCCTTGAAGGGCAGGTTGTACAGCAGGATGTGGGGTGGTGGTTATGGGACCTCCTTAGAGGGTCACTGTCCCCTGTACTGAATATACAGAGCACCAGAGGCTCATATGTGCTCTGTAAGATGTGAAAATCTTCTGTGGCCTTGAGATTGAGCCCTGGTGATCCTGCCATGCAGAGGAGTCTGGTTGTGGTGACAGATGTGTAGCCACTTTATGTGGAAAACAAGAGGAAGAACAGACCTGCCATTGGTGGCTTTGGGCTCTGAAGGCTTTTCATTCCTCTCTTTCACTTCCCCTTTTGCTCCCTGTTGTTTCCTTTGGTCATTTATCATTGGTGGTAACAGTCTGCCCTTCATGGCCCCATCTCTGTGGGCTTCTCTGATGGCCCTTTTGGCACACCTGCAAACAGGACTGCCTGGCACAGCCCATGTTCCCCTCCAAGGTGCCTTGTCCAGCAGCGTTTGCAGGCTGGCTCTAACAGCAACACCATTGCTGTAATACCTCCATTTGTCAGGGTTCAGATCACAGGTTCCAAGTGAGGAGTCTGTCCTTGGAGGTAAAATTACCTGCTGTTAGTGTTCCTTCCATGGTCATTGAGTAACTCACATGCCTAGTGTGCATTCTGAGCTGGTCATAGTGCAGCAGTCCCAGCCTGGTGAATTGGTTGGCAGCCATACAGGCTCACCAGCTTGTACACACTGCAGGACTTCTCCATTTTTTTCCACCAGTTTTTGGCTTAACACAAGTGAATTGGGAAGGGCTAGAAGTAAACCACTGCAGGTGAAGCTCATGATATGTTACTATGCCAAGTGAACTTCTGTCATTGATTTAAAGGCAGACACAGATAGCAAATAGGGCACCATTAGGATTCAAGGTGCTGTTATAGTGTGAGACCTAATAAATCTTATGTGTGCCATGTACTTAGTTCATGTAGTTATTCTGACCACTGGGATCTATTCTTAGCCCTGCTTTTTTTTTTCAGGAATTGCTGTTCCTTCATCAAATGGGAGCAGACTGTCTGCTGTGTCAGACTCAATTTTCTCAGCTAGGCACAGATAGAGATGGGAAATGCCTTAGAAAATGAGAGAGAGAGAGGGGGCAAAGTTTGGAAGTTGGAAAGGGCTGCATCTGATCTCCTTTTACTTGTGATGTTATTTCTCTTCTTGAACCACTTTTTACTTTCTGAGTTAATGCCCATTTGCCATTTTCAGAAAGCCAATAAATATCTCTGGCAAGAAGACCTGTTCACCTCCTACTTGATTTGTCCATAACATATTTAACTCTAGTATGAATCTGCGTGTGTTGTTTTACATATTGAAGTCTAAGGAATATGAGTACTTAAACCATTTACATAAGGGAAATTAATGTTTTTCTTAGTTTCTATGCTTTTGAGTTTGCAGTGGTTGTTTGTACTCTGGGACCTGTGTTCACAAATTTAAATCCAGGAGTGGGAACATATTAGGGGTAACTGGAGGAGCACATGTTGGAATGGACACTGTTGGTGCTGCTTTTTGTCTGTCACTGAAATGTCACTAACAGGTTGTTACTGACTTGAAAAAAACACGTGTAGCTCCTGAGAATGAAGAGAAGTACAAATAAACCAACCCTTCCTACAGAAACTTGTTTGACATGTTCTCTCTTTTCACATGAGAGGCACTAGATAAGTGTTGCTGCTGTGGCTCAGTTTTATTGCAGAAGAACCCAGAAGGAGCTGCACTCCCTGGTGATTCCTGATCCTCCTCTGACCTGAGGGTTCATAGTTGGATCTTTTTAACTTCTGATGATCTCTCTATTTTGTTTTGATGCTGATGCAATCCATCTGAGGTGGAAACAGTGATGCTGAGTTCTGTGAAAATGGTGGCTGGTGTTCCCTATGGTGGCTTTTTGTGGAAGTGCTTTAGAGGGTAGGGGGGTTAAATCCAGCTGGTACAACAGGAGCTCTTCCATCTGCTCTGCTCTGGTGTGCAGTTGCACAGTAACAAGCCTGATCAAGCTGGTGGTGTGTTTAAGTTAAGGCACTTGCTGACTCATTAGCAGAAATACAGTAGTGAGGAAATCCTCTGCCTGCCAACTGACCGTGTACTGTTACAGTCACTGTGGCAACACGGTGTGCTGCCTGCCAGGGATGCCCATGGCCTGCCCTATTTTTTTTTTTCTTTACCATTAAAAAAAATTAAAGAAAAAAAATTAAAAAGTCCTGAAATGGGAAGGAGGAAATGTTGCAAAGCTCAACAAGGCGGTCTTTAGAGTGCAGTTTCCTTTTGTTTCATTCTTCTCTGCCTTTCTTCCATGAGCTGCCCAGAAGTTTGGACAAATCCCCCCATGTTGACACAGATTAAATGTTTCTTCTCAATCACTTCTCCACTGTCTCCTGTGCTAATTACTGTTCTGCAAATCTACTCTCTGGGCTGATTTCTAAATTCATCCAGGAGGCTGAGCAGCTCTGAGGATCTGCTGTAAACATGACTTATCCGGCAGGCAGTAAAGCTGCTCTCAAGCCCTCCAAGGAGAATTAAGCCTGTCTGTTGGGCAGCTGGTTTTACCAGTCTGTGTTGCAGATTAAAACATGTTTCAATGTCTTTTCTATCAAATCAGGAAGAAAAAGAAATGTTCTTGTTACCAGGTCCCTGGCTGCATGTTAATAGAGAACTAATTGACCAAATGCCAATCACTTGTGCTCCTGGAGGGAAGGACCATCTCCCCTGTGCTGAGCATACATGAGCACAACCTGTGCCTGTTCTCAGGCTGATGATGAGTTTTATGTTTTATGTTTTACCCACTAGAGACAAGAGCTGCTGAGGTTACAGTGTGCCCAGAATGCCAGGCCATGGATATATCTGCTTCCACACCCCTAGGACATGGATGTGGTGTAGAGATTGCACTGCTTTTGAAATGGAAAGGTTTAGGGCCTCTCCTAGCCTAGCTGTCAAACATATGTTTTATTCAGACTTTTTCCCCTTAAACCTCCACTTGTGATGCCTGTGGCATGCCTCTTTCCAGCAGAAAGCTCCCTAAGTCACCAGTTCAAGTTTTGAAGGCATTTATGCCATCTCAGAATTGGCCATCATCTGGTGGGCAGATGAAATCTCATAGGTAGAAGAGCCTCACAGCTCTGTACAGGTCACAGGTGTTTGGGCATTTTGGTTGCTTGTGGTAACTCACCAGATTCTTCTTGTAGGAGTGTTGAGGGGTTGAAGCACTGAAGGTGATTTTGGAAGCAGCAAAGGTTGTGGTGCCTGCATACTGCACCTTTACAGTTACTGTCCAAACCAAGGTACAAGATTATAATGGCATATAAGAGACATAAGCCAAACAGATTGCATCTTTCTTGCTTTTTAGTCATGAGGTTGATACATGACTTCACTCTTCACCTGCTTTTTTTTTGGCCAGCTTATTTTCTTGTTGTGTGAGATGATTTTTTTTTAAATCTTGACTCACTATCTGTTACAGGGACAAAGTGTTAGATTTTACCCCTGTAAAACAAAATATCTCCCATTCAAATAGGTATAGATGTCTCAGACATAGATCTTCCTGTCATAACTGGTTCTGGGGCCCTTTTGCAATAGTGTGTTGCAAAACTCTCATTAGGGCTTCCCTGTGTCACAGTAATATTATGCCCATTAAGCAGTAACCCTGCTTTGACACCTCTGTGAATAGCAGTGTAGTGAAAATGCAGTTTTACTGACATGAAAGTGTTTATGTTAATGAAGCTGTGTTCATACATGCTGGAGCTTACGGTACAGATATTTTCCTTGCAAACCCCTGAGTGATATGCTGATAAGAGTCTTGGTGAGTCTGATCTGGATTAAAAAATAAAGCTATCATATTCAGTGTGGCTTTAAAATACAACCAGGGTAGGTATGAGGTACAAATATTTAATAACAGGCTTTGATCAAACTACCTGCTGTGAAACAAAAATGTTTCATTGCTCTCTGGGAAAGCTTGTAATTTGTTTTTTCCAAGTTGTTGCAACTGTACAAGCCAAACGAACAGAACGACCACAGCAGTGGAGTTTGAACCCAGGATTTCTGGATCAAAACCCACGAGCAAATGTTTTGTAAGGTTAAGCACTTACCTATTAGATTGCAGCCTGTGAGAGATCCCTAAGCCTTATGAAATGGTAAGTAGCAGGTGACCAAAGGTAATTTTTAAGTAAAAACTTGACCTGTGTGCCTAATGGTGCAGGTTTGGAACAGGAGACACTGTGTGTAGGTCATTTCTCAGTAAGCATGTTTGACAGTGGGGTGATGAAAGAAATATGTGCTCTGCCCACTAATTTATATTTGTATTTTGGTAACCCTGTGGACTGGGAGCAGGAACTGGGGCTGGTGCTGCAAGCATGAGTGCAGCTTGAGTACACTGTGCTGTGCCTGGGCTTGGTGAACTCAAGTGCTGAGGGAAAGTGAAGCAATTCTAGGGGTCCAGAGGCCAGCAGGGTACAGGCATGCTTCAGGAATTTGCTGTTGCTGACTCAGCTATGGGGAGGAGGCAATGTATGTTTTTTGTTTTCAGAATTGCTTGTCAAGCTGTTGGGGAAAAAGAAACTACTCTGGAGAAGTGGAAAAAGCTTTGTCTGTCAAGAAGGTAGTTGGAGTTTTCAGATTCTTTCCTGTATAACTTCTGAAATCCAGGTGTGGTTTAAGGACAATGAAGTTATGTGTTACATATTACATGGGAAATTTTATTCAGTTTCTCCAGCAGTTTCCTGATACCTTAAGAGCAGCTGAGGAATGGGTCAGGCAGAAGGTGAGGATGGGTAAGTATTCTTACACTGCCATATTGAAGCCATTTCTGGAGATATGAGAGAGTTCCTTAAGAGTGTATTTGCAGCAGAAAGTGAAGAATGGTGTTTTGGATGTAGCTGGATAGGATAGTTGACAGTCTGAGCAAGTGAAGTACCTGCATCTTGAGATCAGTGAGACAGAGAGGTCGGGCTCTCCCTTGTAGCTTGCTGGACGTTTGCAGCTTGTATCCAGGCCCAAGCTCCAGACCTTCTCCCAGACCCCAGTGCCTGCTCAGGAAACAGGCCCGTTTCGTGGAGCATCTGGGATTTTCTCTGAGGCATCTCCTTCAATCCAGCACTGACCTGGACTGACCCTGTGTAGCTCGTGAGGCAAAACAAAATTGTAGCTAGGGGATGATGGCTCTAGTAAGCAGATCCCAAACAAAATTGAAGGCTGTTAAAATGTCTCATTGAATTATGGTGCTACAGGAGTGGAGTGACTCATAGTGAAGCTAATCACCTGCTGCTTTGTCTTGACTGCAAAGAATAGATTCCTAGTTAAACATTTAAAGGTCATAATCCTAGCTGTATTAGTGCTGCTTTCCTCCTTTCCTCCTCCAACCCCATTATGCCTGAAGTTACTAGGGGAAATCAAGCAGATACTCTGGAGGTCTGTGTTCTGAAGGTGAGACTCAGAATGTTTATCATTCAGGCTCACACGGTGGACCTCTATGTGTTCATTTATGAGAGAGACCATGCTGAAAAACATTGCATTGGCTCTGCACAAATTTCCCCAAAACATCACCAGTATGACATTGGTGTTCTGTGTGGAGTCTAATTTGAAGTCATAGATATTTGGGAGTTCATTTTGTTCACAAGGAATTCCAGGAGTGAAACTGGAGCTCACGTCCCTATTCCCACAGCCAGGGAAGTTGAGTATTTTCAATTAACAGTGCTTTGTTCACTGGGCAAGAGCATCCTAAAGGAGACAGAGTTTTCTTGGTCCTGCCTAAAGGGGCTTTAGACCTCTCTAGTGGACTGGGGAAAGAACAGACTGTTTCTTTCTGCCATTAACTTGTCTGTGTGAGTGAGCAGAGAAACTGTGTCACCTCAATGGAACAATCATTACTGTCCTGCACTTGTCCCCAGCTGCAGCAGCCATTGTCAGGAAGGTTCTGACAGACAGTGAGAGAGGATGTGGCTCTTTGCCTGGTGGATCTTCCCATACTCTGCTGGAAAAGAGCCTTCCAGGTTCATGAAGGTGATAACACTTTTCTGTGAAAATGCTGGTCTGGCTCTTCTAAGTGATTAATGCTCCTTACATCCAGTTCACTGCTGTGAGTCACCAGGACAGGTGGTGTCTGCCTTGGTGGCTCTCCTGGAGAAGCATTCAGATGGTGGTGGAGGAAAACCTACAGATAAAATAACAGGAAGCCATGCTAAAACATCTAAAGCTCTAGGTCACTTCAAAAGCAGTGAGTGCAATGGATATCACCAGCGACATCAGCAGAGTGTTAGCACTCCAATTTAAATATAGATTTTGAAGAAAGTTTATAATATTTTCTGCATATGTATGTTTTATGGCAGGAAGCATATCCTGCTATAAATTACTCTGTTTGAGAGGCTGCATTAAAGACTGTGTGTGATTTAAGCCTGAAAGTTTTTCCTTTTGGAAGTGTTGGCTGTACTAAACTGATAGACCACTGGCATGTTTTAAGCTTGACCATTGCCTTACTTTGGACTGGGCCAGAGGGAGCGTGGTGTCAGGACAACGTGTTTCCTATCAGCTGCCAAGTTCTTGTTCTTGTAGAACAATCTGGACAAGCTGAATCAATGGGCCAAAGCCAGGCATGATGTTCAACAAGGTGAGGTTCTGGGTTTGTACTTTGGTCACAACACCCCCCTGCAATCCTACAGGCTTGGGGAAGAGTGGCTGGAAAGCTGCCCAGCAGAAACAGACCTGGGGTTTATGGACCAGGGCAGTGATTGTCCCCTTGTACTCAGCACTAGGGAGGTCACACCTTGAGTCCTGTATCCAATTTTGGACCCCTCACTACAAGGGGAACATTGAGGTGCTGGAACATGTCCAGAGAAGGGCAGCAGAGGTGGGGAATGGGCTGGAGCACAAGTACTAAGAGGAGCAGCTGGGGGTGTGTAGTCTGCAGAAAAGGAGGCTCAGGGAGACTTCACAGGTCTCTACAACTCACTGAAAGGTGTCTGTAGCCAGGTGGGTTTGGTTTCTTCTCCCAGCAAACAAGTGAAAGGACAAGAGGAAATGACCTCAAACTGTACCAGGGGAGGTTGAAGTTTGATATCAGGAAGATTTTCTTCAGTGAAGGATTGGTTAAGCATTGGTACAGGCTGCTCAGGAAGGTGGAGGAGTTTCCATCCCTGGAAATGTTCAAGAAATGACTGGATGTGCCATTTAGTGCTATGGTTTAGTTGACAAGTTGATGTTTTATCAAAGGTTGGACTTGATGATCTTGGAGGTCTTTTCCAACCTAAGACTCTGTGATGCCTTGGTGGCCAACGACCACGTGAAGCATTCTTGTGAAGTGAGGGAAGATGCACCTTGGTCTCACGTGTCGTGAGGTGTTGGGAGATGCTCTGTGTTGGTTTCTGTCTCTGTGCCCATCTTTCTACTGGGTGTCCTCATCTGTTCACATTTTTAGGAGGGATCCTTGGATGCCCTAGTGGCCTTTTCCAGGGCTGCAGAACTTCTGTTGGGAGACATTGATGTAACATAGAGACAGAAGGGCCCAAAACTTCTAAAGGAATAGGGTGGATAACATCATCCTGCTGTACATCCAGAGATCCCCATTTGTGCCTGGGTTTGCATTGTGCCTGAGGCTGTCCCTGGGCAGCCTTGGTCGAAGTGCACCACATCACTTTGGCCAAAGAGCTGGCTTGAGTCCTGAGCCCATCAAAGGTGTGCTGCTGGCTGTAGGGAAAAGGGCCCTCACTTGTGAGGGCTGCTGGCTCGTGCAGATTTTGGATTGACCTTTGGCCTCACTAACAGATGGCAGAATAAATTGATGGCGGGTATATTTTTAAATGAGCAGATTGTACTTTCTGTATTTGCATGCTTGTCTCAGAATATTTTTCCTTGAGGTGTGCCTTGGCAGAGAGATTACTGAAGTGTGTGCTTGTCCTGCCTCAAGCATTTGAGGTACACCCAGTTTAGAAACAGATCAGTGTTTCACCCTGACAAAGCCTGATAGCATTGAAGTTTTCGGAAATGTGTCCAGTGCAACTCTGTTAACAACACCTCAAAGCAAAAGTGCATTTTCAATAGTCAACAGCTACATTTGGCTGAGGAGCACCTGTCCATGTTACTCTGTGGGGGTGACTCCAGACAGGGAACAGGCTGAAGGAAGGGGGTGCCCTCTCAGAAAACAGCTTCTGCTGGAAAGTCTCCTCATTGTTTTTTTGCAAGCTGATTTCTTTAGATGATGTTTATTCTTCCTTTTGCAAAAGGCAGTCAAACTTCAAAGGAAGCTGTATCGTACCGTGTTCTCCATGCACTCTAAGTTTAAAGTGGAGTCTTCACAGATTTGGTTATAGGTAGAAAAAAGTGTCCTTGAGGATCTGCTCCCTCTTCCTGCCCGTTGTGACTGCTGATTGGACTTGCAAGAGCTGCCTCTAGTAAGGGGCAGTCATTGGATGGGTAATTGCTGATGCTGATTTATACCTGTTTTTTCTTAAATCACACTCTTAAGTGCTTTAAAATAGTATTAGGTTTACTTTTGTTTTCATAGCAGGTAACTTGCCATGTCTTTCTTTGCAGCTCAATATATTTTTTAGTTGTTTCATGCCTGAATCTCCCCTTAGCTCACCTGCATTTTAGCAGTCCTGGTATAAAGCTTTCTTAATAGATAAACTGGAGCTCCTTCAATGTGATTCTGTTCTTACTAATGTTTATAATTCAGGAGTCTGCCACAGGATTTTTTAGTGCTTCCCACCTCTGTTGCCATAGGGTTTTGCCATATCTTGCATAGAGGAAAATAATGCATGCCCAGTGAATACTGGTGATTTATCCTAGGTTGACAACTGAGGTACCTTTTGCTTCTTTTATTATCATCTGACCTGCAAGCCATTCCTTTCATGGCCTTTTGATCCTGTTGGGAATGCCAGATTAATGAGACTAACTGCTTACTTTGGCCAGAGTTTTTTCTTAAGCAGAGAAATACTCCTTACATCAAGACCCAATTATACCGTCCTTACTCCCGTTACAAAAACCAGTTCTTTGGGGGCTACCTTTTTAATTGAATCATTTATTTTACCTACTTTAAACAAACTTCAAAAAAATCTAGGCTAATGCCTATTGCAAGCAGTTGTATCTGAGATGGATTGCAGCTGGACAGATTGAATGTGGCAGTGATTTCTGTGGAAGGCATGCCCTTGAGTTCACTCAGCATGAGTGGCAGTGCTGCTGCAGAAGAGGAATCCAGGGATGCTCGTGGCCCGTGCAAGTGCTGCATTGCAGTTTCTGCCAGCTCACGTCACTCCAGACACTCCAGCAGCCCAAGGGCTCCTCAGGAGCCTGGGGGGAGCGTGGCTTTAGTACCATGGAACAGCAGATCTCATGGTCTGTGTTTTCTGTGCTTCCTGGTGCGTATCTTGTGCCTTCTGTGCAGGGAAGCCCCTATCAGCAGCTCTCTGTTCT
Source organism: Melospiza georgiana (assembly GCF_028018845.1). NCBI lineage: Eukaryota > Metazoa > Chordata > Aves > Passeriformes > Passerellidae > Melospiza > Melospiza georgiana. Next base: position 143,234,765 of record NC_080430.1, on the reverse strand, counting down.
CCTTAATGCAGTGTAAAAAGCTGTGAGTGCTTATACATTTACAGCATTTGGGTTGGAGGGCTTTTTAGCCTCATTTTTTAATACATGTTTAGAGACTTACACATGTCATACTGTGATTACAGCATTGCACCATTTGAACCTGTCAGTTTTAATTAGCAGTTGGCATTGCCCTATTTATCGGTAGATGGAAAAAACACAAGCTAGCCAGTTTGCAGTGCAGAGTGTATTTTCTTCTGTTAGCAAGTGGTTTGTATCCATTTTTCCATAGCTAGACTGGCTTGGCAACCTGCAGATGTTGCAGGCATTGGGTACTGATGCTTGAAATAGAAATGGACTCTGAAGAGGATGTGGGGTGGGGAGGAATAAATCAGAAACTGCTGTTGCATTGGAAGTCCATTAAGACTGATGATACGACACGCTTACCAGAGCATAACTGCAGAAGTTGACCACATGAAAAATGAGCACATTAAAAAAAAATAATATTTTAAGTCTTGCTTCTGTCACATTATTAAGGTTCCTTTTCACTTTGGCATGTTGTGGTAGCAAAACTAGTTACCAGTACAAGTGTTTGGCTGTCCAGCACGGTTAAGTTGGTTGGAGGATATTTGTACAAAAAGAAGAAACACATTGATATCTTTCTGGAACAAGTTGTGTCTAGTCTATAAATAATGTGAAAAGTATATGTGTTTTTAACTGCAACTTTAAATTTGCAAAAGTTTGTCCTGTGTTCACCCTGCAATCCCCAGGAGACTGTCAAGAAACCAGAATGGCATTGTGTTATTAACACTGGGTGTTAGCTGCTCCTGAGGAACTGTCTGCTGATGCACTTTACTCTGGGGAAAACAATTTGAGGCACCTTTGCCCTCTTCAAGAAGCTCTCCTTGAATAAAACCATAAATTACTTCTCAATGCAGATGCTAAATACAGGCACAGGAGTGTTGTTGAGCAGCTCACATGGAGGTTGCTGGGTATAAAGTGACAAATGCTTTGCTCTGTAGAACATTTGGTTGCAAGGATTTCAACACAGCTGTGTTGCAGCCTGGGCTTTGCACAGCCTGTGGACTTGTAGTAGGTACACACCATTGTCTTGAAAAACACTGCTCATGAGTCAGGGCCTTAAAGCATTACTGCCTAGCCATGAGGGGAAGGCAGGCAGTTCAGTAACTCCCTTTTCCCTGCACACCTTTTCAGAGCAGCTGCATCCTTACACTGCAGCCTGTATTTTCCATTGCCTTGCAAGATTTCAACCTTTCAGTCTAGGACTGATCTGACCATGCTGGTAGCAGCAGGTGGATTTGAGTCAAGCTTACACTTGGTGATTTGGGAATAAAGCCCAAAAGTGAAAGCTTCCAAAACCTGGGGGCTCTCACTTTGGTTAGCAGACTGAAATGTCGTCATCTCTGTTGGCTCTTCGTGTTACAAACTGCATTTGAGACCACATGGCAAGAGTTGAGTGATCCAAGACTATTCTCAGCATGTCCAGCACAGCAATACAAAAGTGGGTTTCCTCAGACAGGCTGTGACTGTGTGCATGTTTGTGTGTGCAATTTCTGAGTGACCTGTCCTCAGGCTGGCTGTCTTTGGGACAAGAGCTGGTGGAATTGATCCTGCTTCACATGGCTGAGCAGGATGCAAGTAAGGGGGAACCTTTCATGTAGCAATATCACAGTGAAATATTGGAATGTGGGTACATGGTGCTAAATCAGGGCAGTCTCTGGGGGAACACAGTTCATAAATTCTGAATAGGAGGTGACCCTTTCTGAGCACTTTATCTACACTTGTAATTTATATGCTAGTCCTGTGCATTACAGTGCTTAAAGCCTAGGTCAGAAATCCTCCATGCAAATTTGGCACCTAGTCTTGTCTTTAATGGCCAAATGAATGGCTGTAGGGCACAGCCAGCTATTCTGGAGGTGCAGGCTGATGAGGTCTGTTAGAAGAACAAGGGAGCACCAGAGCATGTGAGGAGTTGAAGTTTAGATGGATTTCCTGCATTACCAGGGATGTCAAATGACCAGATGAATGTTTCTCTGCTGAAATCAACTTAATTGTAAAGCACTGTTCATTCTTTTTTTGAGAAACCTGAAGAAATGAAGCGAGTTAGCAGTTGGGCTGCTGCTTTTGTAGGTAAACTTTAATTGGTTTTGTGTCATTTTCAAAATGCCTTCATTTTTTCATAGACTGGGCTGTGACAATGTTGGTTTGTGTATTTATGGTGGGTGTTCACATTCCTTTGATGTCAAAGCTTTTACTTGCATAAAACAAATAAACACTTTCCACATATATTTGCTGTGTTATGTTGACAAAACAGTGCCAGGGCTGCTTGGAAAACTGTTTGAGCTGCTGGGACAGTGGACTCTGGATTTTAGGTAAAGAAACTAATTTTCACAGTGGCACTAACCAGCAATTGGAAGAGAAGCCCAGGAATTTCCACCCATAGAGATGCTCAAAAGCTGGAGTGGACAGACCCCCAGGAACCTCATGGAAGTTGGCCCTGCTTTTAGTGGGCATTGAGCAGACCAGGCAGCCCCCCAAGGTCACCCCCAGTCTTGTCTCTCTGGTTTTTCCTGAATGAGATGCTGAAAGGAAGAACTAACAACCAAAGGTGTTACATCAGTGTTTGGAGGGGAGCAGAGACTCCCTCCTTTGGAAAGAGGGGCATCCCCTAGGAAAGTGTTAATTTAGGTTTACATGCTGCTGCTGAAGCCTCAGCAGCACTCTGGGTGTGGGTTGCAGCCTTATTTAAAGCTGCCCAGCCCCAGCTGGTCTGATCATCAAGGACTATGAGATGAGCAGGACTTGGCTAGAATGGTAATAGCGCTCTAAATGTTTGTGTAAGGTGTGAATACCCTCCTGCTCCTCTGCCTGGGGGCTGTTCAGCGAGAGGGGGTTCTAAAGGTGTTCTGCACTGCAGTGAGAGAGTGGATAAAGCCATGGAGAAGGATAGTTTCTGTTCCTCTTTCAAAGTTGAAGTTTGAAGATTTGTAAAGCCCTGTTCTTAATTAATCTTTGCTTTTCTTCTGCCTTTGATTTCTAGTCTTTCTCATTGATTCAGGTCATGGCTTTCTGAAGCAGTTGTCCTCACTACTAAGGGTGATGGAGGGACATTTCAAAGCTTGGCCTTCCTGCCCAGTCCTACAGACCTGCTGTGTGGGTCACAGCAGGCAAGTCCAGCCAGGTCAGGTGCATCTGCTGTTCCAGGGGTTGAGGTGTGCTCACTGCAGCTCAGCAGAGCTTGTGTGCCAGAGGAAATGCAGTTATTGTGCCCTCACAGCAAGGGATAAGCACATCCCTGGTGTTGGTGTGCCATCAGTGCTGCTGAGTGTCTGCTGTACTCTGTGATGGTCATGCTGGACACCAGGGCAGCTTCATTTCAGCTTTTCTGCAAGATGTGCCTTTTTGTGGCTCAGAGAATCGAAGCTTTTCTCCTGCTGCACTCTTCATGGTTTAAGCAGGCACACTTTAAAGGAGTGTGCCTGCTTAAACCTGACAGCACAGATTATTTGGAAGGATTCACGGGATAAACAGGAGTTTGCCTGCAGAGCATGTGAATCTGTGCATTCAAAGCAGCCAAAGATCTGGTGAGCCCAGCCCTGTGCTTGTAAGATGTCTCACCTCTGCATGCAGCCGTCTGTGAACTTCACTTGCTGCTTACAAGGAGAAAATGTACTTTTTCTAAATACAAAGGTTCAGAGTTTGCTGTGTTTTTAAGAACATGTGTTTACTGAGTTTCAGGCCAAAAGCACAGAGACTTCCAGTTTCTCTGGTTGGAGATGGCTGTCCTCATTTCACTTTCTGTAACAGGTGGAATATATCTTTTTTTTAAGCTGGGTTCACTGTTGTGTATCAAATTTCTTTGTACTGCAGGCTCATGCAGCCAGCTGGTGTCAAACCCATGCAGTGACATTCTCCTTTGCCTTTGTGAAAATTCATTATATTTTAGTAAGGCTGAGGAAGCTGAAGTGGGATGCAGCCAAATTTAAAATAAAAGCAGCCTATCATTGAGGACAAAACTGGTTAACTCTTTGAGAGCTGACCTGACAAACAGCACAACTGTCTTTATTATACCAGGCAACAGGAGCTTTGAGGCAATCTGGATAACTAAACACCAGTGCCCTGGGTTCCTGCTACCCTCTTGCTATCTGTCACTTGATTAAAAAGGTGTACAGGTTTTCCATGGGACTGCTGCAGAATCTCTTGGGGTTTAGAGGAGAAGTCTGCAAAATCTGTGTGGTTTTAATCTCTTTTACCAAGCCATGTTGAAATGAGCTTGGAGTCATAGTAAATAAATCAGTGGGGATGAAGTTGAATAATGGGTATTTCAATACATATTTGGGATGATTTTTAAGTGGCCTTTGGAGCACACAGAGCAGCTGCCTTGAGAAAGTACCAAAAAGAGAATGTATGGCCTTTTGAAGCAGCACCATACCCCTTGTATGGATGAGTTGCAGTTAGAGATTATTAACCCTGAGCAAAGGCACGAGATTGCCCCAGGAGAGGAAACCATGTCCCTGAATACCTGGGGCAGGGACAGAGCTTTCCCTTGCACCCAGGGCCTGAGATGTTGCGCTCAATGTTTAGGTGTGCATTGAGCCTTTTGATGGGTTGATGATTATTTATCTCTGTATAACTAACTGAAGAAATAATAGGCATTCTCCAAAATATCTTGAACTGATAATTTCTTAAGGTGGTTTGAATGATTTTTACCTCCCTTTGTACTCTCATGATCTTTTCCTCAGTTCAGTAAGGAAGTGTGCTCTGCTGGAAGAAGTGACAGCATGTAAAAATAGCACTGCCTTATTTTGCAGATCTGCTTGCTGTGGGGTTTCAGTTAGATCTGCTGACTTGGATTTAAAAATAAACTTTTCTTCTGCTTTTTGCACCTGCTTGTCCTGGCGGTGCATGATCTTGTGCTTAAGAGGCAGCAGCCATTTGGTGGTAGCTGAAATCCTTGCTGGATTGGGATCAGCAGCACAGGTGGTTGGGAGACCTGAGTTAAGGGGCTTTTGAGGCCACAGGTGTTTGTGAGGCCAGTAACTAAACATAAAGGGGAGAAAGACCTTGTAGGCTTTTTAGAGCCTCTGTGGGAGTTGCCAGTTCAAAATCAGCAGTGTGTGTTTTGCCATGTGTGCAGTGGAATTGCAGTTGGTGTTCCAAGGCATTTGCTGTAAGTGTGTTATCCCTTCCCCTCACTGAATATTGCTCTGATCTAATCAGATTGCATCGCAGTTCATGGCTAGGCCCAGGCACAATAAAGCCTGCACTTCAAAAGAACAGAAGTATCTTGAGTTCCTGCCTTCTTCACACATTGGGCTGACACTAAGTGTTCATTTAGAGCCAGATTCACGGAGGTATGGAGATCAATGGGTCTGGCTATACAAATAGGCCTGAACCAGATCTCCATCTTCCCACCGTCTGGAGCAGGCAGTGCAGAGTGGCCTCAGTGCAGAGAGTGTCCCTGGCTGCTGGAGCTGCCTTTCCCTGCCCCTTGGCTGGCAGCTCAGCCTCGGGGTTCTGCACAGGTGAGGGGTTACTCCAGATTAGCACACAGGCCTGGCTTGTGTTTTTCAGCTTCGGGAATTGTTTTCCTTACAGAGTTCTTTTTATTAGCCTGTTCTGGTTTTCATTGAGAGCACCAGCTTGGTGCCTGCTTTCCTTGAGCCATTGATGGGTGTAGCAGCTGGAGCAAAGCAATTGGATCTGCTCAGATTAAGACTGTAAGGTTTACTGAGCTATGCATAGACTGTTTCTGGAAATACATTTCTCTATAAGTCTGAAAAGAAATGGGGAAAAGGTATGGGCAATATTAGTGGACAGCTTGATTGTGAGTACAGATATTTAACAGACCCTGTATGTTTTCAGTATTGAAACTATTTGTTTTCTAAATAATAAAATGTAAATAATGAAAACCACAATTGTGGCATTTGCTCTTATAAACAAATCTGGTTTTAATCTCACTTTGGTTTTGTGGTATTAAGAAGTTGATGCAGAATTCTAGGTTCATAAAAATGAGCAACAGGCACCTGTTAGAAGGGATGGATATTAATTCTTGCAAGAAATCGCCAGAAACAAAATTCTGACTGTGCTGGCAACACCGTTTATGAAAGGGAGAGGAGGAGGGAGCAAACCAGTCTGCACTCCTGGCACAAACACCTCAACTTGAGCATTTTGTTCCTGGGAAACACTTCTGCCTGGATTTCTGCTCTCTGACAGGATGTCATGGTTCAGTGATGCATTTTGTGTCTCCTTACAAGTTAGTGAATCAATGACAGACTTACTTTCTCAGAAATTGAACTGATGCATCCTATGATAACTCAAACCTTGCCAAAGCACTTCTGTCCACCTGTGTGTGTGACATCCTCTTTGATGGGCCATGGGTGAGCTTTGCATGCACAGAAGGCTGACTAAAGCCAAAGTGTCCAGAGATGATAGCAGGGCTGGTTCATGACCATATTTCTGTGCAGGATGGACTGTGCACTGACCTGTGTGTGTGTGGGTGAACTTCTGACCCTGCTTCTGTAATGGCAGGGCTAGTGCTGACTCCCATGGGGCGAGGATTTTGCCCAGTGCTAAGCTAGAACAGCTAAAGTAAGCAAAAATGTTGCTCACTGAAGGAATAAGCAAGCTCAGAAGAAGTCACAAGAGCTTTCTTGCATATTCTTTACCAAAGTGACTGGAACATGGTCACAGTCTGTTACAAAGGCTTCCCAAAGCTGGTGGTCACCAGGATCGGCTGTGGGCTAGGAGTGGCTCAGGTTTCCTGTTCCTTTGGCTTCTTTGCTGCTTTAACTAACTGCCACTGCCACTCTTCTCAGCTCCTTTGTCATCTAAGGTCAATGACAATGCAGTTTGAGATCCCGCTGGTCCCATCCATGAACAATGTTAGTTTCTTCTGCAAATGAGAAAATAAGCCATCCCCCCTGCATTTTCCTCTCAGCTGGACTGTGTGGGGCTCTGGCAAATGTGACAGAGAACTTCATAGCAGGCCTCTGTAAATATGTTTTCCAAGTAATTATTTGCCCAAAAGGCCACCGGACCCAACATTGCAAGCAGTCTGTTCCTTTGCAATGACAACTGCAGAGGTGCAGTATATGACAGTGGCCTGCCAGAGCTGTTTTATTAAATTTGGTTAATCTAAAATTCATAGGTGAGTTTGACCTTGAATCTGCATTTGTTGATCCAGTCTTCACTGAGAGATGTCTAAATTAATTTTTTTTTTAAAGCATCAGGATTTTTTTTTCTTATTTTGAGCAGCAGCTTTGAGAGACTTTACTGCTCAGAAGGGCTCACAGCTGTAGGAATAAGGGTGCCCTGTTTTATTTTCCTGCCTGGTGGATGCTGAACAACATCTGTCTGTCTGCAGTTTTTGATGTGTTTTTCCAACTTGCAAGCCTTACCTGGAGACTGTTGACATCCTGAACACAGAGAGCTGCTATAGCTCCACTTTAAGATTTCTATCCCAGTAGTAATAGCTGTACTTGTCAGTTTTAAGCAAAAGCTGTCCTTTTTTCTCTGTTTGCTGTAACACCCTGGAATTCATCCTATCATCCTTGAGTTTCATGGAGGCATCTGTATAAAAAGTTCAGCAAGATCAAGGTCTGTGTCCCATGTAATCAGTGATGGAAACTGCTTGCTCTTCTAGCAGCATGAGCTTGGATAAGGGCTGGGTAAATGGCCATTAGTTTAAAATGTCCTACTGTTAGTCATTTGTCATAGCCTCCATGTTCAGAACTGCATTTAATAATCCAGCCCCCATTCTGCTCCTGCTTTAATCTTTACTCAGAAATGGAAGCCTCTTCTGATAACTTCCAAATTACAAAAATATTACAGCCATTTTTCATCATTCTCTCCCTTTTGGGAAAGAGGGGAATGGCTGGCACATTTGGACTATGGCCTTGAAGATAAAGGTGAGCTCATTAGTAAGTTGGAACCTCAAAGACACTTCCTGAAAGGCAGCATCTTTTGAGGGTGCTGGAGTTGCTCAAGAGTGAAGTGAGAAGTGGAAGATAAGAGGTTGATTGTAGCCAGTTGTTTGGAGTTTATAGAGGCCATGAAGTTGTACAGCTGCACATTTCAGCAAATAATCATTTCCTTGATATATGATCATGATTAAGTACAAACATAATGACTTCCATAAAACAATTGAGTCTCTTTCCTACAATCTCTTCCTGTTGTCTCTCTGTGATGTTGAATGACAATCAAGCGTCTAAATAAATAATTTATGCCCTTTATAGTGGACTCATTGTAGTGTTGTGGTCCACAGACTTTTGTTTAATTATCTCACATGAAAAAACCTTGTGGTCTTTTACAGGCTTAGGCTGGAAAGGGAAAGGCAGGGAAGGTGAGAGTGAAGGCACGTTTTGCCTACCAGAACTGCCTTTTACTTATGAGAAGTAAGGCTGATGTTATCACCCACTTTCTAATCAAATTTGACAGGAGCATTTTGTTAAGCCACTTTCTCTGAGTGGGAATTCTGATGAATACAGCTCTCATCTCCGGTTTCCAAGTATTACTTTACACTGTTCCCAGGCATTGTTTGCTTTACTGGATGAATTATTATAATATGTCAGAGAAGCAGATGATTCACAGCCTCATTTTATAAACTGAGAGCCCAGGGCACAGCAGTTTGACTTGCAGAGCTGCAGGGCAGTGAATGGAGCCCATGTTACCCACCAACATATTGATGGTTTGGTGAAAGCTTTGCTAGTGTGGCCTCAGTATTTCTGTTTGGGAAGTCACAGCTGCTGGAGGATGTCCTGACTTTCTTCCAGGGACCTGATTATGTGTGGAGGTGGACAGTGCATTTGGTGTGTCCCTGACACACTTCTCTGCCAGATGCTCTTTTTGCCACCACATCTGGGGGTTGGCAGCACTGAAAAGGAAGTATCTCCACTGGTCATCTGCCTGGCTCATGGTTCCATCCTTGGGTCAGTAGGTAATTGGTCACTTATGGAGCAGGTTTTGAAAAGATAAACCATAAATGAATCTGGAAGGTGAAGCAGGTGTTGTGTGACTGTGGCATTGCCCACTGCAGTAACCTTGTTCCTAGACTTTGATTGCTCAGGTGCATAGCACAGACATTAACGCTGCTTGTAGGGCCCATCCCTGTGTGCAGAGTGCACATCTTGGCTGCCTACTCTGGCTGTGAGTAAACTACTCATCAAACTGTAATTTGTATAAAGCATAAATCAGTCTTGTTCACTGGCAGCTGATACTGGATAAAAGAAACAAATCCAAATTACCATCCTTTGTTACATTTGGATATTTTCAAACCACTGCAGTGGTACAAAATGGTTTCCTCTGCAGTTTGTGTAGCCAGCTGATCCCAGACCTTTGGGGACAGGAGCATCAGTGCAGTTCTGCTGTGGGAACCAGCCCTACAACAGCCTGCTGAAAGCTGAGATGAGCCCTTTGCACTGTGGGTGTTCCTGGAAGAACAGCTGAATGCATTGGTGATGGCCATGGTCCTCCAGCTCCATAAATCAAGGGGTGGTGAGAGGCTTGTATTTTTTTTTTTTTTTTACTTTCTCAGGAAGCATTTGTATCCTTGACAGTTAATATAATTGGGAACGGGGAAGTAAAGCTCTGTTCAACTCCAGTGCTTTGGAGTCAGTCAGTCGTACATTGAGGAGAAGCAGTGGGATTCAGGTGTGGGACAGGATGGGCTGGCACTGTCCTTTGTTCAGTCTGATGATCCTTGCCAGCCCTGACCCACTCCCTGCACCCCTCCCTGTGTCCCTGCTGTCCAAGCAGAGCTAGCTCAGCTCTCCCAAACTTCTTAGCAGCCCCCCTCTTTCTTCTTCCCAAGCAGAATCCTCAATCCATCTTCAGCAACACCTTGTTTCCAGAAGGGACATCAAAGATTTCTCAGAACCATTTCTTTTCCTTTTACCTTCACTTCATTAGAGTAGTTTTCATTCACAGAATAAAATTAACACCTCATCGTTTGATGTTCTTGTAAACATTTAAGGATAACATGAAGTTTCAAAAGGTGGGAAGAACCAGTAGCCCACTCATCACCAACCAGTTGTGTTTGGTTTTTTTCCCCTGGAAAAACCTCTTTATTCCAGGCTTAATTTATTTTGTTGAGGGTTTTTGATTTGGTTGTTCTTTGAGGTTTTTTTGGTGGGGTTTTTTTTTGTACTCTGAACTTTGTTTGGCTGTTCTGACCTTACCCATCCATATGTACGTGTTGAGGGGATATATTTATACTTTGGTTGATTGTGTTTCAGTTAAAATTCTGTTACCTTGGAATTTAATGTTAACAATAACTGACCCTTGTTTCCTAGTCTCGCCAAACACACAGTTTCCTTTTTATTGTTCTGATACAACCCTTCTTTTTGTCATATAACAGACTTAGGAAAGCAGTGCCACTTAACCATTGATGGTCCTTAATATTCCAGTATTTCAGTGAGTTTTCAACCTTAAAAACCTACCTATTGCTTAAACTCAGTGCTGGTAGCCAGGGAAATTTTTGGTTCATTTCTTCTCTGCCATTGCAATTGTGTACCACATTAGCCTCTGAAATAAAATTGCTTTTATTAGGCAGTGGATCTAGAGAAGAATGCCCATGTTTTGGGACAGAAATCCACTCTTTGTGGGTGCTGTCCCCTTTCTCCTCTTGCTTTCTGTCTCTTACACCTCTCCCCATCTTCTCTGTTGCTTTTTTGAGTTTCTGGAGTCTGTCTCAGCTTGTGCAAGCAAGTGCAGCATCACTGGAAGAGCTGGGTACAGATCCAGCCTGGAGTCCGTGTGCTTTTCCCACCTGTAGTCAATGAGGCTACAGCTCTTTGATGTTGCCAAATAAGATTGTTTCAAAAGCTCTTTCTAAAAACATGATTAATCAGGCAAGTGACAAAGGACTTTGTGTTTATCTTTTTGAATAATACCAAATAGCCACAATTTGTTCCAGTTATTTAATATCTTTGTTCCAGAGCGATTTCGTGGGCACAGGATCTAATTCTGCAAGAATGCAGGAAGATGGTGACTTGATTTCATTTTTAAAAAATTAAAAATTATCAAAAATGTTCAAGTTTCTTAGGAAGATTTTTGTTTTACTTGAACAATACTGTTTTTAAGGCCTAGGGAAGATTTTGCTCCATGATGAAAGTCTAAGGTTATTTTAATAATCAAGTAAGACTTCTAAATAGATGCTGATACATTTCACTGTTCCAGAGAGCACTGCACCTCGGAAACAGTTCATTAGAAGGTTGATGTTTGTGTCCTGAAATAGTAGATTTAAGGTGCAAATGGGAACTAAGCAAGTACCAAAACTGGCACTAACCAAAACAAAGTTCTGTGGAGATGGAATGAGCTGCTCGGAGCCGGTGTGGCCGGTGGCAGAGGGGAGAGAAGGGCTGAGCTGGGAGCAGGGAAGGCTGTGTTGGGACCAGGGAAGGCTGTTCTGGGCTGTGTGGGGAGCAGGGAAGGCTGTTCTGGGCTGTGTCGGGAGCAGGGAAGGCCGTTCTGGGCTGTGTGGGGAACAGGGAAGGCTGATTTCGGCTCTGTCGGGAGCAGGGAAGGCTGTTCTGGGCTGTGTGGGGAGCAGGGAAGGCTGTTCTGGGCTGTGTGGGGAGCAGGGAAGGCTGTTTTCGGCTCTGTCGGGAGCAGGGAAGGCTGTTCTGGGCTGTGTGGGGAGCAGGGAAGGCTGTTTTCGGCTCTGTCGGGAGCAGGGAAGGCTCGGCGGGAGCGGGCGGAGCCCTCGGCCCGCGGGGTTTCGTCCCGCCCGGCGGCCAAGGGCGCCACCTGCTGGCGATGCCGGGATCACGGCGGGGCCCGGGCCGGGCTCTGCGGCCGCCGAACCCTCCTGAGGCGCTGGGTCTAAAGAATCCCGAGACGGGAAAATTTCATCGAATCCCCATGGTCTGGTTCTAAAATGTGGAAGTAATTTGTTCACAGATGCCCACTCCCTTGACAGCTGTGCTTCTTGGCTTTTGACATCTCTAACCTTTTTCTTTCAAGTCTTGTGCTGCAGGGTTGAGGCTCCTGGAAGAACTGTGTTTTAATTGTTTGGTTGCTCGGTTCTGGTCTCTAGGTGCACAGGAATTAATCTCTTCTAGGGATGGCAGATACCTCTGAGATCTGCCCTGTTAATAGCCTAGTTGATTATACACATATTAATAATCTGTTTTACAATTGCTCTGGAAGGCTTGGCACCCCCCTCCTGGTTGTTATGCCTCTACACCACAAGCAGGAATCTCACCAGGGGTCTCACCTGCCTTTTGGTTTGTGTTTTTCAGGTGGTACCAGAGAGATTGGGTCTGCTCTCACCAGGATGTGTATGAGGCACAGAAGTATAGAGTCCAAACTCAGGCAGTTCTCAAGGTGAGTGGCTCCATAGCTGGCCCAGCACTGGAGGTTCTTCCTTCATGTGCTGCTGGGGAGCATCTAAAGCTGTTCATCAGCTCTGGCTTCTCAGCTGACCTCTGCCCCTGTCCCTGAGAACAGCAGTTGTTCTCTCCCTGCAGCACATTAGGAGCTGTGAACATGCTGGGTTTCACTGCACGTTTATGGGGCTGGGCCAGTTCACCTCAGATCACCTCTGAATGCTGCAGATTCCCACTGTCAGTCCCTGTGGCTCAGTGCTGAGCAGGCGGCTGCTGATGTGACCAACTGACCTGCCTTTGTTTCAGGACTTTAAGCTTTGTCACTGGGTTTTAAACAAGCAGCAGCAGCAAGTGTTGTGCTGCTTCCTCAGCTTACTGCAGAGCCCAGATACATTGTGGCCAAGGGAAAAACCTTCAGCAGAGCAGTATAGGTAATGCAAATTCTCTCATCCTGTTTTTGCAGTTGAATTTAGACTGCAGAGGTAATGAGAGAACATTAACTCATGTGCAACCTGGGCTGTACAAAAACAACCTACTTCAGTAGTTAGTAGTAGTTTGCATATATGCCATCTTTAACCAGACTTAAAAATTATACATGACCTTAGGTGAGCAAAAATGATGCTTCGCCATTTGCCTAATGACTTGCTATGTTTATTCCCTTTCACCCCCCACTCATTGAAAGTGTTCAAAGCCAGGTTGGATGGTATAATCAGCCTGGTCTAGTGAAAAGTGTCCTTGACTGTGACAGGGTGGTTGGAACCAGATGACCCTTGAAGTCCCTTCCAATCCAGGACATTCTATGATTATGCTGTGATTACTTTAAAATAAAGGTATTTATGAAATTGGCCATGAGGAGACAATTTTGTTCTCCAGTTACCACAGAGTTAGCTGTTTAAATGGGTCTCGTTAATTAGTGGAGCATTACTGGTGCTGGACTCCACCAGTGTGAGGTGAGGCACATCAGTGGGCAGGACATTGTTCTTTTGTACAGCTGCTCTGTCTTCTTGTGTATATACATGTGCTATTTGAGTTTATAATCTCCATGGCTGCATGAACCTTTCTGGTCTCCAGAGTTTCCATTTGAATTGTGTGACAGTTGAGTAGGATCTGTTTACTCTGAACTGTTTCAGGTCACTCCTCTGCTTTATTCTCTGTTCCTCTCTGTCTGGAGCTTTTGTAATTCTGGTTATCTTGTGATGTAGATTTTTGATTTTTTTTTTAATCTGCTTTTTTCTTTTGCTTTCTCTAGTGTAAACAATTTTATGTTCTGATATTTACACTGTGACACTGGTAGCTGTCACAGCAAAAAGTAAAAATACTCCAGTATTGACCTTGGCTCTCTCTGTAAGAATAAGGGCATCTGCAGGATTTGATTGCTCTTTGTGTTTTTTCAACAAAATTAGTGCTTTAATTGACTGTCTGATAAACCCACTTCAAGAACAGATGGAAGAGTGGAAGAAAGTGGCCAATCAGCTGGATAAAGACCATGCAAAAGGTAGTTACAGAGGAAGAATTCTTTAATAGGAGTAAGATTGTAATATCAGTTTTGCTTCCTCTTTTCATGTTTGTACTGGAGAACTGAATGACATGCTTAAATATGTATAGCAGTTTTTCTCTTCTGAAACACTCCTCTCCCAGAGTGCCTAACAAAAATTTAACCCTTGCTGCATGCATTTTGAAGGTTTAGTTTGCTGGACCCAGGGGTGGGTTGTTTTCCTAGACTGAGAAGCAGTGACTGGGTTTAACTCTGTTAGCCCACTCTCCCTGTATGAGCTGAGGATTTGGGATGCCACATGTATCCCTGCAAAGCCCTGGGGTGTTGTTAAAAGCAGCTTGTAAGATCATGTTATGCCTCAGCCAGAGCATCCCCAGAGAGTGCACAGCCCTGTAGAGCACTGAGCATTGTTATTTTGTACCTGGTACCACACAGAGAGTGCTCTGTAGGATAGCTCTGCTGTGGTACATGGGGTGCCCTGGGCTGCAGGGCTGATGATGGTCCAGAGGGTGGGCCCCCTTTCCTGGGGGACTGAGTTGCAGGCAGCCAAGTCTTGCCCAGCAAGCTCGTGCTGGTAGATGCCTTTGTGCTGGGAATGCTGGCCCTCTAGCACAGGTGCTGCAAGCAGCTTGCAGTTCACCACTGACTGACCCTTGAAAATTTTAGACTTTTACTACTTCTGAAAGAAGCAGCAGCACCATGGAAACTGATAGGAGGGAGTGGGCTTGACCTCCAAAAGAGGATTTCCTTCCGGGGTCAAATAGAAGAGTTGAATCAGCAGCTCTTGAAAAGCTTCCTGCCTTGTGCTGCAGAGTGTTAAGCATGTAGTGAGCAGGAGAGAGGAATTACATGGGGTCATTGCCAGGAGGGGTGACCCAGGCCAAAGTGGCAGTGAGATTTAGGGTTTACTGGGCAGAATTGAGTGTTGGGAGTGTAGGTGGCCTCAGTACAGTTCTTGTGCCTGCCATGAATCTGCTTCTGTTTTTCCATCTACAGAAAAGTACTAACACTGATCTGCTTTGTTAAAGTGTATGTGTACGTGTATATACATGCATACATGCCTTGTATCTTCTTTTCTTTTTTTAAGTATCAGTTTTCATATGTGGTACCTTTAGTGTTCCTGCACTAGAGGTGAATATTTTGTTCTGGGATTTTAAGCCTCCTGGGATGTACAGCTCATCTGAAAATGAGGACAAGTGCAGTGTGCTCCACTTCATCAGAAGGAGCTGGGAATGTGACCCTTCCTTGGGCAGAGTTTTAGCAGCCTCTTCCTCTGCCTGACTCTCATGCTGGAGAGGGATCACAGGATATTCTCTGCCTTGCCATTTCTGGATTGCTGTTTTTTGCACACAGATGTTTTGAGAAACCTGTCATCTCTGTTTTCCATTCCTGAGAGTGGATGAAATGAAAAGCACTCTAATTTTGTACTGTGTTCTCAGTTGTTATTTCTGTAAAGGCTTTGTTTATTTGGGAAGGATTTTGGTATGTGAATGTGCTCACACCCTAACATGTTATATTAAGCCAAATGTATAGGCTTTACAAAATGTGAGTTCTAAGCTGCTTTGTGTAATGGTAGCTGTTCTCAAAAAGTTTGTAGCCTAATGTCTTTAAATGTAGCCTTTTCTGTGAAAAACACTCATTTTGGCATTGATTGTATTGATAATAGAGATTGTGTTTTTTAGAATACAAAAAAGCCCGCCAGGAGATTAAAAAGAAGTCATCTGACACACTGAAGCTACAGAAGAAAGCAAAGAAAGGTAACTTGCTTCCTACTGTACTGTTAACAGCCTCCTGAGCTGTGCTCACTGACAGAGATGGAACAGTGATGGAACTTTCTACTGTAATAATGCTGCCCCTCTAATGTATTCCTGGTACCTTCTTGGGTAGCAGGATACAATTGCTATGTGTCATTTAAATCATGTTCTGGAGCTGCTGTCTAATGTTCTTATACAAAAGCCTTAAAACTGTTTGTGCAAAGTCAATCATGTTTTAAAATAGAGCCCTTACTGCTAACTTTTTCTTTTTAGGAACACTGACACTCTTAACATAACTTGTGCAGATACCTGTAAAATTTTCTAGAATCTTTTGGAATCATTTAAAAAAAGGCATTATGTAAATGTTCCCTAACTATTAATGTTTCTCACTGTTCTTCCTTTCTGGCACTTTTCCTCTTTTTTCCTTTTTTTTTTAACAGCCTGTAATCTCCTAAACCTTACTTTATTGATCAGACTGAGACAGTGGCATGGGGTATTTTTTGGGGGGAAGGGTTCTTGGCAATCATAGAAAACTAAAGATGAGTGAGAAGAAAAAGGGAATTTTCCTGAAAGACAGTTTGTCTTTTTTAGCAGCTGTATCTCATGTTGCTCTCCCACCTCCACCTTGTCATAGGAGTTTCATCACTGTTCTGATGGAAACATGCAGCACTGCTAGCTGCAGCACTGCCATCACTAAGGGTTTTACTTGGCCAGGTGCAAACCCCACCAGGCTTTGGAACAATGATAGGGAGCTTGTACAAGGACTTCCTGGTTCCCTTTCCTGGTTCCCTTTCCTGGTTCCCTTTCCTGCACTGGGCTCTTCCCAGCTGGGTCAGAAGTGTGCTTTGAGCAGCTCTCAATCTGCAGGTTGAAATTTGTCCTTCCCCTCCTGCCTAAAAACTGTGAACCCAGGGACAAGCAAAATAAATGCTGGGGTGGGGAGTTTCTTGACATTTTGAAATTGTGTGTTACCCAGAACAGGTGAGCTGTCTCTAACTGTCTTTCCATATAGATAAATCAATAATCACACTGATAGAAAGCCAGGTGACTGGAAAACTGCTCTTGAATGTTAGCTGACTTTAGATAAGAGATGAGGAAAGGAGAGATGAAAGCCACCAAGAGGGAGCTTAGCTCAGTAGGTTCTGTGTGTCTGTCAGTTCAGTGTCCTAAATCAGAATGGTGACCGTTACCATTTGAGATAAGATTTTTTGAGATAAGATTTATTTTTTGGATAATGTGTAAACATGTTTCTCATTTTGTGTGATGAAATGTCTGACAGCAGACCAACAGCTTTATAGAGTTTGTGGTATTCCTTCCATGTCTTCTCCTGTCTCTCCCCTATCTTTTCTAGTCTTATTTCTTCTTGTTTTTGTGTGATACAAACAACCCATCAGTGCATGGTAGGTAAGCACTGAGAAAAACATAGAAACATGGAATGGTTTGGGTGGATGTCTGGGATCTGGGAGGAGGGAGCCATTTTTTGAGCCAGTTTCTATGGATTGACAGCTGTCTGGCTCCATCTCCCCTTTATCCTGCTTCTGACTGTTCAATAAATCACTCTGCAGTATTGAAGGAGGAGACATCATCTTCTGTGAAGTGTGAAGAGGAAAGAGGAAGCTGGAAAAAAACCCCACTGTTCTCATGCTGCAGATGCTACCTGCATCTGTTAGCAGTGGTTAAAGCAAGCAGACTTGGTCCTTGGATTTTCTGCTTTCATATCCCCCTCCTCAAATGTGAGCCAAGTCTCATGATGAGAGTCAGGAAACTGGTGTTCTGTCCTCCTTCAGGATTAAACATCTTTTAGCAAGGAGTGGAACAGGCCTCATTTTGCCATTGTTGTAGCAGCCATGATGTGATTGAAGTTTTGTTTCTTTTTTTTTTTTTAATCCAATTCCCTTGCTTAATCTGCCCTTACAATGTTCTTTTGGAGGTGTGGTGAAGGTGCTGTATTTCTGTGCTGTCCCTCTGGGAGCTGCTGTCAGACTCATGGTGTTTGCTCCAGAGCACAAAACCACAGGGAGTCAGGGGATGTTTGAGTGCATGGGGCAGGTGGAAGAGCTGAGGGCTCACAGGCAGCCAGTGCAGGGAAAAGCAGGAGCTGCAGCATTGCTGAGGAGCTGAGAGCTGTTCTCATGGCCCTGGGGAGAGGAAGCCCTGGCTCCTAAGGCTGTGTAAATGCCAAAGCTGTTGACCCCAGCAGGAGTAGAGAGGGGATGGGAGGAAGTTCTCTCTGCCTTCTTGCAAGTTATCAACAATGCTTAAGTTAGAAGAAAAAAACAGGAGCAGATGCCTTTTCTCCTCTTTGTTGTTTTGGTCCCTATCTTGAAGAAATAAAGCTTTGGTCTGACTGCAGTGTCAAGTGTTGTGAAAATGTTTCTGTATGTACCCATCTTGACAGATCTGTTCAGTGTCCTGTGTGGTGAAGTATGTTGCTCTTGCTTCTACTGAGGGATTTAAAAAATCAAGAAGGGGTTTATTTTGTAACATGATAAAGCTGCAGAAGTGATTCTGCTTTAGGACACAAATGAGGCTTGAACTATGGGAAAACTGTGCTGGAGGCAAGTGGCTGAGTGCATGAATGTCTTCCTGTGTCTTCAACTCTCCTGTTTCTCTGTTTTACAGACTTTTTTTGTTCTGTTCTTCCTCAAGCAGAACCTGTCCCTTTGATTTTTCTGTAAAGTTACTGACTCACCTATGGGAACTCTAAAACAACCAATTCCAACCAATTCATTCCCTTCCTAGCATTTGTAAAAATACTTTTGAATTAACTTTATGATCACCTGTGGGCAAGCGGGATGTGTGCAGAATTCTGGATTTCCACACTGTGCATGCTACTATAAAGGTCCTTTAAGCTTATTCTGCTGTTTGCCACCTGACCTTACGGGAAAGTGTTTTCTTTCTGCTTTGGGCAGCTCCATTTGGAGGAGCTCACATGGAAGCCTCTCCTTTCCTCGTTCCCATCCTGGCAGTGGTGTCCCCCAACCCTGAGGCTGCAGGGCTCTCTCACAGCTGATGCTGCTCAGCAGCTCCTTGCTCCTTGTCTGCATCCCAAGGATGTTCAGGAACGAGGGTCATGGGCTCTGGGGCTTGTCCTGGTGGGAGTGCTGCAGGTTGGGCTCCCTGCCTTAGCTCTGGGGGCTGAATCCACGGGGGTTTGCCTGTTCCATGGCTTCTGTGGGGTCTCTTTGTTCCTGTTCCACGTGGCCATGGTCAGAGTTCAGGCTGGGCATTTAAGATCACGTGTTAGAAACTGTGTTTGCAGAGTAAGTGTGTTCATTGCAATAAGCATGTTTCCAAAGCTTGAAGAGATGGGGAAAACACCAAGCTTTCCAAACAAAACACAAGGAACTCCAGGGTCCTTTCTGGAAGTTTGCTAGGGTATTTTTAGTAAAGTGACACAACTGTGAAATGAAGGTCTTGCATTTCAAGAGACCTCACAGAGAAAATTTTCACCCTATTTGTTGTCTTTAACTATTAGGAAAAAAAATCCATCTGAAGCTAAATCTATGTAGTCTTAAATAGGATGCTGGTGCACCTCCCAGAACCATGCAGTCCCTGAGGATTTCATGGGGATTTTCAAGGTTCCTCTTCAAGGCCTCCTTCACCCTTGTTCCCATGGGGAACAGGCCCCTAGGGCTTGTTGCCCACCCCAGCATTGACACTTGGCTCCTGTCTGAGCAGGTGCAGTTGTGTAGTGCATAGAACTGCAGACATCTCCTAAATTGCTCTTTGTTTTCAGACAAACATTGGCCACCAGAAGTCAGCCCAGCTAACCCGAGTCAGCAGAATAATTATGCATATACTTGAAATAAATTCCAAATATAGGTTTCTGCTGATTCAGGGCCTTATAAGTGGCTCCATAGCTGCTAGAGGCTGTTGATGCTGTATTGAATCAGGAGAGAGGCAGCAGCTGTGGCTCTGCATGTAACCATTTGGGAAGGTTAACAAAATGCATGATTCTTGAAGAAAAAATGATCAAGTGATTAAATTAAAATATATCTGAATGTGTGTGTAAAATCTGGAGTGCATTGGGTGTATTTTCTGTATTTCAGAAATGCAATGAATAAATTCTGTATTTCAGAAATGCAATGAATAAATAAACAGATTTCCCTCCTACCTATAATCTGACTGGTAGGTTTCATTTTCAGGTTCTTCATGTGACACTGTTTGAGCTTTGAGGAAAATGTTTAAATCCAAGTGGATATGTAACAAGTTGTTGGATGTAGCACTCCCAATAATATAGCACATATTAAGAAGAAAACTGAGTTTTGTCTGTAAGACATGTAGAAGTTTCTGCAGAATTCCCTTTACATTCAGTACAACATTTCTTCTTGTGTTCCCATCAATGCTGAGTATCCAAACTGCCATTCTCTCCTTTTGAGTATGCAGCAGTTTTGGAAAGTATTCTGTGATTCTAATGAAATTCAGAGACTAGGACATGATTTTTAATTTACTGTAGAACATTATTATTAATTTACTGTAATACTGCCAAAAGTGCTTTTTCTTCCTCTTCCTGGTTAGCAAAGATGACGTCTTTGTGTTTTAGAGCTTTTTTAGGATTTTTTTCCCTCTGGTCTTTGTAATGTTGTTAGACTGCTCTCAAGGATGGTTGTGCAAAGCCCGTGACTCTAAACTAAACAAGCATAAAGCTGTTCAATGCAATTATAAGTGAAGAATGTCTCAGCTCTTACAGCAAGTGCTGACCTTCTCCTTCAAGCACTTTGCACTCTGTCTGTACATGGCACTTCCCCATCTGTAGTGGCAGGCTGGAGAGGGAGAATCCCTGGCCAGAGCCTTCCTCCCCAGAGGGAGCCTCATTCCTCTAACTTGATCGAGTGTGGCACCATGACTGAAGTGAGAGCCAAAACTCTGTGGAGTCAATAAGATGCAGCTCAGAAGGAGGGAAGCTAATGAGCAAATTATCCTTATCTGTTGAAGGAAAAAAATCCTGTGTGGATGAGGCCATGGTGCCTGCAGGGCTTTTTGGTGTGTTTTGGGTTTTTTTAGAGTTTTTCCCCCTGCAAGCTTATAATGTGAGCTCTCCTTTACAAAAATGCAGTGAAGACATGTTGCTAAATCAGTGATTGAAGACATTTCTTCAATTTACTTTTGTTCCTTGAGTTTTGATGGCCTCTTGATAGTTCCCCTCTTTTTTGACAGCAAGCCAGTTTTATTGCAAAATTTTATTATGTAAAGTTTGTAAATTAAAATACACATATCAAAGTTAATCTTTTTGATGTTCTTCCACATTGCATCAGCAATTAGGTTTTCATTTAATTAACAATCTGTAGATGTAATTGCAGTAGAGAACATTAAAAAGTGCTGTGGTTTACTCACACAGCACCCCTCTAGAGTTGTGCAGGTTTGAGTTCCCTCTTCCCTGGGAGGGAGTGATTTGTGCCACTAGACCAGGGTCTGGTTATCTGTGTTGTGCACTTTCTCTGAAGCACAGGTTTACATCTTCTCACTGAGGAGTCTAAACTGGTTTAAGTCTCATTAAATAAAACTGTGGTAAATAACCAGGGGTTTAATTTGCAACAGCTCACCAGGATGTAAAACTAATGCGTTTGTCTTTATCAGCAATGGAAGAAGTCAAAATCCTCTAGTCCAAACTGCTCACTCTCTTGTCTTGGCGCTGATGATAATGTCTAAATTCTAGGAATGCTGGAATACCAGTTTGACTTTTTTTATTTTCCTTTCTGTGTCAATTTTGTGTCCTGCAATTTCTCACCATGCGCACCTGCCTGCCAGCTGAGGCTCTGGGTAAGTCTGTGCCATGCTGTGACCCTGGTGGCTGGTTTATTGTAGCCCTTGCTGTGGCCTCTTTATGGTGTCTGGTCTCCACTAACTGCCTAGACTTTAATTTCTAATGCAACTAAAATATTGCCCAGTCTTGATGAACAAACCATCTTTTGATTTATTTTCTTTTGACATCTAATTGGAACACTGTAAAAGAAGAAAACCAGTGTTGTAGATAAACCTCTGGTTTATTTTAGAAAGGGATAACATGGACAGATAAATCTTGTCATAGCTGGGAGAGAAGTTAAATGGAATAGACATGTCATCAAGGTGATGTTCAAATAATTGAGTATCTTATTGTTAATATGACTTTTAAAGTCTAGAGCCTGAAGTCCTTAATGTTGGTCTTTGTAACCTGTGATCCAGATTCCCTTTTTATGAAAATCGCATGCACCTTTCTTACCTGATAGATAACAAGTCACTCTGTTTACTTCATGCTGGGGAAGGGGTTGGAATTCAGCATCACAGTTGTCTCCTGTTGCCTGATCACATCTCAAATATGTTTAAATTGGGATGCTGTTTCAGCTATTTTGCAAATTTAAAGTAGCTGCCTTGGGATCCCATTGTGAATGAAGCATGGTGTTTCTGAATCTGAGCAAAGGACTCATACCTGCACTTGTAAATGTAGTGATGTAAGTGTTGCTTTTGGGAGAAGCCTGAATTGATTAAATCAGCAAGCTCTCAAACAAGTTGCCTCCACTGGGCTCCTGCAGCTGGGCCTTATTGAGGCTGCTGCCTGTCCCTATTTTTTGAAACAACCCATTATGGTTTTCCTGGTTTGTAATTCAATCCAGAAATGCCATTTGGCAACTTGTAGCTTTTCTGTTAAGGCAGAACTTGGCACTTTTGAACATGAGCAGCTGACTCAGATCTCCAGTAGCCAAAAGAAAGATTGGAATTTGGTTTCTGAAGGAGTCTGAGATTAATCCCAGTTAGGAGGTTTATGGTGGCAGAATTCTTCTGTTCTCAGCACAGATCCATATTAGTTCATTTGTTTGCTTTCCTGTGCAGAACTTAAAGGAGGTTTTTCATTCTGGCAGCTGGAGCAGGTGTGCTCTTGTAAAGAGGATGGTTTGGGAATGACTGCCATGAAGCCTACTTTGATTGTACAAGTAGGGTGTACTCAGCATTGTCTCATGTAAATTCTGCCACTCTGTCAAGTGTCCAGTATTGAATATTCAAGTTCTGTGCAGATGCTTTAAAAAGTGTCTTTCTGTGAGGACATGAAAAGCATAATTTCACCAATATTTGCTGCATTGCATTGTCAATAACAGCAGTAACTTTAGCAGTCCACCTTGCACAGAGAGAATTTAAAAATTATTTAGTGTTGCTGAGAGTTTTGCTAGTATGTCCTATAAAATACAGACATGAAATACAGACAGGTTGAAAATTGGATTTGCCTTTTCCTTTTTTCCTAATATTTTTCCTTCACTAAAGTTTTTTTTTTTTTTTGAACAATAGTTATTTAAGAAATTGCATGAGGCTTTTAGCCAGGATTCACACAAAACACTGTAAAATGCAAGTTCTGTTGCATGTTGGTCCTTTAAAGCCCTGGCATGTCACGGTAATGATGTAAAGCACCTGCTGTGAGGATGACATTGGGACTGTCCTTGAAGTAGCAGCAGATCCATGTTACTTTTGATGAGCAGTTCAGCTCCCTGCACATGATAGCTGTCACTTGCCTGTGTCCAGCTGCCGGTCACCAGGCTGGTGGAGCATGGTGTTGTTGGGGAATTCAGTCCACAACTTCTGGTCTTGCATTTGTGCTCCTCTCTGCATCACCAGAGCTACTCTTTGAGAGAGGCTGGATTTGAATTCCTCCTCAGTGTTCAGGTTGTTGACTTGTTCTTGGGTGCAGTTGGACACACTGCAGAGCCATTCCTACCTCCTTTTCAAGTCAGGCTGGTGCAGACCTATGGCTACATTGGATGCTTTTGACCATTGCTGTTGCTGATTGCTGTGGTGGGTCACTCAAACCTGCCTGCAGCTGGGGTAGGAGTGTCCTTCCAGGTGCACTTCCACAGCTGCTGCATGATAGACTCTTCTGGAACTATCTTATGCCATTGTGGTAGTTGTGTTGGTTTGGAAGTGTTTTGGAATGCATAACCTAAAGGCCAGAGAATGTGGGCTGGAGGAAATAATCACTTGCTGATGTTCCTCATTAAAGTGTGCTTTGTGACCACAGCAAAAATACTGCAATCAAAAATACTGCTTTGGCCAATTAACCTTCTCCTTGTTGTTCAAGGGGGAAAAGAGCTGCATTGCTCTCCAGAGGTCAGTACTCCCTTCTGAGATAAGGAGCAGATTCAGATCAGTGGAGACCCAGGGTGTCTGAGGAGCAGAGGTGGTCAGCAGTGACCCTCACACCTTTGCTGTTCTCTGGGTGTGGGAGTGCTGCTGTGGGGATGTGCTCTGCTCTGCTTAGCAAAGGAAACTGCTTCAATTAGGCAGAGATCTCATCCCTCGGATTTCCTGAGTGCAGCTGGCGATTCAGGGAGTGGGAAGAGCCATGCCTGCTTTCAAAAGACGTGCTAGATTGATGTCTGCATTGTGGAGCTTTCAAAGGATGTTGATAAAGCTTTCCTCCTCCTAAAAGATGAGTTATGAGAAGTCACCAGGAGAGAGCTGTATTCATCTGTAAACATCTGACTTCAGAGCTTCATCTAAATGATTCACCTAAGCTTGTTTCCTGCTCTGAATTGTTCCTGAGACAGCTTCTGTGTTTTCACAGACTGCCCAAATGCCCCTGAGCATAAAAATGGGTCTGTGAAAATACTGGTGGGAAGCTGTGTGTCTGTTACTGTACTGACTCACTGGAAGAAATAAAATGAGAATTTTGTAGAGGTGCAGAGGAAGTTGGAGAGTGGTGCAGTTTTACACATGCTTTAACCATGCTTTTTACACCAGCATTATTATGAACATAGGAACATTATCCTCATAACTTTGTTGAATTTAGTGAATTACACAGGTGCAAATGAGGTTTATTCTTGCCCCAGGTTTTGGCTGCTCTTGTTTCTCTGGTTCAAGATGTCCTGCCCAAATCTAAGGTCCACAGAAAGTACCAAAGTTCTCTGTAATTGAACCCACTTTGTCAGTTATGTCCAATTGCTTTTTAAATGTGTGTGTTCTCACTGCATAGCTAAATGCATTTAAAAAGGATTTACTGCATTATGTGCATGATTGTGGTGGAGCAGCTGAATGTTTATAGCAGTTCTCCAGAGCCAAACTAATGAGTGTTTCCTTTAGTTTGCAGCTAATATATTTTGCACTTGTTAACATCCATGGTAGTGAGCCACTATCTAGGCTTGAACAACAGGTAGTTATTTTACCCACTGTAATTCCAGACAGCACTCAAAAAGGGCCTGAGCAATGATGCAAGTTTCTGTTTCCTAAAGAGTTTGAAAGAACATCTCCAGAGAAGTATGAAATGTTTAAGCACTGCATCTGATGGCAGAGTATGGGGAAGGCCTGAAATGTACAGAGTGGTCTTGAAGCAGAAGGCCCAGTTTGTCTGCTGAGGGTGATGGACAAAAAGGCACAGGACCTTCAGGGAGGTACCCAAAGCTCTGCTGTAACTTAATTCTGGTAGATGCTGATTTTGATGGAGGGAAGCAGAGGACCTTCAGACTCTGTTCTTCTTAAAGTTTGTTTACTTCCAAGTAAGTGAGTTTGTTGACCACATTAGAGCAGCCAGACTGATGTGCAGGATCAGACACTGCTGAAGTTTGGTACCAGGTGGCTTGGCAGTGGCTGTGTCCATGTTGCACTGCATGTGATTCTTCCAGGATCCATTGCAGAGCTCTGCATGTGGGTGTCACTGCATTTTATCTAGACTATGTCTAACCCTGCAGAGGAGATTTGGATGTATCCAGCCTGTATTTCTGCTAAGCCAGTGTGATTCTCTTTGCTTCTATCGCTGCTCTCTTTTCTTGCAGCTCAGTGCAGGGAGGCTGATGGCTTTGCCTTGCTCTGGAGTATTAAGGAAATACATATAATAGTAAGGCAAAGGTTTTTCCTTTTTAAGCCTGACATTGAGTCATCTGCATTGTGTGCTACACATGTGAAGAGACTTTTTTCCTCTTTAAATAGCTTTAAATCCTCTGTGCAGAAAGGTTATCATCCAAAAAATTGATTTTGGGTAGCTGCTTGTAACTCACCCACCATTTTTTCAGTGTTGTCTTCCTGGTAGTTAAATTGCATGTGATGGCATTTCTGGGAGATTTGCAACAAATTTATACAACTGAGGTCCTTTAAAATATTTAGGAGTGTAAGGTGCATGAAAACATTTTGCAACTGCAACATTATTGGTTATGGTTTACTAAGCAGCAGCTCTTAATTCCTAGAGGAATATTTTTTTGGCACAATGCAGCATAAGCAGTCAGCACAGAATAAGGTACTTAGCTGTCACAGGAAGTTTTGGTATTATGAGTTGACTGTAATTAGTACAGTGAAGCTTTTTATTGCAAAACATTGGCATTTAATTGTATCCATGACACATATTGGAGATATATATATATATTTATATATATTCACATATGTGTCAAAAATATATGTATATATATATAACCTATGTTGAGAGGTTTGGTTTAGTTTGGACTCTGGAATGAAGAAAATGGTTTCAGCAGTTGGTTTGTGCAGAGTACTTGAACCCAGTGGTGCAGTGATCCATGTCCATAGTAGCATTTTGTATAGGAGATTGATTCATTGATTTAGTGGCTCCACAAAATTCTCATTAGGACCTTGTTAGGCACAGAAGCAAGAAGCCAGAGGAGTACACCTGGGCTAGTGATTTATACTCTCCCAGTTAGTAAGATGTTGGTTTTCAGCAAGGATGATGTGAAAGATGTGTTGCTACAGCTAATGCTCTGGTAAAGTCATTATTTAAAATGCTGTCTTTGGCTTGTTGAAACCTTTTGAATTGAGCTGGATTTTTGTTATGTGCAAAAGGAAAAAAAAATAAATGCTTTGAAATGCTTGATTTAATTGAGGGGGTAAACATCCTTATTGATTTGAATTAAGGGAAAATGCTGGTTGAGGCTCAAATTGCAAAAGCACAATCCAGCAGCAGTGCTGGCTGATAATAATGTCATCTTCTCTGGAGAGGCACAGTTTTGACAATATTGCTCTTGATTGTTTCGTGCATACAGGACGGGGTGACATTCAGCCCCAGCTGGATAGTGCTTTACAAGATGTCAATGATAAGTACCTGCTGCTTGAGGAGACCGAGAAGCAAGCTGTCAGGAAAGCTCTGATCGAGGAGCGCGGCCGGTTCTGCGCTTTCATCTCCATGCTGCGCCCTGTGATCGTAAGAGCTCTTCGTTTGCACTCACTACAATGCACAGATTAGATAAGTGGCCAGAAGCCTCTGAAGAGAGTATCTCATTGTGTCTTAGGAATTAATTTCTAGAGCCAAAATACAGCCTGTATGTATCTCTCTCTGTCTAGCAAGTGGGGAGAGCTGGGGCCTTTCTTGTAGGCGGTTGGAGTGATTCAGCAATGGAAAACACTGAACACCTTCAAGGTGACTGATGGGTAAACAAAGGCTGAAGTCAGTTTGTGTTTTTTATGCATTCCAGCCTGAGACATTGCAAATCCAGCTTTTTCCACTGCTTTCCTTCTTAACATCACATTTTAATATAAATCCTCCTTACTCCTACTCCAGTGCCAGGACTGATAAATGTTTCAAGACCTCCCCTGGGTATATAATGACATTATCTGACAAATTGCAGGCTGCTTCCATGCAGTTTTCTGATAGCTCCTTTCCTTCTACATGACAGTTTTTTAGTTCATTGGAAAGGTTTGGGTAAATTTTCATCATCTCAGGTCGTCTGAAGCCTGACAAGGAATTGTTCATGGCTTTGTGTAAGCGAGGTGCACTTCTGAAGGGTCACCAACCCACTGGGAAATGTTCCCAGTGCTTGTTTATAAAGAGCATCAGTCTCAACAGAAAACCATTGTTAGAGAATTAGAAAAGTCATGGCTGAGCAGGAGGAGGTGAATTCCAGACTCAGAGGACCTGGAAGAAATGGTAGCTGAGGAATTACTGTTGTAGTTTACAGTGTGGGAATCATCATCTGAGTTAGCTGTCAAAGGAATTTCAGCCAGAATCAATCATAGATGTATTAATGCTCTCGACTTGTACAATGCTTTTAATTTAACTATGAAAAACTATGAGTTTAACCCCTATTTACACTCAAGCTTAAAATTGTTAGGACACATTAGTGAGTGTACATAGAGCAGTAGGTATTTGTCAAGTGCAGCAAAACTGACACTCTTTTTCTGACGATGTCACATGAAGAAGGCTGAGACTTATTTATCTTGTAGATGACAGGAAAAAAATTCTGGGCCTTTGAATTTATACCAATCTTAAAGTAGTTACAAAACTCTAAATTAGTATTTTCAACTTTTCATAATTACCACTGGGCATCCCCACAGTCATCAGCAAAATGATAAAGGTCATATATTGTGGTACAGGTGTGATTTTTGAAACCAAGACTGTGGTTAGCCTGGCTTGCTTTTCTTTTCAGGAAGAAGAGATATCAATGCTAGGAGAAATAACCCACTTGCAAACCATATCAGATGACCTGAAAAGTCTCACCATGGATCCACACAAATTGCCATCCTCGAGTGAACAGGTTAGATCTTGTTATCTGAAAAACATTTTATTTGTGGCTTGCACCACTTTTGTGTTGTGAGGAATATTGACAACTAGTCCTTAGTGGTTTAATGTGATGCTTTGTAGAGGCTTTTCAGCAACAAGGTCATTTTTAACATGAGAAATTTAGAAAAAAAACTATCTTGTTGTGACAATTTGTTTTCAGGGGCTGAGTGCCCCTAAAATATTTGGTGAGACCAGAGTGAAGTAATAGCAGTAACACTTTAAGGGGTATGAAGATGCCCAATTTCTGTGGAGAGTGTTTGAGAAATGAGTGTCATCTCCTTGCCCTATGTTTGAGCATCCCTCTGTTTTTGTAGTCACAAACTTGTTGGGCTTGTGAAGCTTGATGGAGTCTATTATTTGAGCATTTTTCCTTGCTGTCCTTAAAATGCATAGGAAAATGTGTGTCATTAAATGAGTCCAAACAGGACATTTGTCTGCAATCCTGCTGTGTGAACTCAGCTTTTTTGTCATTCTTTGTAATCACCTTATCATTGACATAGAAGTGTAAAGCTGTGTTGTGGTTGAATACTGAATACAGTACTTCAGCTCAAAGGCTGTAATAATTTTTTTAAGTCAAAACAAACAAAACAAAAGAAACAAAAACCAGAAAAGCTTCCTTAATGCAAAAAATAAATCTCCAATTTACTTTCTAAAAGTTTTTTTTTTCCATTCAGATCTGAACTTTCTTTCTGTGGTGGCAGCCTTAGTGTTGAAGTATGCTAATAGCAGGAAAGCCAAGGATGAAACTGACTCACCTGTGTGATACAGCATAATTTTGAAAGGGAACTGAGACTCAATTGGCACTGAAAGTTTGTGGCAGGGATGAAAGCTGTATGACAATCAGATGCTTTCTTGTTATAGGGTGAATTTTTTTCCACATCCTTGATGCTATTGATTATCTTCCATCAGGTAATTTTAGATTTGAAAGGTTCTGATTACAGCTGGTCTTACCAGACTCCTCCATCCTCTCCCAGTACTACAATGTCCAGAAAATCTAGTGTTTGCAGGTAAGTTAATTGGTAATATGTATTTTTAACCTGTTTGTGGGCAAAGGGAGGCAAGTTCAGACTGTGACATGGATTTGTATACATTCTTAAATCTTAAATAGCAAGTCTTAGTGCAACAGTCCCTCATGGTCTTTAGTCATTTAAGTATGTGCTGGGGATATTAAAAAGGATGGGCATGACTGAACAACTTTTGAACTCAACACAACTTGAAGATGCTTTTGATTCAGTTCTCTTGAATCCACTTTGGATCAAAGAGCAGATTGTACTGATCTAAACTCTTGAGATTGTCCTTTCATAATTTCCTTTTCTGTTTTTCATGTGATGACTTCTTAGATTATTCTAAGTAGCTGTTACTAATCAGTAAGTTAAACTATTTGAAAAGGGGAAAAACATCCTTGACAATTGCCCTATCAATCTGGTAGATGGAAATGCTTTTTTGATACAAGTTTTTTTGACTGTTTAATGCTGTCTAATGCTGTCCTGAAATATGTTGAAACACTGGATTCTGTCTATGCTTTCTCTGTAAAAACTGTTTTCTCTCATAAAACAGTTTATTAGCATGTTGCCCCCATATCCTGGTGTCCACATTTACTCTTTCCTTTTACTGAAAAGGAAGATCCCCTGTTGTGTATTCTGCTCAACACCTCTCCAGCTGCTCTCAGATGATTACCTTTCAGTTTGCTTTATGAGCTATGTACTGCAGGTTCCCTGTGTATGAGCAAAGTTACCTACAGCATGTCAGAGCAAGTGAACACAACTTCTATGCACCTACTTGTCTCTGCATGCAGATATATATAAAAAAGTCAGTATTTTATATATATATATGTGAAAATGTGTATATTTAGAGCAATGAGCACAGGCTTAAAGATGCAATATCCTGAAGGTATAAAAGAAAATGGCAAAAAAACCCCAAAAATTCATCATCTCTTCCTAATCAAATTCATCTTCTTGTACAGTAAAACCTGTATGGCACAGAGTGATGTGTGTGGGTAAAACAAAGCAGAGCTCCTCCTGCTCTGCTCCCTGCTGACTTGCAGGGTGTGTGTAGGTGGTGTTGGTCACAGGAGGTGCAGCCTCACCTGTGCATCCTTTAGAGCCATCCTCAGGCCAGGCAGCTGCCAGCGCAGCAGGGAGCTGCCATCAGATTGGTGCATCCTGCTAGTCCTGCTCAGCCACCCCAGCAGGAAATTCCCAAGCTCCCACATTGTGGCTGGCATGTGTGGATTCTGAGGATTACAAATCAGTCTCTTCCTTTGAAAAATCACTTTGGTTTGTTTTAATGGATATTAATTTTGGGGTTTCATTCTCTGGTTGTCCTTGTTACTGACTAAAGCTCCATCCCCAGTGGCTTGGCTTCACTCCATGTGCTGTCATGTGTTTTTATCTGGTTGGAAGCCTTCAAGTGAGCAAAACGTGTCCCAGGTACTCTGAAGTGTGGGGGTTTGGTGATGCTTTCAGAAGTCTCACACTGTCCTGCTGGCTGTCTGCAGCAGCATGCCCAGAGGCAGACTTTTAGATGAACTCCAGTGTCTTTGGTCCCCCTGCTAGAAATCCCATTGACAATCTGGTCCAGCTGTGAGTCAGAAATAGGAGAGAACCATCAGCAGACACTTTCTGAGCAAGTGCCCTGCTCAGGGAGGGCATGTAGCAGCTCCTTCATCCCTAACCTCAGTTTGAAGTCTGAATGGTCAAGATTTGATCATTTGAATGACACTCAAGTTAAAATGCCATTTTCTGTCTGATCACCAGGGATACTGCAGCTGCTTATGGTTCTTCACTGATATATATGTGCATATATATATAAATATATATATATTTAATTTGTCAACATTTTTCTTTTCCGGTTTATGCTGCCTGTTGCTAGAGACATGTGGAATGTTAATTGTACTGTATATGGGTCTCTCCCCACCCCACCCTTGTGTCCTTTCCTCTCCCCTTTCCTTTCTGTGTTCCTTTTGTCTCTCACAGCAGTCTGAACAGCGTTAACAGTAGTGATTCCCGCTCCAGTGGCTCGCACTCGCACTCACCTAGTTCACACTATCGCTATCGCAGCTCCAATCTGCCTCAGCAGGCACCCATGAGGCTGTCCAGTGTGTCCTCCCATGATTCTGGATTCATGTCCCAGGATGCTTTCCAGTCCAAATCGCCATCCCCCATGCCACCAGAGGCACCTAACCAGGTACGTGCAAGCATGAGAACACAATCCTGAGTGTGAGCTGGACTCTAACTCGGCTCACCTTTCAGGAAAAGGAGCTGGTGTGGTTTTGGGGTACCTGGAGTCAGTTTAAACATTGAGGGTAAGGGTTGTCTCAGTGCATTTCATTTATCCAAAAGTTGGGCCTCTAGCTGGAGTGATTTAAGCTGCTTTGGCATAAAAGGGATGAGTCCTTTCTGGGCTGTACAATTTTCCCTCTGGTCCTGGAAGGAGCCTAGATGCCAAACTTTGAGATAAATACAGACAACCAAGAGCACGAAGGACCCACCTTATATGAGGCAATAATATTCACTTTACCCACTGAATTTACCAGTTAATATCCTGAACAGGTTGCAAGTGGTTAATACCTGGTGGCTCTTTGTTGTTTAATGGGCAAATATCGATGCCAGAACATCCTTTTGACACCCATAATACTGATGCCTTTGGCATTAGAGAGACTTCTTTAATTCCTCCTCTGCAATGGGTCTGGGATACTCTAAATGCTGCCAGCATTATCATATGGAATTTGTTTTGCCATTTTTTATGACACCCATTTCAGTGGATAGACTTGAATTTTGGACTCTCAGTTGAGGACCTTGCAGAAATAAGGTTTCTGCATGAAAAAGGGAGGTGTTATTAATTGTTTATGAAACTCATAAGAAATGAGTTTTTGTGTAGTCATATATTATAACATCCTGAAGCCAGTCACAGAGGGGATTTCCCTACAAATATAAGCAAACTTCCCTGAGCATTTTTGGATCTGCAGAAGGAAACTGCTACTGTTTGTTCATGGCATCCTTCCTCTAAAATCTCACTGGCCATCTGCAGGCAGAGATTTGCAATGCTCTGTGGCCTGTATCTTTCAGCACCTGAATTCTCTTTGCTGTTTTTTGAGGGTTTTTTTTTAAGAAATTGAGGGGTTTTTTTTAAGAAATTACAGCAACTGTAATATTTTAATCAAGGCTGAATTGCCTTCTCACATTATAAATCCCCTTGAAAATTTTACCTACAAATTGGAAATGACCTAGTATCCTTGTTGAGTATTACTTACTTTAATGCACCCTAAGGTCACTGGAGAAAAACTGTCTTTTACTTCAAAAATGTATTTGCACTCCTTGTTACATGTTGGGGAGTAGGTAGTTTTAGGCATGGTTGGGAGTGTTAATCCTCACAGTCAGCAAGTGTTAGTGGTTATCAAGTGTCACCTGCCCATGGAAACTACCCTAGACCACCTTTGACAGCGCACAGACCTTTGCCTTTTGCAGAACATTTACTAAGTAGTACCCTTAGGGAAATTTTTAAAGTATCATCCAAAACAACACTGGTTCATTTAGGCTTGGAACACTTTCTCAAGGGAAACTCAATGGTTTTAAAATTTATTTCCTTCTTTCATTTTAATAGAAATGCTTTCTTTTCAAATGATACCTCTTCTGTCCCCAGTCTGGACACAGCAGCTTTTTTTTTATAGATGACATCCTGAAGAACTTTGTGCACACTAATAAAATGAATGTTTTGTTTAGATTGGCTATGGCTAACCTAAGTGAAATGCAAAAAAGTAAATGAGCAATAATAAAGTAAACTGGAATAGTAACAAGGTAAGGAAGTTGACTTTTAAGATACATACATCAGTTGCACATGCTAGCATCATCTTTGGTTTTCATAGTATCCACTGCACCTGCATAAAAGGGCAGTAATCCACATGATGATGCTGTGTTTGCAGACAAGGATGTAAATTTGCAATTGCTCTTAGCATGAAAAAAACCAACACCTCTCTTTGCAAATTCCCCTGTTAAGCAGAGGAGAGAACTTAGGCTGGTGTCAGGTGGCAGAACATCCTGAAAAGCTGATGGGAGTCACTCTGATTTACACCAGCTAAGTTCATATGCTTTCACTTCATTTTAGAAACTCTCCATAAGGTTGCAAACTGATCCAAGCATCCCTTGAGCTTTTCATGAGCTGTAGAAGGCTGCAGCAGTGTGACAAGTGTAGTGTGTTGGTATAACAAATAGGTATGTGCTCTGTTTGTCTCTGGCTCTGTTTACCTTTACACAGAGGAAAAGGTAACAGATCATTGCCTGGCTGCTTCATCTTTGCTTAAGTGTCTTGCTTTGTATGTTCAGCACTAAGTAAAGTGTGTGTGTTGTGCTGACAGGTGACTGTGAGCTGAGCAGGAGCTGTTCAGTGGGCAGCATCACCCGTGTTGTGTGTCTCTAACCAACTGACAGATCTCCTGGGGCTGTGCTTGGTGCTGGGTGGGAGGAGGCTGCTGCTCTGTCTCAAGCACTGATGACATTGTTTCTGGTAGTGACACTGAGAAGGCAGAAAAGCAAGTTCTGGAACGAGCAAGGGAGAATAAAAGCTGTATATTTTGTGCAGGTGGACACTTTGATGGTGTTTGCTAGCTACATGCTGTGGCATATGTTGGATCAACAAAGCCTTTTTTCATTTAATAATGAGTTTTAGAAAAAAAAAAATAGAAGGGGGCTGTGTGTAATTCCATATTATAGGAATGTGAATATATGAGTTCTGTGAAGCTGTTATGTATATAAGCTTGCCTATATTTTAGGCAAGCAAGTGTCACTGAAAACTAAATTGAATTTCCTCAAAATCACAGGTGGGGGGTGGGGAGTTGGTGGGAGTCTCAAACAAAGAGTAACTGGAGATTGAAAAAAGATACAGGCCATACCAGAGGAGAGATGTCTGACAAAATGAAGATTGCTTTCCAGTCTGTAGTTGGTAGTAAGAGCAGTAAGTGTTTACTGTTACCACACTTAGCATAGAGGATAGGAAAAAGAGCAATTGCAAAACCAGACTGCTCTTTCACTGTGTGTGAGCAGCACCTCTCTGCAGTTGCTGGGAGTAAAAGGTAGCCTGTAGCACATGGCTGCACGTGAGGGAAGGTCACTGTAAAAGGCTTTAATCCTCATTAAAGGGGCACATTTGGGTGTAGCTGAAGAGCTGGAAAGGCATCACAGGTCTCTTTCTGGAGTGGAACAGTTTCTTTAAATGCCAGGTGTAAGGTCAGGCATGGCCAGCACTGCCCATGACACTCAGGGACCTCGTACAGAGCCCTTCTGGCAGAGCTACTGGAAGCATAGAGTGGCTCCTGGATGGGCACTGGATGGGCTGCTGCTGCTAAACCCACACCTTGCCCTGTGTGCAGACAAACTGAGGCCTGGGAGTGTCTGTGATCACATAGTGTTATAGTTTAGTGATGTTTGATCCAGGGCATGATAACTGTAGGATCCGCTGGATTAGAAGTGAGCATGTGGGGAAGCACTTACACAGTTGGATTTTACAGGCTCCTTGTGACTTCATGGAGATGAAAGCAAAGGGAGAGAAAGAAGCAGATGAAGATAAAAATGTTGATGTGCTGTCAGACAGCAGAGAGATAAGTCTTAATTGTTAGAATGATCTGGAAAGCACTTTCCCTTAACAGTGAAGTAGAGGGAAACTGGATGTAAAGTTGCTTCTGCATGTACAGGTTATAAAGCTGGAAAGAGTCTGCTTTTGAGTAGATTCCATTGCTTGAAATAGCTGCAAGTGAGAATAGGGGAAATATATTGTTACAGCTGTTCAGTTTTCCATTTAAATTAAGAAATGCTTCCAAATCAGACCTTAAAAGAAACCCCAAAACAGAAAAAAAAACCCACCAAAAGCAAACAAACAAAACAAAAACCAAAAATCAAGTTCAAACTGAAACACATCTGTAACTTATCACCAGATATTTGTTTCTTCTAAAGTTCCTTTTCTAAGTTGCTTCGCAGTAGTTTGTTCCTGACTAGAAACATACAGAGATTTTTATCTAGAGTCAGCAGAGGCAGATTCCTGGAAATTAGACAAATTCAGGAGGTGACCTTGAGTCAGTATCCTTTCAGCTTTTCTGAAAGTAGCTGAGCCCATCTTCCACTGGCTCTAGAGGGACATTGGACCACGTTCATCATTGGGATTTGGTCTCCTGGGAAACTCTTGTCCAGGAATCTCTGTGTCCTGTTTGAGAATGGGAGAGGGTTAAGAAAGCAATGCCATGGTTGAGTGAAAACATAGCAAACAAAGGATGCAAGTAATCCAAGATAACCATGGTCCTTTTATAGGTTAGTAGGATAGCAGATGGAAAATAAAATTGTACAGTCCAGTAGCTCAGAAAATCTTTATTTTATGTCCCTGCTGGCACTTATACATACCACACTATCAGTGTGGGACACTATCTATGGCTCATCTGAGAGACCAGAGACCAAGCTACACTTGTACAAATGTACATTTGGGGCACTGCTTGTCACTGCAGAGCATAAAGTTTAGCTTTATACCGTTAATTTTAAGCTTTTCCTCAGAAGAGATAATTTTAGAACAGAGCAGAACTGCCATTATTGCAGCTGTGGGAAAAAAAACAGCTAAAATGGAAGAACTGATTTAAAAAACTATTCCAACAAAACAGTCATTTTAAAAAAGGAATCTACTAAAGCAAAGTGAAAAAGGTCTGACAGTCAAATTTCTCACAGCATGGGCTCGGGAGTAGAAATTGCTCTGCCCTTTGTGTGTGCTCCCAGGAGTGGGTGTGCCAAGGCTTGTGCATCCTGGACAAGCACTCCAAAGTCTGGAGGCTCCTTGCCCCAGCAGCAGTTGTGCAGTTTCTGTTTTCAGCCCCTCATGTACTTTATGGTAGGAAGGGAAGTCTGTGTTTCCCACACCTGGGTGCAGCCATTCAGGACTGGCTCTCCAGTCTGATCCAAACATCCTTTGACCTGCTGCCAGTCATGTTTTCCTTTTGCTTTTCCTTCAGGAGTTCAGTATTCTTCTGCCTCCCCCTCCATTGTTGGAATCCTTTTTTAGCAAGACCAGAGATTCCCTTCCTCTGTGCCTTGCAAGTTTCTGAAGATGAGGGGACCCTGTTTCTGTACCACCACCTCTTGCATTTCCATCAGCTTCCAGGATGTTTTCCCCATGGCATCTTGGTTCAGCCTTTGTCCAGCTTTTCTTGCTGAAAATGGACACACTGAATTAGTGGGAGAGTCCTTTTTGTCATCTTTTTTTCACTTTGGAGGAATAATTTTTTTTGCAAAAATAAGTTCACCAAATCCGGTCTTTTTTTTCTGCCAATACTTTGCATCTTCAGAATCTGCATTTTTGACCTTTTTAGCAGCATCTTTGTTGGTAATAAATCTCATTTATGAGCTCTCTCTACCATTACTTTAAAAACATTGTGAAATTTCTGTCTTGTAAACACAAACAGTGTATTAAATGTAAATTACAGATTCTTACTTGTCACCCTGTGGCATTTGTAGGAAACAAGGTAGCATGGGAGATGCCATGCTTGGTACTCAGACCCTTCCCATCTCTCTTGCCATGTGCAGAGCATGCAGACCCTGGAGGGTCGTTCAGGCCATAAGTAGGAGGTTTCAGAAAGTATTTTCTGTAATTGCATTTTTCTGTCTTGTTTTTTTTTTTCCTGGTTAAACCATAGCAGTAGTGTGAGTATTCTCCTGAGGCTTCTTTTGCTGAGGTACCTGGAATGTCAGGCAGAACTCTGGAGTTTAGTGTAAAAGCTAGTTTTCTATGATGTATTTTTCTCTAGGGATAGAGGCAATAGTCTCATCTCCATGGTTATGACTGATGGCAGAGTCAACTGCAGCTTATCTTAATCAGTATTCTTATTTTTAGAGGCTTTTTTCCTGTAAAAGGAGTTGCATTAAATCAAGAATGTGACAAGTTCCACTAAATATCATGCCAGTGCATCATCAGGTACACCCCTTCCACTGCTGTCCTTAACAGCTCTGTGTCATTTGTTGCTGTTCCCTCTGATTGCACCTTCACCTCAACTCTTCTTGCACTTTCTATACAAGCCTTGTTAGCTGAGCAGAGTTGTACCCTAAGCACATTTGACAGGTCACCTTCAGATCATCTCACGTCAGCATAGGCTGGCATGAATGTTATTTCTATAAAATACTCCATCATTCTACATGCTTTTTAAAATTTTAGCAGCCTTTGCAAACTTTCACTGAAATCCCAGTTTACCAGTAAGCTCAAGATGCTGATACTGTGTTGACTTCTCAGCTGCCCCAGCAGCCTTCACCAAAATCCTTATGGTGACAAGTGTTCCATCCTGGAAGAGCTACATTTCCTTCTCCCCAGGTGCTGGCTGTAATTACCTATCTGTAGCTCCTGGTGAGCAGTGAGACAACTTGTGGGTTTTAGGAGAAGTTACTCCCCTACACTGCCTCATACCCAGCTGTCCTTCTATTGCAAACTCACCCCAGATCTTACCTAAGGTTAACTGGGGAATTTTACTGCAGGTGAGATTTCCCTTCCTCTGCAACATCACTGTCTTCAGTACACAAACTGGATACAACAGCACATTCTCTCTGCTGTCATAAAGCACCTTAGATAGACTTGTTTCACAGGTCCTTGGCTACTAAAGGGTGAATTGGTCTTGCTAGTGTTGAATTTCTGAGAGTGAATAGAGAGCTCAGTACTGCCCTGACAACTCTGCCAGTGTTTGTGACCATGTCCAAGCTCTCAGTTGGACCTGGACACACATCCCCACAGAGCAGGATGCCACTTCCAAGGGGGAGATGTGGAATAGCATTGTAGTTGGTAAAGTGGTTCATGTGGTTATTCCCCTTGGCCTTTGAATTAGATGCTGTTGTAGAGGTCTGACAGCAGCAAAGGTACATATAGGTGTGCACTGAAAATTGGAGAAGT
The DNA here is from genome assembly GCF_028018845.1 of Melospiza georgiana. Classification (NCBI taxonomy): domain Eukaryota; kingdom Metazoa; phylum Chordata; class Aves; order Passeriformes; family Passerellidae; genus Melospiza; species Melospiza georgiana. Next base: position 143,196,830 of record NC_080430.1, on the reverse strand, counting down.
TCCTAGGTAGGAGCAAAATGTTTGATGTGTTCAGTGGACACTGCATTTTCCTTTCCATCCAAGTCCCTGGTATTTTCTGCCTCAGCAGTTGGGAGAAGGCAGGTGGCAAGCACATGCCAGCACTTGTGCCCTCAGCAGAGTGCATGTACCTTCCTGCTGGCTGCTGGGCGGGAGGGTTTGAGTCAGAGTGCTTTTGGTGTATGCATCCTACCTGCAGAGGCACATGCATACAGGTCATGCACTTTGGAAACCTCCAATTTTGGTAAGTATCTCTTCTTTCTCTGTTCCATAATACTTGAACTCAGATGAGCTTTTCACAAGCACTTTTGCAGATCAGAATGTACGAGAACTTGTGAATGTGATGTTTGCTACTCCATGTTTTAAATCTAAACTTGTGTCTTTGAAGTACTGATGATCTGCTTTTCTGTATAAATCAGTTGTCTCAGTATATTGCATGTTTGGACCACAGGTGCCCTCAGGTCCCTCAGCTTCTTGCTCTGAGACAGCAGCAGAATTGAGATGCTGAAATTGCAATGAGGAGTTGAGGTCTCTGCCTCAATTCCCTCATTCCTAAGCAGTGTGGCAAGTTCTCGCATTAAGCAAGTGGCTTCTTTTTTTTCATAGATTTCATGAACATTAGCAGTAGTTTTGAGCAGTTTCTAATTTATCTTTAAAATCCTAACCCTTTGCTTCTCTCATCCTTCCCTCTCCTTTGTGTCTCCGTGTATGTGCTTTTTGTCTTTTTGTTTGTGATTTTTTTTCTTTTCTGGTGGCTTGTGTCTCCCTTCCCTGCATTGCGGTGCTGTTTTATGCTGCAGAACTCGTCCAGCTCTGCCTCTTCAGAAGCCTCTGAAACCTGCCAGTCAGTGAGCGAGTGCAGTTCCCCCACCTCAGTCAGCTCAGGCTCCACCATGGGGGCTTGGGCCTCCACAGATAAGGTGAAAAACTTCATCTCCAAGACATACAAACCTACTAGCTCGTTATCCAAACCCTGCAACATTTCGACAAAACCTCCATGCGTGGGATGCAGCCAGGATTCCTCTTTGTGGGGATGAGACCAGGAACTGCTGCACACTCCCTTAGAAGTCCTTATGTTTGAATAAAAACCACAATTGCCATTGAACTAGCTACTGGGAGAAGCTACAAATTGGGCATTTTACAAAGGTCATTTTCTAAGAAAAGGTCATTTTCCAGCTTTTCTACTCAAAGAGATTGTTGAATGCTGCCCACACCCAGCTGGTTGCTTGACAAAAAGCGCCTTGCCCAGGTTGTGCTGTTTGTAGCTTCTCCCACCTCTCCCATTAGGTAGCATACCTTACACTGATTAATGGTTGTTTTTGGTTTTTTTACCAAAAAGGAAAGCAAAATACACATGGTTGGAATAAATTACATGGGATACTCTACTAAATTATATGGGAGACTCTAAATTGGGGGAGGAAGTGATAGCAGTCTCCTTTCTCATCTGGTAAATCCTTGCTGTTGGTTTTTGTTGTTTTGTTCTTCCATATCATCACACAGCCAGAACATGTCATGTTTGAAGGCTTTATGCTTTTCCTCTCTGTCCAGCTACACTACAGACTAAATACCACAAATACAAATGCCTTCAGGTTTGGAAAAGTTTTGTTTCTATGTCCAGAGTCTGCAGGGTACCTAAATTGCAAAGGCTTTTTCACAGTGTGCTGCTTTCATGGACAGAAGGAAAAGCTGCTCAGCCTGGAGACAATGACTGCTAGATTGATGCCTGAAATTTGTTATAGATAACAGTTTTCAGGTGATCTCATTTTCACAAGCATTGTATCAATTTTCTGTTTTTTATTTGCAGCAAATTGAAGAATTTCCTTTCTTTTGTTTTTAAGATACAGAGATCTTTCTCCCTAGAGCATCAGTCACAGTGTATTTTCGTGTTCATCCTGTTTATATTAATTTCTCTGTTTTTGTTTTTTTTTTATTTGTTTCATTTCCAGTTGTCTAATGGGTTTTATCACTGTAGTTTATCAAGTGACCCATCCGTAGCTTCAGTTGGTGCAGGTCCTTTCCCTCATTTCCCGCCTGTCTCCCGCGCGTGGACTCGGGCTCCCTCAGCCCTCCTTCCAGACTACGTTCATTATTACACCATTGGGCCAGGCATGTTGCCATCATCTAAGATCCCTAGCTGGAAGGTTTGTGTTCCTTTTGTTGTGGCAGTCCTCACTTCTCATCCCAACAGCATGCACACAGCAGTTGTTGCTCCCTTTTGGTCCGTGTAATTCCTGGGTGATTTGCTCTGTTTGGTATCACTCTGAATGGGCACTGCATGGTGAAAATCAAACCTAAAATCTGGTTGTGGGTATTTCTGAATGACCGTGTGCATTCTGGCACCAAACATGCCAAAGCTGACAAAATCTAGGTAGGAAGGAATAATTTAGCTCTGAAACATTGGTGAAACACCTGGGCTCTATTTAGGGGGGAAAAAAAGCTTATTTAGCATGGTCAAAACGCTCACTTGAGCATGAAGGGCATCCAGTTGTTTCAGTGGGACCATACATTGGACACCCTGATGTTCTCCCTATGGCTGTAGGCAGGCCTACTCTCCTAGATCCAGCTGGAGTGGTTTAAGAAGGTGCTCAGCACCAGGTAAACCCAAGTAGTGACTGAAGCTTTACTGCCACAACCTGGATGTGCTCACCCAGCTTGTTTTGCTCTCTTGGGGACAATACCAAAAAAGAGTGCAGTATCTTCTCTCAGTTGCTCCAGCTGGATCTGCAGGGATTTTACTTGGCATCAAAACATGTCTGCTCTGCTAGAGCCTGAAAGTTCATCCCTGCCAGGTGGTTCCCCTGGGAGACTCTGCCCTAGAGCAAAGGGAAAAGGTCTCTTGTCTGTTGCTCTGGATCCTCAGCAAGGCTGAAGTGCTGTCAGCAGTAGCTGTGCAGATTTTAAGTGCCTGTGGATGGTTATGTAATACTGCATATGCACCACAGGACCTATGTATACACATCTAAATTGAGATAACTTGTTACAGATGCCCCTACTCTCTCTCCAGCAGCTGGAGACTGTTGGGATACATTCAGAGTGGCCACACTTCTCCTGGGGCTTCAGGGTCTTTTGTTGTGTCTGCTAGAAGCTCTTTGCCAATATATTTCACAACAAAACATTTTGAGAGCAGAGACACAGCTGTGAAGGCAAAGCAGAGTTTCACATGAGTTAACAAAACCAATACCTGTCTGTCCAAGGAGTCTGTCAGTTCAGCAGCCGTGCACTTCTGGTTTCTTGGACTGAGACACCTCAAGAAACCCACAATGTGGTCTTGGTCCATCATTAATTGTCCATCAGAAGGCTGTGGGAGGCTGCCCAGCAGGCAGCTGGGAGGGTGTGGGGCCCATTCTCATGCACTAGTTGTTCCTTTCATTTTTAAAGCAGCCTTTGTCTCAGTGAAGGAAAACTTTTAGGATAGGGATTGCCCCTGCAGCAGCTGGTGTTGCTGCTTAGCACTGGTTCTGCATCCCAGCACAGGGCCTGGATCAGCCAAGCTCTTTGTGTGCAGCGTGTGGGTTCTGGATACCCTCAGGACTTTGCTTAATGGAGCCCCAAGTGAATACAGCCCTCATGGCCTGAGGAATTTCTGTTTCAAATTTAGCACCAGTAATTCAGAGTGAGGTTAGTCTTTGTTCAGTACAGACTATCATTATAAACTAGATTTCAGTTAGTAAGTAAACTGAGAGATAATTCACAGTAACTTGCTCCACTAATATGTATGAAAAATCTGTTCAAGCCTAATTTTTCAGAACTGAAGACATCTGTAACAGCATGTAATACTAGAACCTGTGTATATCTGGAACAGTTTCATCACTGATTGGACATTTATCTGTATCTTCTGCTGTGTGACAGTGATTTTTGTGCTTGAAATTCTGAAAATGTAGGCTTTGACACATGGAATTTAATTTAGATAAAATTATAGTATCAAAATGTTAAATACCTTCATAGAAGAACATTTAGGTAGAATGGGAAATTTAGATTCCTTTTAATAAAGGAAATAGGTTTAATAAATGAGGATTTTTAATATCCTCAAAATTAATTTCTCGCCATATTTAGAAAGGCATATGCAGTTTGACACGCAATCTGCTGCATTAAGATTGCCCTGTTGCATAGTTGTGCCTGTGATTGAGCCCAGCTCCTGATGGATCTGTCCCTGACGAGCTGCTCTCCCCAGGACTGGGCCAAGCCGGGCCCGTACGACCAGCCCGTGGTGAACACGCTGCAGCGCCGCAAGGACAAGCGCGAGCCCGACGCCAACGGAGCCGCGCCCGGCGGAGCCCCCGCCGCCCCCGAGGAGCCGCAGAGACCTCGCAGCATGACGGTGTCGGCTGCCACCAGGGTGAACTCTCATTTCACACACCCTCTGTGTGCAAAGGGAATGGCCAGGCTGGCTTTGTGTTGTGTTCATCTGGGAAGTGGTACCGGTGTGGTCGGTGGGAATCATGCAGGCAGGAGGGATGGCACTGTTGGGCACTGACTTTCACAGAGCAGTGTACTCCAAAGAAACATCTGTTCCCATGGCCAAGCAAATGGCTGGGCTCAATCCTGTTGGATTATGATGGTGACAAGCTCTGATGGGGAGGAGAGCTAGCTAAAAGTGGGTGAAGGTGACTGACCCTTCCAGGTGTAACAAGTCTCTCTCCTGTGTGTAAGCAGCAGGGTGAGGAGATGGAGGCCTGTGAGGAGCTGGCACTTGCTCTGTCCAGAGGGCTGCAGTTGGACACCCAGAGGAGCAGTCGGGATTCCTTGCAGTGCTCCAGTGGCTACAGCACCCAGACAACGACTCCATGCTGTTCAGAGGACACGATCCCATCTCAAGGTACCCATTCAGGACATGTTCCTTTCTAGAGCATTCCCACCCTGGCCATCACGCACTCACCCCATGGTGCAAGGAGCAGCTATCCCTTGCTGGCTTTGTAGTCAGCTGGTGGGGAAGGCTGGCATTGCTGTTAGGAAGATTTTTCCAGCTTGGAATGCAGCCTAGATTGATTAACTACACAGAAACCTGCCCTGCTGCATAGTTTAGTGAACAGTTGTATTTTCTTGTGCACTGCTTCAGTGAGTTTCAGCCTAAGGATGCAACCATTTTAAAGAGGATACTGGAATTGTAAAATGACACTGGTATTGCATCCAATACTTCTTGGGTCCTTTCTGAGCTATTGTCTCAGCAAATGCACACTCATGAGCTTTGCTGTTTTCCATCAGCACTCTCAATCTGCTCTTGGTTTCCCTTGGTGATCTTTTATTTTCCTGCCTAAGCAGAAATGTAATTGGAAAAAGACTCCATTGGAGTCTTAGGCATTGGAGACTTAGGCATAGCTAGGAAGCTGTAGTAAGGTGTTGGGTTTTGTACCCTGTTTCAGAACCAGCAGCAAGCTGAGAGACCAGGCTTGGTGTTTGCAGTTCAAGCCTTGTTTCCTCAGCACTTACATGGAGAGGAAGGAACCCAGTGCAGTTATTAAAGCTGAAGCTGAGTTTTCAGAGCTGACAGCTGGGATTTACTTTCTTTGCAAACTAAACAAATTTGCTGCTGAAATCACTGCTACATGGTCCCCTGAACCCACTTGCCTAATCTAAAGTACATTTTTCAAGTATTTCTATTTACAAGTGGTGGCACGTGGCTTGTAGGTTTTGGTATCTTCATGTTAGTGACAAATATGGAGCTCGTTCTTTTTCACAAGAGCCATGGGGCCCCTGCAGCTGTAGGATTGGTCTGCTGTGATGCCTTCAGGCATCAAATCTTGGTCACAGAACCTTGGACTTTCTTCCTTCTAAAGGTGGAAACTCCCTTCGTTCTTACTGACTCCAGGCTTTTTTGGTTACCTGTCCGTACTTCAGACTTACTGACGTGACTCAGCTGTCTGCTCCAGCTTGATCCTAACTCTGTCTTTTGGCATCAGTTTCAGATTATGATTATTTCTCTGTGAGTGGTGACCAGGAGGCAGAACAACAGGAGTTTGACAAATCTTCCACCATCCCAAGAAACAGTGACATTAGCCAGTCCTATCGCAGAATGTTTCAAACCAAGCGTCCTGCTTCCACCGCAGGTCTGCCAACCACGCTGGGACCGGTCATGGCCACCCCCGGCGTCGCCACCATCCGACGGACGCCCTCCACCAAGCCCTCGGTCCGGCGCGGCACCATCGGCGGAGGCCCCATTCCCATCAAGACGCCGGTGATCCCCGTCAAAACGCCGACCGTCCCCGATATCCCGGGGGGGCTGCCCGGTGCCCTGGCTGGGACAGAGGAGTGCCCCGAGCAGGGCCTGGAGTCCCCGGCAGCAGGAGAGGGCGGGCAGGCCGTCGCTGGCGTGCCCTCGTGGAGCGGGCAGGCGGCTGTCAACCCTCCGGCGGCGTCGGGGCAGAGAGCGGGCGCCGCCGAGGAGCAGAGGCAGGCGGTGCCCGAGGCAGAGGGCGAGGAGGGCGAGCGCGATGGGCTGGGCAGCCTGGCGCCCGCGGGGCCCGCGGAGCTGGAGCCCGGCGAGCTGAGCCCCGGCGATGCCCCGCAGGGCGAGGATATGCTCAACGCCATCCGGCGCGGCGTCAAGCTGAAGAAGACGACCACGAACGATCGCTCGGCGCCTCGCATTTCCTAGGAGAGGAGAAGCTGCCAGACTGCTGAACACCGAGGAGGAACTGTGAGAAAATGAATCTGTCTCTATCCATTCCAATCTGTAATCAGTGATTTTTTTAAGATACTCGGTAACAGACGGTCTGAAAGTACTCTAAAAGAGAAAACAAATGAAAGAGCGTAGTAAGACATAATCTTCAGTGGTGTTTTAATTTGTAAATATCAATGATTTTGTTTCTGCATTTTTTTGATCTAAGTTTCACTTTTAATTTTTTCTGAAGGTGCCAAATCCCATTTACCTTTTTTATAACTCTCTTTGTAAAGTTTTAAATCATAGAAGAAAAAAAAAATTGTCGAGTAGTTAACTTCAGCAAATGAATTTAATGAAAATTTGGCTTTTTTGCAAGCTTTTGTAGAGCGCCTTGTAATAGTGAGGTTAAAAAATAGAACAATGGGACTTATTACAGTTTAAGTCAAGCTATATCGAACAGATCGTCATTTAAGTATTTAAAAAAGTTTGAAAAGCAGGAATAAAAATTGACAATAAAGCAATATATAATGCAAGGAAGAAACCTGCAGTTGGTAGAGTTATTGGGGGGTAGTGGGGGAGGGAGATGCCATCAAAATAGCAGATGCTGTTGCACAAAAGTAGCCTAGTAGGATGAATTACTAGTAGCTTCATGGTAAATGCATCAGAATAAGCCATATTGGATTGCAGTGTTTTGTTTCTGTAGGGTGTTTTAAAAACTGGGTTTTTCCACATTTCTTTTTTGACTGCACAGCAGCAACTCTCAGTCACATGCATGCAGCCTTAACTGTGTAGGCTTGGTTCTTCCACCTTCATGTTTTGTTCCGCTCATCCTTCCGCTGAGTACAAACAAGGACAACAGGCTTAAGGCAGTTATAAATGTGAAAACATTTGTAAAATGCAAGCAGGGAGTTCTTAAATGTTATCTTAAATGTTATCAAAATGCCTTTTTCTGACTGTGCCCAGCAGGCTGGGCACCTTAGAAAGCCCAACTATTTTGAGAAAACACTTAAAAATTTGACAGGTGAAACCAGCTTGTGATCTAATAAACTGCGAATGTTTCTTTCCAATACAGGGGCTTGTTTTTCTTAACTTCTTTTAAATGGCAGTTGATTGGCTTTTCTTAAATACCGAAAAGAAAAGGGTTGAGGGGTGGGGGGTGGGGGGGGATACTGGCTTTTTGATAATACTGGGAGTCTGACCACTGTAATCTCTTTTTTTGTACTTTTAAGTAATGTTTTTTGGAACGCTATTGATAGAATCATTAAGAGTTGGACTTTTTCCTTAAAATAAAAGTAAGTTATTGCTGCAGTACCCGTCTCCTAAAGCTGACAGAAATGTGCAGAGCCCTTGGCATGACACGTGTTCCAGTCAGACAATCCAGAAGGATGCTGTCTGCCCACCCACAGCAGACCCACATGTGGAGGGACACCAGACTTGCGGATCCGGGATTGTTCAGAAGGGCACCAATAACACACGTAAGGGGCTGCTTTCCACCACACACTGCAGATTTCTGTTGGCTCTAGACTTGCCTACATGACCTCTTATGCTTTAATACATAACTGCATTGGATGTGAAACTTCTAGTAACTGTGTAGTCACTGTGTTCTATATGACATTTTACACTGCTGTGCTTGCTAAACTTTTTTTTTTGTTATGGCTTAAAAGCAAAAAAAAAAAAAAAAAGCATGATTCTTAGAAAATATTAAACCTTCGTTTCTTTGAAAAACAAGCTCCTTATTACAGAATATAATAAACAGTAGTGCCTGTGGTGTAGCCCACCAATTTGATACAGTAGCTGATGCATTGTGCAAATGAGGCTTTGAGATGGTTTTTGCATAAACAAAAACTGTTAGGAGATAATCTCAATAGTTAAAAGTGTTATTTAAACCTTTGAAATAAATGGATGTAACTGTACCCAAGTACAGCTTTTCACTTGTTTAGTTCTTAAACGTTAGTATAATCAGTAAAATTTAATATAAAATGTTGCCAAATTCAATGTAGAAAGAATGTGACAAAACACTTTGGATAGTTCTATTGTTTGTGTTTTTGCATATTGTAAAAGCAGTGTCACAGCTGAAAAATAAATTGTTTCTAATGGTAAATTATTGTGGTTTAGTTGCTAGTTTGTACTGAGAGTTGACCTCTCCCTGTGCAGTTTTTTGTTCTAAACTGGTATAAATAATTGCTGTAAGTGTGTCTCCCTTCTACATTGTAATGATTGCTTAAGCCTACATTATAAATAAAGAACTGCTGAAAAACTCCTGTATTTTGCTTCTTAAAGACTTTTTGCTTCCAGAGCATTGGATATCAATGGTGGCCTTCGAGATCATAGAAGCCAGAGAGAATTAAAAACCAAGTAAATAAAATTGCATAAAGCTGTGTTGTAGTGATGGGCACCAGCCGGGTAGCAGTGGAGCAGAAGTGCAGTGCTAAGGATGGAAATTCCCATTAAACAGTAACAGATGACATTTCCCTGCACCTCGCTGTTGTTACCTGGCCAGAAGCACAGATGACTTTGCATTTTATACATCCATCTCAGTCCAGTTCCTTAGGCCAGAGGAGGAAAATTGCTGCTGTCAACACAGCCAGAATTTATCAAGCACAACACCAGCACCATCTCCCACAGCTGCCCCGAATTTTTTATTTTGTTCAGCTTTCTCAGCACTGAAGGCAGAAAGGGGAGGATGTTGTTCTCTGTTGGAGTTGCCACACAATAGCCTGGTTTCTTTGCCACTGCAATGATTTCATTTTTATCTAAAGGGGTCCATTTGTTACTGCACTGGGCTTATGAGGCCAGGTTCAGGTGGCAGGGGGCTACAGGAGTGGTTTCCGTGAGAAGCTGCCAGAAGCTTCCCCCACATCTGCAAGAGCCAATGCCAGCTCCAGGATGGACCCACCACTGGCCATGGCCGAGCCCAACAGTGATGGTGGTAACACCGCTGGGATAAAAGATTTGAGGAGAAAAAAGTTGCTGTGGGACAGCAATAGCAGGTGGGGAGAGGAGTGAATGAGGAGTGAAAGTGTGTGAGTGAAACAGCTCTGTGTACACACAGGTTGTGAGGAAGGAGGGCCTGGAGCTACTCCGGGTGCTAGAGCAGAGATTCTCCTGCAGGTGATGCAGCTGTGCCTCTGCAGCCCATGGAGGTCCAAGGGGGAGCAGAGATCCACCTGCAGCCCAGGGAGGTCCAAGGGGGAGCAGAGATCCACCTGCAGCCCATGGAGGTCCAAGGGGGAGCAGAGATCCACCTGCAGCCCATGCTGGAACAGGTGGGTGCTTAGAGAAGGCTGAGAGCCCATGGAAGCTTGTGCTGGAGGAGGCTCCTGGCAGAGCCTCTGGAGCCCTGCAGAGAGGAGCTCAGGCCCTTAGGTCAGTTTGGGTCAGCTGTCCTGAGTCGTGACTGTCCCCTCCCAAGATCTTTTCCACCCCCAGTCCACTGGTGAGGGGGATGCCAAGTGGACACCCTGGATGCTGTGGAGCACTGGTGTGCTCTTAATACCTTCCCAGGACTATGAGAGCTGCTCTGTATGAAGTTAACCCATCCCATCCCAATACAGTCAGGAAGATGTTAAAGGAAAAGCCAATGTGGTTTGGCTGGAAAGGTCTCCAAAAGGATCATGGTTTGATTCCCCCTTTTCTCTGTGGCTGTATTTGAAGTACAGCTGAGCATCTTGTCTCACTCGGGTGTCAGTGCTTTGCTCAGCTGTTTCAATACTGAAGGCACTTGTTCCAAGTGACAGCTCCAGCCTGAGGTGTGGCATGTGCTGAACAGCCGTGCTGGAAGAGGGCACACCTCAATCCCATCACTGCTTTTGACTAACAGCACAGAGAACAGATCCTGCTTCTTGGCAGGAATGAAAATTTCAGCTGTGGAATATGTAAAGCTATTTTTCTGGAGTTTTATTTTCAAAATTCATACCTCTTTTAGCATGCAGACTTACTGGAAAGGAGCAGATTTAAAGTTTCTAAAAATAAACCAGACTAAAGCCTTATTCCTGAGCTACCTATCTTTGGTTCTTATAAAAGCTGAAGCTTTGTCATCTTTTGTTCAATTGGGGTTCAGAGAAATATTAAGCTTTAGGTTTAAACATAGCCATAGTCAAGTAACTACTGTAGAATGAAGTCAGATTAGGCACCCTACATCTCCTAGCCCTAAAAACAGGAAAAAGCTGAAGGGCCAGGTTTTCCTATGAGCTTTTGCTCAGTGGCTGCATTGCATCTGTTCTCTCACAGGGCAGTTACTGGAAGTGTTAGCAGAACTTCCCCTGTGTTGTACCAGTGCTTTGGGAACGTGGCCAGAAGCAAACAGCCTTTTGTCCCCACTTCAGTGTGTCACACTGCCAGAACCATTTGTGACCAGGGAATGGGCACACAACAGTTACAATCCTCAGCAGCATGGTAACTGATACAGCTCAGTGGTTATCTGGGGTTCAGTTTAAGTGGGGATCAACCTTCCTCTGGTGCTCTACAGCACTGGTATCCGTGCCATGAGGAAAGCTCCAATGCCATGAGGAAAGCTCCATGTTGTAAGGAAAGTATCATCTTGTGAGGTTTGATATGAAAGTGAAAAATGCAGCCAAGAGCCTAAGGAGGAGGGAAGGGAGGGAAAGATCCTGCAGCAAGGTCAGAAATACCCTCACTACAAGAGCATCCAAAGTCCATATCTGCTGCTGCATCTTTAACTCCAGCTTTAACACTTTGCCTGTATTTAGTATCAAATTCCAAGCCATGGGGCTGATCTGAACTGCCTACACTAGCTGGCAGTGAAGTGTCAGTGTGTCAGAGAAGAGCAGTGTGCCAGAAAAACACCTTTTCTGTTACTTTATTTGGCATTATTCTATTACTCTGAGGAGCAGGTGGACACTGAGGTGCCACCTGCCTGCAGCACAGACTGCTGCCACCCACACCCAAGGTGCTCTCACATGGGCTGCTCACGAGGGCGGGTGACGTGGTGCCACCACATGGGGGGCAGATGTCCTTCCTTACGAGCTGGAGGCAAAGCTTCAGTTTTTGGACCATCAGATGGAGTTTCTTCTTGTAACTGCTTAACCTAGAAGACAAGACACAGAGCTGCTTTAGCACATTAACACACACTTCCATTTTCAGTGCCCAGGCAGTGAGCAAAACAAAGAACCACTGGATCTTCTCTATTTCCACAGAGAAGAATCAATGGTAACACCTTTGGCTGACAGGTTTCACGTTTCCCTACTTTAACTTCCACTCAGTAATCACTGTAGGCTCATATTACCTAATTAAGAAGGAATTTCTAGGAGCAAGAAGTGATTTACAAGAGGAATTTCACTTAAAAGGTCATTATTTCCATGTAGTTCACATCTACTATGACTCTCTCAAACAGGCTGAACTGTGCTGCTTTGCAGTCACTAAGTAGGAGACTTCTGTTCCTGCACATCACCAGCAGCCCCTCACAGGCTTTCAATGCCCATTTCTTTAAGCAGCACAAGTGCTGGTTGCCTCTGTGTCAATTCCACCCAGAATGCCACATTCCATACAATCCAACTGGATCTAAGGACTGTTCTAAGAACACCAACTTCTTCCAACCAACTCTCAGTTCAGGATGGCCCAGAAATTGCTCTCAATGCCCAACTGATGACCACTGCAGCACATCACCTTCAGAGGTGTAACCAGGAAGTGTCAGAGCTCCACAGCAGCAGAGAGGAATGTTCTGGTTGGTAGTCTCCTTTCATCCCACTTTGAATTTTTTTTGTTTTTCCCCACAAAACTGCTGTAACAGCTCTTATTAACTGACACAAGGCTGCAGGTTCAGCTTTAACAGCAAATTCCCTTCACAACCCTCCAGAAGCTGTAACAAATGTGTAGGCATTTTAGTTTGTTTCACGCTGACAAGGGCTCCAGCACTCGAGTCTGACTGAGACTGCAGCAGGGACTCAGTAATTTTTCCAAGAACACATCTGTGCCACACAGGATACCTGTGTGCTAAAGAGACTTTCCTTTGCATAGAGCAAGCACTGACCTCTCTTTCCCAGCTTTCCCTCTGCAGCTTCTTCCACTGCTCTCGTTTGGCAAAGTAATCAGGGTACATTGCTTTCTCAGATGGGTGCCAGAAATCCAAGCACCATTCAGGAAGCTGTTGAAGAAAAATGTAATTTAAAATACTATTTTTATATATGAAATCACATCTGTACACATATGCAGAAGAATGAAACACAAAAGCTGAAGCCAGTGTTACTCCCTAGGGTTTTTCCCCATTTTGAAGTACAACATAAAAACACCATTCAAGAGCTGCCTGACTATCTCAAGGCATGTGGCAGAGGGCAGAACTTTTCACATTATCCTGACCCACAGGAAGACACCACAGTGACTTGCTTAAATCACAGCATTCCAAAACAAGTCCCAGGTCATCTCAGTTTATTCTAAACTTCTCAAAATAATTCCAGTTGGTGGAGGAAAAGATCTGATTTCTTCCCTTCCTTCTCTCAAAGCCAGCAGGTTAGAGAAAGGAATCCTTCTCTCCAACTACTGATTTGTTTTACTTGACAAAGACAGAACATTACAGCTCATTTCTGCTTATCTACAACTACTAAGAAATGAGCAGTTTCTTAGGCCTTTAAGATCTTGACAATGTTCTGACCTCTAAGACCTTCTGTCAAGGAAAAAAAACAAAATTTAGAACTTTGCAGCAATTAAAAAAACACCTACTTGTTCACATTTTAAAGAAAGGAACACTGATTAAAAAACAAAATCCCACCAAAACTCCCAATTGAAAAAAAAAAAGAAGTTGCTTCAGTACCATTATTCATTTATAGTGATATCACACTTTTCCTGCCATGATTCTCATCACAGAACAAACCTTTGACTGAATGGAAACAGAACAGCTGCTGAAGTAAATATCCACACACAGAGAACTCCAATTAACACCAGCAATCAGCCTGAGTTCTAAAAACTACATTTTGGAGCAGCATCCACAATGGATGGTCACTGATTCACAAACCAGCCAAAGCCTTGTCACAGCCCTTTTGTTAAGACAGTTTTAGCCCACCAAACTGGAAAAAGATAGCATAACCCAGTCTGTGTTTCTGTATGAAGACTAATATTGACCACTTATTGCTCTTTTTTTCTGTCCACATTCTCTGTCAATATTATCTCTACTACTGCTCAGGCCCTTGACCTTGGTACAAGTTTAAATAAGTTCTTCTCTTCTCACTCATATGTTCTTTATTCTTCCCCTGAAAAATCTATGTCATATATTTTTTTCCAGGGCTTAATATGCAAAAAGATGTGACCAGATCCAATCTTGTGCCAGTACATTTTTCAAATTTGTGAGGAAACATGTGCAGGCAGTCTCTAGGTTGGTATTAACTTCTAATGCCTTAAAAAGATGATGCCAAAAAAGCAAAGCCCCTGTGTTTTTCTACGGATCTTTTGCTACAAAATAAAACAATCTTGATGGTCAATACCTGTAGAAGTGCCTTAAAGAGTCTAAACATAAGGCTTCTATTTCCAGGCAGTGCTGCTGTCACACAGCAGCACACAACTGCACAATCTGGCACTGCAGCACATGAAGGGAAATGGAAACTTGTACCACTACTCAAATGCTGGAAGAGCCATAAGACTGAAGGAAGTCCCCACGGCCAAGGTGACACCTGAGCTGAGCAGAGGAGCCCAGGCTGTGCTGGGGAGGCACCAGAGCTCCCTGGGCACTGCTCACTTCCCCAGCTCAGCTCCTTTCCTGCGCCAGCCTGACCCCCTTGGCAAAAAGCAGGTGATTATCCTCAGAAAAAAATCCCAATGTTCGAACTGATCAAGAAAACTCCATTTTCAAGGAGCAGAGCAGCTCCTCCCACACAAGCAGCAAGACAAGATGTTCATGGAGCGGTGAAGTGACCCAGCGAGCCAAGCTGCGGCCCTGTCCACATCAAGTGACACCAAACACAAAGCCAGCGCAGGAGCGCCCAGCAGGAGCGGCTGGGAGTCCCGTGTCCCCCTGTCCCCCTGTCCCTTGTCTCACCTTGTACATCTCGTACCGCTCGTACGCAATGCCCGCGGGGGAGTCGGCGAAGATGTACGGCTGTGGGTGCTGGTTGGCCCAGAACTCCTCCTCGCCGGCCCTCAGCAGCTCGGTGGCTTTCACCATGTCCTTCACATCCTTGTTCTTGTCGAAGCGGTCCCTCAGGAGGCAGGCGTAGTAGCGGTACTTGTCCCTGCGGACAGAGGTCACGCACAGTGAGGAGGAAAACCACCACCCCCACCCCGGGCCCAGCCAGTGCGGGGCTGAGCGCCCCGATGTGAGCGCGGCCAGCGCTCCCGGCTCCCCTCGCCTCACCGATGGATGCACCAGGACTCGAGGTGCCGCAGGGATTTCTTATACAGCCGCAGAACCTTCTGCTGGTGCGTCAGGTACGCGGCCATGGCGCCCGGCTCCGCGGGCCTCCCTCCGCGCGGGGGATGCCGGGAGGGGGCGCAGCCCTGCCCGCCTGCGCTGCCGCTGCCGAGCGCGCCCGGAGCCGCCATGAGCCGCGCCAAGTTCATCGGTGAGGGGATGATGGGGAGGGCGGAGGGGCCATGAGCCGCGCCAAGTTCATCGGTGAGGGGATGATGGGGAGGGCGGAGGGGCCATGAGCCGCGCCAAGTTCATCGGCGAGGGGGCGCGGGGAGGGCGGAGGGGCCATGGGGAGTGCAGGGGTTTCTGTCCCCGGGTCTTCGACCCGAGCCCCCCGCTCCTCGCTCGATGCTGGGCCGAGGCGGCCGCCGCTACCCCACTGCGTGAGGGGCCGCGAGCAGCGGACGGGGCTTCGGGCTGTGCTGTGGCAGTGGCAGGGCTTGTCGCAGCCCTTTACCTAGTGCTTGTCGCCTCCTGTTCCAGCCCCTTACCCGAGGTTTGTCCCAGTCCCTTAGGCTTGTTACAGTCTCTTAGGTTTGTCCCATCCCCTCTGCCAGGGCTTGTCACTTCCCACCCCAGTCCCCCCTGCTTGTCGCCTCCTGCGGTCCCTCCGGGTGTCCCGAGGTTCGGCGGCCTCGGAGCCCCTGGAAGCGTTTGGGAATGTTTGTGCTGTGTCCGGGCCCTGGGGCTGCTGCTCTCCGTTACCGCCAGCTCCGGGGGCTCGGCCGCCCTTCGCTCCCTGTCGCGCCTTGGTGCATTAGTCGTGGTTGTTTCTGATTGCATGCAACTGGCTTAGGTGTAAATATAAGTATTTTTAGGAAATTCGGCGGAAAGCGTGTAAATAACTTCAAAAGGCCCTACGTGTTGTGGAGCAGCTTAGTATTTCCTTGGGAAATTTCCCTTTCCGCTAGAATCCCCGCCGGCAGCTGCAGAGGTGGCAGTTCTGGAGCCGGGGTTCGGGCCGAGGCGGCTGGGTTGGGTTGGGCTGGGCCGGGCCGGGCCGGGCTGGGCGGCTCCAGCCGGTGCCTGCATTGCAGGTGCCCCGTCAGTGCCCCGTCAGTGCCCTGTAAGCGTCCCGTCCGTGCCCCGTCAGTGTCCCGTCAGTGCCCCGTCAGTGTCCCGTCAATGCCCCGTCAGTGTCCCGTCAGTGTCCCGTCAGAGTCCCGTCCGTGCCCCGTCAGTGTCCGGTCAATGCCCCGTCAATGCCCCGTCAGTGTCCCGTCAGTGTCCCGTCAATGCCCCGTCAGTGTCCCGTCCGTGCCCCGTCAGTGTCCCGTCAATGCCCCGTCCGTGTCCCGTCAGTGTCCCGTCAGTGTCCCGTCAGTGACCCGTCAATGCCCCGTCAGTGCCCCGTCAGTGTCCCGTCAGTGTCCCGTCCGTGTCCCGTCAGTGTCCCGTCCGTGTCCCGTCAGTGCCCCGTCAGTGCCCCGTCAGTGTCCCGTCAGTGCCCCGTCAGTGCCCCGTCAGTGTCCCGTCAGTGTCCCGTCAATGCCCCGTCAATGTCCCGTCAGTGCCCCGTCAGTGTCCCGTCAGTGTCCCGTCAGTGTCCCGTCAGTGCCCTGTCAGTGTCCCGTCAGTGTCCCGTCAGTGCCCTGTCAGTGTCCCGTCAGTGCCCCGTCAGTGCCCCGTCACTGTCCCGTCAGTGCCGCCGGGCCGCTGGGATGGCCAGGGACGGCACTAGGAGGGAGAACAGGCAGCCCTTAGGAGGCATTCTGCTGCTGCTGTTCTTGCCCGTGGAAGGCTGTATGGGAGATGCTGCATTTTCCCTTCTTTAATGCTTGTTTGCATAAATCTGTGTTTTTGTGTTAGAAGCAGATTTGTTTGCAATAAAAAGCATATGTGTGTTCACTTTGATGGTTATGAGGGTGTGTATAATACACTCACAGAAAGTCTAAGGTTGCACAGAGGGAAAAGTTTAATTTTTCTGTCACTTCTAGTGTAGAGTAAGTTTTCAAGTTATGCAAGTAAGCTTATGCTTAAACATTTTATGACTTACCAATGTGCTGGTTCAGGGTTTAGATAGGCTTTCTGTTGTCTTCCCTAGCTTATTAATACTCAGAGTAAAATACAGAACAGCTATAACTTCTAATTTCTATCTTTGGCTTTCCATAGATATTGGTATTAACCTGACAGATCCTATGTTCAGAGGAATCTACAGGGGAACACAGAAACATCAAGGTAAATATTTATTTAAATTTGCTGGAAGACAAGATCCTTTCTGCTGAATTAGAAGCCTCTTGCATGTCAGAACATGATGTTATGGTTTCTTTCTTCTCCTCCTTATGTACTTGGGCTTAAAAAAGAAAGCCTGACTAAATAAGTTGGATACCCTAACCAAAATGCATTATCTTAATTGCTTTTTACATGCAGGTAACTGCTTCTGGAGCAAAATGGAGAATTGCTAATCTACTTAGGATTGCATTGATAAACTGATCTGAGAGTTATGAACAGTGGTCTGTCAAAGTATTGCATTGCTGAATCACAGTTACTGATTATGATGTGGGGCTTTTTGCTCTTGTGACCTTTAGATATGGATGTAAAAGCAGAGAGCCTCCTAAAATATGTGGAGAAACTTCCACTGACTTCTTGGATTTAAATTGGATATCCAGTTACTGCACTTTGTTATTGTCTTATAAAGATTAACTATGGTTTAAAGATTTAATTACAAGACTTTTGACTACATGAAAATTGAAACAGTTGAACTATGTTGTAAAACCTCAAGTTCAGTTTATGACATTTTTATGAACTTTTGCAGATGACCTTCTGGATGTAATAGAGAGAGCAGTCAAAGTTGGCATTAAAAAGGTAATTTCTTATAATGAAATGGTGTTAAAATTTTAAGCTGCTAATATTTGATTTTTTAGTGCTCTCTCACTAAAACAATGTTTGTGGGACCCGAATGGAAAATGCAGTAACTTCCTTCAGTAGCACAAAACAAAAGTGTTCTGTGCAGAGCATGGTCTTTCTGTTTGCACAGATCATTATTGAAGCTGATTGTTGGAGTTCAGTGATATTGTAGGGGATGTGGATGTAGAAGTTATTTTGTACAGTTTCAACAGAAAGATATTCTCCTCTGACCTGCTGCCATGAAGTGGTAAATAATTTTCCATGTTGCATTATAGGCAACCATTCCTTTTTTTTCTTATATTCTGTGTGGCTCTTCGAGAGTAAATGCTATGAGGAGCAGCTGTGGGAGCTGGGAGTTGTTTAACCTGGAGAAAAGAGGCTCAGAGGAGACCTCATCACTTACAGCTCCTGCAAGGAGGCTGTAGCCAGGTGGAGGTCAGTCTCTTTTCCCAGAGAAGAAGTGACAGGAGAAGAGGAAATGACCTCAGGCCCTGTTCAGGTTGGACATCAAGGAAAAATTTCTTCCTGGAAGGGGTGGTCAGGCGCTGGAACAGGCTGCTCAGGGAAGTGCTGGTCATCTTCCCATGGAAGTGTTCAAGAAATGACTGCATGTGGCACTCAGTGCTCTGGTTTAGTTGACAAGGTGGCAGTGATCAGTCAGAGGTGGAACTCAGTCATCTTGGAGGTCTTTTCCAACCTTAATGATTCTGTGATTCTTAATGAGCAATTACTGCTGAAGATCATACTCCTCTGATTGAGGTTTCCAGCTATTTCTATATGTAAAAGAAATTGGAAACTGCAGAAGAGCTGGGAGTGCCCACAGACTCTTACAGTTGAGACATCTGCATGTTTGCTGGTAAATACTGGCTTACATGTATTAAAACAACATCATTATGAGAGAATTTTAACTCAGAACGTGAACTTGGTATTTCCAGCAGTGCATCACATCCCATAGTTTAGCCTGTCTCTCTTTCTCTCAAAACTGAATAAATTTTTGACAAAAGTATGAATTACCATAGAATACAGTGCATACTGTCACAAACTGTTCTACTGCACTACTGAGGCTGCCAGATTAGAAATAAAGAAGTGAACACCCCTATAGCAGAGGAACAGGCATCTTGGGAGTTTGTGGAAAAACTCTCATCTGAAATGAGTGGGAAATGCTCTGGGAAACAAAAGAAGAAAACTAGTGATGGAGAACTTCTCTCACTGCAGCAAATACAGGATGAGATCACATTTATAGGTGCTGTATAACTGCTATTTAATTTTTATACCACCCTCTGAAAATAATTTTTTGAAATTTTTGAAGTTTTTTGAAATTTTATAATCAAAAATAGCTTAGCTGCATAACTTTCTCAGGATGCCCAGTGGATTGAGAAATGTTATTCAGGAGTTCCTGCTCTTAGCTGTTCTCAGTCTTGCTACTGGCCTGTACAGTGTCAGAAGCCTTTTCAATCACAGATTGTTCCTGCTTGCCTAGAACCTTAATCTGCTGATTGGAAAGTATTTTATTTTTCTGTATAGCTGCTGCTTTATGGTAATTTTTTGTGAAGTTTTGCTCTGTGTCATGTATGCACTGAGCCATTTTCAGTTTAACATTTCTGATGAAATGGTGATGTCTTTGGGATGTGTCTGTCTGTCATGAGTGCCCTGGGAGTGTGGGAATGTCTGAGCTGGTGCTGGCAGAGCCTGCTGGATAGCACCTGCAGGGGAAAGAGTTGTCCAAAACCTCCAAAACAGACATGGCTGTTACAACCTAGGGTGAAATATTCTGCAAGTGCTGGTTCAAAAAGTACACTGTAGGCAACAATTCTCATGTGATAATGTTAAGGTAAAAATAAAAGATCAGAGATGGAAATTCTTAAATTTATAATCCCAGCTATGATACAGACTCAATTTTTGGTTTAACTGTTTACTCATGTCTTGTTTTGGGTCTTTGGGAGTCTATACTTTGCCCAGCTGTAGGACAAGGAGAATATTTCTAAGTATCAATTCTTGTTAAATACAGTCTTCAGTCATTGTGTGAGGAAGCTAATATTGCTGCAAATTGAAGTATTTTATTCCTTTAGTGATTTAAATGTTTAACATACAAGACACTTTAATAAGAGGAAAAAAATATTTTGCAGCCTACTGTATTTACTGGCTCCTGAGGACCATTGAGGTTTATTGCTGATTTATGAAATCTTGTTTTATGTATGTTAGTAATTGTATTCTGATGTTCTCTGTTGAGATCTTTCCTTGTATCTATGTGTTTTCTAAAACATTCTGTTTGATGTTCAAAGAACATCCACACTGACAGTATTTCTCTTGTTTCAAGTTTTTGATTACAGGTGGGAGTCTAGAAGATAGTAAAGATGCATTGCAGCTGGCCCAGACAAATGGTATTTTCACTTTAAATTTACATTGCCAGTCAAAAATATAACCTTCTCTGCTCTCAGAATTGAGTTCAAGAGGACCTGCCCCAGAGGTGTTTACAGACTCAGATTCAAATGAGAAATTACATTTGCAGTGGGATGAATGCATTGTGTATGAGTTTGTGTGCTGCTCTTTAGATCCCTGCTGCTGGAAGGAATCACTCTTTTTCCTGCATGTTCTATTTCTAAGTAAAAACAGAAATTATAGAAAATTTCTGGAATAAAAATATGGATACAAGTTTCTGTTCTAGAAATAAGATCAAGTGCTTACATGTTGTGAAATATATGGAGTTTGTTGGCTTTTTGTTTGTTTTTTACTCACCAGTCTGTTGTGACCAGCTTGATGAAGAGAGGTATCTTTCTTTTGATCATTCCTCTGGCTTTTCCTTTCTTTCTGTGAAAGGAGAATGGCTCTTCTTTTCTCTTTAGGCAGATTTCATTCCACTAATTATTTAAATATGTATTTGAACTAAAACACATGATAAAGTACTGTTACTAACAGAAAGATAAAATAATTTTGGTTTGAATGAACTCAAGGAGATAATTTGGTCCAAGCCAGTCCACATCCCCACTTCCATCAGGAAGGCAGGACTGGCTTGAACATTAGGGCCTGTTGCTCAGGGCCTTACCTGTTTTTTCCCTCCCCCAGTGCTTTTACACTTAGCAGAAATGATGGTTTTGGCATGGTAATCCAGATCAGACACTTGGGTTAATCAGGAGATGTGAGCTTTGAAATTCTCTAGCAGCTTGTGCTGGGGACATAAGGGAAATGCTCTCTGCAGTTCTTACAGCTGGGATAACCTGATGTATTTTGAACAAGATGTATTTCTAAATGATCTCAAGAGGTCTCATCCAGCCTCACCAATTGCCTGATTTATTGGGGGCTGCTCCACCAGAACAGTTGAGCTCTAAGCTGCAGTTTTGGAGTACAGTAAATAATGTATACTAAAAGAAGATGTGCACATGCCCCCACTGGAGACACTGTCTGACATTTTTAAGGCAGAAAATACCTGTCCAATGAAATTATCACTAAGATAAATAT
This sequence comes from Melospiza georgiana, assembly GCF_028018845.1. Lineage (NCBI taxonomy): Eukaryota > Metazoa > Chordata > Aves > Passeriformes > Passerellidae > Melospiza > Melospiza georgiana. The sequence goes on along the minus strand of NC_080430.1, from coordinate 143,175,555 downwards.
GGTCAAAGGGAGTTTGCTTTTAAAATTGTGACCAGTAAAGAAACCTCCAGAGGCAGATGTTGTCTGCACCTTAAATTTATTTTCTGGTTTTTTTTCCTTAAAACCTCCTAATACACTCTTGCTTCAGACATGTTTTTCAGTACTGTTGGCTGCCATCCTACTCGCTGTGGAGAATTTGAGCAGAGTAGCCCTGAACAGTATCTGTCTGAATTAAAAAACCTGATTGAAAACAATAGGACAAAGGTAGTAGCAGTTGGAGAATGTGGCTTAGGTAAGTGTTCTCTTACTACTTCAGTATTTATTTTTTCTAGACTTTTACTGAAAGAAATCTTAAAATACTAAATGGGGTTCTTTCTGTTTGTAGATTTCGATAGATTAGAATTTTGCCCAAAGGACATCCAACTCAAGTAAGAAACTTTTGATGACTGTAAATTGACTTGTAGCAATTTATAGTAGTGTTTTCTGTCTTGTGTTCTGTCACATAATATACTGTCACATCTAGCCCTAAAATTTGCAGGGTTGGGCCCAGAGTGTTTTTGGCAGAAATGGGAATTTAATGAACTATGCCTACATTCAAGTAGTGCATTGTGCTAAATTTTGCTACCTGCCTGGCCTTGACTTATGTCAATGTGTCTTTTTCTGTAAAACTGACCAGAAATTGTGGATTTCTGGGGGTTAGAGATGTTAGTTCTTGCTAATAGTTAGGAGCTCTAAGGGAATTATGGGAAGAAAAACCCCATAAATGTAGTGTGTGAAAGAATTGGGTTGTTGAGTGAAAGGCATGAGGAAGGGAGCAGAACTATCAAAAGCAGTGGTAAAAGTAGTGGGTAAAAAGAGCTTTTAGTAAGGAAGGTGTTAGCTGGGAGCAGATAATGGGGAGCTGATGGTAAAGGTAATCTCAGGAGGTAGAGAAGTAACACATGCAGCATAGATGCTGAATGAAAAGAAGCTACCACAGCCCCTACAGTCAGCCTGCATTCTCCTGTTGAGAATTCTCTCTGCAGAGGGAACTGATTGAAAGATACAAGTGATAAATTCACACAATTTAATTAATTAATCACATTAATGAATGTGATTAATGAATTACATTTGCATGTTACTGTTTTGAGTAAATTAGTCACTGGGGGGCAGTGGTTGGTTGTGTTTTTTCTCATTGCTGCATATTAGCAGTAGGAGGATTGTTCATAATGCTACTGACCTACAGTGAAATACTCAGCAAAAGGGACAGGATTTTTTTGTCCTGGTAGAATTCAGTGTACATGAAGTTCAGCAAAGCACACCTTAGAGTATAATCTGTTTTTTTTCTGTGGCAAACTAAAATACTGATGGAGTATCAGATTTTAAGATCTTTAACTGCCTTGATTTTAGAGAGAGAAAATATATCTATGTCTCATTTCCTTGTCCAGTGGACTGCAGCTGAAGAGCAGCTAATTGAGTGCACTGAAACTGAATTGTAAAGAAAGAGATGACAGGCTGAGCAGTGAACCAAACAGGAAGGCAGAGTGTGAAATACATGGGGACACTTCACTGGTTTGCAGCTGCTCAGGAGCTCAGGTGCAGCAGTCACAGGAGGGTTGGCATGCAGCTGCACACTTCCCACACAGAGGAGTTGTAGGTTTGTTTCCCAACAAAAAACAGAGCATGACCTCTGTTTCATTTAGTACTTGATCAACATTTTTCTGGCTAGTTATGCTGTGTTTTCTTTTGGATAATTTTCACCTGTACATTATTTTTGATGCTTTTTTTTCAGTTTAAAAGTTAATAAGAATCTAATAAAGTTGAAATTTTTTTGCTGTAGTGTTCCTAAGAACTTTTTATTTCAGAAATCTTCCCATTCTCAGAACTTTTCCAACAGAAAGCAGTGATTTGAATGGTATTAAGATGAAGGTACTGCCTTCATATTAAAGTGAAAGCTGTGTTATAAATGCCCTGGTAAGCATATAGAAGTTTCACATCTGCTGTACTACTGGGAGGGGTCTGTATAATCACACTATCACATGCACCATTAATCAGATTAATTCAGAAGTGTTTGTCTGCAGATCTGCCTCAGCAAGGTCAGTTTGCTTTAGCTCCTTTAGTGTCTTGATCCTGTAGCATTTGAACGTGATGGTCAAAACTAAGCTTGCTCAAAGGAACAGGTTGTTCCTTAAGCACTGGAACTCAGCAGGGTTAGTTTCCTACTGAGTTATTTTACTATCATTCCAGTCACTGTATGTCTGGTTTCTTTATGCTTTTCCAGGAGTTGGGGTTTTAATTTTTTTTTTAATTATTATTTTTGTCACTTCAATAACTGCCCCATCCACCTCCCCTTTCAACATGACTTGGGCTTTGTTGTTGCTAGGAATGGAAGAAGCCTGAGTTACATTTCCATTTGCAAGGACACTAAACTCTGTACTTTCAAGGGCTCTGCCCTTCTCAAAACTAGATGGAAATTGGCCAGTAGGTTACTTTAGGGAGCTTACTTGCAGTTCTGTCCCTAAAACCTCTTTCCCATATCAAACAAGTATTCTGTTAAAAGAAAACTGACACCAAAAATCAAGCAATTGTAGCTATTTAACCACAAGAGCAATCATGAATTGCAATTAATTTATATTTAGTCAAACAAGCTAAACTAAGCACGATATCTGGACAAAGAAGATTCAAAGTAGATGTAATGCATTCTCATGAATTTTCATGTCAGTTTTCAAGGTTACAGCTGATTTGTTTAACCTGTGTTATCTCAGAGATTTGCAGTGATTAACAGGGAAGGTAACTTTGATCTGAGAAATATCAACTTGTAATATACAGAAAATAGTGACAATGACATTAAATTAAATGACCAGTTGCATATTTGTTTAGGGTCGGTTTTTTTGGTTGTTTTTTTTTAGGAAAATGTAAATCAAACTAATGGTTTGCTACACTTTCCCCTGATTGATAAGTGACTGATACTCAGCAGTGTGTGATCACTGGAGGTTCCCTTTGAAATGGCTGTGATAACTAGTGGTGGGAATTTCCCAGTGCCCTGGACTGTTTTAACAGCAACACCTCAATAAATCCAGTACGTGCCTGGAGCCCCAGCCTGCTGGGATGGGCAGTGTTGTTCTCCTGCTTCACCCAAGTAGCATCATCTTTCAAATGGCATGAGGACACTGAGTCACCCATGCACTGCAGGCCTTCTGCCATGCTCTGGTTCCTCTGCTGTGTTCCTGAGCGTGGGTGGTTTCCCTGCCTGGGTGGAGCAGGACAGCAGGTATGTGGGATGATAATTGCAGAGCTCCTGCTAATGACAAGCACAGGTTAGTTCAGTGCTGAGCAGTTTCCTCTGGCAATTGCACTGGGGAACCTGGCTGCCTCCTTACCTTCCTTCTGCCCACATTCCAGTGTCTCCACAGGGTGGGGCCTCCCTGTTACCCCCCCATCAATAGCAGCTCTGAGGAGTACAAAGTTGGAGAGGAATAAAAAGGAGTGAAAAGGAAAGGATGCAGGAACACAGAGGAAGGGAGGGAAAACAGGTAAAGACAATAGGCAGAAGCATGGTGTCTAACCTGATATTTGTTCCACCCCAAGAGAGTGGATTGTTACTCACAGGTCAGCAGCTCTGATGCAGTTTGGCCACTGGAGGCTGGAGCAGCCTGCACAGTGCCCCCCTGCTCACCCTCATTGTGTTTATGAGTGCTTCTTGAAATAGGGGCCTCTGTCATCCTCACTCTCCCGTTCCTGACATTTCAGAACTTTGTGGAAAGAACAGTCAGTTCCTCTTCCATGAAAAATAAATAAATAAATAAATAAAATTAACTCCAGACTCACACTACACAAGAGTATGTGCTCAGCATGTATACATACATACATTCTGCAGTACTGAGGCTCTTGGCCACTTACCTGTCTTCAAGCATAGATCACAGCTGTGGCAATACACATGGGAAGAGGTTCCTTTAAATCCTTGCACAAATAAGGACTGTTGCACGGCAAATCCATTAATTCTGTCTTTAGTGCTGGAGGACAGAAGCTTGGGTAACAAGTCTTTTACTGTCATTATTTGTTCTTGCACTGAGTTTAAAGGTGAATTTTATTTTACAGGTATTTTGAAAAACAATTTGACTTGTCAGAACAGATGCAGCTGCCCATGTTTCTGCACTGTAGAAACTCACATGCTGAATTTTTAGGTGGGTTTTGTTTGAGAATTTCATATTTAGAGCAAATTCTGAATATAAAAATCTTCTATATTCATCTGTTATAAAGCTGTTTTATATTTTTATTTCATTTCCTAGACATAATGAGAAGAAACAGAGATAGAATTGTAGGAGGGGTGGTAAGTATGGACTTCAGTGCATTTTTTTCATGCATGTGTGTGAATATTGTTGCTTAATATGCAATTTCTTGTTTGTCATGGAATCTGTGTAGGCTTCCTGTTACATCATTTAAGCTGTTATTAATTAGTAAATTTTCCAGTCTCTTTTGCCATTTTTATTTTCATTGCTTATTCTACAGGATTTTTGCAAGGTAAGAAGATAGGCTGAGAAAAAGCTCTGCAGCTGATGTGAACAGTTTTCCTTGGCCTGCCAGCAGGACAGTCTGAGCACCTCATAATTGACATTGGCCTTTTCCCAACTCCTCAGTGTCTGTAACTGCAGTGCATTCAGACCACAAATCATTTAGATGCATGTTCCCAGTGGAAGCCATAACCTCAGACATTTGCTTCTGACGTTGGACATAATTTTCAAATTAGATCCAGATGGAACTTTTGATTACTTTATGTCTTTAGATATTCACATCACGTTTTTAAATTCAGAAGTCTAACAGGAAAGGCTTTGGGTGGAATGGGAAGTCCAGCAATGCTTTTTCAGGTTTCCATTGTGACTGAATTTTTCAAAAGTAATAAATGCTCATGATTCTGGCATGAGACCACACCTCCTACAAGAATATTGCAGTCCCCAGGTTTGTCCTTTGTTCCCACAAAACCCTTCCCCACACTCAGTGCTTTGCATGTGTAATGTTGTGTGTAATTCTGTGAAGGCTCTCCTTCCTTCCTCCCTTTCCTTTTGCCTGCACAGCCAGGAAAGAGGGGAGAAGTGAGCAGGCATCTTCTGCAACTGCCTGTCCCTGTCACACACAGGGGAGCAGAGCAGACAGGGTCTCTGCTCCACTCAGGCTCAGAAGATGCAGTTCCCAGCTGCATTACACTGTGTAACTTGTCACCCTCTACTTTCCTCTCTGGAATGACCAAGGGACTGTCTTGCTAGTTCCATTGGACTGACTGACACCTGTGGAGAATAGAATGCTCCTCTTGTGGTGGCCCTGGCAGTGCCCTGAAGGGAATACTGAGGAAAGAATCTAAAAATTCAGCATGCACAGGATTACTTCCTGAGTATGATCTCCCAGTTACAGGGAATTCCAGGGCCAAAGGAGTATCACTGGGTAGGCCTTTATACACATATTTATCACTGTTTAAGTGTAGTAACCACTTCTAGTGCAGCAGTCAGGTGACTTCAGCCTGAATTTTGCTCAAATTCAGAATCAACTGAGCCATGTCCCATCTTGATGTTTGTAATGATGTGTAATGCATACTGTTGAAGGTATTTGATGCTAAGAAAAGATAATACATACTTTTGAATGACTGGAGTTTTAATAAAAGCACATAAGTATTTTTATATGTCTGTGTATCTATATTTATATGTTCTAGGTACATTCTTTTGATGGCACAAAGGAACAAGCAGCAGCTCTAATAGATTTGGATCTTTATATTGGAATAAATGGCTGGTAAGTATTGGCTGTAATAAATGGCTGTATTTCTTTACAAGAAATACAACTGCTTTAAAATGGCAGCTGTAGTGAACTCATTGCTTTCTTTTAAACAGTGAGGTCAAGTTTTCAAAGCTCACTAGACCCTTAATCATCTGACAGATTTAGAATTGCTCACATTAGTCTGTTAACCATCAAAGCTCTTGCTGTGCAGCTCAGTGAGCTAATCCATGTCCACTCTACTACCCTCAGGACAGTCCTTGCTTGCAATTAAATAAGGTTGTTGAACATGGAAAGATTCCTTCTGAGGAGCATTTAAAAAACAGCCTGACTTTAAGGTGCCTGTCAAATGCTGGAGTAATGCAAATGTAACCCGAGTGCCTCATCCCCTGGTTATGCAGTCTGGATTCTCAGCAGTCCCCTGGCCAAATGCCAGCCAGCACCACTCTGTAAGGTACAGAGGCTGGCACCAGGCAAGCAAGGGCAGCCAAAGGGGTTCTGCAGCACAGTTTTATTTTACAGGCAGTATTGTTAAAAAAGGAAGCACATTTTTTTAATTAACAAAATTATTTAGGAAGCTGTCTTTGCTACAAAACACTTTAATAGGCACAGTAATTACTTTAATATGCTTTTTATGGATTTTTTTAACCAAACTCTAAATTTTCTAGTTCACTGAAAACAGAAGCCAACTTGGAAACACTGAAATCAATTCCTAGTGAACGATTAATGATAGAGACTGGTAAGATTTTGTATCTTGGTCAGTTTGTGACAATGGGCAATGAGATATACTGGTGTAGCAATCATAAAGCAGAATCAAGACCTAAGGAATTCAGAACACTGGCTGCTTTCTTTACTTGAGAAAGCAGTTTACAGAACTACTCCTTTCCAGCCTTCTGCTGGAAGGAATAAGCTGCTGTGTCAGTTCCTGACATTGCAGGGGAAGATGAAAAGGACAAATTGACAACTTGGATTTTTGTACCAGCTTAAGTTTATTTTAAAATGTAGCTTGCTGGAGATGTGCCAAGCACAGGGCAATGGCTGTGAGTTAACCACTGGCAGCAGTAATGGCATTTGGAAAGAACTGCTCTTTAAGTGGAATAGGTGGAAGAATGCTTGAATTCCCCTCTTAGCCCACTGAGCAGTCATTTTAAGGGACTGACTAAGGATGTCATGTTCTTTTTTCATGTTCAGATATCAATAATTGACAGTACAAATACAGTATTTATTTTAATTTCTGACTCTTGAGAAAGGAAAATTGCAAACCGCTAAATCCTTAAATGTGTTTGCACGTGAAGTACAGACCTGTTATACAGGAAGTCTCTGTGGAATGCATGCAATGTATCTGGCTGTCTTTATCATGTCAGAGGAAATTAGTGTTATGTATTATTATTGCTGATCTTTTCAAGTGTAAAATCCTGAAGATAGGTGTATAAAAATCCAGGATGTTAAATTGCTCTTAAATTTCCTTTTGAGCTGGAGGTTGTTGCTGGAAGGAGATTGCAGGAGCTTTTGTCTGTAGAAGTAGTCAATCAAACTATCTCATCCTGTTCTGAAACAATTGCACTCCTAATTCTTTTATTCAAATTCAACTAGATGCACCTTGGTGTGGAGTGAAAAATACTCATGCTGGATCAAAATACATTAAAACTACATTTCCTACAAAAAAGAAATGGGAAAAAGGGCACTGCTTGAAGGACAGAAATGAACCCTGCCATATAATGTAAGTGTACCACTGCACTCTTATTTTAAATACTTCAACTCTGTCGTGGAAAAGATAGAAAAATCCCAGTTCACTAGTAACGTAGAAAATAGAAATTAATTCTAAATATACTGAAATTTGTGCAAGGTTTTGCTTTATAAGCTGTGGAAAAAATTAAAATCCTAATTTTCCTACTTCGGCTATTCTGGATGTATAATGCTCCCTGAAAGTGAAACCAGTACCATTATTATTTTTTCACTTGATGCACTGTAGAAGAGGTTAAACCCTCTGAAGTAAGCTAACTTGAATATTCATTGCACTTGGTTTTTGTTCAGGTAATTTTAAAAACTGATCCAGCCCTGGGGATCAGGGGACAGTCCCACAGGTGGGACAGTGCTGAGGCACCAGCAGTGCCTGTGACACTCCTGCTGTCACAGGCCTGTGACACGAACTGCCACAGCAGGCATTTTGTCAGGGATGTTTCTTCCTTCTGCTGCTGTGCTTCAAACAATCCTGTGCAATTTAGATGTGAATGACAGCACCCGAGATACAGAGTAGTGAAAGAAAACTCCAGGGGCTTATGAACAGAATTGGTAAGCACAGACACAGTTTTCTGCCTCCTTTCCACACAGTTCCTCACAGAAGTGTGAAAAACAGAAAAATGTGTAATTGTTTAGTGAAATGTTTAGCTATCTGCATTAAATACTATTAATGGATGAAATACTGAATTTTCAGAATTCCCTGTCTAGATTTTGCAATACTGATCAGGATAATACTAAAGATCCAGGTATGCAGTTAAGGTGTCTAAACAAGAATTTATTTGAGAAGTGAAGGGAAATCTGATGCTTTTTGAGACATGAAGGAACTTGGAAAACCACTGATGTAAAAGCACAGTTTAAGCTTACATGGTGACATCTCCTAGCGTTCAGGTATAATCAATGCAATTAGGTCAATTGTAATACTTGTTAATTTTTTTTTTTTTAATTTTAAAAGTGAAGAAGACACATTAGCACAGAAAGTTTCTTCAGTATTTTAAGACTTTCTAGGGTCAGTCCATGACTTTGGAGTTTTGGAAGAGATCACAGAAAACACTCTTCTGATCACAAGTGAAGGGCCTCCACTGTTACTCTTTCAACCAGCCCATGTGAACAACACCCCCCACATATTTGTCTGCTGCCTTAGTTGTAGTTTACAGAAATGTTTCAGAAGCCCCCAAACTCAAAATGCACAATCTGTTGTGCATAGATGCAGAGTGCACAAATGCACTCAAGATCATTACACCAATGCTGTGCTTTGGCTTTTGCCTTGTTTTATGAACAAAATACTGTTTGGCTCAACCTTTGAAATTATTATCCCAATAATGTTCATTATAAGCAATTGAATTTAAAGAACCTTTTAAGCCTTAAGAAAAATTAGGAATGGTAATTGATAATTGGTATTTTGTGACTTCTCAAGTAGCAAAATCTGGTGTGAGGGAATGTTACTCAGTCCACAAAGTGTCTTGCATGTTTCAGGTATATATACAGTTTAATACAGCTCAGTTGGCAGGAGGAAATTACCATTTGTCTGGTTTTGTTAGAGCTTTTTGGACACCTTTCAGTTTTGATAGTGATATTTCTGCTTCATATGTATATATTTAGAACTACTTCCCTTGGAAGCTATTTTTTAAAAAAGTTTAGCCACAAGAGACTTCTCTTTTCTCCTTCAGCAGTTTCACATACACGGTGTTACAGTAACTTACAGCCTTCTACTACATCCAAGTGAGGAGAGAGAAGTAAACCCTAAGTCTTCTTGGCTGAAATTCTTTGGTACTTGTTACTTATTTATGTGTAGGCCTGATCTCACTCCATCTCACTGCTAATTCTGCATCTAGGAAAATATTTGCAATAATATAATTATTAAGAGCAACTTCTCCTATGCTGTCTTTCAAAAAAAGTTTAGCTAGTGCCTCAGCTTAGAGGCAGAATCCAAAGCCCACCAAACCTTACTACAAAGCTTAAGCTTCTTACTTTTCAATGTAGAGTTTAAAGTTTTTTTGCTGCTACTGGAAAAACTCAAAGTATGACACATCTCTGGAAGGGTACAGAATATTACTGTTTTTTTTTTTAAGAATGACTGATACAAAATCAAGAAAGCAATTGCAGAGAAACAGTTGTAGCTTGGTTTTAATCATGTTCATCCCGTTTCTTTTGCCTCCTCTTCCTGGCTTGTATCAAGGCCCTGAGCCTTTTGAAATTGCTCAGAAATATTTAGTGCAAATACCTGGCCACATTAATCACAAGCTAAAGAATAGGGAAGTAGGAGTAAGTTACTTTGGCAGCACTGTGCTCTGATAAAGATGTGTCTGGAATTTAAGATTTCCCTTAGACCAGTCTATTCATAGTGCAGCTTTAGCCTTGACAGGCTAGTGAATTTTTGTTTGAAAAATCAAGATCATTGATAAAGACACCCACAAAATGACACTTCCTTCAAAACAGAAAGCTGTTTAATTACCTCCAAACAAGAGTCAAAAGACCAAAGATGAGTCTGTACCAGTAAGCAAACCAGTGTTCAGTGTAAAGAAAATGGCAGTTAGTAACTTAAGAGTGAAGCTATTTGCATATCTGAGCACCCTGTCCTATTGCTCTTAATGTAGGTTTTTATTCCAGCTTAATCTCAGTGAGTTGTACATACACATGCAGCAATCTGAAGTACATTCTGAAGTACTGGGTTTCAGTCTTCTAATATAAATCTTTCTTTTTTAGTCAAATACTGGAAATAATGGCGGCAGTAAGAGAAGATGACCCACTTGAGTTGGCCAATACTCTATATAACAACACCATTAAAGTCTTCTTTCCAAATATGTAAAGTTGTTTTTCTTACATTTATTCAGCATAACTTCTGTAAAGATACTGCAAAAATTTAAAAATCATCATTCCTGCAAGTTCTAATCAATGGAAGCCAATGTGTAGTGGGTTTGGGGTTTTTTATGGTACAAGATTAAAGCTGCTTTGGAAAAGGTGCTCTGCATTTGTGCAGTTTCTCAGCCCTCTCCCTTTTTGTCAAGATTCGGGATTGACTTCAAGGCCAGGCCATGCCTGTAACTCCAGCTAGCAGTGGAGGCACAGGATGAGCACCAGGCTGCTGCATTCACATGTGAAGCACTTCAAGCCCCTGCTGGCAGTTCAGGAGGGTCGGACACGTCCATGGCATGCGCTTTGCTGCTGCACCAGAAAGCTGAGCAGTGTCGCCTTTTGTTCCACATACGCAAATGCTATAGCATTAAGTCTACCAACCTAATGTTTGTTTTTTTTTTTAAAACACGACTCACTAGTTTTTTGCAATAAAGCTCTGCTAATACTGAATTTTTAAGTAAAGCTGCTTTGGCTCAGGCTTTCATTTTCTGAGTTGACCGGCTGAACAGTCTATTTTCACCAGTATTTTTCATTTGCATCCAGAAGACATTGATTGGGGATTACTGGTATACAGTCTTTGGCACAGCCTTATCACCACATCAATTAAAGAGTGTTTTGTCCAACCATCTTAAAAACGTGAAAACATTTTATTCCATGTACAATAATGTACATAATTTTAAGGTGGTCATGAAAGAGACCAGCAAAAATTAGAGGTATATTTACAGTAGCACACACCACAGTAAACAACCACCATTCACAGACTCAACATTGAGATACTGCTGTTGTGCTTAAGTACAATAACTACAAAGTGATACTTTTATTCTGTTGGAGTCAATCTTGAACAAATAGCTCACGGCTTAGTAAAGAACATCCTAATCACCAAGAGTGTTAGAGTCAACATTAAGAGTCTCATTCAAGTGCTGTGCTCCACAGTCGCCATCTTCCTCATCACTATCAGAACTGTCATTATCTTCATTTAATTCATTTTCAGCATCAGCAGCTTCTTCTGCAACCCGTACAGGATTTTCATTTGGTGCTACAAACCCGTTGTTGTTAGAGATATTGGCATTTTCTTTGTCCTCAATATACACTTTCTGATGGCACATCGGGCACGTGTCCTGTATGTACAGCCACTTCCGAAGACAAAGTGCGTGGAAATAATGGTTGCATGGAGTAATGCGCGCAGAGGTGGTGAACTCGTGGTAGCAGATTGCACAGACATCATCAATTTCCTGTAACCGAGCTCCTTTCACCTCTGGAAGCGAGTTGATTTTCTTCACAGCAGTGCGGCGGTTTATAAAAGTCTTCCAGCCATTCTTGGCTTGCAGGTAGATGTTGAAGTACGCGTGCAGACACATCATGCAAGCACGAATCTTGCTTCCCGATTCAAAAACCATCGTGTAAGCTCCATTTCCAAACATGATTACTCCAAATATAAACTCAATAATATTGCCAGTTGAGCGAACATAATAGACATAATCATCAAGTTTTTCCCATAGCACATTATAGTAGCCATCAATCATAAACAATATATAAACAGTGATAGAAACTATTACTTTTAGGCAAAGCTCTACACAGAAAGCTGTGACTGCAAAAAGCCAAGTATTTAGTGCATAGTGGTGCCAGAGGATGTAACTGAGCAGAACTGGAAGAATGAAAAGGCAGGCGGAGACAAACAGTACAGGAAAGTGTCTGCGGAACGATGACACGTGGGAGGCACTGAGAGACATCAGCACGGGGTCTGTCATTCCATGGATAAAATGCAGGACTGCGGTCAACAAAAGGCACATGTTTCGACTCAGGCGAACTAATCGTTCCTCTGGTTTCAGCCCACTTAAACCAGTCTGCAGAGCCAAAATGAAAAACAAGACGGGGGCTACAAACCCAAGCCTTTTGTCATCCTCATCAGTTGACCCAATGAAGGCCAGGATACCGAGTCCCAAATAATGCGCTATCGAGGAAATGACGGCACTCATGCCCAACACAGTTAAAGTAGAGTCACACCCACTTATGATCAGGCTGCAGATCAGTTCCCAACAGTTATCCCACGATATCAAGAAGAATTTTTCTTCTGTGTTGTTTTCAGCCATCTTTACTACATAAGTTAATACCACAGCTTGTGCTGTAAGTCTTGTTAGCCAAAAGACACGGAGTACAGCTGGAAACCGAATCCTTTTCCATGTGTCTTCCATCAAGAGCTGTAATCCATAAATACGATACATGTGCCTCACCAGCAGATAAACGTATCGCACCGAATAATAGAACCACTTAATTTTTGTAGCTAAAATGGCTGTGGTATTTAGTGTCAGAACTAGGCCTGAAATAAAAACAAGTACTTGCCGGACATTTAAAGGTAATTCAACAACCAAGCCAATTACAGGAATCAGTATATCCAAGATAATGAGTTGAGAGTATATGGATTGCATGTTTAGCAAGGTAACATATCCAATTCCAAAGGTAAGCTGAAGGATGGAAAGTGCCATCCATAGCGAAGGTCCTTTATGTGGGAAAATCTGAATTCCGAACGCAGCTGTGTTGTAGGCACTGTAGAAGTTTATGTGCAAAGCAGCATAGTAATTCACCAAAACTGAAGTTGCAGCCAGCAGAAACGCTGAGGTGATCATGTAGAACTTGAAAAGTGCTCGCTGTTGTAAGACCAGAACAACACTGGATACAAAGACACCTAAAACCAGATTGAAATAATTTAGTTCTCAGAAAAAGTTCAACAACAGATTTTAACCTATTAGCTCTGGAGCTACATTTATTTAATGTATCACTTCCCCATTAGTCACTTGTAACTTTGCATTACCAGTGGTGCCCTTTTCAGAGAACAAGCAAGAGGGCGAGTTAATCTCTGCATTTAACATCTGTGCACCTCAGCTGTGATGCAAAGCCACTGCAAGCCCTAAATCACAATTACTATGAAGTTTGTTGCAGTTTTAGACTAGAATAGTGACAACTCCCAGCCTTTCAGCCTTAGTCCTGAAATCCAAGGGTAGACAAGTTCTAAAAATAAACCAAAGAAACTCCCAACAGATGAAGCATCACCTTCATAAAGAAAACTCATAAAAAAATAACTGAGTAAGATTTACTAAGTCCCCTAATTCACTTGAGCAAGGCACTCAACTACAGCTGTCCACGATGGAGTACTAAAGATAAGTAACCAAAACACTTTAGTTAAACTCTTTAATGGGAAAATAGTGAAAAAATGCTGTACTTTGCTGTGGAGAAGGCACTTCTATTTCCCTTCAGTTTGCTTGTATTTCTGGTGAGTGGTGACAAAGGTCACATGAGGAACACTTTCCACAGTACACAGCTTCTGTGCACAGAATCCAAAACTGCACCAATTGCCTCTTTGCCAATGCCAGTGCAAACTTGTCTGTCTTGTTGTAAGTCAGATTTAGGCCTTGAAATTCCTGTTTGCTAACCTCTCCCTCATACTGACCATAACCACATCTTGACCATGCCTGGCAAGTCTGCACCTTCCTATGAGAAATCCTATCAGAGCTACTGCAGCATTGGGAGTTTGGGGTTACAGGTGCCTGCAGTAAACTTCTGCAGTGTAATTTATAAATTCCATCACTGTGCACCACATAGGTAAGAGCTCTGCCCTCAGAGGTGTTAAATTAAAAAGCACTTAGCACTAGATAAATTTCCTTAAACAGTTTCTTTTTCAGGAAACACACTGCCTTTGTTTTGGACTTCTCAATCAGCTTCCACCCTATGCAACTGCTTTCTCATTGAAACCAGTTTGGAGAGATTTCTATCTCTACAACTTATATTTGATTCTAAGTTGCTTTCAATCTCTGCACTAAAACCAATGAAATCAAGAGTAATCCTCTTTCTGCTGGAGGGCAGCGTCAGTCTTTTCTGACAGTTTAGGCTGTTCTAAATCCACCATAAACAAGTGTTTAAAAAAAATTAAGCCATAGCCTCTTGATCATGAAAATAAAACCTTTGAAATAGCATTTGATTAAAAAAAAAAAAAAAACAAAAACAAAAAAAAAAAAACCAACCACTCAAAAATACACAAAAAACCCTCAAACCTTCAGATCCTGGAGGACTGAGAAGAAGGGAGAGGACCAACATGAATCAGCTGCTAAAGGCAGGCTACAAATAAAGTTATGAATTTGCCTGAAAAATATTCCTTGCCAGTAGCACTGGCTGATAGAAACACATTCTCCTTAATCAATCATTAACCTGGTAACTGTGTGAAGTGGATTGAGGAAAAGCCTCTATCAGTTTTCAGACAGCCCCTTGCATCGTAGCTCAGTTCTTCCAGGAAAAGCTGAATATTGCTTCCATGCAGCACTTTCTACAAAATAAGCTTGACAGTTGCCTTGTCATTTTAACCACCACAAACATCTTTAGGAAAGCCAGTACTGGTGACAAGTTTGTAGCCTTTGTCTTTTCTCAGGAGTCACAGAAAAGGCTCACATGCCTGTGCAAGGTCATTATTTATGTAATTGTGATCATTTGAGCCAAAGGAGATGCATTTTGCAGTAAGCAGGCTGCTCTGAAACACGCCTTACCAAAACCTATTTTTGTGCCTTGCAGTGGCAGTAACAGGCCTGTATTTAGATACTGCAGGTCATCCTGAAACACTGACGTTTCACATGCAAGACACATCTCTAAAAACAGTACAGCAGTGAGTCAATAGAGCTTGTCCTACTGGTTCCTCTGAACAGGCACTAACAAAAAGTACAGCATGTCTCTGTTAATACATACAGGGAAAAGTCAAGGCTCACGGAATGAGACTCAAAAGACCCTAAGAGGTAACAGATCTCAGAAGGGGCAGTGAGCACTCCTTTCCCCCATCTCCATTTATGTCACTTAGTCCATCTCAACATGAGGAGACTTTGCCCTGCCCTGTGCCCTTCAAAACAGTAGTCTTTTTCCATTTTCCCTCTGCTAGGAAATGCTGCAGTTCCTCCTTTGATAAGGTTTGTCTCTCTACTCATCTTTACTATTTCTACCTGTGCCACCTCATTGACAACTGTCCCAGTATGGCCTCCAAACACAGCACTCGCTGTGTTTGAACCAAACCACGCTGCACTTGCTTTTAAAAGAATTTCTTGTGTTACAAGGAATGTTTCTGTCTCATTTTCTTTAACTCCTGAAAATTGTTAGTATCTTCATAGCCACCCACCACTTAGGATTTGACTTTCAGTCATGTGCAGGGGACAATCACTTTTACACATCAGCACTTCATTCATGTGGAACTGCCAAACTATTTTTCCCTAGCTCCAGTCATTCTATTTACTTCCACATCTTTCTGCAGACTCAAGTATTTATAGAACCCTTCTCAAAACTCAGTGTCCTCACTGAGGAGGGACTGCTGTCTGAGGTGACAGTCACACACTCCTGGGGGTGGCGGCTCTGCTGAAATTGAGATACTTAAACCCAGTGCAAAGATACGAAAGGTAAACATTGTGCTGGGGACAAAGCAAGGTTAACCAAAAGCACAAAAGGAAACGTGCTCCAGCTGTGGAAGTTGGTTCTGTGCCATGTATAACTCTATTTACTTGTGTAGAGTGATGGAAGAATCAGACCAAGGAATCCTGCTGTAAAATTTTGTAACACCCACACAGATCTGTATTAGCATTCCTGAAGAGCTGTACTCCCAGAATATTTCAGAACTGTTTAACATCACCTCCAAAAATCATCAATCTCTCCAGACCTTCAATCTCTGTGTCTGGTGGACAGATTGCCCATTTATCCTGTGCTGTTGTGCTACAAGGAAAGTTTGGATCAGTACTTCAAAGTCTACAAATGGTAAGTAAAAGGACATTTTCCCATTATTTAAATACAGAATGATCCAAAAGAACGAGATCACTTTCCTAATAGCAGCAAAAACCCAATCCTGTAATCCTTAAATTCAGATGAGAAAAAAACATGCAAAATCACTCTGTTGTCTGAACCATGTGGAAGGTGTTTAAGATCATCTTTAGGTGCCTATATTTTAATCTTCAATTTTGGAACACCAAGATCCACAGACCCCTTTCCTAAATGTTCAAGATAAGTTTCTTGGCATAAAACACTCCCAAAGCTTTTTTGCAGAAGGCAAAAATTACCCTCTTCTTCACCCAACCCCTTCCAGAAGAGTGCTCATATAAATGCAAACCTCAATCCCAGTACCACACACTTGAGGGACATCACTGAACAACATATCCACCTCTCCTTTACACAGGGGGGATTCATTTTGATGCTCTTCTTACAGCATCTGGATCATACGAGGAAGGGCTCCTAAAATTAAGTTGGTGGGGCACTGCAATGCAAATTTTTTAAAAAGGAATTATCACTCTTAGCAATTCCATAAGTGTTGAACAAAAGGTGAAGAAAATGGGAAGCAGGGGGGAAGAACCCCTGCTCCCCATCCCAGACACACCATACTCATGGCACAGCAGGCAAAGGAGGCAACTTAGGACCTCCTCAGCATCACTTCTCATGTGAGCATGGACTTCCCCTGACACCCTTAACCAAAGCAATAATAATAAACATAAAACATACAATAAATGTAAAAAGTCAAAATAAAACACCTGCTGCGTTTTATTACCTCCTTCCTTTGCTCTCCTCTCCTGCTGCCTTACTATAGGCAATTGTTTACTTTTTCCCCCTCTGCTCCTTGACTTGTGTGATGCAGTCACAACTCACTTCTCACTGTGCACATTTCCTTTAACCCCCTCTTCTGTGCTTCCTGCCCCAAAAGCTGTACTGCCTATTTCCTTCCTGTTTTTCTTCTACTATAAACGTCAAAGAAAATCCATCTCTCTCGGGCCTGCAAAAAAACCCCCAAATAAAACCGAAACAACAACTTGATTTGTGTTCTCCTTCCTGCCTCAGGGTCTCCAGCTCCAAACCGTGATCCGCAGCACAGCATCACCTGTACAGCAGCTCACTGAACGGGACTGCCATTGAACCGAGACTATGTAAGAACCCAAGTTATCGACATTGGAAACAGTATCACCTAGTTATACCACTGACTTTCATCCATCATGGGAAGAAAAAAAAAAAGCTTGAAAATAACCATTGGCAAGTTTCAAAAGGCTTCTCTTCCCACTGTGAACCAAATTCCCGGCACTTCTGAACTGCTGTTGCTAAAATAAGGCTTTAACAGCGTATTTCAGGAAGACATCACGCTATCCAAAGGGTTTTTAAAAACCACATGAAAACCCTATACTCACTAAATCACATGTCTTGCGCCCTCAAAGCTCCCAGAGCGGGAGGCGGGGGGGTCACAGCCCCGAGCCCTCGCCGGCTCCGTGCACCGCTACGGGGGCAGGAGGAGGCGGAAGGAGCCGGGGAGACAGATCGGGGGGGTGAACGGGGCCCGGAGCGGGCACGAGGGGCCGAGGTGATGATCCAGCCCGGGCGGCCGAGCAGGGGCTCGGCGGTGGCCGAGAGGAGCCGGTGGGGACGGGAATCGGGGCCGGGGGAAGGGGAGAGCCGGGCCGCAGCACTAACAGCAGCAGCCAGGCGCGGGTGAGGGGCGCGGAGCAGCGGCGGCCGCGCCGTGCCCGCGGTGCGAGCGGGGCCGCCGGGGCACGGTCCGTGTCTCTCGGGAGGGGAGGAAGGGAAGGCGTCTCACCCAGCAGCCGCAGCAGCGCGCCCAGCAGCGCGGCGCTCACGGAGCCGCCCGGCAGCGGGGCCGAGTTGAAGATGGCGTCGATGAGGAACAGGCTCGGCACCCGCAGCGCGACCTCCAGCCCGGCCCGCAGCCGCGGGCCCAGCCGCAGCTGGGGCAGCCGCGGAGGGCCCGGGGCCGCCATGCCCTGCGCGGGGGGGCAGGCGGGCCGCCTCTCTCCGCCGGTGGAGGAGCGGAGGGGGCGGGAGCGAAGGAAGGGAGGGCTGAAGGGAGGGAGGGAGGGCGGCCGGGAGCCGCTACCGCCCCGCGCCCGCCGCCCGGCGCGCCCGGCTCTCCCGCGCCGCCGCCTCCATGTTCCTGCGCGCGCCCGCGGCAGCGCCGCCCGCCGGCTCGGGGGCGGGGCCGCGCCGAGGGGGCGCATGCGCAGCCCCGCCCCCGGGACTGCCGGGGTCGGTTGGGTCGGGGTAGGGCGCGGAGCGGCCGGGGCTGGGCCATGACCCCGCAGCGCTCTGAGCGCCGTCCCCGGGCTTTCCTCAAACACCTCCAGGGACCGTGACCCCACCGCTTCCCGGGGCAGCCCATTCCAGCGTCTGATCAGCCTTCTCTGAAAAACTTCCTGATGTCCAACCTAAACTTCCCCTAGCGCAGCTTAAGGCCATTTCCTCTCAGCCTGTCGCTGTTTTCGTGGGAGAAAAAACCGACCCGCACCTGGCTAAAGTCTCCTTTCAGGGAGTTGTAGAAAGCTGTAAGATCCCCCTTGGATCTCCTTTTCTCTAGGCTGAACGCCCCCCACAACCTCAGCTACTCCTGGTGCTCAGGCCCCTTCCCCATCTCTGCTGCCCCTCTCTGGCCACGCTCCAGCCCCTCAATGTCCTTCTGGAACTGAGGGCCCAGAGCTGGCCCCAGCACCGGACACAGCGGTGGGGCTGTGACCGCAGCACGGGGTGCCAAGGGACAGCCACTGCCCGGTCGTGCTCTTCACACTGTTCCGGTACAACCCCGGCTGCCGCGGGTCTCCTTGCCCTGAGGGCACGCCCTGGCTCAAATGACGGCATGGCAGCGGGCCTGCTGCCATGAGCCCTTCGGCCCCTTGTGTCCCTAAAGTGCCCCTGAAGCCCAGCCTCGGCAGGAATCCCGTGCCAGCCGTAAAGAGGCGGGTTCGTGCTGCAGCCCCTCGGGAGGGGTCAGCCCCGTGTCCCCATCCCGCAGCGCTTCTCACGGCTGCAGTTTTGCCCCGCGATGTCCGGGAATGTTGGAGTGCTCTGTACCGTCCAGGGCTGTCAGGGAGCTGTGCAGCCTGATTAAATGGGCTTTAGTCAGAATTCCCAATTGTCTTAGCCAATGCATAACCATAGAGAGGGGTCAGAGGAAGAAAGGCATTTTCCTTTCAAATCCTCTCTCCTTTCTCATGCATTTTCACAGAAGCCACATATACAAGGGCAAGTGGGAACTTCAAGCTGCCTTGATTTTTCATCAAGAGCTGTAGTGATAGGACAAGGAGTAAAGGGTACGAATTAAAAGAGGAAAAATTTGGCGTAAACATAAAGAAGAAATTTTCCGCTGTGAGGATGGTGAGACACTGGAACAGGTTCCTTAAGGAGGCTGTGGCTGCCCCAACCCTGCCAGTGTTCAAAGCCAGGTTGGATGGGGCCCTGAGCAACCTGGTCTAGAGGTAGGTGTCCCTACCAGGCTGGGACTAGATGATCTTTAAGGTCCATTCCAACCCGCTAACATTCTGTGATTGTACCATTTTTACTAAATAAAGAAATTATTACTAAATTGAAAGCAATGTGTAACAATATTATTAGCCCATCTGAAACTGGGACATTTCCCACCCCATCCCTTGTGGGAATTGAAAGTTCCAGGACACAACTGAGATGAGCTTGTGAGCCTGTTGGCATCTGCCACGCTGCAATTTCCCAGCAGTGTCTGCCTGCTGCTTCACCTGCTGGGGCTCAGCCTTTGCACGAACCTCATTTGTCCATGGCTTAAGCCCTTGGAAGCCTTTCTATTGTTTCCAAAGGGGTTTGGATCAGACCACAACTGTGTTGCACAGGAATTTTCCTAAGCAATGCCCCAGCTAACAAAGCCAGAAATGTTGCCAGATTGCTAAAGGATTGTATTACAAAATCCATGGACGTGGACAAAGTGCAAGTTTTAATCACATACTGAGAGGCATTACTCTGACCCAGTAAGTCTCCCCACAGCAAATAATAGAGGTCAGGGTTTAAAATGTGAAAACGTTTGAAGACGGCTGAATCACAGTGATTTGGACTTGCCTGAACCATTTTGCTTCGCAATTAAGTATAAAGCTGCTGAATGTAAATAACAGTATTTGATTTGAAATTAAAACCAATGCTTTAATTTCAAATCAAGCACGTTAGAGTACTTGATAAATCCCAGTAATATATATGAAGATATTAATTTCAAGAAATGAGCAACTCAAAGCACTATTTATGGAAATGAAATTACCTGACCTCCCAAAGCCCTTTCAACTTCATTTAATATTCTCCTCTGTAAAGAGTATCTTAAATCTATTTTTGCAGTACAGGCTTCAGGATCAGAGGTGATGCTGTAGTACATATTTATATTGCTTTAAGGACATGTGGATTAAATGGAACCCATTAAATGGATTTTCAAGTTTAAATACAAGCATTTACTGGTATATTTTACAGATGTTATTTGGGCATGTAAGTGCAGTCATGGATGTCTGCAAATTACTTTGTGCATGAACACTTCCAGGTTGTAAACATTCCAGAAATCTTAGTGTTAGTAAGGCACATCAAATGAGCATGTTTTACACAAAATTTTCAGAAAACCTATTTCTGTTAGTACTCCTACTTTTGATTTCAGTTCAATTAAAAAAAGCTAAATCTAAACTGGATTTTCAGGCACATGGATGCAGCATGATGACATCTACTGGATATATTTCATTTTGCAATTTGCACCACCTAGCTTCAAATAGAATAATAAACCAAATTCAGCATGGTTACACAAGCACACCTTTGCTGAAATCACTTCAGTCATAGACACAAGTGCAGGAAAATTTGGCATATAATTTTGAGAGTTAAATCCAGTCTCAACTTCTGTGTACATTTGGGGGTTAAATACTATTCCTAGTACATTTCTATTAATGCATCAAAAAAAGTTTCCCTGGTTGAGGAATTCTTCAATTTCTCAGTGATAACTAACATACAAATTAAGAAGAAAGCTGCTTCATTTGTCTGTATAGATGAATTGTTGAGGGGAAATAGCTGGCTCAGGATGAAGGCTGTTCCCTGGAGCATCACTGGGACTGGGTGTACCTGCCCTGGCTGGGTGTCAGGTGTCAGGCCCACACCCAGGACACAGCAGCACAAAAGAACAGGCCCTAGGGAGCTGTTTCATAATAAATAAGGATGTAATATTCAAAAATAGTTTCAGAATAACTTAATACACCTCATGTACGAGGCTGAGTCAGACAGATGCAGATCAGTCTATTTCAATAACAAGTCACTGGAATTCTTTGATGTTCTTTACAGTATGTGGCAGAAGGTTGGGGTTTACTCTGTCATGTAAAAATGATTGTTGAGGTATTTTTGATAGTTTGGAGTGGTCAAAATTAATACAATTTTTTTTCAAAACTTAGCTTTTTTTTCATCTGAGATTTTTTAGAACAAGAGGAACTTCATAAATGTAAATTATCAGCTGTAAAAGCCACATGCCTTGAATTAACTGGATATAAGAGAATTTTTATTATCTTCTGGAATGGTAGAACAGCCTATTTTCTATGTCAGTCTGCTGAGACCTTGCTTAGGGGCTGTGCCTATATAATATGACCAAATCTAAACCCACTTTTTAGCAAAACAACTTTAGATTTCTTGAAACTGCCCCATTTGCTTGAATGCTCTCATGATCCCTTTGAGCCAAAGGCTTTATTGGATTAATGCAAGTGCTCACATCAGATAGTGAAAAATCACGTGGTCTTGCAAAAATCACATTTTCATAATTAAAAAGAATAAAAATGCAGGGAGGGTTTTAAGAGGATTAGCTTTTTTTTTTTTTTTCCTAATGACATGATCCTAAAAAACTAAATGCGCACAATACCTTTGCCTTGAAACACCCTGTGTAAATTTAGCCTGATTCAGTAACAGTAATTTTTGTAAGAATGAAAACAGTTGTCGCCTAAGAAAAATAGTGCAAATGCACATGTCAACTGTGTTTTAGTTTGCAATATATGTAGCAAAAAATCCATAAACTATTCCCAAATTTCATTTCTCCTTTCCAGAGACCTTTTGCAGTGGATTCTCTGATATTGTCTTGCATTCCTCGTATAAGAATAAAGCTCTGTGCAATCTATCTTTCTTTTTGTTGTTTTTCATTACGATCACTAAGGATATCTGTATTTTGGACTGAAACAGAAACCAAAAGCTCATGAAAGGAACCTAAGGTGGATTTTCTTCTCCTAAGATGATCTTCTTGCATTAAATAGACTGATCTGCATTTTTAAAAAGCCAAGTGTCAATGTTTGATTAATGTGGGCTTTGGTGACTGAGCTGCAGCTGTGCCTTGGTGAGCAGCTCTGTGGCTCCTGCAGAGCACAGCCCGTGCCCCAGCTCTGCCTGGTGCTGTTGGTGTGAGCTCTGCTGGGACAGCACAGTGCCCACAGGCACAAAGATGCACAGCTCTCCCTCATCTCTGATGCTCAGGGTGGACACACCTGCATATGGGGCACTGCCAATGCAGTAATGGCAAAATATTGAAAGATGAGTGAACATATTGCTGCCTAAAGTTCAATAGAAATTATTTACACTCATGGGAGTATTTTTAATATTGTTATTAATGACACCACCAGTCTTTACCTGGGAGTAGTTTATATCTGTGTCTTCTTCTGAAGAGAAAAAAGCAAATCAAAGTAATATTTTAAAAGCTAAGATAAAACCTGTAAATATAGTTATTGACCTAGGGATCTTCTGAACATATTAAGAATTTCCCTACAAAAATTCATGTGGTTAAGATTAGTTATTAAGTTTAGATTTTAGTCCTTCTCTACAGCTAAATGCCATGGGCTTAGATAGCATGTCTTAAAAGATGCTAACAAAGCAGAAAGAGATTTACTTGTAGTTAACATGTAGCAAACCAAATTGTAATGACTTGTTTGTGTGAAGGATTGATTTTGATTTTTTATCTGCACAATGTCTGTAACATATGGCTTTACAAATTTCTACAGAACAAAACTGTGCAGATAAAAGGCCTTTGGCCTTTGCCATCTGCGAAAATAAAAAAGGGCTAAGAGAACAAAGTATATTAACAGTTACTCATTGGCACATTTGTCGCATTTCCTAACTCTGACCAGCATCCTTAGAGACAAGGAGGATAGCTCAGGAGTGCAGCCCCTTCCCGCGTGTCCGCTGCTCCGGACGGGACGGACTGACGGACAGCGCCGTGGGTCCTGCCCAGCCCCGTGCCCAGCCCCGTGCCCAGGCCGCTCCCCTCTCTGCCAGGCTCTGGGAAATGCACCGCTTTAGATCGCTCCTCCCAGATCCCTCCTGATCCTTGTCGATGTTGTTCTTTTGTTTTCCAAGCACTACACGGAGAAATATCTGTCTGCACACACATTGCAGCTCCTGCTGCAGAGATTTGCCTTCTTTCCCAGAGCTGCTGACTCTGTGTTCCAGGACTGATTTGAAGATAAAACTAAGCAAGCAGAAACCAAAAGAATGAAGATCCCTTTTTTTTCCTCATTATTGCCATGTGTTCTTTTGTCTCCTGCCATTGCTTTCGAGTGTTTGAGTACAGGCAGTATTATGAGCTTGCCTGTTGCATATCATCCCTTTTCTTAGTGGTTTTCCCAATCCCCTAATCCTGTTATTATTCCATAGAAAAAAACCAGCACGCTTTCCTACAAATTGCATACGCAGTAAAAACAGGTCTAGAATGTTCAAGTAGTAAAATATTTTAAAAGTATTTCAGATCAGATGCTAGAAATTTGTCCTAGGAATTAATATTCATTATATTTCTAATATTTCTGTATTTTAATATTAGTTTCTGTTTTGTAGCTGTTCCTGACTATTACTTATTGTAATGGAAATTCAGTATCTATTTGTTCAAAGAAAAATGTATCTGCTAAAACAGGGGGAAGCTGGAACACCCTGACAGCTGGTGCAGCACATTTTTTCAATTGCCAGACAGCAGCTCAGAAATGGTGTGCCTGAGAGGGAGGAATGGAAATGATTGTGTTATTGTGTGTGGAGCACATGGAAAAGCACATGCTGCCATCATAGCAGTTTTTCTGGCCTCAGCCATGCTTTGTGTTAGGCAGCTGTAAATGTAAGAAATAAAATGCAGATCTAGTGTTAATTTTTAAACTCATTAATGAAAATTTTCCCTTTGAAGCAACAAATAAAGTAGCAGCTGTACCTTGCACTATATGGGTTTTTTTTGCAGCTAAGGAGATTAATTATACATTATACTCAGCATTTTTTCCCCTTACAAGGTGATGCATGGCTGTATGTGGGGAGTTTGTATCACTGAAATGCAAGATCTGCTTATTCCAATTCAATATTTGCTCAGTTATTTAGTAACATCTGGAATGCAGTTATAGAACTCCTGATTTACAAAGTGAAATAACAGAGGGCAAGGCAAGTTCCTTTAGTTTGGGGCTTGACATTCAGCTTACCATTTGTGCTGCTTGTTTTGTGGAAGACAGAAGTGGAGAGAATCAGAATTTTACTGGGAACTGGCCATGCCACAGCAGAAAATGTGGTTTTCCTGCAAACCCTGCCTTGTAGAGGAAATGTCATTTGTGAAACTCCTGTCACCCCTGAGCTGAGCCTGCCTGCCAGGCTTGCCTCTCTGCCTTGAGCTTCACGCTGCCATTCCCACTCTCACTGAACTCCACTGTCAGTGCAGAGCTTTGGTGAAGAAATCAGAGTGGAAAACCTCTGCTCTACTTTCTGAAGTGACATACAGGACAAGCCTGCCCCTAGTTCCCCTGTCCTCTGCCCACACAGTCCCAAACAGGAACTGTTTGCTGATCTGTGGGCTGCTGAATTTAGCTGGTTCTTGACAGCTGAAAACAGCTCACAGACCAGATTGTACTGCTGGTCACCAGCACCTGCAGCAAGATAACACCAGAGAGCTGATACAAAACTAGGTGCAAACAACTGACTGTCAGCTGCTCTCCACAGTAGCATTAAAATAATAGTAATAGTAATACTAACATTATAAATATTATAGTTATTGTTATTACATACTAGAAAGAACAATTTTTATACTTTTGTCTGAAGTGATTCACCTCTCAGGATGATTTCAGTCTTCAGAAGAGTTGATCTGGGGGATATGTGTTCATAGACAACATGAGAGAGACAAAAGTAGAGAGAATGCAGAATTATACAGGAGACTAGATCTGCCATGGCAGAAGATGTGATCTTCCTGAAAGATCCTCCCTGGCTGAGGAGGATATCAAGGTGAATATCAGACTATAGCACTGGCTTTAATTACAGCCACATCAAATATTTGTGTTGGAACCTGATACCACATGAACTTTGTTCAGCCTCACCTTCCACTGCAAGGTTAGTGTTTAATAACTATTAATGAAACTGTATTTCCAGTTCTGATCAACACTAGTTTCCTACTGAAAACCACTTTTACATTACATACTGAAACTTGTGGCTTAATGTAAAAGTAGCATAATAATACAGACTTGAGTCCAGTTGTTTTCTTTAAGTTTTGGATAAATGAAACCCAGGATATTTGCAGGTATAAAGACAGAAGCTGAAACTCATGCAAATTTTTATGAATCAAGAAAGACAAATTTTGCATGGCTTGAAAGCTAAATTCCTCTTGACAGGGGAACTTCCCAAAGCAAAATTTCACTTCAAGCTGCTTGCTTGGGTGGTTGTGTAAACAGCTGGGAAAGCCTGTGTGGTACAGACAGCTGAGAGTGCATTTCCAGCCAGCCCCGTGGTGCTTGGTGGCCTGGCCAGAAGATGGCAAGCGTGTTTTGTGGGAGAGCAGAGCTGTGCCAGGCACACAGGTGTTCTGGTGCTGAAGGAATCAAACAATTCACAGCCAAGACTAGAAATGTTAACATTACTTATGTGATCCTTGTAAGGCTTGAACTGTGAGATAAGAAAGGAGACAAAAGCTGTGATAATTTACAGCTGCACATGCACAGGGGGAGGGAGGAAATGCTCGGGGAGGCAAATCCCTCTGACCTCACTGACAGGGGATGTGCTCCTGAGGGATGCAGCAGGTGCCAGCCTTGCACCTCTGCTGCCCCACATTTAGTGTCTGCGTCTGTAAGAGCAGTTCTGAAACAGCCACAGAAGAATCCCACACAGGTCACAAATAGTACCCAGCATCTCCTCCCAGCTCTGGGCTTTCTGACCCAGCATCCACCCTCACAATGAGCAGGAGATGTTCCTTGCCTTATGAAGTGACAGTGAATTACCATCTTCAATTAATTATTTGCTTTGCTCTGTTATTTCTTTCTTTCCTTCCATACCTTTGGCATGGGGAGGGGCAAGGACAGGCATGCAGTGAATTTAGATACTGCTTTACAGCCTGGCACTTCTCTCTCTCAGCTATCAAAGACTTGCAGTTCCTGAATGCTTTCCAGAATTCTACGGAGAGCTTTAACTTCCTTAGAAGTAGAATAATTCTGTCTAGTGTTCCAGCCACTGGTAACTGGATAAAGCTCTTTGCTTATCAACTCATTATTGAGTTGGCTGGAAGTGCAAATTGGAGAAAGCAAAATACCTGTTTCCCAGTAGGGGCTGAACATTCAGATTCTACAAAGCTCCTGTTCAATGACCTGGCATTCCCCACTGTGGAAATAGTGTCTGTAGGGAAGACTAAATTGAAGGGATACATTTACCACTTAGGGCAAAATGTCATGATGCTCATAATGCCTCTGAGCTTACTGGAAATAATATAATAGTTTTGGACTTTACAAGAAGTGTGACTTTCTAGACCAGGGAGCTTTAGTGTAGTTGTAAGATAATATGCTTTAGTAGAGAGCTGAATTGCTGACACTGATTTTCATTTGTAGCCCTTAGCTGGTCTATCAGATATCCTGGGCACAGGTCACTGGTTACCCTAAGGGTCAGGACAGAGGTCT
The DNA here is from genome assembly GCF_028018845.1 of Melospiza georgiana. NCBI lineage: Eukaryota > Metazoa > Chordata > Aves > Passeriformes > Passerellidae > Melospiza > Melospiza georgiana. The sequence continues at coordinate 143,148,556 of NC_080430.1, read as the reverse complement.
TGAACTTAATTACACTTTGTAATATGAACTGTCTTAGGGACCCAAAGATTGGGTTGTGAAGAGATAGGGCAATATTGCATGGACATTTGTCAAAGGTTTTAGGCCAGATGAGTTGTATGACTGTGATGCAGCTGATTCAAAGCCACAGAATGTTTCCCACTGCTGACTGTTTTAGGGGAGCTACTGGGGGCCTCTGACAACATTTTAGCCACTGAAGAGGCTGAACATGATGGCTTAGACAGGTGGGGTTTGAGTATTGATAATGCTTGAACTGGATTCCTCTGACCACGCCATGAGGGGCTGCATTCACTCATGGACCAGAGAGAAAATGGATCCTCTGTAAAATGTTCCATTTTCTGTCATTGCACAGGGTGAGTTCAAACTCTAATGCTGTGCAAACACTCCAGTCACGTTGGACACAGATGGACTCAATGATCCAACCTCTACAATTCTATGATTCTATGACTTGTGGCGGAGCTAAATAGTGGAAAAGAATTTTTAGGAAAGAAGGCTGATGCAAACAAAATAGAACATAGCAGGCTTTTTTTTTCCATGCATTTCTATTATGGTTTACTTTTGCTAAGCTGATTTTCATATGCACATTCTGAGCAGCTAGGAATGTCACGAACAAGGAATGAAACAGAAATTTTAGATGTCTCAGTAATCAAAAGTGTGCATGGAAATGATCCAGAAAGGATAGATTTCTTCTGCTTATTGAAAACACTGCAGCTTTGCCAGAAATTTCAAATATTCCTGACAAGGATGATGTTATATATGAGGTCAAGGAAGAAGGAGTTACCCTCTCATCTCCATTTTTTCATTTAAGGTAAGATGTATTTTTTCTAGTTAAAAGCATTGCAGCCTTCAACCAAAAACATATCCATACACCAGCTGATTTTTTGAGGACAAAATAACCAGTGGTGATAACATTCTCTACATTCCTTCTGAGGGCAGGAAAAAAGTGGACGTCATAATATGCACCAAAAGATCATTCAAATAAGTATTACAGAAAGCTTTCCATCTCCAAAGAGCTCAGCACAGTGATGAGCTTCCTAGTGAGCTCTGGAAATTCTACTATTGATGGTTTTTATAACAGGAGGGCAGGGAGGTAGCTATGAAGATTTATTTTTATGCCTTGTATCAGTGTATTGATTTACATAACATTCATAATTAATTTCTATACAGTAAATGATGGAGTGTTTCTAACATTTGTATTGTGCCACTGTGATGTGCTCTATTCTGTTCTATTTAGCTGCACAGCATCTCTTCAAGGTGCAGTGAACTTTAAAAAGTACCCTGCTGAGAAAAAAAAATCTGGAAGGAAAAAATACTTCTACCTGCTTGGAAGCTCATGTGTCCAGCTTACTGTTTTCACACAAGCCATGTGCCAGAACTGCTTTTGAAGAAATGTCCCTGGAATTGCACCTTTAGTCTTGTCTGGCATGACAATTCTTACAAAAGAATTTATTAGCATTGTCAGCAAAAAATTATGGTGTATTCTCCTTTCTGAGAGCCAAATTCTTGGTCCCTACACAGGATCTTATTAAACAGGATTCACTCCCCACAGCTCAGTGCTGTGAGAAACCTTTGCAAAGTTGCAGTGGATGATCCCCAGATGTTTTGGCCAGGGTGTCCACAGTTCTGCTATGAGTCTCTCTCTCTCTCTGCTCACCCTTCTCTGAAATCCTTCCCAGAGGAGATAAAGTGGAGGGCTCACAGTGGCTTTAGCAGGATTTGGATCAGGCCATCTGGCTAAACTGCCTTGATCTGTTTGAACCAATGGACTTCTGTGTCACTGGTGAGATGGGAGGTCCCTGCTTTAATCCTTGTCCTCCCTTCATCCCAGCAGGATGTGGCTTCATAGTGAACCAGACTATGGACTGAGCATCCTTTTTTTCCCAGCCCCAGATTAGTTCCCTGGTTTGCATTATCCCATGAGCACACCATTGCAGTTCTGGCCTGAGGAAGCAGATGGGATCACACACAAAGTGCAGGGATAAGGACAGATCCACCTGTGCCAGATCCTCCTCACTGAATATGGGTGAACAATCTTTGAAAACCTGTTTGTGCTTTTTCATTATAAAAGCCTTGCAGTTTACATATGGTAAAGACTGTAACTACAGGAACTAAGAGCTTTAGCAGCTTTTCCATTATCTTTCGTTGATATTCCTGGATTGGATATCTCTTGGGAGTCACAATTGGCCTTTTAAAAAAAGAAACTATCAAAATAAATTTAAAACAAACAAACAAAAACCCCTAAACCAAACAAAAAAACCAAACAACCCAGAAAACTCCCAGTAAGTACTTTTGGTGAGGCTCTTCACAGGAAAAAAATAAATGTCATATGGTCAGACTGGCTCAAACAAACTCCTAAGCAAACAGGCCTGTGGTAATTGTGGGAGAGAGGAGAAAGCCATGGGAAGAGCTTCGTACATTACAGCTCAGAGTAATGCTTCTGACTATCCAGGGCTGAGTGGACCATCCCTTTATTATTCTCTCTCTTGCTGCAGATTTTTGTAGCACTTTGTTTGGGCTTTTTTTTTTTTTTTTTTCCCTTAAGCCATTTTAAAAATAGAAACAGTCATAACTGGAATGCTTTTCTTCTTGTGTTGGAAGACAACAAATTACAAATGTGCCACTGGAAAATGATGCATAGGTATGTATGTTTATGAACTTTGCATTTTTCCAAGGCAAATTAATCTCTAGAAAATACAAAAGAATTGTGGCTGTTGCCCAAAGTCTATTGTACAGGGACCACCCATAGTGTTGATATTGTTACATATTTGTTAAACATTCTTAGAGACATTTTGAACCACCATTCCTGTTCCCACCAAGTTATGTTGCTGGATTTAATCAATATTTCATTTCTGTCAAGATTTTCATGTCAGCAACCAATCTAATACACTAATTTTACCTTTTCTTCTTTTTGATTTTGTGTATTGGAATAACATCCAGGATTTATATAATGGAATAACATTTAGCCATGAGGACAAATTGTCAGGTATTCTCAGATTATTGAGCTCAGTGGAATGAAAGACACCAGCTGAGTCTATGACAAATGGGGAAAGTTTCTCCAGAACTGGCATTATTTCTGTTTAATGACACAAAAATCAATCATAGGTGTCTAAATCTAAATGTTTTTCTTCAACTCTCAAGAGAAAATTATTATAACGACAGCTGTTTACCTTGTTTCTTCTACTGTAGCAGCAGGCATTGCATTAATAACAGTGATTTGTATAAATTCCAGCAATACTGTGGCATTTATTGCATGGTCTGCAATCAGTGCACATTCAGTTCATTTCACATGGAATAACCTGGGGGTGATTTCACCTTAGTTTGATGAAAATTGATTGATCTGAGGGATAGAATTTGAAACTCTTTTATTTTAAATGAAGCCTGACAGGACTTTATGTTTCTAATATAAACATTGTAGAGACAGGTGACAAGCATTACTTAAGCAAGACACAAATATGTGCATAACAGAAGCTGTTTTTCTTACCTGTGGCAGTTCTGAGCCCACAATGCTTGTGCTGTCCAGGGGAAACTCCACAGCTTTCAATAGAATTCTCTGTTTTCTGAAAAATCTCCTACTACAAGCCCTCCTTCTCTTGTTGCATTCATCATTCCAGTCACTATTAAATCATAACACCTCTTTAAAAGGAAGGAATCAAAAATATACATGTATTATACCATATAAAATAATCAGATTTGAAAGCATTTTCTTTTGTAGCTCCCATATTTCCCTGTGCTCTTTCTCATTATACTTAAAATAACTACACTTTTAAAATATATTTGTGCAGCATGTCTTTCTGTGAGATTCAAGATGCACATTGTGAGCAGAGTGGGGAATTACAGGTCATCTAAACCTGGCTGGGATAAAAGTGTTAACCCGTAGCACATAGAGAACATTCCTGGGTTGGACTAGGGGGATTAAGCAACATGAGCTGATTATGCTAATTTTCTTCATCTCCTAATGTCTTTGGATTTCTTCACTGAAGTTGAAAGAAAAATTCCTAGTGATTTATGTGTAGAAATATTTCAACCTTAATTTCCCAGAAAGATAGCTGCTTTATATGATAAATACAAGATAAGTATGAATTTGTACTCTACTCAGCCAAACACTTTGTTTGCAAGAATTCAGAATCCAACAGTAAATGCTGGGTTACACAGACCTGGTTTTAGTGCTAATCAACCACTGCAACCAAGTTTATTACACTGTTGCTTTCACTAGCGCCAAACACCCGGTAGATTTTCACTATGATGTGAGAGCAGCAAAGTGAGTAATTTACTTTCATTGGCCGCACATTTTCTCATTCAGGCTGTTTTCAAACTCACGTAGTTTTCACATTACTTAAGCAATTAACCACATGAAACCTCTTATTCTCACTTCTCTGTCCCCAAAATGTAATATTCCACCAGACGAGCACATTAAGTCCCCATTCTGGGACACATTATCACTTCTGCTGCTATGTACACAGAGGTGGTTTGAGCAAGGACCAATTTGCTGTTTTCTAAATGTTCCCCACTTCCATATGTGCTTAGACATCAATAGAGATGGCAAATAAGGAATGAAATAAGCTGAACTGTAGCTGGGAAGAGAGAGAAAGACTTCCTTCCTTTCCCATTAGGTACTTTTTACCATAGTCTTCAATGTAATGCTGGAAGATCAGCTTAAGCAAGCAGTTACAGCAAGATATGGGAGCCAGCAGGTTTTTAGGATTAATTTATCCCATAATGGGCTATCCAAAGGAAATGCTGAGCCTCTCCTAATCACTTTAAGAAGACATGGTCCCATACCCAAGTGCAATGTATGACATCTTAAGTCCCTTGAAGTAATGAGAATTTTGCAACTGAATTTACTGGGGCAGGTTCTTGTGTTAATGCCTCCATTCCTAGGACTTGTTTTCCCTGCTGGAGCCAGTTCCAGGATGGCATGTACTTTCTGGGCAGGTGGTTCTCCTGCAGCTCTGACTCTTGGTGCAATGTGGTTCCATGTCCCTTGATGGATGTGAGCCTTCAGAGCCCTGCTCCTCTTCTCCACAGAATAATGGCTGCACACAGATCTGTGTTAGGGGATGTTTGGGTTGGATATCAGGAAAAGGCTCTTCACCCAGAGGGTGGCTGGGCACTGGAACAGAATTCCCTGGTCACAACATCAAGCTTGTCTGAATTCAAGAAGCCTTTGGACAATATCCTCAGGCACATGGTGGGATTCCTCAGGTCCTATGCAGGGCCAGGAGCTGGACACAATGATCCTTGTAGGTTCTGACACAATGATCCTTGTGAGTTCTTTCCAACTCAGGATAATCTATGATTCAAATGCCTCTCATCCATTGTCTTTGTCAACTTGTCAGGTGTTGCAAAAACTGTGATGGCTGAGGGACGTTAACATGGGAAAAAAAACCACACTCCTCCTGAGTCTTTACTTGCTTTTAAAGTAGAGCAAAGGCATGGGAACATGTTCCCAGCTCCCAGGTGTGGGTGCTGAGGCTGCAAGGTGCTGTCCCAGCTGCCAGTGGGGGCAGGTTCAGGCACAGTGCTCTGCAGCTGCACCAGCTCTGTGGGCTCTGGAGGCTGGGGAGGGGCACAGGTGAGAGTTGTGTCATGAGCCGTGTCCTCACTGGCCTGCTGTTCTTATTCTTCTGAAGAGCAGAGCCACCTGTCTGCTCTGGTCACCTTTAGGTGTGTCCCACACAAGCTTCTGCATCTTCTTAGTCCTTGCCCAGCCTCTTTGTGTCAGCTGCTGCAGGCTTGGACTGGGATCTGAAGGGCCTCCAGCTGGAATGCTCCTTGGACTGGGATCTGGAAGGCCTCCAGCTGGAATGCTCCTTGCTCCTGTTTCTCCAGTGCCCACCCAGGATCAGAACTGAAGTAATTGTACAGAACAGCCTCAGCCTCCTGAGATGGCTGAACAGAGGAGGTTGGTGTTTCTCCCCTGTAACACATGGCTGACCTTAATATCATGGGTAAAATTATAACAGAAAATCACCTGACAGCTTCACCTGTGCCTCTTTATCTATATTATCCTCTTTAATGTAACATATTTCAGTTCCTCTGTTGCTTTCCCAGAAACAAGTGGAAACCAATTTAAGCAGTAAGAATAAATTTGTATAAAATGCCATGTTTTCAGATTGCTTTTAAACCATCTGAGGTGCTAATATGATATAAACATGACTTGGACACAAACTTCATTGCTGACAATAGAAAAGAAATTTGTAGTGAACTAATTTAGTTTGGGATATTTCTGTCAGTAAACAAGCAGGAGAACATTCCAGCAATTTATAATTTGTAAAACTGAATGTCTACAGCAAAGGCTAAGAAAACTGCTTTCTTCTTTCCTCCCAAGGGTGCCCTAAAACTAACAGAACTGTGATAAAAAGTAACAGTCTCATTTTTATCTATAACCAAAATTCCTCTTCTGGGATTGAATTCAGCTGAGGCACCAACGAATTCCTCCCTAACATCAAAAATTAAGTCTGAACAAACAATCTGATTTTAGTGGGATGTTTCTGACTGATGAGAGAACACAAAAAAAAATCATCAGTGTCAGTCCAAGCTTAGAATATATTTCAGGGCAAGGAAATTTAGAAAGTAGCAAGTTGAATCCACCACACAGTACGAAAACTTCACAGATTCATAATAACTAATCAAATACGCATAAAAGTATATGATTCCTTTCAGTCCACTATGTACAGTAAAGTGATCATTTTAAAATTAAGAACATTTCAAGACAGTTAATGGTAAAGATACCATGTATCTTCACGGGAAAGATATTGACAGTAGGTTTCACTCCCCCTCATCATTTTCCCTCCTCCAGAACTGGCAAAAATAACATGAAATGTCAAGCACAACATCAAAATTATTCAAAGGTGATTTGCTGTTCCTAAAGCATTTGTAGCCACATAAACCATCAATTTACATATTAGTGCCCACACAAGTGTCTGGCTGACTGTGAATGCAAACCAGAGCATCTTCCTAAACCCAGCTGTTTCTCTTGCTGCTGCTGGCCAGGAGTGTGAGTGGAGGGGGTCATCAGAGAAAGGCCCTGGTGTGCTGGTGGAGTTGCTTCATTAAGATTCAGTCCTGAGGCTTGAATTGTGAGAATGAAAAGACAAAATAATTGGCAAAGTCAATGAATGCAGGAAGGAGGGGGAAAGGAAGTTAATAGGGCTTCCTGCAAGGTTGTGAAGCTGAGAATGAGAAATGTTATATTAATGAAGTTGATGGTGAAAAGGAAGTGCTCAAAAAAGGAAGAAACAAATGACACCCAGTTTAGAAAGTGTGGGTGGCAGGAAGAACAGTGACACCGTTAGTCACAGATAAAAGAAGGGAGGGGACAGGAATATTAAGGAAGATGCTGAGTTCAAACACTACTGCACTGCCACTATGCAGTTGTGTAAAAACCAGTCAGTGAAAGGATCTTCTTGTATGTCAAGGAGAGAGAACTGTCTTCATTCACAAACTTCAAAGGTTTTGGAAAAAAGTTTCCCTATTGCTTACACATGCAAGATGGAGTTATATAGCAGGAACAGATGAATCTAGGATAAGGTCAAAGAAAAGGGAGTATGAGTAAATAATACATTATATTGTATTGAAGAATAGAGTAGAATAGAGCAGAGTAAAATAGGGTAGAATAGACAGGTTTGGTTAGAAGGGACCTACAGTCCTCATCTAGTCCAACTGCCTGACCAAGAGTTAAGGCCAGTTGACAGGCTTGGGGCATTGGCTGCCTCCCCAGGAAGCCTGTTCCAGTGTTTGAGCACTTTCCTGGTGCAGCAGTGGTTCCTATTATCCAGTCTATTCCTACTGTGGAGCAGCTTTGAACCACTCCCCTGCACCCTGGCACAGGATCCCAGGGATTGGAGCTCAGCCCCTCCCTCACCCCTCCCCAGGAAGGGAGCAGTGAGGTCCCCCCTCAGCCTCCCCTTCTCCAAACCAGACAAACCCAGAGCCCTCAGCTGCTCATCACAGGACCTGCCCTGCAGCCCTTCCGCCAGCTTTGTTGCCCTCTCCTGGATGCATTCAAGGACCTTCACATCTTTTTTCACTGGTGGGTGCCAGCACTGCACACAGAGCTCCAGCTGAGGCTGCTCCAAGGCTGAACACAGAAGGATAATTGTTGGAACCCTGAAAATTCCTCTGGCTGCACTGGAGAGCTCGAGCCCCTGCCCAGGGGGCTCAGAGACCTTGGCACAGAGCCCAAGACCCCTGTGCCTTTGATTTAGCCCTTGGAAAAAACAATTACCAACCTTATACAAAGAATTACAAGCCATGAAAGTTTAAGTAGAATGATAGTGAATTTATCATGGGGTGAAAAATAGATTTTTGGGGTTTTTAGAATGGGGGTTCAGGGGGCAAGATGGAGGAATCTGGGCATGTCCAGCCTTTCTCCTTCTTCTTCTTCTTGGCCTCCATCTTCTGCTGTGATGTTGGCACTTTTGGATGGGTTTAGAGTAGAAGCTCACTGTCTATCACAGGTGATAGGTATTGGAAAGTAATTGTGAATATTGTACATGTAGTTTTTAGTATAAAAAGATAACACTGCCCCAGGGCAGGCAGAGTGCCTCTGGGTGTCCTGCTGAGCAGACCTGGGCTGGACAGGAGAAAGAATTTTATAGATAAGAAACAATAAACAACCTTGAGACTGAGAACTGAAGAGCTCTGACTCCTTCTTCGACCACTGGGCTGGGAAAAGAGACTTTCTAATGTACCTCAGCAGCAGAGATCCCAAGAGATCACCACCTCTTTCTCCTGGCTGGCCATGCTGTGTTTGTGACAGGATGGGGTTTGCCCTCTTGGCAGCCAGGGCACACTGCTGGCTCCTTTTGAGCTGCTGCTGAACAGCACCCCTGGATCCCTTTCTTCAGAGCTGGTCTCCCAGGCTATACTTGTGCCTGCTGTTATTCCACCCTAGGTGCAGAACCTTGCATTTGGATTTGTTAATTTCCATCCCACTGCAATTATAGTATATTATATGGTATCAATATATTTTTGCTGTACAAGATAATCAAGTATCTGGCTGCTATAGAATAATTTGTTATGATAATTCTCTTGGGATCTAGAAGAAATTTTTAAAATTAATGTAAGTGATTTTTCATTGAAATTACTTCTAATTTTGCAAGTTTATCAAGTAATGCAAACTTTCGAATTTTCTATTTTAAATGATTGCATAAGAGTCTAGGTGTTTAATGGTCAAATATTGCTTTAATTTGAAATTAAAGAGGAATACAGAGACAGGCTACTTTGGAAACAAAATTTGACAAACAGTTTTGAGCTTGTGCTTCTTCAGCTGTAGTGAAATGCCAGGATCAGCATGTTAGAAACATTTCCTCCTTCTAAATAATACAGATTTCTCTCTCATTTGTTGAGGATATCATCTTCCAAGTTTCATGGTCTACAAATAACATCACATGACTACAGAATAATAACCCAGTGGAAAATCACTTAAGAACACATGTTCTTTGTCCCAAAAGCTCCCTCATTATTATGAGAATGTCTGCATGACCAGAACAATTTCACCCTCTCTAAGGGTGGTAAAAAAGACTTTTTGTGAGTTGATCATTGTCTTGGGAATTAGTTTAATTGGTAAATATATAACATATATAATTTATATATATATATTATATAAATAAGATAAAATAAGATGTGAATGGTGTAGCAATATTCATTACAAACCTACATAATTTATATTGGTACATAGTTTCAAGCAGTCTTAAAATAATGGAAATATTTTGAAATCTACCCAAAAGAAGATACTGTATGTTTGTTGCTCAACATCTTTATTTGCTATTACAGAGAGATGATGGTCTCTAGTGAACTCTGTATAATACTACAGCAAAGCTGAAGCTTTAGAATAGATAAAATTGCTAGTATTAGCTTTTTAAAACCCATTGCACACTGGGGAGTTGCTTTGTCAATTTTAAACTCAGTTGGGGCTATTGGATGGACAAGGCTTTAGTGCCTTGGACTCTTTTTACTGAATTTTAAACAGCCATTTTTAGAAGGCTTTAAAGCCAATTCAGGCTGCTTGGCACATGACCTACAGTGGGACTTCAATGGCTTTGAAAGCAGGATTAACTTGTCCCAGTGCTGTGTCCCTGTGTGTCAGATCACACAGCAAGGTAAGCCTGCACCACAGACCACGGGGCAAATCTGGCTCCGGGAAGGGCTGGATGGCCTCGGGCACTGCAGGGCACAGCCCCGGGCTGCAGAGGGCAGCTCACAGAGCTGCTCACAGCTCAAAGCTCACAGAGCTGCTCACAGCTCAAAGCTCACAGCTCACAGAACTGCTCACAGCTCACAGAACTGCTCACAGCCCCGGCTGCAGAGGGCAGCTCACAGAACTGCTCACAGCTCACAGCTTAAAGCTCACAGCTCACAGAACTGCTCACAGCTCACAGAACTGCTCACAGAGCTGCTCACAGCCCCCGGCTGCAGAGGGCAGCTCACCTGCCCCCGCAGCGGCTGTGGCTGGGGAAGGGCTCTGGGATGCTCTGGTGTCACGATCCGTCCTTACGAATGGGGTTCGTGGATTGATCTCAGGGTGCAAAAAAACCCGACACGGTACAAAGGGATTTGCAGTAATAATGAAAACAAATGCACCTTTATTGAATGACCACAGCAAAATGCGATAGAGGGATTAAGGGAGAGAAAAAGAGAAAGAGAGAGAAAAGAGAGAGAGAAAGAGGGGGATATAGCTACCAAATGTAAAGACGAAGTCCTTTGGTCCAGTCCAGTCGAGGATCCACCTGTTATGTCGGGGAGATCTCAGAGGTGCAGTTCATCTGGACCCCAATTATACTCTTTTTCGATGGGGGAAGGGGGAATGGATTTTGCAACTGAATCAAAGGTAGTTTGTTGTATCTTCAGGGGAAAATGGTGTTTGGATAGGGGTACACACAGTCCATGTTCAGCAGCAGGCGAGAGCCATTGTTTTCGTGGTTGCCTGCACCTGCAACATCCATCTTGCTTTGGGCAGCTTTTCTTCCCTGCACTGTACACCTCCCCTGGGTTGGGGGTTTCAGTCTCAGTCCCTGGAAGAAGGTGAGAGGGGGCCTTCTCAAATAGGGATTTCATGTCTTGGTCTCTTGATGAAGAGGCTTCTTACCTCTCAGCTTGTCTGTCACAAGAGGTCTTCTTTTGGGAGGGACCACCCTAAAGCTTAGGAGAAGTCCAGCCAGGCCGAGAGGTGGGGAGAATTCCAGAGCTATTGTGCAAAAGGGGAAAATGCCCTTTGAGCTCAGTGTAGCATATAGCAAATGCTCCTGTAAAAACAATAACTTAGCAACACTCTCATGTCTCAGGCACATGACTTTCCCCTACAGGATCAGCAGACACGAGGGGTCTTGTTTTTTCGGTGGTCTCCCCAGTGACTATCGTGAGGCAGATGATGGATATTTTGGACAGTGGCAAACAGACCCCAGCACCCAGCTGCAGAGCAGGAGCCACCAATGAGGCTGCACAGCAAGCCTCTGACTCGGGACTGCCACAGCAGAGGATGATGAGAGGGAATCAAATGAGTCAAATCTCACATGCAGTGGATACACCTGGGCAGGTCTTAAACCACTGATTCACTGTGAGGTGTTTTCTCTGCTTGTAAAATAAAGTGTAAGTGCTTTCCTCCAGAGGGAATTAATGCACTGGTGTTTATCTGCCTCTTCAGAAGTATAAAGTGCTATACAAATGTTGCCAGAATGGCAGGGGGAAAATTTATCTGTGAGTCCTTGATTGCTGTGTATTCTTGTCACTACCATTTCATAAAGGTTTGGTATCAAGGTTATTGATAGGATGGTCAGTGCCAGACTCCTGTGGCACAAAGCTCTCCAAGTCAGGGCCCTATTCTCCTATTTCCTCACAATACTTGCAGCAGCAGCAGCAAGGAGACCTGTGTGGAGACTCTGAACTAGTAAAACAAACAAAAAAATGCATCTTATAATTTAATCCACATAGATGATTATGTATTAAACACTCATGAATATGTATATGTTCTCCCATCTTTCACCCTACAGGATTTTACCTATTTGGCATTAATTCTATACTTCTGTGTAATTGGATCATTACAGAACATCTTTCTATATACTGAGCCAAGTTCTTCCTTTTTCATTTTATGATTATAAAGGAATCATACACAGTCTGTACTTTTTTTTTTGTTAAGTCTTCTATTGAGCAATTCCCTTCCTGATTATTTGCTGAGAACATGATAGAAAAAGAGAAGTTTCAGTCAGATCTTCCAAAACAAGACAGAACACGCCCAGAGGTAATGTGCATGCTCAAGTAGAATTTGAAACAAGTTCTGTAACATACTTTAGGCATAATTTCATATTCTATATAAGAAATGGAAATTTCTAGATAATCTTGGCTGCTTGTGCTTCAGTTGCACAGAACTCTTGTAAGAGTTCATGGAGATTTCATTAGCTCTGTCGTAGATCTGTATTTTAGATTAAACGTACCCAGAAATCCATTAACATGGAAAATTTCATTATATAGACAGTTTGGAAGACTGGCACAGTTTTTTCAAAACACTCCTAAAAATCTTAATTTATTCATTTGACTACAAACAATATTCATAAATAGAGCTGTAAAGTCAAAATTGACACATGGCACCAGACTACTCTCTAAGTACCTCTGACCTTCAAATTAGAGTACACATAGCCCTGAATTCTCAGTGTCTCACTTTCTGTCTGATCTTAGATGTGCTGATGACCCCCTAATGTCATTTAATTAGCTTTTAGCTTTGCTTACCTCAGCAATGTGCAAGCACTTTCACCCTTCCATGGAGTAAAACTCTGATCTGGGCAATCATTAATAGTTTTAATGATGCTCATGACAACAGGTGGGGCTTTTAAGAGCTCAAGTCTAAAGTTTACACAATAGTTCCTTTTTTGTTGTTGTTTCTTCATGTAAATTTCTTGTCATTGTGACTATAATAAAAACTTTTAGAACATTGATAGAATGTACTTTAAAAGCCTCAAACTCCCCAAGAATTATAAAAGCAGGAGCATAAGCTAAATGGTGTTTTGTAAAGATGAAGCAGTACAACTTTGTAAGGGAACTTCTGACTTAGGTGCAGTCTGTAGTCTCATTTTAAAGTGACCAGTGTCTTCCATTTAGTGAATGTAAGCAAGAGCTCTAGGTAAGCAGAAAATGAGACAAGGCTGGAATAAAAAAACACAGAACAATTTTGATGCTAATTCTCTGAAGCAATTCCCATTTAATAGATATGTTAAAAATTGTTTTTATATTCTACTGCAAAAATCAAGTCTATGTGTTTACAGATCTCTCTGGCCAAACACACTTTGGTAATGAAAATACACAACCACAGAATCAACAACTTCAACTTTTTGTCCTGTGGAAAAGCCAAAGACAATTTCCACTGTTGGCAAAGTAACATTCTTCTGTTCTGAAGCCCTTCACATGCATTTTGTGGTGTCTGATACACACTGTCAATTGAAAAAAAAACCCCAACTTTTTCTATTACTAGAGCTCAGATTGCATTTTCTAAAAAAAATCATCTCATATCTTGGTTTTATGGGTTATGTGCAATGTTAAACTGCAAAGTTTCAAATCACAAGTTCATTTGTTTCTGTGCCTTGGGAAGTATTTACTTAAAAGTGAGTACAGTAAGCTCATAGAGCTGCAAAGAGAAGAGGCAAAATACACAAAGAACACAAGTGAAGACACAGTGCATTTTTTGTCACACATTTTGAAGATTTTGTTGTTTCTTCTCATATAATCACACAATTATCTTGCATTGGGAGGGACAGAAATCAGGAAAATTGTGTTGCAATGACTGGTATAACCACTGCTCTGTAACTGATCCTTTACTTGGCTTGTAGCAATGCCAAGAGCAAAACTTCTGGTCGTGATTCCACTTGTTCTTTAAGTGGCATTGCAATCTGCATTGGAGGCTGCTTCTCTGGAGGACACCATATCCCCAGTACATCTCCAGAGGAACATTTGCCTCCAGTCATTAACACTGTGTCTAATTACCACCTATATTTGTCAAACACAATGTGCTTTGGAGCCCTCCACAGCAATAATTTTGTAAACCACTTAAAAATCACATTTGTGAGTGGCAATACAGCAGAAAATAGCAATGCTTGATATAAACAAATTGCTCCTCTGGTGCATCATGACTGGAAACTTCCAGAAAAGTAGTTGCTTCTCCCTCAGTTGCAGTTCATGCACAGAGAGTATTTGTTTCCTTCTTCTTTCCAAAATACAATTTTGAGAAAATACCAGTTGTTGTTCAGATAATAATTTGTACTGGCAAGACCAGTTTATATTCCAGAATAATTTGAGAGTAGAGGGTGTAAAAGATTGGGATAAATATGGATGAAGTTATTCTGGACTGTGGGATTTACCTTCTGACACATCTCATAGCAGATGCAGGTTCCCTTGTTCTGCACAAATCAGCCAGCCAGCTTAGAGTCCATGCACTGAGCTCATGGCTCATGTCCTCTTGTCCTTTGGGTTAAACTCTGCTGAGCAGGTTTAAAATCCTACCCAGGGTCTGCAGTAGAAAAAGCAGAGTCAATAAAAGTAAAGTAGCATGTGAGGACAAGCAGTATCTGTGCTTTAAAGGTGTTTCTGAGTAAGCCTACCTGCTAAAGCTCCTGCATCTGGAAGTAGTTAAGCATTTAAGCCATAGTCACTCCCAGTTCTCCTTGCAGTCTGTGCAGATAGCCAGGCACCAGCAGAGGGTGGTTAAGCTCCTCACTGGACAAGCCTCTAAGCAAATCAAGTGAATTGTCTTCCACAGGTGTCTGCATCCCTCCCCACCAATACTGGGAGGCCAGACACCTCTGCACAGACACCTGCACTTAGATGCTACCTTGGATATCTGCAAAGCTAGGTGTGCAAATATGAGCTGGCTGCTCTACTCTCTCTTTATAGTCCATGGAAACCTGAGGTTCAGGCAGTAAAGCCCAGAAGGAAAACTGCAGATGAGCTAGACTGAGGAGACTGATAGAAAATACACACACATGACACAGGGTCAAAACTGTAAAGATTTGTGCTGCTGCTCCAGATCACGTAGGCTGCAGGGAGCAAGAGGTGAGGCAGCACAGAGCTGAAATGCAAGGGAAAGATGCCTGGCAGAGATCACTGAGGTGAGGCACTACTGAAGCAGAGTAATAAAATAAAATCAATAGCTTCTTGGATTACACAGTTGTGAAGAAAGCAGGCAGGACAGACTCTGTCCTTCCTGTGGGCAAGCAGTCTTAGATATTGAGCATTGTTGGGGAAACTTTTTTTTAACATAAGATCTTTATTTCTTGTAGTTGTACAGACATATAAAAAGACAGTGGAATAAGGCAAATAAACAAATAAAAATAGAAATAGAAACTTGCAGTTCATTTTGTTGTTAAAACTAGACTATAAACTGAATGGTTATGGAGCATTATACTGAGTGATAGAAGTGTCATAGCTCCACTGAGCCTCTTTACCTCCAGGCACCCAAAAGTTTGGTGTCACACTTTAAATCCTCTGTTTGTTTATCAAATACAAATATCTTTGTAATACACAAATCCCCAAAAAGGCAATTTATTCCCTCCCCATCTGTTATTTCTTTCAGAAGAAAAATCATCTTGAAAAGAATTCCTCTATAGCATTAAAGTATCTGAGGAAAACAGGTCAATAAATCAATAAATATATTTTCAGTTGTTGTAGCACCTTTTAAGCCCAAATGCAAATTGTGTACATTTATTCATCCCCTATATATAAAGACTAATTCTAGGACACTTTCCTATAGACTGAGAGCAAAAGAGAAAAACAAGAGTGCAATAGTGGCCTACTGTGTTGGTAATGAATGGCTACAAGACTGCTCTGTCCTTTGTTTTGTTTAAAAAGATCAGAGCAATGAACAATTCAGCCACTCCTAACAGTGGCACTGTCTGAGAGAACATGGGTCAAAGCATTTCAGCATTACATTCCTCCATGAGTTATGAAGGTGCTGGAAAATTCAAATTAAGTATACGCAGTTTAGAAGCAAGGTAAATCCCTGGATTTCACAAGTGAGATTCAGTGCCAGCAAGCATTCTCCTTTATGAACAGAACTGTTTGTTTGTGTATCCACTCCAACTTCTTCCAAAGAAGTGGCTAAGGGTGTGAGAGAATCCAGAAGCATTGGTTGTGTTCATGCATGTTCATGCAGCCTCTTCTCCCTCTAGTTCACAAATCTCACCTCTGACAGTGATTGCTACCTGACCTTTGCACAAATGCAAGAAACCCACAGCAGGTAGGTATGGAATAATAACCTGCTTTCCATTGAAAGTGGCTCAGAACTAGAGTTTGCTTCACTCCTGACTCGTACTGTTCATTCTCTATTCCAACCTTTTCACATTCAATTTTGATAACCACTCTGCTAAATGTCTCATCTTGCTCTGACTCTTCTTTAGCTTCAGGACAATTTCTTAAGGGCTTGCACAAGGACAAGTTTCATACCTTGCATCTTGTTTTATAAAAATTCTCCCAGGAACAGCCCAGAAAACAAGAGGTGAGGACATCAGGAGAACACAGGGAATGGAGCCTGTGCCCAGTGCCCAGAACCTTATACTTTGTTGCAATGAATATTGACAGTTTTCTGCCCCTGCCCATGAGATTGGGAGAATTCCTTCTGTCAGCTGCTTGTCCAGGTCTCCTGGATAAGGCTGTGCATTCAAAATTTGGGAAGGAAACCAGGTTCTTTCTTTGGTATGCTTTAAAAATATACTAAAACGTATTACAATTATCATCTAAACTACTAAAACATCACAGATACTAACTTTCACAGAATACATGCCAATATTGTGATATACATGCAATAGTCATTCCTTACCTGTAACAGCTGGGGATCAGCTTCACTGGGCCATTTGGAATTTAGTGCCAGGACTTTCCATGTGCTACTGCTCTGTTCACCCCCCTGGTACAGCAAACACTCCCAGGGGCTGGAGCAGGGAACCCTCAGTGCCAGGGAAGCAGAACATCAGGCTGTGCCTTGCACCCAGCCAGCTGCCCCTGACAGTTCAGGTTGTTTCCAGTTTGACACAAAATGCAGCTGTTCAGGAAGGAGCTCAGGGTGTTGTGCTGCCTGAGACACTGCAAAGCAGTGGCTTTTGGTCATTACTGATCTATTTCACACTTGCATCTGGTTTTCTGGGGTGAAGTTTCTCTTCATGAACAAATTCTTTGCCTCCTTGTGGAGGGATAGAATGTAAGAAAATATAGTGCAGAAGGTAGTCTCACACCTGAGGAGTTGCAGCTGCACTAATCACCAAAGATTAGGAACAGGCCTGCCCTCAATAGGCCACAGCTGTGTTCAATAAGGAGTTGAGTGCTACCAAAGAGTGGGTGAGCTGGTTGAAAAAAGAGCTGATGTTTGTTGGCTGTGCTATGAAGACGGAGTTAGTGCTGTGAGGAACTGACCATGAGATATCACTGAGAAGGTATGGGACTTTAGTAATAAGGTTTCAACACCTCCTCTCATACTCAATTGGGTATTTAAGTTGAATACAATGCTAGGAGCAGTTGGCTGGAGTAACTCATCAGTATTTACCTGCACAGGAGTCAGTCATGCAGGCATAACATGCATATTCCAATTCTTTGCTGTGAGTGGCCAGTTACTGTAAAAGTTCTCTACCTTGTAACTCTTATCCTTAGGAAGTTACTTTCTTTTTGCTAAAGGATATGGCAATCAAGACTTTCAAAATTTTGATCTTTATTAATCCATACATAAATAAAGTGGATGATTAAAAACAAAACCAACCATAACATAAAACATGTTAAAAACACCATTTGATTTAATGATGGATTTAGAATCTCACAGTCACTTGCACATTTAGAGATTATTATACCTCTGTAGTTATTATGAACTGCCTATAGCTTTTTCCTCCCATTTCTGCATGAAATATTAGTGCAAGCTATCATCATGATCTTATACACCACCTGTTTCTGCTCATTTTCTCATCTTTCTGTCATCATACATCTCCTTATTTTACATAGATTTATATGTCCTCTACAAGCAATTAAATAAATCTTGTAGGCAATAGAACTTTTGATGATCTCACTGAAACAGTGGAAGTTGTCTGAGATTTACACAGGCAGTAATTAAATATTCATTGCCACTCTCAGAATGAATTAATCCAGTAGTTAAATCTGCACAGCAGCTATTCAACAGGAAACATCTAAATGTGGATTCTAATATATTCTGAGTATTAGCAATTTTTTTAATTTGAGGGGACATGCATATGTGACCTTGTTCAGGAAAGAGTTAATTCACTGGTTTTAGATGACCCTCAAGCTTCCAGACAGTGAGGATACAAATAATTTTACAGTAAGACATTGGAATTTTGGTACCTCACACCTGTTTATTTCCTTTTTAAAAACCATCTAGGTGATAGAATCAGTTAATTAATTGGCATCCTAACTAACTTGTGTTCATAGAACTCATGTGATTTTTAAAATTGAATTTTCATAGAAGAGTTTAGGCTATGAAATTTTACAATTATTGACAGGGGCCATCACATTATCACAGTGTATGATCATATTTGCTTTTGTATTACAAGGCAGCTTCAAACAGCAACCTAATTACCAAGAAATTAGGGAATGGAGATTGAAAATTGCACTGAAGGCTTCAACACAAGTTGTCATGGTTACTTCTGGAAAAAGAGGGGACCAGCAAGTAGCAACTGGACTGGGGAAAGCCTCTGAAAAGCAGCCATGGGCCCTTCTAAAGTAATGGATCAGGCACAGCCAGGCTGAGTGTGGTAACAGGGTAGTGTGGGTGGGAGACTTCTAGAGTAGAGAGAGCCAAAGAAAGTAAGAGGCTCATGTAAAGGAAAAGCAAGGAAAACAGAGAAATCTGTGATGTCAAACTGCCTGAAAACCTCTGGGGGGATGTAACAAAGCTTTTGCTCATGACCTCTTTCATTGAATGTGTAAACAGGCTGAACAACAGCTTGGGCTGCCCTTTTGGTGGCATTTAATTCTCATCTCCTGTGACTAATTAGCTTTGCTCATTAGAAGTAAACAGGATCAAGGGGCAGCGTGGATAATGGTGACGGTGATGTTCTATAAAGCACGAGGGAGCAGCAGCCTCAGACACAGCCAAACATTATCAGAATGGGTCACTAAAGGTCACCTCATCCGTTCTATCCTGCAGACTGGTGGATGTCTCCAAGGCCCTAACCCAGCTTGTTCTAAGGCCTTGAGACCTTTATCTTCCTTTCATGTTTCAAAGGAAGGCAATGGTATAATATTCCACCACCCCAGGACTCAGCAGCCAGATGCAGGTGCTGGGCAAAGCTGCTCTGCAGCATCCTCGTGTTCAGCTGGCAGAGCTGGGCAGGAGCTGCTCACTCCTCACAGCACATCAGCCACCCCACGCCCTGCTCAGCATTTCTATACACCCAAAATCCATCTTACACACCTGCAAGTATGTCTAAGTACCCCCTGATGAGTCACAGCTTCACACTGATGTTGGACACCCTCTGCACAGCAGAAATTACCAGAGACAATTTTGGATCACCCAGTCCTTTTTTGGGAGAGATGAAATAGAAAACAGCTAAATTGGCTCAATAAAAGTAAGCTATATGTGTTGCTTTCCTCTGACATTCCTGACCCTCTTTTGGAAGATTTCTCTTCTTTCATACATTCCATGACACATTTTAGTGCAATTAACTAACTCTAACAGTTCAGTGCTGTCACCTTAACCAATTTACAAACACAATCTTTTTCTTTTTAAATCTCAAATGAGGTACTGATCTTTATCTTTTCCAAGTAGAACACAAATACTGGAGAACAAAGGGCAAAGTATTCCATTATGTTTAGTGTGAAAAGCTTCAGGACTCATTTGAAGAAATGTTGTGAACCATGTATTGTAATTGTGGGAGAAATTACAGTAAACACCTTTATCTGCCTCTTCAAAGTCAAAATAAGAACTAATAGATTGTCTAAGCAGAATGAAGAGCTTGACTAAGATAAGACTTCACTTAATTATTATACGAAGCAGATCCCATCCTGTAGAAAATTACCCTTCAGAAAGTTGTTCCAGTTGTTATTATTTTAACTGCTTAAATAAAACTCTAATTCTGACTAGTGTTGGCTCCAAGATTTGCCATACATCAATATACATGGGCAGCTGTGACTGTACTGTATAATTTCATTGTGTGCTGAAAATGTTGTTTTATAAAGCGTCTTAGACACTATGTTTATGTTAAACTCCCAAACTTCCAATTAATAAAGTGGATAAATTGATCTTTGAAGTCTCTTATTAACCAGCATTTTTCCCAACCTTTACTAATTTTCCCAATGCTTTTTTAAACTATGTGCAATTTATCCCAGATTGAGGATGCTGTAGCTGAATGCAATATTCTGAAAGCCTTTACCCTGAAAGACAGACAAGAGAATATGTGTAACTTCACATCTTGTATTTGATTACCCATGTTTATAATGCAAAAAAACTCACTATCCCTTTCAGGCACAGTGTTCCAGAGGGAGCCTACTGCAGTGATTGTCTACCATGATATTCAGGTTTGTTCAAACCTCACATTGTGCCTTCTGCTTCCTGAATGTTAAAAGCATGGGATAATTTACATGAGAAAGATGAGGAGCAGAAAAGATCTTGACTCTGTGTAAGCACTGTTCAGCAGTAACTAAAACATCCCTGTGTTATCAACAGCTTTCAGCACAAATCCCAAACACAGCCCCACGCCAGTTACTGCAAACAATTTTAACTGTCCCTGACAAAGCCAGTAGAGTCTAAGGCAAAAATTGTTTAAAATAATTTATAAGTGTTTATCAATATTATAATGCATATGATTGTACAAAACTCTACAAGGAGGGAAGTGGTGATGGTGAGAAAGATCCTCTGGCTGCACTTGATCTCCTTTAAGTTCTTAAACTGAGAGAGCAACTTTTTACACAGGCAGATCATGACAGGAAAATGGGCAATGGTTTTAAACATTTAAAAGAGGAAAGAATTAGATCAGATGTCAGGAAGGAGCTCTTTACTCAGAGGGTGGTGGGGCACTGGAACAAGTTGCCCAGAGAAATTATGGATGCCCCATCCCTGGAAGTGTTCAGTGCCAGGTTGGAAGGGGCCTTGAGCAGCCTGGTGTAGTAAAAATGACATCTCTGCCCATGACATGGGAGTTGGAATGAGATGTCTTTCAGGTCCCTTCAACCCAAGACATTCTGTAATTCTATGATTATTATTCTAAGACTAATACAAATTCTTCTTTTATTCCTAAATGATAAGATGTTAGTCATTTTTTTGCACTATTGCAGTAATTATTGGTAATTTAACCTCCTCTATTTGCCTTACATTACTATTTTAGACTGCAGATAGAATTTTTAATTTTAGCAAATGGCCAATATATTTCAGGGCTCCTTTTCTGAGTGAGCAGCTGTGTTTCATACTCTGTGGATTCTTCCACCTGCCAGCACACAAAGGACTATAGGGTCAGCCCCTAGCTGGGCTAGCAGGACCAGAGGACCCACTTGTTTTTCAGAAATGTGAGGCAAAATAAAAGTAGCCTGTACTCTCTGGGGCTATTTATCTGCAAGTTACTAGAAATTTTGACCTGCATAGGTCAAAATACAGTACTTTATATAAAAGTATAGTACTTAACTAGTAAAACACAAACTGTGTGTAGTTGCAATTTATGTTATCGATTATCAACATTTAAATCTGGGTCAATATTCACCTTTACACTGGGCAGAGAGATCATCCTTAATAGAAAGTTCCTTTATTAATATTCTATTACTTGACCACAAAATAATATAATTATATCATATTATACACCCATTATTTATATAGGATGAGGGCTGCAAAATATTTCCTGCCAATATCCACAAAAAGACTTGTGTCTCAGCTCTGCAGTTCCTAGAAGCCCTTGCAGAACTCTCTTAAAGGTGGTTGGCATTTTTCTGCTGCTTTCTACATAAACTGCCTTCCAGTTTTTAAGGCTGACCTTATCTAACTTTCTGTGTAATATTTTTAACAATTTCCTTCCAGTTCTGTCAGTTGGTACATAAGCCATCTCTATTAATTTGGTCACTCATAATATAAATCATATTAGGAGAAAATTAGGCTGTCAGCAAAAATCCTAAAAAAAATACAGGGAAACTTCTGCATTTTTCAGAATATTGTGAGAAATATGAATTTCAGCAGGTTCTCAAGCTCTGCTGGAGTGGCAGGGACTAATGAAAGTTACTGTACACCACCCACTGAACAGAGTTAAGTAGACAGTCTGATTAATTTAAGTGTCAGTTCAGCCAATGGTTTCAATTTCCCTTTTTCACAAAATAAAAGCTCCAGCAAAATAAAATAGAAAAAACCTATTGGGTTATTTAGACAATTTCCTGTCCTTGCAGAATAGTCCCTCCAATGCCATTTTTTTCTAATTTGTTCAATGCAGTTTAAAGGTTTGGAAAGGTGTAAACCACAGCTGATGGCCACAGAAGAATTTACTGTCTGCTAAACCGTGATCTCAGTCCTGACACACAAGTACTTTTATTTTCATAACAGTATTGTATATTGTCTACTTAAATAATGTCCTTGCACCTCTCTATAGAGTGAATATTCCTTTGCAGCAAATACCTAAAGGCTATGCTAGAAACTCCCTGCTCATTGTCCTTCAGTGCCTGAAAAGACCTGCAGTGTTTTGAGTCTTGTCAAAACACTTGAAGAATAATCCAGATGCAATCCCTTTTTGTAATACCTAAGCAGTGTGACAAGGGCTGCAGTGGTGGGAAAGAGATAAAGTCTCTTTTCCTGCCAGAGGCCAGTGCTCCTGATTTGCTCTGTCTGTAGTGTGGTGCAATCCAGCTAAGTTAATATATAAAATCATATATAATGTATAACACAATCAGAAATACAACAAATTGAAGTAGCAAAGGCTTGGCCTCTGGAAAGATTGGTTTTTCCTTATTTTCATGTGATATTTTTTTCAGGTATTGGTAGCCCCATTGCATGTCCAGCCTGTCCATGTGGAAGCATGCATTTTTACTGTCAAAGCGATCTGGTACCAAAATTTTAACAGCATTTTTGAACAGAATTATGAATATTGCTGTTACAGTTCTCTGGGATTGAAAACTATTACTGATTTCCATATTTCCCCTAAAGAGTAGCAGAAGATTGCACTTTTTCAATGAAACAATTGGGAAGATAAGCACAGCTCTGAACACCATCAAAGGCTTAGTGGCTCTGGGTCAGGAATATACAGAGAGACAGAATTGAATACAATTTCTCCTCTCAGAGGCAGGCTCTATTAGATGCAAGGGGAAAATGCACTTAAATGAAAATAGTAGCTTATACTCATTTATCTCTGCTATTTCACTAACAGGGTGAGAATTAAAATATTATATGCCAGGCCTTTACAACTTATTTTATCCATTTCTGCACTCAACTTCTGCTCCCTCTGTACTGTACACGTAGTATATGTAAACACCCATAGTTTTGAATGCATGGTCTAAGTAAGGCACCTCTGTTTATCATGAGATCTTTATACCATTTGTTAACTCTGCAGCCATGGAAGTGGAAAGAAAATGCTGCTTTTTCATACAAAGTTAAAACTTTCTTTTTGCCTTCCTCCAAGAAGGCAGCAGATCCCCCTGGCTGAAGAAACCACCTGGATGGACATCAATGGTCTGCTACCTTTGGTGTTAAAGAGCTGGAGATACAGCAGTAAATGCTGAGTGCCTCCTGAAGACACTTTCGTATTAAATGAATGAGGCATAAAATATGTGAGTCCCTTGTGGTTGTATAGGTTCTTTGCAGTTTAATTACAATATCTAACACCATTTGAATACAGTGTTTGACAAAACAGTTGTTATGAACAAAAACTCGGTTAATATTTTTTTATGAGAAAAAGTTTCAAAAAGGCAGCCAGACCACTGGCTCTGCCCAAGTTCTGTGTGTTTTGTTATTGTAATCACGGGTCGTTGTCGTTAATGGTTGTTTTTGTATTAGTAAAAGCCCTGGCTGGGGCGAGGTAATGGCCCTTCTCCTGGGTGGGGACCTTACCCGAAGCTAAGTTGTACCTTTCCCAGAATAGTGAAGACACCTGAGAAGGTGGGGGGGGTTATGCAAAGTGACTCGCAAGACCAGAATGCTTTGTGGGAGCCCCATCTCCAAACTCATGGAGAAACCCCAAAAACAACGAGCCACCTAAGAGTTGAGAGACTATAGAGTGATGTCTGGACGTGAGGAACCGAGTGCTGAGCCTGCAGAGACGCGGAACACCTTCGGACCCTCTCGCCCTGACCATGGGAGTTGACCCCGGAGGTGAGACCAGGCCGACTGAGTGGGAGAAACCAACATCTGACACCATCTTATGGGATCAGGAGACCCAAAAAGGCTCCCAAGAGGATGTGATTCCCCAGCTCTGCCCCTGGTGGACAGAGCTGCGCATATCCTCCTCCTCTGAGTCGCCCTGGGAGACGACGGACGCTGCAGACCCGTCGAGCCGCCCAATCCTGAGCTGATCACTTTTTAATAAAGGCATTACACAGGAGAAGAAGTCTCCTGGCCCTGTTTATTTCACAGTGAACAATTGTGGATTAACCCACATGGATGGTATTTGTGGCAGCGAAACTAAGAGAGGTTTAAAACCAAACCTGATTTCAAAGCAACCTCTGCTCCCTCAAGATATAAATTCTGTCCTTAATGTGTTTGGTTTGGGTTTGTTGCCTTTTTTTTCTTTGTAATAACTGTCAGGTAGAATACCTGCCAATTAATTTAAAATAATGCAACCGCTATATGCAAGCGAAGTGGACTTAACCTAAAACTGGATGATGCAACACCACAGTACTCTACGGCAAGGCCCTGGCAAACGGGAGAGAGAAGCGAAACCTCATTAGTGTTGCCCTGCTAAGCTGCTGTAGCCTGGCGGTGCGAGAAGCCCTGTGGGCTCCGGGCACTCGGCAGTGGGTGCGAGGGAAGCCTTTGGAAGGAAGGAGCTGCCCGGGCCGGGGCTCGGAGCTCTCGGGGCGCTGCCGCCCCGCTCCCCTCAGCGCGGCCGGGCGGGCGCCTGCGCGGGGCCGCCCCTCGGGCCCCTCCGCCCCGCCCTGCGGCCGAGGCTCCCCGAGCGGAGGGAGCGGGGCTGGGGCTGGCGCCGGTCCGGGGCGGGGCGGCGCTGCCGCCGCTGCTGGCGGGAGCTCGGCGGGGCGGTGCCTGGCGCGGACCGCCCGGCCCCACCGGCGGAGCAGCCGCGGGAGCGCGGCCCGGGCGACTCGGCCGCGGGCGGTTCTGGCGGCCCGAGCGCCGCGCCCTTCCCCGGCTCCATGTCGGCGTGGCTCGGCCGGGCGGCGCTGCTGCTGGGGCGGCCGGGGGGCCCCGCCGCCGTCCCCTCGTCCTGCCTGGGCTCGCTGCGGGGCCCGCGGTGCTGCTGCCGCCGCCGCCTGAGCTGCCTGCGGGGCGGCGCCGAGGGGCTGCTCCTCCCGCGGGGGTCGCGGGCGCTCGGCACCCACCCCAAGAAGGAGCCGATGGAGGCGCTGAACACAGCGCAGGGGGCCCGCGACTTCATCTACAGCCTGCACTCCACCGAGCGGAGCTGCCTGCTGCGGGAGCTCCACCGCTTCGAGTCCATCGCCATCGCCCAAGGTGAGCCGCGACCCACCCGAGCCCGACTGGGGTGGGAGGGCCGGGCCGGAGCGGGGCTGAGCCTCCGAAGTTTGGGGGTGCTCCTGCCCTCGCCCAGGCGGCTCTTTCGGGCGAGTGGGAAACTCCAGCCGAAGGAGGCATCGAGAAGCGCTCGCCCCTGTGTGTAATTGGGTATAAATGAGGTACACGACCCGAAATTTAGTTTCCAGAAGCATCCGCAGCACCTTTAGAACTTAAACCGGCCCAATGTGTCAAATCCTCGGTGGGTCTGTCGTCTCACCGGGTGTTTCAGAGAGCCACGGGTGGCCATTTTTCGGAATGGGAGTAGCAAAGTGTGTCTCATAAAATCCCCCTGACATCAGGGCAGCAGTAAATTGATTTCAGACCTCTTAAGAGACGCCGGGCTGCTGCTGCTGCTCTGGGCGCTCATTCATGAGTTACACTTCCCTGCCCGGAGAGCTGCCGGCGCTGCTTCTTGCAAGTGTCGGTTCTCATTCGGGAAGGTGTGTATGTGCCGGGAAGGCTTACAGATGTATCTCTGAATACACGGCTATGCAACGCCAATTAAAGTAATTCACAGTGATTTTTCTCATCTGATCCAACTGTTCTTGCCAACTTGACACTGTTCCTTAAACAAATCAAAACCTGACAAAACCAAATCCTCTTAATTACAGCCTCCTTACTTCTAGTTCTGATCCTCAGCTGTAATTTACAATCCGTGTTGCAGAGAAGATGATAGCGGGTACTTAAGAGATCAGTGTGCATTTGATCTAGGCCTCTTTGTGACTTTGATAGTAGCGTGCCCTTGGAAAGGGCATTTCTGTGTCTTGTGGCTTCTCTGTAGATGTCTGGAAGAAAATTTGGGTGGGCAGGGAGCAGGTCTGAGAGTCAGCTGTAAAAGTGTTGCTTTTGTGAAAAGACAGAACCCTTTCAGGTATCTCTTCAGTGTTGTTTGTAGCACACTTGCATATAAACACTAGTGCTTCTAGTCAGAGTGGGAGTAGTTCGCTTAAACACCTTGTTTTGGGAGCAGCAGCGCTTCTGTTTTGCAGACAGTGAATCAGTTTTATTTTTTTACAACGCAGAGGGTAGAATGCTTTGAACTGTAAGTTGACACTAACTTTTGAATACTAACAACTAATACTCTTCCCAAATAAATCCTTCTAAGTGTCTGAAGGGTTCTTGCCATGAGGTTTTTGTGTGAGTCTCATCAGTTATTGCTCAGGTTAAATAGAACGGAACTGTGTATCTGGAGGATCATATGGTGGATATCAAAATGAGATTTAAAATTTCAGTATAGTGTCTCAACTTTTATACAGATGTAAATCAACAGATGGTCGTATTTAATATCTTGCTGCTCAGATGCTGTTAGTTATTATGTGAAAGTCTGTTCTGTAAAATGCTGTGACTTTCTGATGATTCAGGATGTAGAAGCAAAGTAACAATAGCATCAATTTGCATTTAGACATTTTACTGCATGGGAGTTTATTAATTGGTTTTAAGTTTATTCCACTAATGGAAATTGCAGTTCACTTGTGCCTGAAACTGTAATCTTGCTGGAGAGATTATTTCAGCAAAATCTCAGCTGTGGGCTTTGTAGTCTCATCAGTAAGGGCTGCATAAAGTGTTGTAGTGCCATCGGACCTCATCCTTGGAGTCAGATTCTTGGTCTGCCCATCTAGCTGGATAAGACATTTTTTGTATATAACCTTTTCCTTTAGCCAGCTCTATTCATGGGATATTTTTACCAAACTGCAGCATGATAACAGCTGTCAGCTTTTACCTGTAAGAAATTCTGTTTCTTCATGTGTTATGAAAATAAAATCATAACTGAAGAGCCTTCTAGTAAGTTAAGTAGAATTTGAGTAATTCCAGTAATTAAATAGAAATTGGAGAAAAACCCTATCTTGAATTTATTGCCCATAGCTGTTTTCTGTAGAGGAGAAGAAAGAATTCAGATTTTGTGTGAAGAAGGGCAGAGAGGTGTTGGATATGTATCATCACTGTCAATGCTGTGGAGTGCCAGAAGAAGACAAGGTGGATAGAACGGCTACCCTTGAAAGACAATTAGAGACTTTTCTGAGCTAGGTGTTTGTATTCTGTGTTTAAAATGCTTTGTTATGTTTATAAATATTTTGTATGGTTGCTGTTTCCTGCTGTTGAAATGGTGACTGTGAAGCAATGACCTGAATAGGTACACAGGTTGTGAGTAGCAGATGAGGGGAGAGCTATTTGTGCCTTGCTTTCCAGGTACTTTCTCTGATTGACTTGTGGCACTTTTGATCTTTACAAATCATGACTTCAGTCAAGACAAAACTATTATAGCAATGTTATCAATTATCTTGTTTGTTGGCAGCATGCTGTAGCTCCCAGCAGCTGCTTCTTTAGCTGAGGGCCCTGGTTATACTTTTGTGTTGATTTCCAATGAAAGTGATCCAAACGCAGCCTTCAAATTCTCTTCTCTACTGCTTGCATAAATTCCCGTGTTCTGGTTGAGTCTGAAAAATCAGTCTCTCCTTGATCATGAAATGCCTGTGTAGTTTTGCTGCTCTGCTTAAGCTTGTTTTGTGCCTGTGATCTTTTCATAACTCTTTATGGAAAGGGAGGTGTTAGTCCATACCCTCCTTATCACAGTCCTTACTGGGTTAAGTTTTGACCTTCTTCCTTCACTACCTCTTCTGTGCCCTAACAGACCCCATATCAGCTAGGGGAGGCTGTCAGCAATATGGGCAGACCTGGGCACATCAAGAACCAAATGGGGCAAGTTCCTCAGCCCATTCCCAGGCCTACCAGCAGAAGGAAGCAGTTCCAGCAGCTAATTGCCCTAGCAGGAAATATGACAGGACACACTATCTGTGGCCTCCGCTAATGGCAGAGGCTGCGGGGAAACCCATCCTTTGCTGCGGCTGCTGCACCCAAGGACGGCCCTCAGGTAGGTGAGCTGTAGCTGGTACCTGTAAGTTAGCTGAGTCTCAGCGTTTCTGAAACCTTACACATGTGTTTATGCTGTAGTCATGAAAAATGTAGGTGGGGAGAGGTTTGTGAGTATGTTCCTGCCTGCCATCACCTTGTCACCCGTGTTACCTGCAGGGTTATGGAGCTTCCAGATACTGGGCACTAGAGGTCTGCTGAGCAGCCTAGCTTATGAATAAACACTGACTGAAATTCTGCTGTTTGTTGTAGTGCCTCAGAAGACAGAGCTCTGTCTGTGAGAATGTGATGGCTGAGGGCTAAAAGCCGGAGTTTGAATTCATAGATGTGTTTTGCATAGTAGAAGCTGGGGGGAAGACTGTGAAATTGAATCTTGATAGAACAGTTCTCAGAAAATATTTTGAAAATCTCCCGATTTAGACTATAATCTGTATCTTACTATCTTAAAATTTAGTCAAAACATCACTGAGCTGTTCTTTCTGAAGACAGCTGCAAATCCTTTCTCATCTGGATTTAGTTTTCCTTCGGCATTGAAGTCTTTAAGTTTTTGAGTCTTTTTTTTTTTCCCCATTTTGAACCTTGGAAACTTGAATAAAGTGTCCCTTTTCCCCAGGAAGACCTTTGAAACAAAGATTTTAAATTTTAGCTTATGTTTCTTGTAAGCATGTCAGCCACACCCAGCCACACCAGATAAGAGATGATACATGTGGAATTGAATAGAAGTAATTTGTATATTTCTATTTTCATGGTTACAGGAGCACTGAAGTAGCAAGTAGGCTGGTTGATTTCAAATGTGATAGTCCTGCTTTCTGTCGCCAGAAGTAGTGCCCCATAAACAAGGCTTAGTTTTGTTGGCTTCAGATAATCAGATTTCTCTTGTTTCTTTCTTGAATGATGGAGATGAAAGTGTAAAATCTTCCAGAAAATATGGAGAATGATTTAATGCTTCTGATCTTCTATAGCAATATTCCATTGACAAAAGTGGTGTTAGGAAGAAGATGGAATTTCTTTCTTAAGGAGCATATATTTAGGGTTTCTACCTTTGGTTTCCAATGTACGATTATGAGATGTTTCATGAAAGATGCACTTGTAAGCAGTGCAGCAAACCTGGTAATGAGCTGGGAAAATACTAAAGGGCTTGACTTTAGGTAAGAAATACTAAACTTGGCATTTTTGCTATGCCGTTATTGCTTCCTAGGGAATTGTTGGTCTTTTATGTGTTGCTTTACAATATTCTTGAGCCCAGATCTAACTACTTTTCATTAATATTACTAACACAGTGATTATCTAGGGCCTTTAAGAAATCTCAGGTCTTGAGAGTGAGACAATCCTTTATTTTCCCATCTTTTGTTGCAAAGATGGGAAAACAACTCCTGTTTTCCTATCTTTGTGTACATACACATAAAATACATATGTGTGTGTATATATAATACATAGAACAGATGTTTTTAGTATATAATGTATGTACATTGTATATTGAACACAATTCCTTGAAAGCACCTAGTTGCATTTTATATTTTAAGTGGAAGACTTTTGTGAAATGATCACTAAATGAAAGGTCTTTTGAAGTGCAATTTCTTCTTCCTCTGCTTGGTGAGGTTGTGTTACCTGGAAAACATGCAAAAACACCA
This sequence comes from Melospiza georgiana, assembly GCF_028018845.1. Lineage (NCBI taxonomy): Eukaryota > Metazoa > Chordata > Aves > Passeriformes > Passerellidae > Melospiza > Melospiza georgiana. The sequence continues at coordinate 143,118,412 of NC_080430.1, read as the reverse complement.
CAGCAATGAGTCTTGACAACTGTTTTTGTAATTTAATTTACAGGTTTTGGAGAATGCAGTTTCTAACTAGATTCTCTTTGAAGGCACTGGGATATCATACCATTCATAATAATCTGAGATACATAAACAATCTGACCAAAATGATGCATTCTGATAGAAAACTGTTCATAAGTTCAAGTTACTGCACCTTGTTTTTGTTAAAAACAAAGCACCAAAACCGTAGCTTGCACCTCCTTGCATTCAGCTGGGCTCACAGCTGGTGCAGAATCTCAGGGAATTCACAAGGTTTTAGCTGTTGTTGGGTGAAATCTCATTTGGTGTCAGAAGAAACCTCATTGGCTTATGTTCTGGTGTTAAATTTATGAGCTCCCCAGTTTACTAGAATAGCTTAGGGAGTGTTAGAGCCTACATGCCTCTACTTCCACAGCTTTACAAAGAGAAGTTAATTCAAAAGATGCAAAGTCATCAAAGATGAGTGGATTTCACTGAGGTTTTTAGACACTCTAAACAAGCCTCCTGTGAAAAAGATTCCCTCTGTTGCATGGATCAGATGCTTCTTGCTGATATGAACACACTGGTTCATCTGCCACGGTGCTTTAGGGCTGCTTGGATTTTAGTGCCTCTTTTTGTTAGAACTGAATCTGTGCTAACACGACAAAGCAGAATTCCATCCTTCTGGAAGTACTTGTTTTGTCTGAAGAGTGATTTCAGAGTGCAGGTGTGAGGTTTGTGGTAAGCACTGCCCTCAGCCCCTGAGCTGGGAGAGCAGGAACTGTTCGTGGTGTTGTGCCAGGTACCGTGGCACCTGGTGGGGACAGTTCTCTCTTCCTCTCTCCCTCACACACCCAGCACATGCAGGTCAGTGCCATGCTGTGGGTGGAGCAGTGCTGTCTATTTCTCTTTCCCTTGCTGTGACCTAGGTCAATACATTTTTTAACTCTAGTGTTTGATTGCTGTTCTAGGAAAAGGTCTGCTGGCAAGTGTCTGATTCACAAGTGTGAAGTGCCTGTCAAGCTGGTAAAATGACCAACTCTTGCTGGCCTGCCTATGTGAGTCCCTTTATGCTCTCAGACCATTGCAGCCTATACCAGGACTGTTACCAATCTCACTGCTGTGTCAAAAATACTAGCTGGTGAAAGAAGTATTGTGTTTCAGATAGAAGGATGTGCTACATTTTGCTTTTGAAACTTTTTTTTTTGACTGTACCCCCCACCTCCTGCCCCAAGTCTTGAAGCTCTCTCATGAAGGCAGAGTGCAGAAGGAAAAGTGCTGCTGAGGCTCTGCTGGTCATTTTCATTCATATCTGAACCTCATGCATCAGAATCATAGAATATCCTGAGTTTAAAGGGACCCACAAGATTCATCGAGTCCAGGTCCTGGCCTTGCACAGGACCCCCCCAAGAATCACACCATGTGCCTGAGAGAATTGTCCAAACACTTCTTGAGCTCTGTGAGGATTGGTGCTGTGACCACTTCCCCACAGAGCCTGTTCCAGTGCCCAGCCACCTTCTGGGTGTGGAACCTTTTCCTGAGATCCAGCTTCAACCTTCCCTGACACAACTTCAGGCCTTTCCCTTGAGTCTGCCACAAACAAGAGATCTGTGTCTGCCCCTCTGCTTCTCTGGGCTGAGTAAGTTTGGGCTGTTCAGCCTGGAGGAAGCTCTGGGGATACCTTGTAGCACATTCCAGCACATAAGTGGGGTTTGCCAGTGTCCTGGAGAGGACTTGTCACAAAGACATCTAGTGATAGGACAGGAAGGAATAGCTTTGAAGTGGAGCAGGGTAGGTTTAAATTAGTGTTAGGAAGAAATTCTTTACTGTGGGGGTGGTGAGATACTGGCATAAGTTGTCCAGAGGAGCTTTGAGTGCCCCTTTCCTACAAGTGCAGGTTGGATCTGGCTTGAAGCAACCAGGTCTAGTGGAAGGTGTCCCATGGGGTTGGAACTGGATGATCATTAAATCCCTTCAAACCCAGACTGTTATGTAATTTAGGGGCTGAGGCTTAATGTCATAAACAAGAAAATTGGTGCATGGTCACTCATGGTAAAATTATTCTGAAACTGCTCTCTGAAAATGTCAGCTGTAACTGTCTACCTTTCAACCACCTGCAGCAAGGTAATGTTTTCTGAAGTTCATGATTTTTCTGTTGTGCTTTGGTTTGCTTCCATATTCTGAAATTTTACTTGCTCACATAAATTAAAGCAGGTTCTAGTCTGCTTAAATGCAGAAACTTCATCTTATTTTTTTGCAGAGAAAACCCTGCAAACAATCAAGTGGAATTGATGTAAAACCCACAGAAATCCAGTCTTAATATTTATAAAGGATCTTTTCTTGCTGGTGGATGCTCCAGTATTGATTGGAAGATTTTAAATAATGACTGATTGCTGTTTTGCTTTTGAAAACTCATTGTAGGCTTAAGGTATCCTAAACCACTGGTACCACTGGAGAAGCCAGCAGAGGAGGTAGAGTCACCAGAGACGACCAGTGAATTTGGTACAGTAGAAAAAGCCCAAATGGAAAAGTGTGTTTGCTGACATATGCATTGCATAAGGCCAGCAGGCTGCTGGTTTGACAGACTTCCTGCATGCCTGTTTTGATGCATTTGGCATGTATTGCTGCAAGAAATAGAAGTACACAGTTTTTGTTCATGTTCATATAAAGCCTTCAGTCTCAAGAATTTCAGCAATCCACATCTTCAGGTACTTACACTTAACTTGACCAAGGTGTTTTAAGCACAGGTATTTTGGAAACTGCTGCACTATACAAGAGTTTCTAGTTAATACTTCATCAGGTGAAACAACTTCAGTTTTTTGAAGCAGCTCAGTATCCACTACCTTATGTTATTTTCTTGGAAAGTGACGTGTGTTAAATTACAAGGTCCAAATATAATGCAAGAATGATACTATAATTAAAAAAATTATTTAGTTAGCTGCCTTTGCCCTTTGCTGCCAGAGGTAAAATAAGATTGCTTCAATTAAAATAAAACATTGCTCCAAGTAAAATTCGTTTTGTCTTTTGCATGTGTTTAAGCATGTGATGAATACAAAATAGGTGTCATGCACAAATATCCTTTATCTCACAAATCAGAAAAAATTATCTGATTCTTAAGACATTGTTCTTCAGCTGTGTCTTTTGTAAAATAGTACATTTTAGAGCTAAAAGGAAAATCTGTCTCCCAATAACTCTCTTGTCCAGTACAAAAGCTGCTTTTGATTCAGGACTTTTTACAGAAGATCACTTGAAATGCAGCTTTTACTTAGAGTGCAACTTAAACCCTTGAGAGTGATAGATTGAAAACATTTAGATCTCCCTGCAACAGGCACGAATGAAATAGATCATGTTTATTCTGTGAACACAGAGGTTCCAGTGTGTAACCTCAATTAAAAGAAAAGGAAGTCTGCCAGTTTCTCTAAGAAAGAAATTATTTAAAGCTGACTCATTCAGCTGAAAACTCTTAGCTTAAGTCAGCCTCATTTATTATTTAATCAATCCAAATATGAAACTACAGAGGCATCTGTTATCTCCAGAAAAAAAATCCTTTCTAAAAACAACCAGTAAATGGAAAAATAAATATAACAGGCAAGCAGAGTACTTAAAGAAACTGTCTTGGGTCCCTGTGCTGTTGTTGAGATTTTTTTACAAAAATGGCTCTTTTTTGGGAAAGTTAGACATGAATATGTGAGCTGCCTTGTTCCTCCCTTCTACTTTATATTTAAATTAGCATAGTGATATTTCAAATATTCTGAAAGCATGCCTTTTTGTTTCTGCTTTGTTGCTGTGTGTGGGAACTTCCTTTAACAGTGAATGAACATGGAATTTTTGGGACATGACTAACTCATGCCTGAACCACATGCTTCCTCTGAAACATGGGGAGTATTTTCAGGCAAAGCCCACAAAATACTTTGTTCAACCCAGCAGAGTGCATGTTTCATTCAAAACTATGGAATATAAAACCATAGCTGTTTTTTTCCAGTGTTCATTTACTTTGGATACTTAGATATTTATATGCTAATTGTTAATGAAATACCCTCCCTAGCAGCCATAATACATAGTGATTATTGCTACTTGCTATACTTTTCTCTTGCATCAGTTGCCAGTTTCATTTTGTATGTGATGGGTTCATAATATTCATTCATTTTTGGGTATCTTTTGAGTTTTTATTAAATTTTATTTAGACTGAGATACTTTTACAAGTAATTTTTTTAAAAATCACATTATTTTCTCTAGATAATAGAAAGGGGAAATAGAAACATGTTTAAGACTCTGTATTTTGAGATTGATCATGTTCTGTATTAACTCTCCTATTGGTTTAAAGCAGCCATAAGAAGAAGGAGGTTTATTTTATTGTCTCCTACTGCTTGTGTGTAGAGATAAAACCTTTCCTTAATGCTGTTAAAATGCTTCATGGCTTTTAGGCATTTCCAGAATTAAAACATGCCTTACTGTTTGGCAGTGATCCTGGTGAAAGCCTCCTGCATGACCTGGGGGAAGGACACAGCTTTGAAAAATCTTTCTAATTTCAGGAAGAATGGAAAAGTTTGAGACAAAAGAGTTTCTACAGTGAGACCAACTTCAACTGAGAGGAGTTGTGCAGATACAGGGTGCAGAGTGGCCTGGCCTTGGGTTCCCAAAGCTCACTTCTTGGAGATATCTGGGACCTGTTGTCTGGGCTTCCCAAAACATTGTGGGAATGTTGGGGAAGGGTTAGGAGACAGTCCCTGGTGTGTGATTCTGTCCATGCCATGGACAGAGGTCTGTGCTTTGGGTTATGTCGTATGTAAACTTGTACTGCCACATAGCTCAGGTCCAAATGCTTACTGGGAGCCAACAATTGCTGCACTTTGACCTGCTACATTTTTCTTCTAGGCATTATCAGTTTCTGGTTATTGTGCTGTTACAGTAACTTACCAAATTATTTGCACTTGATAGCGTTTGACTTTGTGCAGTGATCTATCCCTTAGTGCTGGCTGCTTTGCTGTAACTTATCTTACACTAAGGGTGTGAATCACCAGTCTCCATGAGGATATTATCTCATCATTCATAACAATCTGAATTGGTAGAAACTGTGGTTTTTCTGCTTTATTTAATTTTCTGGAAGACTGGAGAAAAATGTGCATGGAACAAACCAATTTCTTTAGCCAGCTGCCCTTTCAAATACCATCAGCTTGTATTTTCAGATTACAGGTAACCTCTTGATCCAGTTGTTTCTTTGCTTCAGTTCTGGCAACAGGCTGATTTTCAAAAGTTCAAGTAAAACTTTGATGTTACAAATATAAAATTAACTGTTTCACTCATGAGTGAGATTTAACAATTTCCAGCTAGGTTTCCAGCCCTCTTGTATAATTAAGGTTTTTGCCATAAAGAAGAGATAGGAGAACAGCTTGAAATCCACCACTCCTTCTGCAAATTCATTATTTATTTATATTATTTTATGGAGTAAAGTAAATCAAGTAAATAGGTAGCTGCAAAAGTGACAGTGCTGTTATAAATAATCAGCCTGGTGACCTTTTCCTCTTGCAAATATTCAACAGACTTCCTCTGATTCAGTGTCCCTTTACCTGAACAGAAGAAATGTACCAATGTGCAGTTGAGTTCTGATAAATCACAGATGGCCCAGGCTGAAAAAGACTGTTCTTCTTGGGAATGATATGTGACCTTTTTCAAGTTTTTTATTTGTGTATTTGATCTGGTTTACCAAAACATAAAAAAAGTCTTTGGATTTATAAAGTTTTCACTGTTGGATTACATCTCCGGGTTGGAGGCTATGAACCTATTGTGTCTACCTCTTTTCCATGCTTACCTCAGTGTTTGCAGTTGCACATTACTATGGCTGAGTTTTACTGTGATTTATGTCTGATCCTGTGTTAAAAGCTCAGTTAAAAAAAAAAAAAAAAGGCTCACTTTAATTACTTTTTCCCAGCCATAGAGGAAAAGCATTCTGCTGGGTTTCCCACAGTGGGTAAGGGCAGGCCTGGATGAGCTGTGGATGAGGTGATGTGTAGCAGATGTGACTTGGCCATCTGGGTGTGGATTTACTGCTGGCTTCACCTGTGGTGTTGTAAAGAGTGTTCTGTTCTTTCTCTATCCCAAAAACCTCAGGGTATGAAAGTCTCAATTCTGCTTTCCATCCTAGCACTGCAGTCATTCTCTGGGCCTGGCTGTGTACCTGGCTGAGAGCAAGTGCCAGAATGAAGAAGTCCCAAATACATGATCAGGAGGGAGTTTAGAAATGGGAGGAAAAGTATCAAATCACCCCTTGCAGTAACAACTTGACTTCAGATCACTTCAGGGTGCAGTGTTGTATTTGACCTAAGGTTCTGCCTTTGTGTTTTCCCATGGGTAGGGCCAGGAGGGTTCCTGTGCCTCAGGCAGGAGTCTCTTCTGGCATCTCTGTGTCCCTAACAGTGCACGCTGAGTTGTACTAGTGAGCAATACTGGTTTCATCTCCCAGGTTACCTTTGATGTTTTGGCAACTACTTGCAATTATAGTTTTTATCTCAACATTTGTCTTGTGCCTAGGAAGGGAGCTGTCTCTCCTCTTCCTTCCTCTGGCTCTCTATTCAGGATTATTCATCGTGGTCTGAGTGGCTGCCCACCACATCACACAGTACTTTGCTTCAGCACTGCAAAAAGCAACCTCAGCCTGAATCCATCCCCTTCTTTGCTGCTGGAAAAGGGGCTGTGTAAACATTGAGCAGATTTTGGAGAAGCAGAGGGAGAAGAGAATGAGGCAGGGAAGGATGCTGGAGGCACACTGTGATCAGTCTCCATTGCACACCATGGAAAACTACAGGGGTGCATATTTCATTAAGATCTCCAGTAAATAGTGGCATTGCAGTATGTCACTGATGTGGGCAGTGCCACAGCATGCTTTCCATTGCCATGGGGAGAAATGTTAAATACATTAGATTCCATATTTCGTCTCCTGTGGAAAACAAAACAGGCTTCTGTATACAGCAAACTCTGAGCTGAGGATTTGTGCTTGCACTTCACTAATTCTCAAGCTGATTAGCAGAAGTGGAGGTGAAGGGTGTAATTTCAGCACCCACAGGATTCTGCTGCCTGCTTACAGTGAAGCTGTGACAAAATAACAGGTTAAAAACCCTGTGAGTGGAAAAGGGGAAATGTGTAAAGTTGAAAAACAAAAACTGTCCTAAGTAGCAGAACTGTGTGTTTCATAAACTGACACTGGGTACTTTCTGGGAAAGCTAAGAAGCATTGGGATTAAATGGATGGAGCAGATGTGCAGCTCTCCATAGAGCAGAGGTCCTGAAGCAGCTTTAGAGGGAGTGTGTGCACAGCTGGCACTCGCAGGGGTGTGATGGGAAATGAAGCTTGCGTTGGCTCTGCAGCTGGAAGCTGCAGGGATGTGCTTGTGATTGAATCCTTCTGAGAGAGGGCTGATGATTGCCAGAGGCTGGAGAAACACTGACCAGGAAAAGGATGTTCCTTTTTTGCTTTGCAGAATAAAGGCAAATGGTTGAAAGAATAAAAAATGAGCTTAGAACTCGGTACTGTTCACTTTTAAGAAGAGTAGAGCACAGTAGCTTTTGTCTTCTGCTTCTTCTTTCTGTATGACTTTATTTACAAAACCAGCAATCTTAATATTTCAGACAGTTTTTGTGAACAGAATGAGTTTTTTATTAGAACTTAAAATTCATATGCAGAATAAATTATTACATAATGCAGCTGCAGAACAGACCAGTAGATATTTCATACTCTTACAACATAACAGCTAAAGGAAAATCTTTTACAGTGAAGTTCCTGTGGAGTGATTTTATCTGTTTTTATATTATAATCATTCCTTCAGCTGTTTGCCAGAGGAAGCTGTCATTGCAGTTTGAATTTGACTGTGCAAGGAGTCAGATGAGGGTGTCAGACTAGTTTCACAAATGAGGCTCTGCTCAGTTACATGGGGAAGGGAGGGGGTATCAAAGGGATCAATCTGCTGCACTTCCTCTAGCAGCAGGTATAGATTTAAGAATAGCTTCATTGCTACTGCATTCTGTATTCATTAGGCATTTATATAGAGAGGCACAAATTACTTGAGTGTAATTTATGGCTGGAACTTAAATTGTCAGAAAGAAACAGTGGTTTCTTATGGTGTTCCTTTTGCTGACAGTAATGAACAGATTCTTACGGATTTCAAGGCAGCTCATACTTCTGTCTTTAATGCCCTAATGCAATGAAAAATTAGGAGGAATGTCATTACACTTAATATGAGTCTGTAACAAAATGTTGGACAATCATTCAGTTTCTCTGTCCTCTCTGTCTCTCTTATTTTGGGTTGCTTTATTAAGTCTGAGACAGATGAAAAGCAATAAACTCTACATGCATTTAAAGTTATTTCAGACAGAAGCTTATTTCTGCAGTTGTACTTGCTTCCAAGGTCGTCCTCAGGCAGGGGATGGAACTTTCTGCTTACAAGAGGGCTGATACTTAGTGATATGTGATTTAATAGCAGTTTGTCTTCAGCTCTCTGTAAAGACTGTAGTCGAGTTTTCTCAAAGGAAAAGATTGATCCCATGAAACATATTTAACGAGCCAGCCCCCGCTGCCTGGTGGTGGCTGTGGGAAGGGTTTGTGCTGTGTGAGTGCAGGTGCTGCTGGTGCCAGGGGCTGTGGGAGCCCAGCTGTGGCTGAGGCACAGCCCCTTGTGTCACTGTCCTCTCTCGGGTTTGTGCCAGGGCAGGAAGGAGGCAGTGCCCGGTTCCCCTGCATTCTGCACTGGCTGTTGTCAGTGAGCTGTCTCCTCTAAGGGGTTCTGCTGCTGGCTGCACGTACCAGACCTGGCCTTGAAAGCCAAAGCTGCTCCCTGTCCTAAAACCATTCTCCCACTGGCTTTCTGTCTTGGGGAAAGGAGTGTGGTTTTGTGCAGGATGGGAAAGGGCATAAGGGAGAGGAGGAGCAGGAATAAACAAGCTTGTTTCTTGCCAGCTTTTCAGATTTCTTGTTCAAGCAGGGCTTGGGGGGAACATAAATGAATAAAGGATATTGTACATATAACTCCCTAGATATTTCATGAGCTCTCATGGTTAGATATCAGTGTTGCCTAACACAACCCTATTTAGAGGTGATGAAAGTTCTCTAGTAGATCAGATCTCTGATTGTACACAGAGTGCTGATAATTTTTGTTAGCAAATCTTCTGTGGTGTCCCACAGAATTGCTTTGCTTGTCTTTTTAGGGGAATATATTGCTCTCTGATAAAGCACAGATACCATGGTCTTGTTTCCAGTTCAGCACTTGTTGCTATGCTGCTGCTCTGCTCAGCTGCAGACCCATGAAATGATGGACAGATCCCTCCCTTGAACGAGAGGGGGCCCAAAAAAAACCTTGCTGACAGAGAAATGCCAAAACCTCATCTTACTGAAACAGCTAAATGAACATATTTGGATGCTATTAATTCCACTCTGTTAGTCAGAAGGACTCATCCAGTCCTTTTCCAAATCTAGTGCAGAGATTGTTAACAATCCCAGGCAAAGATTCTTTCATCCAAAATGCTGTGCCACTGGAGATGTCTGTCCTCTGGCTCCCAAGAACTCCTTGCAGTCCTCAGGCATTGAAATGGAGAGGGTGAGGAGGGAAGACAGAGCCAGCCTTCTCTTGGTTGGACAAGTATTTGGTTTTTTGAGGCAGAGAATTTTAACTCTGAAGATGGTTCTTTCCAGTCAAGAAATCACTATAGCAAGTTTGTTTCTTGGCAGCTCTCAAGAACCTTCTTATGTTTATTTTCTTTCCTTAAATAGTAATATAACCATTTACTTCTGGAACAGAGATGTCGTTATTGGTCCTGTTTGCTCTCCTATCAGTTTTACTACATTGCTGGCACTTCTATGCAAACACTTCAGCTGCTTTTCTGACATTTTCTGTTTCTCTCTGAAGGAGATAGCTCAAACTCTATTTCTATCCTTATCCTGCATCTCTATTGCAAGCTGTGAGTCCTTTCTGTGTTGTCATCACTTTAGCTGATTAACCCCCTTGAATCCCAAGGCAAGCATCTTAAGTCTTTTTTTTCCAGCTGTGGTTTGAGACCTTTTTTAAGCAAACCACTGCAAATACTACTTTGGCATTAACCTGTTTGAGTGGAAATGCTGACCTTCACATTTATAAGGCACTGATGAAGATGGGGATTAGGTCAAGGATAAAACCCTCTTAATGATGAGGACAGTGATTTGAGGCTCTGGATACCATTTGCATTTCATACTTTCTCCTACATTTCCAGTTGGGGTTTCCATCTTAGGTCTCTCTGTTTTGTCAAGCATCTTTAAAAGGGTATGAATGCTGTGCCACATTTTTGGAAGGGATAATAGGATAAGGGTATTGTACACTCACTACAGGGGATCACAGGAATGAACTAAGCCTGAAGTCACTACTGGGGCTTGTTCTGAAGGGAATTGATTGGCCAGGGAGCACACTGCATTCCTGCAAAGCTTGTTCAGGTCTTTGTTCAGTAGATGTAACAAAGGTTTCAAATAAAGGTGATAATCTCCTGCTACTTCAAGGTTTTTCAGGGATCACTGTGTAATTCTCTACAATGTTACAGGGAGTATTATAAAACCACTATCCTATTTGTATTTATGCAGAATATTTTTTTGGACATAGCTGCCTTCTCCAGAGTAGTAGAGAAATTTTCTATCAGCTCCTCTATTTGTACCAGAGCTTCGCCCAGCTTTCCCTGTGCTGGGCATGTGACTGAAGGGGCTGACAGCCAGGTTTATATTTAGTACTGCACAAGTCAGCCTCCTTTCATGCCTTAATTGCTGTAGTAACAGGAAACCACTTGTGAGTTATTACAAATGATGCAGAATTTTTCTTTACTGTCAACTCAGGAATTGTTGTTTCCCCATCTGGAATATTAAGGGAACCCAACTGAAGATCAATGGGACAAGTTTTTTCAATTTTGCTCGATTGCAGTTTTGGTGAAAACACTGAGGAAGAGCAGAGGAAGAAAAAAGGATGATAAGGAGGCGCCTTATGATCTTATTCCATGAATGAACTCATACATCAGAGTCAGAAATTGCTTTTGAGGATCCACCTCTGAACAAAGCAATAACACATCTCATTTTTAAGCTCCAATCCAGAATTTTGGTTGCATAGATCCTCTCATGAACTTATGTGCAAAGGAGTGCCTCTTTTTAGTAGATAGTGCCTCTTTTTGCTCTGATTTCTTGTTCTGTGTAAGTGATGTTTTTGTTGTTTCAGTGATGTGTATCTGAATGATTACCTGAAATTATCTGGACAGGCTTTGTGGAGGAAACAAATTGGTAAATTCAAGACAAAACCCTCTGTAACTTCTAGATTACATGCCTTTGGAACCTAAAGTGATGTTATAATAGATCTAGATTATTAATATTTATTGTATTCTTCATCTTGATACCCATTGGTTAATAATTAATTTAAGCGATTCAGTCACTATTTAAAAATCTATAAAACACTGCTCATATTTTTGCCTCAGATATGGCAATAGTCAGCAGAAGTATTTTCTAGGGTAGCTCTGGCAGTAGTACCTGCATTCAGTGTTAGTGTTCCCTGCCCCTGGGTGACAGTAACAGATTCAGCTATAAAATTTTATGGTGGTGTTAGCTGCAATTTGAATAAAACATAATACATGCCTTTAGGCTTGCAAGTTCTCTTGTATGTCAGTTCTTAAAAAATTGATAATTCAGAAACTGGTGATGACAACTTGCTGGGTTTTGATTATTTTTTTTTTTTTAATAAGTGCACTCCCATTACCTGTTATTCAGTTGTGGTTAGTTTGTCAGCTAAGAATAATAGTTCTAAAACTAAATTGCAAGTACTTGTCTACAGTTGGCATAGTGACTTTAACTTGCTGGTTTGGACCAAGTTGTGGATGATGGTATTGTTTATGTTGATGGTTTTATATTTCACTCCTTCACCCCCATGCTCCCCCCCCTTCCCCCCACGTTCTAACAATTTTGTAAAATAGAGAAATAGATGGTTGTATACATTTTAAGAATATCAAGAACAGATTTAAGAAGCAGTAAATGTTTTTCTGCTTCCCAGACTTTGCTAATTCAGGGCTCATGACATGTATTGCACTTGAACCTTGGTTTATAACCTCATTTATGGTAATGAATGTCAGTTAGAAAATAGCAATTCCTCACTCCACCATTTCATTTCATTCCCTCTGCAGTAAGATGAATTCTGTGTCTTACTGAGTGCTGTGACGCAGGATGAGCTGGTGAATGGCCATCATGAAATGCAATTCTGGAGTACTTTAGAGTTGTTTTCTTTTTCCTCCAGACATTTAAACTCTCAATTGTTTGATTCTGGCTGAATTGAGTTCTTTAGAGAGGGTTTTGCAATTTGGATTTTGTTTTCCCTCTGGGAAAATAAACAAAGGACATGTTTCCCTTGCTGTACTCTCTGAATATTTTTATTCTCATTTTTTGCTGAGTCTTAAAAATTCAAATAGTCAGAACAACTTCCTATGAATAAATACCCTGTACTGAAATACATTTTGCTATCCAGAGTTAAAAAAAAAAATTTTGAAGAATTTTTTTGGCTCTCAATGCTTTCATATCTTGGAGAGTTTTAAAGTACGCTATGCTTTAAAAAGGTGGTATTGGAAATGATTCTGTAAAAAGGTTTTTGGCTTTCACACCAGTTTTTCCTTCTCCATGTCCCAGCTTTAGAGCAATCATTGGCCTGTGCAAGTAGAGCTGAGCTGCAGCAGCCCTTTCCTGCAGCAGGCAGAGCCTCAGTTCTCAGGGAAGTTGCCTTTGTGCTTTAGAGCTTTGTTTTGGTGCTCCAGAGGGGACAGCTTTTCCCATGAGCCTGGTCCTGCAGGCGCCCTGTGACAAGGTCCCGAGCCCCCTGCTCTGTGCTGGGGAGTCAGAGGCTCTCTCAGGCTCTGTCCTGGCTCAGGCAGGGAGCGCTGCCCTGGCCAGACCATGAGCAGGGCTCACCAGCACCAGTTACTGAACTTCATCTGGCACACTTCTCCTGTCTCATTAATATGTGTAATCGTAGATTTTTTTTCACAGATTAATTTTTATCTTGATGATGAGGGAAGCTCTAAGCAAGGCACGCTTCCACACGCGTTTACAAGACTCCCTTTTATAAAATAAAGCTCTTGCATGTGCAGTAGGAAGGATGCCATTACTGGCATGAGCTCCCTGTGGCTGATCAGGAGCAGTCTGGTCTCCAGAGCATGGTGCCACCATGCTGTCCCCAGTGACCTCTCTGGCAGCTTCTGCCCTGATAGTGTTGAAGGACTGCTTGATAAAATGCCTACTTAGCAGGAATCCCATGCTACTGAAACAGATTATGTCAATGATTAAGTAGTTTTTGTTTATGTTTGATCCCCTCGTATTTCCCTCTAACTTGCACTAATTTGTCTTTACTCTAACCTCAAAGTAGTGTCCCCCAGCCTCCCTTTTTTAGAAACATCCCAAGGTAGCCCTTGATGTATGCTCAGAAGGAGGAGCTGATGTTCTTTTTAGTTATTATAACTTGGACCTCCCATTATGCCTAGATGTAAGACATTTTTATTTCTTTGTCCTTCTACTAAACACCCTTAATTCTCCCTCTTTTGGTATTAAGTTTCTGAAATCAAATATTCACTGGGTTTTTTTAGCTTTTTTTTAATAGCTGTCTAGCTAGACTGAGTAGAATGCAATTTTGTAGACTGACAGGTGCTATCAAACTCAGTTGTAGTTAAATCTACAGAACTGATGTTCTAGAGCTTTGTAGTATTTTGTGACAAGCTGAATAGTCTTTTGTATTCTGTATTGATACCCAAAATAGATGGAAATTATCTAATCTAACTGGCTGTCATAATCAGGGAAAACTGAAAAGATGCCTTTCTCAGAGGTAGAGTGTTTCCTCGAAATTTCTTTATGTTACAGTTTCTTATCATAAAATCCTTTACATGGAGACATAGATCTAGAAATTTGATGGGCACTGCAGCAGGGGTGGTTTCAGTGGCAGTGCCACAGGAAGCCCAGGAACCACAGTGGTTGGTGTGGGAGCTTCCCACCAGAGCAGAAAGCCATGGAGGGCAGCACTCTGTGACCTCCTGTGCTTGTGTTCAGTGTGGGGCTTTTATTCTTACACTGGCATTCAGCAGGATGGAGCAAATGAGTTTAGGTAAGCCTCATCAGGAATGTGACAGTGTTAACTTCGGTTTCCTCGCCACCCTGAGGGCATCTGGAGCTTTTGGAATCAGTGGCCTCAGCTAATAATCTCTCTTTCAAGGTGGCTCTGATTTTCCCCAGTGTTTGGAAATTGTCTCTGAGGAAAGCTGCCCAGAGGGCAGTACTGGTGTATATAGACAGTTCTTTCTTTGTCTGTGCTTCAGTAAAAGATCTGCTTAACCTGTGAGAACAGGAGGAGATCCTATGAAAGTCCCATTCACCCTGAACACAAGCTGGAAATTTTGGTCTGATGTTTCCTTGCCATCAATACTCGAGGCTTCAGAAGATTGACTCTCGCAGGGGGCCCCTCTATTTGCCATGTTCCTCTTCCAGCCTGAGCTTTGAATCTGTGGATTCCTTGACATTTTCTAGGGGAGAGCAAAATAATCTTTATTTCTGTAGTGTTTGGGCTATACTTGTCCCATTTCCTTGGTGAGTGCATCTGGTGTTTGTAGAGCTTAGGTAGTGTTTATATTGGGCAGAGGGAGGAAGCACCTCTTCAGTAACTGCTAGGGCTTGAAAGTGTTAGTCCTTCAGTTAGTGAAATTATTTGGGAAGTCATTGTCCTGGTTGGCTAAATAGTGGTATTATGATCTAATGTTTTTTTCCTCAAAGGTACTTTAGTGAATATTTCCATTTCTTCCTTGAAATAGCTTTGAGTCTAAGAGTGACTTGGATGCAAGAATACTCACTCCAGTCTGCAGTGCTCAGACATAGGCTCAAATCAATCACACTCTGTGTTTGCGGCTTTGTCTTTCCATGACTTGTCTGCCCAAGTAAAATTTGAATACTTGAGAGCTGTAGTTTCCACTTTGTACCATTTTTAACCTTTGTCTGTGGAAGTTACCTCAGCAGAAGTATGGAAGCAACTTGTCATAATCTCATAATATTGGAAAATATTTGGGGAATGATTTTTTTCTGTTTTAAAAAGGAGGTCTTATACTCAATATCTACATTAAAAATGCACAAGAGAAACCTAAAACAGTAGCTAGGTTTTTTTCCCTTGCTGCTGTTAAACGAGTAACTTGCTGCTGCATTCTGCACAGCATCTCTGATCACAACTGTGCTGGTTTCCTGTAGAGAAAGTACTCTGTCAGGTTCAGGAGTGATGTCCTGGTCCTTGCAAACTCTCACTGACTTGAGTCCAGGATACCTGAAACATGCACCAAATGACCAAACTTAATGTGCTGTTACCAAAATCAGTGGTTTCCATTTTTGTTTTATTCTTACATTGCTGTGAAAAATACCTTTTGTGAGAATATGAATGGTAGTATTTGTTTTGCAGACTCTCTGGGGAAAAGAAGGTTGTCTGCTGCATGTTTAGAGGACCTCTAAAAAATAACATGCAATTGTCTGTAGAAGATTTGATTTTTCTAATTTTAGTGTGGTTTTGTAATTTTCAAATGAAGATGGCTGTTGGGCTGCTTCTGAAGTATGCTGTTACAGTGCATAATCACTTATACTGGTGTAAGTTTGTAATATTCTAAGAGATTTTGGCTTTTAATACCATGTTATCTTTTGTAAAAATAATAAAAATGTAGGTGTGAAGTATTTTTCTTTCCCATTTGATAGCTGTTAAATAACATAACTGCTTTTTTGCCTGCTAGAAATTTGGTAAAGACTTGATAATAAACTGAATCTATGATGAAGCAGCTAACTTTCTCATTTCATTTTGACTTCTCTAGAGAAGTTGGAGGTTGCACCACCATCTCCAGGACAACTGAGACATGGTAAAAGAAGAATGTTTGTTGAATGTGGTTCAGTATTTGTGCAGTCTCTCTTTGAATTGGCTTCATCTTTGTTCCACAAGTGCTGGTCTGTCCTCATCCCTGTTTATGGAGTAAGAGAAAACCAAAGCAAGCACCAACACTCACCCTGCTGCCTTTGTTTCATAACACCTTGGCTGGAGAATGAGCAGCACTGAGTGAAAGTAGGACACAAAGCCCAAATGAGAGCACACTGTTCAAAGCCAGCAGCAAACATTGTTTTTCTAAGCCAAGCAGTGTTGGTGCTGCAGTGCCTTATGCAGGTTTTGTGTTTTGAAAGGACTGAGAAGTGGTATAAAATGGCAAAGAAATTGGAAACAGATTGTGCATTCATGATTCAAATTCTGATTTAGTTTCCAAATTAGTGTATTTTTGTGGTTTCGTCCTCTGCAGTGAGCAAATTTATTTAGGCAAACATTTTCCTTTTCTAATTATCTACTTTTTTTTTTTTTTTTTTTTTTTTTCTAATTTGTCTGTCTCCCTCCTCCTTTGTCCCTGGAGTTCTGTTTACTCCATGAATTCCAAAATTCTGTGCATTTTAACAAGAATTTGAGGTCTCAGTTTAGCTCCAGTACACACATTTTGAAAATATTGGGCATATCTGTGTGCTTGTTTTGTTATTTATGTTTTGCTGAGTTTGTCCTGTGATAGTTTAAAAATAACTGAAACGTTTCATAGGTTTTGTGCTGTAGTCTTTCACCTGTGCAGGTTAGAAAATAGGTGTATTCTCACAAACTAGCTACAGATGACCATTCATGTTCTAGTACCCTAAGCATGAAAGATCTTGAATGTGGCTTTGGTTTTTTTGTGTGGTCATGGATTCATACTGTCTGCAGAAAGGAAACCCAAAAGTTACTGGATACCAGTTTCTTTTCATATGACTGTGGGGTTCATCCACTCTTCTTTCGTCCCTCTTCTTAGGTTTTCATCTAAGTTTGTAAAATAGAGGAATTATAGTCCAACGTGAAGTGAAAAAAAACCCCAAACTCCAGCCAAATCCAAACTCTCCTGCATTTTAAATGTTAAAAAATGAAAAAATTCAACTTTCAGCTGTATTGTTGTCATGTAGTCTCTTCTCATGCTGTATTTTGTCTTATGAAGTGAGCACCTTGAAACGTGGCTGGAGGCAATGCTGTGCAAATTCAATCCCACCCCCATCAAAAGCTTACAAGCTAAAACCCGAGAGAGAAAATTAACAAGACAAAAAGGAATGAAACAGTAGCACTCTGCTCATTCTGAGAAATTACTCAGAGCAGCATGTTCCAGGCTTCTGCAATAGAAATATTTTCAGAAAGGTTTTAATTTGTTTTAGAAGTAAAAAAGAAGAAAATGCATGAAACAAAAAGTGGAGTTTGGTTTCTTAAGCAATGTATTAAAAAGCAGCTGCAAGTCTAACTTGCACTGAGGATAGTGCTCATACAAAGTCGAGATACAATTCACAACTGAAATTGTGAGATAATTAACAGTATATGACACCCTAGTGAAACCCACCTGAGCATTTGCAGATTTGGCTGAAGGAGTTTTGACGAGAATTGAAATACTAAATTTTAGGAATGTGTGAAGAAGATGGAGTGTTTTTCTTGCACAGAAATAGTGAGGGACTTGCAGAAAAAAGGGTCTTTATTTCAAGAAGTCTGGTGAGACAGTTTGGTGATTTTCAGTGATACTGCAACATTGCTGTAAGGTCTGTAAATAGTGGCAGAGTTAGTGTAGTTTTAAGTATTCCTCCTATGCACTAATAGGTATAAGTAGTTTCCACCTGAAATTGTAAAAGTATTTGCAAAGTAGATTTTTTAGCTGGTTCTTCACAAGCTAAGGGCTTGTGTAACATTTCTGTGTCGCAAAGGGTTTTACCACACCTGCCAACAACAAAAGGTGACCAGGAGGAAAGGAATTTTGTGTATTTTGCCTTTGTTTCTCTTAAAACCAGTATTAGACATTTCAGTTGTTCCTGTGCACTAGTGAACTCTCTTATGAATACTTATTTTTTCTTTGTTACTTATTTCTTTTAGTGTTCTTCCACAATGCATTACCTTTTGTAGGGTTTGGATTTTTGGATAACGCAATTATGATTGCTGCGGTAAGTTCACTGTTTAATTCCTTGAACAAGTGTGTAAGATTCATGTTTTTCAAGTGAACAGAATAGAATGGCCTGTGAAGTCTAGTCTAGAAAGTCCCCCTGCTCAGGACCATCTCAGAGTCTCTAGTCTAACCTCCTGCTCAAAGCAGAGCCAGCTGTAAGATGAGACCAAGTTGTTCATGGTTTTATCCTGAGGGACTTGAGAAATCCAAGGGCAGCTTGTCTGAGCAACCTGTTCCAAAGCTCAGCTGTCCTCAGGATGGAAAATGATTTGTTATATCCAACTGGAACATGTCTTGTTTTAGTTCATGCACATTGTCTCTCATCTTTTGACCATGTTCTGGTGTTTCATAATGTAGACCATGTGGTTTTGTTTCTTCAGCTGAGAACAGAAGGAGCTGTGATACTGTGTTTTATTTGTTTGCTCAGTATTTGTAGAAGTTTTTGTTCAGAGCTCTACATTCAGCTAAAAATTGCAGTGGGGAAGATGCTGTGCAGGGATAGGGGTTGCAGGTTTGTCCCCCAGCTGCCTGAGAGAGTACAGATGAAATATTAAAAGACTTTCAGAAGTAGACCCTTGCCTTAGGGGGAATATATGCCAGGAAGATAAGATCTCTGTGATCTAATACAAGAAATATCCATTTATCCTTTCACTTTTAATGTAGACAAGCAATGAACAATACTTTTGTCAGTTGTATCAATATAATTTATTTTAACTCCAAATCCCTCAAATAATGAGAAAACTCTTTTATTTTTCAGGGAACCCAGATAGAATTGTCAATTGGAGTTGTCTTAGGAATTTCAACTATGGCAGGCAAGTATTAAAATTGCAGCACATTTAGACTAATATGGCCCATTCCTATATTTTAAGCTGAAAGTAGCACACAGGGCTGGAAATGGCTCTTCCTCAGTCTTGCAGCTGCATTTCCTAATAAAGAAACAACCTCTGGGTGAAGCTAGGGCATATTCCATTTGTAGAAATGGAATTTCAGTTCAAATAGCTTTTGAAGTGCTTGTTGTTGATTTCAGCCTAATAATTAAAATCCTGGGTCAGTTGGGAAAGTGTATTTGCCTTTCTGTGATGGAACTGCTCTAAGTTCCCCAGGGCCCAGTGTCAATGTATGTGGATATATGTGTTTGTATGTTGCTGATGGCTTGCAGTGCTAAGGGGAGATCAGTGTTGGTGTCTTTTTACTGCACTTCTTGGTGGCTCCTCTGCCTTTGTGAGATACCACAGGAGGCCAAGCAGCCATCCTGCCCTTGCCCTGGGCCAAACTGATAAGCTCTGCTCAGCAGCTCTGGTGCCTCTGCAGTGTCACAGGGTGCTCATGGATCCACCAGCTGCAGGTGCAGCATTGCTGAAAAGCACGAGGAGGGAGAGCTGAACTGAAAATGTTACAGCAGGGCAAGTTAAAGATTTGGAAATTTGCAGGCCTTGGTTCAATGTGAGACAGTCACAGGGAAGCTTATCTTAGTAAGGTCTGCTGTGAAATCTGTATTTTGTGTGTAACTTTGTTCACTTGTGTACAGTATTCTTCTTGAATTGACACAGTTCATGGATATATTGACATGTTTATCAAAGCTGCATGCCTGAGTGACAGCTCCTTCTATTTCCAGTGCTCCTGTGCCTCTTCAGGCACTGGGTGGCTTTTCTTGGTGTCCAGCATTAGCTGCATGGAGCTGACAATCATGCACAGCTGTTCTTAACTCTGATCTCAAAAGTTATGTTGATTTCCAGGTGTTAGTGCTGTCTTTTTTGTATTTGTCAAGTTTTCGCCATGTAAATTGGGAAAAATAGTTGCACCTCTTACTAATTCTAATTTGCTGCTGTTATTAAATTGTAATAAGGTCAGAATAAAAACTAAAATATAAGGAGCTTAGGTCTAGTCTTTAATTCTATAAAAAATGAGAGTATGCGAAGGTCACTGCAGGGTGGGAGCTGGGTTTGTTTGTAGCTAAAATAATACCTTTTTCTCTTCCCTCTTCCTCCCTCCAGCTGCAGCTTTGGGAAACCTTGTTTCAGATTTAGCTGGACTGGGGTATGTATGAACTTGTGTTAAGAATATTAAGTGCATTCATTGAGATGCAAAGTGGAAAAATAATTTTTTTTGTAATGTAATATAGTTCTGCCTAATATACTGTCTCAGGTTGTTATCCCCAGATCTGAAGAGATTTCCTTCTCCTCAGCTAGAACAATATCTCTGCAATGTCTTCAGGTTTAGGCATACCTATTTCTGATAAAAACAGATCCAGCTTTTTTTAGTTTTTACAGGAAGTTCCTGTATAACTGCTGGAAGTAAACCTGTTTGTTATGCCTGTTTTTCCCACTTTCACTCTGTTTTGTTTTCTGCAAATTACAAGGCTTGCCACTAACTAGTTTGTGTGTGACCTTTCCTCCAGTAAAGGTTACTTAAAAAGCTCTGTAAAAATGCATTAACATTCACACCAGTTATGTTGTACTGCATAAGGTTTTTTAGTAATACTGTGTCTTCAATCAGTGAGATAATTAAATTACATTGCAAATGTGACCTTTAGAAGTCTGAACTCTGTTCCATAACTTTCTCTCAATCACTTTATTGTTATGCTGAAGGAAAAGCTCTTGTCTTTAAGTTCAAGTATTTCAAAACCCTACTTAGAAGATACTGTGAGATTCAAAATAATTTGTTCTTGTTTTCTTGTTCTTCAGTCTTGCAGGTTATGTGGAAGCTCTGGCTTCCCGGCTGGGTCTGTCAATCCCTGACCTGACACCCAAACAAGCTGACATGTGGCAGACCCGGCTCAGTGCACACTTGGTGAGTATCCTGTGGGCAGCACTGCTGGGGTGGAGCTTTTTGTGTTCAAACCAGCTGATAAATGCTTTTTGTCACTTTTTCCATTTATTCCTTGATGACCACCAACTTTGTGCATGTTCCCCAGAGGGTTTAGTCTTGAGCCTATGACAGGGAGAATCAAGAGATGGCAATTTTTTGAGCTTGAGAGGTTTTTTTGTACGCAGCAAGCCCAAGTGACAAGTGACATGGATAGTCTCTGCAATGACTTCGTGTACACTGTGCAGATACCTGGGCTGAGTTCTGGCTGTGGTGATAAGATAATTTACTTGGAAGTTATTACCATTTAGTAGTTCTCTCCTATATATTCTTTGTCAAGTGCTTGCTATTCATATACCTGTGCTGGTTTGTACTAATTTCTAATGTTCTATAATTAGCTTGGATATGAAATCAGCTTTTCTCTGGCCAAACTTTTAACATTTGAGTGGTATTCACTGCCTGTGTTTACAGTTACAGGACACTCACCTTGCAGATGCATTTTCAGGGTGATTGCTTACATAACATCTAAATATTTGAAGTGGTCCCACTTCAGCAGTGAGCAATGATTAAAGAAACAGATTATCAGAAACTGAGTAAACAAACAGATACTTCACTTTGTCAGAATGAGCCTTCATTGGGAAAAATACTTTTGGAGATTTAAGGGAGAAGAAATAGCACTTATTGAGGAAAAGTTATGGTAGAAAAAATCAGGTTATAGCAGTGATGGATCAAAGCACAGAGCAGTGAAGAGTTGGTGTGCTGTCAGGGGGCTGCCCCATAGTCTAAGAGTCTTCTTAGTAAAAGCTGAGCCTGTGGCAAAACCTGTCATTGCACTCAGTTTGTTTATATTCCTTTTCTGTGAAAAGACTTCTGTGCACTTTTGCCTGTATGGTAGCATTTTGTCTTTTTTACCTGCTGTCTGAAGTTTTTCAACACTATCCACCTATTGCTATTGATGTGGTTTGGAGGCTGCTTGTCTTTATTGCCTCTCCTCTTGACTTATAAATTCAGGTCAACTGAAATGTTTTCCAGTTTTTGTTGGTTTTGCCTTTTGCCTTTGAAAGCCATCATGTTTGCAAGAAGCCACTCATTCCTTTGATGATTTGCAGTGCCAGATACAAGCAGATGCATTTATAATTGCACCTAAAATATGTGTAGGTGTTGTTTGGTGGCTTGTTGTTTTGGTTATTTTTTTTCCTTTCCTGGCCATTCTGCTAATCCTTTGAATGTCTGTTTCCTCCCTTATCACTTGTGCAGCTCTTCATTATCATTGCCCCCCTCCTTCAGAATTGTCTTTTGTCATAGCAAACACTGTTTCTAACCTTGTCATGTCTGTCTCTCTCTCATAGACTGTGTTTCTAGTCTGCATGCTAAGAAAAATGTGATTCCCAGCTGAAAAGTAGGGCAAGCGTTGTGTGTCCCTGGTTGTGGTGGTACATGGGAAATGAGTAATAACTGATCAGTGAAAAATTTAATTTTTTCCCCTCTTTCTTTAGGGTAAAGCTATTGGAGTGACCGTTGGCTGCATTTTAGGAATGTTTCCTTTGTTGTTCTTTGGAGAGGAGGAAGAAAAACTGGAAGAAAAATAATAATCTTTTTACAAGACATATACAAATGTAAACTACTGTACCTCAATTATTCAATTATGCTGTCAATATTTAGGAATTAACAGACAGTAAAAAAATGTATAGACTTGGGAACAAAACCTTCAGCATGTCATTTTATGGAAACACTAATTTATTGTGGCCTTGTTGTGTTCAGTACTTCTTTTTATAAGATATCATCTAACTTTTTATTTAATTGTAAATTTTTGAAGTGTTTTCACTTATGGCAAGATGTTTACCACTTTCCCCTTTGAACTTATTCTTTAATGGATTATTACTTCAATAATCCACCATGGATGACAGTATCACTCTTAAGCTGCATATTGGTTGCTTAACAGTTGTAATTGCATGACAGAAATATCACTGGTGTTCATCAGGTCCTTCAATGCAGATTACTAAGAAGGTCAGGGATGAGTAATTTGAAGTCCCTCACTTTGCAAGGAGACTGGTTGCCCCTCACCAGCCATCATTTTGCACTGCCTTAGATTAGATATTTCAGTGATCTTTGACAGTATAGTTTAATTTTTTTCACAATTCTGACTTAAGTGTCTCTGAATTGTCTTCTGATGATCATGTTGATGCTTTGACAAGGTAAGTGTTTCCAGTGTAGGCTCTCTACCAAGTCCATTTTTAAAGTGGTGATTTAACACCTTGTATACTTCCATATTTGTGCCTCTTTTTTCCCTTTCTAAACAGTGTTTTGTGAATTGAGTTGAAATATCCTTAAATTTGTCTTCCTCTGTTTTGAGTGTGGTATTAAAGAATTCAGACCAACTGTTTCAAAACCACAAACAACTTTTTAAATTGTTCTGCTTAATATAAGGTGTGAATAATTGATTGGGTAGATGAGGCCAGGGAACAGTTCAGGGTATGAATGAATGCTGGCATTGCACGTTTGTTATGAGTGGTTCAGTTGAAATAATAAGTGTACCATCAGTCTGGATTAGAGGACCTGATTTGATGATAATACCTTTGTGTTTAAGATTAGCCTTTGTTACTTTTTTTTTTTCCTGAGACAATTAGTTAAAAAAAAAAGCAACAAAAATAGGAGAATTGAGGCCTTTTTGCTTTTTTTTTTACTTTTATTTTTGTAGTCTCACTTGGCGTATTATAGACCTGACAGTATCACATAACTGTGCTTTTTTATATGGTTATGAATAAAATGATGACAACTATCGAATATTCATAATATTTCAGGATCTTACTTGCCAATAGCATAATGCTAAACTGCTAATTGTCCCTTAGAGGAGAAGGTTTCTTACTTGTTTGAATACCACTTGGAAAAGCCACTAAAAGGTGACACAGCCAGGGCACTTTGAAAGTTTTGTTGTTGAAATTGCTAGCACTCCTGAAACCTAGAGAGAAAAGTTAAAAAAAAAAATCAAGTCCTCTGATGATTTTTATTTGCTGTAGGAAAAGTCTTACTGTAACGTGTGTGTTTTACAAAACACATTGCTTAGCTTCTTGTTATAAATCTGACTTCTCTGTTCTGATTTCTAGACGTCCTTTAACAGCAATACTGAAACTGACTTTAATGAAGGTGACACTTGTATCTGTTTCTTAAAAAGCAGATGTTGAAAGCTTGGAGTGAGTAGTCCTAATAGTATGTGCTGTACTTTGCACATTAAACCAGGAAAATCTGGACCAAGCTGTAAAACTGTATGAAAGCTCAGCCAAGCAGCAAACACAAATGCAGAGGAGGTTCACTTGTGCTTCAAAGGTGGAAACTTGATTAAAATAAAAAATAAAAATCCAAATAACAACAACCTCCCCAACTATAACACAAAAATATCCACCAAAAAACCCCCAACCCACAAAAACAACCCAGAAAGGCAATTATGCACTCTTTCACCAACAGATTGCTGCTGGTTTACAGTACTTCAGTGTTCAGAGGTTTTTTTACTCATCCACACATTTGTCTTCCCTTGAACTTTTAACTTTTCTGCCTCTGCGTGCACTTTTGTTTCTATACAAAGCTGTATGTAGATTTCACGTTTTTCTTAAACTGAAGTACAAGTCAAAGCAATTTTACATAGCTTCTTTTGTTGCTGTTTTTACAATTACTTCAACATTGTTTCCCATTACAGTACTGACATCTTGATTGAAATCTTCCAGCAGTGGCCAAATCTCCGTTCTTTGGCATTGTACCATTGCAACACTGTTTTCATCATTCTGTTACAGCTCATGAAAACAATTGGAAGGTTGTGCCAGATGTCACAGTAGTATTTGTTTCGTAATGGCAATAGGAAAGACTGTGTAATATTGTTAAATAGCTTGTGCATGTAAATTGAGTACCTTTTGTTGCTGTATGTCAAACTATTGTACTGCAACCAGTGCTTTTATTGAGAATCAATGAACTAAAGTATCTTGAAAGAAGTTAATCATGTGTCTTCTTGTTAAACTGCTTAGTTGACCACAAAAATGTGGAGGGCAAGTGACACATGGTAAGAAATATTGGGTATTTTAGTCTGATACCATAATGAAGAAGGTGACTTCTGGGGTTTCAGTATTTGATAAAGGCGAGGAATAACTTGTGATGTGAGAGGATTAGTGGTGCTGTTGGAGGCTCAGAGAAGGAGTTTGTAGGGGCCAAGCTGCCCCCCTGAGAACCAGGTAGTTCAGGATCCACACTTGTGTGGGCATGGCACTGCTGTGTGTGGAAGAGAAGATCTGTGCCCTGTCTCTCCACAAGGAGAATGGGTTTTTCTGGGGTATATGGATGAAAGTAATCCCTGATGCTCTGATCACTCTTACTGAAAACCTGACTGAGAAGACACAGTCCCTTTCACTTTCTGGTATCTTCTCCCTTCCTGATAAAAGGAAAAACAAAACACTGCAGGCTTGTTAAGTGACTTCAGTATTGCTCTATTTTTTTTATTCTATCCATTTGTCCTGTGTTAACAGGAATTTCTTTTGCCTTGAAGGGCTGGCAGACCCAAAATTGTATTTGAAATACTGTCTTCTATTGTAATTTAAATTATAAATGTATTTTTGACTGTATGTTATCTCTAGGAACAAAGAACGTGCATCCAATAATAGGGTTACCCAAATCTTCTTGCCAGTATTTTCTCATGCATGTACTTTTACATAAATTATTTGAATTCAGACAACATATTTTGTATTGTCTTTAATTAAAATTGTTGAACTTTCTGTAAACTTTTGTACTACAGCAAAGCTGTTCTGTGTTTCTTTATTAGACCAGATGCTGGAGGGGAAATATTAATAATATCCTGTGGGTATTCAGCCTCAGTTATACAAAATGGGAATTTATTATATTTAAGTTATAAGCAAGCGGTCCTTTGTCACTATCATAGGAAATACCACCATGGAGTGGTACTGCTGTCTCTTCATGCTCAGAAGAGAGCAATTTAAATAATTAAAATATTTGCATGGTAAACTGGTGGTGTTTGTGATTAATATTAATCAGAAGTTCACTTGCACTTGAACTTTTGGAATTAACTGAGGGTTTTTGTTTGTAGCCTAAACCTTTTTGAGCTTTCCTGGATGTTGGAGCTCTTCAGTTGTTTTTTTTTTTCTTGTTGGACAGTCCTTTTTTGTGGATGTTTGTGCAAGAAGAAGTGCTGTGAGTAAAACCTCTGTACTGTAAGGATGGTCTCATTCAATTTTGAGAGCCTGTACAGGCTGGCTGTTGTTTTACTCCATTGTGGTTGTGTTGTGTTCATTCCTGCTGTTCAGAGAGCCTGTCACACTTCTACCTGACATTTCCCTTTTCTTGGTCTGATGTGTTACACGGTCTATTGACAAGCTAACAAAGCAGCAGTATATAAACTGAAGGTCTTAATAAAGTATGGAGGAATTACCATCCTGCTCTGAGAGTCTTATACCTCTGGAATTTCTCAATCTAAAATATTAAGAAAATAGCTAGACCTCATAACACAAATTCAAGCTCCCATTTTGAAGTTTGTATTAGGTGTTTGTTAAGGCTTTTCCCTTGCCTCAGTGTTCAGGACCCTTGGCATCCAAAGTGTTGCTTCAAAATAGCATTGGGACAGGGAAGGGGCTGTGGGCTGAGGGTTTGGGCAAAGTTGAGATTCTGAAGCCAGGCAAGATAAATGCAGAAGGGATTTTTTAATTTTGTATTGGAAGACAGCTGTGTGTGTTAAAGTGCTGATGCAGTACTTCTCCTGTAAGTAGATGTTGCCAAGGTAAGGCCTTTTGCAGGAGGAAACAGTTCTGACTTACCAGTCTTCAGCTTAGTAGTGGACAGTATGTGAGCAAATGGTTTAAAGGACTAAATGCTGCTTCACAGTCCTGAGTTACTCTTCTGTGTATGTGTGCAAAGATTAAGCTGCTGTAAAATACAAAAGTATTTGAGACCTTAAATTAATGCATTTTGTGTCCATTTTGTGTTCTGTTCTTGATACTGTACTTATCAGAATGTCTTTTTTTTTTTTTGTTGGTATGAAAAAGACCTTATGCTTTTGCCTTGAGAGCTTAAGCACTTCCAAGCATGTGAGTATTGATTGATCTGTTAGAAAATAGAGTATCTTGTTATGGAATATGAAGTGTCCTGAGTGGGACCATTCACTGTTTAGAAAACTTGGATCCAAAGGGTAAGATTTGCTATATGGGATCTACTGCTGCCATTCCTGTTCAGAAGAGGTTTCCACTGAGCAGTACCAGGGATTGGTAGGCAATAACAGGGAGTGTGACCTTGTCTTTGCACAGCACTGCTACTTGGGTTTGGCAGGGTGGTTTTGTTTGCATTGTGGTGTTTCTTTATAGTTTTGTGAAAATTACTTGTCTGTTATTTCCAGCTAGTAACAAGGAAAGTGAGGAGAATGAGAGTCTTCTAAGTCATTCTGCCTACATGGGGATGCAAAGGGGTCTTATTAAAAGAGGGAAAAAAATTATTTTTATTCATGGTACTTTCCTGCTGTTCTCTATGCTGTGAGAGTGATTTTAACATGCTGGAACATTGGAAGATTCCAAAGGGCTAGTGAGGTTTCCCTCCCCCAGACTGGCTTCTCGGCTCATCGTAGCCATTCAATCATAAAAGGACCCATCAAAGGAAAGGAGATATAAAAGGACAGAAGTCCTTGAACAGGAAGAGAAGAATGTTTACAGGTGATTAACCTTTGCAATACAAGGGGCAAGCTATCAAATACCACACCAAAAGCCAGTTGGATATTAAAAGGGGAACAACCTCTTTTGGTGAAGTTTCAGGTAGGCTTTCATGAAGATCTGTGACTGTTTTTTTCTTTTCTGCTATTAGTTATTTGCCTCTTTTTGGGTAGGAACACTGGAGAAGAAGTATCATTTTCCTTCTGCACACTTTTCTCCCTGAGAGCTCCACAATGTTCTAAGGAATGTCAGGACTGGAGAAGAGTCTGCAACCAGAGCCATTGTTTGTAGGAAAACATCCCAAGAAGAGCCCATACTGTGATAGGCTGTCTTATCTTCATTTGTAGTCCTCATTTGCATTGTAAAGGGAAGCAGACACTGGGATGGTTTCTCTGGGAAAAGAAATGTTTATCTTGGATGGTGTTCATTTGTGGCAAGGGTTATTGTGCTACATGCTGAGGAGCAGGGTAGTCCTTCATGTGGCTATTAAAAAAAAAAGAGGTTCCTCCTGACCCCCCATTGGAAACCTTAACATCTCAGGATAGTCCTCTGCTAATCTGTGCAGTGGATGAATGGCCTGGCTGTGTGATTTGCAGATTTTAAAGTCCTAGGAATGCCAAAAGGCAGTTGCATGTCATTTTTCTACAGGTCACCAAGATGACATGCGAGGGATTTGGGCACTTGTAAATTCAGTCACATGTGGATATCCTTCAGGCTTCAAGGCTCAGTTTTCATATGTTGGGGGGATTCTTGAGATGGGATTTCCCCACCTAAGTGTAGGTTTTTCATGTTGCAACTGGGCTACTCCATCTGTGTTATATAGCTCACGACCCCTTTGTGTATGGCAGAACCAGTCCTGCAGAGTGTGTTTTGTCTGATGTCAGTGTTGCAGTTCAGGGTGGGATTTCTCACATGCTGCAGGTACTGCAGGAGGGTACCTGCCTCTGCACCAAAAATACACTGCTGATGTTAATTCCTCTTACAGCCTCTGCACCAAAAATACACTGCTGATGTTAATTCCTACAGTCTTCTAGCCATGGTGAATATTTGGAGTGTAATGGAGTTTCAGCCCTTTCTTTTGCCCAGAGTTTGCACAGGTTTTGATTGACCTGCCCTGTGCCATGTTGCTTCTGGTCAATGAAATTATGAATTAGGCAAGATAGCTTGTTCCATGAAATGGAAGAGTTAATTTCCCCATGAAATAACTGGTTCATTGGATGGACACTGCTGACTGTTGTAAAGCAAACTGACCTTTTGAGTGGAGCAGCTTGGTGGCAAACAGGGTTGACAGGGAAACAAATGACTTCTTTAAAACTTTCCAGCAGGGAAGAGCTGCTCCTTTCTTGATGGTTGTTCTCTCTGACACTCTGTGTCAGCAACAAATTACAATGGTTTTTTGTTTTGGTTTTCTTTCTGCTGTTGTGACAAGTGATGCCGATGTTATGTATTGCACAGCAGTGGGGTTCTCTGTTGTAAATTACTTTGCATGAAAAAGGCAGTCTGCTAAATTAAACAGCTAATTCAACAAAAAGGAACTTAAAGCATACATGAGGCAGCACCCACACTTTGTGCCTATAAACCAGAGACCAGAGGGCAAGGACAGCAACTCAGAGGCTGGAAAGCTCCTGCTGCTAAGGCACCTGTTAAAGAAAGAACCAGTCTGCTGCAGGACAAGTCATAGGTGTCTTCTAACATACCAGGGGTGTCCTCTGATAAACTCTCAGTATGCACTGTGGTTTTTGCAGATCTTATCTCACATCCTCATCTAATCTTATTCTGGGTAAAGTTTGCAGATAGAGTCCTTTAGTTTGTGATGTGGTTATTTCTTTTATTTCCTCCACATTATAAGAAAGTGCAGAAGGAGTGGTAGTGCCACAGAACAAAAGGTGGATGTTTCTGCATTTCCTAAACATGCTTTTTTCTTTGCATCAATGCTCTGGAGATGTGTAAATGTTAGAAAAAAAATTAAGCATCCATGGTTGTTGCTATCCATTGCTGTTCTGCTTGCACCTGGCAGCATTGTGTCAGATGTTGCAGCCATGGTGATGCTGTGGCTTTTTTACAAACTGTGGCCTACAGCTTTGATATATTTTGCTTTCAGTTGTGTGGAAGTTTCTTCCTAACCTTCATTTTTTAACTACTCTCAGTTTGCTACTTTGAATTAGTACTCCTCAGTGTGTCACACTGAGTAATTCCTCCCCATGGTAAGTGTATATGCATATTGAAAAATATTCATCTATTGGAAATATGTCCATTCTTTTAACTACACTTAGTCACTGTTGGAACATAACCACTCTTTTCTGTATGTCCCATTAATCCCCTGTAGCACTGTTATTTCTGCAAGTAAATAAGCTCCATTTTCTAGTGCTTTAAAACACAGCATGAAGTAGTTCCGGGACTGTCACAAGATAGCTGTAACAATTAGGAAAATCTGAGTTACTTTCCCTTCTTCCTGATACTCTTGTCTGTGCAGTCAAAACTGTGTCAGCCTTTATGACTGCACAGAGGGAGTGTCCTTCATTTTCACTCACCTTTGTCTTTCCAACCCTGCTGCCTCCTAACACTTACTGGTTGTTCCAAGTTTCTGCCTATGCAATTAGATTTTATTTTGTATTTAAAATGTTTGAATTTTCTCCTAACCTCCTTGAATCCTTCTGACAGTATCCTGCCACAGGCAGAGTGTAAGCAGTAGTTAGGGGAAAGTGTATTTAATTATATATTAACGTTAATATTTTGCTTCCTGTCTTATAAATGCCAGTTATGTCAAGCTGTGCATATTCTCAGCATGACTTACCACCCATGCAAAACCAATTTTTTGCTGGTTTTCTCCACAATCTGTGTCTCTCTTTTTTTTTTTTGCCCCCGTAATTTTTAAGAATTATTAAATGTTCAATCCACAGGAGCAGACTCTGGTTATGCTGATCTTAGTGAATCAATTTATAGAAACTGGCAGTTTTGTCACTTAATAATACTGCTGGAGGAGTCTACAGCATGTCAGCTTGTCATTCTCTTTGCAGGATAGTATTTGTCTCACTTAGCTGTGGCTGTCTAGAACACATCCCTCTGAGCCATGCAGGGAGTCAGAGAGGCACCTCTGGAGCATGGTGCATCCCCCTGCTTCCAAAGAGGAAGAAATGCTGACTAACTCTAAGTTATTTCCCAAATTTGTGGGTAAGCTGAGGTAAATCCAGTGTTAGCACTTTCTGGCTTCTGAGCTATGTGCAGTTTCTGGCTCGTCAGGACCAGCTCCTGTGCTCATGGCATGTCAGATGGTGGGGCTCAGTTTGGAGATTTGCTGCCCAGTCTGGATCCTGGGAGAAGAGGAGCCAGCAAAATCTATTGCACATCTGAATCACAGGGGTGACCCAGTCCAGTGAAATGGGCATTTGCAGATGTGATGGATACCTCCTGGGGCTGGCCCACATTAATTTCCCTGACTCCTGGACCCTTGGCTGTATGACAATTTTGATACATGCCTTGTAGGGTCTAGAAGATGAGGGACTTTTGCAATCAGTGTGAGTGCAGAGAAGAATAATAGTGGTGGATGAGAATTCATTTTAACATGACTGTGCTCCAAACTTGGAGTAAACTCAAAGCTACAATAAAGTCTTTCTCCTTCAGGACTAAACACTACTAAATTAAAAATAAAGACACTGGTTTTGGTTGTGTGGGATTGGCAGAGTGGCATTTCTGTTGGCAGACAATAAAAGGGCTGCTGTCCTTCACTGGATAAAGAGGGAGGCTGTTACGTTCTTGGCCTGAAAGAAATAACAGTGCCTCGTCTCTGTTGGAGACTTGCCTTAATGTCTTAAGTGACTTCTGGAAAAGCAGGTCAGGTTCTTTGCTAAACTGCATTCACAGCCTCTAGTTCCCTGTCCAGCTCTGCAAACTTGGCAGAGCAGATTCTGGCAGTGGTATACCAGGTTTCTAGGCAGTTTGAAGCAGATTTGACCGGGCTGGATCCAGAACACAACAGTGAATGGAAAATGTGCACAGACTTCTGTGAAATTCGGTGAACAGACAGCAGGGCCTCTGTGCAGTGGCTGCTGGTCTGGTTCTCCACCAGGTGAGATGCACAGATCATGGTGGGCATTGTCTGTCTGTAAAAGGTGCATGAATGTTGTCTGGGAAATTGGGAAGCTCCTTTTCCAGGAGCATAAGCTCCAGTTAAATTTGAGCAGCTGCCACAGGATGAGCACCTGTTGTGTGCACAACACTGAGGGTAAACTCATGGGTGCTGAGGCCACTCCACTTTCCTTCTTGTGATGAGACCTTTAACCAAAGTTTAGTTGGGCCTGTAAGATCTGTGCATAGGTACAGAGCTTCTAACTCTAGATGTGGTGCATTCCTGCCCTCTGCAATGCTGTAGGGGTATTATTTGTCAATTTACTTGGGCTTTTAACACCAAAGTACATATGTAACTACTAAGGATCCAGTCTGGTGATGCTGGAGTCACTCAGGTGTGGAAAGTTACAGTTCAGTGTCTCCCTGCAGACTGTTCTGGGTAAAAGGTTCATAGGATCTGAGGTACAGCACCAACAGCAAGAAAGATGTGAATGTCCCTTCAGTCTCAAGGATGAGGACTAACTGTGGGCACGGGATTATTTTGACCAAATGATAATAAAGATTTTTCCTTAGAATGTGGAAAAAATGGGGTCTTTTTGGTCACAAGTGTGGTGAAATTTGTCATGACATTGAGAGAGGTTTTCCATCCCTATTGCCTCAGTTTGTCCTCTGCCTGAGACACTCACTCATCCTGTCATAGCTTCAGCCCCCCTTGCTGACCTGATGTTTGGCCTCTAGTCATGTGGGTGAAGAAATCTGCTGATGAAACTCCTTCATTGAGGAGCTGCTGGCAGGCAGCATCAGTGACAGCAAAGGGTTCCAGCCAAGTCTGGCACCAGGAGAGACTGGGTTTGTACTAGCAACAGGGAGATGTTAATGCATTTAAAAGACAATTTGGCACTGGACACAAAACCCAACTGTCACAACTGCTCAGTGCTAAGTTCAGCTGCTCATACTGAATGCTTGGTGCTGTGGAAGAGAGGCTTAAAAGATTGTTAGAAGCTCACAGCTTCTAACACTGGGGAAA
Source organism: Melospiza georgiana (assembly GCF_028018845.1). NCBI lineage: Eukaryota > Metazoa > Chordata > Aves > Passeriformes > Passerellidae > Melospiza > Melospiza georgiana. Next base: position 143,085,818 of record NC_080430.1, on the reverse strand, counting down.
AAACAAAACGTGGAGTCAGGAGGGAGAGACAGGAGGAAAAGAGGAAAAGTAGCACTGAAGTCATGGTAGTTAAAATGGGATGTAGGCTTATTCAAACAGGGATGTGACATATAGGTGAGGGCTGCCTGCTGCTGTGGAGCTTTACTTGGAGCGCACAGGATGGATGGGTCAAATAGGGAGGTGTGAGAGAAAACAGTACTTGGTGTTAAAAACTGGGCTGACAGGGAGGGGGAAGAGATGAGTCAGTAGGACAGAGACAAGTGTAAGAGGGATGAGAATTCACTTCTAAGAAATTGTTAGAAATAAGGAAAAATGCTTCAAAGTGTTATCAAATTAAAAACATATTAAAACCTCATGGGGATGTGTGGACTGTAGGGAGATTAAGGCAGGCAGCAGGAATACACCTTGCCAGTATTCTTTGGGCTCAGGTAGTGGGTGTTGAAAATCAGAAATGCTTTGGTTGAAGAGCTTGAGAGACTGCATTTTGTTGCTCTGACTAACCTCTTGAAAAGTTTGGCCTCTGCATGGTTTTCCTTGTGATCTCAGGGTTCTTTTAGAAATGTTTGGCATTTTGTTGCAATTTGACAGAGATGTGCAGCATTTCAAAATGGAAATTGAGTAAATGGATGGGGGGGGCGGGGGTAATTGTGTAGCTCAATAGCAGATAGAGGTCAAGATATTTCCCTCTCAGCTGGCTTCAAACGAAGCCATCTTCATTAGCATGCATATTTCAGAGCACATACTTAGTCTTTCTCATTAATCTTAATATAGATCATGTATTTAAGTCAAGAGGCAACAAGAACAAGTCAGCATATGAATAGCTGTGGCATATTCTTTTCACTCAAGAACACATTTATCTTGATGCCATCTCTGCTGGAACTCTAGCAAGTGTGCTTTTCCAGGGGAGACATGGGAGGAAATAGCTGCTTACCTGACTAATACAAACCTCCCTCTGATGTTATAAACTGGTTATTCTTAAACAAAGCAGGAGTCTGTGTTGTTCTAGGTAAGCATAAAATGGAATCACAATTCGGGGATTGTTATTTAAATTTTAGTATAATGTAATGTGTCCTGTGTGTCACTTCTGTCTAGTTCTGGCTGAATTTGGGTACCCTCCTACAGAGATGATGGGCACAGTGGTCAAGCAGAGAGTGGTGGATGTTGTTTATTTGTGTTGTTTATTATTTATTATGATGTTTAAAGGATGTTGTCCTTTAGCACATGGACAGTGAAGTGGACTGAAAACTGCGTGAATGTTTGGGCACAGAGCCATGTCCAGCCAGAGGACAGTCACCACTGGTGGCCCAGGGGTTGATACTGGGGCCAGAGCTGTTTAATCTCATTGTTAATGATCCTGGTTGATTGTGCTGCTGTGCCAGCACATTTGCAGTGATGTGAAACTGGGAGGAGTGGCTGATGCACCAGAGATGTGCTGCCATCCAGAGGGACCTGGACAGGCTGGAGGAACGTGACAGGATCCTCATGATGTCCAACCAAGGCATATGGCCAGTGCTGGCCCTGGGCAGGACCAGCCCCATACACTGCTACAGGCTGGGGCTGACCCCAGAAAGGCCCTTGGGGTCCTGGTGGACCCCAGGATGACCAAAAGCCATCAATTGCCCCTGAGGCAGAGGTGGCCACCCACATCTGGGGCCTGTGCCGATACGGGGGCTCCGTGTTACAGAAGAGACTTGGACATACTGGAGCAAATCCAGAAAAGGGCCACAAAGACGGTTAAGGAATGGAACATGTGCCACAGGAGAAGGCTTCAGAGAGCTGGGATTATTTAGTATGGAGAAGGGGAGGTTCAAGGGGACCTTACCCATGTGTGAGTACTTGACTGGGGGGGAGTGTAAAGAAGTGAGATGTAGTTCTCAGTGTTAGGAAAGAAAATTATATTTAAGCATAACAGAACACCCAACATTTTATTGTGAGAGTAATGGGACACTGGATTGGGTTTCTGGAGTCTCCATCCTTGGAGATACTGAAAACCTAATGATACAGCACTGAGCAACATGCTGCAGGTGACCCTGTTTGGAGAAAGAGTTTGGACTAAGCCATCTGTAGAGGTCTCTTCCCACCCCAGTCTCTATGTGATTCTGTGGGTAAGATATGTTTTTGTTATCATTTGGGAAAAAAATCTTCCCTGGAATGAAACTGCAATTATTCAGATGGCTTCAGGAAAAAAATAGGAGTAAAAAGCACTGCACAGATAAAAGTTCATTGGTAGTTAAAACTTGCAACCATTGCTGTGTTCAAGTCCATGTTTTACCTTTTACAGGACTGCCAGTTCTTGTCAGAGGATCACAGAATCATAGAATGGTTTGGGTTGGAAGGAACATTAAAATTCTGCTAATGCCACTCCTGCCACCATAGGCAGGAGATGCCACCCACTAAGTCAGGTTGCTCAGGACCTCATCCAGCCTGGCCTTGTAAGAGAATGAAGGGCACTTATTTTGAATTACATTAAGAGAGTTTGGGTGGTGGAAGCCTGGCTTGGAAAAAGTGATTTTGAATTTCCTAGCAGAATGAGCTCCTGCAAGCCATGTATCATGTACATGGTGTTACCTTTGTGGGTGAGGTACCACAGCTGGAGAGAACTCCTAGAAGAACTTGGCTGCTTCTGTGCCTCCTTGCCAGCAGTAAACAGGACCAGGATCTCTGTTGGTTTTTAAATGCTTCTGATTTGTTGCTCACGCTCCCTTTTTGTGTGTTTGGCTTTGTAAGTTGGTTGGCTCTGAGAAAGCTGGGAGTACAACAGCTGCAGGGTCTGATCTCCCTGGAATGAGTTTCTTGGAACACACTGAGAAATGCAGCCTAAACCTTCAGTAGCTTGCAGGGCTTGGCATGAAATTGCTCTTGTGGGTCCCTTCCAACCCGAGGTACTCTGTGATCCTCTTGTGGGCCAAGTTTGTCTCCCTGAGCATTATCTGTACCCTCTGGGCTTTCCTCCTGAAAGCCATTATTGTGTAATCAAGCCTGGAGAGTATTGATCACTGGCAGAGAATAACTTGGCAGGTTTTTGAGGGCTCTGTTTGAACTGGAGGTGGCAGCAGCAGGAGTGGGCATTTCTTTTTGTCTGTAGGGGAGAGAACAAAACTGAAGAATTTTATTCTAAACCATCTTTGGTATTAATGTGTGGTTTAAACAGTGGCTGGGGAGGGGATATAATCTGCAGCTGTCTGGTGGTGGGCATGAAGAAAAGACTGGTTGTAGTGTAGGTGAAAAAGATGCTAGCAACAAGAGCTTCTGAAGTACTATCATGCTGAATAGTAATCCTGGTCACAGGCACCCCCAGTGTAATCAGTGTGTAAGTGGGCTGTGGGGCTGCAGCTGGAATAGAGAATTTTCTTCTAAATGTATTTATCATTGTGAATTTAAAAAGTGGAGAGGAGGTAGGTTTTTTATTAATAAAAACTGTTGCACATCATCAGCTTTATGCAAATATTAAGTAAGAGACATGTCTGTGTACAATGAGATGTAAAAGCTGCTGGAATAAAACTTGAAAAATGTAAAGGCTGTTATTTAATTGCAAATCAACACTTGTTTTCCCTATTTAATTTCTTTTCTGCTTTATGTTTTTGTGCAGTGTGGGGAAGGCCTTCAGACAGCTGTGCTGACAAATTCTGGTTAAACTGTTTACCCTGAGCCACAGGGTGACCTTGGGCAATGCATGAGCCTGACAGGATGAAAACATGTTTCTTCCAGCTGTCTGTGTTAGACTCCTGGATCTCAGGTTTCTTTTACAGTCAAGACTTTTGGGCCCATCTGGAAGCAGTGTGAATTCACTGCACCAAAGCCTGCATCCAGACAGAGATCCTGCAGTGACCCTGTACCTTGGGAGTGTATGAAATGATGCTGATTCTGCAGGACTTTCTGGGTAAGCCACAGGAACTTCATGCTGATCCCTGTCCCTGGGGATGCAGGGTTGGATTTCTCCATCATGGAAAAAATCCTGCTACTCCTGCATGGACAAGAAGTAGGTAGAACCTTTCTTCTTTACCCTTTCTTCCCTGACTTTCAGAGCAGTCATGGCAGGATCAGGCCCTTGGCCTTTCCCTGCCCAGTAGCTCTGGGGTGAGTGATGAGGAATCATTTCCAGTGGGACAGAAAACAGTTCAGGATGGGCTGATTTCCCTGTTTCCTCAGGGTGTGCTGATGCTCAGCCCTGTGGCACCATGTCAGGACTCAGATTGCACTGAGGCTGCTGCAGGGCTGGTCAGAGCTGCTGTCTCTGACTCAGGCTGGACACTGGAGGAGGCTTTCACCAAGCTCTGGGGCAGGAGGTAGGAAAGAGTCAGGGTTGAAGATACACAATGGAGGATGATGAGGTAGTCAGTGATTGCTGTGAATCCATAGCTGGCTTGGTGGAAGCCCACTTAGGATGGGTCAGGGTTGGATCTGGAATAATTATGGATACCTGCAAGGAACTAAAGTTAAAATTTAGAGGAAAGCTGAAGATTTTCAGATATTCGGAAACTCAGAGGAACTGCAGCTAACAAATCCTTTTGTGTTTATCCTGGGAGTATTCCAGGGCCCAGCTGCATCAGTGTGAGCCTCCTTCAGCAGCCACAGCAAGAGCTGATACTTGCTGTTGGTGAGTTCAATCCCGCCTTATGGGAGCTGAACTGCTGGAGAGTGCTCCTTCCCTTGGTGTCTGAGGGTGCCTTGGACTCTGAGCACTTGAAATTCAGCATGAAACAAGGCTGGTCTTTTTAAATGCAGGAAAGGTGTTGCTGACAAGTGTTTGCAACAATGTGTAAACAAACAAGAGATGATAGGGAGAAAGGAACACATCTGTGGTTATTAAAGTAAATGTAAATATTAGGCTTAGGGAGAGCCAGAATTGTGTTGCAATCAGTTCTGCAGGCAGTTGGTGCCTACCATTTCATGAGGCTTTCCCATTTGGGGTAATTATTTGCTGTGCCTTTGTACAGAGGCTTTTCAGGTTGAACCTGACCCTAATGCTGGTCAAGACCAAGAAAATGCAAAGACCAGGAAAATGCAAAGACCAGAGATGAGCAGATCACCAGAAGTGAGCCTATGAAACCAGCAGCATTACAGAGAAACCACAAGCAGGATTCACACCCTCTCTCTCTGATAAGGATGCTGATAGAAAAGGTATTTAACTCTCTATGGTAATTAGAAAAGCAAATGGTGAGGCTGAGTTGCCATTTGAGAGAAGATGGGCAGCCAGTGCAGAGGAGTGTGCAGGGATTTCTGCTGGGGCCTGGGTACAGCCTGGGCTTGAAATCTGGGAGGAGGAAGAGGAGCCAGGTCAAGGGGGACTTTCAGAGATTGCTTCAGAGCAGCCTCTCTTGGGCAGAGAGAACATCTTCAGTGCACTGTAAGAGCAAGCACAGACCTGCTGCTGAGTTAAACCTGCAGCAGAGGTGCCCATGATGTCATTTGCCTTTTACATAACATGGACACAAGATCAAATATAACTTGGAAGCAGGATGAGGACTATGCAGCTTGGTGAGCATTTAAATTTTATTTCTATTTTTGAAACCTCTGTAAGGACTGTTGTAAAATCTTGGGTATCACCTTGGAGTTTTTGGTATAAACATGAATAAATGAGTAGCAAACAAGAGGGCAAAATGAAAATCTGTGAACCATCATTACAGCTTTGGAAGAGAGAACTGTCTCCTGGGTCTCACTAGCAGGTTCTCCTGGAGTACAAGGCTATTGGCACCTGTGCTGCTGAGCAGCTGAGCTCTCAGGACAGACCCACAGACACCACAGTGCACCTGCATATCTGATATGCAGAGTCTCTTCCGTGGTTTTGAGAATAATGGGTTGGTTGCATTGGTATGATCCAGGTGTTTCCTGTATTTGTGCTGCTAACCAGTCATTCCTCACAGGTGAATGACCAGAACTAAATGGTCATCACCTGCATGCAGGCATTTAAAATGTTTTATATTTTGCAGTATTTCACATGAGCTAGAATAAATTCAATCTTCAGGTGGAATATTTTCCCAGCAAAGAGTGTAATTTCATCAAAATGGAAATGTTTCCTGATACCTGCTGATTTTTATGGGTCTCTAACTGAAAGATTTCTTTTCTTCCACTGGAATGCCTAAGAGTTTCTTTTAGACTTAGGTCTGCAAAGAGGTTATTGTATTCCCTTTGGTGTAATACAATATTCAGACTTGAGTGAGTGGAAAAGATGCAAATGAAAAGTGCCAGAAGGAGCAGAGACTTTGTTATGTAAGAAAGGTGTTGAAGTTTCTTGTCAGAGGCACTACTGGCAATGTTTATTTATTATAAATAAAAATTTATTTATAATTTAGAAATTTAGAATTTATTATAAATAAAATGTACCTCGGCTGTGATAATGTTTGATCTTAAGGTATGATGTATTTAGGGGCTTTATCAGTAAGGATTTGGAGCAGTTGTGAGATTACTTAGTCTGATCTCATAGACTGCTGGAATTTTATTTTAGTATTCTTTTCTAAATTTTGTATCTATCTTATAAATTGATCCTTGGTGCATTGTGTTGGGGCTTGAATAGAGGTGGATTATAATGTCAGATAAACCCTGTGCACAGAGGAAGAGAATGAATGAATGCAAGGGGTGAGCAAGGTGTTGTGTTTGGAGGCTGGTGCTTTTCTGAGGCACAGGGGAGGAATCTGGCACAGTCCCAGAGCTCCATCCACCTCCCTCCTCCTTTCCATGGGGTGCAGGGGATGAGTGGAGAGCCCCAGAGCTCCTGCCATGGAGGGGTGGTGCAGAAGGTGCCCTTGCTGTGACTGTCTTCCCACAGGCTCCAGCTCTGAGGCCAGGCAGCATTTCCCTGCACCACCAGCAGCCATGGCCTGGGTGCATGGGACCTGACCTGCCACAGGGACAATATTCTGCAACCAGCCCCAAGCAATGAGTTTTGAAGAGACACTGTTGTTTTGTAAAGATGCCAGGCTGGATGGAGTCAGGATGTGGATTTATTTATTCAAATTCATTCACTTGCTGGCAAGCAGGAGGATTCCCTTTCTGGGTGCTGCTGCAGGCACTGACTGTGGTGCCACAGCTCAGCACTAAGGCAAACCAAACCCTTCAGGGTTCGTGTGAGGCCCCAAAATTCTCCCTCAATGAGACACTTAAAAGGACTGAGCTGTTCACGTACTCTGAGTCAGGAGAAATACTGGTCATATTCTCAGGAGATCAAAACAACAAAAAGAACTTCACTGGCAACTTTAGAAAATCAAAGAACTTCGACAAAAGATTTAGAGCAGCATTCAATCAACATAAAGCTCTTCTCAAAGCATTAACTTAGCCCATTCAAGTAGCAAATGCTAAGCCTCTCTGATTTTAAGTTTCTCAAAATCCCAAGAAGGAATTAGGCAAAGAGGAGAGTGAGAAAGTCAGAAAAGATATAAAAAAGAACAAACATAATTACCACTCCTGATTCCAGCTGTGTTCAGCTGATAGAAATTCTAAGAGAAGGCAGGGTCAAGACATGCTTGCCTCATGTCTCAGGTTAAACAACCTTTGGCTTTCGTGGGCCCTTCCCCTAGGTGGAACTTCTGGTCATTTGTCCTCTCAGGAGCTGGGCTGGGGCTCCAGAGATGGGTGTGGAGTGTTGCCTCTGGTGTGCCAGGGGTTGGCAGCCACTGCAGAGCTGGGGTAGAGGCTTGGGGTGTGGGCTGTGCAGGGCAGGGCATCACCTCACCAGAGCCAAGGCCACACCTGCCCCTTCCCCACAACCTTTCAAGCCTGAAATGTGTGAGCCAGCAGCACTTCCAAGCTCCCAGAGCCTGAGGTGCTGCCCTCCCCTTGGCAGGCACACAGGGACACCTGTGCAGAGTGGGATGCAGAGAGGTGGCCCTGTACTGTCCCACCATGGCATGGCACAACAAGGCCTGCATGTGGGATGTCCCAGTTGGACAGTGTGAGGCTGGGACAAAAACTGCCTCCTTTCCCAGCTGTATATATTTGCATGCAATCTTCTTTCTGCTCCTAATTTTTCTATACCGAGACTTAGCAATTTCTGTCTTTCATCTTTCTCCAAAATTCAGTTCTTTTGACTTGAATGGAGCAGAGGAATTAATAACCTGAGGAAGGATGGAATGATGGAATGATTTTATGGCCCAGGCACTGAGTGCTTTGTTCAATATATTCATAGTAAGCTTCTGAGGGCAGTAAAAAATCATACCATGTGTGAAGAATTCAAGAAGGATCTTTGGAGACAGAGTGACTGGGCAGAAAACCATGAGATTTCACTATTTGTAATTGTACAGAGCTATACATGGTGAAAACCAGTCCCAACATCATGTACAAAATGTTTGGCTCTGAGCTGACCATTGCCATTCAGGAGTGCTTTACCTGGGCTGTGATGGTTTCTGAGGTGAATACATTGTCTTGGTTGCTCAGCAGGTCAAAACAGTAAGTTAAGGTGCCCAGGAATTAGTAGGAAGAGGACAGAGCAGTAAATTCTGTGACTCTTGAGCACTCTCAAGCAATCAGGCTAAAAATCATCTCCGGATATGGAAAACTCCAGTCAAAGGTGTCATGGGGGCATTTAAGTAATGGTAAGGAGCTGTTATTCATAAGGGTATGGCCATATTGGAGTACAGGCAAAACAAATTTGTACCCTAAACCATTAGACATTTATCTGTAAGGATCATTGCTGGTGTTGTGCCTAGGAGAAAATTCAGTGATGCAATGTAAGTTTTTACTGGCTCAGATTCAAGACTGAGTACATTATTCATAAGAAGCAAAGATACCACTGAATTATTCAGGGCTTGTTGAACAAGTGTTGAAAACCAACAACACCACACAAACTTAAAGTGTTTTTTTCTTTAATTATACCACAGCTTGCAAAGCCAGGGCCCTCTAGCTGTTGCAGTTCTTTCTCTACAGGCTTGGTAGGGTAAAACAAATATTTGATGCATAGAAATATGCTTATGGGACATCAATGGCTTTTCCTGATCAATGGCTTTGTGATATTGCAGCTTGTTTGCACATTTCCAGCAGCTTGGGGAGGATGTCTCAAAGAGCTGTGGCAGGTGCTGGGAGCTGAGATGGCAGCAGGACCACCCTGCTCTGGCTGTTCAGTGTATTTGTGGAGGAAAAAATCTCTGAATCCTCTTCTGAGCAGGCTGAGAGACCAAGACAATCTTCCTGCTCACACACAGGGTGCTCCCTCCTCTGCAGCCTGGGCAGGATGAGCACAGTGGCTGCTGCAGAGCAGTAAGAAATTCTCATTTCCAGAGACTGTAAGATTAGTCTGGTGTTTGTTAAAGGCTGAACATTATTTACCCTGCAAAAGAGATTTGTAGAATTTTAAAGAGAAACTTTATGCCTTTGGGGGAAAAAAGAGATTTTATGTGTAATTTGCAGGGTTACTGAATTTTTAAGGTTTTCCTTAGAGAGTGGGTCACATTTTCATCTGGAATAAATATTGTGCAATTAATGTGAAGCATATACTGGCCTTTTGCCAGGTGAGCATCTGACTTTTTATTAATTTCCTAAAATCCATTGTAAAACTGTTTTCTTGTTTTTATTAATGCAGGGATTTTTTTGCAAGGGAGGGAAGGTAACTGGCCAGTTATGCACAGAACATTGACTAAAAGACAACATAAATAATGAAAACAGGTTAAAATGTGTATCTGTTTTCTCAGAAGCCTTGGAATGTTCTCTAACTGCATAAATACACAGCTTTGGGTTGGGTTTCTGGCTGCTTGAGCTGGTGGTTGATGTAGGAGGTATTGCCTTTCCCAATATTTGGAGGCATTAGAGTGCAAGCTGTCAAACTTGGAAACAGAGCTCGTGGGATGATCAGATGTAAATGGTTTATTTGGGAAAATCACCGCTGGCTGAGAAAATATCATTTGTAGAACAAGACAAAACATTGTATCTTAGTAATTTAACTGAACAGGGAAATGAAAGTGCCCTTTTGATGCTTTTTTGCTTTTCCTTTCAGTGTGATACAGTGATAGCCCTACAGACTTCTGGCTCTGCTAGTTCTGCTTCCCAGAGTGAAGCCCCTCTGCTATTAATGTGTGCTGTCCAGCTTGCTGAAAAAAAACCACAGCAAAAGTCTGAATAAATTCTGAATTAATTGATTTAATAAAATAACTTTGCCAACCTGCAGGTCCCTTTCCTGCTAGGTGAAGCCATCATGCAGGAGGATCCTGTACCTGCAGAAGCCCCCAGGGAGTTCTGGGTCACTGTCAGCTGGGCTGAGGCCAGCTCAGGAAATTGGCCTTTCTCCTGCTGATAAGGTGCTGCCCTTATCTCTGGCATGCTCTGAATGAACAGTGCTAAGAGTGTACTTTTTAACTGAATCTCCAATGACTCTGTCAACAGCTGTTTTTGAAGGCTCCTCAGCATGTTGCTCACATCCCCCTGACAGCTCTTAGACACTCACTTAAAGATCTCATTGCTCAGCTTTTCAGAGGCCTCTTTCCCAGTGGACCTTGGCCATTTTGGGAAGATCTTCTCAAAAGGGCCTGTAATTTCATAATTTTATTTTCTCTCTGGTGAAGGTGACCTTAAATGCCCTTATATTCATTGATTCAAATCTTCAACTCTGAGCTAAGTGCATCATACCCTAAAACCATTCCAAATAGTCAAAATAATTTTCTCTATTTCATTATAACTTTCCCTGGCTAGCTTTGTCACATGGGTTCTAAAATGGTTGTTAAATAGCAAAGCAAAAACTAGTTTTATGCCTCTAGGTTAAATACAGGTTAAACACATCTCACAAATGAAATTTCCAAATTAAACATGGATATAGCTAATCCATCGTGATCTGGCTTTTCTATGGTTACCCATACAGATAAGAATTCCTATTAAGTAGTCTGATTTATCTCTCTTTCCAACCCTTTCAGATTAAATAATATTTTTTTCTATTATGACTTATTATGCCATTAAAAATTATGAGCAAACATTAAATTTAATCACCTCAATGTTTCAAAGGCAATGTTTCAAAGTTTGCTGGATGTCCTCCCAGGACAGCTCCTCAAAATGCCATGTTCTTCATCCATCTTAACATAGCTTATTGTCATGACACATTTTTATTAGGCAGGTAGCAGTTATTTGAAAAAAAAGAAGGTGCTCTTGAACATCTTATCTTCATCTTTAATTTCTAGCTCTGGGTCTGGATGTCCAGCATTTTCTTGTTGAAGCAAGTAAGTCTCTCATCCTGAAAGGTCTCATTTGCTTTGGTTTAGCCTTTTGCGTTTGGTAGTTCAGTCTGCATAACTTCTATAAGTAGAAGCCATCCTTCTTGTTGGTGATCCAATCAACTGATTTAATACTTGAACCATGTCTGTTATAAACTCTTTCCTTAAATTTCACTTTTTAATTCCCTAGCGTGTTAAATAAAAGTCATCTGATTGGTTGAGGTGAACGGTAGCGAATCAGAGAATCAGAATGTCTTTTGGGCATGAATCATCATTACATCAGTAGCAATGACAACAGAATAATACTGCCAATAATTTAAAACTTGAGAACAATTGTAATTACTGCTATTTTACACTGGAAGCCACACTGACCTATTAAATTTGTCAAAGCCGCAAGACTGGCAGAGGCAGACAAAGCAATAAATGAGTCAATAACACCTTTGATCAATGCTTTGTTCTTCCTCAAGGAAGATACTACTCAAGCTCATTTTGCTATTACTAAAAATCTTTGCCTTACAGTTGTCAGATTTTTAAAAATTGAGGGTAGAATTAGTGTCATGGTGTCTAGCCACATCAAAACCCCTGACCCCCCCATTCAGTGGAGGAAGAGAGACCTCTCTAGAGATGAGCTATTACAGCCACACAAATCCCCGTGTTAGGATGGGTTCATGCTTGTCTTTTGGAACAGCTAAATGTTTAGAATCACATAGAAAAGCATTTTACTGATGCCCTCTTCAAATGGATTCAGTTATCATTTGAATTCTGTTAAATTTAAGAAGTCTGGATTTTCTCTTTCAGATGTGTATCTGGCATACATATTTCTTTGACTTCAATCATACGGGCCCCCTTAAAAAAATCTCCATTTTATTTCTGTCAGACTTTCACAGGAAAAGGAATGGACTTAAAAACTCCATACCAGTACTTTCTCTTGCATATTTTTACTGTGAAGTGAGTTGGCTTAGTAACATAAATCCAGCTGCTCAGGTTGGGAAAAATGTATCAAGGGGTCCTTCTAGGAGGCTCTAAAAATATTAAAACTAATACTTAACTTCCTAATGATCTGCTTTAGTATCTGATTTGCTGGACAAGGATGTAAATTCTGTATCTCTCTGGGTAAGTTGGAAATGCTTACCCTGGATGGAGGATAGAGCCTTTGCCTTTTCACAAGATGGTCTGCCAGAACTTGTCAGTTCAGCACCAGGAACCAGCCACCAGTATAGCTGGGCAGGTGAAGGAGACTAATTAATGTATGGCTCACCTGATTGCTCACTTGATGAAAAATCATCAATTAGCCTTATTAGTGTGAGGGTGACACCTCACATCTGTAACCCAAATGGGTTTGTGGCCTTGTCAATGCTGGGGCAGCAGAGGGATGTCTGCTCTGCTTGAAATAGGAATAGCAGAAGGCAAAGATTGTCATCTGCACAGAGGGGATTTGACACAGTGAGGGGGCCCAAGCACAACACAGATGTGAACAACACCTGGTGCTTCAGGTGCTGTCCCTCCTAGGGGAGCTCTTCCACTCTCTCCTTGTGCAGAGCGTTAACATCACATTGCAGGTGGTGAAGCATCACAGCAGGAAGAGGTTTAGGAAGGAACTGAGGTGCCTATAAATGTAGGTGAGTGCTTTTCCCTGGGCAGATGGACTGCAGTTAATGACAGTCTGGGTCTTTCTATTAACAAAAGCATTTATATTTGAAAATGAAATGGCAAAAAAGAGAAAAACATGCTAAAGTGGCTGTAGAAACCTTACACTGGTGATGAGCACTGGAAACTTATTTTCATCATGTGTCCTGTGGTGGCAGGGGGAAGCCAGCTGTTTGCTGCAGGAGCAGCAAGTGTCAGCCACTGTCACCAACCCAAATGCCTGTCAAGTGTCATGATAGGCTCTGCTAGAAGCCAGCAGGAGCAGTGCGCTGGAAAAATGACCAGAAAAATGGAATGGGCTTCTGATGGGGCAGTCACCAAGTATTGACGGGCATCATTCCTTCCTAGTATAAGAAAGAATTTTTTTTTTACAGTGAGAACAGTCAATCACTGGAACAACCTCCTCAGGGAAGTGGTGAGGCCCCCATCAATGGAGATTTTCAAGGTGTGATAGGATATGGTGCCAGGTAATTTAATCCAGGCTCCCTTTTCCACAAAAGGTTGCCTCAGGTGACCTTTCAAGGTTCCTTCCTGACCTGGTCTATGACTCTGAGAGTGACATAGGCCTGGATGTGGGTATGTAAGATCCATGAATTTGTTCTTGGGACCCAACTGCATGTTATACTGGTAAAACCTATCTGAAGAATTGGCACTAAACTTTCTTAGGGCAGAGTTGCTGCTTAAAGGTGCCAGCAAGAGACATTCTGCTTCAACATTTGATTGCCCACACCAGAATGTGCCAAAGCAGCTCTACTTGGGCAGCATAAGGTGAGGCAAGAGTAAATACACTGCTGTTGTTCCTGTGCAGGAGTAATTTCTACCTGATTTGATAGAAAGCCAAGCAGCACAAATCTTACCTGCTTCCATCACTTTCTACTCTTTAGTTTTGTACTCTTGAAATTCCATGTTCCTTTGGTTGCTTCACACCACCAGGTTAACACATCATAATGAAATCAGAAGCATTTTTCCCTCTGAAGCCCTCATGCACTGATTAGCTGGAGGGGGCCGAAGAAGAAACAAATGTTTGTAAATCCCATTCCAAGCAGCTAAAGCACTGTGCAGGTTGCTGATTCTCATTCCAAACACGTCCTAGTGATGCATTCCACACCAGGAATAGCACAGCATGAAGGAGAGGTGCTCAGGAAAAAGATCAGCAGTGCTATTCATCAATTTTGTGTTTGTGAGCTAGTGAGACTGCAGTCATAACTACCAAACTTCACTTGGTGCACCAGTGTCACTGAACATGTGGTGCTGCTACTTGGGGAAGTGGAAAACAGCAGGAAGGGCTTTAACCAGCCCCAGGGTGTTGTGATTCTCCTTGCTGAGCCCTTCCTCACTGGGTCTCACAGCAGCCCCAAGGCACTGCTAGGAAAGGGCCAGGGAAAGCTCAAGAGCTCACTGGAGACCTGAAGTGTAGAGGGATTTCCTGAGCTCACCCAGACAAGAGATGCTTCTGAGCATAGCCAGGATTTAGAGGATTTACCCAACACTTCACCTGATGTCAAAGCTTCATCCCTCATGATTTTCCACCATTATGACTCCTTTCTTTCCCCCCTTTCTATTTTCCATTCCTTGTAATGTACTCAGCTCCTTTTGATACCCACTATCTTTCCTCTAATTTGCAAATGATGACAAAACCAAACCTGGAACACAAGCTAGGATGCAGATATTTTTCCTTTTGTTAGTAAAGATCCAGGCAATCCCAAACCATTTTGGGCTAACTCATTTGATGGACTGCCAGGTATCCTTAGCATCCAACTTCTAATTGTTGAGTTTGTAAGCATGTTTACTGTGGAAAACCTGCCAGCTCCAGACTGCTAGCAGACCTCAAGGGCACATGGGTTGTGCTTTGAAAACCACTGCAGTGCAAAATAAGACCAGTAAGTGTGACAGTGTTTAGCAGATGGTGACATTGTCATTCAGTTGTGGCAGAAATGGAGCCTGCCCTATTCATCAGTACTGTCCTGTTGCAGGTTGGCTGTGATAGGGAAAGAAGTGGACTTGCCTGTGCAAGGCTGATGTAGAAGTGTTTCTTCTCTGCACACTGAGACTGTGCAGTTACCTCCTGTGAACCCAAACAGTATGTCCTAGTGACCCCAGTACTGTATTCCACTGAGAAAACTGGAGATACCTGCTTTAAAAGAAGGGAAAGTTTTCCCAAGGCTTAGCCCACTGAAACCTCCTGCAACTCCAGAGCAGGCTGGGCAAGGATGCTCACTTTCCCCCAAAATAGAAGGATTTGGTCTAATCTAGGGGAGGGGAAAACATGTCCTCCATTCCTTGATCAGGCTTTGTGGGTGACCTTCAGCAGCCATTTCAGCTCTGTGCCTCAAGTGCCCACGTCTAAAAAGAGAAAATGGCACAAATCCACTTGTCTCACATGGGTCAGAAATATCCAGAGAGGCTGGATAAGCACCAACAGTGCTTGTGGATGGGAAAGCTGCCAGTCACTGGTTTCTGGTGGCCTCTGTGCCAAATCCAGTAGCAGAGGGACAGCTCTTGTGTGTGTGTGTGTCTGATGGAGAATTGAAATTCTGTCTAATGGAGAATAATGACAACTTCTGACAGCTTTGTTCAAAATCACGCTGAGAGCAAATGATCTGGTTTCTGATTACTTGTAGGGGCTTAGTTAAGAGGTGATGAGATCTATGGCTTCATCTCCTCCTTTACAGAGCAGTGAAAAAGCATCAAATGACTGTGAGAAATGTCAGTGCAGGCTGGAAGAAATGAGCTGCATCAGGAAGGGGCAGGGGCCAAGAAACCTTTGCAGGGTGAGCAGATGAGTAGCAGTTGTCTTCATATACAGGCTGCTGTTTTTCTCACAAAAATGCCTAGGATGCTTAAGAGGTTAATCAGAAATTTGTGAAGGCATGCATGGTGGCTGGCCTGTGCTTTATGAAAGACAACAGCTTTGTTAAAATAAATGAGGCTGTTAACTAATCATTGGGTTCTTGGCATAGAGGTATCAATGTGCATAGGCAAATCAACAAATGAATAATTTCATTAGCTTATTCACAGTGGTTTATGCCCCATGAATGCTAATTTAAGTGTCAGTAAAAGCATGAGGTTAATTCTGGCATTTCTAATTCCAACATAAGTAGGTTTTACTTCTCACTATTGAGATACTCAGTTAAAATCTAAAGTGAATAAAATGACTGTGAAAGCTTCCAGTACCCTGCAGAAGAAGAAACCTCACCCTTGCCCATGGACTCATACTTGAGGCTGAGGGCACAGTTTTATGCCCCACAGGGGCAAGCAGAGGCAGGAATGGGGTGGGAGGTGAGCTGGCAGCTCCTGGCAGTGAAGTTTCCTCCCTGGCTGGCGTCAGGGATTTGGTGCCGCTGCAGCTCCATGAGCGGTGCTGGCACAGGATGGAAACACCAACATGGAGGTGCAGCTGCAGAGTTCCAAGTGTGAGTAAGTGGGATGGGAGGAGGAGGAGGAGGAATGACATGTGAAGAGGGATAAAATTGCTTTGCTTAAGTCACACAAGGCAGTGTGCCGCTGAAGCACTCAGCCTCTGCCCCCTGCACCCCAGCCCAGCATCTCATGTGGCTCCTGCCTCTCAACTTGCTGCTGGCATGCTCCCATGGCAGGGGAACTCCTTTTTCTTCCTCTTTTTTTCCTTTTTTTTTATATGGGGATATTTTTATATGGGCATATTTCCCCACATGATTGCATCCAAAAGTAGTGGTGGACGGTTGGTTTTCTCTCTTTCCCTGTGCTTACTCATGAATAAAGAGCTGCAGAAAACAAATTACAGTAAATAAATGCTGATTGCAGTGTCAGAGAGAAATGATGAATTGTGAGGGTAACTCTGATTCATCTGCTTTATTTTTGCTTTGTGGATATTTTAAAAAATCCATAGCTCATCAGGAATCTGTGAGTCAGGACCCAAGGCTTTTCCACAGAACTTGATACAGTGAAGAAGTTACAGGCAGAGGTCAATGGGTGAAACTCTTCACCTTCTCCAGTCCCAGGGGATCCTCAGAGGCTGCTGCTGGAAGGGGTCCATGCCACATGTGAGCAATGCTGCAGGCCTAGAGCCTCTTATTTGAAATAATTTTGTAGCAGGAGTTCAAGAATTTTTCAATAATATGTAACTTCTCTTTTGGGTTCATATTAGAGACAAAATGAGCATAAGCACATGGGGGCTGTCCTTAAGGAACAGCCTGCTGGAGAAACAGTTTGTAGATGCGTTTACTGAAATCTGCTTTCCCCATAGAAATCAGGATTTCAGCCTTCCTGTATTGACTTCAGCTCCTAAATGTGAGTTAGTATTGCAAGAGCACCATGAAGAGATTAGCCCTAAACAGCAAATATCACAAATTAAACTCTCAGTTTTATGCCAAAAATCTCCATAAATGAAGAAGTGTTCCAGGATTGACTGGAAATAAATAAAAGCAGCAAATAGTAGAACAGAAAAATGTCTTGTCAGCTATGTGCAGAAACCAAGATATTGTTGAAGAAAGATAAGCAGAAAAACAATTATGCTGTTTATTCTTTTACCATAACAGGTGTGTGTGAGGAAGGGATATGAAGAAAATGCTTTTTGCAAAGCCACTATCTGAAACATCGAATCAATCAAGGTTGTTAAGAGAAAAAATGGACCTGAATGTTTGAAAGGCAGAAAATGTCTGAGTGTGAAAGGACAGGGGCAGTCACTCTGTTTATCAGAATCTCTGAGGCAACAGTGATTTTATAATTGGATGTTTCTTTTGATTTGTGTTTGTTCTGTCTCAGATTAGTCATATCATGGTTATCTATTCTCTTTGCTATGTTTTATGGTGGTTGCCTGTTCCTTAACTCTGAGTCTCAGATTTACTGAACCTTTTACAAGCAATGCCTCCTAAATCTGGAAGAGGATGAGCAAAGTCTGTCAGGTAGAGATTGGAAAAATAATTGAATTTTACCAGTTGAAATGAGACTCTCTGGAGCTGATATTTGGCCTCTGTTGAGCTAACTCTGATTTCTTTGAACTCAATAGGAGTACAAAGCCTGTGTAGGGCACTTTTGAGAGCCTCACTGACTTTATTTTCATAGTTATCCTGAGAATACTGCTGTAGTCAGATGCCTCAGGCCTGAATTAATGTTTTTTCAAATGTTTCTGTGTGGCTCAAGGTGGCTGGCATTGTCTGTTGGAGGGGAGGTGTGAGCTGGCAGATGTCATCTCCTTGCAGACTTTGGTGCCAGAGGCCTGTGGGTGGGGAACAGCTCACTCAGAACCCAGCAGAGAGCAAGGGAAAAGCTGCCATCAGCAGACAACTTTAAACAACAAAATATTCCAGAGGTGTTGGAAGTCCTGTGGCATTCACCCAGCCATTAATCAGCACCACAGAAATGCACACACCCATTTGGGTGCTTGCTGGCAAAGCTGAATTTGCTTATTGTGATTCAGCCTCTTCTTAGGGTATAGAAACCACTTCAAAGCCAAATGGAAAGATCTTGTTTGCACCTTAGTTCTATAAATATTATACACATACATAAACCGTCCTCTGTTTTGCTGCCTACACTTCACTCATGTATAGCTCCACCCTCTACTTTCTGCTCCCTATAAACAGCTCCATAGCATCCCAAAAGCTAGATTTTTTTTTCCTATACATTCACTCAACACATCACTGGAAACCTCTTGCTGACTGCAGTGTGTTTTGATTTGGGTTGTAGGCAAGTGATAAAGAAGATACAAAGTCGGGTAATTAAGAAAAAAACTGCTTCTCTTGTAGCTTTGATACTGTGGAGTTGTATGGGATTTCTTTCAAGTCAGCAAGGAAAACACAAGTTTTCAGAGAAGTTTCTCCCAGCTGATCTGTTACTTGTTTCAGAACAGTAAAGTAGCCAAATTCCTCAAGGGACACTTCTATATAAATGCTAATTTACCACAGGTCTGCTAGTGATCTCTTAAAAATGAAATAATATGCAGTGACTGCCTCTACTGAGAGGGGAAAGACATTTCTGATATTTGCAGTAAATCAGTCATCTTCTTTCTATCTCTCTATATTTTTGTTTATTCAACTGTAAAGCAATTTAAAAATTCTTGCCCAGTGAGCCTATTTTAAACATATCTTCAGAAATCTATTTTGAACTCTGAGCAGAAAATATCTTATGCTAAGTATTTCTTTATTATACTAAATTTCAAGTTCAGGTTTCCTTTTTTTCAGCAGTTCACCACAGTAGCAAAATTTGACAGTATTACATAAATAAATTTTCTATTTGAATTTAAATAATTCTGATTACTCCATGAAAATAATTGCCAAAGGGACCAATAAACAATTGCTACACTGTTTGTTTGCACTATATAGGAAATGCTGAGTAAAATTGTGATGGAAGAAATTGCTTTGCTAGTGGCAAGATGTTAATAAGAATACACATTCTTAATGAGAAAGGCAGTGGGAGTGATGGGGATGGGGTTCCTCTGTGCAGAGCACAAGGCTGCCTTGTCTGATGGTTTCAGAGCTGGCTGGTGTGTGTTGTGCTGTTGTGCCACCCGTAACTTTGTGTGGATTGTGATTAAACCCCATTCCTGCAATTCATGCCACCAGCTGCAGGACTTGCTCATGGATTGGATGACTCTGAGCAAGTCATCCAATCCATGAGCAAGTCATCCAGACCCCCTTTACAGTCCCAGAATTTCATTCATGCCATTCTATAGTTTTAGATGGAAACTACATTTAGAAACACTTAGAACATAGCATATTTACAATATATTGTTTAGATAAAAATGCCTGTTTCCCTCCATTTAACATAAAGACAGTCCACACCAACCAGCTATGAAAGAGAAAAAATCTCAGTGAAGTGATTCTCGTGTTGTGCTGATTTTGGCTGGGGTAGAGTTAATTTTCTCCATAGTAGCTGCATGGGGCTGTGTTTTGGATTTGTGCTGGAAACAGCTGACAAAGCTCTGATGTTTCCATTATTATTGAGCAGGGCTGACAGAGCCAAGGCCTTTCCTGCTCCTCACCCAGCAGAGAGGAGGCTGGGGGGGCACCAGGAGTTGGGAGGGGACACAGCCAGGACAGCTGACCCAGCACTGGTACTCAGCTCCAGGCAGGGCATGGGCTCCTGGGCTAATGAACACAACGTGTGTTTGTTAAACTGAGGTGAAAGAAAATTGTATCCTGAAGGCTTGCCCTCCGTTCTCACCATGGATTCATGGATGGGGGATTGAGTAGTTAGGAAAGACAGAAAGTTGTGATGTTCACTGCCAATAACTCATTCAGAGAGGGCATATGCTTCCTTGAAACACATATTTTAAAATACTGCCTGGAATAGTTTACTTTTCCCCAGTCATTTACCTACAAGATAAATATTAATGATGATTGCATGTTATTGATGATGTAGGCCACATTATCAGTCTTGGGAGACTTCCCTTCCATTAGGAAGAGAAAGAATAAATAGATAAATCATGATCAGGTTAAAAATGTTGCTGTTTTAAAACCTTTCTTGTCAGTTTAATGTCATTCCTTTGAGACCTTTGCAAATCAAAATATTGATACCACTCACTGAATAGTCAGAAAATCTTTTCTGACTGGCATGTGCACTTTTGCTCCTCTGACATCTCTTATTCTTTCAATTCTCTATGTTACTCAATCATGTCTGTAAAAACTCCCCAGCAATCTTTTGGTGTGGTGTCTGTCCAAGGCCCGTCTGTCCTGGCAGTGCTGGGGCAGTTCTGCTGGCGAGGGCTGAGGTGGCTGCTGTGCTCTGCTCCTCTGGGAATTCTCTCTCAGCACTGCCAGGGGGGCTGTGCAGTGCAGCAGCTGCCTCTGGGATCTCAGCCTGCAGACCAAAGTTTACAGCATGCTGAGGAGTATTTTCTAACAGCTGTAACTTTTGTTCTCTGGCACCCAACAGGTGTCAGCATATTTTAATGCTTTGCTGTCAAAGAACTATCGATCTCACTATGCCCTGTTCAGAAATGTGCTTCCTTTATCCAGTGTAAAGAGACTGGTTTTTAATGAAGTTTCCCATATTCAAATGCATTCTTTTAAATTTTGGCCATTTTACCAGCTAGTCCAGATCACTTTGTAAAGTAAGACATTCTCTTGCTTGCTTTCCAGTTTGCTGATCTTGTAATCTGCTGCATATTTCCACAGCACAAAGTGTTTGTCACAGTCAAAGCATTTATTTAATGCTTGCTGAGAGTCTGATTTCTGGAGGACCCTGCACCAAACAAGTCTCCTGTGGCACTGTTGATGCCTGGGAATGCTTGAAGACTTATATGTGACCCAGCCCTGAATGTATCTAATCATTCATAATCACAGAATCATAGAATATGCTGAGTTGGAAGGTATGGCATTCACATTCTCTGAACAGAGAGACATAATGCTCTCTCTCAGGGATTTTTCCTGGAGAAGCATAGAGAGAAGAAGAGAAAAACAATTCTTATCTCTATTCTCTGCTTCTGTTGTTCTGCACATGTGGAATGTGTTAGGAAGATTGTTCACCTGAAGTGATTTGTCATTTGGATTCTGCTGAGGATTGTTTTGTTCCCTTGGCCAACTGGAAAAAGCTGTGTCCTGACTGTTGGGAGACAGTCATGAGTTTTCTTCAGTATTCTTTGCAGTATAGCATCTCTTTAATATAGTGCAATGTAATATAATATGGTTTAATAAAGTGAGTGTTCTGCATTCTGAAGCCTGATTGGAGTGATTGGAGTCAGATGCCAATCATTCCTGTGACAGGGGCACCCAGCAACTTTGATAGGAAGGGACCCATCAGGATCATTGAGTCCAACTCCAGGCCCTGTGCAGGACACCCCAAAACCCACACCATGTGCCTGAAAGCATTGTCCAAATGCTTCATGAACTCAGACAGACTTGGTGCTGTGACCACTTCCCCAGTGTGTACACCTCTGTCATGGATGTTGATTGATGAACACACCTGGGGTTTAACCCCAGCCAGAAACCCTGCCCCACATTGCTGCTACTCACTCCCCCAGAGAGGTGGGGAGGGAACAAGAAGAGTACAAATGAGAAAACTTGTGGGTTCAGGTAAGGACAGTTTAACAAGTAAAGCAAAATCCCCATGCTCAAGCAAAGCAAACCAAGGAATTCATTCACCACATCCCATGGGCAGTCAGATGTTCAGCCATCCCCTGCAAAGCAGGGCTCCATCACACGTAGCTGTGACTTGAGAAAACCAATGCCATCTCTCCAAACATGTTCCCCTCTTTCTCCCTCCCAGCTTTATGAGCTGAGCACGGTGCCATGTGGTGTGTGATGTCCCTTGGGTCAGCTGGGGTCAGCTGTCCTGGCTGTGTCCCCTCCCAGCTCCTGGGGCACCCCCAGCCTCCTCACTGCTGGGGTGAGGAGCAGAAAAGGCCTTGACTGTGTCAGCCCTGCTCAGGATAATGAAACATCCCAGTATTGATTACCACACTGTTTCCAGCACAAATCCAAAACACAGCCCCATGCAGCTACTATGGGGAAAATTAACTCTGTCCCAGCCACAACCAGCACAATATTGTGTAACACTCAAGTGTCTCAGGAATATCTGAGAATATAAATATAGTGTACAGATCTGTAATCCTGTTGGGAAAATGCCCAAGCCTTCCTTTTCCACAAGCCTATGCTGAATTATCTAGGGTGGTATCTAGACCTTAAATTAAATGCTTATTTTACTGCTCTGGGATGGCTTTTCTACAGTGTACATAATCTGGGGCTACTGTGTTTTTCTTTGGGAGCTTCAGCAGTATTTCAGCCCCTTGGTGCTTCCCCTAGTTTCCCTAGAAATATTGAAACATCTCTGCTGCCTCCTTCTATGCATCTTGTCTGCAAATTTTAGTAATGGCACCTCACCTCCTCCTCTGTTCCTCCTGTGGGCTGAACACCACCACCATCATATGGATTAAATATATTCCTGTGCTTCAGTCCCAGTTTGGCACAGGCAAGTCAAAGCCCAGAGGGGGCTCCACATGAGGCTCAGGGTGTCTGTTCCAGCAGCAGCAGTGCCTGGAATGCAGCTGCCAGCCCAGCCCAGGCAGGAAGCCTTGCCCTGCCACTGCCAGTCAGGACAGTGAGCACGAGTGGCACAGCACAGTCTGTACCTGCATGGCATAAATTGGTACTACCAGGGACTAAGGATTTCACATACTGAAAAGCTAAACAGTTACACAACAAACTTGGCAACTGTCTTAACCTACACATCTAAACCTGATGAGGGATGAAGATTTTCACATTAAAACGTTGCCAAAATCAGCATGTTTTAGTGCAAAATTTGCTGTGGGCTGTACACAGGATTTTCTCCCTGACAACATGACTCTGACTGTAGGCACAGCCCAAGGCAGCTCGTGGTAAGGACACAGTTGGCCCTTTTGGCTGCCAGCTCATGCTCCTGGCTCAATGCAACTTACCATCAGCCCAAACCAAATTTAGAACTCTTGGCTGTCTAAGTGGGCAGTTTAGTCAGAAAAGCTCTCTGGTGTTTCTAGGATCACCCCTGGTGTCAAAGTGGGATAAGCACAAGGAAGGTGGTGGCTCCTCTGCTGCAGTGCCACATGTGAGCCACCAGCAGAGCCAGAACACTCGCATGGTGCCAAAGCTGGTGCCACACAGGCAGAGCAGACCCTGACTGGTGTAGGCTGGTGCTTAGGCTGGCTCTGGAATTTGTACCACACATGGACTGAGAATTGGGACTGTTGCATTTGCAGGGATGCCCTGACAAAGGCAGGAATGATGCATCTGACTCCATGTTCTCAGAAGGCTAATTTACTACTTTATTATACCATTTTATATTAAGGAATACTATACTATACTATACTATACTATACTATACTATACTATACTATACTATACTATACTATACTATACTATACTAAAGAATACAGAATGGATGCTCACTGAATGCTAAAAGATAATAATGAAAACTCATGACTCTTTCCAGAGTCCCAACACAGCTTGGCCCCAGTAGGCCAATGAATCAAAACAGCTCACACCAGAATCCAATCAGGCAATCACCTGTGGGTAAACAATCTCCAAACACATTCCAGACGAGCAAAACACAGGAGAAACAAATGAGATAAGAATTGTTTTCCTTTTCTCCGAGGCCTCTCAGCTTCCCAGGAGAAAAATCCTGGGAGAAGGGATTTTTTCAGAGAAAGTGAATGTCACATGGGACCTTCTCATTTCAAGGCTGTTTCATCCAGGTTTCATGGAGAAGGGGCTGTATAAGGAGCTCAGTCATCAGGCACTGCTGCAGATCAGACTTGAGTTACAACCTGAAATGAAAGGCAACAAGGTTACAGAGGATGGTATTTAAGGTTCTCTTTATTGCTTCTGTCTCTTGCTTCTCTCAGGGAATCACAGAGGAAAAGGCAGTAAGAAAGCATGAATTTTGCAGGGTGCCTCTTTGGAAATGTTTGGGCAATATTTTGATACACTTGCAAAATAAGTTATAGTGAGGTTTTGTCCATTCATTTCTCTTGGACAAATATCTTGGAAATCTTAGGCATGTTTCAGATTCAGCAAAGGTGATGGGTCAGATTTGGGTCTGCTTTTTAGTGCAGATCTACTTGTTTTCTTTGTACAGAAGAGGGACTTCAGGCAACAGCCGTGACTTCAGAGAAATTAGGGCAAATATTTCAGGGGAGGTTCCTACTTGGTACCTGACCTAGAAAACATCCTTTTAAGCAGAAGCATTAAATCAGAAAAGGAATTTTTGTGGTCTGAGCTGTACCACAGGCTGCTGCCTATAGCTGAGCACAGAGTCTGACTCCCTGCCTGTAAACCTTCTCTGTGCTTTAGGTTACTACTGGAAATGTCCCTGGAAGAGGAGATGATGGGTGTCCTGTGCTGCTGTGAAGTTTCTGTATACTGGAATGAGTTTCCTTTAATATGATTACTTATTTGAGGTGTGAAGGACACCAATAACTCTCACCAATTTGATGGGAGTTGTAAGCATTCAGTCCATAAAATATGGAGAATGCTGTGTAGAGGTGGGTAAACACACATCACCTCATAAATATGATAGGAGGCTGCAGTGCATTTTCCCCCAGACTGACACACACATCAAATCCTATACACATTTTTCACCAGCATTTCATTTTTTATAAGGCAATCACATTACTGGGAAATTAAAATTAGCCATAGAGAGAAAGGTCCTGCAAGTTCTTTGCAGTGGAGGGAGAGCAAATGGACAGAGTTTTATCAGGAAATGAAAATGAGGCCGGCTTTATTGCCACATCAGGTGTTATTTATTGCAACAGGCTTGTTTTAACTCCTGCACTCAGTTAAAGAAAAGCCCCAAACCAGCCATTTGTCCTGAATGAACAAATTGATTTCCTGATGCAAAGCCATTCACAGAGAGCGCAGCAGAGTTTGCTCAGCAGCTCAGTTTGTGTGCAGGATGAATGGGAAGATTTTGCCAAGAAGTTTGCCAGTCTTTTGCCATTATTACAAGCAGTGGTACTGATAGGAATGGAGCTGTATCCATGAATCTCCATCCTGCCTTCTTTCCTGAGGTGGCTGTGGACACACTGTCCCCAAGATGCTGCTCTGTGGGTGTGTGTACCTGCAAAATGACCGAGACTGTACCAGTTTGTGCCTGTCTACTGGCTCCATTTTCTTCACTTTGCAGCTGAACACTGAGCATTGTTGATTCTCTACACTTTTCCTTTGGTAAAACATATAGAATAGTTTTAAATACAAAACCTGAACCCATTTTTTACCATGCTTGAAAGACGTTCACCCATAAAATGATTCCTTCTACAGTTGATTATTATTAATCAGCTGCTAATCAAAAAATAACATGTTATATAAACAGACTGCTACCACCCCCAGCCTCAAAAATTATCTTTTGAAAGATATTTTTGCATAGAATTAAAATACTCCTGTTGATAGATTTTCACTTTGCCTCCTCTACACTTCACAGATATCAGTGGAGTTATATATAGAGATGGAGTCTGGCAGCAGGGAGGAAGTATTTCCCAAGGAGTCTGTTGCTGCTGTGTGTTAGGTAAGAGCTGCATACACAATCCTGCCCCTCCAGCATGGGCAGTGGGAGTCTCAGTAGCCTGGGAACACCATGACAGTGTGCACCTTTATCTGCCTGCACTGCCAAAGACAAACTGGACAGCACTCAAATGGGAGAGAAGTCATCATTTCCCGTGGGTGGGAGCACTGCAGTCAAGGCAAGAGGCACAAATTGTTGCCAATTCTGCCATTTTCTATAGGATCACAGGTATATAAATATTGAGCAGACAGTCAATTGCTGTGAGCTTTTAGGAGCAAGGAGCTTTAACATAGTTTACAAATTGTCAATCAGAGTGGGAGTATCAGCTTGGCAGGGAGCTATACAAGATGAAGACTTTATTTTATAGCACAACTACAGTGGACCTGGGAGAAAAGATGGGCAAGAGCAGAGCCTCAGTGTTAATTCAGGGCTCTTGTTCCTCCAGGCCAGCATGTGGTAGAGGGAGATGGGGGAGTGAAATCCCACTGAGGGCAAATAAGAAAACAGAGGATGAAAGTTGGAGCAAAGTGGTGACACAAAGGTCAGAGAGGTCATTTCCATGGGACCCACAGAGGGTTGTGAAGAGATAGTTCCTATCAAATTGATACCATCTATTGTCATATTACAAGCATTTCAGCTGCCCAAAGGCACCCTGAACCCAAACTGATGCTCCAGAGGAGCATCATCCTGAGCCCCTGCTCAGGAGAGAGAAAAGTGCATTCACAAAGCATTTTGACTCTTCCTAATAATGAGGTTATAAATAAGGCAGTGAAGTGTCTGCCTTTTCATCTGTGCTTGATTAGGGCTTATTCAGCTTCTACTTTGGAATGGCAGCAAAGCTTTAGTACTAAACAATCCTGCTGAAGCTCTGGGTGAGGACTGGAGGTACTGGGGTACCACACACGTCTGGCTCTGGCTCCAAGATGGGAAGAAACACCTGCAGCAAGGGCCCCAACCTAACACTTCCTCCCCTGCCACAGATTTCTGTGGCCCTGGGCAGTTGCTTAATGCCATGCCTGGATGAAGCTAAAGGCACCTGCCTGTACTTGCTCCCTGATGCTGAGCCCAGCTGCTGAGGGCAGGCCCATATCTTCAGGCAAACTTCAGATGCTGTAGCCTGCCCACATCCAGTTTGTGTGTTGACATTGGTGTCAGCTCCAGCCTGTGCCATGTCTGGGCATTATCAGAGATGGTGTTTGCCAGCACTGAGGTAACAGTTTAACAACGTGGAAAATTGAGAACCTTGCCAGGGAATGTTTCCTCAGGGTTTTCAGGCTGAGGCACATCTTTACATCACCAGAGGTGAAATTGCAAAGGTGCACACTCATGTATATGCATAAGTTATATTTAAGGCATAGTTATGAGGTTAAATATAGGAAGTTTTTCAGGTGCTTGGATAACAAAGATATTTAGGCTCTAATGGTCAAAGAAATGTCAGTGGGAATTCAATATATCTGTGTATTTGCAGATCTAGGCCACATTGCCTGTCCCAGAGGGATTTTAGTCCCACTAGATGCTTCTCTGCAATCAGGAATGAAGAACCAGCATAAATGATGATGTTCATTTTCCTTTGATCCTTCCCCTGCTTGGCATTCTCTTCCTTTGATAAGGTGCCAATCACTCCCACCCCCCTCCCCCTGTTCCTTTTTTTGCCAGACCACACAGAGGAAGCGCAATAGGTGCTTGCAGTGATTGGAGTGGGCTGATTAACCTTCTCAGCCCTCTGTGCCCCAGGTACAGAGCTGAAGGCCATAAATCTCATTCACATTGCCATCTTAATGTGGTTCCTTGAGGCTCTTTAGGCTGGGGTTTGGATGGAGCTGCTCACTGAGTTAATTCATTTTTCTTACTCTGTTGCAGATTTCACCAGCTTACTGATCTATATCTAGGTCAGCTTCATAAAGCATCATTTCTGTTCTAGGGCTACATAAAGTAAGATTTCTGTTCCAGTCTTCAGCTGGGAAGACAGTTGGAGGAGGCTGGATGCCAAATGGTGAGACTGCATGGATCTCCAAGTGAGTGTCAGTCTGTGGCTTTTACTTAGTGCCTCATATAGTGCCTATATATTTGCAAAGACTTCTGAATTGAAGAAAGCTGTGTGTAAGAGACTGAAATTGTTAATGGCTTAAACCTTCTAAAATCATTGAAAGACTTTTTGACCACCATAGCAAACTGCAAATACACAGCTGAATATCTAGGAGCACTCAAGGCTACCCCTCCCCAAATATGCCCAATACCTGGAATTTGGATTGTGACAGGAACCTGAGATAAGATGAAGGGGTATTATTGTCCAATCATCACTGGTCTAGGGAGGAGAATGGATCCACAAGTGAGACAGGAAGAGAGACTGGAATGCTGATGGTTCAAATATTCAGGAGAAGCTGCTGATGTGCAGAGGCACAGAGGGTGAGCACAGCTCTCCTCAGGCTCCAGCTGGTGTTGAATGGGGTAAGGAAAGAGACAAACCCTGTGTGGTGGGGAATTAATCTGTCCTTACTCCAGTGACTCAGCTGTGTTACTGCCCTGCCAGGGAAGCACCAGAGCTCTCCCAGGCAGCCTGGAGGTGTCTGTCCCTGCTGATGGGCCCCCATGGCCACAATGGACTCAGCTGCACTGGTGTCACAGGCAGCTGGATCTCCTTGGAAGGTGTCAAAGACTCCCCAAATGTCCTGAGGTCCACAACATTACATCACCCAGGGGAAACTCCCTCCTCCAGGGGAGCTATCTGGGCATTCTTATTTGAGCCTGAGTGCATTTAAACCAGAGTTTATATTCTGGGGGTTCCCTCACCACCTGATGGATCCAGTCTGTGACTGTCACTTTGACTGAGAGTGTGACCATCACTTTGACCAGCAAACATTGAAATGGCAGCAGCTGAGCCTCTTCACAAGGCATGTGGGTGGTGAGATTCTTCCTCTCTTATAATTTCCTTCTCTTTCTTATACATTTTCTGCTGTGATGTTTTTATGCTTCTTTATGGTCATATTACTGTAGATAGCAGCAATCAAAATGCCCCCATACCTGTTTTCCTGTGCAACCAAACTGTTCTACAATAAACCCTACATAGGTATAATTACAAACACCCATCATTCAGTGTTGTTTCACTCTAATCCACCCCAAGCGAGTCAGACATTGAGCTACACTGATGGTATTGGCTAAAAGTGTTCAGAATTAATTGCTTTGAGGGGCAAACTCTCCTTTAAAGGTGTGGGGGCTTGGCTGCTGCTGGGGAAGGGCAGAAAGTGAAGAAAAGCAGGTAGAGTCTAATGACAAATGGATTGCTGCTCTGCTAATCATGAAATGAAGAGTTGAAGTGGAATTCTCAGCAGCTGTGAGGTCAGACCTGGCTGCAATACACACAGCCTGTGCCATGAGTGTGACAGGGAGGGAGATGGACTTGGGTGAAGAAGAAGAAAAGGAAGGCAAAGCACGCAAAGAAGAAAAGAGGTTTAAGGCTGAGTGGGAGAGACAGAACATGAGAAATTATCATCAACCCTGCTTTACATTTGGTGTAGAAGATGTATGGCTTTTACAGACTCTCAGAAAAGAGAATATCTGCTCAGAAACAGCTTTATCTGTCACTTTGCAGAGCAAAGTTCTTTTTGACACTAGAAGGAAAAAGCCATGAAGCAGCAATTTGCAGAAATGAACTGAGTTCCTATGATCAGCTAGACTGTTAAACCTGTCCTCACCAGGCTCTCTTTCTGCACCATGGACCTCTTTCATGTCAGTTTTTGAATCAAGCAAAGTGTAGCCCTTCAGTGAATTGGAAGGGATGAAAAATTAGAGGTCAGAACAATCTTATTATACATAAGGAAGGAGATTTATGTTTTCTCTGGATCCAATAATCTGATTTTCCATTGTAGCTTTTCTCCATACATGAAATCTCCAAGCAAAAAATTTAGTTTAATGACTATGTAAAAATTTTCCAGATGGTATCTATTACATTGGAAAGTGATAAATATCTCAGTTAAATAAAAAATAAAAAGCCATTCCTAATAAATTTCAGCAGACATCTGCCAATAAGGCAAATCTCCTGCAAGGCAAGTGTTTGAGTTGCAGGCATATTGAAAAATAGAGGGAAAGTCTACATGTGCACCACTATGCACGCACACAAACAGCAACAGATATGAACATGTAGGCAGCCATCTTTTGGGGTGTTTGCCAACTTAACCAGCTCCAAATCTGCCTATAATCCCAGCATGCTGAGAAGGGATTCAGCTTGCAGCAAAGATTTCATAATGTCACCTAATCCTGTCAGCCTGTCCTGTAGTCAGGGCCAGTCAGTCTTCACAAAGCCCCTTGGTGTGTGAAAGGTAAGTCAGGAACTTACTGAGTGAGAAGGAGTTGTGAGCTATTTCCCCATGTGCAACAAATCATGGTGTGTCTGCAGCAACTGGCTATTAGGGAGGAAGCCTCATTTTCATTATCATTCAAAAATCTTGCAACAAACCCCAGACAAGGATTAAATTTCCTTTCAACAATGCTATCTTGCCATTTTATGAGTCCCAGTAGGTGTTTTGCCGTTGCATTTTTGGTGTGTTTTGGATTTTGTCTTTTTCTGACTCCCATTCTAATTTTCTTGAGTTCCCCCTCTGCAAGGCCATTTTCTTGTTCTTGGCTCTGCTGGGATGAGAGACAGGTCAAGTGCAGGGTCCAGCTTTCCCATGCTGTGTCTGGTCTGTGCATCTGCAGAGGGAATCCCTCTGCCAGGAGCCTGGAGATTGTGCAGGATCCCTGGGGAGAGCCTCTGCTTTCCTTCCCCACATTGCTACCTGCTTGCTCAATTCCCTGAGCTGTGAGGCTGGACAGGAGAACAAGCACAGTGCTTGCTGCTAGAGCCTGCTCTCATTTAGCAGCTGTGAAGATATTTTAGGAACCCAGGATGTTTGAGATGGTTTGCCTCTCTGAAATGTGAATGTTCAGGGCCTTGTTGCCTCATTAAATAATAAAGTTACTGACTGTCGAGTGCATTGAAGACCTGGGATGAAAACTGTCTCCTCTTAAGCTACCTCTGGTTTTATTGTGCTGGTGCTGGCTGCTGGCTAATTACATGGCTGTCTTGAAATTGGGAACTCAGCTCCCCATGGGGACATGCTGTGACTCCAGACACGTGGTCCCTTGATTTTCTGAGAGCAGCAAGCCGCTCAGTCAACAGCTTGCAGCTCAGAGGACAATGCTGCAGCAAGCAGGAACTGTGACTTCAGGATATTGTTCAACAAGAAACAAACCCAGCTAATTGGTTTTCTGTACAGTAAACAGCCTGGTTCCTAATGATTTACTTATTCTGCAGCTACATAGCACTGTGGGCTTGGGTTTGCTTCTGAAGAGGAGCTGAGTGCTCCAAGGTCAGGTCATGGCACAGAAGCACCTGCAGTGCCAGGGGAAGGCTACAGGGATATAGAAGCATTTGAGTCTAAGACACCTTCTTCTTTTGGTAGAGTACAATTTCCTTTCTGAATCTATTTCCAGAAAGCAAAAGCTGTATGTCACTGCCCCAAAAGGTTCCTGCTGGAGGAGGGAGTTACCTAAACAGAAGGAATGCTCAAAGAGAACTGTGAGGACCAAACCAGGGTACTGGTTTGTCTGAGCTCCCACAACAAAGCTGAAAGATCCCACCTCAGATGCCAGCCTGTGCATTTCCCCAGGCTCCCCCTTTCAGGTGTCTGCTCATGCTTCATCTGTCACCCCATGGCAGATGAAAGAAAATGCTGCTGGTAAGTTTTTCTCTCCACTGCTGCTGACAAGCAATCTGTCTGTTCCTTATCTTTAACACTGCTGGAAAGCCCTGCTTGTACTGCTAAAGGTCTTGCAGCTGATATGGAAATGTCTGACGTGAATGCATTCCCTGGACCTCACATTACAGTGGGGTTTGACATTTCCTTTGGACTTGAGGTCAAAAGCCATATAAAAATAAAAACCCTTCTTAAGATGATATAGATGAACTTGCTCTGTAGCTGGCCTGAACCTCCTTAGTCTCCACAGCAATCAAGTCAGTAATATTTTATTAGATAATAAGGTTCCAGAATAAAAGCTTCTCTGTTCTCAGAGCCCTGCTGGAAAATAAAAGCATCCCCTTTTATCCATCAAAGATCCAGGGCTTTGTTCCTGCCCTGTGAGCAGTACTGGCATCTTCCCCACAGGTCAGTCCAGCTTTGAGATCCTGATGAGTGTTACACTACAGATTTGTTGGCACTAAGCACTGTTGGTGTTCAGGCTTTGTTGTCTGTTTTAGGTGGCAAAATGTGACCTAAGGGTATTGAGAACATATGGAGGAACTCAGGATAAAAGCTGGATGGAACAGCCTTGTCCCAGTAGCAGCCTACCTGCCAAAGACTCTTCTCCCAAAGTTTTCTCAGTGTGCTATTGTCTGTTGTCATCCTTATCATCACAATTATTAATGATTTGAAGCACTGTACTGCTTTGAGTACATGTCTGTTCTGGGAAGAGGATCTCCCTGAAGCAGACAGAGTGCACCTGTCTGTAGCAGGAGATGGTCCATGCAGTAGAGAGCTTACAACACAAATATGTGGGATCAGAGGCTGGGAGAAAGCCGGTGGCAGATCCTCCACTCAAGGCTCCTGTCCCTATATTAAGCTCTACCCTAGTTATGAAACCCAGAAAGCTTTGGTGACCATATGCTGTTAGTAGGAAAGCTCAATTGTTCTCAGATCCTCACAGGATGTTCTCTGCCCCTGTTGCTCAGCTGGTGGGAGTGAATCCATCCATCCCCAGTTATCTAACAGTTAGCCATCTCCTCTAAACTCGTTTTCCATGATCCCAGTATAGCTTTGAGATAGAGATAGGAACATATGGACTCTGTATTCCCTGGCTGCTCTCTTACAAGTTTAATGAGTGCTTCCTTTGGGAGTGCCCCCCAGCTCATAGAAGGTGCTTAGGTAGGTCTCTAGAATTTAACATCCATAATCAGATTAATTGAGATTATAAACAAACTTGTAGAATAAGTAACAGAGGAAAATGCTGAGCTGCTGATAAGCAAATAATTGCAGAGAAGTTTCAGGAACTCTGGCTGTATCATTTTAGGATGGCATAAGATGAGTGAATTGCTCATGCTATGGAGAAAGGGATGTTTCTTCCCATGTCTTTATGGAGGTTGTCAGTCTCACCCAGCAGCAGATGTAACTGGAGCTTTGGACCTTTCCCCCAGGACAAAGCCTGAAGGTTTAAACTGCCTAAAGAGCCCCACTGACGAGTGGTGAGTGGTGGTGGGCAACAGACAACATTAAAAGCCTTAAAAAAAAAAAAAAAAAGAGAAAATCTGCCGAAAAAGGCAAGAGCAAATATTAAAATAACCCCAACACTTTAATCCCCATCCCATTTTAATCTAGGACTGCACTCTATTAGCATAAAAATACCAATTACATTTATTTTGTTAAGGCTTTGCTGAGTAAACTGACCCCTGGCCTAATGCAGTTTCCAGGTGTGTTTGTGTTCTACAGAGAGGTGAACAGATGGCTTTTTTGTGTGTGACTGTGTAAGAAAACCCATTTCTGCAAACAGGAGATGTCAGGTGAGTTAGTGAAACAAACTTCTACTTCAGTAATAAAGTTAATTGTGCAGCAAAACAGCACTTAGTGTCAGGTTGGTTTCCACTCAGCTCAGGTAGATTAATGAACTTTCCAGTGTGTTACTGGAAATCTGAAGGATTTGCTTGTGTTTCTGGATGTGCATCAGAACACACACTGCAAGTGGAACCAGGAGCTTCTTCCTCTTTGCTGATGTCCACAGGAGCTGGTTTGATCCAGCCCATGGCAACCCCTGTCCTGCCTCAGTCTGGCTTGGATGGCAAAGAATCAATGATGAATATTTGAAAAAACATAGCTGTGAAATCCCATTCAAGAGTAAAGTATTTGGGGCTAGGAAAAGCTATTAATGACCATCTCAACCTTCAGTAAGGCAGAGAGAAAGATTTTCTGTTGATTCAGATGCATTGCATTATATCTGATTTTACTGGTAAAATAATGAAATACAATTTTGTTGCTGATTGCTATTAAAATGTATATTTGTATAAAAACATTTAATCTTATTATCTAGAATTAAAAAACATATACATATATCTATGTGTTTAAAATGGATATGTGCTGCTGAATATGAGCAAAGATATTGTGATTACTCCCATTTGGCTGCACACATCTTTGATGAAGACTCTGTCTAAGCTTTAGGAGAGAAACAAAAATTTCAAGGGCTCATCCAGCTAATTTTAGGCATTTGCATTATGATGAAATGGCCAACATCCTGAAAGAATCTGTACCTCTGTGCTGATTGAAATGAGGAGGTAATGATTAACACAGAGATAAAAATCTGCATTGAAGGCATCCATATTTCCTAAATAAATCTGACTGGATTTTTACTGGAACTTTTTTGGTATTAAAAAAAAAAGGCATTCCTTAGAAAAACCAACTAATGGCATAATAGAAAAGCAAATACCCAGTTCATGAAAACTGTCCTGAAGAATTTATAAACTGGCCAGGTCGTTAAGGTGAAATTCCCAGGCTCATTTGCCATGCATCAGAAATTACAATGGGAAAATCTCAACTTGGAGTGCTCTGTGCTCCTGGGATTTACTAAACAAGGGCATGCAACTGCCACCTGAAGACTGCCATACAAGCTGCATTTGAACTACACTTCATAGCAATTAACATTTCATTGAGTTCGTCAGAATCAATGTAAATTTGGGTTGCTTTTTTCAGATGTGGAAGGGGTGGGGAGCAGAGTGAAAGCAGTAGAGGCTATGAATAATGGTAAATATGCATTACATGTCCTTGTTATTGTAAATAGGATTATTTCTGCCAAAATCAGTGCCCTGTCTTAAATTGAATATTCAGCCAGGCCTATTATTATACTGCCCAAAATTATATTATTATACTGCACAAAAAACCCTTTTCATTTGTTTGATGCCTCTCTTGAAGGGCAGGAAAATTCAGTGCGAGAGTGGCACGAACCACAAGCAGAACAGTTTTTCCTCTGACTCAAGATAGCCATGCATCACTAGTGTTCCCAAATCATCTTATTAATCTTCAGTATGCAAAGATATTTTTTAAAAAAGGATTGAAGTGGAAAAAAAGAAATAAAAATTAAAGAGTTGGTGAGATGCTGAAATGCAACATTTTCAAGATACTGCTTAGAACATTTCACACACAGAAGGAATTTTGATAAAATAGAGCTTTGTCCGATGCTGCTTGCTCAGGCCAAGCAGAATAACCTCTTTGTGAAGAGAAGGTTTCAGTCTCATCTGCAGTGCTGAGGTTTTGTTCTCCCCTCCACAGGGGCTTCAGGAGCTCCTGGGGCTCAGGAGGTCAGGAATGTCTCCTGTCCTGCCATGAGTGCAGTGGGCTGGCCACAGGGGAGCTGGGGTGCTGGAAAGAGATACCCAAACCTGACCTGATCACTGCTGCAGGCTGTGGGTATGAGCACAGAGATACCCAAACCTGACTCTGTGTGAACTCAGAGATACCCAAACCTGACCTGATCACTGCCTGCAAGCTGTGGGTGTGAACACAGAGATACCCAAACCTGACTCTGTGTGAATTCAGAGATACCCAAACCTGACCTGGTCACTGCCTGCAAGCTGTGGGTATGAACTTACACGAGTCTTCTCATTGGTGGCACCCTCAAGAGATGTCCCATGGACCCCAGAGCCAGGAGAGGAGGAGGAGAGCTGGGCATGGCCTGTCCTGGACTCCTCAGCTCAGTGTGGAGCTGGCTCTGGAGGACGTGGGACTCTTTCACCCTGCTGTCTGTCCCTGTCCTTCCCCCCCTGGGCTGGGAGTGCTGTGTGGGCAGCATCCCTGCAGGAACACCTGAGAGATCCTTCCCAGCTGGAGTCATCCCCCTGCTCTGCATCATCATCAAGGATGCTTCTCCTCATCTCCTCCTGCTGCACAGAAAGGGTAATGATGCCAAGTCACTTGTGAAACTTCATATCCAACAATTTTTGGCTTCTTTCTGCTTTCATAAAAAGCCAAGTGTGTCTGACCATTTTCTCTGTTTATAGGCAGAACATGGAAACAAAATCAGGGCCATGTGTTGTGTTTGTTCCAGCAGCTGTGCAGCTCACATTGCAGAATAAACCATATTTATTTATTTATTTATCACTGGCACACAGAGCTACATATGGCAGAGGTCCAGAGCCCCACACAGTAAAGCCTGTATGATATAATGATGCCAAGTCCTATAGCTCCCTCTGGAAGCTTTGGGTCTGTCTTTCTGTGCACCCAGGAGTGCTTGACCTCATGTGCTTCTCCTTTGTGCCTTTTCTTCCACCTACTGCTGATGATGAATTGCTGTCTGACACAGAGAAATAACTGGGCCAAAGTACACTCAGGCAGGAGGGAGCAAAGGAAAATGTGTGTTATAGTTCTGTACATTTTACAGCTGCTGCAGAAGCACAAGCTTTGATGTGCAGTATTTTCAGGAGTTCAAACCCTAGTAATAATTGTGACAGGAGTGGTATTTGCCATGTTTTCCTTAAGAGAGATAATGTGAAGTCATCACTGCCATCCAGACTGGCATTTTTGGAAAAGGGCACCCTCTGTCACACAAAATCCCTTGTGCCTTTTGTACACCCTCCCTTGTGCTGGTGGCAGCAGCCCAGCTGTGTACCAAAGGTGCTGCTGAGTCACTGAACCAAAGCATCCAAACAGTGCCTTACTTGAGAGCTACTTGCTAGGAGTGGTGATTCACTTATTTGAGGTCTCTTTAATATGAATTTGAGGGCAATTTAATTACCCTTCTTTCATGAAAGATTTTTTTTTCCATTTCACACTTTTCCAGGAACAGGAGCAGCAGAGCAGCCAAACAATGCTGGATGCTCATCTTGGCAAAGTGCTGTGAGCAGAGTATGCCAGGAATCTCATTTCTAAACAACCACTCAAGGTCTTCTGCCTTTGTTAAAGCTTCCAGACCCCTTATTCTGAAAGCCAGAAAGCTTTTCCTGTGCATAAATACATGTAACCTCCCTGTCCAAACTTGGGCTCTTTGACATATCTGAGGAAGCTGCCCCAGCACTTCCTTGACCTGAATCTGCCTTTCCCTGCTCTTGCTCCACAGACCTTCAGTCACCAAGTCAGTCATCCTGCCTTCTGTTAAATGTTGAAATTCATCCTTTAGTTGTTATTTTGGCAGCATGTGTCCTTTCTGACATGTCTTTCAGCTGGGAGAGAATCAGCTTTATCTGAGCTGGGAACTGCCTGGAGGAACTCAATGTGAGCTCTCAGAGTATTCACACACAGTGGATGAGCATGGCTTGGTAACTCACAGGTGACTGAGTCATTTAGTGGAAGAAGCAGCAACAGAACTGCAGCTTCCTAATTAGCACAGCTTGACAGGACTTGGCAGAGGGCAAAATTCTGCTTATTGGTTTACCCAGGACGAGATGCACTGTGCAGTGAAAGGTAATTATTGGGGCATGATTGTGTACAGGCTGTGACAACAGTCTCTCCAAGGTCTTGGAGTTCAGACTCATTTTTTCATTTCATATCTGTCTGGTACCTTGCACACTTGTTTTTTCTTATCAAAGAGATTCCAGTGATAACAACATCATCATAATTCATGGCAGCCCCTGCATTTTCTGACATGTATTTCTCTTGCAGATTAAATATCTAGCCACACAAAAAATGTATAAATACATAGTCTCATGGATTAAAGGTGCAGGGAGCTATCAGCCTGGGATGGAAGAAGAGAATTATGTCCTACTCTTTTGGTTTTCTGAATTGCAATCCTGCTGAGCACAGCTGGGAATTGCAGTAAATCCAAACAGAGCTGAAGATTTCAATGTGCACTTTGTCAAACACTGCCTCACATGAGAGAAACTTTCCCTGGCTTGGTTGGAAGAAATAATATTCTGACTGTTTCTTTTAACTCAGACAGGGAAATGTAAATACCCCAGGCCAGGGGTGTCCATGTATCTGGAGCTACAGAGCAAATGAATGAGCTGTAAGAAAAGCAGAGAAAGAAGACATTTCTTGCAGCATCAGATTGGAAGTTATAGACTATAGATTTTGTGTCCAATAGAGTTGAGGAGTGCCTGCAGATATGTTGAGCAGGATCTGACTGATCCTGAATCACCAGAATTCCCTGACATGGGCTCAGGGAGATAGCTTCCCTTATATTCAACCAACAGAAACAGTGACTTCTACACAGGCCCCCTAACAGAGATATCCACACTGACTACAAAGGGATTTATGGGTGACCAACACGACTGTACCTGCATCTATAATTAGATCATGCATTTAATTTGTGATTTCATAGCTGCTCATACTCAAGAGTCCAACCCCGCCGGCTCTGCCCTCCAGGGGGTCACTCAGGGTGGATTTCCAAGGAGAGTCCTGCCCAGCTGGTTTGTCAGTACAGATCCTGCTTCACACTTGCCTTGGCTGCATGAACTGTCTTACAGACCAAGAGGTGCCATCCTGATGTGGCAATTCTGTCTGTATTCCTTTATGATTTTGATTCTATTTTCTGAACTTGCTCCATGCATTGAATTGGACTGAATGTGTTCAGGCTAACAATGGAGATTACTTGGACTACGTGAAGATTTGGACAGTGAACAAACTCTTTGTAAATAGGGTAAATACGTGCTTCCCATGCAAGACACAAGCCCTTAGGAAAAAAAAAAAAAGGAGAAAAAAGCAGTTTTTATTCTACTTTCTCTTTCATCCTCATCAAAGTAGCTAGCAACACTTGTTACCACTGTTTATGAATTGAACTTGATTTAGTGATTTAGCAATCAATTGCCTCCACATCCTTGGAATGGAAGTGGTTAGAAATGAATCCAGGTGGTTTACGCTTCTGGAACTGGCAACCCATCTTAAACAAGCTTCCAAACACTGGAATCTTCTTGTGTTATTGGCCACTCAGAAATGACAGAATTATTATTCTGGAAATAATCTCTTAAAACAGAACTGAATTTTCTGCATTAACTCCTCTGTTGAGGTCCTTATCAGCCAGCGGCAGCTTGAGTCAAATATAATCTACAGCAGTCTGAAACTTCAGAGCATCTGACACTTCTGTGCCTGATGGGAGGTATTTTGGGGCTGTGAATTGATGTAAGTTTGGACTCCTTGAACTCAGTGAACTGAGTAGAGAGGAGTGTCATGGAAACAATGCCAATGTCCTTGCTGCCAAGAGGCTGGGGCAGCAACTGAGCATCAGGATAGGGCTTTCTGCTGCTTTTAGGTGTGGCTGAGAAGGGATTCTCCTAATCAGAAAAGTAAATCTGTGCAGCGATCACCCAGACCTACTATCACAGTTTTTAGTCTCTTTTCAGCTGCTGCCATGGTGGCACAAACCCCAATGGAGCAATGGAGCAATTCTGTCTCTGCCTTACAGGACAGACAGCCTGGACTGCCCATCAGCCAGATAAACCTGCTGGCCCTTTGTGCAGGAATGCATTCTTTCAAACAATAATAGGGGAGCCACAGCAGTCCTTACTGCTCTCAGTGAGACACCAAATGTAGTATTTAACACTTTAAATGTAAAATTGCTACTCTCTTTTTGTTGTATAGCTTGGTAATGAGAACCTTTTTTGCCAAAATCCCTACAAAAAACACTTTTTGCTAGCTTGCCCTGACCTTGCTGTTTCTCCTCTGAATATCATGCTGAGAAGTGGGAGAGCTGTTAGAGGGCAGGGAAAAATAAACAAGCAGCACTTTTCTGTTGTCTGGATTGCTGTGGTGATTTATGCACAGGGTTATCTGCTGGAGCCTAAGGGAGCAGCAATTACAGATCTCAGGTCATCAGATTAGCTCTCAGGGGGCCAAAGCTCCCCTAAGAGTGGTGACAGATTCAGCTACCAAGTGCTGCCTTTCATGGAGCATATGCAGTCACTTCAAAAGGCCAAAGGTTTTACTGCAAATGGCATTATTTTTTTACTCTGCTGCAGAGCAAAGCACCAGAAACAGCAGGACTTGCCCCAGGGAGTGTCCATTGCTGGGAGGGGATGGAGGAACCGAGCTGCTGCAGAGCCAGAGGGGCTGGTCCCAGCTCCCCCAGCCCTGCCCAGCCCAGCACTGGTGCCTGCCCTGCCTGGGGGTGTTTGCAGGGGTGCAGCAGGATCCACTCTCTGCCTGATGCTCTGTGCTGGGCCACCTCCAGCTGGCACAGCTTCAAGGACTTGAGGAGCTGTGCTGCAGAGCATGGGGAATAAGCAGAGCTTTATATCTGAGTGTACTCAGAGCTCCTGGGCTTCCCCAGCACCAGTGCAGCCAAAATTCATCCCATGTGCAGGACAGGATCTCTCTGCTGTGCCTTTGCTGTTTGGAAAGCAAAATAGTGCACCTTTGTCTGTGTGGCACAATTGTGTAACTGACTGAAAGGGCAGCAAGAGGCTGATAGAAATTATTATTTCTACATGTGAAATGAACTAAGTTAAACCTGACAGCAGTGATGCTGTGAGCAATAATGGGCAGCATTTTCCTTGAAATTACATTGAAGTTTTACCACTGCAGCTGTTGAGTTTCTATTCTTACGAGACCCACTCATGCAATGGGCTGCTGGTAAGTGGGAGCCACCATGGCCCAAAGCTGGTCCCATCAATGACACTGCAGACATCAGTGCAAAACAGCACTGTGATTTTAAAGCAAAGAAATGGAGCATTTTATTTGAAATAACCAGCTAAAGTAAAAAAAACATCACTTCATAATCATTGGTTGTTTAGTAGGCAATTAACGAGAAGAGCTGTTCATTAGATAATATCATTAAAAGCCAAAGAAATCAAGCAATTTACTGGCACCTATGCAGGCTATTAATTTGCTAATTTCCATTGATTTGTCTCCTTTCACATTTCTGGAATGGTGATTGCCATCCCTTTCTTGAGGTCTATAAATTATGGTATGCACAGTGCAAACTCTATCAGAGAGTCTCTAACACACAAAATATTCTCTTACTTCATTAAACAATCTAACATTGCCCTAAGCAAACACAATACCTTATGATCTTCTCCTTCATGAAGTCGGGAAAAGTTTTATAGTACATATGGAATTTCCATAGGCCAAGGAAGATGAAAAGCTGGCTCTGATTTTGGAATAGAGTAAATTATTTTCTTTATTAAGCAGGATAACTTGTGTATTGACTGGGCAAGGACCATGTCCTGTAGAAGTTTTCAAAGAGAATTAGAACTGATTTCACAGAGGAATCCCACTGGGAATGCCATCTCAGTCTGTCCTGCTCTAACCATTGGTGCTTTTGCAGTTGAGGTTGAGGCTCCTCAGGCTGTTGCAGATTCAGTGTCACCATTCAAATGTGGCATCTGAAAGTGACAAAAGCCACAATGTGTGGACCCAGGGCCACGATGAAAGTTTCCAGCTGCTATAACTGTCCTGATTGATGCAGAATAAGCATCATTTATAGGTTTACCAACAGAAAAAGAAACCCCGGTGCTTTTCTCTGTATTTCTGTCTGTGCCCTGAATTCTCTCTCAGACATTGCCTTTAGTAGCCCAAAGCCAAAGAAACACCTTTTCTACTTAAGTATTACTCTGTGGTGACTCTAACAGATGATATGTTTTATACCTGCTATAAACTCTCAAAGTACTTTGGATTCATTATTTCTCTGGGGGTTTTTTCCCTCCTTTCCCCCCCCCCCCCCCAGTGGATAAATTGCAGTTGTCCTGCTTGGTAAAGCACAGAATTTAGATGGTTTCTCTTCATTCAGGCTTGTGATGAGTAACCCCACAATCCCATTTTCGATATTGACTTGAGTAATTTATATCCAAACATGGTGCAATATCTCTTGCAATGTGGATCTAACTAATTTGATGAAGGATGTATGATAAGTTACTCTAATGAATAAGTTCTAAATTCAGAAATACGTGGAATCTTGTCTTGGTCTTGCCAAGATTGTGACCTAGAAGAGATTTGTGGTGACTGGCAGTACTGTGGGAATAATCATTAGCAACACCTTAGGGCTTCTTAGGACTAAAAGAATTATCTTGAGTAATTCAACTTCACAGCACATCTGAGGAGGTGAGTGATGATTTGCCAGTCTCTGAGACAAGGAAAAGCTGAGCTGTGCTAGTTTACCTCATACCTAAGTTTCAGAGCCCAAACACAGCCCCAGTTTTGTTTGCTAACCTCTCAGGGCACTTCTCACTTACAAGTAGAGTCCATTCATTTAGCTGGCCATGTGAACAGTTTTGTTGTTGACTTGAATGTTTGTTTGGTTTGGAGGTTTTTGGTTTTTGTTTCGTTTTTTTGATCAAATATCTGATCAGAAGCATTTTCCTGCATTAGATGTAAAACTCTGGCACTCAGAACCAAACTCTCTGAACTACATTCCCAGCATTGCCTGCAGGAATTTGGCAGGGACCTCAGTAGAAACAGAATAAAATTGATATTTCAGCTACTGTAGATTTGCAATAAATAGACAAAGTATGCTAAAAAAAGTGGTTTAAATGCAAATGAAGCTCTGTCTCAGTACAGTTATGCATCTTGAGATGCCAAACTTCTCTGCTCTAGCCATGAAATAACAATAGAACATTTGTAGCATTACACACTTGCCTTGCAGTCCCAAAATGTCTGTGGAACTCAAGGAAGAGCTGGAGAGAAATATGGATCCTTTCTGAATGCCTCATGAGCCAGAATGAAATTTAACACCTGTGTCATATTGGCCTTTTTAAAGGCAGTGGTTTGCTCAGAGCTTCTGATCCCAACCAGGGGTGCTGCTCTGTGGTGTGAATACAACTATAAACCAATGAG
Organism: Melospiza georgiana; assembly: GCF_028018845.1. Classification (NCBI taxonomy): domain Eukaryota; kingdom Metazoa; phylum Chordata; class Aves; order Passeriformes; family Passerellidae; genus Melospiza; species Melospiza georgiana. Next base: position 143,043,382 of record NC_080430.1, on the reverse strand, counting down.
CTTACTTCCCCTAATCCTTGAGTGGAAACTAATTAATCTTTATAAAGTGAACATAAACTGGAAAGAAATAGAACTACTGGCTGTTGGGACTTTTAGAAAATGCACTATATTTCACTTTTGAAAGCATTGACTAAAATGCAATTTATCAAAATGTACAACCACATTATGAAGATAAATGTCTGTGCTATTTGTGCACATTAAATATCTCCAAGCACATATTGCAAATACAGTAAAACAGATTTTGTTCTGAAATGTTCCCCAGATCACAGGTGCTTTGTTCCTATGTCTGAAGAATTTAAGAACAATTCTTTGGTGAAGGTCATTATTCATTTACAGAAGATGTATATATTTAGAATTTGAATTAATAAACAGCTAAATAAATTAATACTCATCAACACTGAAGTTCTTCCCAGAAGAACATTTGCCTTGGCAGGTGTTTCAATTTTAAAAGATCTTGTAATATTTTTAACCCAAAATTATGATATTTATGGCTCAATATGGCTTTTAATTATTTGAACTAATATTTTTGGTGAATGCAATATGACATCAAACCAAAATACTTTCCACTGTCATTGAACTTTTTTTGACATACAGTTTCAAGCTTCCAAGATTTTCAATTATTGCCTTAGTCTAAAAATTACTTTTTTTTATCCCCAAGATGAAAATGAAACTTCATATTTGGTGACCATGAAAGCATGGCTTGGGGGTTCATTTCCCTTCCAGCAGAATCTCTCCTGGGAACAGTAAATCTGTTATATGAATATCCTCAGACGTCCAGCAGTGGTTGTGGTGCTTGGCCTTATGTGCCTTGATAGTGGTGTGTGATTTGGGATTGTTCAGTGTTTTATCATCCTTCCACACTGCTCCTGGAAGCCCCTGGATATTGTTCAGCCTGCCAATGACATAAAATACATGTTTTCTAACAGTATTTAATGTGGAAAACAGAGCAGCTGAATTACACAAAGCAGTGTAATGAGGCAGTAAATCTTATCAGGTATTGCCTTAATAGGCAGGGGAAGGTAATTACCTCCAAAGGGATCCCCAACTAATTCATGTTTAGCCAGGCAATTCAGCTCAGGGGCTTTTCAGAGAACCCCAAATGGTGTCACATCCTCCTATGGCCTAACTCAAAGAAACTGCTGCTATCAGCCAGATTTGTGAACAGCCAATGGCTGGGCATCCAGACAACAAGAGTTTGTAGAAAATAGAGTTGCAAAGATGTTGGATGCAAGTTTTTGTACTGCATTATCTGGGTGTTGCACTTTGATTCTGAAAACAGCCAAAGCAGCACACACTTGTTTGGCTGAAGGGGTGTAACTTGGCCAGGATTACAGCTTTTTGTCATTTTTAAAGGTTGTGGCTTTTAGCTCTGCTTTGACAATTTTCACTTCCTTTGGAAAAAGTCTCCTGAGCTTTTCATCAATCAGCTGATGTTTGCTCACAGCCTGGATGTGCACACACAGAGCTGCCCTGCTCCTGTTGTGGCTCAAGGGACTTTTCCTACACAAACCTCAAGAGATCTTGGAGAGAAATGGTTCTAGAGGGACAGAAATTGCAGCATGGTGGTGGTGGGCAGCCACAGGCTGTGTCCCACATCTGTCTGCCAGGCTGTACCCCTTAAGGCATTTATCCACCATACTCTCCATTGCACACCAGAAGGTCCATAAGTGCTCTGTGTTTCTCTGGGGTCACTCAGCCCACTCTGGCAGAGCCCAGCAGGCTGTACTAGTGCTGCAGGCTGTTCTGGTGCTGCAGGCTGTTCTGTACTCCCAGCACCTCTGCTGGTTCCTGCCTGCCCCTCAGGGCTGCTGGGGGTCAGCAGGTGGCTCATCCCCACGTCCCCAGCAATGGCACATCTCCCTTGGCTGCTCAAACAGCATCTAAAACTCAGTGTTCATTGATAACAGAACTGTTTGCTGGGCAGTTTCCATCCTGTTTGTACAACCTTTCTGTTGGTCATTTAAATTGCCAGAGGCTCACACTGTGATCACTCAGCATCTGGTCCTTTAATAACATATTCTTTCCCTGCTCTAGGGCAGTTGTTATATTTGATAGATTTCCTCATTTTCCAAGGAAGGGACAGTATGGAATACTTTACGAAACACACTGAGCACAGCAACACTGCCAGGATGAGGATGTCAGCTTGCCCAAAGCTTTCAAAAACATTTTGTTATACCTGTGGTCACTAGGACATAGATATCACTGGTGTCAATGTCACATCCCTGATTATCTGTGCCTCTGCTGGGTTGTGTGGCAGAAGTCTAAAATCACCAGTGAAACAGAGGAGGTAAATACAAAACTGAAGGTGAATTGTCTTCACAGCACAAACAAGGAGAATTACATAGAGGGTTCAAAAGAAACAAGAGAGATTATTTGAACACACAGCTGAATGGTGGGGCTCTCCCTGCAGAGGATTATCTCTGGAACTGGACAAGTGTTTCATTGCAGATGGGAGAAATGGGAATTACAAGCCTTACTCTCAGCTCCTAGAGTCCCTGAGCAACATTTCCCTGGAGTTCTCCAGGAGAGTGTTACATTCTGCTTGCCTAACCTTTATTTTACTGCACCTGCTGCTTTTATCAGAGATGGAATAACAAGGTTTCTTAGGGTTTAGCTTCACACACTGTGCTTGTTCTCACCTGTCAGTGCTGCACTGCCATGGCACTGTGCACTGAGAGTCAGAGAGGGAGGAGGAGGCAGGGTCAGAAGATATTTCATCTTTTACTCTGCAATGAAAAGAGAAATCCAATTCATGGGCCTGGCCTGTTATCTCTGCCCAAAATGATGATGCAGTGCAGCCAGGCACACCACGTGGCTCTGCCTGCCTGGTGATGGCTGCACTCACTGGGACTTGTCAAGGCCCTAAATCAGCAATTGTGGCTGAGCTCTGGAGCAGAACTCTGTCATTTGTTTGCCTGGGGGCCCGTGGGGTGAGCTGGGCACACTGGCTATCAGCATGGCCTCTGCAGCACGGAGAACTAAGGAATTATACATTCCCTTCAGTATTCCAGGAGAACCCTCACCCTGGGAATTCCCACTGCAGTCATGTCCCAGGGGGACGGGCTGCCCATGCAAAAGGGAATCAAGTGAAAAACATGGCATCACAAAAAAGGATGTTGAAAACCCTCTACTGGCAGCATTTCACCAGTTTAGTGCAGACAAGCTCTAGGGTTTGATGCTGCCCACTGCTCTTGATACCAGCTGGGGGGCCATGCCTGAGTTTGGCTGGCTGAGCCCATTTTGCTTCTGAGCTGGCTGGGCCTTGTAGAATGGTACTTGGCATTTTTCCTTTGTGTCTCACTGGAGTGCTGGATTGTGTGGTTATTTCTAGCACACATTCAGGCTCTCAGCAGCTGTAGGACACAAGCAGTAGCACATGTAAGGAGATTGGGTAATGTGACCTTTTGTTTGTGCCAGGGTATGGGCATGAGTTCAGAGGTACAGAAATTACCTTGGACCTTTCTTCCCTCCCTTGTTCTATTTACAGCCTGAGTGTATTTAGGGTAGAGGGAAATGAATCAAAACTGACTTAGACTTTATTTAGCGCTGTAGTTGCAATTCTTACTTTGACCCCATTAAATATTTTCTTGGAAGATTGATTTCCTTTGGTTCATTTGTTGATTGTTTCACATGAGAAGTCTTCAGGAATTTTACTGATTTCTTTCCTTTACTGCTTTGCCTCTACAGTTAATCTTATAAACTGGTTCTTCAAAACTGTAGGTGGACAGTCAGTATTTCAACACAGCTGATACATAAAGGTGCATACCTGATGTCATCACGAAATGCTATGAGGACTCAATCAACCAGTATCTGCCATGTGTGAGCTCAGCAGGCTCATTAAAGAGCCTCTTCACATGCTTTCTTTCATAGGAAATGATGATGTAAAAGATGGAATATGAAAGTAAACAAAGCAGTAATATATTTAGGAAGTGTGTATCACTTTTCACATCAAGATTTACAAGTGTTTTATAAACTACTAAGACCCAAACCTAGTGGGGTGTTATTGTAATGAGTATTGAGACATCCTACTTCACCCTGAGCTGAAAATAGTCCTGAGCATGCTAATAAGTTTCTATGATAGATTCCCCTGTGGTCAGTGTTAAGAGGGGTTGAGATATTATGAACAGGACGGACAGTCCAATATTAAGTAAACATTATTGTGGTTTACAAAGACAACAAAAGTAGTTTCTTTTCTAAATGCCTCTGAGGAAAATAAGATTTTGGGGTTTTTTTTATTAATACAAATGTTTATTTACCTAGCAAGGGAAAGGATCCCCTTCTTAAAATTCCAATTGTAAATCAAATTCCAAAGCCCATCATATGAATGTTTTCATAGTTTAATTTGTGGGGGAGAAGCTTTCTTTTTTTTTAAAAGCTGAAGCGTTCACATCATCGTATGATTTCAGAAGGTCTAGTTCTAAGTAAAACACCAGATATTATGAGTTTTGTGACAAAATGATAAGATGTAGCAAAAATGACAAGAGAAATATTTATTGAACCTAAATCAAGTCTTGTTCATTATTTTATTCATGGATCAATAGGAGTTTTAAAGGAATATGAATTGCTATAAAACCACGTCAGTGGAGGGGTAGGGAAGGTGATACAAAATTCTTGCATAGAAAAGAATGAAATCAGGAGCATTTTAAAATTCTGGATGGGATGTGATATTAACTGCATTGTAAAGAGCAAAGGTGTTGTGAAAAAGTTTTGGAAAGTGCATTTTTAGTCTCACTGTAAGCAAGACTTTAGTATGTCTAACTTTGCTATAAATATCTCATTCCAATGGCACTGAACTTCAACAACTGCAAATATGAATAAGGTCACAGAATGATGTTTCTGTCAGAATTTGTTGGTAAACTCATAAGGAGCATGGAACTCTGTCATAAAAGGGTTTTAAAGTGCCTTTAATAATCACATGGCATCCTTCAGAATTTTATCCAGGCCCAAGTCATTACAGCCCTCTACTTGCTGGATTCATCACAAATTAAACTAGTGATAACCCATCAAACATACTACTGATTTTTATTAGTGGGTTTAGTACAGTGTTCTCATACACATGATGGGCTTTTCACCCACTTAGACGAGGAGATATTTTCTTTTGGAATTTGCTGTATAAAAACTGTAGCTCTACTACCTATATAAGCCCCTGAGGTTTCTAGCTAGCCAAGGGCTTTTTGTATTCTAGTTTGATGGATTTTTCTGGCTTGGTCTATCTAATCATGCCTTTCCTGTTACACAACAGAAAGATCAAGGAATGAGTTTCAAAACAATAAAAGGTCCCTTCTGTCTCTTGACTCAACAACAGAAGTAGACAGCTTGAAAACCTGGAGGCTAATGCCTGTTATTTTATTTTTTGCTTTTTGTTCAGGCTGGGAACATTTTTCTTATGCTACTTGACCAAACAAGGATGGTCCCCCCCTGTTGTAGTGTGTTCATTAAGTTCATTTCATTCCTCCCCCGTCTTATGTATCTGCTCCCCTCCATTTTGTATAAAATGGTTCTGCCCTCCTCAGTTTTCCCGCCACAGCCCTGTCAGTTCTATTGTCAATCTGTTAGGTTATATAATTCCTCTTCCCCTTTTTCCCTTATATGTATGCTTTTTCTCCTCTCTGGGCCAAGTCAATCACCCCCGCACTCCACCTGGTATTCCAGAAGCTTCTCCTCTTTGGGGGTTGTGGTTGGCTGTGATCCCGGGACCCCTCCCATACCTGGTACCTATTGGGCTCTCCACTATGTCATTTGCGTTAAGTTCATCCCCTCTTCTCCCCCCATTGGTCTTCTGTAAACCCCTCCCGGGTCCACTCCTTCCCTTTAAAACCCTTAAGCACCCTTTGTTCTTTGTCATTTGCTGGGACATTGTGAGCTTTCCAATAAACCACGTTTAGCCCCCCTGGCAAGTGTCCAGCTCCTTCCTTCTTGTCCTTAGCAGCGATCCAGTCCGCAACCAGCACAGCCCGAGGCCTCCTCACAACTGAGGAGGGCAGAGCCGTTTTACACAACGTGGGGGGGAGCAGATACATAAAATGGGGGAGGAATTAAATGAACTTAATGAACACACTACAACACCCCCAGTATTCAGTACTTGCCTATTTTATGTGCTGTCATAAAGGCGGTAGCTTTGAAGCATGCACTTTATTGCCCATTTCTCAGTAAGACATGACTCATCCTCAAAGATTACAGAAACCTTACTCACTGAAATGATTTGTGCTGCCTTTCCTATTTCTGTAGCATTTCTGGGACAAGTCTTGTGCCCACAGCCATTGCCAGCACCAGGGCAGTCAGGTGTGCAGCACTGACTATAGCTCTGACTGATGGAATGAACTGTTTAAACCTGCACTGCAGCTTTCAAGTTTGCTAGGAATCTTTAATATCTGTGTGAGGTGGCACAGACAGAAAAATCTTTTTCATGAGAAGAGGCCTCCACTCAACAGTTCTTCTTCCCATCTAACTTGGTGGCAAGTTCATGGTGCTAATTTCATGGTGTTGGGTGACAGAGATGTGGTACAACCTTCTCCCTGTCATAGACAGGTGATAGAAGTCTTGATTCAGCTCTGAAATGCCTGTATTTTTCATATGGAAATGAATGAACCCAACCACAGCATTCCTATTTGTAAAGGTTGGCTGAACCTTTTACTTGTAAAGAACAATCCTGGTAGCCAGTGATGCAGGGAGCAGCTGAAGAGATCCATGGTTGGACACCAGTGAAAGGGGCAGCCCCAGTGCACTGCCCTACAAGCAAATTTTAACTTTAGAATTATAACAGAATCATATTCATTTCTTAAAGTGCTTCTCTTGGCAGATGCTTGTGTTCCAGCTTGGGAATCCACCAGCTCTATGGTACTGTCCTGATGGATTCAGCTCTGCCTGTAGCTTGGGGAGGGTTCACCATGGGTAGCACAAGGACCTTGAAGGAGCACACCAGGAATAACCCTCCTTAGTCACAGCCACCCAGCTCAAAGGAGAATGGGAGTCATCCTGAGAGGGAGGGAGGACAGAGGGGCTTCAGGCAGCCTCCCACTATGAGCTGCGGGTTAGCATTATTTCTAGAGCAGATGCTATTTAATCTTCTTTCAGTCAATACATGGACATTTGCTTTCTGCTTCAGTCAGGTATATTCCTCAGGAAGATATAGAGAGCTATTATTCTAAAGCCACTTGGTCACTTTTCCTTGCACAGACAAAACAGTCAGGAACAAAATATGCTTGGATATTTTGGTAGATAAATTTTTGAGGAATGCTGTGGAAACTTAAAGTAGCTGTCAGGAAAATACACCAGCTCTGGGCTGCCTACAAAATCCCTGCATATTTGACTCTTTTATTGATGTCTCTATTTTTTTTACCATAGATATTGATTCTGTCAATTCTGATTTCAACCAGGCTGCATGTGGGAGAAAAGTGAGGTCTGAGCAGATGACTGACATGAAATGGACAGCAGAGAACTGCATAGCTGTAGGAAGTCCAGCACATTCTGCAGTGCTCTGAGTCTACATGTTTTACAGATGCCAAAGCAATCAGGCTTGAGGGACACACAAACATTTAGGAATAGATGTAAAGTATATAGCCTAAAGACTGAAATCCTTGATCCTATGAATAGAAAGGCTTTATTGATATTTCTATAGATTGGACTTCTTGTTCCCTTCATAATAAAGCAATATTGACAGCATATGTTGGGGGAATATGTAGAAATCCAAATTTTACTTGTTTCTGCAGTGAAGCTTTCTGCAGAGGAATAGACTACATCCCCCAAGGCACAGGGCTTGATTATTTTAAGTGACTGAACAGGAGCTAGGAAAAGATGAGACAATTGTCTTGGTAACAGCAGTACCTGCAACCAGAGTAGACAGAGTGGAAGCAGTTGTGCAATAGATTTTTAGTTTATAGTTTCAGGTCACAGGTTAATCAATACCTAAAAGGACTTCGAAGGAAAACATTTTTCAGGGCAAATCATTCATGAAAACCTGGGGACAGCTCTTCAACTTCTGGGTCCTCCAGAAATGGCTTTTCTCAGAGACGGAGGACCAGGCTTCAAGCACTGGATGGGGTGAAGCTGACCTGATGGTCCCTTTATGTCCTACCCAAATGCCTGATGGAAAAAAGCAGTAAAAATTGTGTGTGCTCACCATGAGAATGTGTTGTGGTGGCATCTAACTTGAGTGGCTCCATCCCACCAGTGTAGTGCCCCTCTCTGCTTCTGGGTAGGAAGAGAGAGAACACAGTTTATGGTATCCTGCTTTAATGTTGCTATACAACACATCACCTGATTTCTGTCATGAGTGAAGTGAGCCCAAGTTATCCCAGCAGTTCCTGACTTTGCAAAATATTTTGAAACCAAAAAGTTGAAACATACCAAATGAGTGCAGAATTTTCTTATTAAGTTGAAAATAAAGTAGTTCTTGGATGCTCTGGCAGTTCTAAATCCTAACAGTATTTTTTCTGGCCTGAAATGTTTCTTCCCCAGTTTATCTAGGTCACAGAAAAAGCTAATTCAATATTGCAGCCATGAGTAATCTGCCTGGGTGGATTAATGGACTGAACTGAGCTTCCACCTCTTTCCCCATGATACTGTGTCAAAGACCTTAGTCAGTAATTATTAATACTATTGGCCTACATTCCTGTCTCCTTATGTGTGTACGTGTATATATATTTATATATATGTATGTATAATTTTTTTTTCTGTAAAATTAGCTTCTTTTTTGCCTGGTGAAAGGGTTTTTTGGTGTTCTCATTCACAGGCAGACAGCTGGATTACAGGCCATCACATAGAACTAAGGCTCCTGGGCTGAACACAGCACTGCCTGTCTCCTCTAAATTTCAGCCTGATAAGCAGCAAAGCATTTCCTCCATGCCAAGCTTTTAAAAGGCAGGCAGAGAGATTTGGGGCTGAAAATCTGGATGGCAGCTTTAACACCCTTTAGGTTCTGCAGTCCTAGGGGCTGGCACAGCGTTAACCCTGTTGGCCTAGGCAGAGATGGGGAACTGGAAATGTTTCAGTGCTGACTACAAGTAAAATCAGTGAGGCCTTCTCTGTCCTTTACTTCCAGTGCTGTTTTCCACCACCATTCTTGCCTTTTTTCCTACTGAAAAATGGGCTGATCTGCTTTGCTTGCCAAAGCAGTTGTCAGAGTGTTCCAGGACATGGGCTTATGCCATATGAGCATTTCAAACAGCTGCACTGGATGGAATAGAGGATTCCTTGGGATGGAACAAGTCTTCAAAACAGCCACACAGCTAATATTGAATTTTCATTTTCATTAGTGCTGTAACTCCAGTGCTCTGTAGGGAAACAATGGCCAAACTTTACAGGTGCCATTTAGTAACAATCAGGAAGGAGGTCAGCTTACTACTTGCTGATCTTTGTGACAGTTCACCTTCTCACACACTGCAGCTTCAACCATGGAGAAGGCATGGGACCAATTTCCATGTTTCCTCGACTCTGACAATTATTTTCCTTCTGGAGGGCCTACATATACCATGAAGTTTTCAATAGGGATTGGGGAGAAGTTAAACAGAGGAATTTGGCTAATACTGGAGGTTTTAGCAGGGTGTCAAATTGCTTGATTTTTGGGTCATTCACTTTGGAATGTATTTATACTAGTTGTTTATATATTTTAAGGGACTGAAAAATTAAGCGCAGTCCTTGTGACACAGAAATAAAATCAGGTTTAATTTGATGAGGAAGCAGGTGCTTTCTAGCACTCTTATGCACCAGGGACATTGTGTAGGTACATTGAAAACATGTTGAAGTGTAGCACTCATGACTGTTGTGGCTCACAATTAACTTCATAAATAAACACTCAAATGTCTGTAAATAGGAAGATGATTTATTGTGAGATCAAAATGCCTATGAAGAGCTTTGATACAGTTCTTGCATGAAAGAATCACCATTATCAAATGCATGTTTGGCTGCTGCTGTTTCTGGCAGCTAATTTTTCACCATCTGGATGGAGAATTGATGCATTTTTCAATGTTACTAAAAGTTTTCATCACCAGACAGAACCATGCTTTGTCTGCTCTCGGGAGCACAGACTAAATGTCCTAATTATGTATTTTATTGTAAACTGGACAGATTTTGGTCACTTGAACTACAGAGGGAAACATCTAACATAACTTCTTCAGACTCTTTTGCTTTATCTTTATTTTTCATCTTGTTTTGGAGTGACCTTGGTAATAACAAGAAAGTTATGAGACAGGATTTTCTAAGCCTTATATCAAATATGGCAAAGTTTCTGGAACTGCATTTCTGTCTGTTTGTCAGTGAGTTATTTCCTCAAAATAATTCTAAAATCCACCTTTTTCATCAGCTTTGACAAAGATAAGGAGCCTGAAATTTAGTAAGTGCCAGTAAGCTTCAGAGAGGTAGAGAAGAGAGAAATCAGTCACTCTCACCTCAGCAATAAAGTTGTCTGTGAGAGCTCCTTGGTTACGTGCTTGGTTTGCCTCACCAGCTTTCTGCAGGAGCAAGGACATGGGGCAGCAGGAGTGTGCTGCCTAGGGCTTCTCCACTGGTGGTTTTGGTTTTCTTCATCCCTGGAGCAAACTGAAAAATGATGTTTCTATCTTGTATTCTGGATGAGCATGGCCAGCTTCAAAGCAGTTCCTTGTGCATGGAAGGTTCTGTTAAGGTGGGATGCATCAAGCATTTACAGCACCAAACTAAGAGGTAACCTGTCCAACAAGCAAGAAGTGATGTGCCAGAATAACTCCCTGGTAACACAGGCTGGTTTTGTTGACTATCCCAAGCTTTTATTGGCATCATTCTGCTGACAGGCTGACAATTCAGTATGACTTGAACAGCAACAGGAATGAGCTGGACTGTGACACATCTGTGACAGCCCTGCCTCCCTGATAACAAATGTGGTCATCACCCTTGGTCTGTGACATACTGGCTACACTGAGCACCCTGCTTTCACCACTCACCTTTCTAGGCCTTTCTTCCATAAGCACAAGGGCTGCCCTTTACTCCAGGATGCTGAAAGCCCCAAAAAGGTCACAAACAAAAGGAAATTCTCCAAAGGAACCAAGAAATGGTGTTAAAGTATCTCCAAAGTGGTTTAATGTCTATTTTGTCCATATTTTTGTCCCTAAAGTTTGCAGGCTCTCAGGTTTCCAAAATGTGTCCATGCAAAGGAGTTTGGGTGCCCCAGCTGCAGTTGTCACCATGTAATTCAGCTGAGTCTGGTTACTGGAGAGGGTTCCAGAGGTCACCCCCCAATGTGACTTGTAGAAAAGGAGCTCTGTGTTCCCTTGCTCCTTTGATCATCCTCCAGCCCCAGATGTCTCTCTCCAAGAACTAAGGGAAGTCAGAAAAAAAGTCCTCTATTTCCCAGATCTGCACTGGAAAAGAGCAGCCTTTCCCTCCCTGTTTTTTCTCAGCTTTATGTGTTCAGAGACAGAGCATAAGTTCACATAGAAAGCTCACGCTTTTTCCCTAGGAGAATAGGAAGGAAGGATCAAACAGAGCTCTTCCATGACACTGGGCTCTCTCTCTCTCTCTCCTTTGCTGTAGTCTGAGTCAGCTGCTCTTCCAGATTTTCTGTCCCAGTATCATGGCACAGTGGCTAAAGCAAAGCCCTGTTAAAATGGTTGTGTTAGGTCTGGCCAGGGCACACAGCTCAGATGGGGATCTGCAGCAGTGCTATGAAGCTGAAGCATTTTGATTTCACTTATAATGCCTTTCCAGAGGTGAGTTTAGCAAAGCTTTATTCCTTCCCTGCCTTCATCTTTCCTAATGGGATGTGCAACCTGCAATTAGGACCCACCATAATTGTGGCCCATATCCATCAGGTCCATGGATGTGCTGCAAATAACACCACCAGCACGGGGAAGCTGCAAGTCAGCAAAGCTATTTCCAGGAAAAGAAATTTCCCCTTGCCCTTCTGCCCTCCCAGACTATCCTCCCAGAGCTCCTTCGAGTGGGGTGGCAGAGCCCTGGGGCAGGCAGCCAGAAATGCTGTCAGCTCTGCAGCTCTGCCCTCTGCCAAAAACAAATCAGGAAACCTGCAGTGAGTTCAGGAGCTCAGAGCCGACACGGAGAGCTGAAAGGACTTTGCAAAGCAGAGATTAATTTCTGGCAAAGGATGTCTGACATTCATGAGCCATTAAAGCTTTTGGATATAAAAAGCACTGGCCTGTTTTATTAAGGGTGAGCCCAGCTAGATGGCTTTCTTTGCTGTGGGAACTGAAATGAACCCATGAGTGAGTTTTATAACTCTGCTTGATTGCCATTTCTTTGCTTGCCCTCTTCACTGCATGTGCTTGGGTCAGAGCTGAGTGACATGAACTGGCATTTGTTCCACATCTGGATCCTGTCACTAGAAATGAAGATATTTTTAGCCTGAGTTGAATCATTGCTATTCTTAGATTTTTTTGGCTGGACCTTCTGCTGTATTCTTCCTTCTTCTCTATTTTATATCTCCTGAAGGTTTTTTTGCTTTGTTTCTCCCAAAGCTCACTAATGAGGATATTGGGAATATATCACAGCTAATAGAGGAGGATGTCTTGGGATCTTGGGATTGCTCTGAATTTTAAAAGACAAGAAGATTAATTTGCAAGCCTTTCTGTAAGGAACCATCATCACTGAATTACTGGGGAGGTGTGTGTGTGGGGGGGTGTTACTCTTAAAATCTGTCCCCAGATTTTTTTCTTACAGGTAGGGTCTAGTCTTGACTTGCTTGGAGAAGGAAAAGCATAAAGGTAAAATAGATATAGATCCTGACCTCTTAAATGATGAGAAGTGAAAACACAGGAGAAGTGAAATTATCAGAGAACCCTGAATGCATCTGCACCACCACCAAACCCAGCTCTTCTCAGCTGGGAGTGAGGTTGTCTTTGCCCTGTGTCTACAATTGTTCTTGCTCCTATTTTGCCCACCACTGTGCAGCCTTCTGAGAGAGCTGGTAGTTTGAGACTGTGCTGTAGGGGAAAACAAATAAACTGATAACATCTTTTCTTTCTCATTTTTTTAGAAGCAGATATCTTAAGTTAATGCCAGAGTTGTTATTTAAGGTCTTTTTTTGGTGATAAGGTGTTCAGCATCCTCTGAATCGTCTAATTTAAATTAGTTGGGGGGGAGATAATTTTACTGTAACTGGTTATAATAATATGTAATAATAAAGTTGATAATAATAATATGCACTGCTAAGGCATGAACAGGATTTTTCCTGAGCTATTGCCATGCCATGAAGCTGCCAGCTGTGTCCATCCCCTGGCTTTATGGCAGCCAAACACTAACAAGGAAGCACCTGGGTGCTGTACTGAATTTTTAATGCAGAGGCACAACAGCTCCTTCCTTTTAGCAGCTCAGCTCAGTGGCTGTCTGTGGTCACTCAGGCTGGAAGGCAAGGAGAGAGCTCAGGCTTGCACTCCCTCCTCCCACAGGGCATTTGGAGCCTGGGGGTGATTATGCAGATCCCCATAGGAAAGGGACTGAGCAGCATGGTGACCCTCAGAGCTGCCAGTTTCCTGCACTCTGTCCATTCATCAGGAGATTCACCTGCCCCTACCAGGAGCTCTGGGCAGTTTGTATTAGCAGCTACAGCTGCAGGAATAGCAACACACCCAGATAAACATCTCCTTTCTCTGGCTTCCCCAGTTTATGCTCAGCTGAGATGCACTTGTGTTCAATCCTTTCCTGTGCCTAGGATAGAATTTCCCACAAAATCCTCAGAACAGAAATGGGGAAATTATCCTTGTGGAAAAGTTAATTTTCCTTCAGAAATTAGGAACCAAAGAGTTTGTTGGAGACACAGGTGTGTGCAAGTAACTTGGTCTATGTAGAAGAAGAGTTTTCAGAGCATTATAAAGAATCAGAACACTGAAGATGAGAGGTCTCTCTTGGCCTCACAGGAGGCTGTCTGGGAGCCCTTTATGGCTTCTGCAGCCTCTGCAGCTGCAGGCCCATGTGTGTCAAGGCTGCAGATTGCACAGGCAGCAGAGCTGCTTGGCTGGAACAGCCTGTAGGGCTTTATCCTGTTCTCACAAGCAGCTCTGTGGCAGCTCCAACTCAATGAACCTCCATGCACAATCTCCAGGGTGTGCTGGATGTGGGTCACTCCAGCTTCAGTACATCACCCATCCTCTCAGAGCACCCACTGATCTAAGCACAGGGCTGTGGTCTCCCCTTAACCTGTTTCAATCTGACAGATTGAAATGGTTCTTCATAGGGAAATGATGAAAAATGACACCCCAAAAGCAGTCTAAGATACCAGTCTTCCTTTCCAAAAGGCTGTTACAAGCAGAAAAAATGAGAACAGACCTTGTACTGACAGTCATGTGCTTTTGAATGTCTGCAAAAAAATTCAAGAGTAAGATTAACTAGATTAACAAACACATCATTTTAAGCAGTGTGCCTGCCTATGTGCATATGTAGCTGTGTGCATGCTTGTTTTCAGGTTTCTAAAATACAAAAAGTAGCAGAAAATAAGAAAAATCTTACAAGTTTTTGTGTTTACAACATGACAAATGCAGATACTTTTCTTCAATTCACATTTCTGCTTCTTTTGTTATCCTAAATAGACTTTCATTCCTTTATGCTGTAACAGAAGTCTATAATCTTACCAGCTACCTGGACCAGAGAGGAGAGCACATTAGCTGCCATTCCTCATCAAATCCCAGTGGCAGAGTATGGAAGTAGGCTGTTTCTTGTGCCACAGCAGTCCTTTCAAACAAACTCTTTGAGAAGGAGAACACAACAGTGCATTACATGAAATTGCTTTCAAGGTAGGAAGAGCAAGATGTGCAGCTAAACCAAAGTGTGCTGCTAAACATAAGAATAGATTTGGTGCTGTTGTGTCGCCTGACATACCACTGCAATAGAATAACAGTGCATCACTGCTTCCCTAACTGGCCAGCCTGAAACACATGTAGCTGTAAGACAGCTAGCTGCTCTGTAAGACAGCTGCACAAAAATAGATCACTTATTTCATTTTAATGCATCTAAAATTATGAAGAGCTGAGCTTCAGGAGGGAGGCTTCAGTTCCACTTCTCTGTATTGGAGGGGATCGCATTTCTGTGCTTCTGAAGGTTTGCTGCCCACTTATGACCCTTAGCAATTTCCCACACCCTACCCCAATCAGCTGTAGTATTTCTATGTGTGAAGATTCATGAAAGCTTGGGATTTTCAGCTGGTGTTTGATTATTCAGCCACTTACTCAAGAAGGCAGCTGGAGAGAAGCCTGAGGGCATTTGGGACTGAGCTGTGACCTGACAGATTTCAGATGCTCACACACAAATGCATCATCTTAATGTGGGCCTTGGTTTGATGGGCAGGGAGAGCAGACTTCTACCAGAGCTGCAGCATGGGAACAAAAGCAGAGGCAGTTTCCATGCTGAGTTAGTGCTGAGCTAACCCGGCACACAGCAGCAGAACGCAGGTCTCATTCATTCTCTCAAAAACTCCATTTCCAAATAGAAAAACAACAGAAAAAATTCAGCCAGTCTCGAAGAGAAAATAGATCTTTTTGGTGCTATTGTCTATCCTGTGTCCTCCCACAGAACCCACTGGGAAAGCAGCACTTCTGTAGGTATCACAAGTCTCAGTATGAGGAGCCTTGGGTGGCCCTGGGTGGCCCCGTTTGGGCTCTCTGAACTCTCCAGTGATCAGACGACCACGTTAAACACAGCAGGGACACACCAGCTCCTGGTCCTTCTCTAGTCACACAGCAAGCCCTGGCTGGTGGCCTTGAAATGTCACCTGGTCCAGCCAGGGAGCCTCGATGCAATTATGTGCCCCTGCCCTCCTCACAGCCTGAAACCCTTCCGTGCTGGGCTCCCCACAGCCCTGCAGGGGCTGTGACTGTGTGTGATCATTCTCGCTGTAAAAAATGGCTTTGTTACATGGAGATGAAACCTCTTCTTGTGCAACCTGTACCTGCTGACCTCCTCTCCTTGGGGTGCCTTTGTGAAGACACTCCCATCCTCTTTATAGCTTCCCTTTAGCTATTCAAATAGTCTGATGAGTCTCCCTCCGAAGACTGAGCCATTTCTTCTTCAGGGTGGAAAGAGCTATTTCCTTCCACCTTCCTTCACAGGACAGGTTCTCCAGCACTTTGAACATCTCTGTGGCCCTCCTTTGGACCCTATCCAGACTGTTCATGTCTTTCTTGACTTATAGGAACCAGAACCGGACATAGTAAATGATCTCCAAGCACAGGTCCATCTTTAACTATTGTCCTTGCTTTTGTTGTTATTCCTTTTATGACATGATCCTCCATGTACAGCAGTATTTCATACACAAGGACTGCAAATGAAGATGAGAATTTGAAAAATTGTCCACTTGAAGAAGTTTTGAAAGTTTGCAGAATCTGGGAAATATTCAGTACATAATCCCTCAGAAAGTTTGGGTGAAAGGTTATTGTTCTTAGCTGTGAAATGACACTTCACAATTAGAGCTGTAATGGCTCCAATTTTAATCTTAATGTGCTTTTAAAAATGCACATAAACGTTTTCTCATACTTAGTGTCAAGTAGTAACTTCTGAAGCAGCTTCAGGGTGGTCTTGATAATGCTTAAAAATACACTAATCTCCATTGCAGAATAAGAAGAGTGAGTAACTTGTGATAAATCAGGAGAAAGCACAGAAATGCATTTTGAACTTGTCAAATAGCTGAATTATAAACATCCTTTTCATAAGAAGTTAGGATTTGAAAATGTTCCTGAGAAAATATTTTTAACTGATGTGTCTTGAATGTATTGACAAAGACCCTGCTTACTATAAAAGGACAGAATCTTGCACTTAATGAAAATACATTAATTTGGAAAAGATAGTTTCTCTCCTCAAGTCAGTTCCATAATATTTTTGCTGCTGCAGCATCTTCTTGTAAAGAATTTCAGTAAGGTTGAATGTCAGGTTCAGTGCTTGTCTCTTTCTTTAATACATAATTTGGTGTTTCAGTGCTGAGAATGTCTCTAATTAAAAGTTATTTATGTGGCATAGAAAGCTCGATCACCAGATTTTTTTTTTAATAGATAAATTAATTCAATCACTTGCAACTTTGGCAATTAGTTAGCATGGAAATTAAGATGATCCTCAGACTACAAATTCACCACTTTGCCTTCCTACTCTTCTCTGGCTTTCCCCAGATCTTTTAATCATCAGGTTGTGCAGGCAACCCTCTTGTGCTTGTGCCTCTGCCTCTTTCTTATTTCAGGCTTTGAGGGTTTTTTCCTGGTGTTCTCTTGAAATCCAATGTCACAGTGCTGCTATGCTGCCAGAGATACCAGTGCAGCAAATAAACACCAAGTGAGGTTTTCTCCACCAGTACAGACTGATTATACATGTTTGCCTCTAATACATCAATATTTGGGATAGTGTGTGTGGATCAGGTCTCCCAAAAAAGAGAATACAGCTTGAAACAGAACTGAGAAAGGCAACAAGGACAATCACACTGCTTTAGGAGGAAAGGCTTTAAAAGGGATTTCAGTCTGGATTGAAACCAGAGTGGACGTGACAAAAGAGGAAAGGATTCATTCCTTCTCACAATCTATGCCACAGGTAGGACTCAGCTAAATTACTAGGGGTAGGTTTATAACAAAGAAGAGAACAAACTGGTTAATAGGAAACACAACTTCACAGTTGGGCTTCCTAAGTGAGGTCAAAAGTTAAAACAGGCTCTGAAAGGGAATAGATAAACTGGCACAACAATGAGCTCTGAGCAGGTACTAGACATGCTTATCTGGGTGAAGCTTCTGTCTAGGACATCATCAAAGCACTGCTTAAAAACATTAAAATTATTTCAGGATGGTTAATTTGGACTTGCTCCACTCTGGCTCTGAAGACTGAACACCCACCAGCAGTGGGAGTGCTTGGGGAGCTGCAGGAGAACAACTCAGATTTTATTTCAACTGAAAAGCTCAGATCCTGTCCAGCAACACTTGGGGACACAGACTGAAGCAGAATAAGACAATCAAGAAATTTTTTTTCTGCAGTGCTTAAATGTGAACGACAACACATGTGAAGGCTCACCATTATATAGTTATGGACAAAGCACTATGACTTCAGTGGATTCACTTTCTTCAGGACGAGAGCATGGAAGAAAAAATATCTCCCCTCACCAGTATTCAGATGGATAAATGCATGAAATGCACTAAGTGCACCTAAATATAGGAAATGGCCTAAACATACATTAACACTGTGGAGCACCCACATAGGTGCTAAAAATGACCATGTGGAAAATGGCCTCTGAGTGAAAAATTATTTTCACTCTTATGGGTGAACAATGGGTTTGGCTTTTAAGGCTGTCACCAAAGTTTCAAATGTTGTACCTGCAGGAACCTGCTTTGCTGTTATATGTCTCTCTCTCTTCCCCATCCAACAGCAAAAATTTGAAGGGTCACATACAAATATTCACTGATTAACAACTGACTGAGGATTAGTTGCAGGCTTAGAAATTCCCTTATTTTAAAACAACACAGCACATGAAAGCTTCCTTGCTTTGATACAATAGAAAAGGAGAAAGAAAACAAAAGAATTTTGAAATTCTGAAATTTAATCCTCTTCGATATGAAGATATTGCTGCTGTTCACAGTTAGTTTACCCCACATGTTCTTGGAACATAAAAAAAAGTGTTTGAATTTTAAAATTCAAAATATATGTAGGAAAACATGTTTTCATCAGTTGACTGGCTCCTAATGCCATAGTGACAGTGTAGGAAAAAAAGCTGGAGATTTTTCCTGCTTTGTGAATTCTGTTTTTCTGGGTTTTTAGTGGGCTGCAGTGACATTGGTTGATGAACAGTTATTTCTCTCTGAGCATCACTCTTTTTCTAGTGAGGGTAAATTGCATTTTGAGATGTCAAGAATCTGTCGACTCTTCTGATGTTGAACTTTATGGTGTTGATCCTGGTTTCCAGTTGATGTTATTTAGGAAATTTTATTTCTTGTGTATTTATAATATCACCCTTTTTTCTGTTTTTAAAAGTCTCTCCTCCGTGATAGAGGAAATTATAAATACAGCCAGAACACAATGTACAGGCTCAAGCAGCAGAAAGCAAGCAAAGAGATGTTAAAATATTTATATGAAGTCTTGGAAGAATTATGTCAGGGACTAACTTTTTTTTTTTCTGGAACAAAGATTTTTTAAATGCAGCCATTCACTTCCACCTCACCTGGGAATGTTCTTGGCAATGTGCATTTCTAAGAAACATGAATCCTTACAGGAGTCTCACTGGATTTGCTCTTAATTTGCTGATCAGTTAACATGAAAATGATATGCAGGTAGCCAGCTAACATTATTCAGTTGATTACTATACATAATTTTACATTAAATTGATGGTGTTTCTATAGAAATGTTAGGAGGTGGGAACAACATATGAACAGCTAGATTAAAAATAATCAAAAACCATCTTAAGCTTCAGAACTATAATTTAAGCACCCAGCTTCTTGTAATAAAATGGTAAATAAAAGCAAATGAGAACAGACCACAAGGCAGTCTTGCAAGACTCCAGTCTGCTTCTTAGTGAGCAATCAGTCAAAAAGGCATATTAAAGATTGCTGATGAGAAGCAGTGTTCAGAATAACTGGTTTGCCAGAATTATTTCTGTTCTGTACTCTTGTCAAAACTAATCACAAATGTTATTGCAGCCAGGAAGGAGGGAGAGAATCAGCGTTAATTTCATGGGGACAGAACTGTTTAGATCCACAGATCGTGTCAGTTCACTTCAGTCTCTGGGAGTGAGTAAATCTATTTCGTTTTTCAGCTTTTTCACAGAGACAGATCAATTTAAAGCTTAGCACATATCCCAGCTGAATTCTGTAACAGCTCCCTCAAAGCACCAGGTACTTCTGGAGGTTCTTATTAATTTGCTTTATGAGCACTACCAGGGAAACAACAATTCTCACTGCTGTTCTGCAGGTGGGTGGCTGTGCCACAGGCAGGGGAGGGACTCAGACACACAATCCAGGCACTGATCCATGGTCCTTCTTCTCACTTTGGAGACTGTGCCAAATGTGATGCAATTGGATTTTCCTTGATCCTGACTCAGACACCAACCCCTTTGGGACTGTTTCACCAGAATATCTCTCTTGCAAAGATGTATCATTACACATAATGAAGCTAAGGCAAAATTGTTCAGTGGTCCATTAGTGCTGGAAATAACTCTTCAGGTAAATGCAGCAACTGGTCACAACAGCAATGCTCTTTTCAGTCTGCCTGGTAGGACCCTGATGGAACAACAGCCAATATTTTTGCAAGCCCTTTCCTGCACCTTTTGGTAGTACTGCTGGATGGGAAAGGCCAGAGAGAGCAGCCCAGCCTTGCAGGAGTTTCACTGTTCTTGGCAGTCGTGTAGACATCAGTGAAAGCTGCACGCCTTAGATCCTTGAAAATGTGGGTCCTGGCTTTTTGCAGCAAGAATCTATAGTTCCAGTTGAATTTAATTAAAAATACAGATCTAATCATATCCCTTTCTTTCTCTGTCTGTTTTCCCATCTGGGCAAGTCACAGACACACTTTTAATGCCTTTTTGGTTGTGAAGTCCCGTGTCTAATTCAAGTAGATTGATTCCACGACTGGAGAGATGGAAGGAGGAATCCAGCCTGACCTGTCTGGCCTCTGTGCTACCCCTTCGCTGCTCATCCATCCTCATCCTGTAAGCTTGCTCAGAAGTCCAAATGAGAAATATGGTCAGGAAAAACAGGATAAGTTTTCATGGGTGATTGATAGAACTGCTTTGACTAAACAATCCATTCAGAAGGGCTGGGTGTTTTCTGAGTCATGCTGGCTGCTGAGATGCATAAAGAACTTCAAACTATTAATTACTGAAGAATCAGTCAAACTGAGAATTGAAGTTCCCACAAGAGAGACAGCAAAGAGAATATAATAAAGGAGCTGCATGTCCCCTGTTGATATGTGTGTTTGAAAGGAAGATGTAAATGGGTTTTATATTAAGAATAACACAAAATTTCCATCATTTCATGTCTGATCAGAGGGACTGCTCCAGCTTTTGGCAATTTGATTCTTTTGTTATCTGAGTATATTCAGCCCTTCAAATACACAAAATTGGCCCAAACAGAGGCAACATGCAGAGCGACCCTGTCTTTTGACCATTTTGGCTTCATATAGGAGAAAGGGCCTTTTTCTAAACTGTCAGCATGATATTGTAATTCATTGTCTGAATGAATTTATTCTCTGCTGGATATTCAACATTTCTAAGGAGGAACTGAGGAAAATAATTTTCCCATGATTAAAGGATTCTGAGATGTTGTTGAACATCCACTCCCACAGTGTAACTTGTCAGGCAGACTGTAAACAAAGACCTAATTGTTGTTGACTAACTCAAACTTTTTTGAACATCCATACAGGATGAACTTTTTCCATGCTGAAAAGGTGACTGTATAAACTAGCAAAAAGGAGGCAACCCCACCATTCAAAATCCAGTGTATGTAATTCATCCATGTAAAACCATGTGCCTCTGCCAATGAATCCAGCACCCTGCACCCTGCACCTCTGACCTGAAGCACAGGCATGATTTTGAGCTCTGTGGGACATTTCTATGTATCTGCTTCTAAAATACCACAAGGATTGACCATGAAGGTTCATGAGACAGTTTTATCTGTCTCGGTAAGAGTTTTTTTGGAACCTCATTGCCTATAAGTCTCTTGCTAGTACAGGATAGCTGGGAATGTAGTGTACCCACCACAGGCTATTAATTTAATAAGTTTCTCCTGAAAAGAACCCAATAGATTCTATTTTTTTAAATAAAGCAATAACATTGTTGAAATCATCATTCCATATGCCATTTCATAGCAGCTATAAAACATAGTGCTAAAGTTTAAAACTCTGGTTATAGAGTTGGGGAAATGTATATCATCACATCCTAGGTTGATAAAACTCTAATCCTTGTTGTTGATGAGTTTTGGATTGCTATAAACCTTTCATTTCCGGATAATCAACTGGATGTTGTCATGATTTATATAAAATGCAGGAAGAAAAGGATGTAATATTAGCATATTAAAATTCATTTACCATTTGTTTCCACTCAGTTCCACACAGTGAGAGTGTTGTTTTGGACTACTAGATACCATTCACCAGGGATTTTTATCCCTGGTGAATGGTACCTAGTAGTCCAAAACAACACTCTCACTGTTTTGATCTGGGTCCTGAGCAGACAATTGATAACTCAGTGGCTGAAGGCATTAGAAAAAGCCAAAGGGGAACTTTGTATCAAAAGTAAGTGCAAAATTTCAGTTTGTTTTCAGTTATTATTCAGAAAGATGTCGGAAATGATTGACTAGTTCTACATCCCATCTTCTGGTGGCTGTATTCACATACCCCTAGTTCCTGACTTGGATGGTCGTATTTGACACAGACCAAGCTGCTTGGTCTTTTCTGCTTGCAGTAAAACTTAAAAAATAATGTAATGACTCTAATATCAGACAGAATGTAAATTAAAAGGACATTTTATTCCTAGATGTAATAGCTAAAAGACGTTGTTTGTGCATATGGTTCTTGGGGTTTCTTTGGTTGTGTTTTGTTCTTTTTTTAACTTTTGGGACTAAATTCAGAAAGATGGTCCCAAAGTGTTAATTTGGAAACCATTTGGATGAGAGCTCTTTATCCAGAGACAGTGTATGCAGTGGTTATAAGCTCTGATCAATTCTTCATTCTATGAAAAATTCATCTTGCTGCCTAGAAAGGACCACAGAGAGCTCTGCTGGTGGTGCCAGATCCTCTCCTCCCAGTCTCGGGGCAGCTCTGGAGTGCACAGCCCAGGGGTGACACTGTCACTGGAGCTGTTCTGCATTCTGTCTGTGCTCACACGCCCTGCTGCATCCCAGCTGAGGACTCATACACAGGCAGGCAGGAGGGATACATCAGGGCCTGGGAAGACACTTGTTCCTTTTTTCTTACCTAAGATTTTGGCAGGAGAAGAGCTTTGTGTCAGTTTACAGCCTGGTTTGTTTCCAAAGTGAAATCTAACCCCTTCAAAATGATGAAACCACCTGTTTGTCCAAAGGCTGCCTGGGACATTTTTGTATAAATGGCAGCCTCTTAGTGAAACTAGGCAGGGTACCAGCACCATGAGGGGCTGCAAAGCCCCCCATAATGATGACAATGAGGAGGTGATTTGTTCCCAACACTGGCATGGCACACATGGCTCAGGGCAGCCCTTTTTAGAGCCTTTGGAAGCAAAAATGTTTGTGGAAGAGATCTTCTAGGGGAGGCTGGGGTAACACAACCAATAGAGAGTGGGGAAACAGGGGACCAGGTGCAAACTCATCAGAATTTCACCCCTTCTGCTGCCACCACACAGCACAGAGGGAAAAACCTCAGCACCAAAAAATCTGATCTTCCAAATTGCTTGCTACTGCAGTGGTTGGTAATATGGGCCATTAAATGGCCACAAATGTCTTAAAAATCACATCAGCTCCCAGCTGTATGTAAGACTCAATGACCATAATGATTTTAGTACCTTCTTAGTACCTTTTTTCCCCATCTGTAAACCAAAATTAGTAACACTAGGCCTAACAGAAGATGTTGTGAGGCTAAATGAACTGTTTCTCATCAAAGGATACAGTTTAGGGCCACTGCCTTTGATAATGCTGTGCTTATACTCCTCACTAGATTTATCCCAGAGGCTTTTTTATCTGATCTCTTTGTATTGTAGATGTTAGATAGAAAATAAATGGAAAAATATTTGCAGCCTGAAGAGTAAAGCCATTGTCAGTTTTGCCAACCATTTAATAAACAAGAAAGTGATAAATCCCCAAAAGATTATTTAGAAAACAATAACAAAAGCTAATGGGATTATTTTCTCTTCCCGTCTAGTTTTTATTCTTTTAATGCATAAATATTAAATCCAGCAAAGACCGGTAAATAATTTGTTATGACAGTCTGAATGGATGGAGCTTAGACTTCCTCCTTCAGACTCTTGGATGAGACCTAACAGCATGTGTTTGGTAAAACAAACCTTCCAGAAACACATCTTGTTCTGTGGAGGTTTCCAGAGAGGCAGAGGAGTCTCAGGTCCATACTAAGATTTAGAATGAGAACAGCTTACAGGTAAATATGAGATTTTTTCATTGCTAAAAATGACCCACCTCAGTATCAGGGACTTTCAGAAAAATACATTGTGAGCCATGAGAGTTGTCAGCTAGAGGAATTTTAAACAACTGGTGCTCACTTCTGTGTTGCTTGTGAACTATTAAGCAGGTGTTTGCACCTCTAGTCTTATAAAGACTTTCCACTTTTGCTCCTGACCATTCCCACAAGTGCTCTCTCTGACAGAGAATGTACAACTAAGATATTTTGCTTGGAGTAACACCAAGAATTCATCCCCTGCCAATTTCAAGCAGGTTGGTTTTATTTTTTTCTTTTTTTTATGAAAATTATTGTTTTCAACAAGGGATGTATATGACAGATGAATAAAACAGTTTTTGAGACCACATGAAAAATAGATCCTAACAGAAATGAAAAATGAACCCATAAATTATCTAACTTGTGATGTTTTGGTACAGATGGAAAAGATAATGGGCCGTGACTCTCCTGCCTCATTCCCATCTCTGGCACAGCTGCAGGGTAAGGACAGTGGGACCATGTAGCTTGCAAGAAGGGCTTTGCCACAGAAAGGCTCTCTTCCAATCAGAGCTGTCCTGATTTGGAGGCAAGGTCATGACTCCTGTTTCTAATTCTCAGCTCTGGTCTGTTTTTCAGAGCTAGCCAAGTATCACTTCATGGTTTACTGTGGCTGGTTGGAGATGGCTGTGTGAGCAGGACACCTTGAGCTACTGCATGGCAGGCCCTGCTCCAGCCCTCAAGGGCAGAGAAGGCAGGGAGTGTTTGCACATTTTCTCCCTCTGGACTGGATGGCTGCATGATTTTGGTGTCAGATTTGGGGCATGGACCAGAATGGCCCATGACAGATATTAGATCCCATGCAAACAGAATGAAAAGATGGCACTGGGTGGAGAGGGCATTGTTAATACATAATAATGTCTTATTTTGCTCTTTGTGGTCAGTGCTGCAGACTGCAAACACATCTTTGTGAGAAACTCACTTCAGCTGCTGCTGAAACCACAATTTCTGTTATTTTCCTATTCAGTGGTCTGGCTTAGACCACACACAGACTACAAAATGTGTTATGACATGTGGCTGTTGCTGCTGATTGATCTTTGGTTTATCAATACCACAAAATTTCTCCCCAGCTTCCTTCAGCTGATTTATAGTGTGGAAGAATAAGTTGAAGGACTATTCTCATTGAGAACTGATTTCTCATCTTATTGTTCAAGTATATTTTCAAGATGACAGTCCTGTGCTTCCTCCACATCCTGCAAGGATAGGAATGGCTCTTTTTTTACAAATATGTGTATTTGTCTCTTGCCAAGCCATCCATTGAGGATCCACATGGCCCTGCAATCAATCATAACCTGTGCTAGAAGAAGATTTTTTAATGGGTCTTCTATGTTGAGCTGTATAATTGATAATATGGTGACAAGACAGAAAAACAAGGAAAATAAATGTAAGCCTGCTTAGGAATCTATGTTCCTTAGAGACTTTGCCTAATTTTCTGAATGCAGAGTAAATTGTTTCTGTCTGTAGATACAGAAAAGAATTGCCACATATACAAATGATTGCTGTAGATGAAGGCTGGATTTTTTTCAGAAAGACTGTCTGGCTCAGATAGCAGCCAAACAGTGAAGATGGAGAAAAAGTCCATCTTGGACAGTTGAACTGTGCAAGCTACTACAAAGTAAAACCCCAAAGGGGAGGCAGCAGGTCAAAATTCAGTGGAAGACAATATAGACCAACTCTAGGCACAGATAAAAAAGCTTGTCCCATTACTTTCTGACTGATAACACACAGTCATTAGTGGCCAAGTTTATTAAGGTTTGCCAAAATCACTTTGGATGCCCACAGAACATTCTTGACTATTGGTAGTCAATGAAGACAGACCTGTGGGGAGTAATCCTGCTTATTTAAGCACCATTGCAAACAGGAAAAAACTGAATATTAAATTTTTCTAGTCTACTTTTCAGACTTCTGTGGGTGTCTACGTGATGCAGTCCAGTGGAGATATGGATACATAGAAGCCAGTATTTAGTCAGAAGAATCCTGGCTGTTAATCCTCCCAGTTAAAGCTCCTTAACACACTATGTATCTGGACCATGAGTTGCTTAAGATCATTTCATATCATCTGATCCACATAAAATAAGAAAAGATTCAGTGATTTTTCAAGTACCTGTCCAAAGACTGGCGATATGAACACAGGTGTGCACCAGAAATCCCACAACCTCAAAATTCCATAGTTAAGCCTATAGAACTACTATCACAAATTCATGCTGATTTTCATCAGTACCATTTATTATGTTGGAAAGTACTTAGAGGATAAAAGTAATTTAACAGTAATCATACTCTGAAATGGAACTAAATTACTTGAGAATTTTAAAGCTTTTCTTTAAGTTGAACTCCTTCCAGTTTATGCACATTATTTTTCCTTTTGGAAACATGCAGAACAACATAGACCTGACTTCAATGCACAGCCAATACAGTCATGAGCATGGGCTGTAAATTTTCTTGTGCAAGTGGGGTCTCATCTTGTAACCACTGAAGGTGAACAAAAGTATTTATTAACTGTGGTGTGCAGGACCATGAACATGGGTACCTCTGAATGGGACTTTAGATTTTTCCCTCCCACTGTCACTCAGCTTTTAAGACTTGCAGGGCATAAGTACACCAATTTACCCACTTTGGAAGTTCCAGTCAATTGGTGTGAAAGATATTCCTTTCATCAGTGGAATAATGTGGCAAGAAAACAGACTACACATTGTAGTTTAGGTTTTTGAATCATGTCAGGAGAATTCACACAGTCTGGACACACTGCTATAAATCTCTGTTGCCTTCTCCTCCCAGGAAGAAACAGGTATTTAACAGATTTGAGGAACCTGTTAAAATCAAAGGATTGACTAGAGAGCATTTCCCCATCCTCCTTGCCCCCATGCTGCTCCTCCTGTCTCTGGGATGTGAGAGGTAGCAAACACCAGCCCCTTCCTCACCCAGGCAGCATGGTTCAGAGAGGCTACTGGTATCTGCAGGCTTCAGGCCCTTCCATCTGACATGGGAAAAAAGGACTTAAGCACCTGACATCAGTGGAGGATGGAGTCCCACAGAGCTGCCTGACTCTGTTTGTGCCCCTCCTGCTGCTCCTGTAGGATTTGGCCCCTGCACTGCTCTCTGTGCTGTGCCAGCAGAAAGCAGAGAGTGCCCATGTCCTTGAGCAGCTCCCAGCTCATTGCCCAGCCCTGTGTCCCTGTGAGCTGGGGCTACGTGACCTCCACACGCCTTGGGAGAACATTTGATACTGCCCACACGGCCCCACTGGCATGGCAGGGGCTGCCAGCTTGTGATCAAAGAGTGCTCTGAGCTTCCTGGGAGCAGTGGGGTGAGGCCAAGGGGCTTGTCCTTCTCCACCCACCTTGGTGCAGACCCAAGGGAACTGTAGGAGCGTCGGGGGGTAGGACGGTCGGGACGGATGGAGACGAGAGATCTCTAAAGCCAGGTTGTGAAACTTGTGGTTTATTGTAAAGGTGTGGGCACAGGGACCCTGCTTGGAGCTGCCAGCTGCAGCTTGGAGCCTGAGAGAAGAGAGGGGTAGAGAGGATGAGAGAGAGAGAGAGGATGAGAGGGTAAGAGTGTAAGAGGGTAAGAGAATAAGAGAGTAAAAGGGTAAGAGTGTAAGAGAGTAAGGTTCCCATTACAATACAATAAATCTTCTTCTGTGTTGAATATTCTAATTCTCACTAACCAATCTAGTACAATATACAAATCCTATAGCATTTACATACAGCCTATAAGAATCATTACATTACCATGCTGTGTTACATTTTAAACCCTAAAAACTACTCTTTGGACCCCTTCTGCCAAGCTAGTAGGGTCTGCTCTTACCCTTGGACCTGTCTGCAAGAGGCTATTGTTTCATCAAAAGGGGATTACCTTCAGTCCAGCTACACCATTGTTTTTCAGTTGTTCAGTAACTAAGGGATCTCAGAGCTTGCTTTCATTTCAATCTCGCTTATAGTTTCTATATTCTCAAAATCTTTTCCAAGGCAATCATATTTATAAGGCTTTCCTGTTTCATCTTCTCCAACAGGAAGCCACACAGCTGATGTGTGACAGCCTCCAGAAAATCCTTTGAGAACGGGGAAGTCCAACCACAGAGGCTGGGCCATTGTTCATTGGCCTCTAAGAAAACTCAAACCAAACAATTGTACAGTAAATACATATCATTTTCCAGATGGACATGTCATCTTCCTGTGGGCTCTGGGGCTGGATTTGGCGTGCCATGAAGACTAGGATGCCCAATGCTCTTGTGAAGCCAAGACCCTTGTACACAAATTGGAGGCATTACAGCTTTTCCCAAGATATATTAGGTCTTTAAAATGCAAAAAATAACCCATGTCTCAGATGATGAAATGGGTTGAGCAGCTGGAAAGAAAGTCGTCTCTTCAGGACTATTAAAGCAGGAGCATTTAGATACATAAAGGCCATTGAGTAAAGGCCAGCAAAACCTCATCCCCTGACAAGCTGCTGCCTAATTCTGCTACAATTTTTGTCTCTCTGAACCATGCCCCTAGACTCTGAGCATTGCTCATGCACTGAACACTAGAGGCTTGGTGTCTCATTGTACTGTTGCAAGGTCACAGTGATTTGGTACTAAAATACCTGGGGTGGCTGTGGACCTGCACAGCAGCTGGACCCTGCAGCAGTGTGGGACCAGGCCATGTGTATTCTGGGGACACTGACAGCCAGCAGAGGTGCCCAGGTGGCCAAGAAGGCTGATGGCACCTGTATCAGCAATAGTGTGGCCAGCAGGAGCAGGGCAGGCCCCTGTCCTTGGCACTGCTGAGGTGGCACCTCAAATTCTGTGGTCAGTTCTGGGCACCTCAGTATAAGGAGGACATTGAGGTGCTGGAGCATGTCCAAAAAGGGCAACAAGCTGGGGAAGGATCTAGGGGAAGTCTGATGAGGAACAGCTGAGGGATCTGGGGTTCTTTGCCTGGATAAAAGGAGGCTCAGGGGAGAACTTATCAATCTCTTCAACTACCTGAAAGGAGGCTGTATGGAAGTGGAGGTTGTCCTCTTCTCCCAGGTAAGAGGTGACAAGACTAGAGAAAATGCACACAAGTTGTGCCAGGAGAGTTTTAGGTTGGATATTACAAAAAATTCCTTCACTGAAAGGGTTGTGAAGTATTGTACAGGGTGCCCAGGGAGGTGGCTGAGTCACCATCCCTTGAATTGTTAAAAAAACATGTAGATGTAGCACTTGGGGACATGGTTTAGTGGTGAGCAAGACAGTATTGGGCTAATGTTAGGATTTGAGGATCTTAAAGGTCTTTTCCAACCTAAATGATTCTATGGTCTTGGTGTTGAATCAGGACATAAAATACTTTTGTCAATCCAATTCTTATCTTTAGGTGTATTCTGTTGTGGGGGAAGGGTAGATATAAGTTTAATTGTGTTAGGAACTTACGTCTTAAAAAAGGAACTCACTATGCTGCGGCAAAACGTCTAGATATGGACAACATTGGAACTAGACTAGTGAAGAGATTTTTGCTTTTATTTCTAGAACATTAGTCTCAAAACAATCAAGACATGATGTTAACAGCTCACTGGTCTACACAAAATGTCTCCTGAGGGTGGGATGATATAGAAAGATATAAAATCATCTCAGTCTAGATTTCAGCCAATCATACACAGAAAAACACATATTGACAAGCATTCTATCTAATCTTATAAAACACACGTAATGATAGTTAAAACAAAGACTAGTTCATAGGAGACAAAGAACAGAGCTCTATTCATGCTAACCTTCTAAAGATATACATTAAATAACTTTGTTGCCATCCTAAAGCCAATTCTACAGAGGCCTATTGTTATTTGTCATGTCTACTGCTTGGGAAACTTTTCTGCTGTATCTGCAATGCTAACAGAACTCCAGTCTAAGGCCTACATACTTATTTAACCATTTCCTAAAAACCCTCTAACTTTATGGATCCCAACATATTCTTGCTTTTTCACAGGTGACATGCTTCTGTATCTAATGGTATAGAATCTTGCAGGACACATTTTATGCTTTTTTTTTTACCCTTATAATTGCCTAAAAGACTAAACTATCAGTAGGGTAGAGCAAATTTTCCTTTAAGCAGAGACTGAGAAGTAATGAGAGACTGAAAAGGATTTGAATGCTGTTGTGAACATTAAGTTCCTTCTGCTCTTTATTTAAATTATAGGTAAGCATGTAGCCAGGTAGATGATTTAAGATACAGAAACCATAGACTTTGGGGTAATGAAGGATTAGGGCTTGGCTTGACCTGAACTTATGTGAAAAATTCCCTTTCAACATTTATTATTGTCTTGAACACTGGGATTGGGCTGTGCTGAACACTGAGGAAAAAAACCCCAAACCCAACTACAGAAAACTAAACAAAATCCCTGCTGGTATAAATTTACCATCTGGATGCAAATGACATTGTGCACAGACCACATGCAGGCTGTGTCCTGCGTGTGTTCAGAGCTGAGGTTTTGATCCTGACCTCAGATTTTCACCTGGATTCCCACAGCTATTATTTATCACCACATTTGTAGAATCAGAGGAAAATTCAGTGGCAGGGGATTCTTGATTCTGTAAAGTGTGCCACAAATGTGTGATTGTATGGGATGCATTAGAAATGAATTATATTAAAACCAGGTTTAAAATGTCTTAAACAAAAAAGGAGGTAGTGTTTCAAAAGGGATATATACACTGCAATTATACATAGCCCTTGAAATCTCATTACACTCCCCATTTGTGTGCTGTGTGAGGAGATCTGCTCAGATCATGGTGTCCTGTCCTGGCTGAATGCTCAGTCTGATCTTGACTGACTGAACCCTCACTCACTCAGAGGAAACATGCATAATAATTAAGAAAAAGCAAATTACTAAAACATTTCAGATTTGAAACAAACCAGTTGTTGACTTGTGCTAAAAATACTTCCATGGTTAACACATAGGACCATGCACGTGCCCCACAGGCCCAGGGTCATGTGAATGAATGAGCAATAATGCTCAAATGACCTTTTCCTAATGTATTAGGGGAGTGTGGCTGGAGGTATAAACCACTGTGAAAGCAACCAGCATTTGCAAACTAACACAATGAACAGCTGTGGTTTTTCCACTATTAAGTCAAGCACAATTGCAAACTACAGTAATCAAATATGAAGATAATGTTTAAAATAAGAGCAGTGGTAGGGAATGGAAAGAAAATGGAAAACAGAGAAATCCAGTGTGCTCTGTAGCCTGGAGGAAGGCAAAAGGAACTGGGACGTATTTCTGGATTTTGTTCCTTTATGTCAGTCAGTTCCAAGCAGCATGTGCTGTGAGGAACCAGAGAAACAGACATAAAATAGCAACAAGACCACAAGGTATGAGGAAATGTAATCCACAGTCCAGAGCAGGGCAGAACTGGGAGGTGTGACTGGGAGGGGTGTCAGTGGCTCTGGCAATTCCTTACAGAGAGGAATTCAGCCAGTTTAAAAATAGAGGTAGTCAGGCAAAACAGAAAGTCCTGGAGACAAGCAGGTGGCTGCAGCAGATTTTTGTTTGAAATGATAGGGTAGAGGAAAATTACCATCCTCATCCAACCTTTCTGTTTCTTGAGATTGAGAAGAAGCCAGGAAAGCTCATGGAAACCTCTTGCCTCCCCACTGAGCACCCCTTTTCATGGAAAAATTAAGATAATGTGCAATATGAACCATTGCCTCTTCTCCAGTTAGTGCATTGGGGTTCTCTTGGCTCCTGCAGTCTGCAAGGTGACTTAGAGGCCAGATACTCTTCCCAATGTAAAAGGTAATTTACTGCCTGTGTCAAAGGCTTTTTTAGTTTCTCCAGGGCTCTGAAACACTCATCCTCATCCCTGCTAGCACTTGGAGACAGTTGCCTCTGGCAAGGAAGGAAGGGATCTATTCCTGAAGTAACCAGATTATGTCAGAAATGGGAACAGGCAGAGGCAGATGTACAGCAGCCAGAGCAATCCATCAGTGATTCCCAGGGGCTCTTGACACACAGCCTCTGTGCAGGAATTTGCCATCAGTGTAACCAAATAAAGCTCCATGCACTGCAAGAACAAAGCATTTTCATTGATTAGATGCTACATGCCAACCAATAAACACATTGTCAAAGTACCTGCTTTTGCAGATAATTCTTTTTTAAAAGAGTGGGCATTGTTTTTTGTGTCAAAATTACCTCTGCTGTACAGGGAAAGATACATCATTCCTAAGTTTGGATGACAATAGTGCTTGTTTCCCTATCTGAGCTCCTGACACTGCCAATGGAGAGAAGAAGCAGTTTTAAATATGATTTATAGAGTGTGTTTTAGACTTCAGAGTGACATCATGGACTGTTGTAATCACTGTTAGGAAAAGCCAGGTGAGTGTCTCTGACATACTGCTCTCCACATCTGGTCCCATGGGAAGGAGCAGTTTAACCCAAGACACCTTGGCCTGTGTGGACCAGCCCTGCCCAGTACCTTTAACCTCCTGCCCACGTGGACATGCTGGTTTATTTAACCTGCAATGTTCTACAGTCATCTGGGGCAGCATCCCTGATCTGACTGAGCCAGCAATGGGAGGATTATGGCCTTTGGGGCAGCAGTGCCGGAACCAGGTCTCTTTTCTGGACTGTTGTATTTTTGTATTTTCAGGGATGCCTAAACACCCCACATTTCACTCCCCAAACAGCAACAGGGACTGCCAGAGCTGTACTTGGCAGTGTAGCACCAGGAGGACAAGCAGTCCAGTCTTTTCTTGTTCCTTTTCCCGATCCACTGAAAAAGGTATTGACAGCAGTACAGGAGGCTACAAAGTTCTGAGACATGGATAAATTGCCCCCAAATCCTTTGGTTTTCAGCTGCACACCCTGATATTCTCTGGTGTGTAGGTGACTAATTTCCACTTGGTTTCTTCTGTAGATCTACCCTGCTCTCTTTGTCTTTCTCCTGAAGCTTCTTGCCATTTCTGCTATTCATTATTCCATAAAATATGTTCATTTTGCAAATTTATAACTGTTCAAGGGGGGTTATGAAAGGCATGCAGTAGGCCTGAAATCAGAGTCTGGATAAGACATTTCCAATTAATTCCCATCCTTTGAGTTGCTCAGAAATGGCAGTTTCCACCAATGGGAAACTCTAGTATTTCTGACCTTGTATTTCAAACTGAAAAAAACCAAACCAACCAGAAAATCTGAAATCTTATAGCAGTAAAGGCATTTTCACCTGTGGCTGTGTGATAAGAAATTAAGAGAGAAGTCTGAATTCTACAAAACAAATATTTTTCAAAGGAAAAACGTTAGTCATGATATTTTCAGCCACAGCTAAATGAAGTCTATCTCTTTATTCAGATCTAAATTTCTTCTCTAAATTCACTTGGCAGGATGCTGGCTTAAGAGAGATTATTTTGCCAGCATGCTGTTCTGCAGCATTTTCCAATTTTGCTCAAATAGCTTTTCCCCAGACAGCCCGTGGGCAGGTGGTCTAAACAGGACCATATATATTGTGAGTACCTTTCCAATTTGAAAGAAAGTTCAAGTTAATTTGCTATTGCAG
Source organism: Melospiza georgiana (assembly GCF_028018845.1). Lineage (NCBI taxonomy): Eukaryota > Metazoa > Chordata > Aves > Passeriformes > Passerellidae > Melospiza > Melospiza georgiana. The sequence goes on along the minus strand of NC_080430.1, from coordinate 143,009,814 downwards.
TGTCTATCTGGCAAATGACTTCTAGTCATAATCTATGCTGCTACCTTCTGTGTTTGTGCAATTAAAAGGAGATGATCAATCTTAAAAATGTCACACTGTAATGGCAGTAATGACTTTGTGTTCACATTCAGGGGGGATGAACACTTTCCCTGTGTTTCCTCTCATGGTAAAGAAGTGTTTTTGCTCTTGTTACTGACTTTTCTGTGGCAAAGGCAGGAAATGTTAGCTACATCTCTGGTGTAAACCAACGCACCTTATAAAGAGACAGATTTGATTTAGGGATTTTGAAGAGGTTTTCTCCAACTGATAGAAAATATGAATATGAAGCCTCAGAAGTGCAAGACAGGATACAAAGGGATTTTGCTCACTGCATCTGCTACTGAAAGCAATATGTATGTATGTGTTTCCCTACTCAGGATGCAGAAGGGACTCCTGGAGAAGGGAGGTGTAAAGATCCAGTTATTAAAATTGTTAGAGAGATGCCTCTGCCCAGATCAAGGTGCAAACAAGACCATATGCCCAAGTCAATGGTATGGATTATATTTAACAGTAAATGTGTGTGTGTGTGAGAGAGAGGAAGAAATAGAAAAAGGGAGTGGGGAAAAGACAAAGAGAGGGATGGAGAGACAGGTTAAGTAGAAAATATCACCACTCCCAGGATCCTGACGCTGTCCTGTTGATCCTCTTCTGGTCTTCTGAGTGCTGGGTGTCCTGCTAAACACAGAGTTCAGTGGATTAATCTATGTTCAGACTGGGTGGGAATACCCAGTACCTCACTTTGTTAGGGGGAAGTTTGGAACTGTCTCTTGCAACATCCTCAGGATCTGTTGCATCATTGGGCATCACATGCAGCCCTCTGGAATGAGTCTGGGAGTGCTTTGGGTGTTTCTGATGGTTTATGACACCTCCTCAGCTGCCTCTCACATAAATGTCCTGTGTGAATGTGGCCTTCCCAAGGTGGAGGGTTTTACAACAGAGACACTTTCTGTAAGGCAGGATGGGTTTTCACTCCCTCTGACCAGAGGTTACACCCCACACCAAAAAACTTTCCTTGTCTGCAAAGCTGGCACCAGCAAATGAGTCTGTAGGCTATGGCCTCTCCCACCCAGAATCCAGCCAGGGCTGATGGTCTGGACAGCTGCTGGGTTTGGCTTTCCTTGTGGATAAATTCTTCTCCTTAGACCTGGGGGGGGTTGACTCACATTCCAGTTCCTATCAGGAGGTGTGTCTGAGTGGGGCTTTGCTGGTTGCAGCTCCTTTAGCAATGTTTAGGCTGATTACCATAGCACTTCAGTATCCCACAGGGGGTTTTATATTGTGGGCACTAGAACAAGAACTTCTTGAGTATCTTCTGGGTCCTACCAGAGGCAGAGCACTGCCAAGGAAGCCAGTCCCATGGGGACTGTTCAGCCATCACCTCACTTCACCTCTGTCCTGTCCTTCTAATATTTCCTCTGTGAGCAGCAGCTGCCTGTCAGGGTGAGCTCTGTTCAGGACAAGGCTTGGCTGGCACCTTCCTCCCACTCCATCCTGCAGAGGGATTTCACTGGTGAAAGATCTTTGACCTCTGCTCCTTTTCCCTTACTTTCTTTCTAGGTCTGCTTACTGTAAGTTCAGTCCTACGGGAAGAAAAATGTCATTGTGACACCTGAAAGTGAAATGAATAATGGTAACTCCTTTTATCTGAGATTTTTGTGCTCCTCAAGACACTTCAGTGAAGTCTGTAAGTTGACATCTCATTTTTCTTTGGCAGGGGTCTCTAAGGCAGAAGGGCAGAACAAGGACTGCAGGGCAGTGTCTGTGCCAGTCTTCAGACACTGGCTAGGAAAGGAACAGAATAGCATAGAACAGAACAGGATGGAACAGAGTATTTTGGTTGGAAGGGACCTACAAGAATCATGTAGTCCAACTGCCTAACCAATTCCTGGGCTGACCAACTTAAACATTTTGTTAAGGGCATTATCCAAATGCCTCTTAAACACTTACAGGCTTGAGATATTTACCACACCCTCCAGGATGCCTGTTCCAGTGTTGGGCCACTCTCTTGGTACAGAAATGCTTCCCAGTATCCAGTCTAAACCTCTCCTGGTGCCCCCTTGAGCTATCCCCATTGCATCTCAGGGTGAGGATTTCAGTCTTCTCCCCCTGCCCTCCTCAGGAAGCTCTAGCAATGATGTTGGTGCTCAGCTGCCTCTTCTCCAAACCAGACAAGCCCAGAGTCCACTGCCACTCCTCACCGGACATGTCACAGGATGTGCCTTCCAGCCTTGTTTCCAGCTTTGTTGTCCTTCTCTGAACACGCTCAAGGACTTTAACTTCCTTCTTAATTGTTGGGGCCAAGAGCTGCACAGAGTGCTGAGGGTGAGGCCACACTAAGAGCCTCAAAAGCAGGATAATCACCATTTTAGATGTCTCCATTTGAACTAGAGACCTCAGCTTCCCTTCCCAGGTGGCAGGCAGGATTCATTGTGCCTGTGGTAGATGAGATGAACGGCTCCCATTCCTCCTTATTGATCACAAAGGTAATGCAGTGATGACAAGCTTGGCAGCAGATGTCAATGCTTTAGAAACTGATGTGCAGTGAGCTGCATTTTCTTCATTGTGATAACTGTCACATTCTCTGGCTTTACTTTTGATACACCATCAAGACTACCTGCTGCCCTGTGATAAATGCCATGCTCAGACTCAGCACGGATGAGACTGATGCTGTTTGGTCTGGGGGGTAACTTTTAGGTCTTATCTAATGTCTTTGGCAAACTTTGTAATTGAAAGTTCCCCAGGGCAGTTGACTGCAAAGGACGTTTGCCAACCATAACTTGTGTAAAAGAGTGAGAAAACAAGATGAAAGGAGTATTTTTTGGTCTTGATATCACTCAGAGTTAGAGAGCTTTAGAACCAGTTAGCCTTGATTAAGGTGAATAAACAGAAAACAGAACAAGCAATCAGGAAACAACTTTGTAGTGTTGCAACTTCTGACAGATCAATCCTTCCTACCCACCACATTCCAGTGTACATCTCTCAAGAGAAACAGTTTTTCCAATTGTGGGCTATTGCCAATCCCGGTAAAAAATGCCCTGTCCTGAATTACCACAGATTATCAAATTTACTCAGTGTTAGCTGCTTCGCCAGAATGTTTTGGAAAACAGCATTTGTAGAACTGGAATTTTGCAGAACCAAGATCTCTAGGTAGTAAGAAAATGTAATATTTCTTTTCACTTTATTTTCAGTTTTACAGTCTTGCATGATAAACAGAAACCAAATTAATCCTCACTCATTAATCTTCCAGTAGAGAAAACCCAAGCCTTATCTCCAGGGTAAACAGTGTAAAAAGAGTCTCATAAGATGATGAGACTCCTTGTCCCATCAGAGCCAGCTGTCTTTGGCTGGGAGAAATTACAGCCATTCTGTCTCTGCCTGGCCAGCCACTGGGATATACATCTTCTTGAAGCAGAAACTCTCAAACCCCATTTGAGTCCCTTGTGATAGACATAGTACCACAGAAACCATTTATCTATGCCTTAGAGGGCCATTTTGATTTAACTAGGGGAAACAGTGAGATAAATTATTGTCTAATTCTTCCTGATTAAAGAAACCCCAAATCTCAGATTTAATTTTAATGGAGGGGGAGGGAGAGGTATGTTTAAAGAATCATATCCATTTGGCTAAATTAATTATTGAGATTAAAAGCTCTGACATAATCTAGCAGGAAAGATGATATCATACTGGGAAGCAAATACTGTATTTGAAAATCAAGACACTTATTTGCATATATGCCATGACACAAAGATTAAAGACAGATGGCTTCTTGATCATCAATTCTTGATCATCAGTTTTCCTCTTGTCAAGTCTTACAAAGATGCCAGCTTTGCAGGCCAGGTAAAAACAAAAACACCTATAACACTAAACTGAAGTGTAAAGAAGGATTAGGTTTGGTTTTTATATCAATCTTGTGATTCTCTGTGCAGGATAGTGTCAGTTCTCCCTGAGCCATGCTGGGCTTGAAATCACTTAATTGTGTAAGTACAATTTCTGGCTATTCCAATGTCAACTTCAGATGAGCTCATACTTAAATTTGTATCTTAATGGGAAAGCAAACAAATATACAAGCAAGAACGCAACAACAGCAACAACAAAAACTGAGAGGAAGTGCAAAGCCCAGAGGAAAAGGATTTTTGTGTCTTCTCTTCAGTCAAGTCTGAAAGTCCATGTGCTGAGTGTTCCAGTGGACCCACATTATCTTACAAGGCACATAAGCCTCTCTTAGCAGGAGCAGCTCAGATCTGATAGAGCTGCTCTCTCATCTCAGTGCTCATGAACTGGCTCAGCTGTTTTACAGGATCATGCTTGCTCTTCGTAAAAACACAAGCGGAACAAGGAGTTTTAGAGCTCAGGCTTTGCTTGTTGTCTAAAGGTCAGCTAGCTGATTGATGGAATGGATTCCTTTGTTATCCAGAGTGGGCCTTCTCTAGACCTTACCTGCTGGCCTAATGTGGAAGCTAAGACTGATCATGAACCTGGAAATAACTGTATAACTGTATTGGCTATTTTCAGAAACAGGTTTCTGGAAAGATGGACCTGCCTTAAAGTTGTGGGTACTGAGCTGAATCCTACAGAGGAGACTTTGGGGAGACATGTGCTGATTTCAGTAGCAGCTGGACTGTGCCTAATTTTCCCAATGAATTATAATGGAGTATCCAATTTAACTGGTGTCTCATTTTATATATATAGGCCTGTAATAATTTAAAAATGGATATGATGAGAATATGAAGGAAAACAGAGATGTCCTGTGCTGTTATATTCACCTCCTGTATCCCTGTACAGAGGGGACATTGCCTAGACAAACCAGTGTGTGTGAGCATGTTGGTCAGGCAGCACAGGAATAGGTGCCCAGGCTTCCAGAGGACTCTTCCAAGATAAAAGGACCCAAATCAAGGAACTGTATTAACTGCTGAGAAGTTTGAAATGCAGCAGGAATAGAAGAACCCTACCTGATGTTCTGAAAAGAAACAAAAAGGGGAAAGTTAAAACCTCAAAACTACAAACCTACCATCTTTCTTTCAAATTGTTCAATTGCCCACAATAATCATTGAGATCAGTCATCTTTTCCTCTCATTCTGTGCTTTACTGCTACAGCAGAGAACAGATTTTCCTTTTTGCAGCTCTACAGTTTCCTGGTTTGCTCTTGTGTCCCACCCTTATGCATCTTTGTAATATCTGTTCACTACTGTAAGAAAATACACTGCAAGAAGTTGCATCTATTGCCATACTCTGCAGTCCCTGAGTTTCATGAATTTGAATTCCTAATGCTTCTACAATCCACATTTTCCAAACATACAACTTTCACTTTTTCCTGGGATAATCCACCTTTTTTCTCTGCTCCTTCTTGAACATTTCATTGCCTTTCACCTAAACTTTTGAACTTCTGCTGATTTCTTTCCTCCTATCCTCAAAAGTAAGGGAAAAGAAGAAAAGGGAAAGAAAAAAAATAGATTGACATTTTTAATAGCTGAATTTTCTGGCTGAAGACTGCAATGCTGCAAACTCAGAGTAAAAAGTAAATTTCCCAAATTTCAGCGTCTCAAAGAATGCCAGATATTGCTCACTGAAAGAAATTACATATAAAGACCTTGGTGCTGTGAAGGAGGTTTTTATTGGCATTCTGTCCCTCCTAAATCTTCATTGCTGGAGAATTCTGAGCTCTTTTGTCCATGGTGACACATGAGGGATTCATTTGCTTTATGGTGCTGTGGGCAGTGGTGTTGTGTGACTCAGCCTGGAGCCCACGGTGGGGCTGAGCTGAGCCTCAGTGCCTGTCCCACAGGGTGGCCCCTCCTGCCACCTCCAGGGAAGGACCACAGCCTCTCTTTTCCCACAGGACAAGGGCACAGAGACATCAGCATTGACACTCCAGGAAATGGGCTGTAAGAGGAGCAAGGAGGAAGATGAAGGAGGGAAAAGGTTAGCTCCAGAGTTGAGCATTGCTCCAAGTAGTGCCTGAGAGAACACAAGGGCACCATTCTTCTTTACACCTGTGGTGTTTGTGGAATATGATTCATGAGTCGCACTGAGAATTGAGGGTTGAGCTCAGGACTGGGGCTGGAGAGATGGGGCCAGTGCTGGAGCCCCAGTTCTGGGATAGTGAGCACCACCAGCTCCCTTCATGGACTTCACTCAGTCATCTATCAACTCTTCCATGGTGGGTCACTCCCAGGGCTTGCTTAATGCAATATCACACTTTTTTCATAAAAATCCTTTGTGTCTAACCCTTTAAATGTGAATTAATATGTAGCTATATCCATTTAATATCCACTTACAATTTCCCTCTAGAAAAAATAACATCAATTTCACAACCAGTATATTAATTAATATAATTCATTTCTTCCACTAGTAGAAACCAGTTTCTCTTACACATGTCCTCTGTTCCAGCCTTGGAATATTTTCATGCTGCATTGGCACAGATAAAAAACCTGTAGCACTCTGTAGAAAACATGGGAAAATACTAATCTTATTGAACCAAAGAATACATTAAAACAGAAAGTTCAAAAAAGCTTCACTATGGTTATTACTATGGTCAGTCAAGGTGCAACCTCTCACAGTGGAATGCTGCTATCATTTTACTGATTTAAATAGAAATAAAGAGAACTGAGTGAAATTTTAAATGGATTCAAAAATCCTTGACCAACAAATTTCTACTCCAGAATTGCACTTAATTAAGTCCTTAATTTCTTTTCATTCACCACTCTCTGGATAGCTGAATCTCTGCCTTTTATTGCACCAGAGGAGGGATCATGAAATAATTTATAATAATAATCAATCTTCTGCCCAGTCTGTCACAAGTAATCCAGCACCAACAGAAGTGGGAGGTTGAGTTTGCATTGAGACAGTCTTTGGGGGATGCTGTAATTTGGTACATTTTTTGTCTGATCTACAAAGTTCACTCAATAATTGCTATCTGACCCGAGGTCAGGATAAGACATGGAATTTAGATGACATGCAAATAAGTCATGTCTGCCCTTTCCTTGGTCTTTGAAGCGCTCTCTGAGTTAAGTTTTTTCCTTCCTATCTCCTCTGCTCAGATTCTGCATATAATAGTCCATAATGTCACTCTGCATATAATGACGTGTTGGAGTAAAAGAGATGTTCTAGTGTCCTGACACAATAAGACATGTTCCACTCTTCAGTGTATTGTGCACTCCCAAAGTGCCTTTCAACTGCAAAGCTTCAAGAACAGCCTTATAGATCCACTGGGATTAACAATGGAGAAAATAAACTGATTTTTTGACCATTTTGTTCCTTCTCCACGGCTGGCTGCAGAGCATGGCTAAGAAACAGGGACAGCAGAACAAGGGACTGGATCTGCCCGACTCCCCCACCTTCCCCAAGCAATTCAGCTCAGCAGGTCACACCAGAGTAATTATTAAGGTGACTTTTGCAGTTAGACCACACGGCCCCTGAGGTCACCCTGCTGCTGCTGTGTTCAGCAGGAATGAGGTCTCAGCTGATGCATTTGGATACATTCAGAATCAATGACTCAGAAACAATAAAAGGGTCTTGAAATATGTCAGGTTTCTATGAGGGAGAAAGGAGTAATACCCACTTCCCTCCCAGGATGGGTAGGATAAGAACCAATCAGGGAAAAGTGAAAGAAATCACATATTGGAAAGCAGAAAACACTTTCTGTGAGAACAAAAGATGTTCTACTACCTACTCACCTAATCTGAACACAGGATCTTTCTAATCCCAAAATTTAAAATTTGCTTTCTAAACACTTGTAACATTGTTCAGTTGTAACTATTCAAGATAAAATTTTCCAGCCTCGGAAATCTCCCTGGGCCTGAGCTTTAATGAAACTTTCAGCCCAAGTTTCAACAAAAATTTATGATCTACCACTTCTCTTGGCTCCATTGCTAAGTTGGACTGGAAGGATTTGGGTTGGGAAAACGGCAGTCTTTGCTCTTCCCAGTCATCCAATCCAAACAGGAGGAGCTACTTTTAAAAAACCCCAAACCTCAATACATACCCAACAGAATTTGTATTTTGTGGTTATCAAACAAAAGACATTGCATTCAGTGGCTCGAGCTCAGCCCCTTCAAATAAGTGATGTTTCAGCAGATGAAGAAGTTCCTTTTATTGGCACATTTAACAGAATGTGAAAGGTTCACAAGGTCTTTAATGACTCACATGTGGTTTTTTCTCCCTTGTAAATGAAGTGAAAAAGTGATGTAAGTGTGGCTACATCTCCAATAATTGGTATAGAGCCTATCTCAGGCCCTTATCTCTGCTTACTTCAAACACTCTTCTTAAATGTGGAAACTGAGATGAAGCACAAACCTTTGCCATCGATTTGATGTCAGTCTGCCAGGATCACTAAAGCAGCTGCTCCTATTGCCAGAGTGCTATAGAAAGCTTCTGCACCTTCCCCTGTCTGAGGGGAGAGGGTCATTCACATCCTGCCAGCCTTTCTGCACAGGACCTGCTCCCTGCTGCTATTCATGGAACCAGCATCCAGCTTCTGGGCTGGATTCATGATGAAAGGGGCTTTTTTTCAATCAAACCCCTATTTGCAACACAGTTTAATTATTCAGCTAGTTAGCTGTAATAATAGTAATTAGCAGATTGGAAGAGCCTACTCAACCTCTGAAGTCTCTGCAATGAAATTCCTGTTATTGAAGAACAGCAATGCCCTCAACCCCCAATAGGATTGCAGGAAATTTCTGCATCAGAATAGTGAAAATGTGACAATGATATCACCATTTGAAGAGAAATGAACAGATATCTGATATTGTCCAAAAGAGATTGATGGAAAAGTGCTGTGATGATAGCAGAGTAGTGGTATTTTTCCTTGGTGAAATAGAGAGGTGAGATAACTCCTACTTTGTTTGTGTTATCTCAGATAGGTCATGCCCAAGCATGGCTGGGATGAGGCAGTGCAGCCCATGTGGAGAGAGAGAGAGAGAGAGAGAGAGAGAGAGAGAGAGAGAGAGAGAGAGAGAGAGAGAGAGAGAGAGAGAGAGAGAGAGAGAGAGAAGAGAGAGAGAGAGAGAGAGAGAGAGAGAGAAATACCTGCTGGGGCAGCTGTGCTGGGCCTGGGCAGCAGCCTCACAGAAAATACATTCTGTAGGAGGAAAAACACGAGTGCTTTGAGGAGTGCCTTGCATGAAACCTTTCATTCCCTCAGACAAGGGAGGCATGTGCCAAGGGCAGACAATGAGAGAAGGGTGCTGGAGCTGGAAGCTGTGCCCCAGCTGCTGGAGAGGGACTTCTGTCTGGGAGCTGGCCTGGGGAGAGCTGCCCAGGAGCTGCCTCTGGAGCTCTGCAAGGGTCACAGCCTCTCTCATCCTGGCTGGCAGGTCCCAGTGGTGCTGCTGTGCACTTCTCCAGCTCCCCTGGTGCACAGGCTTCTCACTTTCCCAAGAATTCTCACAAGGTGAGGCAGGGAGGGGAACATGGCAGGTTTAGTTCAGAGAAAAGATTACAGAAGAGAAAGGCAGGATAAATGAAACCCAAACTCACTTACATGAACGCATCCTCAGGTCCTATCTCTACAGAAACCTCCTTCCCTGGAAGCTGCTGAGATGCCCTGAGGCTCAGAACAGAAAGGAGTTCAGGCACTCCTCTTCCTGAGTGCTGCTATTCAGGGTTGAGCCCTAAAGGTGTTTGAGCTCTGAGGTCTTAGCCCTGACCAAACATCTCCTGTCCCTGCTGTGGGGGCTGTGGCTGAACTCTCTCTTGCTCTTTTTATGTGTGATGGGCCCCCTTTCCAGCTGCACCTGAATTCTGCTTGCTGGTTCTTCCCTGTGGCAGGAGGGCAGCATTGGTGGCTCAGATTGTTGTTATTTTGGACCATCTGCTCTAACCAAAAAACAGGCTCCAAAATACAGTCTTGGAGGGATAATGTGCAAATGTATCAGGAGCTCTCTTTTCCTCCTGGGCAGCCACTCAGTTCTAGAGTCTTCTTAGGCTGAGGCTTTCCTTTTGATTTCCTGACTCACACTTTGTGGGATGAATTTATTGTACTGACACCATGGGAAACCCACGGCCCTGCTGAGCTTTGTCTCTCTGCAGGGGCTGAGAGCCACATCACTACTGCAGAGGCTGGAGTTGTCCAAAGTGCTCCTTCCCACACCTGCCCACACACAGAGAGCCTGCTGGGAAGTCAATAACTCTTTATTTATTGTGTTGTGGGGTACAGAGGAAGCAGCTGGAAGGTTTTTCATTAACTTGGTCACTACCAGAGACCAAACTTTTTCTTTGATTTAAATGAGAGCACACTTTCTGAGTGCCTCAAACTCTGTGAAGGGTTTTACCACCTCCCTGCCTGTGTCAGTGTGCTTCCCTCTCTCCCTTTTCCTGTTCATGCAATAGCCACTGCTGGTGGTCATGAAGGCCACATCTGGCTTAGAGGGAAAAACAAGATAATTAAGGGCCATAAATCTTGTTCAACAGCCAAGGACTAGTTGAGCATGTGCCAAAATAGAGCAGGCGTGTAAATCTGACTAAGTCAATCACCCTAGTCCATAAATAGCAGGCAGTCCAGGGTCCATTGGATTCTCCTGCAGGGCAGCAGGCTGTGTGACATGATCTCCCTGGTGCAGGGATGCATCCTTGATGTAGATGTTACACCTTGAGGCTGACAGAGGCTTGCATGCTAAACCCTGAAATCTTACCTAAGGGACATAAAGAATTGTGCCATGTAACCCTCTAAATATGAATGGTTGACTGAGTCTGGGACTAAACTTGGATCTGCACTTACATCCCTATCTCCTAACCACAGATTTTTCACTGGTAGGGGTATTAGAACAGCTTGTTCTGGGTCAGTGCTGCTGCACAGTCTGAACTCAGGAGCTCTCTCTCCAATGGCACTCTGAATTACTCTGCTGGATACTGTTTGTTCCTTCTTTCAGCACTGAAATGCTCTAGACTAGGAGGGCTCAATTCTGCAGCCCCTGACTGCTAAAATGTTTTGTGGCATCTCCTGCCCCATCTCAGTTGTCCCATAAGGTGTTCTTTGCAGCCAGAGCTCACATCCAGGCTTGGATAAGCATCTGCAGGTGTCCTGGTGGGGATGGGCTGGTGAGATCCTTGCAGCAGGGGCTGCAGGAAGGGTGGTGGGTGTGAGCACAGGCTGTGGCTGCAGTGCTGCCCCACCTCACCTGTGCCAAAGGGCCTCTCATGGGAGCCCCTGCCCTCGTGGCCCCAGGGTGATGCCCCTCCATGCCACCTCTGCTTCAGACCTGCCCCATGAGAGCCTGATGGGAGAAATGAACCTCCAGGGCTGCAGCTACACTGCAGGAGTTAAGAGAAGATTGTTTTGGTTTTTATTCCAGAGAGGTTTCTTGAGGGTTTTTTTTCCCCCCAGCCCTCATGTTGAGTCCTGCAGTACAAAAGTCTGGAAATGTGGAATACTGGAGCTACTTACAGCTTTTTTATAGCAGAGCATTTGATCACAGTGGCTCTCTCTTTTCTGTGCATTCTGTTTCCTCCAACATATAAAGCTGTAAGAAGCACATATATTTGATGAGAACCAACAGACGATTTTTTCCAAAGCCTTCAGCAGCAAAGTCACTCACTCTCAGTCTGCTGACTGTTTGAAATCCTGCAGTCCCAAGCCCCACACACACCAGGAATTCAACTCCCACTGTGCTCAGCAAGAGCAGCACTGCTTTCCTGTGTGATGCTTTGGCACACAGTCATTTCAGTTTAATGTTTAAGCTGTGCCAGGGATGATTGACCACACAAGCCATATTGTCTGTTAATTAGTTAATTGAGCATGAATGCTGTGGCATCCCAGTGTTTCAGGAGGCTCTTTTCTGATGCTGGGTCTCATTATCAGGGCTTTGCAAGGTGTGAGCAGGATGCATTGCAGCTGCACACAGCTCAGCAGATGCCTTGCAAATGCAACACATGCCCCATTTGGTTTGCTTCCTTTTCAGTGAAGTATGTAAAGTAAAACCAGCTCACAAGGATTCTTGAATAAAGGACCTCATTGGCCTGTGATGACAGGTATTTGGATGGATTAAAAAAAGATCACAGTAATGCACATTCATATAACAAGAGCCTGATAAAAGCTCTGAGTTAATGTAATTACAAGCAGTGCAATCAAAGAGCTGTCCCATATGAAGTACTTGCCAGCTGCCCCAGGTTAAAAGAACATTTTTTGTTGATAAATTTGCCTTGCTCTCTCAAAAGCACTGAAAAAACACCCCATATTGCCTGCTTTTCTGATACAGTGATCATAATTTATTTAATTCAGTTACAAGAGAAACTGGCAGTGGTTTTGAATCAACCATAGCCTCTGAAAAACTTGTAAAATATACTGAACTGCCTACAGACTCATTAAGCTGAGATGAGACCAGGTCATGTAGGATTGAGCTATTGCTGTCAGACCCTGATCAGTGCTGAGGAGCCCTGGCATCATCAGAGCCTGTCCTCAACCACACATCCCACAGGGCAGCCTGCTCCTGTTGGGATCAAACTGCTCTCAAACCTGGAGGTAGCAGGATCAGCTGGGAAGTTTGGAGCTGTTCCTCCTTTGTGCTTCTGCTGTGGTTTGGAATGTGCAGAAGCTGGGTTCCAGGTCTGGGCTGCCAAACCTGCTCATAAAATGCATTTTCTGAAACTAAATTTCACTTTTCCCCAAGCAGGCAGGTGTCCCAGTCCCGTGGACAGTAGAGGTGTGAACCCCCTGATTTTATATTTTAATTTACAGCCAATACCTGAAGAAAGTTGATAATACAGGCTCAGTAATTAACCTGCTGTGGGTACTTGGCCTCACAGGAAGCAATGATGAGCACAGATAAATCAAGTGTGTGTCTGCTTTCCATTGCTTATGGAAGAAGAGCCTGTCCATCAGTGTTTAAAATGAAAGAAGAACCCAAGAGGTTGCTTTCTTCCAAAGAGGGAATGACTTATCTGCTCTTGCAGCAGTGGGAACAGGTGGCACAGGGGAGAAGAAACAGGAGTTTTAGAAGGCCACTTGGCAATGGTGAGTGTTTAATTTTAGTACGAGTGAAAGCTGATTTGGAAACCTTGTCTTGTGATCAGGGACTGCAGGAAAAACTTTGTGCCCTTGAAGGATGCAGAGGAGAGGTCTGGAGGCGAGGAGTCACCCAAAGGTAATGAACAGGTAAGATTTGTATCACTTGTCCTTCAGCCCCATTGGATGGGTTCAATTAACAAAGCAGGGTGTGACCAGCAGGGCTTGTTAAAGGTTGCAGCCATTACAAGACCAGACTCCAACACAGAACTGACATTTCTCTCACAAGGTGTCAGTCCCCAGACCTGTCTGGGAGTTCTCAGGATGCTCATGGGGACTCATGAGGAACCTCCTTACAGGGCAGCAAAATGAATGGGAGTAAATTCAAAGGCAAACTTTTTTGTGAAGCTAATGAAATGTGATTGCAGGCATGAGGGTTTAGTTTTGTGTGCAGCAGGATCATTTTCTTCCCATGAATAAATTAGCATATCTGAATAATAACCAAGCAGAACAACCTTTCAGGCATTTATCAGACCTCTTTTATTCTGTGCCTAAAAAAGGTTTTGTGTGTGGCATAAGCAATGGACTACCTGGGGTCTGACACAGACTGAGATGCCACAGGGAATTAAATCAGCACCTCAGTGACCACAGGGGCAGGAGATCTATAGGTGCAACCTTCCTCTGTGGCTCCTATGGGAAGAGCTCCTTGGAAAACCTACCATCTACTAGGAAACAATTTGCCCAACATAGTAATGAAAGGCTTTGGCAAGGGACAGTCCAGCTACACAAGATCTCACACTCTAGAGTGTTTATGATACAAGCCCCCAAAGATTGATGGAAGAACTCAGCTGCTGCTGGGTGGGCAGATGACTCTGATGGCTCACAGTCCAGACAGAGACACTAAAACCAAGTTTTCATCAGGCTCTGCTTCCCTTTCCATAAATCCAGCTGACTTCTCAAACCACTAAATGGAAATGGAACCACTAAAGCTGATCTATAATATTTCAGCTCCCAAACTAGAGATATTGTGTGGGAAAGTGAGGTTTTTGGAGAAAAAGATGCCTTGGCTCTTGACCTGAGGGTCTGTAGGGGCTCTACAGTCACTTGAATTTTAGAGGACTGTAATACAATTTGAACTACAAATATAGTTCCTCACAAACTTTCCTTTTTTATCTGCCTGCACAATCTTTGGCTTTACAAACTGAAAAGGCCGTGACCAGAACCTGTGGAGACAGTAGAAAGCATTAAGCCTTTCCATCTTTCCTTTCTCCATCATAGATGTTATAAAAAAGAAACAAATACTCTGACAAAGCATCCCAGCTTCAGTTTCCAGTCTGAAAAGTCTTTCCTGTCCAAAACTCCAACACTATTTCTACAGCACATGTTGGCTCCACCCTGCAGAGGTCTGTGGTGGGCATGTCCTTCAAGGGCACCTCTATCACCAGTGGTAGATGTTGAGCCAGAATCACATGGACAGCCCTGGTTATTCAACTCCCTATCATGGCCCTGGGAGGGAGAATCAGAATGCCTGGCTTTGAAACCCATCCTCCATAGTCACATTTTAAATACCCAGTCCATGAGTGCTCCTCACAAATAGCTGCTGCAGCTCCTTGTGCCAAGAACAGAAAGACCTGGCCATGGTACATCAAAATCCAGTTTCCAGAGCCATGTGCAAATCTACTTTATGGTCATAGATGCTGATGGAATATCTGTGTGAGCTGAATACCATCAGCATTCAGTCAAAGCAGAGCTTGGGGCATGCAAACCATTTCCAAATAAAGATAACAAAGGGGAAGAAATGCACTAACTGAGCAGAACAAATCCTCCTAAAGTGTTGCTCTTATTATCACTCTTTTCTTAATATATTGACTTTTCTGCACTGTCTTCACCACAGTTGTGTTCCACACACTGAAACAGCCTTTGAAGCTGCTGTGGTGTAGCACATTTCCACAAGTTGTGTACATCCATCTGCATGGTGGGTGCCAGCCCCAAAGAGCCATCAGTTGGAGGCAAAGCTGCTCTCATGGGTGAAACTATTCACACACCAAGAGCCAAGAGCATATTGACAGTGTCAAGAGGCTTTTGAAAAGTGTTTTGTTAAGTGCTGTGGTGAGGTTTTATTGCTATGGCTAATTAAAAGTTCATCACAAGCAGTAAATGCAGCCAATGTTTATTTGCTGTACAGCCATATTGACAGGCCAGTGCTTTGTCAGGATATTAGAGCTGTGTGCTGGTTCCTGGAGAGGATTAACTATTGCTTATCTGTCAGGGAAAAGAAACATCACTAACAAATAAGTAAACAAACAAATAAATCCTTTCTTGGCTCATATGTTGTATGAGTCTTTGCATTTGGCTCTTTTCCTAATATTTTTCTAAAATCTGTCATTAAGCAGCAGAGCAAAGCTGAACAGTGTATGCCAGCATTCTTTGGGCACATAAAACCTTTCTGGATTTTCTTGTGCCTGGAATATGTCCCTTGGCCCAGCAGGAGCCTGCAGCTGTAAGCACTGCTCATGGGGGCGAGGTGCCCTGATCCAGGATGAAGAATGGAGAGGAAGAGCTTCCAAAGGAGGCTGCAGGACCAGCTGTAGCCACCTTGGCTGGAGGTAGAAAAGTGGGTGAAGGATTCCTCTGAGATGTCCCAGGGTAGCTGACTGCGTTGGTTCAGTGTCCTGGTTTAGGACAAATTAGGGGAAATCTCCAAAAGGGAGCCCCCCAAAACAAAACAAACCTCCAACCACCCCTCCCCCAACACCGGGTTTGGGAAGGAATTTCTCGGAGGAGCAAAGTGGAAAACAAAACCTATTTATTTACAAGTAACAAAAGAACACTCCCCAACACAAGAAAAGGAAAGAAACAGACTGTGTATGGTGAGGGCTTCAAGCTTCTTTTGCAAGCTCCAGGTGTCCTGGACGTCTCAGGTCAGGTCCGGAACCGGTCCAGTATCTTCAGGGGAGGGTAAGAAAGAGGGAACAAAAGAAAAGAAAAAAAAACAGCGCAAAAAGCAGAAAGCAAGCAAGCAAAGCGGCTAGCCAAGCCAAGCAGCAAAAAGCCAAAAGC
The DNA here is from genome assembly GCF_028018845.1 of Melospiza georgiana. Taxonomy (NCBI): domain Eukaryota; kingdom Metazoa; phylum Chordata; class Aves; order Passeriformes; family Passerellidae; genus Melospiza; species Melospiza georgiana. The sequence goes on along the minus strand of NC_080430.1, from coordinate 142,993,778 downwards.
CAAAAAGGCCTGGTCAAACACTCCCCCCCTCTCTTCCCCGCCCCGCCACAGCAAGACGGCCGGGGGGGGGGGAAGAGAGAAAAGGCACAGCTGCCAGACACAACACACGATATTGGGATAAAGGCTGTCAACCCACGACATTCAGGGATTGAGGAAACACAGACCCTCAATGGATGAGAACTTCAGAGAATGACAAAGAACTAAAGGAAAAGGAATCCACTGGAAGAAGGTGATGGTAGTACAACTATCCTGTTTGACCATCCCACCCAGAAGTGTAAACATCTGACAGGTTTCTGGTCTGTATTTGTTCTATAAGTTTGTACATATCTTACCGTATTTCCCAATCTCCAATGATTCTCCAATGATTTTGCCCACTAGTGGATACCCAATTTCTGTATGTGCCTGTCTTAAAAGACACTTGGGTAAGAAATCTTACAGTACCTGTTGATATCACCTACAGGTCTGCTGTGTTTTCAGTAGCTGAATGGTGAGGGAAAATGCAGGCTGCACATGGCATGTAAATAGGAGGAGATTTCCCTGCCCTCTGTCAGCCTCCCCTTCACTCCAATTTGAGGCAGCAGCTGCCTGCAGTGCCCTTGCAGCTTTCCAGGAGCTCCCTGGCAGGAGCCAGGTGTTCGGGAAAGAGCTCCAGGCACTCCTGCAGCAAAAGGAGGAGGCACTGCTGGGAGCAGTGGGTCAAGCACAGCCCTCCTGAGGAGCTGAGCTGCGATGGGCAGGGAGCTCTGGAATGCCAGGGTGCTAGAATTAGCCAGGTAATGAACTGGCAGTGCCATCACAGAGAGTTCAGCCAGGGCCACTCTCCAGTCAGAGAGAGGGAAGGAACATCCATAAATCCTTCTGGCTTGTTCCTAATGAAGGAGGCCTCTGTTCCTGATGTGGAGTCCTGGAGCCACGGCAGAGGCATCCAGGAAGTAGACACAGATTTCTGCTCATCAGTGCAGCTCTGATTAGTCTTCATAGCTGCTTACAGAAGTGCTTGAAAGAGAGGCTGTCTGGAAGGGTTTTATAAATGATCCTTTCTCCATAGAAAATACATGAAAATTTATTTGTTTGATATTGAGACAGATTAATTAGAAAATGGAAAGAAGAGGTGGCTGTCATATTCCAGATGTCTGGGAGGCTTGAACCAGATCTTGGGTTGAGCTCTTCCCTAGCCACAAATAGCTGATAAAAAAAGTATAAATTAGTCTGGAAGTAGACAGTGCTCTGCACTTTGGAGCTGATGGCAAGCAGGATATTCAGCCAAGATGATAAAAATCCCTTTGGAGCTGGCAGCTGGCACACAGAGCAATGAAGAGCTCTGCCTGGCAACCAAAAACCTTTCTGTGACTAAAATATGAAGAAAGAAAATTCTCATATCACCTTGTCAAGGGCTTTCTTTCTTCCAAATATAAAAGTCATTTTAACATAGTCATTAGTCACTATGAGACCAATCTGCTGAGTCCAGTGCAGTTTGCAGACTGGGAGCGAGGCACAGAACATTCTGCAAAAATCAGGACAGAGCATCAAGAACAAACAAGCAGAGTAAGGACAGATGAACACAACAGCTGCCATGCAGCACCAGGACCTCTGACCTGATAAAAAGGAAAAAATTCAGATTCATTGCCTTTTTGGCTGCCACAACATATCCAGTCATTAATAATTATCTCTCATATTTTGCACCAGAATAGTTTTATTTACTGTCACTGGAGCTTTTAAGTTGCATTTCCAAAATTCATGGTATGATGAAATATATTAGGAGAAACAACATTCTGTTTTCTGGTTCATACAGGTTCAGTTGCAAAATAGCACAAAACTGGAAAATGTGGTTTCAGAGGAATATGTCACACATGGTGTGTGAGCAGAGACTGCACCAGACAATGGCCTGCTGCAGAGGGATATGAGATGAAGAGAGACTCAAGGGTGATCAGCACCTTTTCACATCATTGTCTTGCTACATTCAACTGGGGCAGATTTAACCATGTAATTGTGTTTTAATTTCTAGGTCAAAATAATAGTTTCTAAAGGAAAATAGAACAGAAAAACTCACCCACTGCGGTCCTTTGCCACATGTCTATACTCACTCACATATCTGGATAATTTAGTTATATTTATTATATATTGAGAGAATGAAATTTAGAAGGAAAGCAGAGTCAGGGTCTGCGGGATGGAATAGGGATGAGATATTTTCAGTTTGCCTTTAGCCTTCTGGCTCTGTCATCAATGGGATGGGGAAAACGCACTTTTAGAGCAAGTTGTCCCATCCAAAATAAGCCTCTAAAATGCTTTCAAAGGTGAGATGTCTTGTCTGGGGAAGTTTCACTGATACCCATTTTCCAGACTAATGCAATTACCTGTGGCTCAGGCCAGAGGAGAAAAGAGGCTGATTGCACAGCCTTGGCAGGCCAGGTACAAGCAGTACCAAACAAGCTTCCTCATAAGTTGCTTCTAGAATTATCAAGCTGTCTGATTTTCTATTCCTGCACCCTGAGCTTGGCAGAATTACCAGCATTTATAGGATCCCTTTGTGTTGCCTTTTGATGCTTTGAAATGTGCAAAGGGTGCTCACACTTTGTGTGAGGGGTGCATGGTGGAAAGCATTTTCACAAATGCTATTTTTACAACAGATCTAACTGTGGGTGACACTGGAGGAGATTTGGATGGCTATTCCAAATTCATAACCACTCATCTGAAGGCCAAGTGGAAACACTGAGTTATCAGCCTTGCCTTGTGCATGATACGGGCGACATTTTATGTACTCTTAAATAGGATGAGGATTTTCACATTGACAACAGTGTAAGGTTTTATTCCTTGTTTTCTTTAATACTCCATGGTTTGTTCTGTTCTGCAGTCCATCTCTTTTCCACTGCCCTTTGCCTTTCCTTTTCAAGCAGCAGGATTTCCCCTGTTCCCTGTCCTCTGCAAGGATCATTTGTTACCACAATGCCCGTGGACAAGTCTTCATCTTCTTGATCCCTCTTCCCCAGAGATCACCAGCACATTCAATTTGCAGCTGGAAAAAGTTCTTTCAATCTCTGCTACTACATCCCTGTCATTGGCACTTAGCTCATTTATGAGTGTGTGAGATGTTTTTGTAGAGCACAGCATTTTTACTGAGAGGAGCAGGATAAATTCTACACAACATCAAATGAGACAATTTAACCTTGGAGTTCTTTTAATAATACCTTTTATCTAAAAATAATGATGCCATTATAAGATTATTAAAAACAGTTAAAAGAATTAATTACAAAACTATGCAAAGACCGTATTATACATTTATCTTTGTGTAAAGATTTTGACCTTCACATTTAATCATACATCTGTAACAATAAGCACTTGACTGAGAAATTAATTTCTGCATAGCATTGAAGAATTTACTCTTAAATTCAATTTTAGGTGCATAGCAACACTTTCAAAAATAATGTCAATAAAGCTGCAGCAGTGAGGATGTACATCATTAATATACACCATTAATGTACATGAAGGATAATGTACCTGAAGGATGGGTCTGAATGAGCATTCAAAGAAGACATTCCACTATTCTGAGAGCTCCAGTTTCTGATGTGAATAGTTACTTTTCTTTTTACAAGGAATGAGATGTGTTTAAGGTTAATGAATTCTTTTTGCCTTACTTATTTTTAGCAGAAATTTCCTTATTTGATTGACTAAAATGAGGGCCATGATCTACCCTGTTCCTGTGACTATCCTTTCACTAATTGCACCTGGCAATGTGTAGATAAAGAGAACCAGGAAGATAACGAGAATAAGCAGAATTATGCCAATGATGATGTACTTCTTGTAATTCCTCCAGATCAGGTGATACAAACACTTGAAAGGGTTTACAAACCAAGAGAAGGATGTGTCTGGTCGGCTAAAGGGGAAGAAAGAAAAAGAAAATATTTTGTTAAGGTAAAACCATCTCTTTCCAAAGTTATCACACTGCAAAATATATATTTGAGTCTAAAAAGGACCTTTAGCTCCTTGGAACTCACTACAGGGATTATGGGGAATGTCCATCCATGTTTCACAAGCTGTTGGGTGACTTTCCTTCCCCGACCCATTCCCCGACCCAAGCTCCACACACAACTTGTAAAGAAATTCCAGCTCACACATCATAAATACTTCAATTTATATCATGGTACAGGGTTCAAAATTGAAAACAAGATCATGATAAACCCTAAAGAAGAAATGCAGGCGTCATAAACTTGAGTACAAAAGCTTTCTAGTGATTTCAAGGAATTTACCATCACAAAAGCCACTACAAAATGAGCCACTACAAAAAGTCTGATTGCACAGTGATAATCAAGGTGCCATAATAATCAGAGCCAGCTCAGGTTGAGCATGTGGCCCAAAATGGTGTATTTTCAGAAGGAAATGTAACACAGGCCTCGAGAAGAGAGGAAATGATGAAATGAAACCAGGATGGTTTGCCTGTGTACGTAAAGAAGAGCCACCTTCTTCCAGTGGAGAATATCTGCCTCCCACAATCCAAGTTTTTCCAGATGTTGCCCCATATTGGATACTCCTCCATACCCAGAAGTTTCTTCCCACTACACAACAAATTTGACTACACACAGAGAGGAAACAGTGTTCTCTTTAGGAAAAATGTTGGCCTGGTGTCTCCTCTGGCATGGCACCTGGACTGGGAGGGCACTGGGCTGCTGCTCCAGCAGCCCTACCCAAGGCAGCACCTGCCAGCTTTCCAATGGGATGGCCTGATAAATGCAGTGGGGCTGGGCAACATTAACACCTGCAAAACCTGGGCAGGTTGTCTTTCTTATCCAATGTCACTGGAATTGTGCAGATGGTGCACCAATGAGGAGAATGAAATTAACTGAGGGTCACAAGTAGCTGTGGCCATGTCTCACTCCAGAAAGGTGTTCTAGGAATTTAAGTCTTATCTAGTGAACTCAGCATTAAGCCAGTGGAAGTGAATGCCAATGTCACAGAAAGTCTGTGAATGTAAAAGGCCAACTGAATGTCTTTTTATGAAAGACTGAGCTTTTTATTGAGATGGAAGTTATTCAGAAATAAATAATCAAATTAGCGCTCCAGGTTAAAAGGAATTATTAAATAACTGGACACCCTGAAGATTAAAACTACTAGAGTAACAAGACCCTCAGTCTGCATGTACCAACTGCTTGAGTACTTTTCATAACCTTTAAAGGCTGGAAGAAAAAAGAAAGCCAGACTCTTGCTTATTTAATTTGTTTCCTTTTGAATGAGGCCAATAGAACCCATTACCAGCTATAGCAGTGCATTTATATATACACTGCATCCGGAAAGGCATCGTGCCTTGATCGGCAGAATTGAAGAGATAAATGATCTCACAGTGCTTTGGCCAGCAGGAAATTACACTCATTGAGCCTTATTCTTTGTTTGCATGCTCCTCCCCCTAGTTCACAGACATTTCATCTTTGTCCACCTTTGCTCTGGCACATTATTGAGTCTGCTACTGTCTGTAGCTCCTAGAAAATTTTTTTTTGTTTTGAAATTATTTTGTTTCTTAATTAAAAATAATAATTTCACAAAAAAAAAAAAATCTGAAAATGTCTCTGCTTCTCTGGGTGTTCCTACATCATAAGCAAAAAAAAAATTGAGTGAATCTGCAGTACTGGCATAGAGATCTGGAGGTCCTGAGAAAAGAGGTCCTTGAGATCCACTCCTTCCTGAAGAGAACTCATTTGAAGGGTAGAATCAATTATTTTTTATCTCCCAGCTGCATGTATGAACCACATATTGCATGATCTGTGGGCACTGAGCTGGTAAACTTTAATATCTTTAATGAAACTGAGGCATACTATGTCTTCAACAGTTAATTTTCTTTCCAGTGATTGAGTGTCTAGCTAAAATAAATTTTACTGTTCGGATGCTGATACTGCTTTAGTAACCTTAGGATTTATTCTGCCTAGCTTTAAAGCCTGGGTGCTCAGTCTACTCCTTCATGGGTGGCCTGCATGGGGGGAGGAAGGACCTTCAGGAGGCCAAGTCATCTCTTTCCCCAGCTCATGTCTCAGGATATGTGTGCTAAGGAAATGGGAGACTCCTCCACCTGTACCATGGGCAGCTACAAAAGGAGCCTGAATGTTTTGCTTCTGAGATGGGAGGTGTCAATGACACTATCCCCACCCTACTTTTGATTTAATTGAGGCATATATCTCAGTTATGAGTAGAATTATGTTGAGCCATATGTTGGCTGTGTATTCACACCACAAAAACCACTGATTGCTCAGTGCAAGTTCTGGAGGAAGGCTCTGATTTTGTGGCTTCTGGGTCAAAACACCTCCAGGCTGTGCAGCAGAGAAGAGGCCACCAGGCTGGTGACAACTTTTTGGCCCAGCAGCACATTTGCAGATAAAATGCCCTTGGGCTGAAAACACAAGGGAGCCCAAGGCAGCCAGGGGTGCATGGGCTGGGTCTCAAAAAATGAGAGGAAAATAAGACAGTGCCTTGTGCATCCTGTGGACAACCTTCTGGACATGTAATCCTTCTCTATTCCACTTGACACTCCCTCTTAAAACTCCCTAGGCTGATTGCTTTCCACCACATGCATTTCAGAGCTATCCCAGTCCTCCTCTGAAAGAGGCACTTCAGTTTCCATTACTGGGAAGCTTTCAAGCAGACACCTGTCAGACAAAGCTCATCCTGCCTTTGGGTAAAGGGGCTGGTTGAAGTGATTAATTCAAGTCTTTCCAAGGCCGGTTTTAAACAATGCTCTGATACCTCTGATCTGATAATTCCTTTATGCTGCTTCCTCCTTTCTCATGTTTATCCTGAGATGTATCTCAAAGCAACAAAATTAAACAGAATGTGTAGTCATTACCATTAAGATTAGCAATTGAATTTTAGAAGATTTTGTAGCAGGAAACATAACATCAGTCTCTCACACTCTTTTTTTTTTATCCAGCTCATAAAAAACTGCTCAAGTGTTTTGGTAGAACAAAGCACTTGAGCCAAAATAGATTAAAAAGTAACTTTTTCCTGAATGCAAAAAACTCAGCTGATACTTTTTAGATGTGACAAATACTGAAAGATAAATTGCTTCTTCTAGATCATTTGCCTTTGTTAAAACACTTACAATGTCCTCAGAAAAAATAAGCATCTTCATTCTTTGAGTATGAAGAACAATAAAATTAGAGATAGAAGTCACATCCTTTGTGTGCTTAAAGAAGGGCAATGATGCAGGTGAAAGGTCTGAGCACGAGTCTTGTGAGAAGCAGCTGAGGGAACTAGAGATCTTCATCCTGGAGAAAAGAAGGCTTCAGAGGAGATCTTATTGCTCTTTACACCACCTGAAAGGAGGCTGTGGCCAGTTGGGAATTGGTCTCTTCTTCCAAGTAACAAATGACAGGATGAGAGGAAATAACCTCAAGTTGCTTCAAGGAGGGTTTAGATTGTGTATTGGTGAAAAATTTACTGACCAAAAGGGCTGTCAGGCATTGGAACAGGCTTCCCAGGGCAGTGGTGGAGTCACCATTCCTGGAGGTATTTAAAAGATGTGCAGATGTCATGCTTAGAAACATGAGTGAGCAATGGACTTGGAAGAGATGGATTAATGGTTGGACTCAATAATTTCAAAGATCATTTCCAACCTAAATGATTCTATTATTACTATAATAAATATAATCCAACTGATCTTCATAGGTAGCCAAACTGAGATGTTGTCTGTATGTGTAAGCTATGATGATTTAAGATGTTTTCATGTGCCAGGTCAGCTATGGAATGAGCTCATGTGTGAATTCCAGCTGAGCCCAAACAAATGCTCAGCAATGCAATTTATTTGGGCTTCCACAGGAAGGCATTCAGCAAAACTGAAGGTGCTGCCAGCAGCAGTGCCATGCATAAGCTGCACAATTTCTTGCTGAAGGTTGCAGCAGGAAAGAGAAGAAAATCCAGCAAGGTGTCCTGCAAGGAGGTCAGGTGGTTGCCCTTCCCCATCTCCTGCTGAATGCCCCTGCCCCAGCATGTTTAATGAGTTTAATGAGTTTAATGAGCTCCTACTCACTTGGGTTTTTCCAAGGGCTCAGGCTCCTTTCGAGCTTTGCCTACTGGATTCTTTTCAGCTTCTTCTGCCGTGACCAAGTGAAACTCAGCTTCCACCTTGCCCTGGATCAGAGAGAGAACATGTAAGCATCCAGTCCTGGGTTATTATCACTAATTCACAGCAGGATTTGTCTTGTGGAGAAATGATGGAACCAATTGAGGGCAAAGGAAATTAGTTAAGGAAAATAAGGTAGTCTTTGCAGCTGAAGAGAAAGCACAAAGGAAAACCCAGGCACAAATTCCTGACTTATGCTCAATGACTGTAGGAAAGAAAGGTCAGATATTTTCTTCCAGACCTGCAAATACATTTTCTGCTTCTTAAATTATCATGTAATTCATCTGAAAAAACCCATGTTTTCTATCTATCACACATCCTGGCAGAACTGAATGTCTGAGCTGGAAGCTGTGCTGGTGACACAGACCAGATATAATCCATCAGCAGGGGGAAATTCGGCCAGTCACAAGTGCTGGAGCCATTGACCTGTGAGGTCTCAGCTCACAAAAGGAGGCTGGGATTTAAAGAGTCCAGTTACAATTCAGAGTGGATAAATCAAAGCAGCTTTATAGAACCTGTGATGGATGAAAAACAGACAAATGACTTTACATATATTTGCAATTTTCCTACCCTATACCTTTGTGGATGGTATTGATTTGAAGTGTTGATCTATGTCCACTGGCTGTGACTCAGCAGAGAACAGGGTTGAAAGAAGGATGCCAATAAAAGTTATAAATGTGGAAGCAAGGGAGAGATTAAAGTGGACTGGGAGAAAGGGAATCAATTGTACTAGAGTGTAGAATAGGGAAGTAAATCTGGGATTTGGAAGTGGAGTTCATTCACTAAATCCATGGAAAGCACACAGTCAACTTCAAGCTGAATAAGGCAATGAACTTGAAGATGGTACATTTCATTAAAACATTCTTTTTGCTGGAATAGACAGAAATGTGAAGGAATGGTGAGCCTTAGGAACACCCTTGGAGAATCAATGAAAGTTTAGAGACAGGGGAAGAAACCCCTAAAAAAGAACCAAAGCAGGTGAATTTATAGAGGGATATACTACTGGAAATGAGTAGCTGGTACCTCTTGGTCTGTGTCCCCCTAGGGAACTGAATGCACCTGAAAAGGCACTTTAGTACTCAGTTACCTGGGTTCTTCTGAACAAATATATGGAGAACCACTAAAGTATTTGGAGGAATCTTATGGGTTGCCAGTGGTGGCTGTTCAAAATCCAAAATTAGCACATTAGTCCCAGAGCAAAGCTGTTCATCTGTAGTGAGCTGCTCACCGTGAGCTCCCCAGCCTTGATGAAAGGCCACCAGCCTCTGATGCGCTTCTGCTGAAATATGGAGATCTTGTTTTCCTCACTTGCTGCCACAACTGTGCCCAAGTCACAGCTCTTGGCTGTCTTTGCTGCCCGAGGGAACCCATTCAGGTCCAGCTCAAGAGTGCCTGGAGAAAGAAATAGTTTGACAACACTCAGGGAGCAGACAGACACAAAGACATTCAAATAGCAGCTTCCAGGTGAGATCCATGGAGGAATTTAGCAGCTGAGGATCTCTCTGTACTGTCAGTCATTCATTTGTATTGCCCTGGCATTCTCATCTGACCTAATTATTGGCTTTACAAGAAATGTGCAAGTTTGCAGTGTGGTGCTTCAGAAAGAGAAAAGCAAAAGTAGGGGTTCAGACACCACTCTGTGCATTCCTCTGCAGAACAGAGGTCTGGTGAGACCTCAAATGGAGCTCAGGCAGGTCCATTGTGTACTTACCCAAGAAATCATCTGAAGAGAGTCTTTCAAAATCCCACACCTGAAGCACCAGCTCAGCAGGTATTTTGCGTTCTGTCTTCTCTAAGGAAAATATGTTTTCTCTTTTGGTAACCACCATCTGTTTCTCTGCCGGGAGGTAGTGGAATGGGAACACAAAGCGCCAGTTGAAGTTGCCCTCTCCTGTCAAGGAATTGTAATGTACATCTGTCTCCTGTTTGTCCTCTTCCAGGCCCTTTATCCACCTACAGCAAGCACACAGTGGAAAGCATTGCTGTCACCAGGGGATCTTGAAGTGCAATTGTTGTTTGGTTCCAGACCTGCCCATTTTCTAATTCCTCCCTCACCAGTAAGAGACAGCAGAATGTTTGGCATGGGGACAGGCAACAACAGTCCTGGCTTGGGGGATTCTGGGACACAGGCTGATGTAATGGCCAGTGGTGATCAAAAGCTGAGAATGAGAACGTGAATTTTATTTCAATCAGACCCCAAAGCACCACTTGTCCAGCACCAGTTTGCTATTGGCCAGGACAGCTCTCTTCTTTGGGACAGGCAGTGGTGACACCATCAGTCATTTATCCAGCACTAATCACCCTTCATTGATGTTTTGTCACACAAATAAATTCTGTGTCACTGTCTCAAGACTGATATCAGTGCTCAGTATTAGAGCCTAAATTTTTGCAATTCCTGTTTGCAGTTATAAACATGGTGTTTATATGGCTGGAGAAGTCTCTCTTGGTTTTTTTGTGATTTCCTCTTGGTTTCTACTACAGTGTGCACAATATCAGATGTGCTGTGGTACAAAGGACAACACTTTCTTAAACATAATTTTCTCATCTGAAGAGAGGTAATGACCCAGCTAAATGTGTTTTAGCTCTGTAGATGATTTATCACACCTTGAATAAAGATTAGTGGTTTTGTGCTGTATCCAAAGAGATTAGTGTTTTTGTGCTGTATCCATTTTCTCCTGTAACCCCAATATTTCAAAAAGAAATTGTGAAAAATGGTAACAACCTGAAACATGGCACTGCCCCAAGTGCAAACCCATGCCTGGTGACAGATACAGTGCCACATGCACTGTTTGAACATAATGAGATTTGTGTCTTCATCATTAAGGCACAGAAGCAAAAAGTGTCCCCCTCCTGGCTTCTCTGTCAGACCACTCTGGCACTGATTGTGATGTTCTCGTCACACACCTAAGCACATGGGCTGGGTCCCTATTTAATTCCTCAAATTTGTGTTCTCAAAGCTACTCTGCTACTGCTCTGAACACACAATTCATATTGCCATATTAAACTTTCTCTCTAGAAGTGGAAAAATGGCCAGAAATCCAAGACCAGTCTGGAACCTGAGATTTTCAGTACTTTGTACTACCACTTATGTCTATAATTTCCTCCAAGCTCTCCCTGGTACCTGTATTCAAATCCTGCTCAGAAACAGAAAGTGAAAAGCAGTATTCCAAAGCTGGCAAGGAATTAAGAAATAACCTGCTACAATTTCAGGGAAGGAAGGAGATGAAGAGCAGAAAGTGCCCATGTGATGTTCTTCTCAGCATGACCATGGTCATTCCCCCACACACACTCCCCACATGAGGTTAGAAAATATTTCCAACAGAAATAGCTTGCCAAACACCTCCTTTCTTATTTCTAATGCAGCTATAATGCTCTTTTCTCTGATTATGTCAAAACTCCCTGCATCCCTGTAAGCTCTTACAGTTCAAATTCTGTAATTATTTGATCTCTGTACTAAACTGTGAGCTTGGTGCTTGTTGTGTGCCATCTCTGCCTGAGTAGGAACTAACTCTTAGTGTCATTTCAGTTACTTGATTTTCAGAGGAAATAAAACAGGGCAAAAAGTGAACAGTATCCCATTGGGATGAGTAATTTTGGCAGGCATTTAGTGCGAAATACAAAGGTCACAGAATAGCTCATCAAATACTCTCACAACATAATTTTTTCCTCTGATTTTTGAATGAAATATTGCATGTTATTTTGAAGTGTGAAGACCTTACCCTTTTACATAGATATCACTTGATTTTTGCCCCGTAAAGATGTTTTCATCTTCTAGAATGACATCCTCTGTATTCCAGATTATTACCCTCAGTTCATAGCTGAAAAAGAAAAAAAGGATTTTGTGTAAAGCCCTGGTCAGGCACTAATGCCAACCTCTATCAAATCATGTTTTTTATAAAGTGGGAAATATTGTGTTTGTGCATCAGTCTCAGGCCTCTTCTGTTTACAAGAGTCTGGTGATAGAGTGGGGAGTTGGTTCCCCTCAGCTCATGGAAAACAACAGGGTCACTGCCAGCTTTGGAAGGATGGACAATTCCTTGCCTTTTATATGTCTGTTCATTTTCAACTTTTTTCACAAAAATACTGCAGTGGAACAAATGGATCTAAATGGATCAAGACAAAATGGATCTAAAAATCTTCATCAGAGCTGTCTCCAAAACAGTGATCAGCTTGCTAATAAAGAATAGAGCTCCCTGAGGGGTGCTTTTTAGAAGAAATGCCTAAAATGCATTTAGTGCAATCCAGGCATTAAAGGGGAAGAGGACTGCTTGGAGATATTTGCATTTAAGCAGGTACAATCATCTTTAGAAGCTACAGTAAAAGGAATTAAAGTTTCTCCATCCTTTCCACTCCCTATATGCAAACATTTTTGGTGGCCATCCAAAGCTCACAAAACTTGAGCTGATACACAGATATTGCAGGTGACATAAAAATTTAATACTGAATAATTTAGGTATTCCTTAAGTCTTTGTGGGCTTGATTAGTTTTAAATCTTTTTGGATTGGAAAATGCTTGTTGTTAAGAAGTTTTATAGAAAGTTGTGGTTGGAAAGAAGTAATTGCTATATGGATTGTTTGTTTGTATGTCAAATCAAATAATATAGGAATAGTACCTGCTGATGTTTCAAACATGAAATTGTCAGAAAAGGCCTTGCTAAAATACAGGATGGGCTGAGAATTCTGTTTCTCATGTTAGTGTTTTCTTTACAATATTCAATTAGCTTGAACAACTATGTGCAGTAGTGCATGTAAAGAAGCATAAGGAAATGGGAGAAGGCTATTCCAAACAGATCTCTTCTATCTGTTGCTGCTTTATGTGTTTCTTGATCTTATCCTTGGACAAATTGCTGGAAATCCGATACATGTAATGCTATTGCAGCAGATTAAAGAGCTCAGCCAGGGTCATGGAAGTTATCTCAGTGAAAAACCTAGTGAAACTAGAATTAATTCTTGCAGCTCAACAAGCAGATGATAACATCAGAATTACTAGCTCTAGTCACCTGTAATCTCTTTATTATAAAGGATAAAGCGATAAAGGATAAAAAAGTATATCTTTGTAAGAGGTGTGTGATAGCTCTTGCTGAAAAATCACCAACAGTTCTTTGAGTAGTTTAATGGAGGAAACCAAACTAGAGGCTCCTCTTTGATTTGATGTCATGTGAACCTGAGAAAATTTCTTCAAGACTGGAGAGGTTTGTTTTAGAGGTTCATTTTCTATTTCTTTCCAGACACTTAAGAAAGACTCAGTCTTTGGAGAGCTATTGCCACTGTGGTGGGAGGAAAGCACAGATTATTACCCTTTGGGTTTTCTTGGTGAAATGTCCACAGGAGGTCCTGGCAGAGGCATATCATTAGGAAACATGTCAACCCACATCTGTACACGACCCTTGAAAACAAAGAGATAAACATCCCTGTAACCCCATTTCACAGAGGATTTAAAAGGCTTTCCATGTAGTTCTGACATCCAAAATCACCTCTTCCTCTACAAGCCCCAACCAGCTCAATATCCTGTAACTATGGTTTAATCTAGGAACTTTCTATACAATATCTTTTTTGTGCACATATTCTTTCGATCTTTCAGGTATTTGGTGAAGTTGAAATAGAGCTCAAACACTGTCAGCTTCAAAGTAAAATCCATGAAAAACAGTATGTGATGAACAGAAAAAAAAAAGAAAATCAAGGTTTAGATACAAGCAGAGGTTTTGTTAACTTAATAAAATAAAGCATTTAAAAGAATGACAATTTGCAGTTCCACCTTGTGTGATTACTGTGGATTTGGGTAAGTGGCTGTGTACACACATGGGTGACAATTTCCAGGTTAACACTGTGCAAAGTCTCACATTTGGTGCAGCACAGCAGTGCTGGCTCCATTGGTTTGCAGTTACAAATAGAAACCACAATAACTGGAAGGAATGAAAACTGTTCCTGGTCTACCATCACCACCACCTCTGAGCTGCTGTACCTGCTCCATGCCTGGCTTATCCTTGTGGTAGAGGGGCCTGGTCTCAATGTGCTCTGGGACCAGTCTGTAGCCAGCTCCAGGGATCTCTTCCCAAGCACGTAAAACCTTTAGGGAGAGATGTTCATATGATTCAACTGGCTCCTCTGAAGGAAAGAGTAAAACAAAAAGAACAATGAGAGCTGAATTATAATATTGAGCCCCTTGGTAATATGTTTCATTAGTTATTAGAGGCACTCATTAAAAATTTGCTTGAGTTAAGAGGAAGGTTTTATGCATTCCAGCCAAATAAAGAAGGGCCTTGAAATACTTCTAATTTGCATAAATAAGGGGACCCATTGGTTTAATTAGAAGATTAGTACTCAGGCAGCAGTTTTCTTGTAAAATGAAGCAAATCATTCCACTGCTACAGCATCAGTTTTTAACAGAAAAATGGAAGAGACATATCAGTTATTCTTTTGGCAGAAAATTGCAAATTTTTGAAGCCTGTGAAAGACAAGGAGACTTGTCTCTGGATTTGACAAAGCTGACAGTAAATAGGCACTAGAAGTTAGCTATGCCTCCTTTTACTCTGTAATGGCAACAGCAAAGACCTTAGGGAATTGAATCACACCTCAGAGGAAGAGAGTTGAAATCCATGGGCAACAACATTTCCACCTCCTGACCCTCTCACTTGGCCACTGGAAGGGATAACCAGAGAATCCCAGAGAAAGGCTCCTCAAGGAGGGACCAGGGCTATTACTGAAAGTAGGGTGGATGTTAGAAAGCAGAGAAAACCCTTTGAGCTCTTGAGCTTCTCTTTCCTCCCTTTTTGTGTGGGCTCCACACAAAAGGAGCTCAGACTTTTGACAAGTGATATCTTCTAGATTAGAAGATAGTGATTAGAAGTCCCTAAGTGAGAAGAAGGTTAAGATTTATTTGTGTCAACAAATTGTTATCACTTTTCCTACGCATGTTGCTATATCTGAATTACTGATCGTTGGCAGAAGACTTGTTTGGGATTTAAACAGTAGGTGTTAAACCTCCTTAATGGCTCAGAGATTGAGGAAGGATGATCTTGTGGTTATGAATCTTGGTTCCCTCTTGTGCACCAACATCTAATTTTAGCCAGCTAAATGCCATGTGTCTAGCTGCTATTCAGTCAGGCAGCCTCAGTAACAATGACACAGATTATCCTGCAATATCCTGTATCCTCTCAAAGAAACCTTTCTAAAGATTTTTTTTTTACCTCTGAAGATGCATATTGCTTCCCATTGGCTACAGATAATCCTAGACTGCCTAGGAGTAGTGGACAGGCAGCTGGACTAGATGATTGTTGTAGGTCTGTTCCAACCAGACTATTCTTATCCTATTCTTATCCTATTCTTATCCTATTCTTATCCTATTCTTATCCTATTCTTATCCTATCCTATCCTATCCTATCCTATCCTATCCTATCCTATCCTATCCTATCCTATCCTATCCTATCCTATCCAGCTTCTTTGTTCCTAGAGCAAAGTTAAATTTTTCCTTCCCTTGCAAGTTAAAGCTGGATGGATAATTATAATTTTCTCCATCTCTACAGAGGAAATGTAAGGGACTGCTTTCCCTTTTCAGTATGCCTCTAGAGCTCAAATCTGTGGCCTTTGTTGGTTTTACAGATCCAAATGATGGCCACCCCAGTAATCCATCAGGAAATAAGGACCCAGATGTACTTGTCAGAACAGCAATCTGGAGAGAAACTATGTTAACTCTACATGCGATAAACTATTTCTGTACAATATTGAAAAACTTGTGTACATAAGTCTTTTGGTCTTTGCCATCTGGTTCTATATTTCCCTGCTTCTGATTTACATCATCTTATCTGACATTGGTTTGTCTGAAGCCCATTTTAGTGAACCAGAATCTTGACTGAGACATCCTGTTGCTGGTAGTCACACTCAGTCATCTGTTAGTGAGGAAAACAAGCAGCAATACTGGAGTAAAAAATCTCTTTCAGGACAAGAAACCAAAAATGGATCAACTCTTCTCCCTTCAACAGTGCTTCCTTGGCAGCATTCCACTCAAGGTGTGAGCTGTATTTTGTAGTTGCTAAGAAGAATTGTGTCAAAGAAAACCAACACTGAAAAGGGACTGGAGGTTTTTTACACTACCCCAGTGTCCACTACTGTCTCTGAGAGCAGCTCCTTTCCACATCCTCACATCTGTTTTCCTTATTCTAAGTACAAAACTGAGTCATAGAATGGTTTGGGTTCAAAGGAATGTTCAAAGACAATTTTGTTCATCCCTCTGCCATGGGCAGAGGCACTTTCCCTGATGACTCTGTCCCACTCCCCCCCAGTGTGATAGGGACACTAGAGATCCCCATTGCTTTGACCTCCTTTTAACCAGGGAGATCTGTCAGTGAGTTACATCATGGATCCATGGACCTCACAGATACCTGGATTTACAGAGTGCTGTGTCAGAAGGGAAACCAGAGTGGCAGTAACCAAGAGGAGGAAAGAACAACAGAGAGGAAAGACAAGTAGGTAAGGTAGGACTGGCTGGTAAATGGCCTGGAATATAACTGTGGTCAGAAATTTGTCTGACCTTGAGTAACTCCCTTCAAAACAGTATTTCCCTTCCCTCTACTTCTCACTTCTTGGGTCTGCCTATTCCAGTGTTTTAATTTAGACAGAGAATACATTCTTTGAAAGACTCTTCCTGACTTCCTATGCTTTGATATTCTGTGGAGAGGGATTTCAGAGCTTGCACAGACCAACACTAAGCCAGAAAACATGTTCCAAGAGGGTCCCCCACACTCCAACCAATCTTGGACATCCCATCCTTAGGATAAGGTAGGAGCTGGTCCAACATATTCCCCAACAGCCCCCATGAGGATGTCAAGTCATTCTCAGAAGCTGTTTCACCCTACAGATTCTTTGCAATTAAGCTACAGCAAAAGCTCATACAGACACAGCCTTCATTGCCAGAGTTACAGGAGTGTTTAAGAGCAGACACAGGCTCCAGTAATCCATCTTGGCAGTTCATAGCACAGCAGGGCTCCAGATACATCTGGGCAGGCTCCTTGTACTGCCACAATGCAAAGGGAGGATGCTGAACTACTTTGTTACCGTTCTCATCTTCTGTGAAGACTGTCTGTCCCTTGAAGATTTTTGATCCTACTTGTATCTCTCCTGGCCTCATGAAGGGTCCACTGATTCTGTAGTCCTTGCACAGCTTGGTGAGGATCTCACTTGGCTTGGTTGCATCTCGCCATGCATTGTACCCTTCTCTGCAAGGAGGGGACAGAGTGAAAAATGCCTGAGGTTTCCTTCATAATAGTGCACTGACAGATCAGGAATTTCAATGCAGAGGTTCACTTTGTGGTCAGTGGTCCTGATACCAGCTCAGTCAAACTTTTCCTTTGTCCAGCACTGCTACTCACTTGAGACACTGCCTCTTTCTGCTCAGGTCCTTGGAGATCAACCACTCCTTTCCCTTAAAACACAGGAGAACTGAGGCAGCCTTGCTACAGCTTAGATAAAGTAATAGCATGGGCAGGCCTCCCATGAGGAAAAGGAACAGAGCTTGTTCCCTGTTGTACCTAAAAGATTTGAGGCTACATGTGCTGTCTCCATTCAAGGAGAATTATTCTGCAGCTCTCAGAGGCAAAGGAGAAGCTCAGGTTATCTGAGACATGTAACAAGCACATGGAGAAATATCTCACACTGGAGATTGAGCTGGCAAGGGAAGCTTGGGGTTTGGTCTGTGTTCCTGGATTGCTTTTTGACATTTTCCACCCTTAGTTTGTAGAAAAAAATGAGAAACAATCATAGAGGAGTCCCAAACACACATCTCCTAGGTTAGTGCCCTGCCCCAGGGCAGCTGAGTTATTTTAGGTTGACTTTCTCTGCATTAATTATTTTTTATGTGCAAGGTCCTTGGGAGTGCAGCTGTCTGGCAGTGACCAGAGGCTCAGGCTCACTGCCCCATGGCTCACCCCATCACAGAGGTTGTGTCAGCAGCCTCTGCCCCTGCTCTGCTCCCCCAGTGCCACCCCAGCCCCACCAGCCCTGCTGCAATCACTGCAGCTGAATAGCAGAGAGCAAAGGAGAGCCCTGGCATGATTTCTCTGAGAGATTTTTCCCTTTTTGCCTGTCCATTTGCCCTTTATGCCTGTCCAAAGGCAGTTTATCAAGCAGGTATGTTGTAAACATCAGCTGTTTACTATCTAAAATACTTCTTGAACCAACAGTGCTGTTAATTTAAAAATATCCATTCCCCACTGAGGCTGGCAGCTACCCAAAGCCACCTCTAAGCTCTTAGGTGAGTTTTAATTAAAATACCCTCTGTGACACTTCTGTGCTGGATCTGGAACACATCTGTAATTTCTCCTTTGAGTCAAGTCGCTGACTGCGAGCTCTGCTGCTGCCTGAAGTACTTACATTTCCTATAGAAGTACTTACATTTCATATTGACTCTGTAACCCACAGGTGGCTCGATGTCTGCTGTAGAAACGATTTTCCAAATCAATTTTAGTCTCTCCAATAAGATCATCTGTCCCAATGAAGTCATGGTCATAGATCAAGACTGTGAGCAAGGAGTCCTTGGGGAATGTAGCTTGTATTTCAAATGATCTACAGGAAAAATTGAGACCTATGTGAAGGCAAATCACTTTTGAAACCTCAAAGGCTAGGCTAATTAATGCCATGCAAACACTGTGTGAGTGGTGCCTCTTCTCATACACAGTGGGCTTTTTTTGTAGTGCTTTTTGCTTCAGTTAAATACATGAACCTGCTGGAAACACACAGTGCAAAAGTGTATTCTTTCCCCTGCTCCCCTAGCACCCTGTGAACACTCCTAAGATTTTTCCTACAATCCTGAATCCAGTAATGCTAATACAGCTGAGTGCAAGGGTTCTCACACATTTTTCAGAACCCCCAAAAGGGACATCTAAGTATTTTCTGTTTTCTTGCAAAATATTGAATATAGGAATTTGGGAGCACACAACAAAATGAGCAGGCAAAAGTTTTAAATAAATCTCAAAAAAGCAAAGAGCTCCCTTTTCACTTGGTGCATGTTTCAGGAATCAGTATTGTTGAGATGTGATGCGAAGTTGAAAATATAAATGTGATTGTAAAAGGGATTTGACAAATTTGTGAAAGACAGAACATCCTGATCACAACACTGGCTCCATATTTCTCCAAAGCACAGAAAAAATTGAGCTTTGTCTCTTGAGAGATGAGGTTTTGTCTCTTGAAAGATGAGTTTTCTACTTTTCCCTCTGTTCTAGGGTACTTTCAGTCCAAAATAGTGTCATTTTTCTGTCTTAATTTCCTCCACTCCAATTTAAAATATTTTCAACCTTCTGAAAATAGGGAAATTTACTGGAAAAAAAAGATCACAGCTATTAGCATTAAAACTATAAATAACTATAAAGCATTGATAATACAAACTGGATCTTTACTGACAGCTTGCCCCTGGCTGTCTGAGTTCAAAAAACTCAGATGTTCTAGAATTATGAGATTTATTTAGCACTCTATTCAACCTGAAACAGCAACAAAGATCGTGAAATCACACTTTACTCTTCTGATATTTATTTTGCTTTAAACTTAATGATTGCATTAATTTTCACAGACAATTGTCATTTGTTGCCTCATTTCCTCTCACACATCATTTTGCAAAACCTCTCACAGATTGCATTACTTGGTATGTTTTGATGAGTATGAAAATGAAAAATTTTATTATCATACAGTGTGAAACCAATTCCCAACGTTTTGACCATCAGAATTACAAAACAGAATTGACCATCAGAATTACAAAACATCCAAACAGGCAGAAATCAGCATATAGCAAACAGTAACAGCCACAGTGATAGCAAGAGATAAAGCACAAATTACACTGAATACAAAAATAAGTCATCACTGACCTTCCAAATATGGGGTTGAGCTGCTTGGGGATGTAGTTCTCCCTGTCTTTGATTTCTGTGTTGCCCAGCCTCAGCACAATGTAGGGATCTGACTTCCCATCTGGATCAGCTGGGCTGAGGTTAAATGCCTGTAAAGAAGGAAAATTGTGTCCTCAAGGAGTTTGCTTAAATACAGCAGGGTCCCTACAGAGGACTGTGGTTTTCCTGCCTGGTCCTGGTGTTCTGGAAGTTCAGGGACTTTGTCTGCCTCATGTAATGTAAAATTTGGCCTGAGGCTTTCTAGGCTACTACAAAAACATGATCTTGAGTGTTTGCAAAGCTGGAAATGTTATCCCATCACTAAGACAGAAAAAGCTGAGCAGGAAAGGCAATGCCAGAAGAAGCTGGGTGCACAAGTGCAGGTAGGATTCAGGAAAGATTAACCACAAATATTGCTCCAGAGCCTTGAACAGTGCAAACCAACTCTTTATAGAATCACAGAATTAAGGTTGGAAAAGATCTCTAGGTCCTTATATTCATTCAGGAAGTAAAACTATCTGTTTATATTTTGTTGCCACAATCTCTCTGCATGCCATCATTCTGTCTTAGATTACCTGCAATTCTCTTGTTTCTCTGAAACACCAGTTTCTTCTACCCATTTTACCTCTCACAGCTTTGTTTCTCATCCTGTGCTCTGTATTTCTACCTTTACTGAAAATTTATTCACTTGTAGAACTTTCATAGTGTGCTACTCATAGGCCCTCAAAACTACACTACCATTTCCCCCTTACTGAGGTTTTGTTTAAATGTGTGTCATTTTTAACAACTCTACTCATTAAAATTGAATGCATTTGCATATTGTGGCTGGAACAGGTTATCTATACTATGTTAGTTATGTATCCAGAGCTTTTAGTTTCAACAAGTAGAGTGAATCTCCAATCTTGCAGAAATCTCCAGATTTATTGTGAGGAATATATGTAACATTTTCTACTCTGAACACACATTTCTACAGTATGAAGCTTTGTCTGAAATATGACAAAGAAAAAGCCCAAACCCCATGGATGAGGATTTTCAGAAGCTTAAACAAAGACATTTAAGGTAAACTTAGTTGAGAAGAAAAATCCAAGTTAATTCAAGGTTAAAGGAGCATCTGCCTACTTACTGCCACGATATAAACCCTGATGAGCACCTTGACAGGGTGGTTTGGGGGGATCCCTTGCAGGATGCGGGGCTGCCCCCCATCCAGCAAGCTGCCATCCTCAGCACTTGGGTATATGCAGAAGGAGCCCTGGAAATACATGGAATTTTATCTCCCTTTAAACCAGATCAATTGCAATAAAAAACAACCCTTTGAATGAGAAAACCATAACTCATGCAACTTATTTTGTGGGAGCCCTCACAGGGAACCCAAACTGCATTGCACCAAACATCACCTTTTAACATGTCTGTTCTCTCCAATATGGAACTATCATATTTAGATATTTACAAGGAGTATCTCTGTGCCTATTTTAAACTAATACCTGTAGGTCTTCCAAATCTAGTTTTCTTATCATAAATATTTTAAAAATAATATTTTGACCTTAACTGTATATTGGCAAATTAATAATTCCATTGAGTGAGTTTCATAAGAGTGTGAGAGGGATCCAGCTGTATTTTTGCAGCTCATATGAATCAATACTGACTCATGTTGCTGAGTAGCTCACACTGCCTGAAAGCACTAACAAGTCATTTGGACAGAAATCTGCATTGCAAGCTAATTGAGACATCAATGAGTTTAATCAAACAAATCCTAATAACATTACTCATGCTTTGAACTTTTCAGATTGCCTGATGGAACCCCGGATGAGGCTGTAGCTGTGAGGGCCCACACTTAAATTACACAAAATTACATGTAAAGTTCTGTAACCGAAAGTGTAGAAGCCAAATTGCATTAGTGAAATCTGGACTAGATAATATCTCTTCTTCCCCTTCTGGAATTTCAACTCCTTGTGATTCCTAGTCAAACTCCTTGTGATTCCTATCTCAAAACAGAAGTGAACAGCTGCTGCTGGATGATGCTTTTTTCTATCAGATGATGGGAAAGGAAAAATCTTTACTTAGATATAATAAAAATAATTCTATTTACAACAGACTAGCAATATTTATTTCTTTCATCCCTGGCATCCCTGAAATATGTATTGAAACCTAAAATCTCTAAATTATTCCCCATTTAATTAACATCAAAGCTTACCTTAAATTTTCCTATTATTCTGTCTTCAGCATCAGCATGAACTTCATCATTAGATTTTCCTCTGAAGAGCTGGAAAGTTTTCACCCAGTCCTCAAAGTTATTAAATTCACTCTCCAAATCTCCTTCATAAATCTTTGAAAATAGAAGAATGCTAAAATTTTGTGGTGCAGTGAATATATTTATAGCAACTTTTTTATTAGAGAATGAATAAAAATTCATTTCGACCCAAAATGCAGACTTTAATAAAAACCAAGGTTTTGCAGAAGTCCTTGAGGAAATAAGTTAATTCCCCATTTAAAACAGGACCAGTTTTGTCCTCAACCAAAGGCTTTCCCCAGCTACTGAAATAACATTAATGCAGCAGGTGGAAGTGAATCTGGAGGGGCCAAAATGAACATTTGTAGCCACTGGTGTGAGTGAAAAACTGTGGATGTGCTGCTCTTTGCTTCTGTTTCCTTGCTGCAATGTGCCTATGTTGAACTGACCCATTCTATTGGGTTAATGCATCAAAACCTGAGAGCAAAGCAGAAAATAGTAAAGTGCTGTGGGGACAGAGCTTTAGGATATCTCAAAAGACCAAGTAATTCTTCAAAGAACATGTTTTTTCAATACTCTCCCCCAGTAATTTATCAAGCATTAAATGGAAGGGTCTATACTACTGCCATCTCTTAAAAAATGGAAACAGCAGTTTCAAATTCCCATTTATTCAGCCACAATCTAATCCAAACTGTTCTAATCTTTTCAAGCCTCTCATCTCTCCAGGCATTTTGCACAGCCCATATAGTTTTCTTTGAATTCCTTCTGTCATTACCCAATCAAATCTAAGCTGAGTATTATTTCCCATCAGGGAGGGTGCACTACCCATCACAGTAATGCTTTACACCTCTTTTTAAGGACATTCTTAATAGGCTGCAATATTTCTAACATGAAATTTGGGATTTCCAACTACAGCATTTTACATACAAACAACAAAACTGAATTTCTCTGAAGTTTCTCTGGGTTTGTCTACACCAATAAATTCTATGTCTTAAACCAAGCGGGCCACACCATGGTCTCCTCTGTGTCCCTTGTGCTGAAGGGCATTATCACTATAATTCAGTGTATTTTATTCATTTTAAAGTGTCTGAAATATGTGTAAGGAGGGTTTGCCAAACTGTGATGTCAAACTTTGGAGAGACAGTGAATAACAACAGCCTTACCTCAGCCTTACTTTTCTCTTACCTGCAGTGTTGCTAGGTTTGGAGTTTCCTTCTGCATCCTTTTCAATGTCTTATCCTTCTTCTTTTTGTCTGGCTCATCCTCTATGATCAATGCTATGTGGTCAGAAGTCTGCTTATCTGCAGAAATGTAATGACATTGTCTATGTTTTAGTAAGCAAAGTACATAAAATGCTTCACACAGGGATGCAAAACACATTTTTTCAAGATTCCTCCTTGCTTTTTCTCTATTCCTCTACTGCCAGAGATAGGGATCCTCTCTTTTACCACTGGTGCTCCCAGGCAGGGAGGTGGCAATTTGTGCCCTCTGTGGCTGCCAGTGCTCATAAAGAGCTTGCTGGGCCAAGTGTGATGGTGCCCTGTATGGCCCCCTCCCCAACGGCCACCTCCAGACCACCCTTCTCCTCCCTCTCTGACTCCTCCCCAGTCCAAATAAACAGATTTCATCCGCTTTCACATAAAATTCAAGGTTTATTTAAAATTGAAAACTGTTGTTTAGGCTGACAGCTACTTCAGATATCAGGATGACCGAAGTCCTTCTCTGCTTAAAAATATCTCAAAATAGGGTGTATTTCACCTGGTGAAAGCCTGGAAGTGTGAGAAATGGGAGGAGGTACACCAGACTAAAGTCAGATTCCAAACACTGAGAGGGGATTTCCCAACAAAAAGAGGCTGAGCCCTCAAAAGTTACAGTGAGATGGTTCAGTTCTTTGGCTGAAGTCTGGATTTTGAGTTCACTTTACTTTCATTTTTTTTTTGAGTAGTTCCTGTGTGTTTAACAACACTAAATATTTAATATAATGTCAGAGATGTCTTATATGTATAATGCTTATCATCACAGGTGAAAATTTGCAACAAAAATGATCAGAAGAGAATTTACAATTTATTTGACTGACAGGAAATTCATGTTAACACAACCCTGACTGTGAAGTTTTAACCTACCCATCATCTGAACAGCTGTAGAGGAAAGAACCCAGTACACCAACAGTACTCTGTTACCAGACATTAATTGGTGCCAGCAAAATAGTACAAAAGTGACACTAGAGACAGTATTGGTGCAAAATATTAGAAAAATGCAAATAATTTACTTACTGTCTTCAGGTTTTCCTTCACTGGAAAAAATTCCTTTTGCCTTTCAAAAGAAAAACACGATGGACAAACTCCTCATTATGAGTGTAATACCAGAAAGGAATTATTCAGCAGTAAATCTGCTTTTACAATATTGCCCATCTGTGAGAGTTCTGGACATGCTGGGTGACTCACCTTTTGCATTTTGAGCACAGAAGCATAGTATTTTGACCACCAGTCAATGACATTTTCAGCTGATTCATCTGCAATGGTTCTTTTTCTTCTCTTTGTTGACCGTCGAATGGATTTTTTAATCTCCTACCAAACAATGGCAAAAGCACTAGAACTGATTAAAACTGATCACCTGACTCATGGCATTAAGCATGAGCAGCTGTATACACAGAAAATTTCAGCCTCCAAAAGTTAAACAAAATGCAATTTGAATTCCTGTCTCTGTCTTTTATTCCAAGTCACATTGTAATCACTGTATTATTAAAGCTATCTCTGTATTTTCTACTGACTCTGCCATGACTTTACACATTGGAGACACTGCCACAGGAGCAACCCATACAACAGGCAAATCTACACAGATAATAAATAATGATCTTTCAAGGGATGCAAACATTCAGATACAAATTGGTTTCTCCAGCTTGAACCTGCAAGAATTTTAAGAACCTATCAGTGGAAGTAATGAAATTCTGTGGGGTCAAAGCTGCATTGTTAATTAGTTCTTTTGAGGGCCAGCAGGATAGTGTGGGTGTCAACATCAATACCCAAAATCTCTAAACCTGGGGTCAACAGGTTATCACTTCTTAAGGAAGGGCTGAAGTCTGCAAGACTGCAGGAGGGAATAGCTGGTGCCTTCAGCTGTACCCACCTTGTGCTTCTTCTCTTTCCCTGGCTCAGAGGCAGAGTGCTCTGGCTCAGTGGCAGGAGGGGCTGTGAGGGATGGGTCTGGCTCTACCACTGTACATTTACCCTGCTCCACCTCAGCATAGATGCCATCAGCTAAAAATGGATCTTCCTGGGATAGCTCAGCAGGCTGGGATGACTCAGGGGAAGCTGAAATTGAAACTTTGCAAGTTAGGTAAGATTTTGCAGAAATACTGTCATTGCATTTGATGATCATCAAATAATTGTGATTAAGGGTTTGATCCTATGCTCAACACAATAAAGCACACTCCTAAGTGTAAACCTCTAAGAAGGACCTTTATCTTTTTATTTGGGTCAGAATTGAGCACTTACCTTTCTCAGTTTCTGCAATGTCTACTCTGTTAGGTGCAGCTTGAAGACCTAATGGGGTTTTACATAGGAATTGCTTAAGACAGTTGATGGTATGTGTTCCAACAAGAGTACTCCTCCCAAATGCTCTCCAGTCAACCACACAGATGCTTAGTGGTGGATGCAAGAGTTCATTTTCAGGCAGCTCCTAGTGCAGGGGACAAACAGCAGCCTGAGAGAATTGCTAGAGAACATAGAACATGTCTGGAAAATTTCTCATGCCCAGCAATAAGGCTTCCACTCTTCCCTCCCTTCTCTTCCTTAGCAATGAACATATTCATAATGCAAAATTAATTCAGCATAGGCAATATGATTTTGGTTTTCTGCAAAATCTAAAAATTTTGTTCTTTAAAATACAATTTTAACTCTTTAAAATACAGAGTGGACTGTACAGACCATGCTGCTGGGATGAATCCCATGCTCTCACATTGAAGCATCTCTTGTTAGAATAAACTGGCACAATCAGGAGCGTTCAGAAGGATGAAATACAGTGTTGGAAGTTGTGAGTCCTAATTCCACTGGTGCTTTGTTGAAGGCTCTCTGCCCTATCTGCCTCAGTTTGCCCAACAACGAGATGTGGGCCCTGGGTGGTTTCATGCCTTCTAGGATGAACTACCAAGAGGAAAAGAGCTCTTAGGACAGTACAGCAGGAGCTAAAAATACTGTAGGAACTGTACTTCAGTACCCATGTTATTGTTTTGATATACTTTTCTCAAGAGGAAATTGAACAATTTTGTTTTGCTGGTGACTGCTTCTGAAAGTGCCAGCTCTTATAACCAAACCAACAGGTGATACAATAATATGCAGTTCATAAAAGCAGGTGTGACTATGCAAGAAGATCCTGAGCTCAAAGGTCAGAAATTATCAATCCCCTTAATAATCCAGTAACACGCAAAGGAAAGTTGCAAGAATGGAAAGAAAACAAAGGAAATCAAGCACTATCCAGCAAAATTAGAAAGGAGAAGGAAAAATAATAAATATATTTCTGCTAGCTGCCCACATGTTCCAACCTATCAGTAAAAATCTGATTGCAACACATTTTCTTATCTACATGGGACTTAATATCATCTTTTATCATATGGTTGTATTATTTATCATATTTATCATATGGTTGTAGCAGAAGTCTTTTAAAGTATTTTCAAATCAGCTTTTGCACAAGAACTGATATCCCTTAGTATTTAATCAAGACACAGAATAAATTATTTTATAAGAAAGGAAGATAATGGTAATTAACACTTTGTCTGACCAGAGAACAGACAGGCAGCATGCTGTACACACCACTTCAAACCAGTCTGCCAGGCCAGTGAAATTGGGGTTTTTCTTGTAGCTCTGTATGACAGAGGATTTGACTCCTTTCCCTGCACACTCG